>NC_136473.1:60071418-63015585 GCF_902686455.1 Sciurus vulgaris
ATGATAGCCCCTGGATTAAATCCTCAGTACCAAAGGAATAATAAATTTTTAAAAATGATCATATACCATGATCACGCTATTTTTATTCCAGGGATGAAGGATGGTTCAACATATGCAAATCAATAAATGTAATACACCACATAAATAGAATCAAGGACAAAAATCTCAATAGATGTAGAAAAAGCCTTCGACAAAAATTAAACACCCTTCAACATAAAAATCCTAAATAAATTCAAGATAGAAGTACTTCCACATCATAAAGGCTATATATGATAAACCCAAAGCTGACATCATGAATGGGGAAGAACTGAAAGCATCTCATCTACAATCAAGAAGAAAACAAGTATGTTCACACTCACCACTCCTATTTAACATAGTACTTGAAATTTTAGCAAGAACAATAAGACAAGAAAAGAAATAAAAAGGACACAAGTAGAAAAGAAGGAAGCCAAATAATCCATATTGGCAGGTGATATGATCCTGTACTTAGAACATAAATTCATATGGAAGAACAAAAGACCCAGACACCAAAAGCAATACTTAGCGAAAAGAGTAATGCTGGAAACATCACAATACCTGACTTCAAATTATACCTAAAAGCCATACTAACAAAAACACCTTGATACTGACATAAAAACAAACATGTAGACCAATGGAAAAGAGTAGAAGACAAAGAGACAAACAGATACAATCATCTGATTCTTGCCAAACGTGCTGAAAACGAACATTGAAGAAAAGACGGGTGGAAGGCAGGGAGGGAGGGGGAAAGTGCTGCGGAGTGATATTAGCCAGATTATATTGTTATGTTGTGTGCATGTATGAATATGTAACAACAAATTCCATCAATATGTGCAACTATAATGCACCAATAAAACTGTGGAAAAAAACAAAGTGAATCCAAAAAAAAAAAAAAAGAAAGAGAAAGGAGAAAGAAAGTAAAAAGGACAGCCTCTAAAACAAACAGTTCTGGGAAAACTGGATATCTACATATAGAAGAAAAGTAGATTTAATTCTGGGCTGTCTGGACAGTTTAACATATAAAAATCAATGTAATCCCAGCAGCTCAGGAGACTGTGATAGGAGGATTGTGAGTTCAAAACCAGTTTCAGCAACTTGGTGAGGCCCTAGGCAACAGTGATACCTTGTCTCTAAATAAAATACTAAAAAGGGCTGGGGATGTGGCTCAGTGGTAAAGTGCCTCTGGGTTCAATACCTGGTACAAAAATAAAAAAAAAAAAAAACAATAAATTTGATTTAAAATATATCACAATAGAATGGAGGGGGAAAACTACAATTTTGTTAGATGCAGAAAAAGCATTTGACAAAATTCATTTTCCTTTCATGATAAAAACACTCTCAATCAACTAAGTATAAATAAGTATAAAAAGAACATACTTCAAGACAATAAAGGCTGTATATGACAAGCACACAGCTAACAATTATACTCACTGGTAGAAACTAAGTCTTTTTTCTAAGAGAAAGAATAAGACAAAGATGTCCACTCTTACCACCTGTATTCAACACAGTATTGGAAGTCCTTGTCAAAGAAATTAGCTGACAGAAAAAAAAAGGGGCCAAGAAAAAAGAAAGAAGTGCAATTGTCACTGATTTCTGACAACCTGCTCTTTTACATAGGAAACCTTAAAATTCCACTAAGAGGTTTTTAGAACTAATAAATATACTAAAGTCATAGAATACAAAAATCAGTAGCATTTGGATATCCAAGGGCTGGCATATAGATTAGTGATAGAACATTTGCTTCATATATACTGTATCATGAGTTCAATTCCCAGTGCCACAAAAAAAAAAAAAAGAAAAAAAAGTTCAGGAACATATTTAACCAAGGAGGTAAAATATCTGTACACTAAAAACTAGAACATGTTAACAGAAGAAATTAAAAATGACAAAAACAAATAGAAAACTATCTTATGTCCATGAATTGGAAGAATCAGTGTTATTAAAATGTCTATATCAACCAAACTATGATGCAAAATTATTTATAACAAAATATTGAATGAGAAAATAAACCAAATAACCAAGGAAATCATGAACAAAAACTACAAAACCAGAGTCATCACACTACCTGGTTTCAATTTATACGATAAAACTATAGTAATTATTATATTAGTGGCAAAAAAAATTAGGTATAAATCCCAAAAAATCAAAAGCCAAATGTTTTCTCTGATATGAGGATGCTAAGTCACAATGGGGGATGGCTGGGGAAGAATCTAGAATTACTTTAGGTAGAAGGGATTGAAGGAATATGGGGATAGGAAGGATAGTAGAATAAATCAGACATTATTACCCTATGTACGTATATAACTATACGACTGGTGAAATTCTACATCAGGTATAATCAGAAGAATGAGAAATTATACTCCATTATATATGATATATCAAAGTGCATTTTACTGTCATGCGTAATTAAATAAAACAAATTTAAAAAAAGAACTAAACAGACTTTTTTCAAAATAATAAACACAAATGGACAACAAACATATGAAAAATATTCAACACCCCTCACAATCAGGGAAATACAAATCAAAACAACACTAAGATTTCATCTTATTCTACTCAGAATAGCAATTATCATTAATACAAATAATAATAAATGCTGGCAAGGATGCCCAGAAAATAGTATGTTCATACATTGCTAGTGGTACTTTAAATTTAAAACGATTCTGGAGAGTAATATGGAAAGTCCTCAAAAAATTAGTAATGGAACCACCACATGACCCAGTTAGTAAATGATGGAACTGGAAATTATCATGCTAAGTGAAGACTCAGAAAATCAAGGGTAAAATATTTTCTCTTATATGTGGAAGCTAGAGCAAAATAAAGGAACAAGGGTTCAGTCAGATATCATAAAGGTATTTGGAAGGTCAGTGGAGTAGAAGGAGGAGATCCAGAAAGAGGGAAGAGGGATGAGAAAGGGGAGGAAATGTGGAATGAATTTGACAAAAATCACACTATGTGCATCTATAAATAAATCATAGTGGGAATTCCATCTTTATGTATATCTATAAAGTACCAATCAAAAATAAATAAATAAATTAGTGGAAGGAAGACCCGTAGATTAGAGGAAGGAGAATAGAGGGAGGGAGAAGAAGAGGGAAAAGGGGGCCTTCAGGAACTGAAATGGAGTAAATTAAATTCCATGTGTGTATGATTTTGTCAAGAAAAACCCAACTATTATGTATATCTATAATGCACTAATAAAAGAAAAAATATTTTAAAATGGGTGAAGGACATGAATACACATTTTCCAAAAGAAACCATATAAATAACCAACAGGTTTATGAAAAAATGTTCAATATCACTAATCATTAGGGAAATGCAACTTAAAACCACAAAAAGATCACTTCATACATGTCAGAATGGCTATTATCAAAAAGACAAAAGAAGGGTGGTGGCAAGAATGTGGAGTAAGGGGAACCCTTCTATGCTGTTGATGGGGATGTAAATTAGTACAGCCATATGGAAAACTGTATGGAGTTTCCTCAAAAAACTAAAAATAGAAGTACTATTGGATCTAACTATCCTACCTCTAAGTATTTACCCAAAAGATTTGAAATCTATATGTCAAAGAGATACCTGCATACTCATTTTCATTGCAGCAGTATTCCCAATAGTTAAGTTATGGAATCGACTTTGGTGTTCATCAACAAATGACTGGAAATAGATAATGTGGTATGTATACGTAATGGAATACTATTCAACCTTAAATAATTCTGTTCTATTGTTCTGTGACAATGTGGATAGAATTAAAAATCATTGTGCTAAGTGAAATAAGCCTGGCACAGAAAGACACATGCAGGTTGAGTTTCAGAACTGTAAAAATCTGAAATCCAAAATTTTAAGTGCTAACATGATGCCACAAGTGGAAAATTCCACACTTGACCTCATGTGATGGGTCACAGTAAAAACACAGATGCACTTAAAATACTGGATAAAATAACCTTCAGTCTATGTATATGAAACATAGACATTTGTGAGACATAAATGAATTTTTTATTAGAATTGGGTCCTGTCCCCATAGTATCTCATTGTACTTATGAAAATATCCCACAGTACAAAAATAATCCAAAACACTTTAGTCCCAAGCATTTCAACCTGTACCACATGTTCTTACTTCTACTTGGAATCTCAATCAATTCAAATTTAGAATCAGAAAGTAGGATGACACTCCCCAGATAAAGGGGCTGGATGGTACTGGGTGATGATTGTCTAAGTGTTCAAAGTCTCAGTTATATGAGATGAATAGATTTTTAGGATATGTTACTTTTAAAGATCTATTGGGTAGTATGGTGAATATAGCTAATAATAGGCATATTGTACATTTCAAAATTGCTGAGAGTAAATTAAAAATGTTCTCACCACAAAAATGATAAACATTTGAGATGATGAAGGATATGTTTATTAGCCTCATATAATTAGTCTACATTTTATTCACAAATCATAACATCATTTTGTACCCATAAATATATATATATATATATATATATATATATATAATTTGCTAATTTATAATAAAAATAAACAAACTTAAATAGTGTTTAGGTCAGGAAAAAAGAATTGACAGCAATTTTACATGACCTATTCCAAAAAATAAGATGAGAAGACATTTCTCATTCAATTTATAAAGCTAGTAATACCCTCATATTAAAACCAGGCCAGGGCAGTTAAAAAAATAAAACTACAGGCCAGTATTCCTCATTCAAAGATACTCAGCAAAATATTACCCAAGGAAATTTAGTAAAATGAATTGTGTACCATAACCAGGTAAAATTTATCCCAGGAATGCAAATCTGGTTTAGTATTAAAAAGCCAATCAATGTAATCTATCATATTAATAGGTTAAAGAAGAAAAATCATATGATCAAATCAATTAATTAAAGCAGAAAAATCTGACAAAATTCAACACACTTTCATGAAAAAAAAACTGCCATAAAAATAGGAATAAAGGGGAAACTTCTGCAACTTGATAGAGAATGTTTACAAAGAACTAACATTATACTTATGCTTTCCCATAAGTTAGGGAACAAGTAAGGATGTTCATTCTCACCACTCTTACTCAGTATAATCCTTGAAGTTCTAAGCATTATATAGGCAACAAAAGGAAATAAATACTGACCAGAAAGGAAGAAATACAACTTTCCCTAGTTTTAAATGACATGATTGCCTGTGTAGTAAATTCCAATAAATATAAAAAAAAAAAAATCCTTGAATTAGTAAATGTGTTCAGCAAGGTCATATCACGTAAGTAAATAGCATGTAACATCAATAAGCAAAAATAGTATAACCTACTGTTTCTGATTTGCTAGAAAACCCAGACTGAAATAACAGTACGTCTTACGCTGAGAGCTACCATGGTAAAAGGATTCAAGCAGAGGAAATAATGTTTCTCTGTGAGACAGTCCTCACTGCTCACTGATCCCCTACTGTTTACCCCACTTGTCCATCGAGATCACCTGTCATCTGCCAGCATATTGCCTGTTTTTGAGTGCAGATCACTCACAGACTGCTGCCTATCATCTGCCATTTGCCTGTTTGCCTGCCTCTTGCCTGCCCATCACCCATCTTTCACCTACCCATCTCCCACTGCCCAACATCCACTGGCTGGTAGTCCACCCTTAGCCTAGAGACCATGCGCATACCACCAGTGAATTGCCTGCGGCCTGGAAATTCATTGTCACAGTACTTGCAGGTTTGGTTACACATGGCTGCCGACATTTGGGGACAACAGCCAGGAACTTCAGGTTTGCCACCGCAGCTGCTGCCATCTTGGGGAGTGGTCACCTCAGTCTGGAGACTCAGGCCTAAAGATACATTGGGGAACCTGCAGGTCTGGTTGCACCTGAGCTCTTTCTGCTTGGTGTGGTAGTGGTTGCCATCTGGCTGCCTCTTTGCAGGGTTGCTCCTTTGTGTGAGCATATGCCTGGTGGTCTCTCTACAAGTTTAAAGGGCATGGAGATCTTGGGACCACAGCAAGACAGTGTGTGCGGAAACTGAAGCCCAGGTCCATCGGATTGTAGCTAAGTTTATGTGGGCCAGTCTGGGTCTGGCAAGCCTGTGGAAAGCCAGAGACGAGGGGCACTTCCCCAGGGGAAAGCACAGGTTAAAGAAACTGGACAGGTTAAAGAAACTGGAGAAAATTGGGCTTTCTCCAACTTAGTGAGTCCTGAGGTGTGCAGGGATGGAAGGGGCCATCTACAACAGGTGGGAAGACTATAAGAGGGTGTGAGGGCATCTGCCTATCAGCTCACCTCCCCAACGGGACAGGCACCCACTGGACTGGAGCTAACATCAAACTTCAGACAACCCCAACTATCAGTGGAGAAGGGAAGTTGAGAAAATTTTTGAAAGCAATCATTCAATTTTCCATTGAAACTCTCCTCCTTTTTTGACCCTCTGTCTCACACCTCTACCATCTTTGAATTCAAAATATTTTTTTCTGAATATATTTTCTGCATTTATTTATTTTTCCTTGTTAATATGAACTTCAAAAAGTATTTCGTTTGGGTTCAGTCTGTCAGGATGGTATATATTCTCACTTCCAATTTCATTCTTTATTACAAAACACACATATATAACATTTTAACATGCATCTAAAATTAACTGTTCTTCCAGAGACTTTATATATTTTAAAAAGTCACTTCTTTGAAGAAAGACTGCCCATGCTGAATCCCAGTGTCATCAGTACCCAAACAGTTAAGTGATATTGAATATCACATATGTCATTTTAGGGACTCATTTTCCCCACCATAAAATAGGCATAATAATAGATACTAAACTCGAAAGGTGAATCCAAATATTTTTCATGCATTGATTTATTGAGGAATGGAATGTCTGAAGAGTGTATGACAGTTCTGTTGTGTATTCATTCCTATATTTTTACTTTTTAAAAATAATCTGTACATATTTTTTCTCTCACCCACCTGTCTCTCTGGATTCTTTTTCTCACTTCTCTCATACTAACAGTCATCCTCTATTAATTCTTCCATCACTCTACTCTCCCTCTCCCTCATAAACATCACATCTTACACTACTTCTGTTCCCTCATTGTCCATCATTTGAAATGGTAACCCCTTTTAGCAAACTTACTGTTTATATTGTAGACAATAATTGAACCCTTCATTTCTGTCTACTGTGACAAAACTGTAAACGCCTTCATAGGAGCCATTTGGTTTAAGGTGGTATATCGTTTCCATTGAGTGCTGTTAATACTGGTCTGCCCCTTAAAGGAAAAGTACTGGAGGCCTTCGGCAACACTAAAAGACAACAGGGTAGAATCTGTACTGCCTCAGCTCCATACCACTACATATGAAGACACACAAATAACATGAGAAAACAAGATGGTCCAACAATAGAATCCATAGACAACACAGTAGAAGAAATGTCAGAGATGGAGTTTAGAAAATACATAGATTTATTTTTTGAGGTCTCCTCTCTTTTATTGTAAACAAATGGGACACATGTTGTTTCTCTGTTTGTACATGGCATAAAGGCATACCATTTGTGTAATCATAAATTTACATAGAACAATGTTGTTTGATTCATTGTTATTTTTTCCCTTCCCCCCACCCCTCCCTCCCCTCTTTTCCCTCTATACAGTGCTTCCTTCCGCCATACTTGACCCCCTCCCTAACCCTAACTCTAACCCTAACACTAACCTTTCCCTCCCCCCCATTATGTGTCATCATCCACTTATTAGTGATATCATTCGTCCTTTGGCTTTTTGAGATTGGCTTATCTCACGTAGCATGATATTCTCCAATTTCATCCATTTGTCTGCAAATGCCATAATTTTATCATTCTTTATGGCAGAGTAATATTCCATTGTATATATATACCACTGTTTCTTTATCCACTCATCAATTGAAGGGCATCTAGGTTGGTTCCACAGTCTGGCTATTGTGAATTGAGCAGTTATAAACATTGATGTGGCTGTATCTCTGTAGTATGCTGATTTTAAGCCCTTTGGGTATAGGCCAAGGAGTGGGATAGCTGGGTCAAATGGAGGGTCCATTCCAAGTTTTCTAAGGAAACTCCACACTGCTTTCCAGAGTGGCTGCACTAATTTGCAGCCCCACCAGCAATGTATGAGTGTACCTTTCTCCCCACATCCTCGCCAACACCTGTTGTTGCTCGTATTCTTGATAATCGCCATTCTAATTGGGGTGAGATGGAATCTTAGGGTGGTTTTGATTTGCATTTCTCTTATTACTAGAGATGTTGAACATTTTTCCATATGTTTGTTGATTGCTTGTAGATCTTCTTCTGTGAAGTGTCTATTCATTTCCTTAGCCCATTTCTCGACTGGATTATTTGAATTCTTGGAGTAGAGTTTTTTGAGTTCTTTATAGATTCTGGAGATTAGTGCTCTATCTGAAGTATGATTGGCAAAGATATTCTCCCACTCTGTAAGCTCTTTCTTCACATTACTGATAGTTTCCTTTGCTGAGAGAAAGCTTTTTAGTTTGAATCTATCCCAGTTATTGATTCTTGCTTTTATTTCTTGTGCTATGGGAGTCCTGTTAAGGAAGTCTGGTCCTAAGCCAACATGTTGAAAATCTGGACCTACTTTTTCTTCTATAATCTGCAGGGTCTCTGGTCTGATTCCGAGGTCCTTAATCCATTTTGAGTTTAGTTTCGTGCAGGGTGAGAGATAGGGGTTTAGTTTCATTCTGTTGCATATGGATTTCCAATTCTCCCAGCACCATTTGTTGAAGAGGCTATCTTTTCTCCATTGCATATTTTTGGCCCCTTTGTCTAGTATGAGAAAATTGTATTTATTTGGGTTTGTGTCCATGTCCTCTATTCTGTACCATTGATCTACCTTTCTATTTTGGTACCAATACCATGCTGTTTTTGTTACTATTGCTTTGTAGTAGAGTTGAAGATCTGGTATTGCAATACCGCATGTTTCACTCTTCCTGCTAAGGATTGCTTTAGCTATTCTGGGTTTCTTATTCTTCCAGATGAATTTCATAATTGCTTGCACTATTTCTGTAAGGTACATCATTGGGATTTTAATTGGAATTGCATTGAATTTGTATAGCACTTTAGGTAGTATGGCCATTTTGACAATATTAATTCTTCCTATCCAAGAACATGGAAGATCTTTCCATCTTCTAAGGTGTTCTTTAATTTCTTTCTTTAGTGTTGTATAGTTCTCATTGTAGAGATCTTTCAACTCTTTGGTGAGATTGATTCCCAAGTATTTTATTTTTTTCGAGGCTATTGTGAATGGGGTAGTTTTCCTAATTTCTCTTTCTGAAGATTCATCACTTATGTATAAAAATGCATTGGCTTTATGGGCATTGATCTTGTAACCTGCTACTTTACTGAATTCACTTATGAGTTCTAAAAGTTTTCTGGTGAAATTTCCAGGTTCCTCTAAATATATAATCATGTCATCAGCGAACAGGGATAGTTTGAGTTCTTCTTTTCCAATTCGTATCCCTTCAATTTCTTTGGTTTGTCTAATTGCTCTGGCTAGAGTCTCAAGAATGATGTTGAATAGAAGTGGTGAAAGAGGGCATCCCTGCCTTGTTCCAGTTTTTAGGGGGAATGCTTTCAGTTTTTCACCATTTAGAATGATATTAGCCATGGGCTTAGCATAAATGGCCTTTACAATGTTAAGGAATGTTCCCACTATCCCTATTTTTCTAGTGTTTTGAGCATGAAGGGATGCTGTATTTTGTCAAATGTTTTTTCTGCATCTATTGAAATAATCATGTGATTCTTAACTTTAAGTCTATTGATATGGTGAATTACATTTATTGATTTCCGGATGTTGAACCAACCTTGCATCCCTGGGATGAAACCCACTTGATCATGGTGCACTATCTTTTTAATATGTTTTTGTATGCGATTTGCTAAAATTTTGTTGAGAATTTTTGCGTCGATGTTCATTAAGGATATTGGTCTGAAATTTTCTTTCCTTGATGAGTCTGTCTGGTTTAGGTATCAGGGTGATATTGGCTTCATAGAATGAGTTTGGAAGGGTTCCCTCCTCTTCTATTTTATGGAATACTTTGAGCAGTATTGGAATGAGCTCTTCTTTAAAGGTTTTGTAGAACTCGGCTGAGAACCCATCGGGTCCCGGACTTTTCTTTGTTGGTAGGCTTTTGATGACTTCTTCTATTTCAGTACTTGAAATTGGTCTATTTAAATTGTGTATGTCCTCCTCGTTCAGTTTAGGCAATTCATATGTCTCTAGAAACCTGTTGATGTCTTCGAAATTTTCTATTTTGTTGGAGTATAGATTTTCAAAATAGCTTCTAATTATGTTTTGTATTTCACTCGTGTCTGTTGTGATATTTCCTTGTTCATTCTGAATTTTAGTGATTTGGGTTTTCTCTCATCTTCTCTTTGTTAGTGTGGCTAAAGGTTTATCAATTTTGTTTATTTTTTCGAAGAACCAACTATTTATTTTGTCAATTTTTTGAATTGTTTCTTTTGTTTCAATTTTGTTGATTTGATCTCTGAGTTTAACTATTTCCTGTCTTCTACTACTTTTGGTGCTGGTCTGTTCTTCTTTATCTAGGGCTTTGAGCTGTAGTGTTAGGTCGTGTATTTGTTGAGTTTTACTTCTTTTATTAAATGCGCTCCATGAAATAAATTTCCCTCTAAGTACTGCTTTCGTAGTGTCCCAGAGATTTTGATATGATGTTTCTTTGTTCTCATTTACCTCTAAGAATTTTTTAATTTCTTTCCTAATATCTTCTGTTATCCATTCATCATATAATAGCATATTATAATAGCATCATATAATCTCCAGATGTTGGAATAGTTTCTGTGTTTTACTCTTTCATTTATTTCTAACTTCAATCCATTATGATCTGATAGAATACAAGGTAGTGTCTCTATCTTCTTGTATTTGCTAACATTAGCTTTGTGGCATAATATATGGTCTGAGCAGGATCCATGTGCTGCTGAGAAGAAAGTGTATTCGCTCTTGGTTGGATGGTATATTCTATAAATGTCCATTAAGTCTAAATTATTAATTGTGTTATTGAGATCTATGGTTTCTTTTTTCAATTTTTGTCTGGAAGATCTGTCCAGTGTTGAGAGAGGCGTGTTAAAATCACCTAGTATTATTGTGTTGTGGTCTATTTGATTTCTGGAATTGAGAAGGATTAGTTTGACGTACATGGATGAGCCAATGTTTGGGGCATAGATGTTTGATTGTTATATCTTGCTGATTTATGCTTCCCTTAAGCAGTATGAAATGACCTTCTTATCCCTTCTGACTAACTTTGGCTTGAAGTCCACATTATCGGAAATGAGGATGGATACTCCAGCTTTTTGCTGTGTCCATGTGCATGGTATGTTTTTTCCCATCCTTTCACCTTTAGTCTATGGGTATCTTTTTCTATGAGGTGAGTCTCTTGTAGGCAACATATTGTTGGATCTTTCTTTTTAATCCACTCTGCCAGTCTATGTCTTTTGATTGATTAATTCAGGCCATTAACATTCAGGGTTATTATTGAGATATGATTTGGTTTCCTGGTCATATGGTTCATTTTTTTAATTTTATTTATTTATTTGTTTGACACAACTTGTTTCCTCCTTTATTTGACAATTCCTTTAGGATAATTCCTCCCTTTGCTGATTTGCTTCTTTGTTTTTCATCTCTTCCTCATGGAATATTTTGCTGAGAATGTTCTGTAATGCTGGCTTCCTTTTTGTAAATTCTTTTAGGTTTTGTTTATCATGGAAGGATCTTATTTCATCATCAAATTTGAAGGTAAGTTTTGCTGGGTAGAAGATTCTTGGTTGGCATCCACTTTCTTTCAGGGCTTGAAAAATGTTGTTCCAGGCCCTTCCAGCTTTTAGGGTCTGGATTGAAAAATCTGCTGATATCCGTATTGGTTTCCCCCTGAATGTAATATGATTCTTTTCTCTCACAGCCTTTAAAATTATGTCTTTATTTTGTATGTTAGGTATTTTCATTATAATGTGCCTTGGTGTGGGTCTGTTGTAATTTTGTGTATTTGGAGTCCTATAAGCCTCTTGAACTTGATTTTCCATTTCATTCTTCAGATTTGGGAAATTTTCTGATATTATTTCATTGAATAAATTGTTCATTCCTTTGGCTTGTTTCTCTAGGCCTTCCTCAATCCCAATAATTCTTAAATTTGGCCTTTTCATGATATCCCATAGTTCTTGTAGATTCTGTTCATGATTTCTTACCATCTTCTCTGCTTGTTCAACTTTGTTTTCAAGGTTAAATATTTTGTCTTCAATGTCTGAGGTTCTGGCTTCCAGGTGTTCTATCCTACAGGATATGCTTTCTATGGAGTTCTAAATTTGGTTTATTGTTTCCTTCATGTCAAGGATTTCTGTTTGGTTTTTTTTCAATATCTCTAACTCTTTATTTTAATGATCTTTTGCTTCCTGTATTTGCTCTTTTAAGTGTCGATTGGTGTGATCATTCAATGCCTGTATTTGCTCTTTCATCTCATCATTTGCTTCCCTGATCATTTTAATTATGTACATTCTGAACTCCTTTTCTGTCATTTCTTCTGCCATGCTGTCATTGGGTTTTATTGATGTAACATCTGGATTTGTTTGCAGCATTTTCTTTCCTTGTTTTCTCATATTGTTCAGGTATCAGAGGACCGCTGAGATATTGCAGATTTCCTCTATTGACTTACAATGTCCCTGAAGATTTCTATATATATTCCTTCTTAGCTTTCAGTAGGCTGAAGTCTTGGAGGAAGTTGATAATGTGGTGCTCCACAAGGAAGCTGCCTCTCTAGGAGTGGTGGCCTTCAGGTGGGGTATATTCCCTGCTAGTGGGCAGAGGTGCCTCCACTTGTTGACCAATGGTCATCCAAAGGGGAACTAGGCTGCGGGCTGAGGCAAGGCCTGTTTGGGCCTGTGTCTCTGGTTTTACCGTCCTTGTGGGGAAACCTCACCTGGTAGGGAAGACTCACTCGGTGGGGAGGTCTCGCTGGTCAGTTCCCTCCTAGAGGTTCCCCTCGATTTACAGCTACCGCCTGAGGTGGGCTGCCTTCCTCTGCAAAGTTCCCAGGGGCCCGGCCCTACCTCCTGGTCTGGGAGCCTCACCCTTCGCAGATGAATCTCCTTAGGCTGCCCCTCCTCTGAGAATCTGCCCGCAGTCCTGGAACCTTCGCTCTGCCCCTAAGCGTGTCTCTGTGCGGCCCTTCCACCAAGAAGCCTCCTAGATCCTGGGACCCTGCTCTGCACGTAATCGCCTGGCTATGTGGCCCCTCCTCTGAGCAGCCACCTGGGGCCCCGTACAATTGCTCTGAGTCCCAGAGACCCACCACGTGCCATTCCTCCAGAAAGCCGCCCAGTATTCCGGTGCGGTCACTAGGAGTCCAAGAAACTCACTGCGTGCCTCCTCCTCCCACCAACCGACCGTAGCCCTGGGCAATCAATCACTCTGAGTCGAAGTGACCCTCCCCGTTCCTCCTCCACCTCCAGGTAACCCCCCGGGTGTTCAGGAGCGGTCGCTCTGAGTGGCTCTGAATCCACGTGACCCGCTGCACGCGTCCTCTGGGCAACCGCCCGGAGCTCTGGTGCGGCCACTCGAGACCAAGCGACCCACCACGCTTCTCCAGACAGCCCCCCTGTGTTCAGGAGTGGTCGCTTTAAGTCCAAACAACTCACCAGTCGCGTCCTCCTCTGAACAGCTGCGTGGAGCTCTAATGCAGTCACTGCGGGTCCTAACGACCTGCCGCGCTCCTCCTCCTACTCCTCAGGGCAGGCCCCGGTGTTCAGAAGTGGTCTGGGTCCAAACAGCTCGCCACGCAGCCCCTCCTCTGGCAACCGCCTGTAGTTCTGGTATAGCCACTCCGAATCCAAGCGGCCGCGCTCCTCTTCCTCCTCCTCATCCTCAGGGCAGGCCCCGGTGATCAGAAGCAGTCGCTCTGAGTCAAACAGCTTGCCGAGCCGTTCCTCCTCTGGCAACTGCCTGTAGCTCTGGTGCAGTCACTGCGAGTCCAAATGACCCATCGCGCTCCTCCTCATCCTCATCCTACTCCTCCAGGCAGGCCCCAGTGTTCAGAAGTGGTCTGAGTCCAAACAGCTCGCCACACAGCTCCTCCTCTGGCAACCGCCTGTAGCTCTGGTGCAGTCACTCCGAATCCAAGCAGCTGCACTCCTCCTCTTCCTCCTCATGGCAGGCCCCGGTGTTCTGAGTCCACACAGCTCTCCCCGCTGCCCTTCCCCCGGGCAGCCACCGAAGCCCCAGTGGTTGCTCCAAGTCCCAGCGCTGTGCTGAGCCGCCTCCTCTCCGACACTCCCAGTTGTCCGAGTTCACTGCTCCAGCGGGGGGAGGGGTGTCTCGCCGGCAGCTCTACTTCACAAAGTTCCCTGCGTTCCGGGACTACCGTCCCATCCGGGACACTTCCCCAACAGGAGAGAGTCACCTGGCTGCTTTGAGTTGGTCCCAAGTGTCTCAATATCTCCTCTTTTGAATCCTGAGTCCTGGAGCAACATGAAATGCAGCCACCCTCTAGGCCGCCATCTTGAAACCCCACATAGTTAGATTGATCTTCTATATAAAGTATAGTATTGGGAGAAAATACAGGCAGAGATTATAAAAAGGAATCAAGCAGAAATCCTCGAAATGAAGGAAACAATAAGCCAAATTAAAAATTCAGTGGAAAGTATCACTAACAGATTACACCACTTGGAAGACAGAACCTCAGACAATGAAGACAAAATATATACTCTTGAAAATAAAGTTGACTATACAGAGAAGATGGTAAGAAACTATGAACAGAACTTCCCAAAAATATGGGACAACATGAAAAAAACAAATTTATCAGAATACATGAAGGTATGGAGATACAAACCAAAGGAATGCACAATCTTTTCAATGACATAATATCAGAAAACTTCCCAATTATAAACAATGAAATGGAAAATCAAGTACAAGAGGCTTACAGGACCCCAAATGTACAAAATTACAGCAGACCCAAACCAAGGCACATTATAATAAGAATTACTAACATACAGAATAAGGATAGAATTTTAAAGGCTGTGAGAGAAAAAAAAATCACATTGCATATAGGGGGAAACCAATTCAGATCAGGGCTGATTTCTCAACCCAGACCCTCAATTGGAGGACGTCCTGGAATAACATATATCAAGCTCTGAAAGAAAATGGATGCCAACCAAGAATTTTATATCCAGCAAAAGTAAGCTTCAGATTTGAAGATGAAATAAAAACAAAATAATAAATGAAAT
The DNA here is from genome assembly GCF_902686455.1 of Sciurus vulgaris. Taxonomy (NCBI): domain Eukaryota; kingdom Metazoa; phylum Chordata; class Mammalia; order Rodentia; family Sciuridae; genus Sciurus; species Sciurus vulgaris. The sequence goes on from NC_136473.1 coordinate 60,086,650, forward strand.
AATAAACAAAAGTTAAAAGAATTCCCAATTAGAAAGCCTACACTTTCAGAACATTCTCAGCAAAATATTCCATGAGGAGGAAATGAAAAATAACAGACAATGAAAACCAGCAAAGGGAGGAACTACACTAAAGGAAAGGTCAATCAAAGGAGAAACAAGGTCAAGTTAAAAACCAAATAAACCAAAATGACTGGGAATACAAATCATATCTCAATAATAACCCTGAATGTAATGGTCTAAACTCATCAATCAAAAGATGTAAGACTGGCAGATCAGATTAAAAAAGAAAAGAACCAACAATATGCTGTCTTCAAGAGACTCACCTCCTAGGAAAAGACATCCACAGACTGAAGGTGAGAGGCTGGGAAAAAACATATCACTCACATGAACTGTGTAAATAAGCATGGGTTTCCATCGTCATATCAGACAAAGTGGACTTCAAACCAAAGGTAGTCAGAAGGGATAAAGAAGGACATTTCATACTGCTTAAGGGAATCACACATCAACAAGACATAAAATTGTAAATATATATGCCCCAAATAATGGAGCACCTACATACAACCATCAAGAGCTTCTCAATTTCAAGACTCAAATAGACCACAACACAATAATGCTGGGTGACTTTAACACACCTCTCTCACCACTGGATAGATCTTCCAAACAAAAACTAAACAAAGAAACTATAGAATTAAATGATAAAATCAGTGATTTAGACTTAGCAGACATCTATAGAGTATTTCATCCATCATCGAGCAAATACACATTCTTTTCAGCAGCACATGGATCCTTCTCTAAAATATGTTATGCCACAAATCAACTCTCAGCAAATACAAAATAATAGAAGTACTACCCTGCATTCAATGAGATCATAATGGAATGAAACTAGAAATCAACCATAAAATAAAAAATAGAAGCTACTCCAACACCTGGAGACTAAACAGCATGCTATTCAACAATGAATGGATAAAAGAAGAAATCAAGGAGGAAATCAAAAAGACTTAGAGGTAAATGAGAGCACCGATACAGCGTATCGAAATCTCTGGGACCCTATGAAGACAGTGCTAAGAGGAAAGTTCATTGCATTGAGTTCGTACATTAAAAGAATAAAAAGTCAACAAATAAATAACCTAACATTATTACATCTCAGAAACATTACATTACATCTTAGAAAAAGAAGAACAAATCAACACCAAAAGCAGTTGAACACAGGAAATATTTAAAATCAGAAATGAAATCAATGAAATTGAAACAAAAAAAAACAATTCAAAAAATTAACAAAACAAAAAGTTGGTTCTTTGAAAACATAAATAAAATTGATAACCCTTAGTTACACTAACAAAGAGAGAAAATTCAAATTACTAAAATTCATGAAGAAAAAGGAAATATCATGATGGATACTATTAAAATATAAACAATAATTAGAAGCCATTTTGAAAATTTACGTTCAAATAAAATAGAAAAACTTGAAGACATCAACAAATTTCTAGAGACATATGATCTACCCGAACTGAGGCAGGACATACACAATTTAAACAGGTCAATTTCAAGCAAAGCAATAGAAGACACCATCAAAAGCCTACCAACCCAGCAAAGCCCAGGACCAGACAGATTCTCAGCCAAGTTCTATAAGACCTTTAAATAAGAATTAACACCAATATTCCTCAAATTATTCCATGAAATAGAAAAGGAGGGAACCCTTCTAAACCCATTCTATGGGGCTAGTATCAACCTTATAACAAAACCAGACAAAGACACATACAGGAAAGAAAACTTCAGACCAATATCCCTCATGAACATAGGCACAAAAATTCTCAACAAAATTCTAGCAAATCACATAAAAATATATTAAAAAGATAGTGCACCATGATCAAGTGGGATTCATGCCTGGAATGCAAGGTTGGTTCAACATATGGAAATCAGTAAATGTAATACATCACAAAAATAGACTTAAAGACAAGAATCATATGATTATCTCAATAGATGCAGAAAAAACACTTGACAAAAACAGCACCTCTTCATGTTCAAAACACCAGAAAAACTAGAAATAGTAAGAACATATCTCAACATTGTAAAAGCTATGTTAAGCCCATGACCAACATCATCCCCCTAAAAAGTTGGACAGGGATGCCTCTTTCACCACCTCTATTTAACATCATCCTTGAAACCCTAGCCAGAGCAATTAGACAGACCAAAAAAATTAAAGGAATACAAATAGGAAAAGAAGAACTCAAGCTATCACTACTTGCCAATGACATGACTCTATATTTAAAGGATACAAAAAACTCCACTGAAAAACTTCTAGAACTAATAAGTGAATTCATCAAAGTAGCACATTTTAAAATCAATACCCATAAATCAAATCCTTTTCTATACAAAAGCTCCGAATCTACTGCAAGAGAAATTAGGAAAACTACCCCATTCATTATAACCTTAACAAAAATAAAATACTTGGGAATCAATCTAACAAAAGAGGTGAAAAACCTCTACAGTAAAAACTACAAAACACTAAAGAAAGAATTAATATTGTCAAAATGGTCATACTACCAAAAGTGCTATACAGATTCAATGTAATTCCTATTAAAATCCCAATGACATTCTTCATAGAACAAGAAAAAGCAATCATGAAATTCATTTGGAAAAATAAGAGACCCAGAACAGCCAAAGCAATCCTTAGCAAGGAGAGTGAAGCAGGAGACATCACAATACCAGACCTTAAACTATCCTACAGAGTCATAGTAACAAAAACAGCATGATTTTGGTGCCAAAATAGACACATAGACCAATGGTACGAACTAGAAGACAGAGAGACAAACCTACATAAATATGGTTATCTCATACTAGATAAAGATGCCAGAAATACACATTGGAGAAAAGATAGCCTATTTAACAAATGGTGCTGGGAAAACTGGAAATCTATATGTAAGGAAGTGAAATTAAACATCTATTTTTCATCCTGCACAAAAATCAACTCAAAGTGGATCAAGGCTTAGGCACTAGACTAGAGACACTGTGCCTAATAGAAGAAAAAGTAGGCCCAAATATTCATCATGTTGGCTTAGGACATGATGTCTTAAAGTGCAAGAAGTAAAATTAAGAATCAATAAATGTGATGGATTCAAACTAAAAAGCTTCTTCTCAGCAAAAGAAACAAGAATGTGAAGAGAGAGCCTACACAATGGGAAAAAAATCTTTACTACATGCACCTCAGATAGAGCACTAATCTCTAAGATATAAGGAACTCAAAAAACTTAACACCAAAAAAAAACCCCCAAATAACCCAATCATAAATGGGCTAAGGAACTGAACAGACACTTCACAGAAGAAGAAATACAATTGATCCACAACATATGAAAAAATGTTCATCATTTATTAGAGAAATGCAAATCAAAACTGCTCTAAGATTTCATCTCACTCCAGTCAGAATGGCAATTATCAAGAATACAAACAATGATAAGGATGTCGGGAAAAAGGTACACCAATACATTGTTGGTGGGAATGCAGATTGGTGAAATCACTTTGGAAAGCAGTATGGAGAGTCCTCAGAAAACTTGGAATGGAACCACCATTTGACCCAGCTATCCCACTCCTTGGCTTATACCCAAAGGACTTAAAATCAGCATACTTCAGTGACACAGCCACATCAATGTTTATAGCAGCTCAATTCATGACAGCAAAACTATGGAACCAACCTAATGCCCTTCAACAGATCAAAGGAAAAAGAAAATGTGGTACATGTACACAATGGGAATATTAGTCAGCCTTAAAGTAGAATGAAATTATGGCATTTGCAGGTAAATGGATGGAACTGGAGAATATCATACTTAATGAAATAAGCCTGTCCCAAAAAAAGAAAATCTGAATGTTTTCTCTGATAAGCAGATGCTGATTCATAGTCAGGGGTGGGTAGGAAAGAATGAAGAAATTTGGATTGTACAGAGGGGAGTGACAGGCAGGGTGGGATGAGTGGGGATGTGAAGGACCGTAGATTGAGACAGGCATTATTACCCTATATACATGTATAAAAAAATTTTTTAAAGATTTATCACTGTCAAAGAAGTTAATAATAAAAGTTAAAAAAATAAAAAAGGGGGGATTAACTTTAAAGGCAACAGAAACAACTTTCTAATTATTAGATGAAAATTAAATTATATCAGCTTTCATAGCACATTTCAAAAATGAAGCTTGGGATCCAAGATGGTGGACTAGAGGGTGACTGCATCTCCAGTTGCCCCAGAACCCAGGATTCAAGAAGGGGAGGCATTGAGAGTCTCGGACTAAAATGAGTCTCCCCCACCCAGCGAAGCTCAGCTGGGCGGCAGGCCCGGATTCGAGTGGCTTATTAGAGTGGGACAGGGCAGATAGCGTCTCCCCCAGGCAGCTCTGTGCACTCTGGCGGTGGGCTCCGCCCACAGGGACAGATCCTCCAGCCTCTTGGAACAGGCCCCCCAGTGAGAGCCCTTCTGCAGAGAAGCAGCACGGCCAGCTCCGGGCCGCCCCGGCCAGCTCCAGCCCGCCCCGCTGCCAGCTCCGGCCCGCCCGCAGGTTGCTTCAGAGAACAGCACAGGGCGCCAGGGACTCCCCCAAGCAGCCCAGCCCACTCTGGTGGGAAGCGCCTCTCTAGGCTAGCTTCCCGGGGCAGACCACCTAGTGAGAGCCTCTCAACCCAGAGTCAGCCACAAGTCCCCAAGCCAGCGGAGACATCCGATACTCAAGCGGCTTCTGGGACCAGGGCTGGGCAGCCAGAGACCTCTCCAGGCAGCATTGTCCCCCTCCAGCTGCAGGCTTTTTCCACGGGGTTATCCAAGATGGCAGACTAGAGGGTGACTGCATCTCCAGTCGTCCCAAAACTCAGGATTCAAGAAGGGGAGGCATTGAGAGACTCAGACTAAGATAGAACCATGGGGTGAGTCTCCCCCACCCAGCGAAGCTCAGCTGGGTGGCAGGCCAGGATTCGAGTGGCTTATTAGAGTAGGACAGGGCAGATAGCATCTCCCCCAAGCAGCACTGTGCAGTCTGGCGGTGGGCTCCGCCCACAGGGACAGATCCTCCAGCCTCTTGGAACAGGCCCCCCAGTGAGAGCCCTTCTGCACAGAAGCAGCGCGGCCAGCTCCGGCCCGCCCTGCTGTCAGCTCCAGCCTCCCCGCAGGTTGCTTCAGTGACCAGCACAGGGCACCAGGGACTTCCCCAAGCAGCCCAGCCCCCCTCCGGCGGGAAGCGCCTCTCTAGGCTAGCTTCTCAGGGCAAATCGCCCAGTGAGAGCCTGTCTACAGAGAGCCAGCCACAAGTCCCCAAGCCAGTGGAGACCTCCGACCTACAACCAGCCTCTGGAACCAGGGCCGTGCAACAAGAGACCTCTCCAGGTCTCTCTCCCTGGAACCAGTAGCGGGCTAGGGGCAGCGTTCTTCGGAAGCACTGCATTATCAAATTAATCCAAGACTTCGGGCTACAGATGGCTGGTAGGTGATACACTTGAAATCTACAGGGTCACTATAAGCCAACAGAGGAAATCTACAATATTGCAGAGTCCCATTGACATCTGACCAATATGAGAAAACAAGGGAAGAAAATGTCCCGAACAAACCTAGATACTATATCAATAAAACCCAATGACAGCACAGCAGAAGAAATGTCACAAAGGGAGTTCAGAATGTACATAATTAAAACAATCAGGGAAGCAAACAAGGAGATGAAAGAACAAATGCAGGCATTAAATGAACTCACTAATCAACAGTTAAAAGAACAAATAACGGAAGCAAAAGAGCATTTCAATAAAGAGTTAGAGATACTGAGAAAAAACCAAATGGAAATCCTTGAAATGAAGGAAACAGTAAACCAAGTAAAAACTCCATAGAAAGCATAAACAATAGGATAGATTACCTGGAAGACAGAACCTCTGATATTGAAGACAAAATATTTAATCTTGAAAACAAGGTTGACCAAAAGAGAAGATGGTAAGAAATCATGAACAGAATCTACAAGAATTATGGGATATCATGAAGAGGCCAAATTTAAGAATAATTGGGATTGAGGAAGGATTAGAGAAACAAACCAAAGGAATGAACAATCTATTCAATGAAATAATATCAGAAAATTTCCAAAATCTCAAGAATGAAATGGAAAACCAAGTACAAGAGGCTTATAGGACTCCAAATATGCAAAATTACAACAGACCTACACCAAGGCACATTATTATGAAAATACCCAACATTCAAAATAAAGACAGAATTTTAAAGGCCGCGAGAGAAAAGAATCAGATTACATTCAGGGGGGAAACCAATAAGAATATCAGCAGATTTTTCAGTCCAGACCCTAAAAGCTAGAAGGGCCTGGAACAACATTTACCAAGCCCTGAAAGAAAATGGATGCCAACCAAGAATTTTATACCCAGCAAAACTTACTTTCAGATTTGATGACGAAATAAAATCCTTCCACGATAAACAAAAGCTAAAGGAATTTACTAAAAGAAAGCTGGCATTACAGAACATTCTCAGCAAAATATTCCATGAGGAAGAGATGAAAGACAACGATGTAAATCAGCAACGGGAGGAACTAGATTAAAGGAATAGCCAAATAAAGGAGAAACCAAATCATGTCAAAAAACAAAAATGAGTCCAATGACTAGGAATACAAATCATATCACAATAATAACTGTGAATGTTAATGGCCTGAACTCATCAATCAAAAGACATAGACTGGCAGATTGAATTAAAAAGAAAAATCCAACAATATGCTGCCTGCAAAACACCCATCTCATAGAAAGAGATACCCATAGACTAAAGGTGAAAGGATGGGAAAAAACATACCATGCACACGGACACAGCAAAAAAGCTGGAGCATCCATCCTCATTTCAGATAATGTGGACTTCAAGCCAAAACTAGTCAGAAGGGATAAAGAAGGACATTACATACTGCTTAAGGGAAGCATAAATCAGGAAGACATAACAATCATAAATATCTATGCCCCGAACATTGGCTCATCCATGTACGTCAAACAAATCCTTCTCAATTCCAGAAATCAAATAGACCACAACACAATAATACTAGGTGATTTTAACACACCTCTCTCACCGCTGGATAGATCATCCAAACAAAAATTGAATAAAGAAACCATAGATCTCAACAACACAATCAACAATTTAGACTTAACCGACTTATATAGAATATACCATCCAACAAAGAACGAATACACTTTCTTCTCAGCAGCACATGGATCCTTCTCTAAAATAGACCATGTTTTATGCCACAAAGCTACTGGTAGCAAATACAAGAAGATAGAGATACTACCTTGTACTCTATCAGATCATAATGGACTGAAATTAGAAATAAATGACAGAATAAAACACAGAAACTTCTCCAATACTTGGAGATTAAATAATACACTATTATATGATGAATGGATAACAGAAGGCATCAGGAGGGAAATAAAAAAATTCTTAGAAGTAAATGAGAACAAAGACACATCATATCAAAATCTCTGGGACACTATGAAAGCAGTTCTGAGAGGAAGATTAATTTCATGGGGTGCATTCAACAAAAGAAGTAGAAATCAACAAATAAACGGCTTAACACTACAGCTCAAAGCCCTAGAAAAAGAAGAGCAGACCAACACCAAAAGTAGTAGAAGACAGGAAATAGTTAAAATCAGAGCCGAAATCAACGAAATTGAAACAAAAGAAACAATCGGAAAAATTAACAAAATAGTTGGTTCTTTGAAAAAATAAACAAAATTGATAAACCCTTAGCCACGCTAACAAAGAGAAAAAGGGAGAAAACTCAAATTACTAAAATTCGGAATGAACAAGGAAATATCACAACAGACACGAGTGAAATACAAAACATAATTAGAAGCTATTTTGAAAATCTATACTCCAACAAAACAGAAAACCTCGAAGACATCAACAAGTTTCTAGAGACATATGAATTACCTAAACTGAACGAGGAGGACATACACAACTTAAATAAATCAATTTCAAGCAATGAAATAGAAGAGGTCATCAAAAGCCTACCAACAAAGAAAAGTCCGGGGCCAGATGGGTTCTCAACCGAGTTCTACAAAACCTTTAAAGAATAGCTCATTCCAGTACTTCTCAAAGTATTCCATAAAATAGAAGAGGAGGGAACCCTCCCAAACTCATTCTATGAAGCCAATATCACCCTGATACCTAAACCAGACAAAGATACATTGAGGAAAGAAAATTTCAGAGCAATATCCTTAATGAACATTGACGCAAAAATTCTCAACAAAATTTTAGCAAATCGCATACAAAAATATATTAAAAAGATAGTGCACCATGATCAAGTGGGTTTCATCCCAGGGATGCAAGGTTGGTTCAACATCCAGAAATCAATAAATGTCATTCACCATATCAACAGACTAAAAGTTAAGAATCACATGATTATTTCAATAGATGCAGAAAAAGCATTAGATAAAATACAGCATCCCTTCATGCTCAAAACACTAGAAAAAATTGGGGTAGTGGGATCATTCCTTAACATTGTGAAGGCCATTTATGCTAAGCCCATGGCCAATATCATTCTAAATGGTGAAAAACTGAAAGCATTTCCCCTAAAAACTGGAACAAAGCAGGGATGCCCTCTTTCACCACTTCTATTCAACATTGTTCTTGAGACTCTAGCCAGAGCAATTAGACAAACCAAAGAAATTAAAGGGATACGAATTGGAAAAGAGGAACTCAAACTATCCCTGTTCACTGATGACATGATTATATATTTAGAGGAACCTGGAAATTCCACCAGAAAACTCTTAGAACTCATAAGTGAATTCAGTAAAGTAGCAGGTTACAAGATCAATGCTCATAAATCCAATGCATTTTTATACATAAGTGATGAATCTTCAGAAAGAGAAGTTAGGAAAACTACCCCATTCACAATAGCATCGAAAAAAATAAAATACTAGGGAATCAATCTCACAAAAGAGGTGAAAGACCTCTACAATGAGAACTACAGAACACTAAAGAAAGAAATTAAAGAAAACCTTAGAAGATGGAAAGATCTCCCATGTTCATGGATAGGAAGAATTAATATTGTCAAAATGGCCATACTACCAAAAGTGCTATATAGATTCAATGGAATTCCAATTAAAATCCCAATGATGTATTACAGAAATAGAGCAAGCAATTATGAAATTCATCTGGAAGAATAAGAAACCCAGAATAGCTAATGCAATCCTCAGTAGAAAGAGCGAAGCAGGGGTATCGCAATACCAGATCTTCAACTCTATTACAAAGCAATAGTAACAAAAACGGCCTGGTATTGGTACCAAAATAGAAAGGTAGATCAATGGTACAGAATAGAGGACACAGACACAAACCCAAATAAATACAATTTTCTCATACTAGACAAAGGGGCCAAAAATATGCAATGGAGAATAGATAGCCTCTTCAACAAATGGTGCTGGGAAAACTGGAAAACCATATGCAACAGAATGCAATTAAACCCCTATCTCTCACCCTGCACAAAACTGAACTCACAATGGATCAAGGACCTCGGAATCAGACCAGAGACCCTGCATCTTATAGAAGAAAAAGTAGGCCCAAACCTTCAACTTGTTGGCTTAGGAGCAGGCTTCCTTAACAGGACTCCCATAACCCAAGAAATAAAAGCAAGAATCAACAACTGGGATAGATTCAAACTAAAAAGCTTTCTCTCAGCAAAGGAAACTATCAGAAATGTGAAGAAAGAGCCTACAGAGTTGGAGAATATCTTTGCCAATCATACTTCAGATAGAGCGCTAATATCCCGAATCTATCAAGAACTAAAAAAACTCTACACCAAGAATACAAATAATCCAATCAACAAATGGGCTAAGGAAATGAACAGACACTTCACAGAAGAAGATGTACAAGCAATCAACACATATATGAAAAAATGTTCAACATCTCTAGTAGTAAGAGAAATGCAAATCAAAACTACCCCAATTAGAATGGCGATTATCAAGAACATAAGCAACAATAGGTGTTGGCGAGAATGTGGGGAAAAAGGTACACTCATACATTGCTGGTGGGGTTGCAAATTAGTGCAGCCACTCTGGAAAGCTGTATGGAGATTCCTCAGAAAGCTTGGAATGGAACCACCATTTGACCCAGCTATCCCACTCCTTGGCCTATACCCAAAGGACTTAAAATCAGCATACTTCAGTGACACAGCCACATCAATGTTAATAGCTGCTCAATTCACCATAGCCAGATTGTGGAACCAATCCAGATGCCCTTCAGTTGACGAATGGATAAAGAAACTGTGGCATATATATACAATGGAATATTACTCCGCCATGAGGAATGACAAAATTATGGCATTCGCAGGCAAATGGATGAAATTGGAGGATATCATGCTAAGTGAGATAAGCCAATCTCAAAAAACTAAAGGACGAATGATCTCGCTGATAAGCGGATGAGGACATACGTGGGGGGTAGGAGGGGTTAGTGTTAGGGTTAGTGTTAGGGTTAGGGTTAGGTTTAGGGTTAGGGATAAGGAGGGTGGTAAGAATGAGGAAGAAAGGAATGTATACAGGGAAAAGAGGGGTGGGAGGGGAGGGGGGAAGGAAAAAAATAACAAAATGAATCAAACAAAAAAAAATAAAATAAAGCTTTATTTTGAAATTTTTATAAATACATTATACATCAAGACTTACTTGCTTTTTTCTACCTTTTTTCTTTTAACATTCAACTTCCAAGTAACAAAAGCTTTATTCATTCTGAAAAGAAAAACACTTCTTAAATTCGATATTCACAAATCATATATTTCCATAGAATAAAGGTAAACTTAGTAATTTTAGCAAATTTCCTACACGTTTCATTCATCCTGGGCTACAAATACTAAACCATTCAAATTTTCTCCCAAACTATAAACAGATATAAAGTAAAAGGTATATGTAAGTTAAAGTCATTAAAATTCTCAGATATGGAATCCACTTATCTGCAACATCCAAATATATATATTAAAACTATAACAATATATTCCTTTCCATTGCCCATTAATTGGCTTACTATTTTGAATATCAACTCTAACATCAAAAGAAGTCAAAATTCAATTTTTAGTGGTAATAGTATATTGATTTTAAAAATAAGTAAAACATTAAGATAATATGTCATTCTGATATTATTTAACTTATGAAAAATCATGCATATGTAATTTTTAGGCTCAAAAAACTGCATGAGGAATGCCAGGAGCAGTGGTGCACACCTGCAATCCTTGCAGTTCAGGAGGCTGAGGCAGGAGAACCACGAGTTCAAAGTCAGCCTCAGCAAAAGTGAGGTGCCAAGCAATTCAGTGAGACCCTGTCTCTAAGGAAAATACGAAATAGGGCTGGGTATGTGGCTCAGTGGTTGAGTGCCCCAAGTTCAATCCCTGGTATTCCCACCCCCCCCAAAAAAAAAAAAAACTGCATGAGAAAGAACTTTGATTAATCATCATTCATAATTGTCATACACCAACTAGACATAGATTCTGCAAATCTCCTTCATATCCACCATTTTATGTACTAGTGGGATTAGTTCAGTGCCAAGTCTCATAATCCCTCCCTCAGTAGCCTTTGCATTTTTTAGAAATCAGCCACCCTTAAATAAGCACTGATATGTGATAACATTTTTCCCTATGTAGCTGGTAAGGACTAGGGAGGACAGAAAAATGTCAGGGATGGGGGTGTCCAAGAAACCAACCAAACAGCCAATCTTAGTGATGACAGTGGCTGATTTTAAATCAAAAGAGATTTAAAAAGAGGCCTGAATCCATCCAAGCAGCCTTCAAAGAGGAACACCTGAGGCCCTGGAAATCACAAATGCCTCAAACAAATCTTGTGACTTAACCATACATCAGGCTCCCCTCAGGCATTCTAAATGAGTTCCTATTTTACTTTGATCCAGATCTGTAGAGCTATGGTACAACAGGACTCTAGAAGATTCCTGAAAACTCCAGGAACCCATTGGCAGTATACTGTCTGCACCAGGCCATATAAACTAATCCACCAGGCGGTCCCACAGGGTAAAAAGGCTCATGCTGATGCTCTAGTCACCCACACACTGTGCATACCATCACCAGACAAAGTTGTTAACACTTCATATTTAGTTTATTATTCTACTTGAAATATTATTTTTTATAATACAGTAATTAAAAGACTTCACAGAATATACTAAAGATAAAATTTAAAAATCAAACCTGTAAGTTTAAAACTGACAAAAATGTAACTTCTATTTTTTTTAAAATGAATAAAGAAGATGGGGCTGGGTGTAACTCAATGGAGAGCATGTACCCTGGGTTTGGTTCCAAGGATCACAAAAAAAGTAAGAGAAAGAGATTGAGAGTGAAGAAGCAAGAAAAAAAAAAAAAAAAAATGACAGTGTAGTCACTGATGACAAATGTCATACAAATAGACTCTTGTCCCAATTCTGACTGGATTTCAAAAGTTTAATACATTGGGCTGGAACTGTAGCTCAGTGGCATATAGCTCTTGCCTAGCATGTGTGAGATGCTAGGTTCGATCCTTAACACCACATAAAAAATAAGCAAATAAAATAAATGCCTTCTGTACAACTACAAAAAAAAGTTTAATACATGAAAATTGATTAGAGCAGAATGGACCCTGAGTATTTATTATGAGGCAAAGATGACAGTGGAAAGTCCAACACTGTTAAAACTTTAGATAGATATCGAAAATAGTACTCTGGATAATACTTTAAGTGATAATCCAGAATCCAAAACCTATCTAGCCTTACAACTAATACCTAAATTCCAGGGATGCATTTATCACATATCCTAGACAGGAAACTTCTCAGAACTGTTCCTCAATCACCTTCACTGAATGTGATCCAGAAATTAAGAGAACCAGCTTCATTTCCTACCAACCTCTTTAAAGCTCCCGTCACACCATTCCTATTGTTATATAAACACTATGCTTGCTCCTGCTGCAGAACTATTGAACTTGCTGTACCCTCTGACTAGAACTATCCTCTCTCAAAGTCTCATATGAATGACCGTCTCCTTTGATCAGTTAGGTCTCTGCTTAAATACCATATCATCTTATCTAAACATGTATCTATTTTATTCTGTTTCATTATCTTTCTGGTCCTTATCATTATCTGAAATCATTTTATATAATTAGTTACTTATATCCACCTCCCTCCATTGGAATCTAAGTTCTGTAGAAACACACTTTGTATATTTTTTCATGGTTCCATTGCCTGTGCTCACAACAGTGAAACAGAATAGGTACATGATAAACATTATTCAATAAATAACTTCTCTACCACAAAATCCCACATACTTCTCTTATTGGAAAGCTGTTTAATCCATTTGTTATATTAAATATAATAATTTAAAATATTTTTTAAAATATCAGGTTAGGGCTTTAGCTCAGTGGCAGAACACTTGCCTAGCATGTATGAAGCCCTGGGTTTAATACCTAGCACCACACAAATTGTGCGTGTGTGTGTGGGGGGGTGTTATTTAGTTTCTCTTCCTAGTCCCCAGCAAACAGCAGCAGACCATAAGAAAAGGCAGACATTTGAGAAGAAAAAAGAAAATTATAAAACTAGGTACTGTATAAACATTGAAAGAACAACAGTCTGGGTCTACTTTGTGAGAAAAGAGAATATTAGGAATCCTGTTGTAGTGTAATGTAAAGTATCTTAGACAAATCTTTCAATGATAAACCTGAATCAACAAGTTGCCCCTCACCCTTGTTTTATTTTCTTTCATAACATTCAACTCTACCTGATATTTTACATATATACGTATTTGGTTATTACCTCTCACCTACTATGATATAGGTTCTTTGAGAGCTATATAATTGTTTGGTTTGTTTGACAGAGTAACCTCAGCATCTAGAATAACACCTGATTCTCAATTAATGAAGAAATAAATGACAATTAATGAATAAACAAATGCATAGAAAAAGGGTAAACTAAGGTCAACATAGTCTATTTAAATATCTTTGACTATAAAATATATTTTTTTGGCAATATTTATCCAAAAAGACTAAAATTAAGAGTTTTAATACTTAAAGGAGTAAGTTTCCTTTATCTAAAATACTTTTTATGGAGCATCCTATTTCTGCTATAATTCCCTATAAACATGATATTGCTATAATAGAACACAGATGTCATCCAGGCTATGGTTCTTACAACGGGATCAAACTACAAAAGAAAAAAATTGGTTTCATTTTCGTTCATCTCACCGGAATTTGGAAAATATCTTAAATCTCTGTAATAAATAGTAAAAATGTCTTTCTGAAAGCCATTCCAAAACAGGTGTGAGCTCCACATCTTCTATATTGCCACTTAGTTTAACAACCTACAAGCATAAAAAGCACAAAAGTTGGACTTTCTTTTAAAAATAGCTGCTATTTTCAAGAAATTAATAAAGTCTGTGTTTGGGGTTCATAACTACTCGTGCTTAAAATTAAGTTTTTTTCTGTATCTGAACCCTCATTTACTTCAACTGTTTTGCTTTACCTTCACACACTTCCTCTAGACTTGCCTTTCTCCTGCTACTTATTGTGCTCTAATGGAGAAAAGATAGGAGAAACTTCTTCCTTACTAGGAGATACTTTTCAGAAATGACTATGCAAATTTTGAGTCCCACAATTTTTATGCTTTCCTTAGTATTTATGAACTCAATTTAAACTACACAGATATAGTGCTCCAATTTATAATCTCAGTTCTCAAATACTCCACTTTTACATTTAAAAAACCTAACATTCACTAAGGAATTTTGTCTTCCTAAGAGTTCATTTGCCCACTGGAATGTTAAAATATTCATATATTTCTCTCAGAAATATAAAAAAAGTATGTCTTTATCAGCATATACATATCTATGTATATTTTTATTTATACAAAAATGATTCTTTCCATTTTCACTCCACATCATTTCCATATCTGTACATCCAGCTCTATTTTATACAGATGTGGTCCTGCAAAGCATACTTTAGTTGGGAGGCTGGGAGACCAGAGGAAGACAGATACCAAATAAGGGATTGAAAGAAGTAATTGTATAGTTATAACTTAGGTTAAGTATCAAAGTGCTATGTAATAGGGGGATTTCTGTATCTGGCAATAAAGTTTCTAATGTGCCCACGAAGAGCATTCTTATCTTTATAATTATCATTCCTGTTATACCAGCAAATGCCTGTTTTCTAGTTCTTCCTTTAAAAATTATACAAAATATTAATATAGCTTTGAGACCTAGAAAATTTCTTAAAATTGAATCCTCAAACCTAAATTTATATAAAGAAGAAAAAAGTCTCTATTAAATAGTTCTCCCAAGGAGATTCTTAAATATAAACTGTTTCTCAAATGTCCAAACTTCTCTAAAACACAAAGACAAATTCATGCAATTAAATTCTAAATTGGATAATATTTTTCTATTCTAAAAGCTGAAAACACCCATTATATATTACCTTTGAGACAAATGAAGCAGTAATAATCCAAAATTCTTTGCAATTTTTAGCTCTATGGGTAGAGACTACTTGAGGATCATATGGGTTGTAAAGTCCTTCAGGGTTATACCGAGGAATGCAATATACAAATTCCCCATCATCTTTCAAAGGTTCCTGAGATGAAAAAAATCTTAATTTGACAAACTTAACTAATAAGTGGTTGAAATGAAACAATATTAATATTAATATATCAATTTATATTAATATAAAGATTAAAAATATGATTGAACTGGGAATGTGAGCTTAATGGTAGAGTACTTGCTTAGCACACATGAGACCCTGGGTTTGATCCCCAGCACCAGGTTTAAAAAAAATAATAATAATAAAAATAGAAATAGAAATATCATTAAGGAAAACCAACATCAAAATGTGTGAAATAAAAGTTCAAAAAGATTAATCTTATGAAAGATTTCATATATTTAATTTTCATTCTCAAACACAGTGCAGTGATAAAACATTCAGAAAAAATGTATCCATCTGCTTACTAATGCAAGTAATGCATGCTTACTAACCCAAAGAACTTGATAACATACTATCGCCGCACTTCCCACAGGTGAGGGAAAGGGTTCCTGTCTGAGGGATGGACTGGCTGCAAAATAATAACTAAGAAATTTATTTAACTGTTATAACAAGAGGACACAGAATTATCTTTAGAATAGGGACATGACCCATTGAGCAGTCCAGAAGGGTCTGTCTCTAACAAATGAAGGATCCCGCCCGTTTTCTTTACAGTGGTACAGATCAAAAGGGGACCCATAGAAGCTGCTTCTGTGAAAAACAGGATGCCAGGTGGAGGTAAGCAAGCTATTTGACTCCAGCAGGTCATTCCCACATCCACGGCCTGCATTCAAACTTCAGAGGTGAACCAACAGCAGGGTAACCACATGCTTCAGGCAATCTCGAACAATATTCCATAACTGTGAGTTCTTGAAGCCAGATTTCTCTAATAGTTGAACCAAGCTTGGTTTTCCTGCAGACCATGAGCTCCCCGCAATAAACCTTTTACATATATGCCATTTTCCAATAAATTTATTTGCCAACACCAGAAAACTTGGGCATATTAGACTTATCAATTATTTTGATAATGATGGTGGATAATAACAGTAGCTAATATTTGTTAAGAAATATTTCTTAAGTATTCCATATACATTGGCTAAACTATAAAAGTTTAATATCTTAGGTCTGGGGAAATAGCGCAGGTGGTAGAGTGCTTGCCTTGTAAGCATAAGGCCCTGGGTTCGATCCCCAGCACCAAAAAAAAAAAAAAAAAAAAAAAAGGGTTCATAAATAATAGTCACTGCTACCAAAATGTACCAGAAATCACCTCTTTATAAAAGTTTAATGTCTTAACTTTAATTTCTTAAATTTAAAGGAATTATTAAGGGTTGATACATTTTATCTTGTTAAACAGATGCAGAAATTAAAAATTTGATAAACTGGGGAATGTGAAAAATGTCACAAATATCAGAAGTGGCAAAGTTGGAATTTAAATCCAAGTCTCACTCTAAACTCATGTTTAAAGTTTCTGCAATAATATATAAAGCCTCTCCCTCATTTAATTGGTATTTTTTAGAAATGGGCTGTTTTACATTAAGAAAAATTTTAAGTGTAAATTTTAAGCTACCTTCTTTTAGTTTTCAAACTTTTACTGATGAAATCAATTCTGTAATTATAAGGAAGTTAAATTTAGTCTTCTCTGGGCAATTAAATTTTATTATAAGAAAAAAACATTTAGTATTAGTGATGCTTTCAGAAGCTATTGAATTAAGTAGCTGAACACTTTCTCAATTCTTTCTTCACATACAACTGAAACATACCTTATTTAAAGAGTCCAAAGACTCATGTACAGCTGAGGTTTTATGTTGTGTTCTTTAAAAAATATTACATACACGATCTTCCTGGCACTATAGCACATTGATTTAATTTTCACAATGCTCTAGAGTAACTTCTATTATCACCATTTCAAAGCCAAAGAAAATAAGACCCAGAAACAATAGCAACTTGGCCAAGATAACTCAGTAAGTTACAGAGATTCAAAACTCCATGAATTTGATTCCTTTGTGCATGTACTTTTCCTCTACATTATGATGTCTCTGAACAATGTCCAAATGATCACTTATCCTAATGCTAACAGTCTAGAGCTGAGATCAGCAAACCATAACCTGGGCCACATGTGTTTTTTTGTAAATAAATTTTATTGGAACATACACCCATTTGTTTACATATCATTTATCAATGATTTTGCACTGCAATTACAGAGTTGAGTAGTTACAACAGAGATCAAAAGACCTGCAAAGTCTGAAATATATATTATCTGGTCCTTTTCAGAAAAAGTTTGCTGACCCCAGGTTTAGAGCAGTGTTTTTAATTATGCATTAAAATCACCTGAGAGCTTAATACAGCTTGCAAGACCCCATCTGTGAAGTTTCTGATTCACTGGGTCTAGGATTGTGAATGACAATATTTATTTTTAATAAGTTTCTTCAATAAACTTCTTTTATTTCTTTTTAAATCACACACCAAAAAAAAAAAAAAAAAAAAAAAAAAACTGACATACCAGAATAAAAGAGTAGATTCTAATTTCAGGCACATGGTATCCCTTCCTGGGGACCAAAAGCAGTTAAAGGAGGGAATAACAGAGGACAAATATGTTGATGCATCACAGACTTAAAATGTATAGGTCTTATTCATTCTCTGTTCTTTAAAGAAGTGGAACAAAATAATGTCAAATACTTTTTATAAGCATTTATCATGAAATAAGTATTGCAATTTGATTTTAACATAATATCTGATTTTGATGTAATATTTGAAATGTATTAAATAGAAATTAAAATAGTTTCAAATATCGATTTTTTAGTCCAAAATTAAATAAAGTACAATACCTTTAGAGTAATCTTCTGAACTGCAATTTTGGAACTATGATATTTCAAGTCTTTTGGTAATAAGTCAGTTTCCCAGCCAAGCTTTTCTCTTAGCCTAGTAATATGTCTTATGACATCATCCTCTTTTGGTTCTGGTACAGAATATTTAAAAAAATAAAAGTTCAATGTAAGAGCAAATGTGGTATCACTTAAGGATAATGTATAATATTTCAAATATTTCTACACAGAATTTATAACAAAGTTAACATAAAACTATAAAATGAAAGGAGGAAGTATAGCTTAAAATTCAGTCTTAACAAGAACTTGAAAAGAGGAACAATATTTATCTACTTAAAGATATCACAAAAGATCTAATTCTGAGTCATAGAAAATAAGAGGAAAGACTAAAACTGGGGATGGAATGCAGGGCCTTATACATCCTAGGCAAGCACTCCATCAGTCAGTTTTACTCCCAGTTTCAAGGCTTATAAAAGGCCTGAGCTAGAGGAGGAAGGGATGACAATACAGGATGGAGGCATTCTTCCTCAAGATACTCATTAAACACTTTTCAGACCATATCTTTTTGATCTCTTAGCTGGCAGCTAAGAATTTTCTCCTTCTTGAAATAGTCTTTTTTATTTTTTTATTTTTTGGATTTTATTCATCATGCTGTACACCACTTGTTCTTTAAATTCTCTTAAAAATTAACAAATTAAAATTGTACATACTTATGGGGGTACAGTGATAATTGAAAACATGCATGTAATGTGCAATAATAAAATCAGGGTCAATAGCATTTCCATCTTCTTAAATATTCTTTATTTGTGTTGGGAAATTTCAAAGTCCTCTGTTTTGGTTCTTTTTAAAACTTTCAATAAATTGTTGGAACTACTATCACCCTACTGTGCTAAAATATTAGAACTTATGCCTACTAGTTTAAAATTTCTGATAAACATCCTAATTTGATGTTCTTTGACTACTACTCTGAATTTTTCTTATGATGGAATTCTAAAAGTCAGATTATTGGTCAAAGGCTATGAAAAAAATATGAAAGTTCTACACACTCCTTTAGAGACTTAATAAGGACTCTATTCATTTTGAATCAAGTAAGCTGTCTGGATTCTATCAGACAGGGGCAGAATTGGGAAATGAAATTTCTTTTTCTTTCTCCTTAAGGATTAGGTAATGTCATTGCTACTATCATTCACATATTTATTAAACAGAGTCATGGTTAAACAAACAAAAAAATCAAGAGGAAATTTGCCTCCTCTATAAATGTATTCATTATGTGGCCTTCTTCTATCCTCCTTCCTAGCCTTCCTAGCCTCTAATGACAACTCTTCAACTCTCTGTATGAAATCAACTTTTTTTAGCTTCCCCATTAGAATGATAATATGTGTCATTTGCCTTTCTGTGCCTGGCTTACTTCATTTAACATAATGTTCTCCAGTTCCATCCATGTTACCCCAAATAACAGGATTTCATTCTTCTTAGGTCCAAACAATATTCCTTTATATATTTATATCACATTTTAAAATCCATTCATTAATTCATGGACATCTTGGTTGATTCCATATGTTGGTTCTTATGAATAGTGCTAGAGTAGCCATGGATTTCCTTGATATACTGATTTCATTTCTACTTGAATATATATCCATCAACTTGAAACCACTGGATCATATAATAATTCTATTTTCAGTGTTTTGAAGAACCTCCACATTGTTTTCCGTAATGGTTGTACTAATTTCCATTCCTAACCAGCAGTGTATTAAGAGTTTCTCTTGCTCCAAATCCCTAACAGCATTTGTTTAGTTTTTGTCTATTTTACTATAGCCATTCTAACTGGGATGAGATGATATCTCATTGTGGTTTTGATCTGCAATTCCCTGATAATTAGTAATGTTGAGCAACTGTCATAAAATTGTTGGTTATTTGTATGTCTGCATTTGAGAAACATCTATTCAGATAATTTGCCCATTTATTTCTACTTGGGTTATTTGGGGGGGGTTGCTCCTTATATATTCCGGTTATTAATCCCTTGTCAGATTAGTTTGCAAAGTTTTTCTCCTATTCTGCAGGTTATCTCTTCACTCTGTTGATTGGTTCTTTTGTCCTGCAGAAGTTTCCTATTAAGCTTCTTTAAAAAAAAAAAAAATCATGAGAGGAAAAACATACAAAAAGCCATGCTTGCAATACCAGCTATTCTAAAAAGTTATTCTAGAGTTCTGGCACTCCAGGAATCACACACACTATCTGACTAAAAAGTCTTCTTCCCTGAAGATTGAATGAGATTTGAGCTACTATATGAAACAGTGTCAGGACTGGATAAGGAGCCCTAATGTCTTACTTCCTCAAAGTCAAAAAAGGGAAGAGAGACTTTAGAAAGAGTCTGCTGGCAAGATGGAGTATTCCAGAATATAATATCACAGGAGTGACAGCACATTCTATTGACAGGAGCAGTCACACAGGTTCCACTCACACTCAAGGGGAGGGTGTGAACCCACCACATCCATGCAGGTTTTGTGCTACTTGAGACATTAGTAATTTTCAAGATACTTCTTAAAAAAAAAAAAGAAAAAAGAAACAGAAGAAGCCTGTATGACTGAGGAGTCCTGACACTTAAGTTTCAATAGCTTGATTATAAATCCACCTCTGAACCATGATATTACAGTGAAAAACTAAAAAGTTTCCTTTTCCTATAAAACTTAAAATATTAATACAAATTATTAATACAAATAAGAATTTCAGTTACAGAAAAAAAAACACCATCTATGCAATTTTAGTAGAGAAAAAGTTGTTGAAATTAACTGTTTGGTGATTTGAACTCTTTATCAAAGACATGAAATTGTTAAATATGATACCATCAAGTTATACTACAAAGATAAAACTACACATTTTATCTTGTAGTTCTAAAAGCATAATAACCTTCAGAGATTGTCCTTAAATTGGAACATAATTGTTGAACAGTCTGTCAATTTTTTAAGATTTTACATTAAGACAAAAAAATTTTGTCAAATCTTTAAGCAACCAAACATAAAATTCAGGAAGACTGTTTTTTTTTCTTTTTTCCCCAAAATCAGTGTCCAACATAAGCACACAAACCACAGGAAGTTTTTTTTTTTTTTTAAAAGCATCGTTTTCTAAGCAAGCTATTTCAGTGATGATACATACCTGTTTTGTCATATGATACAAAACTGACTTTCCTAGCTTTGGGATAAGCAAGAGTATGCTCCTGTTTTCCCCCTGATTTCCTTTTCTCTTTATGGGTAGCTGGTTGTAGGGCAACTGTACGTGGCTGAGTTATGCTTTCTTTAAGGAAATCTGAAAATAAAACCATTATCAACTGAATAACTATGATGAACATTAATAATACCATAGTAATTCCATATACTGAGCAATATAGTTGATCATTATGAGGCACTATAATAACACAGTAGTTAAGAGTACAGGCTGAGAATCAAACCCCCTGCATTCCAAACTCAGAGACAAACTTTACAATGTGTAGTTACAAGTGATTTACCTTGTAAGTTACCTGTCTGCCTTACCTTCCTCAGCTTTGAAATGAGGAGTGTTATAGTAAGAACTTCATAGGCTTAAAATTCTTAAACTAGAAAGTGATTACTAAGGTAAATATTAGTTGTGATTTTGTTATTACACTAAATCTTTAAAGTATAAATTCTCATATACACAGAAAAAAACCCATGTATTAACTAACTTGGTAAATGAACATAAAAAACAATTAAATATAAATGCAAAAGTATAGCAAAGGATCCATTTCTCCTATTTCTTCTATGGTTTACCTAATTGGTGAGTTTTCAACACATAGAAGAAAGGGAAACTATTGAAAATAGAAGTTTTAATTAAGTAATCCATTTTTGCAGCGGGGTCTTACTATGTTTCCAAGGCTGTTCTCAACCCCCTGGGCACAAGCAAATCCTCTTGCCTCAAAAAACAGCAAGTGTGCAACACTGCACCTGGCAAGAGAGCTTTTTAGAAGCAAATACATTTTTACTTGCTCCCCTCATTTATTTAACAATTATTTATGTAGTGCAAGAAATCAAGTTATAATCTAATAGGGGATAAGACACAATAATTACAAACAAAACAATGTGTACAAATGAAATAACCAGTAAATTATATTTCAGCCAATAGTTCCAATTCAGAGAGAGATTTCCAATTCATACGATCAGAGACACACACTTTCCCTGTTTTTAATTGTGGGGTGAGGGAATAGGGCTGAGATGAGAGAAGGACAAGAGGACTGTTGAAGAGATCACAATGAGAAAATGTGACCTTTCTTGGAAGATTGTGTGAGATAGTTTTGAAAACTTTCTGCTAGCATTAATCTCTATTCCCAGAGTTTCTCCTACCTCCCGGCTTTAACTGAAAACTAATTATTCCCTAAGACACCACTGATATGCAACCCTCTCAAGTGCTTGTTGTTTCTATTCTTACATTCTGTCTAGCCCCAGATTGGAAAGGGGGCTCATTTTCCTCCTTGCTCATCATTCACTAATTTCAAATCATTACAACTTGCTCTCTTTTTAAAACAACATAAAATATAATCCTATTCCTTTGAAACTAATGCTTTTTTGTTACACCAATACCCTTTTGGTCTTCTTTGACATCTGCCAATTGCCTAGTCTGTCAACTAATCTGGAACTCCAGCTCCAGAAAAGGCTCACTTTTTCCATATGAAACCTGCTACCATTTGGATAACTTCAGTGTTTCTGAAATAAGACCTGTTTGATACCATGCTAGATGTTCTCACAGCTTTAGTCTACCTTAACCAATCACACCCAAGCAACTTCATGCCACATCTCTGGCATAGTACTTATGGTTTTACTTTTAGATTGGCCTAAAGTAAGTATAGTCAACAACATATGTAGCTCCACATGTGGTTACTGTTACATCATTGAGCTTGTCATCACTTGTCCTGTTATGATTTGCATCTGGAATGTCCTTCAAAGGCTCATGTGTTGAACGTTTGGCAATGTTTAGGTGGAGATTTTAGGAAATGGGATTATGAGGGCTCTAATCTCATCAGTAGATTAATTGATTCATGGATTTGTGATTTGAATTATTGAGAGGTGGTGGAAACTATAGAAGGAGGGACCTAGTTACAGGAAGTGGGTGTTAGAAGGACACCCTTGATGTTCCGCTTCACTTCAGGCCCAAAACAATGGAGCTCACTGAAGATGGACTGAAACCTCTGAAACATGAGCCAAAATAAATAGCTCTTTCCCTAAGCTGATTTTCACAACTCATAGAAGTTAAGATGGAAATTTGATTTTATATCTTTTGCCACAAATATAATATATTCTGGGCATGGTGGCCCACACCTATAATCTCAGTGACTTGGGAGGGTAAGGCAGGAGAATTGCAAATTGGAGGCCAGCATTAGCAGTTTAGGGAGACTTTTAGCAACTTGGCAAGACCCTGTCTCAATAATAAAAAATAAAAAGGACTGGGAATGTATCTCAGTGGTAAAATATCCTTGGGTTCAATCCCCAGTACCCACAATTTTATATAGATTTGGGGGTGGTTATAATGGTGGGTGCCTATAATCCCAATCTCTCCAGAGATTGAGGGAGGAGGATTATGTGTGAATTTAATATTTAATATAGAATATAGGAAAAGATATATTATTTAAAATGTCAAAATATTGGTCCAGATCAGAGGGTAAAAAGGCCTCAAGATGTGTCAGGGTTGTTTTGTTTAAAATTGTTAAATACCTAGCACGTTCACATTCCAACAGAAAAGAGTAGAAAGGAAGATATGAGAGAAGATAATGGATGGACTCTAGGTTCCTGAGGTCATGGAAGGAGAGGAGCTCTAGAATGAGGTGGTGGATTTACCTTAAAGGAAAAGGGGTAAAATTATCATCTAAGACAAGTACTGCAGATGGGGCTGGAAGCTTGTAAGAGTGAGGATACTGAAGAGCTGGATAAAATAGGAAGTCGTATTTACAAAGTAAGAATTAAAATACTGGAAATTATAGAATTTGAGCTAGGGAGAAGGAAGAGAGACAAAAAATGCAGTTGTAAAGATCTTCACCTTAAAAAAGACATGAAAGAGTACTGCAAAGTGTAAATTGGTGCAGAGACATCAGACATTCTTTTCTTTTTCTATTGTAAACAAATGGGATATATTTTGCTTCTCTGTACATGGAGTAAAGGCATACCATTCGTGTAATCATAAATTTACACAGGGCAATGTTATTTGATCCATTCTGCCATTTTTCCCCCTTCCTCCCCCACCCCCCACCTCTCTTTTCCCTCTATACAGTCCTTCCTTCCTCCATTCTTGCCCCCCTCCCTAACCCTAACCCTAAACCTAAACCTAACCCTAACCCTAACGCAAACCCCTCCCACCCCCCATAGTATGTCATCATCCGCTTATCAGCAAGATCATTGGTCTTTTGGATTTTTGAGATTGGCTTATCTCACTTAGCATGATATTCTCCAATTTCATCCATTTGCCTGCAAATGCCATAATTTTATCATTCTTTATGGCCGAGTAATATTCCATTGTATATATATGCAACAGTTTCTTTATCCATTCATCAATTGAAGGGCATCTAGGTTGGTTCCACAATCTGGCTATGGTGACTTGAGCAGCAATGAACATTGATGTGGTTGTATCTCTGTAGTATGCTGATTTTAAGTCCTTTGGGTATAGGCCAAGGAGTGGGATAGCTGGGTCAAATGGTGGTTCCATTCCAAGCTTTCTGAGGAATCTCCATACTGCTTTCCAGAGTGGTTGCACTAATTTGCAACCTAACCAGCAATGTATGAGTGTACTTTTTTCCCCCACATCCATGCCAACACCTATTGTTGCTTGTGTTCTTGATAATCGCCATTCTAATTGGGGTGAGATGGAATCTTAGGGTACTTTTGATTTGCATTTCTCTTATTACTAGAGATGTTGAACATTTTTTCATATATCTTCTGTGAAGTGTCTATTCATTTCCTTAGCCCATTTGTTGATTCGATTATTTGTATTCTTGGTGTAGAGTTTTTTTTTGAGTTCTTTATAGATTCTGGAAATTAGCGCTCTATCTGAAGTATGAGTGGCAAAGATATTCTCCCACTCTGTAGGCTCTCTCTTCACATTGCTGATAGTTTCCTTTGCTGAGAGAAAGCTTCTTAGTTTGAATCTATCCCAGTTGTTGATTCTTGCTTTTATTTCTTGTGCTATAGGAGTCCTGTTAAGGAAGTCTGATCCTAAGTCAACAAGTTGAAGATTTGGACCTACTTTTTCTTCTATAACATGCAAGGTCTATGGTCTGATTTCAAGGTCCTTGATCCATTTTGAGTTGAGTTTTGTGCAGGGTGAGAGATAGGAGTTTAGTTTCATTCTGTTGCATATGGTTTTCCAGTTATCCCAGCACCATTATTGTCCCCTTTGTCTAGTATGAGAAAATTGTATTTATTTGGGTTTATGTCCATGTCCTCTATTCTGTACCATTGATCTACTTGTCTATTTTGGCACCAATACCATGCCGTTTTTGTTTCTATTGCTTTGTAATAGAGTTGAAGATCTGGTATTGCGATACCCCCTGCTTTGCTCTTTCTGCTGAGGATTGCATTAGCTATTCTGGGTTTCTTATTCTTCCAGATGAATTTCAAATTGCTTGTTCTATTTCTGAAAGGTACATCATTGGGACTTTAATTGGAATTGCATTGAATCTGTATAGCACTTTTGGTAGTATGGCCATTTTGACAATATTAATTCTGCCTATCCAAGAACATGGAAGATCTTTCCATCTTCTAAGGTTTTCTTTAATTTCTTTCTTTAGTGTTCTGTAGTTCTCATTGTAGAGGTCTTTCACCTCTTTTGTGAGACTGATTACCAAGTATTTTTTTTTTAATGCTATTGTGAATAGGGTAGTTTTCCTAACTTCTCTTTCTGAAGATTCATCACTTATGTATAAAAATGCATTGGATTTATGAGCATTGATCTTGTAACCTGCTACTTTACTGAATTCACTTATGAGTTCTAAGAGCTTCCTGGTGGAATGTCCAGGTTCCTCTAAATATATAATCATGTCATCAGTGAACAGGGATAGTTTGATTTCTTCCTTTCCAATTCGTATCCCTTTAATTTCTTTGGTTTGTCTAATTGCTCTGGCTAGAGTTTCAAGGATGATGTTGAATAGAAGTGGTGAAAGAGGGCATCCCTGCCTTGTTCCAGTTTTTAGGGGGAATGCTTTCAGTTTTTCACCATTTAGAATGATATTGGCCATGGGCTTAGTGTAGATGGCCTTTACAATGTTAAGGAATGTTCCCACTACCCCAATTTTTTCTAGTGTTTTGAGCATGAAGGGATGCTGTATTTTATCAAATGTTTTTTCTGCATCTATCGAAATAATCGTGTGATTCTTAACTTTAAGTCTGTTGATATGGTGAATGACATTTATTGATTTCTGGATGTTGAACCAACCTTGCATCCCTGGGATAAAACCCACTTGATCATGGTGCACTATCTTTTTAATATATTTTTGGATGCAATTTGCTAAAATTTTGTTGAGAATTTTTGTGTCGATGTTCATTAAGGATATTGGTCTGAAATTTTCTTTCCTCGATGTGTCTCTGTCTGGTTTAGGTATCAGGGTGATATTGGCTTCATAGAATGAGTTTGGGAGGGTTCCCTCCTCTTGTATTTCATGGAATACTTTGAGGAGTATTAGAATGAGCTCTTCTTTAAAGGTTTTGTAGAACTCGGCTGAGAACCCATCTGGTCCCAGACTTTTCTTTGTTGGTAGGTTTCTGATGACCTCTTCTATTTCATTGCTTGATATTTATTTATTTAAGTTGTGTATGTCCTCCTCATTCAGTTTAGGTAATTCATATGTCTCCAGAAACTTGTTGATGTCTTCAAGGTTTTCTGTTTAGTTGGAATATACATTTTCAAAATAGCTTCTAATTATGTTTTGTATTTCACTCGTGTCTGTTGTGATATTTCCTTGTTCATTCTGAATTTTAGTAATTTGAGTTTTCTCCCTCTTTCTCTTTGTTAGTGTGGCTAAGGGTTTATCAATTGTTTATTTTTTCAAAGAACCAACTATTTATTTTGTTAATTTTTCCGATTGTTTCTTTTGTTTCAATTTCATTGATTTTGGCTCTGATTTTAACTATTTCCTGTCTTCTACTACTTTTGGTGTTGGTCTGCTCTTCTTTTTCTAGGGCTTTGAGCTGTAGCGTTAAGTCGTTTATTTGTTGATTTCTACTTCTTTTGTTGAATGCGCCCCATGAAATTAATCTTCCTCTCAGTACTGCTTTCATAGTGTCCCAGAGGTTTTGATATGATGTGTCTTTGTTCTCGTTTACTTCTAAGAATTTTTTTATTTCCCTCCTGATGCCTTCTGTTATCCATTCATCATATAATAGTGTATTATTTAATCTCCTGGTATTGGAGAAATTTGTTTTTTATTGTGTCATTTCTTTCTAATTTCAATCCATTATGATCTGATAGAACACAAGGTAGTATCTCTATCTTCTTATATTTGCTAACAGTAGCTTTGTGGCATAAAATATGGTCTATTTTAGAGAAGGATCCACGTGCTGCTGAGAAGAAGGTGTATTCATTCTTTGTTGGAAGGTATATTCTATAAATGTCCGTTAAGTCCAAATTGTTGATTGTGTTATTGAGATCTATGGTTTCTTTATTCAATTTTTGTTTGGACAATCTATCCAGTGGTGAAAGATGTGAGTTAAAATCGCCTAGTATTATTGTGTTGTGGTCTATTTGATTTCTGTAATTGAGGTTTTGTTTGATGTACATCGATGAGCCAATGTTCGGGGCATAGATATTTATGATTGTTATGTCTTGCTGATTTATGCTTCCCTTAAGCAGTATGTAATGTCCTTCTTTATCCCTTCTGACTAACTTTGGCTTGAAGTCCACATTATTTGAAATGAGGATGGATACTCCAGCTTTTTTGCTGTGTCCGTGTGCATGGTATGTTTTTTCCCATCCTTTTACCTTTAGTCTATGGGCATGTCTTTCTATGAGATGAGTCTGTTGCAGGCAGCATATTGTTGGATTTTTCTTTTTAATCCAATCTTCCAGTCTATGTCTTTTGACTGATGAGTTCAGGCCATTAACATTCAGGATTATTATTGTGATATGATTTGTATTCCCAGTCATTTGATTCATTTTTGTTTTTTGACATGATTTGGTTTCTCCTTTATTTGGCTATTCCTTTAGGCTAGTTCCTCCCATTGCTGATTTGCATCATTGTTTTTCATCTCTTCTCATGGAATATTTTGCTGAGAATGTTCTATAATGCCAGCTTTCTTTTTGTAAATTCTTTTAGCTTTTGTTTATCATGGAAGGATTTTATTTCGTCATCAAATCTGAAAGTAAGTTTTGCTGGGTATAATATTCTTGGTTGGCATCCGTTTTCTTTCAGGGCTTGGTAAATATTGTTCCAGGCCCTTCTAGCTTTAGGGTCTGGATTGAAAAATGTGCTGATATTCTTATTGGTTCCCCCTGAATGTAATTTGATTCTTTTCTCTCACAGCCTTTAAAATTATGTCTTTATTTTGTATGTTAGGTATTTTCATAATAATGTGCCTTGGTGTGGGTCTGTTGTAATTTTGTATGTTTGGAGTCCTATAAGCCTCTTGTACTTGGTTTTCCATTTCATTCTTCAGACTTGGGAAATTTTCTGATGTTATTTCATTGAATAGATTGTTCATTCCTTTGGTTTGTTTCTCCAAGCCTTCCTCAATTCCAATAATTCTTAAATTTGGCCTTTTCATGATATCCCATAATTCTTGTAGATTCTGTTCATGATTTCTTACCATCTTCTCTGTTTGGTCAACTTGATTTCAAGATTAAATATTTTGTCTTCAATGTCTGTGGTTCTGTCTTCCAGGTGTTCTATCCTATTCGTTATGCTTTCCATGGAGTTTTTAACTTGGTTTATTGTTTCCTTCATTTCAAGGATTTGTTTTTTTTTTTTTTCAATATCTCTAACTCTTTATTGAAATGATCTCTTGCTTCCCGTATTTGCTCTTTTAACTGTTGATTGGTGCGATCATTTAATGCCTGCATTTGCTCTTTCATCTCCTCGTTTGCTTCTCTGATTGTTTTAATTATGTACATTCTGAACTCCCTTTCTGACATTTCTTCTGCTGTGCTGTCATTGGGTTTTATTGATATAGTATCTAGGTTTGTTTGGGACATTTTCTTCCCTTGTTTTCTCATATTGGTCAGATATCAGTGGGACTCTGAGATATTGCAGATATCTCAGATATTTGGCTTATAGTGTCCCTGTAGATTTCCAGTATATCACCTCCCAGCCTTCAGTAACCTTAAGTCTTTGAGGAACTTGATAATGCAGTGCTTCCGAAGAAAGCTGCCCCTAGCCCGGTACTGGTTCCAGGGCTGGGGGCTGGCTCTGTGTGGAAAGGCTCTCTCTCACTGGGCGACCTGCTCCATCAAGCTGGCTGTGGAAGGAGCCTGCCACTGGAGGGAGCAGAGCTGCTTGGGGAAGTCTCTAGCTGCCCTGCCCTGGTCCCAGAAGCCACCTGCAGGCGGGGGCCTGCCGCTGGGTCCAGGGCTTGGAGCTGGCTCTGTGCGGAAAGGCTCTCACTGGGCGGCCTGCTCCAAGAATCTGGCTGAGGAAGGAGCCTGCTGCCAGAAGGAGCAGGGCTGCTTGCGGATGTCTCTGGCTGCCCTGCTCTGGTCCCAGAAGCCACCTGTGGTCCAGGGCCTGCCAGTGGGTCCAGGGCTTGGAGCTGGCTCTGTGCGGAAAGGCTCTCACTGGGTGGCCTGCTCCAAGAAGCTGGCTGTGGAAGGAGCCTGCTGCCAGAGGGAGCAAGGCTGCTTGGGGAAGTCTCTCGCTGCCCTGCCCTGCTCCGAGAAGCTGCCTCTCTCCATGCCTGCCGCCCGGGCCAAGCTTCACCCGGTGGGAGAGACTCACCCCATGGCTCTATGTTAGTCTGAGTCTCTCATTGCCTCCCCTTCTTGAATCCTGGGTTCTGGAGCAACAGGAGATGCAGTCACCCTCTAGTCCGCCATCTTGGATAAGACGTTCTTGGTGATGTTAGTGACTCCTGTTGCTGTTATACTGGTGGTGTGGTAGTGGTTATTATTATTATTATTATAGTTAGATTATGCTCCCTTTAAAAAGCACGCTTTGTACAGCACAATTCACAGTAGCCAAGCTATGAAGCTAATCCAGATGCCCTTCAACAAATGAATGGATAAAGAAAATATGGTATATACACACAATGGAGTATTACCCAGCCACAGGAAGAATGATTTTATATTTGCTGGTAAATGGATGGAACTGAAGACTATCATGCTAAGTGAAGTAAATCAGTCCCGAATTAATAAAGTCAAATGTTTTCTCTGATATGTGGAAGCTAATCCAAAATAAGGGGAGAGGTGTTTAAAAAAAGAATAGAAGAAAGATCCCTGGAGTAGGCAAAGGGAAATGAAGAGAAGGGAGAAGTGGGATAAGGAAAGATAGTTGAATGAATCTGACCTATCTTTCCTTTGTACATGTATAAATATACCACAGTGAATCTCACCATCATGTACATCCACAATATACTAATTTTAAAAACACAAATAAATAGCAGAAAGATCAGTATAGTAGAGGGAAGGGGACAGGGGAGGGAGGAGAGGAGGGAAAGGGGAAGTGCTAGGGACTAAATTATAACAAATTATATTCCATACTTTTATAATTAGGTTAAAATGAATCCTATTATCATGTATCACTAAAAAGAACAAATAATTAAAAGATCTCATCAGAGGAAGAATATAAAAGCAGGCTTTGTATTTTAAGACATTTCTAACTGCATTGCTAATGAAGTTAGCAAAATATCAAATATTGTATTTTGAAAGTAGATTCTAGTACTTCAATCTATTTCACTTGCTTTCTTAATCTAATTTTATGTAAACCTTTTTTCCATTTCCATAAAAGAAAACATAAATCAACATGCCTGGATAGTAATCTTGATAAATTTCTTCTGTTTTCTCTGATTTCAATGGTACAGACAGTCTTTTAAACATTTTACATTTCAGTGTTTCCTCTGCTGGTACTTGAGCTGTCTGATTCACTAATGGTGTGACAACTCTGTATTTTCGTTCTTTATATTTTAAAAACCTAGGATGACAAAGAAAACAATTATAAGAGAATAAATGAATAATCAGTCCAACAAAATATTGATCCATTACCATATTATTGAAAATTCGTTTATAATTTCAGTTTTTACAATTGAAACATGTTTAATAAATGCTGTGATTACCCTTATGTATAAAGATTAAATAATCTGTACTTTAAAATCTAATATCTACCATTTCAAGAAATTTTTTGATAGTTCTAACTGGTTTTAGCATAAGAAAATAAATATCATAAAAGGTCATTGAAAATTTAGGGTTGGTTTCATTTTCGAAGATGAAGGAATGTCTCCAATTAAGTTAGTGACAGAGAAAAGTCAAGTTTTTTCAAAAATTCTTCAATATGTGGGAACAATTCATATATTATCCTTTTTTATGAAAAGAACCCAATCCATACCAGGATTAAAACCCAAATATTTTCACAGCATATTAGCCAACTGTCTACTTTTTAAATGTTGGAAAAAAATCTTTTCTTAAGAACAGAATCCAAAGTTACTACCTACAACCAACTTACACAGTAGACCATATTTTTATCAGGCTGAGGAAATTCATTGTTCTGTAAAGCCTTACATGTACTTCTCAGAGTGCAAAAGTACCTAGTAGTATATTAAACAAAGATACTTAATCACATGGAGAGTTTATTAGGGACTCTTAATTGCTTTTCCTGTGAACAATTTGGGAGCACCCATTTGGTTTATAAAATCTTAAAATGTTTCCTATTCATTGGTACTAAATTGTTTTCCATTTTCTTCACAATCTTCAAGAACTATATACAAATTTTGGATGGTAATCTTTAGGCATTTTATATCTCTGGTTTGGACTTATCTACTTTTTTGATGTCCCAGTAAACAGAAGTTCTTTAGTATCATTTATCTATCTTTGCCCTTATGAATTGTATTATGTCTTCTTTAAGAAATCTTTACTCCCAAATTCTCTTATGTTTTCTTAACAGTTTCAAAGTTTTGTCTTTCATGGGTCTTTTAATTCATACATAAGTTTTTAAATCCTCGAATTTCCAATATGGTGTAAAGGGCAGACTCAATGGCTCTCTCACCCCCAATAAAGTGATAATTGTCAGAGAACCACTATTGAGCACTGATGAGAAGTGGCAGTAGCAACTATCCTTGTCATATTTCTGAATTGAGAAAGAACACTTTTAACACTTGACTATTAAATATGATATTTGCTTTAGTTTTCTGGTAGGAGCCTAAATCAAATAGTTTCTAAGAATAGGAGCCTAAATCAAATAGTTTCTAAGAGAGTTTGTCATTATGAGATTTCATTTTTATCACATGCTTTTCTTCTTTAATAATGGTAATTGATATTGATACATTTTTCTAATGTTGAACTAACATTGCATTTCTGGGATTGGACTGTTCAACTTGGTCCTGATGTATCACTTTTTATACAGTGCTATAATTAGTAGGTTAATATTTCATCTAGGATGTTTGCTCTTAAGGTCATAATAAAATGGACTTGGAAGGTTGTACAAATTATGGTCAGTAGGAACTGCTTTCTGTCTTTCTCTGTGCAGAAGAAATTGTGTAAGACTGGAATTTATTATTTTGGTACTAGAGATTTAATCCAGGGGTGCTTTACCACTATGCTACATTCCCAGCAGTCGCCACTTTTTAAAATTTTGAGACAGGGTCTCACTAAGTTGCTTAGGTTCTCACTAATTTGCTGAGGCTGTTCTTGAACTTGTGATCCTCTTGTCTCAGCCTCCTGAGCCTCTGCCACAGCCCCCAGTGTTGGAATGATCTATTTCTTGAACGTTTGTTAGAACTCATCTTTAATGTGTACAGTCTCTGCATATGGTCTCTGTGTTTTGGGGGTGTGCTGACAGTAGCAGTGATTCACAACTACTACTTCAATAATTTCAGTGATCAAAAACAGTTCATCTTTGCCTGTTATTGAGTCCATTTTGACTACATTTTTTTGTAAAATTTTAGTATTTTGTGTAATTTTTCAATTTTATTGCCATGAAAGAGTTGATAATATTGTCTTTTAATCACAGGTCCCTTTGTATTTGTCTTCTTTTTCCAATCTAGAACTGGTTACAAGACTCCTGAATGGCACTGCTCATTGTTGCAAGATTCACACTGTGGTTCATCTATTTTAGAAGCAATGTGTAAATACAATATCTTGTGAATCAGCTATATCACACAATTTTTATAATGTGTGACATTGGTAATGTAATTTAAATAATTCAATTTTTTACCATACTCAGTTCTAATTTTTTTTCTAATTTCCTTTATGGATCATAATTTCATGAGTTACTTAGAAGTATTTTAAAAATATTATGTTTTGGGTTGGAGATGTAGCTCAGAGGTGGAGTGCATGCTTAGCATGTTCAAGGTCCTGAGTTTGATCTTCAGTATCATGAAGGAAAAAAAACTATTTTATTTCTAAATGTATTGGGATTTTCTAATTTTAATTAATTTCTAATATAATTAAAAGATATCTATATTGGCCTTTTGAAAATTTGCTAGAACAAATTTTATGGTTTCACATGCTCAAGTTCTATAATTATTTCCTGTAACCTAATAGATAATCTCCGTCCGGCAGTTGTTGGTTGCAGTGTTTGACAGTCTGTCAGTCAGTCTGTCTTTCTATCTATCATCTATCTACTTTAAAATAAACACATTAGTGAGTCACAGTGATGCACGCTTACAGTCCCAGTGGCTTAGGAGGCTGAGGTAGGAGAATTGCAAGTTCAAAGCCAGCCTCAGCACTTAGCCAGCCCCTAAGCAACTTAGTGAGACCCTGTCTCAAAATAAAAACATACAATTTTTTTTAAAGGGCTGGGGCTGTGGTTCAGTGGTTAAATGCCCATGGATTCAATCTCTGGTACTGGGGAGAAAAAAAAAAGTGAATTTGGTTGTTCACATCTTCTATATTCTTACTAATTTTGTACTTGGTCTTTCAATTAAAAAGTGATTTATTAAAATTTCCTACTATGATAGACTTGTCAATTTCTCCTTCATTTTGCCAACTTCTGCTTCAAATAGGACTATATACATTTAGAACCTATTGAATTGAACAATTCATCATAAAATAGCCTTAAACTTTAGTTATCTTTTACTTTGCAGACCTTTTTTTTCTGATATTGTATTATTTTCTTGTGATAGTATAATAATGTCTTTGTTTTAAATGTTTTTCCATTTTTTAACCCTTCATCTACTGTCCTATGCTTTTCATATTTCCGTAAGAAGTTTTTTTTGTTTACTTTGACATTTAAAAAATTTAGTCTATTTATATGTGTTTTAGTTACCAGGATACTTTAGATTTGTTTACACCATTTTATTTTGTTTCCTGTGTATTCTTTTTCTTATTTTTTCTATCCTATTTTCTATCTCTATCTTTTTTCTTTCTAGAAAATTTTCTCAACTCTTTCAACACTTTTCTTAATCTTAATTTTTGCTATTATGCATTTAACTTCCAAGAACTATTTTTAATTTTCCAAATGTTCCATATTTTTTATTCTCCAAATGTTCACTAGTTTTCTTGAACCCTTCAGTCATCTAATGATAGCTTTGTGATGATTGTTGTTGAACTTTTCTTCTCTATATATTGTCTGATTCCTCTAAGCTTCTTTATTTGGATTTCTACTATGCTGTAAACTTCCCTCAAATGTCTCATGAGCATGGGTTGCCTGCTTATATTTAAAGAATAATTCCTAAAATGTCATTGAGACAGCTCTTTATGCACTGGCAGAATTGTAAACTGGAGGGTTTCACTGTGGGATGATGCATAGGTCTTTCTTTTAGGCTGATCTTTTTCCCCAGAGAATAATGTTCTTAGCATTTGGTTGTGAGGTTTCTCTTAAGTCTAGCAGGGGAAGAAACCTTGATTTGAGGAGAGTATTATACTTCCAGTTGTGCTCTCAGTTTGATCTACCTAGACAGTAGACCTCCAATCTCCTGTTGGAGCTGAAAGAGAAATAGTCTCTTGGCTATGAGAGGTAGGAAAGGCATTCTGGGTTCTAACTGATTTTCGTACACTTCCAGAGGTTCCTGGTATCTCTATTCTTAAATGTGTGGGGGTTGGGGGTAGGTTTGGGAGGGTTGGGGATGAATCAATCTGCTGTAGGGCCTCACCCACTGCCATCTTGGGTTTCTACGCCTGCCCTATTAAATCAATAATCATTGATCCATTTGTTTTCAAGTTTCCAAAATTTCACTGGTTTCTCTCACATGGTTTTTGTTTCATCTCTCATTCTCTTGTGGTCATCTTGTTTTTAAAACTCTTTTAGTGAGATTTCAGGAAAGAGAATAGTAAAAGCAATGTATTCAATTCATTGAATACATTTAAGTGAGGTAATTTTTCAAATCATTTTTCTTTCCTTTTATAATTCTTATTTTATGAATGTTTGATTGTTCTTGGCTCATAACTTTTCTGTCATTATTTTTAGCTCTTTCTTCCTTCTTAATGCTTTCTGAAAGGGTCTTCCTCATTACAGTTTATTCAGTCATTCTTCACTTTAGGTCATTCTGTTATTCAACTCATCAACTTGGAGTATTTTTTTAACTATGATATTTTTCATACCCAGTACTTCCAATTGGTTCTATAACTCAAAGTTTGTTTTAAATTAAAAATACTTTCTCTTATTTTTGAGGGTACTTTGTATGGTTTAAATTCTTATCCTTTCTGATGCATTATTTCTACTTCACTTTGTATAAAGTGAAATGTAACATAGTAAGTGGGTCTAATCCAGAAGTAGGTTGATTCATGATGCAGAATCTTAGCAAGATTCAGAATTTAACTATCAGGTATCTCTAATAGGAGCAGTGGAGTTTACTAGGGCTGAAATAAGGAATTTTGGAAGTCTGTTTAAGAAGCACTTGGAACCCAGATTCCCTTCTTTATCTCTTATGGCCAAGAGAGTTCTCTTTCAACCATTCTTTATTTTTCCCTGTGAGTTCATATTCATATGGGGTGATCAGCTACCTTGGCTAATAAAACTATCATGAGGGATTTTATATAAGCCCATGATGATACTGTGAAGAGATGGAGATGGGGAATATTTGTCTTTGGACCAAGATCCTCTGGTTATCCACCCAGGATATGAGTTCTGGCCATAACCATTCCCCATGTGCTTATCAGTTCTTCCTCCAACTCACCCCTCTCCCACCCTCCCACCCCCATATACAATGAATGAACCTAAGAAATATTTAGTACTTCTCTACCAGGAACATTGTTCTTTTACTTGACTTTGATCTCCTAGTCTTGTAGGGAGGAAGGGTGGAAGAATGAAAAAGGGAAGCCAGTGCTCAGGGATAGACATGACTGCTCATATCTGCAATTATTCACTTATTCATCTCTACCCTTGACCCATATTGAGATTGTGATCCCTGTCCATACTCTGTTTGATTTAACTATCTTTCTGTCTTGCAGTAGTGATAAGATGCTGCTCCACCCAGGGGAACGTGAACAGACAAAAGAGCCCAGAAATCTCCCCAACCTTTTCTCAATCTGTTCTGTGCTGCTGTTTCCTATTCAAAATCCAGACCTAGGACTAATCACCTTTTGCTCTCCAAGGATTTCTTAGTTGTTGGTTAATTTCTTATACCAATCACCCTCCCTTTCACTTCTTAAATATATTCAAGGGTGGTCTGATGGGGAGAAACTAGGAACTAGTGTTAATTTGCCTATCTTGTCAGGAATCACATTCTATAAAATCAAGGCTTTCTAAACCTCAGAACCCTCAATCAATCCTCACATGGCATTTTAAGTTTTTCCCTATGGTACTGTCTTACTACTAGCCATATATTGTTGAAATCTTACTTTAGAAAAAAATTCACTTATTATATCTTATTTTTACCTTGGTTTTATGTTGCTTTCCTCCTTGTCCATCTCTTGATTCACAGTTGTCAAGTCAATGGGTACAAATGTCTATTTGTTTTCTGAATGAAATGTGAAGTAACTGGCTATAAAAAAAATCCACATCATTTTTTTATATAAAAGACAATTTTACAACTTTGGCTACTGACTTTCAAAACTGCATATATAGCTCCCAACTTCTCAAAAGGCTTAATATAATATCCCAGTTACCTTCAAGTGTTTCTTGTATATGGTATAATTTCCAGATCATTCACTATGAGCTAGTTATCCTTTCAGAACAACCTCTACATTGTCTAACTTCCTTTCTAAGGTAATTTTTCCTTCTTATATTTATGGGTTTAAATGCATAAAAATTTAATTTAAAATAAATTCTATACTAAACACGATAATAAGTGTTAAGTTACTTCATCAGGGGAAATCATCAAAAAGAATTTAAGGGAGTCAACAGAACTGGTTGAACTAATTTCACCATTCACTAAACATCAAAAGACCACATGTATATGCTACCAGCATTCCTCAGATAGAACAGAACAGAACAGAATAAAAGGGAGTGGGCTTTGAAAGAGGAGAAAGGGAGTCTCAGAGTTGGGTCTCAGTGGTAAAGCACATGCTAACCTTGCACAAGGCCCTGGATTCAATCCCCCGAATCAAAAATGAAAAAAGAAAAAGTAAATCTTTTTCTGATTACAGAGGTAAATCTTATAAGACACAGAAAGTGATAAAGATGATGCACTGCATGGAAGTATACTATAATTAAAAAAGTTAAGCCAACAATTTAAGACTTGAATCAATGTAGGATAGAAAAAGCTTTAACTAGCAAGCGACTATAGCTTCAGACAAATCAAGTAAGACAAAGTGAAACAAGCCAGGGGCAAGAGTAGTTCTCACTGAAACAGAAATGCTAGAAATTCCCACATGAGGATTGAAGCCAATGATTATGATATCAATGTAGGTCAGCCTACCTAATGATGAAATTCATGGTGCAGAAGAAGTCAAAAACATGATATAAACAGTACCAAGAATGTTTCTAGAAAGACTATTCACTGTAGTCAAGAACTGGAGGATGCAACTTTGGGACCCACATCTTGAGATAAGATGAAGAAATGAACCCTAAGGGAAGTAGATTAGACTCAAAAGCATTCCTGAATCAAATTCATTCTGGGTTTGCAATGAAGTAGGAGTGAGTAAAGATTTTCTGGAAAAGGCCAAAGAGTAAATATTTTTGGTTTTGTGGAACAAAAGGTAAAATTAAGAATGTTACATAGGTACTTAAATAAGAGAAAAGAAATGTTCACAAATGTTTCACTGATGAATTTCAATATATAACAATAATTGAGTGTAGATTTTATAAAACAGGTATACTAAGAAGACAAATGGAATTCTTTTAAGGGGGATAATATCACTTAGCTAGGATTCAAAGTTAATAATACCTATCACAAAATTGGTTGCAAACATTCTTTCTTAACTTGTAGACCACACAAATAGAGGCAGCAAGCCAGATTTGGCCCATGGCCATCATTTGTCAACCTCTTCAATAGCATACACACTAACCCCAACATCTGTTAGACTTTTATGTTCTGATCATTATCAAATAGTCAATAAGCATAAGAAATGTTGCTCAATCTCACTAATAATTAGTTTAAGAATGATTTATTTATTTATATTTTTGATCAGACAAGTGAAAATATCAAGTAAGCCTCCCATATCTCCACAAAAACATTTAAATGTCAGAACATTTCTTCAGGGGAAAAAATAGCTTAAGGCTTTAATACAAAGTCCAATTTTCATTTAAATATGACAATAACAAACATTATCAAAGCATACAAAATTAAGCAAAGATACTACCCATGAACACTTATTGTAAAGAATGCATGATAGCAAATCCCATCAATGCAGTGTTAAAGGGAGAAAACTTGAAAATAAAGAAAATAATAAGAGCATTAAATTCAAATGTAGAACTAAGTCAAAACAACTATGGAACTTACTATTACAAAACAGAACCTTATTTCTTCACTTATATTTACATAGTGAAAAAAATCTAAATATGAATATAGAAATTATTGTGTAACTACTTAAAAAAATCAAGGTGGAAAGAAAGGGAGGTGGATGGACTATAGGAAGCGTAAGTGATATGATTTGTTCTTTTAGAGGT
The DNA here is from genome assembly GCF_902686455.1 of Sciurus vulgaris. NCBI lineage: Eukaryota > Metazoa > Chordata > Mammalia > Rodentia > Sciuridae > Sciurus > Sciurus vulgaris. The sequence continues at coordinate 60,126,098 of NC_136473.1, forward strand.
CAATACATACTGTTGAAGACAGATAAACAGAATAACAGAAGCTTAAATGTATTACTAAGGAGCTAGGGTAAAACTCAGTGGCAGAGAATTTGCATACCACGCACAAGGCTCTGGGTTGCATCCCCAATACCACAAAAAAAGAAAAAGAAATACACACACACACACACACACACACACACACACACAGAGTTTAAAAGTATATAAAGGCACTCAGAAACAGAACCGAAATTGTAATATAAACAAGGAAAATTTGGGAGTAGGAAACATCAGATAAAATGTGAATACATGAATTCTTTTCTTCCTTTTACAATGGGTTACCTATACATTATGAATTCCCCACTTCCTTATCCCAATCACACTGATTTCAATTCAGGCAGATCTGCACAAATTATCAAGAAAAAATAAATAATAGATATTAAAAGAGAGAGTCATCGAATAAAGTATCACTATATAAAGGTTCACTTCACCAGAAAAATGTAACCGAACAGTTTTGAACTTGCACCTAACAACAAAGTTTCAAATACATAATACAGATATACAATGCATAAAATATATTACAAAAATCACAGAAACATAAGGAGAAACAAATAAATCTAGCATGATAGTGGGAATCTTAAACTTATTTTAATCAGGTTCATCCTTCTCCCACAGGAGGAGGAGGAGGAAGGGGAAAGCGTGGGGGGAGAAAGAGGAAGGAGAAGAATGGAAAGGAGAAGGGGAAGAAAGAGATAGCAAAAAATCAATCAAGCAAAAATAAAAATGTTAAGGATAGATTTCAAAAAGCCAACTTTAAATTTTGACTTACTAAATACATAGAATACATAGGATTCAAGAAGTGATGATATATACATACATATTTAAGCACAAATGAAAATTAATCACTTATTGAATTATAATGTATAATAAATTTCAAATGATTAACCATCATATAGCCCAAATTCTAGGACCACAATACAATTAGATTAGAAATAAAGAAATATATATGGTTGTCTTTTATTATCCATTGGGGATTGATTCTGGGACTTCCTCCTCCAAGGATACCAAATTCAAGTCCCAATATAAAATATAGTTTTTACATATATCTGTGAACATCCTCCCCTATATTTTAGATCATCTCTAAATTAATTGTAATAATACAGTGTAGATGCTATGTAAATAGCTGTGACACTGCAATGTTGAGGAGAATAAAGGCCTGTTCAGGTTCAGTACAGACATAATTTGGGGGGAGATATTTTTATCTGCAGTTGAATCATCAGAATGGAACCAGCAAATATGGAGGGAGGGTTAACAGTGTATGGAAGGCTGATACGTGTGTGTGTTTGTGTGTGTGTGTGTTTGTGTGTGTGTGTGTGTGTATTTTTCCCTCCCAGTAGAGTTTATTCCATGAAAGTGTATGGTGTCTATTAATATTATCAATATAATTCAGTATCTTAACTTAGAAAAGTTATAGCTATCTATATGAAATCACATATTTAAGAATCTACACAGTTAGCCCACCAGATCCCCAGATGTGGAGTCTAAGGATTCAACCCACCTTGGATGAAAAATATATTCTTTAAAAATTAGACATTCAAAAATGCAAAGCTTGAATTTTCCACATGACAAGGCTGAATCCACAAGAAAGAAGTCATATGAAGATTTACCCTGCTACAGTTGTCCCCATCTCATACATCCTGTCTCCTCATGCCTTCTTTGAGAAGTTTTCTTTGATTATGAAGTTAGAACTACAATGGTTGTATCTGTACCTAACATGTCCATACTTTTTTCTTACATAGCATTTGCACTGCATTGGGTATTAAAAATAATTTAGAACTGATTTTAAATATATGGGGAGGGATTATGGAGGTTATATGCAGATACTATGACATTTTATAAAAAAGATTTGAGCATCCAAAGATTTTGGTACAGGGAGGTGTGTCTTGAAATCACACCCCTGCAGAACCCTGGGAAGACCATATATATTTGTGTTGGGCGTGTATGTACACCTATATGTTTACGTACACTTTACACAATAAGTGGTGGTAAAGTTTTTCAAAGAGCTTATTATTCATTCATGATTTTTTAAAATTGTTTTTAAATGGCCAGGTGAGACAGCCCACGCCTGTAATCCCAGCAATTTGGGAGGCTGAGGCAGGAGAATAGCAAGTACCAGGCCAGTCTGGGCAATTACGTGATCCTTGTCTCAAAATAAAAGACAAAAAGGGCCGGGTATGTAGCTCAGAGGTAGAGTGACCCTGCGTACCAACAAAAATAGTAATTAATTAAAATTAAAAATACTTCATAATCTGAGAATAGGTTAGAACTCAGCCGGCCTGATGAAGAGCAACTAAGAAAACCCTGCCCTGAGCACAGCTCCCCAGGGCAGGGCTTCTCCTGGGCTCTGCCGGCGGAGGCTGGGTGCTCAGCGCGCCTGCAGAACGGCTCTCCTCCCACGGGGCACACGGCCCAGGCCCGCAAGGCCACCTTCCATTCCGAGCATGCCGCCTTACCAGCCGCGCTGGGTCCCACGGCCGCCTCACGGCTTCCTCCGAGCGGCCAAGGTCAGGTGGCACAGGCAGGAGACAGCTCGCAGGGGCTCAAAGACACCACGGACTCCCACTCCCGATCCCCCTAACTGTCGTACCACACAGGGTCAGTCGTCTCGTGCCTGCCAGAGCACCCGCCGCATCGTCCGGAAGGGGGCGCTGGCGCGCCGGAAGTCGGGAGGCCGGCACAGTGCATGCTGGGAGCTGCGGGCCGGGAGCCTCGGGCCGGAGCAGCCTACTGGGCTAGCGAGAAGGCGCTGCAGTGAGGCCACAGCCTTCAGGGGCCTCCTGACGCTTCGCAGTACGGGGAAAGGGGCACGATTTGCCTGTGTGTGTTAAAGTCAGATCTGTTGTATCGCGCAAGTTAAAGGCCCCAATCCATCATCCACCACCTGCATGCCTGCCTTGGTGTGGCCTAAAGGCGGGAGAAACCCAATGACTGCAGAGCAGGTGGCTAAGGGACCAGTGAAAGAGATAACCTGCACTTAGGATTTTCACAACCAGTGGGCATGGATTTATCATTTAAAAGCAGAGACATATAGTAGTTGAATCAAAAAGAGTTTAAGATAACTTTTCAGGGATTATGGCATGGAATGAAAGAGTAAAGGGAATGATATAGAATTCTCATGGTTAAAGAAAAGCTAATTCTTGAAAATTTAAAATAACCTTGGATATCAGATCAAAATGGTTTTTAGATCCCCACTGAATTTATTTAAAATACAGGTGGTCCCAAACTTACAATGATTTCACTTACCACTTTTTGACTTTATGATGGTGTAAAAGTGGTGAGCATACAGTAGAAACCATACTTCAAATTTTGAATTTTGATCTTTTTCCAGGCTAGTGACATGCAGTTCAAAACTCCATTGGACACCAAGTTGAAGTTCCCAGTCAAAGCAATCCTTAGCAGGAAGAGTGAAGCAGGTGGTATCACAATACCAGACCTTAAACTATACTACAGAGCAACAGTAACAAAAACAGCAAGGTATTGACACCAAAATAGGTAGACCAATGGTACAGAATAAAGGAACAGAGACCAAACCACATAAATACAGTTTCCTCATACTAGACAAAGGTGCCAAAAACATACAATGGAGAAGCTATAGCCACTTCAACAAATGGTGCTGGGAAAACTGGAAATTCATATGCAATAAAATGAAACTAAACCTGTATCTCTCACCCTGCACAATGCTCAACTCAAAATGAATTAAGGACCTAGGAATTAGACCAGAGACCCTACACCAAACAGAAGAAAAAGTAGACCCAAATCTTAGGGTCTACTAAAAAAAAAAAAGTAGACCCAAGACTTAGGACCAGACTTCCTTAACAAGACTCCCAAAACACAAGAAATAAAAGCAAGGATCAACAAATGAGATGCATTCAAACCAAAAGGCTTCTTCTCAGCAAAGGAAACAGTCAATAATGTGATGAGAGAGCCTACATAGTGGGAGAAAATCTTTACCACAATTACTTCAGATAGAGCACTAATCTCCAGAGTTTATAAAGAACACAAAAAACTACACCAAGAATACAAACAACCCAATCAATAAATGGGCTAAGGAAATGAACAGACACTTCATAGAGGAAGATATGCAAGAGATCAATAGATATAAGAAAATATGTTCAACATCTCTAGTAATAAGAGAAATGCAAATCAAAACTACCCTAAGATTTAATCTCACCCCAATTAGAATGGCTATTATCAAGAATACAAGCAAAAAATAGTGTTGGCAAGGATGTGGGGGAAAAGGTACACTCATACATTGCTGGTGGGATTGCAAATTGTTGCAGTCACTCTGTAAAGTAGTATGGAGATTCCTTAGAAAACTTGAAATGGAACCACCATTTGATCCAGCTATCCTACTCCTTGGCCTATACCCAAAGGACTTAAAAATCAACATACTACAGTGATGCAGTCACATCAATGTTTATAAGCAGCTCAATTCACAATAGCTAGATTGTGGATGCCCTTCAATAGATGAATGGATAAAGAAACTGTGGTATAGTTACACAATGAAATATTAATCAGTCATAAAGAAGAATAAAATTATGGCATTTGCAGGTAAATGGATGGAGTTGGAGAATATTAGGCTAAGTGAAATAAGCCAATCCCAAAAGCTCAAAGGCCGAATGTTTTTGATAAGTGGATGCTGATACATAAAGGGGGGGGTGGGGGGGTGGAGGGTAAGGGAAGAATGGAGGAATGTGTACAGGGAAATGAAGGGTGGGGAGAGGTTGGGAGGAAGGAAAGATAATGGAATGAGACAAACATCATTACCCTATGTACATGTATGATTACACAAATTGTATAACTCTACATTCTGTACAACCAGAGAAATGAAACGTTGTACCCAATCATGAATTTTAAAAAATATTAAAAAAAAAAAGAATCACAAGGGGGAACAGTCAAGGGAACAGTCAATGCTCTCCAGTGTAGAGTATTATGATTAGGTTAGCTGTGTTAAAAGTACTTTAGACTTATGATATTTCCTACTTTTTTCAGAACTTAACCCTGTACATAAATTGTAGTGCTATAAGTTTTATTGTAAACAGTCAATATTTATAACAAAGCAGATAAAGATGTGTTATAATATTTATCTGAAGAATAATCTTTATCTGAACAATATAATACATTCTTTAAAATTGTTAAACATGATTTTAAAATGTAATAGTTATCTTAAAATATATGAAGGGGCATATCATTTTTTCAATTATTTAGTGGGATTAATGAGGGAAAAAAGTTGGAAAACACTTGGGATCATCATCTATCAATGTGGTGTCCTGAAATGTTCTTTGTCCTTATGACTTGTTCCCCAGCATCTGACTTTGTCCACCTTGTTCATTTTACTCATAACCCTAGAGTGTTCTTCATGGAAAAGCAAGTAGACCATGCCCCTCTTTTGCTCCTGAACCTGTCAGTATTTTCCAATTTACTTCAAGTTTTTTTTTTTTCTTTTTTTTTTTCTGGTCAAGGCTGGGGATCAAACACTAGGCAATTATTCAATTATTCTACCACTGAGCTCCATCGCTAGTCCTCTATACATAAGTATCTTAGCTGAGATCCCCATCCTAGAGATGCCTTGATAGTGTGGTTGGACCCTGGTCTGTCTCTCCAGCATCAACTCACTTCATTCTCCTCTCTCAACTAATTGTAGTGACCCATTTTTTTTTTTTTTTTTTTTTTTTTTGGCTTCTCCCATAGATAGTATCTTAGTCAGCTTGGCTGCTATAACAAAATATACAAATTGAACTGCTTAAATAAGAGACATTTAATTTTCAGATATCTGGAAGCTTAGAAGGTCGAGATCATGGTGCCAGCAAAATTCACATCTGGGCAGGGCCTGCTTCCTAGATTGCCAATGGCCACCTTCTGACTGTATGATCAAATGGCCTTTCCTTTGTGTATGAAAGAAGAGAAATCTCTGGTCTCTCTTCTTATAAGGACACTAATTGTATCATGTGGGCCCTCATTATCATCTAAACCTGATTACCTCCTAAAGGCCTCATCTTCTGATACCATAACATTAGGGATTAGGTCTTCAGCATATGATTTTTTTTTTTTTTTTTTTTTTTTTTTTTTTTTTTTTTTTTTTAAGAAACGGGGTCTTGCTATGTTGCCCAGACGGACCTTGAACTTCTGAGCTAAAGCAATCCTCTTGTCTCAGTCTCCAAAGGATCACTGTCACATAGTGATATCACAATCACTATCACATAGCACCACCATGCTGGCTCTGAATTGTTTTAGACATTTTGAAATTTCTTACACATTTTCATGGTGGACTTTTTTTTTTTTTTTTTTTTTTGTACCAGAGATTGGATTGAATCCAGAATCCTCAACCACTGAGACACATTCCCAACCCTTTTTTAATTTTTTTAAATTTTGAGACAGGATCTTGCTAAACTGCTGAGGGCCTAAGTTGCTGAGGCTGGTTTTGAACTTGTGATCCTCCTGACTCAGCCTCCACAGCCACTGGGATTATAGGCATGTACCACCATTCCTGGCTCATGGTGGTTCTTTTAAATCATGTACTTGTCAGTTAGCTGGTACTATAGTTTGACAGATGAAATATGAGCTCTTTCATATACTCAGATAGAAAGGCCCCACACTAAGAGTCCACTCACACTACATAACTTGAGTTATTTGCTCCAACACTTCAACTCTGAGTTTTTATAGTTGAATGAAATCTCATCTGTTCATTTTTTCAGATGAGAACAATTTTACATTGTTCCACACATTATTCTTACTTTCCACAATTTTCATTTTATTTTCCTAAAGTAAAGTTAATCAATAGTGAAATGATTTCTCTAAGGACTAAGGATGTAATTCAGTGGCACTGCACTTGCCTAGCAGCCTAGCATTCACAAGGCAGAAGCAAGGAAATAATCTTCAAAACATGAGCTTAAACGTTAAAAGTAGGTTTCTGCTCCTTCACACACCTACTGCTGGCTCATTTGCCACTTTAGGGAAAAAAAAAGTATTATGAACTAAAATTCAGCTATTCTAGGTTATCTCAATGCACACATTGCTAAAAACCTGATGGGTACCCAGAAGTCTGCTTTTAACAGACTAATACATTCTTGGTTCATTCTAATTTGAATTTCAAAGAATGTGAGTGATGGTTAATCTTTGATTCGATTTTAAAAAAAATCTTAATTGCTCAAATCCAAATTTGTAAGGAGTTCATGGCAAGTTTCAACTAAGATGGTTCTTACTGCAGACTGAGGAGAGTGTCATAGTGGGAACTGGGATCGCAAACACTCACTTTCACTATTCTCAGAACATTGGTTTATTTTCTAGCCAATGCTTCACTGTTAATGGGGACTTCTTCTGCCAACCTGAGTGTAGCCTGTAGCCTATAGTCATCAATATCACTCATAGGTATTACTCTCTTTTCTACTTTAAGAAAACCACTAGATATTTTAATTCTGTAATAAAAAATGAATTTATGTGAATTTTTTCACTCATTTGCTTGTTTTTGACCAGCTTCTTAGGCTGCAGGATTCTTTAAATAGGTTCAAAAACCTAAAATTTTTAAAGTAGTGTGGTATATAAACAAATTCAAGTAATAGCACCTTTACGTGTAAGCTGTGTAGATGGATAAGGAGAATATTGTTGACATGGTATTATTTGATTTTTCAGGAAGGTATTTGGTAAAGTTCTCATGATATCCTCATGGACATGATAGTGATTCTAGGTATAGGAGGAAAAGATTATCAGGAAAAGATTTCTAATATCAAGTAGATAGGCTCTCCTTTAGACCAATCCCTTTGAAAGGTTTATTAGAATTAGCCATTGATATTCATGTCATGCTGAGTTAGGTATACACAACATAAAACCTGGATGGGGTACATAATATGACTGAATCAGGATCCAAGAGAATCTCAGTAAACTGGAGCAATGGACCAAGTCTAACATGATCCAACTTCACAGGACTGTATGTAAAATATATTTGGGTTTAAAAAGTCAATTTTACCAAAACTTAAAAGGATATATGCAGCATATTGATAGGAATCATGAAAATAAGCTTAATGCTTTTATTTGATTATTCATTCATTGAGTTAATAGTGTGATTTAGCAGAGGGGAAAGCTAATCTACAAGTGTATTGAAGAAGTGGGAATAGACATATTCTTTGAAACCCCAGTGTATATAACCAAAACCTATGCATGGAAACTACTAGAACTCAGGTTGACAGTACATATAAAAGGAAAATTTCTGATTCGTTGAGCTGCATTAGAGAACTTCTTGTTGATGTGACCAAAATACCCAAGAAGGTCATCTTAGAGGAGGAAAAGCTTATTTTGGCTCATGGTTACTGAGCTCTCGGTTCATGGCCAGTTGATTTCCTTGCTCTGGGACTGAGGTGAGGCAAGAACATCATGGTGGAAGACCATGGTGGAAGAAAGCTGCTCAGCTCATGATAGCCAGAAAGCAGAGATAACCAAACAACAAGAACAAAAGATAAACACCAAAGGCACTCCCCCAGTGACCTACTTCTTCCAGCCATGCCCCATGTGACTGCAGTTACCACCCAATTTGTCCATTTAAATTATTAATCCATCAAACAATTTAATCTACTGAAAAGGTTATAGGTCTCTTAATCTAATCATTTCATTTCTGAACATTTCTGCATTAACACAGGAGCTTTTAGGGGACACCTCATATCTAAACCAAACATGGATTCCACAAACTTAAAAGTAGTAAAGTCCCTACCAGTGAAATAAATTTTTTAAAATGAGGCCCGATGATCATTTGAAGAGACCACTGAAGGGGAAGATTGTGGGAAGCCATCCTTAGACTAGGTTGAGCCACATGATGCAGAGGCCTGGCTTCTGGGAACTGCCGGGAAGCATGTGGTGCTGCGTGGAAGTGGGTCCCTCTCTCCTTCTGGAATTTTACTCCTGAGAGGATGGCTCCCCTAACCCCACCCTATCCTGTCCATCACAAAAAAAGCTCCTCCCAGTCCTTGCACCCTTTTGCCTGCATATTATAAATAAAGGAGAGTTGGGTGACTCAGTTGTTGTAAAGAGGCCAGAGCTGGTATGGCCAGATCCATCACGCCCCATCTCATAAAAAGAGTATTGGCTCTCGTGTGTTTATTGAGTAGATAAGTTTTGTGAGTAATAGATAGAAAAACCATCAACATCCTCCTCTGGCGGTTAACCCTTTTCTCCTCCACGTGGGACGTGGCAGAGAGGACCCCGACAGAAGATGACACACTGGATGGTACATTTGAGTCAATGACTTGTGAGGCAACTTCTAGACCTACAATCAGATGGAGTGGCAAAGAGCTGATGAGCCATGTCCGTAGCAGATACTCTATCATCCTCTCTACCACTGAGTCAGTATGTTCTTCGAAAACCATCAAGAGTTTGAAGTTGACACTCTAGAAATCTGTATTCGTTACCTGTGGCTGCTGTAACAAATGTCCACCCTCCTGATGACTTAAAACAAGAAAAAGTTACGGAATGAGAAGTCCAAAATCAGGTTTACTGGGCTAAAATCAAGGCGTTTGTAAGACTGCACCCTCTGGAGTTATTCTGAAGAGATTCCCTTGCCTCTTCCAACTTCTAGTGACTGTTGCGCTTCCTCGGCTTGTAGCTGTATTACTGTCTCTGTCTCTGTAGTCACATGGCCGTCTGCTCTTCTGCATGCTAAATCTGTCTCTGCCTCCCTCTTCTAAGGATTTGTGTAATTCCACATAGGGCTCACCTACTGCATGGTTTGAATACAGTGTATGGCTTCAGTTTTGCCTGTCTGCAGTCATCTTGAGTTGTAACCGCCATGATTGCCCCTGAGTAAGTAACCCTGGTTGGTTTCTCCCACATAGTTTTCTCACACAGTATAAATGAACCAAACCATGGCAGCAGTATGTGGAGCTTTACAACTGGCCCCTTGGGCCATATCCCCAGTAACATGCCTAAAGTCTTTGATATTTGCTTAAGATAAACCAGGCACATTCCAGTTTGGATAAAGCCACTTTTGTCCTGATTACATTATAAGCCCCCTGTTTCTGACACAAGTTGTGGGGATCCATTGGTCTTGCTGCCACTAAGGACTACTCTTCTACCCAATTGCACTCTGAAATCCTGGATCTGTCTGCCTCTTTTCTTTGGTCTCATAGCATCTTGGGGCTGATTCTCATATACTGGGGCCAGAGCATATGGCTTATCTTGACCAAAACTCATGTTGAGGCTTGGTGCACGATATAATGTTGTTGAGAGGTATTGGGGCCTTTAAGAGAAATTGATGTTTCTTGAAGGAATACATTATCATGGGGACTGGATTTGTTACTATTGTTACAAAGCAAGTCTGGCACCTCCCCTCAGTGTCCCACGCACATGTGCTTTTTCCAAGAGTTGACATACAAACAGATGCCAGTGCCATGCTCTTAGACCCCCAGAACTGTGAGTTAAATGTACCTATTTTCTTTATAAATCACTGAGCCTCAGGTACTTTGGTATTGCAACAAAAAATAGAACTAAGGTCCCTGGGAAATTCAGGAAAATTCAGATTTTTAACTTAATCACATATACAAAACCCCACTTTTGCCGTAAAAGCAAAAGCCTCATGTTCCATGGATGATGACATATGTATGTTGTGCAGGATAATTATTCAGACTACCACAAAGGATAGATTTTTATTTCTAGGAAAAAATAAAACAAAAAATGTATGGATTGAAAATATTTGAACAATATAATATGGAATACGGACTTTGTAGTTAAACTAAGCTGAATTTGAATTCTGACAACTAACTGCATAACCTTGGGTAACTTAATAAAACATGCAAAGTTCTGATTATTTGCCTGTGAAATGAAGAGAGTATTTCATCTTATAGCATTTTGTTCAAGATGAATGAGAGAAGTGCAGTCACTTCCATACAATAAACACCTATTAAGTGGTAGCTATTATTATTATTTAACTTTGAAGAAGTCATAGAAAGAGATCAAATTGTAGATTAACCATTTAATAAAATGGCATGCTAATATTTCCTAAAAATATCTTTTCTCAACTTCCCCTCAGATACCCAGAGTCAATTACAATGCTCTACCAGCAGTGGAATGTACGACAATGGACTGAAAAATACATTCCTGGACTCCACAATATCTCACCTTCTAAGACAAGAGCAAATATTATGTTGCAAATAAGGTAGGAAAAGGTTTGGTCTCCAGCATAACCTGACTAGAAATCAATACCGTTATGCCTTTACTGAACCAGGATAATTTTCTACTTCAGGCAGACTGTGACCTCCTTCCTGTCCCCACACAGGGACTGCAATTCCTATGATATCACAGAAACAGCAGCATCCAGCATAGAAAAGAATGTGTAGTGATGTGGTAGATCTTGGAAGTACTGTGGGCACAGCCAGAAAAGAAAAGGCTCCCAGGGCCTGTTAAAGAGTGGAATCTTTGATGTACATTTGTACAAAGAAAAACCACAGACTACCTCAACCTTTGATAGTCCAAGGCTTAAAGGGTAGGGAAGAGCCCATGAGATGAATGCCTGTAAGAAAACAAAGAACTGCTTTCTTCAATTCTAACACTGATTTTAGATATGAAAAAGAATCTTCTGGTTTCCAAATTAATACGAAGAGCTAAAGACATTCAATATTCCTTCCCTCGGTTCATACCAGGCTGGATGGGTATCTCTTTGCTCAAAGATGATTAAACAAAGAAAACAACATACTAATAATAACAGCAATATGGTATCTAAAATGTGCTATTTTTGTGTACCAGGCACAGTTTTAAATTCCATGTCGGTTTTCAATATAAGGTTTCTCAGCTCTGAATGCACATCAGTCTCTATACAGTTTTGTGGTTTTTCGATTTTTGAGTAGCTCGCTTTTTAAAAACTGTAATGTTAAGATTTTTCCAGTAGAGGGCGCTAGAAGAACATTGCTGGAGGAAGAAGATCTCCTGCCGTTCTGGCGTGACATGGAGTCAGTGGAATAACTGAGGACATGTGTCAGAGCCTGCTGAGGCTGACCCAATCTGGTTCCTCTGTGACCTTCCTGCCTGCTTGGCACCTGGGGTACCACACAGAATTTCCTTAAATCTTATAGATACCCTTTTATTATAGTTAATAAACTTTTGCATTAAATTTACCTAGTTTAGCCTACTATGTGGTTTCTACATCCTGATTAGACCCAAACTATTAGAAGTATTTTCCATGGCTTAACTCACCTCAACCCCATGAGGTGCGAACCACTATTCATCTACTTTTTCAGATGAAGAAATTATGTGGGGTTAGGTGCCACAGGTTTTATTTATTTATTTTAAGTTTTAAAGTCCAAAGACTCAGAAAAAAAAGCATTCTCTAAACAAGTAATTTTTACAGGACATGAAAGAAAATTTTAGAGTGGTTGAGTGTATGTTCTGCATAAGCCAGTCCCTGGGCTTCTGTAGCACCACAGTATAAAGTGAGGGAGAAAGAGAGAGAGAAAATATAGACTAAGATGTAGGCAGAATTTTAAAAGAAGGCAGCGAAATAAAGAGAAACCAAAAATATAGAATAATTAGAATTTACACTAGAAGCACTATAGAGCAAAGCTATTTCTGTAGAAAAATGAGTGTGTAGTATGTCAGTCTAAACAAAAGAGCTCTCCAAGAATGCAGAAAGGATAAAAGGTAAAAATAATGAGAGAAATGACAGAAAGGCAGCCCAAAGAAGGGAAGGCAATGTATAAAATACAACTCTTCCCAGAAAAATAACTAGGATAATGTTGTCAGAAGTATTTGGCAGAGAATCTATTAAAAGGAAATGAGGGGCTGGGGTTCTGGCTCAGTGGTAGAGTGCTTGCCTGGCACATGTAAGACAGTGGGTTCAATCCTTAGTACCACACTAAAAAATAAATAAAATAAAGCTATTGTGCTCATTCAAAAAAAAAAAAAAAAAAAAAAGGAAATGAGGCCCACCTATATCATCATGGGGGAATATTTAGAATTTATCATGTGACTTCCTTCAAATTCCCATAGCACTTGCTTTACATTGTGACATTTGCCATGTTGTTTTGAGTTTTGCTAAAAGTACCAGAGTTACACTGAAAGGGTCACGTTTCAGATTCATGTACTTTCACTCACTATCTGTGTGACTTTTACATGTCAACTCCTGGCCTCTGCTTTATATCTACCTCATAATGACTTTATATCTACCTAAAGTAGTTTCTCTAACTTAAAAGGCTGGTGGGTGATACTTAATTAGAACCATGTGGAAGCATCTAAGAAGCGACCTCTAAACCTCAATCTTTACAACTCTTTCTGAAAGTCAATTTTTAAGGACAATAAGCATGTCAATGTCTTTATATCTCCTATAGTACCTAGCAATTGTAGGCACAATGTAAGTATTTATCAAGCATATTTAATCTAAAATAAAATCAAGTGTAATGATCTAAATCTATCCAACTACCACACAAGGAACAACTGGATCCATACAGACTAGAAAAGTAGAGATGAATTGAATTGATTGTGTTTGTAAATGATGTAGAATTGATTTTTTTATTTGTTTTAATTTCAATGTTTATAAGACAACACAGAACCATTTTAGTGTAGATTGTAAATTTTGATGATTTTCCCCTTTGTTACAACTGAAATATTTTATTTCCATATACTATAATTTACTAAACTGTAATACTAATGATGATTTGTAGCAGTTTGTTTTCACAAAGAAGAAATTTATTCAAAATGACAGAAGAAAATTATAGCAATTAGCATAATCATCCAAAGCAATATTTTCTAAGCATATAAGATGACTACTATAGTCCATTGAAATAGACAATGATTTCATTTCATAAATATGTCAACCTTAATCAAGAACCTTAAGTTCCTAAATGTAAATCAAGTGATAAAAATTAGTATCCATCTGGTTAAGAAACCTAATGATTTTTCTAAAAGTCAGCAATAAAATAACAAGTTTGAGCCACATTAAAAATCAATATTATCCAAATAAAGAGTCTCCTCAGACTTTCTTTCTGGTAACCTGCCACTGATGTTGGTAATAAAAGCCACCCCCAGAGCATTCACCCAAGCCCAGAATACGTCTCAAAGTTTGAATTAATCCCCACCTGTGTAGAAGTTTCTCTCGATTCGCTAGACGACTTTTACTCCTCTAATTTTAGAGTCAGAAATGTGGTTTTCTTTTAGGGACTCTATTCTATTTTCAACTGGATTCAAGGACAGGTACCAGATTGACCAACTCAACCATGAATCCTACAGACTTGAAGATTAAGTCTGGAGAAAGCCATTTGGCAAACAAAATCCAAGGAGCCATCTGAGTTAAAATATGTGGGCAATCGATCAAGCATGCCGAGGTAAGGAAGCCTCAATAAAATCTCTGAACATGGAAGCTTGGATGAGCTTCTAAGGATGGCAATACTCAGTGCTCATATTGTCACACATCCGTGTCAAGAGGCCAATGTGTAAGGATCATGGAAGTTTCACACTGGGAACACTCCCTAGACTCTGCCCTACGAATCTCATCCTTTGGCTAGTTCTTATTTGTGTCCTTTCCCAATAAGAAATGTGACTGAGTATAATGACTTCCAGGGAGTGCTGTGAGTCATTCTCGTGTACCTTAGAACTGGGAGAGAGTTTGGGGAGACCTAGAACTAGGAGCTGAGGCCAGAAGTGTTGGACAGATTTGGTGCCCTGAGGACTGCGCCCTTAAGCTTGAGTCTGGATCACTTCATGTAGCTGCCTTTTCTGGACTTGAATATGGACATGCCCAATCTTAATATTGCTGTCCTTTTGAATCTCTAAGGGATTATTCTTTCTCTAGGAATGGGCCGTTCCTATTACATGGCCTTTCTCCCCTTGCCAGGGTTGGCTACATCAACACTTGACTCAAACTGTCCAATCACATTCTCCTCCTGCCCCCCTATAGAATTTGGAATTGAGATTAAAAGAAAGCTTTGATTTTCCAGTTCCATTTCTGAGTCTCAGGTGCTTCTTGAATTTATTTTTCTTACTTATAAATAAAATGATTCATCTGATACCAGAAAGGTTCCCTTCAATCTAGTCTAATTCTTGAGCAGCTATAAACCAAGAAATGAAGACAGCCTCTAAGAAGTGAGAAAAAAAAAAAAAAAAAAATTCTCCCCTAGAGCTTCCAGAAAGCATGCAGCCCTACTAACCCTCCAGAAGGCTTGCAGCCTTACCAATTCCAGTACGGTGAAATTCACATTGGAATTCTTATCTCCAGAACTAGAAAAGAAGGTGGATAGTGGTGTTGCACACCCTGGGATGTAGGGCTATCCAACAGGAACCAGATAAGTGGCAGGGGCTGCCTGGCAGAAGCTAAGACCAGAGATGGAAGCTTTACCCAATGGGAACAAGATACAGGAAATTCTGGTCATGGTGCTTAAAGCATGGAAACAGGGAGAGAAATATTCTGACATTTTCTCCTCCCCTTCCTTTCAATGTTGGACAATGTCAAACCTCTCCAGAAAGGTAGGATTGGAAAAAGAACCTGAAAAATGTATTCCCTATCACATAGTACAGAGGAAACAGAATCTGAGAGCAAATGGTCCAATGACTAGAACATCTTTCAATCTCTCCTACTTAGGACCAAGTGACACCTTTTATGGCTGTGGCAGAGAGAAATGTCTTTATCCTGGTTCCCTCCCAGCTTCTCTTTCTTGCTGACTATGCCCCAAATGGGCCTGTACTGGCAGAGTCCCTTTTTTATATCAGGACATTTGATATAAACACAAATAACATCCAGTTGGAAGTGTCTCAAAATGCAGGGTTTCAATGTTGTCACAGGCATTGGATGCTGGGCTCCGTATTCCTTCAGCTCATTTCAGGGTTACCTGCATTGGTGATAGACATTTTTCTGTGCATATAGCTGCTAGATTCAATGAGCCACCTCTCCGCTTCTCTGCCCCAGCCTTCTCCAGACGCTTCAGGAGCTTGCCTGGTCCCCGATAGGGCATTCTCCATGGACTGGGATTTAATGTCCCCAGAGGCAACCCTCAATCATCCTGGGACTGCTGGTGGCGGATAAATACTCTAGCTTTCTGGACCTCTGAGAGGGAACTCGGGAGGGACATCTATACTGCTCCATAGAGGGTTCCCAGTATGACTGAGCCCCAGTTGCTCACAGAGGTAATTTCCCCTTTATTGGCTTTTCTGCCTTCACTATCTCATTTTCCCCACTTCCTCACTTCTATCTAACTCTTTGTCTGAGGATCTGAATTTGGGGGAAGCCACACTAATAAAACTATAAACTTGAATTTAAAGTTTGCTAAAATCTTGGTCATCCCTTTAGCTAAGGGAATTATGTCTGTCTTCTACATTGTGCCCAGCTGCCTCTGTTATTTCCTGGTGCCACAGTGATTGGTTGTGATGGTGGTAGTGGTGGTGGTGGGGGGTGATGTAGAGCTATTTATAACCCAAAATGACTTAGAGGGGGAGAAGCAGTTTGCTTGCAGTGTAAGTTCAGTGGAAAGAAAAAAAATACTACCTTATTTTTATTTTTTTAAGACTTTGGATTCTGTTATTTGTGCATCACATCACTATTCCTTTTTTCTATTGGTGACGTTTTTCCATGGTTTACATGACTGTTAAGTAGGCTACTGTTCTCCAACATGGCATGCATCAAGCGCACCTGGGAAGATTTCTAAAATACAAGTTTGAAATGCAATTCAGTGACAGAGCACTTACCTAGCCTGAGTGAGGCCCTGGGTTCAATCCCTAGTGCCACAAGAAATGAGATAAAATACAAACTCTTAAGACCCAACTTAGATTCACAGAATCATTCTGAGTGTGTGTGTGTGTGTGTGTGTGTGTGTGTGTGTGTGTGTGCGCGCGCGCGCGCGCGTGTACCCCCTAGGGTGTTACTGGTGCACAGCTCAGTTTGGACACCTCAACAAAAGTTTGTTGCAATTCTTCCATCCCTGCTTCCTTATTTGGAAGGGAGATTACAAAGGACAAGCAGTGTGGGAGTGGAGTCTTGTAATGTATGGTAATTGAGTCATTGGAATTTTACATTATAATGAAGATGACTTCATGACAGAGTCAAAAAAGCCCTACGATGTCTCTCAGATTAGTCCTCCATTACAGCTTGCGACTTAAACGGTAAGGGCAGAAGCCACTCCGATGAAAAAGTGTTATCCTTGAATATCTTTTATGTAAATGTAACCTTTGGGTAAGGAAGGAAAAGAGACAATATAATTAGTGAATCAAATGCAGATAATCAGTACTTCATGTAGTATTGGCATACAATTACTAAGCAGAGGTTCTCCTAACTCGATACTGGGGCAAAGAAAGAAGGAAAACATCTGAGACTCATTCTGCAAGATTCAAATGGGGTTCTCTTGAGTCCATTTTCAATACAACATTAAACAGCATCTACTAAACCAACCAAAAAAAAAAAAAAGTCTTGAGAAGTTGTGTATCTAGAAAGCAAGAGAAAAAAAATCTTTTCTCACCTGTTATCTATTTCTTGAAATTGTTAAAAATGAGATTTTACAACCTTTCATCACACTTTGCAGAATATGTGAACTTTTTTCTTTTCTTTTTTTCTTTTTTCAAAGAATCAAATTCTGGAAGTCCAAGACCAAAGTGTTACCATGCATGGCCTCTGGTGAGAGCCTTCCTGCTGGGTCATGACATGGCAGAGGGCATCATATGGTGAGGAAGAGCCTACTAAATTTTCTAATGCCACAAAACAGTTAAATCTGTGAGCCTACTCGACTTCCATTGGTCCCTCCACATTTGATGGTGTCTGGATAAAGAGTTATCTTGGGAATAGATTGTTTCTAGGAACTTCTGTGTTTTCCTATGTTACTCTGCTTTCCATCACTGTGACAAAATACTGGAGATAATCAACCTATTTGCAAGGAAGGTTTATTTTGGCTCCCAGTTTCAGAGGTTCCAGTCTACGAGCAGTTGGTCTTGTTACTTTGGGCCTGTGGTGAGGTAGCATACCATGGTAGGGAAAGCATGCCAGAGGAGGCCACCTCAGGTGGTCAGGAAATGAAAGGGAGAGAAGGGACCAGCCAGTGTCCCAATATCTCCTTTAAGAGCATGCCCACAATGACCTAATTTCCTTCAACCAGGCCCCACCAAATAAAGGTTCCATCACCTCCCAATAGTGCTTCAGGCTGGTGACCAAGCCTTTAACACATGGGCCTTCAGGGAATATTTCAGATTCAAACAATGGCATCTCCTTGTAGAACTTCATAAAGGCATGAAACTTCATAAAATGCTGTCACCTGCTGCAGTGTTTGGGACATGATCATTCAATGAATGAGTGAATGCTGCACAGAACTCCACACTCTGATATTCCAAATTGGCGCTGCTCTCATGTTTGGCAATATATGGTTGCCATATATTCATCAAATACTGCCTATGCAAGGGGCTATGAAACCAAAAATGATGAGTAAGAGCAACTGCATTTCTTCAAGACTTTTTCAATTAGAAGAGATAAGTAGACCAAGAAATTTATATAGAACAGTATATTATAATATACTGAATAATATACAGTAATAGTTAAATACAAAGAAGAGGAATTGTGCACATTGTCATGGAAATAGAGAAACAGGTTAGAAATTAAGGCATGCTAAGAAATCAACCAGAAATCAGAGTTTCTAAGTAGTGACTCAAGTGCTTTGGCAGTTAAGCAGTTTGTTCTCGGCTATTCTGTGTCCGATAAAGAGAAAGGAGAAGTAGACAAGAATGGAGATTCTTACTTGGGCGCTGTCTTAGCAGAAACAAATTTGTGAGGGGTTCCAGGGCAGGAAGGGTAAGCAGTTCCAAGTTTCATGCCAACACTGACAGATGGATAGTAGTGGCCCAGAGCACAGTTGGAAAAGAATTCCCAGGCCAAGGCGAAGACTGGGGGTTGCCAGGGGCTGGGAAAAAGAAAGGAGAGACCATAGGAACTACAGATATACTACCATGAGTGCCATAGGCCAATGTCTGAGTCCAAACTCAGCAGGGAGTAAAGCAAGTATGCTGGATCAATTGGGGCATGAGAAAGATTTTGTAAATAAAGTCTTCGATGATGCAAGATAAAAATATCAAGTGTACCAAATTCGCCTTAACCAATCTATTGATTGAATTTTAAACAAAACAAATGTACTTAGGAAAGAATCTCTGCTTTTACATTCATAAACTCATTTTAATATATGGTTTTGCAGCCTATCCCTTGGTTATGATCACTTGCCCACTTTGACCTTGCCTTCAGTTGTATCAAATTTCCATAGTTTCTCAAAAGAAAACTCTAGTGAGTGCTTAATGAGGCTGTTAATGGTGGGGAAGAGCAAAATCAGGAGCCTCTAGGAAGCTGCATCAAACTCCAAAATTATTAAGAGCTATTTGGTTAGTTTGTACCTTCCTAAATATTAATTGACAGAGATGCTCTGAAGGCAAAAAACAAACAAAAAACCCTGTACTCAAATGAATATTTAGTCATTATAATTTAAATGAGATTATTAACATAAACAGTTCTACCAAATATTCTTTAATAGATCAGTATTAACATTACTTAAAGGAAAACTCAGGCATAGAATTTCCCATACCTCTCTTCTCTCCTCGTCTACCTCCTTCTCTTCTGCCTGTTCCTCCCCACCTCTTCCTTTTTCTCCTTTATAAAATTAGAGACCAATAAATTTTTCTTCTCATTAATTGTATGAATAATTGTTTAACCAATGTCTTAAAATTTCTCTTATGAAAACCAATAGATCATGTAGTATTTTAAGGAAACCACAAAGTTCATAACTATATATATAAAACCATTTGGATTTACCATGGAGGTATGGCTGTCATGATTAAATAGAACGAAATTTCTAAATAAGACTCAAGAATTATATGCTATTACTTTAAGAAACCTTAAGTATTATAAGTAAAAATGCATCTATTATTTTATTGTTTTTAGTTTTATTATTGCATTGATATGGTGAGAACTTTCATCTTTATTGAAAAACAAGGTTGTTAACATTTTTTACAGAAACAACCTAAGAATAATGAAACTACAGCTACCATTTAGAGTACAGCCAAAATTAGCTTCAGACTTTATTAAAATCACACCCAAATGTAGCTCCTAAAACCCAGCAGCCGAGAGAGAGAAAAATTAGGGCTACTAACCCTCAGCTATTTAGGTTGTAATATTTTTCCTGCACATTATATCCAGTAATTCAGATATATAAATGTGAGCTTTTAGAGGCAATCAACATATGTTCAAACTGGGAGATAGCAGTATTAGGCAACAAGCACCTTCCTTTCCCTTGAATTGATTAAATAAAATCTAACACTAGTAGGCAGATGAAATAAAATAAAATAGACAGTGTTTCTTTGGACTTATAAATTTACAGTGAATTTTTGAGTGGTTTAATTATGTGCATGAATGTGTGTGTGTTTGTGTGTGTGTTTTGCCAGGATCACACCCAGGGCCTCATTCATATTACCCAAGCACTCTACCACTGAGCTCTATCCCCAGCCCTGTATGATTTAATATTTGAGTTGACTATTCTTCCTCAGCTGTTAATCCTACATTCTCATGATGACACCTGAGATCACTCTAACTAGTGATTTTTTCCAGTTTTAGAAGCAAATTAGCATAAAAACCACAGGATGCTTCTTTGCTACAATGATCATGAGCATGAGCCCTGGCATTAGAACTTCGGGTTCAGATCCAGACTGTTATTGCTAAGACACAGTTCAGGAAGGCAAACAATAACCCTTGTAATCACAGTCTGTCAACTATAGGAATTCCACTCCTTTGCTAATGACTGCTTCAAGGAAAGGTATGTGCACAATCCAGTCAGTAATATGCGATAGGGAACTTGCTGAGGGGGTGCTCAAAAGACTTTTCTCCTATTTACAAAGGAATGCAATGAAAACTACCTACTCCTTTAGCCTTAGGATGTTGACGTGCATGGTGGAGAGCGTGAAAAAGCTGCAACCTTCTTGGGGGCTTGAGAAGAACAGGACAAGAGGCTAACAAGAAGAAGGATGGCCCTGTTCATCACTCATCATCATGACACTTGAGCCTCTGAATCACCCAGTCCCAGACCAGCCAGTCTCAGGCCACCTCATGGCACGAGACTTGAATCTGCCTTATTGTTTAAGCCAGTTTTTGCGTTTTAATTTGCTTTCAAATCATTTGGAGATCTTGTTAGAGATTTAAGCTTAGTAGGGGTAGGGTACTAATGCCTAAGATTCTGGTTTTTTGTTTTTTGTTTTCTTTTAATTTCATGGGTGATGCTGATGATGTTGGTCTACAGACCACACTGGTAGTAACAAAGATGATCAAACCCAGGGTTTTACGCATGTTAAGCCAGCACTTTACCACTGAGCTATACCCCAGCCCTAAAGCTATTCTTAATTAGATTTTATGTTAGTTTCAGCAGAGAAAAAATCTTTCCTAGGATGTTTTTAGTTATGAAAGGAATTTGAAACTGAAGATGCAGAGAGAGGGGAGAAAAAGAAAATAGATGTGATGTCTCTTTGACTGAAACTATAAATTCTAAGAAACTATATACTTTTGTGTGTGGATAAACTAGGCAAAGATTGCATAGATAAAGAGGCAGCAGGCAAAGATACAGAACCATACCCCTTTGAACACTAGAAGGAGTACAGGGGTTGGGTGAAGGATTTCTGTTTACCTGTTCTTTCCTTCCTAAGGTTCAATTGCATACCTGCCTTAGGAGTAAACTTTTTGTCATATTAGAGTGGGGGTGTAGCTCAGTTGTATATCATGTGCTTAGCATGCAGGAAGCCCTGGATTCCAGGCCCAGTATAGAAAGAAAGAAAGAAAGAAAGAAAGAAAGAAAGAAAGAAAGAAAGAAAGAAAGAAAGAAAGAAAGAAAGAAAGAAAGGAGGGAGGGAGGGAAGGGAGGAAGGGACGGAGGAATGGAGGGAAGGAAGAAAAGAAAAAGAAACCCTTTTGCTTAAGATAGCTCAAATTGACCTATAAAATCTACCACCATATAATCTTAATTAGTGCAATGCTCAACCAATAAGGCCATGTGACTCTATTATTACTCGTCTAATGGGAAATTCTCTGCAAGCAAGTAGCATTTACTTTCACTCACCCAACAGGATTGACTATAGTTTCTAAGAATTTACATTTTAAAATATAAATTCATTCATTCATTCATTCATTCACTAATTCCCCAGCACCTAACATGACATCTGAAAAAGAAAAGATGATCCAAAAATTCTTACTAAGTGAATAAAAAGATGGACTCATTACAGCCTCAAAGGGAATATGTACATAGTTCAAACAATTTATTCCATGTTAATTTCTTTCATATTGAATCACAAAAGTCTATGCAATTTGCAATCACCACAGCTAATACTGAGCTCCTTTCAGTATGTGACTCTGACAATGAAATAATAAGATGTATTTTTCCCTTAAAGCCCTAAAGATTTATGTAATATTTCTTTAATAGAAGAGTTGTTCACTAGCCACATGAGATACTGCTACATACAATGTCTTTTTAAAAATATTATTGTTGAAATGCAGTTCACCATACCATCCAACTCGTGCATTTAAAGTGTATACACTGAATGTAGTATATTCTCCAAGTTGTGCAACCTTCACTCCAATCAATAATAGAACAGTGTCACATGCCAAAAAAGAAATCTCACTCCTTAGCAGTCACTCCCAATTTCATTCAGTCTCCCAGTGATCAGGCAACCACTAATCTACTTTCTGTCTTTATGGATTTGTCAATTCTGGACATTTCATATCAGCCAAATCATGCAATATAAGGTCTTTTGTGACTGACTACTTTTCCTAGAATACTGATTTCCAGGATAATTATGTTGTAGCATATGTTAGTTCTACATTCCTTCTCATGCATGAATTATATAACATTTGATGAATATACCATTGTGTTAATCTATTTATCAGTTGATAGACAGTCAGGCTATTTTTACTTTTTTGGCTATTATGAATAATTGTGCTCTGAACATTCAAATACATATTACTGTATGAATGTATGTTTCCATTTCTTTTGGGTAAATACATAACCATGGAATTGCTGGGTCATAGGGCAACCAACTCTATGCTTCATCTTTAAGAAGCTGCCAAACTCTTTCCAAAGCTTTTGCACCATATTGCATTCACACCAGTAATGTATGAAGGTTCCAATTTCTCCAACATTTGTTCTGTTATATTCTCTCTCTCTCTCTCACTCTCTTAAATTATAGCCATACTAGTGTGTGTAAAGTGGCATCTCATTCTGGTTTTGATTTGCATTTATTTAATGACTAAGGAACCATCTTTTGACTGATAAAACTAAGAGGAGATAATGTTTTTCTAAATAATTAACCATCTCTTACTTGTAGAGGATGCTTCTTTTCAGGTAAACTTTTCTTTGGTGAAGCAGTTCTCATCCTTTCCAATATATTAAAAATTAGGATAGCGGGCTGGGAAGGTAGCTCAGTGGTAAAGCACTTGCTAGCAAATGTCAGGCCCTGGGTTCCAACCTCAGCACTGAAAAATAAAAAATAAAAATTTTAAATTAAAAATCAGAACATACCCCTATCATTATTTTTATCTAGGTGTTTCACATACATCTGCTTCTTAAGGACATATACACTTATAAACTTTTGTGCCTATTGCATTAGTTCTTTGTATGATGTAGGTATCTTACACTTTCATAATGAATAAATAGTTCAGGAAAATGTTGTATTCATCTTAGCAACTATTCTCATGAGAAGGAAAGCAGCAAATCTCAGAGGATGAACCTACTCAGAAATGCTAGATTTTTGTGATTCAATCTTTGCTTACACACTAAAATATACATTGCACTGTGGAAAGCAAAAAAATCAAGCAGTTCTCCCCAGTAGCAACAAGTTCCTAAGCCACAAGCACAATCAATTGGAAGTTCTAATTCATGACAAAAATTCTGGGTTGTGAAGAAAGGGGAACACAAATAGATTGAAACAGGTGAGAGATCAAATAGACAAGTGGACAATGGCCTGAACTTGGATAAAAATAGAACTCTGACCCACAATCTGCACCAATGAGCTCACTGAGCTACTTTCCCAGCCCCCTATCCTAATTTTTAATATATTGGGAAGGATGAGAACTGTTTCACCAAAGAAAAGTTTACCTGAAAAGAAGCATCCTCTACAAGTAAGAGATGGTTAATTATTTAGAAAAACATTATCTCCTCTTAGTTTTATCAGTCAAAAGATGGTTCCTTAGTCATTAAATAAATGCAAATCAAAACCAGAATGAGATGCCACTTTACAACACTTTTTTTTTATGCCACTTTTTATAATTTAAGAGAGAGAGAGAGAGAGAGAGAGAATATAACAGAACAAATGTTGGAGAAATTGGAACTTTCATTGGAACTCCTTGTGAAGAACAACCAGTGCAGGAAGCCAGCCTGCCGTCTACAAATCAGACCTGTAGGAATTTAGTCCACTGTCTCTCGGAAATAGTCCAGGAAGCCAAACGATAACTCCTATAACCATTAGCCCCAAATGACCAGCACTTTCTTGATAACTGACAGCTTCCTTGATTCATCTCTCTACCTCCAACTTAGAACCAATCAAAAAAAGTCAAATGCTCACCATTATGCAGTTGCATACAATGCCCTGCTTCTGGTTAATCTGCCTACAGCTTCCCCATGTCATTGGCCTCCAGTCAGGTCATACATGAATTCAATTTTCTACTCTGTGAAGATATTCCACTCCTCTGCCTGCCTTTAAGTCTCTGCCAAAATATAAGAGGCTCCTTTGTAAGCTATGAATACATAGACTGCCTGTTTTCATTTGGTTGGTCTTCATTTATTACCACAGAGGCTATTTGGATTTAATATTTCATCTGGTTTAGAGTTAGCTTAACTACTTTCTAAATCTAATGAGAAGAAACTGGACTCCCATGGCAGTGCCTTATACTCTGAGTCAGTCTTACGGCATGGGAAGAGCATGAGGCTTGGAGCTAAGAGACAAAGATTGTAGTTCCAGTCCTCTACTGACCACAGTGTGGCTCTAGGTATACCACTGCTGCAGACCTCAGTCTCCCACTTACAAGGTTGGACTGGCAGGAATGGGATGGGGAATAGCCTGTATCTCTAAAATAGCTCCTTCATCGTAGAATATTAGAAATATTCTGTGATCATCTGCTTTCCCCCAACCTTTTAAGCTTATTCCCAATTCATATTTTAAAATTTTATCCCCCAGTGTGATGGTATTAGGTTGTGGGGACCTTTGGGAAGTAATTGTGTCATAATTGTTGTCTTAGTCCTTTTGGGCTAGTATAACAAAATGTCACAGACTGGGGAACTTGTAAACAGCTTAAATCCATCTCTCACAGATTTGGAGGCTGGGAAATCTAAGATAAAGGCACTAGTAGACTTGGTATCAGTTGAGGGTCAACTTCCTGATTCATAGAAATGGCACTTTCTCTCTGGGTCCTCATGTGGTAAAAGGGGCAGCTCTCTGGGCTTCTTTTATGTGGCTTCTGCTGAAACTCTAAGAAAATACAAAGACTGAAAGCAATTATTCTATTCAGTTGGGAGACAACAACTTTGCTCCGTCAAAGGTTGGTCTTCCTCATCCACCAAAATAAGAGAAGAAATCTAAAAGTCAGGCTACATCAGCAAAGCTTTCACTCACTTCCTTCCCTTTTGTGTGTCCCAGAGTGCCTAATGCTTCTAAGCATGATGTGGCTGTCTGAATGTGTGCTGACTGAGGAGTATGTAGCTTCGATAACAAAGCTGCCTTGCTGAGTGTGGGGCTATGTGTCTCCTCTTCTAAGAAGACAAATGCGAACCTTCAGCTATGAGCTGCTGGCAGTGTTCGGTCCCTGAGCATGGACACAGTTATGTCCATGGACACAGCTGCAGTTATCTGACTGAAGAGGCAGACTGGGGCTGTTCAGAAGTGATGGAATGATGATGTTCAAGGTCAACTCAGCAATTGAATCTCTCTAACCTGATGTGTCAGGTCAAGAATGCAAGGAAGTGCCTACATCTGCAAAGCAGCTTACAGATTATCCATGCTCCACACCTATCACAGAAGCAGTTCCTCCAAGGAAGGCCAATTCCCACTGGTGCTTGGACCCCACAGGTAGGTGTCCAGAGTATCTCTTAAACACTGCCCCAATCAATTTGTCTAGTAAACACACAGACACATCCCAGGGTATGAGTAAGCCCTACATTCACGGCCAGAGCTGATACCAGCATCTGACACCTCATGGCCTAAAAGCATCATCCTTGCCTCCCCATTATCCACCTCATTCAGGATGTGATTTAAAGCTACCCTTGTAGATTCTCAGGGAGTTTCTGAAATCTATGCAATGTATTTTATTCACTGATTCTCAAATTTGTCTGCAGGTTGGAGTCATCAGGGAAGTGACAGAGATTCTTTGCTTGACCAAATTTTGGTCAGGCTACCTTCTCCTAAGCCCATCTGTGCACTTCTATGTAAAATCCAGTTTGATCAAAGAACCTTCCTAAGTCAGTGTAGCAAGAATCCTTCACCCTTGTTTGATCATCCCTAATGTCTGATCAGATTCTTTTTTAAATATATTTTTATTTGTTCTAATTAGTTATAACAGTAGAATATAGTATAACTATACAGTAGAATACATTCTGACACATCTTACGTAAATGGACTATAGCTTCTCGTTGGTTTGGTTGTACATGTTGTAATGTACAGGTCATATAATCATATACGCACATAGGGTGTTAAAGTCGATTTATTCTACTATCATTCCTACCCCCAAACTCCCTCCTCTTCCTTAACTCCCCTCTATCTAGTTCGAAATACCTCTGTTTTTCTGCCCCACCCCCTTATTGTGAATTCGCATCCGCATATCAGAGAAAACATTCGGCCTTTTGTTCTTTGGGATTGGCTTATTTTGCTTAGCATAATATTCTCCAGTTCCATCCATTTACCATCAAATGCCAAAATTTTGTTCTTCTTTAAGGCTGAGTAATATTCCATTTTGTATATATACCACAGTTTCTTTATCCTACATACCACAGTTTTTTTATCCATTCATCTGTTGAAGGACACCTAGGTTGATTCCAAAGTTTAGCTATTGTGAATTGAGCTGCTATAAACATTGATGTGGTTGCGTGACTGTAATATGCTGAGTTTAAGTCCGTTGAGTATAAACTGAGGAGAGGGATGGCTGGGTCAAATGGTTTTCTGAGGAATCTCCATATTGCTTTCCATAATGGTTGCACCAATTTGTATTCCCACCAGCAATGTATGAGTGTATCCTTTTCTCCACATCCTGCCAGCATTTATTGTTGCTTGTGTTCTTGATGATTGCTATTCTGACGACAGTGAGATGAAATCTCATTGTAGTTTTAATTTGCATTCCTCTAATTGTCAGAGTTGTTGAACATTTTTTCATGTATTTCTTGATCAGTTGTATTTCTTCTTCTGTGAAGTGTCTGTTCAGTTCCTTTGCCCATTTCTTGATTGAGTTATTTGTTTTTCTGGTGTTCAGTGTTTTGAGTTCTTTATATATCCTGGAGATTAATGCTCTATCTGAAGTGTGTGTGGTAAAGATTTTTTTCCCCTTTCTGTAGACTTCCTTTTCATGTTTTTGATTGTTTCCTTTGCGGTGAAGAAGCTTTTCAATTCGATTCCATCCCCTTTATTGATTCTTAATTTTACTTCTTGTGCTTTAGGAATCTTGTTAAGGAAGTCAGGTCCTAAGCTGACACAGTGAAGATTTGGGCCTACTTTTTCTGATCAGATTCTTTATCTTCCACCATCCCCCTTGTGATGTCCGATCACCTGATCTGTCTTCAGCAAGAATCCTGTTAGGTTGGTTTAGACAGAATCCCTCTTTCTCTTGATATTTTCTCTTAGTCATTTTCAATCCACTAACCGTTTCACTGAACTCCCAATGAAATTAATAGTATTTTTTGTCTAATAAGAGACTTGAACCATCTCCCTCCTTGGTGAAAGTTTTTAAAAATAAACCACTAACAACAGCAAACAAAACAAACAACAGCAAAATTCTTTTCTCTAGTCAAGCTAACCAAAGTCCCTGTTCCCATTCCTATAATTATCAATTGATAACCTTGCTATATTTGTTACAAATGGCAATTTACCAGGGCCTTGTGCTTGCAAGGCAGTCACTCTACCACCTGAGCTATATCCCCAGCCCAATTTACAAGTTTGATTTGTAGAACTGTAGAATGGCACGCCAGATGTCCCCTAGTGCCAAGAAATCTGAAAACTTTGATTTCATCAGAACTTCCAAAACTACAAGTTTCCCTTTGGATTCTCCTTTATGCATCCTTTTCCCTTATATAACTCATGATCAGGCTTGGGGAAAGGCAAGTTTGAGGCATATCACCCACTTTCTGGGTTGGTACTTTGTCAGTTAAAATCTCTCTGCCCCAAGTGTCAGTGTTCAGTGATTAATTGATTTCTGCACACTGGGTACACGAATCTAATATTCTTCTTCTTGGCTATAAAATCCCACTTGCCCCTGCTGTATTCAGAGTTGAGCCCAATCTTTCTCCTGTCTAAAATCCCATTGCTTTGGTCCCTGTACTTATGGTGATGATACTGAATAAAGTCTTCCTTAACTTGCTTTACCAAGTGTCATTGGGTTGTTGGGTTTTGTTTTTTGGTTTTGTTTTGTTTTGTTTTGTTTTTTCTCTGTAATAGGAGTTTTAGAAAATACTAATGCCTGGTCCCAGCCACAGAACTTCTCATTTAACTGGTCCAGGTACAGCCAGAGTATCAAACTTTTCAAAACTCCCCAGGTACTTCCAATATGCAGCAGGGTGTACATGCAGCTGACATAGTTGATAACCTCTTTCAGTGAAAAAGAGAAGAAAATTACCTATTGTGGGGTCTCTAGAGGGAGAGTCCCCCTAGTTCCCACCAAACACGAGATCCTTCCGAGGGTGTGCCTGCCTGTAGTTGCAGAACTTGGCTAGGAGGAAGGTCGCCTGGAGGCCCTCCTAACACAGCTGAACTCCCAGCTTTTCGTGTTGGTGAACTGCAGACCAGACCACTGCATTCCCCTGCCGTGCCTAAAAAAGTCATAACAATACTAATTATAATTGTAATTGTTTTTAAAAGACAAAATGATGTCCTCTGGAAAGTGCGCCAGCTCAGTAAAATTGCCAGCAGCAGAGGCTGCAAACTGTGAAGACTATAAATCTAAGGATAGCCAGAAGTTTTATTTTCTCAGTTCTTGAAAACTGCATAGCACTTGCAAAATCTGAAATGATATCCAAGAAGCACATACATTTAATTATCTGAAGTTAAATCTAGCTGCTTTTGCCAATCATTTTTAAGAGGAAAAAAAAAAGACATTTTTTAATAGAAACACATTTTTTAAATGTGTTATATTGCAGTAACTACAAGGGTCTTTTATCAGAATAGAATATTTGAAACAAAGGGCTAATGCTAGCTTAAAATCTCAATCCTCAAAAAACTCAGAAAAAAATACTACATTAAAACGTACTTACTTTGCTGCACTCCCAGAATCATGCTACTATCTTTCTTACCCCCAAAACTATACATATGGATATACCAATTATGCACATGGCATGACAATGAATAGGTGGTTTGGGCAATATTTAAATTTATGTAAGAAAATGTTGAGATTGATGTTGAGAGAGGGAGAGGGGGAGAGAGAGAGAGAGATGTGAGAGAGAGAGAGAGAGAGAGAGACTAAGTCCCAAAGGAAATGCCCAGGGGCCACTGAGGTGCAGAAAATACGGCAAAATGCCCTTGGCCTATGCCCTTGTGATATAAGGAAAACGTGCAAGTTCAGGGAAAACTAGCATGAAATTGTGCAGCTCCACCTCCAGTCCAGATCCTAACTATAGCCCCTCTATAAGTGTTGGACCCCCTACCCAAAGAAGAGCTTTCCACTGTCAAGATAGATTGCATTCTCCCTTGAAAGTGCATCTACTTCCTAAATAAACCTCTGTCTATGCCTTTGTCTGGTGCCTACTGAAATTCTTTTCTGTCACTGTTATGGCTTAGGGATAAGGCATCCCCCAAAAGCTCATGTGCAAGACAATGAAAGAATATTCAGAGGTTAAATAATCAGATTGTGAGAGTTATAACCTAATCAGTGGATTAATCCACTGATATGGATTAACTGAATGGTAACTGTAAGCAGGTAGGGTGTGGTTGGAGGAGACAGGCCACTGGGGCATGCCCTTGGGGTTGTTATTTTGTCCCTGGTGGACAGAGCTCTCTCTGCTTTCTGGTTGCCATGTTCTGTGCTGCTTTCCTGCACCACGTCCTTCTGCCATGATGTTTTGCCTCATCTCAGGCCCAGAATCATGAAGTCAGTCAACTAAGGACTGAACATCTGAAATTGTGAGCCCCAAATAAACTTTTCCTCTTCTACATTGTTCTTTTCCTCTTCTACATTGTTCTTTTCCTCTTCTACATTGTCTTTTGGTCACAGAGATGAAAAAGCTGGCCAAAACAGCCACATATGCCAAGAATTCTTACCAATCATGAGTTGAATTCTCTTGCCTCTTTGAGAACTCTTCAGACCCTTCTCAAGTGATATCTCTTTCCTTGTAATACCATAATATGGAAAGAACATGAGGTTTGTATGTCTCACAAAACTGACTTTGAATTCTGAATTTGCTACAATTTACATGTGACCTTGGACAAGTCATTTAAACTCTTAGTCTCCATTTCATGTAAAATAATATTGCACTTTTTTCATAACATCATGCATGGTCAAGGGAAAGTGGAGAAAGGAATAAAATGGAGGAATAATTGCCATACTCAACAAATCTCGGTTCTATTTCCTTTGGATCATTCAACTAAAAACCAAAAATACCTATCTATCTGCTCCTCTCCCCCAGCTATTGTCTACATTAACATAACTACTACTCCATTATCTTCATGAGCACAAATTTACTATTCCAGGACATTCTTATCCAAGCAAATAACTTAATCGTTCATTATAGAAATAGTCCCAAAGACTGTCCTTTCTTTAATAGGAAACATCCACTGATAACTTTTTTCCTAAGACTTTCTTCTTTCAAATATTTTGCCTTTCCTCCAGTTCTAAGCTTTGAGGGATTGAATATGCAAATGGACAATGGCCATAACATATACATATAATTAGAATGCTGACCCACAATCGGCAGCAACCAGCTGAAGAAACCAAACCACTAATGACAGTAACCAGCCTAGGATGATAATTCACCATTCAAAAGTCAGACTTAAAAGAACTCAGACTCTTATCTCTAGTAAACCATCTGGGAAGCCAAACAATAAAACTGTCAGAATTGGCCCCAAATAACCCTGACTTGATTAATAATTGCCAGTTTCCCTAATTTCTTTCCTTGCTTCTGTAATTCAGGATCAACTAGAGAAAGGTAAATGTGTACCCCTAACCAATCACATAGGTTGACTGAGTGTAGGCAGCCTTCCTTTGGTTTTTCCCTGCAATAGTCTCCAACCAGGGCATATGTGAATTCTCTTTTTCAACACTCAAGACTTTCCACTCCTCTGCTGGCCTTTGAGTCTGTGCCAAATGCAAGTGATAGTGGCTGACTCCTTTGCTACAGTGAGCTCTGAATAAATAGCTTGTGCCTGTTCTCAGTTGGTTAGTCTTCATTTATTTCCATTACTGATCATGATCCTTATCCACTCTTAATCAAGGCTATGTCAGGAAGTGAACATTTTCACTTTTCTGCATAATTAGGACTTGCTGAGCAAATTTTACTGAAATCTGGGTTAAAGGACGACTCTTCTAAATTAAAGGACAATTGGATCGCAGTGAACTCCAAAAAGATTTATCTTTTAGGAAGTACCTCCCTGGAGGCCCCTGTGTACATTTCAAAGGAGAATCTTTAAAAAAATACAAAACCAGATTCAAAGGAGAACGGAACCCAGACATGGAGACAGCCTAAGGATGAAAACCCTGCCAGGCTTGTCATAGCTCTCCCCAGAGACATTTATTTACATTCCAAAAGAGACCTTTTCCTTCTCTTCCCAAGGAGATTTTGTTTAGAGCTAGGGATTGGTTTCTTTCCCTCTCTCAGAAGGGGAATAGGGATGCTGTGCAAAACCATCCTATGTAAATTGCCAGATTGGTGGTTTCAGGGTTGCTCTCCTTTTATGCAAGAAGTTCCCTTTGTATACACAGGCCACCATCTGTCTCTATCATCCCAGAAGAGTGAAAAAAAGGTGGTGCATGGAACTAATGCAGTTATCACTGTAATAAGCAACAGTCTTATTTATTTATTTATTTATTTTGATTTATTGTACACAAATGGTGTACGACTGTTGTTTCTCTGGTTGTACACGAAGTAGAGTCACACCATTTGTGTAATCATACAGGTACCTAGGGTAATGATGTTTCTTTCATTATGTTATTTTTCCTTCTCCCCCACCTCCTCTCCACCCCTCTTTTTCCTCTATACAATCCATTCTTCCTCCATTCCTGCCTCTCTTCCACCCCTCGTTATGTATCATCATCCACCCTTTGGTTTTTTGGGGATTGGCTTATCTCGCTTAGCATGATATTCTCCAACTCCATCCATTTACCTGCAAATGCCATAATTTTATTCTTCTTTATGGCTGAGTAATATTCCATTGTGTATATATACCACAGTATCTTTTTCCATTCATCAATTGAAGGGCATCTAGGTTGGTTCCACATTCTAGCTATGAACATTGATGTGGCTGCTTCATTGTAATATACTGATTTTAAGTCCTTTGGGTATAGGCCAAGGAGTGGAATAGCTGGATCAAATGGTGGTTCCATTCCAAGTTTTCTAAGGAATCTCCACACTGCTTTCCAGAGTGACTACACTAATTTGCAACTCCCCCGCCCAGCAATGGATGAGTGTACCTTTTTCCCCACATCCTTGCCAACACCTATTGTTGTTTATATTCTTGATAATAACCATTATAATTGGAGTGAGTTGTAATCTTAGGGTAGTTTTGATTTGCATTTCTCTTATTACTAGAGATGTTAAGCATTTTTTGATATATCTGTTGATTGCTTATAGATCTTCTTCTGTGAAGTGTCTGCTCATTTCCTTAGCCCATTTATTGATTGGGTTATTTGTATTGTTGGTATAAAGTTTTTTGAGTTCTTTATAGATTCTGGAGATTGGTGCTCTATTTGAGGAGTGTGGCAAAGATTTTCTCCCACACTGTAGGCTCTCTCTTCACATCGTTGATAGTTTTCTTTGCTGAGAAAAAGCTTTTTAGTTTGAATCTATCCCAATTATTGAGTCCTGCTTTTATTTCTTGTGCTTTGGGAGTCATGTTAAGGAAGCCTGGTCCTAAGCAGACATGATGAAGATTTGGACCTACTTTTTCTTCTATAAAATGCAGGGTCTCTGGTCTAATTCCTAGGTCCTTGATCCATTTTGAGTTGAGTTTTGTACAGGGTGAGAGATAGGGGTTTAGTTTTATTTTGCTGCATATGGATTTCCAGTTTTCCCAGCACCATTTGAGCAACAATCTTTTAAGACCATGTGATCTCTGAAATACATGGGTTTATTGAGCTAATACAGATGCTAGCCAGAAAAAGGACCAGGTCACAATTCTGCAACTACCAGTCACAAGCCTAGGTAGCAGTTGAAAATTTGAAGAATGAAAACATAGGTTGTTCACATTGACTCTACATGGGCTACAGATAAGATGGGTGGGATAATATGAAGCAGGGAAAGCTTTGGGAAGGGAGCACAGTCCATAAGAAGTAATTGTTAAAAAAAAAAAAAAGTAATTGTTGCTTCTGGATTGGTTAGGGTTAACAGTACCTAAAGTTTTTATGTAAACAGGATACAATGGTTCTGGAATTTAAGTCAGGGTTTCAACAGTCTTTTAACCCACACCTGTTAATTGATTAGTTTCCTTTATCTCTTACCCAGCCCTGGTAGTGTAAACATCCCCAAATTTCCTTTTTTCCACTATCTAGATCCAGTTTGACAGACCAAAATATGTCACCCAGAATATGAAGAATTATTAAGGTGAAGGTACTTAAAAAGAAGCAGATGCAGGAGAGATTTGTAAAGACAAAAGGTGTCCTTCCTTGCCTTCTACAAGGGAGAACAATGGTTGACAACTGAAGACAACTTTAAGATCAGAGGACTCTACAGTAACAATCTTTACTTTTGTTGTCAGACCCTGGTTTAGTGGCCACTACTCAAAAGCCACAATATATTGGGAGAAAAGAGTCGATGAGAAGGAAATCAGTTTCCTTCAAGGGCCAGCATCCAGAGAAGTTGGAGAGGCCATTGTCCCCAAAGCTCCATCTTGGGGAGCTCAAGTAAATGCAAGAGATTTTATGGGAGGGAAAAGAGATACAGGCAGGAAGGCTCCACGCTAGTTGCACCTTTATCACCCACAACATCCTTTATTTCTCCTTTCCAGCTAGAACATTTTGAGGGCTCTTCATCTTCTGGGGTTAGTTTCTGTAGTTATATAGACATACATATTACTTTTCTGAAAGTTAAACCTCATGGCAGTTTACATGCTTCATGCTAGTCGATGTACAGAACTGAAGGAATAAGGAGGGACTTTACATGTTCTGATCCGATCTGAAGGTTCCAGATATTCTGGGTTCTGTAAACCAAAAGAAAGATTATTTAGTAGTTAACAGCTTAATCATTGCTATGGTTTAGATCTGGAATGCTCCCCAAAAGTTCATGTGTTGGAATCATGATCTGAGATGCAGTAGGATTCAGAGGTGGGTCGTTTCGGCAGTAAGTAGAACTCCGATCTCATCAATGGATTAATCCATTTGCTGAATTAATCCGTTGATAGTTGAATGAACTATTGGTTGGTTACTATTTGTAGGTGAGGTGTGACTGGAGGAAGTAGATCACTGGGGGCATAGCTTGGGAATCTATATCCTGTCCTTGATGCTTCTCTCTCTCTGTTTCTCTGCTTCCCAGTTGCCATAAGCTGAGCAGCTTTCCTGTGCGACACCCTTCTGCCATGATGTTCTGCCTCACCTCAAAATGGAGTTGGCCAACAGTGAAGTGAGACCTCCAAAACCACAAACCCAAAATAAATCTTTCCTCCTCTAAGTTGTTCTTGTCAGATATTTTGGGATAGCAATGAGATGTTGACTAACACAGTCATTTAGGTGTGGCTTCTCTTTAGAATTTAGAATTCTGGACAAAGGGAAGGGAAGTAAATTTGCAAAGGACAAAGGGAGGAGGAATAAGCATCAAAAGACAATCCACAAAGGAGTAACCACTGTCACAGTTTCACCTCTCTCTGCCATTGATTTGCCTTCCCACAAGTCAGCAGCCCAAAAGACCCAAAGTCCTTTTCTTTTGTCTTGTCACTCCTCTAAAAATTTTTTGTCATTTGATGAAGATGTTGTATAAACTGAAATTCAAAGGCACCTCTGGTATTTTGTGTGTATATATATCTCAATCAGACATGTTAATAAACTTCTCTTTGATTTTTTTCTGGTAAAAATGTCTTGTATCTTTTGTCTTTTTCTTCCAACTAAAAACCTATGAGTGTTGTTCTTCCCTCATATAGTAGAAACCTCATGTTTGTTTTCAGGATATAGATACAAATAAAGATACTATAATTTTATCATTCACCCCCTCTCCACTTTGAAAGACTTACTTAAACCAAACTTCAAATTCTCAATAAATTTCAATCTTCCTTTTTCCCTTCAAGACCCTCCCCACGTTCTGTCAAGGTGTGGTCTATTACTGCAGAAAAAATAAACTCAATTTCTTCTTAGCAATGGGTAGTGTTGGTGATAACTGGGGAGTCAGTAGTTGATAAAATTGTTAATCATTTTTATAGGAGGCCAGTGCAAAACAATGGCCTCCTACAGTAGGCCCCAACAGACCAGACCAAACCAGAATGGAGTCAACTTGTGCTAAATACAATATAATCAAACTGAACTTTGAAATGAAAGAGCCAGTTATCCAAAAATACAGCAGGAGTCATTTCCTGTCGACCTGAGTCAGTGTAATAAGGAAGTCCCCTCTATTTTAATCCTACATGGAAAGTAACTTTAAAATGATCAACCCACATCAGGCCCAGTGGTGCATGCCTATAATCCCAGCTGCTGGGGAGGCTGAGGCAGGAGGACTGCAAGTTCAAAGCCAGCCTCAACAAAAGCAAGGTGCTAAGCAACTCAGTGAGATCCTGTCTCTAAATAAAATACAAAATAGGGCTGGGGATGTAGTTCAGTGGCTGAGTGAACTAGTTCAATCCTTGATACCTGCCCCCACACACACACACACAAAAAAGATCAACCTTCTTTTGTTTCCTATTTCTGCTTTCTTAAGTCCTTTTCTGCCTATAAAGCCAACATCCTCTGCTAAGCTCATTGCAACATTCGTTCTATTTTAGAGAGAGAAGTGTTGCCTGATTCTATAACCACAAATAAAGCCAACCTGATATTTAAACTAAATTTATTGTCTTTTGATGGTTTTTGGTGGCCATGAAGTAACCTAAAGGAGACTCTGATGACCCCTGTGACCCCTTAAGGAAGGCAGGAGAGGTGCTACTCACCCTTTTGAGGTCTTCTGTCTTTCTCATGGAACCCTATGTGTTGTAAATTAAGTTCCTCTTGGATTAGACTCAGTTCTTTTAGAATTGAGTCTGTCTGATCTTTTTGGATTTTGAATCCAGAGTTCAGTTGTGTTGGTAAGGAGCTTAGTAATATGGGGTACTGAAATCAAGGGGAAATCTAAACAAACCTTGTAGCATCACTTGATTTGAGTTCATTGCTTTTAGGTGACTTTAAAAATCACTAATTTTGAAGGTCACACTGTTGATCAATATACTATTAATCTCCCACTAGCTCTGCTATAGATAATACCTCTGATGTGAACGTTATGATTATAGCCATGCTTATGGTTCAAAGAAAACTTAGCCCCACGTCCTCCATGTTGTATTTAATCTCACATCTATCCTTCACTAGAAAATATCTATACCTCCCTGCGCAGGTGACCCTTGTTAATCACTTAAGGAACATTTGCCCAAAAGTATCATTCTGAAAATTGATTCACCTGAAAATTCCCCAATCTCTCCCCCAACTTCAAGGATAGTGATAATAAAGAATAACTAATATTATCAAGACATAATCAAGGGGCATCATGACTGTGTATCAAGTCAACAGATCACCAGATACCAGGTTTTGTGACCTCCCATTCCCCATCACAGGAGAGGTGCCTGGAGGTCTTTAGTCATCAATGATTTCCTAACATTTCCTCTTGTCTCCCCCTTGCCTAATGAGAAAAGGAGCTAAAAACTTGTGCTGAGTTAAGGTGGCCTTTCAGGGTACTAGTCCACCAACTTCCTGGTTGTGCTGGCTTACTACATAAATTATTTTCCTTGCTGCAACAACTTGGCCTCCATTCATTGGATCCTTCTGAGCAGTGAGTAAATGAACTTGGGTTTGGTCACAGTTTGAAGAATTAGTTATGATGCGAGATAACACCTGACATTTTCAGGTTTGCAGTGACTGACCAGCACTGGCAAGAACTGCAGTTTTAAAGATAACTGATGTAATTTATAGTAAGAGGCTGTTACTTGCAGGAGGAATGTGTCTATTAGACTGTCTCAGGGATTTGGATTTTCTTCTCTCTTTTTTCTTGCACACTTAGGATAAAATCATTAGATAAGTCAGGCAAAGTGGTCTCAGAGTCAAAGCTACAATTTGATTAGGCATAGATTAGACATCTATATGCTGCTTGGAGTGCTTGCTACCTAAAAAGAAGACTCCTGTGTTAGGATATGCTGGGTCAAGGAAAGGTCAGTTTTGACACTATGTTATCAAATTCCCTCAAAAATTTTTGTGTAATGAAGAAACACTGTGAAAAACACTATATAGTCCAACCCCATGACATTTTTCTCTTAGATTTTCATTGTGGCTCTGAAAGATCCAAGATTCAATATAAAAATGGAATCCTTAATTCTAAAGAACTGAGCATTCCAGCTTCCAGCTTTGACTGCCTTTCATATGTATAAGCATTAGGCCCTGGAAACCATGAAGTACTTACAAAAATGGTGAAATCTTACTGAAGATAATTTAGAATTATGATAACCATTATGTAGAATGATCCAGACGAACAAAACTGTTCATCTAAAAAGTGCGTTTAAAGATGAGGACTTCCAGATTAGGTGCACCCAGGAATACCTACTGATGTGCAGAAGTTTCTAAAAAGATTTTTTAAAAATCATTGCCTCTTTTAAAAAAATGCTTTATAAAAGACATATGAAAAGATTAAATAGCTAATTAATAAGAAAAATTGAAGTTGCCAATATTTTCACTTATTTATTATCCTACTCCAAAGACAAAAAGAAGCTAAGCATATTTATAAAGCTAAGCCCTCAGGCCAACTGGGTCTACTTCTTTCATTACCTTTACACCCTGGTTCAGAGCTGTCTGTGTTAAGTCCAGGCATAGAAATGCATTTTCTTCCCTATTCATAAATGGGTGGAGGATTCTGCTTTTTTTCCTCCACAATCAAAGAGAAGTTTATTAACATGTCTGATTGAGATATATATACACACAAAACACCAGAGGTGCCTTTGAATTCCAGCTTATATAACATCTTCATCAAACTCCTCCACTCCTGATATTAAAAAGTCATCCTCAAACAGTCTTGAGTCACACATCAATAAACAAGTGTCTTCACTGTTAAAATCTCTGGTATAGGATTAGAAACCAAAACTTACAGAATTAAAAATTGTAATTATCAAAGTAATTCAGCTAATTAACTGTACCCCTAAACTAGGCTACATAATATAACAAATGACATATGTGTATGTATCTATACTTAAAATATATACTCCTTTTTCATTATAATCCTCAGATAAAAATTATAAGTGATGGGAGAGGGAACAAAGGCGAAAGGTTGATCAGTGTATACTAAGTTATAGTTAGATAGGATTAGGAAGTTTGGGTGTGCTACTTCATAAGAGAGTGATTATAGATAACAATAATGTACTGTACATGTTAAAAAGCTAGAATAAAGGATTTTAAATGTTTCTACCATAAATAAATGAAAATAACTTGAGAAGACAGATGTTTATCCTGATTTAATCATCATACAATGTATACATGTATTGAAAGGTCATATGATACCTAATAAATATGTATTTTTATGTGTTTAGTTATCATTGAAAAATAAATTTCAATTAAAAAATTACTCAGGAGTTTCTTGTAACAAAGACAACATAGGGAACCTAAAATATGAAGACTGGTATGGTTAAAAAAAAAAAGGTGGGGGGAACTCATAGGCAACAAGAAAGTAGAAAAAGACTTTCATAAAAATGAGAAAACCCCAAGGTATTAGCTTCTAATTAAGCTAAACACTTGGAGATGTTTGAGTATGGGAGTTGGTGAGGGAGAAGAATAGGAAGGAATTTTTAATTGCTTTAAACACTGAAAGCTCCCCTTCCTTCTCCTCCTGGTTTTCAGAGACACTATTATGTTTCATATATTTTTGCTTTTTACACATAATATTCCTTCTGCATGCCATATTTTGTCTAGTAGAACTATGCATCTTTTACAACACACCTTTCACATGATCTCTCTTCTATGAAGCTGTCCTTACCTGTACTTCCTTCCCTTAAAGTTACCTACTTGCTTCTCTGTATCTTATACTTGTGGTTATTTGTCTACGTGTCTACTTTCCATGTACGCCTATGAGTTTTTTTGAGGACACAAGTGATACATGAATATTGTAAGTTTTAAATAGCACACACAAAATCTCATGTCTTCCTTGAATCTTCTTCCCATTATTCTTTTCAAAGATAAAAATGGATTTGATCAACAAATATTTATTGAGCACATACTGTATACTAGGCACTGTGCTAGAAGCTATGAATACAGCAATAAAGAACACAAAAAAAAAACAAAAAAATTTAAAAAAAAATAAATGGGTTACACTATGAATTAGTTAAGAAACAGGGGCTACATTGAAAAGTCTGCCCTTTAAACTAAATCTGTCTCCAAAATACACCTTTCAGGCATTTAATCAATGATTTTGAAACTCATTCATAAAAATAAATTATATCTTTTAAGGAAATTCAATAGAAATTCTTACAAATGGGAGAAAACATGGGTTTAGACAAGTCTCATGTTTGACCAGTTTGTCTTCACTGGGTTTCTTACTCATGCCTTTCTTTATCTCCACAAATAGTGGGATATAGGCTGAAATCTAAGTTCTGTGTCTTTGAGCTGCAAATTTGCTACCATGTTTTACCCAATAGCCATTCCTTTAGAAAGTAAATACAGGACAGAGACTTTTTAGGTGGTTATTAAAAATGGAATAAATAAAACATTGATGGGGTTATATTGAGTTAAACATTAAGCAGTCCCTAGGAAAGCTTTCAGTGAGATAAGAAGGTCTCTAAAGAATGTGGTAACAAGGGAAATGGAGAGGGGGAGCTGCCACTTCCCTTATCTCCCATTCTTGGGAGAGGATCTGAAGAGAGTGAGCTTGATTATAAAGTAAAGTATTCATAATACATTTGAAGGAAACCACCTGCACAGTGGACATGCGCTCTATCCCCATATTCCCTCTGCATGCAGCTCTCCATTGTTTCCTGGCCTGCCACCACCCAGGAGTGAGTAAGCAATAAAATGTCTAAAACCTCACCATTGAATCCTCAAAGTTCTTTGGGATTAGAAAACTTGGGGTTAAAATGATTAAAACCAAGGGTAAATCTACCAAGGGTTAGATGGGCCAGAGAAATCTTCTGACAGTCCCTCAATACCACAGGCCCCAATTCAGTTCACTGTATTCCAACCTGGAAAAAAAAAAATTTAAAGCCAGAATTCTAAGTCCAGAAAGTAGGGGCTGTGGATATAGCTCCATGGTAGAGCATGCTTATCATGTATAAGGTCTTGCCTTCAATCCCCAACACCTAAAATAATTCTAGAAGGCAGAGACTGCTATGAGTAATCTAACAATCACTTGTGAGAATAACCAAACAGGTCAATCAAGGAAAGGACAAAGTTCCCATTGGAATTGGACACAATAAATTCACCCACTGATGAATAAAAAAACTGATAATCACACCAGGAGATAAAAGAGTAAAGAAATATTCATTATTTGCAGCAAGTAAGGAGAGAACTGGAGATATTCTCAAAGCAGTGCCTTCCCAAAGGAAGAAAACAAGAGGATTTTATTGGGAAAATTTATTGTAATGAGAAAGCTATGCTGTTTATATAAACCAAACATGATTTTTTTTTCTTTCCATGATGTCAAAATTCATACATGTATAATTACACAAATGGTATGAATCTACATCATGTACAACCATAGAAATGAAATGATGTACCCCATTTGTTACAACGAGTCAAAATGCAGTCTGTGAAAAATAAAAAATAAATAAATAATTAAAGAAAAAAAAAACTGACAAACTACATCAGTTTCATCACCTTTATTTCACTGAGTAAATTTAGTTTCACCTGGTAATCATGACCATAGCCATCATAAATTATTTTATTTCATTCCAATCCTAATGACTAAAATCAATAATACTCAAATTACTCATCACACACCAAACAGTAGTATTAGGTTACAGAAAGGCTGAGAAAGGGTTAAGGTGGACACAAGACTTAAAGAGCCAATATAAAGATACAGGTGGTCAAAGCTAAGGGGTTAAAAAAAACAGTAGCAGAGTTGTCAAGGTGCAGACTGTCAAAGTGAGGATCTGAATTACTGTTTCAAAGTGAGCAATATCACAGGCAGGAAAAAAACATGCTAAGCTGAAGCCCAGGGACAGGTGGAGGTTTGTCACAGTGACAATCTCCTGGGTAGAAGCTGTAAGGTGTACACTGGGTAGTCCCTGATAAGGTGACAGGTTGGTGCTGCCTCTGCTGCTTGAGATACCTCTCCTTTTATGGGTCTTAAGTGAGGGGATTACATTTGCTGTGTTTGATGAGCTTGCATGCCTGGTTTTTCTGAT
Organism: Sciurus vulgaris; assembly: GCF_902686455.1. Taxonomy (NCBI): domain Eukaryota; kingdom Metazoa; phylum Chordata; class Mammalia; order Rodentia; family Sciuridae; genus Sciurus; species Sciurus vulgaris. Next base: position 60,167,969 of record NC_136473.1, read on the forward strand.
ATGATTTGATATGCCCATGTGTCCATGTTCTCCTGATTTAATATGATGTTTGCAGTGGTAATTTTTTATTAGCACAAATAAGTAATTTATCAGTCTGTGTCATGATTGTGCTGTGCAGCTGGGTTTTTTTTTTTTTTTTTTCTTTGATAAATTCTATGCATCCCATATCTGGTTATTTACTTGCCCAGACAAATTACTAAATCATTTGTCTTAGCACTTGCACTCAAAATGGAGTAGCTCAGGACAAACTGCTGTTTTATAAATGGAGTTACTCAGGGCAAGAATGGAGTAACCCAGAAAAGACACAACCTGCCCTCTATACTTACACATATTCATACAGGAATCACAGGTAGAAGCTGGCACATTTCTAAGCATGCTCACACATTTTCAAGGTCATACATCACATGTTCAGAAAATGGGAGGAGGGAAATACCTTTGGACAGAGAATTTTGGACGATAAAGAAAAAAGTTTACTCCACGTTTCTGTTACAGTTTAGATGTTAGGTCCTCCAAAAGTTCATGTGTGAGACAATGCTAGAAGGTTTACTGGTGAAATCATTGGGTCATGAGAGCCTTAATCCAATTAGTGGATTAGTCCTTGACAGTGATTAACTGAGTGGTAACTGCAGGCTAGTAGGCTATGCCTGGAAGAGGTGGGCCATTGGGGGCTTGCCTTTGCGGTATATATTTTGTATCTGATGAGTGGAGTCCCTCTATTTCCTGATTGCAATGCCCTAATCTATTTCCTCCACTACACTCTTCCACCATAATGTTCAACCTCACCTTGAGTCCTGAGAAATGGGAGCTGGCCATCTATGGACTGGGAGCTCTGAAACCATGATCCCCCAAATAAACTTTTACTCCTCCAAAATTGTTCTTGTCAGGTCTTTTAGTCACAGCAGCAAAAAAGCTGACTAAAATAGTTACTTAGGAAGACTGAGTCAGAGCAACAATAATTTTGGTTGTTTCCTTACAAGTTTGAAGGAGCATTAACAGGCATTTCAAGGGGGAGCAGCTTTCTCCACAAGCACTGTGACTGTGCCTAAAAGTACCTGCCTGACACTTTGACTTGACCTGCCCTGCTGGAATGGATAAAATGATTAGGGCTCAAAGAAGAGAGAGTAAATGATTTCAGGGAAAGATGAATAGGTCTTTGAAAGAACAGACAACAATTTAAGACAATTCCATCTTGGTATATGAGGCAGGATTGATTAGGAACCTTTGCCCCAGGCCCCATCCCACCTCCATTAGCAGAGCTGACATGAGACTAAGGACCTCCCTTTCATCCCACTCCGTTGTGGTGGGAGAAGCTAACTTCCCTGAAGTAGAAACAAGATCCTGTTTCTCAAAAGATTGCCCAATCATCCTGAGGACAATGTGCAAAGGCTCCTAGTTCCTCCTAAAGTAACCTAAGAAGGGAAAGTTCCTGTTTAAGATCTCATATATATTACTTGCATCTCATGCATCCGATTTAAAACCTGGGAATGAGCATTTGGTGCATGTGCAATAGGCATTATGGGCAAGACACAGGAATCTGTCAGGCATCCTTCATTTAGTATAAACTACACCTGGCTAAAAACTGCATGTAAGTCCAGAGCAACTCTGAGTCCAGGGGCAGACGTCTTTGGCATGTCCCTGCTGTTACCCTCATAGCATATGTCCCTCCATTAAACTCTCCTAACTGTTTTTCTTTGTCTTGGTGAATTCTCAGAGGGCATGTGACAGTCATCACCCAGGTTCCAAAACAGTATGGTGTTAACTTCTGGCCTATTCTCCTATGATAAAAAATGGTCTCTGGTTGATAGAACCCCTCAAAGAGAGGATTCATGGCAACTGAGTTCCTTTTGAAGGATTTCCAGAAGAGGAACTCAGAGAAAGCTTTGCTGTGTACTTTTGCTGTTTTTCAACTCCTTCAGCTGGAAGGAAGTGATATGCAAAAGCAACTTTTAGAGGTATCATTTTCTGAACTCCTCTGATAGTCAGTTTTGTTTAATGAGTAATTCCGGCATAACTTTTAAGAATAAAAGAAGTAAATTAGTTGACTGTAAATGGGATCAAAGTTTATAATGATGTAGCTCAGTTGGTAGAGTGCTTGCCTTGCAAGTACATGGCCCTGGGTTCAATCCCCAACACTGGGGGAAAAAAAAAAAAGTACCTTTCATAGTTTCAAAAATCTTTTTCTGTAGGTTTGAAATCTTAAAATCATGTTATATTAGATTAAGTAATAGATATTCATGAAATGTCTGAGTCATTGCTAAGTAAAAATATCAAAGCACTAATTACTGAGCATAAGTTAAAATATATATATATATATATATATATATACATACTTTGGCATCTCATTTTTATATGATAGAAAGAAACTAAATATATTTGACTCTGTTCAAAAACATTAAAAAATAGTAACATCAGAAAATCATGTTTCTAAAAAGTATTAATGGTGCTCATCTAAAAAATGTTGATATAAAACATTTCATAATGTTTTATAGTTTTTTACTAGAAATTCAGCTTGTCAGGCGAAACTGAGGGGAAACCTGAACAAACCCTGAAGCTTCACTTGCTTCTAGTTGCTTCCTTTTATCACTGATTTTAGAGGTCACCTAGCTGAGAAGTACACATCTATTAACTTTGCTATCAATAACACCTTTGATGTATAGTCACCTTGGTAGCAATTGTTTAAGTTGTTTTTCAGCAATTTGGAGGTAACCTTGTCTAGCTCAAATCAGTTCAAATCAAACACTTCACTTGCACCTGCACAGGTATGTGATGAGTGACATTTTGAGGCCAGAGAGCTGAAAACTCCGCCCTCAGATCATGCTAACACCACCATTTTCTAAATATGTGTCCTATAGAGACATATTAAGTGTGAATATATGCACAGACCAGTGGATACCTCACTGTTAATGCCTCCAGTCACCTTTCCCCATGCCACAGACCACCCTGCTCCTTTATCCCATAAATACTCCTAAAACCTGGCTTGGAGAGGGAAATTTGAGAGTTGGGGTTACTCCCTCCTCAAGTACGATCCCCTTGTGAATAAACTGTTTCTCTTTTGCAAAACTCATCAACTCAGTGACTGGTATACTGCATGGCAGGCAAAAAAGTCCTCATTCAGCAATATAGGATTAAAATTTCTAACTAGCATATGGTATCTAGAACTAGAAATAATAAGGGAAACAACATCGAATGTGAGGGGAGTCAGACATGTTTTATAAAGGAATTCAGAAAGCAGGAGGATGCATTTTGATAAAGGGGAAAAGAGTAATTCTTGCCCTAAAGTAGGATGATCACTGCATGATGGTTAAGAGAAAGGACCAATTCATGCATGTAAGAAAGTGATAGGCGAATTGTGAAAAGAATTCCATGTGTAGTTAAATGGGCTAAACCTTACTGTTATGGTTGGGATATGAGGTGTCCCCCAAAAGCTCCCACATTAATGCAGGAATGTTCAGATTGTGAGCGCCGTTACCTAATCATTCCATCCTAGTTGGAATGGCCTGGGTGGTCACTACAGGCAGAAAGGACTGGAGGAGGAGGGTCAAGGGGGACATGCTCTGGGAGGGTCTGTCTTCCGTGTGGTTCCTTCCCCAGTTCCTTCTCTCTGCTTCCTGGCTACTGTGGATGAAGCAGTGCTCCTCCACCATGCTGTTCTGCCGAGATCGCTGCCTCACCTGGGGCCCAGAGCAACGGATTCAGCCAAGCAGGGACTGCACATCCGGAACCATGAGCCACAATAAATGTTTCCTCCTCTACATCGTTCTTGTCAGGTATTTTGGTCACAGCAACACAAAAGCCAACTAACACATTTCTGAAATTTATAAGAGTTTTTTAGACATAAGCATTGATGTCAAAAGCACATTGATCCAAAACTAGAATTTGACCTTTTTTAAAAAACAAAAAACAAAACAAAGCAAGAGTTTCTTGGGAGTATTGATGAACAACTATGAAAGGTTTTCTTTGCCCTGTAAGTGTTCTAAGGAAAGAAAAAAGAAGAAATTCTGTATTTTATCAAGATAATTTCTTTCTTTCTTTCTCTTTCTTTCTTTCTTTCTTTCTTTCTTTCTTTCTTTCTTTCTTTCTTTCTTTCTTTCTCCCTCTTTCTCTCTCTCTCTTTATCTCTTTCTTTCTTTTCTTTTCTAACCATCTAACCAGGGATTGAACCCAGGAGGATTTAACCACTGAGCCACATTCCCAGCCGTTTTTATGTTTTTTGTTTTTTGTTTTTTTTTTTTCTTGTTGTTGTTGTTTTGTTTTTTGAGGCAGAGTCTTGCTAAGTTGCTTAGGGTCTCACCGAGTTGCTAAGTCTTGCTTTGAACTTGCACTCCTCCTGCATCTGTCTCCCAAGCTGCTGGGATTACAGGAGTGTGCCTCCTAGCCTGACTCATCAAGATCATTTCTTGTGCTTTGCCTTGTATTAGGTCATTTGATTACTTTAGAAAACTAAGTCTTCTATAAGTTTTCTTCCAATTATGTAACTTTTGTTTGCCTTTTATTGTTTCATAATGATCAATGATCATATTTAATCATTAAGAGATTTAATCTTAAATCTCTTAATGATTAAAGTTTTTGACAAGCTTCCTAAAGTCAAATTCTAAATTAATACTTTATGACCTCAAACTAACTTTGGAGCATTACAGAGGGTTCCTGGAATATATGAGAAGGACTATAAAAAAAAAAAAAAAAAAAAGAGAGAGAGAGAGAGAGACAGAGAGAGAGAGATATTCAACTAATTATGCCAACTTAATATGTTAAATGATAAGAGGAACAATGTCAAATAACATTTAACCTTCTTTAAGATGTATTTGTATAGATACGTTACTCATATATGCTCTACGCGCTAAATAAAATTCCTAGACATCTAATATTCTATCAGTCATAATTTGTTGCTATGTTAAAATTTCATATGCCAGAAATAACCACTGAACTCTCACCAGAGTTTTAACCGTGGCCATTTGAAGTCTTGTCATCCAAGAGCTTTTCCAGCAGCTCTAATTCTTAAGTGCTTTCATTTTCAAGGAATTGCATAAAAAGGACTCTAACAAGTACAGGTTCCTGGTACTTATAATTATATCATTGTACTTGGTAAGAATTTCCAAAAGCCTAGTGAAGAAATTGATGGGTTCATGAAACTGCTAACCAGGATCAAACAGAACAATTAATTGGATGGGACTTAAAGATGATTGACGATTGTTGTCGTTGATTGTTAGTAGTGTTGCTGGGGATCAAATCTAGGACCTTGCACATGCTAGGCAAGTGCTTTATCCCTGAACTATACCCCAAGTCCAAGGATTTTTTTATGATTTTTTTTTGTTTGTTTGAGACATTGCTCATTCCTCAAATGTTTGATTTTCCAGATTGAAGGAAAATTTTTTCTCCAATGCAATCTATAGCTTACAGCAATTTGCTAAATAATGCTTTGTGAACAGAATTTGAAATAGTTTTTCTCCCTGCCTAACCCCTCTAGAATTTTGAAACAATTTATGAGTATTCTTATTTTATTTCTATACAGTTGTTTGTATAATTTCAATAAGAATTTTTTTTCTTGTATCAGGAGACAATACTGCCTATATTACCAGGACCTTTACTGAAATATCATATTTTACCAGATAGTGTTAAGGAACCACAGTTGAATTTATGAAGCCATTGAACCCTTCTTAGAAAAACTGGCCTGGTTTGAACATCTGGTTCCCCTCCAGGGTTCCCACCCTTGCAGTTAGCAAAGAATGTCAATTCCTGACAAGTTCAGGAAGTCATGATAGTTTGGGGATGGTTTGCAGATTTCAAAGGCACAATCTAATGGCAAGTCCTTGATATGGCTTTCTCACCAGGAAAAGATTTTAAAAGTCTAATCTAAGATTCCTTATAAAAGTTTCAGCAAAGCAAACTTAAAAAGAGTCTACATGTCAATCACTGTTCTTGATGCACTAATGTAAATAATCATGTGAAGTCTGATGAAGCTAACCTGAATTTGTAAATTCATCCTGTGACTGTAGAAGAAAATACTGTATTTAGAAGAAAATTTATTCACCTGTTATTATATTATAACCCTATTCATTATATTCAAATTTTTATTATCAAATTATTCAAATTTATTTTATTAAATTTTTATTATGGACTGAACTGGATCTTGAATTCTTCTAGTTTTCTCCAATATCTGGCTATGACTCTCTAAGTAAGAATAAGAACTGCCCTCTTCCGGAAGCCCTGTAAGCTGGAGCTGGACTACTCAGTATAAATATTAGGGGACAATCCTTGTGCCTGACATGTGGGTTGCTCAGAGAATTCACCAAAATGCCTGATACCATAATAGGAAATATTAAAATTGCAAACCAAAATGAGAAGGTAATGCTCTCATAGTCCAAACAGCTTTTCCTAGGACATTGGAACAAGTCGCAGGTATTATGGCTCTTTCTCTTCTTAGGTATTTCCTTGTTTATATCAACCGCTTTTGCTTGGCAGGCTAATGCTATAATTAAAATTTCACAATCAGTAGCTTCTTCAAGTGGCTTGACAGATTCTTGGATCTATGATGTCAAACCCAGATCTTAACATGACCTAAGGGATCCTTCAGTCTACCCAGGGGCTGACTTGAATAACATCTCCAATGTAGCTGTTTGTTCAAATTGTGCCAGCAATCTCTTTCATAGAGTCATATTTCTAGTTCCACTTGTCCTTACTTCCTGGTTTAATTTAATTCAGTTGTGGGATATTAAATAATAGACTTGCTACCCACTAACTGAACAGGGAGAAGTCTATGCCATTGCTAACACTTCTTGTTGCACATGGACAAATAGACTCAGTTGGGGAAAAAAAATAGCCAACAGACTGCTTGAGTAAAATAAGTAGATTTCACATCTAGTTCATTCTCTGATCATTTGAATTTAGTTGGTTTGGTTCATGGGGACTCTGTGGAACATGCTCTCAATTCTTGGCATTATCCTCCTGATAGTCATAATTGTAGTCTTTCTGATGTACTGTGTCTTCTCAAACCGTCCTAATTGTCTGCATGTAGCCATCTGACAAATGCTAAATGGCCCTCCCCTTCTCCGATGACTAATGCCCTTACTTCCTACAGGTCTGCTCAGATCTTACACTTCATCTTAAAACCTCCACATCCTCCACGGGCACTCTTAGCCCCCTTTAACCCTTTTAATTTTTCTTTCTTTTTTTTTTTTTTTTTTTTTTTTTGTATCACTTTATCACCTATAGTCTATACAGTTTATCAACTTAATCTTTATCATCTGCTGTCTCATCTAAGTGAAAATATAACCAAAGGGGAGAAATTGTCAAATTTTTAACTTTGTTACACAAAGTTTATTTTATTTTATTTTTGCCAGAATGGAGTCACTTGTATCAAGTGCCATGTAATCAACTGAACTTTGAAAAGGGCTAGTTTTCTTTAAAAATAAGAATACAGTCATCATAAATCAGCATAATGATAAGCTCTCTGTTTTAACCATAAGTAGAAAGTAACTTTGAAATGACCAATCTGTTTTTGCTTTCTTTAGCCCTTTCTGTCTGTAAAGCTACTAAATCTTAAATGTTTGATTTTAAATGTCCCACAAAGGCCCAAATGCTAAAGCATTGGTCACCAACTAGTGGCACAATTTGGAGGTAGGTGGTAGAGCCTTCTAGGAAGAACTCAGGTCACTGGGGGCATGTCCTTGGAGGAGACATTGGGGCTCCAGCCCCGTCCTCACTCTCTTTTTGCTTCCCAGGTGCCATAAAATCAGCCTTTCTCTGATATGTGTTCCTTCCATGATGTACTGTACTGTCACAGGCCCAAAGTAATGGGGCCAGGGAGTATAGTACATCATGTGCTATACATCTGATGAACAAAAGCTTCTGAAACTTTGAGCCAAAATAAATCTTTCCTTTTTAAGTTGATTTTCTCAAGTATTTTATCATAGGAGTGGAAAGCTGACTAACACAAAAACCAACCTCATATGTTCAACTCATTGGAACATTCATTCTATTTTTATTGAATGAGGTATTGTCTGATTCTAGAATCAAAAGTTAAAGCTGGTTACATCTTTAATCTAAATTCATTGTAATTTTTGTCTTTTGACACAAAGAGTATTTATTAATAACCTTCTATATGCTGGGAAGTGCTTTTGGCACTTGGGCTATACCTTTAAAATATATAATAAAAACTCCTGCCCTCATAAGCTGAGATCCTTGTAGGGGGAGATAGACAATAAACATCAGTAGGTAAATTATATAGATTATGAGAGGATGATAAGTGCAATAAAAAAAAGAAAAAGTAGAAAGCATGAGGGTTTCCAGAAATGCCTGAGGAGGAAGAGGTAGGTTGAAAGATGACATTGTGAGATTCAAGCAAAGGCTTATAGAAAGTGAGGGCATGTGTTAGTCAGCTTTTTAGCTCTGTGGCTGCCATGAATAATTTAAAGGAGGAAACACTGATTTGGGGATTATGGTTTCAGAGGTCCCAGTCCACAGTTGGGTCACTCCATTGTTCTGGGCCAGAGGCGAAGCAGAACATCATAATGGAAGGGCATGGTGGAAGAAAGATGCTCGGTTCATGGAAGCCAGAAAGTACCAAAAGAGACAGAGAGAGAACAAGAGAAAGCACCAGGAGCCAGCGAGAAGATATAGTGCCCAAGGGTACACCCCCAATGGCAGACTTAGTCTAGCTATGCCCCATCTGCTTTTAATGACCACCCGGCAGCCCATTCAGCTATCGATGGATTAATCCACTGATAAGGCCAGAGTCCTAATTAGTGCCTAAAAGCTCCACCTCTGAACTTTGCTGCACTGGGAAATCATTCTTTCAAAACATGAGCTTTCCATGGAACATTTCAGATCCAAACGGTAATAGGACATAGGCAGGTGGACATCAGGCAGAGGGAACAGCAAAGACCCTGAGAGTTGAAATCATTCTGTGCATCAGGCCTCACAAAGCATTCTCTAAAGTTGGAAGTGATTCCAAAATGCTTCCTATACCTCAACTTTAAAAGTAATTTGCTATTTCAATATCTACCTTGCATTCGCTATTCAGTTCTCAATCAGAAAGGCAGTATTATCACTATCAACATTCGAGGAATAGGAGTTAATCACTTATGCCTGACATTTCCAGACAGAAATTTCTTTATGAGGACTACACTTCAAGATGTTTGGGAAACTAAATATTTTATAAGATTTGCAGCAAGAAAATGCCACAAGTAAGGCCAAAATTTATGGCAAAAAAAAAAAAAAAAAAAGGCATTTTCAACATAGAAAGAATCATATCTTGGCCTCTAAAATACAGTAAGAGATTATTGTTGACCACAAAAATGTCTTTGCTGTGTTTGTTTTTATTCAATTAAATTAATTAAACTAAGTCAAATTCATACCCAAAACGAGTAGAATTGTTATATCTCAGACCTATGCCAGATAATAAGACAAGTTGTGCCCTCAGGAAATTCACAGAGAGAATAAATACATAAATAATTGCAGTACAAATGGTAGGAAATAACAGAATGGCCATTTGTCATGGTTTTGACGAACCTTACAGAGGACATTAGATCCACGCTTTGAAAAATGACAGAAACAAACATTCATTGTTGGCTGAGTGCCAGGCATTGCTCTAAGTTGTTTACAACGAGTAGTTCACTGTGTCTTAACCATACTGCCATGAGAAAAAAAAATTATTTTTTATCATATTTGTAGATGAGGAAACTAATGTATAGAGAGGTTAAGGAACTTGCCCAGGATTAACATAGATAATAAAATAAGTAATCCAGCCAAGAATAGAACCCACATGGTCAGTTTTCAAATGTGTGGACTTAACTTCTGAACTTCTTTGAAGAGCAGGAATTTTTCTTCTCAGACAGACAAAGCAAGGACATTCTAGAGAGCTGACCCAGTGTTTGGGTTAGTAAGGATGTCGCCACTAGGAGGCGCAGCAAGGTCCATCCCATTCTGTGTGATCAGCTTCAACCTCAAATTGGATCACTGCTGCTAAAACATCTGGGGAATACAAAACACCAGGCAGTCATAGGAATAGTGGTTGAATTACTTATTATTCAAGCCTTGGTAGTGGAGCAGAAGTTGGCAAAACACAATAACAAAACAATAACCAAATCAAAATGAAAGCTGCAATCTCAAAAAATTATGAAAACAGGTACTGAAACTTGCTACTATCAGGATCCTTTCTTTGAGTCATGGCCCTGTCACCAAATCCACTCCACACAAAGAGGCTCCAGAACTGGAGGCACAGATCATTACTTTTTTGGGAGTAAAGAAGAAGAGGGAAAGGTCTGGAACAGAAGCAGTAAGGGAGGAGGCCAGCCGGGGGGCAGCTCCCTGTGGACACTCTGGCTTTTGAAAAGAAGACTGTGCTTGGAGTCTTTTGTGTCTTCTGACAAGGAAAGAATCTGAGCAGGGTGAAATGGGGACAATAAAACCTCACATTTGTGCATCTCTTCTGTATGCCATGTCATCTGGGTGATTGCAAGCTTGTGCTCTTTTTCTAGAATATGACAAATCTTCTTAGCATATAAATATTAAAGCCTGTGGGGACTCCCCTTTTGCTCTCATGAGAACACAAGACTCCTGTGCCCCTATAATTATGCCTTCACCAGCACCCCTAACTCCCTTCCCTAACCCAGGCGAATGCATCCTTGTGCTTCAACCACTCTGAGTTCTGAGACTCTATACATCTGCCTTTGTTCACTGGGTTCCCTCTGTTTGCAAACCTTTTTATTTTTATTTATTTTTTTTGTGGTGCCAGGGATTGAACCCAGGATGTTGCCCATGATAAGCACATGTGTAACAGAGGCCCTTTGGAATGAAAAGCCCTGAAATATTTTTTTCCTCCAACTTGGTGGTTGTTATTTTCTCCATCTCATTAGAAGCTGAGAAATCACCACCAAAGTTCAGCAAATGTTGAAAAGAGAATTTGTGACATGTTCTCTGGCTAGTACAGCTAGGCTAAATGTACTTATGTTTATCTCCTGGCTTTTGTTTATAAACTGTAACCACTTCTATAAAAGTCGTTCATGGAAGACAGACCAGCTATTTCTCCCCAGTTTGGGCCAAACTGCATGAAGTTCTTTATTCCTTTTTGTATCATTTGTGTATTTCTTATGTGGGCAGGTGACCAAATCCAGCCATTCAGGATCAGGCAGTTTCCCTGGCTTGGCTGTCAGTAACACAATACTGCCACCGACCTTACTCCCAGTCTCCTGGAAAACTTTTCATCCATTAAGATCTGCCTCATGTCTGTGATGTTGTTATAGGGCCGGGGCCTTCTGAGAAATTGAGGTAGTGTGGAGACCCGCCCCCCATCCTCAAACCCAATTCTTGTGATCAAGTTATAAAGATATCAGACATGTGACTCAGAGTAACTATTGGCATCAGCTGCTGCCAGTATTCTGACTCCGCCACACCTTTTTACAACCCAGATCATCAGCCTGCAGACACTCTCATCCATCATTGGTCTGTTGTTATTAGCCCGCGAAATTGGACTACTTAAGAATAGCTCCACCACCATTCTCTCTTTCTCTCCCACTCTCTCTCACTCTTGCACATCTCTCTCTCTCTCCTCCTCATTCTCTCTCCCTCTCACCCTGTGGGCAGACACTCTGCTCGTCCACTTAATAAAATCTCCACGTCCGGAGTGGTTTCTGGGTGCTTTCAGTAACAGGTAATGAGTTTATTATGCAGGATCAGAAAGAGAAAAAGGAGACGCTTTCAAGGAAGAGAGTGGATCCTCTCAGAGAGGAGAGAGAAAATGTGCCTCTCCTGTTTTATTGGACATCCCAGAGAAGTTTCCAGAGAGTCCCACCCAGATCCACCTCTTCACTTTTGACTAACAGGATGATATCAGACTTCAAGTACCCACTGCCATGACCATTCTAGGTCACCTTGACCTATGGACTCTTAACCATAAATTCTTACAGATTTGATGGTTAGGAGGCATTATCCTTATCTCCCTGAGTTTTGGTATCTGGTCTATGAAAAGGGTCACAAACGTCTTCCTTCAGGGTAACTTTGAGTTCCTCTTAGTGACATTATTTTGGGTCTGCATTTCTACCACAGATAACTGGTAGTTTGCTGAGTAATGTGACATATCCTGTCCACTTAAGTCAGGCAGGGCTGCAGGTAAATTGCTTCTTGGAAAAGAAAGCATGTGGCAGTCAGCACAGTGGGCCCATTTTATAGAATTATTCTCTTAAACTCATGTTGCCACCACTTGCATCTTTCTGTCCCCTATCAATTCATTTCCATTTAGATTGAGCATCACCTAACCCAAAGAAACAAAATTCAAAATACTCCAAAATCTGAAACTTTTTGAGCACTCATAGGATACTATAATTGGAAAAATCCCACAGTATGAAACTGTTTTGCACACAAAATATGAAAAATATTGTACAAAATTACCTTTAGGCTATGTATAAAAGGTACCTAAGAAGCATAAATGAATTTGTGTTTAGAGCTGGATCCTTTTCCTAAGATATCTCATTATATACATGCAAATATTCCAAAAGCTGAAAATTTTTCAAAATCAGTACACTTCTGGTCCCAAACATTTCAGATAATGGAATCTCAACCTGTATTTAGTGTTACCCTCCACCGAATACTAACCACTCTGCCTACACCAACAATCCTTAACCCTGAATGCACCTGGGAATCTTCTAAAAGATACAATGCTTGGGTTCTAGTCCTTTATATTTGGACCCAGATGGACCAGGGTGAGCTCCGGAGAGGGACGATTTGAATTCCTAAAAGGCTAAAATGCTTTGATTCATCCTCAGCACTTTTCCCAAAGTAGAACTTAGTGGGACATTAAAATATCCCATCCCAGGGAACTTGGCTAAAGCTCAGTGGTAGAGTGTCAGTTTAGCATGCACAAGGTTTGATCCCCAGCACTGGAAAAAAGAAAAGTCCATCCAGTTGATTATTCAGAGAAATGTTGGAATTTGTAGCCACAGGAAAGGCTCTGAAAAGCTGTTCTTTTGTAAATGAAATTTATATCTGAGATAGTAAATAGAACCTGCGGACAGAGGCATTTCTAGCTGATATTCACCTCCCCTTCTCTGAGAAAAGTTTTTATAACAGAAGACATTAGGAATTCCCACTCCTGACCTAGATGGAGATGATCACAGAACTTCACATGATTGTTACCAGGGAGACTTCATTTGCATAAGAAGACAATCCTGGCTTGATTCATATCCTTCCTACAACTTCCCATAGCCTGTGCCACCTCCCTTCCTCCCAGAAGCCCAAGTTCCAATCGCTTTAAACTCTACATAAGTCAACCATCTTGCCCTTCTTTGAGTCTAATCCCATGCCTCATGCATACAATATTTGTATGTTCTTCTACCTGTTATCTGTCCATTGACAGTTTATTTCACAGATGAAATTATCAAAACTTCAGAGGGCAAAGAGTGAAGCAGATAGTTACCTACCTGTCCTCCCACCCTGTCCTAAATGATCCTGCCACCAAAACTCCTCCTAAGACCAGGCCCTGCCCCCTGACCACCAAAAGGGCCTCACCAAAAGTAATTAACTCCTCCCATGGCCTGGCTCTGCTAAGGCTGCATACAAGACCCTCCTGGTGACCAGCAGCCATTTTGTCCCCAAAGATGTGCCCTCTGGTGCTGAATAAAACACAACTAGTCCATGAGGTCAGCCTCCATTTTTCTTTTTCATTTTGTATTCCCTCCCATGTGCCTTCAAAGAGAGAGTTTAAAATTTCCCTACAACTTCAATCTCAAATTCTGTATTTATTGAGTGCATTAGACAGGTAGCATTCACATCTACTCTGAGGTACTATGGTTATCCCAATTTGCAGTTGAGAAATTGAGGCTCAGGATATTAAGTGATCTGCCTAGAGAATAAATTTAAGTCTTCCGATTCAGAGCCCAGTGTTCTGCCTGTGCCTAAGGAAGAAGGACAATACCCAACAGTGTTCCCATTGTGGATGTATCAGGGGACATACAGATGTAAGTGGTGGGAACATGAACTTAAGAGAATAATCCTATAAAATGGGCCTACTGTGCTGACCTCCATATGTTTTGTTTTTTTTTTTTTCCAAGAAGCAATTTGCCTGTAGCCCTGCCTGACTTAAGTGGACAGGACATGTCACATTCCTCAACAAACTACCTCTTATTTGTAGGAGTCATGCAGGCTCTGAAACAATGTCACTAAGAAGAACCCAAGTTACCCTGACAGGGGAGATTTTTGTGTTCCTGTTCACAGACCAGATACCAAAATTCAGAGAGATAAGGATAATGCCTCCTAACCATCAAATATGTAGGGATTTATAGTTAAGAATTCAATTAGAACCAATCAGCATGACCTAGAGATGACCTAGAGTGGTCATGGAAATAGGGACTTGAATGTCCGATGTCATCATGCTGTTAGTCAAAAGCGAAGAGGTGAACCTGGGCAGGACTCTCTGGAAACTTCTCTGGGATGTCCACTAAAACAGGAGTACAGGAAAGGCATACTGTCTCTCTCCTCTCTGAGAGGACCCTCTCTCTCCCTTGAGAGTGTCTGTTCCCCTGGCCCCTTCGCCATCCTGTGTAATAAACTCATTCCTGTTACTCTGAGCATAAGTCTGAAATCTTTCTGACTATATCACAAGAATCAGGGTTTGAAGAGGTGGGTCTTCACACTGACTCAGTTTCTTGGAAGGCTGAGATGGGCTCTGTAACAGATGGGCACTGGGAGAGCCTGCCCTGTTTGAGGGGGAATGTATTTTTTTGGCTATTTTGATGTCATGCTAGGGGAGGAACTTCTGCTGTCCTGGTTCTCTATAACCTGTCTAGAATTTTGAAGATTTTCCTTAAAACTCAAGCTTCCTTGAAACTTGAACCCTCTTGTTTTTAATGAATTATGAGACATCATTTATTTATAACCCATCTACAGCGGCCTTTATGGGACAGAAAATGAACTACTTGCCAAAGTAATTACCCTTTTTATAGACTTAGGACAGATGCTTGAAGTCCATCCCTTTTCTAAATGGTTGATGTGCTGAGTTTCTACTCTGCTGTTTGACCTGCCTGAATCTCCATGCTTGTTATGGATACTATTTAGGATGATTTTTCTAATTTACCCTGGAAGTCAGACTGAACTGACTCAGAAATCTGGCTTCTTCCTGCCACACATGGAGAATTTTATGCAAAAGTCTGCCCTCTCCCAACAGTCTTGTCACACTGGCTCATCACCTGCTTTTCATGATGATATTATTTGGGTACATGGTTCAGTCACCCCAGAAGACAGCAAGAGGAGAAGCCTTGCCATTTATTCATTTGGGCATTCATGCCAAAAGAAAAATCAGTATTTTTTAAAAACCCACTAATTTATTAAATATTTCTATTTAGTGGTTATATTTAATGTTAATATTTATAAATGTGTAGATATAGAGCAATATATGATTCATTCAATATGTGATTGAATGCGTCCGGTTCTCCTTTTGGTAAGGGCAAAGTCAATGAGCACAACCCAGAATATAAAAGAATAGAGAAAATGCAGCACCAGAGTTAATTTGCAAAGTAGTGCCGACCTCAAACAGAGAACACCAGGGGATTTTATTGAGAAACCTATACAAATTCATATAGGAAAGCTCATCTAGGAGTGGGCACATTCCTGAGCATGCTCAGTTAAGGTCACAAATCACATGTTCAAAAGGAAAGATATGTGCAGCATGCTTACTTGAGAGTCCTAAATCACCTTTTCCTAAAGGAAGATGACAGACACCAATGCTTCTGGGCAGAGGATTTCCTATTATAATGATCAAAGTTTACTCTTTCACCTAAAGGAATGAGTCAGAATGACTCAGTGACCTTGGCTGATTCCACATAAGTTTCTTCAGGAGTCTTAGTTAAATGAAAAAAAAGAGCTACTCTGAAGGGCTTTTTAATAGTCTTTTAAAGAGGCAGTGCTTTCTCCCCTGAAAGTATGGGAGTTGGCCCTGAAAGTACCTGTCTTTCTTAGCAACTAACAAATATTCATATCATTTCTAAAATGAACTGAGCATTGTTGAAAGTGCTGTTGTCATTTTTTCATTGGCACATCTCATCTGTATTTCAATTTTTACAAGATTTGAAATCTAAAATATACCACATATATATAAATACATGTAAATACACATAAATATATGAATATATTTTTATTTTGCAATGTTATAAATTGAACCCTGGTTCTCACACATACTAGGCAAATACTCCATCACTGAGCTACTTCCCCCAACTCCCAAACATAATTTTTAAAAGGTTGTATCAAACCAGTATTTTTAAAAGTAGAACTAAGAAATCCAGTAGAATTGCAAATATGTTGTAGATAGCATTTCAATGGTCTGGATTAGTTAAGAAAAAAGATTTTAAAATAAAAACATGTTAGGCCTGTAGTCAATATTATCTTAGTATTTTGTTCTCTGACCATTGCCAGGTCTGGTTCTTATTTCCTCTTTCCTATAATTACAAAGAAGACTTTGAACTCAGCTTTAGAGTTTGTCTAAAGATTAACTTGTAAATGAACAGTAAGAAGTCTCAGAACGCTTTTTAACTCTTAAAAAAATTGAAATTTCATTAAGTTGAGATGACTCCAATGCCTTGGATCCCTGTATTAGCAAACCAAAACCCAATGTAAACAGGAAAATGAAACTAAAGCTTAATCAGTTAAAAACTTTCAACTAACCTCTAACTAGGACCTTTCCACTTTTACCAGTTAAACATTTTCCTTTTTTCGCTTCCACAAACACCTTATAAAAGTTCTCTCTCCTCTGCCCTTGACCGTGGAGGGCTGAACCACTTGTAGTCTGATGCCACCTGATTGATGAATTGTTGTCTATGCGAACTCTCTAAAATTTTAATGTGCTTCAGTTTATCTTTTAACATAGTCTATGATGTAGAGATTTCCAGGCTGTATTCAGGGATGATGATTATGCTATAAGCAGCTGGGAGATTTTAGGTGAGTCACTCAGCCCCTTCTTGGCCCAGGTTTCCTGTGAAATGAAGCATCTGTGAATCTCTGACAAGAAACCAAGGAGAATGGAGTAGTGTGTAGATGGAAAAGCAGAGTTTCAGATTCTATGAAACATCTGGCTAGAGTCCTATCATCCTGGGTAGAAAAGGTAGGGATGCATATCCATCTCGGTCCAGCCCACTCCTCAGCATCTGATCTTACCTGCTCCTTAGGGAAAGAAGGGAATGGAGTGTTGGTGAAAAGAGGAAAGAATGGGAGAGGAAAGGGAGTGAGGAAGGGAAAGAAAGGACAATGAATTAATGAATGAGTGAGTGCATGAACTAAAGATGCAGGCAGGTCTGAGTGAAGGTGATGGATTATGCACACTCACTGACCCTGTGAGGGGTGGATCTGGGCACAAGCTATAGCTAGCTGTGTCTCTAGGGCCTTTGGCATTTCGGGGTGTTTTAGCCACTTCTCTGGAGTCACTCTGCCCCACGTCTACAGCCTCACAACTCTTTGGAGACTGCAGAAATTGTCTCAAACTGAAGAGAGCTGGTCAGGGCACTCAACACAGCAACTTCCTCAAGGTTGCTTTTTTTCTTAAGGATTTTTAATTGATGGTTGTAATTCCAGTTAGTGGGTGTTTAAATCAGAACAGAAGGAAACCTAAATTTTATTCAATTCCACCTTTTAGTTTTATGAGTGAAGAAAACAAGGATTATATTTCATTGCATCAAACTTGGAATAGAGTTTCAAGTATCTGAAGATTTCATAAACATTAGGGTTCAGTATTAATGAATTAATACTGAATATTAGTCCTTTGCAGAGGACTTCCAATGAAATGGAACCTGTTGATGTCTGTGCTATTTCACTCTGCTTCTATATTGAATCTTCCCAACTGGATTGCAAATGTATCAGGGACAGAGATGCTGATGAGCTTCTTTGTTTTGCTTCAAACTTACATTGATGCACACTGCACATGCTCACACACATGCAAACCCCAGCCATATAATGCACATAATACCAATACCTGTGCAGCATGCACACACTTGGTCAGACTTATGAATATGTGTATGTGTGTGCACATACATGCATGGACCACGCATGTATACATGTATTCACATACAGGTCTGCAATACACAGTGCACATGTTTGTTAATCTTCACATACATGCATGTGTATACAAGGAGGCAGAGACCCTGCTTGCAATGCACAATTGCACACACTCTCTAAGTTCTATTGTCTGGGCCAGTCCACAAGGCCATGATTGATTTCACTGAACACATTTATTGTTATTAGTTGTTAGCTTTTTGATAAAAACTACACATATTCTTGAGTACCTCAACCAAGGACTAAAAAATTATAATAAACTCTGAAGAAAAGTCACTTTTGTAAGAATATAAGACAGCCTCCAAATACTTCTACCATATAACAGCATCTCTGGGGGATTTATTCAGTTTTAGTTTTGAACATCAGGTGCTTATTTTGAGGGAAGGAGAAACACCTGCTTCCCCCAGGGAAGAGAGACACAAAAGTAATAATAACAAGAACAGCAGTCAGCCTGTGTTCCATTCACCCCTCCCAACAAAGTGATGCTTTATAAAATAAGTCAATCATTTCACTGGTCTACCCTAGACTTTCCAAGATGTTCCCCTCTCACCCAGATTCCAACCCAAAGTTTGAGTGATGAACTTCATGATCTGACCCCATGACCTGTCTGTCCTCCTCTCCCTCTGCTCCAGTCCCTCTCATTCCTTCCTATTTTCATCAGGAGGCCAACTAAACAAGACTTAGCATTACTACTATCCCTGCCTGGAATACTTTTTCTCAAAGCAGACACACTCTCCCTCTGTCCTGCAATCTCTGCCCAACTATCCTCTACAAACTAGCACAGTCCCAACCCCTCACTCTCTCTCCCCTTACCCTGCTTTACCTTTGTTCAAAATCCTCATCACTACCTGCATTAGAATATCTTTAGACCCACTCACTAGGCTACAGGATCCTCAGGACCTGCAACAGTGCCCAGCAGGGACTATTGAACACAAAATGCTTTTAAAGTCTATGGTGAATGACTAGGTGAATTTACTGAGCATTCACTATGTGCCAGGCAGTTTTCTAAGTGCATTTACTACTTTATCTCATTAAGTACTTACTTTATAGACTAGGCTTTAGTATTACACTTGATCTTAGCCAAAAGTCCAAGAAGCAATAGGCATTAGTATTGTTCTCATTTTACAGATAAAGAAATGGCCCAGAGAGGTCAAGTAATGTGCCCGAGATGACATCACAAAATAAAAATACTAACATATTCATTCACAAATTCCCTCCTCCCTGGCTCCCCATCTATTTTAGTAATAGTAGCAATTCTTACACATGTGAAGTTCTTACTGTTCTAGGTACAGTGTGAAGTACTTTACATGTATTACTTTATGTGATCCTTATTTGTAATAAATCCCATTATTGTTCTCTTTCATTCCCGAGAAAACTAAAGCACAGAGAAGTTAAGCAGCTTCATCAAAATTCCACAGCTAGTATGTGGCAGGATCAGATTTGTACCCATGCAAACTGAACTCACTTTTCATATGCCCTTAGAATATGCTACATTCCGTCAACTTTAGGAAGTTCATAGCTGTCTTATCTTTACTCAGCATATCTAAAGTGCAAATATCTATTTTAAAGTATTTTAATATTCACCTTACATCGGCTTTGACTTCAAAGCATTCATTATGCATTGTGAATAAGCATAAAAATAAAATATAGTTACTGACCTCTGAGAGCTCACAATTTATGAAAAAGTTAAAAACCCAAGTGAATTTGATCCAAAGCAGATGGGATGACAAGTGCCATTAGATCTAAATTGAATGCATATTATTATAACTCTGTTTCCTCAGAAGGAAGACATAGCTAAGAGTTTTGTAAATGAATCTGTTTTCCAACGCATGTGTGTGTGCATGTGTGTGTGTGTGTGTGTGTGTGTGTGTGTGTGTGTGTGTGTGAGGAAACCTTGCAGTTCCTTGCATTGTCTTGAACATGTGGAAGGTAGAAATTGACCTGAATTTTTGATTACCCCATTTGAATACTGATTTGAGAAACTTCTCTATTTGTCTTTGTCACTCTGCAGAGTAAAGAAAAAAAAAAACTCAATATTTGAACATTCTGATAGCTCAGAATCTAGAACACCAGAATTCTGCCCCATGAAGTGTCTTTGAGCACAAATGCCTGGAATGCAGAAGATTCTCAAAAGTGTGTTATCCCTCTCATTGATCTAGATATCTTTCCTTAATATTTTTTCCCATGAGTGTCCTCTGTTGAACCAAGTTTAGGGTATCTTTCAACAGTCTGTTTTCAAATGGTGATCCTGATCATTTGATCTGAGTAGTCTAATGAGCTAAAACTTGACAAGGGGGTTCTGTAGCCCTAACTCTGGTAAAAGTTCACAGCAACAGCAGTATGAGCTGGGCAATCACATACAGGGCAGGCTGTAGTGCTTTTGGAAAGTGTGCTACAGTGCAAAGAGCATAGGCTTCCTTCCTTCCTTCCTCCCTCCCTTTCTTCCTGTGATACTGGGGATGAAACTCAGGACTTCACACATGCTAGGCAAGCACTCTACCATTGATTTACACTCCCAGGGCACAGGCTTAGAAACCAGAAAGACCCAGGTTAAAATTCTGTTACAATAGATATTGTGTACATTGTTTAACTTCAGCTTCTTCATCTTCACTATAGGAGCCATACTCATACAAAGGTGTGTAGTGAAAGTGAAAAAGCTGAATATATGTAAGCACTTCTGACAAAACGTTTAGCACATGACTCCACCAAAGGTGGAATGGAAAGAGAAGGAGAGGGGAATGGGGAGAGATGGAACAGTGGAAGGAGCAGAAAATTGAGTCTATTTCCATGAAATAGATTATCCCAAAATTTAGCAGCTTAAAACAACCAACATTTATCATCTCCCACAGTTGTAGTGGGTCAGGATGTGGGAGCAGCTTAGCTGGGTGGCTCTGGCACAGGGTGTCTCGTGAGTTTTGCAGTTAAGCTGTCAGCGGGGCTGCAGCCCAGCCAGGGCTGGAAGAGCCACTTCCAAGCTCACTAATGTGGCTGCTGCCAGGCTTCAGAAGACTTGCTTCCAAGTTCACTCACATGTTGCTAACAGGCTTCATTCCTTGCCATCTGGGCCTCTCCACAAGCTGCCTGAGACATTATATGGCAGTTTATGATCCAAAAAGGAGAAAGAAAGGCAGAGAATGCCCAAAATGGAAATCACAGTCTGTTTATAACCTAATCTTGGTGATGAGATCCAATTACTTTTGCTATGCTCTATTTGTTAGAAATGAATCAGTAAGTCCGACCCACAGTCAAGAGGAAGAGATTGACTGTACAAGGGCACGAATACCAGGATATGGGGATGATTTGTGGTCATTTGAGAGAATGCCTACCATGCTTTTTCTCCTTCATATTAGCTCTCTACAGACTTAGGAATAAAGTGCTCATTGTTGGGAGGTGCTGTGCTCTGAAAATGTGTCCCCCGCTCAGATTCTTATGTTGAAACCTAATTCCCAATGCAATAGTATTCAGAAGGGGGACCTTCAGGAGGCCATTAGTCATAAGGCAGAGCCCTCATGAATGAGATTGCTGTCCTTATGAGAGGGATCCTGTTCATCTTTTTCTCCATGTGAGGAAACAGAAAAGGAACTATCTATGAAGCAGAGAGCTTTCACCAGACACCAATCCTGATCTTGGGCTTCCCAACCTCCAAAACCATGAAGAAGAAATTTCTGTTTTTTTATAAATTACCCAGTTGAAGGTATTTTGTTATAGCAGCCCGAACATACTAAGACTGGAGGTGTAGGGCTGTATGTGTAATTCTGCCTGTACAAGAGTGATTCTTCTTAATCCTGATTTCATAATACTTTGAAGTACATACTTCTTTTCTGCAAAAAGATTTACTTCCACTTGGTCCAAGGCTTGGGAGAAGCCTTCAGAATAGTGAAGAAGCTGCCTGGAGGGAAAATCTCAGGCAGTAATCCTGACAGCAAGAGGTACAGAGGGACCCTTTTAAAGGCTGCCAACTTATGGAGGACACTAGTCATGCTGGAGGGTGAGCTCTTCCTAGAGACAGCACCCAGCCTGTGGAAGATGATCAGGTCAGGTGGTTGTCTCTCCCTCCTCCTATTTTTTTTCTTCTTTGCAGTGTTGAGGATCAATCTGGGTCTCACACATACTAGGCAAGTGCTGTACCCCTGGGCTATACCCCTGCACCCCATGTGTTTTCTTCTAAGAGTTGTATAGTTTTAGACTTTACATTTACGTTATGGGTCTATTTTAAGGTATTTTCTGCATATGGTTTTAGATAAGGCTCCAAAATCTTTTTTTTTTTTTCTCATGGGGATAACCAGTTTTCCCACCACTATTTTTTTTAATCCAAAAAACAAAAAGCTAATTTTTTTCTTCATTGAATGGTCCAAACCTAGTTATGATTTTAATGTGTGGTGTCCCCCAAAAGCTCAATGAGACAATTAAAGAAGGTTTGGAGTCTTGAGGTTATCACCTTAACCTAATCAGTGAATTAATCCCTGATGGAATTAACTGAGTGATAACTGGTGGCAGGTGGGGGTGTGGCTAGAGGAAGTGGTTCATTGGGGGTGTGGCTATGGGGTATATATTTTGTGTCTGGAGAGTGGAGTCTCTCCCTCTCCCCTCTCCCCTCTCCCCTCTCCCCTCTCCCCTCTCCCCTCTCCCCTCTCCCCTCTCCCCTCTCCCCTCACCCCTCTCCCCTCTCCCCTCACCCCTCTCCCCTCTCCCCTCTCCCCTCTCCCCTCTCCCCTCTCCCCTCTCCCCTCTCCCTTCTCCCCTCTCCCCTCTCCCCTCTCCCTCTCCCTCCCGTGATGCGAGCCGCTTCCCTGTGCCACACTCTTCCGCCATGATGCTCTGCCTCATCTTGAGCCCTGAGGAATGGAGCCAGACTTCTATGGACTAAGACCTCAGAAACTATGAGCCCTCAAATAACTTTTGCTCCTCTACGATTGTTCTTGTCAGATATTTTAGTCACAGAGGTCAACAAGCTGACTAAAACAATGCCCTTGTTGAAAATTATTTGACCATATATGTGAGGATCTTCTTCTGAACTCTCTCCTATTCCATTGGTCTACATGTCTGTTTTGATTACTTTCTGGTAAATTTGATAGCTTTCTGGTAAATTCTAAAATCGGGATATGTGAGTTCTCCAGTTTTGTTCTCCTTTTTCAGAATTATTTTGGATTTTTATGGACCCTTGAAAATGCCCAGAATTTGGAAAATAAAGAAAGAAAGAAAGTTACTGGGAATTTGATAGGGACTGTTTTTAATCTCTAGGAAGGCTGGGGTGGGAGTGACATCTTAGCAATCTCCACTTCATTTTTAAACAAGGATTTCAATATTGTTTGTTTGATTTAAAAAGTGGTATATTTGACCATCAAAAAGTCCAAAGTATATATATACCACATTTTATTTATCCACTCAACTGTTGAAGGACACCTAGGTTGGTTCCATAGTTTAACTATTGTGAGTTGAGATGCTATAAACATTGATGTGGCTGCATCACTGTAGTATGCTGATTTTAAGTCCTTTGAGTATAAACTGAGAAGTGGGATAGCTGGGTCAAATGGTGGTTCCATTCCAAGTTTTCTGAGGAATCTCCACACTGCTTTCCATAATGTTGGCACCATTTTGCATTCCCACCAGCAATGTATGAGTGTACCTTTATCCCCACATCCTCGTCAACATTTATTATTGCTTGTACTCTTGATGATTGCCATTCTGATTGGAATGAGATAAAATCTTAGAGTAGTTTTGTTTTGCATTTTTCTAATTGATAGAGATGTTGCAGATTTTTTTCGTATATTAGTTAATAGATTATATATCTTTTGTGAACTGTCTGTTCAATTCCTTAGCCCATTTATTGATTGGGTTGTTTGTTTTTTTGGTGTTAAGTTTTTTTAAGTTCCTTATATATCCTAGAGATTAATGCTTTATCTGAGGTACATGTAGTAAAGATTTTCTACCAAATATAGGCTCTCTCTTCACATTATTGATTATTTCTTCTGCTGAGAAGAAGCTTTCTAATGTGGTATATATAAACAATGGAATGTTACTCAGTTTTAAAGAACAATGAAATTATAGCATTTACTGGTAAATGGATGGAGTTGGAGAATATCATGCTAAACAAAATAAGGCAAACCCATAAAACTAAAGACTGAATGTTTTCTCTAATATGCAGTTGCTAATTCACAATAAGGGTGGTCACTAGAGAAGAATAGTTACTTTAAATTAGGTAGATGGTAGTTAAACTCAGAGCTGAAATCAACGAAATTGAAACAAAAGAAACAATACAAAAAATTGACAAAATAAATAGTTGGTTCTTCGAAAAAATAAACAAAATTGATAAACCTTTAGCCACACTAACAAAGAGAAGATGAGAGAAAATCCAAATCACTAAAATTTGGAATGAACAAGGAAATATCACAACAGACATGATTGAAATACAAAACATAATTAGAAGCTATTTTGAAAATCTATACTCCAACAAAATAGAAAATTTTGAAGACATCAACAGGTTTCTAGAGACATATGAATTGCCTAAACTGAACGAGCAGGATACACAATTTAAATAGACGAATTTCAAGTAATGAAATAGAAGAGGTCATCAAAAGCCTACCAACAAAGAAAAGTCCGAGACCATATGGGTTCTCAGCCAAGTTCTACAAAACCTTTAAAGAAGAGCTCATTCCAATACTTCTCAAAGTATTCCATGAAATAGAAGAGGAGGGAACCCTCCCAAACTCATTCTATGAAGCCAACATCACACTGATACCTAAACCAGACAGAGACACATCGAGGAAAGAGAATTTCAGAGCAATAACCTTAATGAACATTGACGCAAAAATTCTCAACAAAATTTTAGCAAATCGCATACAAAAATATATTAAAAAGATAGTGCACCATGATGAAGTAGGTTTCATTCCAGGGATGCAAGGGTGGTTCAGCATCAGGAAATTAATAAGTGTAATTCACCATATCAATAGACTTAAAGTGAAGAATCACATGATTATTTCAATAGATGCAGAAAAAGCATTTGATAAAATACAGCACCCCTTCATGCTCAAAACACTAGAAAGAATAGGGACAGTGGGAACATTACTTAACATGGTAAAGGCCATCTACACTAAGCCCATGGCTAATATCATTCTAAATGGTGAAAAACTGAAAGCATTCCCCCTAAAAACTGGAACAAGGCAGGGATGCCCTCTTTTACCACTTCTATTCAATATCGTCCTTGAAACTCTAGCCAGTGCAATTAGACAGAACAAAGAAATTAAAGGGATAGGAATAGGAAAAGAAGAACTCAAACTATCCCTATTTGATGATGATATGATTATATACTTAGAGGAACCAGGAAATTCCACCAGAAAACTTTTAGAACTCATAAGTGAATTCAGTAAAGTAGCGGGATATAAGATCAATGCACATAAATATAATGCACTTTTATACATAAGTGATGAATCTTTGGAAAGAATAATCAGGAAAACTACCCCATTCACAATAGCCTCGAAAAAAATAAAATACTTGGGAATCAATCTCACAAAAGAGGTGAAAGACCTCTACAATGAGAACTACAGAACACTAAAGAAAGAAATTAAAGAAAACCTTAGAAGATGAAAAGATCTCCCATGTTCTTGGATAGGAAGAATTAATAATGTCAAAATGACCATACTACCTAAAGTGCTATACAGATTCAATGCAATTCCAATTAAAATCCCAATGGTGTACCTTACAGAAATAGAGCAAGCAATTTATGAAATTCATCTGGAAGATTAAGAAACCCAGAATAGCTAAAGCAATCCTTAGCAGAAAGAGCAAAGCAGGGGATATCACAATACCAGATCTTCGACTCAACTACAAAGCAATAGAAACAAAAACGGCATGGGATTGGTACCAAAATAGAAAGGTAGATCAATAGTACAGAATAGAGGACACAGACACAAACCCAAATAAATATAATCTTCTAATACTAGACAAAGGTTCCAAAAATATGCAATGGAGAAAAGATAGCCTCTTCAACAAATGGTGCTGGGAGAATTGGAAATCCATATGCAACAGAATGAAACTAAACCCATATCTCTCACCGTGCACCAAACTAAACTCAAAATGGATTAAGGACCTCGGAATCAGACCAGAGACCCTGCAAATTATAGAAGAAAAAGTAGGTCCAGATCTTCAACATGTCGGCTTAGGACCAAACTTCCTCAACAGGACTCCCATTGCACAAGAAATAAAAGCAAGAATCAATAACTGGGATAGATTCAAAGTAAAAAGTTTTCTCTCAGCAAAGGAAATTATCAGCAATGTGAAGAAAGAGCCTACAGAGTGGGAGAATATCTTTGCCAATCATACTTCAGATAGAGCACTAATCTCCAGAATCTATAAAGAACTCTAAACTCTACACCCAGAATGCAAATAACCCAATTGACAAATGGGCTAAGGAAATGAATAGACACTTCACAGAAGAAGATCTACAAGCAATCAACAAACATATGGAAAAATGTTCAACATCTCTAGTAATAAGAGAAATGCAGACTGGGGCTCAGGCGGCTGCCCAGGGGAGGAGTGGCGAGGAGAGCTGTGTGGACTCAGGACACCGGGGCCTGCCCTGAGGAGGAGGAGGAGGAGCGTGGCCACTTGGATTCGGAGTGACTGCACCAGAGCTACAGGCGGTTGCCAGAGGAGAAGCTGCGCGGCGAGCTGTTTGAACTCAGAACGACGCTTCTGAACCCCGGGGCCTGCCCTGAGGACGAGGAGGAGGAAGAGGAGCGCAGCTGCTTGGATTCGGGGTGACTACACCAGAGCTACAGGCGGTTGCCAGAGAAGGGGCTGTGTGGCGAGCTGTTTGGACTCTGACCACTTCTGAACCCCGGGGCATGCCCGGAGGAGTAGGAGGAGGAGGAGGAGGAGCGCGGCGGGTCATTTGGACTCGCAGTGACTGCATTAGCGCTCCAGGCGGCTGCTCAGAGGAGAAGGCGAGTGGTGAGTTGTTTGGACTTAAAGTGACAGCTCCTGAATACAGGGGGGCTGCCTGGAGGAGAAGCGTGGTGGGACGCTTGGTCTTGAGTGGCCGCACCAGAGCTCCGGGCGGTTGCGCAGAGGACCCGTGCTGCAGGTCACGTGGACTCAGAGCCACTCAGAGGGACTGCTCCTGAACACCCGGGGGGTTATCTGGAGAAGGAGGAGGAACCGGGAGGGTCACTTCGACTCGGAGTGATTGATTGCCCCGGGCTACGGGTGGTTGGTGGGAGGAGGAGGCACGAAGTGAGTTTCTTGGACACCTAGTGACCGCACCAGAATACTGGGCGGCTGTCTGGAGGAAGAGGGCTGTGGCGGGTCTCTGAGACTCAGAGCGATTGTTCGGGGCCACAGGTGGCTGCTCAGAGGAGGAGCCACACAGCCAGGCGATTAGGTGCAGAGCAGGGTCCTAGGATCTAGGAGGCTTCTGAGTGGAAGAGCCGCACAGAGACAGGCTAAGGGCGGAGCAAAGGTTCCAGGCCTGTGGGCAAATTCTCTGAGGAGGGGCATCCTAAGGAGATTCATCTGCGAAGGGTGAGGCTCCCAGGCCCAGGAGGTAGGGCCGGGCCCCTGGGAACTTTGCAGAGGAAGGCAGCCCAGCCCAGGCGGTAGCTGTAAATTGAGGGGAACCTCTAGGAGGGAACTGACCAGCGAGACCTCCCCACCGGGTGAGTCTTCCCTGCTGGGTGAGGATTCCCCACAAGGACGGTAGAACCAGAGACTCAGGCCCAAACAGGCCTTGCCTCAGCCTGCAGCCTAGGTCCCCTTTGGATGACCATTGGTTAACAAGTGGAGGCACCTCTGCCCACTACCAGGGATTATACCCCACCTGAAGGCCACCACTCCTAGAGAGGCAGCTTCCTTGTGGAGCACCGCATTATCAACTTCCTCCATGACTTCAGCCTACTGAAGGCTAAGGGGGGATATATATAGAAATCTTCAGGGACATTGTAAGTCAATAGAGGAAATCTGCAATATCTCAGCGGTCCACTGATACCTGAACAATATGAGAAAACAAGGAAAGAAAATGCTGCAAACAAATCTAGATGTTACATCAATAAAACCCAATGACAGCATGGCAGAAGAAATGACAGAAAAGGAGTTCAGAATGTACATAATTAAAATGATCAGAGAAGCAAACGATGAGATGAAAGAGCAAATGCAAGCATTGAATGATCGCACCAATCGACAGTTAAAAGAGCAAATACAGGAAGCAAAAGATCATTTCAATAAAGAGTTAGAGATATTGAAAAAAAAACAAACAGAAATCCTTGACATGAAGGAAACAATAAACCAAATTAAGAACTCCACAGAAAGCATATCCAATAGGATAGAACACCTGGAAGACAGAACCTCAGACATTGAAGACAAAATATTTAACCTTGAAAACAAAGTTGAACAAACAGAGAAGATGGTAAGAAATCATGAACAGAATCTACAAGAACTATGGGATATCATGAAAAGGCCAAATTTAAGAATTATTGGGATTGAGGAAGGCCTAGAGAAACAAGCCAAAGGAATGAACAATTTATTCAATGAAATAATATCAGAAAATTTCCCAAATCTGAAGAATGAAATGGAAAATCAAGTTCAAGAGGCCTATAGGACTCCAAATACACAAAATTACAACAGACCCACACCAAGGCACATTATAATGAAAATACCTAACATACAAAATAAAGACAGAATTTTAAAGGCTGTGAGAGAAAATAACCAAATTACATTCAGGGGGAAACCAATATGGATATCAGCAGATTTTTCAATCCAGACCCTAAAAGCTAGAAGGGCCAGGAACAACATTTTTCAAGCCCTGAAAGAAAATGGATGCCAACCAAGAATCTTATACCCAGCAAAACTTACCTTCAAATTTGACGATGAAATAAAATCCTTCCATGATAAACAAAAGCTAAAAGAATTTACAAAAAGAAAGCCAGCATTACAGAAAATTCTCAACAAAATATTCCATGAGGAAGAGATGAAAAACAAAGAAGCAAATCAGCAAAGGGAGGAATTATCCTAAAGGAATTGTGAAATAAAGGAGGAAACAAGTTGTGTCAAACAAATAAATAAACAAAATTTTTAAAATGAACCAAATGACCGGGAAACCAAATCATTTCTCTATAATAACCCTGAATGTTAATGGCCTGAATTCATCAATCAAAAGACATAGACTGGCAGACTGGATTAAAAAGAAAGATCCAACAATATGTTGCCTGCAAGACACTCACCTCATAGAAAAAGATACCCATAGACTAAAGGTGAAAGGATGGGGAAAAACATACCATGCACATGGACTCAGCAAAAAAGCTGGAGTATCCATCCTCATTTCCGATAATGTGGACTTCAAGCCAAAGTTAGTCAGAAGGGATAAAGAAGGTCATTTCATACTGCTTAAGGGAAGCATAAATCAGCAAGATATAACAATCATAAACATCTATGCCCCAAACAGTGGCTCATCTATGTATGTCAAACAAATCCTTCTCAATTTCAGAAACCACATAGACCACAACACAATAATACTAGGTGATTTTAACACGCCTCTCTCACCACTGGACAGATCTTCCAGACAAAAATTGAACAAAGAAACCATAGATCTCAATAACACAATCAATAATTTAGACTTAACAGACATTTATAGAATATACCATCCAACCAAGAGTGAATACACTTTCTTCTCAGCAGCACATGGATCCTTCTCTAAAATAGACCATATATTATGCCACAAAGCTAATGTTAACAAATACAAGAAGATAGAGACACTAGCATGTATTCTATCAGATCATAATGGATTGAAGTTAGAAATAAATGAAAGAGTAAAACACAGAAACTATTCCAACATCTGGAGATTAAACAATATGCTATTATATAATGAATGGATAACAGAAGATATTAGGAAGGAAATTAAAAAATTCTTAGAGGTAAATGAGAACAAAGAAACATCATATCAAAATCTCTGGGACACTATGAAAGCAGTACTTAGAGGGAAATTTATTTCATGGAGCGCATTTAATAAAAGAAGTAAAACTCCACAAATAAACAACCTAACACTACAGCTCAAAGCCCTAGAAAAAGAAGAACAGAACAGCACCAAAAGTAGTAGAAGACAGGAAATAGTTAAACTCAGAGCTGAAATCAATGAAATTGAAACAAAAGAAACAATACAAAAAATTGACAAAATAAATAGTTGGTTCTTCGAAAAAATAAACAAAATTGATAAACCTTTAGCCACACTAACAAAGAGAAGAGGAGAGAAAACCCAAATCACTAAAATTCGGAATGAACAAGGAAATATCACAACAGACAGGATTGAAATACAAAACATAATTAGAAGCTATTTTGAAAATCTATACTCCAACAAAATAGAAAATTTTGAAGACATCAACAGGTTTCTAGAGACATATGAATTGCCTAAACTGAACGAGGAGGACATAAACAATTTAAATAGACCAATTTCAAGTACTGAAATAGAAGAAGTCATCA
The DNA here is from genome assembly GCF_902686455.1 of Sciurus vulgaris. Lineage (NCBI taxonomy): Eukaryota > Metazoa > Chordata > Mammalia > Rodentia > Sciuridae > Sciurus > Sciurus vulgaris. The sequence continues at coordinate 60,198,461 of NC_136473.1, forward strand.
AAAGCCTACCAACAAAGAAAAGTCCGGGACCAGATGGGTTCTCAGCCGAGTTCTACAAAACCTTTAAAGAAGAGCTCATTCCAATACTTCTCACAGTATTCCATAAAATAGAAGAGGAGGGAACCCTCCCAAACTCATTCTATGAAGCCAATATCACACTGATACCTAAACCAGACAGAGACTCATCAAGGAAAGAAAATTTCAGACCAATATCCTTAATGAACATCGATGCAAAAATTCTCAACAAAATTTTAGCAAATCGCATACAAAAACATATTAAAAAGATAGTGCAGCATGATCAAGTGGGTTTCATCCCAGGGATGCAAGGTTGGTTCAACATTAGGAAATCAATAAACGTAATTCACCATATGAATAGACTTAAAGTCAAGAATCACATGATTATTTCAATAGATGCAGAAAAAGCATTTGATAAAATACAACACCCCTTCATGCTCAAAACACTAGAAAAAATAGGAATAGTGGGAACATTCCTTAACATTGTAAAGGCCATTTATGCTAAGCCCATGGCTAATATCATTCTAAATGGTGAAAAACTGAAAGCATTCCCCCTAAAAACTGGAACAAGGCAGGGATGCCCTCTTTCACCACTTCTATTCAACATCGTTCTTGAGACTCTGGCCAGAGCAATTAGACAAACCAAAGAGATTAAAGGGATACGAATTGGAAAAGAAGAACTCAAACTATCCCTGTTCGCTGATGACATGATTATATATTTAGAGGAACCTGGAAATTCCACCAGAAAACTCTTAGAACTCATAAGTGATTTCAGTAAAGTAGCAGGTTACAAGATCAATGCCCATAAATCCAACGCATTTTTATACATAAGTGATGAATCTTCAGAAAGAAAAATTAGGAAAACTACCCCATTCACAATAGCCTCGAAAAAAATAAAATACTTGGGAATCAATCTCACGAAAGAGGTGAAAGACCTCTTCAATGAGAACTATACAACACTAAAGAAAGAAATTAAAGAACACCTTAGAAGATGGAAAGATCTTCCATGTTCTTGGATAGGAAGAATTAATATTGTCAAAATGGCCATACTACCTAAAGTGCTATACAAATTCAATGCAATTCCAATTAAAATCCCAATTGTGTACCTTACAGAAATAGAGCAAGCAATTATGAAATTCATCTGGAAGAATAAGAAACCCAGAATAGCTAAAGCAATCCTTAGCAGGAAGAGTGAAACAGGGGGTATTGGAATACCAGATCTTCAACTCTACTACAAAGCAATAGTAACAAAAACGGCATGGTATTGGTACCAAAATAGAAAGGTAGATCAATGGTACAGAATAGAGGACACGGACACAAACCCAAATAAATACAATTTTCTCATACTAGACAAAGGGGCCAAAAATATGCAATGGAGAAAAGATAGCCTCTTCAACAAATGGTGCTGGGAGAATTGGAAATCCATATGCAACAGAATGAAACTAAACCCATATCTCTCACCATGCACGAAACTAAACTCAAAATGGATTAAGGACCTCAGAATCAGACCAGAGACCCTGCAGATTATAGAAGAAAAAGTAGGTCCAAATCTTCACCTTGTTGGTCTAGGACCAGACTTCCTGAACAGGACTCCCATAGCACAAGAAATAAAAGCTAGAATCAACCACTGGGATAGATTCAAACTAAAAAGCTTTCTCTCAGCAAAGGAAACTATCAGCAATGCGAAGAAAGAGCCTACAGAGTGGGAGAATATCTTTGCCAATCATACTTCAGATAGAGCACTAATCTCCAGAATCTATAAAGAACTCAAAAAACTCTACTCCAAGAATTCAAATAATCCAGTGGACAAATGGGCTAAGGAAATGAACAGACACTTCACAGAAGAAGATCTACAAGCAATCAACAAACATATGGAAAAATTTTCACCATCTCTAGTAATAAGAGAAATGCAAATCAAAACCACCCTAAGATTCCATCTCACCCCAATTAGAATGGCGATTATCAAGAATACGAGCAACAACAGGTGTTGGCGAGGATGTGGGGAGAAAGGTATACTCATACACTGCTGGTGGGGCTGCAAATTAGTGCAGCCACTCTGGAAAGCAGTGTGGAGATTCCTTAGAAACCTTGGAATGGACCCTCCATTTGACCCAGCTATCCCACTCCTTGGCCTATACCCAAAGGACTTAAAATCTGCATACTACAGAGACACAGCCACATCAATGTTCATAGCTGCTCAATTCACAATAGCCAGACTGTGGAACCAACCTAGATGCCCTTCAATTGATGAGTGGATAAAGAAACTGTGGTATATATATACAATGGAATATTACTCAGCCATAAAGAATGATAAAATTATGGCATTTGCAGGCAAATGGATGAAATTGGAGAATATCATGCTAAGTGAGATAAGCCAATCTCAAAAAGCCAAAGGACGAATGATATCGCTAATAAGTGGAGGATGACACATAATGGGGGGGAGGGAAGGGTTAGTGTTAGGGTTAGAGTTAGGGTTAGGGAGGGGGGCAAGAATGGAGGAAGGAACTACTGTATAGAGGGTAAAGAGGGGTGGGAGGGGTGGGGGGAAGGGAAAAAATAACAGAATGAATCAAACAACATTACTCTATGTAAATTTATGATTACACAAATGGTATGCCTTTACGCCATGTACAAACAGAGAAACAACATGTATCCCATTTGTTTACAATAAAAAAAAATAAAAGTAAAATAAAAAAAAGATACAGCAACAAACAAGAGTGTGATAGGAAAAAATGCAAACAACCTTCAATTTTTTTATCATCCTAAAGACAGAAGTAAATCAAACATCCAACTAATCTAATTTAAAATGATAAAATCAGTCACAAGACAAAAAATACTGCAAAAATCTGTTAATTCAATTTTCTAGCATAGCTTAATGTGAACAATTTTAATCATTTTGTTAAAAATAAACTTGTCTTTTTCCTGAAAAAAAAAAGAGAGAAATGCAAATCAAAACCACCCTAAGGTTCCATCTCACCCCAATTAGAATGGCGATTATCAAGAATACAAGCAACAACAGGTGTTGGCGAGGACATGGGGAGAAAGGTACACTCATACATTGCTGGTGGGGCTACAAATCAGTGCAGCCACTCTGGAAAGCAGTGTGGAGATTCCTTAGAAAACTTGGAATGGACCCTCCATTTGACCCAGCTATCCCACTCCTTGGCCTATACCCAAAGGACTTAAAATCAGCATACTACAGAGATACAGCCACATCAATGTTCATAGCTGCTCAGTTCACAATAGCCAGATTGTGGAACCAACCTAGATGCCCTTCAATTGATGAATGGATAAAGAAACTGTGTGTATATATGACACATAATGGGGGGTGGGAGGGATTAACGTTAGTGTTAGAGTTAGGGTTAGAGGGGGGGCAAGAATGGAGGAAGGAAGGACTGTATAGAGCGAAAAGAGGGGTGGGGGGAAGAGAAAAAATAACAGAATGAATCAAACAATACTACCCTATCAAAGTTTATGATTACACAAAGTTACGCCTTACTCCATGTACAAACAGAGAAACAACATATATCCCATTTGTCTACCATAAAAAAAAGAAAGTTGTATAAGGGGATACTAAATTGGGAACTTTATTGGTTAATTTTCTACCTATTTTTCAAGTCTCTACTTGGTTCATTCATTTGAGACACATTTTCACATTGTGGCATGAAAATCAAACTGACCTGGAATAAATTCTGCCTCCATCAAAAAAAAAAAAAAAATTAGGTAGATGGGAGTGAAGGGGAGGGGTGTGGGGTAGGAAGGATAGTAAAATGGAACAACATTGTTACCTCATGTATGTATATGTGAACCTACAATATACACAATCAGAAAAATGAGAAATTATACCCCATATATGTATGATTTATCAAAATGCATCAATGCATTCTACTGTCATGTATAACTAATTACAACAAATTAAAAATTTTTTTAAAAAGTCAAAAGTAAAAATATATGATTATATGAAGTATTGGTGAATCTGGAGATTTCATAAACTCCTGGTGGGCTTGAAAATTGTTACTTCTACCTTTTAGGGTAATTTTGCAATATATAATAAAATATTTAAATGTAATAAATGCCTTGAAAACCCCTTATAATGAAGCAACTAAGCAAATATATTAGTTTTTACTGCAGTAAAAATTAACCCTCAAATATCAGTGACTTTCAAGGACAAACACTTATTTCTCATCCATGTTATTTAAGAATTATAGGTCAGTTGAAATTCAGCTGGGCTAAGCTGAACTGTACTAGGCTTGACTGGAATCTACTAAGTTCAGCTGGGCTTCACATGTCTTTCCATTCAGCAACCCAAGTTGAAGAACTGTTCAGTATCTGAGATAAGACATGCTTATGATGGAGACCAGAAGGTCACAGGAGGAAAAGTGATTCTAGAGCATCTGTCCAAAGAGTCATAATGCATAATGGTGAAAATAATGAAGTCTACTATAGTCCACCTTCTTGGGTAACAATACTTCCCTTTGCAAGGAAAATTTCCCCAACTTATTCCCAAGATACCTCGAGAACTTTACCCAACTAAATATCAGGCTAGACATCCAGGATTTCATGCCCTATATCAGACTCAGATGTAGTTCTTACCAAGTCATAGGAGACTCAGAAACTACAATGACCAATTATCTGGTCCTCGTATGTCTATTACACAGTGGTAGAACCAGAGAACAGCAATTAACACCCCAGGTTGAAAAGGGGAATGAGAGGTACAATGGTCCAGCCACTGATCCAAAGCAATTATGAAATCCTGTTGGGCAAATTCTGGGGGTGATGGTTGGAAATGTATGCTTCAGTGGAGATCTATGTATTGTTTAGGGAATACCCTCCTACTTTGTCTGATGCTGAGTCTATGGTGGTTCAGTGTCTTTCAATGCCTTTGAGCTATTCTACAATCTTGTAGTTCTAGACATATAACAGTAATGTAAAATAATTCTTATCTATAACATGCAAAAAATTCTGCCAGTGACGTTTCAATTGACTTCCCTCTCCAAGAGTGGAAAAAGTGAGTCTTTTCTCTATTTGCACATTCCTGATCTGTAAACATATCTGCTCTTTGCATCCTTAGCAACATCTGCCTGCCTTCCTCAAAATAATGACTTAAATAAAATCTTCTAACACATGTTCATTTTCTGTCTGTGTGACAGGCATGATTTCACCTTTCTTTAAAGTTCTCAAATAAGGAAAGGATGCTCTTGGACCTGGAGTACCTCCTTAGTCATTTTTCTCCATAGTTCTTGGCTTATTCTCTTCAGTTTCCATCATCTTTTCTAGCCACGTCTGAAGAGAATATTGGAGAATATGCCCTGCTTGGCAGCTGAGCAGCTTTCTTAGCCTGCTCCCTGCCTACAGAAAGTTAGGAACTCAAGGGCTGTTTTAGCTGTATCACCATCTCTATTAATTCAGACTGGTAGCATTTGTGGCAAAACAGTTATCTTAAGGCAATTCCTGCTTTGCTATCTGATTCCAGTTGGCTTCATGTGCCAAGAGGCATACCCACCATTCTTTCTGGGACTTGCCTTTTTCTCTCTGAATATAGATACTTCTGCTTATTTAGCTTCTGTAGGACCATGTTATCAGTCTTCTTTTCCCTGAACTCTTTTGTTCAATTCAAAGGATTTCCTGGATGGCATCTTAATACAGTAGATGACCATTAAGGCTTTGATCTTTGTTTTTGCTCACAGGCTGTCTTTTTTTTTTTTTAAGTTTTTTTTTTTTATTTTTTATTGTAAACAAATGGGATACATGTTGTTTCTCTGTTTGTACATGGCGTAAAGGCATACCATTTGTGTAATCATAAATTTACATAGGGTATTGTTGTTTGATTCATTCTGTTATTTTTTCCCTTCCCCCCACCCCTCCCACCCCTCCCACCCCGCTTTTCCTTTGATTTTTTGAGATTGGCTTATCTCACTTAGCATGATGGTCTCCAATTTCATCCATTTGCTTGCAAATGCCATAATTTTATCATTCTTTATGGCTGAGTAATATTCCATTGTATATATATAAATAAATATATATATATATATATATATATCTCACAGTTTCTTTATCCATTCATCAATTGAAGAGCATCTAGGTTGGTTCCACAATCTGGCTATTGTGAACTGAGCAGCTATGAACATTGATGTGGCTATATCTCTGTAGTATGCTGATTTTAAGTCCTTTGGGTATAGGCCAAGGAGTGGGATAGCTGGGTGGTTCCACTCCAAGTTTTCTAAGGTATCTCCACACTGCTTTCCAGAGTGGCTGCACTAATTTGTAGCCCCACCAGCAATGTATGAGTGTACCTTTCTCCCCATATCCTCGCCAACACCTGTTGTTGCTTGTATTCTTGATAATCGCCATTCTAATTGGGGTGAGATGGAATCTTAGGGTGGTTTTGATTTGCATTTCTCTTATTACTAGAGATGTTGAACATTTTTCCATATGTTTGTTGATTGCTTGTAGATCTTCTTCTGTGAAGTGTCTATTCATTTCCTTAGCCCATTTGTCGATTGGGTTATTTGCATTCTGGGTGTAGAGTTTTTAGAGTTCTTTATAGATTCTGGAGATTAGTGCTCTATCTGAAGTATGATTGGCAAAGATTTTCTCCCACTCTGTAGGCTTTTTCTTCACATTGCTGATAATTTCCTTTCCTGAGAGAAAACTTTTTACTTTGAATCTATCCCAGTTATTGATTCTTGCTTTTATTTCTTGTGCAATGGGAGTCCTGTTGAGGAAGTTTGGTCCTAAGCCGACATGTTGAAGATCTGGACCTACTTTTTCTTCTATAATTTGCAGGGTCTCTGGTCTGATTCCGAGGTCCTTAATCCATTTTGAGTTTAGTTTGGTGCACGGTGAGAGATATGGGTTTAGTTTCATTCTGTTGCATATGGATTTCCAATTCTCCCAGCACCATTTGTTGAAGAGGCTATCTTTTCTCCATTGCATATTTTTGGAACCTTTGTCTAGTATTAGAAGATTATATTTATTTGGGTTTGTGTCTGTGTCCTCTATTCTGTACTATTGATCTACCTTTCTATTTTGGTACCAATCCCATGCCGTTTTTGTTTCTATTGCTTTGTAGTTGAGTTGAAGATCTGGTATTGTGATATCCCCTGCTTTGCTCTTTCTGCTAAGGATTGCTTTAGCTATTCTGGGTTTCTTAATCTTCCAGATGAATTTCATAAATTGCTTGCTCTATTTCTGTAAGGTACACCATTGGGATTTTAATTGGAATTGCATTGAATCTGTATAGCACTTTAGGTAGTATGGCCATTTTGACACTATTAATTCTACCTATCCAAGAACATGGGAGATCTTTCCATCTTCTAAGGTTTTCTTTAATTTCTTTCTTTAGTGTTCTGTAGTTCTCATTGTAGAGGTCTTTCACCTCTTTTGTGAGATTGATTCCCAAGTATTTTATTTTTTTCGAGGCTATTGTGAATGGGGTAGTTTTCCTGATTATTCTTTCCAAAGATTCATCACTTATGTATAAAAGTGCATTATATTTATGTGTATTGATCTTATATCCCGCTACTTTACTGAATTCACTTATGAGTTCTAAAAGTTTTCTGGTGGAATTTCCTGGTTCCTCTAAGTATATAATCATATCATCATCAAATAGGGATAGTTTGAGTTCTTCTTTTCCTATTCCTATCCCTTTAATTTCTTTGTTCTGTCTAATTGCACTGGCTAGAGTTTCAAGGACTATATTGAATAGAAGTGGTGAAAGAGGGCATCCCTGCCTTGTTCCAGTTTTTAGGGGGAATGCTTTCAGTTTTTCACCATTTAGAATGTTATTGGCCATGGGCTTAGCATAAATGGCCTTTACAATGTTAAGGAATGTTCCCACTATCCCTATTCTTTCTAGTGTTTTGAGCATGAAGGGGTGCTGTATTTTATCAAATGCTTTTCTGCATCTATTGAAATAATCATGTGATTCTTCACTTTAAGTCTATTGATATGGTGAATTACATTTATTGATTTCCTAATGTTGAACCAACCTTGCATCCCTGGGATGAAACCCACTTGATCAAGGTGCAGTATCTTTTTAATATGTTTTTGTAAGCAATTTGCTAAAATTTTGTTGAGAATTTTTGCATCAATGTTCATTAAGGATATTGGTCTGAAATTTTCTTTCCTCAATGTATCTCTGTCTGGTTTAGGTATCAGTGTGATATTGGCTTCATAGAATGAGTTTGGGAGGGTTCCCTCCTCTTCTATTTTATGGAATACTTTGAGAAGTATTGGAATGAGCTCTTCTTTAAAGGTTTTGTAGAACTTGGCTGAGAACCCATCTGGTCCTGGACTTTTCTTTGTTGATAGGCTTTTGATGACCTCTTCTAATTCATTACTTGAAATTCGTCTATTTAAATTGTGTATGTCCTCCTGGTCCAGTTTAGGCAATTCATATGTCTCTAGAAACCTGTTGATGTCTTCAAAATTTTCTATTTTGTTGGAGTATAGATTTTCAAAATAGTTTCTAATTATGTTTTGTATTTCAATCATGTCTGTTGTGATATTTCCTTGTTCATTCCGAATTTTAGTGATTTTGGTTTTCTCTCATCTGCTCTTTGTTAGTGTGGTTAAAGGTTTATCAATTTTGTTTATTTTTTCAAAAACCAACTATTTATTTTGTCAATTATTTTGTATTGTTTCTTTTGTTTCAATTTTGTTGATTTCAGCTCTGAGTTTAACTATTTCCTGTCTTCTACTACTTTTGGTGCTGGTCTGTTCTTCTTTTTCTAGGGCTTTGAGCTATAGTGTTAGGTCATTTATTTGTTGAGTTTTACTTCTTTTATTAAATGCGCTCCATGAAATAAATTTCCCTCTAAGTACTGCTTTCATAGTGTCCTAGGGATTTTGATATGATGTTTCTTTGTTCTCATTTACCTCTAAGAATTTTTTAATTTCCTTCCTAATATCTTCTGTTATCCATTCATCATATAATAGCATATTGTTTAATCTCCAGATGTTGGAATAGTTTCTGTTTTTTACTCTTTCATTTATTTCTAACTTCAATCCATTATGATCTGATAGAATACAAGGTAGTGTCTCTATCTTCTTGTATTTGCTAACATTAGCTTTGTGGCATAATATATGGTCTATTTTAGAGAAGGATCCATGTTCTGCTGAGAATAAAGTGTATTCTCTCTTGGTTGGATGGTATATTCTATAAATGTCCATTAAGTCTAAATTATTGATTGTGTTATTGAGATCTATGGTTTCTTTATTCAATTTTTGTTTGGAAGATCTGTCCAGTGGTGAGAGAGGTGTGTTAAAATCACCTAGTATTATTGTGTTATGGTCTATTTGGTTTCTGAAATTGAGAAGGATTTGTTTGACATACATGATGAGCCACTGTTTGGGGCATAGATGTTTATGGTTGTTATGTCTTGCTGATTTATGCTTCCCTTAAGCAGTATGAAATGTCCTTCTTTATCCCTTCTGACTAACTTTGGCTTGAAGTCCACATTATTTGAAATGAGGATGGATACTCCAGCTTTTTTGCTGAGTCCATGTGCATGGTATGTTTTTCCCCATCCTTTCACCTTTAGTCTATGAGTATCTTTTTCTATGAGATGAGTCTCTTGCAGGCAACAAATTGTTGGATCTTTCTTTTTAATCCAATCTGCCAGTCTATGTCTTTTGATTGATGAATTCAGGCCATTAACATTCAGGGTTATTATTGAGACATGATTTGGTTTCCTGTTCATTTGGTCATTCATTTTTTAAATTTTATTTATTTATTTATTTATTTATGTATTTATTTGACACGACTTGGTTCCTCCTTTATTTGACAATTCATTTAGGATAATTCCTCCCTTTGCTGATTTGCTGCTTTGTTTCTCATCTCTTCCTCATGGAATATTTTGCTGAGAATGTTCTGTAATACTGGCTTTCTTTTTGTAAATTCTTTTAGCTTTTGTTTATCATGGAAGGATTTTATTTCATCGTCAAATTTGAAGGTAAGTTTTGCTGGGTATAAGATTCTTGGTTGGCATCCATTTTCTTTCAGAGCTTGAAAAATATTGTTCCAGGCCCTTCTAGCTTTTAGGGTCTGGATTGAAAAATCTGCTGATATCCATATTGGTTTCCCCCTGAATGTAATTTGGTTCTTTTCTCTCACAGCCTTTAAAATTCTGTCTTTATTTTGTATGTTAGGTATTTTCATTATAATGTGCCTTGGTGTGAGTCTGTTGTAATTTTGTGTATTTGAAGTCCTATAAGCGTCTTGAACTTGATTTTCCATTTCATTCTTCAGATTTGGGAAATTTTCTGATATTATTTCATTGAATAGATTGTTCATTCCTCTGGTTTGTTTCTCCAATCCTTCCTCAATCCCAATAATTCTTAAATTTGGCCTTTTCATGATATCCCATAGTTCTTGTAGATTCTGTTCATGATTTCTTACCATCTTCTCTGTTTGTTCAACTTTGTTTTCAAGGTTAAATATTTTGTCTTCAATGTCTGAGGTTCTGTCTTCCAGGTGTTCTATCCTATTGGATATGCTTTCTATGGAGTTCTTAATTTGGTTTATTCTTTCCTTCATGTCAAGGATTTCTGTTTGTTTGTTTTTTTCAATATCTCTAACTCTTTATTGAAATGATCTTTTGCTTCCTGTATTTGCTCTTTTAACTGTCGATTGGTGCGATCATTCAATGCCTGCATTTGCTCTTTCATCTCATCATTCAGTGCCTGCATTTGCTCTTTCATTTCATCGTTTGCTTCTCTGATCATTTTAATTATATACATTCTGAACTCCTTTTCTGTCATTTCTTCTGCCATGCTATCATTGGGTTTTATTGATGTAACATCTAGATTTGTTTGGGGCATTTTCTTCCCTTGTTTTCTCATATTGTTCAGGTATCAGTGGACTGCTGAGATATTGCACATTTCCTCTATTGAGTTATAATGTCCCTGAAGATTTCTAGTATATCCCCTCTTAGCCTTCAGTAGGCTGAAGTCTTGGAGGTAGTTGATAATGCGGTGCTCCACAAGGAAGCTGCCTATCTAGGGGTGGTAGCCTTCAGGTGGGGTATATTCCCTGCTAGTGGGCAGAGGTGCCTCCACTTGTTGACCAATGGTCATCCAAAGGGGAACTAGGCTGCAGGCTGAGGCAAGGCCTGTTTGGGCCTGTGTCTCTGGTTTTACCATCCTTGTGGGGAAACCTCACCCGGCAGGGAAGACTCACCCAGTGGGGAGATCTCACTGGTCAGTTCCCCTCCTAGAGGTTCCCCTCAATCTACAGCTACCACCTGGGGTGGGCTGCCTTCCTCTGCAACGTTCCCAGGGGCCCGGTCCTACCTCCTGGGCCTGGGAGCCTCACCCTTCGCAGACGAGTCTCCTTCGGCTGCCTCTCCTCAGAGAATCTGCCTGCAGTCCTAGAACCTTCGCTCTGCCCCTGAGCATGTCTCTGTGCAGCTCTTCCACCAAGAAGCCTCCTAGGTCCTGGGACCCTGCTCTGCACCTAATCGCCTGGCTATGTGGCCCCTCCTCTGAGCAGCCACCTGGAGCCCCGTACAATCGCTCTGAGTCCCAGTGACCTGCTGCACGCCTCTTCCTCTGGACAGTCGCCCGGTGTTCTGGTGCAGTCGCTAGGAGTCGAAGCTACTCACTGCGTGCCTCCTCCTCCTGCCAACCGCCCGTAGCCCTGGGCAGTCACTCCAAGTCCAAGTGACTCGCCCCGTTCCTCCTCCTCCTCCAGGTAGCCCCCTGGGTGTTCAGGAGCAGTCGCTCTGAGTCACTCTGAGTCCACGTGACCCGCTGCACACCTCCTCCGGGCAGCCGCCCGGAGCTCTGGTGTGGCCACTCGAGACCAAGCAACCCACCGCGCTCCTCCTTCAGGCTGCCCCCTGGTGTTCAGGAGTGGTCGCTTTGAGTCCAGACAACTCACCACTCGCCTCCTCCTCTGAGCAGCTGCCTGGAGCTCCAACACAGTCACTGCGAGTCCAAGGGACCCGTCGAGCTCCTCCTCCTCCTCCTCCTCCTCCTCCTCCTGGCAGGCCCCGGTGTTCAGGAATGATCGCTTTGAGTCCAGACAGCTCACCACGCAGCTCCTCCTCTGGCAACCGCCCGTAGCTCTGGTATAGTCACTCCGAATCCAAGCAGCCATGCTCCTCCTCCTCCTCCTCCTCCTCCTCCTCCTCCTCTTCCTCCTCCTCCTCCAGACAGGCCCCGGCGTTCAGGAGTGGTTGCTCTGAGTCCAAACAGCTCTCTGAGCAGCTCCTCCTCTGGCAACTGCCTGTAACTTTGGTGCAGTTGCTCCCAGTCCAAGCGCCTGGCCGCACTGCCTCTCCTCCTCCTCCACCTCCTCCGGGCAGGCCCCGGTGTTCAGGGGTGGTCGCTCTGAGTCCAAACAGCTCTCCTCACAGCCCCTCCTCTGGGCTGCCGCCCGGAGCCCTAGTGGTTGCTCCGAGTCCCAGCGCTGTGCTGAGCGGCCTCCTCTACGATGCTCCCAGTTGTCTGAGTTCACTGCTCCAGCAGGGGGAGGGGTGTCTCGCTGGGCAGCTCTACTTCACAAAGTTCCCTGCATTCCGGGACTACCACCCCATCTGGGACGCCTCCCCAATGGGAGAGACTCACCTGGCTGCTTTGAGTTGGTCCCAAGTCTCTCAATATCTCCTCTTTTGAATCCTGAGTCCTGGAGCAACATGAAATGCAGCCACCCTCTAGTCCGCCATTTTGAAACCCCCCTCAGGCTGTGTCTTGATTTGAAATGCTTTAGCAATTGTATCAACCCTGAAAATCTCAGAATATCTGGATTCTCTTCTATTACCTGCCCCCACAACTTTAATGTATGCTTTCAAATAGATCAATTTGATTTTATCAAAATTAAGAAATACTAAAAGAATAAAAAGACAAGACACCAACTGGAAGAAAACATTTGTAAATAATATTTATGATAATGGATTTGTATCTAGAATATGTAAATAACTCAAAAATCAATAATTTCTAAAAAGCACAACACAATTTTTAAAATGGCACAAAAGTTTTGAACAGAGATTTCACCAAAGAAATCCAGTTGGTGAATAAGCATTTGAAGAGATGTATGGCATAATGGATCATTAGGGATACATAAACTTTAGCCTTAAGATATCATTACTTAGCTATTGGGATGGATAAAAATGAAAACACCAACAATACCAAGCACTGGAGAGAATGCAGAGCATTTGAAATGGTCACACAATGCTGGTAGAAATGTAAAATATACAAACACCAAGGAAATAATTTTCTTATAAATTTTTATTATAAGAAATAATTTTCTTACAATACTTATCATAGGACGCAACATATGATGGTTATATGATCCAGCATATTACCCCTAGATATTCATCCAAAGGAAATGAAAACTTAAGTTCACATAAAAATGTTTGTAGGAGCCTTTCTTGCATTTGTCCCAATTGGGGAAGAATCCAAATGCCCTTCAACAGGTGAATGGACAAATAAATTTCTGGGTATTACAACCAAGTAATACCTAGAAATTAAAAGGCCCAAACTATTGATAACTCAACAACATAAGTGACTCTCAAATGCATTATGCTAATAGAAAGAAGCCAGACTACAAGGTTACCTATTAGGATCTAGTCATAGGACATTCTGGAAAAGATAAAACTCTACAGACAGAAACCAAATGAGCAGATCTGAGAGGTGGAACTGGAGGCAATGAGTTGACTTCAAAGGATAGTTGGGAATTTTGGGTTTTTTTAGGATTATAGAATGACTCTACAGATTGAGTTTAATAATAGTCACATAACTGCATGCAATTGTCAAAATTTACAGGCCATTCGCTAAAAATGGATCTTACTGTGAATAAATATACTGTGAATAAATAAACAAATAGGTAACTCTTCCCAAACTGGCACACACCAAGGAGGCCATATTTAGCTCGGGTGTCAAGACTGTGAAGAACAGTGAGAAGGCAGGTGAGTTTGAGGCCAGCATCTCCCAGGCTCTTTTGGAGCTGGAAAGGAATTCAGACCTCAAGGCTCAGCCATGGGAGCTGAACCTCACAGCAGCCAAGGAAACTGAAGTCGGTGGCAGTTAGAAAGCTATCATAATCTTTATTCCAGCTTCTCAAAACTGAAATCTCTCCAGACAATCCCAGTACAGCTAGTACATGGAATGGAGAAAAATTTCAGTGCGAAGAATCTTATTGCTCAGAGAATTCTGCATAAGCCAACTCTAAAAAGACATATTAAAAAAATAAGCAATACATTCTACTGTCATGTGCAACTAATTAGAACAAATAAAGTAAAATAATTAAAGAACAAAAATAAGCAAAAGCATCCTAGGAGCTATACTCGAACAGCTGTGCATGACACAATCCTTGAGGATTTGGTGTCCCCAGGTGAAATTGGGCAAGAGAATCTACAAGCAACTGGAATGCAGCTAGCTCATAAAGGTTTATTTGGACAAAGCACAGTGGGGCAGTGTGGGTCACAGGGTCGAAATCTTTTCTGATGTCTATAAGAAGCTCACAGGCAAGGATATTAATTTTGAATTCCCAGAGTTTTGGTTGTAAATAAAAATGACTAAAGTACCATTCACACTAAAAAAATAAATAAAAATAAATAAAAGAAGCCAACTTTAAAAAAAATTTAATAGGACCTTATCTCACACAGCTAATATCATGAACATTTAGCCTTGAAACTCTTCATTGAAAGCCACAAATTCATTACATACATTTGACAGTTTTACCAAATGAACTACCTAACACAGATTGCCATGTTAGCAGTCTCTGGAGGCCTAAGCTGTATATTTTAGATTTTATTATGGCAGTGACTTACTCTTAGGGATCTATTAACGTACAGTCAGCTTTTGCTATAGCAACTAACAATCCTCAGATTCCAGTGGATTACAACCACAGACATTTCTCTTTCTCATATAACCCAAGGGTTCTGCAGATCTTGGCTGGGTTTGGCTGACCTCATTCGGGCTCCATGTATCTTCTTATATTGTCTTCCAGGGTAAAGGAGCAGCCACAATCTGGGATATGGTATTCTCATAATATAGGCAAAACCTCAGTAGAGGGAGAACTAAACCCCACATACACAATGAATACAAATACATTGCTCACATGTGGCTTAAATTCCATTAGCCAAAGCAGAACCACATACAAGGGGGGGGGAGGTGTACCCTGTATTAGAAAGGAAAAAACCTAGAAAAATATCAATGTCCATCAGAGGGAAATGAATAAATAAAATATTGTGGCCACACATAAACTATTAAAAAACTAGTTAAAAAGTGAATGGACTATATTCATATCCATCTATCTATGTCATCATAGATCTCAAAAATATAAGTTGAGTTAAGAAATCAAGATGTTTTGTTGATTACTATAACATTTCAGTGACCTATAAATAGGTAGGAAATGGAAAGAGATTGATATATTTTTTAAAAGGCATAACAATTCAGCTGGCTTATAAGTGTCCCACAGAGAAAAAACAGATGCAACTTGTATTGATGCCACCTCTTGTGTCCCCCAGGTCCCTATCAGATGTGCAGCTGTTTGTGATGCAGCCCATGTAAAAAAAAAAAAAAAAAAAAAAAAAGTGTCTTTTTTGTTTTTGAACTTGAGATTCATTTACATTTGTTTAAAAAAAAAAAAAACTTACACAAGTGTATGTCCTTCCATTGAAGGGAATTCTGGGTTGTCCTTGTCCTCAAGGGCAGCCAGGCCATGTCTACATTCAGGGATGAGCAGAGTTAATGGTCAGGCATCCTTGAACTGCAAGTTTCTGCTTTCCTTTCCAAAGAAGCTGATCTGCTTTTGCTGGGGTCCCTTGCAGTGCATAATTAAGTGACTAAAAGTTTCAAAGAAAAAAATTTTGATTCAATAATTACTCCTAGAAATAGGAATTAAAAAGTCTTAAAATTCATTTGGAAGAATAAAAGACCCAAAGAAATTCTAAAAACACACACACACACACACAAAAGAAAAGAAAAAAAACCACACACACAAAAACAAAAAACAATGCTAGAGACATCATAATACCCAACTCTGAATTATACTACAGAGCTATAGTAACAAAAATTGCATGGTACTACTGGCATAAAAACAGACACATAGACAACATAGACACAGAATAGAAGATACAGAAATAAACTTGCCAAGATGTGGTCATTTTATCCTTGACAAAAGTGCTAAAAACATACATTGGATAAAAGACAGCCTTTTTAACAAATGATGCTGGGAAAATTGGTTATCCAAATATAAAAGAATGAGACTAGATTCTTACCTTTATCCCTACTTTTAAAAAAATGTTAACTCAAAATGGATCAAAGACTTAGGAATTAGGCCAGAAACTATGAAACTCCTAGAAGAAAATGTGTCATGAACACTCCAACATACAGGCATGAGCAATGACTTTCTCAAAAGGACCCCTAAAGCTCAGGAAATAATGCCAAGAGTTAACAAATGGGATGGCATCAAGTTAAAAAAACTCTGCATAGCAAAGAAAACAATTAAGAATGAGAAGAGAGAATCTATAGAATGGGAGAAAATCATTGCTAGCTACATTTCCACAGAAGATTGGTCTCCAGAATACGTAAAGAACACAAAAAACTTAACACCAAAAAGCCAAATAACCCAATTAATAAATGGGCAAATGAACAAAACAAACATTTCTCAAAAGAAGAAATACAAATGTCAACAAGTATATGAAAAATGTTCAACATTATTTGCAATTAGGGAAATGCAAGTCACAACTACACTGAGATTTCACCTCACAGCAGTCAGAACTGCAGTCATCAAGAATAGAAATAATAAATGCTGAAGAGGAGGTGGAGAAAAAGGAACACTAATACACTGTTGGTGGTACTATGAATGAGTAAAACCACTATGGAAATCAGTATGGAGCTTCCCCAAAAGACCAACATGGAACTGCCACATGACCCTGCTCCACCACTCCGCCATTATGTACCCTAAAGAATTAAGGTCATTCATACTACAGTGATACATGCATATCCATGTTTATAGCAGCATAACTCACAATAGCCAAACTATGGAACCAACCTAGATGTCTATCAACAGAGGAGTGGATAAAGTAAATGCGGTATATATGCACAAAGGAGTTTTATTCAGACATAAAGAAAAATGAAATTATATCATTTGCCAAAAAATGGTTGGAACCAGAGACCATAATGTTAGGCAAACTAACCAAACTCAGAAGGTCAAGGGTCATATGTTTTCTCTCATATGTGGAAACTATAGAGGAAAAAAGAAAAGAAAGGTAGGGGAGTGTTGGGAATCTCGTGAAAATCAAAGGGAGATCTGTAGGGGAATGGGTGAGCATGAGCAGGGGTAAGGGGGCGGGGAAGGTGCTAGGGAGTGATATTGGACAAAGTATGCTGTATCATGTGCATAGATGAATATGTAACAACGAATCCCACCATACGTATAATTACAAAGCACCAATAAAAATATGGGGAAAAAGAATTACTGATGAAAAGGAATTATTGGAGAGACATTGCCAATGAGCCCATTAACCCTTAAGTCACAGTATACAAGAAGTTGTGTCAGCAAGTGTTGATTCACGTAAACAGGAACGATGGTACCTGCCTGGGTGCTGCTCTGGGAGGGGCAATACTGTGATGCATCCGGGCCCACTCAAATCTCCTACCTCTTCCTACGAATGTTCTGAGGGTGTTCCCAAGGACAACAGAAGTCTGAGTGAGAAGAAATCAAAATCACTCTCAGGAAATAAACCTAATGCGTTGTCCTAAGAGTTAATGTCATATGTTTGACAATTAGATTTGTGAAGCCTTTAAAAAGAGAGAGAGCAGAGTGGTGTTTCCCTCATCACCTGAAGTCTCTTCATTGGTCAACCCCGTGTTCCCATCTGGGTCCCCTGCCCGGATCTCCAGTCGTCTCCATGGGGATCTGGCATGCTGACCAGTCCGTGACTTTTCCACTTCCTCTCCTTAAACAGATATTCTACTCCAACTACTGAGAGTTCAGCCACCACACTGCCACAGCCCTTGCTATTTTTGTTCCAATTACTATCGAGGGCCATGCTGGCACTGCCAGAGTTATGAATTAAATTCCTGTATTATTGGAGCTTTTCCAGTGGTAGGAAAGGGTTTGAAGTTTTCTGTCGCATAAGGTGAAATAATGAATATGTTCTGAGTGTTACCTGAAAGACCCTCCCCATTATTAAAACCCCCTTTCTTCTATGATGGTAGAGCAGAACATGTTTGAAAGCAGAGAAGGAAAAAAAAAAAAAAAAAAAAAAAAAAAAACCTAGATTTAAATTCTGGCTTCCTCTAATTACAGTGTGACCATAAGAACATTATTAAACTATCTGATATTTCAGCTCATGAAGATGGTGACATCTATCTCAAAACCTTGAGGATGAAATGAAACACTCAAAATATCAAGTGTCCACCTTCAATAAGCCTCAAAACAATTCCTCCCCCTCCTCTCACCGAACCTGTCCTCACAGCATAGGAACACCACCTCTGGTACAGCAGCCAGTGCACTAACCAGCAGGGAACATTACTAGTTTAATTCTTCCTGGCCAGCATAAGAGATCCATCTATTTCATCTATGCCCTTCCTGGTTGAAATAACAAAAAGAAAATACATGAAAGAGAAAGAGAGAGAGAGAGAGAGGAAGGAAGGAAGGAAGGAAGGAAGGAAGGAAGGAAGGAGGGAGGGAGGGAGGGAGGGAGGGAGGAAGGAAGGAAGGAAGGAAGGAAGGAAGGAAGGAAGGAAGGAAGAGAGAGAGAGAGAGAGAGACAGACTTCGTTCTAAATTCTACAGTACTTTTGACTTCTGGTTTGACCTGCTTGACCCCCACCAGACCACCACCAAATTAGTTCTCATCATGGCAAGTAATCAGAGCCTAAGAGGGAAAATGGCACAGGTCCCTTTATCAGGACAGAGTTTATCTGACTGCCCATGTCCAGGACACACTCCCACTGCTCACCGATAAGGTACAGTCCTTTCACAAGCCCTTAGGAGGAAAACAGGCATCTTCTGCAATTACTCATTTGTTATCTCCTGAGTACAGTGCATGATACTGAGACTGCCCTACTCCCATTCATCAAAGCCAGAGCAATCTGGCTTTTGTCTTCCAAGAAATACTTTGCAGCATTAACTCCGGCCAAGCTGGAGAGTCTTCATTCCTGTTATAGTTTAAATATGAGATGTCCCCCACAAGTTCATGGGCAAGACAATGCAAGAAAACTCAGAGGTGAAATGATCAGGTTATGAATGGACTAACTGAGTGATAACTATAGGTAGGTAAGGTATGCCAGGAGGAGAGAGGTCACTGACTTTGTCTCTGGTGAGCTGAGCTTAGTCTCTCTGCTTCCTGATTGCCAAGTCCTGAGGTACTTGCCTCTGCCACACATTTCCACCATGATGTTCTGCCTCACCACAGCCCCTGAGGAATGAAGTTAGACTGAGACCTCTGAAACTGTGAGTCCCAAATAAACTTTCCTCCTCTAAAATTGTTCTTTTCAGGTATTTTGGTCACAGTGGCAAAAAAAAAAAAAAAAAAGAAAAGAAAAAAATGGCCAAAACAATTCTCAGAGGCAAATATGAAAATAAACTTGCTGGTTTTTAATTGGACAGGTGGGCTTATAGAGGTGAGGAAGACAGTGAGGAAGGCAGGGGGAGGAAATGGGGTAGGCACTGTGAGTTGAATATAGCTTGTCCTCTCAAAATCAAGTTGAAATTTGATTGCTATTGTGGAGGTATTGGGAGTTGCGGCCCTTGGAGATGATTTGATCATTAAGAGGGGTTAATGCCTGTTAGTCAGCTTTCTGTTACTGTAACAAATACCTGAGATAACCAGTTTATAGAGAGAAAAGATTTCTTTTGGCTCATGGTTTCAGAGGTTGCAGTCTGTGGTTGCTTGACTCTGTTGCTTTTGCGCCTGTGGCAAGGCAGCCCATCATGGTGGGAGCAATAGTGGTGCGAATTTCTTACCTTCTGGAGGAGAAGATGCAAAAGAAAGAGGAAGAGATGGAACCAGGTTCCCAATATCCCCTTCAAGGGACATTGAAGTGACCCTCCTTCCTTCCATGAGGCTCAACCTCCTCAAAGTGCCAAACTGGAAACCAAGCCTTTAACACATGAGCCTTTGGAGGACATTTCAGGTCCAAACAACTGCAATGCTTTTCTTTGGGGAGTGCATTTGATCTTATGAGAGCAAGTTGTCACAAAGTGAGGCCACACGTCACGTTTTCCTGTTTCGCCTGTGCCTGTTTGCCCTTCCACTTTCTGCCTTGAGTGGGAGGAGGACAAGATCCTTACTAGAAGCTGAACAGAGCTCAGCACAATGATGGCCGACTTCCCAGCCTCCAGAATCCTGAGCCAAAGTAAACCTCTATTCTTTATAAGCTACTGGTTCTCAGGTATTCTTTCACAGCAATGGAAAATGGACTTAGACAAGAGAGTGAAATGAAAGCTATAGCTAGTTTATGACTACCTTCTCTCTCCTTTCATCTTTCAAACTCAAGCCATTTTAGGAAATACCTTTTAAAGTTTGGATTTCTGGGGATGTTTACACAGATCCTTGACAACCGAGGGGCAGTTTTCTTCTGAGCTATGATGACAAATTCAAAAAAGGAAATATTTTTAGAACCATACAATCCACCTCACCCCACAAAATAAAATGAGAATGCATACTTTTCAGTAGTGACTTTGACAACATTATTTATTATCCCACAGTGGAAGAAAAGGAAGCATATGGTGCACAAACACCTTTCAGGTCTGTGGATATGGTTTTAAAAAGTCGTTTGTGAAAAGCGTCTTAGTCCTATACTTATATTTATCTGCAAAACAGCTGTCGCCACTGCACAATGTACAATTCTCGGTGACATTTGGTAGATTGACAACAAAAGAAGTTGGTGCTGGATGTACTACTGATGTCATAGGAATAAGTATACTACTGAGCAGTTGCTAAAATCTATTTTTAACATAGATCTCAATAAGATACATATAAAAATGAAAGATTTTGTAAACCTGTTATAGAGAGGGCAAATAACCTCAAGTTTAAATAATGTAAGGTAAGAAGTTTCTCTGCTAAAATTGTTCTCTTGAAGGTTACTAACAGTCACTTTCCAAATCATGTCACCTATTGGTCCCCATCCCCCTTGACTTCTCCTCACCTCTTTTTTTTTTTTTTTTTTTTTTTTTTTGGTACTAGGGATTGAACCAAGGAGCACTTAACCACTAAGCCATATTCCCAACCTTATATATATATATATATATTTTAAATTTGGAAACAGGGTCTTGCTAAGTTGCTCAGGGCCTCACTAAGTTGCAGAGGCTGGCTTTGAACTCACCATCCTCCTGCCTCAGCCTCCCCAGCCACTGGGATCACAGGTGTGTGCCACAGCACCCAGCTGTTCCTTCTGTTTTGTAATTTTCACTCTCTTTAAAAATCTAGACCCTCCTGTTTCTCCTCCTTCCTATTTCTCTCAGTTCTTTCCTATCTTTCTCCCACCTTCTGTCCTTGACCGAGGTAAGGTAAATAGTTCACAAAGGGGACTTGGAGTCAGAGACATTTGAGTTTGAATCCCAGGCCGATCTCTGAGCAATCTTGGGAAATAATATCTCAATGTTCTCAATCTAGATAATCAACATTATAAATGTACTACACAGTGTAAACCCCCTCCCCACCAGGACCACTCTTTCTATGACTTCACAGGACACCATTTCAATCCTATATAAATGTTCCCTACCTCCAAAATTTGTGTACTGTGGTAAGCAGCTCTGGCTTCATCACTGAGTGTAAGAAATCTAAGGGCAGACATTGTATGTTGTTTATATCACTACCTGGAGCAGAGAAACACCCCATAAACATATACTGAACTATTTGGCTTAGGAGTCTAGAGACTGGAAAGTCCACAATCATAGCAGCTGAACCATCACCAGACACTCGGATTCTTGTCATCTTTCTGTTCTACCAGCATGGAGCATGGTTTTATCATAAGGGGCACATCATGGTCCAAAATGGCTGCCAGAGTGCTAGCCATTGCATATATATTCTAAGCAACAGAAAGGAGAAAGGGCAAAAACGTATACATCTCGGTTAATAAATTCTATTTAATGAGTGTTTCCAGAAGTCCCAGAAAACTTTCATTCACAGTTTTTTTCCTCAACTTAGATATATGCCCACATCTGGCTGGTAGGGGGTGTGAGACATTGTTTTTGGCTGGGCATATTGCTGCTTCATATGAAATCATAATTATGTATTTTAAAAGTTGGGAATGTACATAGGGTAGGCGACTAGCATATTCTTCCTCATAAGCACTTGGCATAGCTCTGAGATCTCTCAAGACGCTCTCCCAGGCCCTGGTCTGGTTCCATGCCCTAAGCACTGGGGAAGGTACTACTCTGGGAAGTCTGTTCACATTTTTAGAAGAACAAATGTTTGAAAGTTTTTTTGTTTTGTTTTGCACTCTGGTGGTTATTTTCCTGTGACTTTTGCTAAATTTGTACTAACTGTAATGTGGCAATGGTTTTTTTTTTTTTTTTTTTAATTGAGCAGTTGGTCAGTAGCCATTTTAATGTTTTAAGAAAGTCATCCTAAAGAAAACGTGGCATATATATACAATGGAATATGACTCAGCCATAAACAAGAATGAAATTATGGCATTTGCTGGTAAATAGATGGAACTGGAGACTATCATGCTAAGTGAAATAAGCCAAACCCAAAAAAACAAAGGCCTAATATTCTCTCTGATATGTGGATGATAACACACAGTAAGTGGGGTGGGGGGAGGGAAGAATAGAAGTTCATTGAATTAGACAAAGGGGAATGAAGGGAGGGAGGGGAATGGGAATAGGAAAGACAGTAGAATGAATCAGACATGACTCTTCCAGTGTCCACATGCAGATACACATCATGTACAGCCACAAGAATGAGTTCCTAATTAACACAAGTCATACTCCATGTATGTATAACATGTCAAAACACACTCTCCTGTCATGTATATCTAAAAAGAATAAATTTTGTTTTCTTAAAAAATAGCTACCCTGTGATGATGAAATCTTGCCTTCTGCAAACTGAATCTCCCCAGTTCTTTAACCGTTTCTCATAAAACCCTACACTATTCCTGCTTGCTTTTCAGTATTCATCAGTTGTCACTGGCTCTCCTAACTGGTGACTCTAAGAAACGCACATGTTCACATTCTCAGCACCAGTGGGAATCTGGGGAGAACTAACTCTGCCGCCGTTCTTTCCATCACTTGAAGTTGAATTAGGTTCCTTGTCAACCACCCCATACTATTGGCTTATAGGGAGTTTGGGTCAGTTAAACTTTCAGGCATTTTTCACAAGAATCTCTGTTGAGACAAGTTTTCCCATTTTCTACCTTATTATATGTTTAACCCGAGTAAATTTACATTTGACCTTGTATTTATCTTTACTGTCTGACCCCATTTTAGCTTGTTGGTCTTTTAGGATTTAACCTTAGTCATCAGGATATTCTCTATTCACTCTGTCCTAATTCATACCCCCTAAGATCAACCTTCCAAATCTTATTCTAAGTCAAAACACTTTGTCATGGACAATGCCCATGGTAGACTGTGAGAAATCACCTTTCTGGAAGTCAAACTATCTGTGTTTGTAGGTAACATGATTTCATACATAGAAAACCCTAGAGTTCACCAAAAAATCTATTAGAACTGATAAATGAATTTGGTAAAGTTGCAGGATATAAAACCAACATATAGCATTTTGAGACAGCAACAACCAACTGACTGAAAAAGATATCACAAAAGCAATCCCCTTCACAAAATCCACAAAAAAGTAAAATGCCTTAGGAATAAATTTAACCAAGAAAGTGAAAAATCTTTACAGTAAAAATTACTGAACTCTGATGAAAGAAATTACAGAGGACACACAAAAAAAATGGAAAGATGTCTCTTGTTCATAGATTGGAAAAAATTAAGATTGTTAAAATGTCCATACTATTCAAACTGACCTACAGGTTCAATGCAATCCTCCTAAAAACACTAAAGGCATTCTTCACGGAAACAGAAAAAAAATAATCACAAAATTCATATGGAACCACAAAAGAACCAAGAATAGGCAAAAGAATTTTTAGCAAAACAAACAAAAGAAACAACCAAAATTGGGGGCATGATAAAAACTGACTTTAGAACAAATTACAGAAATGAAGATAGAGTTCAATGGTAAAGTATCTGCCTAGCACAGTGGAGGCCCTGGGTTTGATCCCTAGCACCTCAAAAAAACAAAACAAAAATGAAAAACCATACTACAAAGCAATAAGCGTTAAAATGGTATAGGTATCATCATAAAAGCAGTTACGTAGACCAATGGAACAGAATGGAAAATCCAGAATAATTCACTCCTTCACAGCCAATTGATTTTTGACAAAGTCACCAAGAACATATGTTGGTGAAGGAGAGTCTCTCTCTTGAACCAAGTGTGCTAGAAAAATCAGATATACATATGCAGAAGAATAGAACTAGACCTCTATCTCTTACCATATATAAAAATCGATTCAAAATGAATCAAAGATTTAAATGTAGACCTGAAACTACAAAACTTGTAGAAGGAAATGCATCAAGACTTTGGGATCAGCAACGTTTTTTGAGATAATACCCCAAAGCAAAGAGAACAAAAGAAAAACTATAGACAAATGGGATTACATCAAACTAAGAAGTTTCCCTACAGCAAAGGAAATAATTAAGAGAGTCATGACAGAATGGGAGAAAATACAAACTATTTTCTGACAGGGGCTTAATATCCAGAATATACAAGGAGCTCAAACAAAAAACAGCAAAAAAGCGAGTAAAATTAGCAAATGATCTGCATAGGTATTTCTCCATAGAAGATCTACGAATGGCCAACAAGTATTTGAGAAGATACTCAGTGTCACTAATCATCAGGAAAATTCAACTCAAAACCACAATGAGATATCATCTCACTTCAATTAGAATACCCATTATCAAAAAGAAAAAAAAATTTTTTTTAAATGCTGGCAAGGTTACAGAGAAAAGGGAACTCCATACAGTGTTGGTGAGAATGTAAATTAGTACAGCCATTATGGAAAATAGTAACATTTCATCAAAACACTGAAAATAAAATTGCCATATGATCTTCAATGATGTAATGTTTAATTCGAATTGTCAACTTCACTGGATTAAGAAATGCCAATGACTAAGAGGCCTCTGGGTGTGTCCATGAGGGTGTGTCTAGGAATGATTGGCATGTGGGATAGTGAACTGGAGAACCTCCCTAAGTGTTGGTAGCCCTGCCCAACAGGATAGTTACTTGGATAAAATAAAAGTTGGAAGAACAAGGCAGCAAATGCAGATGCAAACTCGGCTCTTCTTGAACGGGTTCTTGATGGTTGCTTTGTTCATCTAAGGATATCGGACTCTCATTTCTTCACTCTTCCAAAGCGGACTCTGCCAGTAATTCTCCAGGTAGTTTCCAGAAGCCTTGGTCTCCGTCTAGGATAGCTCTATTGATCCTTCTTGTTCTGGGGTTTCCACCTCTTGAACTGCGCGCAGCTACTGGTTCTTCCAGCTCTCCAGCTGCAGACAGCCATCGTGGACTATCCAGTTTCTGGATTTATTAGACTAGCCAATATAATAAATTCCCTTTTATAATCACTTTTTTATTCTGTTTCTCTAGAGGAACCCTGACTAATACAAATGCTATTCACAACAGCCAAAATACGGAACTAAGCTGGGTGTCCATTAATGGATGGATGGATTTTAAAAAAAAAAAGTGGTATATATTATACGCAATGGAATTTTATTCAGACTTAAAAAAGATGAAATCCTGTCATTTGTGGCAACGTGGATTGAACAGGAGGATATTATGTTAAATGAGATAAACTAGGCACAGAAAGACATATATCACATGTTCTCTCTCCTGTATGGAAGCTAAAGAGGTAGATGACGTAGAAGTAGAGAGTAGAATAGAATTCATGAGACCCAGGAGGGGGAGAAGAGGGAATAAAATGAGAGGGTGGACCACAAGTACCAGAATACTGTTAGGTATGGGTTGGGGGAGTCGTTCTATATCATATGGCTCCGTAGGGAAATTATATTCTACAACAGTTAATTACATATTTCAAAATAACTAAAGGAGAAAGGTTTAAGGGTTCCAAACACATATAAGTGATAATGTTTGAAGAGATGGAAATGCTGATTACCTGATTTCACCATTACAGATTGCATACATGTACCAGAATATAATCCATACGCAAATACTAAGAAAGGAAGGGGAGCTGGGGATGTAGCTAGGTGGCAGAGCATCTGCCTAGCATGTGTGAGGACCTGTGTTCAATCCTGAGCACTGAGGGGAAGGAAAGAGAGAGAGGAAAGAAGGGAGGGAGGAAGGAGAGGAGCACCTTACTGGTTAAAAATCCAGTGTCACATAAGATAGGTTCCTTCACAGTCACGTTCCAGAGCACAAAGGTGATTTCCACAGCATACTATTTACAAGGTAAGGGGGGAAACTTATAAAGAAAAGGTAAGGTATCCGTCTCCCTACCTCCCTTAGTCCTCATGAGAGGTGGGAAAGGCCAGGGCATCACAGCTGACCTCTCCATGTGGGTTTGGGTTCCCGGTAGGGACCTGGTCCCCAGCTGATATCCCTTCTTTTAGGGCAGGACTGAGAACAACCTTATTGGACAACTGATTTTGATGTGAGCTATTTTTAGAGCTCCCTGGGAGGCAAACTTCCAGTTTCTGGAGATCTTAGAGCCCATGAGATATTGTGGTCCCATAAGCTCAGGGGAGGATGCATGGGTACACCCTACTTTAGAAAGGGGTGCCCCAAATCCCAGCTGGCTTATTTTCCAAGCTAGAGGAAGTTCCTGGGGGTCATCTTCACTAAATTCTGCTTCTTATATCACATCCATTAATTAAGGATTCTTTTAGTTTTTTATTCCACTACAAATTCACCCAAGAATATTGACATCCAACCCTAAGTATACACCTTGTCTATAAGGGAATCAGTGAACAGCCTAGGTAAACAGAGCTGTCAAAAACAGACAGCATGAGTTACACATGTGCACATTTAATCTTCCCCCTCCCCAGATTATAAATTCTTTGGATTCAGAGAATGTGTCATTCCATCACCCACAGTGTTTAATCTTCTGCCCTGTAGGGTAATAGAAGCTACATTTATTAATTTACTAAATTATGAATAGTACTCCTGTCAGGCACTAGTTCTCTTATAGCCATCATTTCATTGAATTTTCATAACCCTTCAAGGGTAACGCATTGATAATACCCATCATGCAGGCAAAGAGACCAAGGCTCAGAGGAGTTAAGTGTCATGCACATGAGTACACAGGGAAACAGTAATGGGGCTGGATTTGAGCTGAGCTCTAAGAACCGTGAAGCCCTTCTTCCATTGCATTGTCCTCTGAGAACACAGATTCACGATAAATATCAATGAATAATCAAGTGTACTTCATCTTTGTATTTCCAAGCAGGGTTATGAATAATGATCATTGAGACATGAAGATTTACATTATCATAATACAGTCATATCTACATAGTTGTACCCAGATAAAAGCCAACTCCTAAACTTAGAGTCAAACTAATGACAATGGGATAAAATATCTAATACTACTGTATAAGTTGGTTTTCTATTACTGCAACACAATACCTAAGAAAATCAACTTAGAAAAAGAAAAGGTTTCTTTCAGTTCACAGTTTCAGAGGTTTCATTTCATGGTTGACCTATGGCAAGGCAGCACATCATGGCAGGTGGCAGAGAAAGCTACTTCCATTATGGCGGTGGGAAGCAAAGGAAGAGGAAGAGGAAGGGTCCAGAGTCCCAATATCTTGTCAATCTGAATGATCTCCCACTAGGCCCTACCTCTTAAAGGTTCCAACACCTTCCAGTAGCACCAAGCTGAGAACCAAGCCTATCACATATGAGTCACCAGGGGTCATTTGCTATTAGAAGCATAGCACTAGGCTATTAAATAAGTTGAACCCTGAAAGTGCAAGCCCTTCAAAACTCATGGCTTTTGCCACCCCACCCTATCCCTTAGATAAAAATCTTGAACTGGATCATAGCTTTTCCAATTGCTCTACAGTAACTGGAAAAGACTCACCTCTATTTTCAGAAAGTAAAATGTCCAGCTCAGTTTAATATCAAAACTCCAGACTCCTAATCAAAGTTTCCTCTTTCAGTTTGGGACTCCCTCAGTTCAGGGTGTGGCGCTTGGGATGCTGGCAGCTCTCTGCTGGCCTTTGTGTGTGTGGTGGTGGTCCTGGGGATCAAACCCAGGCCTTGCACACACTAAGCACATGCTCTACCCCTGAGATGACCTTTTCTGACACAACTGGTAGGTGGCTGATGAGCTACAGGTCATGCCTGGTTTCACAACCACTGCATTTATAATATCAAACCTGCTGTTCTTGGCCTCTGATGATTTTGCTAAAGCAGAGAAATGATAGGAAAAGCTGTGTTCAGCATCCTGTTACATGAGCATAACACAAAAGAGAGCTTTTTTACAAATAAACAACTTGAAGATAGAGAAGAGAGGTAAATAATGTGATCCATGAGGGGAAAGGGAAGACATTAATAACGATGCCATCCATGAGGCAGTTACTTTGGGCCGGCCTGTACACTAGGTACTCTGCACAGGCCACTTTACTGATCCACAGATGAGCCCTATGAGGGAGGTATTGCTATTCCTGCCTGCGCTGTGCATCCTCCTGCAATTTTACAGATGAGGAAAGTGAAGGTAATACTTTTCCCAAGATCACAGGGTGACTCATCTGAGTCCAAAACCCACACAGTTGACACCCCAGTAACAGAGCCTTTGAAGAAGCTGTGTAGAGGGAGGATGCCGACTCTATGAAAACCATTGAGAGCTTCTCAGTTGTCCTACAAGCTAAGTCATTACCAATCCCAACTTTCCAACACAGAACACCCCCCAACCCCCACCCCCACCCCTCAAAATTGCTTTATTGGCCAAGGATGCCAACCCCATTCCTTTTCAACCAGAACGTTAAAGCATGGCACACTTCCGACCTAGAAAGAACCTCCAGTTCTTCTAAAGAAATCTGTTCGTCACCTTTTTCAGGACCTAACTGAGAACTCAGATACTGAGTTGGGTTTGCCTAATTTATCCCATCAGCAGTCATTCACACCCATTCGACTGGTAGCCTTGCGATTCGCTCTTACTACCACTAGATGGCGCTCTTGCGATGGTAAGATGACCGCTCTGACTCGCCTAAAAGGAACCAGGAATTTGATAAACTTTGTTTATAAATCAGGAAATAAGGCAACAGTTAGACAGATACATATTAAAGCAGACCTGAGTAAGAGGGTAGGTGAACTTCAGGTTTACAAGAAGCTGAAACTACCTGTCTTTGTATTATATGACTACGATCATATGATGTACATTCAGCCGATTGGAGTAATCATGGACTTGGTCACTTTCCTCATTAAGAAATCAAGATTCGCAGATGTGAAGTGGCTTATTGAACGGTAAAAACTAAATCGTGTGTGTGTCATTTTGAAATTATTGTATACCATTCCATGATACCTATAGCTATATATTCAGTAGTGGGATTGCTGGATCATAAGGGGCAGTTCTATTTTTAATTTATCAAGGAACCTCTCAATTTTATTTTCCATAATGGCTATGTTAATTTACTCGTTCTCTTCTTTTTCAGACCCTGTTTGCAAGACAGCTAAGCAGTTCTCACAAAAGCCCATATGTGCAAAGTTCTTGCCTAAAGTAAAGGTTATCTCAGGTTGTGATAACTTTTCATAGTTAGTATGAATAAGAGCCTTCCGTCCCACCCCTGGAACGCAGTTCAGAACTAAAACCATGAGGTTAAGCACATTATCATAACATGATATCCCTGAGAAAAATAAAGGGAATTCCACTCTGACATATAGTTGATTGTTTCATCTCACCAGCCAGTGAGCACAGGTTAGAGGTCCCATAAAACACTCAATTAATATATGAAGGAGCAACCAACTCAGATTTCAAAAACTTCAGCCACTTTGGAGCATGAAGGAATCTGAGAGAATTTTTTTTTCAGTTACATGACCTCCAGGCCCCCAGTAGTCCAGCTTGCACAAAGAAGAAGCCCTTCAACATAATCTCATCTGAGGAAAACCTGCTTATAGTATATACTGAAAGATGCCAAAGAATACTACATATAGAAAGATACAATCCTCATTCCTGTCTTTTAAAAAAAAATTGGCACTGATAATGGAGAGCTACACACACAAAAAAGTTTTTTAAAAAAATACTTAAATAATTATGTTGTGAAAACAAATTGAATGATCTAAATACTAAAAAGTTAATGAATACTTGGCAACTAAATGCTGTAGATCAAAGGCCCTGGGAATATAGAAGTTAGAGCCACCAAAAGTCAGCCTCACTGGCTTGGTCTCACAGATGAGGTGGGGTGACAGCCCCCAAAGTGGGTAGATTTAGGAACTAGCAGTTTACTTCTTTTAACCCATATATTTGGCCCCACGCCCTGCCTTTTTGATATCTGGAGCCTAAACCTCCCTGAGACAGGTCTGTTGCTGCTTGTTTTATGACCATGGCCACTTCCCAAGTGGAGAAGCCAAGCTCCATCTGAGGATAATTTATTTACTAGAATCATTAGTGACCCCATCAATTTCAGCAAAGCTATCCCAAACTGAAGTATGGCATAGGGCTGAGGTTAGCTGAGTCTCTACCCTGCTGGCTGTCCCCTCGGGCCCTTATTGCAGTGTCTCAGTCAGGGATTCCCTGCTAAACCCAGTGCTATTCCAACCTCCTCATTCAATACTGGACAGGAAGCATGGGGTCCGGCATGGGGTCTGCAGAGATGATGAAGCATGACCTTTGCAGCCTGAAGGGCACATGGTCTTCACATAAATTCAGTTTAGTAAGGTGAGTATGATAATAGCTGCAAACACAGGGAGCTAGGGAAGCAGGGAGGGAGTTAAAGGTTTTCCGAATGAGGCAGAAAAGGAAATGAGCCTTGGAAAAGTTGACCAGACCAAGGGAGAGTTTCATGGGAAGGGCATTAGAAGAGACAATACCACAAACCAAGACAGGGAGTGGGAAACTTTGGGTCAGAGCAATGGTATGCTGGTGCTGGTTCTTTCCTGCATATTCAGGAATTTTCAGTTGTTATTAAATCTTTGGTAGCTTGAAATTGGCCCCAGTAGGAGCATTTATGCCACAGAAAATGGCAAGTGGTATCACATAGGACTCTTCTATTTGGGGAAGAACCAGTTGACCAGCACACCATTATATACAACCATATACACAAAAAATCAAAAGCAGTTTGTTAATTCTAGAGGGAATGGGACTCTTGGTTACAAGTAACGTGACTTTGTACTAAGGATGCTGGTATCTCTTGTGGGCTCCAAGGAAGGTGCAGGCCTTCAGGAAAGGATGTCACCAAGAACTTGAATACTGTCTCAGCTTTCAACCCTGCTTTCTTCTGATACCTCTCTGTCTCCTCTTCATTTTTTCCCCTCTCTCCTTCCTATCCTCTTTCTCCTAGTAGCGCCTCTGTTCTGGATAGTAGAAAACACGGCTGCCAAGGATCTTAAAACTTAATTAGGATAGCTACAAGTCCCAAAAAAGACTTCCTCATTCCAGCTCCAAATGGTCATTTTTTTTTCCCCTTTAACCAGATGTTCACTTCTGGATGGACAGATCGATCACCTGCAGTATGTATGATCCAGGGAAGGGACTGTGATTGGTCCCTCTTTGGTCAGTCGATCATTCAGAAGAAAACAACTGGCCAGAGGCTAAAGGAACAACACAGCTTGCAGGTAACCATGTGCTGGTGTCAAGGTGGCTCTTCCCAGAGGAAAGGAGGTCCCAAGCAGAGAGGCAACAGGTTCCAAGACAGGGAATAGTGGCAGAAGGCCAGCCTGCAAGGTAGGGGGACTTGGGGGCTGGTGGGTTTGGGCTTTGCCCAATGGATGGCTCAGGGCACAGCAGTAAGACACCTGGGGAGGAGTCTCAGGATCACATTTCTGTTACGACCAAATCATCACGGCCCCACTGTGGAGCTCGGCTGGGTGATGGGTTAGACTTTGGCAGGGGGGCAATTAGAAGGCAATTGCTCCCATTCAGGCAAGATTCTTGCAAATTTGTTCAATCTAACCTTAATATGATGTTGTATTATGTTACCTCTTTTTCTTTTTGCTGGCTTCATTCTATTGCTATTCAGCCCCTTCTCTCCCTGGTTCATTTGATAGTGCAACGATCACCTTCCCTTACCCAAAAACCATAAGTAAATTCATTTATTCCCTATGTCAAATAAGATCTAAACTATATTCACATGATAAATCCTTTTAGTTCTC
Source organism: Sciurus vulgaris (assembly GCF_902686455.1). Taxonomy (NCBI): domain Eukaryota; kingdom Metazoa; phylum Chordata; class Mammalia; order Rodentia; family Sciuridae; genus Sciurus; species Sciurus vulgaris. The sequence continues at coordinate 60,230,766 of NC_136473.1, forward strand.
CATTATTGCCTCTCTTAATAAGATGAGAACTTTAAAAGACCTTTCCTTCTCAACTTTTTCCTTTAGACCTTCAGAATGCTCGCCTCCAATGGATCATTATAATGATTTAGAATGACTTTTATTTTGAATTTTAATTTTTTTGTCCTAGGAACCAAACTCAGAGCCTTGCATGTGTTAAGTGTGCTCTATTCTACTGGACTACACCCTAAGCCCCATCTTACTTAATAAAGAAAAATCAAAGCATAGTTTAAGAGTATCAAACAATAAGAAGTAGAATGGACTGAAATAGAACTGGAAAGATGATAGGGAAGCAGGGGAAGAGCCATGGGAGACTTGGAGCCTGAAACTCAGGGACAAGCTGGAAAAAAAAAAGGAAGAGGTTGAGTTTAAGCACTCAGCAGGCTCCAGAGCAGAGCAGTAAGATGGAGGAAAAGACTGGAATTTCATTTTAATGACTTTTAGTTGTTCATCTCTATTTCCTTGTTAGATTGTGTTTGTACCCAGACTGCTGATCCATCTGGGGTCCCAGATGTGTATAGGTTGTAATTTGCTGTGTCTTTTATGAAAGTCATTGTCAAAAATCCATTCAGAGAAGTTTTATATTTTTAGTTGAAATATAGATACAGAAAACAACACTGAAATGGGAGAGCAAGTTCTTAGCATGTGCAAGATCTTGGGTGCAATTCCCAGCTCAAACCCCACCCCGCAAAGAAAAGAAAAAGAGAAGAAAGGCACTCAAGTAAACAGATTGATGCATTTTTACAAACTGGCTACGAGCATACAAGTCCAGAAATAAAATATTTCTTGCACCTAGGAATTCACCCTTGTGCTCCCTCTTGGTCTCTATTAATCTGCCCAACACTCAGTTACAACAGAAGAGGTAACTTTTGCCTGTTTTCATATTCTATGAGTTCAACTGCTTTGGTCCAACCTTATGTATGTGATATTGATCCATATTGTAGACAAAAAAAATTTGTGGATCATTCATTCTTATTGGTGCATATAATTCCATTGGGTGAATATGCTACAATTTATCTCTTCTTCCATTGATGAGCATCTGGGTAGTTTCCAGTTTGGGATTACTATAAATAGTACTGTGATATATCCAATTTACAGTTTATACAAAGCAGTTCATGTGAAATGCAACACTAAGTTCCTTATTCTCTAAACTATTAATTTATCTGCCTTCAAGGGATAGATACAAATTTTTAAACATGCCTGAATGTAGCCAATCTAATCATAATCACAGAGGGCTGTAAAGGGACATGGAGAAACAGATAAGAGAACAAAATAACAATAATAATGAAACAAAATAGAAATTTGTCTCAAGTCAGTAGCAATGCAAGGTCACACATCCAACGCGCACCTTAATCCCCTAGGAACAGTCTGCCTCCAATAAGCCGGTTCTCTGCTCTTGCATCCAGCCTCACGTAGTAATAATAGAACAACGTAATGTTTCATTTACCCTATCATTAACATGCTATGGTCACACTTTCCTCAGCAGCTACCCATATTACCATTTTTGTTAGAAGACAAATGTGAAATTTAATGATTCTCTGAGAGAGACTCTGTCGTGTTTTAAATTGCTTCTCCCCCTCATCCCTTTTATTCTTCATATCTCCATATTCATTTGCCTTCGAGATGGGAGCCAAACCTATTCATTATGTAGGAAACAAAATACAAATGACCTCTAAATAAGGCAGCGCACAGTACACCCCCCGAGTTTGTAGGTAGAAACACGCACACACAGAGTTTTCCACTGTAAGAATTTTCTACCTTATTAGAGTTGACATTTAGTCCTGCATCTGAATTGTAGAAAATGATTCTCCTAAAATAAACTGGGAGAGCCCTGATGACCTTGCCATCTGCATGAATTATTTTAACTCTGGAGTTTAATGAAAGCTGTAGTAGCAAATGCTGCCTGGCTATCTTATGGTTTCACCTAATAATCAGATTTCCTGTTTCCGACATGAAGTAAAAGAAGAAGACAGAAAAGGTGGGGACCGGGGAGAGGAGATCCTGAACAGGAGTAGACATCACAATGGTTGTTAACTGAATCACGACAATGGCATCAGGTAGGTTTCCCAGGTGCAGATAGGAAGCAGGTGGAAACATTCATAATTAGCAGTCAATATTGTCAGTCCAGCAATTGACTCTCCAGATAAAAATACTGTGTTTAGGATGAGCATTTGGGAGGGACGCTCTGCCAACAAGCCTAAATGATTTTTCTACATTATTGATCTGTTCTTCATTTGTAAATGAAATTTTTTTATTTGAACAGCTTTGTATTTTCAACTAGTTTTGGGCCGGCAAAAAGATGCGACATCAAGAACACAAAGACCTTCGGGCTGGATCATGTGTGAACTGTGTGACTCTGAGCGTGTCACAACCTCTCTGGGCCTGTTTCTTTGCTGATGTGTCTTTAAAGGGAGGTAATTGATGTGAAAGCACTCTTTGCAAGTGGTAGAAAAGTGGCTCATTGGAGGCCTCCTCCCTGCTTGTGAGGTGAGCTTGCGACAAGACGCTTCCCTTGGGAAAATGAGTCTCACAAAGCAGGTACCAGCTACTATAAACGTTTGTATTCGGTCCTCTTATTTATTTATTTTTTCTGTTCTGTTTCTGGATTCTAGGCCCAGGTGGAAAGACCACATGTAGATACAGGTGAGCTCTCTGGACACTCTAAGGCTTGTCTCCACGATGGCCTTGGTTTTATTGCTCCGTAACTTGAGTGCATAGATGGGGCTATTGGTAGGGGTAGAGGGCAGAAGGAGATGGTGAGGGACCTGGACTTCAGGATTACCAAAACACATTTTTCTTTTTGCTTTAAATATAAATTGGAAGAGAAAGAAAAGCAGAGACCAATGATCCTCTGGGGCACACCTTCCTTGCCATCTCAGGGGGAAGGCCTCTGCAGTGGGGCTTGAGGGATCCCAGGAGGCTGTTTAGCTTAAAAGATACTGTTGTCACTAAGTACTCTAAGCTGCACCCTTAGACCCTTTTGGTTAAATGGAACCCAGTTGAGATGAGGACTTTAACGTCAGATATGATAGGTAGGCAAGTATCAAATGATTTTTCCAGGACTATGGATTACCCTGGTAGTAAAATGGTCCTGGGATTGGGATACGGTGGAGAACAGAAAAAGCATCCATTTGCAGAAAGTCAACCCAACATGAGGTTCTAGGACAAAAAACATGGACTCAGTCCTCAAGGGAGTCAGAGAGTAGTGACTCAAAGCATAAGCAGGTAAAAAGGCAAAGTAGAAACTGCAAAGATATAGAAATTTGTACATTGCAAGACCAAATTCTCACTTCACAGATAAGAAAACTAAGACTCAGAATGAATGTAAGGCTCAGAGTAAATGACTTGCCTAAGGTAATTTGGTCAATGGCAGAGGCACACTAAGGATCCAGGCCTCCCACCTCAGAGACAATTGCTCCTCTCACCAACCCCCTTCCTAGACATTCTTACTTCTCCCCTCCCCAGAAGGGCTGCTGCTTACTTAGTATCTCGAATTCCCAGGTCTGGGTTAAACATCTATATGGTTACTCTGTTATAATTCTTACTATGATTTTATATGGTTTGTCCCCCGAAGGTTCCTGTGCTGGAGGAGAGGATTCCAATGTATCAGTATTGAGAAGTGATGGAACCTTTAAGAGGTGGGTCCTAGTGGGAGGTCATCAGGTCATTAGGAACACACCCTCGGAAGGAATTCATGAATTCCCATCTTGCAGAAGTAGGTTGGGTCTCTGGGACAGGACTGGTTAATAACAGAGTGGGTTCTTATAAAGCGAGTTTGGCTTTCTTGGTGTCTCTCTCTCTCTCTCTCTCTCTCTCTCTCTCTCTCTCCTCTCCCCCTTGCCATGTGCTCTCTCCCTCACATGTGCTCCCAGCATACTATGCCATCTGCCGTGCTGCAACACAGCATGAGTCCCTCACCAGATGTGGCTGCCTGATCTTGGACTATCAGCCTATTGCTGCATAACAAATTACCCCCAAACTCAGCTTCTTAAAATAACAACATTTATTTTGCTCATGAATCTTCCAAATTTGGGCAGGGCTGCATGCCGACAGCTCTGCCTCTGTTCCAGTTGGCTTCAGTTGGGGTGATTCCAGGCTGGGAGCTGGAATCAAATGCAGGTGAACTTACTCATATGTCTGGTGGTTAAGGCTGGCTGTCAGCTTATCAAATATTGTTGTTTAGAACAACTACACATAGCTTCTCCATGTGGACTGGGCTTCCTCACAATGTGGTGGCTGGGTCCTAAGGGTGAGTGTCATGAGATAGAGTGAGCCAAATGGAAGCCATATTGCTTTTTGTGACCTAGCCCAACAGGTCTCACAGACTCGTCACTACATTCAATTAACAGAGGCAATTGCAATGTCTCCCTACCCCCAGCTTTAAGAAAATGGAAAATGGACTCCATCCCTTGGTGGGGAGTGGCAGTGTCTGGGAGTACATGTGGAAGCAGAAATATGTCTGTGTCATTTCTGGAAAACACATTCAGTCACAGGGATTCTTGTGATGGTGAGGTCGTGGGCCCTCCTGGTCAAGAGATTTTTAATTTTTTTACTTTCCTTATTATCACAGGAATGCACAGGACTGCTTCACATTACAAACTTAAATTTCTTTCCCTTTGACTTATGTGTTTAAAATTAAAACCAATATCCTAAATTATATGGAGAAAACAGGCAGTAATGCAAGGAATGCATCCATATGCTTTCATGAAAAATAGTTTGTCAGGAACGAAATAAGATTCTTATTGTTTTTGCTGGCACTGGGTATGATCTTACATTGATGTTTATTCTAGTAGGAGACATGCTTTTTCAAAAGCTTTCAAAATAAATTCTTCCCTTGCTGTCTGCATACACATTTCCATCTGTTCATGGTTGATGAGGGGGTGTGGACCAACTTTCTTCAAGGTCATTGAAAGCAAACTCTTGTTGCATCACAGTAAACATTTTCACTTCATAAAATTACTTACAGATTAATTGGAGGAATGCATTTCAGTGCCCTTCAACCTGCAGCTCTCTTGGATGCCTAAAGTCTCCCACTGAGAGCATTTCAATATAGTCCTTAACCAAGCAGGTAAAAATAAAAACACTGGGGGCCAGGAGTGTAGTTCAGTGGTAGAGCACTTGCTTAGCACACAAGGGGCCCTGGGTTTTATCCCCAGCACAAGGGGGAAGATGAAAGCTTTGGACAGAAAGGAAACTCAAACTAATTAACCCAATGTGACATGTTCAAGATTGGAACCCTACTGAATTTGCCTCAAAAAATGAAGCCAAAACTTGGCTCTATGCTTCAAAAGTACACTGAGAAATTGGAAGTGGGCTGTTGATCTCATGTAGATTTCTTCTGGCTCTCTCACTCATCTTTTTGAACACTCCTCCTCATTAATTTTCCTGAAATAGATCCTGTTCCTAGTTTCTACTGTCTCCATCCTGAGGTAGAGGCCTCATTTTCTGGTGCCTTTTGCAGTCACCTGACTGAACTTTCTGTCTCCTCCTTCCAACCCACACGCTGACAATGATGATCCTCAGCTCAAGAGCCTTCAATGGCTATGAATTAAAACTTACATTTCTTCATCCAGTGTTAGAGACCCTTCATAGCTAGGCCTGGACTGTTCAACTTCATTTCCTGTTACTTCCCTTCATGCACATTCTCTTTCAAAATGAACCACTGGGATTCTCCCAACAGAATTTTTAAAAAATCATTGCACTTCTGCTCCTGATGTTCCCTTGGCCTGGAGTACTCTTCTTTTGACCTGTATAAATCCTACCTATTTTTCAGGATCTAACTGAATTACTCCATGCAGTCTTCCCTAATCCGTGTGGCTGATGGGGACTTATCCCTTTTCTGAACTATCAAAGTACTTTATTATCTATTTTTCTCAAGATACTCACACATTTCCTTTTTCTACCTTGGGTTATAGTTATTTAAAAATATGTCTTAATTTTTTATCAGACTAGGAGCTTCTTGTGGATAGACTATATATGCGGAGTTCATTTTTGAAATTACTAAAGCATCTAGCACAGCCTTTGACACCTAGCTGGGGATCAACCTCAGTGTTTATCACTCTGAACTCATCAGCTTCCCTTCCAAATCTGTGTCTTCTCTTGACTTCTCTGTTTTTTTAATGATGCCATCCTCTTTCCACACTCAGTACCAAACCAAACCAAAATCCCCCTTCTGTTGATTTTTCTTGTGTAATCCTACATCTGTTTTTTTAAAATTGCATTTTCCCCAATTGCTGCTTGCCTACTTTTATTTCTTATGACCTGAGACTTTGGAAGGCGTACTGGCCTTCAGCATCTCCATCCTCAAATCCGTTTCACAAAAATGCACCAGTTTAATGTTCCATGTGAGCACACCCCACTTCTCAGAAACTTCAGATGATTACTGGCTGCTTTCCACACGAGTCTGAATGCCTTAATCTCACAATTTAGAGTTCCCCCCAGTCTCACACTGACCTTCTTAGCTTTATCTCCCAGTTTTTCTCCACTGAACCCTTTCCTCTAACCCAAACCAAAGTGTCCCTGCTTGGCCTCACCTGCATCATTTGGACCAGTCTATCCTTGCGTCCAAAGAGAGACTGTATTCCATCTTTGCCTCATAGAATCCTAACCATCCTTGATTCTGGGCCAAGTACCATGTCTTCACAAGGTCTTCCCAGATCCTATTGACCAGAAGTTCTCTCTGGATATACCAGTTTTCCCTGATGGTCTTCAGAAAAGTTTTTAAAGGAACTTCCCTGCAAGGTGGCCCTTTATATACCTTTATCACAAGCTATGACTAACAAGTTAAACTTTTTGTAAGTAGGATTATTAAAATGTCATATTAATGAGCCATTACTAAATACACATTATGTCATTGCTCATAAATCTAATTTCACTCAACGTGGTGTATTTGCTGTGTTGGTCAGCCTGTAGCAGTCCCTCTTGGTGCTCTCACCCATTTCTTTGGGTTGAACTTCTATCAACTTCCAAGGGCAAGCATGTGCATCTCTTTGCACAAGGGAACTGGAGCAGGAGTAGTGGGTTCACACTCCAGGAGCGACCCTTGACCGATGGCTGACAGGAGCTGGTATGTACATACCCACACTCCTCAGGTGGACTAAATCTTAGAGGTATGTTTTACGCAATTGTCCAGCATTCTCCCTAGAGCTTAAGCTCTGGCCACCACCTAGAGGTAGTGGGCTTGATAACATACCATGTGTAGCCACCTCTTCCCTTTTCTATCACCTCCCCTTTCCTCCTAATGCCTCCTGCTTCTCCCAAATAAACTACTTGCCTCTGTGTCTCCTTCTGAGGGAATGCAAACTGGGACACCATAGACAGGTGTCCCACCACCTTTTGCTAGTCCCACCAAAAAAGAAAGTTAATACTCTCACCATCAAGTTCCTACAAGGAAGTCATGTACAGAGTTCCAGATTAAGTTTTCTCTTCCTTGGCCCCATCACCAACAATGAGAATGAGTTTCCATTTTGGACTGAGTGGTTTCCATCTCTGGTATCCTTTGCCATGATCCATCACTCACATTTGGGCATGTGACTCAGTCAATAGGATTCATCAGACCTATCCCTCAGATCTATCTTCTAGTCCACTGATAGAGTGATCCTTATAAAATTCCCTTGCTTCAGAGCTCTCCCTTCAGGTCACAGGCCAGGCTCCCTGGCACGGTACTCAAGGCCTCTTGTGCATTCCTCATGCCTGCCTTCTTGTTTCATCCCCTATAACTCTCCCTCACATCCCTGGGCTAGCCTAATGGGAAGCATGGAAGTTTCTCTCCCCTCTGCCCCTGTGTGCTGTTCTCTCCTCCTGGAAAGGCCTCATTCCACTGCTCCTATGCCCCTTCTGAGTCAAACACCTCACCTTTTGATAACCTGAGTTGTCAGTTGTTTTAGGAAATGTTCACTGGTTTCTATAGGTCAGAGGTATGACATGCTCCTTGGTGAATATCATTATGTCACAGCACAGCTATAATTATTTATGCTTCATATTTAGTCTGCTATGCTACCCTTAAGGAAAGACCATTTTCCAACGAGAAGAAGTATAATGCAGCTGAGATCTTGCATGACTTCTGGAGCAGAGTGGGTTCAGTCCAAATCCCAGCTCCAACACTTAGCAAGTTGCTGAGACAACTTAAGCTCTCTTTCCTCTTCTAAAAGATTGGATAATAGAACCCAACTCAGACGGTTTTTGTGTGTGTGAAGATTAAAAATGAGTGGAAAATGCAACACAAGTAGTAACTGACACAGAAAGTACTTAATAAATATTAACTACTATTAGAAATAGCAATGTTATAAGTATTAATGCTGGGATTACTTACATGTCAAAGCAGAGACTCCTTAGTGAGGGACATACATTTGTAAAACTCTTGAAAAAGAGGATTTCTTGGGGTCCCCCACAAACCTACTAAGTCAGAATGTCTTGGGTTACAGATTGGAGGAAACGAAGGAGATGCAATGTAGGACCCTGGACTAAAACAAGGACATTTGTGGTACAATTTGCAAAATTTAAATGATGTCTATAAATTGATTAATGGTCTCACATCAGTGTCAATTTAAGGTTTTAATAAATGTGCAATGGGGACATGTTTGGGGAAAGCTGGGTGAAGTCCAGGAACTCTATATGCTATTTTTGCCATAATTTGTAAATCTAAAATTAATTCAAAATAAGTTTAAAATTTTTCCTAGACCAGGGCAGGTATATTATGGAAAAACTCCATCAATTAATGATTTTGATCTGCACCACTGCTTAATGAGTGTCTAGAACACAGATGGTCCCCTACTTCAATTAAGTGAATTGAATGATTTATTCCACGTATCTTGGATGATCATTTAATGTTGGGTGATCTTTTGGTCATCTCTCTAGTAAAACTGTAGGCACCCAATAGATGAGGCCATTTAATTATTTTGTTGCCCCTATAGGACATAACTCAGTTATACCATAGTTTCAATAATAAATAGCCTTTGTTTTTATTGAATCTAATCAGCACTTCCTGCTATACATTCCCAAAGATACTTTAGCAGATTCCAGGAAGGTTGATCTCTTTCCCAAAGTATTTTGGACTTCTTTAAACTCATTACTATATCTCAGAATACAAGTGAACAGTTTTGAACCCATATCTTCTCTAAACATGTATGTTTTAATTGGAAAGAGTTCCATAAGAGAAGTAAAAAGTGGTATGTTCAATTTAACAGTTTTTCTTAAGTGCTTAAGTCATTATAATCTCAATAGGGGAAAAAGGAATATTCCTTTTGAAAAAAATAAACTACTGATTTTCATATTAGAGAAGACAAGAAAATTCTGAAATCAACAACATCTATCAATCAGGAAGCCTAAGTCAAAAACCTTGGGTGAAGGTCATGTAATACAGGAATACAGAAAAAACAACCCTGGGAAGTCATTCACCCCCCCACCCCCCGAAAGAAAGCCTTCTGATTTCCAAGGAAGAATAAAGATTTTACAAATGTCATTGAAACTATGTAAGATGGGAAGCAATGATACAGAATTTTATTTTTTTAATGCAATAATGGCCTAACATTATTATTTGTTTAACAACTAATCAAGGTCAAACTCAAAGAGGTTCACTCTCTGGCCGTGCTGCATTCACCTGTGTACCTGGTTCATCTGTATCAGGGAGGTTCTCTGTATTTCAGATGGGAGGCCTTGCATGGGCCTTCCTTTCTGATCAAGACTTTTGCCTCTTTACAGGTTTCCAACTACTCCTCTGCCCTTACTCATCTTCAATAATAAAGTCAGTGTCTGATTTTGTTTGCACTTGTTCCAGGAATCCTACTTAGGTGGTCAAGAATTAATGTGAAATGAACCAGGGTCTAAAATTTCTGTCACGAAAGACTAGACAGAAGAACTCCTTGTTTGGATATCTTTTGGAATCAGGATTCCCAGAAGGAAAGTAAACTGTATCCATTGATATATTCTTTGAACCTTACTGAATCTCCTGTATTGATTTCAAACTTGGATTCTGGGAAGCCAGATGAGTAACACCACCCTAAAGCAGGCTGAGTCAAAAATCCTGGGTGGTTAGACCATCAGGAGACAATCAGCAGATCTCCACTTCTGGTTTCACGTCTGAAGATGTTGAGTCATCCCACAGTTCACAAAGCAAGTGGTTAGTTGCTAATGTTCAGGCCTGGAAAAAGGCATTCAGATCGATCGTGCCACAGTTCCTGCGTTCACTCTGCACTATACATTTTCAAGTTACTGCTGCAGCATCCCTGGTAAAGCAGGCCCCCAATTTAGCTCCCACTCTGCCAGCACTGGGAGCTCTTCATTTCCCATGCTAGCCAGCTCCTTTCCTGGACAACTGTAGCTACGGCACACTTCCCACATGTCACTAATATCAACTGCAAACTGCCACATGGTTCTGTCCCCTGGAGTTAAACAGACTTTAAAGTATTTATTAAACACTTACTGTGTTTAAGATATTGATGTGAATAGGAAATACAAACACATATGATGCACATCTGAGATCTCTCAATATTATTATCATGAGGTCTGCTCAACAGGGGAGGAAAAACTATATAGAAGAGATCAACAATATTCCTTTATGAAAAGGAGTATTCAGTCTCACCCTAGGCCCCCTTTTCTCCAAGCTAAACACAGCCATGAACTTGACCTTGCAAAGCCTTCCCATTCCTCTCAGCATAAAATCCAGGCTCGCCCTCAGAGTCTCCATTCTCACCTCCAGCCTCTCTCCCTCTGCTCAATACACTCCAGTGCCGCAGGCTTCCTTGCCAGCTCTCTTCCCCATCTCAAGGACTTCATGTTTGATGTTCTCTCTGACTGGAAGGCCTTTCCCCCCACATTTCCACAGGACGGCTTTCCCCTCATTCTTCAAGTCTCAGAAGTCCCCACGTCCAAGGGACCTTCCCACAAAACTCTAAAGAACTTCTCAACACCTTCCTCTCTTCCATCCTCTCACTACAACATAATTTATCTCCTCTTGAAATTAGGTTGTTTGTTGACAGATTTAGTAGTTCATTATATGTCTTCTCCAACCTGAATAAGAGTTCCAAGGGCAGGATCAGGCCTCTGTTACTTCTGACAATATTCTCCTGCCACTCAGATGGAGTGTTCAGTAGCACTGTTAATGAACCAGATACCCTTTCATCCAGATTATTCTATGGAGGAAATCTCAATGAATCAAAGTCTCTTCTCACAATTTTGAACATGCAGCCTAAGACCCCACATGTGATAGAAGATAATGGAAACAGTTCCCAACTGTTTGCACAGAAGGTTTAATCAAATCCCCTAGAGCTAAATTACATCCTCCAGAAACATTTCTATGCATACCCAGAGCATCTGAGGGTTTCATTCTATTTGTTTTTATGTTAGTCAGTTTTCCAATAATGTAAGAAAACACTTGAGATAATCAACTTAAAAAGAAGAAAGGTTTATTTCACCTCACAGTTTTGGAGGTTTCAGTCCATGATCATTTGGCCCTGTTGCTTTTGCCTGTGGTGAGGCAGTACATCATGGCAAGAGTACATGGCAGGGGAATCTGCTTACCTCATGGCAGCCAAGCAACAAAGAGAGAAAGAGCAATATCCCTTTCAAGGGCACACCTCCTTATGAGCAGAAGCCTTCCAACTAGTCCCTACCTTTCAAAGGTTCCACTACCTCCCATTAGCACCACGGACTGAGGACCAAGCCTTTAACACATGGGCCTCTCATGAACATTTATCCAAACCACAGCAGATGCCTAATTATCGGAGAGGAAAGTGCCATTGTCTCCTGGAAGTGGCTCCTTTATGTCCATCTCCTGCCTGCCAGCTTTCTGCTACAGTGCACATGATCCATCGGACCCTATCAATGGCAACCCCATGCTCAGTTCTCTATGTAACATCTAAATGGTGTCTCTCGTGTGTTTCCAAATCTAATGAAGTTTCTGAATATTGTCTGATGAGATTCATTCTTATGACTAATATCTAGGGTTCTTGTAAATTCATGTTATGGTGTTTAACTCAGAGATACCTTTGAAATACCTAGAGCCTGTGGGTCCCATTTGAGGATATTCTGTGCCTGCTACTAATGGGGAAGTTTCAAAACATGTCTGCAAGGTCTTTGACACTCTTGCCGTCAAGCAGTAGAGGTAATGGTCCCTTTCGTTGAGCCTTGGCACAACTTTTGTGACCACCCTGACAAATAGAATGCACAGAATAGTACTGTCACTTCAAATACTAGGTCAGAAAGGCCCTGCAGCTTCTGCTCATCCTTCTTCTTGGGACATTCATTCTGGGAACTTTCCATCCAAATGACTTCTGAGGCCATCATGGTGGTGGGGAGATCACAGTGAGAGACCACAAAAACAGAGAAGGAAAGAGATTCCTGATGATCCCCAGGGGCATGAGTGAAGAGACCATCATCTGACTATAAAATCTGCAGAGCTGAGCTCAGCCAAATCCCAGAATCAAGAGCAAAAGAAATAATTTTTTAGACCATTATTTTGTGACTATTTTAAGCAAATAACCAGAACATCAACTCTCTCGAAAAGTATTTGGTTGATGCATAATATTGTAAGGGCTCTGTCATCACATTACCCAAAATACCATCATAGCTCTCTTCTCACGAATAACTAGAATAATAATGGCTGCCATGTGTCACACTCTTTCTGCATGCAGAGGCAGACCCTAGTCAAAGTGCCTTCTATAGACTATTTACTTGAATCCTTATAACTGTGGTAGATAATATTATGTTGACATACAATGAGGACTTGGCTTTAAAAGATATGAGAAGCCAAATATGAGTAGCCTGGGATCACAGATTCAGGTTACTCTGAATGAGGTGTTCTCCCATGGAAGAGGTTACGTGAACTTTTACAGACAAAGAACAAAGAATATCACAAACAAATGCATTTAACTATCACATTGCTGTGGGCATTAGGTAAGCGGACTAAGACAAGGAGGGGAAATCTTTCCTATAGGTATGACATGTTTTAGTGCTCTTAGCTTTAGGATTGATGGAGGAGAGAGGTCTGCAAATTTTAGTAGTCCATTCTGAGAGGTTTACCTAATAGTCATGAGAACATGAGGTCAGATACAAGGGTTAAAAGTAAGTTACTAGCCCGCTGCATGGGGGCATGCCTGTAATCCTAGCTGCTTAGGAGACTGAGGCGGGAGGACTGGGAGTTCCAAGCCAGATTCAGCAAAAGCAAAACCCTGTCTCTAAATATAAAACAAAGCGGAGCTGGGGATTTGGCTCAGTGATTGAGAGCCCCTGAGTTCAACCCCTGGTACCACCCCACCCCCCCAAAAAAAATGTTACTATTTTTCTAAAGGGCCTAAGATATCCCAGGATCATTTTGGCCTGTGACCCACAACATTCCATCTCTCCACCGTCACAGTGTTCTACCCAGCCAGGGTTAAACGGTCCTCAGTATCTTCAACGATGACATGACTTCTTAATAGAACTTCAACTACTTCACAATTCTTTTTCATCTAAGTAAGATAACATAACTTCAAGATATTAAATAACTTCTCCAGTGTTGTTTCCTCAGAAGATACTTGTGGAGGGCCTAGAGGGTTCTGCCCTGGGTTAGGAATTGGAAGCAATGAGGCCAGGGGGACACGTCCTTGGCCTCATGGAATTTACCTGGTGGTAGGCAGACAGATATTAATTAAATTTCACATTGATTAATGTAGCGACAAGGACACCGAAGTGGTATATGGTACAGGAAGGGCATAAAACCAGGAGATGGGATGGGGACTGCCAGGAAGAAGCACAGGGCTGAGGGTAAAGGCTGTGGTCAAGGTGCTAGAGCGCACTTGGGGAGCAAAGGAAAGAAGTGGCGTGTGTGGGCGGGAGTGCGGATGAGAAATCTGGGGCCAACATATGGTCATGTTAAGGATTTGAGTATTTTAAGTCCCCCATGAAGTAATGGAACAGTTTTGAGCACAAGGAGGGCATAATCAGAATTATGCTTTTAAAAAACTGATCTGATATTATTTGGGTTTTTAGAGGTTAAGTTCCATGTATTCCAAAATGGAGCTCATAATGAAGTCCTCTGGGGCTGAGGGTGTGGCTCAGCCTAGAGCGCAGGCACATGTTTAGGGAGCCCAAGACCTTGGATTCCAGCCCCTGCACCAAAAAGTACTCATTTGTGCTGCCTTTCGCTGCTCGTTTCTCCTGCCAGTTATTAGATTCCCTAATAGCAGGTAGAGCTTCCCACACTCCACAGTGAACTGCCACCAGCTCCTGTCCCAGAACTCTGCCTAGTGTCTAGAAAGGGAAGTACCTTGCTGCCTAAACTCCGCAAAGGGCTAACTGGGACACGGATTCAATACCCACATAAACAAGGGTCAGTCTGAGCTGCCTGCAGCTGGGATTCAGACCCTCTGGGATGTCTGAGGGGGCAGGGTCTGTAAGCCTCTCTTTGCCTGAATGAACTTGCAAGGGAAGGAAGAAGCCTATGTGGCCAGTGATTGTGGACAGGGCTTAGGGGAGAGGGAGGGATGGGAAGAGGCTAGGTCTCCATGGACTCCAGAGCCATGGAGAGTTGCTGTAGGGAGAAGCAAAGCAAGTAATTTCCAGGGCCTTCTATATGACCCAGGAGAACATACACGGAGCAAAGGTGCAGAGGCCACATCCTCACTTCTGCCTGGAACATGGGTACTTCAGCTCGGTGAAGACTTCAGGGCAGCAGAGACGTCTGTTCACCTGAGGGCAGGCAGCCTGGTGGACCTCCAACGATGGCGTGTTCTCCCTGAAAGTGGGTCCAGCCCAGAGTGAGAGCAGTGAGATACAAGCTCACCCTCTAACAAAAGGAGACATGAGATGTCTTTAGAGTGGCTTCTTAAGAGACCCTCCCCTAGCCCCCAGGATCCTCCAGGAATAACTGGCAAGGTTTTAAATCAGAGCGGAGAGTCTTTGTGCTGCTAGGGACATAAACCAGGGCATCTTGCAATTTCAGTTATTTTCTTCTTGGGGATGTGAGACCTGGGGGAGTTAGGCTATTCAGGGAACAGTGAAGAACCTACTGCTTTACTGATCATACATACAAAAGACGGAAAGGACAAGTACCCTTCCCAATCCTGTAGGGTCTGAGGAGACTACAGCAGTGAGAAGACCCTTGTCCCTTGTTTGAGTCAGAGTTTTCCTGAGAAACAGAGCCAACAGCATGTATATATATATAGAAAGAGATTTATTATAAGGAATTGACTCATGCAATGTGGAAACCGGCAAGTCCAAAATCTGATGGAGAATGCTGGCAGATGCTGACTCAGAAAAGAGGCATGATTTGAACCCCCAAGTGGTCTATTATAGTACCAGGAAAAGGCAATGTTGCAGAAGAACTCTAAGAACCTTGTGCTTTTAGAATTTTCTATTGCTTGAGGGAGGTCAGTCTTTTGTCCCATACAAACCTTCAACTGATTGGAAGAGACTCATGCACATTAGGGAGGGCAATCAGCTGTACTGAAACCACTATTTAGATGTTAATCTCATCCAAAAACACCCTCACAGAAACATAAAGAACAATGTTGGCCAAATATCTGGGCACTGTGGCTCAGCTAAGTTGACACATAAAATAAACCATCACGTTTCTCTTCTTAAGGAGCTCAAATGGCTCATGGCCTTGAGATACTTGGTGAAGGGTTACCTGAGAGCACCTGAGCACAGTGTCTGATGGGCAGGAGAAAGCAAGGGAAAAGAACAGGACAGGGGACCAGGGCCGATGGAATTCAAGGACAAAATTTACATGCAACATAGGGATTCAATTTTAGGGAAAATTTAAAGACTCACAGTTGGCTCTGGCATATTCATACTGGTTCAAAGCAGTGGAAATCACATGAACTGAGTGGAGGAGAATTTGGTTTTAATTTCTGAATAAATCACCATGACTCAGTCCGTCTTCCCAGGCAGTTGGATCTAAATAAAAATCATGGATGTGAACATGAAGGGGACCATTCCTAACATCCATTTTGAAGGTTGAAAAGAAAATGCATTTTGTGCTTTCTTAGAGTTCAGACACTTACCAGTTTCCAGGAACTCCAAAAGGCTGCTGGGGTGTTGAATAATGAAACCATTCTCTAGATGGATCTTGGACAAATGCTTTTCTCTGGGACAAAAGCGAGTGTGTCACCCAAGATAGCAGCTGCGAGTGGAAGGGGAGAAAGGGGGAAGTGTCACTGTTTTGACATCCCTTGAGTTATCGAAGATTACAGTGTCTCAGGTAGGGAGCCAGCCAGACATGGAGGAAAGACAGCCCCATGGGATCATAGAGGTAGGTCCCAGTCTCGGCTCTTCTGTTAACTGTTGAGGTGACTGTATCATTGCTACGTAAGAGTCTTCTGGTCTCTACTCCTTGACTTTTAAAGTGTGTTTTAGTCAGCCTTTTATGTCACTGTGCATAAGATCTTACAAGAACATCTTTACAGGAGGAAAAGTTTATTTTGGCTCATGGTTTTCAAAGGTTCAGTCTATGGTCAGCTGACCGCATAGCTTTGGGCCTCAGGGGAGGCAGATCATCATGGTGGAAGGGCGTGGCAGGGGAAAGCAGCTTAGAACATGGCAACAAGAAAGCAGAGATAGAACTCTGCTCCCCAAAGACAAAACATAAACCCTAAAGGCATGCTCCCAGTGACCTACTTCCTCCAAATACACTCTATCTGCCTGCAGTTACCGCTCAGTTAATCTACATCAGTGCATTAATCCACTGATTAGGTTAAGACTCTTGAAATCATTTGACCTCTGAAAATTCTTGCATTGTTTCACACATGAACTTTTGAGGGAGTACCTCATATGTAAACCACAGCAAAGTGAGAGGATCACTAATCTGAGTTCTCACATCACCAAGCAGAAGAGGTGATGGGTAGTGATAGAAACGTGGGTGGCACTGAGCACCAGGCTGCTGGTCCAAATACAGCCAGCTGCTTAGTCTCCCACTTCTGGCCTCCCACATCTGCATTAATGAGTTGATATTATACCTGAAGCACAAGGAACTGCTTCCGGCACAGAGTGATGAGGTCAACAGATTTCAAGTGGAGAAACATAAAACTCAACTGAGAGAACTTTTCAAAAGTGGAGTCCTAAGCCCCATTCACAGATTCCACATGGGCAGGCCCTAGAATCTGCATTGTCAGTAGCTCTCCTTTAAGGTAATTGTGATGCAGATTATCCATGCAGTTTGAGAAATACTGAAATAGAATCAATGGTTTTCAGAATTTTCTGAGGTCTGTTTCAATAAGAGATCCATTTTTTTATCAGGATTCGATATATAAGGATATTCTCTAGTGCACAATCAAAACAGAAGGCTCGTTTTGGCAGGAAGTAAGGGCACAGACCTGTAATCATAGCTATTCAGAAGGCAGAGGCAGGGGGATTTCAAGTTCCGGCAAGCCTTAGCAGCTTAATGAGATCCTGTCTCAGAATTAAAACTTTAAAGGGGTGGGGAAGTTACTCAACAGTAGAACATTCCTGGATTCAACCCCCAGTACTACAAAAAATTTTTTTAAAGTCTCATTTTATGCAAAGTGTTCTGATCTATTTTGTACTCTTTTAAATCGTGGTAAAAATCACGTAACATTAAGTGTACAATTTTAAACATTTTAAGTATATAGTTCAGTAATGTTAATATATTCATGTTGTACAACAAGATTTCCAGAACTTTTTTATCTTGTAAAACTGATACTCTATGCCTATTAAATAGTAATTCTTCCTCCCTTCTTCCCTCAACCCTTGGAAATCACCTGCTGTGGTTTGAGTGTGTTCCTTCCAAAATTCAGGCCAATGTGACAGGGTTAAGAGGTGGAGTTTCTGGGAGGTGATTAAGTCAGGAATCTCCTCCCTCAAAATTGGGATTAAGGCCCTTAAAAAGAGGTTTCATCAGATGTTCAGCCCTCTTGCCCTTCACCTTCTGCCATTCGCTTTCTTTCTGGAGAATGTACCAGTAAGGTGTCATCTTCAAAATAGCAGCTCATCAGACTATGGAATCTGCTGGTGATTTGATTTTGAACTTCCCAGCTTCCAGTATTGTGAGAAATAAATTTCTTGTCTTTATAAATTACCCACTCTTAGGTATTTTGTTATAGCAACACAAACTTACTAAGATACCATGATCTATTTTCTGTTTCTATACTTTGTTTTTTTGTTTTCTTATACTTTGAATAATTCATATTAGTGGCTCATATGAGTGGATCATAGAATAGTTCTATTTTTAATTTTCTGAGGAAACCTCACATTGTTTTCCATAATGATTGTACCATTTTACATTCTCACCAACAGTACACAACTGTTCCAAATCTTCCACATTCTTGTCAACACTTGTTATTTTCTGTTCTTTTGATAGTGGCCATGGTTATGGGTGTGAAGTGATATCTCCCTGTGGTTTTGATTTACAATTTTCTAAAGATTTGTGATGCTGAACATCTTTTTATGTTCTTAGTGACCACTTGTGTATCTTCTTTAGAGAAATGTCTATTCAAGTAATTTGCCCATTTCTTAATCAGGTTGTTTGATCTTTTTTGATGTTGAGTTGTAGATGTTCTTTATATGGCCTGGATATTGACCCCTTGTCAGATATTTAACTTGCAATTGTTTTCTTCCACCCCATTGGTTCCCTTTCATTCTGTTGTTTTTAATGTGCAGAAGTTTTTAAATTTGATGTAGTCCCATTTGTCTATTTTTTGTTTTGTTGTCTGATTTAGGTCTCATACACAAGATATTATTGCCAAATACAATGTCTCCAAGATTTTCCCCAGTGTTTTCTCCTGTGAGTTTAATAATTTTAGGTATTATATTTAGGTCTTTAATACATTCTTAATTTTTTATTTGATCTAATTTTGAGAATGCATTTATATATTTTGATAGATCATACATAAATGGAGTATCTCATTTTTCCGATTATACATATTGTAGGATCACATTGGTCATACAGTCATATTACAGGAGGTAATAATGTCTGTTTCACTCTACTATCCTTCCTAGCCCCCATACCCCTTCCCCTCCCTTCACTTCCCTCTACTGAATATAAAGTAACTGTATTCTTCCCTAGCCCTCCACCTTATTGAGAATTAACATCTGCATATTAGAGAAAACATTTGGCCTTTGGTTTTGGGGGGAGTTTGACTTAATTCACTTAGCATGATATTCTCCAACTCCATCCTTTTACCAGCAAATGTCATAATTTCCTTCTTCTTTAAAGCTGAGTAGTATTCCATCATATATATATCACATATATATTTTCTTTATTTATTCACCTGTTGAAGGGCGCCTAGGATGGTTCCATAGTTTAGCTATTGTGAGTTCAGCTGCTGTAAATATTGATGTGGCTGTGTCACTGAAATATGCTGGTTTTAAGTCCTTAGGATATAAACTGAGGAATGGGATAGCTGGGTCAAATGGTGGTTCCATTCCAAGTTTTCTGAGGAATCTCCACACTACATTTTGTAATTTCAAAATGCACCATTTTGCATTCCCATCAGCAATGTATGAGTGTACATTTTCCCCTGCATCCTCACCAACACTTATTGTTGCTTGTACTCTTGATACTTGACATTCTGATTGGAATGAGATGAAACCTTAGTTTTGATCTGCATTTCTCTAATTACTAAGAGATGTTGAACATTTTTTCATATATTTGTTGACTGTATATCTTCTTCTGTGAAGTGTCTGTTCAGTTCCTTAGTCCATTTATTGATTGGGTTATTTGGGGGGTTTTTTGGTGTTAAGTTTTTGAGTTCTTTATATATCCCAAAGATTAATGCTGTATCTGAAGTGCATGTGGTAAAGATTTTCTCCATATCTGCAGGCTTTCTTTTCACATTATTGATTGTTTCTTTTGCTGAAAAGAAGCTTTTTAATTTGAATCCATCCCATTTATTGATTCTTGATTTAACTTCTTGTGTTTTAGGGGTCTTGTTAGGGGCCTTGTTAAGGGTCTTGTTAAGGGGTCTGTTAGATCCCAGGCAGACATGGTGAAGATTTGGGTCTACTTTTTCTTCAAGTAGTCACAGTGTCTCTGCCCTAGTGCCTAAGTCTTTGATCCATTTTGAGTTGATTTTTGTGCAGAGTGAGAGATAAGGGTTTAATTTCATTTTGTTACATGTGACTTTCCATTTTTCCTGGCACCATTTGTCAAATAGGCTATCTTTTCTCCAGTGAATGTTTTTGGCACCTTTGTCTAGTACGAGAAAACTGTATTTATGTGGGTTGGTCTCTGTGTCTTCTATTCTGTACCATTTGTCTATGTGTCTGTTTTGGTGCCAATACCCATGCTGTTTTTATTACTATAGCTCTGTAGTATAGTTTGAGGTCTGGTATTATGATGCCTCCTGCTTCACTTTTCTTGCTGAGGATTGCTTTGACTGATCTATATATGTCTTGATGTTAACATCACACTGTTTTCATTACTATTGTTTTGTGGTGTGTTTTAAAATCAGGAAATACAAGACCTTTAATTTGTTCTTCCTTTTCAAATTTGTTTTGGCTCTTTAGAGTGCCTTGACATTCCATATGAATTTTAGGATGTTTTTCCTACTTCTGTAGAAAAATAAAATAAAATGCCATTAGAATTTTTATAGAAATTACATTGAATATGTAGATCATTTTGAGTAGTATAGACATTTAATAATATTAAATCTTCCAGTTTATGCCTTTCCATTTATTCATATCTTCTTTGATTTCTTTTAGTAATATTTTACAATTTTCACTGTGTTTCAGTGTGTTTTGGTTTGCATTGCTATAAAAAAATACCATAAACTGGGAAGCTGATGAAAAACAGATTTATTTCTCACAATTCTTGAGGCTGGGAAGTTCAAGATCTAGGCACTAGCAGTATCTGTATGTGGTGAGAGGCAACTTTCTCATTTTCTGTGTCCTCATGTGTAGGAAGGGACAAATGAGTTCCCTCAAACCTCTAAGCTAAACTCATTCATAAGTGTTCTCCCTGATGTCCTAATCACCTCCTATATTGTCAGCTTCCATCAGTATAACAAAATTCCTGAGATAATCAACTTTTGACTGACATGTGGGTGGTTCGGTTCATAGTGGGTTGACCCATTGCTTTGGACTAGTGATGAGACACCACAACATGGTGGGAGTGCATGGTAGAGCCAAATAACTCACCTTATCACCAGGAAGCAAAAGAGATTAGGAGGTGTGTTAGTCAACTTTGCATCACCGTGACCAAATACACAACAAGACCAACTTAGAGGAAGAAAAGTATATTTTGGCTCAGGGTTTTAGAGGTTCAGTCCATGGTCAGCTGACTGCATTACTCTGGGCCCAAGTGAGGCAGAACATCATGGCACCTATTCTTGGTGACCAGGAAGCAGAGAGAAAAGGGAATGGGATTGCAGGGAAGATGAAGCCTTCTAGTTACCCAACTCTTCCACCCATGCCCCACCTGCCTACAGTTACCACCTAGGCAGCCCATTAAAACTAGGATGGATTAGGTTATAGCTCTCATAATCTGATCATCAGTCTCTGAACATTCCGTATAAACACAGGAGTTTTGGGGGAACAGCTCATACCCAAACCATAACAGGAGGTGGCTTGGAGACCCCCGGCCCGCTTCAAGGGCACACCCCAAATGACCTAAAGTCCTCCTTCCACAAGGTCCTACTTCTCAAAGGCTCCACCACATTCTAATAGCACCACTCTGGGTACAAAGACTTTAACAAGTGACCTTTGGGGGACACTCAAGATCCAAATATAAAGCACCTCCCAAAATCTCTAATACATTGGAGATTAGGTTTTAATGTTTGGATTTGGGAGGGGTGCATTCCAACCATAGCACTATTTCGTACTGCTTTATTCCATTTCCATTTTTAAAGAATGCTGTCCTTGACGCACTAATTGCTTTTGCAAAACAGAAGTGGAAAAATACACTGAGTTCTAAATTTCTTAACAACTTTTTATACTAAAATCATAATTAGCTCTTTTGAGACATGATTGTTACAAAACTTCATATGTGGGTTCAAAATTACAATGCTTTACTCATTCAACTAGACTTTATATTCATCATGTGATGTTTGACTTTGTAGTGAAGAACGTGTGGTCCCCCACGTTGGACAGTGCCAAACAGGAGCTACAATGAAGCTCAAAACAGTTGATGTCTGCAAAGGAAAAGAGCTCTTATGTAGTTAGGAAGGAAAATCTTGGTAAGCAGACTCTTACCAGGAGCAGAAGCCCAAATGACATTGATGTTAATGATACTGAGTCTGAGATGAAGAAACTACCCCACAGAGGTTGACATAGTTCTTGTCTTCACAGAGGAGAAACAAGTAGGGAGAAGGAAGGAGGCAGTCCTATATGATGCAGTAGCACTGTGTGCTCTCTGGACAACTCATTTTGGGCCCGTGAACCTCATGAGAGGTACTCTCCCAGTGCATGAAGTGAATGGCTTCTTTTGCACAAGCAAAGGACCCAGATTTGCATTTATTTAATGAAGGTGAAATAGACCCTGAACCAAATGCAGGAATGTAATCAGAGGAAGACAGAGAGTTGTCCCCAAACTGTGGATTACTTTCTATCTCAGTTAACCTGACAAAACCCCATTTATAGGAGGATTGGTCAAGTCATCCTGTGATTAACTAAAGAAGCTAAATTTGGCCTGAGAACAAAGCCACTCAAATCTTCCTCTACTGTTCCCAGCCTCTTCCTAGAATGAACAGCTCAGAGTGGAAGATGAGTCAATTACTGGGGTTCCAGGAGACCCAGGAGTCAGCCTGGGTCTTCTCTGCCTGCTTTTTGCTCTTCTTTCATCTGGGCTGAGGTTCCCTGCATGAGAGAAGCTATGTGAGGCAGCAGAACTGACCCGCCTGCTTCATGCCAGCTTGGGTTTTGTATCTCCTGGTGGGAAAACACCACACTTCTTTCAAGGAGTACATGTTTGATGGTCACTCACTCTTGTCTTCCTGCAAAAGAAAATTAGTCTCCTGTCTCTTGAGAGTCTAAAATATCTCCACCCTGTCATTCGGGCTGATGTAGGAAGATCACAGAGGATGATTGCCTGACTGAACCCCAGTGCAGGCTGGCCCAAGTCCACCACCATGACCTACCTAGTTAGGCACAGGAGCAGGGAGACAGGCCCCCTCTGCTTGTATCTCATTTCAGGTTTGCTTTGTCACACTAACAACACATCAGTCAAAGAGCCAGCACTCAACCAAAAGGTGTGGAGAGCAATGGCATCAAACCACATGAAGTCACCTTTATACCACCACTCACTCTCCACCACCCAACAGGGAGGATTAAAACCTGACAAAAGTCCTCAGTACCTACCCGACATGGTTATTTTGGTCCTTTGCAGCAATGATTGCTTATTCTTTAGGCTCCATTTCCCATTATCATGTCCTATTTTGTTAGGAACACATGTTCCTAACTACTGGGGTAAATCCAAGAGACTTGAAAAAAATTTTCAATGATTTTCTTTATCATCTAAAATGAATCCAGCAGTGTTCTCAAATTCCACTTGCCAAAGTAATATAATTTCAGAACAGACAACTTCAGGAAGCAACCAGAGAGAATGGGCGGGATGGGGGAGAAATATTCAGGCTGCAGCAGACACAGGAGGGAAAAGAGCTAAACTGCACCTTCTGTGTATGAAGAGCACCCAGAACCTTACTCACTGGCTACAGTTCAGGTATGTTTGAGTGTGTTCTCCGAAAGTTAATGTGTTAGAGGGTTGGTCCTTATGGTGGTGATGCTACAAGGTGGCCCCTACTGGGAAGTCCTCAGGCCATTGGAGGTCTGTCCTCAGAAGGGATTTAGAAGTTCTTGTGGGACCTCAAGTTATTTTTCATGAGACAGTTGTTATTAGAATGAGGCCAAACCCTGAGTCGGTCTCTCTCTGACTTCCTGTCTGGTAATGTGCTCTCTCCCTCTCACACACCCTCCCGCCAATGTGCTGTCACGTGCCTGAGCCTTCACCAGAGCTGAGCTGATGCCACCACAGTACCCTTGGACTTTGTGTTAATCAGCTTTCTGTAACAAAAACCTAAGATGAGCAGCTCATAAAGATAAAAGATTTATTTGGGCTCTGAGGCAGTGTTGGAAGTGTCAGCTGATGGTTGGAGGCCCCTTTTGTGGGCCTGTGGTGAGGTAGCACATCATGGTGGCAGCACATGGGGAAACCACACACCTTATGGCTAGGATTCGAAAGGGAGAAGGAAGAGAGGGCTGGGGGTCCCTTGAAGGGCATGTCTTCAGTGACTTGAAGACTTCCCATTAGACTACACCTCTTAAAGTTTCCACCACCTCCCAATAATGCCAAGCCGGGCACTAAACCTTTAACACATAGGCTGTTAAGGGACATTCCAGTCCTCCAGAATTACAAGCTAAATAAATCTCTTTACTTTGTATGTACCTGGCCTCAGGTATTTTATTAGAGTAACCAAAAAAAAAAAAAAAAAAACTAATACCACTTCACTTCATCTAATAATCAGAACAGTGCTATAAGGGAAATATACTATTGTGATCTTACAGATTTAAATTTAAATTGTTCTAAAGGCTGGTAGTGAGTAAGAGAAAGCAACTCAATGTGAATTTTATAAAAACATTCAATATCTATTCAAAACAGGCCTCTGACATAACCTGCATCCCTTCCCCCACATACCCTTCACCTGGATCCTCAGGTTCTTGGCAATGCTACTTGTGTTAGGAATTAAGACAGACCTTCATCACGTGTGGGGAAGGCTCCTTTCCCTTTTGGCTCTCCTGGTCACCTTGAGGTAGTCTCAAGTGTAGCTCCAAAGGCCACTGCCCTCCTGCTTTTAAAGACTTAGAAGTTTAATGTCTAGACCTTCACCTGGCTTAGACCAAGAGGACACTGCATGAAGAATGGAAAACCTTCTAGTCCATCTTTATCACTGTAGGGCCATTTAACAACTTTCAGGGGCCCTAAGAACTTTTGCCTTTGTGGGTTTCTCCTCTATTCAAAAATATTCACAATTATATTTAAAACAATAATCCAGACTGGATTTATTATTATATTTTCATTATTATTATATTATTATCTTTCCTTTTGATTTTAAAAGAAATTAAAATGAAAACAGTTTTGTGATCCTCCAAAAGCATCAGGGTCCTCAGGCAGTGTGCCTACCCTATCTATTGGAGAGGTCGACTCTGGATCACAAACTTGAGCAAGTCATGTGTCCTTTGCATGCTTCTCTCTTCTCATCTGCAAATCTGGCCTGCTTGCTCCACAGGGCGTGGGATCACAGGAAGCAACTTCACTGCCCAGAATTCAGCCAAGCACAGCCTGTTACTCACTACTCTCCCACTAGGAGACAGTGAGGGGCCACAGCGTGGAAACAGGCCAACTCTCTGGGGTGGGGTGGAAGACAGAAGGGAACTTCTGACTCCAGAAGGAGCTCAGGCTGGCCAAGCTGGTGTACACAGACGTATACAGCAACAGGTCATGGTCACTGGGAGTCAGCACACCACAGTGTCCCTGTGGTTACACGAGCACAGCCATGGGCGTCAAGTACGATTCAGAAGCTTCAAGCCTCTGCCCTGAGCCCAGGAAACCTCACAATTCAGTTCTCAAACAAAACTTCAACACCCAGACTCATTCTTCTTGCCTCATTCAGCAGGTGCTTGTCTCGGGCTTCTGATCCTTTTTGCTCTTCCAGTTGAGGCCCTCTTTTTCACCTTTCTCAACTTTCAACCCTCCTTCTTCACATCCATATTTATGTTTTATATTTATGTTCTTAATCAGGTGCTTAATCAGGCTAGTGAGCCTTATGATTGCCCTTCTTATACTATTTCAATGTTAAGGAGTGTCCACAGGCAACTCTGGCAGGGCATGGCCTTATACCTGGCCTCTGTTGAGGCCTTGGAGAACTAGACCAGATAATAAGAATTCCAGAGTTAACACCCAAAGGTAGACAGCAGGCAGAGTGGGGCTCTGGCAATGAGCATCAGGGCCCAGACACCAGAACAGCAACCACCTAAATACCTGGATATTGGAGAAGTGTCAAATGAGCAGTACAATGGAGTAGCACGCAGCTATGCAAAAGAATAAGGGGACCTCTAGCCACTGAAGTGGAGCACTTCCCAGGACAGAGTGCTAAGTAAAAAATCAAAACTCAAAAAAGTATCTAGAGTGCTCACTTTCATATAAGAGAGAAGAGACTAAGAATGATACAAATGATCAGCTCATTTGTGAAAAAGAAAATCACAGGAAGGATAGCCAGAAAAAAATAATGAGACTGGGTACCTAAGGGGACAAATTGGACAAAACAGAAAGGGTGGAGGGATGGAAATGGGGTACAAAAGATTACAAGGGCAGGAAGGACATTTTTCTGAGTCTATTTTTTACATAGCTCTGATTTTTAGAATGTTTTACATAATCAAAATAATTAAATGAAATCATCAAGGAGTGGTGTGAGGTGAGGGAGTTCAAAATAGAATAAAACAGAAACAAATAACCCTAACTGTATTATTCTGAATGAATTTCTAAAAAAACCCTACACTTAGGGGGGTAAAGGGGATGGGTGCAGAACAAGCAAAAGTAACATATTTCAAAGAACTGTAAACATGCAGTATACAGTAGATTAGTAGGCTTGTCCTCTTATTGGTGTTGGTTACAAATTCTAACATTATTTTAGGGATATTCTAAGACTAAGAAGATAACTAAGTGTATTAGAGATGGTAGAAAGGTTGGATTTTTTACTGTTGGCAAAAAAAAAGTTACAAACAAAAAGGGGACTAAACTAGAATGAGCCCTGTGGTTTTGGAAAGGAAAATGGAGAACTAGTATGAACTTGAATTCCTCTCTTCCACTCCTGCACACGCACACACGAATGTAGAAATGTGTGTGTGTGTGTGTGCTTGTGTGTGTGTCTATGTGCGTGTGTGCACTGATAGATCATACTGCATATAGTTTGAATCTTGAATGTCCTCAAAGGCCCACATGGTAAAATGGCTTGGTCCCCAGTTTAGTGCTACTTGGAGGTAATGGAACCTTTGGGAGGCGGAGCCTAATGGAAGGAAATTAGGTCACTCTTGGTGGGCACTTAAAGGAGATATTGGTCCCTCCTCTTCATCTCTTTATTTCCCAGCTGCCACAAAGTGAGCAGCTTCCTTTGTCATGTGCTCCTACCATGATGTACCTGCCTCACCCCAGGCTTAAAAACAATGGGGCAATGTGACCATGGACTAAAACCTCTGACATCATGAACCAAAATAAACCTTTCTACTTTATAGGTTGATTATCACTTAGTGTTTTGTCATAGCAATGGAAAGTTGACTAACACATAAATATGTAAGAAATATATTTTCTATCTGGACATGGAGACACACTCCTGCAATCCCAGCTACTTGGGAGACTGAGGCAGGAGGATCACAAGTTTGAGGCCAGACTGAGCAATTTAGCAAGACCCTGTGTCAATAAAATTAAATGGGACTAGGGATGTAGCTTGGTGGTAGAATACCCCTGGGTTCAGTTCCCAGTATCAAAAACAAAAACAAAAATAAACAAATGAACAACAACTAAACACACACACACACACACACACACACAGAGAGAGAGAGAGAGAGAAAATTCTACCTCTACTGGGGGAGTCTAGAAATAATGACACCAAAAAGAAATAAAAACCAGTGAGCACACCTAGTGTCTAGAATTTGATTTACAATACCATTTTATAATTTTTTAAAAATCAGGAGTCCTTGGGAGAAATGGCTGATTCCAACAATGGAACGTTGAGAATACAAAATTAGCCTAAAACATCTTATATTGTCAGAAACTAAGGAAGTGCTTACAGAAGAGTGGGCACAAAGAGAAGCCAGTTTGAAGGGCTCCTATTGACTATGGGGCAATTTGAGCACCAAAAAAATAACAATGAAGTATATCCAAAAAAACAAAAGAATTAATGACTCTATATTGATATAAATAAGTAAATAGACAAGGAAATGGGAAAGCTCCTCCAATTAATTACATGTAGCAGAGAACTAGAAAATCATCACTTGGAAGCTAACATGGTAGTAATTGTTTCAGGCTGAAATCATTAATAAATGATACGTATAGTGGGAGAAAGCAGGAGAAACAGAAAATGTTTTATGATTTTCAAAGTATTTACCCCCAAATAGTTATTAGTTAAAAAGGAAAAGTGTTTAATAATGGAAGAAGCTGGCCAACAGCATCTTAATCACACCATCAAAGACACATTATTTGTTATAAAAAATTTGACATCATATGCCTCTTTTTTGTGCGTGCAGTGCCAGGGATTGAACTTAGGCCCTCATGCATACTAGGCAAACACTGTACCACTGAGCCACACCCCCAGCCCTATCATATGCCTCTTGACATCCTCTGAGAAGGACACAGCATCCCTTCCTTGATATTCTTGCCAAATATGCATGATCTAATCTAGGCATAAAGAACTATCAGACCAACCCAAATCGAGGGTTAGTTATTCTACAAAATAACTACCAATAGGCTTCCAAAGTTTCAAGGTCATAGAAGATGAAGAAAAACTGGAGAATTCTTCCACATTAAAAAAGACTAAGGAAGCAAGACAAGGAAATGTAACATGATCATAGACCAGAAAAAGGACAGTAGGGGACAAGTGGCAAACTTTGAATAAGGTCCTCCATTAAGATTGTAACTGTTCATTTCATGATTTTAATCATTGCACTATAGTTACATAGGAGAATGTCCTTGTTTTTAGAAAAATATTGATCTCCATATACTGAGATACATAGAGGTCATTACTATCCTCAAACATTTTAGAAGAATGTGTGTGTGTGTGTGTGTGTGTGTGTGTGTGTGTGTGTGTGTGTAGACAGAACAAATAATTAAGCAAGTGTAGTAAAATGTTGATTTGGAAAAATCTGAGTGAAGTTTATGTAAGAATTCTTTGTGCTATATATTTTTAAGCCTGAAATTATTTCAAAATAAACAGTTAAAAAATATAACACAAGTGTTAGTTTCTGACTTTAATGACAAAGGTAACTTTTAAGCACTACCATTCAAATTGATTGGAATGTAACATTTAAACTGACAAGCAGCACATAGAATGGTTTTAAAACTGAGGTGTAATGTAGTTTCTCTGCACCATTTGCCATTTTGAGATATGTTTTTTTAAAGGTTGTTAATGATAAGCCTTAAAATGTTCCTGTCAAGAAATCAAAGAATCATAGACTCTCATGCTGAAAGGGACCCAGAAGAACAATTAGTCTAACTTTTCATTTTTAACAATGAGGAAACGGAAGCTTAAAGAACCAAAGTACTTTGCCAAGGTCGTAGCAGAATGGGAAAATCGCCATCATCATCCTTGTTTAAAAATGAAAGACGTTGACCCATTGAGGTTGATCCAAGGTCATGCTGAAGAAATGCCTGATAGGAACCAAGACCAGAGCCAACCAATAGGATGGAAAATTGTTTCAGTTGCTGAAATGTCTGCACTGGGGCTTGTGGTATGACCTGGGTTTTCTCATGTCAAATAACGTCATTTTTGGAAATTCTCCCCTAAAAGGTCTGCCTTGGGAGGCTCCATCCACGGATTAGAAGGAAGACCAAGAGACAAGGATTACTAGGAGGTGTCATGACACAGGACTGCAGTATTATTTCTGGCAGAGGGAAGATTCTATCGCTTGGGTATCTACTTGGACTTATGATATTTCATGGTTGTCTGGATAACCCTTGCTTAACGTTGGCAGAGCAATGACCTTGAAATCAGAAGACTCAAGGTCTACTCCATGTCTCCCCATTTACCACATTGACACCCTGGGTGATCCAGTTTAAATGCTCAAATGTCCTCTCTGCTCACGATGGAGGTAATATGGGACTTGCTCCAGCTGACAACATCAGGGCTCCGCTCAGATTCCTCCAGCTTCAAGTTCACCAATTTATGTGTCTTTCCCTGTGAAGTTCAAGGTAAGTCAAAGACTGACAAATTCAGCCAAAAGGAAAGAAAATGGGATCTTTCTAGAATCTGGTAGCTTATTACTTAAATACTATTTCTCCAAAGTGAAAGTGACCAGAGAAGCCAGCTCCCT
Organism: Sciurus vulgaris; assembly: GCF_902686455.1. NCBI lineage: Eukaryota > Metazoa > Chordata > Mammalia > Rodentia > Sciuridae > Sciurus > Sciurus vulgaris. The sequence continues at coordinate 60,260,730 of NC_136473.1, forward strand.
ATGGCCCTTGCACAGGTGACACTGAAACAAAAGAGACTGGATGACTGTGACACAAATAGTGGGACACCCTGCTGCTGAGGAGCCAGGGCCACACAGCAGTCACACTGTTTTACAGCCTACAGCTGCACCCTAGGTGGGGCAAGGCAGAGGGTGAGAAAACTATGTCAGGACAGCTTCCCAGGGTGGAGAGCAAAGGGGTGGATCTGGTCTTACAGCAACTCCTCACAAGCATCCCACGTTCTTGTGTTCCAGGAGGGTCACGGAGTCTTCCTCCAAGGTTTAGGCTCTACTGCAGTTGACACTTTGCCCATGTGGTTTAAGGTCATGTGTGAAAGGGTACCGTGGTGCTAGGGTCTACAACACAGTAGGTGCTCAATAAGTGGTAGTTGTTTTCACTAAGGCCCAGGTGCTGTTGGAAGCATACCCTAGTTTGGGTATGCTTTTGGCTTCCAACAGTCAGTACCTACAACTCTTCAAAGGACTGGCCCTAAAGCAATTACTGGCAGATGCAGAAGTATAAAATCTCTGGCTTCCTTGCTCCAGAGAAGCAAAATGTATGCTCCAGAGTTTCCCTGAAGAATCAGACCAAAGCTTCTCTACAGGATTTTCCCTGAGATCTGATACCTCTGCTTGGTTTCTCCCTCTCACTAACCCCAATTCTCCCTTAATGGTTTCCCCTGATAGCCACTTTCATAGTTAATTACTCATCCTGGAAACTTTATGTTTGGGGATCTTAAGATACCCACAGACTTCACAAAAATGCTGTGAGAATTAATAAAGATAATGTATATTAAAGATCTTGGTAAACCAGAAAGCTGTACAAATGTAATGTGGCCCTGACACCACTAGGCATATTTCAGAAACTGTCCCACCCCAAAACCTTGTTGACTCCAAACTAAGCCCAAATATCACAGTGTTCTATTAATTTACAGAACAGTTATCTACACTACATAACAAACCGGTCCCAAAGGACTAGGGGTAAAGCTCAGTGGTAGAAAATTTGCTTAATATGCTTGAGGTTCAGGATGTAATACCCAGCACCACAAAAGGGGTAGGGGAGTGGAGAAAAGAAAAAGAACCCAGAGTAACTTAAGTGATTAAGGGATAATGCCCAAGGGTAGGACAGGTAATATGTGGGGAAGGGGACCTTAGTTGTAGTAGGAGGGAAAGTGAGGAACATAGAGCAATACAGATCAGGAGGACTCAGGAAAGTTAAATGCATGTATTTTCAGGTTGGCACTACACACAGTGTATTATTCAAGAAAAAAACACAGGTTGATAATGCCCACATTGTGTCACCAAAAATAGTTGTTTATTGTACTGTTCTTGCATCTTCCTTATCTTTCTCACTCTCAGAAAGTTCCTGGAAAGGCCTATTCTCCCTCTATAGAAGAGGAAATTGGACCTCAAAGGGATTTTAGGACTTATCAAGGATCCCAGAGATCACGAAATAGAGTTAGACTTGTGTTAGTCAGTTTTCTTTTCCTGTGTCAAAATACCTGAAATACCTGACATAATCAACTGAAAAGAAGGAAAGGTTTATTTTCACTGATGAATTCAGAAATTTGAGTCTATAGCCAGTTGACCCTGTTGCTTTGGGGCCTATGGTAAGTCAGCACATCATGATGGGAATGCATAGCAAAGGAAGTTGCTCACCTCGTGTCTTGCCAGAAGACTGGCGGGGGAAGGGCTGAAATCCCAATATCCCTTCAAGGGCACACTCCCAGTGATCTACCTTCCTCCCACTGGGCCTCAGTTCCTAAAGGTTCCAACACCATTCAATAGCCTGTAACATATGGGCCTTTGGGAGACACTTATCCAAACCATAGCAAAGCTTAAGTGTAAGTCCCTTTTTGTTTTGTTCTCTTTTCAATGTAGTTTATTTTTTAAAAAATTATTTTGCTTTCTTTAAGACATTAAACCTCAGTTCAGGACAACCTCTGTCTGGCTCCAAAAGCCCTCTCTCTAAACAATAAGAATCCAACATCCACCTGACATTGTTAGGAGTTTCCAAATCTACTGTCCGTGAACAAAGAAATATATACACATGCTTCAGAGATTAATAATGTATGGATTCTGTCAAAATCATCGGTAAATTCCTTGAATCTTTTTCAGTTTATTCTCAATCAATGTGTACTAAAATTTTATGAAATGTTGGGGCCATCTGTCTGTCCTACAGTTATTATCCGAATTGTGTGTCTGGTACTGATTTGCTTGTCTTATGCCATTACTTATCTCTTAGGTTTTTGTGTCTTGTTTCTTCAACAAGGTAAACTTCCCGTAAGTGAAACTTCAGAAAAACTTGGGTTTCTTTTGAGTCCTGCCTGGTCCTACTCCAGGGTCTTACACTTAATAGGTATTAGCTGATTGGTTATTACAGTTGCAATTACAGGATTACCTGACAGGTTGATTGCAACAACCTCTGTAATATTCCTCCTCATAAAGGCCCACAGAATGATTCACCTCAGGTCTCCTGCCCTGTATCCACTGGGGGTACATGGCCCACATGCTTCCAATAGCAAATGGGCCTTAGTGAAAACAACTGCCATGTATTGAGCACCTATTGTGTTGTAGGCTCTGTACACAGTGCTGGGAATTCAGCAATGAAAGAACAAAGTACAAAATTTAGCTAGTGAGCTTATCATATTTCCCTTTCTCTTTCTTCTCTCTCTCTCTTTCTCACACACACACACACACACACACACACACACACACACACACACACACAGTCTCAATTTTTTTCTGTGGGGCATGTCCAAAAATATGTCCATTACTGGTTTGTTCAAATCCAAAGCTGTTCTAGTCTCTATACTGCCTCTTCAAAAAAGAGAAATTTCCCAAATTATTCCAAGACTCTTTGGAGAATTCCTTGAACATTTTTGGCCCTTATTTCACTTTGGAAGATGCTACCAAGATCTGGTAATGTGGCTATACCCACTTTCCCCCCATTAGTCACTTTCTGAAGAGCTCTTTCACATGCTGGCAATCACAGGCAGCTCCTCCTCACCCAACTGTTGTCCAAACTGATTTTTTTTTTAAATTCAGACCAAGTTTTAATTTCTTTTCTTTTTTTTTTTTTTTTTTTTTTTTTTTTTTTTTTTTTGGTGGTGCTGGGGGTTGAACCCAGGGCCTTGTGCTTATGAGGCAAGCACTCTACCAACTGAGCTATCTCCCCAGCCCAAGTTTTAATTTTTTATTAGAGCATTATAGTTATACATAGTAGGTGGGTTAATTTGGACAAAATCATACATCCTTGGAATTTGATTTACTCCATTTCAGTCCCTAATCCTCACTCCTTACTTGACTATACTGATCTTCCTCTCACTTGTTTATTTACTTTTTTTTAATTTACTTATTTTTGATTGATAGTTTCTACACATACATAAAGGTGTAATTCCCTGTGGTATATTTATATATGCATTTTGCGTGATTTTGTTAAATTCATTCCACATTTTCTCCACTTTCCTGTCCACCCTCCCTCCATCTCAATCTCCTTCTTAGACTCTACAACTCTTCCCTATATCTTTATATGGGATGCCCCACCCCACACCTTTTACCTTCATTCTGCTCCAGCTTTCACATATGAGAGAAAACATTTGACCCTTGATTTTCTGAGTCTGGTTTATTTCACTTAGCCTGATGGTCTTCATTTCAATAATTTACCAGCAAATGCCATTATTTCATTCTTCTTTAAGAGTAAAACTTCATTATGTGTGTGCGTGCGCGCGTGCGCGTGCGCATACATATATATATACATACATATATATATATATAAATGTATATATATATATGTATATATATTGCATTTTTTAAAAATCCATTCATCTATTGACGGACACCTGGACTGGTTCTCTAACTTGGCTATTGTGAATTGTTCTGCTCTAAACACTGATATGACTGCATCTCTATATTATGCTGATTTTACTTCTTTTGGATAAATACCAAGGAATGGGATAGCTTCAACTGGTTTTACCAGCCTAAAGACATGTGTGATTAAGCTCCATGGCAACCAAAAACATAGAATTGAGATCATTTAATTTTTGGTTTTACTTAATAATATTAAGGTAACAAATGACACAAGAAAAAAGAGGATACTCTTGAGATGGATACTCATGATACTCTTGAGCCCCAAGTCAAGGGAACATATTAACCAAATTGCCTTCAAGCCTTTTAGCATTGCATCACCAAGACTCCAGAGCAGAGACACAAGATGAGACACGAACATCGTGTGTCCCTTACACCTGAATCCACCCTTCAGCTTCCATTCTTGATCCACCTCTGAGGCACCCTGGGCATTCAGTAGCATGTCCTGCATCTGTGGGAGAGGATGGGATGGAGAAAAGTGATGGCAGGGCTGTGGAAACAGTGCTGTACTACAAACGAGAAAGGGATTGCTCTTTCTCTTTCTACGCAAGTCGTTTAGTTTCCACGAACACCAGTTTCCACCTCTCAAAATGGAAATGAGGAGGAGTCATTTTTCAAAAGAATTCTGAAGATTAGTTAGGATCCTATCAGTGAAAGCATTGTATAATTATAAGACACATTTCACACTTTAGATAACAAGTGGTAGCATTCGCCAGAAGAGTACTAGCAAACGTAGGAGAAAATAGTGACAGTCAATGCTTTCTACAGACTCAAAGCTCTATTGCCATCTGAGTCAATTATACAACAGTCTCAAGTAATGACCTCAATTACAAGAGACAAAATAAAACAAAAATGTATTAAACTATGCACAATAAACTATGTTCGAAGGAAATACTTTTAAATGTTAGCAGTAATTGACTTCAGATAATGGGATGGTGTTTTTTTTTTTTTTTTCTATGTCTCTTTTCCTGCATTTGCAAATTTTTGTATGATTACTGTATATAAATACTATGTAAATTGTTTTTTTGATTTTGGTAAAACTTTGTTTATTTTCAGTAACTTTTTTTGACCCTGATAAATATTTTTTAAAATTCTTTTCATACATGTATGCAGGGTAATAATGTCTGTCTCACAATCTATGGTCCTTCCCCTCTCCACCCACTCACCCCTCCTCTCACTCTCCTCTGTACAGTCCAAAGTTCCTTCATTCTTTCCTATCCACCCACCACTATGGATCAGCATCTGTTTGTCAGAGAAAACATTCAGCCTTTGTTTTGGGGGATTGGCTTATTTCACATAGCATGATACTCTTCATTTCCATCCATTTACCTGCAAATGCCAGAATTTCATTATTCTTTAAGGCTGAGTAATATTACATTGTGTAAATGTACCACATTTTATTTATCCATTCATCTGTCTGAGGGCATCTAGGTTGGTTCCACAATCTAGCTCTTGTGAATTGAGCTGCTATAAACTTTGATATGGCTGCATCACTGTAGTTGCTAATTTTAAGTCCTTTGGCAGCAGATTGTTGGATCTTTCTTTTTAATCCAGTCTGCCAGTCTATGTCTTTTGATTGATGAATTTAGGCCATTAACATTCAGGGTTACTATTGAGATGATCTGTATTCCCAGTCATTCTGGTTTATTTTTGGTTTTTAACCTTACTTTGTTTCTCCTTTGATTGACCTTTCCTTTAGTGTAGTTCCTCCCTTTGCTGATTTTCATTTTTTTAAATTTCCTCCTCATGGAATATTTTGAAGAGAATCTTGTGTAGTGCAGGCTTTCTAGTTGGGAATTCTTTTAACTTTTGTTTTTTGTGGAAGGTTTTTATTTCATCTTCAAATCTGAAGCTTAATTTTGCTGGATATAAAATTCTCCATTGGCATTCATTTTCTTTCAGAGTTTGATATATGCTATTCCAGGACCTCCAGGCATTGAGGGTCTGGGTCAAGAAATCAGCTGAGATCTGAATTGGTCTCACCCTATATGTAATTTGATTTTTTTCTCTCCCAGTCTTTAAGTTCTATCCTTATTCTGTATGTTATTCATTCTCATTATAATGTTCCTTGTGGGTCTGCTCTAATTTTGTATCTTTGGGGTCCTGTAAGCCTCTTGTACTTGATTTTCCATTTCATTATTTATAATTGGGAAGTTTTCTGATCTTATGTCATTGTAAAAGTTGTGAATTCCTTTGGTTTGTATCTCCACATCTTTGTCTATTCTGATAAATCTTAAATTTGGTGTTTTCATGTTGTCCTATATTTCTTGGAAGTTCTGTTCATGGTTTCTTACCATCTTCTCTGTACAGTCACTTTATTTTCAAGAGTATATATTTTGTCTTCATTGTCTGAGGTTCTTCTGTCTTCCAAGTAGTCTAGTCTATTGGTGATACTTTCCATTGAATTATTAATTTGGTTTATGGTTTCCTTCATTTTGAGAATTTCTGCTTAATTCCTTTTTTATAATCTCTGCCTCTTCATTCATCTTTCACTTCCTGTATTTTCTCCCCAATATCATCCTTTATTTCAAAGATCAATCTAATTCTGTATTTGCTCAACTCCATCTCTGACATTTCTTCTACTGTGTTATCTATGGATTCTATTGTTGGAACATCTTGGTTTGTTTGAGGCACTTTGTTCCCTTGTTTTCTCATGTTGTTTGTGTGTCTTCTCATGTAGTGTCATGGAGCTGAGGCAGTACAGATTCTGCCCTGTAGACTTAGTGTCCTGAAGCCTTCCAGTACTTACCTTTAAGGAGAAGACCAATATTAACAGCACCCAATGCAAATGATATACCACCTCAAACCAAATAGCTCCTATTAAGGTGTTTACAGTTTTGACACAATAGACAGAAATGAAGGGTTTAATTATTGTCTACAATATAAACAGTAAATTTGCTAAAAGGGTTTACCATTTCAAATGATGGACAATGAGGGAACAGAAGTAGTGTAAGATGTGATGTTTATGAGGGAGAGGGAGAGTAGATAGAGGTAAAAATTAATAGTAAGAGCGAGTGAGGAATTAATAGAGGAGGGCTGTTAGTATGAGAGAAATGAGAAAGAGAATCCAGGGAGACAGGTGAGAGAAAAAAATATGTATAGATTTTTTTTAAAAAGTATAAATAGAGGAATACACAACAAAACTGTCAAATACTATTCAGACATCCCATTCTTCAATAAATTGATGCATGAAAAATATTTGGATTCAAAGATGATGGAGGTGTGAGACAGAAGGCAGAAATAAATAAATAAATAAATAAATAAATAAATAAATAAATAAATAAATAAATAAAATAAAAGTCTCAATGAAAAACTGAATGGTTGTTTCTGTTGGCTTTCAAAAATGTTCTCAGTTTTCCTTCTCCACTGATAGGTGGGATTGTCTTATGTTTGATGTTAGCTCCAGTTCAGTGGGTGCCAGACCAGTTGGGTGGGTGAACCAATAGCAAGATGCCTTCATACCCTCCTACAGTCTTCCCAATGGTTGTAGTGGCCCCTTCTATCCCTGCACACCTCAGGACTCACTGAGCTGGAGAGAGCCCAATTTTCTCTAGTTTCTTCAACTTGTGCTCTCCCCGGAGAAACTTCCTCTAGTCTCTGGCTTTCCACAAGCCTGAAAGACCCAGACTTGCCCACACAAACCCAGCTGCAATCTGAAGGACCTCAGCTTCAGCTTCCCCAGACCCTGTCTTGCTGTAGTTCCAAGATCTCAATGCCCTTTCAACTTGCAGAGAGACCACCAGGCATATGCTTATACAAGGAGCGAGCCTGCAAAGAGGCAGCCAGATGGCAGCTACTACCACACCAAGCAGAAAGACCTCACGTATAACCAGACCTGCAGGTATCTCCAGGCCCTGGCCTGAGTCCCCAGACCAAGGTGGCCTTGCCCTGCGATGGCAGGGGCCACGTAGGAAACCTGCAGTTCCTGGCTGTTGTCCCCAAATGGCAGCAGCCACACTTAACCAAACCTGCTGGTACTGTAACAATGGACTTTCAGACAATAGGGGTAGCAGATGATCTGCTGGCAGTCTGTGGGAGGTCAGCAGATGGATCTTGTGGGGGAGGGTGGTGGATAGGTGAAAGGCAGGCAATGGGCAAGCAAGGGGCAGGCAAATGGCGGATGATATGCAGCAGTTAACAAGTGATCTGCACTCCAAAAACAGGTGATATGCTAGCAGATGGTGGGTCATCACAGTGAACAAACAGGGTAAACAGCAGGGGATCCATGAGTAGCAAAGACTGACTCACAGAGAAACAGATTTTCCTCTGCCTGAATCCCAAGTTGAAGAGTGACAAGGAACACAACCTCCCTCTTATCCACCATCTTGGATCACCCATAAATTGTTTTCATAATGAAAAATAAGTAGTTATTAAAGCTAGTAAGTAAAAAAAATATATTAATTTTAAAAATAAATAAAGAGGATAAATGATTCTAGATTGAAAGGAGAGTTAAAAAGTTCTTTGGAAAAACCAGTGATTCCAGGAGAGGAAGATCCATAAAGTTGTCACTTGTCAATTTGTGCTTACATTACCCAGAAAGAAGGCAACATGAATGTCTGAGTCTCTAGAGAATCACTGTCATTAAATTTTTTAAAAGTACTCATCATACTTAATGATAACACACTTTGATTCCTCCTGAGCTATGTAACCTGGGAAGGGTTTTGAACCCTGGGAGACTCCATCTTCTCTGCTGTCCAATGGCAGGACTTTGGTGATCAAGTGAGAGAATATGCATCACAGCTTCCACTTGTTCCCCTTTCCCTTTCAACAAGAATCTTGCCAATCTTTTTACTGTAACTTTTTGCTTTAGTCTAGATTCAGTTGCAAGTAACTGAAACCAACTACAACTAGTGTAAGCAAAGAGAGCAGGAGAAAGAAAAGAGGAGAAGCCAATGTACTGCAAATACACAAGACCATCTCACAGATGGACTGGGCAGAGTTAGATTGCAGGCGTCACACACCACTTGAACCAAGAACTGGCAAGCTGTTGGCACTCAGCAGCTCGCACAGTCTGTCTCTGGGGACACTTGTCTTTGTGTCTTACTCCCTGTGACATTTGTTCTACCTTTCTCCCCCTGCAGTTGGACATAACCACGTCTGCCTTCCCTCCTTATGGCAGTCTTACAGTTCTGGGTTCACATTCCCCAGTCTGGGACTCTCTCAGAGACTGACAGGAAGTTGCTGGCTCTGAAGTCTTAATGCATAGGAAGAAGTAGCTGATAGGACAACAGCATGGATCGGGTGCCCGCCCCAGATCCAATCAACTCTCATGTTCTATCTTTTAGAGAATTGACCCTCTCCTCAGAAAAATGCACTGACGTGTAATTTTTGCACATAATTTCAGGGGTGTGAGATCCTGTAAAGCATAAACATAAGTCATGGACCTCAGGTGAAGTATCTCTGATCAAGAGAGCTTCACTATTAGAACTCACCTCCTCTTTACCACCCTCATATGTGAAAGATTCAGAAACATGAGTCACAAATATTTGCACAAGGTAAATCATATTCCAGAGGTATTTCTTATATCTGTGTAGTAACAAAATGTTCCTTGGATACCGGCAAAGCTACAGCAATTATGTTCTACCTCTAATTTCTATCTGACTATGGCAACCACGTGCCTCTACAAACCATTCCTTTACATTTCTTTTAGCACAGTGCCCACCTGCAGTGCCAGCAAATAATGTTCCATGTGACCGTTTGGCTATATCACTTGCTACTGCCTCTGTACTTACACACACCCACACTATCCTCTAAAGGTGTGTGCGAATTCTAATCTCCCTTCCTGTCCTATTTTCCACCGGGATGCTGTGAGATATGGAACCTCATATGAACAATTTCCCAATCTTGATTTTTCATCTGCTTTGTGTGATCTTCTCATGATACCATCCCAGGTTGTACACTGGTCAGGATTCTGAGTCACAAAAACAAAAACAAACAAACAAAAACAGAAATAGAACTCCTCCAACTGAGAGAATTATTGACTTATTACATAAGCATTAGTTTATATAACTGAAAAGTCCAAGGTAAGTAGAACTGCATCCAGGGACTCAAAAAAACATCAACAAGACAAGCCCATGTCTCCCTTCTCATCGCTTGGTTGGCTTCATGTCAGACAGGACAACTCTAAAGCGATCTCCTGCCAGATTTGGTGTTATAGTCTCCTTTCAGCTATAGCCTCTCCAGTACAAAGAGAACCTCTCCATTCTAACAGCTCCAACAAAGCTTCATTAGGGGACCTTGAATCATATGCATGCCTCTGAGCCAATCACTGTGTCTACAGAGATGGAAACCACTCATTGGCCAGGCTGAAGTCTCATGCCTGCTCCTGTAACTGGTCTACCTCAACTACCCACATTCCAGTGGGTCTGCTCTACCAAAACCATATGGAGTGAAAGGTGGTTCTTCAACGGAAAATCAGAACTATTTTCAGAAGGGCGGGATAAAAATAAATAAATAAATACAAAAAAACCACCAAGGCCCATGGCATTATCAATTGCCATTTCCTTTTTCCTCCATTATCTTCTTGGAATCTTAGTTTTACAGCATCTTCTCACACCCCAGGGCAAACACAAACTACATGAAAGCTCAACAATCACCCTGAGCATCTCTCCATTCCAATAGTAACCTTCTCTAGTGTTAAGTATGACTTAAGAGATGAATCTTACAACTCCTGGGTACCCAGAGGGACAAATGATGCAAAGGGAGTATAATTTATTTTCTAGTCTTATGTTTTTAATACTGGTATTATAACCTCAAGAGATAAAAGATCACACACACAAGCACATGCATTGTCATTCTGTATGCATGCCTAGATTATGTTGTTGTTGTTGTTCTTTTTAGTTATACATACCATAAAGATTCACTTTGACATAATTATAAAAGCATGGAATATAACTTCCTGTAATTCAGTCTCCAGTACTTCCCCTTTCTCTCCCCTGCTTCCTCCCTCTGTTCCCTTCCCCCTACTCTACTAATCTTTCTGCTATTTACTTATGTTTTTTTCAAATTAGTGTCTTATGGATGTACACTATGGTATATTCATATATACACATAGGAAAGTTACAACAGATTCATTCCACTCTTTTTCCCTTATCCCATTCCTCCTCCCTGCCCCATAATCACCTTCTCCTACTCCTCTGATCTTTCTTCTATTTTGATGGAATCCCCCCAATTTTTTTCTTTTCTTTTTTTACTTGTTTTTGACTAACTTCCACATATCTGAGAAAACATTTGCCCTTTGACTTTCTGGGTCTGGTTATTTCACTTAGCCTGATATTCTCCAGTTCCATTCATTTACCAGCAAATACCATAACTTCAATCTTTTTTTCTAAGGCCCTTGTTTGAGTTATCTTTGTGTCAGTGTGACCAAAAGACTGAGTGAGAGCCAAATAGAGGAGGAAAAGTTTATTTTGGTTCATGGTTTCAGAGATTCAGTCCATGGTCAGCCAAATGCATATAGCTCTGGGCCCAAGGTGACGCAGACAATTATGGCATAAGTGCATGACAGAGGAAAGCAGCTCGGGGATATGGCAACCAGGAAGCCAAAACAGTGCTCCACTCACCAGGGACAAAATATATTCTCCAAAGCTCTCCCAGTGAGCCACCTCCTCCAGCTACTCCCCACCTGCCTACACTTCCACCAAATTAATCCATATCAGTAGATTAATCCACTGATTAGGTTATGATTCTCACAATCCAACCATTCCACCTCCAAACATTTCTGTATTGTCTCACATGAGCTTTTGTGGGACACTTCATACCTAAACCATAACAGACATTGGTTCACAATTAAAGATAATTAGAAGGAATACAGAAGTGATCTAGAAATATTTTTTAGAATTTCAGGAAACATTCTGAACAAGTATATAATGTTCCTCTGCTTTTTCTCATTGTACAATAGTCAGTATAAATTGAGCTATATCTAAAAACTTAAAAGGAAGTGATCGAATTTGCTTTCCAGGCCTTATTTAATGCCAACACTTGCCCTGCCTACTTCAGAGTAGGCGCCACGAAGCAAATGAGATAATGTGTGTGCATGTAATTTGAAAACTGTATATTGTAATTCAGAAGCTAGCTATTTTTATAAAATAACAATTAAACAGTCACTTATTAACTCATTCAACAATTATTTACTAAATACGACATACTGGTTGTTTTTTGTTTGTTTTTTTTTTTTTCCAGAATCATGGCATGTGCTAGAGTTATAAAAATGAATAAGACAGTCTCAGAGGTAGTATGCTCCTTAGCAGGAAGCAAACGTGAATAATTACAGTACAGTGGAGTACAGATATTGCAGGTGAATACAGATATTGCACCAGCACCCACAGCTCCTTGGGAGGATTCCCAAGAGGAGAGTGTATTTGCCATAGGCATCCAAAAACAGGTCTCACCCTGCCAGCTGAAGTAGGGGATGAAGGATGTGCCTGACCAAAGATACAGTAGGAGCAAAAACAGAGAGAATGGAAAAGCCCACCTCAGGCAGAGACTTGTCCACAACCTCCTGGTGGTTTCCTTTACTCATGTCAATCCATCATTCTTAATTTCCTGGTCTTTACTGATTTGCTGCCATTTTAAAGAATTCCATGGCTAAGTATTCTTTGCCATCCAATATCTGCTATCATGTATCTTTCGTTCTTTATCACATTTTTTCAGTTTTCAAAAATTTTCCCTTCCTCTTTCATCAGAAATATCTCTGATTGTTTGTCGAGTTGGCCTTAAACAACTCTTTTGAAACCGACTGTAGAGCTGAAAAATGCTTTCCTCAACAAGTATTGCTTTTAAGATTAGAACTTTATTATTAACAACCCAGGGAAGCTAGAACCCTACTAATTGAGCTTTTTCTAATAAAAGAAATTAATTTCACATAGATGCTTTCTTCCAAGTAGGACAGAACAATATTCTGCACAAGCAGGTACATTAAAAAGTTAACTTTTTCCCTGCATAGGTGGAAATTTGTAGTATTCATCGTAATTGTTCATTTTACATGGTTTCAGTTGTGGGTTGGATCTTTAATATCCCCTAAATGCCCATGCACTAAAGCCTTGGACCCCAGTCTGGGGCACCATTGGAAGGTGGAAGTAGGGCCTAGTGTGAGGAAGTTAGATCACTGGAGACCTAGGATGTGCTCTTCAAGGGGACTTGAGGGTCCCAGTCCCTTCACCTGCTCTCTTTCTGCTTCCTGGCCACCATGAGATGAACAGACCTCCTCCCACACACACTCCCTGCTACGGTGTGCTGCCTTTCCACAGGCCCAAAGGCAATGGGGCCAACCAACCACAGTCTGAAACCTCCAGAACCATGGTCCAACATGAACCTTTCCTCCTTTTAAGTTGGTTTTCTCAGTATTTGTAACAGTGACAGCAAGCTAACAGTTTCCAAGTTGTATGACCTCAGCCATTAGCAGGGTTCTACTTTTCATTCCAATTACATTCTTTCAAAGGAAATTCTCCATGTTTCTCATCAGCCCAGATGTAAATTCTCTCCCTCAGTTTATCCACCCACACAATCAGCTGGACTAGCCTCTGCTCCTATTAGGAGTGTGCAGAATAAAAGGAATTGCTTGGATGCCTGTTGTCTTCGATGACCAACACATCAACCCCAAGTATGAAAGTCCCTTTGGCTCTTTTAAAAAGGAGGGAGTGTGAGTGTGTGAGTGAGAGACAGACAGTGAGAGACAGAGAGAGACAGAAGAAAGATCTGTTTGACTGGGTAAGGAAAAAGGAATGAAAGAGAAAAATTGAGGCTTTGAGTCAGAAAACAGACACATTCTCATCAAGTTACAATTTGGAGAAAGAGAATGAATTGTTACAACAATCCATACTCAATTAGGAGAGAGGCAAGCCATTAAATTGCTAAGCATTTTGTTTAATTAATCACTAGTGAAGAAGGAAAAAAAAAAAAAACAAATATAAAAGCAAGTGTTGTCTTACCTCCACTGCTTGTTACTCCTGGTGGAGTTTCATAAACTTCTCCACCTAGAGCCTGCTGCTTCTAAAGACATTTTAATGGCTCTTCACTCAGACAGTTTTGTTGGAAACAGTGGGAGTCAGTCAATATTCGGACATGCTGATTCAGTAATGAGATGAGATTCCACTCCTGCTCTGGAGGAAGTGAGGAACTGAGCATCCCTCAGCAGGGCCCAACCCAGCAGGACACTGAGGCATCCTGCCTGCAACACAGGGTCCTCTCATCAATTAACTCATTAGTACTGTTTGCCCTGACATTTCCTATGGAAAGTGAAGACATATATATGAGCTTGACATTAGCTTGGGGAGACGAGAAGGTTGAGGGGGCTGGTGATGAGCAGGAAGGCAGGATCTGGAGATTGCCCTGATACTACAAAATGTGCAGAGCAAGATAAAGGGCCCACAGTGAGCCTACAGGGGCCACAGTCCTCGTCACAGAATGGTGGTTTTTATTACTCATCCACTCCTTCCCTTAACAAGGGTTAATGAGGTCTTAATTAAAAGATAGACTACATCAACATGAGGGAGTGACCTAAAAAATAGGAGACCTCCAGGAAACAGATGATCCATGACAAGAAGTCCAGAGAAAGTCCCAAATGGTATTTGACACAGTCTCAATCTTGAATGTGCCCCAAAGGCCTTTGTGTAAAGGCTTGGTCCCAGAGTGTAGTGCTACTCAGAGGTGGTTGAACCTTTGAGATGTGGGGTCTAGTCTTCAGGGGATCCTTGAAGGGGATCATGGTACCCTGGTCTCTTCCCCCTTGGCTCTTTCTTATCATGTCATGAGGTAAAGAGGCTTCCTTCACCATATAATCCCTACCATAAAATACTGTGCCATCGCAGGTTCAAAGGACAGAAAATTCCAAAACCATAAGTCAAAACAAACCTTTCTTCTTTTTAAGGTTATCTGTCTCAGATATTTGTTACAGTAATGGAAAACTAACACAGTGGTGAAGGAAAAATCCCAGGATGAATTATGCACCTGGCCAAAGAGATCAACCAATTCAAATGGGATGTGGTAAGAACAGGTGAGACTTCTTCAAGAGAACCCCGTTGATAGAATACTTGATGTGTTTTCAATATATTTAGAGATTAACCCAATGAGGAGATAGTTTTGGAACAAGTTAGTGCTACATACCTTAAAAACTAAGCAAACAAAGACAATAATTCACTCTAAAAAAAAAAACTACAAAAAGTTATGCCACAAAACAAATATAAATTTCTGAGTATTGAATGGATCGAAATTACCATTTAACCATATTGAGAGATTGTGGAGAAGGGAGATAAGCTTGAGGAGGAGTTGGCAAACCCTTAAATTTCCATCTGTCTTAGAAGGAAGTCAACAGATAATATCAGAAATTAACACTCAAGTGTCACAATACAAGCATGGCATTTAGAGAAATGGAGTTAAATCTCCTTTTCCAGGAAAAAAAAAATCAGAGGAGCTGAAAATGGTGTTTGAGAACTATGGGAAATGAAGAGAGGAAATAATGGAAGAAGCATTGTTCTATAGCGAGCCACATGGAAGTATTTGACTTTCTGAACTTTGTGCATATGTACCGTGGATAAAAATAAAATGTTAAACAAAATAGAAGCAGCCCTAAGAGTCTTATTGTTGTTTTTATTACATCAGATTGCTAGACAAAATACAGAAATCTCAGTTAAATTTAAATTTCAGATATTCATCAATTTTTTGGTTAAGTTCTAGTAGGATATGTCCCAAACGTTGCATGGTATATACCTCTACTAAAAAAAAAAAAATTATTTATTTGAAAATCACAACCAGTGTTGTGCACTTTTATTTGCAAATCAGGCACCCCCAATGGTGAGAAGAGCAAATCATTGGAGACTTGCTTCACTATATTATGGAGGCCACTTTATAAAGAACCATAGAAGTTTCTTTAAAATCTCTTTCAGAAAAAGTTATGTTCTCTCCTGACCAACTAATTCACCTTTTCCCCTTTATAGACACCTTGCAGAAGAATTGATCTGGGTTGAAGAAAAAAAGATCAAAAAGTCGTTGTGCCAATGAAGCCTCCCCATCATTCTGTATCTGAGGGAGTCACCACAGATTTGGTGGTACCGGGGCAAAGAGGAGAACGTATATCCAACAGACTTCATTATCAAAAGTAAAAATAAAGCAAGAAAACAAACAAAAACCTTATGGTTTTCTAAGTCAAACCCCTTTCAATGGATTCCAAGAAGAATCCAAGGCTGACTGAGCTAGAGAATCCTTCAGTGGCAGCTGGCCAGGCAGTTGGATCTGTGCTCGTGGTGGTCCCAGGAGCCAGCCCTGGGGCCTCATAAACCGACATCTTTCAGACAGTTCAAAATGTATCAGGGAATAAGACTTGTCCCTTCCCTTTGCTTCACAACATAACAAGCATCAGGCATGACACCCTGGCTGGCCACTCATTAGGATGCCAGATTTTGCTTCTTCCCTGTGGGAAGAGAGTGTCTGTCATCAGGAAGGTGATCTCCTCGCTGCTGAAGAAGAGGAATAAATTATCCCTTTCTTGACATGCCAGCTTGTTAGCATCACTGACACTCAAGAGGAGCAAGAGCAAGGGAGGTGGGAATCGAAAGGGCAAAAACCACTTGCCACTTTAAAGCCGCCACTGGACAGATTCTTACTTAGAGCAATTAGTCAGCCTCTGTCTTGCACAAAAGTGCTACCACATCCCTGGATTCTTATATGACAATGTGAAAGGAAGCCTGCTACTCCTACCGCACGCACAGCCGTTCTTTCTGCTCTGGCTACATCTAGTTGTGAACAGCATCAGGAAGTGGGCTGCCTGCCTCATGTGTATTTCTGAGAAACTGCTAGCAAACACCATGTATGTTATGGGCTCTCAGGAGTGAGGAGGACCTGAATCCTAAAACCTGACTTCATCACTTATTTGTAAGCTGGGTACACATTGGACAAAGAGCCTCACTGGGCCTTTGTTTTCCCATCTGTAAAATGGGTTTAAGGAATCCATGTTCTCTCCAAGATCATTATCCTTACATGGTCCTCACAATAATGATGAATGGCACAGTGTGAAGGCTCACTGGATGTTCTTACTGACCTGCATGCTCAACCCTTTGAACTGTGCAACCTTGTCCTCCAGCCATCCCAACATATAACCTTCTCAGTTCACAGAGGTAGCTAAATGATCAATTCTTGCACTCTGAGCCAAGAAAAAGAGGTGAGTACATGTCTGCCTCAGAAGGAGGGTGAGTTCCAGAGTACATGTGTGAGAAGACTCCAATGGGGTACAGGGCAGAACCTGACTTCCAGAACTCACCTGGCTGTTCACAGATACACCCTTGCTTTATGAATCAGTAACTTGCTCAAATGATACAATTTAAAGATATAGGTAGCCTCCCAGAGTTCTTGGCAGGAATTTTTCTGGGGCACTAGATTAGAAGAGGTATTTTGGGGTTTAAAAAAGTCAAAGAACCCCTTATCCTAAGGCCCCCCCCAACCTCAGGCAGAGGGGACCGAGCAGGAAAGCTTCTTCTCAGGTCCTGGTGGTCACCCAGCTCATAGCTTTCACAGTCTGAATAGCACGATCATCTCAGACTTGTTTCCTTAGGGCCGAGGCATTATATTTTGTGGCAAAAGCAACAACTTGCTTACTTTACTATCCATTCTCCCCTCTGTCTTATTGATAGGATACTTAATCTTTAGCCACTTGCACGTGTACCCAAAAACCACTTTCCATCTTCCCTCATCATGTGGCTAAGCGTTGGCTGATGAGAGGATGTCAGAGTGCTGGGTAGCAATCTCCAGGACACTTCCTTAAAAGAGAGCTGCCACATGCGTTTGCCACCTTCTTTCTCTCTCTTTTTTATGCTTGTGGATTAGAATGTGAAGGTGATGGCTGGAGTCTAAGCAGACTGCTTGGAGTAGAAGCCATGTGCTAACGGTGGAACAACTGGGTAGAAGGAACCTGGGATCCCGAATCTTTGAGGCTATGAATGGTCACATTAGGTCTGAGTTATCCCTCTGGACTTCCTTCATGATAGAACTTAGCTATCTTGTTTAAGTCACTTTTACTTATCTATGTATTTTCATTAGACACATTTGAACCTAATTCTAACAGATACATCTTCTAAATAATAATGATTGTAATAATCAGAAGGAATTACTACATAAATCAAATCAGCTCAGCTATAGGCCAAACATTTTCATCCTAGACAATCAGGGAAGAGATTTCAATTTTTACATGCCCATTCAAAACATGAGACAAAATCACTCCTGATTCCATGTCATTTTCTATTTTATTTCTAGAAAACACTGTTATAAATTAAAGGCATCTCTAAATCTTCAGTTTGGGTCCTGCCCACTGATCTTGTAGAATGTCACTAGTGGCCTGGAAAGATGCTCTGAAGGTGGCAGTCCTGAGCACCTGTGACCCACTCTGGTCCACACCATGGCTGGTTGATGTTTGTGGCTTACCTTCTCTCTCCATGGTCTCCTCATCACAACAATCTACATTCAATCATCAAGAGCACAATGATCTCTCAGTCAGAGAAGTCTGCTTATCTCCATCACTCCAAAACTCTATTCAGTTTATTTTAGCTGTTTATCACAGCTGGCATCTGCTAAAGCCAATCTAGATCAGTTTGTTTTGCACAATTATCCTACTCATAGTTATTAGTCTATGTCTTATATTTCAAATCCCCAAGAAACCAAGGCAGTCCGATAGGAAATAGATCCATTACTCAACTTGGGCTTTTTCATCTCCTTATGTCCAGCTTAACAGGGAGGGTATCTTGGGAAGCCTGTTTGCTTCTTGTCTCAAAGACACATCTACACCTCAACCTCAGGCAGAGTCACAGTTTGGAACTGTGGGAGGAGGGGATAAAACCTACCAGTGTTTCCCAACCTCCCTGATAACAAGAATCATCTAATTATCCCCAAAGTCCCTGATTCCTGACCAGACTCACCCAATCAGAATGCCTCAGAGCCTCCTCAAAGGACCCTAGAGCTGTCCTACAGGATGCTATTACATCTGTGGGAAGGACTGAAACAGAAGATATAAAAATACCTCTAACTTATATTCAAACTTATGAGAAGTCCTTCATGTTGAGGCAATTCCAAGAATTAAAACAAGATCATAAAATAATAACCATCTCCAGGCCAATAACAGGTCTTTTCAGAAATAAAAGAGAAAGAAAGGGGTTTGGGACCAAGAGTGATTTTGTTGAAGGTTCACCCTGGGAAGCTGCACCTATCACCATCATGGGGGCAGTTAGGGAAATGCCAATCAAGATCTAACCCAGCTTTGGCAAGGGAGGGTGGGAGAGGGACTATGGAGCCAGACCTGAATACCTCTTACCTTGAGCAAGTGAGGTCTCTTTTTTGAGCTTTGATTTCCTCCTCTCTAAAATGGGTGTAATAAGTCCAACCTTTCAGGGCCTTCAGGGTGCAGGATGGAAGTATGATCTATGGATAACACTAGTGCTTAGCATGAGCTCAGTCACTGGCAGCTCTCAGCATTAGTATGGAGACAGGATATTTTATGAGCCCAAAGAGGTCTTCATTTGTGTTCAAGAATGAAGAGACTTTGGAATTCACATAAGAGACTGCATTTCCTTTAACATGAGCACCACTGGGAGCTGACTTGCTGAAAAGAGCCCTCATAGTGTTGGATGGCCTTTCCAATCTCACAAGACAAGGTAGAAAGCAAGAAAATTCTGTGACAGTCAAGTACAAGAGGCCAGACCTTTAAATCACATTGCTTTCCCAGAGATTTCCTCATTTTTGTCTGTGAACTGCTTTTTTCAAGCTTAAGGCAGGTAATTTCTTGTGGGGGATAACTAGGGATATCTCCTTGCCTGAATATAGGAATCCTGTATTCAGGTAAACCAGGTCCCATTTCTAGTCTCTGGCATCTTAAACCTGGTGCACAAATCCTGTAGGATGTTGTTTATCTTAAATCATTTTATGTGTTCTGACTGGGCAATTCTGGTGTCAGACCACAGGTTCCTAGAGCCCTGGCCTAACACCCTCCTTAGCTCCAGCTTCCTCTTCTCTCCATACACACTGAGACTCAGACTCAGAGATCTGGGCTCAGTGGATTCTAGAACTCTTAGGATCCAGGCAGGTCTGATTTCTCTTTCCATCTTAGAATAACATGAAGATTCCGAATGAACTTAAGCACTACTCCCTCAGCCTCTCAGAATTTTTTGACTAACAGTGATCACAACAAGATGACCATGGGGACACTGAGTGTGAAGCTCCCACCATATGCCCAAAGAACAACAAATAATTAGGAGTAAGGTGCAGGAGGAATAGGGATCATATTAATTGACAATCTTCAAAATTCTAGGTGCATTATGAGCAGTATATCATTTATTTTTCATAACTACCCTCTAAAATGGGCTTTATTCTACCCATTTGATAGATAAGAAAACAGGTCTCTTAATTAAGCAAATTGAGGTCACACATACTGATTCAAGGTCACACAACCAGTATGTTGAAAGCAATCTATAACCATTTATAATTGTCCCCCTTTACCTCAGGAGATACCTGAGTATCCAAGACCCCAGTGGATGCCTGAAACTTCAGATAGTACAAAGCCAAAGATAATATGTTTTTTCCTATGCATAATAGCTATGATAAAGTTTGATTTATAAATTAGTCACAGGAGATTAATGACAACAACTAATAAAGTAGAGCAAATATAACATAGTATAATAAAAGTTATGTAAATATGATATCTATCTCCCTGTCAAAATACTTATTATACTACAATCACTCTTCTTTTGATGATGTGAGATGACACAATGTCTAGGTGACAAGATGAAGTGAGGTGAATAACATTGACATGGTAACCTAATATTAGTCCACTACGTAAGGATTAATTGTACGCAAGCCCTACAATACCACAACTGTCAATGTGATAACCTAGATAACTACTAAATGACTAATAGGTGGGTAGCATATATAGCATGGAAACACTGGACAAAGGGATGATTCACATCCTGGGCCTGATGGAAGAGGGCATAGTGAGATTTCTCATTGCTACTCATAACAGCATGCAATTTAAAAATTATAATTTCTAGAATTTACCATTTAATATTTTTAGATGATAGTTGAACATAGGTAACTGAAGCTTCGGAAAATGAAAGTATGGATAAGAGAGGAACCATTGTAATGCCAAAGCCATGCTCCTACAGTAGAACAGAGAAGAAAATTAAGAAATACATAGATAAGGTTTTTTTAATGGCATTATTAAAGTTAGTTTAGATTTTCCCCCTTTTCACCTAGTGTAACCTCACCTAGTGTAACCTAGTGTAACCTCACCTAGTGTAACCTAGTGTAACCTCACCTCAGGGTGACAAGCCAATTATTGAGGGTCTTTCTCTTTGCACCATGAGTTAGGGATGCCTTTTTTTTTTTTTTTATGTTGTCCACCCTGTAGTTCAAGGCTGACCTATTTCTGTAAGGTTGCTTTTTACCTCTACAGGAAAATAGGCAAAAATTCATTAGGCCTCTGTGCCTAATCAGCTCTGCCCTTACAGAGTAAAAGCAGTCATGGAAAATATGCAAATAGATGGGCAGAGTGTGTTACAGGAAAACTTAATTTACACAAACTGCCATAGTTTGACAACCCCTGCGCTAGGAGAATGAAGTTCTTTCCCAATTATTTTCCAAGTTTTTTTCTGTACCATCAAAACATACATGTGTTGATTGTGAACATATCATCTTATAAACCAGATGTGAGCTGAGGTACTCTGCCCTTGAGATTAAAATGAAACCTCATGTAGAGGTAAGCGTGTGTGCCACCCATTCTGTCCAAGTGGAATGAAGTTACCTGCCCTCCTAAAGTGGTTTCATTTGTGGATCCCCTTGCCTTCCTATATTTTTCATCTCTCTTTTATAGCACATCATCCCAGATAGATACCAGCCCCCTTTACCTAAGGTGCATACATGCATGCACACACACATGCACACACATGCATACACATACACACACATGCCTCCATTCATACAGAAATTTATGTGTATCAGACTACACATAAACAATTTACACTGAAACAATTCAAACTACTTTATATTAAATGTTGTTGTCAGTCTCAAAAGTCCTTTGGTATCATCGTCCTTAAGTTTTAGTCTCCTGACATGTTGCTTGGCATCCTATTTTCCAGAAACTCCTCCCACCTTGTTAGGAAGAGCATGAGCCCTTGTCTCAACACTCCCCATGCCTCTCTTTGCACAGCTCTGCTGTAAGAGGCACTGCCTTCACCCTCTCACCCTCCACCAAGGTCTGCAAGAGGAAGGGGACAGCATTCACTGAAAGCCACCCTCTCCTATCAGCTAAAAACTTTATAACTTTTAAGTGACTTTTTTCCATGACATAAATTTAAAAACTTTGTTAACCTGTTTTTGGTTTTGATCCATAGAAGAAAATTCTAACATAAACAGGAAGAGAGAAAATTGGAATTAAAAACATATAAAGCTTGAACAATGGTTTGCAGAAAAGTAGAAACCTGGCAATCTTGTTTAAACTTCAAAGGGGAGAAGCATGGGCTCTGTTTTTCGTAGGCATTGCCCTTATATGTGATACCCGTTGTCTTATACCTCTGTGTGTCTCTGTTCTAGGTTGGATTCTAGAGAGAGTGGTGAGCTCTTCCAGGTCACAGGCCTATATTATGGTCAGGAGTCCAGAGTAATGACACT
Source organism: Sciurus vulgaris (assembly GCF_902686455.1). Lineage (NCBI taxonomy): Eukaryota > Metazoa > Chordata > Mammalia > Rodentia > Sciuridae > Sciurus > Sciurus vulgaris. The sequence goes on from NC_136473.1 coordinate 60,283,233, forward strand.
GGCAACCCTGTCAGAACCACATGGATTTGGGGAGGCAGTTTCCCTAAATAAGGAATGTTGCGCCCTTCTCAAAACAACAACGGTCTTTTTAAAAACCAAGACAAGAAAACAGATGTCCATTCCACTGTGTTTCTAAACAAAGAACTCACAGCCAAAAAGGACAGAAGTACTAATAAAAATATGTGAGAAGCAAATAGAAGGAGCTCAATGTTTTACCATTTCTGTTAGCTTTCTGTTACTTTTACAAATACCTAAGAAAATCAGCTTATAAAGAGAAAAGATTATAGGCGATTAATAAATATATGAAAAAGTGTTCAACATGTCTAGTAATTAGAGAAATGCAAATTAAAACAACTCTAAGATTTCATCTTTTATCATGAACACAAACAATAATAGATGTTGGCACGGATGTGGGGGAAAAGGCACACTTCTACATTGCTGGTCGAATTGCAAATTGGTGCAGCCACTCTGAAAAGCAGTGTGGAGAATCCTCAGAAAACTTGGAATGGAACCACCTTTTGACCCAGTTATCCCACTCCTTGGTTTATACCTAAAGGACTTAAAATTAGTATAGTACAGTAACACAGCCACATCAATGTTTATAGCAGCTCAGTTCACAATAACTAGATTGTGGAACCAACCTAGATGCTCTCCAACAGATGAATGGATAAAGAAACTGTGGTATATATACACAATGGAATATTATTCAGCCATAAGGAAGAATAATATTATGGCACTTGCAGATAAATGGATGGAATTAGAGAATATCATGCTAAGTGAAAATTCCAAAAAACCAAAGACTGAATGATTTTCCTGATAAGTGAATGGTGATATATAATGGGGTGGGGTAGTGGGGCATGAGAGAAGAACAGGGGAACTTTAGATTACGTAGAGGGAAATGAGAGGGAGCGGGGTATGAAAAATGGTGGAATGAGACAGACATCATTACCCTATGCACACGTAGGATTACATGAATGGTTAAGAATCTACATCGTGTACAACCATAGAAACGAAATGATGTACCCCATTTGTGTACAATGAATCAAAATGAAGTCTGTAAAAAATAAAAGCTAAATAAATACAAATAAATTTTAAAAAAGAGAAAAGATTCAGTCTGGCTCACAGTTTCAGATGTTCTAATCCGCAGTCGCTTGGCCCTGTTGCTTTTGAGTCTATGGTGAGGCAGCGCATCACCGTAGCAGCTTCTGGTAGAGCAAAGTTGCTCACCTCATGCAGTTAGTAAGTGAAACATAGGAAGAGGATGGGGCTGGAGTCCCCTATGCCCTTCACGGGGACACCCCCAATGACCAGAAGACCTCCCGGTAGGTTCCACCTCTTAAAGTTCCCATGTTAGCTATGGGCTGGGGGCGAAGGGCCTCATGGGTCACTTACCTGTCATAGCACTATTTCATTCCTCTCACTTTCTCAGTACTGATTAAGGTAGTAAGATGGCAGTACGACCTGCTCCTGGCCCCTGCCTCCCTCTCAGAAGCCTTGCTTTTTGAGCTACAGATTCTAATTTATTCATGATTTCCTGGAAAACTGGATTAAGGTTTGTTACCACTCCCATGTCACAGATGTGGGCACTGCAATTCCACTTTTGTGACATGTCACTGACCTACCTTATTTGTGTTGAAGATGAGTTGTAAAATTTGCAGCTTTACAGTGCCAAGTGCATACTGACTGAATTATTGAGGGGAGATCTCTTTGTCGTATAAGTCACTAAATATCTCAGACTTCATCTCTCCTAAAAGTACCCTTCTCCCACCTGCTTACACAAAAGCAAGCCCTTCCAGATCCTCCCAAACCCATTCTGTCTGGACACCCATTCACTCGGGGAGAGTATCTCATATGTGGTCAGAAATATGTCGTCCATGTTCTCTGCTTCAGTTTTCTTACAAAGGTTCCTGGTGCTTCTGTTGCCAATGCCCTCCAGGAACATTCAGTGACACCCCCCAGGCCTATTTCCCTGCCTCACCTAGAGTCCTCAAGATCCCAGAGACCCTTCCCAACTCGGACCTGGAAACAGAGTGGAAGGGTAGTCCCTGTCCAACCTTGGGTTGCGCAGTTTCTTGACTCTAAAGACATGTTGGCGTTCCCAGACACTGACCGTGTCTGCAGGGGCACTGCTCTTTCTATTCGTTCAAGCTTCTGGCCCTTACCTCCTCCTGCCCACTAGTTCCTGATTCAGAGTCCTGTGGAGATTGCTCAGACTGCAATCATGTGCTACACCTAGGTTGCAAGACAGTTAGGAGAGCAATTGTCTGGGCTTATCAGCTCACACTGTGGGAGTTCCAAACATACAAAGAGGATTCAGAAGTAAAATGGTCCAAAAAAACTGAAAAAAAAAAAAAAAAGACAAATGTCCACTAAGATGACACGTAGCCTCCTCATGATCACTGTCACGCCCAGCTCTTTTGCTAAATCCTCTCTCTCCCTTGAGCAAAAACAAGCATACAAGTAAATATTAAAATCCCATTTACATATTAAATTATACAATTCAGTACTTGAGAGGAGGCAAAATCCCACACACCAGGGGACTCAATGTGCCAGCTTTAGTTATGCCAGGAAATCTTGCCATGCTGAGGACTCGGGGCCTCTGCGATAAGTCATGAAGGACTGATTGCAGCTAGAAACCCAACAGAAGGTAAGAAAGCAGGTAGAGGCTTAGAGTAGACACTTTCTTCAGTTGGATTCCTAGAATCTGTAAGGGAGAGAGTTTGTGTCAGGAAGTCAGAAAGACTCGGGGGTCAAGCTTTGCTTCCACCCTGTGTGATCTTGAACAAGTTATTTATTGTCTCTAAGCCTCTGTTTCCTCATTTGCAAAAGAAAAAAGAAAATTGCTTACAGTATGAAACAAGATAATGCATGTAAAGTAGCTGGCAAATTGTTGCTTAATAAATGTTTCCCTTCCTTGTTCCCCTGGGGAATTAAGCTAAATAAGATTCCCATTTGTGCAATAAGCAAGTTTGTATGTTTCTGTATGATTTTCCATATTAGAACTCTTTTATGCAAGAATTTTTAAAAGTGCTATGACAAGGCATCTATAATTACATTTACTAAGAATTTTTAATGAAATTTTATTTTTAAAGGAGTCTTTATTTTAAATGAAAAACTATATAAGTTATCAAAAAAAGTACATTGGCTGAACAAATTGTAACATGATTTCTGGGCATATGGGGAAATGGATGAATTACTTTTGTTGTGTAAAATACTACTCTGTGCCTACCATTATGCTGGGCTCTTTATATTTAATCTTTACCACAGCCCTTTAAGAATGTTATCTTAAAGATATGGAAACTGAGACTAAGGGAGTTTAAGTAATTTACACAACACTGCACAATGGAATTTTGTCTAAATATGAAGCCCACATTTAGGCTATGTTTTAGTCCACTTTTTCCGCTGCTGTGCCTAAAGGACCCAACCAGAACAATTGTAGGGGAAGAAAAGTTTATTTGGAGGCTTACAGTTTCAGAGGTCTCAGTCATGGACAGCTGATTCCATTCTTTGGGGCTTAAGGTGAGGCAGGACATCATGGATGAAGAGTGTGGCGAAGGGAAGCAGCTCACAAGGAAGCAGAGAGAGAGACTCCGCTCTCCAGATACCAAATATTTGTCCCATAACCAACCCCCAATTCCAATCTCCTCCAGGCACACCCTACCACTTCAATTAATCCCATCAGGGATTAATTCACTGATTGGGTTAAGACTCTTACAACCCAATCATTTCTCCTCTGAATTTTCCTGCATTGTTTCACATGTGAGCTTTTGGGAACATCTCACATCCAAACCATAACAGGCTTTGTCCCATAAGCTACTCTTCACACTTGGATCATGAGTGACAAGCAAAACCATAATAGCTATGTCAAATGATCCTGTAGTCACTGTGCAGAAGCATGGTGGCAACTGATACACTGCCTTCCATATACACTTCCATAGATTTCACCAGCAAGAAGCTGGGTCCTGGTGGATTACTCGCAGGATTACTGCAGCAGAGCAGAAGTATGAGTTTCATGTTTCTATCAGTTTTCCTCACCCCACAGGTCCCACAGCAGTGAATCAGCAGTGGGTACAAATGAATATCTTGCACAGAGTGGAGGTGACATAGCTGGAACCCTGAGCTTAGGTGTCCCCATGTTATAAATGGTCTCCTGGGAAATCTGCCCATCCTCCCTCCAGAGAGACATTATCTTCATTACTCTGAAATGTAAACAAATCTTCCTAGAGAAGAGGAGAGAGGCCTTTATCTTTACTCTCCTGCATAATCTCCAGAGAGAGATTCTACCCCTACTCTTCTGGAATATAAATAATTCTCAGTAAATTGGCTATTAATTCCTAATGTGAATAAGTGTGAGAAATTCATAGAGAATGGTCTCCCATTTAAAAAAAAAAAAGCAATGAAATGCTAATACATCATCTTTTTATTGTTTTTCCTTCACTTGGTAAGCAAATACCTATTCATCTATCCACTCATTCAAAATTAATTCAATGACTTAAAGTGGAATTATCAGGAGGATCTGCTACTTATCCACTATTTTTTTTTCTTCTGGTGCTGGGGATTGAACCCAGGATCTCAAGCATGCTAGGCATTTGATCTACCACTGAACTTCATCCCTGGGCCCCACTATGCATCCATTTACTCTCATGAATCAGTGATGCTATTGTTGATGCTAAGGACATGAAGATACAGATTTAAAATACAAGGAGATAGCAACAGTTTTAAATGATCTTAAACACAAATATTCTTCTGTTACCATGAATAATTACTAGTTTGTTTCTTTATTGGATACCAATTAGCTTTTGGTTGTATTTGAAAATAATACATACTTATTGTAAAAATTTTGAAAGCATGTAAAAATTATAAAGGAGTTAATAATTAGAGCTGTGATTTAGATAAGTGTCCCCCAAAGGTTCTCATGTAGAAATCTTGCTCCCTGATGTGGCACTATTGAGAGGTGATGGAACCTATAAGAGCTAGGGTCTAGTTGAAGGTCTTCGGGTCATTGGAGGGTGTCCTTGAAGGGGAATGTAAGACCCTCGTCTCTTCCCTTCTTTTTGTCACTCCCTTCAATCATCGACCATAACCTTCAGAAACAGGAACCAAAATAGGAAACTTTTCTCTTTATTAGTTTATAATAATTATCTCGGGTACTTCATTACAGGGATGGAAAGCCACCTAATACAGGGGGTTCCCTTTAGAATTCTCAGAGAATCTAATGATATATCGAATCACTTATAAGTCCAGCCTTCAGTATTATGCCTTAAGTTTTTCCTCCCTTTTCAAATCTTTGCAGATGACAAGACATTTCACAGCCCAAGCCTGACACTTTAAAAAAATTCAGATTACAAAAGCAAAATTTTCAGAGCATCTTTATTTTTCCTTCCATAATTGTGTAGATTTTTATTTCAAAAACACTCCACACTCATTTTTTCAAGCATTGGAAATGCAGAAAATTGTATTAGATACAAATCATCCATAGTCTTTAAAGATATTGTTGTTTTATTTTCCATCAGTAATTTGTGTATATATTTATTTTTTCTTTTACAAAATTACAGACGTACAGTTTAAAATATAGTTTCTTACTCAGGTTTTTCCCAGTAAACATTACCATGAGCAGTTTCCCATGATCTTAAATAACCTTCATATACATCCTTGTTCATGGCTAGATGACATTCCAAAGAGCAGATGGACCTTAATGTATACAACTGTTCTTCTTAGTAGGACGTTGAGGAAGTTCCTGCTATAAATAATCCATGTGCATGAATAATCTTGGGTCCTTCTCCTACCTACACTGCTCTCTTTCTTGCCTTCCAGTCTGACCAGTGCACAGGACTTTAAGGCTTCCTGGTATTCCACAGTTTTGGAGGGGGCACCAACTCTGGCTTCACCTCCCTCCTGATGGAACGGCTCTCTGTGGACTATGGCAAGAAATCCAAGCTGGAGTTCTCCATCTACCTAGCCCCTCAGGTGTCCACAGCCGTGGTGGAGCCCTACAACTCCATCCTGACCACCCACACCACCCTGGAGCACTCAGATTGTGCCTTCATGTTGGACAACAAAGCCATCTATGACATCTGCCACTGCAACCTGGACATCCAGCGCCCAACCTATACCAACCTCAACCACCTCATCAGCCAAATCGTGTCCTCCATCACTGCTTCCCTGTGCTTTGACGGGGCCCTCAACGTGGACCTGACGGAGTTCCAGACCAACCTGGTGCCCTACCCACACATCCACTTCCCCCTGGCCACCTATGCTCCAGTCATCTCTGCAGAGAAGGCCTATCACGAGCAGCTGTCGGTGGCAGAGATCACCAATGCCTGCTTCGAGTCCGCCAACCAGATGGTGAAGTGTGACCCCCGGCACGGCAAGCACATGGCCTGCTGCCTGCTGTACCGTGGAGACACAGTGCGCAAGGATGTCAATGCCGCCATTGCTGCCATCAAGACCAAGCGCAGCATCCAGTTTGTGGACTGGTGCCCCACGGGCTTCAAGGTTGGCATCAACTACCAGCCTCCCACCGTGGTGCCTGGGGGTGACCTGGCCAAGGTGCAGCATGCCATGTGCATGCTGAGCAACACGACCACCATTGCCGAGGCCTGGGCCTGCCTGGACCACAAGTTCGACCTGATGTATGCCAAGAGGGCGTTTGTGCATTGGTATGTGGGTGAGGGCATGGAAGAGGGTGAGTTCTCTGAGGCCGGAGAGGATATGGCTGCTCTGGAGAAGGATTATGAGGAGGTAGGCATCGACTCCTGTGAGGACGAGGACGAAGGAGAAGAATAGAACAGCTGCCTGGAGCCTACTTGCTATGTTTATTGCAAAAATCTTTTCAAAATAAAGTTTCCTTGCACAGTTTCTTGTCCCCTCTGTGAACACTTGAGCTTCTGCTGCTTCCCCTTTGTGCTGCTGCTGTTGCTGTTGCTGCTGCTACTGCTGCCCTCACTATTTGCTGCTCATGACCCTTTTCCCTTCCATGGCTGAAGGTGAGACTTGCCAAGGGGCCCTTGCCAGGCCCAGGAATCATGACCCCAAAGACCTTGATGTTAGGTCTTAGGGGGACCCAAGATAGGGAGGAAATGAGGACCAAATCCCCCTGGACCTGTCTATCCAGTCACAAACTATTAAAGGATACAAGTCTTCACTTCCTTTCAAAGCAGGAGTTTAAGTCCAGTAGTTTCTGTGTTGAAGAATTGGACTGCTACCCTATTCTGCCTGCTGCTTCCACATCCACCAACTCTGAAAGCGAGACTTGGGTGAGGTTTTGCTGTGCACTATTAGAGTTTGGGAATGGGGCTGGGCTGGCCTGAAGTTCCCACACATGGAGCCACATCATCAGCTTCGGGGACGGGAGGGAACAAGGGTGATCTGGGGTTGTTTTTGCCATTGCACTTCTCAACAGCTTTGCATAGCTTACTGTCTGTATTGTTGCTTTGCTGGGGTGAGGGCTGTGCCATTAAAAGTCAGGTCATCTCCCCAAAAAAAAAAAAGAAAAAAAAAATTCACAGTTGACTTTGAACTATGACTGATTCTTAGATATAAAATAATGATAATTGCTAATAATAACAATGACTACTTACTGAACACTTACTCTTCTCTAGGAATTGTACTTGCATTATACAATCATTCAACATTTTAAGCCAAATAATAATATCCCCATCTTATAAATAAAGACTTAGATATTAGTTGGCTTTAAGACACAAAACTAATACAGCAATTAAATCTAAACCCTCGTTCTTCCAAAGATCTTTTCACTTTCATCCAAATGGTACTGATAGAATGCAGCATCAGAGGGTTACCTCCTTTTACTTCTGTCACCTTCAATTTGGAAATTTCTAAATTTATAGATGTATTTATGTTTGTTTGCATGACAGCTGGACCTCTAAAAATTGTCATTTGTATTGAGAAATACTGTTTCCCTCAATTCTAGGCTTCAAAAATGGTAAATACCTACTGCTTTTTCTCTTCTGTTTTTTCTGTAGTTTGATTTTTTTAAAATATTTAACTCATTTTTCTATGAAGAACTCAGTTTAGAATGTGGAGTCAGGCAGGGAATTTAGTTTTAAATGTGGAATAAAAATAAACTAATTTCTTAGATGTCTAACCACTTAACCTAAATCCATTTGTTGCAGACAATGATTCTCTCCATGGACAGATATTAGATTCTTAGGTATAATGAGATGTGTTTATTTGCTTTATCTTTTCATTTATCCATTTATTCATTTATCAAGTATTTATTCAATGCCTGCTATACACTAGTTATTTGTCTAAGTATCCAGATAAAGCTTTGGAAGATAGCAAGTTTATTAAATAAATAATTACATCAGCAATTACTTAACTATAGTATTTCCAACTTCTATGAACAAAACATAATAAGGTGCTATGATAGCTTACAGCAAGACTTGATTTATTCTTGCACATGGATCATACTTTTAATTACAAAGTGTTCTGAACTTTGATATTTAATAAATTAACATTCTCTCCCTAACTTGTGGCTATTTTTTAGCAATGAATTGTACTCTGCCAGGTGAAAGTAGGCATGATTTTTTCCAACTTATGAAAACACCACATTATACTATTGAATTAAATAAAGCAATTAAACTGTAAAGCATCAATGTCTTTAACATATTCTGTAATTCTATCCAACTTTTATATTTCTCAGTTTTGTAATTTTCTACAAATACTTGCTCAATTTTATTGTCAAAGTTGTTTGTAGGCATTTCATTCTTTTTACTCTCATTGTAATCAGAACCCCAGTTTTTATTATATTTTTAAAACTAGTTTTTAATGTTACAAAAGCAAGCTCTTGAATTTTATGCTTTTATTATGTATTCAACCACTTTCCTGAGTGGCTGAGGAAACTCCTTTGAGTTTTCTATGCATAATAATGTCTTTTCTCCTCTTTAACAATACCTGTACTTATTTCTTTTCTATTTTTATCAAATTGGCCAGAATATCTGGAAAAATAAATAATAATGGTGATCATAAACATCTATACTTTGTGCCTGGTTTGATGTAAAGTCCTTCATTATCTTCCTGTGTCATATGATGCTGACACAGGACTTCAAATATACTAGTGAGCTACTACTGAGCTACATCTCTAGCCCCAGTGTGACATTTTTTAATCAGGTTAAGAAAATTACCATCTATTCCTAGTTTTTAAAAGAGTTTTTATTAGGAACAGATGTTGAATCTAATCATTTCTGCAATCACTTATGTCTTTTCTTAATGATCTCTTATGTAAGATGATTATTTCTTCAGATTATTAGCTGTGGTGCTATTCCCTTTTAATCAAATGCTTGGTGATTCTTTTCCTATGGAGTACTACATCATTCTCCAGTGCCATGGTAGCACCCTGGAGGCTTGGAAAGCAGCTTGAATTTGGAATCAGCCTACCTGGCAAGTGCAGAAACAATTCTATGAATTCAAATAGAAGATGCTTCAGGCTCCTAAAGAAGAGACCCTAGTCCCCACTGGACACCTGAGTGAGGATCACTTCAAAAATATTCTATAATTTGGGAGGATGTCCATTTCTCTAAGGGACTATTGAATTGACTTGCTAATGAAAGAGGTAGTACAGTATTCAGTGTGGTAGAGTTTGGGACACATCCTTCTCCTGCCATGCTGTGCTATTATCTGGACCTTTGTATAGTTTGATCTGAGAAACTTGGTAAAAGGACATGGTCAGACATAATTTGAAATGTGAAATCAACTTGGCTATTTTTGTACCTTGTCGCTGGCTCTTTGCGGTATCAAATCCATGGATATTTGTCACCACCTGCAGCAACAATTTGCAGGGGTCTTATGGGTGGTGGACTGGAAACTGAGCCACTTCTATCTCTGGGCTGCTTCCTTGCTTGCTTGTTTATTGAGGATAGAGGAAATGAGGCTTACTTGCTTTGAGAGGAGAGAGGGAGAGACTTTGCTTAAGAGAGACTTTGAGAGAAGGACAGGCTTTACTTAGAGCTTAGAGGAAGAGAGACTTGCTACGCCTTAAAGTCTGCTGCTTCTTACTGGTGTGTCCTGCATCCTGTGAACTAAGGGTGGGTCTACCTAAGGTGCTTTAGTGATGCGTCTCAGTTCTCCACTCTGCGATCTGCCTTCCGCCGCTTCTTTCTGCAAGTTGCTGCTGCGTTTCTTTCTACTAGCTGCTGCCCTGTTCCTTTCTTTCTTCTTGCCCTATTCCTGCTAGCTGCTGCTGCGTGTTATCTTTTCTTTCTTCTTTCTACTAGCTGCTGTGCTGCGCTGTCTCGCTCCGCCTACACTTATATCACCTCCAGGAGGCGGAGAGCAGGGCCACGCCTCTTACGCAAAGATTAGCAAGACGCTAGATGTCCGAGCAGGCACAATTAGGAGTGCTTGAGAACACATGCGCATATGTTGTGTGCGTGGACAATAAATCACCTGAGTGTGCTTATGTCAATTAACCTCCTCACTGCTGACGTGATCAGGCGCCGCTCTGGCGCGGTCAACATGGCACAGCCCCCAACAGTACCTGGCATTGAGTCATGTTGGAGCAGACTTCCTTTGAAATAATTCACCATTCACCGTCAGCATGCAAAGGTCTTGAGTTACCAAGTTGCCTGACTCGTTAACCAGTCATTCAACAAAACATTTATTAAGCCCCTTTTAGGTGTTAAGCACGGCACTAATAGTGTTTTAGAATATAGTAGTATTATTATTTATGCTTAGGGATACCAACAGATCAAGATACATCTGCTATTAAAAAGACAGTTGGTACCCATAGTTCTCAAGAGGCAGTGGCACGCCAAACTACCCAGGACCCACAAGAAATCACCCACATTGGTCAACAGGAAGAGGGAGGAGGAGAAAACATAGACAAGAGCCTGCATTGCTGTTTTTGTGGGAAGAAACAGGCGAGGCATTCATTGAGTAACTTTAGTGGGCTCCAGGGTGCAGGGGTTATTCAGTACCCGTCCCTGGGGGGATAAGGACAGGAAAATGTTGGCCCAGAGTAGAGGAGCCCTGTGAGTGCCTGGTAAAGAAGGAGCTTGGGGAGGATGGGCTTTGGATTGATTGGTTGCCACATGAAAGGTGAACTTGCCCTTTACTATCTCAAGGAATTACTCCCAGGAAGAATCAGTCTCTCCAGGATCAGTGCGGCCACAAATATCAAAATATTAGAAATACGGAGAATAAAAAGTCATGATTAATGCATGATTAATAGCTAACAGCCAGAAAGAGATACAGCAAACCATGAGAAGGGTCGGAGAAAGAACTTCACGAAGATGCTGGGAAAATTTTCCTGATATTCCAGTGATGTGTCTTAAATGGGACAAGAACAGGTTAGCCTGTTAAATTTGTAAATTAAGAACAAACAAAATGTGAATAAAATGGACTCACTTTCTAACCTTTGGGGGAGTGACAAGCTTTGACTCCCCTGATTTTACTCCTCCTGAAAATTAATAAAAAAACAAAGAGGGTTTCAAGGCAGAGATGAGGGACCCGTGTGGGAAAAGGACCCTCTGGTGAGAGTATGTCAACGAGACTGGATGGAGCAGGTCTCTTTTGACGACTAGTCCTTCAGATAGCTTTTGGAACCCTCCAACCCTCCTTTCCTTTGTGATTCGGGGACAAGGATAAGCGTGGAAATCTAGTGCTGAGGATGATTTCTTTACCTCCCTGGTATAGAGAGGTTTATGGATTAGATCTCAGAATGTTCTCCAAAATTCCAGCAATGTTCAGAGGTGGAAAGATAGGATTATGAGAACTGCAAGCTCATTGGTGGATTGGTCCATTTGATGGAGTCATGATTTTAATGTATTACCGGATGGTAATTACAGGCAATGGGGCTGGAGAGAGTAGGCCACTGGGGGTGTGGCCTTGGACTATATCTGTCCCTGTCTGCCAATCTCCTTCCTGGCTACAAACTGAGCAGCTTTTCTCCATCTTGCCTTTCTGCCATGTTGTTTCGCCACTTCTCAGACCCAGGAAAACGGAGCCAGTCAGCCATGGGACCGAACCTCTGAAACCACAAGCCCCAACTAAAGTTTTCCTCCTCCATATTGTTCTAATCAGGTATTGTGGTCACAGTAATGAAAAGCTGACTAACACAAGAGGTAACTCAGGCCCATGTTCTTTTAGAGTTTACAGAAAATTGTTCTTTCCATACGTTCATCAGTTGATCACACAGGCTAGTCCCTGCTCAGCATCAGATGCCAGCAAATATTATTCAGCAAACACAAGTGTCTGTTAATGAAGAATGAGATCCAGACACCCAAACTTTTGGTTCAAAATATGAAATCTAAAGTCTTAAGTTTCCATTCACCTTTGTGTCCATTCATATGGAATAAAAAACTGTCAGTGATCTTCTTCTGTCTTATCAAAGAAATCTCACAACACTGACACCATTCAGAAGGCTAGAGATATCAAATTAAATATTATTTCATTACCAGGACAACTAACTATTCTGTAAGATAACCATTAAGAATCATAGAAGTTTATTTCTTACAAGTCTCCTCTTTTTAGAGATACCTTCTGAAATGATAGATATAGGATACAGAATGGTATCGAGAAAATGGACAATGTTTTATCTTGTTGAGATTATTTTCATCAGCAATGGAAATGATGCACCATTTTAAGGCCTAAGCAATATAATTTCAATTTTTCAACACCTAGAAAAAGAGAATAGGCTAAGCACTTCAGGACTTACAATTTGGAAAGAAGAATATAGCACAGGGGTATTAACCAATAATGAATTACACAGAATGAGACCTTTTTCATGTATGAACTTAAGAGCAATTCTAGTTTTTACTGATATTCTCAAAGAGCATCAGAGGACACAGTTCCAAACTGTGGCAACATGTCTGAAGATCCTCTTCCCTTCTCGATCTTGTTCCTACACCTTGTTGATCAAAGCCTATCTCCCCATTTTGTTTCAGTTCTCTGCTGCTAAGACTCCTCCAATAACCATTCAAGTGACTCTCAACTTCTTCAGCCCCCTCCACCTCCACTCCTGGATCTATTTTTTTTTTTTTTTTTTTTCCTCTCACCAGGTATTCATTTCCTCTCTGACAGAAAGGTTCTGGCCTTTCTCACTAGATATTCCAGTTCAGGCAAGTTTCCAAGTTTCCCTTGGAAAGAAAATGAGAAGGGAGATTCAATGATTCTTTCACAGTCAGGGGGTTAGAGGAAATGCTGTAAATCTCATAATTTAATTTTTTCATTATGACTCTTTTCATCTAAGTAGCAATACCTGAAGGACCAAGATTGCAATATAGATCTGGAAAAAAATGGCCTACAAAATTCTTCTGGCATATTTTTATTCCAAATCACTGGCTAAGGAGTATGATGTGGACATTGAGTGATGGATGGGCAAGAGGAAAGCTCATGGTCTTCAGACTTTCTCTGAATTCTACATGCCTTTCGTAGAAATGCAGAGCCCCTTCTCACAACTGAGAATCAGCGTGCCTCCCATTCTCTCAATCCTATGCTTAGTTTACTTATAAATCTTGTTGACTTTACTTAATAAGAAGTCCAGATTCTAACCACTTCTTGACACTTTTTCTGCCACCACTCCTGTCCAACCACTACCAAGTCCCACTTGGTTTGCTGCAGTGGCAAACCAGTATTAGTTTCCTGTTGCTGCTATAACAAATTACCACAAACTGAGTGGCTTAAAGCAACACAAGATTATTATCTTAGAGTTCTGAAGATCAGAAATTTGAAACGGATCTCACTGGGCTAAGATCAAGGTGTGCCCAGGGATGCCTTCCTGCTGGAGATCCGAGGACAAAATCTGTTTCCTTGCATTTTCCAGCTTCTGTGGACTACCTGCATTGTTTGGCTCATGGCCCATTCCATCTCAAAGCCAGCAAGCATTCACCGAGTCTTTCTCAAGCTGCAACACCCTTCCTCCCTCTTTCCTGACTCCCTCTTTCATTTGGGAGATGATATTGGTCCCCCCGGGATAATCCAGGATTATTTCCCCATCTCTCAGTCAACTGATTAGCAAACATAATCACATATGCAGCTTTCTTTCCCAATTGTCATGTGACATTACATCTTCACACTTCCTAGGGATTACTATGTGGACATCGTTGGGAGGTCACTACCCCTCTTACCACACCTCCCAAATGGCTTCTGGGTTCTACTCTTGCCTCATTTCAATCTCTTCTCCACACAGCATCCAAAGCGGTGTTATTAAACCACTTATCGCATGGCCTCGATCTGTTCAAAAACTCCTGAGAGTTCCCACTTTGTTGTTTCAGTGCCCCTCAACACCAGTTCTTATCAGCTCTATTAATACACTTGCTAATGTGGGCTGTCCCTATCCTTCCTGGAATTGACCCCACTGCATTATGGAGAATAATGTTGCATCCTACTTGCTAATGTTTTGTTTAGAATGTCTTCCTAAAGTTTAAAACTGAAGTTGGTCTTTTACTTCTATGTAAACTTCTTTTGGTTTTGTTTTGTAGGATAGATTGGGCACTTAGTTAGCATCTTTTGTAATTCAGAGAAACTTGATAACGTTTCCATCATTTGTACCTTAAAGGTTTGAAAGAAATCATTGCCTTTTAAATGTTTTTAACTTAACCTGAGTCTTAGGTTGATAAAGCAGAGCAAACTTTAGGTAGTAAGGTCAGGAAGTCACAAATAAGTTTCTTACAAATACATGCAATTTATTGCCATTCTCTAGAACTTTTCCTTTCTGTTTACTCACTTATCCTAGTCAACATTGAAAACAAAACTTGGAGTAAGGTTCTCCTTTCTGACCCATGCTCAGTCTTCCCTTAGAATCTAATTTCCAAGGTGCTCACAGTTAGTTTGTGAGTCCTGTCCTGCTAACCAGAAGCTGGTCCTGTGCCTGGGAAGCCTGTCACTCTGGTTAGTCTGAGTGAGCAAGCTAAAGAGAAGGCCTACAACCTCCTTCTGGATTGACTAGGAGATATGTTGCCAGTCCTTTCCATCCTAGGATTTCCCTATGTGTTCCTCTTTCTGGGTCCGAATGAAAATGAAAACGGAATCAGCCACAATCCTCCCCAAACATGTTAAAGACTAGTACTCTCAAGCCAGAAGGAAGTCAGTTCCACTTTATAGTCTAAGAGAAGAATCAGATATCGCCCTTATGTATACTCCCTTTTTAATTTTAATTAAAGCTTATTAACTTGAAACTTGCATAACGTTATTCTCTCCAATTTTTTCAAGTACCTCTTTAAGAGAGTCCTTCAGAAATGTCCTCATGATGAACCTGAATCTATTACAAGGTCCTCATGATGAACCTGAATCCATTACAAGGTGAGTTTCATGTCAAATATGTAAACATGGTTTTAGAATTAAGACTGGAAACTTATTCTATATCTTAAAATAAGAAATAAAAATGGCCTAGGGTTAATAGGAGTGATTCTGGAATACTTTGCTGCCAAATAATCTGAAAGTCTTTGCTGAGCAGCTGTAATCCACACAATTCTTTCAGTGTGGGCTTGTTTTGTGTTTCAGTTGTTCCAAGGTTGAGATGAGAGTCTAGATGAGTCCCTGCACTCTCCCCCACCAGTGTGCTGGGGAGTGTAGCACATGCCTGTGACAGTACAAAGGTACTATTCCGGACCACCCTGTACTCAGCATGGCAACCTCATCAGCAGATCAACTACACCAGAACAAAATGTCAACAAGATGTCCCCAGCTGGTCACGATAGCATGGACACTCACAGCAATGACGAGTAGCACATGACTGCCCAGTTGTGTAGCTCAATATTTTCCTTCTCTCCTTTAACGTCTCAAATCAAAGCACTACATGTTATAACGTGATAAAGCTAATTGAAAGCCACACGAGAGCATTAGCTCCATTAGATTACAGCGGCAACCCGTATAAGACATGATGCACGGCCCAGGCAACTTATAGTGGAGTTCCACAAACAAGATTATCCATGTGGGTATTTAGCACAACGCATGCCACGCACAAAAGGATTCAAAGAGCATTAGCTCCCAGTGTTAGGGTGGTTGCTATTGCTAATGCAAGGTTATGGTTAGAAACCTGAGAGGAACGATGTTGGGAGACACATTATTAACACTCTGGCTGCACACTGTCACCATCCACCTTTCTCTCAGTCCTCAGAGAGGGACAGGAGGCCTGACAACCAAGACTGTGCTGTAGGGAGGTCTCAGAAGCCTGGGAGAGGTATCCACTCCTAACTTCTCAGTCCCAGAGCAAAGAGAGTGAGAAGAGGGAGCCATGCCAAGATCTAAAGAAGTGGCCAAATTTAGAGCCAGGCACATCCGATCCAAAAGCCAGATCCACATGCTGGTGTGAATGGTCAGGAATCAGGTGGAACCCAGAGAAGAAATGAAGCCAATATGGAGCAAATCAAGGAGGATCCAGGGAGATTCTCCAAAATAATGCTGGAATTATAGTGACAGTTCCCCTTTACAGGACCCTGGGCATGCCCTTGTTTAACTATCAGGAAGCTGAAGGATCAGGGCTCATAAACAATGCTATAGGACACTATAAAGGCAGCAGAAAAATGCCAACCTTCATTAGCACCAAGAAATGACAAGTACTTAATTCAGCAACCACTCCAACTAACATGTACAATTACTTTTTAATTGAGATAAAATTATGTAACATAAAATTCACCATGTAAACCATTTTAAATTACAACAGTTCAGTGGGTTTTAGTATCTTAAAATTGGGCCCTTGGCATTAGCAGCATCGGTGACACCTGGAACATGTTAGAAATGCAGATTATCAGGCCCTGCCCCAGACCTACTGAAAATGATACTTTAAGAATGAGCCCAGCACCTGCTTTAAGGAATGCAGACAGGCAGACTCTAAAAATCAGCATCTCTCTACTTTAGCTGTATAATAAAAATCACCCAGGGAAATTTTTGAATATCCACAACCAGGACCCACCCTAGATCCATTCTTCAAAATCTTTGAGTAGTTTTACATTTAGTAGTTTTTAAATTCCCTAGGTGATTCCAATGGAAAACTACATCTTCCTAAGGAGAAATTCCTTAATCAATTTGGAGTACTAATGTCATTTCACATGCTGGGAACAGGGAAGACCTGTATGTTCCAATTTTATCAGCCCTTTCCTGTGGGTTCCACATAGCCTTAAATTAGATGGCTTTTTAGAAAGACTTTCAACAATATTATTTTACAATAGCTAGTGAGCCTTTCTCCTTGTCCTGCCAAACACATCATCCATCGAGTGTCAAGGTAGAAACGATAATCCTTTGAAATGAGTAGGGACACACTTTCCAGAAATTTGGATCAAAGCAGCCCAAATGAAGGCAACTACGTGTGTCATCTCGGGATGACCTGGTAAAGACCTGCTGCTTTTTTCAACTGAGATGGAAATTAATTCCGAAGCCAATACGGGTTCATTGCATTCCCTGTGATGGAAGATCTGTTTACTAATTTCATTAAGGGCTTCAATCTTTATTTCCTGCTCAGCATTTCAATCTGGTTTTGGTTTTTGACACTTCTCTCCTGAATTTCAATCAGTAGAGGAAAGGAGGTTGTTATACCCTCTTTCTTCCTTTTCTTCTTGATCAGTTCTTCCTGTTCTTGCCCACTACTTTGCTCCCCATAGGATCTGCAAAATGCCATGTGTGTGTGATGTGAATTACCCATCCTTGGGACAGTGACTTGCTTGTTCAAGACCACTTGCAGCTACCTCCATCCATACTGCCATTATCATTGATGCAATTGTTTGCTAAGAGTGCTTACAAGTTTACCAGAGTCTACATTAATTGCCATTCATAATATTGTAAAGCCTCCCATTGTGTGAATGAAGGGTCCACTCAGTTCCTTCCTTCTTGTAAAGTAATTAATCTAAAAGTAACATGGGCTTAATAATCTCTGAGTAATAACCAAGCTGGTCTTTGCTAAGTTCAGCCCAAATGGGGCAGTCATGCAGTATCCCTAGGGCAGCAGCAGGCCCTCAGATCCCTGCATGTGGCACCTCCTCTCTTGGAGTCTTCCTCTGGCTGCATCCTTGTATGCAGGCGAACAAAGGCCCCATGCTCACAGTAATTTTTCTGGAAGTTTACTTGCTCTTTTTCGAATGCTAAGAGATGTGGACGCAGAAATAAACTTCCCACTCCTCCAAAGCTACCTTTCTTGTGCCATTAGAAAAGCAGTTTCTGGGGAGACACCTGCTGCTTCCTTCCCAGGTGATTAATCTGCACCTGCAGGTCCCCTCCTACCAGCATCCCTCCCCTCTCCCAGGTCTTGCATTTCACAGTCATTGCCAGCATCCCCCATGCATGTAAGGAGAGCAAGAATTATTTGGTTCACAAAGTACTTTCCCAACCCATTTTTACTTGGGAATGATTCAGTGACTTAAGAGATATCCTCTACCTTCTACAAATAGCAGAAATGAGGCTTAGAGAGTTTTAGCAACTTGCCCCAGGCAGAACTTAAGACTAAAGCTTCTGACTGCATATGCACAACAACTTGAGGGAAGTAAGGCCTCTCTGGAGCATTTTAAAGGTGTCTGGAACAATCTTCTCCTGAGATGTGGTGCACACTGACTCACCAGCTCAATGAAGAAAACTCCAAATTAGAGACACTATATTTGTTTGGGGCACTGGATCTGGGTTAAAATGTACTGCCCTTGAAAGGGGTAGGACATTAAGCTTCCAAAGAACACTGATAACACCTTGATTAGCCTTCAAGTTCAGAATGCTCCTTACAAAGTAGAGACTGGGAGTCTAAAAAAAAGAAAACGTCAGTTTTGCTGAGAATGGGGAGGTGGGATGGAGTAGGAAGATACTGAACTTCCTTCAGTAGCTTCAGAACTGGGGCACTGAGAACACTCTGAGATCTAGGATAGGGGACAGGAAAATGGACATAGATCAGAAAAAGAGGAGTTAGGCAATGTGAATTCCATACCTCACGATTTAGCTCCAGGGATGCCACATTCTCTAGAACCAACAGACGCCTCCTGACTTGATATCTTCTCTTTGCTCAGGTCTGAAAGGCCAAGACAAAACCCACCTTCAAACGTGGATAGACAAGACAGTCAACTAGGAGCCCCAGATTTTTCCCACCTTCAAATTCTGCCTTCCCTTTTGTCCAATACTGACTGCAAAGTGACCAACACCTTCTCCCCACCCCACACCCACGCATGGTCATAGAAACCTTGCATCTGTGAGGTGGAGGTGAGGAGTTAAGTCACAACCATTTCATTGTCATCAGGAAAAATACTGGGAAAAAAATTGGATTGGAATCTGACTTAGTCCATTCTGCTGCTATAACAGAATGCCACAGACTGGGTCATTTATAAAGAAAAAAAATGTTTGGGTCTCACAGTTCTGGATGCTGGGAAGTACAATAGCAAGGTGCCAGCATCCTAACTTACAGATCATATACCATGGCAAGAGAGCAAGAAGGTGGGGATAACAACCTTAACCCATCATAAGGTGGAACCTTCAGGACCTAATTTCCTTAAAGGTTCCACTTCCCAATACCATCACAGTGGAAATTAAATGTCAGTGAGTGTTGGCAGAAACAAATCACACACCAATCTTAATTCTGTCATGTTGTGTCTTAGCCCTTTTATTAGAGAATGAATGAACTTGGAGAAAACACAATTTCTCCTTTCCTCCTTACTGCCTCCTTACCCAGCACAGATTTCCAGATTTCCATGGAAGGCTGATAAAGTCTACCTTATGTACTTGAAAAATAAAAAGAAAGACACTTCATTGAATATATGTAAGAAATGAATATGTTCCAGTTCCCTTCTCTAAGACTTTGGCCATGTCTTAGGGAGATTGGCATCCTGATGCCTGACATGTAGTAAAGGCTGATAAGCTATATCTTGTTGGATGTTGTTGAACCAGTTTCCAGTTTGGTGTTGGTGGTTTCTCAGGCCCTCTGCAGATGGTTTGTGTTCTTGTGGTCACTTGTTTGGGGTCTGGAGACTCGTACTTTTTGCCAGGAGCCAGCTAATATCACCTATGCTGCTCTACACCACCATAATCTGATGTTCCTCTCTTTCTACTTCTTCACATATTATGTTTTTTCCTACAGGTCCCTGTTGAGAGCAGTGAATGAATGATGGTCTTTGAACTGCCCAGAGACAGAGGCGACACCCCTCTGGAGAACTCTCAGTGTAAAGGCACTAGTAGAGATTGCCCAGTTGCTATGGTGACACCCTGTTCAAAGGGAAATTCCTTGCTAGCCAAGGAATTTTATCAGTTTGTAAACTTGGGTTCAAATGCCAGCTGCCCAGAGGTAGAGAATTACGGGTACGAGTTGATAAGTTCTAATTGGGTTGCTTTTACCCTCAGCTTCGGTTCTATTTATCTTGAAGAAACCTTCTCACAATAAATCCTTTTGATGTTTAAACCTATATAATAAACACGCCGAGTTTGCTCATGGTCAGTCTTCCTTCACCAGAGGTTGGTTGAACCACTGGGTCCCTGCTTTTCCTCTACTTGTGTGTCTGTTTGTCCTTTCTCAAATCCCTCATTGCTGGGTTTGGATACCCCTGAATTAAGAGCTGTGAAGGATGCAGCAGGTCCCAATGACTAAACTCCTTCCGTTAGATGCTTAGTTCCTAGGCAGCAACTCATCCTCCTACACATCCTGTGCTGTCTCCTCTTTACTACCCCCACTTGTCTAAATCCTTTACTAACCACTCAGGGCTGACTAATGTGGAGGTGCCATTTTCTAAATTCTTATGGCTTTTACAACCTGAACCATTTGGTTTAAACTTGAGTTGGTGATATACTGTATTACCTTTGGTTACTTATGTTTCACAGAAGCAAGGTGAATTTGCTTATCACACAGTGCTCCCTCAACCCATCTGCCTCCCCTCCAGTGATGGGAATAGAAAAGATGCTCCATTGGTGGTTAGCATTCATTTATTTTTGTGCACTGGGCTTACAAATAAGAAGGAAGTACAGTATCATGAAATATTCCTCAGAGACTAGTATTCAAGTTGCCCAAATCATATTCTCCTGGCAGGCAGTAGAGGAGAACCTGTTAAAAGCTCAGATTCCTGGACCTTGCCACAAGCCAGCAGAGACTGAGGGCAGCTCCAGGATCTGAGATTTAACAGGCAACCTGGTGATTCTTAGGCACTTTAGTTGAATAGTGATTTTTGAGCCTGGGCCTTGGAGACTGCCATAGTTTGGAACTTGAATGCCCCTGAAGGCCTTGGTTCCCACAGTGGCACTATGGGGAGTGTAATGTCTAAAGCTGCTCTCCCACCCATCAGGTGCAGCCATTTTCCCCACCTCCCAACCACTTGTCAATCTGTGAACATCCTGGCTAGCTATTGGTTCATCAGTCAGCTTGCAAGTATCCTTCTCCGATATTGGTCCCCTGTTAGCCCAGCAGAATTCAACTGTTTACCATAGCTTCCCCGCCATCTTTTCCCTTCCTTCTGTCTGTCCTCCTTGCTTTTCTCTATCCTCCTCGCTTTCCAATCTCTCTAGCGCACACCCTTTCTTTTCCTTTCTCTTTTCCTCTCATTTTCTCTCTTACCCTGCAGGGAGACACTCTGTTTGCTTAATAAATTCCCTTATGTGATTTCCCGTGTTCTGCGTGATTCCGTGGAAATTCCCTTACATCTGGTGCCGTGACTTGGGATGGGTCCTTCCATTGTCGCGAGTGGAACTTCATCTAAGCCCCAGTGCCCCCCAGATGCAGCTCCACCTTCCATTCTGCCCGGTCGCTCTGCTCTGCATGTATCACCAGACTTCAGTTTGGTGAGTAGGCCGTTCCCCTGGGCTGATTTATACCTTCGAGGCGGCTGAGGGGTGCGGGTATAGTCGGTCTTATCTGCCGGGTAGATTCTCTCAGGGTTGAGGCTCATCTCGCACTCGTGCACTCGGCCTCAAAAACCCTGATATCAGGTCCTCAACTCTTCTCGTCTTTTGCCTGGCCCACATGGATGTTTGTGTGACAACACCATCTATGTGCCGCCTTCTCGTCTCCAGTCGATTACTCTGTGGCCTCAGGACGCCAGGGCACAGACTCGGCTGTATCAGTCCCCACCCTGGAATCTGGGTTCTCCAATCTGGCAGACTCAACCCTGGGAATCCTTCACCCAACCCCCAGTACTTAAAGTCATCAAAATCTGCTTGTGTAAATGGCACACAGCAGCCCCATTCGCCAAGTTGTGGGAGATAATTGTTTAACAATTTTCTGCGTCCAAACCTAAACTAATTACTAACCAGGAAAAAGAGTTAAAAGGACCTAAGCATCAAGTTTCTGCTAGAACATTTTAGCCCTTTTCAGATTCAGAGCTCAGTCAAGGCTTACATTAAAATGTAAATGGAGGAAGGCGCAGTGGGAGATCAGTCTCAGACCCAAAGAAAAAAGTGTCCATTTTAAATTTCTCCTGGACTACAACTCAGAATACTTTTCTCCCTTCCACCTTTTCTTTCCTTCTCACTTTCTCATGCTTTAATTAATAACTATTAGCATTTTTTCTTCTAGGACTTTTGTTTTTCTTAAATGCTATATTTTTGAGCTCACAATTTTGATCCTACATACCTAGGTTAATGATTATTGATCAGTTCTTTTTATCCAACTCTAGAGTTATTTTTGAACATCCATTACATTACAATGGAGATAAGTATTACAAGGCCTTTGCTTTTGTGTTAAATATAAGTGCACATAAAAATTAAAATTTTAAAAATGGATCCAAATATTTTTAATTCACGTGATTTAAAGAGGTTCAATTTAAATTGGGTAAACTAATAGAAGTAAAATGTCCTTAAAATAAACCCACAAGTGTCTAGGTGGTCAAACTAATAAAATGTTGATGTTTATAAAATGTCTAACATCAATTTTCCTAGGACTTTTCTTCAACAGGAAAGAGACAACAAATACTGTTGGTACACTTGTCTGATATCTTGGTTTTTCTACAATAAGATGAGTGAATTAGAGTCGACATGTATGGGATTACTCAAATGTGTTTGTTAGAGACATCTGATTAATTTATAAAGATATTCCATGGAGTAACATACTTAAAAACATTATTCTTTGTATATTAAATGTGTTCATATTTTCCAGGTATACAAGCCTTTAAAGCAGAAAATTTATCAAGCTGCTATTCTCCAATTCTCCAAATTAAACTTGTCTGTAATGGTAAACCTATCATTTAATGTTCTATTACAGGACCTGTCATCAATAGGGTATATGTAAAATTTGTTAAAGTTATTGAGAGCCTGATTTGTTTAAAAGTTAAGCATGAAAGCATTTTACCACTTTGCCACACAAAAGGATATAATATTAAATTGTGTTAATTAATGTTCATATAGACTCAGGAGTCAATATATGTAAACTTCTTAAAATGACATTTAAGAAAGAGTTAATGCACAGTGGCAAAAATGGGACAAAAGTGACTGAAATTGGGGTCTCTGATGACCTCATGGCTGTGGCATGCCTGATGCCTGGGAGTGCTCCTGTGCAGGGGCACAAGATGCCTAACTGCTGTGGCAGTACATTGATCTCAGGCAAACAGCTCCTGGGCAGGAGGGAATTCTTTTGCTAGATAACCAGTGTTTCATCAGCTCCCTTCTCTGGTTCCTGCCCACCTGACAGTAACTTTGGAACCTAACATTGCACATATATACAGATTGCCGACATAACTCTTTAGATCCACATTTCCATCAGAGAACAGAGCTCCATCTGATCTCAGCTTAATCTTCAAAATCTGTGTTTATAACCCTTTATTTTCTAATACTCTTTTGCCCCTCACTGAAAAGCCCCACATTACCTGAGATAAGGCTCTGCCTCACAACCCTGCTACACATCACAATGGCTCCAAAGTAAGCCTGACTTTAACTCATTTAAAGTTGTGTTCAAAAGTATGATGTTTGTTGTAAAGATTACTGTGATCTCAAACAGGAACTCAGCCAAAATCCAAGATAGCTATTGCACAAACTGAATGTTTTACTGTTGGTGATTCCATTTTGTATTTTCCTTGTAAACTCTAATTGTTGCCTGATCAATATTTTGCAGAAGTAGTGCTTCAAGAGTGATCATCATAAATTAACTTGGAATAGTAAGCCATCACCTATAGGACAGATAATGTCCAATTAGATAAAAGGGGGTAAATAACTGTAAAGTTATAGATATTGAAGCTAAAGCCCAGTACTCTTACTTTATGACTGGTGGGACTGACTTGCTTGATGGTTAAGATCAAATTTAGAGATTGAGATTAAATACAGAGGTCAAGAAAAGTCCATATTTGGGTCTTGCCCTCAAAGTCCGCCTGAACCCAGGGAACAAGAGGACTTCTCTAAGGAGTTTTGCAACTCTGGGTCACACACCTCCTGACCAAGGAGATTGATGAGACCACTAGAGGATGAAAAATCACTCAGTGCATCTGCTGCAGAGGAGGGTCATGGAAAAAGGGAGACATCCCTGGTGCTTTCAAGGAAAGTCACCTCATGGAGGAGACCCTGCCTAACCAATGGCATTGGTGGAGCTAAGAAGCTGCTCTTAAGTTCTCTATGAGTGACCCCTATGGGAACTCAGCTGACTCTTTAACAGACAGGAACAGGTCACTTTGACCAGCTTGATCTTAAACACCCAGCAAAACAGTTAAAACCAAGATATAGCCATTCTTGGGCATTTAAAAGAAATAATACTTAAATGTAACTTAAGATGTACACTTGTGTTAGCCTACTAGAATAAAGACTAAAAGCTACAAAAGAGAGGTTCTTAGGCAAATGTGCCTGATAACTATCAAGAGAAACTGCCAGAGTCAGAAGGTTTTAGTCAGTTTAAGGCCTACAGATAGTGGTAGGCTTAATCTATGTTTGCTAGTATCTCTACTAAATGTTGTGTTTACATTCCTGATAACCTAGACAATGTTAAAATTCCCAAATAAAGGCCTTGTCCTTTCCAGCCTTTGCTAGGTCTTGTTATGGGAACAACTTCTCAGTTCTTCCACCCCCTGGTGAGGAATTATTGACTTCTGTCATCTTTATGATATGCATTGGCATGTTCCAGATTCTGCAACATTTATATTGTATCAATCTCATTTCTGTTCTTCTCTCATAGAAGCACCCATCCCCAGATGTTTTACAACCTGCTCTTCCCAACCAGACTTCTACCATGAACCCCTCAATTGACCCTATTTCTAAAAAGGATCTCTAAACTGCTTGCCCCATGCTGCCCCCTTCCAGCTCAAAGAAGCCAGATCAGTCATCACCCCCTTTCCCTACCGCAGTGAAGGAGTTCCTAGAATTAGAGGGGTAAATGAAGTCAGAATTGGGGACAGGCAGTTAGTGTAGAAATAGGGGATCAGTCAAATCGAGGAAATGAAGTCCATGAAAACCATCTGCCTTTGGAAGTCTGGAAGGAGAATGGACTTTTTACATCTCACCTGCGAAACCAACCCCAGTCACTTAGGCAGGAAGGAAAGAGAAGGCTTCAAAAAGAACTGGAGAGCAAAAGACTTTCTTATAAAAAAAGAAATGGGGGAATGTAATGTCTAAAGCTGCTCTCCCACCCATCAGGTGCAGCCATTTTCTCCGCCACCCAACCACTTGTCAATCTGTGAACATCCTGGCTAGCTATTGGTTCATCAGTCAGCTTGCAAGTGTCCTTCTCCAATATTGGTCCCCTGTTAGCCCGGCAGAATTCAACTGTTTTACTATAGCTTCCCCACCATCTTTTCCCTTCCTCTGTCTGTCCTCCTCACTTTTCTCTATCCTCCTTACTTTCCAATCTCTCTAGTGCACGCCCTTTCTTTTCCTTTCTCTTTTCCTCTCATTTTCTCTCTTACCCTGCAGGGAGACACTCTGTTTGCTTAATAAATTCCCTTATGTGATTTCCCGTGTTCGACGTGATTCCGTGGAAATTCCCTTACAGGGAGGGGGTGGAACCTTTAGGAGGTGAGTCCTAGTGGGAGGTGCTTAGGTAATTGGGTGTACACCTTCAAAGGGGGTTGTGGGACTCTGGCCCCTTCTGCCCCACTCCATGGCTCCACCATATGCTTCCACCAGGCTGTGCTGACTCAACACAGGTTCAAAGTAATGGGGCCCAGAGATCATAGACTGAAACCTCCAAAACTATGAGCCAAAATAAACATTTTCTCTTCTCTAAGTTAATTAACTCAGGTGTTTTCATACAGATCGAAAGCTGACTAACACAGGGGCTGACTAACTGTGTTGGAGTCAGGGCTTTTTGTTGTTGTTGTTTACTTCTCTGTACTTCACCTTATCATCAATAAATGGAAGAGAAAAACAGCCTCCACCTCAAAGGACTGTCGTGAGGGTCAGTGAAGAAAATCACCACCTGTGGGCGTTGGCACAGAGTGAGAACTCAATAAACAACAGCTTTTGAAGAGGCAAGCACTGCCTGGAAGCCCCTGGTGTTTTCTTCCAAGTGCAGGGAACTCCAGCAGCCACCATCTCTCCACCACATGGCTCTGCCACAGGGAAGGTGGGAAGGCAGCTCACACATCAATTTAGGAAGAGCAAATTGGACACGCTTGGCTCTGTTGCTTCCTTTTCCTCTTGGAAATAAAACTGCCCCCCAAAAAATATAAATCCCCAGTGTTCCCGCAGAGCCAGAATCTGTAGGAGAATGCAAGTGTGGGGATCAGGGTATGAAGAAGACGAGGCAACTCTGATACATCCTGAATCACCCTTCCCAGCCCCCATCAGTTGTGACTGGGTGAGTTACTGCACCTAACTCTGAAGATCAGCGGTGGGAGGGTGGCAAGGCCCCATTGAGTGACACTGCTGGTGACCAATTGGGAACTTCATGCTTCCCATCTCTTCAGTTCTAGGCTTTTTAGGTATAAATGTTCAGGTTCTAGGGGAGTGGAAAGTCCCACCAGAGGATGTAGTAAAAAGAAAAATTCTTTGAACTATAAATGATAGATGCAGTCATGGAACTTTGGCAAAAAAGGAAGGCACCCTCTTGGCAGGAAAAAAAATTGAGCTGACCAACAGGAGGAGGGAGGGCTGCCAACGCAATGGGGAGGTGGAGAAATCTGGCACTTAGGTGACTCTTTTTGTACCTGTTGTCACTCCACTGACCAGTTTTGATAGTAAATGGACAAGTTCAGCAACCAAGGCCTAAGTCATGGAGAACCAGTGCAAGACTTATCAAGGATAAGTGTCTGAGTGACAACTGGCAGGTACCCTAGACCAGCAGAGGTGTTTTCTGAGACTGAGACAATGAGTATCAGTTGTGTCTCAAGACCAGTCACTGTGATGGGGGCTAGAGTTTGTCCCACTAACAGAGGCCTGTGAAAATGCTAGAGAAACTGCTTCCAGAAATCACATGAAGTAGATCCATGCAGCAGATGCTCTCATGAATCACCAGGCTCCATCTTGAGACTCAAGGATTTGTTCCCCTTCTACTGAGGGTACTGCTAGCTCACAGGCCTCAGTCTAGAGCCCTCTCTGGGAATTTCCTTTGACAGAAGATTTCTGCCCCCCTCCAAGATCATGCTCCCTTTAGGAATGTAAAGACCTAGCATGCCCCTTGGAATTGGCTGAAACCCTTTTTTTTTGAAGGGGCATACCAGGAATTTAATTCAGGGGCACTCAACCACTGAGCCACATCCCCAGTTCTTTTTTGTATTTTATTTAGAGACAGGGTCTCTCTGAATTGCTTAGAGCCTTGATAAGTTGCTGAGCCTGGCTTTGAATGCAAGATCCTCAGGCCTCAACCTCCTGAGCCACTGGGATTACAGGCATATGCCACCATGACCAGCATTGGCTGAAACCTTTGATAAGACTGTAACACTGCCAAGCCTGCTTCCATTCCATTCCTCCTATGGTATAAACCCCAAAATAACTCCCTCATAAACTTGTGCAACCTAATCTCCATCTTAGATTTTGCTTCCCATCAACCTGCAACAGAAACCCACTTTGCTGTCACACTAAACAGTGTTCCCCAACCTAGCTATCTTGTCTGTAACTAAAATGATGTTAGACCTACATCTTACTTACTCTGTCCCTTATTTCTTGAGTTGGAATCTGGACAGGGAATGAGAAAACTATTTATTGGACTGCTTCAAAATCCCATTGACTGGGCTGGGGATATAGCTCAGCTGGTTGAGTGCTTGCCCCGCAAGCACAAGGCCCTGGGTTCAAATCCCCAGCACCAAGGGAAAAAAAAAATCCCATTGACCACTATTAATTAGAAAATCCAGGAAAGGCCTGCACACAGAGGCAAGCAGGGCAAAAACGGTGTCACTACTGTATGGATCATCATTGACAGTACAGGAACCCTGCCATGAGCTGGGGTCCAGGGAAACCAGAGGTAGACTTGCTCCCAGCAAAAGGGAATCTAATTTCAGGCTTTATCCTCCCTAAATAGCCTCCCTGCAGAGCACCTTTAAGCTGAGGATCCCACCCAGAATCACTTGACAATAATGAAGGACAAGGTCTTAAAATGCACCTGATAACCTCTTCCTTCAGGTCACTCCTTAGCAGTATGATCCAGTGAAAAGAATGGGAACTTTGGGACAAGAGTATCCAATGTTTGATCCCCAATTTCTCTATCACTGTCTGCATGACCCTGGGCAACCCACTTAACTTTGTTGAGCCTATTTTCCTCATCTGTAAAACATGAGAACCTTGCAGAGTCGGCAGGAGGCTTAAATAAGATAATGTATGTAAAGCCCCTAGCACAGAGCCTGGCTTTCAACAACTCTTAGGCATTAGTATTTTTCACATAAAGAATTTTTAAGCTTCTGTATGTGATGAGCTATGACTGGTCTCTTCTAGCCAATTCATTTACCTCCCACTGTGCCATTTCTAAATAGGGAGACTATTTACACTTGGGCAGAACAAGATGTAGGTTTTTGGGCAGCTATATAGGGCAGGGAGCCATCTAATGAGCATGGCTTATTTTTATCCACACCTTTTGCATTTTAGACGTTGCTATTTTGATACAGGTCAACCCTTCTGGTCCAGTGTTGTTCCTGCTTACCTGCAATGGGTGAGTTACATAACTTCACCTGATCTCACAGGGCAGAAAGCAATCAGCTACAAACAAAGAGGGATGCTGAGGTACAACATAAGGACACGTGAGAATGGGAGACCAAAAGGCCAGGACTGGGAACTGGCAGAGATGGTGATATGCCAGCACCAGGATCTTTGCTGGGACTTAGAAATGAGGTCTCATTGGTTCACTTGCAATTCTTGAGTCCCTTGCCATTTCCTCAGAGCCCACTGCAGGAAAACAAAGTCAGTGATTCAGGAAAATGCTTTAGCCCAACAAGAGAAAATGCAAGACAAGAGCAAGGACATTAGATAAATGAATGCTCAAGGCTTCCATCAGGGAAAAGCCACAACCCTGCCTAGCCCTTTGGCATCATGTCCTTCAGGCTTCTGTTAGGAATAGAATCTTTGGCTAAAGAGTCACTGTGCCCCCACATCCCTAGGTTCCAGCTTTGGAAGAACCAGGAAATGGACCTGGCAGTACGTGGAGCAAGACAAGCAGGGGGGCATCCCAAGGAACCTGGTCTCCCAACCCCACATGAGCTGCTGCTTAGTGCATCTTCAGGGTCTTAAGACCAGACCTGAGTGGTATCTTGGAGGACAAGCCCCAACTAAGGCACCCAGCAAGAGGTTCTACCAGCTGCTCTGATCTGTTCTCCCAAGCACACACTTGGATAAAAGGAAGTAGAGAATTTTGATTTGGTATCACCCAATGACCCTTCTCCTCACCATTTTATGTTTTTTTTTTTTTTGTTTTTGTTTTTTTTTCCTTCACCTTTTACTATAGAAACTTCTCTGAGGAAAGAAACCTAGAGTAGATTTTCTTTTCTGAGATCACCCCCTCCTGGATGGCTTAGTGGTTAATGCTTATCTGATGGAAAGCTCTGTCCTATGTAGCATTCCAACATCAAGAAGGTAAGAGAGGGGCCCAGGTGCTTCAGAGGGCTCTGGTGGCCCTGACCTTCCTGAAATTACAGGCTGGTCACCCATGCAGTTGAATGAGCTACCTAGCAGCCCTTGCCTTTCCAGTCACATCAGCATACACATCAGGTGGGACTCAGGTAAAATTATCATAACAGTAATGATGCCATTAACAGAGGACTATCAAACCAAAAGCTTCACATGCATTATTTTGCTTAATTCTCACAACACCCCTACAAAGGTTGGTATTATCGTTTTCCCATTTTACAGAAAACTGTGTTAGACAGTTTCATGTTACTATAACAAAATGCCTGAGACAACTTATAGCGAAAAGGTTATTTTGGCTCACAGTTCTGTAAGATTCAGTTCAGATCACAAGGTCCCATTTCTCTGTGGGCCTCTGGTAAGGGAATCACGTCATGGTGGGAGCTGTGGTGGAGCAAAACATCTTACATCACAAAACAAGAAGCAAAGAGGAAGAGACAAGGGTCCCACAATCCCCTTCAAGGGCACACCCCCAATGCCCTAAAGACCTTCCATGAGTTCCCACTCCCTAAATGTTCCAATACCACCCTGGGAATCAAGCCTTTAACATATGGGTCACTGGGGGCCACACCCATACTAAAACCATAGTGGAAATTAAGATTTGGAGAGGACAAGAAACTCAGCTAAGTTATGTGGCTAATAAGTGGCAGAGCCAAGATTCCCCATCACAGTTCCAGCCCAATCTCCACTCTGGATAGCCGCAGATGATGTTTGTTTCAGCTCAGGTGCCCCTTATTCCAGAAAGTTCTCCTTTATCCCATGCTCTCCCCACCTTAGGATCCTCCCCTCTGTGCCCCTGGTCACATCCCAAATCTTGGTCATAGCTGTACATTTGCTTCTGTTTATGGGTGTGCTTTCCTCAGAAGAACAAGGAAGGTTCTCAGATGATTCTACAGAGCAGAGACTATGTCATTTGTTTTATGTTCTTGTCTCCCATATGGGACCTGGCACAGAGTGATGCCAAATCTTAAGCCTTTTAGGCTTTCTCATAGGTTAGGGCCACCACATATAGCCTTATGTACAGTGAAAGAAGCAGGTAGCAGCTGAAATGCACCTTCACTCAGATGAAGTCTGAAGTCATATCCACGGGGGGTGAGGGACCTTCTTCTGATGCTCACAAGACACCCACGAATCACCCAGCCATTCTGAATTGGGAGTTAACTATTTGATAGCTGGAGTCCGCAAGGTACAGCATGGATTCTTCCAGTCTCCTCTGATTTAGGCAATCTAGTTAAGTTTCATCAACTGGGATATAAACTGGGATGCCTGGTTCGGTTAAAGCCACTTAAAAATTTTTCAAGAAAAATCCCTGAGCAGGCCAAACTCATTCTCCCCATCCTGTCTGGGAACTTGAAGTCTCAGAATGGAAGATGTAGCTGTGAGCTTCCTAAAGCAAGCCGCTTAGGTCACAAATTGCTCTCATTCCTCTGACAGCCTAAGCTTGGTTCCTTTCAATTATATGCATGAAAAATAGCACTTAAAGCAGTAAATGCTCATCCCCAGCATAGTC
Organism: Sciurus vulgaris; assembly: GCF_902686455.1. Taxonomy (NCBI): domain Eukaryota; kingdom Metazoa; phylum Chordata; class Mammalia; order Rodentia; family Sciuridae; genus Sciurus; species Sciurus vulgaris. Next base: position 60,314,608 of record NC_136473.1, read on the forward strand.
TTAAATTATTCAAAACCAGAGTAATATCCTTTAAATAGAATCATAGAGCTGCCTTTCTTCGCCATAATAACCTTACCTTTAAAAAATGACAATCAACATCACCACCAAAAGAGATTATTTAGGAATTTTGATAGTTTCTGATGAAATTAGCAAAATATAAGTGTTATTGATAATTAGCCAGATTGCCATGCCAACTAGGAGAAGAGAACATCTCTGGACACCAAGAAAAAAATCCAGTTGCTAACAGCCATTTCAGCTGACAGCTTGACCCAGGCCCAGGGTATAGCTCAGACACGGGCTCAAGCCAGACTCACTGACTCAGTCCCCAGCTTATTAGCAACCTCGCTTCTCTGACCTCACTGTCTTCACCTGCAGATACAGGCAGTAAGTTAGTACCTTGCCTATGGGATAACTGTGAGGGTTCACTAAAATAATCCAAGCGAAGTCTCCAGCGTGGTACCAAGCAGGCAGAAGCGTTTAAGTGTAATTAAAACCATTCAATTAAAAGAATCACTCCTGTTTGAGATAAAATTATTCCAAAGAGATTTGCCCCTTAAAAAGTAAGCTCTGTCAGCAGAAAGTCAGTCTTATTAACTGTCAGAAACTGTGTCTGACAAGTCTTGCAGATTTGTAAATACAGTCGTCTCTTGGTATTTGAGGGAGGATTGGTTCCAGGAATCTCCCAAGCAGATACTATAATCTTTCCATGCTCAAGTCCCTTATATAAAATGACATGGGAACCACCGCATAAAATAGATGGCACAGAATTTGCATATAATTTGCCTATACACACACTCCCATATACTTTAAATGATCTTTAGATTACCTGTAATAACTAATGCAGTGTAAAGCATGTAAATAGTTGTCATTGTTTAGGGAATAATGATAAGAAAAGAATTGTATATATGTAGTACAGATACAATTTTTTTCTAATATTTTCAATCCACAGTTGGTTAGATCCACAAATGCAGAGTCCACAGATATGAAAGGACTGACTATAAGTTTGTGTGAAGGTGAAAATAAGTCTGTGGACTGTCTTGGGAGGAGTGGTCTTCCCCCGCTGAATCTTTGCTGCTCTGCTGTCTCCCTGTGCCCACACCCCAGACTTCAGACCTCTCTCCACCTCCTGCCTTTCATACCCCTGGCACCCTCCAGCCCTGGTGTGTGGCAGAGTGGTTCTGGCTGTAACTAGGATTCTCTCCTGATGTACCAAATCGCATGGTCTTGGGAGAACTCTCTCCTAAATCAACATGTCTGCCCATGGAATCATGGTCCCTTTATCTGAGCCTTTTGAACCCAGACACAATAGAACCAAAATGGTTAGTCCCCAGCAGTACCACCTAGTCCCAGTTTTTCAGGAGCATCTCAGTCTTAGTAATGAAAGTCAATGGGCCACCCATTGGAGGTTCCCTCAGAGTTGGTGCCTGTGCAGAGGAGGTATGGGGTCATGCCAGCAGGTAGGAGTTGCCCACTGAGCTCACCCCAAACCTCTGACTGTGTTGCAAGGGCCCTTTTGATTTATCCGAATGCCTTCAGCAAACACAGCTCTATCCGCCAGCCCCTCATCTTTAAGAACTCTCATGTACTAAACTGTTTATTTCATCCTTCAGTCTTCTCCAGATTGAACAATGCCAGTCCTATGGGTTTTGCTCTCACTCCAAAATCCCCTTGTCTCTCTCCTCAGAGCCCTTCCCATGAGGGCCCCTGGCTCTCCACTTTGGAATCAAAGAAAGAGCAAAGACTCTAGAGATTTGGCCTGGGGGTAAAAATTCTCATGTTAGAATCCAGGATGGAGCATGGCCTTCAGGACCAGAGCCCATGAAGTTCTGACCAGGCCTAGTCTGATCCCGAGGGCATCCAGTTTAGCATCCGGTTTAGCTCTGGACTTTCTAAGGGGATGGGAAGGTGAGACCACAGTAGGAGAATGTCTGGCTCAGGATGAAACCAAGTCAGAGCACCCCCTTACTACTTACCCACCCCACTCTCCGGGACCCACTGAAGCAACCGCCCCGCCCCCCAACCTCCACTGAGAGGACAGCAGCAGGTCTGTGTCACCAGATCCCTGCTCCAGTGATCCCTGCTCCTTCCAGAGCCTCCAAGCTCTCCCCAGTCTCCTCCTCAGCGCCTTCTGAAAATCCCGCTGCTCTCAGTGACTGGACCGCCAAACTTTGCACTTAATGGCTCTCTATTTTGCTCCCTTTTTTATGTGAATTCTCTTTTCCAATGGTACTTCAAGATCTTTCAGGAACGAGAAGCTTTTCACACTTGTCTTCCTCCGTTATTTTTGTTTTATAAGCTTCACAACCCCCGTCAGGGTGTCGGGGAGCTAAAAGTACTCACTAAATACAATGAGAGGGTGGTGAATGATTCTGAACACACCGTCTCCCAGCACGCTCTCTTGTGCACCAAAGCTCCACACGTGCCTGCCTGCCTGTCGAATGAGTGAATGAACACTCCTCTGTCCCCTCCTCACCTACATTCATCTTATTCACCAGCCCGGTTTTCTGAGAAACAATAAAAATCTAAAAGGATGGTATGAGACAAAAAGGTAAGAGTGGGATGAAGCACTTGGTATTTACATGGTATCTCTTCTTTTTATGGGGATTCCTGGCTTCTCATCCTCACGTTCATTGGCAGAGGGAGCTGGATGCATATTTGAAAAACATCCACCACAAGCCCATCCTCTAAAATTTTTACTTGTATCACTGCTTAAAAGCCCCCTGCTTCCTCAGTCGCTGTAAAGCAAGCCACTGGATGGCAAGGTTTAATATGAAAAGACAGTAGCATACATTTAAACTGCTGATATTCTGAGCTAAAACCTTGCATAGTACTTTTAATGTTGTTAGCTGCTATCTGCACAACTGGAATTCTATTTACTAATGGTGGTAATTAAGGCAAAGTCTTAGGCTTCACACAGCAACTGCTTACTCAAGCAGATATTCTAATCAGTTTGCCTGCCATGCTGAATTTTTAAATCTAGCTTTGTATGTTGTGCCCAGAGCCTCAGAATGAGCAGCTCCTGTTCTATAATATCCATCTTCCTGGCCACATGGGAAAACTTGATTGGAGTGATCAGTGAGATTCTGCTTCAGAAAATTTTAAATGAATAGCACAGAAACTCTAGCCAGGTAATCTTCTCAGTTTCCTCATTTGCAAAATAGGCATATGATTTTGCAATTAAATGTAATCACATGTATAATGCCCTTAGCATACTGCATAGACTAGCAACTGTCTAACAAATGTTAGCCATTGCAAAAATTATCATTGTAAAATATGTTATTGTCTAATACATACATGGTGTTATTTGTTAATGCTGAACTACAAGTATGTGAAGTTGGAGCCTGAAGTGGCCACATGAGGCCGTGAACAACTGTGGAAGGAGAGAAAGGAGAAAGAAACACATGAAAGAGAACGGAAGCTCTTATCTTCCCAACCTCTGGTTCCACTGATGTTTTGCTCTCAGAGGTTTGTAAAACTGACTCTGGTGTCCAAAAGCAGATGCCCTGTGGTAGTCAGCCTCAAAGATGCCCCTCAATGTTTTCATCTCCTAGTAATCATACCATGTACAGACCCCTACACCTCCGAGGCTAGATCATAAAATGCCTTGTGATTTCTCTCTATCTGGAGTCATTGTGGTGGTGGCTATGTACTATGTTGTAAAGAAGCTGACATGAAGAATTGCAGCCTCCTGCTAACACCCTGTAAGGGAGCCTCTTGGAAGCAGATTCTTTAGCCCAGGAAAGCACTTCAGATCATTGCAGCCCCAGAAAACATCTGAACCACAACCTCAAGAGAGAAGCTGAGCCAGAACCACCCAGATAAGCCATTCCCAGATTCTTATTTCTCAGAAACTGTGAGATAATGAGCATTGACTGTTTCACACAACTAAGTTTTAGGGTAACTTATTGCACAATAGATAACTAACACATACCCCCTTGCTTAATCTTAGTTGAACGCATTTCTGTACCTTGCAGTCCATGATCTCAGATGACGATAATTTTTCTACAAACATTAGCATCACATCAATAGACTTAAAGTTAAGAATCATATGATTATTTAATAGATGCTGAGAAAGCATTTGATAAAATACAGCACCCTATCATGCTTAAAACACCAGAAAAAAATAGGGATAACGGGAACATACCTCAACATTGTAAAGGCTATCTATGCTAAGCCCATGGCCAACATCATTCTAACTGGAGAAAAGGAAAGCATTCCCTCTAAAAACTCGAACAAGACAGGAATGTCCTCTTTCACCACTTGTACTCAACATCATCCTTGAAACACTGGCCAGAGCAATTAGCAGACCAAAAAAATTAAAGGAATATGAATAAGAAAAGAAGAACTCAAGCTATCACTATTTACAAATGACATGATTCTATACATAGAGGATCCACGAAATTCCACTAGAAAACTTCTAGAACTAATAAATGAATTCATCAAAGTAGCAGGATATAAAATCAATATGCATAAATCTAATGCATTTCTATTCATAAGTGATGAGTCCCCTGAAAGAGAAATTAGGAAAACCACTCCATTCACAACAGCCTCAAAAAATAAAATAAAATACTTGGGAATCAATCTCACAAAAGGGGTGAAAGACCTCTACAATGAAAACTACAGAACACTAAAGAAAGAAATTGAAGAAAACCTTAGAAGATGGAAAGATCTCCCATGTTCTTGGATAGGCAGAATTAATATTGTCAAAATGGTCATACTACCAAAAGTGCTATACAGATTCATTGCAATGCCAATGAAAATCCCAATGACTTTCCTCATAGAAATAGAGAAAGCAATCATGAACTTCATCTGGAAGAATAAGAGACCTCAAATAGCCAAAGCAATCCTGAACAGAAAGAATGAAGCAGTAGCTGTCACAATACCAGACCTTAAAACTATACTATAGAGCAAGAGTAACAAAAATGGCATGGTATTGGCACCAAAATAGACAGGCAGACCAATGGTACAGAATAGAAGACACAGAGACAAACCCACAAAAATACAGTTACCTTATACTAGACAAAGTAGCCAAAATCAAACAATGGAGAAAAGATAGCCTGTTCAACAAATGGTGCTGGGAAAACTGGAAATCTATATGCATTAAAATGAAATTAAACTTCTATCTCTCACCCTGCACAAAACTCAACTCAAAATGGATCGAGGACTTAGGAATTAGACCAGAGAGCCTGTACCAAAGTAGACCCTGTAACAAATAGAAGACAAAGTATGCCTGAATCTTCATCATGTTTGTCTTAGGATCAGACTTCCTTGACAAGACTCCCAAAGCACAAGAAATCAAAGTAAGAATCAATAAATGGGATGGACTCAAACTAAAAAGCTTTTTCTCAGCAAAGGATACAATCAATAATGTGAAAAGGGAGCCTACAGAATGGGAGAAAATCTTTTCCACATGTACTTCAGATAGAGCACTTATCTCTAAAATTTATAAAGAACTTAAAAACTTTATACCCAAAATACAAAAAACCTAATCAATAAATGGGCCAAGGAATTGGACAGTTACTTTACAGAAGGAAATTAATAAACATATGACAGTGTTCAATATCTCTAGTAATTACAGAAATGCAAATTAAAACAACTCTAAGATTTCATCTTACTCCAATTAGAATGGTTATTGTCAAGAACACAAGCAATTGTATGTGTTGACATGGATGTTGGAAAAAAGGCACACTTTTACATTGCTGGTGGAGTTGCAAATTGGTACAGCCACTCTGGAAAGCTGTGTGGAGATTCCTCAGAAAACTTGGGATGAACCCACCTTTTGACCCAGTTATCCCACTCCTCAGTTTATAAACAAAGGATTTAAAATCAGCATGTTACATTGACAGAGTCACATGGATATTTATAGCAGCTCAGTTCACAATATCTAGATTGTGGAACCAATCTAGATGCCCTTCGACAGGTGAATGGATAAAGAAAATGTGGTATATATACACAATGGAATATTATTTCCAGCCATAAAGAATAAAAATACCATGGTATTTGCAGGTAAATGGATGGAATTGGAAAATACCACGCTAAGTGAAATAAGCCAATCTCAAAAAACCAAAGACCAAAGGTTTTCCCTGATAAGTGGATGATGATACATAAGGGGGTTGGGAGTGGGGCATAAAATAAGAATGGAGGAACTTTAGATTATGTAGAGGGAAATGAGAGGGAGTGGGGTATGAAAAAAAGTGGAATCATTACCCTATGTACATGTATGTTTACACGAATGGTATGAATCTACATTGTGCACAACCATAGAAACAAAATGATGTACCCCATTTGTGTACAATGAATCAAAATGCAGTCCGTAAAAATAAAAAAAAATTTTAAAGAAATAGAAATGCAAAAGTGTTGGCTAGGGATATAGCTCAGTGGTTGAGCACCTCTGGGTTCAATCCCTGGTACCAAAAAAAAAAAAAAAAAATGAAAATAGAAATGGAATTAAAGTTGTTAAAGTTTTCATTCCCCACCCCCTTAGGTATGTGGAAGTTGATTCCAGTGTGCTACTTGTTTACCTACCTGTCAGTCATCTATCCATGCCATACCATAAGACTAGGGCTTTAAGACAGATAAATAATATGCTATAGAGGGAGAAAAATCCTTTTCCCTTCTGATACTCCTTTATAGGAAAGCTTTTTCAGGAAACTTGTTTTTTGACCAACTCATAAAAGAGTCAAGGCACGTGATTTGGAAAGTAGGAACCAGTGAAGGGATAAGACTTTGCATCTCTACTGATGTATTGGAATAAGGGCTCTCCAGGCAGTTCCAAAGAAAGGAGGCAAAGAGCAGGAGGAAAAGAAAACAGAGAAACCGCAGAGGGGATGCTGGAGTTTCAGAGAGCTATGATATTAGGGGAGTTGAGCCTCAATTAAATTTCTGAGGGCCTCCAAGGTCCTAGTGGGCATCTTGGATGGATGGATGGATGGATGGATGGATGGATGGATGGATGGATGGATGGACGGATGGACAGATGGATGGACGAATGGATGGCAGCAGAAGTAGAGGAATAGATAGGTATGAGCTCCTTGAGGGCTGACAGCAATAGGCTCCTCTCATTGATCTGTGTACATTCAATCTTGTATGTGTCAGAGGTTTTATTTACTTTCATGGAATAAATGAATGAGTGAATAAATAATAAATGAATGAATAAATAGGTGAAATAACTTACAAGCAATAATCTAACATAAGCACTCTATTTATCCATTCACTGTTATGGCCAACCTAAAATGTATGAGTCTATTTCATGAGCATATACATATTTTATGATCACAGAAGATATTCTATCAGCTTATATATTTTTCCATAAAGCAGTACTTTAATGCTTATAAAAGGCATAATCTTGCCTTCTGGCCCACCAGACAAACATTTATGTTCTGTCTTCACGTTCTGCCGCCCATCTGGGGGTGGTGACAGAGAGGTGGATTGCAGAATGGATGTAACCAGCAAATGAATCACTATGTCTCCACCTGAGCAAAGCAGCCGCTACTACAAATGAGCTGGCTTGTGCACTGGGTGTTCCAATTCCCTTCGAAGGCTGCTCCAGGATTCTGGAACTGAGCATGCCATTCTTCTCTGAATATCTGAACTGCTCTTGTCATTGGTGAGATGTGAGAATCTTCCTCCTCTGAAGTTCTAAATCAGCCACAAAGAACCTGCCGTCTCCACACACATCGGCTCTGCTGGTCAGCATTGGAGCAATGTGGATCTGCTGGCTGCTGCAGATTAACTCGACTTGATTGTCTTTTTTCCTAATCACATAGAAAATTTCAATAAAAAAGGGATCATTCCAACACCAGCTGTCAGCTCTGGTGCAGACCTGGTAATTATCACCTTGTCAGACCTTGAAATCCTCCTACATTCTATGTCACAGCTCTGAGTTCCTCTGAATTTATGAATTATTTGCAGAGATAATGAAACTTATCAGATTACCTTTCAACTTCATTTGAGACGAAATTAACTGGAAAGGAGACCATAACGGCTTATAGGATGACTTCCTTATCCTTAAAATAGAAGATTGATTTCCTCTTCCCTTTCCCAGTCTGCCATTTCTTTACTATTTTCTCCAATTAACCTGCTACTTCCTTTTTCTTCTCATTGGAGGATCAGAAGGGCAAGAAACTGGAGGGAACAGATCATTAAAAAGTGTGTGTGTGTGTGTGTGTGTGTGTGTGTGTGTGTGTGTGTACAAGCCCCTTATTGTAATTCAAAGGGAATGATATTCAACATCTTCCTGCTCCATTTCTCCCCCTCCCAACACCCTCTTCAGCCCTCGACATTCCAGAAAGCAATCCTTAAACATGAAAACTAAACAAAAGGATAGTAGGAATAGGATTATTCTCTGTCATTTTCCTTTTCTTTATTTTTTTTCTTCATTACCTAGAAATCAATTAATAAAAGCATAGCTGTAGTCTAGAACACTCTCCTCAGACCCCTTGATCCTGCTACCTTCTAAGCACCTTATCTCCAAAAATAATATTGCAATTCAATATATCCGTGGTAGGGACTGCTATACACACCCCAAAACCCACCTAGATTATATTTCCCAACTGCCATGTGGGTGGGTGTGGTCATACAATTGAGTTCTAAGCAAAAGAGAATGAGCAGAAGTGAGATGTGCCATTTCCAAGCCTGGCCCACTCAAAAACCTTTCCCATGACCCTCTCTGCTCTCTTCCTGTCTGTTACCTGAATGGAGAGAATTCTGAAGACCTTGAGGAGGTGGAGCTACGAGATAGAAGGAGCCTGGGTCTCTGAATGAGCTCATGGAATACTGCCTGACCAGAAACTCCTACTTTGGACGATGACATGAACCAGAAAGAAACTTCTACTGTGTTCAAGGTTTATCTGTTACTATGTTTGGTCTCCTTGGAAATTCTGAGATTGATGTTGCCACACATGCATCAAGAAGGTATGAAGAGATTTATTACTTTCACAAGGTGAGGTTTTCAGGGAGAATGGGGTAGGCTCCCCAGCAAGTTCAAAAATGGCTTGAGAGAACAAGGAGAGGCAACTAACTGCTTTCATCATAGTCAGGGATTGGGGCCAAGGTATGGGTTCCCAAATGCAGGCCAGGTTTTCTGTGGTTTGAACATCTAGCCAGAGTCAAGGGAGGGAACATGCAAACTGTCTTATGATCTTTCCTAGATGTGGGACATGAAGGATAGAGAGAGTGATAAAACTCAAAAGTCATCAATAGTCAAGCGCCAGGTATAGTCGTCCATGCCTGTAACCCCAGTGACTCAGGAGGCTGAGGCAGGAGGATCAGAAACTCGAAACCAGCCTCGGCAACTAACTGAGGCCCTAATAAGCAACTTAGCAAGACTCTGTCTCAAAATAAAAAGTAAAAAGGGCTGAGGGTGTTGCTCAGTGGTTAAGCACCCCTGGTTCAATCCTCAACACACACACACAAAAAAAAGTCAACCTCTTTATTACACCATAACTAGATTTGTCCTAACTTATTCAACATCAATACCAAATTCATTATTTTTCCCTAAACAAGTTCTCTTTCTCAAGAAAAAACCCCACTACCTACATGACCTACCGGACATAAAAGTCAGAAACATACCATTTTTACCAAACCCCACAATTTCTATTGTTTCTTAGCACTTCTCAGAAATTTCCTTCTTTCCGTCATCTTCTTTGGATCAGGAAACTACCAGAGGAGTCCAGTGTTTAGTCTTAAAACCCCTCCACCTGGGTTTGAATCCTGAATCCAAATCCATACCTGGCTAGTTTGCAATCTTGGACAATGTTTAAATCTCTGTATACTTCAGTTCCCTCCTTTGTAAGTTTGGAATAATATTATCTATCCCACAGAGTTATTGTGAGGATAAAATGGGCGAAGTTTATAAAATGCTTAGGATAATGCTTGTCACACAGTAAGCGCGATGTAAGAGTTTACAGTTTGTCTCTCCTGGGTTTCTGCAGTACTTTCTAACCATCTCCCAACCAATACGTTTTTTTTTCCAAATCAGTGTTCACTGTAAAGCCAGAGTAGGCTTTCTGAAGCACAAATCTGACCGTATTCCTCATCTTCTTTAAATGCTCCAATTACATTAGGACATTCTGACCATCCCTTACCTGGACTTTGAACTCCTCACTTTGATGGACCAGAAAGGGTCCAGCAGACCTGGATTAGCCAAAAACATAGCCAACCCTGGTCCAATGAGCCATTGAGAAACATCTCAGCTAATAATATTCACACACGTGAGTTAAAAAATAAACTATCATTTCCAAATCCAATGATAATTAATATTTCTTGTAGAAATAATCAGAATAAAATAAATTAGACAATATCTAAAGCAGCCCGTGATAAAACATGCAACAGATGAATTTACTGAAAAACTTACTTCTGAATGATAACAATGGAAACTGGAGAATCTGATATGGAGAAGAAAATAGAAAACATTCATCACCAAATGAAAGCTCTCTTGGTGAAAGTTCCTCATAAGCACATTTGCTAATGACTTCACATTGATATAAGATTTTGGTGTTGCAAAGTTTGATTTAGGAACTTTAGACTTGGTAAAATGAGTGGTTCCATATGAAATTCACTATGTCAGAAGATGTAATTTTAGAAAACTGACTAATAAATTTAATCTTGTTCATAAATTTTGCACAGAAGATAATTGATCTCATCAAAAATAATTCCAGGAAAATGAAAATGGAAAATTTGGGTACTGGTTTAATGATGCTATATTAAAAATTGTCTAAGGAATTAAACTAGCCTAATGTAGTTCACTCTGAAAATATCTTTCTTGGTGCAAAGTTCTCAACATTGATAAAGTTCTCAATCAAGGGTTTGTATTTTTAGACATGGAATAGGAAGTCGATCTTGTGGGTCAAACTAAGATGTCAGAAATATGCTGTACTTCCTTTATGAGGTTGGGACTTTCTACAAGCCAAGGACAGCCTTTTAAAGGGGACAGCAGAGTTGGGCAGCAATTTATCTTCCTCTGGTCCTAAAGGCTAATTCTTTCAGCCCCTTCCATCCAATAGTCTCAGATACAGTTAGATTTTAAATCTTCTTTAAACAGAAGAAAGTCAACTCCTTCCGTGACTATAGTAGTAATAATCCCTCACTCTACATTGCATTTTTCCATACTGGAAATCAATTTCAGGTAAATAATCTTACTTAATATCCACATAATCCCTGAAAAATTATTCATTAATGCTCCCATCTCACAACTGAGTAAATTAAGATTCAGAAAGGTTAAGAAATTTGACCAGTGTCACAGGGCTGACAAGAGATAGAGTTAGAATTCCAGTTGAGGTCCTTCTAACTCCAAGACCAGGACTCTTTCAATCACGGAAGAGTTCATTGATCACCATATTAGCATCACAACCCCACCCGAAAACTGAACTTGAGCAAGGCAGCTGATTACGAAACCCAGGGCTCCCAATCACTCCTCAACAGGCCTCGATCCCAGAGTCAACTCTGAACATGTCAAATCACCCTCCATTTTGCCCCTACCCCAACACCAGATCTCCAGCCTCTCCAGAGGACCCCCTCAAAGAAGTTGAGCATGAATAAACGGAATCCTTGGAGATAATCAGGGTTAAATTCATCTCCCCGTCCACCAACTACTCTCACTCACTCCCATCCCCTCTGTGGCCCTAGCTTGGAGAATTTCCAAGATTTTGTGGGCAGAGTGAAAGCCACTGAGCCCATTTCTGCCAGAAGCACCACACAAGAGCAGAACCATCACTGACTTCAGACCCCCTACATCATCAGAGAAACTGGGCCTGGGCTTCCTCTGTGTCACTCTCCAGAGGCAGCTGCCCCACCTGGCAGCCAGATGCTCTTAAGCCAGTTAACAAACATCCAAAGGCCTGTCCTCTCCCCCACCCATCAAGGCTTGCTAAACTGTTCCTTGCACATGGTGATAATGGAGTTCAGTATCAGCTACTCTATGACTCTGGAGAGCCAACCACCTTTGCTTCCTTGCATCTTATACATTAGTGATTCAGAGAATAAGAAGTCCAGGGTGATTTTTGCAGTGGTAAACAACCGTCTTCTACACACCTTTGCCTGTTTTACTACTACTGAACCCAAGCCCAAGTATCTGGGACTCAGGTTGCAGGAGTCCCAGAAATATTCATATTGCTAGAACATTCTTCCTTCCACATTTCTCCCTGGGACACCCCTACTGACTAGCGGGTTTACTTCTGACTCCTGCAGATTCCAAAAGCTATCCAAAATTCAATTTAATTCAACAGATATTTACTGTGGGCCTATTAAAGACAAAACACAACTCTTGAGCTACCTAAATACATATCTGTCCTCAAAGAGCTTCTCTAATCCATAGTATTTTAACTTTGGTCCTTTCTATATTTTCCTGTCTTTGGGTTATTTAGATTAATTATAATTAGTGCTACTATCCAATTTGCACCAAGTCCCACTTCTTCACAATATTTCCAACAATTGGTTCCTTAAGTGGAACCCATCCATCCCATAGTATACACTCTTCCCTCACTCTACCTGCCACTCCAGAAAGCTGCCCACAACCCTCTCTACTGAACCTCCACTGAGGCCTTCTGCAGAAATATCCTGCAAAGCATCCCCCCAATGCTTGTGACTAAAGGTTCCTCCTGAGATGGTTTGGGAAAGCCCACCTTGTGCTTAGGCCAGGGGTTCTACACATATTTGACCATAGACCTCTGCTTGTGCTAACACCTCTTCCATTAGGAAGCAAGTGCTCCAGGATCCTAAGAAGAGGAAAAGGAGGAGGAAGTTGCATTCACACAGTTTCTGTCTTGGAGTTTTGATTCTTTAAATATAGTCTTCTGGAAGCTTCTCCACCTAATCCCATGACATGAACTCTAGGCACCCTACTCTGGGCAGGTTCGAATTTCTAGTGTCCCTCTTAGGGCTGTGGCTGCAAGCTAAACAACGCTCCTCATGTGAGCTAGTGAGGGCCGAGGACACCAGAGCCCTGAGTCACTTGATTCTAGACTTTCTGCAATGGGGCTGGACTCTCTAGGGTCACCACTTGGGTCTTCTTTTGCCCTCCCTTCTTCTGTATTTTGTTGCTGATTTTTCTGAGTCCTTCCATTTTGGTCTATTATATCTCCTACAGTGAGGCTGAGTTTGTGATATTTTTCTTAAATCTCTCTCCCTAGCCTGATTTAACCCTTTTCAGCTTTGTGTCATCCCAGAATGGACAGGTCATCTTTATGTGCCAGTACAATGGTAATAAACAGTGAATGGGACTTGGCAGTCATTCAGGATGACCATCCACCTTCCAGGCTGATGTCAATCCATGAACCTACACCCCTGGGCTATCTCTAGAGAGCTCCCTGGAAAGTATCAGCATCAAAATGGCACTGACCGTCTGCATCTGCTGGGCTACCCCAAACTGTGAGGCTGAAAACCTATGTTGGGTTTCCCAGTGACCCAGAGCCAGGCGCCACGTATCTCAAAGGTAGAATGTGATCTGCAACATTCTCTTCCTTTAACCTAAACATGGTTACTGCCAGAGCTGTTGCTGAGTCCTAATGACCCATTTTTCCACTGCATTCATAACACAGCTGGGTAAGTACTAGACCTTGTTTTAAGACAACCATGAAACTCTACTTAACAACAAAGACCAGACGCCTAGGGCACAGAATTCCATGCCCTCCTTTGGGCATCTGGCCCTTCTGCTAGACAACTCCATGTCACTGAGATAGCTCTCTGTACCTTGTATATCTCGAAAGTCACCTCAGTGTCAAGTTCATTCTCCATTTAGCTATGGAAAAATAAGAACAGCCTCCTAAGACCTGCTGTATGATGCCACTAATGGGCAAAATCCCCCACAGGTGCTCCCCTGCTGTTTTCACTGGTGCAATCCAGATGGGCCAGGCATGGGGGCCCAGTTGATGTGGTTCATTATAATTTAATGCAGGGACTGATATTTAGCTGGATTCTCATTTTCTCTACTTCCCTGGCTCAAGAATATCAGACACATACTCCTGCCAGAAATGTGATGATATTTTTTCTGATGTGTCAAGCGCTTGTGAAAAGGACAGGGTTTATGGCTCAGACCCTTGTATGATGTTTGAAGAAAGACACTGCAGTGGCATTTAAGTCTCTCTCCACTGGCTGTCGGGTAGTCAAACTCCAGGAAATAGGACAAGCACCTGGGACTCTTGTGTCTGTAAACCAAAAGGCCTGTGTCTGTCCCTGTGGTACTGGGGGTCCAGTGGGGAGACTGGCCTGCCTGGAGGACACAGTACATGGACAGGAGAGGCTGCAAGACTGGCAAGGCAGAAGGATGCCCACATTTATGAACAATCTGAAAAACCAAGCAGAGAAAGAGAAAAGAACAATTATGTAGCTTATATCTTATGCCAAGCTCAGGACTAGGCACTTCACAAACATGATAATCCTGTTCATTCGAACCACCTTATCTCTTTTTTTCTTTTGATTTGTTGTACACGAATGGGGTACAACTTTCAATTCTCTGGTTATACATGAAGTAGAGTCACCCCATTTGTGTAATCATACCTGTACATAGGGTAACGATGTTTGTCTCATTCCTTACCCCTCTCCCCTCCCCACCCCACCTTTCCTTACCCCCACCCCTCCTCACCCTTCCTTTCCCTCTACACCATCCACCTTTTCCCCATTCCTGCCTCCCCCCACATTATGTATCATCATCCACTTATCAGAGAAATCATTTGTCCTTTGGTTTTTTGGGATTGGCTTATTTCACTAAGCATGATATTCTCCAACTCCATCCATTTATCTGAAAATGTCATAATTCTATTCTTCTTTATGGCTAAATATATTCCATTGTGTATATATATACCACAGTTTCTTTATCCATTCATCTGTTGAAGGACATCTAGGTTGGTTCCACAATCTGGCTATGGTGAATTGAGCAGCTATGAACATTGATGTGGCTGTGTCTCTGTAGTATGCTGATTTTAAGTCCTTTGGGTATAGGCCAAGGAGCAGGATAGCTGGGTCAAATGGTGGTAGAACCACCTTATGAAGTAGGTAACATAGCCATCTGTATTCACCCCAGCATTCAGACAAGAGACTGGATCCCATTGTATAAGGACCTTGGAGTCTCCTGGGAAGGGACCCATCCTGAAGGAAGAATGAGGAACTCCAAGTCAGTTCAAGAACATTGGGTTGCACTGATCTTATCTCCAGTCTTAAGCCCTCATGTCCTACAACGCACTACTTTATCTGCTATAGTTTGGATCTTAAGTGTCCTGCAAAGCTCATGTGTTAGCAGCTTCATCCCTAGGGAGGCACTGTTAGGAAGTTGTGGAAACTCTAAGAGGTGAGGCCTAATAGGGTTGTGCCCATGAAGGGAACTATGGGACCCCAGTCTCTTCCTCCCTCTCTCTCTTTTCACTTCCTGGCCAAGAGATGAGGAGTTTCACTCCATATGCTCCCACTGTGATGTGCTACCACAGGCCCAAAGTAATGGGGCTAACTGATCACAGACTGAAAACTTTAAAACTATGAACCAAAATGAACCTTTTTCTCTTTATAAGTTGATTATGTCAGGTATTTGTTACAGCAAAAGGAAACTGACTAATACCTATCATCTCGAGGAAACAAAAGTGGCGGACCACTGGCATCACAGCTGGGGGTGGGTAGCAGGTCTGGCCATGAAGGCAGCAGAACTTGGTGCCTCAGACCCAGCAGCCTCTGCTATGGCAGATGTAGGGATGCTACCCTTGGTGGCCCTGACTACCCAGTATCACTTTGGTCATTGGATCCCTTGATACAATCATACAATGTGCCAGAGCTAGGGACAGTGTGTACTTGTTAATGTTTAGCATGTAGCAAAGGAATGGAAGGAAGGAAGAGCACGGGGCCTAACCTGGAGAATTTACCAATTTCCATGGTATAAATACTACCATCATGGCCAATTAGAACATGGCTACTATTGGAACATCACTGAACTTGAAAGTGAGAAGAGATGAACCATTATGTAGTATTAATGTTTCCATCATAGATACAACAGCATAAAGAGTATAGCTAATATCAAACTATATTAAAATGATTGGAAAGTAAAGGCTTTTGACTATATATCACCTTTTCTTTTCATACAATATATTTGATTTGTTTTGTTTTGTTTTGTTTGTTGGATGGTGCTAGGCACTGGACCCTGGCCGTCACACGTGCTAGGCAAGCACTCTAACACTGAGCCACATTTCCAGCCTTTCATTTTTTGTTTTAATAATGGCTGTATTTAACTAGTGTTGAGCAAGGTCCCTAAAAAAATATTGAAGAGTTGTCTCTTAAGACTGTACAAGCCAGTTCTAGCACACACCTAGCTGAGAAGGAAGAAAATGTGGATGTGGGCCCACGTGGTAGCCAAGAGTCCAAGTTCACAGTGCAGGAAGGCACTCCTGGGGCATCTGGAGATGTCTGGGTAGAATTGAATGGGGGAAGAAAATACCACAGAGCAGTCCAATGGCATCCAAGCTCAGAAGATGTGATTTTGTTGTGGCTGTTTTGACCCCTTTCTATTTCTGTATTATGGGTAGCAATTGAAATCCAACCCCAGGGGCCAGCGCCATCTTCTCCCTCTGCAAAAGCACCTCTGCAAAATAGTACCATGGTGCAGACAAGGAAAGAGTGTCCCTGGTATTGCCTTATGACCAAGCTAAACCTTTGCCCCCTTTCTCTAGAAATGCCTGTCATGTCCTGCAGAATGAATCCCTGATCAGCTCTTCTCCTCTCCTTGAAATGAACCAAGTCACAGGGCATGTTGCAGGATGCCTCCCTCCTCGAACACCCACAGTGACTACAGCCTTCTGACCAAGTCTGGGAGGAGAAACAGCCCTGAGAAGTTCAGCATGGACCAGCAGCTCTGAGGACTGGAGGAGGTTCTGCCCAAAGAGTCATATACCAGAGCACAATGAATACAGCAGCCCAAGTCCAAAAAAAGAAAGGGTTATGAAATGGATCTGTGTAATGACACAGCATGTGTGCGATTAATTGTTGTCAAAGCATTTTGCTGGCTGCATTCATCTCTTCTGTAGGAGAACAAAACTGTCATAACGATGACAACTTTATTCAACATTGGTGCAATTACCAAGCCTAAAAATAGGAAGCAAAGGGGAGACTTTTCTTGAGAGAGGGGGCTGAGCTCTGTTACCCATGTCGCAAACTGGGGACACTACGCCCCCAGGATGGAAGGAGGAAAGGAAGGAAACTCGGATTCATTGAGGGTTGCTATGTGCTACTATGAGAAGCATCTTACCCACTTCATCTACATAATCCTCCAACCCTCTGATGGGAGGGGCAGCAGAGTAGGGTGCTGAGGAGAATTTGTTGGTTCAAGATTTGAGACAGGTTCTCTGCTACAAGCCCGCTGTGCACAATTCACTTCATTACCACAGCAACATCTCAAGGGAGGTACTATTACCCCATGAGAAAGTGGAGTCACAAAAAGGTTAAGAAGCTGGTACAGGAGTTTGCAACCCAAATGCTTCTGATTACAACATTGTTCATGCTGAGTTGCTTCTGTGAAACACATCATGTGAACAGAGACACACTCTGGGATGGCCCCTCTCCCATTTCATCTCCATCCTCATTTCTTGTCTTGATCACCTCCCATCCTCCACCCTGAGGAAGTGCATCACCCTTTCAGGAATGCAAATATTTTCAAGGTCCAAAGTCAGAAAGACTCAGGTTGGAATCAGGACGACATGACTTATGAGCAATTGTGAACTTCGCTCACGTGCTTGACCCCTCTAAGCTTTAGTACTTTCAAGCACACACTGAAGACAGTCCTACTTTGACCTGCTACCCTGAAGATCTAATCAAATGCTCTGCAGACAGCCCAGCACACAGTCAGCTGCAGGTGCTGTCATTACTGGCTAGAGGACATGGCATTGAAACAAGGCGTCAGGTCCTAGCCTGATCCCAACTCAGAATATATCAGGGTTCAGGAAGGCAGGTGAGTCCAGGGATCTTCCCTCCATTCCCACATGGCCAGTGGCCTCAGTGATCCCCCAGAAGGTGGGACTTGGCTGGGCATGGGCACAGGGCACAGTGTGGATGGCAGGGAAGGCTTGCCTTCTGTAAAGTTATGGTGTACTTGCCACTTGCCAGGCCCTGTTCTAAGTTTTTTGCAGATAACAATTCATTGAATCCTTATAACAAACCAGAGTGTGGGTGCTATTGATTTCTGACCTAGCAAAGTGGAATGTGAGCTCAAATGACTCCCCTCCCCAGTGCCTCTGGGCCCAGTCACACAATGTTTACGGCTCTGTCTGACTCGGGGAACAGAATCAATTCACCAACCATGTCCCCCTGTGAAGCTCTCTCCTTAACTCATTCTTGGGATGGTGAGTTCTCCCTTGATCAAGGAAATTTCACTTTTTGATTATTAAGATTC
The DNA here is from genome assembly GCF_902686455.1 of Sciurus vulgaris. Lineage (NCBI taxonomy): Eukaryota > Metazoa > Chordata > Mammalia > Rodentia > Sciuridae > Sciurus > Sciurus vulgaris. The sequence goes on from NC_136473.1 coordinate 60,332,966, forward strand.
TGGAAGACTCCAAGGAGTTTCTCCTGATTTATTCTGGTCTTCTTTTTGGTCAACTCTATGGGATACACAATGAGAGACAGACATCCAAGCCAGCAGAACTATGTGGGAAGAGGCAGATGTGGGTTGAAATCCCAGCTGTAACTACTCACTGTGGATCTGCAAGTGACTCACCTCCTCAGAGTTCCCTCATCTATAAAACAGGTGATATCTATCTCGTGGGGTATGATGAGGACTGGAAAAAAGTGTGTGAAGTATCTAGAACTCTGCCTGACCTCTCAGTCTATCACTCGTGTTATCATTTGGCCACTTATTGGTGACACTGAGTCCTTGCCCTGAGTTAGTTCACCCTAGAGGACTCACTTCCTGGACACTCCCTGTCGTCCTCAACAGTAAAGTGGGGATGAGATTGTCCATCTGTTTCATAGGAACATTGTGAGGGTCTGGTGAGATCATGGTATAAGCGCTTAGCTTTCAGGGGTAATGGGTTTAAAAGCAGGTCTGGAACTGCAGTGTGACTATAGGCAAGTCACTTACCCTCCCTGAACCTAAGTTCCTCACTTACAAAATGGGAATGAGAATAGTACTGACCTCACAGGATTATAAGGGGGATCCAATGAGATGTGAAAGCAATCTGTAAAATGAAAAGCACTGTGCAAGTGTGAATTGTTATCATTTACTACTAAGAGAGATGGCTTCAAGTGTAATGCTCAATAAGTAGCCTTTGGAAGTTGGAATCATGAATTTCCTAATTCTATTTCAACAGTCTTTGTGGGCTTGTGTCTCCTATTAAAAGTGATGTCAAATTCTTTTGGAAGGAGGGGAGATACAAAAACTAAACAAGTTTATGGGGAGAAATAATTGTGTCCTTTAGCCTCTGAAATTTTGTTGCATTTACAAAATAGCTATGGAGTTAGATTTGCTGTCTGCAACCTAGAAGGCAGGGCTTGCTTTTTTTTTTTTTTTTTTTTTTTTTTTTTTTTTTGTCTGTTTGTTCTTTGTACCAGGAATTAAACCCAAGGGTGCTTAACCACTGAGCCACAACCCCAGCCCATTTTGTATTTTATTTAGAGACAGGGTCTCACTGAGTTGCTTAGAGCCTCACTAAATTGCTGAGGTTGGCTTTGAACTTGTGATCCTCCTGCCTCCCAAATTGCTGGGATTACAGGTGTGCCCCACCACACCCAGCTCAGGGCTAGTTTCTCTGGATGATTCATCTTCTCAGGAACATAGCCACGCTGAGACCAAGTAGTCCTGAAGGTAGCTCTGCTCCCACCAATAATTCCCCAGCCAGAAGGAAGGGTACTGGCCCAGGGAAGTCTTCTTAATAACTCTACTTCTGATTCTCCAGTTTTATGCCTCCAGGCAGAAGCCTGCATTTTGTTTTCTGTAGAATTTTTAGAAGCACAATACCTTTTTTGAAAATTTGCTTTTTCTACCTACCAGTTTGCCAACCATATGGAGACGAGCCCCGCCCGTGACGGAGTTGAAATGAAAGAGGCAGTGAGGTGAGATGCCCGAGTTGTCGCTGCATTTCAAACATAGCACACAACGCGTTACACAAACACCATTCATAAACCTGACTCACAGGTTTCAGATGGGAGCTGGGTACATGTATAAATAGCTGTGTATGTTAAACAGTAGAAAAGCAAGGAAGTTTGGGGAAGAAGGTCAAAATCATTGTGCCCAATTTAAACATCATAAAAATCTCAGCCTTGTCATTATTTACAACCCCCACATAACTCCCACCCGCCCCCCCAAAAAATGGAGAGAAAGCCAAGTGGAAAATTCTAAATAAGCTGATGTCCTCACGTTGAACTAAACAGTACAAATGATGCAGCATCATAAAATGAAGTTATAATTATGTTGTCTCACTTCCTGGCTGCCGGATGCCCACGGTACAGAGCAGCCGCTCGACAGGATTTTCTGGGCTTGGAACTGTTTTGGGATTGTTTTAAGAAAAGGTAGCTTTGACTAGTGTTGACCAAATGATTTGCAGTAAATGACTCTGATGGTTTTTGATGGCAGTGGAAGAATCTACCTTGTGATGGTGAAGAACTACACCTTGAACATGTGACAGATGTTTTAAAAATCTACTTTTCCCATATTCCCCCTCCATAGCTCACCCGGTGACACTGGACATAAGTTATTGCCAACAGATTGTCCCAAACCCAGCTCATGAAGTTCCTGCCCCAGACCCTCACAAAGCTTAGTATGAAAACAGGCACGTCAGCAGGCTCAAGGCTGGTAATCAGCCAAGGCAAATCCTGCAGTCTTCCAGCCCCAGCCACAGAGGTGTGGAAACAACTTAGAAGATGTGCAGTAAGAGTCTTGGGCATGCTCAGGACATCCTGGAGGCTTTCAGGGGATCCCTGCACCCACAGCCTTGGCCTTGACTCTGGGTCAATCTGTTCCTTAGCAGGCACCCTCCAGCCTTCTGGCCTCATTCCCACCATCCAGGAACTCCGGGTGAACTTGCAAGGTGCCGTTCAATGAAGTAGATTCAGGAAGCATCTGCTGTCTCTCAGGAGAGGTTTAGTTTTTTGTCACTTCCAGGTGGCCCTGATGCTCAGCCTGTGTATGGGATTTGAATGCTGAAGACTGTGACACCAGGGCAATGACAGACATGTACAGTTAACTCAGCCTGACTGCTGTGTGGCTTCAGTTCCTTCCCATTCAGTCACTGCCTGCCGGGTCTCTTTCTCACATGTCCCCTCTCTGGTCCCTCCTCCAGTCACCAGCAGAAGTGAACTTCTCAGCCTTGGCCTCTCCCATCTCAGTCTTTGATGATGTGCGTGGTCTTTAGGTTAAGAGCTCACTAAAGTGTAGATCATGCTGGATGCAAAAAGAAAAGGACAAGCGGGTGTTAGCAGGCACTTCCAAAAAACTGGTCCCCTCAGCTTCTCCTCCCATCACTAGAGCATCTGGTCTACCCGCTACTGTGCCCCTTCAACTTCCCATAATGCTGAAATGAGGATTTGTTAGGACAACATACTGAGTGCCTTGGATAAAAGATGTGATTGTACTAAGTACCTATTATTATTCTCATCAGGATGACTATTATGGTTCTGATTCCTTCTCCTGCAATTGCAGGGCAGGTCTCTGCGGGAGCCAGGGGTGCAGCATTCTCTTGCCACCAGCTACTATCACATGTTTACACAATGGCTGTGTCCAGGGGCTCCCAGATGGTGATGCAAAATATGTTAGTGCCACGGATCTGAGGTAGAGATCACCATCGCTACTGCCAGTGCCAGTGTGTGAACACAGGGCCCCTGGGCATATGAACTAAATGGGTTCTACACTGGGTAACTCCCTGGCCTCCGGTGTTAATGACCTCCAGGCATTAAGAACATGGTTCCTAAGCTGGTGCTCCGACAATACCAAGAGTGGAGGGGCATGTGTCTTGTGCTCTTAGAAGGAACTTCAAGTTAATTCTGCAAGGCTAATGAATGATCCACATCAAAATAAAACACTTTCTGAATATTTGGCAGAAACAAAAACAACCACCTTTTCACATTACAGTGAGAAAACAGGACAGCCCAAGAAGCAAAACCCAAGCAAAGAAACGAAAATGTTTTCCTTCTAACCGTATGCAGCTTCGAGGACAAACGAGCTCTTCTGAGCAGCCCACACTCCCTCTTCCATGACCTGAGATGCCTGGTGTTCACAGAGCACTACTGGTCAGGGCTGGAGCTAGAGAGACTTAGACTACATGGCTAGTGACACAAACTCCAAGGCTAGTCCTTTTTCCCTTATGACACTAAGCCTCATTGTGGATGTCTTTAATTCATTTCCACTCATCTTCTATTCAATAGCAAATAAGCACCTACTGCATGCCAGACCCCATTCTCAGTGCAGGGAAACAATGGTGAATGTGCAGCCCAGTCCCTGCCTCAAAGAAACCTACAGCTAAGTTGCAATGACAAACATCAAGGCTTCAGTAAGAACCTACCATGTGTCAGGCACTGGTCAGGCACTGCAGATACAGAGGTGAGTGAAACAGTCAAATTCTCTGCTATCAAGCAAACCATAGATAATGTAATCACAGAGCGAGAGAAAGAAACCTAAAGAGAGGCAGCCACCATGCAGAATAACTGGGCAGGAGGGTAGTGTGACTGCAGGAAGATAGCATGGTCCTGTTGCATTCTGGGTTTGAGAACTCTTTCTATTGACAGGGTCAACCCTTCACATTGACCTCACTAGCTAGTATTAGTATTAGCTCATCTCCATCCCACACAACCCACGAACATCATCTGGCCCACAAGATAAAGGGGATGGAGGCAGCTGCCAGATAGCACACTGTAGTGAACAAGCCTGGGCCCTTGAGCCAGAGGAATTGCTAATTATGAGCCAGGCTCTTGGACATGTTTCTTAACTTCTCTGGGGTTCTCAGGAACCTCAAACTGTAAAATGCCAACCGCACCTTCACAAGGTCCTCAGGTGCCCTCACAAGAGTCTCTCACCCATACTGGGCTCAGAGGCAGCTCTGCACACATGGTGCCCTACGTCCCTCTGACAGCAGCCTAGGCTGATAGGTCTGTGTCCTCTACCAGCTCTGGATCTGGGCTGAAAGCTCCTGAAGTGGGAGAAACGGGGTCTTCCAGGAGGCCCGAAGAGCTCCAAGAGGTCAGGTTCCACAAGGAACATGGGCACACTCAGCCCACTACCCAAGGGCCTGGTAGGGCGGGGCAGCATTGTTTACAAATTTATTTTGGAAACAAAGAAGTTAATAAATATAACATGAAGGCAGTGCCCAACAACTGGAGTGATGGACTAGAGGACAGATCATTAAACAGAATGCCAGGAACATTTCAATTACAGAATGATCACATCTACTGAAGGGCACGGAAGCCAAAAACACCATCCCGTACCACCCCTCCCGCCCCCATAGCCCAGAAGACACAGCAGCATTGCTTTCTGTCTGGGGATTCAAATACTTCAGACTCCAGCCATTACTGTGACAAAGCTGAAATGAGGGTGCTTGGCCTGCCTGGGTATCCTGGACTAAGGTGGATCCCAGGCTAATGGGGCAGGAGCCGGGGGAAGCACTGGCTGTGTTCTGATAGTTTTGAAGCAGGACAAGGCTGCTTCTGGGTTCAGGCCACTCAGCCTATGACTCTGCAGAAGGGTGGTCTGCAGCCCCATAAATAAATCAAGGTTGGGTATATTGTAGAGAAGAGACCTCAGAAGGAGGTCACCTAAGAAACCCCCAAGGTATGGAGTCCCTCAGTCTAGAAGAACTTTGTCCCCATGACAGGAACGAGCCTGAGTTGCTACAAAGCTTAAACTTAAAGCCAAAAAGACTTGGGTGAATTGCTGGGCATCTCAGAAATCACCAGAGGCTTCAAAGACCCATAGGTTCCCTGCAAGGTGAGGCAGGAAACTATTAGTGGTGAAAAGCCCAAGCCTGAAACCAGCTCTTGACCCAAGATGAAAGTGCTAGAGTAACCCTGAATCCCTCCACAGCGGAGGTATTTCCGGAGGAAACTGTACAGCCCTGGCCTCTGAACCTGTAGATGCTGGGGGTAGAGAGGGGAGAGAAGACAAAACCAAGCAGACCTCCCAGAGGTAGTTCTCACCCTCAGGTGTGCATCCAAACTGACTGAGGGGCACATTTAAAGTGCAGATGCCTAGGCACCCCTGGAAAGTCTGACTTGGTAAAACTAGGCCTAGAAATCTGCATTTTTAAGAAGGATGCTGTCTGCACTCCCTATCCATCACTTTGATAAAGACTTGTCTAGAGTTTCTCTAAGACTGGCAGTAGTTAAAAGTTCCATCTTTGGCATCAGACTGGAAATAGACTTCCCGCTGTGGCACTATTAGCTGTAACCTTGGGGAAATTATCTACCTGCTCAGAGCCATTTTTAATATGAGGGTAAGGACAGTATTTACCTCATACAAAGCTCTTAGCTCAGAGACTGGCTCATTTTTAAATGCTGGACAATACAGTCACTTCCCAGCCTGCCACAGCCCAATCCAAACCCAGAGGTGGCCATGGAGTCTGTACCAGGCGACTGTCAACCCATCTGGAAACAACAATGGGATGTTTGAGGATATCCATGGGCCCAGGAGACGTGGCGAGGAGAGAGGCCCCAAGATGAGCACAAAGAGAAGCAGGAAGGAGATGTTTCCAAAAAAGACACTCTGGGGTATCACACCACAAGACAGGTTGTTTATAGCTACCTGCTTAGCTAAGACATTCTGAGTGGAGGGTGAAAAGGTGAGAGTCCCAACAGGGAGTCGCAAAGTCAGCAGGTTTTATGTTATATAATGTGGGGGAATTGTAAGCGTAAGCATTTAATGACCAGTGTGCCACTCATGACTGCCCCTGGGGATTGCTTTTATGGTGCCCAGGAATCTTTACCAACAGGCTGGGGAAAGGGGCCTTGTGAGGAGGCTGTGCTCCTAGGGCAACAGGTAACCTGATGGGTGGAGCTACGTTCTGAGAGGCAGGAACTATTGCGAAGGAATGGTCAATGGCAATCCACCAACTATCTCCTAAAAGATGGTGGTAGAATGTGTTTAACAGTGGCTGTACATGCACGGGACCTTCTGCCTTTTACACCTTTATACAGAAGCCCTTGTTCCTGAACCAGAGTCAGGCACAACTGACCACTACTCCCAACCTCATCAGTCAAGCCCCCCAGGGCCACTTCCTCAAAGGAGGTAGAAATTCCCTTGGGGAAACCCCCTTCCACTTGCTGCAGAAGTCAGACCCACCTGGAGGGGCGGAAACTCACCAGTAAAGATAGTAGAAGAAGGAGAGCAGGTAGAAGGCCAGCTTACACCAGGCCTCCTTCTGACAGTAGCTCAAGGTGTCTGCATTCATGACCACCGGCGGGTCATAGGCCAGCTCCGAACTATCTGCCGGACAGTGGAAATACCTGTGGGGAAAGAGGACATGGCATCACTGGCTCTGAGGCTCTGACACCTCCAACATCACCTGGGCCAAGCCTCCTGATGCGGGACATCCCTCCTGCCATTGCTCCCAAGCAGTCACTTCCTTCTGTCCAAGCCGCAGTCCAGACAGCCCTGAAGTGTGGCTCTGCCACCACCTTCCAGCAAGTCCTTCAATACTCAGATCCTCTGGGATCATGGTGACTTTCCCATGTACAGTGATGCTCTGACACAAAGAAAAAATGTGTCACCTGGTGTCCTCTGGGAGTACTAGGAAGAGCTTCCTTTCAGCATGGATGCAAGTGTGGTGGAGGTATGCCTCATGCCACTGTACCTACGTTCTGCCTTAAAGTGTGTTGATTTGGGACTGGGGATGAGGCTCTGAGGTGGAGAGTTTGCCCAGCATGCACAAGGTCCTGAATTTGATCCTTGGCACAGGAAATAGTAAATAATAATAATAATAATAACTATTTTGAATTAGGTATTGCCCTTGACCTAACCCTCATTTAAATTCCCAAGAACTCTGAGAGGGACATCATATTCCCACCTAGTTTTTAGGTACTTTTTTTTCCTGATAGAAAGATCCAGAAGAGCAGAAAGAACACTGGCTATCTGTGGGAAAGCTGGAAGAGTAAAAGAGCAATGGGAGGAAGGAAAAAGATGACAGCAAGCTGTCAGCTTCCAAAGCCCACAATCCACATCAGCTTCACACCAATGGCCAAGGCCAGGGAGGAAAGCAACCTCTGATCACTGCCCTCAGGACCTGACCTCCAGCCAGCAACAGGACACTACCTGCAGGGCCTCAGCCTCCTGTAGAGCCCAAGAACACAGGGGCAGCTGAATTCACCCAGCTGGAAAAGGAATCCTCTGGAAAAGGAATCCTGGGAGGAGGCAGAAGTGAGAATTCATGGCTCCTCCTAGGTTCTGGGATAGGCAGTAGCTCTCCATCCTGAAGAAGGGCAGGAGACTGATCCTACTGGTTTTGAAGACCATCCCTGTAACCCAGCAACTTGCAGAGTTGGCATCTCCATCCCCTTTTCCTTCCCCTTCGAAGAATTGCATTGACAAGATCTGTCACCAACATTATGCTGAGAGGAAATCACAAGCCAGATTCAATGATACCTGCCAGTTCATGACCCTCTGGGCCACTCACCTCTCCTCTTCCTGGGAGAAGATTTCAAAACCTATTTGCTTTCATTGTGGCTTTGTTCCCAGGTGACCTCATTAAGTGGAGGCAGAGGGACAGGGTGACTAAGTGTTTTGGTGGAAAGAACCAGGTTTCTGTTTGCTGGTCACAGGAATGACCTTCCTTGGATCAGTCATTAACCTGTATGGGCCTTAACTTCTCATCTGTAAAACAGGGATGAAATTTCCCACTTCAAAGGGCTATTGGGAAGATTGTGTGAAGTGATGTATGCAAGTAACCTGAAAAAGGACTGGGGAGATAGCTCAGTTGGTAGAGTTCTTGCCTAGCATGTACAAGGCCCTGGGTTCAATCCCCTGCACCACCAAAAAAAAAAAAAAAAAAAAAAATTACATTTAACCTGCCAAAAATGGGCTCTGAATAAATGCAGACAGTTCTACTTTTATTGAAGCAAATCGAGAGTGAGAGCAGAGGGACTTTAAATGCATGAGAAATATCACTGACCTGAACCTGTTGGAAAAGGAAAACTAGAAGATGTTCAAGGACTCTGATGTTTTGTTTGTTTGTTAGGGTACTGAGGATTGAACCCAGGGGTGCTTTACCACTAAGCCACATCCCCAGTTCTTTTTATTTTTTATTTTGAGACAGGGTTCGACTAAGTTACTTAGGGCCTCACTAGATTGCTGAGGTTGTCCTCCAACTTGCAATCCTCCTGCCTCAGCCTTCTAAGTCACTGGGATTACAGGCGTGCACCACCACATGCAGCAAGGACTCTTATTTTTAAAGGAATTCTCTATCCTCATTCTTTCTTTACTTTTTTCTTTCATGTTTTCAACACTTACTAATTGTGCTAATGACAGTATATCGTATATACTATTTACACACACACACACACACACACACACATATAATATAGGTTCTAATAACTAGATCCCATCAGAGATTCAAAAAAAATAAGACAAGGTCCCTACTGGCAAGACTGCAGCTGCTCTTCCTCTCCAGATGCACACATTCTGAGTGTTTGGACACTGGCCAACTTTCCCTTTTCTTCCATTAGACAAGTGCTCGCCCTCAGCACAGTGCACCAATCAAAGTTTCATAGACTGACCACATTATTTTTTCTTTTGGGTGGTGCTGGGGATCAAACCCAGAGCCTCGAGCCTCAAGCATGGTAAGCACATGTTGTACCACTGAGCTACATCTCCACTCCACGACCACACTTTTGATACACTCCATTGACAGCTCCCAACTTAAAGGATCTCAGGATAAACTTCTTTTGAGCAGAGCAGATGAGACAGCCATTTGGGTCACATGTGAGGTGGCAAGGACATGGACTGAGATTCACACAGTGGAGAGATGGAACCACAGGGTGAGTGACTCTGGTTAGTTGACCCACCCTGGGTCTCTGGGTCCCCATGTGTGATGCAGGGAGAATTAAACCTATCTCAGTTGTTGCAGACCTTGGTCCAGGTAAAGAGTGGATAGTCCCTAAGTGGGGAGTCATTACAATGCCATAATCATTCTATGTGGCTTCTGTGTTCAAATTTTAGCAGATTGCTTTTACTTAATGCAAAAGGGCCCTACCCCAAAGACACATGTGTTGAAGGCCTGGTCCCCAGATTGGTGTTATTGGAGATGGTGGAACCTTTTAGAGGTTGGAGCTGAGTCAGAGATCTTATGTCATTGGAGGTGTGCCCTCAAAGGGAAGTATGGGACTCTCTCTCTGTCTCTCTCTGTCTCTCCTCTCTCTCTCTCTCTCTCTCTCTCTCTCTCTCTCTCTCTCTCTCTCTCTCTCTCTCTCTCTCTCTCTCTCTCTCTCTCGCTTCCTGCCTGACAAAAAGTGAGCAGCTTCCTTGGCTATGTGTTCCTTCCCTGATGTGCTGTCTCACCACAACTCAAAAGCATTGGGACCAATCAAGCACAAACTGAAACCCCCAAAGCTATGAAACAAAATAAACCTTTTTTCCTTTCTAAGTTGATTAAGACAGGTATTTTGTTACAGTAACAGAAAGCTGACTGAAACAATATGCCACTTTGATATGTAACCAAATTGTGTTCCTTCCTCCCTAAACCTTTGATTTAGTATTCTTTGTGTTTGGTCAATGGCATCATCAACCTCTCAGCCACCCAGCTTAGAGGTTTCCTCTCACTCTCCTCTTTTACTCAAGTATAGGCCAAGGCCTGTCCAGTTTACCCACATGCATTCTCCTGTTCTTTCATTCCACCTTCTACTACCTAGGTCAGTCTTTATCTGGAATTTCACCATGACCTCCCTAATTAGTTTTCATCCTCAATATTTCACCTTCAAACTCATTCTTCACACTTCTTACCAGGGTTATCTTCCTAAAACTCAGATCAGGAAATGCATTTTCCTCCACCAAAACCTGTGATAGTTTTTCCATTCCCTATAGAATAAATTAATTCCAACTTTTTCAACAAATCTTCTCAGGCACTCCACATAAGATTTCCATCTCATTTGTCATTGCATCTCTTCTTAACTCCCTCCAGGAACCCCACATCCAACCACGCCAAACAAATGCTGTTCCCCAAATACACAAGTGCTCTCTCACTTCTGGGCCTTTGCATATGCTTTTCCAGATTTTCCAGGGTCAACCTTCAGTTTAATTTAAGCTCTTCTTTCTCTATACTTCTACAGATATTCCTCATATGTCTGTTAAGAATATAATTTTGGGCCGGGGACATAGCTCAGTGGTAGAACGCTTGCCTAGCACACGTGAGTTACTGGGTTCTTTCCTCAGCACCACATACAAATAAATAAAATAAAATAAATCATGTCCATCTACAACTAAAAAAAAATAGATTTTACTCTTGAGAGTAGGGATTATATTTTATATTCTTCTCAGAATCCTCCACAATGCCTAACAAGTAATATGGGTCCTGAATATTTGCTAAATGAAAGAGTGAAATGCTCTAGATGTGACTAAATAAAAGCTCAATGAAGATTAAGTATTTCATGGTTAACTAATGACGGTTTGGGCATCCAGAGCTCTGGGAGCAAGAGGTCCAGGGTGGGCAATTTATCTGCACAATTATATTCTCTTCGATTTCTGTATTCCCTCATCCATTCCTTCTATATCCATATGGTAACTATATTTTATAAAAAGCCCAAGTCACATGATTTGACACATGGCTTTAGCAGGGGAAAGAATACGTGAGCTCAGAACTGTCCCAGAAAATCTGGCCCATCTGGTAGGTGCTTTTTTTATTAAGATATAACTTATTTATCATAAAATTCACCCTTTTAAAGTGCAAAAGTCAGTGGGTTACAGTGTATTTGTAGAGTTGTGTACCATTACCACTAATTTCAGAGCATTTTCATCATCCTAAAAAGAAAACTCCGTACCCATTCGTGGTCACTCCCCATTCCTGCTCCCTCCCAGCCCTGGGCAGCCACTCATTTACTTTCTGCCTCTATAGATCTGAGTAATCTGGACATTTCATGTAAATGATATCATAACATATGCCCATTTGTTCCTGGTTTCTTTCAATTTATATTTTCTTTAAGGTTCATCCATGTCAAAGCGATTATCGATACTTCATTTCTTTCTGTTGTCAAGTTGTATTCCATTGTGTGAACATACCACAGGTTGTTTATCCATCCACCAGCAATGAGCACGTGGGTCGCTTCCATTTCTTGGTGATTGTGAAGAACACTGAAGCCACTTTTAATACTGGTGTATAAGAGCTGGGGTTTTGATTAATGGAGCCAATAGGAAGGGCCTTCCCTTACATGGTCTTGCTAGAGCAGCATGGGAAAGGGAATTTGAAGTGGGGGTCCTCAAAAGGAAGGGATGAAGGGATGGCACTAAGCGGCTGATCTATTTGTGGGACATTGTCCTTTGAGAGCAGTCTATTCAGGCAAAAGAGAGGGAGGAAGGGCCAGCCTCTGACAGTCTTACCTCCAGAAGTGATAGAAGAGTAGAGGGACGTTCAGCCCCAGGGTGAGCCACTCCTGGGCACACAGGAACATGATGCAGAAGAGGCTGTGGATGGAGTACTCTGGCAGCACCAGCTGAAGAGGGAGCAGAGACACAGGCCTGGGTTAGGGAGAGGAGAGCTGATCTAACTCCTATAGCGGGTGCCTGGACAGTGCCCCTGCCCACGCTGGTAATACCGGCCCTCCCTGCAGTAGTGTAGAGTCACTGCCGTAAGATGTGGTCATTTCTGGGAAGTTCTCCATGTTTTATATTCAATTCCAAATGCACTCAGGCCCTCTACATTTGCTCCTGTGACTCACTGACCCCCAGGAGGAATGGAGGAAGTGATCCAGCCCTGGGAGGTCTGACCCAAGCAGGACCACATGGAGAAAAGTCCTAGGGCGCCTACTGATCCCCAAACTACCTTGTTCTTGTTTTTCTATCCTCTGTGCATCCTTTTCTAGTATCCATTTCAAATATAGGAGGGCTCAGAAAAAAAAAAAATTGAGAAATAGCATTTGGCTTGATGGTTGAGCAGATAAATAAGAACCCAAGGAAAAAATCAAGTAACAATGATAAGGAGGGATAGTGCAGCCTTGGGGAGAAGGGGGAAAAAAACAGCTCAGACCAAGAAGAGCCAGCTGGAGGGAGCAACCAGCAGGAAGACAAAGCTCCCCACTCCCAATCCAGTCACAGGGAAAAAGAGCTTAAAATAATTATGAACCCTGTGAAGGGTGTTCATGGTTTACCAGAAATGAAAGCTGTAAGCTAAAGGGTAATCGCAAGGGAGAAATTTAGTATGGAAGGCAGTAGTAAGGAAGTCTGCAGCTATACAAAAGGTACCATCTTACCCAGACATGTGGGGAGAATTTTATATATATATATATATATATTTTCTATAATATAATTATACATTTTCTATAAATAAATATATATATTTTATATATAAATATGTAAGTCTATATATTATTTATTTTATTCACATATATAATTTATTTACATAATACAAATCATATTATAAATTATGTTTATATTATATGATATAGAGAATATAAATTACATTATATCTAATACATAACTCATTGTTTATATTATATACTACACCGTTGGTCCTCCATCTCCATGGGTCTCATACCCATGGATTCAGCCAACCAAGACTGAAAATATTTGAAAAAAACAGATTGCATCTGTATTAAACATGGATTTTTTTGTCATTATTCCCTAAACAATACCTCATAACAATTTACTTAGCACTTATGTTGTATTCAATATTACGAATGTATAATACAGACAAATCTAGAGATGATTGAAAGTCTATGGGAGGATGTCATAGGTTTGTGTGAGGACTATGACATTTTACATAAGGGACTTGCATATCTGTGGATTCTGGTCTTCACAGGGGATGCTGTATCCAACCTCCCATAGCTATCAAGGAACCACTGAATTGTATTATGTGTGTTTATGTATGTGTGTGGGGGTCCTCCGCATCTTATATTTAGACCATTACAAATGCTTTGATCTTCCCACCAAAATCTTTCTATCCTTCAAGGCCCATCTCAAATTACATTTTTTTTTTTTTGAGTGTAAATTGTAGCATTTATTGAAGAACAGGAACAGAACACCTGCACTGCAACAGCAGACCCATAACAGATTTTCTCCGTGGAAGGCACTAGTCTAGGGGGTTATATAGCACTTGGTTCACTGCTATTGGTCAAAACTTATGTTAATTAGGGCTAGGAAAGATACTACTGCTATTGGTCCAAATTTATGTTAATTAGTCCTCAGAAGGGTACTAACATTATTGTTCAATTTTTTTATGGTCCTATGAATTTTTTATTTTTTATTTTTACAGACTGCATTTTGATTCATTGTACACATATGGGGTACAACTTTTTGTTTCTATGGTTGTACACGATGTAGATTCACACCATTCATGTAATCATACATGTACATAGGGTAATGATGTCTGTCTCATTCCACCATCTTTCATATCCCTGCCCCCTTCCCCCTCTCATTTCTCTCTACATAATCCAAAGTTCCTCCTTTCTTCTCTTATCTCCCATTATGTATCATCATCCACTTAACAGGGAAAAGATTCAGCCTTTGGTTTTTTGGAATTGACTTATTTCACTTAGCATGATATTCTCCAATTCCATCCATTTACCTGCAAATGCCATAATTTTATTCTTCTTTATGGCTGAGTAATATTCCATTGTGTGTATATATACCACAGTTTCTTTATCCATTTATCTATTGAAGGGCATCTAGGTTGGTTCCACAATCAAATACAGGTGATTAACAAATATTTGAAAAAGTGTTCAACATCTCTAGTAATTAGATAAATGCAAATTAAAACCACCCTAAGATTTCATCTAACTCCAATTAGAATGGTTATTGTCAAGAAACACAAGCAATAATGGGTGTTGGTGTGGATGTCGGGGAAAAGGCATACTCATACATTGCTGTGGAGTTGCAAATTGGTGCATCCACTCTGGAAAGCAGTGTGGAGATTCCTCAGGAAACTTGGAATGGACCCACCTTTTGACCCAGTTATCCCACTCCTTGGTTTATACCCAAAGGACTTAAAATCAGCATACTACAGTAACATAGCCACATCAAATTACACTTTCTAAACAAAGTTTTGCTCTCCCTCTCCTGTACCTCTTAGCCCCACAGCATGCTTTCTGACCCTCTCTTAGGGGAACTTTCCACCCTCTATCCATATGGAGCCATTATCCTCCTCCCTCTTTCCCATGTGCATGGATATATTATAGTGCTCTCTAAGCTGACTGGGTCAAGGTCTGCCTGACACTTAGAGACTTTACAAATATTTGATAAAATGAACCGAACTGACCAAAGTGTGTGCATTTGCCGCGTATTGGAGATGTGGCTTGTGTTCATAAACCAAGGCTTCTCTGGGTGGAGGGGAAAAAAAGAACTGTCCTTTGTGGGTACCGAACATGGCTTTGGTCTCTGATTTTAGGCAGATGAGCTAACTGCCCCATATGGCAGATACAGAGGGAGAAACACATATGCACACATTAAAAATAAATACATGCACAGACACACGTGCAAGATATGCATTTTGTAACTAAAGGGCATCTTCTTTATTTTCAAAGTCTGGTGTAGAATGAAGTGCACTAGCCCACGCCTCGTAGATTTGCCAGGCAGTAATCTTGGAATCAAAGCCTAAGAGTCATCATTCCAGAGGTGGCGACCGTCCGTGGGTAAACCAGGCAAGTCTGCCCCTGGGAGTCTCAGCCTCCTGGTGGGAAGTCCCTATCATTTCTCCTTAGAGGACCTCAAAGCTGTGCTTAGAAGGTCCATCTGCACCAGGCAAGGGCCCCAACCTGCCACCTCCCATTCAAAGAGAAAGCCTGCGCTCAGAGCTGACTGCATCCACACGGGGGGCAGGGCTGTGAGTTCTGCCAGGCCTGGCTCCACGTGTTTTAATCATCACTTTCAGCCACTTATACCAAGGTAATTAACACATTTACAGACAGCCACCCTGGGCCCAAATCATCCATTATAGCTCCATCCCCGTCTCTAATGCCAATGACAAATCTCTGACTGATTACAGTTTGGATTTCAGGCCCCACTATTAATCATACTGCGGCTTCTCTCTTCAGGGCTTGATTTATAGTGGAAGCTGCAACCTTCAAAGCAGGGAGGATTCGTCACTGTCCCTAGGCAGAGGAAAACTACTTAATGGAGGCCGATCGGTCCCGGAGGTCTCCGGCCTTTTGAGGAGTGAGAAAAGGTAAAAAGAAAAAAAAAAGCTTAAAAATTACCCCTGCTCTGCACGGCTTCTCCCAATTGCCTCTGACTCTCTGGAACTCTGAACAGAATCCTCACAAGCGGGACAGGTGCCTCTTATTAATCCAGGGACACTTCCTGGAGTGACAGGGTCCCTATCAAACACGCACACTTTTTCTCTCCTATGTCCCCAGGCATTCCTTGTCACAATCATGGGAACAAGGTCGGAGACCTTATTCCTTCTACACCAAACGGAAATCAGTCAGGCCACTCGCATGAGGCCCGCGTCACGGCTGTCACCATACCTGCCCCTCACTGCCAACATAAGGAGCATAGTAAGAGGGCATGTTCCAGCTCCCAGCTGCTGGGTGGGGCCCTGGACGGTGAGCAGAAAGGATGAGAAGAGAAGGCTGGCGCATTTAATGACCCTTACAAAATGCTCCAGAGCCTCTTTCTTTTCGCTCAGACATAGTAAAAAGCATTTAGCGTGGTGGGTACTTCATCATCTTGAAACTCTAAGTAGGAGAAAGGCCCCCAGGCAACTTGTGAGAGACTTGGAACATGAAGGAGAGAGAAACTTGTTGTTTTAAGCTATCGAGTCGAGTGTTGTTTCTTACCATGGCATAACTTAATCTATCTTGTCTGATACAGTCAGTAAGCTCCAGAATGAGGAATCAGTGGGGAAAGCAGCTGTGTTCTTCCTTCTTTGTCCTCCTGAGCGTCCTTCCACACAGCCTTTTCTTTAACAAGCATTGAGGCTGGTATGACACACTTCCCTGTCGCTGACATGTCAGGCAGAGACTGAACGACCACCAGGCAGACACAATGCTTATTCGTTTGTGTGGGCAGTTAGACTGGGCCACCCTCCATATCTAAGAAGGCCTAACTAAGTCCACCAGGCAAAATATAGAACCATTGATGGAAGCAGTGACCACATCCCCATGACCCTGCATCACTCCTCAGCACTGGAGAAGACGTTGTTTCATAAGAGAAACTGCTGAATGGTGCCAATCTCCTCCTTCATTCAACACATGGTGAAGGAGAAACCATTTCATGCAGGCCAGAGTCTTTTGAATGCCTGTGTCTTGTTATGCCCTGCTTTCTATAGTCATAAATACTAAATAAGTGGTCTCACTATAGGTGTTTGGGGTTGCTGAAAAGCCTGCCATTCATTCCAGCCCAGGGGATCATGAAAGGTTTTATAATCAAGGCAGAATCAAGGGATGTTGGAAAGGATGTGTAGAACCTAATCGTGTGTGAAAACTGGAGGTCAGCTGTCTACAAGCAAAAGGATGGGGATGAGGAACATACAGACAGAAGTCACTGGCCTGGGCAGCTGCTTCACAAGCCACCTAAAGTGACACTTATTTAATGGCAGGTAGGCCAGGCCTGATACCAGGTAAGGACTGGGTAAATGCAAATTCTATTCCACTGCTCCGGGTCACCTGCCCAGATTCTAGTAGCCGGTTTCCATTTGCCAGCCAACATTTCCATAGGGCTACTCCTCAACAGCTTCGTGCTGGATTCTCATGCTCCTCCCAGGACCTGCAAACTTCATCGCCTACATGTTCAATTTCATGAACAACCACCTTCCAACTCCTCTTTCCTATTAGTCTCCACCTGAGTCTGCTGTCCTTGCTTCTTCACAGCCCCTGGCATTTGGTCCTCCTTTTTTATCTCTAGTGCCCCCTACTGCCCACCTTCAGCAGGCTTCTGACCCTGTGCCCCTGCTCCCTCTGCTCAACAGCAGCCACCTCCTTGCCCTGGTATCTACTGTGCCAGCTCAGCTCTGAGCCTTCATCCACAACCTTGATTTTCCAAGACCTTTTTAAATTAATTTTTAATGAGGAATTCAAATTGATTTTATACATTCAAAATATTTTTATTTCTGTTTATGCAACTTCTCATTCATTCGTGTATCTGTTACCAAGGAAAAGCCTAAATAAACCCTCTAGCTCCGCTTGCTCTTAATTGACTTTTTCATAAGATTTTTTCATAATTAGTGATTTTTCCAAATCACTCATTTTGGAGGTCACACAGCTGAGTGATACATTATTAGTCTCTCACTAGCATTGCTGTCAATAAGACTGCTGGTGTGTGGGATATGATGGTAACGGTTGCCTAGGTTACTCTTCAGGGACCTGAAGGCCACTTCTGCTGAAACACTGACTTTTCACTTGGGCCTACAGATGTCCAGTGGGTGACTGGAACAGGATGAAAATACTTGGCATCCCTGTCTTTGTCTTGTGTCTGTCTCCTTTTTTGCCTTGACCTTAGGGTCAGAGTCTACTCAGTTCTGCATGTAGACACGTTCAACACTTGAGAAATGTTTTGTCTAAAAGTATAAGGTTAACTTGCCCTGAACTGGCCCAATCTCTTTCTCCCTCTGCCCTTTCGAGACTAACAACACGTATCAGCTTCCATGACCAGAAACACCAGACCACAAAGGGAGTAAAAAGAGATGGCACCCAAGTTCCTGGAAGATCTACACCTATTTCCAAAATAGACATGACTATTCCTCACCTTTATTAACCTACTTCCCTCCCTCATTATTCCCATCCTATACCTGAAGTTAAGAAGTTGACTGTGAGTGAAGCTACCTCTTCTCCATCATTTGGTCATAGAATAAAGTCTTTCTTTCTCACCAGCACTTGTCTCTGGGACACTGGTTTTCCAATAGGATGAGGTTCCAAACCTGGGTCCGTAACATATCCAATCATTTACTCCCCTACCCTTTTGGTACTGGGGATGGAACCCAGGGGTGCTTAATCACCCAGTTCTTTTTTTTAATATTTTATTAAGAGATAAGTTCTCCCTAAGTTGAGAAGGGCCTCACTAAGTTGCTGAGACTAGCTTTGAACTTGTGAATTTCCTGCCTCAACCTCCTGAGCTGCTGGGACTACAGGCATGTGTCACTGCGCCCGGCTACCTCTTTATCCCACAAATAAGTTGCAACTGATGGGTGACTTTTATATATCATGGGAGAATAATGTAGTGATGTGATAACATCGGTTTTATTTGCACTGCTGAGGGAGAGAAGGGCATGAGGAATAGGAAGAGAGACTCTTTTTAGCCTTGAAGGAAGGAAATAGTGAAGTTGAAACAAAGGAATGATGCATCCTGGGAGAGAAGGGGGCCTCCTTAGGGGGAGGAGGCAAACGTCCCTAGGGGGACAGGATTTCTGAGGGGCTGGTGTGAGCACATCTGGGACCACACACAATAAACGCCACAGCCACAGGAGGCACAGGGAAGATCCTGGGGCTGAGGTTAGCTTGGAGAGAAGAGAAGCTCTGAGGCTGAGTCTCTGCCCATCTCTGAATGGACCCTTTCAATTCAGACAACAAGCTTTTCAGCTGCAATCACACTGGGCTAAAATGATGAGCACAATTTCTCAAAGCATTATGTAAATTCCTACCAGTTACGTAAGGATGGACTGTGTGATATTGAGAAGAGCAGTTACCCACGCTGAGCCATATTGTCCTCATCTGCAAAATGCCACACCTACCAGTGAGGGACACAGGCTCTACCCTGAACGGCGCTGCTCTCAAAGGCGAGAGCACCAAGCAAAGGAAGAAACCACTCCTGTGACGAGTGGCACTCTTGTGAATAATCACATGCCAGTGAATCACCACTCCCAGGGCGAGAACTCATCCTTCTTGTCCTGGAAGTCAGTGAAATGACCCAGAGCCAAACTTGGCTTCCTAGTTCTTGATCCAGTCTCCTCTGTCCCCGTCTGACTGAAACAGCCTCCAGCATCCCCAAGTGGGGAAGAGAAACCCAGGGCAGCTCAGCAGACATTCCTGCCAACCTGTAACATCCCAGTCCTCACCTACTTCCCACAACAGTAATCCAGGCCCCTGTGTGTCGCCTAAGGTTTACCTGCCTCCCGTGCCAGCGAGCAGAAGAAAACAGAAGGGATAATGTCTCTTTTATTGGACGCCCAGTTCCATACTAAGCTGACCTTAAAACAGAGGATCCCTTCTCCAACCAGCAGGATGAAGGGGGTGGAGACAATTTTCTTACAAATGTGCAGCATGCAGATCCAGTCTCTATGTGTTCTCAAATGCCTGTCAGTGCACAGTCAGTCCCTGGTCAATTTGCCTCAGAGTGAGGGGACAGCAGGAAGGGGGATGCCATAGTTTGGATCTTGAGTGTCCCCCAGAGGCCCATGTCTTGGTCCCCAGGTGCTGTACTGGGAGGCGATGGGACCTTTAGGAGGTAGGGCCTAGTGGTCTTTAGGTCACTGGGAGTGAGCCCTTGAAGGGAACTGTGGGACTCTGGCCCCTTCCTCAATCTCTTTTTTGCTTCTTGGAGATGAGGAGAGCAGTTTTGCTCTGCCACACACCCCTGAGATGATGTCCTGCCTCACCACAGGTACAAAGCAATGGGGCCAATCAATCTGGAACCTCCAAAACCGTGGGCCAAACTAAACCTTTCCTTCTGACCATTGATTATGTCTGACCATGATTATAGTGACAGAAAGCTGACTAACACAGGAAGGAAAGGAAGGCAGGCTTGGGGAATTGACTTTGCTAAACTATAAGACTACAATAAAGTATCTCTGATCTCTGTCCGGAAACCTCAGTCGGGCCCTCTGAATCACTCTAAGGAGGCTACTTTCTGTTGAATTACTCCAGGTGAAGACTGCCTCGGGATGCTTCAGTATGGGCTTCTGGCCCTTCGGGAAGGGAAGCCTAGCCCCATAGGCCCTGCCACATCAGAGACCACCATTCCAATCTCAAAGGGCTCAAAGCAGAAAAACTTCAGCCAGGACGCAGGCTTGGGGTGACTTGAGTGTCGCCTGTTTAATGCTGCTGGCATGTTGAATTTTTTGACCTCCTGGAATTTGCACCAAAGTTTATCAAATATTTTTACATGGTAAGCCAATGACTCTGATACATAAGCAATCTCACACAGAATCTAGTCTAGAATGATAATTTTGAAAGTCTCCATAAAACTAATATGACACCTGCCAATTTTATGTACAACCAAAACTCGGATGTGGCTCAGAGTCAGCAGCTCTCTTAAGTGTTTGCACCAAGTATTGCCATGGTCATAATGACAGCCTCATGGCTGATCCTAGGGGATAGGGCCAGTCTTCAAGTGAAGCCAGTAGTAAATAATCTCCTAGTTGCTTTTGTTAAAAGATTGAAACCAAGATTATAGACCAAAGGTTTGAGGGGCAAACCAAGCAGACCCTTCCTTTTTGAAGACCTTGTGTCCCAGGCCTCGTCCCCAGCTCTGCAGTAGGGTTTTGCGCCCTGTCCCTCATTGTGACAGACCTGCACACTACTGCTTGCGGGGACTTTAGTGTAGGCAGGGAGCATTTGCAATCCGTGGTCATTGAAGCTGGCTCCTGTTCTCCCCACCATCATCCTGTGGGAGGACACCCAGGAGGTTCCCTGGGGCCAGTGGTCTCTAGTCATGGAAAGTTGACTTTGGCATCTTCCAGGGCTCGAGGTAAGCTCTGTGGCCTCCTTCTACCTCCAGAATTCCCCCTTCAGTTTATTCTGCCCATTCTCCACAGGCCACCTCTCCCTTCACCCACCTCAAGCTCCTTCCACTATCTCTAAACTTCCTGGTGTCTCAACAGATCCTGTCTAAATCTGACAGGTGGCTGGTTCCTTTTAGGATCAAACCTTTGGATGCTGGCCTCACCCTGCCCACTCCTCTCAGCCTGCCTTTTATAATTATTTTCATGCACCAACAAGAGTCACTTAAATTTCAAAAGCCTCTCTGCCAGTTTCCTCACACACTTGTGAAATTACTGAACTACCTAAAAGCCCACTCAGGGAGGAGAAGAGAATTAAAGCACTCTCTCAAATAATGCCATATTTTTAAAGGGACAAAATTCTCCTACAACTTGCTGGCAATTGAGAGACATCTGAAGTTAACACTTGTAGCTACCCACTCCTTTTCTTCTATTCTTTAAGCCGGGGAAGATGGGAGTAGGAATCATGTTCAGAATAGAGGGGTTGATTAGGCAAAGGTTCAGACTGTTTGAGAGACACTAACCAAAGGGAATGTTCCAGAACACAGAGGGCAGTGGGGTTAAGGGCTTAACAAGCCTTGTTCCAGTGGTGAAGAGCCCCACTTATGAACCTATTCAGGAAATATTTATCAGAAGCCCTTACCAGGTAGTGAACTCAAAGGAGTTCAGCTCAGGAGGATGCCATGTGGATAAAGCATTTGCCAGCAGGGTCTATAAACAACAAGAGAGAGCCAAGGACAAACAGGCGGCCCTCAAGCAACACCATGAGGGAGGAAAGGAAAGCAGAGACCACTGATTGTGACCAAGGCAAGGGAGGAGGGCTCCTTGGAGGAGCCAGCCTCTGAGTGAGGCTCACAGTACAAGTCATCTTACGGAAGGCAGGATGTGGACGCAAAGGGCATCCCCAATGGCCACTTGGTGTCATTCTTTCATTGAGGGTATGAGACAGTCACTTTTTTCTCAATGTCCTGGAAAAAAACTCATCCTTCCATCACTTGAACTGTCACTTGCTAATCATTTTGGGGGGTGGAGGGAGGTGGGGTACTGGGGATTGAACTCAGGGTCACTTGATCACTGAGCCACATCCCCAGCACTTTTCTGTATTTTATTTAGAGACAGGGCCTCACTGAGTTGCTTAGTGCCTTGCTTTTGCTGAGGCTGGCTTTGAATCCTCCTGCCTCAGCCTCCCTAGCAGCTGGGATTACAGGGGTGCACCACTGCGCCCGGCTCTTGTTAATCTTCCACAGAAACAACATAGAGACTGGAAACCCCTCATACCAGCCTCTTTTAAAACCCAGGGAGGCTTCCAGGTAACATCCTGATGGTTTCACCTGACTAGGACAACCCTGGTGACAGGAAGGAGGCCAAAAGCAGAAACAAGTCCTCCTCTGCCTTTGGTTACTTAGCACGGGGTAGATGACAATGTCTAGACATTGGGCTCCCCTGCCTACAGCTCACCAGTGAATTGAGGTACAGCTGCTGTACTGTCCTCCCCCAGCTGTCCCACCCCGGTGGCCTGAGGCTACACCTTCTTAGTTTGCTGCCCTCCTAGGGTGGTGTTTTCCCTGTGCGGTTTCTGTTGCCAGGCCTCTTATGTAACGGGAATCTGCAGTTTTCCTCCTCCCTTCCTTCCTTCCTTCCTTTTTTTTTTTTTTTTTTTTTTTTTTGGTATTGGGGATTGAACTCAGGGGCACGTTACCATTGAACTATATGAGAACTAGAAAGTACAGTGGTACATTTTCAGGATATAGTATTTAGCCTTAATTGGAATGTAAGATCCAATTGTAGCCATTTTAACTACAGCCTTTCCCTTTGCCAGCCCCAGTTGTAACCCTGAGTTCCTCCTGTCACGATGAGGGGGGAGCACTGCATTAGGGATAAAAGCAGGCCAAACCGCCCACCCAGGTGCCCTTGCTGGCCAGGTTCTGTAGCAGGCTCTTCTGGCAGAGTGAACTTTGCCTTGCCCGCCCACTTCTAAACACAGGGTTTGATTTCTTGCAGCACCTCAGGATTTCCAACAACTACATTCACTGCACTTTTTATTTTTTTATTTTGAGACAGGGTCTCTCCCTAAATTGCCAAGGGTCTCACTAAATTGCTGAGGTTGGCCTTGAACTTGCGATCTTCCTGCCTCAGCCTCCGGAGAACTGCTGGGATTACAGGCCTGCACCACCACCCTTGCTGAACTGGTGTTTTCTGAGAAGGGAGTTTATCTCCTTGCTCCACACAATACTCCTTAATAGAGGGAGCCCAGTGTCAGCCTGGGTCTTCAGCAGCACCATTAGCTTCCAAAGGAGAGCCTTTGCCAGAATAAAAACAGATGATCATCCCACTTAACAGCTATTAAGTGGTGTTAATTACCTGTTACATCCAGCAGGTTGGAAAAAAATTTTTTTCGCTCAAAACAAACAAAAGAGGGTGAACTGAATGAGACAGCGAGTACTGGCATCTGGAAAAGGAGTGCAAACTGTCACTGTCATCATCAATTAATATTTATTGAGTACCCGCAGGTGCATGTAAGGGGAGGTGGGCGATTTACTGACTACCTGAACCACAGCCCTAAATGCAGAGGCAAAACAAACCAGCACAGCCTCTTCTGTGGCCCAGGCAGGGCAGGTTCTCTGAAGCTGAGCATACGCACAAGTGTTTGTCCGAAGTCCGACGAAGGTTCATATTAGTGGGAGTGTGCCAAGCTTTATCAGGAGTTGATTCAGCAGATTGACATTTTGGGGGAAACACAAAATCATATTTTAATTTTTTGCCACCTGCAAGTGCTTGAGTGGCAGTATCTTAGTGAAAATATTTAAGGAACAAGAACCTTGGGTTCTATCCCTGGATCTTAAGAAGCTACGGAACCCTTAATGTCAGTGGGCTCCGTTTCTCCATCTATGAAATGGGAATAATAGTATCTATTTCATAGGAGTATTAGGAGTATTGGATCAGTTAGCCTGTGTGAAGCACTTAAAATAGAATCTGACACATAGTAATATTTCATAAATAATGACTGTTATCTGTAAGAAGAGGTATTTAACCCACACAATCTCCACAATCTTTCTCAGCTCAAATATCCCCATAATCTTTGCAAAGTGTAGCAATTAAACTCCTTGAAAGTCAAACCAATGTATCTTCCCTTTCCCTCTCCAATCTAATTCCAATTCTTGCAAATTCTTTAAATCCTTCCCAAGGGGGACTTGGTCCTTTTGAGGATCAACAATAACTACCCCTGTTATTGTTTGAAGATGATTTGTCTTCCTGAGCTCATGCAAGAGTTTGGTCCCCCCCAAAATCTTATGCTTACGGTATTAAGAGGGTGGAAACTTAATCCAATTAACTATAGTGGTTAGAAATGGGCCCTTTGGAAGTGATTAGATTAGGTCATTAGGTGGATTTCCCACATTTGAACCTGGTGACTTTAGAAGGAGAGAGACTACACTGACAGAGAGAGACACCCGTTCCCTTCTACCATGATGTGACATAGGTCGGGGGCTCCTGCCTGAGCCTTGCCCCATGCTGTTTGAACCTTGTCCTCCAGAAATGACCTGTAAGCAAAAATAAACCTGTTTTCTTTATAAAATAGCTTGCCTCAAATATTTTGTTAAAGTAATGAAAAGTGGACTAACACAACTCCTAACTTACAAAGCTCTTGAATCACAACTGTGTGCGAGTATGTGCCTGATCCATTGGTTTGTCCATTGTGTCTTTATGGGTTTCTGTCCTATCTGTATAGGGACTGGCACCCTGAGTGTTCATTTATTCATTCAATAAGCATGTGCTACATGCCTGCCTTTGATGAAGTGTGAAACACCATGACAGGCACCGGAGCTGCCAGGATGAATTAGGTGATCGCTGTGACATGTTCCAGGCATTCCCAGGCTGGTGGACGGACTGACTGCTGAACAACAGAACATGATGCAGGTCACACTTACACAATGACAAGCAAGGGGCCAAGTGCAATAGCTAAACTCTGGTCAGGAAAAACCCAGGGGCTAGCGTGCTGCTGGCTCCCCCTGCAGAATCACAGGAGCCTCTGAGTCTGGAGAATTGGAGTGGCAAATCACTAGAGGTCTGACAAAAACCCTCTGCCCCCAAATTCAAGAACAGGTTTTCCATGTGAGGAGCGAACTGCCACTTTGTCATGAAGTGTCACCTCTTTCTCCGCCTCCTGCACCCAGCTCCAGATTCCGTTGCTTCTCAATGGAACCAGCACAATCTCTTTCTTCTTTTTTTTTTTTTTTTTTTTTCCAGAAGTAACAGCATTTACTATTACAGCATTTGGTCCTCTAGATTACAAAGTTATTTCTCTACCTTAACCAGGTGTAGGAATCAGTACAGCCCTCCCAAATATCTACTAGGTTCTTGAGACAAGATCCCTCCCAGTTTTCCTTCCAAACTAAAATTCCCAGCCAGAAAATTTAATTATACTCATGAAGTTAACAGTTTCTCAACACCAGAAATAGGTTGAGGAACCATTGCCTAACATTTGAATAGAAGTTCACACTGACCAAAAGAAGACACAGTTTTCTCATTAAACTTTTGTTTTAATGAGTCTCAAAATTCTGTGACAGATTTTTGGTCAAGTGGTTTCTATTAAAAAGTACTGATTTTAAAAACTAATAACTTAAAACTGCCACACACACAAAAAACCAATTGGTCCAAAAAACATTCTCCTTTCCTTCTGAAGGTTTTACCATGCATTGTTATCATTAACCAGTCTTTTACTATTAAACTTAAATGGCCAATTGCGACAAACAGTTCTGAGACCGTTCTTCCACCACTGATTAAGACTGGGGTGGCAGGTGTTAGGGGTAACATTCAGTTAGCCTTCTGAGCTTTCTGAGCAGATTTGGTGACCTTGCCAGCTCCAGCCGCCTTCTTGTCCACTGTGCTCTATTTTACCTCCCACCTATTTTTCACCCAGTAACCAAAGTGATCTTTTTGAAAGATAAACAGATCATGTCACATCTCTGCTCAACCCAGTAGAGTCTTCCCATTACTCCTAGAAAACAAAGTCAAACTCCTTTCAATGACCTTTAAGGCCATTCATGATCTGGCCTCTGGGACATTCTGACCCCACATCTCACTCCATGCCAGACACACTTGTCCCCTGCTCCTCAAATTGAGTAGGTATGTTCCCACCTCAGGGCCTTAGCACATGCTATTGCCTCTGACCAAGTACCCCTCTCCACACATCCACATGGCCAGTACCTCAACATTCAAAAGTCCACTCAAGGTCACCTCCTCAGATGAGCCTTCCCTGTCCATCTAATATTGTCTCTCTCCTTACTTGCTTTAATTTTCTCACCATATTTGTCATTACATGAGGTATACTACACATGTATTTATTTACTTATTTATTGTCTATTTTCCACACTAGAATGTTCCATAAGGGCAGTTTTTCTAGTTCATGACTTTACCCTCAATGCCTAGAACAGCTGCTCACATACGGTACAAGTTTTGTTGTTGAGTGAGTAAATAAACTGGTCTTTTGGTCATTCCCCACACAAAAATAGCTATCTCAAGAATCATTCTATGAAAAATCATAAGAGCCATCTCAGTAGACTGAAAAATGGCGCTGATTCAACATGAAGTTAGCAAGGTTTGAGTTCAGTGGGTCCAAACTCAGTTTAGAATGGATGTGTCACTGTATACACAAACTGTAGCCCCGGCC
This sequence comes from Sciurus vulgaris, assembly GCF_902686455.1. Lineage (NCBI taxonomy): Eukaryota > Metazoa > Chordata > Mammalia > Rodentia > Sciuridae > Sciurus > Sciurus vulgaris. Next base: position 60,359,857 of record NC_136473.1, read on the forward strand.
CTTAGAGGTGTGTCCCATTCATTGGCCATGAAGGGCTTGGGCAAAGAAGAATCAGTGCAAATTCAGTGGATGATGACTCAGCTTTCCAAGTTCTGAGCACTCAACTTCACTGTTCCTTCATATGGCAGGAGGCCCAGCAATGAGCATGACCCAAAAACTTTACAACAGATCAGGGGAGGTAGGTTGAACACCTTAGTGACTATGTACCAAGGCAGAATACAGGCAGACATGAAATAAAAGTATAAGCATAGTAGGTTCAAAGGAGGTAGATTTGCCAGCGCAGGTCCTTTCAAGGATACAGAGTGCAATGGAATAAATGTATTCCTCAAAATTCATGTTAACATCCTAATCCCAAGGCGAGGGTATTAGGAGGTGGGGCCTTCCAGAGGTGACTAGATCAGGAGGGTGGAGCCCTCGTGAATGGAATTAGTGCCATATAAGGCTCCAGTCATGTGGTAAATGAAATCCCGGGCTTGCATCAGATTCCCTGGTAGAAGAGGGGAGAGTAAGATGAGATCAAGAACAAGTCTGGGACTAAGCCCTTGGTTTCACCAACCTTCAAGCAATAAGTAGAGAAAGAAGTGTAAGCTGTGGAGGTTAAGAAAGACCAACCAAACAGGTAGAAGGAAAACCAGAGGGTATAGGGTCAAGAAAGCCAGGGAACCTTGTGTTCAAGTCAAAAGGGAAGCAGAAAAGAAAAAAAAAAGAAGAAACAAAAAAGAGAGAGATGTAGACAGCCAGACACTGCTGAGGGAGGTGAACATCATGTGAATGAAAAATGGCCACAGATTCAGTGACACCAATGTCACTACCATTTCCTACACTGTAATGAGTAGTACAACGAAGAAAAGGAGGGGTGTAAAGGGAGATCCTGGGAGGTGCATGGAAATAAGGGGCCTTGATCTTGTTGATTGTTTGTTTTCAAGAAAGTATAGGAGATGAGCACACCTGTGTATGGAGTGGACAGTCCTGCAGGGACCTTGATCCCACCCATCACTATAGAAGGTGGTACCAACTCTGGGTTGGCCCAAAGACTGGACATGAGGTCTTCATTTGAAACAGTCAACTTGCAGGTGATACTGTGCAAGGCAAGCAAGTTATGTGTAAGATGGGGACAGTCCATGAATCTCCTACAGCCTCACAGCTCTGAGACGATGCTGTCATGTCTTAGAGTAGGTGTTCAGTGATAACTGAATCAATGAGTGGATGAGTGGAACATCCTGAGGTCTGCTTAATCACTTCTCCCTGGAATTTTGATCATGGCCAGCTCATACACTCCACACAAAGCAGTACTCAGGGCCCAACAGGTACCTGGGTACTGTCAAGAGTATTCTGGGCCTGATGAGCATAAGAACCCTGAGCTGGGCAGAATGTATACCACCTCAAACTACAGCTCAGATGTGTGCGAAGACGCAGGGAAGTCCTTCAGGACCTGTCCTATGTGCACCCCGGGATGTGCAAATCAAGCAGTTCCCCACACTCCCTGCAAAGTGAAGCTCCATGTGTATATTTAATCCCCAGAAAAGAACAAGGGAAAGGAGCCAGCACACATTTCCTCTCTTCTCTCACCACTGCTATTGATTCCCCATTCTCTCTCACTTCTTCCCCAGGTGTCACATGACAAATTTGTCCCAATAAGCTGATTCTCAGTGAGTTACAGGTGTGTGTATGGGGGAGAGGGGGGACTTACAGAAGTATTTGTTTTTGTGACACCATGCTGATAGAAAATTCCAGAAACATTAGATTCAAAGATAGGAACTACTGGTAGCATCTTGTAGGTGACTTCCAAGTTTCTGGAGGCTGCTTTAATTTCAGAGAGGCCGGCCTTATGGAGGCTTCTTAGAAGATGCATAACATATACTATGTATTGTAGGTCAATTAAAAATTGCATTTATACTAGAGGAGCGAAACTAGTGAGGCCAGAGTACTAAAATAAATTCCATTCTAGTTGAAAAATAGCTCATGTTTTTTCCTCCTTTTTTCCATTAAAACTGGACTATGTGCATAGAAGCTGGTTGGTAATAATAATAATAATGGTTAATGTTTATTCAGCCCCAACCATGGTAGGGCTGCTTTACTGCCTTATCTCACTTATTCCTTGCAACAATGTAGGGAGTAGATGCTTTTATAATCCCCACTTTACAGTGCAGGAAACTGAAACTCAGAAAAGTGAAAGTCAGCTTCCCGAGGTCCATCAGTGATGACCAGGACTGAAGCTCCAACCGCTGGTACCAACAGCACATGTGGAGTTATAGAAACAAACCCCTGGTCCTGCACATACCACACACACAGAGGAGAAGATCACTGAACCAGCGACGCAAGGCGAGAACCGCGGGGTCGGCAATAATCCTAGGGACTGCACAGACATGGCTGTGACCATCAACACACCCTTCTCAGCAGATAAGTGTTGTTTTCCCGGTTTGGCTTTTCAATAAAACCAGAGATACTTCCTGGAAGTTGTAGGAGCAGTGATTATGGTTTAAATGATCTGCAGTGGGGAGGTCTCCCAGGAGTGTGTCATTTGATAACATGCTGGCAGAAGATCATATTTCCCTGAATCTGGAGTGTAGAACCAGTACAATTAAGAAAGACATATGCAATAGGGTGCTAAGCATGCTGGGATTTTTTTTAAAATAGTTTTAGGTGATTTGGCTAACTAATTAAGATTATTTAATGGCAACCTTTCAATCAAGGCACTGCTGGAAAATGATGTGCCAGCCAGAAGTTTGGAAACTTAGGATAAAGCTCTCCGGAGTTTTCAAGGTGGTTGCCAGAGCAACCTCAGGGACCAGTTTCTGTAAGAGCTGAAACGTTCTATTTTAAAAACACCCAGTTGATCATCAGAGAGCCAGAATGAAACAACCAAATAATAAGGTACATATTGAAAATTCTTATAAAGATGAGTATTTTCCCAAACTGGAAATAATTCAATCTAGGAGGAATATTTTGACCCTGAAAGTAAAAAACTCTCAAAGTGACTCCCCAGAGGTCTGATTATCACCTGCATCTTGCACAAAATGTTGAAATAAAAGCTTCGCTTTCCATTTGAATTTCCTCTTAACTCCTGGCTTCCTTACAAGTTCCTGTACCATTCATTAATTCATTAATTCATTCTACAAATACCTGCTCAGTAACTTATCACATTACTGTGAGTGAGATATCCTGCCAGGTAATCCAAAAGAGATGAGTTAATGACACAGTCCTGCTTTTAGGAAGAGTATAGCTCAGAAGGAGAGATGGGAAAGATCCACGAATACCCACTGCACACAGCAGCATGAGACCACATCTTGTGATTATAGGGTTCCAAGATTCACGGGTTCCCAAAAGTGTTGCCCATCAGAATTCTTCACTAGATCATCATAAAATGCAGATTTCCAGGTTTCACCATACCTCAAGAGGGTGGGGTGCAGAAATCTATATTTTATTTTATTTATTTATTTTTTGGTTTTTTGGTACTGGGGACTGAACCCCGGGGTGCTTCATCACTGAGCTACATCTCCAGCCCTTTGTATTTTTTATTTTGAGACAAGATCTCACAACTTTGCTTAGGGCCTCACTATGTTGCTGAGACTGACCTCGAACTTCTAATCCTCCTGCTTCTGCCTCCCAAGTCACTGGGACTACAACTGTGCACCACCACACCCCACAGGGATCTGTATGTTAAATGCTGCACACGTGCATCCAGGTTTTTAAAATGAAGGACTTACTCCTAGCTGAAGTGGTCATTAAAGATGTCATGCAAGTTGGGGCAAGGCTTTAGGCAAGACTTTAACATCTAGGGAAAGTAGAGTCCCCCAGTGGAGGGGCTGTTGCCTGGCTGACCCAGGTTCAAGCAGGGGAGAAGCAGGACTGCAGCCTTGGAGAGGTCCATGGTGAGGGTCATGAAGATCAAGTGGGAGAATTGAGACTTTGTGCAGTGGGCAGAGAGGAGCCATCGAAGGCCGCTATGCAGGGGAGCAACACACACATAGTAGTCTTAGTAGAAATAATTCAATAGAAGTGTGATAAATGGCCAAAGTTGGCATCTGGTCTTAGAGAAACCAATAAGGAAACCTCTGGATCTTAAAGGTACAAAGATTAAAAACCTATGTCAGCTATAGTAGGAATAAAAAAGGAAGAGATGAAGAAACATTATTTAAAATTTTCAAATACTGCTGTGTTTCAGACTGGATTGTAGGTGGCTCACAAATGTGTTGCTAATTAATCATGACATATTTGTCTCTGTGCAGCTATATTTAGTAATACCTAGGATTGTGCTTGATTTATTTGCATTCTGAAGCATTTTTCCCTGGATTGGTTCCATTTTCTACTCCAGAGACAATGCACAGACACTCACCTCGAGAGTGCTCACGTGTGCAAGGTTTGCACAAGCACTCAAGGTTGAAGGAGACACAGCCAGGTAAAGAAGATCAGAGTGAAAACAAGGCATTGTTACACAGGAAGGTGGAGGGGAAAAGGAAAAGCAGAGATTATTTCTTGCTTAGTGGAATAGAGACGGTTTTGTGAAGAGGAGGCATTTGAGTTGAACTTGAAGATAGCATTTGAGCCAACAGAAAACATTTCAGGTGATAAAATAGTACAAGAAATCACAAAGCAGAGTCCATGTCTCATGTATCTCTGTGGTGCTCTTGGCACAATCTGTGATATAGTAGGTACTCAGTAAACACTGGGTAAGCAAATGAGTGTTCAAAAGGGAGCAGAAGTCAGTAAGGTTGAAAGGACGGATTAGGAGGAAACCTCAGAATGCCCACGAAGCAATGCTGCATCCTTTATTGGTCCTTCATTCTCTAAAACCAGCATCCAGAGGCTGTGGATAAGGAAATCATGCACGATTCCAACAGCAATGGTCAGGGTGAATGGGAAGGAGGACTAAGGAACCCACACAAGACCCAGAAAAACAAAAACTGGCAAACAAATACGAAGAAACAAAGAAAAAGAGAGAAAGAAACTAGGAAGCCACTGCAATCATCCCAGCAAAGAGAATGACCGTCGGAGTGACTCCGGCAGCGGCCTTGAGGGACGGGCTGAACTGACCCATGGAGCACTCGGGACAGGGAATCCCAGAGCACAGCACACGTGGTGCTGGGAAGGTGGTGCCGCCGTTCTCTAGGTTGCGTGGAAAAGCGGTTTTAAAGCCATGATGAGTCTATGGCAGGTCGAATGAAGGGAGAACCCAGGACCCTTCATTTCCCTCTCTCTTCATCCCTGTTTCCATCCACGATACAGGACTATCCGTGGGCGCCCTGGGAAGTAACCTGAAGGAAGCCTGCTGCCTGGGATCTGGATGCCCGTTAGCGGCACGAGTTCTCTCTCTGCACTGCTGCCCGCAGGTAGCAGGCCCTGTGGCCAGGGTGCAGAGCATGCCACCCTGGCAACGCCAGCTCGGAGCCCACCCGTCTCTGATATTCACTCTTTCTCTCTCTGATACCTGAAGGTGCAGGGTGTCGCCATCCCTTCCACACAGCAGGCTGGAGGAGACGTTGTGTTTTAAACCTCATCTGAACACGTGTCTATCCTACATTAGTTTAAAACAAACGGGTGGACAAGCGTGACTCATTAGCCCTCCACACCCCCAGCAGTGAGTTCAAGATATAAGGAGTAGACCGGGGAAGATTCCCAATCAATGGTTAAAAGCACTTGCCTGGAATCATAAAGAGCTAGAAGGATATGGAGTATGGATCCAGGGGGTCACAGAAAAGGGACAATGGCACAAGCTCCTGTGTTGGAGGAGCAGAGTCTCACCTACAAACCCACATAGTGCGAGGCAGATCAAGAGTGACAGGAGGGGAGGTGATCTGAAGGACAAACATCCCATCCAAAGGGGGTCATCCACTGCCCGACTACAGCTGATTTCTGGCTTGAAGAATATGAATTTGCTATTGCCAGATCCTGTGCATTTTTTCTCAAAAGACGCTTGAAATCCAGATTTTTGTATGAGTAGACTTTTCAGATTCTTAAAATATTAAATAGGTCAAACAAAACAAGTTTGAAGAGCGTATCTGACCCACAGGCCATCACTTGAAACTCTTGGTAGAAAACAAGGTCAAGGATAGAACATATGCCTACACCCACCTGCATTTGGGATGCGAAGGAAGAGAAAGAGATGAGCAGAAGACAGAGAAGAATGTGCACAAGTCAGAGGAAAACGATGATGCTGTCACACCCAGGAAGCCAAAACCAAGTCGGTGCTGGCGTCAGATTACAGAGAGGTCAAAGAGGAATCGAACAAAGAAGTCCGTCTACTGGATATGGTAATGGGGACGTCATGGGTGAACTTCAAAATATCAGTTTCAACAGAATGAAAGGAACATCTGCTCTATTGCAAGAGATTCTGAGATGAGTAGGAGTGAGGAAGAGCAGGCAAGGAGTGCAAATGACTCTTTCCAGAATTTGGCAATCTATGAAAGAAGAAGCGTGTGGGTTGGTAGTGTGAAGGGTTACCAAGGTCAATGAAATGTTTTTAGAACAAGGAAAACGAGATGTATTTGAAGATAGGAGAAAAAGAGCTGGATACCAATGAGAGAGAAAAGGTATTTCCTGAGAGAGGGGGCAGGATTAGATATGCTCCCCAGTTAGAAGGAGGCTGGATCACAGACTAGCATAAGAATGGGTGAAGAAACCCCCTGAGAATGGAGAGAAGGGGACGGAAAATGGAAAAGAGGGGAGACCAGCATCGATGGCCCCCACTTACTCCAGAGTGTAAGTGGATGAGAAAGAAGGAATTGGAGGGAAGTAGAATCATTGGGAAATTGAAAGAAGGGAGGGGAAGTCAGGAGTAGCTCATGGAGGCATCGTGACCTAGGTGAGTCAGAGACAGTCGTTTGGCGGGAGGATCCTGCTGCAGTTAGAGGATGGGAATTCTTGAGGACAGAGATGGTCTCGGGCAGTGCCTGGGGTTCCACAGCAGAGCGGGAAGATGCCTCAATAAGGACAAAATAACAATAAGGGCAGGACATTCCCTTCTGTGCCTTCCTACATTGCTGCATACAGTGGGTGCCCAGTAAGTGCTGGGGAGCAGGTACAGTTCATCAGCTCTGTATTTGGCAGCCAGGGTTCTTGCTGGCCAGGATGCTCAAAATAATGGGCATATAAAGATCTTGTAAAAATGCAGATTTGTGACCCAATAGATTTGGGTGGGGCAGGAGATTCTGCATTTCTAAAAGCTCTCAGGTGATGCCAGAGTTGCTGGTCCATGGATCACTGGAATAGCAATATTCTAGGGGATGTCCCAGACCCACCTTACACTTGACCAAGAGGTTCAAAATAATGTGCATCTGAAGATCTTGTTAAAATGCAGATGGCGCTATGGGAACTGCCATGGTTTGAATACAAATAGTGTCCTCCAAGGTCCCTATGGTAAAGGCTTCCTTGTCAGGTTGGTGCTACTGGGAGGTGGGGGAACCTTTAGGAGGTGGGACGTAGGGGGCGGTACTTAGGCCAGTGGGGGAAGGCCCTCAAAGTGGATTGTGGGGCCCTCTCCCTCATTCTCTTTGTACTCCCTGGATTATGAGGTAAATGGTTGGCTCTACCATGTGCTGCCCTGTCAGAGGCCTAAGGGAATGGAGCCACCAGGAAAAGTACTGATCAGAGTGGCTTGTGACTCTGAGTAATTAATAACAAACATGATGGGGGACCAGGGCAAGCATGAAAGTCATATGCAAACCAGGGCTGTTCCAAAGAGTGGAAGCACCAGGGAAAGCTGGCAGAGGCAGCCCCTAGGGAGCATCCCGTACACTCATTCATTTTCACATGTAAATATTAAAAAGGGGATTTAAAAAAATACACAGTCCTTTACTGAAGTGCTTCTCAACCCTGCTGCACACTGAAAATATCAGGGGAACTATTAAAATCTATCCATATTCAGGGACTCTTCAAAAAGGTCAATGCCATTTTAAAAGATTGGACAGACTGTTCTAGATTAAGGAAGACTTTGGGAAGCATGACATATGATCATATGCTCATACATATGAGCAGTGTTATGATCCTTGATTAGATCCTGGATTTAAAAAAAACTATATGGAATATTACTGGGAAATGAGGAAAAAGTGAATATGAAGTACTATCAGTCCTTGGGTGTAATAATGGTATTGTGGTTGTGTTGAAGAATGTATTTAGGGATGAAGATCCATATGCGTACAACTATATGGTCCAGCAAAAGAGTCAATGCTGAACATACATGGGGCTAGGGGAGCAGATAAAGCAAACAGCTTGCTGTTAACAAGTGATGGATTTCAGTGAAGCTATATCAGTGTTCATTATTCTACTCTTTCAACATTCCCTTCACTTGATATTTTCCAAAAGAAAAAAGTTAAGAGACTGTGGGGGTGGGACCTTGCATCTGGATCCCTGAGTTATAAAGTATTCCCAGGGGACACAAATGTGAATAATCCTGCATCATATTATCTACTGCTGACTTTAGCCCTTGCAGAAAGCCCTGCTGGTGGTGAGAAACTTTAGGACCCTGTAGGGCCACACTGCCCTTATAAACACCTTCTCACCCATGCTGCCATTTTCAGGAGAGAAGGGATGAGGTATGCACTCTTCTTTGAAGACCAGAACTCACTTGTGAGTCTCAGCAGTGTCCTGCTGTGCAGGGGACACCAGTTCCCTCATCTCATAAGGACATACACCAGCCACTCTTTCAATCTGCCACCCTGCCCCTTGGTACCCACAGTGGGCACTCTGGGTAGAATCCCTGAGGCTGCCTTCTGAGTAGCCAGCTAAGCTCTGACTTCACTCCAGTTTCACCCCAAGAAGCATACAGACCATGGACATGTGCAACTCACCAAGCTGGCTTCATCGATGGCCTGGATGGCACTATGGTTCACTGCCATTCTTCACTCACCCAGAGTTAGAATGCATCAGGGACCAAGGAGGAAAGGCTGCTGGGCAGCAGCAACTCAGGTGCATTGTGGGGAAAGACACGCAGGTGCTTCCCTTGTTCTGCCTAAATATCCACCGTGTGCCGAGCTACCTGGTGGCTGGTGATAGGGTTACTCGACACCTATAGAACCAGGAAATAGTTCCTCTACATAAAAATACTAGGGATATTTTTGCCTTGTAAAAAAAGGTAAGCGTCCATCTTTAGGGAAACAAAGTGTTTCAGAAATTCTTAGTTTAAGAACCAGGTAGGGATACCTTGAAGAGTCAACTACACAGGTCAAGGCACCTGTGCTAACAGAAAATCAATAACTGGCCATTATCATTGTCAAGTCACAAAACTATTAAGTACAGTTCTAACTAACATTTGAAAGTGCTCCCAATTAGAATGGCTATTATCAAGAACACAAGCGATAATAAGTGTTGGTAAGGATGTGGAGAAAAAAGTATACCCACACATTACTGGTGGAGTTGCAAATTGGTGCAGCCACTCTGGAAAGCAGTATGGAGATTCCTCAGAAACCTTGGAATGGAACCATCTTTTGACCCAGTTTATCCACTCCTCGGTTTATACCCAAAGGGCTTAAAATCAGCATATTACAGTGATGAAGCCACATCAATGTTTATAGCTGCTCAATTCACAATAGCTAGATTGTGGAACCAACCTAGATGCCCTTCAATAGATGAATGGATAAAGAAAATGTGGTATATATACACAATGGAATACTACTCAGTCATAAAGAATAAATTTGCAAGTAAATGGATGGAATTGGAGAATATCATGCTAAGTGAAATAAGACAATCCCAAAAAACCAAAGGCCAAATGTTTTCTCTGATGATATATAACGGGGGTCAGGGGGGAGCGTGGTGGGGGGTAAGAGAAGCATGGAGGAAGTTTGGCTCTTGTAGAGGGAAATAGGGTTGGCAGGGGAGAAAGATGGTGGAATGAGACAGATATCATTACCCTATGTGCATGTCTGATTACACAAATGGTGTGAATCTACATTGTGTACAACCATAGAAATGAAAAGTTGTACCCCATTTGTGTACAATGAATCAAAATGCAGTCTGTAAAAATATAAATAAATAGAAAATTAAAGAGGAAAATAAAACTAATTCTAGAGAAATGTAAAAAAAAAAAAGTGTTCTTTGGGGCACTGTCTTTCTAACTTGGTTGCACACTGTGATTACTTGGGGACTTTTAAAAAATACTGATGCTGGGTTCCATCCCCAGATATTCTGACTTAATCTGTTTGGAATAAATTCTAGGCATCGGGATTTTTAAAACTTCCCCTGGGTGAGTCTAATGTACAGCAAGGATTGAGGCCCTCTGCTAAGCTGGCTTCACTGTTCACATTCATTAGCACGTGTGAGTTGCCCTTGGTGGCCCAACTGGCCTGGAGGTTGGCTTTCACCTCTCCCCTTTGGTGCACAGGGCCATACGGGATGCACAGACACCAGATCTTTGAGTCTTCAAAGTTTCCTGACCCTCCTACAGGTGGAAACAAGGCTTTGACCAGCTGCAATAAGGGGGCCTTAAGAGGTCAGAGGTGTCTCCAGCTGTGGAAAGAAACAGGGCAGTGATCTGCCCCTGCCTGCTCATGAGAGCCATATTGGTGGTGTGCATGAAATGCTGAGGCCCAGACCTCACCTCCTGAGTTTCCAGTTAGGTAATAAGGTTTGGGCATGGAAATTAAAAGTCAACCCTTACAACCAGTGTGTTTCTGTAGGCCCAGGACAGTAGGGGGAGAGGTTGAGGCTGAATGAGAATTCCCGAAGCTTCCTACTCAGGAAAGTTTTCACTGATCCACAAGAGATGGTCCAAGGATGAAGGAGGAAGGGCAGCAAGGGAGGGAAAGGAGTGGGAATCAGGGTATTGACGTCTGCAAAGGCTCCAGCAGCAGCTCTCCACCTTGGCCGGCCGTTCAAAACCCAGCCCTCGGGAGCTTTTGAAAATGCATGCCTCTTTGACTAACTAGGTGAGATGGTGGGGGTGGGTCTGCTGCATCCCTGGGTTTTAAATCTGCCCCCCCCCCCCCGCAAGGATTTGAACGTGGTGCTGACATTTGAAGAATGCTGATCTGTGAGAACAAGTTTCTGATTGCTCAATTCTGTGTCTAGCTGGGGCGCCTACAAGCCAGGCTGCAGGGGCCCCCAAGATGATCTAGTCATGGCAATGCTAGTTAGGGAAACAGACAACCTTTACAGTTCTGGTTAAAATACAAATTGCTTCCAACTTATTGTGAGAGTAATCTGGCAATTTAAAAAAAAAAAATACAAATTCAGATATTCTAGCCTTACAATCTTCTTGGGATAGGAGGACACAAAAATATGCATTGCGGGGTTGCTGGTAGGAGCCAAATAAACAAAACTGAAAACATATAATGTCTATAAATATGGAAATGACTGAAAATTTTGTGTGTACTGGGGACTACCATGTAAGTTTGTGCAAACATTTTCAAGAGTATTGGAGTATCCATGATGTAATGGCACGTGGAGAAAGAAACCTGCATTCCCCTACCCTTATCCTCACCAGATATTCCAAGACCTTCCCTGGATGCCTGGAACCTCGCATAGTACCAAGCCCTATAATTTAGTGCCCTTTCCATCTTAACTAAGGACTAATTATACACTATGACTGTAACTTTTACAGCTTGAGGTACATCAGTAAAACTAGCAGAGATCTATTTTCCTATCTTCACAATTTCACTCAACTACTTTTATGATTTTAAAAATCAGTAAAGGAAAACCAAAGAGCAAACTCTAGGATAAGAACTGGATTCCAATTCTGGCTTCAAGTGCACTAGCTCATGTTACTTAATCTCTCTGCCACTCCTTTTCCTGGTCAGTTAAAAAAAAAAAAAAAAAAGGGTAGGAGGGATCACAATAATGTCACATCAGTAAGTTGAAACCCTATGCCACCCCGATCAGCAGGAGGAGAAACCCAGCATTCAGCACAAAAGAATGGCTAAAGTTTTTCCCATAACATCTTTTATTAAGCTACTGTGTGTGGCATATCATATGCCAGATTTTGTGCAAAGTGCTTGGCTAGACGGTCTCACTTAATAGAGCACCTGCTGGCGCCCTGTTCTTGGACTTCCACCTCCAGAACTGTGAGAAATCAGAGTTTGTTATTTAAGCCCCCCAGTGTTTTGTTATAGCAGCACAAATGGATCAAGACAGCCACTGAAGACCTATCTTCCAGGTCTAGGTAACCTTGCTTCCTCCAGCAAAGGAAAAGAACCTAAGTCCCCTTTTCACTCTCTGCATAGCACAGTGACCCCTATGCTGGCCTCCCAGAAGCTTCTGCAGGAAAGACTTCTTTGGTGCAACCTACAGAATACTCTGGGGGGTCAGTGTTCTTTATGATTTCCTTCAGCTCCAGAATGGATCATGCTGTCCTGCTACAAAGTGACAACTTCTGGGCAGTATCGTGCCTGGGATCTCCTGGGAAGGGATGTCCTATAAACGAAAATAGTTACAATAATTATGTAACTTCGGCCCCACTCAGCAATTGGCGCTTTTGCAGAAGCTCATATCGTGTACATGGGTCTGGTCCTGACCCTGTGCCTCCTGGGGAGGCAGGAACTGGAGCTAATTAAGATGATGAATGACCCATGCCTTTTCCAAAGTGCCAAGTTAACTCTCTAGGCCTGGGTGACTGGCTCTGCATGCTGCTCCCCAAAAGGAGTATGCTAGCAAGGAGCAGGGCCCAGTCCCTTTTGTTGGGGCTGCCTCTCCTGGAGGATGATGGGGGAGATTCTTCACAGGTTTCACTCACAGTGAGTCTCGCTTTTTATTCTGACAAACTGCTCCCTCTTCTCTGAATGGCACCTGTGATGATGGGGAAAATGCGAGATAAATCCAAACCCAAGAGCTCACCCTATTTGCCAAAGAGCAGATTAAGAGTAGATAGACATGTTCCCTTTTATCCAAGCATTGCTTCTTTTCCCCTTCAGTCCCAGGGTTGGAACCCAGGGACTCACACATGCTAGGCAAACTACCACTGAGCTACATCCACAGTCCTTTTTTAGTGATCCTCCTGCCTCAGCCTCCCCAGTAGCTGGGATTACAGGCATGCATGACTGAGTACAGCTCTCTATCCATGGGGATGTTGTTTCCATGAGAAGTCTTCCCTGGTGCATGAATCTTACTGTGGGAGAGTCAGGACCCCCCACAAAATTCATATGGTGAAGTTCTAACTCCCAGTACCTCAGAATGGGATGGTGTTTGGAGACAAGGTTTTTTATTCATTTATCTAACAGAAGGAAAGTCTTCTGTGTACACATACTTTTATTCTTTCCATTGTTTGTGATATCCAAATGAGATAGGAATTTGAGATACTAGGCTCAGAGGAAGTGCCCAGGAACCATTGGAATGCAGGAAACATCTATGAACCATTGAAATGCAGGAAACACCAATGAACAATTGCAACTCTTCAGCCACTTCCCCTTGCCTGGCACCCTTGACCTATGCCCTTGTAACATGTGGGCAGTGTGCAAAGGCAGGGAAAACTGATGCAAAAATTGTGTATTTCCACGCAGGCTCCACCCTTAGTCCAGACTGCAGCAGCTGACCTTCTCTAAATACATCCCATATCAATGGGTTGCTCCCCTCTTGCTCTGAGAATAGCCCTTATTCTCCCTGAATATATATCTACAAAATAAACCTCTGTCTATGCTTTTGGCACATGCTGGAATTCTTTTCCATCACATAAGCCAAGAACCCGGCTGATCCTGAGTCAAATGTCCCCTTCTCCCCAGGAGCGCCTTCTTCAGAGACATGTCTTCCTCCGTGATACTAACACCCCATCTTTCTTCATTTACCTCCTGTTCTGAGGACCTCATTTTGAGAATTTCCTTTGTGAAGAACAGGTTCTCTTGGTTTTTCCTTCATCTGGGAATAACTTTGAGACATTATTAAAAGGTAATTAAGGTTAAATGAAGTCCTGATGGAGGGCCTTAATCCAATATGTCTGGTGTCCTTATAAGAAGAGGAAATTATGACACTGAAGATAGTGACAAGCCACAGGGAAAAGACTTCATCAGAAACCCAAGGAGGGGAACCTCAGGAGGGGCCAACCGCACCAATACCGTGGTCTGGGGCTTCCAGCCCCCAAACCGGGAGACAATGACTGGCTGTTGTTTCACGGCACTCCCACCCCTGCAGTCTAGGGAATGGAACTATGGTGACCCTGTGTGACCAAAACAGCTCCCGGGGGCCGCCTAAGGGGCACCCTGTCCTCAGAAGGCTCTTCCTCCCAAGTTGTCGGTTTCCCCAGTCTCTCAAAACTGAGAAGATGCTTTTGTTCAGAACCTTTCATCTCATTTCTGACTCGGAGGATGAAACTCAGTTAAGAGAGATGGTGGTCAGACTAGAGGAGGGCATGCTGTGTGTGTGCTGGCAGAGAACGTGGGGCTCCGACATCCAGGGTGGCACTGAGTGTGCTATGAAAATCCTGAAGGTGTTGAAGTGTCTGGAGAAAGTGGGGAATGTGCCTTTACCCCTTCCGTGGAAGCACAGAGACTACTAAAAGGGCAGGCATGTGGGGGCAGACACCAATTTGAATCCACACCCGGTAAACCGTAATAAATAAATAACTGTAGTTAGGGACAGGGCAAGTGGGCAACCCCTGTGAGCTCCAGCGCCCCCATCTCACAGGGCATTGTAAGAATATTTGGGGAAAGTGCCTGGCAAGCCGCTACGGGGTCTGTTGTGCTGCTCACTCGCTCATTCATTCTCTCTGTCCACCAAGCCTTACCAGACCCGTACTGCTTTCTCGGCAAAGCACTGAGCAGTGAACAGGAGACACAGTCAATGCCACCACTGACTTTCCAGTCTGCCGAGGAAAGCAAGCATTTCACAAAGTATTCTACCTTCTGACTTTTCCCTTCCACACATGCCTTCCTTTTAGAGTGGGGAATAGTTGTGCACTGAATTGCTTTATCAATAACCCAGCACAACCCCATGTCCACCATTCTTGGTTTCTATCAGCAGTTGACATCACCCCCGTGGAAGTGCCCCCATGGTACCTACTCAAGTCTAGCACATGCAGAGGATTTTACAGACCCTCTCAGAAGACATATCATTTATCATATCCTTAACACTTCCTGCTCATGTAATCTGAACCATATCTTTCCTCGGCAAAGATATGGGGGTCCTAACCCCCAGTGCGATAGTACGTAGGTCCAGGGTCTTTAAAAAGGTAGTTGAGGTTAATGGAGGTCATTAGGGAGAGCTGTAGGAACCTGCCTCAGTGGCTCCTTGACTTGGTTCTTACCAGGACACCAGCAACAACATTGGCACTACCTTGTGCTGATACACTGAGTGGTAATGGTAATGGCAATGATGTCATCAGTGAAGGGCCACAATGGCGGAGCTGTTCTTGCAGTGTGTTCTCTGCCCACCTCCCTGTGCTATAATCGATGATCATTGCCCAGGATTTCATCACTGCTCTGACCATTTGGCAGACACAGAAAGGGAACAGTATGGTTTTTCTGTCCCCTTATAATAATGGCACTTTGCATTTGTATAGCACATTTAACTTATTCAGTGCATCTTCTCGTCTATTGCTGGGTCTTACCCTAATGAAACAAAACTCCATGTGTTGTATAATTGTCTGTGCCACAGAGACGTTTAGGAATCAGAGCCAATTGAACCGGGTGCTGGAGGACGACCAATGCCCCAAATTGCTTAAAGAATAACAAGTAACTTGATAAAGTAACGAGTTGCAAATAGAACCAGCCAGCCTGATAACTTGGAGATGCAGCTTTTCGTGGGGAGAAGATACATCTGGAACAAGCAAATCAATTGAGCACAAGTTGAGAACCCAAAGGAATTCTCACCTGGCTTCCAGGGTGCTCTCTGCAGCTCCTACCCCGCCACAGGCTGGTGCCTGGTTTTAGCTTTAGAGAGAGGCAGAAGAGTTGGAGATGGTGGGAGGCGAAGACTGGGTGAAGCAGTCAAGATTAAGAGGCTATTAGGATTTGGTAAGATTGGCTCACTTTGTGGCCTAGAAACATAACTCACAAATGTTTCCTGCTTCTTCAGCAATTTAAAAAAGGGCAAGAATGAGGATCTGGAAGGGTGAACATCTGGGGGCCTGAAAAACAGAATTTTTACCTATCGCATTGCATTTTAGAAAAGGGGCTCATCTGGAAGCAAAGTTTGCTCCAAGAAAAACAAGCTGTCCCTGTGTTACTTGAGATGAGTCATCCTGCTGTGCTGACCATCCCCCTGGGAGTTAGGCACTGACTCCTTCGGTCCACTTCGGCACCCGTTGGCAAATTATTGCTTTTACTCTGGTACAATTTAGAAAATTATGGCTCTCTAAATCATACCCTGGGGACACAGAAAGTGAAAGTGCCTCCCCACCTGTGTGACTGAAACCTGGCTTACCCTCCAACTCAGTGACTCGCAGTCTGGCTGCACATCAGAATCACCCAGGGAGTTGTTAAAATCCCAGGACTCAGGCTGGGCTCCAGACCAATTAAATCAGAAACCACAGGGGTGGGACCCAGGCAGCCATATATTTTAAGCTTCCCAGGTAATTTTAATGTATGGTCAAGGATGGAAACCAGACTCTAACTACATCCACTACAGTGCTCACCCACTGGGCACGGAGGGATGCTCTGTGTGACAAAGCACATCACACCTGCCACTGACCTTTCTTTGGTCTCTTCCGGTGTCTTAATCGCATGCTCAGCAGTGAAAATTTTGCCTCGTGCACTATGGAAATGACAGTTGGTGGCATTATGTGGTGGCTGGTCTCATGTGCATTAATCCATTTATGGAATTAACATACATCAGAATCTGCTAGGTAATGCAGCAGGTACAGAAACAAAGAGGACATGATCCCTGCCTTCAAGATTACAAGTGTTTAAGACACATGTACAGGCAACGACAAGGTAAGAGCTCATGTGATCAGGGCTTTGAGGGAATCTCAGACAGGCATGCAGAGAACAAGCAAACTCTCTTTTAACTGCCTGTGCATGTCTTCACAACAAACCTATCACACACACACACACACACACACACACACACACACACTCCTCAGCACAAAATACAGGACTGTGTGCATAACAGGTGATAAATGAATTCCAGTTGAATGAATGAACAGATTCAGATTGGTACTCAGTGTGTCCCATCAAGACTGACTCTAGGACTTCTTATCTCCCTCCTACCCTCATCATGTCCAGCTTCCTCCAGGTACCATCTAATAGCACTCAATCTGTGACACCTTGTCTTTCTCCTCTAACTGCCCTTGAAGTTCCAGGATGCACATCTGTACCTGTGTGCCCTGCACTGCCTGTTCTGCTGGCTGAATTCTTCCCTGAGACAGAAAGATAAGAAGAGAGGTTGATTTTTAAGGAATTGGATCACACAACTGTAGACTTAGTAAGTCCAGAATCTGCATGGTGGGCTGATAGACTAGAAACCTTGGGAAGAATCAATGTTACAGTTGATGTCTGAGGGCTGTCCACTGCAGAATTCCCTCTAGCTCAGAGGAAGTGAGACTTTTTGTTCTACTAAGGCCTTCAACAGATTGGACAAGGCCCACCCACACCATAGAGGGAGTTATCAATCAGATATGGTTGTCCCTGCCAAATGGAGCTGAAATTTAATTGCCAGTGTAATGGTACTAAGAGGTGGTAGGGCCTTTAATAGGTGTTTAGATCAAGAAGAAATTAATGAAGTTCATACAAAAGGACAGGAATCATCACTGCAAGAGTGGGCTGTTATGTGGCAAAGTCATCCTTTGTGTTTTCTCTATTCTACATATACTCACCTGCACTTCTTCTTTCTGCTGTGAGTTGAAGCAGCATGAGACCCTTACCAGAAGGCTGAGTGTAAGCCAATGAATGCTTTGGTGTTGCTAGCCTCCAAAACCATGAGCCAAAAAAACAACCTCCTTTCTTTACAAATGATCCAGCCTTAGGTGCTCTGTTACAGCAATAGAAAATGAACTGAAACTGGGTAATCTGCTTTACTCAAGGTCCACCATTTAAATGTTAATCTCATCCAAACACTGCTATAAAAACATGCAGAATAATGTTTGACCACAAAAAATTAACCATCATGGGTGAGAAGGAATCTCTAATTCAGGAATCTGTATATGTAATAATCCATCCAAATACATGGAGAGCACTCTCAATGAGGCAGCCTACATTCAGGGACAGTTTCAGGGTTTCTCCTCCCACTGCCTCAAGGACTGATGGACTTCTTCCCTTCGAGAGGCTGGTGGTCCCAGTCGCACATTTATCTCAAAACCAAATTTCTTCCAGGTCTTGGGTGGGAAGTTGTTCTCTCCACACAGGGTCATGACGGAGCAGGCTGTGGAGAGGCCCCTGAAGCCCAGGAGTTGGCAGCTGGCCAAAACTGCCTACTTCCTGTCAGCTTCTCTTGGTTGAAGCTCTTCTTTTCCTTTCTCCCTCAACAGATCTAACTCTCCAGACCCTGGGGAGCCTTTGTGGGAGCTGCTTATGAATCACCAGCACATCCTCCAAACATTCCAATCATCCATTGTGTCTTCCTACCCTGCCTATCCAGGGGGTATTTTCAAAATACAGATGCCTAGATCCTCCCAAGACCTCCTGGAGCAGAACATTCTGGATTTGGGTCTTCAGCAGATGCGTATTGAAAGTTTTCCATAAGTAACTTTAGTATACAAAAGACTAGA
This sequence comes from Sciurus vulgaris, assembly GCF_902686455.1. NCBI lineage: Eukaryota > Metazoa > Chordata > Mammalia > Rodentia > Sciuridae > Sciurus > Sciurus vulgaris. The sequence continues at coordinate 60,378,416 of NC_136473.1, forward strand.
AACCACCAGGGCCACCGAGGACAGATTAGAAAGGACCGGCAGGCTCCGTTTGCTGCTTCCCGGTACTGTGCTAGCATATGAGTTTCCACAAGCAAGACACCAACGTTTCCTGAAGAACATCAATGAACTTCGTCCTGTAACTTTGTAGACCCTCTCACTCAGACCCTGGGCATGGCCACATGACTTGCTTCAGCCAACAGAACATTTAGTAGATTTGAGATAGACTGAAGCTTGAAAAAAGCTCGTGTGCATTTCCACTTCTTCTCTATGACGCCATGAAACAAGCCCAGGGTAGCCACAGGAGAATGAGATGTAGAGCAAAGAAAACATCCCAGCAGAGGCCAAACTCGACTGGCTAACGGTCTGCTGACCTCCAGATATACAAATGAGCCCCAGCAGAGACAGGAAGAATGTTCCCTCCACCCCCACCCCAACCAAGGCCAACAGAACCAACCAGAGGACCCTGGACTCGTGAGAACCACAAATGGCACTCGGGGTAAGCTGATTTGATGCTTTACTGTGGTGGCAACAGAGAACCAATAAAGAGAGGGCTGAGCAGCTACCTAGATTCCAGTGACAAGCCAGTGCCCGCTTACTTGTTAGGAACTTGTCTGACAAGCCCTTTTGGTCCCCTGCTGCAGCCCTGGGAGAGAAGTAAAGTGAGGACAGGCCCTGTCTCCAGCCCCCGTCAGCTTCCGGTTCAGCAACCCCATGACAGCACCGCTGTTTACTCAGAGAGGAAAATGTTCCACCTTTCCCTCTGACTAACAAGGAGTTTGCCTCAGAAAGCATCTGAAAATAAATTATACATGAGACATGGTGTCTGAACCAGTTGCAAGTTTTGTTCCAGGATATTTTTACTTTTCTTTAAACATTCCCTTCAGGGGTGAACTATCCTACCAAGAAGTTAAAGGGAATTAGAAAGGAAGCTTAAAGGAATCCATTTGGCCCCATGGGTGGTGAGTGAAGTATAAAATATGGTCCCTGAGGCCGTAGGTAGCTTTCGGGATTTGTATCTTCCCTTCAAAATAGCTGAGCCATATTCCTGTAGTGGTGGTTTTTGTGTTTCAAAAAGAACCAATAATTTCCTCCACAATGTGGAGATTTAAAATGTGGATGATGGTCAGCTCATCTCTCCTTCAGATCCCAGCTCTACCACTTAGGAGCTATGAGACCTTGGGACATACACTAACCTCTATACCTCAATTTCCCTAACCATCCAGTGGGGCCATTAATAGCAAGTACTTCCTAGGATTGTTCTGGCGATTAGAAGAGTTAATATTTTAAATATATAATAGTCACTCAAGAAATGTAAACAGCTATTATTATTGTCACGGCATAGAAATACCCCAAGGAAAAGAGAATTCTAATCTGGAAAACCTCTCTGCATCAGGGATGGTCTCTCTAGGCATTCCACACAACTGCCTCTGAGTTTATGTGTCCCTTTTCCCTGCATTATGTCTTGCTGTTAAAATACTCCTTTCCCTCCAGAGCCCTGCAGGAAGACCATACTAACAGCTAAAAAGAGTTGAAGCTGAGACAGTCACTTGTGGCAGCGAGTGCTGTCATTGGAGAGAAGGCGCCATCTTCCCCATTCTTCCAAGTAGTTAATGCATGACAAATATTATGCACCAAAGCAACATGGATCTTTCTTGAGATTCCGGTATAGAAATTCATTTAGTAGCTTCCTCTTAGGTCAAAGAAATTGGGATAAAGCTCGAGCCCACCTATTGATAAATTTGTAGAATCAGAAAATGGCTGAACTCTGGCACAACATAATATTGCTTTAAAAAGAAAGATGTGGGCTCGGGATATAGCTCAGTTGGTAGAGTTTATCTCCCATGCACAAGGTCGCGGGTTCAATCCCCAGTACCACAAAAATTATATATGTGTTCCCCCCTTATAAAAGTAGCACATGGTTATGATATCAAATTTGCTGTTACTATAGTGTGGACCTTGACAGTCCCCCAAAGGAAAGGCCCAGGTGTTACAGGTTGAGTCCCCGGGAGGTACTATTCGGAGGTGGTGGAATCTTGAAGAGATGGGGCCTAATGGGGGGTCCTCAGGTCACGGGGGCGTGCCCTTGAAGGGAATTTCAGGACCCTCGTCTCTTCTGCATCTCTGTTCCCTGGATTACGAGGTGAGTGGTTTGTTCCTGCCATGAGGTGCTGCCCTGGCTGGCAGCCCAAAGATACGGGACCACTCAATCTTGAACTGTCAACTCCAGAACCATGAGACAAAATAACCCTTTTTTCTTTATATGCTAATTACCTCAGATATTTTCTAGTAACAAAAAGTTGACTAATAGAGCTACTGCCACAATAATGTTATGTAATACATCACTCCGGAATTTAGTGCCTTGAAGCAGCAGTCATTTATACTTTCCCACACATCTAAAGGACAGACGGGCTCACCAGGGCTGGTGGGCTTGGCTCTGAGCCCCAGCTGGGCTCAGGTGGCTTCCCCATGCCTCTTATCCTCCTCAGATCACTGGGTGGGCCCTGGGATCATCTCACTTAACAGAAGCCACTTTTCACCATGAAAGCGTCACATCTCTTCTTCCCCATCCCCTCCAGCCCCTCTTTCAGAACCACATTATGGAATCTCTGCAGTGGGTTCAGGCAGCTACTCACAGTTTCACTGCAGGACTCCTTCCTACCACAGAGTGGGGGCTCAAAAGGGTGACTGGCATAGGTGGCCATGAGTGGGAGCACCTGAGGTCTTATCACCACCATGTCCTTCCCAGCATCAAACCTGGAGCACCGGGTCCCCTGCCTCCAACCTCCCCAAGTGAACTCCTGGGGAGTTCTCACTCAGCCTCCTCCTCGCCCCTTCCACGTCTCCATGAGAATGCTCACTGGGAGAACGAAAAATGTCCCTCCACAGGACCCTCTTCCATCCATGAATGCCAGAAAATCTGCAGTAGGACCAGATCCATTCTTGGAGAAATCGGGACATGGACTGGAGAACCCCAGAATTGTCAAGCAAAAAGGGACATCCCCAACTAGACAAGAAGGCTGTCCCCACCTGGGCATGCTCAAGCTAGCTCAAATCATCTTAGCTATGAGCTCCTCTGACTTGGTCTTGTGATGGGCTGACAGATCTGGCTCCATGAGAATGTTATAGGCCAGACTCTAAGGGAAATGACTAAACAGACTCCATTTTGCTCTGAGACTCCATGTTATGTAGGAGATAAGCTTCTCCCATGGGAACACCCCGCCTCTGTGCCCATCATCAGTTACTTAGTGTGACATGTTTAGCAATACGAAATGAAAATTCTTATGTAATGAAAAATTGCTCTCTTTTGATTCCTATTGCTCCTAAACAATGTACCATGTGAACAGTGATTGTGTGGATATTAGTAACCATTCTTTAGTTTGTACCTAGGTAAGGGTCATTTTGACCCACTTCCCCCTCTGTCAATAATCTCATGATGTTAATGTTTAATTTCGAATCATAGCAACAGACACTTATGATTGATGAGATTTTTGGTATAAGAACCCCTACAACCCTATGGTCGGGGCTGTTCTCCCAATAGCCATTTTTTGGGGCATTGTGTGAGACAGTCAGCGGCCAGCTTAATAAAGACTCTCAAATTTGGACTTAGTGGTGATCGGTCTGTTCTTAAGTTGCGCCCCATAACAGTCTAAGGAGAGTGCACCTTTCCTAGCTACCCCCACCCGGACAACCAATGCCCAGGTTTGACCAGCACAGCTTCAAGCACGTTTCTCTTTACTCTCCTGCCCCTCATTTGGACTCACTTCAGCTCCTTTCCTGGAACCACTCCCTGAACTAGCAAATGCAACAACAGTAGGCCCCTTGGCAATCTCCTCTCCACAAGAACCCCTCATGTGCCTAAAAACAGCCGTCAAACCTTCCACGCTGCCTCCCGCTACCAAACCCATACTTTGTAGCAGCCCGCAGACCCTATGACAGGCCCTGATGGGGACAGCCGTGCACGAAGCGAGTGGCTCTTGCCACAGAAAAATGAATCATAAGCACAAGTCGACACCAGCATCCTGCAGTTCAGACAATTACCCAAGGAACACATTTTCTGATAATTATAGAGCTAAAAATGGATCCACTTTGAAAATCCCTTCCTTTCTCCTGAGAAAGCTGAGGAGGTGGTTTAACAACAATCAGCTGCTGAGATGCATCACATTCTGGGGTGTTTGGAAGACAAGTTCCAAGAAATTTCTTGGAAGGTACAGTTCCCAGAAGGTAGTGATGCTAACCAGACCCATGAAATCGCCCCACATCCCCAACACGTGCTCATAGCTTGGGAATCTCGACTCAGGAGAGACATTCAAAACAAGAGAGACAGGAGGGGGCCCGGGCCATCCCACCTTTGTGATGCTGCTGAAACACCATATGGCACTTTTCTAAGAAAATGAGTGGCACTGCAGGAAATGCCACCAGCCGAAGACTAACTCCCTTCAGCAACAAATGTGGGCATAGGAATGTTTTGAAGGGTTTCAGGCAGGAGTGAAGGATCAGGACATTAACATTAGCATTCAGTATTTATTAAGTACTCCTCCACTGTGCATGTATATTATCTCATTTAGTTCTCACAACTCCTTAAGGGGGAACTGGAGTTGCTGTCCCCACTGAGAGTCACACCGAGGCACCCACCATGCATTGCACAGATAATAACGGCACAGGCAGGATGTGGAAGCAGCTGAAATTTGCAGGCTTTGCCCTCACCCTTGGGTTCTGAAGGACTCAGAATTGGCTGAGATAAGATATAACACAGACTACACAATGGGTCCAGGGTATCTTCAACAGATGAATGGATAAAGATATTGTGGTACATCTACACAATAGACTATTACTCAGCCTTAAAAAACGAATGAAATTATGGCTGGAGCTGGAGACTATCATGCTAAGCAAAATAAGCCAAATCCATTACTAAAGGCTGAATGTTTTCTCTGAGAAGTAGATGCTGATCCATAGTGGGGTGGAGGATGGATAGGGAAGAATGAAGGAACTTTGTATTGGGCAGAGGGGAGTGAAAGGAGCGGAGGGGGTGTGGGGGTGGGAAAGACGGTGGAATGAGATGGACATTATTACCCTATATACATGCATGATTACACTACCAGTGTGACTCTGCACAGTGTACAGCCAGAGGAATGAGAAGCTATGCTCCATTTGTGTACAATGTGTCAAAATGTATTCTACTGTCATGTAAAACTAATCAGAACAAATTATTTTAAAAACAGAAGAAAAAAAAAAAAAAAAAGAAATAAAGGGTCCAGGGCATACACATCAAGGAAAGGAAAGGGACAGGAGGATTATGTAGGTTGGAGCTCTTCTGTATCAAAAATGAGCACAATCTTAAGTTAAATTTGATTTTAAAATTCAGACTGTTTGTAGCTAGTAAACACAGTAAAATGTGTAAATTCCATGCGATGTCATGGACATTACAGAAATAAAGAAATGAAAAGATTCTTGACTATCACAGTGTTCCCAATAAGAAGGATTTATTTAAATTGCACAAGTGCTGGAATCAGCACTCATTTGATTCACTTAATAAATATTTATTGAGCATCTTCAACAGGCTACATACTGTTCTACATTCTCTGTCACTAGATGTGACAGTGAGCTAAACAAAATCACTGACCTTCCAGAATTGACATTCTAATGGAAGGAGACAGAGTACAGGCCCAGTACCTAAATGCACTTCTGAGAACTCAGTACAGGAAATGGCCAAATTAAGCCAAAGAACATGTGAACTACAGCAAGATCCTAATGGCCAGACAATCAGTAGCACCAACAATTTGAAATTATATTCAGAAAGGAACTGTGTCGACATCAGTGAAAATGGTCTCAGATATCCAGGGCACAGAGACATAGAGGTGAAGAACTAACAATTGAACAGTAAGAAGACAGACACTTCTGGCAAGAAGATAAGTAGGAGAAAGGTTCCTCAAAGGAATAAAGCTGTAGGTATGTGACTTATTTCTGCTTCAAGTTAGGAAACCACGGAGCACCAGAAGGAGTGATCACGCAGTCATAACACCTAACCTCCTGAAGTCAGGACTTCAAGCCCTCTGACATTTACCCTGAACTACGCTCCCTGGTGCTCTCTACTACAATGAGCAGCAATCATGTTTAACCTCACAGAACCAGGTGCTCCTGGTTCCCATGGAGCCAAAAAAATACAGGAAAAGGTACTTGGAGCAAAGGTACTTGGAGCACCATGATGTTTCCTAGAGTAAAATGCCTAGAAACTTATGCAAATGAGCAAAAGGCAATGCTAATTCTTGCATAATTTGCTTGCTTTCATACCTTGGCACTGACCTTGAAAAAGTCCAGGACTATAAGCCTGTGGGCAGCAGGACCTTGGCAGAGACAGCCACAAGCCACTGTCTGCTGTCTGGCCAGAGCCCAAAGATGAGCAATATAGAAGTATGAACAAGGCTACTTAGCATGGACACAGATTGTCACTCTGCCAGAAAATACTGGATGGGAGAGAAAAAGAGAAACATGGGAGTCTGAGAGACAAAGCTTTGATTTTGTCTTGATCCAGTCCATGCCACTTAGATGTCAGTCTTAAAGAGCAAACTAGAGACTATGGAAGTGATAGCTGGAGCAGGTTATGAGTGACGACGATATTATCTAGGAAAGTGATTTACATATTCATGAATTCAAATTATATGTTATTTTCTTAATCATTCTTTTCTCCTTGGATCTCTAGTATTTTCAAATGCATGTCTTATCTGAGCACACTTTCCCACTGTGACATACAAGATGTGGAATTCTAACATGCTGAGTTTCTTAGGAAACATTAAAGGACAAGTAATTAGCTAGAAAAATAATTGGCTTCTTGATTATGTTCTCTCTCCCAATGAAAGGTATCATTACTGAAATACAAAAATTAAAAAAAAATTCGAAACTTTGCAAAACACATTCCCTTCTGTCAGTGTTGGCATAGCACTTGGTTATTCTTCTGTTTGCATAAGACAAAAAACTCCATTTGGGTTGACAGGTGGTTTTCCTAGGGCCCGTAGCTGTCCACTCAGTACAGAGGTCATGGCCATGGACACTGCGTATTTCACCTGATAGTTCCTGTTCTCTAAATTTTGCTGACACACTTTCCTAACTAGAGAATGACAGAGTCCACAAATGGAGTGTGCTAAACACCCGGCTTGAGCTACACACACACACACACACGTGCTTGAAGAATGAGTTTAAGGCAGGCATGGTCTACTGCCCATCCATTCAAAGCAACACTTTGAATGGCGTGGTTCTCCCTTTAATAATGCCTCCCCATCCCCCACCCAACACTCCCAATGATCCTGCCAATCAAATTGCAAAGCTGAATGACAGGCTGAAACCTCCAAGGCAATCCAACATCCAGTTAAAGACCTCCCTAAGTCAGGAAGGAGTGTTCTTGAGCCCAGCACCAGATGAGAACAAAGGCTAGGAGGCAAAAGCAGCTGGAAGTGCCATCCATCATCATGCAGAACTAAAGAGCCTCTAAATCCAACCAGAGGGCACTCACAAACATCCAGTGTCTTCCTGACACTTTGACTGATGGCCACCCTTTTAATTAGCTCCTCTTGCTTCTGGAGGTTTCCAAGAACTGATGGCTTGCCTCCTCCTCCTCCCAGGCTGCCATTTGCCTTCCTGGGTAGACAGGACTGGAGCACACACTGAGCCTCACCAGCCTCTTTCATGGGGATCCCACCCGCCATTCTGTAATCTCCGTCCTCCCCTGTGGAGCACCGCACTGACCTTTCGCAGAAGGAAGCAGATGCGCTCAATGTTCCTCAGCCGCTCCCTCTATCAAGATGCACAGGAGAGAAAGGAGATGGGAGGTTAGGGGTCCTGCTGAAAGCACTTGGGAAGCCCATGCAATCCACCCCAGTAGAGGAAGCAGAACCCACCAGAGACCCTTCCTGGACACACGGCCCGAGGCTCCCACCCAGTGGCTTTTTCTAACAATTTCCAGCTTTCTTCCGTCTACCTTGCCGTGGTCATTTGCTCTAACAGAACTCTCCCAGTAAACAGCATGGGCTCGGCTTCCCTCCCAGCCCAGCATGCTTTTTCCTACAGGCCTCCTTGTACACATCAGATGGTCCAACTGCAGAATGGACATCACACGCTCCCTGGGCATCCTAAAGCTGGGGGAGGAAGCACCGAGAGCAGAGGGGCACCAATTAATGTTGAAGGCAGACAAGTTCTCCACCCACTGCTTTTCTTTTTCTAAAGTGAGTGTCCTCAGAGGAAGCAACTTCCCACCGAATTAGACATCAACAGTGCCCCCTGACTAAGACTTTTCCAGAAGTCAAGTCCATCTTCGAAGCCTGGCTCACAGCCACGGGAAGAGATCCTGAGGCTGGGCAGGTGATGCTGCTCACCGCACATGCTCAGTGCTGTGGCTTCCTTTTCCTGCAGTGACTTTCCCATTTCTGAAGCCACGCTGAACACAGCTGCGGCATCTCCCGGCGCTTCATTACAGAGGCAATTTGGTTGCTGTAGATGTAATGGTAATGAAAGCCTCGTGGATCTGCAGAGGACAGGTGGCCAGGACACTTCAATTTCCCTAATTGAATCATAAATATAGTGATTCCTGTGCAGCCTGTAAGCCCAGAGAAAGAAGCCCACATCAGGACAGATTAGTGTCCACATGGCTAGGAAGACAGGTCACATCCTCCTCCACACACATGTGGGCAAGAGCGCACACACATGCAGACACACGCATGCACAAGAGAGGGTGCTGCAGGGCACGCACTAGCTCCTGGATGCACGAGCAAGCCAGAGCCCCTGAAGGACAAATTTCTGATTACTTCAAAATGACAGTGAATGCCCAGCTGGTGAAGGGAAAGGAAACCGTGAAAAACAAGCAGCCAAACAGGACCTGCCTCTTCCGTTCCACCCCCTGGACAAGGGAGGGAGGGCCCAACAGAGAACCAACAATATTTGGATCTTTGGGCATCTTAAATCCAAATGGGGGTCGGGGCGTAGCTCAGCGGTAGTGTGCCTGATTAGCGTGAGCAAGGGCCCTGGGTTCCAGTCCCAGGACTGCAAGAAAGAAAAGAAGAAAGAGGAGGAGGAGAGAACAGGGAACGGGCCTCATGCCCTCATTGAGAAATGAGATCATCATGTGGGTCAGTGCGTATTTGTCACTTCAGTCCTTCCAGGGCCAGCGTCACCAGCCAGTGAAGTGCTTTTTCAAACCACCTGAGAGAAAGGCTCCCCTGGGGGCTCTACAGAGGCCTGAAGAGAGTGCGACAAGTTCAATGAGGCCTCCCAAGAATTTCATTTCCTGCCAGGGAGTTTACATCGCCTAATGCTTTTCCTTTTAGGGTTTTTACGTTGTTTTATTGTTTTTAATCCTAGATAAGAGTATCTTGCCCCAGGGACACCTAGGGGCTTTAAGTCTGTCCGTGAGATGTCTGGGCTTCAAAACACCCAGGTTCCTTAATTAATTTCTTAACCAGCTTGAAGGGCAGCTGTACTAGGAATTTTAAAATTAACATAATTAATTAATTTTAAAATTAAAAGAAAATAGGGTTGGGGGTATAACCTAGAGGTAGAGCACTTGCCTAGCATGCACCAGGCCCTGGTGCTATTTCTAGCACCACAAAAAAAAAAAAAAAAGAAAAAAGTGGATCAATAAAATAATGAGTTGAGATCCGGCTTCTATGCTACACAACTGCATCCTTCACTATTCATCCCTTTTAATCAACAAATGGTTACTGAAGCCTGCTACGTACAAGTTCTGTTCTCACATTGGCCTTTCATGGAAACCCCCTGTGCTTAGACCAGTCCTGATTTTCTTTCTTCTGTCTACACTATGGAACTTGCCATGGTGGACTGCCAAAGGGCTCTGTGGACACCCCTCAAGGTTTTACCAACCATCTAAAACCCAGCATGGAACCTACCTGGTGGAACCGAGGGATAGTGTCAAATGTCTTCAGGAAGAATTAACTCTTTCATACAAGAAAGTTACAAGTTGCTTACTGTGTGTGTGTGTGTGTGTGTGTGTGTGTGTGTGTGTGTGTGTGTGTTAGGGATGAAACCTGGGGCCTTGCAGATGCTGGCAAGCGCCTACCACTGACCTCCAGCTCCAAACCCCCATGAGCTACTTTTTAATTCGAGCCCAAACGGGAGGTAGGAAAGCAAACTCTTGACTCCCCTGGCATCCTGACAAGGAGGTGCCCTCACTCTCAGATGAGAACTGCTCTGTGCACCTGGTAGATATTGACAAGCCAGGTGTGTGATGTTGGCGCCAAACCCACAACATCAAAACATCCAAAAACAACATGAGACCCTGGGTGAAACCGTTCCAGGCCCGACAGATCCGAGTTAGCACAGGTGGACGGAGGGTAAGGAAAGCAGATGAAAACAAAATGGACTTTAATGATTATAACTTTTTGTGAAATATACTAAATGTTCAAGTGGATCTTAAAGATACTCTCAATTTGCAACCAGGGTTGCTTTACACCATCGGTTTCAAAAGGTTTGGCTCTATTTCACGGAATCAAAGACTGTGGTGCCAAAGGGATCTTCAGAAACAATGAAATCAAGTCTCTTAAAGGGGCAGCAGCGAGTAGTGGTCGGAACACCTGGCTCCCCCCCTCATGAGCTGGACAAGAGACTCAGTTTTGAGAACTAGAAATTGGGAGGATGGGACCCATCTAGCATTGTCGTGAGGGTTACAGATGATGTGTATAAAGCTCCTAGCACACAGCAAAAGCTCAAAGCAGGAGCACAACTCCAGTAATAACCCTTAACTCGACAGAGGGAGACACTGAAGCCTGGTCCCACCACATGTCATCTGGGACCTTCTCAAAAGCAAATCCTTCTTTAGGGACCCACAGCTGAGAAGAGACCTTTTTGTTCCTGTTACTAAAGAATGATGCGATAAGCCCCCTGGGTTACGGTGGAGTCATGCTGGGAGAGTCCCCCATTCTCTTCACAGCTTCTGACTGAAAACTCAGCAAAGCCCTTCAGAGGCACAGAAACTCACTCTTGCTGGAAACCATGGCTAGAAGGATCTTCAACCCAGAGCCAATGAGTCTGGATAGAGACACACGCGAATGAACCGCGTGTGCTCCGTTCTTTGAAGGCAGCAGTGCTGCTCTGGAATGAGTCTGGAAAAGATTCTGTCCATGTGCTCAGTTGGTCCATGGGCTCCACTGACCAGAGAAGCAAATGGCCAAGACCCATTGCCACCTGACAGAAAGGACATCCCCCTTTCTCCCCACATCCAGGCCTCTTTTCCTGTATTCATGCAGAGGCTCCCAGCTGAAGGCACAGCCAGGGCGGAGGGAGGAGGAGCATGCAGGTCCTGACAAGCAAATGGAGCCCGAAGACTGTGGAAGCTCTCTGTGCTGCGGCAGGGTGTCTTCCCAGCACTGAATCCCAACCAGACTGTGACTGGCTCCCCAAGGGGAGGCGAGCTGACCTCAGGCCACAGAATGACCGGAGATGAATTCACCCTGGGTGACGGGGATGGGGCTAGGAGCTCCATGAATCAGCCCACCCTCTCCGTGAGAAAAGGACACCCCATGCAGCAGGGGACACCCACACATGGTGTCACATAAACAGCAGATATGCTGGCCAACATGGAGCCTCTTTCTTTGGTCAAAGATGAGGAATCAAAAAAGACTAGTGCCAGCAGCCTATGGAGACAGTCACCTCAGTAAACGTGACATCTTAGCAACCTCAAGAGCAAAAGGGCTCCTCAACAGCCTTGGGCCAGGCACAGAGGCAGAGTCAGGGCAAATGGGCTCCTTACTTATCCTCCTGCAAAAGTCCTGCTTGGCCTGTGGAGACACCACCTTCCTGTCACCAGAACTCACTACTTACCGCATGAACAGGGTTGCACTGGTCGATAGGGCTTTTAAAATCCGTCCTTAACTCATCGAAAGCAATGATCTGGAACAGAACACAGAACCAGGATGTTAGTGCCTAGGTAAGTTGATGCACCATCTCAGAAGCTTCCGATAGCTTCGTTTCCACATAACACAGAAGCAAGTGGGTCCAGGTGACACAGACTGGCCAGGAACTGGTCACTGTTGAAACTGGGGATGGGCACAGGAGGTTGATTATTTTCTTCCATCTACTGTGTATGTTTTAAAAATTCCCAAATAACTATTTTTTTAAGTTTCCTGTTCTTTATAAAGACATATGGCAACTCTACCCTGGTGGGGTCAGGTTAGAATTTTGAGAAAGGCACAAAAATTTAAAACTTCAAACCAGTACTTTCAGCTCCTTCCCTTCCAGGAAGGAACATTTAGTTTTTATTTCTGTGTATTTGGGCAGAGATGCTGATTAGAAATCAAAGGAAAGGGAGAAAAAAGAAAAGCAATGTAGCAGAGATGATAAGAAGGAAAAGAACCCAATCTCCAGGCAACAGTCCACAGATGAACAGACGCTCCTGGGTAGTCCGTGATTCACAGCTTAGTCCTTTAGACTGTGAGTCTGAAGTTTGTTTTGGACAAAAATCTCAGAGCTCCTCAGAGAGCAATGGTTTCTCCATGCATCTAGAAGGAAAATGGTGGAGGGAACCTTCTCCAGTAACAGAAAGAGGCACGGCCCATCCAGGTACTAGGCTCTCAAACCCATATCCAAACGCCAACCTCCTTATCTGCAGCACAAATGACAGAAGAAAGGCCAGGGCAGTGTCCTCTCTTACAGTGTGGAGGAATTAAATATGTTCAGCAAAGTCTTCCCACTACTACAATCTGGATCTGAAGTGTCCCCCAAAGCCCCACAGGCAAAAAGGTTGGTTTCCAACCTGTGATGCTACTGGAAAGTGGTAGGCTATATAGGAGGTGGGGCCTAGTGAGAGAAGTCAGGTCACTGGGGGTGTATCCTCGAAGGGACTATTAGACCCCAGACCCTTCCTGTCTGTTTGTTTCCCTTTTGTTTTCTTTCTTCCTGGTCACCATGAAGTAAACAAACCTCTATCACATGCTTCCAGCAATAGACCAACCAACCATGAACTGAAACTTCTGAAATCATAAGCTCAAATAAACCTTCCCTCCTTATAAGTTATTTATCTCAGGTATTTTGTCATAGTACCAGAAAGCTAACTAACAAGCCAGACTCAGAGGCACATGCCTGAAATCCCAGCAGCTCAGGAGTCTGAGACAGGAGGATTGCAAGTTTAGAGCCAGTCTCAGCAACTTAGCAAGGCCCTCTCTTTAAATAAAATATAAAAATGGATGGGGATGTGGCTCAGTGGTTAAGCGCCCCTGGGTTCAATCCCAGTACAAAAAAAGAAAAAAAGCAAGCAAGTTGACTAACATACGTACTGAACATAAATGGGCATAACCAACAAAGGCATCTCCTGGGGGATTTCTGAACACATGGCAGGGCTGCTGAAGCAAGGAAACCAGCTCAGCAACCCTGAGCGTTGCCAGCCAAGCAACATGGGGCTGAGAGTAAGGGAAAGCAATCTCCCCCTTCAAAGCAAGCATAATTTTAAAGCAGTCGTAAGTCATCCTGATTTCAATACATCTACAGAATGAGAGCAAAATGCTAGTACGACTCATATTCAACAGAGACTCTTCTATATCATCCCCTGCTGGGTAGTTAATTGCCCATCCTGGACTTTAGCTCTTTGGTAACAAGAAACTTGCTTCTTACTGAAGACACTCATTCTCTTTCTTGCTCCCTCAAATTAATTATTGCCTTCCTCTATGGAGCAAGCACAGGACTCCCTAAAACTTCCATCCACAGTCAGAGCCAGGGTCAGCAAATCACAGCCTGCAGGCCAAACCTGCTCACCACCTGCTTCTGTATGAACCTGAACCAAGAATGGTTTTCACATTCTTAAGAGTCAAAAAATATCCGAAAAAGATTTTTGTGATGTGAAGATTATGTTAAATTCCAACTAGAGTCCATAGAAAGTTTTATTGGAACTCGGTCACATTCATCCTTCTATCTATACTGCTTTTGCACTGCAATGACAGAGTTAAGATTCTATGGCCTCTATTACTTTTTATAGAAAAAAACTTGTGTGAATGCTGATTTACAAGGTGGGGGCGTCCTACGGAAGGATGAAGTTACTTTAGATTACAAAGAGGGGAGTGAAGGGAGGGGAGGGGCATGGGGATGGGAAGGATAGTAGAATGAGTCAGACATTATTACCCCATGTACATATATAACTATATGACTGGTGGGATTCTACATCACGTACAACCAGAAGAATGAGAAATTATATTCCATTATATATGATGTATCAAAGTGCATTCTACTGACATGTATAACTCATTAGAACAAATAAAAAATAAAAGTTTTTTAAAAAGAATAGTCAAACTAAACAGTCACTTCACCAAAGACATATAATCAATCAACATGTATATGAAAAAATGTTCAACATCTCTAGCAATTTGAGAAATGCAAATCAAAAGTACTCTAAGATTTCGTCTCACTCCAATCAGAATGGGAATTATCAAGAATACAAGCAACAATAGGTGTTGGCGAGGATGTGGGGAAAAAGGTACACTCATACATTGCTGGTGGGACTGCAAATTGTTGCAACCACTTTGGAAAGCAGTGTGGAGATTCCTTAGAAAACTTGGAATGTAACCACCATTTGACCCAGCTATCCCACTCCTCAGGTTATACTCAAAGGTCTTAAAATCAACGTACTATATTGATGTAGCCACATCAATGTTTATAGCAGCTCAGCTCACAATAGCTAAACTATGGAACCAACATAGGTGCCCTTCAACCAACGAATAAAGAAAATGTGAGATATATATATATATATACACACACATGATGGAAAATTATTCAGCTTTAAAGAAGAATAAAATCATGGCATTTACTGGTAAATGGATGAAGTTAGAGAATATCATGCTAAGCAAAATAAGCCAAATCCATAAAAATATTCTCTCTGATATGTGGATGCTAATTCACAATAAGGGAGAGTGGCTAGGGAAGAATAGAGTTGCTTTATATTAGATAGAGGGGAGTGAAGGGAGGGGAGGTACTTAGGGGTAGGAAGGATAGCTGAGTGAAACATACATTATTACCTCATGTACATGTATGACTGCATGACCAACGTGATCCTACAATATGTACAATCTTGAAAATGAGAAGTTTTACTCCACTAATGATTTATCAGAATGTATATATGCATTCTACTGTCATGTACAACTAATTAGAACAATTAAAAATATTTTAGAAATAAATAAATTTTAAAAAACATCAAAAAAGAAGAATTTTGATTTATACTACCAAATTAATGTAAGAATAGGAAACTTGGAATGTTAAAATATTTTATTTTAAATTTAATAAGGCTATATCTCATTAATATATAAAAATAAGAATATCAGATATTAGAAGGTTTTATTTGTTTGTTTTTTAAATTTATTTTTATTGTAATCAAATGGGATACATGTTGTTTCTCTGTACAGGGAGTAAAGGCATACCATTTGTGTAATCATACATTTACATAGGGTAATGTTGTTTGATTCATTCTGTTATTTTTTCCTTCCCCCCCACCCCACCCACCCCTCTTTTCCCTCTATACAGTCCCTCCTTCCTCCATTCTTGCCCCCTCCCGACCCCATTATGTGTCATCATCCGCTTATTAGTGAGATCATACTTCCTTTGGTTTTTTCAGATTGGCTTATCTCACTTAGCATGATATTCTCCAATTTCATCCATTTGCCTGCAAATGCCATAATTTTATCATTCTTTATAGCTGAGTAATATTCCATTGTATAAATATACCACAGTTTCTTTATCTACTCATCAATCAAAGGGCATCTACATTGGTTCCACAATCTGGCTATTGTGAATTGAGCAGCTATGAACATTGATGTGGCTGCATCTTGTAGTATGCTGATTTTAAGTCCTTTGGGTATAGGCCAAGGAGTGGGATAGCTGGGTCAAATGGTGGTTCCATTCCAAGCTTTCTGAGGAATCTCCACACTGCTTTCCAGAGTGACTGCACTAATTTGCAACCCCACCAGCAATGTATGAGTGTACCTTTTTCCCCACATCCTCTCCAACACCTATTGTTGCTTGTATTCTTGATAATCACCATTCAAATTGGGGTGAGATGGAATCTTAGGGTAGTTTTGATTTGCATTTCTCTTATTACTAGAGAAGTTGAACATTCTTTCATATGTCTGTTGATTGCTTGTAGATCTTCTGTGAAGTGTCTGTTCATATCCTTAGCCCATTTGTTGATTGGGTTATTTGTATTCTTTGTATAGAGTTTTTTGAGTTCTTTATAGATTCTGGAGATTAGTGCTCTATCAGAAGTATGAGTGGCAAATATTTTCTCCCACTCTGTAGGCTCTCTCTTCACATTGCTGATAGTTTCCTCTCCTGGGAGAAAGCTTTTTAGTTTGAATCTATCCCAGTTATTGATTCTTGCTTTTATTTCTTGTGCTATGGGAGTCCTGTTATGGAAGTCTGATCCTGGGCCAACATGTTGAAGATTCGGACCTACTTTTTCTTCTATAAGATGAAGGGTCTCTGGTCTGATTCCGAGGTCCTTGATCCATTTTGAGTTGAGTTTTGTGCAGGGTGAGAAAGACGGATTAATTTCAGTCTGCTGCATATGAATTTCCAGTTTTCCCAGCACCATTTGTTGAAGAGGCTATCTTTTCTCCATTGCATATTTTTGGCCCCTTTGTCTAGTATGAGAAAATTGTATTTATTTGGGTTTGTGTCCGTGTCCTCTATTCTGCACCATTGATCTACCTGTCTATTTTTGGTACCAATACCATGCCGTTTTTGTTACTATTGCTTTGTAATAGAGTTGAAGATCTGGTATTGCGATACCCCCTGCTTCGCTCTTTCTACTGAGGATTGCTTTAGCTATTCTTGGTTTCTTATTCTTCCAGATGAATTTCATGATTGCTTGTTCTATTTCTGTAAGGTACATCATTGGGATTTTAATTGGAATTGCATTGAATCTGTATAGCACTTTAGGTAGTATGGCCATTTTGACAATATTAATTCTGCCTATCCAAGAACATGGGAGATCTTTCCATCTTCTAAGGTGTTCTTTAATTTCTTTCTTTAGTGTTGTATAGTTCTCATTGTAGAGGTCTTTCACCTCTTTTGTTAGATTGATTCCCAAGCATTTTATTTTTTTCAAGGCTGTTGTGAATGGGGTAGTTTTCCTAACTTCTCTTTCTGAAGATTCATCACTTATGTATAAAGATGCATTGGATTTATGAGCATTGATCTTATATCCTGCTACTTTACTGAATTCACTTATGAGTTCTAAAAGTTTTCTGGTAGAATTTCCTGGTTCCTCTAAATATATAATCATGTCATCAGCAAATAGGGATAGTTTGAGTTCTTCTTTTCCTATTCGTATCCCTTTAATTTCTTTGGTTTGTCTAATTGCTCTGGCTAGAGTTTCAAGAACGATGTTGAATAGAAGTGGTGAAAGAGGGCATCCCTGCCTTGTTCCAGTTTTTAGGGGGAATGCTTTCAGTTTTTCACCATTTAGAATGATACTGGCCATGGGCTTAGCATAGATGGCCTTTACAATGTTAAGGAATGTTCCCACTACCCCAATTTTTTCTAGTGTTTTGAGCATGAAGGGGTGCTGTATTTTATCAAATGCTTTATCTGCATCTATCAAAATAATCATGTGATTCTTGCTTTAAGTCTATTGATATGGTGAATTACATTTATTGATTTCCGAATGTTGAATCAACCTTGCATCCCTGGGATAAAACCCACTTGATCATGGTGCACTATCTTTTTAATATATTTTTGTATGCAATTTGCTAAAATTTTGTTGAGAATTTTTGCGTCGATGTTCATTAAGGATATTGTTCTGAAATTTTCTTTCCTCGATGTGTCTCTCTCTGGTTTAGGTATCAGGGTGATATTGGCTTCATAAAATGAGTTTGGGAGGGTTCCCTTCTCTTCTAGTTCATGGAATACTTTGAGGAGTATTGGAATGAGCTCTTCTTTAAAGGTTTGGTAGAACTCAGCTGAGAACCCATCTGGTCCCAGACTTTTCTTTGTTGGTAGGCTTTTGATGACCTCTTCTATTTCATCACTTGAAATTGTTCTATTTAAATTGTGTATGTCCTCCTGCTTCAGTTTAGGTAATTCATATGTCTCTAGAAACCTGTTGATGTCTTTGAGATTTTCTGATTTGTTGAAGTATAGACTTTCAAAATAGCTTCTAATTATATTTTGCATTTCGATCGTGTCTGTTGTGATATTTCCTTGTTCATTCCGACTTTTAGTAATTCGAGTTTTCTCTCTCCTTATCTTTGTTAGTGTGGTGAAGGGTTTATCGATTTTGTTTATTTTTTCTAAGAACTAACTATTTATTTTGTCAATTTTTTCTATTGTTTCTTTTGTTTCAATTTCATTGATTTCAGCTCTGATTTTAACTATCTCCTATCTTCTACTACTTTTGGTGTTGATCTGTTCCTCTTTTTCTAGGGCTTTAAGCTGTAAAGTCATTTATTTGTTGACTTTTTCTTCTTTTATTGAATACGCTCCAAGAAATAAATCTTCCTCTAAGTACTGCTTTCATAGTGTCCCAGAGATTTTGCTATGATGTGTCTTTGTTCTCATTTACTTCTAAGAATTTTTTATTTCCCTTCTGATGTCTTCTGTTATCCATTCATCATATAATAGCATATTATTTAATCTCCAGGTGTTGGAGTAGTTTCTGTGTTTTATTCTGTCATTTATTTCTAATTTCAATCTATTATGATCTGATAGAATACAAGGTAGTATCTCTATCTTCTTATATTTGCTAACAGTAGCTTTATGACATAAAATATGGTCTATTTTAGAGAAGGATCCATGTGCTGCTGAGAAGAAGGTATATTTGCTCTTTGTTGGATGGTATATTCTATATATGTCCGTTAAGTCTAAATTATTGATTGTGTTATTGAGATCTATGGTTTCTTTATTCAATTTTTGTTTGGAAGATCTGTCCAGTGGTGAGAGAGCTGTGTTAAAATCACCTAGTATTATTGTGTTGTGGTCTATTTGATTTCTGGAATTGAGAAAGATTTGTTTGACGTACATGGATGAGCCAATGTTTGGGGCATAGATTTTATGATTGTTATGTCTTGCTGATTTATGCTTCCCTTAAGCAGTATGAAATGTCCTTCTTTATCCCTTCTGACTAACTTTGGCTTCAAGTCCACATTATCTGAAATGAGGATGGATACTCCAGCTTTTTTGCTGTGTCCATATGGATGGTATGTTTTTTCCCATCCTTTCACCTTTAGTCTATGGGTGTCTCTTTCTATGAGATGAGTCTCTTGCAGGCAGCATATTGCTGGATTTTTCTTTTTAATCCAATCTGCCAGTCTATGTCTTTTGATTGATGAGTTCAGGCCATTAACATTCAGGGTTATTATTGTGATATGATTTGTATTCCCAGTCTTTTGACTCATTTTTGTTTTTTGACATGATTTGGTTTCTCCTTTATTTGGCTATTCCTTTAGGCTAGTTCTTCCCATTGCTGATTTGCATCATTGTTTTTCATCTCTTCCTCATGGAATATTTTGCTAAGAATGTTCTGTAATGCCAGCTTTCTTTTTGTAAATTCTTTTAGTTTTTATTTATCATGGAAGGATTTTATTTTGTCATCAAATCTGAAGGTAAGTTTTGCTGGGTATAAGATTCTTGGTTGGCATCCATTTTCTTTCAGGGCTTGAAAAATGTTGTTCCAGGCCCTTCTAGCTTTTAGGGTCTGGATTGAAAAATCTGCTGATATTCTTATTGGTTTCCCCCTGAATGTAATTTGATTATTTTCTCTTGCAGCCTTTAAAATTCTATCTTTATTTTGTATGTAAGTATTTTCATTATAATGTGCCTTGGTGTGAGTCTGTTGTAATTTTGTGTATTTGAAGTCCTATAAGCCTTTTGTACTTGATTTTCCATTTCATTCTTTAGTTTTGGGAAATTTTCTGATATTATTTCATTGAATAGATTGTTCATTCCTTTGGTTCTTTACTCTGTGCCTTCCTCAATCCCAATAATTCTTAAAAATTTGTCCTTTTCATGATATCCCATAATTCTTATATAGATTCTGTTCATGATTTCTTACCATCTTCTCTGTTTGGTCAGCTTTGTTTTCAAGATTAAATATTTTGTCTTCAATATCTGAGGTTCTGTCTTCCAGGTGTTCTATCCTATTGTTTATGCTTTCTATGGAGTTTTTAATTTGGTTATTGTTTCCTTCATTTCAAGCATTTCTTTTTGGTTTTTTTTTTTTTTTTCAGTATCTCTCTTTATTGAAATGATCTTTTGCTTCCCGTATTTGCTCTTTTAACTGTTGATTAGTGCGTTCATTTAATGCCTGCATTTGCTCTTTCATCTCCTTGTTTGCTTCCCTGATTGTTTTAATTATGTACATTCTGAACTCCCTTTCTGACATTTCTTCTGCAACGCTGTCATTGGGTTTTACTGATATAGCATCTAGGTTTGTTTGGAACATTTTCTTCCCTTGTTTTCTCATATTGGTCAGATATCAGTGGGACTCTGAGATATTGCAGATTTCCTCTATTGACTTATAGTGTTCCTGTGGATTTCCAGTATATCACCTCCCAGCCTTCAGTAGCCTGAAGTCTTGGAGGAACTTGATAATGCAGTGCTTCCAAAGAAAGCTGCCCCTGGCCCGCTGCTGGGTGTGGGAATGGGGGTGGGTGTACTCAGAAAGTCTCTCACTAGGCGGGTCTGCTGTGAGAAGCTGGCTGTGGACCGGGCCTGCTGCCAGATGGAGCTGGGCTGCTCGGGAAAGCCTCTTGCCACCCTGCCCTGCTCCGAAAAGCTGCCCACTGTCCCAGCCTGTCACCTGGGCTGAGCTTCACCCAGTGGGAGCAACTCAGCCAGCATCTCTGAGTTGGTCTGAGTCTCTCAATACCTTCCCTTCTTGAATCCTGAGTTCTGGAGCAACAGGAGATGCAGTCACCCTCTAGTCCACCATCTTGAAAATCCCCCCAGACATTAGGAGTCTATTTAAAAGTTGTTGTAAGTCATTTTGCTATATGACTGAACCAAAAAAAGTTCATTTCATTAGAGTCAATACTTTTTTCAAATTATCTTTAACTGATAATTGGAAAATATTATCCCAACCACACAACAAACAGGTATTCGTTGTATTGGAGGAAAAAAAGCTTGCTGTCCCCTGGTCTATTTTTTTATTTGCCCTCTAAATTTGCACAGTCTAAGAGAGTAGCCACAAGTCACATTTTTATGAATTAAAATTAAATTAAAAATTTGGTTTGCCACCACACATTAAGTGTAACAGCTATTCAGTACCAGAGTATAAAGCATTTCCGTCCCTGCAGAAATGCTATTCGATAGCAGTGAGTGCTGAGAGGGACAGAATGGGTCAAATTCTCCTTCATGTAGAAGCCCTTCAAGTATTGTCAGCTATTACTGCCCAAGCACAATTTTCTTTCCCAAGATAAATCTCTCTAACCATTATTTACACAAACTAGTGCTAAATTGCCTCATCATTCTAATTGATTCCACTGACATGACAGGTTGCAAATGTCCCTACTAAAATGTGGCTGCCAGAACCATATCCAAGGTGAGGTTGACAGGCACAGAGAGTAACAGCCTCATTCACCTCCACTGCTTTGCAACCTAGGTCTCTGTTAATGCAGCCTGACCATATTAGCTCTGTGTGTGTGTGTGTGTGTGTGTGTGTGTGTGTGTGTGTGTGTGTGTGACATCCCTGGATTTAAACCAAATTTACATTACTGAACAGTCCTGAGTCTTTTTCATGAGTGTCAGTTAAACTCAGCTCACTTCATTTTGTAGGATTCAGGATTCAAAGTCCTAAGAAAAGGAATTGATCTTTATCCATCTTCACTCTTCCTTACTCAGTCTGGCCCATCATTCCAATCTTTGAGACATGATCTGTCTCCCAACTACAAATCCTAGGAAAACATAATGTCCTCAGTATCCACATCCACATCCACATTCCCCTGGTGTCAGTGTGAGCCAGGCAGGACCACGGACAGAGCCTAAGCTGGCATCCCCCTCCTGCAAAATTGCCGTGGACACTCCCTGGGTTATTATCTGTCCAGTAATAAGACCGTCCTCCATATTTTCATCCAGTCACTGGAAGTACGTCTTGGAACATCTGTTGAGCCCCATGACCATTAGTGCATGATATACAAGCCCCCCCAGAGAGGCTGGGGGCCGAACTGTGGCTGTGACTGAAGACACACCTGGACCATCCCATCCCAGTCCTGTGCCTGTGTCCATGGCCCTATACCAGTGCAGGCAGTTGGGTCTGGACTACACAAAGCAAAGGCAGCTGGTTCTTGAAGCAGGGAGAGAGGAGCTACTGGGGATGCTGAGCATCTCAGCCATGCTGGAAGCAACCACTCAGCTCCTTACCTAAAGGAGGGGCAGAGAAGGAGAAGCAGGAAGTGGATCTGTACCTGTGGGTTCCATAAGATAAGGGCACTTCCTGGGTGCCTTCTGGTAATGGTGATGCCAACTGCAGGACACAGTCTTTCAGCATCGCATCCCAGGATCCATCCCTCATGTATCCCCCCACCCACTTGATGAGCACCTTCTATACACAGTCCCTAGGCTAGTAAGTCACTGGAGACATGAAAGTCCACCAGACACGGCTACAGTCCTCAGCACATTCCCCATCCAGTCAGGAAGACAAGCGTGTCAACAGGCAGCCATATGATGATGCAACAAGGGATACAATCGAGATGATCATAATCACGGCTGCCATTTATCACAGGCTCACCACATCAGGCGCGGGGCTATCTGCTGCCTGTGATTTATATCATGTAATCCTTTGGTCACGTCATGAGCTAGGTACTACTATTACCCCCATTTTAGAGATGAAGAAACTGAGACCAAATGTGATTCAATAACTCACCCATGATCACCACCAGAATTCAAAGCAAAATCTGACTGACACTAAAGCCCAACCAGTTACCATTACCTTATTCTGCCTCCCAATATATACAGAGAAGAGGAAAGAAGGATTCTAAGGACACA
Source organism: Sciurus vulgaris (assembly GCF_902686455.1). NCBI lineage: Eukaryota > Metazoa > Chordata > Mammalia > Rodentia > Sciuridae > Sciurus > Sciurus vulgaris. Next base: position 60,401,372 of record NC_136473.1, read on the forward strand.
CAGAAGAATGAGCTACTAACCACACAAACTAAGACAAGCTTCCCTGAAGAAGCAAGATTGAAGTTACCCTCTGCTTAGCGAGGTTCACAATAGATTCTCTGTTCCAACCTCCTGACGGGCCTCTGAGAACAGCAGCCATAGGCAGCACAGGGCTATATCATCCTTTGGGTGCTGTGGACTTCTGCCTGGAGCCCAGCCGCCAGCATCAGGGATAGACAGAGCATGATCCCAAGCTGGGCAAGGAGTGGCTGGCACTCCTTTAGTCCAGTGACACACACAGACCAGCTTCTCCACTGCACAGTCAGCCCAACATCTGAGAGTCATAGGCAAATTCGAACAGCTGATGATAAGACCATGTCAGATCTCACTCTTGTTTTGTAATTTACTTTAAAATTTAATACAGTAAAATGTATGCTTTTTGATGAAAAGTTCCACAAATCTTAGCAGAATGAACTGCAGGGGAACTACTAATCTGTTCTCTATCTCTATAGTTTTACCTTTTCCAGAAAGTCATAAAAATGGAACCATGCAGTAGGTAGACTTTTGAGGTTGCCTACCTGCTTTCTTTCACTTAATGTATTTAAGATTCTGCCACAATAGTGAGTTTCTTTTCACTGCTGAGTAGTATTCCAGTCTATAGATGAACTACAGATTGTCCGTTCATTCACCTGTTAGAGGATGCTTGAATTGTTTCTAGATTTTGACAATTATAAACAAGCCTGCAGAAAACATGTGTATAAAGATTTTTATCAAAATGTAAGGTGTTTTTTTATTTCCCTGGGTAAATGGAAGGGGAATTACTGAATCATGTAGTAAGGGTCTAAGATTCTAAGAAACTAACAAATGGTCTTCTGAAGTGGCTCTACCATTTTGCATTGCCACAAACAAGAGATGAGAGTTTCAGTTACTCAGCATCCTAGCCAAAAACTATTATCATCAGTGTTTTCAGTTTGTTTGGTTTTGGTTTTTGGTTTTTTTGCCATTCAAATAGGTATTTAGAGGTATCTCTTTATAGTTTTCATTTTCATTTCTCCAGTGAAAATGATGCTGGGTTTAGTTGTCATCTGGTATCTTCTTTGATGAAGTATATTCAAATCATTTGACCTTTTTTAAAAATTCTATTGGTTTTCTCATTAATGATTTTTGAGGGTTCTTTATATATTTTAGATACAAGTTTATTGTAAGATATTTAACTTGCAAAGATTTTCTTCTAATCTATAGCTTGTCTTTCATTCTTTTTGGGGGGTGGATTGAACTCAGGGGGATGCAACCACTGAGGCACATCCCCAGTCCTATTTTGTATTTTATTTAGAGACAGGGTCTCACTGAGTTGTTTTGGACCTTGAGGTTGCTGAAGCTGTCTTTGAACTTGAGATTCTCCTGCCTCAGCCTCCTGAACCGCTGGAATTGTCTTTGATTCTTAACAATATGTTCCTCAGAACAAAAGATTTTCATTTTGACAGTCATCAGTTTATCAGTTTTTAGATCTAAGAACTCCAGAGACCACAAAGATTTTCTTCTGTACTTTTTTCTAAGACAGTTTTCTCTGTGGGAAGATCTAAGATACAAGTTTAATTTCTTGAATAGATTTAGGACTATTCTGGTTATATGTTTCCTATTACATGAGCTTCGCTTGTCTATGGCTTCGAGGATCTGTCCCATCACGTCTAAGTCGTCGGCTTGATGTTTCTATTTGGAGCCTCCCTCACTGCTTATCCCACTCTCCCTCCTGGACATCTTCCAGCTTTATCCTCAACACACTCTGGAGATGGGGGTTTGAGTGAGCACAGAAAGGGCTGGGAACACCAGCAGCAGAGAAGTGGGAACAGGTCTTCAAGACCCTGCTAGCCAGGTCGTCTAGGTCCTACATGGGGCTCAGCCCAGCCTGATAAGATGGCGCAAAAGTGAGGTTCTGGGGTGGTAGTTCAGAGCCATGCAAGATGGAGGGAGGAGAAGGGCAGACACCAGGACCTAGAGGAGGGCCACGCTGGACACTCCAGAAGAGGCAGAGCTAGGAGTCCAGGGACAACCACAGAGGAGAAGTATAGAGAGGCAGGGAGCCACCGCAGAAACACACTAGAAGTTGTTCCTACAATGCTGGCCTTGAGCTAGGCTTAGACTAACTCATCCCCAAGGGACCTGCCTCAACCTTCCAGTCTGTTCTGTCCACACACACAGAGGGTCAAGAAGCATGATTCCCTCTAGCCCAACCAAAAACAAGAGGGATGCCAGTCACTGAGTCTGCCCTAAATCCAGACTACCTCCATGCCATCCAGTCCAAATACCAGCTGTGGAGGCAGCCTGGACCCACCCCAAGAGGTAGAGAAATATAAAAACCCTCTAGAAAGCACCCCAGGATGCTTAGATCTTTAGGTCCAAAACATTTATAACTAGGAGATGCAAACTCATCCCACTTTTCTGAAATAGTTAATTTGCTAAACATTATCATGCTGTACTATGGCATGATTCCTGGAAGATGAAGAAATGATTGCAACTTCAATCTCCATTAGCTAATGAGTCCCCCAGGGATGTCACATCAGAGAGTTTAGGATTAGGAGAACTGGTTTTCCCAGGGACCTTCTCCTCCTGTGTTTCCCCCACAGCATACCCCTATCTTGGAAAGCTCTTACATGGTTGAACTATCACTACCTTGCATTCATGTTGCATTATCTTCATTAAATAGTTTGAGCTACACAAGAGCTCTGTGGACTGAGTAAGGATTTCCCCCATAAGAAACACTGAGACACAGCTGTTGTTTGAATGACACTCCGCATTGCATGATGAGCAAAGTACAACCCACACAGACCCAGATCTCTGAGTCCTGAATCAGTTAGTGCTCCATCCAGCCCACGTACCACCCCTCTGTGTCTTAAAGGGGCAAAAAGAAAGTACTGAGTCACTAAAGATGCCCCCCAAAATGTGACTAGATGCCCACAAGGTATCTGGCACTGTTCTTGGCTCTGGAATACAGCAATGAAGAAGATAAAGTCTCTGCTATCATAGAGGCTGTAATCAGGGACAAGGATGGAGGAGATAATTAACAAATAGATAAGAAAAATATCAGAAAAAGGAAACATGACAAAAATAAAATAGGTGATATGAAGAAATTAGAATGAGGTAGGTGATTGTATTAGCTTTCTGCCACTGTGACAAAATACCTGAGAAAAACAACTTAAAGAGGAAAATATTTATTTTGGCTCATAGTTTCAGAGATTTCATTCTATGTTCAGCTGGTTCCATTGCTGTGGTAAGACAGAACACCATGGCAGAAATGCACGGCAGAGGAAGACTGTTCACCTCATAGTGGCCAGAAGCAAAAGAGAAAGAGGAAGGACTGGGGACAAAATATACCCTCCAGGTCATGCCTCCAGTGATGAGGCAGTGATGACTTCTCCCCACTAGGTTCTACCACTTACAGTTCCTACCATTTCCAAATATGCCATTCAAGTATGAATTGTCAGTGGACTCACCAGAGTCCTCATGATCCAGTCACTACTCGAAAGCCCCACCACTGAACAGTGATGCATTGGGAACCAAGTCTTTAATCCACAAGCCCTTGGGGGACATTCAAGATCCAAATCATAACAGTGATCAAGAAAGGTCCCTCCAAGGAGGTGTCATTTAAGCTAAGAAACCTGAACATGGAAGCCAGACATGGAAAGTTCTGGGAAAGAAAGTTCCTAGTAAGGAAGTTATCCTGCATGCAGGGGCTCCAAGCAGGGAACACTCTTGCAAGATGTGAAGCACAGAACAGCCAGGGCATTTGAAGCAGCCAGGGTGAGCAACACAGTCAGCAGTAAGCGATCAGGTGGAGGGCAAGGACTGGCTTGGAATCCCCCTCTGGGGTGGGGCATATCCCACTGCAGCTCTCAAACTAGATCAGTGTGGCAAGAAGCCCCATCGCTTCCACTGGGGGTGTGGCCTTTACGTGCCTTGCGGGACAGAGTGCATTTCCTGCTTGATGTCCCTCCTTCTAACAAAACGAGTAAAAGGGTTGCGTGGAGAGGACCAAGGAGAACACTATGCTGACATAGGTCAGTAAGCATGAAGCCAGTACTGATTGTGCAGACTTATCCATGGTGGGTGATGGCTTTCAGGTCCTTGCACCCCAATGAAAAGGCAGTGTTCAGAGGCCACGTGAAAAGAGATCATGAATCCCAGCAAGTCAGACCCAGGAAGCCAGAACATGAACGTGGGTTAATCCACCTCAGAGAGGAGTTAGGCCTTGAGAAAAGCCACCGAAGTTGTCTGATGAGTGGGGTTGTGCCCCAGCCCCCTCAAAACTCTGCCTAGAGGATTTAGCTCTGCCAAGAAGGGCTTAGCTCTATGTTCGGACTCAGCCAGTTCCATGCTCAACTCCTAGCCTCCTTGAATGGACCCTTTCTTGATTTCTCCATGCCATGGACTCAAAAAACTCATGTCCACCTCCTGGCACCTTAGAATGTGACCTTACTTAGAAACAGAGTCTTTGCAGATGTAATTAAGAAAGATGAGGTCATACTAGAGTGGGGCCCTAAATCCAATGACAGTGTCCTGATAAAAGACAGAAAAAGGACGCTGGCATGGGGTTGGAGATGGCGAGGGAGGTGTTGCACTCCGCAGCTGGGGGGCGCCTGGGAGCTGCACCTCGGAAGTAAATCAAGATCTCACTTCCATTATGCAAAGTCCATCAGACTCGGCTGTGATCCAGCCTACGACTCCACAGGCCTGTGTGGAGCCACCACCTCCCCAAACGGACAGTTCACAAAAACAACCTACGAGTGCAACACTTAAAGACAAATTAAGGAAAACAAGATTGTCATTTAATTCCTGTTGCAGTGTGATACAACACCTTAAAGTAGAGAAGAAAGAAAATGATCAGACTGTTTCAGAGACACCAGCATCTTCAAAAGAAGAAAACTCTTTGGAATTTCAAGAAAGTTCTTAAAAAAAGGCAGTGAATCTGAAGAACATGCACATTCGAAAAATACCAAGAATATCAGTGCATGTAAATCTGAGTCACTTGATTTTGTGATTGAGAATCCTAAACAAGAGTTAAATGAAGAAAAAGCAGAATTGGTGAAGCAGGTTCAGGACAAAGAAGAGCTTCTTTGGAGGCTAAAACTAGTCAAAATGTATAGATCAAAGAATAACCTGTCTCAGTTGAGTTGTTAATATCGAAGTGGAGAAACTGTAGCCAGCTCTTGCTTTCTGAGCTTCAGTCAGTTATGTCCGAAGAGAACAAGGAAGTAAGCCTTACTCAATTGATAGACCACTATGGGCTGGATGATCAATTGCTGCATTATACCAGACGTGAAGAAGAATTAACAGGTGTTTAATTATTAATTTTTTTCTTGAGAAATATCTTTGAGAATGACAACTTAATGACAAGATACTTGCACATTTTAAAGGGGAGATATGCACATTAGGGCTTAGAGGAAGGTGTCTTGATGACATCAGTTTAGGCCATTCATAAATTTTAAGTTCTAAAATTTAGTGTTTTGGAAAGATTTGACAAAGAAAACTTGACATTCAAAAATAAAATTAAAATCATTTAAAGAGTAATTTGGATAGTTCTGGAATCCTGTTTTAGTATATGACTTTGCTTTTTGTAGCAGAAAGTTTTATTTTCAGTGTTAAAAAAATAGTCCCATCTAGATGGGACCCCCTGAGGATTTGTGTTTTTCTAGTGCCTACCAGCCAGCCTCCATCAATCTCTACTGCTTTGGGGGCTGGGGGCTGGGGGACGGCAGGCAGGCATAGTGGCTAAATGTGGCAGGGGAATCATAATGCTCCTGGTGGTAGTGTTGGTGGGTGGTTTTTTGTTTTTTAATTTTTTTTCTTTTTAGATATACATGACAGTAGAGTGTATTTTGACATATACGTACATGGAGTATAACTTATTGTAATTAGATCCCATTCTTGTGGTCGAACATGATGTAGAGTTAAACTAGTTGTGTATTTATATACAAACATAAGAAAGTCATGTCCAATTCATTCTACATGTTGGTGGTTTAAAAGTGCCTTTCCCTCTCTAGGTTTATGAATCTTGTTTCCATTCATTTGACATATTTTTTCACCTGCTGATCTAATAGGGTTATTAAACTTTATATGTCCAAAAAAAAGTCAGAAAAAGACACACAGAGAGGAAGTCCATGTGACCAGGAAGGTGGCAATGGAGTGGAGCAGATCTGAGCCAAGGACCAGCATTTTCAGGACTCGTTAACCAGGAAGAGGCTGGGAAGGGCTCGCCCCCCGGCTGTGACCCGGGCATCAAGCAGACTGCAGATGTCCAGCTGCAGAACTGTGAGGGCAAAAGCTCCCATTGCCATAGCCACCTAGTCCATGGCACTTTGTTATAGCAGCCCTAGGAAACAGAGGACCTCTATCTGCAAAATACCTGAAACTGTTGCTGCTGTAATCTAAGATGTTCTCAAGGGGGAAGAGCTTCCAGGGCCCCCTGACAATGTAAGTGTGGAAGAAGAAAAAGCATCAGAGCAATCGCCTCCCCAGGGAAGCAGCTCACCCTGAGCCTCCCTGGGAGTCCCAGATCCCACACTCAGAGTGACTGTGACAGACAGGTCTGCCTTTCACTTCTGCTCCATGTCTTGTCCCAATAGGAGCTATGCCTTCAAACCACAGCCCAAGCTGGAGGTCCCAGAGACAGGAGGAAGATGGGGATGGGAGCCACTGTGTTGGGCGTAACACACACGTGGCTTATGTTCAGTCCCAGTTTTAATCTGAAACTGTACAGACATGAGACCTACAATCCCTTTGTTCATTACTCCTAACCTCCCACAGGCAAGTGCTTCGTGGTTTCTGCATCCCCAAAAAGAGCTCAGCATTATTTTCAAACTCAAAAGGCCTCTCTGGGGCTCTACATGGATACCAGCCACTTATCCAGTCTTTGCTCAGCCACCAAGGACGCCGTGGTATATAAAAATGTTCATAACTAATCTCTACCCCTTCACCAACCGCCCACCTGCTTTCCTGAAAGGAACAATACTGGAAGTCATGGGGTGGTTGAAATTTTCCCGAGTATTTCCATCATATTCATTTTATGTAACATCCCAAACAGACAGACATGACACACACTTTCCAATTGAATGAGAGGTCATTATGAATGTCCAAGGCCACCCAGCTGATAGGGGTGAGCTGGAATCAGAATTCACCTCTCCTTCTAGCTTGACATTTTTGCGGGGAGCCGTGTAGTTTCACTGTCTTCTTAAGGGGGGAATGAGGAGCATGTAGTATTGTACCCATTCATTTGGGCGACAGGGTGACATAAGCCTGATTTCTGAGGGTTCCAAGTCAATATATTTTCTGCTTAATCCTATATGCCCAAGAGCCTAGAGGAGGGAAGAAAACATCCATCCAGCACAGGGCCTGAGTCTTGTCCTAACCCCATCCCACTTTGCCTCTGTATCAATCAAGGTGCTCCAGAGACAGAACCAACTGAATATATATGGATGTATATGTATAGATGTATATATATTATATATACATAGAGAGAGAAATTGATAGATACATCTATAGAGATATAGATAGATACACATAAATTTAAAGAATTGCCTCCAGTAATTATGAAGGCTAAGAAATCCAAAATCTGAGATTCAAGTCCAAAGGTCATCTCGTGGCAGAATTCTTCAAGGGAGATTTCTCTTTTCTTCTATTCAGGCTTTCAACTGAGTGGACAAGGCCCACCCACATTGAGGAGGACAATCTGCTTTACTCAAAGTCTACTATTTAATTGTTACACTTTTCCAAAAACACTTCACAGAAACATCCAGAATCATGTATGAACACACATCCAGGCACCATGGCCAGGTCAAATTGAACCATAAAATTAAACATTGCAACCCTCTAATACCAGGGAGAGTCAAGGACTCTGACTGACAGACCCTTGTCAGTGGGCCTGGTTGGAGAAAAATGACAGAGCGATCGTCCCAGTGGGTCCCTCTGTCACATGAGAAACCGTCATACATTTTGGCATCCGTCAGTGAGCTCATCTTAGGAAGGAAGTTGCCTTAAAATAAGTTGGAAAGAGTAGGCGACTGGCCTCCTCCATTTAGGGAGAGGAGCCTGTGGGACCGAGAAGAGACAGACCCGTCCTGACACTGTCCACCCCACGGCACACACAGGCAGCTTTTCATTGCCACAGGGGCAGGGGTCCACCCTCGTGAGCAGGAACTCCCTGTGCTGTGGGTCACCCAGAAACAGCTCCACGAAAAGATGGAGCTGAGCCAATCCCAAAGCCAGTGCCTGAAGGAGCAGAGCCCCTGGGACTCTGTACAGGAGGGCCACTGATCAGGGAGAAAACAAAACCTGCCCTTCAAACAGCCAGGCTTGACCCTTGCACCAACACCCGATGTCTGGCCCCATGATTACCTGATCTAATACCACCATCCTCCCAAGCCCTCCCATATTCAGCAGCTGCTCCAACACATGGCCCTCCTCCCACCATCACAAGGGGAACCACCCTGTCTCTATGCCTCCCTGATCCCGACAGGGGCTACCTCTGCGCTAGGAGGATGTCTCAGCTCAGGCTCAGCCCTGCCAGCTACCAGCTGTGTGACCTCGGGCATGGCACTTCCCTTCTCCAGGCTGTCCTCATCTGTAAAATGGGAATAATAACCATCCCTACCTCAGCTGGCTGCAGTGAGTGTGAAATAGGAGACCTAGGCTATGCGTCAGAGCAGAGAGAAACAGCTTCCTTGGGATGAGGAGGCGGTGAACCACCACGGTGTCATGGTTAGGCAAGGACATGAGTCCAAAGGTTTCCACTGGAATCCAATCTCTGCCTTGTGGATGTGTACGACTGAGGGCAAGTTGTTCAACCTCTCCCAGCCTGTTTCCCCAAGTACAAAGGGGCAGTAAAGGTTCCTCTGCTTCATATTGTTGCTACCATGTTTAAATGAAATAATGTACAAACAGCACTGGGCACAAAGCCTAGCACATAGTAAGTAACAATGTATGTTAATTGCTACTTTTAAAGCTGTAATTTAAACTATAATTGACATGCAGATGGCCCCGCCCCTCTTTTCCCAGGACTCCTCCCCTCCCGGGTCTTGGGCTCAGTCCTTAGCATCACACACTCTGAATCCAGGAGAATGAAGTCATCGTGGGGGTCAAGGGTGGAGGAACCAAGGGCAGAGCTGCTCTGAGGATGCAGATGGGCGAGAAAGCCAGCCAGGCTCACCCTGCTGCAGGTGGAAGACTGAATGCTGGGAAGGAGGCAGGGATCAGTAGGCAAACTAAGGAGGGAGGCATTGGCTGCCCAGTCCTGAGACCTGAATGATAAATACAAATTGGGAAACATAGAACACACTGGCTTTTTTTGCCACTGTCTGAGCCAGAATCTGCAGACACAGCTGTTCTGACATTGTTTTCCTGGTCCCTGTCTAGTTAACAGAAAACAAAGACAACCCAGAGCCAGGCACTTCTGGGACTGAAGCCAGAGGAGCAGGAGAGGAGATGGGCTAGGCCTCGCCCCCGCTGACTTGCTCCTGCCAACGCTCAACAGAGCCATTCCTGACTCTGGCCAGCAGCCACCCAGGTCAGGGAAAGATCCAAAGAGGAGAGGATAATAAGAAGGCCTGTACTATGCTGACTTGTCAGAGGCAGAGGTAAGATGGCCATTCAGAATAGCAAAAGCAGTGAGGGAGGGGACAAGAGGAGGACAGCAGCCTGCAGTGTCCTGGGGCCTTCCTTGTCATGCTCAGAGGGCCTAAAGGCCCTGCTCCATGCAGCCCCCAGCACCAGAGCCAGCCCAGCACACCAAGCAGGTGTGGAACCACAGAGCCTGCCCTTGTAACCATCCCTAGTCCCAGTGCCCCTTCCTCCCACCAAGGTTGACTTGCCCTGCCATTCCTGACTCTTAATAAGAGTCCGCAGGACCAATTTCTAGCTCAAATGCCTTGCTAACCTTCCAGACACCTTTTGGGGTCTTGAACCTCAGCAGTGGTTTCTATTCCTTTGAATAAGCAAGTATGTCCTCCAACATCCAGGCCCAAAGTGTCCCATGGCCAGATCAGTCCAAGAACTGGGGGACTGTGCATCCAAGAGCAAGTGGGTACTTGCCCCCACCCAAAGGATCTTCCACGAAGAGCTGCCATCGGTCATTCCTATAATTACTGAGTGCCTACCAGTGGCCAGGCACTACAGCAGGAGCTAAAGGGACTGCAGGCTGACAGGAGCTGGCCTTTGCCAGCCTCTTCATTCTGTGTTTACTAAGAAAACGCAGCAGCTTCTGGGATTGGGAGCCGATCACATAAGGAATCAATTGCTCACCTGAATATGGATTTTTTTCAATCAAACTGAAGATCCTGTGTAAAAGAGAGTAGTAATGCAAGCTCTGGGCCACAGTTCCAGAAAAGCAGATAGTGGTAGGTTGCTTTTGGTTTGTTTTGAGATCCTCAGGGACAGAGGGTGGAATTAAACATGCTCCTGGGTTTATGGCACATTATGAGCTGAGCAAGGCTCTTTCTTACTTTAGTCACCGATTGTATTTTATCCGGTTAGCCCTCTTTGACCATCTTGGACAATTACTATATTTTGTTTATATGCATCTTCCTCTTTGCTGTGTTCTTACAAAATGTGTATTGTTCCTGCGTGTGTATTTTTAGTTTGCTGAGCTCACAACTCAATCTCTTTCTTACCTTCTGCACTGGGCAGTATAACCACAAGACTCCATGGAAGTCACCACTACACTTTGTCTATTCAAGTCCCCAGTAGGAAACACAGACTTGACCCTTATCACCTCAAATTAGGCAATGCCACCTGAGGATTTATACCCGGGAAGGGAGTTTCTGGGTCATGAGGTCCTTGGGGGTTTGAACTGGACTAGTCCTTCCAGTTGTCCTGCAAGGTGACTACATTCCCCAGAGGTGGCTGTGAACTCAGGATCCCACGTCTCCACCCACACCTGGCAGCATGCAGCTTTTTAGTTTTTGAAGCCTAACAGGCATAACGGAATCTCTTTGTTGTTGGAATTTGCATTTCTCCAGGGACAAATCACGGCATCTCTTCGTGGGAGGGTTGGCCTTTGGGATTCCTTTTCTGTAAACTGCCTGCTTAGATCCTCTGCCCGGTTTTCAGTGGGATTGCTGCGTTCTTTTTTCTTTTTCTTTTTTGATTTGCACTTATTGTTGGTGATGTTGTAGATGAGACTCTCCCTTCAGATTTAGACATTTTCATACCTTCTCTCCTCTTTCACCCATTAATTATTATCTCAATCTATGTCTATATATGGTGTTCTTCACTGAATATAAATCAATGTCATCCATATTTGCTTTATGTTTTATTCTTTTTAAAGTTTTATTTAAGAGGGTCTTCCTTGGCCAAGCAAAGATGGATTTTTACACTATTTTATATTTTCTTTTTTAAAATTTTAGGGCATTAATTAGTCCTCCCCTGTCCTCGGACACTAGCACCAGGGACTGTACTGGATCAAGGTGCAGATCAGTTCTTTCATTCTCTGAATAATGAATGAGCACTTACTAGGTGTTAGGCACTGTGCAAAGAGAGGACAAGACGTGATTCCTGGATTCAGTGATAGGAGTGGAGTAAGAACTCCAGATGGCAGGAAATGACAGGAGGTAGGAAAGGGCAACCTCAAAGAGAAGGAATAAAATTTCAACTTTAAAACTGCCTGGAAGAAAAAGACCAGAGTCTCTGCAGCCAAGCAAGAAGGAAGTGACCACACAAACATCTGAGGAGCCCAAGAAGACTATCCTTGGGGTCCTGAACTCCTTACCCAGTTTAGAAGCTATACTCAGCCTTGAATTTTAGGCTTTAATGCTCAAGTCCTCAAAACCAAATGTTGTTTCAACTACTGAGAAAAAAATTCATAATGCCCCAGGGGCGCACAGACAGACTCCTCCATTTAGAGCCATTTGGTTTCCTCCCAATCTGCACAGACCCATCAATTGGCGATAGGAAGGCTAGCTGTAGCTCTCTGTGGAAACCTTCAGGGCTCTTAAGGTAAGTGCACACTGTAATGATCTCCTGCAGATAGGACTCCCCACACACAAACACAGGGTCCCTATATGCTCTAAGATTTTTCTAAATAGCACCATTTGCTTTGAGAAGTTTTAGGAGTCAGGCATTACGAATTTATTAATTAACATTCTTGGATGGAAGAATAGAGACCACAGTACCACATTAGGATGCAACAGAGAACCCAGGGTGTGACCCTTAGAAAGTAGAGACAGTTCACAGTGCATCTCACAACACCATCTCAAATGTGCATGTGCAGAAAAAGACACATAGTCTGGGCTCATGGAAAGGGTGTTGTATGAGAGTCCAGAACTTGAGTTTGGGTCCTGGCTTTGCCCTTGAGTGTGCCCTTTGCCTCCTCATCTCGGTTTCCTGGATTTGGATCAGCATTTCTGAACATGGGACAGGGATGGTGTGTTAGTCAGTTTTTCCTTGCTGGGGCCAAATCTTGATACAGGAGCAAAGATATACTTTCACAGTTTCAGAGGTTCAGTCCATGGTTGGCCAGCTCCAAGGCAGAACATCATGGTGGAAGGACACGGCAGAGGAAAGCTGCTCAGCTCATGGCAGCCAGAAAGCAGAGAGGGACAGCAGAAGCAGGGCCTGGGGAGAAGATAAATCCTCCCAGGGCATGCTCCCAGGGACCTGCCTCCTCCAACTAGGTCCCACGTCCCAGGAGTTCATTCGGTTATCAGTGAACTGATCCACTGATGAGGGAAGAGCCTGCGGGTTCCAAGGGTTGCCTAATTTAAAGCTCCACTTCTGTACGTTGTTGTATTAGGGACCAAACTTTCAATACACAAGCTTTTAAGGGGACATCCCAGATCCAAACCCTAATAGATAGTAAATATTTCATTCAGAATTTCTTAGGGAAGTTGTCAAAATACAAGGGACACAAGCCCTGACCTTGATCTGCTAAATAAAAACTGGAGGGCGGCAGAGCCAGAAACAGTCGAAACCCACACCTGACTAGTCTCTACCATGTTCCACGTGGTTTAGGAAACATCATATTCCCAAAGCACCTCTCAGCACGCCAACCTCCTTGGGAGCCTACAGAGTCCATGGGTTTATCACTACATGTATTGACTCATACCTTTAGATGTCATTCCATGGCATTGGGAAATGGGGGCAGGGGTGAAGCGCAAATCTCTTTGCAATTACAAATATCTTTCATAAGTAATTTAGATCCATAAGCCCTAAATCTAAAACAGTTTTCACCTCAAAAGTGAGTCCTACCACAAGTACATAGGAAAAGAATGCATAGAACATATAGAATCCCACGAGACTAAGCGCCACAGACATAATGCTCCACAAGAGGAGACACTTTTTTTGCTCATCACTGCATCATTAGCATCAGGATCAGGACAAGGCACATAGCAGTTACTCAATAATTTTTATACCTACTGGAAGAATGAATTAATGAGTTCACCCATCTTTGTATCCTAGTCGCAGTGCTTTCAATAAATGTCAATCAAATGAACACATAAGCAAATATAAGACTTAAAACTTTTCAAAATGCTTTCATGAGATTAGTTGATCACAACCACCCACTCAGTTCTTCAACCAGATAACGTGGGGCAGATCCTTCCTAGGTGGGTGTGCATGTGCTTAAGGAGGATGGAGAATCCCTGTGCTCAAGATGGTGCCTGGGGGTGTCCAATATGTGGACAGTCCTGAAACACCATCACATGTTCATCCTTCATGCAACAGGACCAGGGTTTGGCCACTCTGAGACCCACTAATAAACTAACTGAATTTACTCATATTCAGAAGTGTATAATACTCTGCCTTATAAAAATTATTTTAGATGGTACTATAGTTTGCATCTTGAGTGTCTTCTAAGGGCCCCTGTGTTAAGGGCTTGGTTTCCAGGTTGGCACTATTGGAAGGTAGTAGAAATTAAGAGGTGGTTAGGTCTATTGATAGGTCTTTCAGTTGTAGGGGACATGCTCTTGAAGGGGATAGTGGGACCCCAATCCTCTCTTCCTTTTTTTTTTCTTTGCTTCCGCAGACATGAGGTGAGTAGCTTCACTCCTACACACTCGCCACAGACCCAAAAGCAATGAGATCAACCAATCAGGGACTGAAACCTCCAAAACTCTGAGACAAAATAAATCTTCCCTCTTTATAAGTTGATTATCTCAGGTATTTTGTTACAGAAACTGAAAACTGACTAACAGGTAGTTTAATAAAAGTGCATAAATTATCAAAAATATAATTGAGAATAAAAATTAGACCAAGAAAGAAACACATGCACACATATGATATGCGTGTGTGTGCACACGCACACACACACACGCGCGCACGCACACAGCCTAGGGCCCCCAAAGAGTCAAACTCATTGACTTAAAATTTTGGATTTAAGTTTCCCAGAAGCTCAAGTGGAAAGAGAAAAAATTAGTTACATAGTTCCCAGGTCTCTAAAGAAAAATGGTACCCATTCCTTAGAGGAAACAAGTTATTCCTAATATTCATATCTAAAACACATGGGGCTGGGGATGTAGCTCAGTGGGTGGCAGAGTGCTTGCCTAGCATGTGCAAGGTCATGGGTTCAATCCCCAGCACTGTGCCTGCACACACACAAAACACAGCCAATTATTTTCTGTGCTAGGCAGGGCCTCACATTATTTTAACCACCACAGAGAACAATGCATTCCCACTGCAAATACAGCAATAGGCATCAGACTATTGTAACAATAGAAGAATAGCAACCACAGCATCAGTCATTGTTGAGAACTCAACACAGTGACCCTGGGAAAACATGGTGTGGAGGAGGAGGCCACACCTGAAAACGTAGTCTTTGAATGTGCTTCAGATGATCTTCCATTAACCTCCTCACCTGGGCACTGCGGAGGCTGGAGAGCACACGTGTGGAGGTGAGGCTCTCCAGCAAAGACCTGGGCAGCAAGAGGTCTGGGTTTCTCCCTAGGAACAACTCCCTACAGTCCACAAGCCCACTGTGCCCACAGTAACAGTGATCACAGGGGGTGAAAACTGAGGGGCCCAGATAGGATTCTTCCTCCTGCCTGGATGTTGATTTGCCTTCAACGCAAAGGTGAGCTTGCTGAAACGCCTCCACTGCCCTCTTCACCCTTTCCTACCTTCCATCAGCACTGGGAGGCTGACCTCTGAAGGATGCACCACTGGCTCTTTTGCCCTTTTCCTTCCATTATGTTCGGCTAATAGGAGGCATCAGCAGAAGGTAGAAGCGCTCAGGAAGCTACTTATTCCCAGCTCCATTCCTGCTGGACTATGGATTAGCAGTGTCTCTGTCCTCCATATGAGCCACAGCTCCTTCAGGAGACAGACCTGCCCACTAGAGCCCCCATGAAGTTCTGGTAACAGCTCCCTTTGCCCCTTCGTACCTGGTGGTACCTTACGGTTTACATTTGGGATGTCCCCCTAAAATCTCATGTGTCCCCCATACAGCGATGTCCAGAAGTGGGGCTTTTGGGAAGTGATTGGGTCATGAGGGCTCTGACCTCATCAGTGGATTAATCCATTGATGGCCACCAATTAGAGTTAGGACCTAATTGGAGAGTTAGGACCTAGTTGGAGAAGTAGGTCACTGGGGGTATGACCTGGAGAGATTTACCTTCTCCCAGTCCCCCCTTATCTCTCTCTCTCTCCTTCCTGGCTGCCACGAGCTGATGAGTTGAATGGCCTTCCTCCACTATGCCCTTCTGCCATGATGTTTCTGCCTGGGAACCAGCTGATCATGGACTGAATCCTCTGAAACCATGAGCCAAGAGAAATCTTTCCTTCTCTAAGTTGTTCTTGTCAGGTATTTTGTTCACAGTGATGAAAAGCTAATGCAGAGTGGTAATGACTCCCCCCAGTTTCTAGATTCTGGAGCTTCACCTTCACTATTGGTACTGCCCCTCCTCTCAAACAGGCCCTTCATTATACTGCCCTCAATTACCTGCTCCCTTACCTGAGCCAATAAGAGATCTGAAGGTGAGGTTCAAGTCAAGTTTCCCTAAATGTTCTGGATATAGTCTAGCACATCAAGAGATGGTTGATCAAGCCTCAGCTGCCTATAACACCTCTCTGGAATTAGTTTGGCCTAGAAAAAAATTACAAAGGAAGTGCTACTAGATTCTACATAGTTGTTCATTAGAGGTATTAAAAGAAAATTATCTCAGTAATGCTGCTATGAAATGTCTGGCTTTAAGCATTGCAACTGTCTCAGGAATTCTCCAGAATGAATATTTGCAAAGTGTGTCCCTAAATATAACTACATGAAGTGACCTGCTGTATGGAGTTACTGGATATAACCAATTAAATTTTGCAGGACATTTGCTGATTCTTGTTTTAGAACTGGGTTTCAGACAGTGGCTAAAATAAGTGTCTATTGAGGCCACTCTTAGTTTATGACCAAAGAAGTAAAAGAATGAGGGGAAAAAAAAACTGTATTGTCAGCATACAGAAAATCTGGTTCATTTAAAACAAATTATACAAATAAAAATAAACTATATAACAAGGAAGTATGCACCTGGATTATCCAAAAGCAATTTAAATTCTTTAAGCTTAGATTTTAAAAGGAACACAGCTGCCTTCAGGTTTTAGTCAGCTTTGAGTCCGTGTGACCAAAAGACCCAACAAGAACAACTTAGAGGAGGAAAAGTTTATTTTGGCTTACAGATTCAGAGGTTCAGTCCATGAATATCCAACTCCATAGCTCTGGACCAAGGTGAGGCAGAAGAGCATCATGGTAGAAGGGCATAGCAGAGTTCAGTTCACTTTCCAGAAACAAAACATAAACCCCAAAGGCACACCCCTAGTGACCATCCTCCAAAAATGCCAGACTTGACTGCAGTTACCACCCAGCTGATCCATTTGAGTGGATTAATCCACTGATAGGTTACAACTCTCATAATCTGATTGTTTCACCTCTGAACACCCTTGTATGGTCTCATACACAAGCTTTGGGGAACACCATATACCCAAACTATAACAGTTCAAAATGGACAGCTGACCTTTTAGGAAGTCAGTCTGATTCTTGAAGTAAATTGAAAAGAAACAATACAGGGCTGGGGACATGACTTAGTGGTAGGATGTTTGCCTAGCACATGCGAGGTCCTGTGTTTGATCTCTAGCACTGCAAAAAAGATGAGAGAAAAGATGACAGTAAGGCTGGGGTGAGCTCAGTGGTGGAACACTTGCCCAGCATGCATGAGGCCCTTGGATCCACCCCCAGCACAGCAAAAATAAAATTAAATTAAAAGCCACAGTAACTGAGAGTTCATACCACTTCACAGAGTGAAAACTAGAGAGACTGCAAACAGGTTATATATTTTCCTTAACAGACTTGTTCATAAGAGAGGCATATAAGAGTGATCAATAAAAATGGAGAAATACCTAAAACACAATTGCACCCCATATATGATACTGGCCTGAGAAAAAGATACCTCACAATTTAAAAAAGAAAACATGAAATTGAGACACAATTCTAATACACCACAGTCACTTTTAATGGTGAGGTCCACCCAGTTTGAAGCATTATTAGCAAAAACCTGATGGAGAAGGAAAATGTAGCATAATCAATCATTTATTCTAGCTATCAAAACTTGGCTGGCCACTCAACTAGGCTGGCACAAAATGTTCTGTCCTTGAGTTGGCCTTCACCATTAAGGGGATATGGAAATTTCCAGTGAGTTCTGCTTCTGCCTCATTCTACAACCTATGTCCTCTCAGTACCTGCATGGCAAGAGCTGCTGAGGTCCTTGCATGCAGGCTTAGCAGAGAAGAGAACAGGACACCGAGCATGCTGTAGCACCCTCACCAGGGACAGGAAGCACATCAGCTGCCCAAACCCACCAGCTGACGCAAACAGGATTGAGTTTTGCATCCTGGGCTTGGTCTCTAGAAGTCCAGGAATAAGTCCTGGGCATCTGTGAGGCCCTCTGCTATCTTTCCTGCTCCTTCTATGTTGACGTGGTGCATACAACCAGGCTCCTTCCTCAGCCACCAGCCCCGTACAGGTCTTGCTTGTTGTAACTGGAACCTACCTGTTGGGGGCCCCATACTCTGTTTAGCTTTTGCCTGCCCCTCCCTAGGTGCTTGAACCCCTGCCCTTACCCCATCTCCTTTTTAACTACACGAACAACTGCCTGGAATCCAGCTGCCTGTAGTTGATTGAATACCCTGAGTGAATACTTCCACCAACCTTCCCCACTGCTGGGTCCTGCCTGCTAAATGCATGGGACCTGTTGGTTTTTGTGCAAAGACCATCCAGCAGGCCCTCTGAGTCTGTAGCCAGATTACTTTCCCCCACCTTATGCCTGGTCTCAGTCCAGGAATGTTAAAGTGACCCCAACCCCTTTGTCCATCAGCATTCAATACAGATCCCATGGGCTTGCTCCCATCTGGTCCTGCCTCTGTCCAGAAGCAGCACACAGGGAAGAAGGGTCTGCATGAGGGCACAGGTCAATTATCTGCTATGGCCCCAAACCTGAAAATCACAGGTTGAACTTCTTAAGCCAATACTTCTGCTTCTCAAGAATATCCAACCTTTTAATAATATTATGGAAGTTTCTCGAGCTCACTGATAGGGAATGTAAATGAGGGTAATAAGGAGATACCATTTAACACCAGATCAATTTTATTATAATAAATTACTGTGGGAGAAGCAGAGAAAAGAACTCCTACTCATTTCTGGTCACAATGTGAAATGATACAGTCTTTGGAAAGCAACCCGGTAATACCTATTTTTAATGAAAAAAATTAAACACATGTATTATATTTATTGTGTATATATTGTATACATATACATGTGCATAGGTGGCTATTATAATATTATGTATGTATACATATACATATATGTATTATATATGTATATATAATCTCCTTCACCCAGCAATCCCCGCTTTAAGGACCTATCCCACTGAAATAAAAGCATCAGTAGGTGAGGCTATATGTTCAAATACTGTTTGAGATAGCAAAAAACTGTAAATACACAAAAGCCCATCAATAAGCACATGACTGAATAAACAGTGATAAATCCAAAATGTGGAATATTATGCAGCCCTGAGTTGGACCTATGCCAACAACT
The DNA here is from genome assembly GCF_902686455.1 of Sciurus vulgaris. NCBI lineage: Eukaryota > Metazoa > Chordata > Mammalia > Rodentia > Sciuridae > Sciurus > Sciurus vulgaris. Next base: position 60,420,402 of record NC_136473.1, read on the forward strand.
TAGTCAGTGAGAAAGGCAAGATGCAGAGGAATGTAATGTCATAACCAAGACATACCCTAAAAAGATATTTGTGCTTGCATCTGATCAAATGAACAGGAAGAAAGAAACACATGCAGGCTGTACTAGTGACTGAAACACCAGTGATTCTGAGGCTAAAGGGGATCATGGTGGGAAGGGAAGTGCCCACCACTGGAGGGAATAGGTGATTGATTAAAACCACAGCTTCTTAAAAGTGATGGCAAAAAAGAACACATCATGTAACTCCATATAATTCCATTTGTGAAAAAGTATACCTGTGTGTCCATAAAAACATATATGAAGGTATAGTCACCAGAAGGCTAATGGAGGTGAGCCCTAGGGAGTTTCCTTAATCTGTCCTGTCCTGTTTGCATTTTTACAATGCAAATTATTCATATAATCAGGTAAATACTCACCAAAGATATTTTACTGATTTTTTTTATTCCCCTGATTTTCTTACTGTTATCACTCACTACTTCCAACCAGACTAATCACATCACAGAGGCAGCTGCCCAAGGCACCGCGGACTCCATGTTCACTAGTTTTGACAATGCGCACAAGCATGGTCTCTCTCTCTCTCCCCCCATCTCTTCTCTCTCTTTCACTCCTGCCCATGCCTACTGGGAAACTGAGTCTCCCCCTCTGAACATCACCATAGAAAGCCAAGGGCTCGCTCCAGAAAAGCCCACCAAGCTGTTGTCTTTCCTGGACACCTGGGCTCTGAGCCTGGGCTTGGGAGCCACCTGCCTGGATGGGGGCACCACAAGAGAGCAAGGAGTGTGCTCAGTCATCATCTCAGGAGACGAGTTCTAACGAATCTCTCCCAACTTCTTCCTTCCAAGGAGTTTATACAGCCTCTAAATCCTCATGTGAACAGAAAGCTGTTTATGAACAGCATGCCAATTTGCTAAAAGAACTTTTGTTGTTGTGACTGTTTAAATTGGAACTGTCCTTCCTTCCACTGCCCACAGCAACCCCCCCACCTCTGCCAAGTTGTGCCAACACAACAGCCCCAGAGTCCCAGAGCCAAAAACAGAACTCATACAAGGGCAGCAGGGGCAGGGGCAGCTATCCTGTGTGAGGGAACAGAGCCAGGCTATTTGGCTCTGGTACTTATTTGCATATTCTTTTCCATAAATTTACATGTCGGCCTCAAGAGACCTAACTCTGAGTATTTAAAATCAAATTTTGTGCAACCTCCTGGAATTCTGTGCCCAACTGGCCTCCCCTCGCAGTCTGAGCCCAGGGAAGCTTCTACCCTGTTGAAAAGTGCCTCTTCAGCAGAGCGCCCTGGGCCCTCACTCCTACAAGTGCTGCCCAGGGAAGTTCCCGCCTTAATCCAGTCACCCCCAGACTCAGAAGCTACAATGAGGGCATAGCCAGGGTGGCCACAGTCCTGGCAGGACGTACAGGTTGTGTGTACAAAGCAGAGCTTCAGTTATTGTCCCCAACACATAACACTGGGTGTCCAAGGGAGGGCACCTTGGTAGATCACTGTGCTTAATACCCACCAGCCTCTGGGAGCTCGTGGAAAGCCGAAAGCACACCTTGCTTACTCATGGTTTCCGCTAGGTCAAAGACCTCTTAGGTTCTGTTAGGGACAACAAGAATCGAAGGGACACCTGGCTCTTTAAACTTGCAAGAATTCTCCTCAACTTGGATTCGCAATAGGGAGCGTATAAAAGCTGCAGAGAGCAAGCTGGACTCAAGGTAGCAGAGTCAGTCGTCACTGTGCAAATACTGCCCAAGCAGCGTATCTGGAGAACAGAACCCGGGCATTGGTTATTTCACCATCAACAGCGAAGGCGCCCTGGGTATTTCTTTTTCTAAGTTTTTATTTCTTTTTCAATGTCATTATAATTATACATAATAGCAGGGTTCGTTGCCGTGTATTCATACGTGCACGTAACATAATTTGCTCCACTTCACTCCCCAGAACTCCCCCTTTCCCTCCCCTCCTCTCTCCCACTAATCCCCTTCCCCTTCTTGACTGATCACCCTGGTATATATTTTCTTAATTGGTGCATTTTAACTATGTATCAAAGTGGAGAACATCATGCTAAGTGAAGTAAGTCAGGCTCAGAAAGTCAAGGGTCAAGTGTTTTCTCTCATCTGTGGAAACCAGAGAAACAAAAATAATTTAAACAGGGGATTTCACCAAATATGTAAGGGAGAAGAGTCCACCCTGAATGGTCTTCTTTGATATAACTGGTGCAAGGATCTTGTCTTTTTTAATATTTGGAAACACCAAATAAAAATGGGAACAAATGAAAAATTATAACAGAAAACAGTAGAGTAGAGGAACGATGTGAAAGGGTGCGAGAAGGAAAGAGAAACCGGGGGTGATGGGGAATGTAGTCGACCAAACTGTGCTATGTGCACGTAGGAATACAGCACGGTGAAGCCCCTGAGGATTTCTCTGGGCAAAGTGTCCTCCAAGTCTCTAGCTATCCAAATGAAGCCAAATAAATTTCAAAAAGCACTGCAGAGAACCCTACCTTGGGGGTTGGAGTTAAGTAGGGGAGTCATCATTCATCCAATAAATTAAACTGAGCACCCATTATGCAACAGACTCTGTGGTACAAAGTATACACTGAGTTATGAGTCTCCTATTGTTGCTGTAATGAAACATTACAAATTCAGTGGCTTAAAGCTATGCAAATATATTGTCCTACAGTTCTGGAGGTCAGAAGTTTAAAATGGGTCTCATGGAACTAACATCAAGATGTCAGGGCTACATTCGTTGTGGAAGCCTCAGAGCCAAATCTGTTTCCTTGCCTTCCCAGCTCTCGGAGGCGGCCTGCATTCCTTGACCTGGGATTCCAGGCGAGCAACCACATCGCTCCAACCGCGGCTTCAGCAGTCTGACCTCCTCTGCCTCCCTCTTTCACTAATGTCACCCTTACGATTACAATGGTTCATCCAGATAATTCAGAATAAGCTGCCCGTCTCAGGATGCTTAATCACACCTGCAAAGTCCCTTTTCCATTCCCATTCACAGGTTCCAGGGATTAGGACGCTGACTCCTTGAAGGCCCACTACCCATTCTTGCACGATTGGTGAGCCCCATAAACAAGGAAAGAACCACCCGCTATGGGCAGGCTGCAGAGCCCAGGGGTTCAGAAAGGAAAGAACTCTAGGTATTCAAAGGACAGCGGACTCATGATAAATCACATGACTTGCAACTCATGATAAATCACAACTTCTCTGTCTTCTCTTTCTCTCCCCCATCTCTAGCTTCAACATCATCTCAACATGCAAACGTCTCCCCAAGACCTCCTAACTTTTACTCCTAACTGACTGAAAAACAACTACCTATTACCATACCTAGTGCAAAAGAGACGTTTGTTGAATGAGTAAATGAATGGATGATATCCACACTCTCCGAGGCCATGCTCTTTTCTTTGGTGAACTCATCCTTTCCCACGGGTTCCACTGCCATTTCTAGTCCCACCTGGACCTCCCTAGCTCTTCATGGTTACTTCAGACTCCCTGGCTCCTCCCCTGTTTCCTCCAGAACTTCAAATTCAACATGCCCAGAACATAATTCATCAACAAAACTCTGCAAAAACCAGTACCCTTTAGGTAGAAAGCTTCCAAGTCCCCCAAAGAATTACTTTTTAACTCGTTTCATCTATCTGCCATTGATTTGTCAAGCTACCTGGCCATCTAGCCCCTGGACCTGCTGATGGGATGTGCTGATGTGGGACCACCAGTGGGTGCTCTGACCCTCTCCTGGGCACTCTGTTCCCCTGCTCACCACACTGTTTGCTTCTGACCTGCTTCTTCGCTCACTTTTGTGCTACCCAGAAACGAATTCTTGGCTCTGGGGGCCCCTCCCCTCTCCCAGCCTCCATCCCTGTCAGAAGTAGAGTTAACACATATTCTCCCAAGTTTTTGAGTTTGACATTCTCCTCAGGGCTCTGACCCAATTCACTGCTTGGTTTTCATCATAACCTTTGGTCTTAGGTAAGAATTTCCCACCACAGCCTTGGATACACAGAACCTAGTCCCTGCCAGAGACCGTCTACCCAACTTCTGCCCATACCTCATCCCCACTTGAGCTCCCCAGTCCCAAGTAAGGGATTGGTCGGTCGGTTACTCTTGTACCACCCTCAACATTCCCTCCTGCAAGTTCACACTCCATGGACAAGTCCAGTCAGGCTACTTAAGGGTTCTTCCCAACACATCCTGACTGTTTGGATTAATCCCTCATCTTTCTTCTTGCCTCAATGTGTCAAAACGCTCACATAAATGCACTTCTCCCAATCAGGATGGGACCGTAGCTCATGGCACAGCACTTGACTCACATGCATAAGGTCCTGGATTTGATGTTCAGCACTACAGAGAAAACATATGACCCTCATTTAAACCTCCACTGTAGACCTTTGCTGTCTGGTATTAAAGTTCTTATCTTAGACTGTAAGATCTCTGAAGACTAGGCCTTTATCCTACTCTCTGTATATTCTCGGTATACACTAGCTGACAAGTGGATACTCAATTTATATAGATACAATTAAGCACAACTGGTTTTCCTAAAGGACTGCCTAGCACGGGCCAAAAATATCTTGCACACTGCCAAAGGCAAGAGATTATCAGATTTATGAATTAAACATGGTCTGTGATTCTCTTTTGCATGTCCCTGTTGCTTCTTGCCCTTTGGCCACTGCAGTCCTTATTAACTCCTTCAGGGAAGGATGACGGGAGAAAGAACATGCATGACAGGAATTCTTCCTCTAGAGGGAGGGGCATGGCATGGGGAGTGGTAGAAACGACTGGATTTAGGATGTGCTTCTCTGTAGTTTTCTAGGTCACAATAAATGTACACATCTGCTGGCTGGGCTGCCATCATGAGCCCTCCACACTGAGACCTAGAGTGCCCCCCCAAGGTCCACGTGCTAGGGGATTGGATGTCAGCTTGTGGCACTATTAGGAGATAGTGGAACCTCTAAGAGGTGAAGCCTAGTGGGAGGAAGTTAGGTCCCTGGGGCACGTCCTTGAAGGGAATGTCGGGACCCCAACCCCTTGCTGTCTCTCTATTTGATTCCTGGCCACCAGGAGGGAGCAGCCTCTTCCTCCACATGCTCCCTCTATGATGTGCTGCCACAGGGCAAGAGGCAATGGCACCAAGTGATCACAGACTGGACTCTCTAAAAATAAGAGCCAAAATAAATCTTTCCTCCTTTAAGTTGTTTATCTTGGGTACTTTGCAACAGCAATGGGAGGCTGACTAACACATGCCCTAAACTGAAGCAGGGCCTAAACCTCACTAATCTCCATACTTTGGAAATAGGCACATCAGGAGTGGAGAGACTCTGTCATCCACATTACGGGGGAACTGCACAGCCCCGCCTTGAGAGCAGTCGAACATGCTGGGCACCATTGGCTTTGCATCTGCCACAGCAGATTCTGCAATGAGCATACAATACAGTGCAGCACCGAACAGAGAGCCAGAGCAGAAGAGGTGGGCCAAACCAAGTCTGTCTCTCACCTCTGTCTGAATTTTCCTTCTAGCACTGGGTAAGTCACTCCTGGGGAAACCAAACAATGGCCAGGTGTCAAACAAGCAAGATCTAACAAGGTGACACAGGCGGGGTGAAGAGCAAGGAAAGGCAGGGCAAGGAGGGAAGCAGAGAGAGAAGAGGAAGAGGACAGATCAAACACAGTAAGGAGAAGCCAACATCCAGTTTTTCCTTGGAAAAGATTTCACTCCTTCCTGCATATTTCTCTGCCTTTCTTAGTGGTCACTGCTCCAAGTGATGGGGCAGCCTCTACCACCACCCACAGACATCCTTGCCAGGACCCAGTGTTTCCATCATCCCCACTCAGTCACACAGAGACCGCAGTCACTGTCCCCAAAAGGAAGTACAGACGCCATCGTCCTCCAGAGACCCAACTCAGACGTGTGTAGGCAGCTCTCACATCAACTGCTTAAGCAAGTTTTCAGGATCGCGTTTGCCTGGGCCTCTCCAGGTTTCTCCAGACTTCTGAATTTGGAGATGTCTCATCATTGTGCAAAACCTCAGCCCTCTAGTGGCGGTGGCTGAGCATTACAGAGCAGTAGAGGGGGGAAAAAATGTGACTCAGGGCAAGACTGCCCAGAAGAGTCACGTAGTAGCAGGATAAAGGACAGTCATCACTTACTGCAGCCAGGAGACACTTAAATAAGAATGGATGAAGACAAAGTAAATGGGCAAGTGTTACAGGGATGTTCTTCTTCTTCCCTAAGATTGTAGAATTTGTTTCAGTTCAACAAATACATCTGGTGTACACCAGGCAGACCATGAGAACCAAAAGGCCCCTCGGACATCAAATAGCCCTACTCCATTCTCTCTGATAGTCTGCAGTCCATCTCCATAGTGACCACTTTCCATGTAAAATTAACTACTAGAGATACTTATTTTCTTCCACAGGTTCAGTGGGCATGCCGTGCTGAGCCGCAGGCCCTGGCTAGGCGCAAGAGCACGGCTGAAAACAAGGCAGAGCCTGGCCCTGGCCTCGGAGTTTTCCGTCTAAGGGATCCCAAATGTCACTCAACCCCAACAACAATTCAAACATCTCCCTAAATTCACCAGGGTTGCTGCCAACACCCACCTCCCAGTTTTGGAGACCCCAGGGTTGCCAAGCCTAGTCTGGGCTCTCTCCCAGGTGCCTAGTCCAGGACAGTGAGGAGGCTGCCCAAACTTCACTAAGGCAAGTTCTCTACTCAAACACTAAACCCACCCCCAAGACTTGCCTCCACTCCTGCAAGGCCAAGCTGACTGGCCTTCAGGACCCAATGGAGGACCAGTGTGGTTATATTTAATTTCTCACTGTTTTCCCCAGCTGCCTTAAATGTAAATATACCTCCTTGGAGAGGTGGTTAGAACCAATGTCCAAAGGATCCTGCAACTAAAATACACTACAGACACCAAAACCACTGTACAGGATTGTGATTATTCACACTGCCTTTTGTTTCTCTTTTAGGGCAAGGTTCATTTTGTTCCTCCCAGGGCCCAGGATCCTTGGTGGGCATTTGATAATTGTGGAACAAGTAAACTATAAGAGGAATATAAGACAATTCAGTCATCTTATCCCTCATCAATTATCCATCTTCAGAGGAGACAGAAGCAGAGAGGAGAGAGACAACTGAAAGAAGGAATGTAAGAGCTAGAACCAAAGTACATAACTACCTATCCCAGCCACAAAGATCACAGAAGACTTGTGGAGGTATCCAAGCTACCAGATCGTAGCTGACTGACACAGGTAGAAAGGACAGGCCCTTTGGAACCTAAGAGGAGGGCCACACCCTGACTTGTATTTTCAGCCACAATACATTCTTTTTTTTTTTTTTTTAAATAGTGCTGGGGGACATGGAACCCAGGGCCTCACACATGCCAGACAAGCAGTATACCACTGAGCTACCCACCCCAGCCCCACAATAACTTCTCCACAGAGCTCTGTTAGGACACTCCACAGCTCAAAGAACCATCAGTTCACAATATCCCAGTTTTTCCTTCTGCCCAGCTCACTAGCCTCTTACCTCAGAGGGTCAGGTTTTCTATTCCAAGATGGAAGACCCAGTCATCTTTAGGTCTTCTGTCATCAAAGTTACTCTGATATATGTGTGGTTCTAAGATGATGAGATACCAAAATTACCAGCCATATCCTTAAAAATGAATTTCTTGAAATAGTCACACAAAAAGGCATGGCAGAGAGGTGCACTAGCATCCCCTGCTTTGGGGTCACCTGCCTGGAATCAGTCCTGGTTTGGCCATCTTGCTATCTGTGCCTACACTTTTCCATCTGAAGAATGGGTGTCATGGTAGCATCTGAATAAGAGAACACAGTGAGCATTCAACAAGTCGCCACAGCTAGCATAGTGCCCAGTAAAGTAAGCGTTCAAGCAACACTCGCCCTTAAATGGGGATGCCTGTCCAACAGCCTGGAACAGAACCGCACTCGGGGTGAAACGGCACTATCTAGCAGACCTCTCTATGTCCAGCCCACACAAAACTAGCCCTCCCAAACCAGAACCCCAAGGGCAGGAGTGATCATCTGAATGTGGATGCTTCCTGGTGGTTCACGAGCACACCAAAGGGAGTGAACTTCTGGATAAAGAATACCCCGAATGGAACCACAGGATGCAAGAGGAAGAGGCCTTTTGCTTTCGCTAGTTTGACAAAGACAATTCAGTTGTCTCATCTCTCATCAATTATCCATCTTCAGAAGAGACAGAAGCAAACAGGAGAGAGACAACAGAAAGAAGGAACCACTCATCGTTCTAACCACATATGATGTACAAGGGACTCTGATGACAGCTCTTCTTTACCTTTCTTGACACCACCCCAGGGTTTTCATAAATAAAAACATATTTAATTTTCTATTAACTACCAATAGGAACCTGCAAGTTCTAGGGAATTTGGGGATGTGGGCATTATCCCTATCATATGACAGAGATGCTAAGGGGTTAGAACATGACAAAGAACATGAGAGAGAGAAAAGGAAGTGTGTCATGGGGAGAAGTGGCATCTGAGTGCTGGCCATCCTTCCTTTGCAAAATGTACCAGTGCTCAAAATAAACCCTGGAATCCAGCTGTCTGAGCAGAGGCCATGCCTGTGGAATCTGTGCTCTTAGCAACATTTTCCACTCACAGCATCACTGGGTTGGGTTAGTTACAGGGCTGGTGGTTTCTGGCTTCCTTTGAGGTCTGGGCTGGGCTGGTGGCTGGACTGGGAAGCAAAGATTGGAAAACACAGACAAGACATTGATTCCTGCTAGAAGAGTTCTCTGGAGGTGCCTCAGGGTGCACAGGACAAGAAGAGAATCAAGGAATCAAAGCAGAAAATCCAGAAAGCCCAGCAGGGGAAGGTTGGAGGAGACAGTTCCCAGCTTGCTCGCATGTGGTCAAGTGCAGGCACTATCCCAGGGAAATGACTGGTGGGCAGGGAGATGCTTCCCCTCACACAGGAACCTCATCCCCTCCCTGCCGGTCTGCCCTGCGGTGGGGCTGGACCACTTGCCATCCAGAAGGTGCTGCAGCAACCCAGGCACCTCCCTTCAGTGGCTCTGCCACCAAGCACAGTCTTGAAGACAAATCGCAGCATCTTCACATCCCAATTACACTGAAAACAAGCCTCAGAGGCCCTGGGGAATCGCACTTGCCTGATGGGGAAGTAAATATAGCACATGCAAAGTAAAAGAATTCAGTGTCATCTTTGCTGAATGTCAATGCTTTCACGGAAACGTATCACCTCCACTCTTGCTCACAGTCAAGTGCTCCTCCTTCCCTCACTTTCACATCTGCTGCTTAGAAAAGGATCAACAGTCAGCTTGCAGCCCGCTTCAAACAGCTTCTGCCCCTTAACATCTGGCCACTTGGCCATCTCTAGGGTGGTGACACACACAAAGGAAGTCTCAACAGATGGTGGCAGAACTTCCCTGTCATCACCTGACTTCTTGTCCCTGGATCCAGCACTGCCAGGGTCGGGGAGTCTGTGAAGGGATTATCATTTCACTTGCTCTTCTGCCCTTGCCCACTCTGGGCACAGACACTAATGAGTGGAGAAGAGCTAGAACAGGAAGGAGGGATGCTGAGGGGTAAATAAATGATTCAGTGATCATAGGAACCAGAGACACACAAAGGGCTTGGAGAGTCTGGTAAGCTCTGAATCACCCAAGAGCACACATGGCTTCTTGTGTGATGAACTTGACACCAACACTCTTTGCAAATAAAGGGCTTTTCTAAGCAGTGCTCTTCACACTGCCTCTCAGGGTAGCTACTGCTGAAGGGCTCAGAGCAGTGAGGTGTTAGCAGGCTGTCAGGGCTTCTCTGTGACACCAGAGCTAGAGAAGGGGCTTCTGCTGTCACAGGGTCCAGTCACCTTGCTTTACAGATGAGAAAAGCACAGCTCAAACAGAGGAGGGGCTACCTGTGAAGGAGCACATGCCCAGTGTCACAGAGTGAGGGCATCCATCCCAGCATGTTTGTACACGTACGAACGGCGAGAGGAAATAGAAGGTCCCAAGACAGGCACCAGGTATCACTTCAGTGGGATTTGAAGAAGGAAGGGGACAAGGGGACCCCATCCACGTCTCAATCTCATCATCATCAGAGGGCAGGCTTCTTATATTTGAACACCTGCCTACAGGGGACCACTAGGCATCACCTGTCAGTTCCCCATGGAGGACAGAGCTTGACGGTCAACAGCACTTATGGTCCCTTCCAGTCCCCTGGAATTCTTGCTGAGAAGGGAGAAGCTATTCTGGAATCCACCTTCTTATTGTGGAAAGAGAATTCACAGATCAAACAACTAAGAGAATTCATTTTCTAAACAACAGAGTAAAGAGATATATATCATCTTGAGGATGTCAGGGAGCCCCAAGTCATAAGGGAATCTGGTACATAAGAAGCAAATTATGATAAACTTTCTGAAGCAGGAGGGAAATTAGAAATAATGGATTGTTGGAAAACAGAAATGCAAATAAAAGAAATAATGACATGCTAGAGGTACAGATGTGGGACCAAATTGAGTATAAAGGAATGACAAGGCGATTGACTTAATTTAATACGGGATAGTGAGGGAATAAGACAGGAAGACCTATGGAATGTAAGAGATCTCCTGGTCAGTGCTTCCTGAAGCTTCCAAATCACTTGGGAGCTAAAGATTCAGAGTCCTTGACCACTCAAGACCTGAGAAATGATGTCTAGAAACCAGCCAGCTATGAGAACCACTGATCATAATAGCCCTCCTTTACAGAGTAGGAAACTGAGACCCAGTAAGTTGAAGCAGGGCTGGTGAAATCAGGAAAGACAAACCAGAAGAAGGTTCTGGAGCCTACATTCAGAATGTCATACTGAACACAACACAGGAAATAAACCACAACAGAAATCCTTGGACTGGCAGCCCTGGTGAGCAGGGCTCAGAGGTGGTCTTCACTTTGCAGAGATTCCTGGAGGTCACTGGAAAGGGCTGACCCCATTCAGCCTGACATGTCCTTGTCCTTCAACCTTCTGTCCATGTCCTTGGCACTTCAGGAACCTCCTTCTGGTGTTCAACTCCTCACCAGCATCCTTTGCCAACAGGCCCAACCTTTCATCTGGAACAACTCTCAGATGTTCTGAGAGAACCTGGACAGACTGTGAAGCCTTCCAAAGGTTGGTCAGATGCTCAGGAGTTTGGAGCCTAAGGTGCAGACTAGCGCTGCCCAGGCCCCAGTATGTTGGCCCCTTCCCACAGGCACGGCTTCCTCCAGATCTCATGACACGGGCCTTTTCTTCCCTTTATTGTGAGGGCAGGAAATCTTCAGTTATGCTCAAAAGCAGGATTTCTATCTTGGAGACTCTATAAACAGGAAACGATACTTGTTTAATTTTTCTTTCTTCTTCGTCCATTTGAAAAGCATTGAAGCCACCAGCAAATCTGACTGTCCTTCACTACGCAGGGGTCACAGGTGCCGCCGGCAGAGAGGGCAGTCAGACAGAGGAAAGGGGGGTGCAGATGGAAGACATCAAGGGGCCACAGGGATCACAGACGGGCTACAAGGAGCCTCTGAGGGGACACCCGAGAACACAGCACCACAGAACTGTATTGGCTGAGAGGTCAGTGGTGACACAATGGCAACGTGAGCAATAAGACCCCAACTGGCCACTTGGTGACACGTCAGCCATGAGCTTGTGCATGATCTCATGTCCTTTAACACTGCATGAGTCAGATGACACTATGACACAGGGGGAAAGGGTGTGGCTTCCTTGATGGTTTATAAAGACCTTCTAAAGGGGTCAGGGACAGGGCTAAGCCACTCCCAAAAATGAATGACCTTCAGATCCTACACAAAAACTGTCAAGGCAGAAGAGAAGGTGATGCCCAACTCAGAACCCTGGGAGATGGAAGCAGCTGTTTGGCCACTTGCTTGATAGTTACAGTCACTACAACACAGGGAAAGGTGAACAGGCTTGTCATGTCAGGGGTGGTTTGGAACCATGCACCCAGGGTAGCATGTTCTCTGTCTCAAAACTCTGACTGAAGGCTATAAGTATGTGTAGGCCCTCTCGGATGGAAACCTGGTCAGAGAGAATGCATCTCTCCGAAGTAATTAGAAGAGATAGATAGATAGAAGATAGAATAAATGAAGTATTTAGAACAACCCTCCAAATAACATCTTCCCTGAAGCTATGCGATACCTTAAGCAGAGAGACTGGCTGAATATTCTATTCACACCTCTTTTCTTAAATTCAATTTTCTCGTTCTCTTTAGCCCACCTACAAAACAAACCAATGTCACAAAATCCAATTACAAGTTTTAGAGGAAGGAGGAATACTCGGTACACACAGCTGTCAAGATCAAGTAGACACATTGGGACTCTTAATTTATGTTGCTATAAAACACAACAAGTTATCTGATGGAAACACCTGGTACTGGAAGAAGAACATGGAGAGGGAATTGGGGAACTGAGACTTCCCTTCTGGGCTCTGACCTAAATGGGCTATGACCTTAGCCAAGTCACTTTCCCCCTCGAGGTTAAAGTAACCTCATTTCTAAATGAGAAGACAAAGCCAGATGATCTTAGGGGTCAAGGTTCTGAGACAGGGTCTGGGGTTGTGGCTCAGTGTTAGAGTGCTTGCCTAGCCCTCAAGAGGCACTGGGTTTGCTCCCCAGTACCACATGTAAAAAACAAAAAAACAAATAAACAAACAAAAACTAAATAAAATGAAATGAAATAACACTCTCCCCCAACCCCTATTTAAAAAAAAAAAAAAAAAAATTCTGGGACTGAATGACTGTATTACTCTATTCCCTTTCTTCAATTAAAAGGGGAAAAATTAAATCAGCAAACAGTAACCCAACTGTGCCCTTTTGCCAGAACCTGTGCCTGGTGGGCCAATGGGGAGCAACCTACACAGGCCTGGCAATGTGGCAGGCACTGCTGCTCCTGGTTGAGCCCTTGACCCCAAACTTTTGAATGTCTTGGGTTTCGATGCATTGTATTGATTTTTTTTTTTTTTTTTTGCACAAAATGTTCTACTTGGTGTTTTGACATAAGAAAGGGAAAACTGAAGGAGTAAATGGACTAAGAAGTAGCGGCTCATGCCTATGGCCAGTGGCCAGCTGGCCATGCTAGAATATCTAGGTCAACACCCCCCGTCCCAGACCCAGGCACTTTATTTTTCATCCTGTAGCTCAGCAGAATGCACTTCCTGAAAAGGCCAGGCTGTTTCTAGAGTCATTTCTCTCTTGGCTCTAATAATCTTGCCACACCAAACTTCCTCTAGCTCCTTCATACCCCTCCTAGAATGGCAAGAACTAATTTTAACGAAGGTGCCGGTGAGCAGACAGCAGAGCTCCGAGCCATAACATCACCTCTCCCCTCAGGAGACAATTGATAGCTGCTCCCATTTACAGAGCAAAACAACTTCCTCCATACAGTGGAGGAAGTTGCCAACCTTGCTAATTATAAGAGAGTGGCCCCTGTGGGAATGCAGGAGGACATACCAAGTGGTGCAGACGGCCTCCTGGTCCCTGACTCCGTGCAAAGCAGGGAATTGAAATCTGCACATCTGCCCGGCACTGGCTACGTGCAGGGCAATGGTGGGGTCAGGGGCAGGGGGTTATTCTCCAAAGAGGAAGGTAATAAGACGGGGGAAAAGGAAGAGCTTGGTTTCACTTTACCATCTGTCCTCTAGAACTTGGGACTGCATGGGCTGGGGAACACAAACCTGTAAGATACTTTTTTCTTATTCTTGACTCACACAATGGTTGTTCTTTTCATTTACGTGACCAGGTGTTTGGCTTAAGTCCTGCAAAGCCCTCAATCCAAGTAATATCCAAAAACTGCAGACTCAGAAGGAAAGATGTACACCACTATGGTTTAGACAGGAGGTGTCCCCCCAGAGCTCCTATGAATGCAGGAATATTCAGAGGTGAAATGACTGGATCGTGACAGCTGTAACCTAATCAGTTCATCCTACTTGGAATGACATGGACTGGGTGGTAAGCGTAGGCCGGTGGGGCATGACTGGAGGAGGTGGGTCGCAGGGGTCGTTCCATAGAAGGGTTCTTATTCCCTGTGGTCCCTTCCCTTTCTTTCTCTCCCTTCCCCCACCACCCTTCACTCTCTCTTTCCCTGTCCCCTCCTTCTTTCTGCTTCCTGACCCTCCCTGCCTTGATTGAAGCTGCTTTCCTGCACTGGGCCCTTCTGCCATGATGTGCTGCCTCACCTTGGGCCCAAAGCAATGGACTAAGACCTCTGAAACTGTGAACCCCAAATCAAAATCCTTTCCTCCTCTAAGTTTTTTGTTGTTGTTGTTGTTGTTGTTGTTGGGTATTTAGTTACAGCAACACAAAAGCTGACTGAAAAACATGCGAAAGTTTGCCTCCCTGCCTCCGCAGCCAGGAGGTTTCAATGATGAGAAGTGGGACACTGTACTAAGGGGCAGAGGGCGGTCTTGGCTTTATGGGGAAACACACTCAGGGCCACCAGTCCAGTACTCATTCCTCCTGGCCAGATCATAGCTGCCCTTTATCAAATGAGGAATGAATATAAATGAAACCTTTTCTCTGCCACTCATGTGGCATCCAAGGGTCTTGGGCAACAAGATGTTAACCTTGACTTTAGAGAAAAGCTTTTCTCTAAGTATAGATGAGGTGTCAGGCAAAAGAAGTTAAACCAAAGAGCCCAGGCAATGACCATCTGGCATCTTCTGGTCACCCACCTCCATGCCCCATTCCTACACCAGTCTGATTTCCTCTGGAGAATTCTCTCTTCCCCTTTGAATGCTGCCCTGATGGGAGAGTAGCCCAAGGGCCCGTCCTTCCCCTGGGGAGGTCACAGGGGGCCTGCAGATCCTGCCACACTTAGCCACTGGGTGGCACCAACCCACGTTCAACCTGTAAGACTCTCCCTCAGAGTGATGCAAGGGCAGAGATCTAAATCTAGTTATTCTGTTCTTTTGAGTCTAACTCTCTAGACTTTCATCCATTCTGTGAACATTTCTGCTTCCCTTTCTGGAAATCCTTTTTCTTTTTGGTCTTAAGGAGGCTAGACTGATTTGATTTCTAAGAACCCTAATTGAGACATTCCCTACACAGAATCCTGATCCAAATACCCAGTGAGGAAAAGAAAAAACACAACAGGGGGAAGAGAGAAGCAGGTGATGCAGGTAGCAAGCAGTGGAAGGACCACAGAATTCCAGAACTGGATAGGACTGTAGGGATCACTCTGTGCAGCTCCTTCATCTTATACACAAGAAAGCAAAAGACCCAGGACATGCAGACCTGGGGAAAGCCATGGAGAGCTTTGCTGAGAGTGCCCCATTAGCCACCAGCCCCTTTCCAGGGCATGATTTTTGGTTCTAAAACTGCCAACCAATGAGAGAAAAGGATGTCAAGACTGAACACATTTTTCTCCAGTCAGCACATATGCTTCGTTGGCCTCAGCTCAATTCCCTATCACTCTCCAGAAATGCCAAGAAAAATTATCCCAGGATAAGTCACAGTCCAGTAATGATGGAGTAGCTTTAAGTTCTGCCGTATCTGGTTCAATTCCCAATTCCAGATAATGATTCTACTTGCTCTAAGAGACCTCCCTCTCCACCCACCCCCATTTACACACTCCATCTCCATGGTTTTTACGAATCCATGCCCCGCCTTACCTCCCACTCCATCATCATAAAACGACCAACACGAGCTTGATGGCACTGAAGTTCAAACCCCATCAAAGGAGGATTTCCTCTCCCCACCCAAAGGCCTGCTGATGACATAGGACGATGAGAACAAGGAAAATCTGCTCAAGATTTCAGGCGGCCCGTGGACTCACTGTAGTAGAATGTAACCTGTACCATGTCCCAATGGCCAGAGCGAAAGGAAAGAAATGGGAAACAGGATCATCTAGAGGTGTGTTCAACACAGAATCTGAAAACTGTTGGCGCCAACTGATTCTCCAGGGTCTGCTCTGCCTGTAGCCACTGAAAAGGTTTAGCCTGCAGCACCACTGGGTAGACAGAGGCACCAACGCAACCTCCGTGTCCATGTGCACCCCACATTCAAACTGGACCCTGTCTGTGACACACTTGAGGGCAGGTTATCTTGTGTCTTCTACAGTGCAAAGTCGTGCCCCCAGAGCCCGTCTCCCCACATGGCACTCCCCTGATAACCTGGCCTAGACTCTGCAAGCCCTATTTCCCAATCTTGGCATAACAGGAGAATAACTATTTTAACTATTGCCGTACCCACAACCTTTAAAAGGAGTTGCTAATCCCTTTTCTGAATAAGGTTCACAGAACTCATTTAAATAATTTTTTAAATCCAAGATACAAATGTCTCTATTATATAGGGGGCCATCTGGGCTGCCACCACTAGCTGGCTATGTTGCTATCAACTCTTTTTTTAGAGTTCATGAATCAGTTGCCAATAAGAAAAAAAAAAAAGAAGAAAAAGAAGTTGTTAGTGCCAAGACTCTGCTTCCTCCCCTGCATTTTTCCCCAGCAGGCGAACTAGATCCTATAGTCAAAATGGACCATGTGAACACAAAAACAGAAAAGATTCCTAAGACTGATGCTCTGGAAATGTCATCCTACGGTTCTAGACGCCGTGGAGGTGGGAGGTGGTAGCAACTTACTTCCCAGCCCTGGAGCCCACCAGCTGGGCTAAGTAACCCTGTGCAGCCTCCAACAGTTCTAAGACGCATGCACAGGAGGAAAAATAAAAGGAGGTCAAGGCAATGGAGGAAAAAGAAATACAACAGAAAGGGAGAGAAAGATTGAGAAAGAAAGCCAAGGCCTGGAGTCCCTAATGCCAGGACTCACCAATAATCACAGACTTCTCCTGGCCACAGCCCAGAGTACCTGCAGGGCAGCGGTGGGGAGCTGAACTCCAGGAGTGCACTGCTGGACAGAGAAGAGAAACAATACAAATGGGAAACCATGACACGAACAGAATACGAATGCAAGGGCTGATGATGGAGTGGGGAGGACCCTGGCTTGTGGGTCTTCTCTTGCTGGGAGAAAAGGGGTTCAGAGAAAGGGAATCAGTGGTTCATTCTGTCAGACTCTCGTCCTGAGCATGGACACAGCAGAGTATCAGATTATAGCTCCATTATAGTTGAACAGCCGCCTGAAAGGGCAGTTTCGGGTGCTGGTCACACTCAGGGGCAGGCACCATGCAAACAGGGGCCGGAGACCTTGGTTGAAAGCCTCTGGGTGGTGAGAAGCAAACTGGTTGAGCAAATGTATATGGCTAATTGCTCCTGCTAAGACATTCAGCTCAAACTATTGACAGCAATGGGCCCATTAGCCTTCCCTACATTCCATCCCCCACAACCACACCCTGACCTCAGGAGAAGGGAGAGAAACAGAGGAAGTGTGGGATCTGCATTGCTAGGAAATTTTTTGTGGTGGTAGTATTTGTGTGTGTGCCTGTGTGTGTGTGTGTGTGTAAAAAAGAGAAAAAATTACCTTTTACAAATCTGCATTTTATTTTTAAAAAGCCACTTTTGTGACTCAAGGCAGCTTAAAGAAACTAGAAAATGAAGTCATCCTCCAAACTGTCTCCCAGCAAGCTGAAAATCTGCTTCATTTCCCTGTCCCCAAGAGTCTTCAGTTTGGGGGCAAAAATGGAAGTGTGAGCCTTTGGCTCCCCTGCAGCCCAGGTAAGGCTGCCTGACCCTCACCCCACCCCCCACTGCCAAGGACATACTAGACCTCTATGCTGATTTGACAGCTGAAATGCATATTAGGTTTTAATAAATAACAAAACAAATTTTTAGGCAAGATGCCCTCCTCCTCCTCCCACCCCCACCCCCGGGATTAAATCCAGGTGTACTTAACCACTGAGCAACCTCCCCAGCATTTTTTTGTTTTCTGATTTTTTTTTTTTTTTTTTTTTTTTTTTTTTAGTTTTGAGACAGGTTTCGCCAATTTACTTATTTACTTAGGACCTCACTAAGTTGCTGAGGCTGGCTTTGAATTTGTGATCCTCCTGCCTCCACCTCCTGAGACACTCAGATTATAGGTGTGCACCACCATGCCCTTTGTTCTTAATAGCAGGTACATTTTTCAGTTCTTATACACCCCAAACACTCTCAGCCCTAAAATCATGGGAAACCGTGCTAATCTCTGCCTGATGAAATCCCCTAGAAGAGATGACTGTGATCACAAGGCCCACAACTCCCTGGCAAAGCCCAAGAGTTGTCTCTGGTAACATCTCTGTTTAAGGACCATTTATAACTTCTGACAACTAGGGTGTAATGCTAAGACTTAAAGAATTTCTGTTGTATTCACTTAAAAGATTTCAAGATTCCAAGCAATGTAATAAAACATACCATACAAGCAAATGTATAAATCTGAGATGCCTGAGGCATCCTAGAGAGGAAGGTTAAAGAGGCAGCACCTGCCAAGGGCCAGAGGGTTCAGAAAAAGAAGAGTTGGTGCAGCAGAGACTGAGGACCAAGAGAGCTTCTACTTGTATAATTAAAGGAGCCACAACAAAAGTGAAACAGAATTACCATTCAATCCTGCACTCCAGTTCTGGGTATTACACAAAAGAACTGGTACCAGGACTTTAACAGTGTGCACATATCATGTTTGTAACACTGTTATTCACAGTGGCCAAAAGTTGAAAGTAACTCAAGTGCATTTAGTCAGGGTTCTCCAGAGAAACAGAGCCAAAAGAATACTATATTACTGTTTCTCTGTGTATAAACTTATTTTTATATATAGTTATGAGGGAATTTTTTATATTTGAGCACATGGGATGAATAGTCCCACGAAGACCACTGGCAGCCTAGAGAGCCAAGGAAACCAGTAGTTTCTCAGTCCAAGAGGCTGGAAGCCCAGGAAAAGAGGGAACGGTGATGCAGCTCCAAGACTGAAGCTGAAGACTTGGAAGCCTCCTAGACAGTCAGAGGTGAGGTACAAGTTCACACTCCAAGGCTGAAGAATCTGGAGTCTGATATCCACAGCCAATGGCAGAGAAAGGAAAGAAAGGAAGAAAGAAAGAAAGGAAGGAAGGAAGGGAGAAAGAAAGAAAGAAAGAAAGAAAGAAAGAAAGAAAGAAAGAAAGAAAGAAAGAAAGAAAGAAAGAAAGAAAGAAAGAAAGAAAGAAAGAGAGAGAGAGAAAGGAGGGAGGGAGGGACGGAGGGAGGGAGGAAAAGGCACCTGTTTAAGAAGAGTTAAGCATACACATGTGCAAGCTTCTCCCTTTCTCCAATTTTGGTTCCATCTGAGTCCGCAGGTTATTGGATGATGCCATCCATATTTAGGGCAGGTCTTCCCCTCAGTTCACTGACCAAAATGCCAATCACCTCTGGGAACACCCTTGCAGACACACCCATAAGTGTGCTTTATCAATTTCTAGGCATCTCTCACAGACACACGCATAAGCCTGAAGTAAACTGTACACAGAAGGAAAGTACCCTGCAATTCCATTTCTATATGATATCTAGTGTCGTCAAATTCATAAAGACAAAAAGTAAAATGGCAGTCACCAGTGCTGTGGGGAAATGGGAAATTATTATTTCATGGGTATGGCCCTTCAGTCTGGGATGATTAAAATGTTCTGGAAATCAGGGGTGGTAATGGCTGCATAACATACGAATGTACCTCATGTTACTGAAGCTTAAAAATTGTAAAGACAGTTAATGTCATCTTATGCCACAATAAAAATAAATTAATCAATTAAAAATTAAAGGAGGGAGACAGAATCCAATGTAGAAACCTCAGGACTAGGTAAGATCCTTTTCTCTTGCCAGAGAAACTCAGAAAAAAATGAGCAAAGGATAGCAGCAGAATAGAACTAGAGAAAAAAGGAGTGATAAGACAGGCTGAGTCTAGAGCTGGACCAGATTAATTAAATGATGGGGGCTGAGCAGAAATACATACTGAATTAGTGGCTGTACTACTTCCAGAGACGAAGGTTGAATAGCCGGTCCCTGTTCTTTATGTGCGTGCATGTGACTGAGGCCCTTATCAATGCTTTAGCTATTGTAATTTAATTTTTAAGACAATGACCTCAGAGGATCATGTGGTGATGGAAGGTTCTGGTCTCAAATCCCCATCACAGGCAGGAGTGCCAAGGCCTGAAGTGGCAGCCATAATCCACAGAGAGCCCTGAAGGGAGAAGTCACTGCCCCTGACAATGGCATCCTGGCCCCAGAGCCTCACATCAGACTGACACATGGGTTAACTCTCCTTCCATAGTCACAGAGAAGATGGCAAAAGCAGCTCTCTGTAGCCAAGAGTCGCTGTGCACACAGCACACTGCCAGACAGCCTGCCCCAGCAGGGCCAATTGCCAGACACTGCTCCTGCAGCGGGGCACCACTGTCCCAAAGCCACAATCTCCCTCTTTTCTTGAGAGGAATGAGACCCATAAGCTTGTGGATTCACAAGCCAATCAAAGCTGTGGAAGAGGTGACTTTGACTCCTTTCATGGACAAGCTGAGAGCAGCTAGTCATCAGTCAGTCATGTGCTCAGCATGTGTTCATTGTGTCCCCTAAAGTCCATAAATGCATACATTGGACTATGTGGACCTTGCATACCATCAGCACTCACTTCACTTAGAGAGCCCACGGACATGCTCATGCAGGTGCATGGGGATGCAGGTTCAACATGGAGAAGAGCAGATGAGCTGCACAGGTTTGTCATGTCACAGGAGCTTGAGACAGGCCACAGTGAGCAGTGGTTAATGATGCAATTAGAGCTATACAGTGAAAGAATGTGGGGAATTTAGGTCCAAGAGGGAAGAAGACTTTCCTTTTGGCAAGAGGAATAAGCCAACATAGCCAAGGGGCAATAAAGTCCACCTGTGATACTGGGACCTGAGAAGGAGAATAGCAGAAGACTGCAAGAGTAGGTCAATACTACAATGCCATTGGCCTCCAACCCCAACCGAGGGTTTGGACATTATCCTACAGGCAATTTCATCAACCCTATGAGACACAAGCTTAGTCCCCAAACCCCATGCACTGCAGCAGGATCATCCTTACCAAGATACTCAAGTCTTTTAATGCCTAGGACACCATACAGTGCACACAGAAATATTGGTGGTATCGACACAGTCTGTCAACCTGCTCTTGAGTCAGATACCTTTTTTTAGTTGTTTAACATTTTGGCTGTATTTTAGCATATGCAAGAAAGTTTCATGTTTGCCTCTCTTTCTATGCCAAATTAAAAATATTTGCCAGCCTCCTCATTAAGTTTTGCATTGGTATTCAGAGAACTATTCAGGATTGCTGTAACCAGTTAAGTCTGGTTAACTATTCATTTGAGTTAACTACTGTAAATTAGCCAGAGCCTGAATTTATTTATTCTGTAACCACTGAGCTCCACTCATCAGGTCACTCCTACCTCGTGGCTACACAATGACAGCAGCAGCTCCTGCCCTCCAGGAGCACAGAGTCTAAGCACAGTCACAAAGACAATTATGTGCGACCAGTGTAACAGTGGGATGCAAACCAGGGGACAGGAGAAATGGGCAGGGGCTCAGATATCAAGGGAGGATGGAGCTTCGTAGATGACATAAGACTGGAGCAGAATCAGTACAGTAAAAAAATGGGCTGGGCAGATGGCACTCTAAGGAGTGAGAAGAGCCCACTTGGGAACTACCTGGAACACAGAAGAGGTCAAATGAGGCCAAACAGTTAACTGGGGCTTGGTCCTGCCAGCCCTCTACCCTTGGTAGGAAGTTAAAAATTTCAGTCTGGGAATGACATGCAGAGATTCTTTCAAATGTTAGTTAGATCTCTCTCCATGTGTGGATGGTGAGATGATACCAAAGAGGCCAGTTTATAAAGGACTACCCTCTGAGAAAGAACAAAGGGAAGCCTGAACCAAGGCATGGCCATCAGGCATGGGGGACAGATACAACTAGTACTATAGTCTGGATGTTGAATGTCCCCCAAAGGTCCACATGTTAAAGGCTTGGTCCCCTGCTTGGCACTGTGGGGAGGTGGTGGTGCCTTCACGGGGGGTGCTAGTAGGAAGTCCTTGGGTCACTATGGCATGCCCTCAAAGGGGACTGAACAATCCCAGTCTCTGTCTTCCCCCATCTTGCTTCCCACTGATGAGCTGTTTTGCTGGTGAGCTGCTTTG
Organism: Sciurus vulgaris; assembly: GCF_902686455.1. Classification (NCBI taxonomy): domain Eukaryota; kingdom Metazoa; phylum Chordata; class Mammalia; order Rodentia; family Sciuridae; genus Sciurus; species Sciurus vulgaris. Next base: position 60,442,487 of record NC_136473.1, read on the forward strand.
CTCCATCACCTGGTCCCACCATGATGTGCTGCCTGGACAGAGGCCCAAAGTCATGCGGCCACTGGACCATGAACCCGAACCCTCAGCACCATGAATCAAAATAACCTTTCCCTATGAAGAGACATATAATGACAGAAAAGGTATATTGTTACAATGACAGAAAGTTGACTAATGCTATTGCTAACTAGGGAAAAAATCAGACCAACAGAATACAGAGAATCCTTAGGTTGGAACTGGATCCACAGAGGCTGTAAGAACGTGTAGACAAGTTCAGTGTGGAACCAACTCGGGGGTTGGGGCAGGCAGCCACATGGACACACAGGTCCATGGAGAACAGATCTAGGAGGCAGAAGAAGAAGAACCCACCAAGGCGAAATGCTCAGAGATGGGCAAGGAACGCAGGGGCAGTGTCCCCACCCCCCCCCCAGTGACAACATGGGTCAAAGCCACTGACAGGTCAATTCAAGATGAGCACTAACTGGTGCCAAAAGTTTGCCCAGCAGAAGGATGCTGGCGTCCTTGTCAAGCACTGGACCGAGAGGTGAGGGCACAGGACAGGAGTCAAAGATGAAAAGTACCTTAGAAAAATAGATGAGCACATGTGGGAAAATACTGATACTGGTCAGTTCTAGGAGGTGGATGCAGAAGGCTTGGTTATATTATGAGTCCCCATTGCCGTCCCATGTGTCTGTTATAAGAATATAAAGAGGAAGCAAGAGGCAGGAAGTCAGAGGCTGAGCAGGGGGAGGCTGGGGGATGAAGGGCTCATGGCACTGGCTGGAGGGGGAGGACGGAGGAAGAGCAGGAGCTAAAGACGCAGGTAGGCAGGGAAAAGTGATGGAGCATCGTCCCAAGACATACCAGCCCCCGACAGGAAGACACTGCTGCCTCTGAGCTGGAAAAGAAAGAGAAATGGTGGAAAAGAGAAATGCTCTTCAAGGAAGAGCAGCTGCTGTGGTTTGACTCTTGCCCCCAACACGCTTGTTGAAATTTAAGCCATCATGAAGGTATTGAGGTACTAAGAGGAGGGACCTTCAGGAGGTGATGAGGCCACAGGCACCATCCTCCGGGATAGATTAAGGCTGTTATCATGGCAGGCAATTAGTTATCATGGGAATGGTTATAAAAAGGAGTAGTTTGGCGCCCTTTTCCTTTCCCACACACATGTTCTCTCACCATGCTATGACCTCCTTCATGTTATAAAGCAGCAAAAATCCTCACCAGATGCAGTTCCTCAATCTTGGACTTCTAAGCCTCCAGAACCGTGAGCCAAATAAACTTCTTGTGTTTATAAATTTCCCAGTCTGTGGTGTTCTATAAGAGCAGCAGAGAACAGACTAAAACAGCAGAAGAATGAGGTGTCCCTGTCTGATAACCTTTCTTCTCCAAGAGTTGGCAGTAGAGTCATCTGCTTAGAGGGGAATAGGGGAGGGTGGCCTTGGGGAGCTTCTGGGGCTCTGAGAAAATGTCAAAGATCCAGAAGAGAAGAATGGAAGCTGGAGAAACTGAGATAGAACACGCTGATGCGTTATGAAGCACTGCCCAGGACCAGCTCAGGCTGAAGCATGCTTTCACCTGAGCACCAGATGCTCTCAGGCAACTGAGGTGAGAGCAGAGAGAGAAAGGAGCGAATTCCTGTGACTGATGACTTCCAGGGTGGGAGCAACAGGGGGCAGGGGCAGAGCAGTTGAGAACAGCACTATGAGCCTAGTGACAACGAGCTCTAGAGCCTGGGAGAAGAACAGAGTCCTCGAGTGATAACACGCTGGGAGAAGAAAGGAAAAGGTACAATCAAAATAAGGGCAGGGGAAAAGGGCACACTCATACATTGCTGGTGGACTTGCAAATTGGTGCAGCCACTCTAGAAAGCAGTGTGGAGATTCCTCACAAAACTTGGAATAGACCCACCTTTAACCTAGCTATCCCACTCCTCGGTTTATACCCAAAGGACTTAAAAATCAGCGTACTACAGAGATACAGCCACATCAATGTTCATAGCAGCTCAATTCACAATAGCTAGATTGTGGAACCAGCCTAGATGCCCTTCAATTGACAAATGGATAAAGAAAGTGTGGTATATACATACAATGGAATGTTACTCAGTCATAAAGAATAAAATTATGGCATTTGCAGGTAAATGGATGAAGTTGGAAAATATCATGCTGAGTGAAATAGGCCAAGCAAAAAAACCCAAAGGCCGAATGTTTTCTCTGATAAGTGCATAACAATATATAACAGAGGGCAGGGTGATGGAGGGAAGAGAAGAATGAAAGAACTTCAGATGGTGTAGAGGAAAATGGGGTGTAAGGGGGTGGAGGACAGAAAGAGAATAAAATGAAACATACAGTATTACCCTATGTATATGTATGATTACATGAATGGTGTGAATCTACATTGTGTACAACCATAGAAATGAAAAGTTGTACCCCATTTGTGTGCAATGAATCAAAAAGCAGTCTGTAAAAATAACAAAGATTTTAATTTAAAAAAAAAAAAAAAGGGCAAAGGGCAGAGGCAGCAGAGCATGGGAGTGCACAAACGGGGCTCACCCTGGAAAGGCAGGTCCCGGCTGTGATGAGGGGCTGCGGACTGCAGGAGAGCCAGTAGTCACTGGGATGGGTCAGGTCACCAACAGCACCCAGGACGATGCACAACAGCAAGGACGTGACTGTGACCAGGTGCAGAGTCCCCGGTGGATCCCTGGAAGAATGACCCACAGAGGCAGATGATGGTGACAAAAAAAAAGAGTGATAAGGGCACTATGGAGAACACACTCCAGGAGATTGAAGCCATGGAGGAATTTGCAGACTGGCTGGGAAGAAAATCAGTAGCAAGTTCAGAGAAGAAAGCACAGAGCCATGTGAATACACAAAGGAGAACGGAGGTGGCAGCCCGAGAGGGTGGACAGAGAGCAGAGATGCCAGGCACAGCTTCAGGGCGGGTACAGGGGGAAGCCCCCATTACCCAGCCACAGCTCACGACACTCGCTGCCTTTTGCCTATGTTCAGAGACTCTAAAGTCAAAGAAAAGTTATTTTGTTCTGCAATATCCCACTCTCATAAGGCCTGGGAACCTCACCAAACGGTTGGGATGGGGACCATGATGACTTGTTTTATGCCATCTCGGAATTCTACATCCTTCTCTTCTTGCTCGACATGACTGTGATGGAAACACAATGGTGACCTTAGTCTTCTCTTCCAGGGGCAGTTACAGAAAATGGCCAGCCAATATCTCAACACACGTTGGTGTTGAGGGTAAGGTGGCCCCATCAACACAGACATTACACCTTACAGGAGGTGCTGTGCAGGTATGGCCAGCACTGCTCCCCAAGCTGTGCCCACAGGGAGAACTCACTCCATGGCCATCAAGGTGAACTCTGTACCCACTGGTACTCGCCATTCTTCTTTGCAGCAATTGTAGCTTCCAAGCTTTCAGGGTATCAGGGGATAGAGAAAAATGCTTGTGCCCAAGCTTCCAAGGAAGTAGTCCCTGAGAACTAGCCAGAAACCAAATCAGACATGAGTTACCTCTTTCAGTCAGAAATGTACCAAGCCAGAAGGGCTCAAGAACTTGTTCTACAAGTATTTACCAAGCACCTGTACATGCCAGGCACTGTTCTGGGCTCTGAAGAAACAAGGAGGAAGTAGCAAAAGTCCCTGCTCTCCTGGAGCTTCCTTGCTCCCTAGCTGTGAGGAGATGGAGAGGGATGGGGCTGGGAGTGAGAGGAGACGGGGCAGTACAGGCTGAAGTTGCAGACATCACCTCTGAAGGTGATGGCGATGGTGCAAACAGAACAAAAAGAGGAGACCAGGTAAGGCCTGGCAAAGAGCTAAGTGCTCTTATCTGAGTAGGCCCAAGTAGCATTTTTAAAAAGAAGGCTACTGGGCAACCCTCTCTCAAACTCTCATCCTACAGAAGTTCTGTTTCGAATAAATCCTACTCTTCCACTCCAAAAAGAAAAGAAAGGAAGGAAAGAAGGAAGGGAGGGAGGGAGGGAAGAAGAGAGAGGCAAGCAGGCTATTGTCAGCCCCCAAGCATCCTACTATTACACATAAACCCGTTTTTGTTTCCAGATGGGTAATTTTGAGATACTGAGCCATTTACTTCATTCCCAGAAGCTACATCTGTGGCAGTCCAGAAATGGCCAAAGAGTTAGGCCATAAAGACATTTTACCTAGCAAAACTGCCTCTCCATAAGTATGTATTTATCATCATCTTTTGGGGTCCATGAAAACTGTCCAAGGGCAGATGCTGCTGTGAATCCAAAGAAATTTCAAGATGACATAATGCATCAAATCTTTCTAGGGACTATTATTGGAATTTTATTTATAAATTGTCGAAACTCAAGAGTGACTCTAGATATTAAAAAAAAAAAAACTTTTAAAAACTAAAAACCTAAAATAAACAGTAATGAATCTTCGGTCTTTTAAAGAATGGCTTCATCTGTGTTTATGTAATGAGACACTCTGCAAACAGGCTCCACCAAGCTGGAGCTAAGATGATTCCTGCGAGTAAACACTGTTCATTTCATATTGGCTGGAAACAGATAACACTTCACATCTGAAACCCTTCAGAACATTTTTTTTCCTTCTAAACATTCACATGCAATTTTTTAAATTACACAAAAGATGCCTAATCCTTTCTTGATGGTAGGATTAGTAGTGATTTTGTTTCATTATATATCATTGTATTTTCAAAATTTCGAGCAATAAACCTATACCATTTTATAGTAAAAGTCTAATTTTCCAAAAAAGAAAGAAAGAAATAGAATGTCTGCTTTAAAAAAAAAAAAAAGAATGTACAGTGCTTAGTCTTGTTATAACTCTAACCAGCAATTCCAACTCTAAAATCTTATTTATGCAGAAAAAAGTAAGTCTTTGGATAGAAATTATCATCAAAGTTAAACAGTCCAAAGACCGTGCCTGCAATTGGAGAAAGGACTTGAACCTAAGAATCTCGCAGACTCCCTTTAAATCCCAGCTCCAATACATAGCAACTGTGCCACCTTGGACAAGTGTCATTTCTCTGATCCATCATTCCTCATCTGTAAAATGTAAATTATAAGGACTAAGGACTGCCTGGGAGGTATGCAAAACCAGCGGCAGGTGGGGAAGATTTATTCTGCTTCTTCTGAATGAGAGAAATTTACTCAAGGATGGTGGCTGATTTGAAATAATTTCATTTGAAAACAAACACAGATAAATTTTCAAGAAAAAAAAATAAGACTTAAATGTACTCATGGTGGACTACATCCATCCTTGCTTCTAGATATCTAGTGAGAAGAAGAGGGAGGTAGACAATTAGAGGTACATCTGAGAGGGCCTCTATAAAGTGTAGGGCAGAGGTTGGATGAACATAACTTCCATAATTGCTCCTAAGTATGTACAAGCAAATAAACAAGAAATATCTGTCACCCTCTTATTATATAGCCCAAGTATGACAGTGCGGCAGGCTTTTCAAATACTGTATACTAGGTGTCCAACTCTATTTGGGGTGTCAGTATGCTGAACAGTTGATAGGGCTCATCACACCAACAGATGGGTAAAGACTAAAGCTGAAAAGAAGGTAAACACGGTTCAACATAGAATCAACTTTCCAAAATTTGGGTTGAAATAATCACCACTGTGTAACCAACACCTACAAACATGCAATGTGTGCCCTAAAAATCAGCATGTCTCTAACTCCCTCTTTCAGTGTTCAGGAACCAAATCATTGTGGTAAGGTTTGGGTTGTCTGATTTAGAGAGAAGGGAGATGAAGGAAGGAGGAGCAGAACCTTAGGAATTTTGTAGTTTGAATTCCAAGTACACAAATGCTTTTTATGATTAGAAACAGGAAACTGGCCACTTCAGTGAAATGTCTGGACAGGACCTGACCTGAGATTTGACTGCATTCAGCTATCCCTAGGTTAGGGGTGAGTGTTGGGAACCTTAAGAGTAGAGGACAACACAGGGTCACCGAAACACCATCGTTCAAATGTCTCTTAGTCAATTAGCTGCACAAACCACCCACTTAATTAACCCATTCTTGAATTATTTAGTGTATCCCCAAGGCAGAGAAAATTATTCTTTCTGCTCTGCTTCAGGAGTTAGTTCAGAGAATTCCAAGCCCCAGAGAGTTGAGTGAGCTTTCTGGTGCCTGCCGTCCTCTAGACACAACCAAACCAGAAACAGAAAGTGAAATATTAGCCTTCAAGAATGCAACTAATTCCCCAAATTCAAAGAAGCTGAAATTTTTCCTTTAAAATATACAAGCAGAGGTTTTGCTGCGCCATTTAGGCATGATCTATTCCACATCCTTTTTTATTCTAAATTAGGTGAAGTTTCATTTTTCTGTAAAATAGTCAACAACTTTAAGGCGCAATGTCCTGAGAGTAAACCCAACATTTCAAGGTAGAGGAAGAGAGCAAAATCCCACCACTCTAACTAGCAGGAGTTTTTTCATCTGCCCGCAAACTGCTGTATGTGAATCTGTCTGTCATTCCTAGATCGCTAAATCAACTGCATGGATTTACACAATTTGGGAAACAGGGAAAGCTTAGAGATTATACAGTCAACTTTCTCACTTTACAGATGTGACAGGAAGCCAGCAAGCATCTCTCCAAAGGTTACATGGTTAGAAGCCTTCCTCCACCCCAGGTTTCCCTCTGTACCCTGTCACAAGTGCCTTGTAGCAGTAGTGGGAGCTGTTGGAGCTGCTGAGTTCTATTTTAAGATAAACTCTCTCACGCTAAAAACCACTCATACAAAACACCAGCATCTCACCCACCCCACAATTTTCTCCAGGTCTTCATTTTGGGTCATCTCCCATTGTATGCAATCTGTTTGAGGCTCACCAGCCGGTGCCTTCAGGAACTGGTCTCAGAACCCCTCCCTGTCATCTGGGCTTGCTGGCAGAGCCAGACTGTTAATGGTGGGTGCTCCTTCTAAAACACCTGACCTTGGCCTTTCTTTGTATCAACCTTCCCAGGAGAATGGGCAGTTTAACCAACCTCTGAGAAGGAAACCGTGAGAGTTCAATGGACTTGCCAAACGTCCCACAGTCTGTAAGACCAGACTCCTCAGTCCTGCTGGATCACCTCTTTACTCTTCCTCTTCAGGGACTTCTAGTTCTCAACCTCCACCTCACCACGAAGACCCTACACCTGAAGACCCACGACTCAGGACTGCCCACAAGCAGCCTAGTACCCCAAAGGATGGCAGGAAGCTAGTGCGGGCTGGGTATTCCTGGGGGAAATCCGGCACCAGTTAGGCATGACAGAACTGGCCAGGTCTGTCATCTACAGGATGTCTTCTCTGGGATCTTCCATGGTTGGGACCCCAGCAGGACAAAGGAAACTGTCCTCACTCTCTGCATGACTTTCCTCCCAGGCCTTATTCATCCTTTTCCTTCCCCAGTCTCCCTTGCCTCCTCGGGTGCTCTCTTCCTCGCCTTCCCGCCACCCTCCATAGCCACTTTGTTTCCCTCCCCTCCACAAGCCGGTCTCTCCCTACTTCCTCTTACAAGGCACTCCCGTTGTATTTCCACTTTGTCTCCAATTATGTCTAAATGCAACCCACCACAGATGCTGACATTTTAAATGTTTAGTTGTTATAGTTACTTGACTAATTGCCAGGTCCGACGGCGGCACTTCTCCTTCATCTCCCGCGGGTAGGAGAGGAGGAGAGGAGGAAGGAGTAGGCTGGATGGGGTGGTAGCCACTTCCCCGGCCCGGGACTCTCCGCTAGGCCCTGAAAAGGGTGCCCTACCCTAGGCACCAGCGATCCCTCGCCTCCAGTTAGGTCACCAAGGGCGCGCCCCCCGCTGCGGCGCCTCAGGATTTGGCGAACTGTCTCCTGCCCCGGGACAAGGGACCCACAGAGTCCAACCCGCAGGTGCGCCTGGCTTGCTTCCTACAACGCCCACGCCCGCTATGTGGAGAAAGTGAGGTACAATCAGAAAAGGAGGTGGACAGGAGCGCTTTTGGAGCGAATGAAGAGTTAGAAACCGCTGTGGGTTACTCACGTGCCAGATGGCGAAGAAGATAAGCGCAGCGCACAGCACCAGGGACAGCATGTAGCAGAAAGCGGCGAAAGTGAAGGCCATGGCCAAGGGACCCCAATCTCCCAACACAAAGAAGCCCTAAAAGACGAATGCCCCCCGGAGGGCCGCACTCCCTCAAATGAGGGGAAAAACAGTCCCGTTTGCACACTACCCTGGAGGCCAGTGGCTAGGAGTTGGCACCACGAGCCCAGAGAGGCTCCCGGTCAGCGAACAGGGGCACGATTCCCGCAGGCTCTGGAGACCTAAGGTCCAGCCCACCCGCGAAGACAGGGAAAGGTGCGTAGAGTCCGTGGCGACAATTGTCCCCAAATCGAAGAAGAAACCAGATCAGTAGAGAACACCTGCAGATTAGTGCCAACTAGCGAGTCCCTGGAGACCAACAAGACCAGGGATGCTAGGATTCCACGGAGTACCAAATGAGGAGGTCCCGTTCCCCTGGAAAGAGCTCTCCGCTTTCCGCGCCTAAGCCGAAGAGAAAAGGCGAGCGCGTCGCTCAGGACCCTCCCGCGCCAGCCTAGCGCAAATGGAGAGCGTCCAGCGAGGTGTCCAGGAGGACTCCAAGCTTCTCCCAAATCCTACAGTCAACAGTGGCTCTTTCCCGGGAGAACACGTCTTTGGATAGCCCAGAGAAGCCAGGTCCCGTTAATCCTGTATCCCGGACGTGGGCTTCCAGAGCAGCGCAGCTGTGCGCTCCGAGGCGCTCCCTGCCCCGGCCCCAGCCCCAACCGCGGCCCCGGGACACCGGCTTCGGTAATCCCAGTGCCTGGGAAACTGGGGGTCGGACCGGGGCGGGTATGGACTCCAGTCCAGCGGGCCAGCTCCCTGCCCGGCGGTTGTAGGGGCGGATTTCTGGCCGAGCGCTGCTCGTGGCGAAGCTCGCTCCACCTGCTGCTGCCGCCGCTGCCTCTGCCTCTGCCTCTGTCACTGAGAGAACTGTAGCGGCGCGGCCCGGGATCCCCTCCCTCTCGGCGCCCCACCCTCGCTCCGGCACCACCCAGCACGCCCTCCCGGGCGGGCGGAGACTGCAGCGGCGGGGGCTGGGAAAGGTGGGTGGCAAAACGCCGCTGGGCGCTTGGTCGCAGCCGCCACTGCAGTCGTGCGCACAAGCCTTTCGGAGGAAACTTGAGGCCAGCAGTGCAGTGAGGGCCCGCGGTCGCGCAGAGGTGGGGCGGGCAGGGTGAGCCAGGGACTCTTTTTAAACACGTGCGTCTGAAGGAGGTGGGTAGCTGCGGAAGGGTATGGTGTGTGCCTAGTGCCTAAACCCGGCAGCCGCCCCTCTAGTTCCAGCAGTTTGGCCTATCAGAGGAAGAAGTGTGGGGACTGGGTTTCGGGGGAGCGCAGGCTCGTGTTGGCTGGAGATAGAAGACAACCCTTGTACCCCGGCGCTGCTTAGATGGATTGCCCCAAACTCTACCGTACTCGGTGCACTGTACTGCGTTTATAGCCCTGCTCCCAGCGCCTGTGAAATTCTCCTCTATCGTCCTTCTCTGATATCCTCCACCTTCCCCCTCCATCTGACCTTGGGATTGGGGAACCGTAGATTTTGAGGACTTCGCTGGGTTGAAGAGGCAACAAGAGCGTTCTGGTATTGGTCTAGTGGCACTGTGAAGAGAACATGGGCTTTTTGGAGGCAGGCCCCTTTCTAGCTGAAGTTTCTTAATCTTTTAAATTTTTTTAGTTGTAGATGGACACAATATCTTTATTCACTTATTTTTATGTGGTTCTGAAGATCGAACCCAGTACTTCGCACGTGCTAGGCAAGCGTTCTACCCCTGAGCTACAGCCCCCGCCCCTCTTAATCTTTTAAAATGTCGGTTTCTTATCTGAGAAACTAGGGATTAAGAGTAGTACCAGCCAGCGACTTGGGAGGATAAAGAAGGAGGAGCACAAGTTCAAGGCTGACTCTCAGCAATTTAGTTAGACCCTGTCTCAAAATAAAAATAAATAAATAAAAGGGGCTGGGGTGTGGCTCAGTAGGCCCTGGGTTCAATCCCCAGTACCAAAAAAAAAAAAAAAAAAAAAAAAGAAAGAAAAAGAAAAAAAAAAGTGTCAAACGATTGAGAAGGATTAAATAAGAATATGAGGGAATAAGAACCTAGCACAGAGCCTAGCCTTTCTACACACATTCCATAAATAGTGGGAATTATTCTCTCCCAGTGGCCCAGCATCTTGGAAGTTCACATGCTTGCTTTGTAAGGAGTCAATGAAAGGGGTTCCAGTCCTTCCAAATAGAACTTGGGTTTCAGCTCCACATCAGTACAACCACAAGAATGGAATCCAAATTAGAATAAGTTTTTCTCCATGTATGTATGTCCAAATACACTTTACTGTCATGTATATCTAAAAAGAACAAAAAAAAAAAAAAAAAAAAAAAATTGGGTTTCAGGAAACAAGGAGCAATGCCGTAAAAGATGATTGGTGAATCTGGGTGGAAGTTCAAAACTACATCATAGTTTGGAGTGGTACTTTGCACAGGAGGGCACTACATAAAACACTAGTTGCTTGATTCTAATGCTGGCATGCTAGTTACCTTGTGAATCCAAGAACTTTAGAATTGGAAGGGAAGTTACAGAGCTGGCCTTGCCATTAACCAGTGGCAAAACTAGAATCAGATATGAAGATTCCTAATTCTACTACATTCCAGAAGTGATGCCTGTCTGGTCGCACCTCCAATTTAGAAACTATGTGCCTTTCACCAGGTGGTGGAGAAACAGTACCATGTCCAGAAGCTGTTGACCTTACTGGTCAACAGATCTGAATTTAATTTTCTCTGTGTTCAGAAAATGTGGTACTTCTGGTTTAAAAATTAGGACTGTTTTAAGACAGCACCAGTAGAGCATTAAACTGAGGTGACATCCTTCCGCGCATAAGACCCTGGGCAACTGTACAGATTGCACAGTTGTGAATCCAGTCCTACTCTGAATTATACCCTTTATCACTTTCACCTTTTCATATATGTAATGTTTGAATTCAGTTTGACAAGTCTGCAGTCATCTTCAGACATAACCAACCTGAGTTGCCCTGATCAGTTTTCCCTGCATAGTTTCCCAGTGCACTATAAATGGACAAAACCGCACTAGGTGCAATCCTGGATCTGTTCATCTCTTGGGTCTCACAACATGGTGGAGCTGATTCTTGTACACTGGGACCAGATCATTCCAGAACACATAAGCATTTCTTCCAGTATAAATTGTCCTTAAAAGAAAATTTAGAAAATACAGAAATGAAAAAGATAAAACAAATACCATAGTTTGCCATTCTCAGATACCACTGACAAAATAGTGGCATGTTTCTAGCTCTTTTTTTTTTCTTTTTGGCTTTATACATATATATGGTCCTTTCTTTTCATTGTTGTAATTATCACATAAAATTTCATGACACCTAAACAGTAAGACAATATCAGGAAAAAATCTTTTTTTTTTTTTTTTTTCTGGTACAGGGATTGAACTCAGAGGCACTTAACCACTGGACCACATCCCCAGCCCTATTTTGTATTTTATTTAGAAACAGGGTCTCACTGAGTTGCTTAGTGCCTTGATTTTGCTGAGGCTGGCTTTGAACTTGGGATCCTCCTGCCTCAGCCTCCAGAGCTGCTGGGATTATAGGTGCCACCATGCTGGGCTATAATTCAAGTAATTTGAGCTGGTCTTTTGTTCTGATGGTTTTGTATGTCTATCACTTATTTTTTTTTTCCATTTCTTGTTTTGGGGATAGGGTCTTGTGATGTTGCCCAGGCTTGCCTTGAATTTGCAATCCTCCTGCCTGAGCCTCCCGAATAGCTGGATTACAGGCACATGCCTCTGCACCTAGCTTTCTTCCTTAGTTTTTATACATAGGTTAGTTTTTGTTTTCTGCTTTTTTTTAACCTATGTATAGTTAACACCTCAGTTTATTCAAAGTGAAGGCTGGGGCTGGGGTTGTGGCTCAGTGGCAGAGTGCTCACCTAGAATGTGTGAGGCATTGAGTTCAATCCTCAGCACCACATAAAAATAAATAAATAAAATAAAAATATTGTGTCCGTCTACAACTAAAAACAAAAAAAAATTTAAGAGTAAGGAAGAAATTTATAATTTAAAAAAAAGAAGGCCAATAAAGTGTTCCCATACAATGAAAAACTTAGTTCATCATGAAGTTTCTTTCAGTGTTATCCCATTTCTGTCTTTCCCTTATACTCCTGTCCCTGCCCTAACCCCAACCCCAAGTATCTCTGGGAAATGGTCAGTGCATGAAGAGGAATGGGTTTGAATTTTTGCGAAGCTTAGTTATGCCGACTGTGAGCTTCCTCCTGGCCCATCACTAACTCATTCTGCCCATAAGAATATCTAACCAGACATTTCCTTTAATACAGAATTTGAGTATCTCCTAAGCTGGACATTTTCTCCATAATTGAACTGGAGTTTTTCTGTGTCCATGGGGTATTGTCAATTCATCCCTTGCCTCCTAGCTAAATCTTACAGAATGCCAGAAAGCTTCCCCAGCTCTAGTTGAACTCCAGCTCGCTGAGTTCTCCACCCTGGCCATCCCCAGGACCCCCAACCCACGTTCAAACATCCCCTTGAATGCCAACCAGAAAATGACTCTGCCCAGGCTGAGCCATGTGCCCTAAGACTCTTTGTTTTCCTCTCGGGTGGGTTTGGATGTTTGGATTCCCAAGGATTGGGGTTTTTAAAAGTGACTTTATTTATAAAAATTTAAAAGACATAGAACACTCATCTATTATCTGATTCAACAGTGGTTAGCATTTTGCCATACATGCTTCCTGGTTGCCCTGAAATTGTATTTTACAGCTGGTTTGTTCAAACTAAGATCTAAAGATTTTTGCTCCTCACTCCTCATGCTCCTGGACACTTTAACCCTTTTCTTGTATGTAATTTATTCATCAATAACTATTTAAAAAGTTGTGTGCCTGCCATTGCCAGCTCCATGTGGAGCACAGTGACTTTATTCATTGGTAGCCAATGTCTGTTGCCCTCTGTGCCCTCATATGTGCAAGTTGGCTCTGGTTGGCTTCGGACAGTGTTTCCTTGTTTGATACACATTCACGTGTGAAGCTATGAATTGCAAATTTATGTGTGTTGTACAAATCGCCTCTTTATTTTCTTTAAAATAATTTAAATCTAACTTTGAGTCACATTCTGACTTGACTGGTAAGGAACTCAGTATCCACCTTCACAGGGGCTCCCCACAAGATTGCAAAGCTGCTGGGGGGCTTACAGAGCACCAATGCACAGGGCAGCTCCTGCCGTTGTTCATGGGTTCACACTGGATCCTGCTAAGACATCCTGCTAAATGGGTCCTTGGTCCTTTCACCTCTGGTCCTCACTCTAATAGCTGGAGAGCCTGGGAGTCCCAGTGCCTGGCTCCAGCCTCCTGCACATCCATACTTCTGAGGTCTTGCCTCTTCCACAAATTGCTGGCATTCAGTAATGTATGGGTCCCTTCTTCTCCAGGACCTCAACTTCGGCTTCTTTCTAGCCTGCAAGAAATTGCTTCCTGCTTCCCTCTGGCTGTTGGCAAAAGCATTCTCTCTTCTCTCCTATCCCTCCCCCTCAGGGACATCTCCCAGGATCTCTTCTAGAAGGTAAATCTTTCCCCAAACCAGAAAGAATCTTTGTCTTCAAAGATCTTTTACTTTTTACCTTTTATAATTTTCCAGCCAATATTCATTAGTATAACTGCAGTGGTTCTTATAATGTCAAAAGATTTCTGGGGCTGGGGTTGTGGCTCAGTGATAGAGCGCTTGCCTGGCATGTGTGAGGCACCTGGTTCGATTCTCAGCACTACATATAAATAAATAAATTAAATAAAGGTCCACCAACAACTAAAAATAAAAATTAAAAATAAAAGGAAACTGTTACTTTAAAAAAAAAGATTTCTGTTCTGATAGTAAAGAGTAGAATGGCTATAGCAGTAGGCAGTAAATTAAATCCTAAATTAAACTCATTCATTCGTGTTAATCATCATAGGATGCCACAAAGACCATTGATAAATGGACCTCCTGTATGTTTATTTATCACACGGCACTCCATACTGTGTGTATCACACTTTTGTCACTATACTGAATTCACATGATTGCCACTGATTCTACATAGTTGTTACTTTAGTTGTATTGTCTATACCTTGTAATTCTTATATAAATTTTAAATGTAGTGTTTCAATATTCACAAACTTAGAAAACTCATCAATAAAACATTAAAAACAAACTCAGAATAAAGAGACAACCAATAGTGGATACATTTATTAATATTCCATTAAATATCATACACCTCAAGTATTTGGGTCTGCAGAGATCAAGCAGTGATATTAATAATAAACTGCAGCATAGAGCATCTTCCAGTAACTGGAGCACCTTTCACACTACAAGAAATTTACAAAATAACACCATACTTTTCATTTCTTCAACACAAAATAATTTTACTATTGTAACAAAAACATGTCACCAGTGCTACTGATACAAATATTGGAGGCAAATGGTACTCAGAGTTCATCATTAAAAGACTTCACAGGAGATCAGAATATGTCACCCCAAAATGTGAAGAATTTTTGAGCTGAAGGCAATTAAGAGCCAGATATAGGAAAGCTCTGTTACGGTTTAGATATTAGGTGTCCCCCAAAATCTCATGTATGAGACAATGCAAGAATGCTCAGAAGTAATATGATTAGCTTATAAGGGCTATAATCTATTCAGTGGATTGACCCACTAGTGTGGATTAATTGGATGGCAACCATAGGCAGGTAGGGTGTGGCTGAAGCAGGTCACTGGGGGCATGCCTTTGGGGGTTATATTTTGTCCCTGGTGAGCACAGCTTCCTCTCTGCTTCCTGGATGTCATATCTTGGACTGCCTTCCTCTGCCATGCCCTTTGGCCATGAGGTTCTGCCTCCCCTCAGGTCCAGAGCAATGGAGTTAGCTGACCATGAACTGAACCTCTGAAACCATGAGCCAAAATAAACTTTTCCTCCTCTAAGATTCTTTGTCAGGTATTTTGGTCACAGTGATGCAAAGCTGATTAAAACAATCAGGACACAGATTTATAAAGACAAAAAGTATCCTATCTCCCCTTCCACAGGTGATGACTTTGGACCCTATAGGCTTATAGATGGTACCAGAGGTATCAACTTGAAAAAGCTTTATTAACCAGCCTTTATCTGCCATTATTTGCCATCCTCCAAGGTGCCACACCTAGAGACTCAAAGTACTTTTCCCTTTTTTACCATTTTCCTAAAAATTAACTGTTCTTTATGGAAGATTATAATATATATACATTTATAAATATATATGCTAAAATTCAAGGCCACCTACTTGAGAACTACTCATTGTCTGAGTGACTTTCATGTATATATGAAATACACAAGTTAACAAAATTATGTTTTCCTCTTGTAAATCTCTTTTATTATAGGGATCCCTCCAACTGAAAACTTGAGGTTTGAAGTAAAAAAATATTCTTCCCCTACAATTTACATATTCATCAGAATGGCAATCACATTCTGTCAAAGATCATGGCTCAATTTTTAAAATTATAATTATCCATCAAAAGATTGACAAAAGTAATCAAAAGACTTGTTTTATACAATAATGCATTAGAGAGAACAAAATCTAGATTTGTTTTTAACAAAACAATTAAAAATATCAAGAAAAAATCCTTACAAATGCTAAAACTATCCAGTGCTTAAATATAGTCAAGCATTTTCAAACATGAAATATTCAATAGCCATTAAAAATAATTGTGTCTATATGAGCATACACTGTGTTCCAAATTTATGATTCTACTTGTTGGAAAACATATTTTCTGGAATGAGAAAGCAACTTATTTGACAAGTTATAAATCAAGACAGTAAAATATTCATCTTTTATAAAACTGTTTCATATAAAGGCATTTTAATAATTTATTTTAAATGAGAAATTTAAGTTTTTTGAATATTGCGGTGTTAGAAGGAATAACATCTGAAATAATATACTAGACTTTATTGTGAATATTTGAGAAAAAAATAGCATCAGTGAGGAGTATTTTCATGGAAACCTTTGGTTCAGACTGTGCTAGTGTCTGTACACTAGAGAGAATGTCTGTCATTTCAGCCAAAATTCTGGAAACACTGAATATTTTTAATTTGTCACTAAGTTACTGTATTTAACTACCCCTAGATGATGTAATGAAGAATGTTAATCCAATAAGTCGCTTTGTTTTTTTCCTCTATAGGTTTTATATTTACTATTGTACTAGTTCTCGGGCTGCCATAACAAAATGTCATAAATGGGATGACTTAAGCAACAGAAATTTATCTTCTTATGGGTCTGGAGGCTTCAAGTCCAATATCAAGGAAATGGACAATTTTGCTTGTGATAAATTCCTTCCTTCTGGCACGTAGACAACTACCTTCCCCCTATCTTCATGTGACCTTCTTTGCACCTGTAGAGAGAAAAAGAGACCTCTGGTGTCTTTTCCTCTTCTTATATAGTCACAGTCCTATCAGACTGACTCCACCCTTAGGATCCCTCTAAACCTCTATTACATCATTTGCCCTTTCTCCAAATACAGTCACATTGGGGTTAGGTATCTAACATGTGGATGGGAGGGGCACACAATTCAGTCCACAAAAACTATCATAGGTGAAATAAACAGAATTAAATAGTATCTCAATCTAGGAATTGAAATTAAAAATTGGAAGAATATTTGAACACCAATGGACAACCCATAATGCTTTAATGCAAAGAGAATTTAAAATTTTTATATTCACTTTAACATAACTTATAAAATGGGAGTAAACATTTAGAAAATGAAAAAAGAATTTGGAGAATTAACCTTAATAAAGGTGAATCAACAAAAAAGAAAAATTAACCTTCATAAAGATTAATTAATATAAATTAATAAAGGTACCAGTCACCTTTTTGTCACTATAACATAATACCTGAGATAATCAGTTTATAAGGATGGAAGATCTATTTTGGCTCACAGTTTAGGCTTAGTTCCATGATCACTTGACCCTACTGCTTTGGGCCTGTAGCATCACAGCACATATGGTAGGAGCATGCCTAGGAGGCAATGGCAGTTAGAAAGCAAAGAGAGAGACAAGAAGGGACCAACATTCCAACATCCCCTTCCAGAATTCACAATCCCAATGGCTTACTTCCACTGGGCTCTACCTCCTAAAGGTTCCACCATCTCCCAGTGGCTGGTAACCAAGCCAGCCTTTTGACACATGGACTTTTATACATGGGAATTTGGGGGAAATTCAAGATCCAAATTATACAAGTGGTATCTAAACTATCTATGACTTTACAAGAAGTTTGTCTGTTGAACCAATAATTTAATTCAATAAAATGAATAAGTATATAAGTATAAATAAAAGGAAGTATAGAGGTAAAGTAATATAATCTACTTGAAACAAGACAAATTATAAATTCTAAGAAAGTTATTAGAATAGCTAATAAGTCATATAAATTATTCAATTATGATCAAATAAATGTATATAAATATATAATAAATATAATAATTTAAATGATAAATTATTAAATGGCCTAAAAATACATAAAAAGCATAATGTATTAATAAGTTGTTCCTATTTATTAAATGCTTCAGCTGTGACATAAGCTCTTTACAAATCTCCATGGATTTATTAAATATTATGTTCCAGTCCCCAACTGTCCCAGTCATACCTCCAAAGTGCCATACATGTGAAGCAGGCCACATTGGCCCTGCTGGTAGGGCAGAGGCAAGTGCTCAGCTGATCCCAGTTCAGAGCTCAGAATCACTACCAAATAAAGGATGGCTATTGTTTTAAGCAACCAAGCTTGGGGCCTGTTTGTTATGCAGCAATAGATAACTATAAGAGTTCTTTAATCACAAAGTGATTTTTTATTTGTTACCTGCTGTGTTGGCTTTTTGTCACTGTGACAAATACCTGTTAAAAACAACTTAAAGGAGGAAAGATTTATTTTGGCTCATGGTTTCAGAGGTTTCAGTCCATAGACAGCTGGCTCCATTGCTTAGGTGAGGCAGAACATTATGGCAGAAGGGCATGGCCAGGGAAAACTGATCACCTCATGGCTGCTGGGAAGTAGAAGAAGAGAGAGAGGAAGTGGACAAGGACAGGATATAGTCCCCAAGAGCAACCCCTCCACTAACGTACTACCTCCAACCATGCTCCACCTGCATAGTTTCCATCACCTCCCAGAAATCCATTCAGCTATTAATGGATTAATCCACTGATGAAGTCAGTACCTTCAGGATCCAATCACTTCCCAAAGACCCATCTCTGAACACTGCTGTTGTGGGGACAATGCCTTCTACACATGAACCTTTGGGCGACCCTTCATATTTAAACCGTAATACCTGTGTTGTCTTATAGTTTTATTTTCTATATATTTTGATGTTTTAACATCTTAAAACCTTTCTGGCTAGGGAGAGACTGCCCTTCCTGGCACTAGCCAATCTTAAAGATAGTAAAGGGTAGCCCACAGCACACCTTTGATATACAGACATCAGAGCACAGCCACCTCTTCTCTTTGGCCTGTAGACCCTTGAGGCAAATCCTACCTTCCAGTCATCACATAGCCAGGTACCAGGCAACTAGAGACCACCCTGTAGCCAAAGCCCACAGTTATTTTTTAAGTTAGCCAACTCTAAACTCTTCACATTGCCCTGCCTTGCCTTTCCCATGGGAGCCCCTATAAAGGCCCAGACTCCCCCTCTCTCCTGCCTCTTCTGCCTCCCAACCTACACTGGTACTTGCCCATGTGGCCCTGCACACTATGCCTCCTGTTCCTAGCACCTGTGAGTATAATAAACTTTGTTTTCCCAAGCCTCTGCTGTGTGGTTGCTCCTGACTATCACATTAAAAAACCACAACAGTTCCCACTGTGGACAGAACTCATGGCTTCTGGGAATGAGGCAGACTCTCTTTGGCTTGGGTAAGATGTGCCTCCAGATCCTGTACCTCCACTTGCTCACATCCCACACCTTCCTGAGCCTCTTCACATAGCAGGGGTACCAAGGCTCTGGAGACAAGGTCAGGAGGCTGTGTCCAGGACACCTGGGCAGGCCTGGACTTGAGGGGTCACTTGTCCTTGTGCTTCAAAGTGCTTATTTACCACCCTGCTTAGTTTTATTGTGCTAAACTATACAAAATAAATTCTACCATTACAACCATTTTAAGAGTTCCATTTGTAATTAGTAGTAAAGTGCTTGTCTAGCATGTGTGAGGCCCTGGGTTTGATCCACAGCATCACATAAAAATAAATAAGTAAAATAAAGGTATAAAGAAATATAATAAAATTATTAATTTTAAAAAAAAGGAGTTCCGTTTGGTGGCATCAAGTACTTTCACATAGTTGTGCCACCATCACCACCAACCATCTCCAGAACTCATCTGGTAAAGCTGAAACTGTACCAGTAAGAACTCCTTGCTGTAGTTTACATCTGGAGTGTCCTCCAAGGCCCATTTGTTAAAGACCTGGTCACTACTGGGAGTCTTGGGACATTTAGGAGTGGTGCCTACTAGGAAGAAGTTAGGTCACTGGGGGTGTGTCCTTGAAGGAGATACTAGGAACCTGGTCCCTTCTCTCTCTCTCTCTCTCTCTCTCTCTCTCTCTCTCTCTCTCTCTCTCTCTCTCTCTCTCTCTGCTCCCTGGCTGCCATGAAGGTGAACAGCTTTGCTCCCCAACACTCCACACCAGCTTGGTCACTGCAGACAGGACACTGCAAATGAAGAAGCCATGTTTTTGCCAAAGAGGTGATGGAATGAGGTGGGATGGAGAGCGCCTTTAACCTGATGATTTCAGAGCATCCTCACGTCCAGGGAGGTGGAGGAATGGGATGCAGCTTCGGGTTTGCTTTCCCCACTCTTCCATGTGTCATCTTCCCTACACACTGCCTTCCAGCGGAAATCAAGTGATGTTTCTATTACTAGCACCACTAAATAGGCACTGTAAACAGATCACAAACAACGAGTCTTTGTTACAAACACCCTATTTAGTTTGGGGCCCTGGATCCTCCCACACCTGGAGATGGATCATCTGTTTTAACAGTACTGCTTAAGAGGCAGCTGTCCTGTCAGGGGGAATTGGCTTAGAAATGGCACAGCTTGAGTGGGAGGGGCTTAATGGTGCATGCTGGAGATGTGGAAGCCCACATCCTCCCAACTTCACGTCTAACACTGACTTCAGTATGTCCTGAGAGTTCCTTCTCCTCTCACTGAATTATGTTCTTTGTCTCCCACTCCTCTGAGCTCTCCCAGAATCTCAGCTTTTAAAAGGTCTGAGACACTTAAATATTCTATTGTCTCCTTTCACGTAAAAGATGCCTGAAACTGTTGTAAAGATCACAGTGAGCACATATAGGCACACACAAACTCACACACGTACAAGGAATGAAAGAAGCTTTCACAGTGGGACAAAACAAGTCCTGGAAGTCTCATCTGAATGAGCACGGGATGTCACCATGACCCTAACAGCTAATGACAGTTTATATGCCTATGTGTTCCATGAAAGTAGTTTATAAATAGTAGCTATTAATAATCAATGTGAATTGCTTCCTGGGTGCCAGATCCTTTGCAAACCCTTGCTGTACACCATCTCCTTAATTCTCACATTCTACAATGTGGGTATTATCATTTCCATTTTACCAGTGAGGAAACTGAGACTCAGAGAAGGAGGTACTTGCCACAACAACATGCAGTAAAAACCAAGGTTGGCTGGGATTCATGATCATATCCATGTGTCTATAGCTGGAGGCGTCTCCTTATGAGTTGGAGGCCTAGGGATGCTGGCTTTCTGGAAAGTGATAGAAGGAACCTGGTAGCTTAAGCCTCTAAGAATAAAAATGGGCTTTTATAGTACAATTTCTAAGATCTATAAAACCAGAAATTCTCTAGTTGGGACCTCTGTGTCTTGGTGTGCAGCGCAGGAGTAGCAAAAGATAGCTGAGAGAATGACCCCAAGCACATGTCAGAGATATCTCAGGCTGCCCCTGCCATCACAGATCCACAGTGCTGAGTCTTAAGGGCAGGAAGACTTCAAGACGGAGTGCCTCCGGAGCCCACAGGAACTCAGGCCTGTACCACCTGGAGTGTCAGCAGCCTGCATTCTAGTGCAGCACCCTTCAGCCACCCCAGCCACTTTTCAAGCAAGGCCAGGTGCTACTCCAGTTAACACTGGAGGACACAAATCATAAACCTTAGAGTCATGCATGTGGCACTAGTTATGCAAGCACAGAATTTATGAGCTGTGGAGGAATGGTTACCTTCACTTAGTTTCCAAAAGATGTATTAGACAGTCTGAAGCTCAGGCAGAAACCTAAAGCAGGTGTGGAGCCAGGACAGAGAGTCCTCACAAGGGCAATGCCTAGTGGAGCCATGGGAATTGAGTCACCCCCAATGCCTAGAACTGCAGAGCTACCAGCCTGGGAGAGTTGCAAACGTGACACTCCAACGCTGCTGAGAGCTGAGTCCAGCAAAGCTATGGGAAATTATGCATCTGGAAGGCAGGACATGGAGTCAAAGAAGAATATTCTCAAGACTTGGACTTTAGAATTGATTATCCTATTGGGTTTTGAACTTGTGTGGAGCCTGTAACTCCTTTCTGCTTTCCTTTTATTCCCTTTAAGAATGAAAACGTCTATCTTATGCCTGTTCCACCACTGTATTTTGGAAGCAGATAACTTGTCTGGAAATTTGCCTCAGAAATAAAATTTAAAAATTTGCCTCAGAATGAACTGTACCTTAAGTTTCATTCACATGATGTTTCAATGATACTTTGAACTTTCCATTTAAGGGTTGATGCTGGAATGAATAAGACTTCCAGGAACCATTAGGGTGAAATTAATGTATTTTAAATGAGGGAAGAACAAGACCCAAGGGCAGAATGCTTTGATTTGAATGTGTCCCTCAAAAAAAGCATGTTGGAAACTTAATCTCTAATGCAAGAGTGATGATACAGCAAGAAGGACCTCCCCAGATGCTATAACAGGGACTCAGAGAAGCTTGTTTGCTAAAATCCTGACTCTACTTAGGCCTTCGAGCCCAGTGGGTAACTAAAAGCAGGATAAAGTTTGGCATTTCTTTTCATTTTGTATCTATCACCTTTATTATCTTAAACTCTATGATTTAATCAGCATGTTAACCCTTTAAGAAGTATTCATCTAAAAACTGGTGATACAAGGTTTATTAGACACAAATTTACCTAACTTGACTCATTCTCCTTCAAAACTAAGGCCAGATTTGCAGGGAAATTTGCAGCATCCTGTTTCAGTTGTCCTGCACATTCCAGGAACTGCCTTCCTGTTATGATTTAAATATTAGATGTCCCTCAGAAGCTCATCTGTGAGACAATGCAAGAACATTCAGAGGTGGAATGATTGGGTTAGGAGAGCCTTAACTTCATCAGTGTGTTAATCCCCTGATAGGTATTAACTGGATGGTAAGGCAGGCAGGATATGGCTGGAGGAGGTGGGTTACTGGAAGACATGCCTTTGGAGTATATATTTTGTCCTGGTGAGTGCAGCTTTCTCTGTTTCCTGGTGGTCATGTTCTGAGCTGCTTTCCTCTTCCACACCCTTCTGCCATGATGTTCTGCTTCATCCTGGTCCCAGAGCAATGAGTTGGCCATCTGTGGACTGAGACCTCTGAAATCATGAACACCAAAAGAAACTTTTCCTACTCTACATTGTTTTTGTCTTTTTGGTCACAGCAGCAAAAAAGCTGACTAAAACAAGGTCATACTGTACAATTTGAACTTTAATTATTTGTTTGTTTAGTCACAAACTTCAATTTGTAACCACTGTATGCCAAGTACCGCACTGACATTTAGAAGTAAGTATTCTGCGTAAGTGGTGATTCTCAAACCTCTAAGCAAAACAGTAAGGCCCCACTGGCAAACTACTTGGGAGGAACTAGAAAGAGCCCCCAATCCTCACCTCTACCCCCACCACTTCTAGCCCACTTCTCCCTTCTCAATCTCTTCTCCAGCTTGAGGTAAGTGACAGAGAGACTCAAAGAGCACTGAAAGGGCCAAGAGTCTTTTCCTTGGGACTAGGCAGCTGTTATGTGTGTGTGGAGGTTAGAAATCTTTTCACCTTGCCAAAACTTGACTGTGGGGCAGAAATACCACTTTAAGCCACAAAGCAGCCATCAGAAATAAAAGTGTTCAAATGTTGGCAAACGGTTTGTGCAAACAGCACCCCTGATCAAACCCCCCAGGAGTCACTTGGAAAGAGGCTGCAGCCTGCAGTTCACCCAAAACAAATCAGTTTTGCCTGTGCATAAAAAGGCATGTGACCTTCATTTAACCCCAGATATTCCATGTCACCTGAGGAGATGAAACCATTATCTGATTCAGAACATAGACTTATAATCAAAATGACAATGCCAATTTCTATAACATGCTATAACTTCGAAGTGCTTCCACATTCATGGGATCAGACATGGACAGAAAGTGAATTTGGAGATGTTGTGAATTTAATGATATTTTGTGGCAGGGCCTGAGCTTCTGCCCCTGAGAATTACTCAGCTGCATTAATATCCTGGCAGAGGTGAGGCAAAAGCATATCCAAACTTAGGAAATTGGCTGTTGTGTTTGGGGTTTTCTTAACAACCATAATTGTGCTCACTTGGCCACTTTCCTCCCCAGAGCTCAGGCTCTTTAATCACTTCTCACAAGGATCTGGGAAGTTGATAGATATTATGGTCCTCAGTAAAATGGCTCCAAAGAAGAAGAAATGGGTCAGAGATCAGTCAGTGGCTTGGCCCAAGGCTTAATGCTAAATCACTTTCGGAACAGGAAATCATCTTCAGAGAACAGGAATTTTGAGAGCCAGCCTCTACCCCAAAGGTAGGTTCCAAAGCCTGGCAGGTTGACCACCAAAAATCCAAAGTCTTTTTTTTAACTCCTAGAATCGGCACCATCAAGTCAGAGAGAAGAAATAAGTAAGTGTTGCCTAGTGCTTCCAGCAAATGAAAAAAGTACAAAAATCTAGCTAATTACTCAGGACATGTTGGCAGACACCTCTGCTTGTCAAATTCCTGGTTGTCTGAACAGTAATTTACATCTGAATTAATTTACACTGTGTGAGTTTTAAATACTTTTTTTTTTTTAAATAGCAGTAAAGATCCTAGCAGGAACTATGCTCTTTCTGAAAACTTCCTCTCCTTCACTCCTCATTTATTCACAGACATAGAAGACTCTGACGCAGGGCCATGACTCTTGTGTTTGGAAAGATTCTAACTGGGAATTCTCACCCAGAGTCATTTATGGCCATTACCTTACTCCAGGCTGCCTAACCCTAAGCCTGTTCCCCAGACCTCACATTCCTGCAGGGCATGTGTCTGAGGCAAAAGACCCTACGACAATCCAGACTCTATAAAACTTCAAAAAAATAACTTGAGGAAGAATAAAAGGAAATAGTATTTATACATTTTAAATTTTTCATTCATTCAACAAATATTCAATGACACTTTATCCTACCTGTCAGAATAGCCCCATTAGGTCTTAGGGACATAGATATCTAAAGATGTGTCCAAAAGTGCATGATGTCATCTCCACTCACAGGGAGCCAGCAGCAGCAGCAGTTCAGGGAAAGAAACATGAGGGGAAACATAACATAATATAGTAAATATTAAGGAGTGGGGTGGGATTGGAGTTGAATATATATATATATATATATATATACTACAATTTAAATAGGCAAAACTATAACTGTTTTCTATATCTTTTCTCATCTTGCACTCAATTCCAAGTGGTAACACACACACACACACACACACACACACACACACACACACACAGCACAAATCTTAAATTTTTCAGTAAAAGATAACTCAAGCTTTTCTAAATTAGAACCGTTTATTTTAGGTAAATAGTCACTCATTCTCCAGGTTCACATTTCTCATTAGGTCTGCTTCCTCTTCCCAAAGGAGCTCTGACCACACACCTGCTTCCTCCCCAGATGGTGCCTGGGTACAGGGGGACCTTCCTATCCTGATGGCATCAAGCATGAACTCTGTGCTCCACACACTGTCCCCTGGCCACAAGTGAGGTATTTCTGGTCTCATCTGGAGACTGATGTCCTGTCACTGGGTCTGCTGATGTGTGCCTGCTCCAACTTGGTGTCTGGAACACTGGTTTGGCCCCTAGGGTTGAAGCCCTGGATCCCTGGCCCTCCTTGGTATCCTCTCTTATCGGGGTCAGCTGCTCCTTCAGCATATCTGCATTCCCATTCAGGCCATATAAATTCCAATTCCTATTGGTAGCACAAGGACATGGACCACCAGAATCATGGCCCAGCATGGCCACCTGCTCCCACATTGCTTCCATTTTCTAGGTCTGCTGGACAAAGTACCACATACCAGCAGGCCTCAGATGACATTTATTCTCTCATAGTTTTGGAGACTAGAAGTCTTAAAATTTCCAGGGAGGCCCCTTCCTGGCCTCTTCCAATTTCTAGCAGCTCTGGTATTCCTCCACTCAGGGAAGCATCGATCCAATTCTGCCTCCATCTATGCATGGCCTTCTTTCCTGTGTCATTCTCTCCTCTTCCTATGGGGACACTAGTCATTGGATTTAAGGCCCACCCCCAAATACAGGATGATTTCATCTCAAGATCGTTAATAATTACGGTACCTATTTCTAAATAAGGTTACATTCTGAGGTTCCAGGTAAAAACAAATTTGGGGAAGGGGTCTGTTTAACCCACTGCACACACCATTGCTGTCACAACAGTCATACCAAATCTTCTCTAAGAGGCTCACAGACTCCAGGAGAAGCAGAGAACTTACCTAAACCCTCCAGAGACCCAGGCCATCTGGATGCTACTGGATCCTCGGCAGGGGTTCAGATTCCACCAGGAGAACCAGATCACACCCATGAAAAACTTCCCTATCTGCTCCATTTCTTCCCCAGAACTTGGGGAGGGTGGCTTTGCTTTTTCCTAAATCATGTCCTGAGTTCTCACTACACTCAGAATAAACATTCTATAATCTGCAAAGGCCCAGCTTGGCTCTTGTTATTTAAGAGTTGAGTCTCTTGATAACCCTTTTCTCTTTCAACAGTCTGCTTTCAAGACTAATGCCTGGTTATGGATTTTTAAATATTAATCTAATTTGAAGTTTAAAAGTAAACCATGATTCCTCTGTCCTAGGTCATCCCTACCATCCCTGGAGCCACTGATTCATGTTATTTGCCACTACAGGCCAACCAGGAACTTGGGACTTTCAAGAATGAAAGAACAGTGTTGTGGTTTAACATTACCAGTATACCGCTGGCACATCAGCTGTGAGTTCTACGGAAGCATGTATGTGGTCCCCAGAGGGGGCTGGGTCCTGTCTGGCACCATGCCTGGCATGGGGTAGATGTTCCTTATATACTGTGTTGAATGACTGGGGATATCTGGAAGGCTTCATGCTTGAGATCTTGAAAAATAAGTGTGTAGGATTTTGATCAAGCGAAGTAGCCAGGAAAGGCTATAAGAAAAAGGCAAAAGCTAATAAGAAAAGCACAAAAGAGATTGGTATCTCAGAACTTGTAAGTCCTGCATGACTGGGATAGTGGGAGATGACACTGGAAAGGTAAGCTGAGGCAATCACTGATGGGCTTGGGTGACATGCTGCAGAGGCGGGTTTTCAATAGGAAGTGGAGAGAGGTCATACAGGCCAGAAATAGAATGTGCTTTAAGAGTCATTCATATGAATTCACGTCTTATTAATCTCTAACACAGGGGAAACCAGCATGCCTGGAGGGGTTCTTTCCTGTCCTTTGGAGGCTGATGTCAGCAGATGGAGCTGTATCATTCCCATTCCTAAATATGCCCCTTTGGTCCTATCCTCCTGGACTTCAAGCTTGGCCAACCCACTGTGGCATTTCTGAGATTCCCATGTTTTTACTTATACTAAGCCTTGGGAAAATGCCACGCAGGCAACTAGGGCACAAACTAGGAATATTCCAAAGAAACAAACTATTTCAACAAACAAGAAATGCTTCATTTTTTTTTTCAAAATGGTTATAGCAAATCAAAATGCTGAATCATGGGGCCAAAAAAAATACACCAAATGACAAATACATTTGTTCATCAAATTCAAGTTTGCCATCCTGATAACTGCAAATGTGAATATTTTTGCCAGTCTTTGTTCCATGACAAAAAGAATCATCTTCCCAAAAAGGAAGGGTTTACATCAGCACTTTTTTCTCTGCCTTTTAATGAAACATTGTCTACTCCAGTAAAAAGGATTTGTGATGGAACCAGTTTTTCTTCCTAGTCCCCCAAAGACTTAAATCCACTTTTTCAAAATCAAGAAGTACCTTTCTATCTTAAACATTGTCAGGCATAATATTATCTCTGAGTCTCCCATTATTTACAGAGGTTCAAAGACGAATTAGACCTGCATTGTTTATGGGTACTATGTACCT
This sequence comes from Sciurus vulgaris, assembly GCF_902686455.1. NCBI lineage: Eukaryota > Metazoa > Chordata > Mammalia > Rodentia > Sciuridae > Sciurus > Sciurus vulgaris. The sequence goes on from NC_136473.1 coordinate 60,469,921, forward strand.
CTATGCCATAAAAACTTGGGGATTTTTTTTCTAATGTCTTTGCTGTATATATGATAGCTTTCTTTCAAAGGGGAGAACTGAACAAAAATGAAACTGGAAAATTATAATGGAATAGCTTTTATGATATTACTAACTGATAATATCTGAAATAACAATATATGAAAATATCCTTTTTAAAAAATATCTACAGAGTTCTCAAAGAACTATGTAGTCAGTGGAATTATTTCCTGGAAAAGTGTTGTAAGTGAGGCTGATGCAATTGTGAGTAAGTTGAGGAATCCAGCAAGTATGGTCTGAAATCATGAGAAATTTCCAACAATGAATGGGACAGTTGATAACTGAAGCTCACCCACTGATTCTGGTATGCAATTCAGATTTTATCCCTCCTTCTCCCACAAATCAGTCAAAATGTTTCACTCTCTGGTTGACATTTCCACCCTTGAGCTGGGACTCATGCCATCCCCTCAACTCATATCCCCACAAAAGCACACATCCATCAATTGCTCCTAGCACACGCTCCCAATCTTTTGAGACTCACATCAAGTCCTGCCTCCAAAAAAGCCTTCTCTAGTCACTCTTGATTCATTGGTACACTGCCAATGATCTCTCCATACTCTGAGTTCTTACCGTACTTTGTGTCCCTGGGAAAAGTAAGGAAATAAAATGAAGGGCCAGTGGAGGGATCAAGAAACCCAGACTCAAGTGACCCAGAGCAATTTCTTTAAAGTGGAATGCTTTAAAAACACATGTGAGTTTTCAATTCTCCTTAATCTATTTATGGAAACCACCAATGGCCCAGGTACTCCAGCAATACATCAGCTAGAGTCACATGGCTAAGTAACACAGAGAGAACTCAATAAAGATACCTCAAATAACAACTAAAAATGAGTAAAGTCAAATTCTTCTCCCACTATTGTTAAGAAACATTTAGGTGTATAGGGCCTCTAACCCTCTAAGCTTGTAGATCTGGCCATCTCAATGAGATTCAGTCTCCTTAGAAGGCATTTGGAACACCTTTTGATTCCTGAACCTGTCATTTGGAGTCCCCTATCCTGACCTCAACAGATTTCTCAAAATTCTTCTTCCAAACACATATTCCCACTCTCCAAGAGGAATTCAAGTGAATAAAGTTTCTTCCATCTCATTATATACATCCATAAGAAGAAAATTCTGTGGTGATTCAAACAGGTGAGCTGTGTTCAAGATTCATCATTATTTTAGATTAAAAATTAGTTGGGCCAGGTGCCATGCTGCACGCCTGTAATTCCAGTGACTTAGGAAGCTAAGGCAGGAGGATCACAAGTTCAAGACCAGCCTCAGCAACTCAGTGAGACCCTGTCTCTAAATAAAATATAAAAAAGGGCTGGGAATGTGGCTTAGTGGTTAAGCACTCCTGGGTTCAATTCCCAGTATGCCCCACCACCAAAAAATAGGTTGCTACATCATGGAGGAATACATACATTTTCTGTTCTTTTCTACCTTTGCATAATCTACTTGTCTCAGACAAACCCTATGAAAGAAAAAGGCAGTCACATCTGTCTCTTACAATAATAAGAAAGTGTTTGCCTCTAAAACTTTGCTAACACATTAACACACTTTAAGGTCTGGCCACATATGGCTAGCAGTAAAAGGAAATAAATAAACCCAGGAACAGCTGAAGGAAGCATAAAGAGAAGAAAAAGGATGTCTCAAGCCCTCAGCATATCAAAGCCAAACAGCTGAATTGTGTGTTAACTTTGTGAATGAAAAAGCAAGGATTGTTGGAAGGAACACCACCTTTCCCAGGCCCAGAGTCCCTCTGCCCAATTTATTTCATCATTACCCATTCCTATACGGCACATGCCCACCTGTCTTCTATGTGGAAAATGTTGCGACCTCACAGGCTCAGTCTGATTTCAGAGGTGTGAAAAGGCATCCCCGACATGCACCTCTAGGGTGCCGAGTCCTCCTCATCCCACTGTAATGAGGGATTGTAATGTGTAAGATTGACACGAACAATCTGTCTCTCAAACTCTAAGCTTATTATGAGTGACTTAAATGTCACCCCTGAAGATCCTTAACAAAGCAGATGAGCTAAAAATGTCCTTAACAAATCATCTTCCTAGAAAAGAAAAATGATGCCTGTCACCTTTAAAAAGCCAACCAGTCAATAACAAATAATGGGCAAGAAAGAATAACAATTCTTTTTTTCCCACACGACACAAACTATATGAAGTGGCACAGTTTTCAAAAGAGGAATGCAATTTACTTTAGTACAGTTTACTTTTCGTAAAGGAAGTTCATAAGGAGGTAACCAAATGCATGGGGCTTTTCACATTAGGAGCAATCGGTAATTTGTTATGCATTATTTGCACCAGTTAAGATACACAGTTCATTAACTAGCATATAGTAGAGACCTGTGGAAGTGGGGCAGAAAAGTAAAGGGTCTTGAAAAGAAGGATGGAAGGGCACAGAGCTGCAGTAATGATTCCTGATCCTTTCCCTACAATGATGTCTTTTTTAATAAACTTTAGGGTTATGGTTAATGATGGCAGGTTAAAGACATCAGCCTCAGTTATCTTGGTGAACTCCACAAAAAGCATAAAGAGAACAAAGAGACTAGGACAAAGACAAAAGCAACCATGGTAACAGAAACTGGAAAGCAGGTGGATAAGCAGATGAACAATTGACTTTTAAACCCTAAGAGAGAAAAGTCCCAGGGCTGGAGGTGTGGCTCAGTGGTAGAGTGCTTGCCTAAAATGTATGAGGTCCTAGGTTCAATCCCCAGCTCTGAAGAGGAAAAGAAAGAAAAATCCCAAACCAGCTAGAGGTACCTTTGGGAGTGGGTGAATGTGGAGTGACATAAAGGCTGTTTAAGATGAAGTTAGCCTTTTATCTGACCAAAAGTAGGGATGGTGTATTGAATTTGTGATTTTGAGAACTTCCCTACCTCCTCTGCCACCCCTCCAGACATTTTCCCTCTAGACAGGACACTGGAGGCACCTTCCCTGTAGAATCTTGTCCCAATAAAAAAAAAAAAAATGACCTAAAGATACTTATGTCAAAAGAAATAGTCCAGCCGGACCACTCAGTGAAGCTCACATGTGACAGGCCTCACCCAGCAAGTACATAGTTTCCATTGACTTTGAGTCTATGTATATTTGTGACTTCCACTCACAAATATACACAAAGGGCCTAGGATGGGGTATTTGAGGAAGACTTCCAAGATGAAAGAGAAGACAAAACAAAACCTATGATCTTAGAAATTAAAATTTTGATGATAAAATTGAACTCCCAAGGGTAAGAAGTTAATGTTGAAGAAATCTCTCAGAAATAGAGCCAAAGACAAAAAGACAGAAAACTGGAGAAAGAAAAAAGATATGAAAACAAAAACAGGACCCTTCAGGAAGTCAAATATCCGAACAAAAGGATTTTCAATAAAATGTTGTTCTCCACTCACTATATGGAAAAGAAACCAACTTAGAACTCATTGAGATTGCAGAGGGTGGAAGACAAGAATTTCCAGATTGAAAGGGCCTCTGAGATCCCAGGACGACAGATGAAAAGAGGAATATGTACTGAGAAATTTTATACCACTGGGAATAAGAGGAAATTCTATAAGCTTTCAGAAAGAATGAAAAGAGAGGAACAGAGTTTCAACAAAAAGCATAAAGAATCAGAAAAATATTGGATTTCTCAATAGTAACAGTGGAAATGATGCAGGTAAAACATTTTACAATCCAAACTTTATACAGTCAAATTATGATTTAGTGTGTGGGTAGAATAAAGACATTTTTAGGACATGTAAGAACTCAAAACACTTCCCGTGCAAACCTTCTCAGGAAGATAAGATATTAGAGGATGTGCCCCATCAAAGGGAGAGAATCAACAAAGAAGAAGACACTGGATCCAGGAAATAGATAATCAAACCTAAAAGAGAGGCACAGAGAATTTCTGGGATCATAGTGAAGGAAGCCCTTAGGATGGTTGCTATAGTTTGGATATGGAATATTCCCCAAAGGTCCAAAGTTAAAGGTTTGGTCCCCGGGGAGGCACTATTGGGAGGTGGTGGAATTTTTAAGAACTGAAATCACAGAAGACACAGAGACAAACCCACATAAATATAGCTATCTGATATTACACAAAGGTCCCAAAAACATATGTTTGAAAAAAGACAGCATTTTTAACAAATGGTGCTGGGAAAACTGGAAATCCATATGTAGAAGAATGAAATTTAGCCCCTATCTTTCACCCTGTACAAAAGTCAACTCAAAGTGGATCAAAGACCTAGGAATTAGACTAGAAACCCTGAAACTGCTATAAGAAAATGTAGGCCCAACACTCCAATATGTCAGAAGAGGAACCAACTTCTTAACAAGACTCCTAAAGTGCAAGAAATAAAATTAAAAATCAATAAATGGATGGCATCAAATTAAAATGCTTCTGCACAACATAGGAAATAAGAGCATGAAGACAGAGCCAACAGAATAGAAGAAAATCTTTGCTACTTGCTCCTCACATAGGGCGTTAACATCCAGAATATACAAAGAACTCAAAAAACTTCACACTAAAAAAACAAATAACCCAATCAATAAGTGGGCAAAATAACTAAATAGACACTTCTCAAAAAAAGAAATATAAATGGTCAACAAACATATGAAAAGAATGTTCAACATCTCTAGCAATTAGGGGAATGCAAATTAAAACTACATCTCACTTGAGTAAGAATGGCAATTATCAAGAATATAAATGACAATAAATGTTGGTGAGGATGTGGGGAAAAGTACACTCACACACTGCCGGTGTGACTGCAAATTAGTGCAACCCCTCTGGAAGGTAGTATGGATTCCTCAAAAAACTAAGAATGGAGCCACCATATGACCCAACTATTCCATTCCTCAGTATATATTCAAAAGGTTTAAAATCAGCATACTATGGTGATGCAACCACATCGATGTTTATAGCAGCACAATTCACAATAGCTAAGCAATGGAACCAACCTAGGGGCCCTTCAACAGATGAGTAGATAAAGAAAATGTGGTATATATACATAATGGAGTATTAGCCATAAAGAAGAATGACTTTATGGCATTTGCTGGTAAATGGATGGAACAGGAGACTATCATGCCAAGTGAAATAAACCAGTCCCCAAAAGTCAAAGTTCAGATTTTTTTTTCTGATATTGGAAGCTAATCCAAAACGAGGGGGAAAAAAAAAAAAAAAAAAAAAAAAAAAAAAAAAAAAGAGAGAGAAAGTGAGAGGAAAAAGTGGGGAAGAGGGAATTTCATCAAAATAGAGGAAAGATCAGTAGAGTAGACAAAAGGATTAAGAATGAAGGAACAGGAAAAGGGAAGAACAGTAGAATGAATCTGACTGAACTTTCATATGTACATGCATGGGTGTGGCACAGTGGATCCCAAAATCAGGTGTATCCACAGGACACTATTAAAAATAAAAGTAAACTGTAAATGGATGAAGGGAGATTTGTGAAATGGAGGGAGGGGAGGGGGGTACTGAGTACTGAATTAGAGTGGGCTGGGTTCCATGCTTTTGTGATTATGTCAGAGTATATCCTGGTATTGTATCATAAAAGAAAAAAAAAAAAAAAAGAAGTGAGGTCTAGTGTGAGGTCTTCAGGTCACTGCAGGGGTCAGTGGGACCCTAGCCCCTTTCTCTCCCTCTCTTTTTCACATCCCAGTCATGGGGTGAGCAGTTCTGCTCCACCATGTACTCCCACCAGACCAGAGGCACAAAGGCAATGGGTCTACTTAGCCAAGGCTTGGAATCTCCAAACCTCTGAGTCAAATCAGTCTTTTTATAAGTTGATTGTATCCAGTATTGGTTACAATAATGGAAAGGTGACTAAACACAATGAATGGCATATAATCATCCCAGCATGAAGCAGGTCATAAGATGCTGGAATCATCAAGATAATAAAATTGATAGAAATACTCTAAGCATTTAGGTACTATGCAGATTTATACACTGGAAATAGATTGGGGGAATGAATTAAAAGTTAAAAAAAAATAAACAACCAAATAAAAAAGGTAAATATTAACTTCAGGAAAAAAAATCAAAAAGTTTTACAGGAAAGAAAAAATAATCATAGTATACTACATGGTTCAGTTGTGAATAGCATTGTTTAAGTCATAAGAATACAAAAAAAAACTGTATATTGATCTAATCAAGTATTAAGGGTAATATATAAAGAAAATTAAATTCCTCTCTTTCTTAGTGAAAAGTAAGCAGATTATTTCTAACACCAAAACATCAAGAAACATAAGCATGCTGTTTAGAGACATGGAGGCAACTAGCAAAGGATTATAAGTATTTACTTGTAAAGGGCAGGAAATGTGGAGAAGATGGGAGTGGAAGGAAGATTCCTATCAAGATTTTCATTCTTACTATTTGGCTCCTTAAACTATGTGCATGTTTAACTTTGTTTTTACAAAACTATTTTTAAGTAAAATATAATTATGAATACCTCCCTGTGTACTGACTGAGAATTTGATAAAAGCTTTTATCAATAATACATTTTAAAATACATTTGAACTCCATTAATAAGAGTGGAATGTACATACCCTGGAAAAACAGACACATCATGTAAGCACAAAACGTGTAATGGATTCATTCACAGATGTTGTTCAGTACATATTTAAATTTGCTCACCCTAGCTGGGTGCAGTGACGCACACTGTAATCCCAGCAGCTCAGGAGGCTGAGGCAGGAGGATGGAGAGTTCAAAGCCAGCCTCAGCAAAAGAGAGGTGCTAAGCAACTCAGTGAGACCCTGTCTCCAAATAAAATACAAAAAAAGGACTGGGTATGTGGCTCAGTGGTCAAGTGCCCCTGAGTTCAATCTCCAGTACTCCCCCCCCACCAAAATTTGCTTACCCCCCATGCTTTAGTATTTAAAATTTAGCCTCCCTAAACCTTAGTTTCCCATATTTGGTGTCAAGAGTAGACATGGTTGTTCATTTGCTCTTTGGGTTCCATAAGATCCATCTTTTTAATAAAGTCCCTTTTATATGTGCTGGACTGACTATGTGTCTAACATACCCTGCAGAAAACAGTGAAGGAAGGTACACTACACTGAAGTTGCACAGTTGCACAATCTGTAAATCACAGACAAGATCTGAAACTAGTCCAAAGGACATTCCATTTTGCTACAAACTTACAGATCCTCAGAATTTTGCCTCAGCAACTCTTTAAACTCTTTAAATAACTTATTAAAATAGCTCTGTCTTTAGGAATGCCTTGTCTCATCAACTATAAGTTACTATTACTTTGACAGTGAAGCTACTTAATAGATTTAAATTTGCAAAGCCAGTAGATGAAATGTTACTTTTTATCTAGTGACTAGAAGAAGCAGTTCCTTTGGTTATGGCCACAGAGTCCTATCAAGCTTGTTTTTCCCATCCATGAATACCCAGAGAGACTAGCACATGGTCTTAGTATACATGCTTTTCATGTATAATTCATAAACAAAAATACTATTAAAATATACCAAAATAAATGAAACAAACATATACTTCTCAAAATAAATACAAGAAGTCAATAATTATTTGAAAATTTTTTCATTGTATTTAGCAATTAGGAAATGCAAATTAAAACTACTGAGATTTCATCTCACACCAGTCAGAATGGCAGTCAACAAGAATAAAACACTAATAAATGATGGAGAGGACATGGGGGGAATGGATCACTTTTAGACTCTTGGTGGGGTTGTAAATTAGTACAACCACTATGGAAATATGTATTGAGATTCTTCAAAACACTAGGAATGGAACCATCATTTGACCTAGTTTTACCATTCCTCAGTATTTATCCCAAAGAATTGAAGTTATCATACCATAGCAATATATATTCATGTTTATAGGAGCCCAATTGAAATAGCCACATAATGGAATCAGTCTATCAATGGATGAATGGATTAATAAAATGTGATATATAGATAGATAGATAGATAGATAGATAGATACACACACACACACACACACACACAAAATGGAGTTTTAGTAAGCCAAAAAGAAGAATGAATTTATGTGATTTGCAGGAAAATGGATGGAACTTGAGAGCATTATTGTTATGGTTTAGATGTAAGATGACCCCAAAAGTTCATATGTGAGACAATTCAGGAACATTCCAAGGTGAAATAATTAGAAGAGTTGTAACCTAATCAGGTGTGTTAATCCATTTGATGGATTAATAATTTCAATGGATTAGTGGGTTGTAACTGTGAGCAGGTAGGGAAGTGGCTGGAAGAAGTGGCTCCTTGCACTCAAACTCTCTGTGCTTCCTGGTTGTCATGAACTGAGCACCTTCCTTCCGCCAGGCCCTTCCATCATGATATTCTGCCTCACCTCAGACCCAGAGCTATGGAGTTGTTCAATCACAGACCGAACCTCTGAAACTGTGAGGCAAGATAAACTTTTTCAAAGTTGTTCTGACTGTTAGGTCTTGTGGTCACAGGTACAAAAAGGTAGCACAATTATGTTAAGTGAAATAAGCCAAACTCAGAAAGTCAAGGGTCATATGTTTTCTCTCACATGTGGAAGCTAGAGAGAAAATGAAAAAGAAAGGGGTAAAGGATATCCCATGAAAATCAAAGGGAGACCAGTGGAGTAGAGGAAAGGGACCAGAGGGAGGGAGGCAGGGAGAGAAAGAGGAAATATTAAGGAATAATACTGCATGTATGAATATATGACAAATAATTCCACTATTATGAATAACTATGATGGGTCAATATGAAATAATAGAAAAATGAACATTGTTGAATGAATCAGAAGCACCAGCAAAAGCTATTATTGTATACATGTATATGTGCTTGCAGGGAGGAAAAAAGTTCCAACTATTCCTGACTTTCCACAATATGCTAGCAAAATAGCTTTCTTTAGTTTCTAGGGGTTTGTGTCTATAATATTTGCAACTTTCTAAACTCTTTGAATAAAGAAAAACAATGTGGAATAAAGTCCCTCCAAAACAAGTAACTTCTGCCTGTGAGTAGGAAGGAACACATATAAGAATGGTCATTTAAGTTCTATCTGTAATTGTTTTTAAAAATGGAAGCAAAAGAATGTCCATCCATATCAGAATGAATAAGTAAATACACTGCAGTATATTCACACAATGTAGTGCCATATGATAATGAAAATGATGCACAATAGGGTGGATGAATTTCAAGTTCAAATATATGAGTGAAAAATGCAAGAAATTTCACTCAAATATTTGAGTAAAAGTTGCAGAAAACTCACACAGTATGATTTCAATTGTATACAGTCCAAAGTCATGCAAAACTAAGCAATTTATTGTTTTTAGACTATAGAAAAGAGTGAAAAGGTACTTCAGAAAGGAATTGAAGAATAAATGCAAAATTTAGGAGAAGGGCTATATCTGAGAAGGGAAGGGAAAGGACTCCAGAAAGACACAAGGGACCCAAAGATGATGCTAAATGCAGGTGCTCCCTCCATCAGAATTCTTCACACATTACATATATTTTATGAATATTCTTTATGAATATCTAATCAAAACAATTAAATGAGACAATGCCTAAGTAAAACACTCAGCTTGGTGGCTGGCATATATTAGGTGCCTATTCTTCTCATTTTTGCTCCACTATAAATATTTTAAAACAAATTTAAACAAAAGTAAATAGTGGTTATCTTGCAACTCCAACAATAGCTGACAGGTTGAAGAATGCCACAGGATTGAATTCCAAGTCTGAAGTCAAGAACTTCCAAGGCCCCTCTGCTCCCTGTTCCCAAACTTACAACACCCCATCAAGGTCATTTATACCAATTCAGCTAACAATAGACATCTGGAGGTGTTTTGTTCTTTCCTCCACCTTGATTTCTACCTCTAGGTTCTCTTTTTGAATAGAAAATAATGCTTTGGTGAAAACCATGAGAGAAGCCAAAGTCCTGTCCTGGAAGAAATAAAAATTGAGGAACAATGGGGACCTGAAAAGTAGCATACTCAGTCCAATTTTGTCCTGCATCACTACAGAAAAGGAGTAAAGATAATGATTCGCTCAACTCCTGCTTTTGGAGTACAATGCAGTCCTAATATCATAAAGCCCTAAATTAGTTTTAAAACATGTTATGCAAGAGACCCCAAACCAAGGAGAGCTGCAGGCAATGTTGACATTTTAGTAATAGAGGCTCTGACATTGGTCTTTTCTCTACAGTTTTGCCTTTTCTCTCTCCATAACCACGAAGCATCTTGGAAAACAAACAGACAAACAAAATATACAGGTTTTATTATTTCATCCAAACACATTTCAAAGAAGTGGCATTAAGACAATTGAATTTTTAAGTTAATTAAAATAAGGGGAAGGAAAAAAAAAGAAAAAAACAAGAAAGCCAGGCAAAGACAGTTTTTGCTGGTGTTCATAAGTTAGTGACAAGGGAGAAAAGAAAAGGAAAATGAGCTCACCCAACCTTTTCGGTGTGGGGGAAGCCAAATGATAAGTAAGAGGGTCCACTCATTGCTCAATCATTAAGTGTCTACTGTGTGCCAGGCTCTGTGCTAGGAAAAATAAACATAGTCCCTGTCTTGTGAAGAATACTGCTTAGCAGGGAAAAGCAAGAAGCAAACTGGTGCTACCTGGTGTGAGGAGGAAGCAGGGGTTGCCATGGGAGCACACAACCCCAGGAGACATCTAGCCCCAAACTCTAAAGAGGGGTAAGAGTTAGCCTGATTCTGCCCGCTGAGAGACGGGTATATAGAGTAAGGGCAGAAAGCCCCAATCTAGAGAATGGCAGATTTGGAGGTTCATTTAACAGGAAGATAACTCAATCAGAAGATCTGGGACAAAGAATGTAAGAAGGGAGGTCGGTGCCAGGCTCATGTGCTCCATGATTTATGTCCCACAGAAAAAATCTGGAAAATGCACAGCCTTCTACCTTCAGAGACCAACTCAGGATTCATCCACCCCATCTGTATTTCCCATAGTGCTTTGCACTCTTGCATAAATCTCTCAGCTGCAGATATCACAAGGGATGGAAGGTCTGGTTACGACAGGACAGAGATTCAAGGTACACACACACAATAAAAACAGAAAACACAACATCAAGATTTTTGCAAGAAAAAAAATCTATCAGAGAGCGACATGCCCACACACTCACATCTACAAACTCCTACAAACTCCTCCATTACTTTAAGAGGGGATACAAGCATTGCAAAATCTATTTTGGGAAACAGTGACCCGCTTTATTGCCTGTTATTGAGAAAAGCTTTGATGAAGTGAGTCAGCTGGGCTTTTAGGTTTCCATATCTGCTCACACAGAGCATAAAGGTCGTTTGTAATATGAGACTGACTAGGACTAAGAGAGGTAGCCAATGTCTGCCCCCTACTTATTTAGCCCTGCAATATCCCACCTTCTGATGGCAGCTCTCTGGCCCTTCAAGCCAGAATCTGTCAGGAGCCAACTGAGCTATATCTGTCCAGGTACGTTATACATTTGTTTCAACCATAATTATTCCTTCTTGCAGACAGAACTAGTCTGCATTTTGCAAAGCAGGGCAATCCCACCCAGGCTCATGGACCAGGCGGCTGGCAGAGTGCAGTGAGGTAGTTCTACCATCTGGTAATTAGAAAAAAAACCCTGAGGCTCATACATACACCCCTCAGCTCTTAAGCTCCAGACCTCACCAAAGTAAACCAAGTAGTTACACCTCCATCTAATGCTGTTCAGCCCCTCTACTCACATGAATTCATTTTATGATTTCTCATCCTCTTCAAATTAGCCCTTGATATTCATTTTGGCCTGATCTCACCAGGATAAAAATGCTGGGTTGTCAGAGGGAGGGATTGAGAGTTGGAAGCAAAAAAAATCCATAGTGTGATTTGTCTTGAAGTTTCCACAAGCCCTGGTGTTGGCCTTAACTGCTTCTGTCCAGAGGCAGCAGTGCTAGAAATAATAATAGATTAATAATGATAATAATAATAATAATGTCATGGTTAAAGCTAAATCATTCTCTATTTTTGTCATCTTAAAAAAAAAAAGATATCGCTGCATTTTGGATCTTGAATGTGCCCCCAAAGACCCGTGTGTTAAAGACTTTGTCCCCATTTTGGTGCTATTTGAAGGTGAAGGAACCTGTAAGAAATGGGGTCTAATCTCACATCTATAAGAATGGCCATCATCTAGAATATAAACAATAATAAATGCTGGAGAGGACGTGGTGAAAAAGGAACACTTTTATATACTGTTGATGGGACTGTAAATTAATACAATCACTATGGAAATCTGTATGAAGGTTCCTCAAAAGACCAGCAATAGAACCACCACATGATCCAGCTATTCCATTCCTCAGTAATTATCCTAAAGAATTAAAATCATCATACTACAGCTATACATGTATACCCATGTTCACAGCAGCACAATTCACAATAACCAAACCATAGAATCAGTCTTACTGTCCATCAATGAATGAATGGATAAAGAAAATGTGATACACACACACACACACACACACACACACACACACACAATGGAGTTTTATTCAGCCATAAAAAATAATTTAGTCATTTGTGGGAAAATAGATGAAACTAGAGACCATTATGTTAAGTGAAATAAGCCAAAGTCAGAGGGTAAAGGGTCATATTTTTCTCTCATATGTGGAAGCTAGAAAAAAAAAAAAAGGAAAAGAAAGGTGGGAGGGATCTCATGAAAATAAAAGAGAGATCAGTAGAGCAGAAAAAAGGGACCAACAGGGAGAGGGGAGGGGAGGGAAAGGGGAAATACTGAGGAATGATACTGAGCAAATTATATTGCTATATTGTGTGCATGTACAAATAATGTAACCACAAATCCCACATTATGTACAACCAAAATGCACCAACAAAAAAAAGGCGGAGGTTAAAAAAAAAGTAGCAGGTCCTTAAGGGAAGTTTCAGGTCACTGGGGGCATGCCCTCAAGGGGGACTGTGGGACTCTGGTCTTTTCCTCTTCTTCTTTTGTATCCTAGTCATGAAATAAACAGCTTTAATCTACCTTGTATTCTCCAGCATGATGTGCTGCCTCACCACAGGCTGAAAAGCAAAGGGACCAACCAGCCATCAACTGAAACCGCCAAAACTGGGAACCAAAATAAACCTTTCTTCTGTATAAGTTGATTAATTCAGGTAATTGCTACAGTAATGGAAAGCTGAGTAATACAGATGTGTTCTAAACTGATAGTGATTGTTTCTCCTATCACTATGTGCCAATAATGCCTAGCACATAGCAGGCATTTTGGAAATGTTTACTGATGTTAGAGGATGAAAAACTGGCACAAGTGCCTGCTTGTTTAGAAAAGGAAGTTCCAAGAAATCAAAGACCTAGAGGCACAGGCCTGGACTATCCAGCATAGGGCACATTTCAATGTATAACTGCTCAAGGGAGCCCATTCTGCTAAATCAAATATAAGCGTGACTTGTATATGGGCCCTTTTAATGCAGGGTCATACCCCTCTCTTGAATCTCATCTGGTAATCCCCTGTTAGAAAAACATATTCACCCTGTAGATTTTGTTGAATATTTTGTCCTCTCTGTGGGAAGACATTTGGAGATGCCACTCAGCAACAGACACTTGAGGGACCAGATGGCTGGTAAAACAGAAGGCTATTCTCAACCCAGGGCCAAAAGGAAAGCTGGAAGGCAGAGCCCAAATTTAGTTTGAAACCTGGTGCCCAACAGTGTAAAATTAGAAACTCCTTTGAACCATCTGGATCTTTTAAATAAATACCTGTCTGTCTAATCCTAGAAATGGAAAGACCCTGACTTTTCCTCAGATACAACATCTGGCCCATCCTAGCAGCCATAGGAGAAGCTTAATACAGCTAGCTAATCAAAACTATGTTAATGGCTGTCATTCTAAGGATTCTAAAGTTCTTTGGAATCTTTCTGATTCTGACACTTCTTTCACTCTTTTCTTCCCTCCACCAAATTCCTTTTTCCTTACCCTGAATGAATCTTGAGTATACACATGCATACATGAACATGTTCACACACATGCATGCACACACACTGTACCCCTATCTAAAATTTTTCAGTGTATTACCATCCTTCCACCAACCCATCCATAATGTTCTTTCCTCCTCTATACCTCTCCACTTTCTATCATTTCTCCCTCCCCTTTTCTGACAGTGATATAATTTTCTGTGACCCCAAAAATATCAAAACTTCACTCTGCATGAAGTTACCACTTCTAAGTATTATGAAACACAGTGTCCCCAGCCAAATCAGTGTACATTTCAGACCTTCCTCACCCAAATCCCCTTTTCCAACAGGGCAAACATGGCCTTCAAATCTCTCCCACCACACACAGTTTACTATATGCTGACCCTACTTTGACCTTTTACCTTGACTGGAGATGACATAACCTAACCAACCTAACCAATTTCTTCAACCAAATCTTCATCTCTTGGAAAGAGAAGTAAAAAGAGAAGCTGGAGTGGGAGGGTTGGCAGTAAATACTCCAGGAAAGGACAAGCCAGTAAAACCTCCCTTAATTTGTCCCTTTGCTCCCCCATTCGAAAGGCCTACAAAAAAGTAATACACTCAGTAAACTGTTAAAGTTCAACACAAATGTAACCTAACATTGTTATTTTGCATAAAAAAACCTTAATATCATAGAACTAATGTCATCAAATGAGCTCCTCCTCTGTGATAAGTTGATTGTGTCCACTCTTGGAGTCATATTCTACTCCACACTCCCCTTGTCTTCCATGTTTCAGGTACAAGTTTCCACTCACTCTTCTTTCAGAAAGACCTTCAATCATTCTCTTTACCTATTCTCTTTTAGCCCAGCTTTCTGTCACTCTAACACTGAGGCATAACTTTTCTCTTATTCTAGGAACTGCCCCTATTCTATATCCGTGTGGATCCTCCAAGAAGCAGACACCAGAATGGGATTAGAAATACAAGATACTCCTTGGGACAGATTCCCAGGAAGAATGGAGAACAAGGGATGGAGGGAGAGAAGGAAAGAGGGAGGGGAGGAGAGAGAGAGAGAGAGAGAGAATATGAATGAATGAATGAATAGGCAAGGAGAGCCCTCATATTACACCTGAGTGACACTTGTGACAGAAAAAAAGATAGAAAGAGCCTCAGACCACACTGCAGTTCTAGTACAGTAGTGGACTGGTGGGCGGATCCAAGCCTAAGTTCCCCATTAGAGGAGCCCCACATCCAACAGAAATGGTGCTCTGTGTTCAGACAGGGACAGCCTGGGGCAAGCATGGCTTCAGCATAGAGTAATGGGGGAAAGACTGTTCTCAACAAAGGTACAGGGACAATAGATATATAAGCGGAAAAAAACTGCAACTGACTCCCTCCCACACCAGTCCTCCAAATAAGTTTCAGATAGGTTGGAAATCTAAATATGGAGACAAAAATTATAAAGCTTTTAGAAAATAATATAGGAGAATTCATGGCTGAGAAAGGAAATGTGAAAACCATAAAGTTAGGGGTAAGTTGGAATACATTAAAATGTAGAAGTTTCATTTATCAAAATTAAGAACTTCTGTTTTGATAAGCAGAAGAGAGTGAAAAGACAAACAAGAATGGGAGAATGCAGGGCTGAGGCAGAGCTCAGTGGCAGAGTGCTTGCCTTGCATGTGTGAGGCACTGGGTTTGAGCCTCAGCACCACATAAAAATAAATAAATAAAATAAAGGCATGCTGTCCGTCTACAACTTCAAAAAAATTATTTTAGAAAGAATGGGGAATGTAGTTTTAATACATGTAACTAAGAGAAGGCTCATAATGAACTTGTATAAATATTACTAAAAGGTAATTAAAAACAAAACAACAAGGGCTGGAGGTGTAGTTCAGCGGTAGAGCACTTACTTAGCATGCACCAGGCTCTGGGTTTGATCCAAGCACCACCAAAAGGAAGAAACAGGAAAAATAAAAAAAAATAAAAAAAAAAAAAAAACAGAGTACCCAGTATAACAAAAAGATATTTGGACAGGTTTTTCACAAAAGAAAATATCCAAAGGGCCAATAAACATGAATGGGTTTAATAAGTGTTGACTATCATCAATGGTGAAGGAGATACAAATTAAAGTCACAATTAAATATCACTATACTATCAACTGCATGGTTAAATTTTTTTAAAACTGTTAACAAAATTCTAGAGAGAATATGAAGCAGCAGAAGTTCATAAGAGTGACTGAAGAGAGTGCAAAATGGTTCAATCATTTTGGAAAACCGAATATCAACTATTAAGCTGTATTTTGCTTACCCTGTGACCCAGAAGTTCCAGTAGGTGTGGAAGTACCTAGAATTGATATTGCATAACATAAATGTGCCTATGAAAATACATGCACGTGAATTCTACACCAGCATGAGTCATCATTATTAGCATGAGGCAAGTATCCACCAAGCGTAAAATCGACAAATAATTGTGGTATGTTCATCCTGTGACATAACATAGTGATAATGAATGCACCAAAGGCACACCCAACAATATGGATCAATTTCACAAATTTCTGAGTGACGCATATTCTAAAATTATCCAGAGTTCAAAGACAAGGGAATAAAATGCATACTTAAGTGGTAAGACTATTGAAAAATGCAAGGACATGAAGACATAATAGCAATAAGAGTCACAGCAGTGGTTACCTTTAGGGGAAGAATAAGGGCACAACTGGGAAGGGGTGCCCAGGAGCTTCTGTGGGATACTGGTAAGAGTCTGGTTTTGACTTGAGTATCTGTTTTGTAATAATTTGAAAAAGTTAACTAATAGATTTTATGCACTTTTCTTAATTGTGTTATTTTTGCAACTGTTTTTAAAGAAGAGTTTCTTCAGAAAAGAGAGAGAGTCCTGCACAGTGTCATGCACCTGTAGTCCCAGCCTTTAGGACACTGAGGCAGGAGGGTCACTTGAGTTCAGAAGTTCTAGGACAACCTGAGAAACATAATGAGACATAATTCTTTTTTTTCCTCAAAAAAAATAAAAATTAAAAAGAATGGAAAGGGAAATGAGGAACAATATAGATAGACCCAGCTCCCACTCATAAGAACTTAAATATTCCAATACAGAATATGTGAAAACTGTAGCTAAATAGAGGGAATAAAAGATTAATCACAAATAAATTTATTAAGGTATTTTCACTTTTTTAACAAAAGAAGTAGGCAACAGAAGGTACTGTTAATAGAAACAGCCTTTGACGCAAAACTGTCTGCCTAGAACCCCATTTGAACAGAGAGTTGAGATGACTCTGCCTCACTCCTACCAGGTAAGGGCTTCCCCCTTCTCGCCTCTTCACCTGGTTTGCGGTTAGAATTGCAAAGAAAGACAACACCATGACTCATAATGGCAAAAGATGATTGATGGCTAATTTTACCAAGGTACTTTAGGTGCCACCTTGCAAAAGGTGCTTTCAGTACTCTGATAATTAATGGGTGTGCTGGCAGGCACTTTCTCATTCAAAGACATTTATTTCTTAATTAAAATGACATGCAAATGTTAACATTTATTAATTATCTTCCTAGTTCACAGCAATATAATTAACTGACTTCTAACAGCTGAAAATGATATTGCCATCTTTTACAAGTTGCAGCATTGGGTCTAAATGAAAACGTGAAGTTGGAAAAGTTGTTCTCATTTCACAGTCTCTCCCCACATCTCACCTCAGTGATTGCTTACAAAGTGGTTATAATAATTCTTCCCATCCCTGTACACATGCCCCTTTGCAATGTGACTTTGTTGCCATTCCCATCAAGAGAAGGGCATCTTTACCAGCCAGGGCCTTACTAAGGAGGAAGAGTAGTAGGAGCAGTTTGCTCCCATGGGGAGGAATATTTTATCACATGGCTTAGCATTTGCCAGCACCCAATGATAATAAAATATGAACAACTTTTAGTTAGTTTCATTATTGACTTTCAATTCTCTACAGAAAGAAATCTAGGAGCTGCACCCCTTCCACCTCATCTACCCCTCACTATGCTACTTCTTCTCTATTCCTTGATCTTAATGGGCCTGTGACTTGCTTTGACCACTAGAATGTGGCAAAAAATGACACTTAGGGACTTCCAAGCCTAGACCTCAAGAGATTTGCAGATCTTGCTCTATCTTTCTTGGAACTTGAGACCACCATGTTGAGAACCTCAGTCTGGCCTCCCTGGAGATTAGACATATCAAAGTGCATTCCTGGGTGGTTTTGATTTGCATTTCTCTAATTACTAGAGATGTTGAACACTTTTTCATATACTTGTTGATTGCCTGTATATCTTCTTCTGTGAAGTGCCTGCCCAGTTCCTTAGCCCATTTATTGATTGAGTTACTTGTAATTTTGGTGTAAAGTTTAAGTTCTTTATAAATTTTGGAGATTAGTGCTCTATCTGAAGTGCGTGTGGAAAAGATTTTCTCCCACTCTGTAGGCTCTCTTTTCACATTATTGATTGTTTCCTTTGCTGAGAAAAAGCTTTTTAGTTTGAATTCATCCCATTTATTGATTCTTGCTTTCATTTCTCACACCCTGGGAGTCTTGTTAAGGAAGTCTGGTCCTAAGCCAACATGATGAAAACTTGGGTCTACTTTTTCTTCTATTTGGTTCAGGGTCTCTGGTCTAATTCCTAGTCCTTGATCCATTTTGAGTTGAGTTTTGTGCAGGGTGAGAGATAGGGCTTTAATTTCATTTTACTGCATATGGATTTCCAGTTTTCCCAGCACCATTTGTTGAATAGTTCATCTTTTCTCCATTGTATGTTTTTGGCTCCTTTGTCTAGTATGAGGTAACTGTATGTGGGTTTGTCTCTTGTCTTCTATCCTGTACCATTGGTCTACCTGTCTATTTTTGTGCCAATACCATATTGTTTTTGTTTCTCTGGCTCTGTAGTATAGTTTAAGGTCTGGTATTGTGATACCTCCTCTATCACTCTTCCTGCTCAGGATTGTTTTGGCTATTCTGGGCCTCTTATTCTTCCAGATGAATTTCATGAATGCTTTCTTTATTTCTATCAGTAATGTCATTTGGGCTTTTAATTGGAATTGTGCTCTAATTAGAATGGCCATTATCAAGAATACAAGTAACAACAGGTGTTGGTATGCATGTGGGGGAAAAGGCACACTCATACATTTCTGGTGGAGTTACAAATTGGTGCAGCCACTCTGGAAAGCAGTATGGAGATTCCTCAGAAAACTTGGAATGGAACCCACCTTTTGACCCAGTTATCCCACTCCTCGGCCTATACCCAAAGGACTTAAAATCAGCATACTACAGTAACGCAGCCACATCAATGTTTATAGCAATTCAATTCACAATAGTTAGATTGTGGAACCAACTGAAATACCCTTCGATAGATGAATGGATAAAGAAACTGTGGTATATATACATAATGGGATATTATTCAGCCATAAAGAAGAATAAAATTATGGCATTTGCAGGTAAATGGATGGAGTTGGAGAATATCATGCTAAGTGAAATAAGCCAATCCCAAAAAACCAAAAGCAGAATGTTTTCTTTGATAAATGGATGATGATACATAACAGGGATGGGGGTGCAGGGGGTAAGAAGAATGGAGGAACTTTGGAATGTGTAGAGCAAAATGGGGGGTCAGGGTGGGGGAAGGAAAGACAGTGGAATGAGACAAACGTCATTACCTTATGTACCTGTATGATTACATGAAAGATGTGAATCTACATTGTGTACAATCATAGAATTGAAAAGTTGTATCCCATTGTATACAATGAATCAAAATGCAGTCTATAAAAATAAATAAAAATTTTAAAGTGCATTCTACTATCATATATAACTAAAACAAATTTAAAAATTTGTTTAAAAAGAGACAGAAAATATGGAGAAAGAGGTCCAGCTGATAGCCACTGCCCACTATCAGAACATGTAAATGGGGCCATTTTATATCACCAACCCCGTGCTGACTACTAGATGACTAAAGCCACATGAGCCACTCCAGGTGAGATCAGCAGAACTGTCAATCTGAACCCAGCCCAATGATTGTGGATCCACAAGTTTGCAAGCAGTTCAAATGGGTTGTTTGAAGTCACTACATTGGGTTCTCATCCTAGTTCTGCCTCTTAGCAATGAAACCATAAAGTTACTTGACTCTTCTACATCTTTTTCCTTATCTGTAAAATGGAGATAACAGTACCTTCTATAGATGACCATGGCAAGACAGAGGCACTAAGAAGGGAAAGGTACAAACACCAGGATGAGTTTGAACACACCCTGCTGGAGGAATCCCTGAGGCAGGGATTAAGAACTGGTTGATGACTCTTGGACCCCTTGATCCCACATCAAGGGAGTAAAGGGAAAGACAATTTTGTAAGGAAGTTTTCCTTGGGGAAAGAAAACTACTGTGCACCTCCTTCCAGGAGAGGAGGGTACTATCTCTTCACATATGTTTAGAGGCAGAGTCTTCACTGAGGTGTATTAATTCAGCTTGAACTCACTACAGACATCTTGAGTCATAACTGCCATGATCACTCCCGAGTATTCTGATCAGGTTTGCCTGCATAGTTTCCTAGCACACTCTAAAGAGACAAAACCACACTATAAAGTGACATATGGAGGTTTATAACTGGACCCTGAGCACCAGGATTGTGCTTAACACTTTTTGATATTAGGTTGAGATAAACCAGGTATATTCTGGCTTGGATAAAGTCACTTTTGTCCTGACTGCTTCATAAGCCCCCTTCTTTCTGACACAAATTATAGGAATTCATTTGGCTTTGCTGCTGCCCAGGCCCACAGTTCTGTCAGTAAGTTCCCAGTAAACTGCTCGCTGTGCAATCCTAGATCTGTCTACCTCCCTATTTGGTCTCACAGAAACTTGGGGTAAGTTCTCATACATTGGGACCAGGTTGTTCCAGAACACAAAACTACTAAAGGAGCCGGAGATGTTCTCCTTGTCCTTCCTGTACACCTTAGAACTGTACCTTAGAATGTAAAACAGTGGAATGAAGGGCTGTATCAAGGACATAATGTCTCTCCCCTCTGAAAGCAGCAGAAAGGATTCAAGTATCTATGAGAGGGACAGGGTCTACTGTTTTGGAGCCATTTTAACCTCTGTCCAGGAAGATCACCTGGAAGGTGAGGAGACCTGCCTGGTGAGCAGCTATGTGGAAGGTGCAGGAGCAGCTGGAGGTCTAGAGAGCAATTCCACATCCAGGAAGCTGGTGCCTAATGAGTCCAACAAAGGCATTTGCGAAGATTCACAAGAAACAAATCAGGTTTAAATAGGTACCAGTTCTAGAAAGCACAAAGCCAGCCTTTTCTGAATAGTACCTATGAACTAGGCACTATAATTATCATTCGACAAACTAGAAATGGACGCATGGAGAGTGATTTCCCCAAGGTCATACAGAAGTGCCAGAGCTGGGATGAGAACTTTAGGATGTCTGATTACAAAAGCAGAATCATAACCACTGTGCTACTCCAGATGACCTGGTAGAATGTGTGGCAAAGCAGACAGGCACCAGCACAAAGCCAAGAACAGAGCCAAGTGATACAAAGAGATAGAAAAACCAAGCCATAGGCATGGCAGACCCTCCATTATCCCAGGAACAAAACTGATGCCCCATGTAGGCAATGGACTGAAACAACCGAATGAGGGAGCACTTAGAGATAAAATCAATGTATCACATACCGTGTCAGCTACAATGTATGCTGATGCCTCCTTGTTGGCCAACCCCCAATAAAACATCATGGTATCCACTGGGTAAAGCAGTCTGGGACAGGAGGAGCCTTACAACCATCTGCCTATGGGGAAGTCAGTGTTCTGCCTACCTAGGGCAGCTGTAGGGAACATCAGCTATGGGATATGGCAGGAAGTCCTATAGTCACAGTACTAGGCCTATGAGTCATTCAAGGGGAAGGGGAAGGTTTGAGACTGAGAAAAAGGAAAGTATTGACTCAAAAATATGAAAAGAACAATGCAAATTCATTTTTAATAAATGTTTAATTGATTAATTAATCTACAAAAGTAACATGTCAACCTCGTTCGTTAAAATAATATTCATAAAAATTTCATTACATTTGAAAAAAATCTATTTGTTAGACATTTCTTTCTTCACATGAATTCCAGGTATGAATAAGAAATCAAAGGAAACTGTGAATTAAGTTATTCATAGCCAGATCACTTCAGGGGCTGTGTGTGTGTGTGTGTGTGTGTGTGTGTGTGTGTGTGTGTGTGTGTTTTGCTGGGGATGGAACCCAGGGCCTCACTCATGCTAGGCAAGTTCTCTACAAACTACATCCTCAGTCTGTCAAATTATTTTTAAAAAGTCTTCCAAAATATATACAGCAAAAAAGTTACATTGAATATAGTATTTTACCTTTTAAAATGATGCAGGGTGAGGGCCCCAAAACAAAAAATTCCTATGATCCTTTAATATCCTATTAACAGGTCAATATCATCCTGAACAAGCAAAGAAGGGCCATTAATACCATCAATGAATCCAAGTTCATCCCAGAAGGCATCAAATGTTATTGTTCTTCACTAAATCTTAATTGCATAGAGAGGCAACATTTTTGTGACTCTAAGCAGAAGATTTGGAATCACTGTCCCATTCCCCACTTAACTGTGTCCTGAGGCAAGAGGTTCAACCTTTCTATGCCTCATTTACTTCATCTGTAAAATAAGAAGACTAACAAAGCCCATGTACAATGGTTGGGAGAATTAAGTGAACTAATACAAGGAAAGCATTTATAACTCTGCATGCCTCATAGTGAGTACTGGAGAAATGGTAGTTGTTCACAGAAGCGTGAATCCACCAAGGGAACTCCAATCCGCAGCCTTACTTTTCAATCATTATTACATATTTCCAAGGTGAATATGTGCAAAGGCAGAGATGCTTTTTCAACCAGATCTGACCTGCTCAAGGTCAGGGCAAGTCTGTCAGACAAAGACCAGTGGCGTTCAAGGTCAGGGGCTAGAGAGTTGTTAATCAGAGAGCTAGAAATACAGGGCACAAGCATTACTTTGAGAACGGAATTCTTTATTTGTGTGGGTTCTAAAATAGCTTTCTAACACCCTCATGGTGGATTTATTGATGCCTATGGAGATAAAAGGAGAATTTTTACAGAGCTACATGTTTAATCCTCAACAACTGAGTAGCTGATCTGTAGCAAATGGATGCTTCCTACAGATGTGTGAAGTATTTTAATACAAATTCAGTGTTTTATAGACCCATAGAGGATCAAGATAACTCTTTATAAACATCCATTTGACTGGAGTAGATATGGAAAAAGAGAAAAGAAGGGACAGAGGGAGGGAAGGAAGGGACGGAGGGAGGGAGGGAGGGAGACAGGGAGGGAGGGAGGGAAGGAAGGAGGGAAGGAGGAAGGAGGGAAGGAAGGAAGGAGGGAGGGAAGGAAGGAAGGAAGGAAGGAAGGAAGGAAGGAAGGAAGGAAGGAAGGAAGGAAGGAAGGAAGGAAGGAAGGAAGGCTAGAACCAAAGAATTTGTAATATCAACTTACACCCCACCCTACTTTTGTACATGTTACATGTATAAATGCACAGAAGAAAAGACTGAAAGCGTGCACATTGATTTGCAGTTCTTCCCCGACAAGGATGCAGATTTTCCCCGAGGGCATTTTGACTGGAGAAAAATAGAAGGCAAAGGGTACTAGTGGCCAGAAGAGTTGCCCACGATCTAAAGGGAAAAAAAACTGGGTGAATCAGCTAGTTCCTCAAACTTCAAGTTAAACTCATAGTATGGCCACATCCCACTGAAGGTCTCCCAAACAGATTGGGCTGTGAGAGACAGCAGCAAGGAATTCTTGGCAGGGAAGAAAAAAACCAATCTGCATCTTACAAGCTAAGTAGCATCACCAGGCAAAGAAGTCAGGAGACAAGCCAACTGGCTGGAGTCCCACTCGGCCAGAAGGGCCAAATAGGCTCATGAGAATTCCCTTAAAGAGAGCACATTTCACATTTCTCTCCAACTGAGTATCTAAGATACTAAGATTATCATGGTAGTCTGTACTCAAGCTATACATGCCCTACACTCCAGATGTGTAATATTTGCAGGCAGGAGCAAGCCTCAGCATCCCTGTCATCCAGGATGAGGAGCAGGGTAGGAATGCACAGCAGGTGCACCTAATCCAGCCTGTAGTCAGGAGGTGTCAAGAAGTAACCACTCCTCAGCAGATCCTTTAAAGTTGGAGAGGGTTGAACAATGGAAAGGGCTGAGCTGATGTGGACGAGTTGGGATAAATGTCCATATACCCAAGAACCCCACTGCCAACAGTCTGGAGGCAAGACCTCACAGATGGCTGGTTAGACTCCACTCTTTTTGCCATCCATAACATTAGGCATTATCCCACTACTCTTTTTTTTCAATTTATCTTTATTGTAAACAAATGGGATACATGTTGTTTCTCTGTCTGTACATGGAATAAAGGCATACCATTTGTGTAATCATACATTTACATAGGGTAGTGTTGTTTGATTCATTCTGTTATTTTTCCCTCCCCACCACCCGCATCCCACTACTCTTTAACAGCAGAATTGTTTGAGTTTCATCAGCACACATGTAGGGCTGTGGGCAGAAAAAGATTAGTTCCTAATTAATCCCTGTTACTCTACCAGTGAACTATATCTGATACTTCAGGGTAGTGTTGTCAAGGAGGCTTCATTCAGCTTTGGAAATAACCAAGTAACAATGCTCAGATATGCTCTGAGCAGTCTGTCATACTTAATGCACTCATGAAACTCATAATTTGTATGCTGTGTTTATTGATATGTATTTTTCTTCTTTAATATCCCCCCTTCCTTCACACTTATTCCCCTGTGCTGTGGCTTCAATCCTTGTAATACCGAATGGATACAAATATATTTTCAAATCCCCAGCTTTTCCTATTGGTGCCTTATAGTTGTACACATTCTTAGTTTGTTGTTACATAATTGTACATACACACAGTATAACAATATAATTCGACCAATATCACTCCCCAGCACATCCCTCTCCCTTCCTACCTCCCACCCATTAGTCCCTTTCCTCTACTGATCTCCCTTTGATTTTTAGGAGATTCACCCCCACCTTTTTTTTTCCTTTTTCCTCTCTAGTCACCACATATGAGAGAAAACATACAACCCTGAACCTTCTGAATTTGATTTATTTTGCTTAACAAGATGGTCTCTAGTTTCATCCATTTTCTTGCAGATGTCATAATTTCATTTCTCTTTATGACTCAGTAAAACTCCATTGTGTATATGTACCATATTTTCTTTATTCATTCATCTATTGATGGATACCTAGGCTGATTCCATAATTTGGCTATTGTGAATTGTGCTGCTATAAACATGGGTATGCATCTATCACTTTAGTAAGATGACTTTAATTCTTCAGCATAAACACCAAGAAATGGCTGTGTCATAAGGTGTTCCCATGCCTGGTCTTTTGAGGCAACTCCAAAGTGATTTGGAACCTTCAAATTGATTTGGACCTCCAAACTTATAGTGGTTATAACTCATTTACAGTTCCATCAACAGTGTGAAATGTTCTTTTTTCTCCATATCTTCTCCAGCATTTACTATTAATTGTATTTTTGATGACTAACATTCTGACTGCTGTGAGATGAAATCTCAGTGTAGTTGTGATTGGCATTTCCCTAATTGCTAATGATGTTCAACATTTTTTCATGTATTTGTTGGCTATTTATAATTCTTCTTTTAAGATAGGTCTATTTAGTTCTTTGCCCATTTATTAATTGGGTAATTTTATTTTTGGTGTAAAACCTTTATGAACTCTTTATATATTCTAGATAATAATCCTTTGTCAGAAGAGTAGTTAACAAAGACTTTCTCCCATTCTGTGGATTATCTCTTTACATTTCTAATTGTTTCCTTTGCTGTGAAAAAAAATATTTAGTTTGATGCTGTCCCATTTATTAACTCTTGGCATTACTAAATCCCCCTCTTTCTTAGAACAAGCAGGACATGAGTTTAGGAACAGGGATTTTTTTTTTTTTTTTTTTTTTTTTGTATTGGGGATTGAATCCAGGGGCACTACTTTACCTCCAAGCTACATCTCAGTTCTTTCTATTTTTTTTTACTTTGAGACAGTGTCTTGCTAAGTTGTGAAACTGGTTCCTTCTTGGAATCCTCCTGCCTCAGTCTTCTGATTTGCTGGGATTATAGGTGGGCACTACCATGCCTGGCTAGAACCCAACTCTTTTTGGAGGAAGGAGGGGGTTAGTGGGGACTGAGCCCAGAGGTGCTTTACTATTGATCTATATCCCCAGTCCATTTTGAGACAAGTCTCACTAAGTTGCTGAGGGTCTCACTGGTCTTGAACTTGTGATCCTCCTGCCTCAGTCTCCCAAATCATTGAGATTACAGGCATGCACCACCATACTCAGCCAGACTAGAATTCAACTCTTGATGGATTAGATTTGATTTGACATGTATAAAAAATATCTTAGAGGCCAGGTGTGGTGCCACACACCTATAATCTCAACTACTCACCAGACTGAGACAGAAGGATTCCAAGTTCAAGTTCAGCCTGGGCAACTTAGCAAGACACTGTCTCTAAATAAAAAATAAAGGATGGAGATGTAGCAAAGTACCTGCCTAGCATGTATGAGACCCTGGATTCAATTCCCAGGACTAGAAAAAAACATCCTCAAGACAAAACATTTCTAGGACCAAGCAGTGTATAAACAAGCAAATTCTGGCTATAACTGTTACATTTCCAAACTGAAGGAAAAAAATGTAAGGACCCAGTTAATAACAATGAAACAAGCCCCTCCGGTGGGAAGCGCCTCTCTAGGCTAGCTTCTCGGGGCAGACCGCCCAGTGAGAGCCTTTCGACGCAGAGCCAGCCACAAGTCCCCAAACCAGCGGAGACCTCTGACCCGCAAGCAGCTTCTGGGACCAGGGCTGGGCAGCCAGAGACCTCTCCAGGCAGCCTTGCCCCCCTCCAGCTGCAGGCTTTTTCCATGGGGCAATCCAAGGTGGCGGACTAGAGGGTGAATGCATCTCCAGTCGCTCCAGAACCCAGGATTCAAAAAGGGGAGGCATTGAGAGACTCAGACTAAAATAGAACCACGGGGTGAGTCTCCCCCACCCAGTGAAGCTCAGCTGGACAGCAGGCCCGGATTCGAGCAGCTTATTAGAGTAGGACAGGGCAGATAGAGTCTCCCCCAGGCAGCTCTGAGCACTCTGGTGGTGGGCTCCTCCCACAGGGCCAGATTATCCAGCCTCGCGGAGCAGGCCCCCCAGTGAGAGACTTTCTGCACAAAAGCAGCGCTGCCAGCTCCGGCCCACCCCACTGCCAGCTCTGGCCCACCCGCAGGTTGCTTCAGAGACCAGCACAGGGCGCCAGGGACTTCCCCAAGCAGCCCAGCCCCCTCTGGCTGGAAGCACCACTCCAGGCTAGCTTCTCGGGGCAGACCACTGGGTGACAGCCTGTCCACACAGAGCCAGTTACAAGTCCCCAAGCCTCTGGGACCAGGGCTGGGCAGCAAGAGACCTCTCCAGGTCTCTCTCCCTGGAACCAGTAGCGGGCTAGGGGCAGCGTTCTTCAGAAGCACTACAATATCAAGTTAATCCGAGACTTCAGGCTACTGAAGGCTGGTAGGTGATACACTGGAAATCTACAGGGACACTATAACCCAATAGAGGAAATCTACAATATCACAGAGTCCCACTGACATGCGACCAATATGAGAAAACAAGGGAAGAAAATGTCCGAAACAAACCTAGATACTATATCAATAAAACCCAATGGCAGCACAGCAGAAGAAATGTCACAAAGGGAGTTCAGAATGTACATAATTAAAACAATCAGGGAAGCAAACGAGGAGATGAAAGAACAAATGCAGGCATTAAATGAACGCACCAATCAACAGTTAAAAGAGCAAATACGGGAAGCAAAAGAGCATTTCAATAAAGAGTTAGAGATATTGAAAAAAAAACAAACAGAAATCCTTGAAATGAAGGAAACAATAAACCAAGTTAAAAATTCCATAGAAAGCATAACCAATAGGATAGAACACCTGGAAGACAGAACCTCAGATATTGAAGACAAAATATTTAATCTTGAAAACAAGGTTGACCAAACAGAAAAGATGGTAAAAAATCATGAAAAGAATCTACAAGAATTATGGGATATCATGAAAAGGCCAAATTTAAGAATTATTGGGATTGAGGAAGGCTTAGAGAAACAAACCAAAGGAATGAACAATCTATTCAATGAAATAATATCAGAAAATTTCCCAAATCTGAAGAATGAAATGGAAATCCAAGTACAAGAGGCTTATAGGACTCCAAATATACAAAATTACAACAGACCTACACCAAGGCACATTATTATGAAAATACTTAACATACAAAACAAAGACAGAATTTTAAAGGCCACGAGAGAAAAGAATCAGATTACATTGAGGGGGAAACCAATAAGAATATCAGCAGAGACAACTGGGAGCATCGTAAAGGAGGCCGCTCGGCACAGCGCTGGGACTCGGAGCAACCTCTAGGGCTCCGGTGGCTGCCCAGGGGAAGAGTGGAGAGGAGAGCTGTGTGGACTCAGGACACCGGGGCCTGCCCTGAGGAGGAGGAGGAGGAGCGTGGCCACTTGGATTTGGAGTGACTGCACCAGAGCTACAGGCGGTTGCCAGAGGAGAAGCTGCACGGCGAGCTGTTTGGACTCAGAACGACGCTTCTGAACACCGGGGCCTGCCCTGAGGATGAGGAGGAGGAAGAGGAGCGCGGCCGCTTGGATTCGGGGTGACTACACCAGAGCTACAGGTGGTTGCCAGAGAAGGGGCTGCGTGGCGAGCTGTTTGGACTCAGACCACTTCTGAACCCCGGGGCATGCCCGGAGGAGTAGGAGGAAGAGGAGGAGGAGCGCGGCGGGTCGTTTGGACTCGCAGTGACTGCATTAGTGCTCCAGGCGGCTGCTCAGAGGAGAAGGCGAGTGGTGAGTTGTTTGGACTTAAAGTGACAGCTCCTGAACACAGGGAGGCTGCCTGGAGGAGAAGCGTGGTGGGACGCTTGGTCTTGAGTGCCGCACCAGAGCTCCGGGCGGTTGCCCAGAGACCCGTGCTGCGGGTCACGTGGACTCAGAGCCACTCAGAGCGACCGCTCCTGAACACTTGGGGGGTTATCTGGAGAAGGAGGAGGAACGGGGAGGGTCACTTGGACTCGGAGTGATTGATTGCCCAGGGCTACGGGTGGTTGGTGGAGGTGGAGGCACGCAGTGAGTTTCTTGGACTCCTAGTGACCGCACCGGAATACTGGGCGGCTGTCTGGAGGAAGAGGCGTGTGGCGGGTCTCTGGGAATCAGAGCGATTGTACAGGGCCCCAGGTGGCTGCTCAGAGGAGGGGCCGCATAGCCAGGCAATTAGGTGCAGAGCAGGGTCCCAGGATCTAGGAGGCTTCTGGGTGGAAGAGCCGCACAGAGACAGGCTTAGGGCGGAGTGAAGGTTCCAGGCCTGCGGGCAAATTCTCTGAGGAAGGGCAGCCTAAGGAGAGTCATCTGCAAAGGGTGAGGCTCCCAGGCCCAGGAGGTAGGGCCGGGCCCCTGGGAACTTTGCAGAGGAAGGCAGCCCAGCCCAGGCGGTAGCTGTAAATTGAGGGGAACCTCTAGGAGGGAACTGACCAGCGAGACCTCCCCACCGGGTGAGTCTTCCCTGCTGGGTGAGGTTTCCCCACAAGGACGGTAAAACCAGAGACTCAGGCCCAAACAGGCCTTGCCTCAGCCCACAGCCTAGGTCCCCTTTGGATGACCATTGGTCAACAAGTGGAGGCACCTCTGCCCACTAGCAGGGATTATACCCCACCTGAAGGCCACCACTCCTAGAGAGGGAGCTTCCTTGTGGAGCACCGCATTATCAACTTCCTCCAAGACTTCAGCCTACTGAAGGCTAAGGGGGGATATATATAGAAATCTTCAGGGACATTGTAAGTCAATAGAGGAAATCTGCAATATCTCAGCGGTCCTCTGATACCTGAACAATATGAGAAAACAAGGAAAGAAAATGCTGCAAACAAATCTAGATGTTACATCAATAAAACCCAGTGACAGCATGGTAGAAGAAATGACAGAAAAGGAGTTCAGAATGTACATAATTAAAGTGATCAGAGAAGCAAACGATGAGATGAAAGAGCAAATGCACGCACTGAATGATGAGATGAAAGAGCAAATGCAAGCATTGATTGATCGCACCAATCGACAGTTAAAAGAGCAAATACAGGAAGCAAAAGATCATTTCAATAAAGAGTTAGAGATATTGAAAAAAAATCAAACAGAAATCCTTGACATGAAGGAAGCAATAAACCAAATTAAGAACTCCATAGAAAGCATATCCAATAGGATAGAACACCTGGAAGACAGAACCTCAGACATTGAAGACAAAATATTTAACCTTGAAAACAAAGTTGAACAAACAGAGAAGATGGTAAGAAATCATGCACAGAATCTACAAGAACTATGGGATATCATGAAAAGGCCAAATTTAAGAATTATTGGGATTGAGGAAGGCCTAGAGAAACAAGCCAAAGGAATGAACAATTTATTCAATGAAATAATATCAGAAAATTTCCCAAATCTGAAGAATGAAATGGAAAATCAAGTTCAAGAGGCTTATAGGACTCCAAATACACAAAATTACAACAGACCCACACCAAGGCACATTATAATGAAAATACCGAACATACAAAATAAAGACAGAATTTTAAAGGCTGTGAGAGAAAAGAACCAAATTACATTCAGGGGGAAACCAATACGCATATCAGCAGATTTTTCAATCCAGACCCTAAAAGCTAGAAGGGCCTGGAACAACATTTTTCAAGCCCTGAAAGAAAATGGATGCCAACCAAGAATCTTATACCCAGCAAAACTTACCTTCAAATTTGACGATGAAATAAAATCCTTCCATGATAAACAAAAGCTAAAAGAATTTACAAAAAGAAAGCCAGCATTACAGAACATTCTCAGCAAAATATTCCATGAGGAAGAGATGAAAAACAAAGAAGCAAATCAGCAAAGGGAGGAATTATCCTAAAGGAATTGTCAAATAAAGGAGGAAACAAGTTGTGTCAAACAAATAAATAAATAAAATTGAAAAAATGAACCAAATGACCGGGAAACCAAATCATATCTCTATAATAACCCTGAATGTTAATGGCCTGAATTCATCAATCAAAAGACATAGACTGGCAGACTGGATTAAAAAGAAAGATCCAACAATATGTTGCCTGCAAGAGACTCACCTCATAGAAAAAGATACCCATAGACTAAAGGTGAAAGGATGGGGAAAAACACACCATGCACATGGACTCAGCAAAAAAGCTGGAGTATCCATTCTCATTTCAGATAATGTGGACTTCAAGCCAAAGTTAGTCAGAAGGGATAAAGAAGGTCATTTCATACTGCTTAAGGGAAGCATAAATCAGCAAGATATAACAATCATAAACATCTATGCCCCAAACAGTGGCTCATCCATGTATATCAAACAAATCCTTCTCAATTTCAGAAACCAAATAGACCATAACACAATAATACTAGGTGATTTTAACACGCCTCTCTCACCACTGGACAGATCTTCCAGACAAAAATTGAACAAAGAAACCATAGATCTCAATAACACAATCAATAATTTAGACTTAATGGACATTTATAGAATATACCATCCAACCAAGAGCGAATACACTTTCTTCTCAGCAGCACATGGATCCTTCTCTAAAACAGACCATATATTATGCCACAAAGCTAATGTTAGCAAATACAAGAAGATAGAGACACTAGCATGTATTCTATCAGATCATAATGGATTGAAGTTAGAAATAAATGAAAGAGTAAAACACAGAAACTATTCCAACATCTGGAGATTAAACAATATGCTATTATATGATGAATGGATAACAGAAGATATTAGGAAAGAAAATAAAAAATTCTTAGAGGTAAATGAGAACAAAGAAACATCATATCAAAATCTCTGGGACACTGTGAAAGCAGTACTTAGAGGGAAATTTATTTCATGGAGCGCATTTAATAAAAGAAGTAAAACTCAACAAATAAACGACCTAACACTACAGCTCAAAGCCCTAGAAAAAGAAGAACAGAACAGCACCAAAAGTAGTAGAAGACAGGAAATAGTTAAACTCAGAGCTGAAATCAAGAAATTGAAACAAAAGAAACAATACAAAAAATTGACTAAATAGTTGGTTCTTCGAAAAAATAAACAAAATTGATAAACCTTTAGCCACACTAACAAAGAGAAGACGAGAGAAAACCCAAATCACTAAAATTCGGAATGAACAAGGAAATATCACAACAGACAGGATTGAAATACAAAACATAATTAGAAGCTATTTTGAAAATCTATACTCCAACAAAATAGAAAATTTTGAAGGCATCAACAGGTTTCTAGAGACATATGAATTGCCTAAACTGAACGAGGAGGACATACACAATTTAAATAGACTAATTTCAAGTACTGAAATAGAAGAAGCCATCAAAAGCCTACCAACAAAGAAAAGTCCGGGACCACATGGGTTCTCAGCCGAGTTCTACAAAACCTTTAAAGAAGAGCTCATTCCAATACTTCTCAAAGTATTCCATAAAATAGAAGAGGAGGGAACCCTCCCAAACTCATTCTATGAAGCCAATATCACCCTGATACCTAAACCAGACAGAGACTCATCAAGGAAAGAAAATTTCAGACCAATATCCTTAATGAACAATGAATTTTGTTGAGAATGAAAAAATTCTCAACAAAATTTTAGCAAATCACATACAAAAACATATTAAAAAGATAGTGCACCATGATCAAGTTGGTTTCATCCCAGGGATGCAAGGTTGGTTCAACATCAGGAAATCAATAAACGTAATTCACATTAATAGACATAAAGTCAAGAATCACATGATTATTTCAATAGATGCAGAAAAAGCATTTGATAAAATACAGCACCCCTTCAAGCTCAAAACACTAGAAAAAATAGGGATAGTGGGAACATTCCTTAACATTGTAAAGGCCATTTATGCTAAGCCCATGGCTAATATCATTCTAAATGGTGAAAAACTGAAAGCATTCCCCCTAAAAACTGGAACAAGGCAGGGATGCCCTCTTTCACCACTTCCATTCAACATCATTCTTGAGACTCTGGCCAGAGCAATTAGACAAACCAAAGAAATTAAAGGGATACAAATTGGGAAAGAAGAACTCAAACTATCCCTGTTCGCTGATGACATGATTATATATTTAGAGGAACCTGGAAATTCCACCAGAAAACTCTTAGAACTCATAAGTGAATTCAGTAAATTAGCAGGTTACAAGATCAATGCCCATAAATCCAACGCATTTTTATACATAAGTGATGAATCTTCAGAAAGAGAAATTAGGAAAACTACCCCATTCACAATAGCCTCGAAAAAAATAAAATACTTGGGAATCAATCTCACAAAAGAGGTGAAAGACCTCTACAATGAGAACTATACAACACTAAAGAAAGAAATTAAAGAACACCTTAGAAGATGGAAAGATCTTCCATGTTCTTGGATAGGAAGAATTAATATTGTCAAAATGGCCATACTACCTAAAGTGCTATACAAATTCAATGCAATTCCAATTAAAATCCCAATGACGTACCTTACAGAAATAGAGCAAGCAATTATGAAATTCATCTGGAAGAATAAGAAACCCAGAATAGCTAAAGTAATCCTTAGCAGGAAGAGTGAAACAGGGGGTATTGCAATACCAGATCTTCAACTCTACTACAAAGCAATAGTAACAAAAACGGCATGGTATTGGTACCAAAATAGAAAGGTAGATCAATGGTACAGAATAGAGGACACGGACACAAACCCAAATAAATACAATTTTCTCATACTAGACAAAGGGGCCAAAAATATGCAATGGAGAAAAGATAGCCTCTTCAACAAATGGTGCTGGGAGAATTGGAAATCTATATGCAACAGAATGAAACTAAACCCATATCTCTCACCATGCACGAAACTAAATTCAAAATGGATTAAGGACCTCGGAATCAGACCAGAGACCCTGCAGATTATAGAAGAAAAAGTAGGTCCAAATCTTCACCTTGTTGGTCTAGGATCAGACTTCCTTAACAGGACTCGCATAGCACAAGAACTAAAGCAAGAATCAACCACTGGGATAGATTCAAACTAAAAAGCTTTCTCTCAGCAAAGGAAACTATCAGCAATGCGAAGAAAGAGCCTACAGAGTGGGAGAATATCTTTGCCAATCATACTTCAGATAGAGCACTAATCTCCAGAATCTATAAAGAACTCAAAAAACTCTACTCCAAGAATTCAAATAGTCCAGTCAACAAATGGGCTAAGGAAATGAATAGACACTTCCCAGAAGAAGATCTACAAGCAATCAACAAACATATGGAAAAATGTTCAACATCTCTAGTAATAAGAGAAATGCAAATCAAAACCACCCTAAGATTCCATCTCACC
Source organism: Sciurus vulgaris (assembly GCF_902686455.1). Lineage (NCBI taxonomy): Eukaryota > Metazoa > Chordata > Mammalia > Rodentia > Sciuridae > Sciurus > Sciurus vulgaris. The sequence goes on from NC_136473.1 coordinate 60,504,285, forward strand.
CCAATTAGAATGGCGATTATCAAGAATACGAGCAACAACAGGTGTTGGCGAGGATGTGGGGAGAAAGGTACACTCATACATTGCTGGATGGGGCTGCAAATTAGTGCAGCCACTCTGGAAAGCAGTGTGGAGATTCCTTAGAAAACTTGGAATGGACCCGCCATTTGACCCAGCTATCCCACTCCTTGGCCTATACCCAAAGGACTTAAAATCAGCATACTACAGAGACACAGCCACATCAATGTTCATAGCTGCTCAATTCACAATAGCCAGACTGTGGAACCAACCTAGATGCCCTTCAATTGATGAGTGGATAAAGAAACTGTGGTATATATATACAATGGAATATTACTCAGCCATAAAGAATGATAAAATTATGGCATTTGCAGGCAAATGGATGAAATTGGAGAATATCATGCTAAGTGAGATAAGCCAATCTCAAAAAGCCAAAGGACGAATGATATCGCTAATAAGTGGAGGATGACACATAATGGGGGGGAGGGAAGGGTTAGTGTTAGGGTTAGAGTTAGGGTTAGGGAGGGGGGCAAGTATGGAGGAAGGAAGTACTGTATAGAGGGTAAAGAGGGGTGGGAGGGGTGGGGGGAAGGGAAAAAATAACAGAATGAATCAAACAACATTACTCTATGTAAATTTATGATTACACAAATGGTATGCCTTTACGCCATGTACAAACAGAGAAACAACATGTATCCCATTTGTTTACAATAAAAAAAAAAAAGAATATCAGCAGATTTTTCAATCCAGACCCTAAAAGCTAGAAGGGCCTGGAACAACAATTTTCAAGCCCTGAAAGAAAATGGATGCCAACCAAGAATTTTATACTCAGCAAAACTTACTTTCAGATTTGATGATGAGATAAGATCCTTCCATGATAAACAAAAGCTAAAGGAATTTACAAAAAGAAAGCCAGCATTACAGAACATTCTCAGCAAAATATTCCATGAGGAAGAGATGAAAAACAACGATGTAAATGAGCAATGGGAGGAACTAGCCTAAAGGAATAGCAAAATAAAGGAGAAACCAAATCATGTCAAAAAACAAAAATGAGTCAAATGACTAGGAATACAAATCATATCACAATAATAACCGTGAAAGTTAATGGCCTGAACTCATCAATCAAAAGACATAGACTGGCAGATTGGATTAAAAAGAAAAATCCAACAATATGCTGCCTACAAGAGACTCATCTCATAGAGATACCCATAGACTAAAAGTGAAAGGATGGGAAAAAACATACCATGCACACGGACACAGCAAAAAAGCTGGAGTATCCATCCTCATTTCAGATAATGTGGACTTCAAGCCAAAACTAGTCAGAAGGGATAAAGAAGGACATTACATACTGCTTAAGGGAAGCATAAATCAGCAAGACATAACAATCATAAATATCTATGCCCCGAACATTGGCTCATCCATGTACATCAAACAAATCCTTCTCAATTCCAGAAATCAAATAGACCACAACACAATAATACTAGGTGATTTTAACACACCACTCTCACCGCTGGATAGATCGTCTAAACAAAAATTGAATAAAGAAACCATAGATCTCAATAACACAATCAACAATTTAGACTTAACCGACTTATATAGAATATACCATCCAACAAAGAATGAATACACTTTCTTCTCAGCAGCACATGGATCCTTCTCTAAAATAGACCATGTTTTATGCCACAAAGCTACTATTAGCAAATACAAGAAGATAGAGATACTACCTTGTACTCTATCAGATCATAATGGACTGAAATTAGAAACAAATGACAGAATAAAAAACAGAAACTTCTCCAATACTTGGAGATTAAATAATACACTATTATGCAATGAATGGATAACAGAAGACATCAGGAGGGAAATTAAAAAATTCTTAGAAGTAAGTGAGAACAAAGACACATCATAGCAAAATCTCTGGGACACTATGAAAGCAGTACTTAGAGGAAGATTTATTTCATGGGGTGCATTCAACAAAAGAAGTAGAAATCAACAAATAAATGACTTAACATTACAGTTCAAAGCCCTAGAAAAAGAAGAGCAGACCAACACCAAAAGTAGTAGAAGACAGGAAATAGTAAAATCAGAGCCAAAATCAACGAAATTGAAACAAAAGAAACAATCGGAAAAATTAACAAAATAAATAGTTGGTTCTTTGAAAAAATAAACATAATTGATAAACCCTTAGCCACACTAACAAAGAGAGGGAGAAAACTCAAATTACTAAAATTCGGAATGAACAAGGAAATATCACAACAGACATGAGTGAAATACAAAACATAATTAGAAGCTATTTTGAAAATCTATACTCCAACAAAACAGAAAACCTTGAAGACATCAACAAGTTTCTAGAGACATATGAATTACCTAAACTGAACGAGGAGGACATATACAACTTAAATAAATCAATTTCAAGCAATGAAATAGAAGAGGTCATCAAAAGCCTACCAACAAAGAAAAGTCCGGGACCAGATGGGTTCTCAGCCGAGTTCTACAAAACCTTTAAAGAAGAGCTCATTCCAATACTTCTCAAAGAATTCCATAAAATAGAAGAGGAGGGAACCCTCCCAAACTCATTCTATGAAGCCAATATCACCCTGATACCTAAACCAGACAGAGACACATCGAGGAAAGAAAATTTCAGACCAATATCCTTAATGAACATCGACACGAAAATTCTCAACAACATTTTAGCAAATCGCATACAAAAATATATTAAAAAGATAGTGCACCACGATCAAGTGGGTTTTATCCCAGGGATGCAAGGTTGGTTCAACATCCAGAAATCAATAAATGTCATTCACCATATCAACAGACTAAAAGTTAAGAATCACATGATTATTTCAATAGATGCAGAAAAAGCATTTGATAAAATACAGCATCCCTTCATGCTCAAAACACTAGAAAAAATTGGGGTAGTGGGATCATTCCTTAACATTGTGAAGGCATCTACACTAAGCCATGGCCAATATCATTCTAAATGGTGAAAAACTGAAAGCATTCCCCCTAAAAACTGGAACAAAGCAGGGATGCCCTCTTTCACCACTTCTATTCAACATTGTTCTTGAGACTCTGGCCAGAGCAATTAGACAAACCAAAGAAATTAAAGGGATACGAATTGGAAAAGAGGAACTCAAACTATCCCTGTTCGCTGATGACATGATTATATATTTAGAGGAACCTGGAAATTCCACCAGAAAACTTTTAGAACTCATAAGTGAATTCAGTAAAGCAGCAGGTTACAAGATCAATGCTCATAAATCCAATGCATTTTTATACATGTGATGAATCTTCAGAAAGAGAAGTTAGGAAAACTACCCCATTCACAATGGCATCAAAAAAAATAAAATACTTGGTAATCAGTCTCACAAAAGAGGTGAAAGACCTCTACAATGAGAACTACAGAACACTAAAGAAAGAAATTAAAGAAAACCTTAGAAGATGGAAAGATCTCCCATGTTCATGGATAGGAAGAATTAATATTGTCAAAATGGCCATACTACCAAAAGTGCTATACAGATTCAATGCAATTCCAAGTAAAATCCCAATGATGTACCTTACAATAATAGAGCAAGCAATTATGAAATTCATCTGGAAGAATACGAAACCCAGAATAGCTAAAACAATCCTCAGGAGAAAGAGCGAAGCAGGGGGTATCGCAATACCAGATCTTCAACTCTATTACAAAGCAATAGTAACAAAAACGGCACGGTATTGGTACCAAAATAGACAGGTAGATCAATGGTACAGAATAGAGGACACGGACACAAACCCAAATAAATACAATTTTCTCATACTAGACAAAGGGGCCAGAAATATGCAATGGAGAAAAGATAGCCTCTTCAACAAATGGTGCTGGCAAAACTGGAAAACCATATGCAACAGAATGAAATTAAACCCCTATCTCTCACCCTGCACAAAACTCAACTCAAAATGGATCAAGGACCTCGGAATCAGACCTACTCTGCAAATTTCCCTTTGGGAACACAATGCAAAAACTAGAGAATGTAAATATTTTTGTCTTGAAAAAAAGATAAAGTTTTCATAAATGTACAAAATTGCAAACAGATTGCTTATAAATCTCTTGTAAAGTCGGGCAGCATGTATCAACCCTGGAGAAACTGATCCACTCTGGGTGGGCTGAGTCTAGAAAGGAATATACAGCAATGAAATTTAACCAAAGAGGCAGAAGCACTCCACCTTCAATAATGGACTTTGCAATAAAAACAGTTCATAAATGCAAAGATGAAAAAGCCAAGGCATATTTTTTAAAAAGGTAGTAATAATCTAAATTCAGTTAAACATAGAAATACATCTTAATAATTAGTAACTTCAGCTATAAAACATGATGAAGTCATTACAAATCTTACTATTTTAAAATAATAATGATTTGATGAAAACATACTAAGACAGAATTTCTAGAGTGTGCCAAAAAACAGAAGACAAAAAGAGTAGGTTGCAGAAAAGCACAATTTTTCACATTTCCTAGGAAGAGTTAAGACATTTCATTTGTGAAGTTGATAGATTAGAAAATATAAATTTAAATGTATAATTTAAGATACATGTACATTGTTTCAAGTCAGGAGAGCCTGAGTATAGATTAGCTGAGCCCTCTGCTTATTTTGTTATCAGACTGAAATCAAGTTTGCAGGCTGTTGGCTGGGACCACTCTCAGCCCCTAAAGACTGTTGTTGGGTCCTTACCACACGGCCCCTCCATAGGTAGTATTCAACATGGTCATTTGCTTTTCTGAGGTCAGCAGGAGAATTCTCTCTCAATTTCTATCTCTGATCTTTAGACCATCTTTTGTTTGTTTTTTGTTTGTTTGTTTGTTTGTTTGTTTTGAGATGGGTCTCACTGTGTAGTCCAGGCTGGTCTCAAACTCCTGGGGCTCAAGCAATCCTCCTGCCTCAGCGTCCTGAGTAACTGGGATTACAGGTGCACACCACCACAGACCATCCTTTAAAGGGCTTGCCTGATTAGGTCAGGCCTATCCAAGATAATCTCCCTTTAGATTACTCAAGGCCAATTGATTAGTAGCTCAACCACAGAGTGAAATCCTATCATATTCACAAGTCTCACATACCCTCAAGGGGAGCAGATTATTATAAGGCTAGTAAACTCCAGAGGGCAGAACTCCTGGGGACTATCAGTGAATTCTCCCTACTAAAATAAATATAAAATGTTATATTCTTTATAAAATATCCTTATAACTATTGAAAGCAAAAATAACAGCAGTGTATTGTGTTCATAACTTATACACAAATAAAATGTATGACAACAAGATCAGCAAGGAATGGAAGAGAACAAGTAGTATACTGTTGAAAGTTTATACTAAGTGGTATATCATTTTAAAATAATATGTGACAAGTTAGAGTTGAATACTATAAATCCCAAAGCAAACACTAAAAATAAAAGAATGAAGAGATATAGCTAATAAGTCAACAAAGGAAACAGAACTGAATCTTTAAAATACTCAGTTGACCTAAAAGAAGGAAGAAAAAGAGGAAAAGCTAAGGAGCAGGGAATAGATGTGTCTTCCAATAGAAAACACTTAACAAGAGGGTAGATTTAAACCCAACTGTATGAATAGCCATATTAACTGCAATGGTTTCTAAAAGTAAACCTGAAAAGTGATGATAAATGGAGCCCTTCCTGCTTCAACCGATGGTTTCTAGGACCACATAGTCTACCAGTGGAGGGAGAGTGCTATATAATGCTTACTCATTTAGGGTGTATTTTATGAGAGAGCACCCCATCCTCACCCCTGGGCTAGGATACATTTATGGCCTGGCCTCATTTGCTTCTTAATCTTCAATTTTTAAAATAATTTATTTAATTTGATTCATTGTAAACAAATGGGGTAAAACTTATTTCTCTGGTTGTACATGAAGAAGAGGCATACCATTTGTGTAATCATACATGTACATAGGGTAATGATGTTTGTCTCAATCTGTTATTTTTCCTTTCCCCCACCTCTCCTACCCCTCTTTCCTCTATACAATCCATCCTTCCTCCTTTCTTGCCTCCCTCCCACCCCCCATTATGTATCATCATCCGATTATCAGAGAGATCATTCGGCCTTTGGTTTTTTGGGATTGGCTTATCTCATGTAGCATGATATTCTCCAACTTCATCCATTTGCCTGCAAATGCCATAATTTTATTCTTCTTTATGCTGAGTAATATTCCATTGTGTGTGTGTGTGTGTGTGTGTGTGTGTGTGTGTGTGTGTGTATATATATATCACAGCTTCTTTATCCATTCATCAACTGAAGGGCATCCAAATTGGTTCCATAATCTAGCTATTGTGAATTGAGCATCTATGAACATTGATGTGGCTGCATCACTGTAACATGCTAATTTTGTCCTTTGGGTATAGGTCAAGGAGTGGGATAACTTGGTCAAAAGGTGGTTCCATTCCAAGTTTTCTAAGGAATCTCCACACTGCTTTCCAGAGTGGCTGCACTAATTTGCAACCCCACCAGCAACATATGAGTGTACCTTTTTCCCCACATCCTCGCCAACACCTATTGTTGCTTGTATTCTTGATAATAGTCATTCTAATTGGGATGAGATGAAATCTTAGGGTAGTTTTGATTTGCATTTCTCTTATTACTAGAGATATTGAACATTTTTTCATATATCTGTTGATTGCTTATAGATCTTCTTCTGTGAAGTGTCTGCTTATTTTCTTAGCCCATTTGTGGATTGGGTTATTTGTATTCTTGGTGTAAAGTTTTTTGAGTTCTTTATAGAATCTGGAGTTAATCTTCAATTTTTATTTGCCCTGACAGTACTTTGGGTTCCTAAGAACCAAGTTTCTATACTGAACATTCTGTGAAAATGTCAAAATATTTCCTTTCTTCAAGAAACAGTTACCCAAGTACATGACAATAGGTTCCTTTGGGGAAGGCGTGGGAGCATTATTACAAACTATGCTTGCCATGATGTTGCAGGGTATTTCCATGGCAGAGACCATAGGGAGCTGGTCTCTCCTTCAATTGCTTTTAAGTCTGAAAACTTACTCAGGTCTGAAAATTGGGCAAAAGATTATGACTTTTTACAATGGGACAGCTGCCTTCAGCTTCCTCATCATTCATCCTTGATTTGTTTTGATTGTATACACTGAGCAATACCTTTGACAGCCAAGAGGTCCCTAGAGATACTATGTTCCTTTGATCATCTCCATAGCCACCTAAGGGCCAGGCGTTCAAGGCCCCCAAGCTGTCTCTCATTGCAATAGTAACTATGCTCCCCCTCATGTCTGACAAACAAGTGCCACCACCTGGCCTCTATTATTTTCAGATCCTGTCAGCTCCATTGCTGTAAGAGAACAAGGTTCTGTAACCACACCTAATATTAGCCCCAGTATACAGAGGAAAATCACCACAAGTCTCTCAGTGATTCTGGTGTTCCTCTTTTCAGCATGATCCTATTACTTTTGTAAACAGAGTGTACTCCAGACCTGCCCACCAGACATAGTCACTGAGCTTTCCAGTATTAGGCAATATTTTCACTCTAGCATTTCTACATCTCTGAGTCTTTTAATCCCTTCTTTCTCTGTCTGCCACAATATTTCTGACACTTCTACCTCACTTAAAATGAACCATTGTGGGGGCTGGGGAATAGCACAGTTGGTAGAGTGCTTTCTTTGCATGCACAAGGCCCTGAGTTCAATTCCTGGTACCACCAAAAAAAAAAAAAAAAAAAAAAAAAGAAAAAGAAAATGAGCCATTGCTTTTTCCAAGTTTCCAAGAACTGGCCTAGCAGCATATTAGAACCATTTCCCAGAATTTGCTAAATTTGGAAGTCCTATATTATGGGAGAGTAATCCATATTAATAAACTTCCATTGTCCAAATTCACATTCTCAGACACTAAGAACACTTCCCCATGTATACTCTCCCAGCTCTTGTCAATATATGCTATTGAGGTCTTATTGTTGTTCCTTTTCTCCCTTAGCAGACTCAATACTTCTCTAGCCAGGTTATATTATGGTTCAATCCTTTTATTGGTCTAGTGGAGCTGTCTTGTAGTAAGAGGAGATCTAACCTTTAACAGGGAAAAATGGGCCACTTCTACAGGTCAGCGGGTTCAGAAGGATCTAGAAATTTAAGATTTTATGTTCCCATCTGCAGATGTCCCCATTGAATGCCTTAAGATTCCTACTCAAGACCAGAACTTAGAAGAGCAAACTTGCCAAAATTGAGGATTCAACCTCCTCTGGGACACAGCTGCTCTTAAGAGTTATGTTCTGAGTCTGATCCTCAGATTTTTTTTTGCCATCTGGCGGCAGCTTTAGTTTTTAATTGGTAAGTAATCACCTCTAACCTTCATTGACTTCCCCCCTCTACAGATATCCAATTGTCTTCCTTTTTAAAAATTACTTCCGCTAAATTGGCATTATATCTACAATATAGATTTAGTGAATGGATGAATCATGAAATATTTGTCTGTTTGGATGCATGGATAGAGAGCCAGATGATGGGAGTTCTGCTGAACCCTACTAGGAAAGTCTCAGAAATAGCTGAACTAATTCTGAAAATCCATGACATGTACTATCCAAGGGTTTTCCTTTAATAAGAGCACTAGCAATCAATGCAGACAGAAAGAGCAATTCTTTCGAGCCTCTGAATTGTCAGTAATTAATAATAAATCAGTAAAATCGAAGTTGAACTGGGCAATCATTACCCAAACAGAATAGGACCATGAAAAACTAATACAAATTCTAATAAACTTCAGTCAGAATTAATATTTAGTCAGAGGAGCCAGTAGAGACCCTCCTGTTCATAGCTGAAGTCTCCCACTAGATTATAGGGATCTATTCACTCTAAGCACCACTTCTTTTAGTTTATGGCACAATTATCAGGTAAATTATCAGGTAAAGCCCAGCAAGAGAATTCTTTCTGTTAACATCAGAAACCTCGGCATTGTTTCCAGATAGTTTCAGGGTTACAGGGTCCTATTTTCCCCAGCTATTAATCAAATTGCCAGGGAAGTTGGAATATACATCTCCAGTTGTCAGGAAATCTTGCAACTCTGGGGATCAATATCCTTTTGTTCATTCAGAGTTCAGCATGGAGAGAATCTGGTAGGTCTGAATGCAGGTGGGCCCATTAGGTACTCACCCATCTTACCACTATCAATTACTACTTCAAAAATCCTAATTCAGTGTTTGTCTTATTTCTGGTTTATGGTTATCACAGGCTTTGTTACTAAAACATATGTGCTCCTTCCAGAGTCCTGCTGTATCCCACATCAAATTTGCCCCATCAAAATCTCTTCAGAAAAGGTGTTCCAAGAGGACCATGAGAGGACAATAGTTGTTACAGACTCAAATACCTTTATTTGTATTTGCTGACCTTAGGGTTTCATGGAAGCTGGAAGATATATTTTACCTCTCCAGAGGTTGGAAATCAGGTCAGGCAGACCCAGTCCTCCAAATCACATGGCTGGTCTTTCAGGATTCACATCTCGAATCATCTCATTAGCATGAGCTGTCTATAGGCCTACCAGGAGTCACCTCATTAGCATAAACTATCAGGACCCACCATGAACTTAGAAAGTTCCAAAATAAAGAACAGACAAGAGGGGTTTCAAGATGGCGGCCTAGAGGGTGGCTGCATTTCATCTTGCTCCAGGACTCAGGATTCAAAAGAGGAGATATTGAGACGCTTGGGACCAACTCAAAGCAGCCGGGTGACTCTCACCCCCTGGGGAGGCATCCCGGATGGGACGGGGGTCCCGGAACGCAGGAAACTTTGTGAAGTAGAACTGCCGGAGAGACGCCCCTCCCCCCGCTGGAGCAGTGAACTCGGAGAGCTGGGAGCGCCGAAAAGGAGGCCGCGCGGCACAGCGCTGGGACTCAGAGCAACCACTGGGGCTCCGGCGGCTGCCCAGGGGAGGAGTGGCGAGGAGAGCTGTGTGGACTCAGGACACCGGGGCCTGCCCTGAGGAGGAGGAGGAGGAGCGTGGCCACTTGGATTCGAAGTGACTGCGCCAGAGCTGCAGGCGGTTGCCAGAGGAGAGGCTGCGCGGCGAGCTGTTTGGACTCAGAACGACGCTTCTGAACCCCGGGGCCTGCCCTGAGGATGAGGAGGAGGAAGAGGAGCGTGGCCGCTTGGATTCGGGTGACTACACCAGAGCTACAGGCGGTTGCCAGAGAAGGGGCTGCGTGGCGAGCTGTTTGGACTCTGACGACTTCTGAACCCCGGGGCCTGCCCGGAGGAGTGGGAGGAGGAGGAGGAGGAGCGCGGCGGGTCCTTTGGACTCGCAGTGACTGCATTAGCGCTCCAGGCGGCTGCTCAGAGGAGAAGGCGAGTGGTGAGTTGTTTGGTCTTAAAGTGACAGCTCCTGAACACAGGGGGGCTGCCTGGAGGAGAAGCGTGGTGGGACGCTTGGTCTTGAGTGGCCGCACCAGAGCTCCGGGCGGTGCCCAGAGGACCCGTGCAGCGGGTCACGTGGATTCAGAGCCACTCAGAGGGACTGCTCCTGAACACCCGGGGGGTTATCTGGAGAAGGAGGAGGAACGGGGAGGGTCACTTGGACTCGGAGTGATTGATTGCCCAGGTGGTTGGTGGGAGGAGGAGGCACGAAGTGAGTTTCTTGGACTCCTAGTGACTGCACCGGAATACTGGGCGGCTGTCTGGAGGAAGAGGCCTGTGGCGGGTCTCTGGGACTCAGAGCAATTGTTCAGGGCCACAGGTGGCTGCTCAGAGGAGGGGCCACACAGCCAGGCGATTAGGTGCAGAGCAGGGTCCCAGGATCTAGGAGGCTTCTGGGTGGTAGAGCCGCACAGAGACAGGCTTAGGGCGGAGCGAAGGTTCCAGGCCTGTGGGCAAATTCTCTGAGGAGGGGCAGCCTAAGGAGATTCATCTGCAAAGGGTGAGGCTCCCAGGCCCAGGAGGTAGGGCCGGGCCCCTGGGAACTTTGCAGAGGAAGACAGCCCAGCCCAGGCGGTAGCTGTAAATTGAGGGGAACCTCTAGGAGGGAACTGACCAGCGAGACTTCCCCACCGGGTGAGTCTTCCCTGCTGGGTGAGGTTTCCCCACAAGGACGGTAAAACCAGAGACTCAGGCCCAAACAGGCCTTGCCTCAGCCCGCAGCCTAGGTCCCCTTTGGATGACCATTGGTCAACAAGTGGAGGCACCTCTGCCCACTAGCAGGGATTATACCCCACCTGAAGGCCACCACTCCTAGAGAGGCAGCTTCCTTGTGGAGCACCGCATTATCAACTTCCTCCATGACTTCAGCCTACTGAAGGCTAAGGGGGGATATATATAGAAATCTTCAGGGACATTGTAAGTCAATAGAGGAAATCTGCAATATCTCAGCGGTCCACTGATACCTGAACAATATGAGAAAACAAGGAAAGAAAATGCTGCAAACAAATCTAGATGTTACATCAATAAAACCCAATGACAGCATGGCAGAAGAAATGACAGAAAAGGAGTTCAGAATGTACATAATTAAAATGATCAGAGAAGCAAACGATGAGATGAAAGAGCAAATGCAAGCATTGAATGATTGCACCAATCGACAGTTAAAAGAGCAAATACAGGAAGCAAAAGATCATTTCAATAAAGAGTTAGAGATATTGAAAAAAAACCAAACAGAAATCCTTGACATGAAGGAAACAATAAACCAAATTAAGAACTCCATAGAAAGCATATCCAATAGGATAGAACACCTGGAAGACAGAACCTCAGACATTGAAGACAAAATATTTAACCTTGAAAACAAAGTTGAACAAACAGAGAAGATGGTAAGAAATCATGCACAGAATCTACTAGAACTATGGGATATCATGAAAAGGCCAAATTTAAGAATTATTGGGATTGAGGAAGGCCTAGAGAAACAAGCCAAAGGAATGAACAATTTATTCAATGAAATAATATCAGAAAATTTCCCAAATCTGAAGAATGAAATGGAAAATCAAGTTCAAGAGGCTTATAGGACTCCAAATACACAAAATTACAACAGACCCACACCAAGGCACATTATAATGAAAATACCGAACATACAAAATAAAGACAGAATTTTAAAGGCTGTGAGAGAAAAGAACCAAATTACATTCAGGGGGAAACCAATACGCATATCAGCAGATTTTTCAATCCAGACCCTAAAAGCTAGAAGGGCCTGGAACAACATTTTTCAAGCCCTGAAAGAAAATGGATGCCAACCAAGAATCTTATACCCAGCAAAACTTACCTTCAAATTTGACGATGAAATAAAATCCTTCCATGATAAACAAAAGCTAAAAGAATTTACAAAAAGAAAGCCAGCATTACAGAACATTCTCAACAAAATATTCCATGAGGAAGAGATGAAAAACAAAGAAGCAAATCAGCAAAGGGAGGAATTATCCTAAAGGAATTGTCAAATAAAGGAGGAAACAAGTTGTGTCAAACAAATAAATAAACAAAATTTTAAAAATGAATCAAATGACCAGGAAACCAAATCATTTCTCTATAATAACCCTGAATGTTAATGGCCTGAATTCATCAATCAAAAGACATAGACTGGCAGACTGGATTAAAAAGAAAGATCCAACAATATGTTGCCTGCAAGAGACTCACCTCATAGAAAAAGATACCCATAGACTAAAGGTGAAAGGATGGGGAAAAACATACCATGCACATGGACTCAGCAAAAAAGCTGGAGTATCCATCCTCATTTCCGATAATGTGGACTTCAAGCCAAAGTTCAGTCAGAAGGGATAAAGAAGGTCATTTCATACTGCTTAAGGGAAGCATAAATCAGCAAGATATAACAATCATAAACATCTATGCCCCAAACAGTGGCTCATCTATGTATGTCAAACAAATCCTTCTCAATTTCAGAAACCAAATAGACCACAACACAATAATACTAGGTGATTTTAACACGCCTCTCTCACCACTGGACAGATCTTCCAGACAAAAATTGAACAAAGAAACCATAGATCTCAATAACACAATCAATAATTTAGACGTAACAGACATTTATAGAATATACCATCCAACCAAGAGTGAATACACTTTCTTCTCAGCAGCACATGGATCCTTCTCTAAAATAGACCATATATTATGCCACAAAGCTAATGTTAGCAAATACAAGAAGATAGAGACACTAGCATGTATTCTATCAGATCATAATGGATTGAAGTTAGAAATAAATGAAAGAGTAAAACACAGAAACTATTCCAACATCTGGAGATTAAACAATATGCTATTATATGATGAATGGATAACAGAAGATATTAGGAAAGAAAATAAAAAATTCTTAGAGGTAAATGAGAACAAAGAAACATCATATCAAAATCTCTGGGACACTATGAAAGCAGTACTTAGAGGGAAATTTATTTCATGGAGCGCATTTAATAAAAGAAGTAAAACTCAACAAATAAACGACCTAACACTACAGCTCAAAGCCCTAGAAAAAGAAGAACAGAACAGCACCAAAAGTAGTAGAAGACAGGAAATAGTTAAACTCAGAGCTGAAATCAATGAAATTGAAACAAAAGAAACAATACAAAAAATTGACAAAATAAATAGTTGGTTCTTTGAAAAAATAAACAAAATTCATAAACCTTTAGCCACACTACAAAGAGAAGACGAGAGAAAACCCAAATCACTAAAATTCGGAATGAACAAGGAAATATCACAACAGACAGGATTGAAATACAAAACATAATTAGAAGTTATTTTGAAAATCTATACTCCAACAAAATAGAAAATTTCGAAGACATCAACAGGTTTCTAGAGACATATGAATTGCCTAAACTGAACGAGGAGGACATAAACAATTTAAATAGACCAATTTCAAGTACTGAAATAGAAGAAGTCATCAAAAGCCTACCAACAAAGAAAAGTCCGGGACCAGATGGGTTCTCAGCCGAGTTCTACAAAACCTTTAAAGAAGAGCTCATTCCAATACTTCTCAAAGTATTCCATAAAATAGAAGAGGAGGGAACCCTCCCAAACTCATTCTATGAAGCCAGTATCACACTGATACCTAAACCAGACAGAGACTTATCAAGGAAAGAAAATTTCAGACCAATATTCTTAATGAACATCGACGCAAAAATTCTCAACAAAATTTTAGCAAATCGCATACAAAAACATATTAAAAAGATAGTGCACCATGATCAAGTGGGTTTCATCCCAGGGATGCAAGGTTGGTTCAACATCAGGAAATCAATAAACGTAATTCACCATATTAATAGACTTAAAGTCAAGAATCACATGATTATTTCAATAGATGCAGAAAAAGCATTTGATAAAATACAGCACCCCTTCATGCTCAAAACACTAGAAAAAATAGGGATAGTGGGAACATTCCTTAATATTGTAAAGGCCATTTATGCTAAGCCCATGGCTAATATCATTCTAAATGGTGAAAAACTGAAAGCATTCCCCCTAAAAACTGGAACAAGGCACGGATGCCCTCTTTCACCACTTCTATTCAACATTGTTCTTGAGACTCTGGCCAGAGCAATTAGACAAACCAAAGAAATTAAAGGGATACGAATTGGAAAAGAAGAACTCAAACTATCCCTGTTCGCTGATGACATGATTATATATTTAGAGGAACCTGGAAATTCCACCAGAAAACTCTTAGAACTCATAAGTGATTTCAGTAAAGTAGCAGGTTACAAGATCAATGCCCATAAATCCAACGCATTTTTATACATAAGTGATGAATCTTCAGAAAGTGAAATTAGGAAAACTACCCCATTCACAATAGCCTCGAAAAAAATAAAATACTTGGGAATCAATCTCACAAAAGAGGTGAAAGACCTCTACAATGAGAACTATACAACACTAAAGAAAGAAATTAAAGAACACCTTAGAAGATGGAAAGATCTTCCATGTTCTTGGATAGGAAGAATTAATATTGTCAAAATGGCCATACTACCTAAAGTGCTATACAAATTCAATGCAATTCCAATTAAAATCCCAATGACGTACCTTACAGAAATAGAGCAGGCAATTATGAAATTCATCTGGAAGAATAAGAAACCCAGAATAGCTAAAGCAATCCTTAGCAGGAAGAGTGAAACAGGGGGTATTGCAATACCAGATCTTCAACTCTACTACAAAGCAATAGTAACAAAAACGGCATGGTATTGGTACCAAAATAGAAAGGTAGATCAATGGTACAGAATAGAGGACACGGACACAAACCCAAATAAATACAATTTTCTCATACTAGACAAAGGGGCCAAAAATATGCAATGGAGAAAAGATAGCCTCTTCAACAAATGGTGCTGGGAGAATTGGAAATCCATATGCAACAGAATGAAACTAAACCCATATCTCTCACCATGCACGAAACTAAACTCAAAATGGATTAAGGACCTCGGAATCAGACCAGAGACCCTGCAGATTATAGAAGAAAAAGTAGGTCCAAATCTTCATCTTGTTGGTCTAGGACCAGACTTCCTTAACAGGACTCCCATAGCACAAGAAATAAAAGCTAGAATCAACCACTGGGATAGATTCAAACTAAAAAGCTTTCTCTCAGCAAAGGAAACTATCAGCAATGCGAAGAAAGAGCCTACAGAGTGGGAGAATATCTTTGCCAATCATACTTCAGATAGAGCACTAATCTCCAGAATCTAAAAAGAACTCAAAAAACTCTACTCCAAGAATTCAAACAGTCCAGTCAACAAATGGGCTAAGGAAATGAATAGACACTTCACAGAAGAAGATCTACAAGCAATCAACAAACATATGGAAAAATGTTCAACATCTCTAGTAATAAGAGAAATGCAAATCAAAACCACCCTAAGGTTCCATCTCACCCCAATTAGAATGGCGATTATCAAGAATACGAGCAACAACAGGTGTTGGCGAGGATGTGGGGAGAAAGGTACACTCATACACTGCTGGTGGGGCTGCAAATTAGTGCAGCCGCTATGGAAAGCAGTGTGGAGATTCCTTAGAAAACTTGGAATGGAACCACCATTTGACCCAGCTATTCCACTCCTTGGCCTATACCCAAAGGACTTAAAATCTGCATACTACAGAAATACAGCCACATCAATGTTCATAGCTGCTCAATTCACAATAGCCAGACTGTGGAACCAACCTAGATGCCCTTCAATTGATGAGTGGATAAAGAAACTGTGGTATATATATACTATGGAATATTACTCAGCCATAAAGAATGATAAAATTATGACATTTGCAGGCAAATGGATGAAATTGGAGAATATCATGCTAAGTGAGATAAGCCAATCTCAAAAAGCCAAAGGACGAATGATATCGCTAATAAGTGGAGGTTGACACATAATGGGGGGGAGGGAAGGGTTAGAGTTAGGGTTAGGGAGGGGGGCAAGTATGGAGGAAGGAACTACTGTATAGAGGGTAAAGAGGGGTGGGAGGGGTGGGGGGAAGGGAAAAAAATAACAGAATGAATCAAACAACATTGCTCTATGTAAATTTATGATTACACAAATGGTATGCCTTTACGCCATGTACAAACAGAGAAACAACATGTATCCCATTTGTTTAAAAAAAAAAAAAAAAAAAGAAAAAAAAAAAAAACATATTAAAAAGATAGTGCACCATGATCAAGTGGGTTTCATCCCAGGGATGCAAGGTTGGTTCAACATCAGGAAATCAATAAACGTAATTCACCATATTAATAGACTTAAAGTCAAGAATCACATGATTATTTCAATAGATGCAGAGAAAGCATTTGATAAAATACAGCACCCCTTCATGCTCAAAACACTAGAAAAAATAGGGATAGTGGGAACATTCCTTAACATTGTAAAGGCCATTTATGCTAAGCCCATGGCTAATATCATTCTAAATGGTGAAAAACTGAAAGCATTCCCCCTAAAAACTGGAACAAGGCAGGGATGCCCTCTTTCACCACTTCTATTCAACATCATCCTTGAGACTCTGGCCAGAGCAATTAGACAAACCAAAGAAATTAAAGGGATACGAATTGGAAAAGAGGAACTCAAACTATCCCTGTTCGCTGATGACATGATTATATATTTAGAGGAACCTGGAAATTCCACCAGAAAACTCTTAGAACTCATAAGTGATTTCAGTAAAGTAGCAGGTTACAAGATCAATGCTCATAAATCCAACGCATTTTTATACATAAGTGATGAATCTTCAGAAAGAGAAATTAGGAAAACTACCCCATTCACAATAGCCTCGAAAAAAATAAAATACTTGGGAATCAATCTCACAAAAGAGGTGAAAGACCTCTACAATGAGAACTATACAACACTAAAGAAAGAAATTAAAGAACACCTTAGAAGATGGAAAGATCTTCCATGTTCTTGGATAGGAAGAATTAATATTGTCAAAATGGCCATACTACCTAAAGTGCTATACAAATTCAATGCAATTCCAATTAAAATCCCAATGACGTACCTTACAGAAATAGAGCAGGCAATTATGAAATTCATCTGGAAGAATAAGAGACCCAGAATAGCTAAAGCAATCCTTAGCAGGAAGAGTGAAACAGGGGGTATTGCAATACCAGATCTTCAACTCTTCTACAAAGCAATAGTAACAAAAACGGCATGGTATTGGTACCAAAATAGAAAGGTAGATCAATGGTACAGAATAGAGGACACGGACACAAACCCAAATAAATACAATTTTCTCATACTAGACAAAGGGGCCAAAAATATGTAATGGAGAAAAGATAACCTCTTCAACAAATGGTGCTGGGAGAATTGGAAATCCATATGCAACAGAATGAAACTAAACCCATATCTCTCACCATGCACGAAACTAAACTCAAAATGGATTAAGGACCTCAGAATCAGACCAGAGACCCTGCAGATTATAGAAGAAAAAGTAGGTCCAAATCTTCACCTTGTTGGTCTAGGACCAGACTTCCTTAACAGGACTCCCATAGCACAAGAAATAAAAGCTAGAATCAACCACTGGGATAGATTCAAACTAAAAAGCTTTCTCTCAGCAAAGGAAACTATCAGCAATGCGAAGAAAGAGCCTACAGAGTGGGAGAATATCTTTGCCAATCATACTTCAGATAGAGCACTAATCTCCAGAATCTATAAAGAACTCAAAAAACTCTACTCCAAGAATTCAAACAGTCCAGTCAACAAATGGGCTAAGGAAATGAATAGACACTTCACAGAAGAAGATCTACAAGCAATCAACAAACATATGGAAAAATGTTCAACATCTCTAGTAATAAGAGAAATGCAAATCAAAACCACCCTAAGATTCCATCTCACCCCAATTAGAATGGCGATTATCAAGAATACGAGCAACAACAGGTGTTGGCGAGGATGTGGGGAGAAAGGTACACTCATACACTGCTGGTGGGGCTGCAAATTAGTGCAGCCACTCTGGAAAGCAGTGTGGAGATTCCTTAGAAAACTTGGAATGGACCCTCCATTTGACCCAGCTATCCCACTCCTTGGCCTATACCCAAAGGACTTAAAATCTGCATACTGCAGAGATACAGCCACATCAATGTTCATAGCTGCTCAATTCACAATAGCCAGACTGTGGAACCAACCTAGATGCCCTTCAATTGATGAGTGGATAAAGAAACTGTGGTATATATATACAATGGAATATTACTCAGCCATAAAGAATGATAAAATTATGGCATTTGCAGGCAAATGGATGAAATTGGAGAATATCATGCTAAGTGAGATAAGCCAATCTCAAAAAGCCAAAGGACGAATGATATCGCTAATAAGTGTAGGATGACACATAATGGGGGGGGGACGGGTTAGTGTTAGGGTTAGAGTTAGGGTTAGGGAGGGGGGCAAGTATGGAGGAAGGAAGTACTGTATAGAGGGTAAAGAGGGGTGGGAGGGGTGGGGGGAAGGGAAAAAATAACAGAATGAATCAAACAACATTACTCTATGTAAATTTATGATTACACAAATGGTATGCCTTTACGCCATGTACAAACAGAGAAACAACATGTATCCCATTTGTTTACAATAAAAAAAATTAAAAAAAATAAAAAAAAAAGAACAGACAAATTCTTCATTACATGACAGCAGGAAAATATCACAATCTGAGTTAAATTTTAGAAAGATTACTGCAGCTGCTATATGGAAGGCTGGACTATTAAGAGGGAGGAAGGATGGAGCCCGAGATGACATTCTATCTAAACTGTTCCTAGGGAGACACTTTAGCTGTATTCTGGTTGCTCATTCTCCTTTGGTTCATTTCCCAAATCTAGTCCTCTAGCTTTCCCATCAATTCCTTGAGCTATGTAACATCCCTGTGATAAATATTTTCTGCTTAAATTACCTAGAATTGGTTTCTCTTATTTTCTACCAAGAACATTAACTTACCTACTTTCTCTTTCCCTTTCTACCATTCAACTTCCATGATTTCTTTCTACAAAATCGACTCACAGTTTCTGTTACATGTTCGAATTCCAGATGCACACTGGTTTTCTGTTTCATTTCCAAATTCCTAAGGAAGACAATTTGATCTTTCCATTGAGGGGTCCTATGCCTTCTCGTAGTCCATTCAAATGTGGCTAGGAAGACAGCATCATGTAGGAAACATGGTTGCTAGGGCCTCATGTGCCTGAAATTATTATATGTGGAAGAACACCCCAAACATTCTTTCCTCCAAATTTAGAATTCAGATAGCCAGGAAAGAAAAAGTATGATTTTCAAGGAAAAAAATATGAGCTAATGGTGCATGGAGCCTGGAATGGTTGTGGTACTTTCAAACAACGGAAAAAATCTGTCCAAATCAGAGCAGTGGCACCTAATAGGAAGTGAAGGCTATATGGCTTTAGCTGGGAAGAATGAGGATATTCTATGGTGGTCCTGAACACCTGGCAGAAAAGTTTCAACTTGTGAAGAAAATCAGAAACCACTGAACTTTGCTTGACTGGAGAAAGGTCTGATAAAGTATTCTCTAAACAGTGTGAGCAATTTTAAATGGAGTGGCTGCAGGTTTTATAGTGCATTGGATGAGATTGGTGATGAAGAGTGAGAGACAGATGCAAATTTTTTTTCTTTTTCAGATGCAAATTTTTTAAGGATAGAATACAGTATTTTACTCTGCATGGAAAATGGAAGAAAAATAAGTCATAATTACACTCACAAAACTCAAAAGTTGTTAATGACAGAATGTAGTGAGTCAGAAAGTTCCAGACACCCAATTGTGAGTCTTCTATAAAAAAGGATAGCCAATTGCATATTGTACTCTTTCTGTGCTTGTTCCTCTGATGGCCCTGCCCTTGCACTGGGGCAACAGCATGGCCTGTTGCTGCAGGGACCTCTCAAATCTAATAAAGAGCTCTTTCTACTTTAAAGGGTTCATGTTTTTTTTCTAAGTCAGTTCAGGTTAAACAATATGGGAAATCCATTTTCATATGCCATACATCCCCTTTAAGCTAACTTTTGCTCAATTATCTCAGGAAAATAATCTTCCTTTCTCTGTCCCTTTTCTTCCATTTATAAGCCAAAGAAAAATTACGCTAATCATGAATGATAAGTGTAAAACAGTGCCAGTAATATATCCATGAGAGAAATGAAGGCCATATATTTGAAAGTAAGATTTAATGTAGTTTTTAAAAAAAGGAACATCAAATTAGCAAGCCTTGGAAAGGGCCCAAATTTCCCTTAGAATCTCCACCACAGTACTCATGTATATTTTCATCTTTAATTTACTTTTCCACAGGCACCATTATTTGGTAAAAATGAAAACCTTTCTTAATAAATTTCAGAGATGGGAGATTAAATTACTTACATAAATGTTAATATTATGATGGAAATATTATTTTACTCTATTTTCTAGCAAATACACAATATGGCATCAATATAATGAGTTTAAATGGTTTTAGTGGGCTAGCCCCAGTACCTGGCTATCTTTGTAATTTTTTTTTTTTTTTTTTTTTTTTTTTTTTTTTTTTTTTGCGGTGCTGGAGACTTGAACCCAGGGCCTTGTGCTTGCAAGGCAAGCACTCTACCAACTGAGCTATATCCCTAACCCCTATAATGGTATTTTTATGAGAAAATGCCTATCTTCAAACAAACAGACTTTCAAGTTGATTTCTGGAAATCTAGTTTTTGAAAGTTGAGGACTGCTTAACTCAATAAAAAGATCCCAATGAGAAATGTGAATTATTTAATTATTTTAAGTATAGTAATGGAGAATTCCAACATGCAAGTTTAATGTATATGACTTCTTTTCTCACCATTTAATTGGTTTTTGGTAAATAGCCAGTTCTTTATTTGTGTTTCATAAGCTGTCATTATGAATCCTGATAGCTCACAGAGTGAAAAAAGATGAGCTGGAGGTATGGGTTTTGCTGCATGTTTTTTCTAAACATATTTATTAATGCTCTTAAATTATCCTCAAAGCTGGGAGTTTCTGTCCATTTAAAGCATCTTCTCACTTGGTTTAACACCACAATCTCACTTTTATTGTCCATAAAGCCAGATGCAGCTGCATTTATTTACATTTTTTAAATGAATGAAACTCTTAACTTGTTGACATATTGGAGAGTCTAAAAATGTCTCATTTAAACTCATCCTCACAACTACATCCGCATGGGTGGCAGTTGAATTAGCCCCACTTTGTAGCAGAGCTGATTTTCAAGAGAAATGTTTGAGTGAAAATGAAGGGTTTAGAAAGCCTTATTATCGGGTGACACAGAAAAAACTATTTTGGTTGCATTTCAAGTTTCCAACCGAAATTTCAAGTCAAGACCATGAGACAAAACCATGGGAGCAAGTGGAATGAGAGAGCAGCTGCATTTCCCTTCAGACTTCCCATAACTTCTTTCCCATAACTAGATTATCTTCTTTTGAACTTTTGGCTGTGATGAAGAAAGATCAAAAATTCAGAAGCTTTGATACCAGCTTCAAGGCTAGCCTTCCAATTACCCACATTGTAAAATGCAAATAGTCTCCACTTATTTGCTAACATTTATCAAGAACCTACTGTATGTAAAGCCTTGTGTGATGGAGGCTGCAGGAATACAGGAGGGAATAAAATTCAGTGGCTGCCCTCAAGGAGCTAATGCTTTGAAAGGAAGGCAAATAGCAATAATATAAAGCAGAATGAAAAGTTCTATAGTAGAGGAATGAGCAGAGCAAAGCATAAAGGGAAAAGTAGGGAATGGTTAATCCCAAGTGGCTCAGGAAAAGCTATGTGGATTTGAATGGAAATGAAAGAGAGTCCACAGATAGTATAAGTGAAAACATGGAAGTATAAATGGCATGTCAGGGAAGCCACGTAGTGCAGTGTGCCAAGTGTGGGCACAGAGACAGGCACGGTGCATGAGAAAGGCATTGGAGGGTCTCAAAGTTACCATCAGGGATTGAACCAGATGACTTGGGCAACAGGGGGCCATGGAAGGTTTTAAAAGGGTAAAAAACTACTTGACTTGAATCATATAGGAAGATAATTCCTGTACCAATAAAGGAAATATGGTAGAAATGTGACATCAACAAACTATTGAAATAATCCAGAAGAGACTTAATAAGTATTTGAATTATAGGAGAATCAAAGTATATCTCAGGAAGGAAGAGAGGGAAGAACTTAGGAGCTGATTATCTGGATGTCAAGAGATGCTGGAGTCTACAGAGAATGAAGAACTAACGATGGAAGATGGCTGAGGTTTCATGTGGCAACAAGGGTATGGATCTCGATAGCCATGGTTAAGTAAATATGGCAAGAAGAGCAGTGAGGGGAAGCGCAAGATGCTCAATTAATTAGATGTGGTAAGTTTTTGCTCTGGATAAGATGTGCCTATGAGATATCCAGCAGTCTGTGGTAGCCCCAAGAAATGTGGAAATATAGATGAGATCCCCTCAGAAAGACAACCTGAACAAGAAAAGATGGGAAAATAAAACTGAGGAAAGCAACATTTACATATGTAATGAAGTAGAAAAGGCATTATCCAAGAGGTAGTAAAGAACTAGATTTGTTCTTCCTGGGAGCTAAAGAAAGGAGAAGGGCAAGGGCCAGGATTTGAAAAGTTCCTTGAGATTGCTGCCTGGCATTCTATGGCCACACCAGTGTCTCTTTTGAGGAGTAGAATTCTGGCCCCTAGCTCTCCTCCATATAACTGCTCCTAGGAGACTTGGAAGTCAGTCGGTAATTAAGCAGAAAACTCACATGATCCAGAGATAACTATGGGACAGATTAGGCAAAGAACAAATTCAGAAGGTTGGCAAAGCTTAAGTTGTAAACTGATATGTCTGATTTCCATTCTGCCCTACTTTTTACCCCAGGTACTCGACCTTTAATTGAGAAAATAAAGTCTCTTTTATTTATTTTGGGTGATACTCACAATGAGCAGTCATACACAATCCAAGAGGTTAGTTAAAATTGTCTAGGCATCTCTGGGTGCCCCAAACTAGGTGACTGCTATTATTATTATTATGGCTATAGTAGTTGTGCACTGTATATGTATATAGTGCTTTAGATCTATAGGTCACCCCCCAAAAAATCCCCACTTTCTTCTGTTCTTCCTGTGTCCTGTTTCAAAATCAGACTGCATTGGCCTCTCTGTGGGAACCAGTCAGCAGAAGATTTTTTTCCAGGTTTGAACCCAGGCCAGCCTTTAAACATTACCAGGTACCAATAAAGGTGCTTTAAGTTCTTACCCAAAACACCATTGTGGCCCTGAGTTACAATTCCCAAAACCCTCGTAAAAGCTTTGTACCCCGACCCCTCACTCTGACACACCTAGATAGAACACCACTTTCTCTCACTGCGCACCCTAAGGACAAACTGCTATGGACTGGTTACCCTGGCATTTAGTGCTTCCTTCTTTGGAATCCCAATGGACCTCACCTCGGGCATTTGGAGGGCAACTCCAGGTGCAGAATCAGTAGGACTCAACAATATCTGAAGAGCACTTTCCCATGCTTTGGCTCATGTTCTCACCAGCATCCTGAGAAATCCCTTGCACTCAACTCCCTCCCTCAGGACTGAGTTCAGGTCTTTGACCCCGCTAATTGGAATCTACTCGCGTTTTTTCCTTTAAAACATGATTGTTTCTTTCTAACCCTATACCTGGCCAATATCTTACTCTAACAATACTTACTTCAAAGCTAACAAGACCACCATATGTGTCCCATTTTTGTTGTTTCTCCGCCCCATCACCCTTAAGCATTAAAAGAATCTGTTAGGACTTAGAATTCAGAGATAGCTATAATCCACAATAATTAAAAAAAAAAATGGGTTCTACCAAAATGCAAAGCAGCTTGGAAAGGGGAACTTTCTAGAGAATCAAATCAAAGCTGCTGACAACTGGTTTCTGCCCTATCTGGTACCATCAGTGCACATTCCCCATCCTTATCCCCTGCCTGGGGACCACATTCTTCTCCATCCTTCTTTGTACCCCAGTGAGATCGACCTTTGCAGACTACATCCTCAGCTTCCTTCACCCTCCAGCTTCTGGCTGGATGAGTTAACAGAAATCAGAGGGTGAAGGAAAAACAAGATCAGGTATTCAGTCCTGTGGTTCCCCCTATCTTGCTGCAGATGACCCTGGGCACTTGTCCCCACTTATGGCCAGAAATCTATTAATCAGCCAACCCATACAATCATAACTATAACTTTTCCAGTTCTGGGAACCGCTCCTCCCTGCCTCCTTCAGGCCTAGAGGTGGTTATGGCACCCATGTTATTAGCCCACTTGGTAGTAGCCACCCCTCAACATCCCACTTGGTTCCTTTACCCCTGTCTGCAATGATGTGGTGCCCCTTCAATTACTACATTTGAGAGTGGCCTGCCAGACTAGATCCCTTTATGGAACATGCAATGCCCAGAAGCTCCATATATCACACCCCATTATGCCATCAACAGCTATAAAAACAGCTTGGTAATATTCAGTTTGCTAAGTTAACTCATCACAGTGATATGAGAAAATGAAATTTTAAGACAAGTAAACTTTAATAAAAGGAACAATGTATTAGTTTCCCTAAGACTGTGGTAACAAAGTACCACATCTTAGGTAGCTTAAAAAAATAAAAATGTATTCTCTCACAGTTTTGGTGGCTAGAAGTCTGAAATCAAGTTGAGGGCAGGTCATGCTTCCTCTAAAATCCATAGGGGAGGATGCTTTCTTGCATTTTCCAACTTCTGGTGGATTGCAGGAATCCTGAGCACTCCTTGGCATGTGGCTGCACCACTCCAGTGTCACCTCTGCCATCACATGGTGTTCTCCTGTGTGTTCCCATCTTTACCTGGCATGCTTATCTCTGTGCCTGTGACCAAATTTCCCTCTTATAAGGACATCAGTCATATTGGGTTAACACCCACCCTAACTGATGTATCTTCAAAGACCTTATTTCCATATAAGGTCTTATTCTGAGGTCCTGGATGTTATGTGTACAATCTATCATTTTTGGAGGGGGGCACAATTTAGCCCATAACAGACAGGTTCAGAAGGTAGGAGGCTAGGTATCTATGTGTGCCTGGTCAATCTACAAGGCATGCTGTCTATAGTTGACTGGCATGCAAGGCACCAACACACATACCTACCACTGGGGGAGTGGCATGGGTACTTGAAGAAGAAACTGTCCTCTGCCAGGCATGGTGGTGCATGCCTGTAATCCCAGCAATTTAGGAGACTGAAGCAGGAGGATCACAAGTTCAAAGTCAGCTTCAGCAATGTAGCAAGACCCTAAGCAACTTAGCAAGACTCTGTCTCAAAATAAAAAAATAAATTAAAAGTGGAGAGCTGGGGATGTGGCCTAGTGGTGACAACCCCTGGGTTCAATTCCTAGTACCAAAAAAAAAAAAAAAAAAAAAAAAAAAAAAAAAAGGGAGAAGAAGGAGGAGGAGGAGGAGAAGAGGAGGAGGAGGAGGAGGAAGAAACTGGCCTCTAAGGCTGGATCATTGCAGACTTCAGAGCCAAAATACCAGTCACTCTAATGATGTAATGAAAAGGTAGGAAATAGAATAGGTCAAGCTTGTGAAAAACTTGAAGAAGCTCAGATAGAAGATGCTGTTCATGGTGACATGCAATCATGGAGGCTATATATAGGTTTTCTGTTATGGAAAATGATACCACATTCATGCTGCTCTTGCCATTGGCTTTTTCCAAGTATACTTTCCTAAGTCCATTACTGCTACTTCCAGAGACTTTAACACAAGAAAAATAATCTCTGTTCTGAGACCACAGACTTGCTGCTTGGGTGTATCAAGCTGGCAACTGGTATTTTTAACAGTCATCTTTTATAGAATCAAGGGACAAAAATCTGGAGACATCTATAGACAGATTGAAGATCTAAAATTTTTAAATCTCAAACTATATAACTCTCCACAGCCTCACCCTATGAAATCAACTCATCATTTCAATTAACAACGTTTAACACCCTGGGTAAAGCACTATCCAAACTTCTCCACCCAACATCTAAGAGCCTCACTGATCCCACTTAACCACGTACACATTTACAGCCAACCACATGTCATTTGCTTCATTTATTCATTCAACAAATTGTAATGAATTACATAACATTTGCCTAGTAAGTGTGACAGGTTGAACTGTGTCCCTCATAAAGATAAGTTGAAGTTTTAACCTTGGTACTTGTTAAACATGACTTTATTTGAAACAAGGAACTTGCAGACTTACATATGTAATCAAGTTAAGAGGATG
This sequence comes from Sciurus vulgaris, assembly GCF_902686455.1. Classification (NCBI taxonomy): domain Eukaryota; kingdom Metazoa; phylum Chordata; class Mammalia; order Rodentia; family Sciuridae; genus Sciurus; species Sciurus vulgaris. The sequence goes on from NC_136473.1 coordinate 60,530,883, forward strand.
TCCTATTGAATTAGTATGATCCCTAATCCAAAGAAGAGAAGAGACACAGAGACAAACAGACATGAGTCCACCATGTGATGACAAGCCAGAGACTAAAAGATGCACCAACAAGGTAAGGAAGGTCAAAAAAGGCTGGCAACATCAGAAGCTAAGAGGCAGTCATGGAACACATTCTCCCCTAGAGCCTTCAGAGGGAGCACAGCCCTGTTGACACCTATACATTTCACTTGCAGCCCCCAGAACTATGAAGAACGCCTTTCTGTTGCTTTAAGTCACCCAATTTGGGGTATTTGTTACAGCAGTCCTGGAAAACTAATACCCGGTAAACCCCCAAGTTTAGCCAGACTAGTGCCCCATTCTCTCATACTTCAATCTCTATCCCAACTCTGTGACATAGCCAGAGAATTCCTTTCTATTTGGAATGTGCTCCTTTCCCCTCCACTGCTGCAAATCAATAACATCTAGCCTTTTTTTACAACCTAACTCAAGTTTGTTCCTTCAAGCTCCCTAAATGATTCCAGCCCACATAAATGTCTCCTGAATCAACTAGTATAATATTTAATAGTAATATTTATTATGTATAAGATAAAATTTACTTCTCTATTACACCTTTGTTATATAGTACTCACCATCACTTACTGTCTACTAAATCTTCCTGAGCCTCAACTTCCTTCTGTGTGCAATGGGGATAAAACTCAATTCACAAAGAGATGATTGAATCAGATGGTATTAGGTTGAACCATAAAAACCTGTAAAACAGTCATCTAACAGATATAAAGTCTTTAACAGAGCATTTGGGATATAGTGAGTACAATTTTGGTGATGATGTTTTTCCTACTCTTTTTTATTATTGGTTCGAATGTTTTCGTTTAATCTTCCAAATTAGACCATTTGAAGGGTCTTGAAAGCAAAAATTCTATTATTTGCCATTGTTAATACATTAAGTAGACTCTATTCCACTTAATTTAGCAAGCCATAACTCAATAAATACTTACTGATAGACCTATTGGTTCAAGGCCAGATCTCAAGCTCAAGAATCCAACCACTTCTCCCCACCCCCACGGCCACCACCCAAGTATGAGGCAATAGTGCCTCTTACCTGGATGGTTACAGTCACCTCTGCTGGTGTCTTTGCTTCTACCTTGCCCTGATGGTCTAATCCCATGGCAGCAACAACAGTGGTCCTTTTTACTTGTCACATTCTGTCAACCTTCCTCTTAAAATCTTCTATTGGTCTAGCTAAGCTAGGGAACCAACCTAAGTGCCCTTTAACAGATGAATAGATAAAGAAAATGTGGTACATATGCACAATGGAATATTACTCAGCCATGGAGAAGAATGATATTATGACATTCACTAGTAAAACGGATGGAACTGGAGGCTATTGTGCTAAGTGAAATGTCAATCCCAAAAAAACAAGGTTCAAATGTTTTCTCTGATATGCAGTTGTTGACTCACAATAGGTGGGGAGGTAGGGAGGAAGGTAGAGTAGAGGGTCACCATATTGGACAGGAGGAGTAGGGGGAAGGGAGGGGAGATGGGAATGAGAAAGACAGTAGAATGAATCAGACATACCTTTCCTATGTTCATATATGCATACATGACCAGCGTAACTCCACATGATGTACAACCACAAACATGGAAAGTTATACTTCATGTATGCATGATATGTCAAAACAATTCTGTCATATATAACTAAAAAGAACAAATAAAAAATTAACAAAAAAATTCTTCTATTGGTCCCCATCTCAGAGTAAACTCCAAAGCCCACAGACTGACTGTGCTCAGACCTCCTATGATTGTCTGGACTCATCTGGCTCTGAGTGTGAGTCTCTGTGCAGTCCCTCATGCTTCCCAGAGCCTTGGTCCAGGCCACTCCTTCTGCAGCAGAGACTGCTCTTCCTCAGATTCATTCCCTCACCCTCTCAAAGGAATCTACCCTGACGGACCTATTTAAAATTGTAATCCACCCCCTAAGTTCCCAATCCCCTTACCCTCCTCTACAGTGTCACAACATAATTCATAAGTACATATTGTGAGAAGTCTATTCCTTATTGTCTGACACCAATCCCCCCAAAAAACATATCCTTACTAGAATTAGAAGGTAGATCCCACAGAGCAGAAATCTTGGCTTTTTTATTCTTCAGCCTGACACCTAGAATATAGTTTGGCACATCATACTCAATTAACATTAATAGAATGAATGAATGCCTTCCATGCCCTCTATACCTTTTCCCCAAAAAAACTTTATCCGCCCTCTTGGTTTCACTTATGCCAAATCGTCTCCCATCCGCCTGCGTATCCAGACTTTTTCCTGAGTTCGTGCTGCCCACCTAGTCATTTGGATGTCTCACAGCCACCTCAAACTCACAGGTCCAAAACCTACACACATATTCCCCACAGTGCCAGTTAAAATAATACTTGGAAAATTCAAATCTGATCATGTCACACAGCTGCTAAAACTTTTCAGTTGCTTTTCCTTACTCTTAGGATAAAGACTGAAATTCTTAAATTCCCTGCAAAACCTGGTCCAAACCCACCTTCACGGGCCTACACTCCTTCCCTTACTCATTCCACTGGCTTTCTCTCAATTCTTCAGAAGTACCACATTCCACATGACTTAAAACTTTGCTTATTAGCTAATTTCACTCTCAGATTTAACATTACTGTCTCCAGGAAACCTTTCCAGATCCCTCTAGGTTGGTTCTTCTTGTTTTAGACACCCATCATGTCTCAACATGCACATTGCACCCATACATAACACCAGTAGAGTGAATAGTGACTCACTGAATATGTCTTCCCCAGGGAGTTCTAGACTTCTTTAATGCAGTGTACCACTGGACCCCAGTGACTGGCTGCATACTCAGCATACAGTAGGTATTTAGTAACTAACTATTACATTAATGAAAAAACTGATGTGCATACAACTGAGATACACTATGCTCTCATTCTCCACTGTCCCAATCCTGAATCTTTCTCCTTGAGGTCTTCAAATCAACATGACAGGAAGAAGGAAATGGAAGATGCAGAGATACCCTAAGCTCTGAGTCACCGATTCTATGCCTAGAAATTTTGCCCTGTCCAGCTCACCAGGGGAGACTTTATTTCTTCCCAAGGAGTAAAGGAGTAGAACAATGGAATGATGGAAAGAATGCTGGGTTTGCAATAAGAAATGAAGGGTTAAAATTCTGCATCTTAATAACTATGTGGTTTGGAATGTGACTAACCTTCATTCTCCTCTCTATTAAGAATGGATAATGAAGCCAGGCAAGGTGATGCAAACCTGTAATCCCAGCAGCTTGGGAGGCTGAGACAGGAGGATCCCAAGTTCAAAGCCAGCCTCAGTAATTCAGTGAAGCTCTAAGCAACTTAGCAAGACCCTGTTTCAAAATAAAACATAAAGAGAGCTGGGGATGTGGCTCAGTGGTTAAGTGTTGCTGTATTCAATCCCCAGTACAAAAAAAAAAAAAAAAAAAAAAAGAATGGATAATAGTCCCTATGTCACAGGTTTTCTGTATTAAATGTATTTGAAAATGTTTCATAAGCTCTAAAGCCTGTAACACACAAACATTAGTTAATATTGATTGAAAAAGTAACATAATAACATGTAAACAGCAAATGATATTTGGGACTTATTTTATGGAACTTAATTTACTCAAAACACAATAAATAATATAACAATCACTCCAGAACAAAGGCACATAGAACCTTCACAAACAAAATATACTATCACATAATTATATAAACAAGGTCTTACAGCATATTCTCCAGCCCCCTCTGTCCTTCCCCCCAAAAACAACCTTACTCTAGACCACAGGCTCTGAAGAACTGCAGGTGATGCACCTGGGAGAAGCTTTACCCAAGTCCAGACTTAACAAATTGCAACCCTCTGCTGCCCCAGAAAAGAGACAGCTTGATGTGATGCCAGCACAAGACACACTGAGCAATGCCAAGCTGGCTCCCCCTACAGAGTTCAGGTCCACTTTTTCTGAAATAGTCTTGGTTTCCACATCTTTATCAGCATGAAGGATTATACCTCTAACCTTGCATTATGCCCATCACACCTGGAAGGCCATGAAGGTAGAGCCCATTGTCAGAAATATCACTTTAATTTCAGCAAGTTAGGCCTGTTCTGTAGAGTTCAAAGGAGCAGGCAAACCATTTCTTCCTCTTCCTGTTGGAGTCCCCTGTAAGTCCCCACTGGGCATTGGAAAATAACCTCCCCACTCTGTCTCATAGTGCCTCATGCCCCATAGTGCCTTCTGTCCCATCCTAGCAACTGTCCCTCAGTTATATGAGTTTCACCTTGGAGGAATGGTGTATGTTGGCTGAGGTTTCATATGAATCTGGATTTGTGACCCACCTCCAAGACAATCCTTTCTTCTTGTTGATATTTCTCACTTGGCTCATACTCTCATCTCACAGCAAAATCCCTTATAAAAGTAGAATAGTAAAATCACCTACCATTCTGCTGCTTATAACTGAATGTTTCTTTTGTGACACTTTCTTTTGCATCTATCCTTTCCTGCAAATGTACTGATAAATAAATACACTAGCAGGCTGCACAGATTGATATATGGAAGTGCAAACACTCACTTTCTCTGTGCCAATGGATGATTGGATCCCAGTATAACACAAAGTAAGAACAAACCAGAACAGTTGTTTTGAACTAAAACAAACTGGCAACCAAGATCCAAGAGGCCATCTGACCAATGAGAATCACCCTGCCTCTCCATTTCATGTGCAAGAAGAAAGAGCTGAGCAATGTCTCCAGCTTTCCCCAGAAATTTCCATCTCTTCTCCTTCCAAATGGCACACAGACCATGAATGAAGTGACATCAGCAGTTAACCCACTTTAGACACAAGGGCAAGGGCTCTTGGGAAGACAGCATAGGATGGAAAATTCTTCAAGTTTAATTCTTAATTCCACCATGAGCTTTGTGGATAACCATGAACAAGCTGGATAATCTAAAATATGGGATTTTTGTGACATACATACCCCACAGGCAACATTATCAAATACATTATTACTATTTATAGGTTTCAGATCATTATTTTTAACAACCATTTATCTTTATATTTTGATCATAAAATATTATCTCATAGAAAAAGCTATCATTAGGGCTGGGGCTGGGGCTCAGTGGTAGAGCACTTGCCTAGCATGTGGGAGGCACTGAGTTCGATCCCCAGCACCACATAAAAATAAATAAATGAAATAAAAGACCATCCACACTACAACTAAAAAATATTTAAAAAAAAAAAAGAAAAGCTATCATTATAGAAAAATTCAATTTACAAAAGAAAAAATCTAAGTCATCTATAACTTGACGGCCTAAAGGTAATTGGTATTAACACTGGGCATCTTCCATTTAGGCATGTGTGTATACAAGTATGCAGATACAGGTATATGTACACATTATTGTGGTTTTTAAATAAACTATCATATCCTGTTTTTATTGCCTAATACCATATCAAGGTCAATTTTATACAACTTTAAGTCTTTTTAGAAACACCTTGCATGAAATTCTACCTAACACTCCATCATAGGTTTTTAGTAAAACAGTGTTGTGGTATAAACACAAAAAGGAGTTACTGGTAACAAAATATTCCTCAGAGCCTGACATCACACATGTTGCAGCCCATTTTGGGATTTGCTGCCTTTGTGACAACCATGAGACAAAGTTCACAATTTTATTCAAGCCATTTCACTGGTGCCTTTGTGAAATGAAGAAAGTCTTCTATAGTAAGAAACAGTCCTTCCTCTTTTTTGAAATTAAAAAATTAGTGGCTCACAAGATTCTTTGAACAGATGGGTGATAAATAAAATGCGTTGTTTTTAATGTCAGTCAGACACGGGATTGACAGTAGGCTAGAGGCCCCTATCATGCCTCCCCTAGGCAGCACAAACCCCCAGTGAGAAGATCTGTGCAGAATTCATCTTCGTGTCCACGCAGGCACCCATCCCACATGCACTGTGCACACATACATAGTGAGCACCCAAGCTCATCGAGTCTTTTTAGCTCTGCTGCTGTAACAAGATACTTTGGACAGGTATACTTTATAAAGAACAGACATTTATTGTTCATAGTTTGGGAGGCTGGGGAACCCAAGATCAAGGCCCCAGTAGATGTGGTACCTGGTGAGGACACCCTGCTTCAAATATGACACCTTGCTGCTGCCTCCTACATGGTGGGAAGTGGGAAGTGTGCTTCTTCCAATCTCTTATGAGGCTCTAATCCCATTCATGAGGGCCTTTTCCCCAAATGGGCTTTTTATTTGTACAATTTCAATTATGTCACTGTGTGACATAATGCAACAATACCTCACACTGTTAAAAATTCACTCATTCCCTTTCCAATCATAGATAACCCAGAGTTATACCATGTTTTGGCATTCACACAAATTCTTCTCAGTGAGGCCTGGCTATAGCACTTCATAGCTACCCTACAGACTAAATGATGAACATAAATGCCCCCAACACACCCAATACAGAAGAGGAAAAACAGAATAATACAATTGACTTTCCCATCTGGAAATCAGAAGAGGAAATAGTCCTTCACATACATCAGGTTCTGTTGACAAGAACAGCAAGGATACACATTCTTAGTAGTAAAATGAGATCTGTGGCCAGCCTATCTGACAATCCTGTCTCTTCTCTTAGAGGATCCCCCTTGCCTGTTGTCCTCCATTTCCACAGCTGAGGTGAGACCCTGGGAAGGGTCATTTAGTGACCCACTTCCACGTGGAGCAGGTTTGGGGATCGGGTGGGGCTTGCCTTAGTGCTGAGCAGCCAGCCATAGGCCCTTGTTAGCCATGCTGTGATTTCTCTGGCAAAGCAACTTCCTGAAAGCTTAGTACTTAGTATTCTTTCAGTTGATTTGCATCTGGTCATTTCATGGGATATTAACCAAAGCAAAAGATACTGTCCTTCATCTAGACTCTGGCCAGGGAGTTCTGTTTCTTAGTAGCAGCCTCAGGGCTCTACCCTCATTCTCAGCTTAATGGCCTCCCCTTGAAGCTTTGCATCAGTGAAATTCAAAACTGTAGCCGGGAATGGGAAGGCTGGGCTCAGTCTGTTTCTTGCCCTGAAGCCCAGGGATAATTATTATTTTAATAAGTCATGAATTTGTACACATAGCCATCTCTCTTTCTCCAAAGTCTATGATTAAAAGACTTTTTAAGACTTCTATTGACATATAACACACAGAGAGAAGTGCAGAAATCATACATCACAGCCAAAGAAATTCTTACAAGTAAGCATATCTGTGTAAACATTGCCAAGATTGAAAAAGAGAACAACACCAGGACCTCAGAAGCCCCTCTGGGTCCCCTCCCAGTCACCACCTTCCTCCCAAGGGTCTCCATTCTTCAACTGACTTCTGATACTATGTATTAGTTTTGTCTGATATTGAAGCTTACATAAATGGAACCCTACAGTCCATATTCTTTTATGTCAAGGTTTTTTCACTCAAAATTACATCTGTGGGACTTTTTGTTTGTTTGTTTGTTGCATGTAGTGTTAGTTTATTCTATTTGTGATATATAATGTTCACTGCAAAACTATACCACGGTACATTTACCCATCCTGCTATTGATGGATATTTAGTTTTTCCAATTTGGAACTATCACAAACAACACGGCAAAGAATATTTTTTGGAAGTGTTTTTGGCACAAACATGCACACATGTATCTAAAAGCGGATCTGCTTGGTAATAGGGTATGCACACTTTAATCACTAATGTCACACTGTTTTCCAAAATGTTTGTACCTATTTATACTCCCACCAACAGAGTATGAGATTTCCAACAGTCCCACAGTTTAACATGGAATGGTCAGTCTTTTTTTTTTAATTCTTCTGGAAGAATGTGTAGTAGGATCTTCTTGTTTTCATTACATTTCCCTGATGACAAATGAAGTTGAACATTACTGGCTGAATATTCTCTTTTGTGAAATGCCATTGAGCTCTTCTGCCTACTTTCTTTCAGACTGTCTTTTTCTTATTATTTATAGGAGCTCCTTCTATAGACCATATACAAGCCCTTTGTCAGGCGCATGCACTGCAGAAACTTCTCTCACCTATGGTTTGTGTTTTCGTTCTGCAATGATACCTTTCAATGCCCACAAGGATGCTTGCCACCTTCCGTCCTAGAGGAATGGGAATCAGGCTCTGAATTCTCTTTGGCTTTAGTCTTCTGCTTTTGTTTCTAGCCTCCCTGTCTTTGCTGGAAAGCACACCATCATCTGACAAAGAAAGAACCTTTTCCAGCCATACAAGAAACAGCGTTATCTGGCTCTCAGCCACTGAAGACAGAAAGGACTTCTTTCATCAAAGACATATCTTTCTTCTTTTCCTACTTTCACATGGACTGACTTTGACAGAAGCTTGTCCCTTTCTCATAAAAACTCACTGAGAACTTCAAGAAGTAACCTACATGCTTTCACAGTCTGAAAAGTTGTACCAAGTACTTTAATGATCCAGTCTCAAATGGCACAAGCTCTGACTCCCCAGAGAAGATGAGCAACAATTTAACTAGTTGCTTTATTAGAGCATAACAAAGACTGCCAACTTCTCAGCTGGGGATTGAAAGATCCTTGCCTTCTACCCTACCTTGAATCAGCCAATTCTACATTTTAGGGTCTATTACTTATAACAACCTACTGCTAGGTAGTGATTCCTAGCAGGAATCTTTCACAATTCAAACTAGCTTATGTAAAAAAGAGGGGCTGAAGGTGAGGGACAGGGAAGCCAATTTATTAGGTCAGGTAACTGAATCATCCAGGTAGAAATCTGTTGCAGCTGCACATAGGGGCCCAAGTGATTTTATTTGGACCCAAGTGTCTCATTATCCCTCAGTTTTACTTTCCTCTGTTAACTTTGTTTGTTCATTCATGTGCTCCTTCATTTATTCATTCAGGTAACAAGCAGAAAGGCAAACTAGCCCCCAAGATTTCCAGGCTAGCATGTTATCTTCTTAGATACTCCAGGGTAGGGAGAACTTGACTTTTTCAACAGTTCAAACAGAAGTCCTGAAATTGAGCATCACTGGTCTGGTTCAGATCATGTGCCCACTTCAGAACAATGGAGATGGGAGTCCCCTCCACACACAAAGGAAAACCAGAGTGCACTTCCACAATGGAGGTTGGGCAGGTTAAAATGAAAGGTGTTCTCAACAGTCATTAACTAACTGAAAGTATCTTAAAAACTTGTGTCAAACATTATCACTTGCTTATCTTTTTCTCCTACCCCTTCTCCCTGGCTAATGCAATCTCAATTTTTTTTACTTGGCAATATGCCCAGTTTCAGGGCATGAATCATAACTAGTCTAAACCAATCATAATAAACACATGCTCCTTTTCCTGATTATTTAATAGGTGGATTCATAACAAGCTCTAGACAATTAGATGGAGGAAAAATCTGCTGGGAAGGTGACTTTCCTCCCAGAAAAGAAGAGTTTATGCTGTCCTGGCCATTTCCAAGCCCATCCCAAATTCCTGCCTATGGACATAGCTGTATGAAGATGAGATACTTGGAGGTGCTGCAGCCATCTTATGAACAGTGAGGGAGAAGAGCAAGAGAATGGTATTGATGCCAACTCAGAGTCTTGACAACATGGAACTACTGATCAGCTCTAGAACTACCATCTCCAGGCAGCTTGTTCAGAAAACAGTATTAGAAAGCCACTGGTGTTCAGATTTTCTGTTTCTGATAGGTGTGTACACCCTCTTTCATAACTATAAACAGCCATGAGCTTCTCTTCACAAAGTAGTGGCAGGTAAGGAAAAGTCAATTGCCCTTCATTGAGGTAAAACCACCTGAATTATTGCCATTCCAAAGGATACAAATACAAGACCAAATAAGGACACAAGTTTTGGATGTTCTTCCTGACCCAGACTTTCTGTTCTTCTCCCTTCACCTTCTATTAGGTTGAACTTTGTGAAATTAATGGCATTCAATACTTTCTGACCTATAGAAAAAGCCATTCTATATGGTTCAACCTGCTATAATCTTTTAACCAGTAGGGATGCTCTTTTATGTCCTTTTAGAAAGGTTAACAAGTATAAAAGCAGAGAAATTATTTCCGTCATTTCCAAGCCATGGTGAATCCTTGAGCAACACAGGAAAAACTAATAACAGTAAGTAGTACTAAAGATGTGGCAAAAGTGCAGCTGTTGTTGAGTCACCCTGGGAAGAAAGCTTCCTGGTCATTAACTCATGCATATCCTTGGTCTCTGGATTACTCCAGACTGGCATCATTCAATAGAATGTGGTACAATGATTTAAACACTCTATTTTGTTATGTCCAACTTGGTAGTCACTAGCCACATGTGGCTAGTAAGCACTTGAAATATGCCCAGGGTGACTGCAAAAATTAATTTTGAATGTATTTAATTTAAATTTCCCTAGTATGGTTACTGTCAATAGTACTAGTTAGGGTTCTTCCAAGAAACAAAAGCAATAGGAGATAAATAGATAAGATATAGGTATAGATAGATGGATAGATATAAAATAATGTCTTGCTCTATTTTCAGTCACTATGAAAGAATACCTGAGATGGGTAATTTATCATAAAAGAGCTGTATTTCTGGAGGCCCAAGAGTATGGCACTAACATCAGCTCAGATTTTAGTGATGGGCTCATGGCCAAAAGTGAAGAAGAGGTCCCACAGCAAAACAAGAAACAAGAAAAAAGCCAAGAGAGGTCTGAGATGGAACTAAGAGAAAATCATATTCATCTACCCATCTATTAATCTAATATACTGTCTTCTATGGACCAAGTGCTGTTGTATGCCCTGAAAATAAAGAAATGAGGAAAACAATGTCCTTGGGTACATACAGTTTACTTCTGAGTGGCTCATTCTAAGAAGGCTCTTTGAAAATAATTCCTGGAATGAGCCTGCAAACTCAAAGTGGATTCTTGAACAAAGAATCTTGGTAACTTTCTATTAAAAACTAGGTTCCTTTGGAAGAGAGCTTGGTATTTTAGGTACTGTGGCCTCTACTTGTATGCAGTCCTTTCAACACCAGAATCAATCCTGGGCTATCAGACTAGGTTTCTAATCTAGGGTTTCAAAGAGATCATGAGAGGATTGTGCTGCATGGACATGTGTAGATCAAAATGTACCATTATGGTACAACCTGCCTTGCAAATTGACCACAGTGACTTTTTGGTCAGTTTGTGTAGTTGTACTTATTCACCTGTTCATGAACATTTACGTAAGTGCCCAGAAACACACTAAGTGCAGTAGGTACAATGACTTTTAAATACATGTTACTCAACCTGGAAAAGCTTTTGAAGATGACAGAATAATTATATGTTACAATATAAGGGGATAAGTACTAGGAATAAGAAACACAAAGATTAGATATGTCTGGAAGCATAAAGAAAAGGCCCAGAGTCAAACCCTGAAAGGGGATCAGATCAAAGAAGCTTCTCAGGAGAAATCCAAAGAACTGAGTCTTACAGGGTGGTCTGAAAATGGTGTTCTCAATGCCCACCCCAAATCAGAATCCCTTGGGAATTGTTCAAAGCCTGAGTGCATTCCAGGTCAATTCCCTCTGAAGGTGAGGTCCAGGTGTAAATGGTTTCTAAAAGCTCCCCAGTGAGGCTGGGGTTGTAGCTCAGTAGTACGGCACTCACCTAGCACATGTGAGGCACTGGGTTCAATCTTCAGCACCACATAAAAATAAATAAATAAAATAAAGGAATTGTGTCCATCTACAACGAAAAAGTAAATAAATAAAAAACAAGCTCCCCAAGGGATTTCTAATGTGCCAGGGCTGAGATCCACTGCTCTTCCAGCTGCAGTGGTAAGCAAGGGGTGCTTCCCTGATGACAGACTTTTTCAGGTTAGCACAGCACCAACATAGAATTAAAGTGAATCAAAGAAACTAGTTTAGATTCATCACAATGATCCAGCACAGCAGAAGAAAGTAACTGCTTTACATTTCCAAATAGGCACTTCCACTAGTAAGACCAAAACAAAACAATGAAGCAGTGATTTATGTGGCTGGGAGTGGTGGAGATGTGGCAGAAATTAAATGGTTCCAGGAAAACCTGACCCCCTTTGTTTGGAGGAAATGTATTGCACTTCAAACTTAATTCTGATCTATGCCTTAAATCAGGATAGTACATAACCAGGAAAAGAAATAGATGCCCTGAATTATCCAAACAACACCCCAGAGAGGACTCCAGCCAAATGAGAACATTTTACTTGCCCACCCATTCTCTACTCCAGTGAAAGAAATTTCACTTAACTGCAACAAACATCTAGCATTTGAAAGAAAAAGGTGAGGAAGAAATGAAGACAGGAGGAATAAATATATGAAGAAGTCAAAAAAGAAAGAATTTGCATGTAACCCAGCATATTCATCTTTCTATTTTATATCATGCACCTTTACAAAAATAGAATTTGCCAGCCAGGATTAGCCCTGTGGATTAGGTTGTTTGAAATCACTGTTTCCACGGCGAGGGCCCATAGCTAATGTGCCAAAAGAAGAGTGAGACTGTTACATTGGAGTGAACTGTGCAGAGCTGTGGGAGGAAGAGGCAGCCCCTGCCCTGACCAGCCTCCACAGTCAGGAGCTCTCTTTCCCAGGCAGGTCGTTAGTTACCCATGCGGCCAGTCCCTATTAAGATGCTAACATTTTTCACCCTCATCTTCTTCCCATACTTGCCTCAAAATGAGTATGTACATGTATCATGAAGGATACTTGTCCTTGAGGTTCTTATTTAGTAACTTAGGGAGAATTCTTAGTTATTAAGCACCTGTTTTCCCATTTTAAATCCCTAAGCCAGGTCTCCTCAACTTTTGGTATTATAGGTCTTACCTTCCTGGAGTTTGTGGTTTAACTTCACAGGGTTTTTTTTTTTTACAAGGTAGGGACCAAGAGAGGCTGTTATGGTTTGGAGAGAAAGTGTGCCCCAAAGACTCATGAGTTGAAGGTTTGGTCCATAAGGCAGAAATCTTCAGGGGCAGGGCTTTTGGAAAGTGCCTGGATCATGAGGGTTCTGACCTTATCCATGGATTAATCCACTGATAGCTGAATGGACTACTGGGACGTGGTAGAAACTGTACACAGGTGCAGCATGGTTGAAGGAAATAGATCTGGGCACATGCCCTTGGGGATTATATCTGTTTGTGGTCCATTCTCATATCTGTATGTATGTATGTGTCTCTCTCTCTCTCTCTCTCTCTCTCTCTCTCTCTCTCTCTCTCTCTCTCTCTCTCTCTCTCTCTCCTAGCTGCCATGAGCTGAGCAGCTTTCCTCTGCCACATCCTTCCACCATGATGTTCTGCCTTACCTGATGCCCAATGCAATGGAGCCAGCTGACCATAGAGTGAAAATCTGAAAATGTGAGCCAAAATAAATCTTTCTTCCTCTAAGTAGTTTTTGCCAGGCATTTTGATCACAGAAATGGAAAGTTAAGTAACATCATTCCCCACCAGAGAATAAAGATGCCCCATCTATGACATAAATCCGAAAGCATACACCCTGAATAAAAACATCACCTTAATCTCTCCTAGCCCTTATTGTTGGCAATAAATATATCAGCAGTATTCTCCCCCCCTTAGAGTAACAAGTAGGGATTTAAATAATAATAATTAGTAGTAGCCACAAAAAAGTAAGAAATAATAGTGCAGTAATAGCAGTAGTTGTCATCACAATTAATAATAATAATAATAATTTTTGCTTTCCTCACACAAACCACAGTCAGCAAAGTAATCAATTTCAGCAAATGGGTACATCCTACAAGTTTTGAAGGGTTTCACTGAAGTGGGTATTGGGCAGTGAAATGCCATTTAATGGGTAAATCACAGGCATTACAGATACAAAGTCTCCTGGGCTCAGTCAGCATCTCCAAGTCTAGAGTCAGGCAAGCTATTACAATAATCATCATTTTAATAACTGCTATTTATTTAGCACTTACTATATGCCAAATACTGTGTCCTAAATGGGTTATAAACTTCATCTCATTTAATCTTTAAAACATCCCAAAGGAGTAGGTATTATTATTGCCTCCTTTTATAGACCATGAAACCAAGGCTGAGAGGATAAAGTAACCTGCCAAGCCCACACATATCATTATTGATGGCACTGATTCAACCCATAGCATCAAACCTGGATCACAAGAGATCCATTCTTAACCATTATTCCTGTATATCAAGGAAAAGAGGACTGAATTTGGAATCCACAGGCTGGTTTCTTCCAATTGTCTTGTCTTTGATGTGCACAGTTCTTTCATATCTCTAAACCTCAATTTCTTCATGGTAAATGAAGCTAGTCCTCCTGCCCCACCTCCATCACGAAGCTGTGATACTGACTGACTGAGTAAGACTGGGTCTAAAGGCAAGAACAACATCTATCTTGCATCGCCAGCATTTTGCATTCAATAAATGTTTATTGAAGCAATAATGCACCCAAAAGTGCTTAGAAAGCTGGAGAGCATCATAAAACACAAATGTATGAGATTCATAAATTGCTAGTCTGCAGCCACCTTTGGTGAGGGCAACCTCTGCTGTGCCGCCTCCCCAGGATAGCTGGTGAATTCATTTCTCAAGCACATAAACCTCAGGCCTCCACACACTGCACATGAACACCCCCTCAGTTACCAAGTCTCTAAACTACAGGAGGGAACCATAATCATGCTGACTAGCCCTTCCCAAAGGATGGTTCCAGTTCATCATCAAAGTTTATGATGAAAGGGTCTATCCTACATTCCTTATCCTCTCTCAACCCATTGTCCCTAAGGCCTGGCATACAGTCTTAACATATTTACTGGGTTGTCCTTAATGACATCCCAGTGGTTCTCCTCAGCAAAGATTTGGTCAAATTTTTTAAAAATGTGTGTGTGTGAATTTCTCCTCAGAGAAAAATGCTCTGAAAAGTAAGGCACCAAAAAACCAATCCACAGGGTAAATAAGCCCAAGTGGAACTGAGATGAGCCCTGTTCCAATCCACAGAAATGCCTTGGGTAAGTCTTTGAATTTAAGCATCCTAGTTTATAAGGCAGTTCTGCTAATAGGTTCCCAGCCCCACATTTCCACATACACCAGGGCTAATGTCCTGAGAATGTGGCCCCTCTCTGAGATCTACTCAGCTCCACCCCCAACTCTCCACAGCAACTCAAGTCTGTGGGATTTATGGGAGCGCCCCACTAACAACAACCTACACCCATCAGGGGAGTGAAGGAATCAAGGGGAAACAAGTGATTGAGACATACAAAAAATAAACATATCCCACAGGCAGAACAGTCCTGCCTGGCCATCACAATATGCAGGATGTCCCCATCTCCTGGATCCAGGTGAAACCCCCAACTACCCGCACTCTGACAATAGCTCTTCACTTCCTGTCACTGAAACAGAAGCAGGCCTGGGAGAGTGGGTGGAGCCATCTGGCTTTATACCTATGACTCCTAAAAAAAATCCAAGAGGGGGCCCAGGGAGGGCTCACCTCGCACTGCCTAGAGACAGATTGTCTGGAGGGGATGATGTAATGATGGCAGAGGGTTGGGAAATGTACTGCAAAGTTTGCAATCTGCCCAATCTGTTATGCGCTGTTCTGTCTATGGCAGGCACTGAATGGCTCATCAGCTCTTGCCAAGCAGACTCATATGGGGGCCAGGCTATCTGGAGATGCCTGTAGAGATAAGGAGAGCCAAGTCCCACTGTCTGGGACCTTCAGAGTGTCTGCACAGGCCCATCCCAAAAGGCAGAACACCCATGAAGCCCATGGATATAGCCAAATGGTAGGGCTTGTAGTTAAACATAAAGTTAGAAAGGTAAATTGAGGCTAGACCATGAAGGGCTTTATGAACCAAGTCAAAATACCTGAAGTATATTTCTGCATTTGTGATCTCCACATTTGTGGGTGGCAAAACATGAGCCAGAGGTATAAGAAGAAAATGTTAAAATTTCTGTGTATTTATATGCAATTAAATACATGTTAAATTAAACTTCTTTAATATTCACTGTAAACAATGACTTTCAGACCTTCATTTGGTCCATTCATCAGCAATCACAAGCTATCAAGGATCTTGAGGGATCTTGGGGGATGAGTGGATATTTCACAATGTGGAGGGACTGATAGTGCCAACTTGGTTTCTTGGTTCTTTTTCAGCACAGTGTGACCTATTATAGATGAACCTGATTAAGTGGAACTATTAGTTAGGTTAGTTGGTTTCTTTTTGAATTAGAGCTTTATAGTTACACACAGTCATTGGGTTCATCCAGACAAACTCTCCCTTTGCCTCCCATCCTCCCTCCCCTCCCCCATATTCTTTCCTCTACCCAACTTCCTTTTGCTCATCTACTTATTTATATTTTATTGGGTCTTTTTACTTATACATAAAGTGAAGTTCCCTGTGGTATATTTTTATATGCACATAACATGATTTTTTTAAAGAATTCATTCCACATTGCCTCCCCTTTCCCATCCCTCCACTCTACCTCTTGATCTCCTTCTTCTACATGACTGATCTACACTTTAGATCTAGTTTTCAAGTAAACTAATCATCCCAAAAATGGGTAAGAGGTTTAAATTTCTTTTCTAAAAAGAAAATGGATTGAAGTAATAATGTAAGACAAAATGAATAAGGGCAGCACTGACAAGACACATTGTCAGTCATATTATAGGAGAAAACAATAATAATGTAATCAGATCTCACAAGCCAGTCAAAAAGTTTTTAAATTCCCAAGAAGACTCTGAAATATAGCTTTGCATATAATGTTGGTAATGAAAAATCTAATCCTAACTGTAAACTATGCTTGAGATGTTAGCTAATGACAGTAATGAAACCATTGCAATTAACAAGACATTTTAAAATACTGTTTACATTATCTTTACCATGTCTTTTTTGAGTTAATATTGAGGCATATTTTATAATAAGCAAAATATGTGGGTACTATAATGGATGTATAAAATTTAAATAAATGAGTATACATCTGCTATGAGTGCATATTCAACACTTTTCACTACTAACAATGGGAAAATTGCATGGAAGCCACTGTTCTAAATAATGTCACTTAGAAATAGATTCAATCTCCACCCAGAACCTCCCATTCCTCCCAAGGACTTCTTAGCCTTTTGCCCTCAGCAACAGGCAAAAACAAAAACAAAAAAACAGAGTTTTTGTCACCACTGTGACTAAAAGATCTGACCAGAACAATTTTAAAGGAGGAAAAGTTTATTTAATGGCTCATGATTTCAGAAGTCTTAGTCCATAGAGGACTAGCTCCATTCCGTGAGGTTCAAAGTGAGGCTAACCATCATGGCTGGAGAGTGTGGCAGAGGGAAGTAGCTCACATCATGATCAGGAAGCAGAGAGAGAGTCCACTTTCCAGATACAAAATATATACCCCACAGTCACGCCCCCTATGAACCACTTCCTCCATCCACATCCCACCTGCCTCAAATTACCACTCAGTTAACACATCATTCTTTAACTCACTGGTTAGGTTAAGGTTATAACCCAACCATTTCCCCTCCAAACCTTCTTGCATTGTCTCATTGAGCTTTTGGGGGACTCCTCACATCCAAACCAAAACAGTTAGGGAAGCTGGCAAAGCCATATTGAGCAAAAAGAACAAAGCTGGAAGTACCATACTACCTGACTTCAAAACATACTACAAAGTTATAGTAAAAAAAATTGCATGGAACTGGCACTAAAAAAGATACAAAGGCCAATGGAACATGACAGAGAAGCCAAAAATAAGCCCACACACTTCAGCCAAATGACTTTCAACAAAGGTGCCAAGAACACACATTTTGGAAGGACACTCTTATATAAACAGAACTGGAAAAACCAGATATTCACATGTAGAAAGATGAGACCAGATCCCTAATGCTCACCATGTACAAAATCAACTTAAAATGGATTAAAAGACTTAAATGTAAAATCCCAAATCTAAAACTACTAGGAGAAAACATAGGAGAAATGCTCCATGATATCAGTCTGTGCAAGGGTTTTTTGGAGAAGAACATAGAAATATAGGCAACAAAAGCAAAAAGAGACAAATGGAGCCAGGAATCATAGAACACACCTGTAATCCCAGCAACTCAGGAGGCTGAGATAGAAGGATGGCAAGTTCAAGGCCAGCCTCAGCAATTAATTTAGTAAGATCCCAAGCAACTTGGCAAGACCCTGTCTCAAAATAAAAATTTTAAATGAGTGAATCTTGGTGACAAAGCACCCCTGAGTTCAATTCCCAGAATCCATCCCTTCCTCTCAAAAAAGAGAGAAACAGTATTAAATCAAACTAAAAAGCTTCTGCACAGCAGAGGAAATAATCAACAGAGTGAAGAGGCAATGTGCAGAATGAGAGAATATTTTCAAACTATGCATCCAATAAGGGATTAATGTCAGAACATATAAAGAATTGAAAATTTTCAACAATAAAACAAAAATTCAATTAAAAAGTGGGCAAATTATCTGAATAAACATTTCTCCAAAGAAAACATGCAAATTTCCAATAAATATATGAAAAAAATGTTCAACATCACTAATCACTAGGAAAATGCAAATCAAATCCACAATGCAGTATCATTTCACCCCAATTAGAATGGTTATAATAAAACTGACAATCTGGGCATGGTAGTGCACACCTATAATCTCAGCAACTTGGGAGGCTGAGGCAGGACTTAAGGAGACACTCAGCAATTTAGCAGGATCCTGTCTCAGAAGAAAAAGAAAAAGAACTGGGAGTAGTTCAGTGGTAAAGTAACCCTAGGTTCAATCCCCAGTACCTACACCACCCCCCGAAAAAAAAGACAAATGCTGGTGAGGATGTAGAGATAGAGGAACACTTACACACAGTTGGCAAGGACGTAAATTATTATAACCACTATGAAAAACAGTATGAAGATCCTCAAAAAACTGAAAATAGAACCACCATATAATACAGCAATCCCACTACCAGACATAACCAAAGGAAATGGAATCAGGGTATCAAGGAGATGCCTGCACTCCCATGTTTATATTGGGACTATTCACAATAGCCATGATATGGAATCAACTGAGGTGAATGAATAAAGAAAAGTGGTATATACACACCACAATGGAATACTGTTCAGTCAATAAAAGGGTGAAATTCTGTCATTTGTGGCAACATGAATGGACCTGGAAATATAATGTTAAGTAAACTAAGCCAGGCACAGAAAAATAAATACTGCATGATTTCACTTACATGTGGAATCTAAAAAAGCTGAGCTCATAGAAGTAGAGAGCAAAAGTGATTACCAGAGCCTGGGGAGGAGAAGGACAGGGACAGGATGGTGGGGAAAGGTTGGTTAATGGGTACAAAGTTTCAGCGACATAGGAGGAATACTTTCTGGTATTCTATTATACAGAACAATATTTATAAAAATTTTAAAAATTGTATTGTTTAATTCAAAATAGCCAGAAGAGCTGGGGAGATAGCTCAGTTGGTAGAGTGCTTGCCTTGCAAGCACAAGGCCCTAGGTTCGATCCCCAGCACCGCAAAAAAAAAAAAAAAAAAAAATCTCAAAATAGCCAGAAGAGAGGATTTTGAGTGTTATCAAAAAGAAATAAGTATTTGAGATGATGGGTAAAGTAAATATCCCGAGTTGATCAATGTGCAAGGTATAAATGTACTGACACATCACAATGCACCCCATAAAGATGCACAATTCTTACCTGTCCAAAAATATTACACAAATGGTGTGGCTCTACTTCATGTACTACCAGAGAAATGAAAAGTTGTACCCCATATGTGTATAATAAATCAAAAAATAATAAAATAAAAAAATAAAAATTACTGCAAACACTGAAAAAAAGAAGAGAGAGAGGAAGCCTGGGTATTGCCCACTTCACAACTTTGTCAAAGACTATACCAAAAGCCTACTGGTTTAACCAAACTGTTTATCCCAGCTCAGGTCATGTGTCAAAGAACAGCACACACCCTGTTAAATCTCAGTTCTGCAACTCACCAGACTTGGAAGATCTGAACTCACATCAATTACCTATCATGGGTCCCATACGTGCAAAATAAAGGAATGATAAGAAGTAGTACTTAGGGGAGGGGGATTTTGATTTTAATCTAATTCTTTATCTTAATATGTATTCAAAAGTACTAATTTTCCATTTTGGTAGTGGTCTTTTTAAAATCAATTTATATAAGTTTTACAAGAGTGGATGTTAAAAAACTAAGCAAATATAGTCTAGCTGGAAAGTAGATTTATATGTTAATGCCCAGGTCTGAAACTCCATGGTTATTGTTCAGTCATGTACAAATAAACTAAAATATTATAAAGTCTTTATAGCAAATAATGAGACTTGGACAAACATGTTTTAGTTCAGTTTCGTTTTGCCTATCTTGGTCTCTGGGCCCTGGCTGAAGATAAACAAATGCACAAAGATGAATAAAATAACTCTTTATGAAGGTTTCTGCTGCTATTGCAGGCAAGGGTTGGGGACACGAGTGTGTGTTTGCTGCTTTAGTAGAGAATGCTCTCTGTTGTATCACTGTGGGGATTTAAAAGGACTATAAAAAGAAAAGTCCAAATGCCAGAAAATAGAGGTGGTGAGCAGACTAAGAGCAGGAGCCTCAGGTCCAGTGGTTCCCCCAGGCTCCTTCTCCTGGCAGAACCATGCATATTTGGTGCCCCCTGCTGTCCCTTCCCTGCCAGAGACGGACAACCCAACCCTGGAGGTCCAGGAAAGGCCACTGCAAAATGAGTTTTATAACAATTGGATGAGAACCCAATCTTGCAAAAACATAACTATAACTGAGAACCCAATCTTGCAAAAACATAACTATAACATCAATAGCATATAACCCATGATTATTAGGAAAGCAAATCTGATGGAAAACATGGCAGAACCTGGAGGGGAAACTCAAACTCATTGGTACTCTCCTTGGCTAGAACACCCCCAGTGTTCTCTGGGTTCACTGGGAACAGAATTAGCTCTTGCACCAGCCCCATGTGCCTCCAAACTGTGGCTAGGAAGTAGAATTGGATCATTTTAAGCACTCCTTTAAAAGTAAGCAATAAACCACTACACAGAACTAGGAGGCACTGTGAATACCTCAAAGGGATACAGGCTAGGGGCAGGATCCCTGCTCTTCAGGACTTTACATATAGTAAAAAAGAGATAAAATATAAATAGTCAATCATATCCATTACCCTTATTGAGCCCAGCCACATTACTATTATCTCCAAGGTAATCAACAATGCTATCAGATAAAAGTTGCTACCTTACAGATGGTGAGACAGAGGTTCAAAAAGGCCAGAAGACACAGGCCAAAAGTGGGAGAGGTAGGTCTCCCAAACTGGACAGCTGACATTGAACTCAATGCTGTGTCCACTCACACCATTCCATGGCTTGTTTCTATTATACACAGCAGGGATGGGGGGCAGAGGTATGGCGGGGAGGAGCAGACACACGCATGGAGGCACACAACAGGACAGAGGACATATACCTATGACAGTTGTCACCTCAGTTGACAGAGGAGGGTAAATGGGTCTGGAGGTTGCAGAGTAGGATGGAATGAGGGATATACAAATATTTTATTTCTTTTCTTTTAAAAACAAACAAGGTTTAAAAGTCTACATAAAACTTACATTGTTGGTATGTTGTAAGATAAAAATATTTTAAGGCTTAGGGGTGTAGCTCAGTGGTAGAGTGCTTGCCTAGCATGTACAAGACCCTGGGTTTGATACAAGCAAACACACACACACACACACACACACACACACACACACACACACACTAATGCTAATAAAAACCATTATTTGTGGAAAATGCAATATTTGTTCATTTAAGTTGATGGGTACATGAATCTTCATCATTTTGTTCTCTGAATTAGCTCCATATTTTTAATTTTTTTCCTAAATCATATTTTAAAGAAGGAAAGAAAATGAAAAGAAATGAGTACCTTCCAAGGATCCAATTATAAAATCATGAAAAACAGTCTACCCATTTGGTGATTACATAGGAATCTGACTCCAAACCTGCAGGTTCAAGCCATCAGAATATGCAGTTATTTACACCAGGGTTTTTATCTGAGGACTTCTGAGCACTTCAGGAGCACAAATTAATTGAATCTCCTGTCCCCTCCAAAAATATGGAAGAGTATTTTATAGATTAAGTAAAGTCTGGGGAAAGTGAAATGTATTGTGACACATCACACAAGTTTTAGACTGAATTAGGACTCGAGATTTAGAAACCTGATGCATAACCTAACCACACTGTGACAGACTGTGACACATCTCTGATACCGAGGAAACCTCCACCATGCCCAATTCATGTGTGTTTGCCTATGCCCTGCAATGTTCCAGGATTTTAAGAAGCTACCCTTACAGAGAGGCCAGCCTCCCTTTCCTCACACTGAACTTCATCTGAAAATATCCTTCCATACATAAATAGACATATTTTTCAGGGACAACCCAAACCACATCCTCTGGCTTTTCATTATACATATTCAACCAGGCTTTTTAAAATGCTGGGTCTCAGGTACAGTGAAACAGCTCTCCTTTCCTTTTCTTTCTTTCCCTTCTCTCAGCAGACAAGGCCAGGAAGGAATAGGGCACCCTGTGAGTATGAGGCCTCCACTTCAGGGGAGGCCAAGTCCACACAGACAGAGACCACTTGCTCCAGAATCTTCTTTGGAGTGTCAATAAACTCTGGTTATGAGATCCTGGAACCCAGTTCCTCTTATAATTCTCTTACTTGCCCACCTGATCCCCATGGCATCAAAATCAGGACCAGCCACAACACTAACAGGTTTTGGTTCTTGGCATCTCTCACCTCAATTCTTAGTCTTTAAATTAGCTTCCAAGGCTCCCAACTATTAGTTGTCATTCTAAAACACAGATCTGACCACTGTGCCCCCACTGAAACCCTGTGCCTTGCCACATGAAATCTGAAATTATGAAAATGAAATCTGAGCTCCTTTGCTTGTAGCATAAAGCAACTTGGCTCCCAGGGACCCCTCCAGCCTCTCTTCCCTCTCTCGGCCTTAGTTCATTTTCTGCTACTAATAATACACTAACATAGACTTGGTAAATTATAAAGAAAAGAGGTTTATTTTGGCACATGGTTCTAGTCCAAAGTAGAAGAGCTGCATCTGATGGCTTGCTGGCAGAGTCCAAAGGCAGCACAGGGCATCACATATGAAGTCACAAGGAACACTCGAGAGACCTAACAAAACTGGTTTTTATGGTAGACTCACTCTGGAGATAACCCATCAACTCATCAGTCTGCATGAGCAGTTCAATCCATTCATGAGGGCAGAGCTTCTCTGAAAGGTCCTGCCTGGTCCCATCGCTTAATATCTCACAAGGGAAATTAAATTTCAACTTGAGTTTCACAGGGAACAAACCGTACTGAAACCATGGCATGAGGCCAGTTCCTAACAGGGCATCAGGAATCAGTCAAGAGAGGTGTCTAGAGCTCTATTGTCAGGTTTAAACGCGGTAGGATGAGACAC
This sequence comes from Sciurus vulgaris, assembly GCF_902686455.1. Classification (NCBI taxonomy): domain Eukaryota; kingdom Metazoa; phylum Chordata; class Mammalia; order Rodentia; family Sciuridae; genus Sciurus; species Sciurus vulgaris. The sequence continues at coordinate 60,554,333 of NC_136473.1, forward strand.
ATGGGCAAGTAGCAATGCCAAGAGAGTTCCAAACCACAAAGAACTCATGCAAGTGAAGCTAGAAAAGTGAGGCCTGAAGCCCAGAAGTCAGCCGCAGAGTGGCTTCCTCTATAGTTCCTGTGGCAGACAGGAGAGCATTCAGGAGTAGATGCTGCCTCCTTCTCAGGTCCCTTTCCCAGGTGGGGTGGCCAGAGCTTCCCTGGACCTGCCATTGGAAGACCCCAACACAACTCATGGAAGCTGAGGATGGAACCATGTCTCAGGACTGCTGTTAGGACCATTTCCACCCCAGCAGACTGGGCTGAGGCCCTGCCATGCCTCAAGCACTCTGAGACTTCCAGGGGAGGGCAGCACAAGAAGGGCCAGAGCTTGAGTACAAGTCTCAATGTGACAGACCTGGCACTGCACACTCACTAGCCTGCATCCATCTTGTGACAAGAGGATCTGAGGATTCATCCATGGATCTCCCCTGGGGAGGATCTCAATCAGACACGGGGTTATAGAAAGATCATGCTGGCAGCTGTTTGGGGTCAAGATACTTGGGAGAGAAAAACAAGCATCATAGGGGAAAATGGCAAGAGCTTGAACTCAGAGGAGGGAAGGTTGAGTGGTACAGGGGCAATGTTGTATGGAGTTGAGTGCTCCCCGATGAAGACTGACCATATGTGAAGTGGAGGGAAACGTGGAGCTGAAACAGACAGAAGACTGAGAGAAATACAGCCAATAAATAGCCATTGGGGCTCTCATTTACCATGAGATTTGCCCAGGAGTAGGCAGTATGAACTATTATTCCTCTTTGAGTATCTAACACATCTTGCCTCCAACTTTTGCTCAAATGACAAATTCCATTACTAAACTGTACATTACTATACAATAAAAATCTTATTAATCTTACAACCCTCAGGGTCTAACACTGTACCTCACATATAACAGGTGTTAAATTAATAAATAAGGTCTCATTGGCTAGAATACAGGAATAAAAATACATATATGATTATGACTAAACATATATGATTAGTGGGATAATTTAAACCATATTTTGGAGGATGCTGGATAAAGGATATATTTGATATTATAAGTAATGGGGAGTCACCAAAGTTTTATAAGAAGGAGAATAATCTGATCAGAGGTATGCTTAGGAAAACTTAACTGGCCAAGATTAAAGATGGAGTGGATTAAAGCAGAGAAGAACTGGAAACAAGATCAGCAGAAAACAACAGTAGTATTTTATCACAAGAATTCCTGAACAGAGCACAACTAATGGTGGATGGCCCCATTCTACAGTCTATAAGCTAAGTCTCTGACCATTAAGCTAAAAATACATCTCAGGAGTTCCAATCCAGACAGATACAAATACAACATAAAAATCCAGCTGTGCTAGTTCACATGTTTCTGTCTTTGCTGGAAAAGCCCACTCTCACAAATGCCAAGAGCATTTGCAGTCCTCCCAAGACAGAGCCTCTGCCATGTTGTGAATTTGAAGAGGCCCACATGTGGCTTTAATGACTATTGTCCAGAAAGAAACATATCTGGAGAACTGGAGAGAAAGGAAGGTTTGTGTTTGAGGGGGAAAAGAAAAGGGATATGTTTGTCTCAAACCATCTAGCTTCTATTATATAAATTTCTCCATGGCCAAACACATTTCAGGCCTCATAGGCAGGCATCAAATGTGTTTATGGACCATAAACAGCATTCCTGAGCAGAGACCCGTCTTCTTCACCTTCAGATCATCACAGTGCAAGACATAGAGTAATTGCCTCTAAATGTGAACATATGTATGACCAGTTTAATGGGAAGCACAACTCTTGAGATATAAGTAGAAACTGGCTTCTCACAATGTAAGCCTAGAGCATTTCCATGGGAATTCAACCACGGGAGAAGACACCAGGTTCCCCTTTGCGGATACCTTACTAACACAGCAGGGATAGGATAGTTTTGGGAATTTAGACCATATTATACTCAAAAATCTTCTGGTTAAACCATGGGCCCTAGTTGAAAACTCAGGCTACAGTATATTTCAGAAAGTTATATATGTATTTGACAAACACTTAAATAGAACTTATTATGGTCTAGGCATTATTTTAGTCACCTTACAAATATTAACTCATTTAATGTAATGCTCATAACAAACCCCAAAGATAGGTACTAATATCATCCTCAATCACAAAGGAGAAGATTGAAGCACAAAGAGGATACTTGATCTGCCCAGGATCCAATTGCTATTAAGTGACAGAGTCAAGATTCAAACCTGATCTGTCTGGCTCCAAATTCTGCATCTTATCAGCAACACCTGGTTTCATACATACCTGTTTTCTGGGTTCTACAATTCTCTATTTGATTTGTTCTGTCTGAAAGGATATATGCTTGATATATTTCTAAGAACTGGTACTTCCCTTGTTTTATGAGTAAAAGTATTTCTCATCTCCCTAGCTCAATGCTGGGCATAGTCTGACTGCTTATTTTCTACAAAATTTCAGTCTAGAAAAGGATCTAATGTAAAAACAACCAATCTCACTTCCCAAGTGTAGCTGCTAGACACAGGCTTCCTTGCTTCCCTTCTGACCTCAGTTCCCCTAAAAGGGCGAATTCAGGTTTAACTAAGGACGATGCACTCTCCGTTCTCATTTGTCCTCCCCTCTTGTAAATGCTCCACAAAGTAAATCATGGACTGCACCCTGGTCCACTGAACAGTGCAGTGGACAGCTGTCAGCAGGTCCTCTGTTACTGGGGCCAGGAAGAGGGTATTACAGAGCAGAGCCCTGGTGCCTGGCAGAGTAGAGGCCAGGCCTTATGGGGGAAGGAGGGAAGACAGTAGAGACGGAATGTGCTAGCTTCATCACTTTGCCTGAAGTCTTTTACATTCCACTGTTCTTGGACAAAGAGGAGTGACTGGTGTGCAAGTGAGCACATAGCGTGAGATGAGTGGGAATGTGGTCCCTGTCTAGTGACTCACACCAACAGCACTTCACAGATAATTTTTTGGCTTCTCTTAACATCAGCTGCCTTTATTACAAAGAAATTTCATTTCTAAGAAATTCATTAGTCCCAAAAGATTCATTCCCAAAAGATCATTATAGTTCAAATTTCTTTAAATAGAGAATCCTTAAAATAAGGAAACTGTCTGTGGACCTTGGGCTCAAATCTTTCCAACTGGGGGAAAGGGAAGGAGTGTACTTTCAAAGTGACAAATGAGATTAAGCCTTTAAACCAATCCTTTCAAGAGAAATAACCAAACTTTGAGTGCAATAGATCACAGGGATCAAAGTACTACTTTGAGTTAAAGCTTTGGCCTGTTCAAAGTACTTTGCAGCTACAATTTTTTTTTAATCAATTGCCATTTACCAATTTTACTGAACACCAAGGATTCACATAGTATCAGTATAAATAGCAAATAAAATTAAAGTTTAGAATCTGTTCTTCAAAAACAGTGTGACTGAAAGGCACAAACAATATAAATAAAACAACAAAATCTTAGAGTCAAACCAAGATGAGTTAGACTTCCAACTCTGGCAGCTGGATAATCCTGGTTGGGTTTATTTCTTTAAGTCCTAGTTTTCTCATTGATAAAATGAGGATAATGATACCTGCCCCAGGGATTTGATTTTCTTGTGACTGTTAAAAGAGATAACACATAAATATCCAGCACCATGTTCCCTTCCCTGTGAACATAAAGGGAAGCAACATGCCATCGTTGTGAAGAAACATCCTGCAAATTTACAGACAACAAAAATGGACAGATGGGTGTACTCAAAGTATTTGTGAGTATTCAATACCTCCACACCACAATTCATAATGTGGTAAGAAAAGAGAAGACATAACCCACTTTTGTGCATGTGTGTGTGCTGAGGATTGAATTAAGGGATACTTCACTCCAGAGCTACATCCCTAGCCCTTTTATTTTTTATTTTGACATAGAGTCTCCCGAAGTTGCTCTTCTAGCCTTGAACCTGTGGTCCTCCTGCCTCAGGCTCTGAAGTTGCTGGGATTACAGGCAATTAGCTTCACAACCCACTTCTAAAGAGTTTACACTCAGGACAGAGACAAAACACTTGGTGGCAAAAAGACCATATTGAACCTTCACTGAGCACTTACAATGTGCTTAGCATCATATTGATCACTTCATAGTGCCTCACCAGATCCTCCTAGCAATCCAGAGAGGTAGTCACTGTTATTTCTCATTTTCCAGAAGAATAAACTGAGATCTAGCATGGTTAAGTTACTTACTCAATGTCACAGAGCCCATATATGAGCTCTGGACTCAAGTAGCCTGAATCTATTAACACTAGTATTTGAGGATTAGTTGCAACTGTCATAGGAAAACTCAAAGAAAGGTTAAGGTGGGGTTTGACTAGAGACACTGACTGGACTTCCTGGAGGAATTGAATTTTTTCTAAAGAAAAAAATGGAATTTAGACAGGCAAAGGGGAAAGAAGAGGAAACAGTGAGTAAATTACAAGAGCAGCCTCCTGCTGCAAGTTCCAAAGGACAGCAGAAGGAATGGGGCACTTTCTCAGTGAGGAGAGGAGACTGGAGGAGAAATCTTTCGCAAACTGTTGCTTGAAGCCCAGAATTTCAACTGGTCTGCATTCAAGTGACATTGTACATTTTTAAAGAAAACACAAACACCACAGTTTACAAAATGCTTGCACAAAATTGTCCTATTTGATGATGACGACAGGTAACATTTGTTGCACAATTTATAATAAAGGGGGCACTGCAAAGAGTTCACAGCAGCCTCAACAGGACCCAATGAGGAAGGTTCTATTACTGACCCACCCAGATGAGAAAACAGAGGCCAAGGTCAGCTAACATGTGGCAACAGTAGGATAAGAACCCAGAACTAAATTGGGAGGGCATCTTTCTTAACCATACACTCCTCAAAACAACCTATGTAAGCAACAGGGCAAGTATTATTCCATTTTACAGATGAAGAATGGAGTCTCAAAGAGAGCAAGGAACTTGATGTCCTCCACCCATGACAACCAGGTTTTGTGACACCTCATTTCCAATTTCACCCCACCCCTGGGTGTCTTCCCAGGCCTGAGGGGGTCTCGGGCTCAGTGCCTAATGGTTGCTGCACCGGAGCCTGCTGGGCGAGGCGTGTGGCTGCTCCGTGGCTGGCACGCCTGCGGCCGCCCTGCCAGCAAGCTGGGTCGGGCTTCCTGTCTATCTCCCTCGCTGCAGCTGTTTTTTCAATAGGGAGAGTCGCCTGCCCGCCTCTCCTGGGGGAGGACTGCACGCCAACTCCCTTTACTAAACACCAGGCTGCCCTGTGCGGTCGCCAGGGTTGTGTGAGGATAAGATTAGAGGGGACCCGCCCCTGCGCGGGGCTGTGCGCTGGACAACCTCCCGTGTGACGCGGGCTTCCCGAGGGCGTCACCTCAGCTCTGGGAGAGCCCCGGGCCGCCGGCAGCAGCAACAGCCTGCCCCTGCAGGCTGCGCCGGGCTGCCTCAGTGCGGGGACCTGAGACTCAGGCTGCAGAGTCCAGGCCACACTGGGGTTAAAGTAGAAGGGGGAAGGAAATGAAAGGGGGACGCTGACAAGACACAAAGGACAGGAAGAAAAACAGTAAGGGAAAGGCATAGGAATCGAAGGCCAAAAGACCAACTCAGAGGAAGAGGCTGAAGGTGCTGCAGGTCCTGGATTTCAAGCAAGTGTGAAACCCATGCCTCACAGTTTGCTTAACAAATATGGATTTTAATTACACAAAATTAGATGCACGTTTTAGTACATTGTGTTCTAAGTAGTGCATTGGATTTTAATACAAATGAAGGCCTCCTTTCCTATCCTCCTCCCACAAGGGTGGTGACTTCATCCTTGCAGTCTCCCAGGTTCCCTGCCCCCCTCTCTCCCTGGAAAAGCTGTTTGCCTTCCCCTGACTGCAAGGCTGGCACCCAGCTGTGTCTTCTCTCCTCCTCCCTCACCCCCCACAGACCCTACCCCATCACCTGAGCCTGTTCCACCCCCTGTCGAACCATACATTTTCATCATACATCTTACCCTTCCCTCCACCTTTTATGTCTCCCTGGCTCTATTCCTTGACATTCGTATGGTTTTTAAATGCACCACTTCCTTTCAGTGGTTAGAGAAGGGATAAAAAGCTTTCCTTTATGTTTGCCAGTGTTTCAATTGCTTCTGAAAACACCCAGTGGTAAAGACTATGAAAAGGGGACAGTCTTTTCCAAGGAATTGTTTATGTAGAACTTAGCAGGGAAAGTAAGCAGGGGTGGCTCAGTAATTTATGGGTTCTATGCACCTGCCTCACTCCAGCCCAGCCCTGCCACTAATTCTTCCCAGTGGAATGTCAACCCATTTCCCTCAGGTTGGGCAAGTTAAGCCAGAGAAAGCTTTTCCTTCTGCTCCCCTAAGCCAGGTGAGGCTTTTGGGAACAGCCAAAGTGACGTTCAGCTATAAAGAAATGGTCCAGCCTCCATATTAGAGGCTTTCAAAAAAAAAAAAAAAAAAAAAAAAAAAGGCTTTCAATCCCCTGCCTCACAGCTGTGCCTCTCAGGAGACCCCTGCTTCCTGATCTGCAAGCTGCCCTCTCCTCTTTCCTCCATGTGGTCCACCTGCAGATTCTACAAGGACACCCTCCACTGACTAGCTGTCTTACACCACTCACTTTATCCTAGCATTTTCTGAGGACCCCAAGAAACCAAAGGGATTGATTGGTGCCTCAATCCCTGGGCACCATTCTCCATAGCTCTCCAGGATTCTGCAATTGATATCCTAAGTGAAGCCTTTTACTAGCAAACCGTCCTGAACAAGGAAGGCCCGGAATCCCCCTGCTCACTTGCCCTCCCCCATATCCTTCCACAGTATCCCTCCAGTTTCTCACAAAGCCTCAAGTTGTTCTACCCTTTCCCCTACCTGCCTCCAGTCTTCTGTGTAGAGCATCACCTCAAAAAGGGACTCATTTCCCAAGAAAGTATCTAATCACAGAAAATTTTCTGGATAAAACTTTATAATGTTTAAGAATATGAACTTTGGATATAAAAAAAAAATCTAGGTTCAAGCCTCCATGATATATCTGCTAACTGTGTGTCTTTGGGCAAGTCACTTACATCACCCTGAACTCCAGGTTCCCTCATCTGTAAATTGGATGTAATGATAATATCTACCTCATAAGTGCTCTTGCCAAGATTAAAAGAGATGAAATAAAATTATGTAAGAACCAGTGTTCTGGGTTTTTTGTTTGTTTGTTTTGTTTTTTCAGTGCTGGGGATGGAACTCAAGGTATCACATGCTAGGCAAGTACTCTACCACTGAACCACATTCCCAGCCCTTGAGAGAAGTTTTTTAACAAAGTGCCTTTCACACAATAAGCTCTCAATAATGATTAGCCATGACCATTATGCAATACTCTTGAACCTCTACAATAAACAAAGTATGAATCCCCCCCACCTCAAGAGTCTTTCTGTTCAAAGGAGGAGTTGAACATATAAACAACAGGGTGTAAAGCGAAGCAGAATTAATGAATGTTGCTGCACAGGAGAAAAAATCCTGGTGTCCTTTAGGGAGTAGAAAGATGGAAGGATGATTAATCCTACCAGAAGAACAGAAGAGGCACAGCAGTAAAAGTGGCCCATGAGCAAAGCTTTGAAGCCTGTATAGGACTGTGATCAGCGGAAGTAGGCAGTACATCCCAGAAAGAAAGAGGAGAAAATGTGAAGTTGAAGAACATGGAGTGAACAAATACTAGATGCTTCCTCAGGTCCCAGCCCTCCTTCCTCCTTCCCATCAACCCCTATATCCCTTTGGGTGTCTGTTCAGTTCTGGTGAAACCTGAGGTAAAGAGAAAGCTTGCAGCAGGCCACCAGTCAGCATGTCCTATCCCACTGGCCATGGGGATTGTTCCTGCAGTGGTAGACACATGACATACATTTAACCAAACTGAAGATCAGTGAGGAATGCTAGGGCAAAGTCATTCTTTCTTTAGGAGCATGAACAAAGTAGTGCAAAGCCCAAGAGCTGCGTCGCACCCATTTTGGGACTATGTGAATTATAAAAGAATTGGGTCCTTGGGGAAATTGTTCAGCTGCAAGATTAAGCTTTGCCTAAAGCCCACGTGACACTGGACTTTATTTTACCCAGAAATGAACAAATTCCTGAATTATATAAGCCAGTTTGAGCTACACTTTCTAATTCCTTCATGTTTATAAAATGACCCAAAATCAGCAGCAGTTGTGGGAACATGGAGAGATGTAAAAGATGTTGAAAGTGGAAAGGGATTTGAGGGTTAAATCCTGAAAGGCTATTTTGCCCCATGCTAAGCACTGGATTTTATATAGACAGTGGGAAGTTCCACTGAAAACTGTTGAGGAGGGGAGATAGCATGATTGAATCTGTTTTAGGACATTAACTCTGAAAGCAAAATGAATGATAGTCTGGAGAAGAGAGGAATTAAAGGCATTTTTTTAAGTGGTATATCTGGAGAAAGGTTATTTTATCAAGTAACCCCAGATGTCAACATGGCCTGGAGTAAGCAGGCAGAGCTACTCCTTTGGCAACCACTTATCAGTACCAAGGCTTTCCCTTTGCCCTCAAGAGCTTACAGTACACAGCAGAGTCCAAATCCTAATACTGAAGTACCTCAAAAGGCTACCAATTGTCTTAGACATTTCAAAGAACAGAAAATTTTAATTTTTTTTTTTTTTTTTGCCATATCAGAGATTGAACCCAGGGCTATCCCAACCCTGAGCTACATCCCCAGCCCTTTTTATTTTTTATTTTGAGACAGGATCTCACTAAGTTGACCTCAAACTTATTATTTTCCTGCCTCAGCTTCCTGAATAGCTGGAATTACAGGTGTATACCATTGCACCTGGCTCATTTTAAATATTAGGACAAAGCCAATTTTGATGTAAGTTATTTTAACTAACAACACTTCTAAAGGGTGGGAGAATACACTACAAAATGACAAACCAAAACAAAGTGCCTCCACTTCTAAAAGTTGCTGACTCTCTGGTTAAATCATGGTGTCCCAGTACTCTTTCCTGGTGGGGTGCCAGTCATCACATGTGCTCCCAGCCCCTCAGCAGCTGCCAGTGGCAGTAGCCTTTTAAAGCCTGTGGACAGTCAGAGACCTCCAGAGCTCACACATTCTATCCCTTAGATCTGCCAGAAGATGTAAATCCCCCCGGAGCAGCGTAAGCATCTTGTTTTCTCTCACCGTCTGCCTTCCTGCTGCCCTTGCTGCACACTGTTCCAGAATTCCCTTGGGTTAATAATGCCAGGGCAGCAAAGATTTCACACCCCCCACATCTTCTCTGTGCTGAGCAGTACAAGATAACCTAGCTGTTCCCATTCTGACTCATTCCCTAGTCTTTCCCACAGGCGGACTCCCACCTGCATTCCAAATCGCCTGTTTCATTTACATAATTCCAATGGCTTTCCTTGCCAGGTTCCTGTTTTTGTAAACTCCTGTACAGTCTTTTAGTTTCATAAGAAACAAGAGTCCCACCTCACAATCACCCTCTACCAACCTACTATCTCTGCATCAAAAATGACAGGGAAGTGTCTGTCCAATGGTTCCCCTTCTTGTTTTAGAAATAGTAGCTTTAGACACACCCAGTGGGTTCCAATCCCAGGAGTTTCATATGTGCTTTTGACTTCACTGGTTATTGGCTTCCTGTTAACTGAAAGAAGTTTCGAGCTGAGTCAGAGAAGAGTACCAGGCCCAGCCGTGATTCATTAGAGTTGCTAATGACACCCTGCCACTGCCACTGCCATCACCGCTTCTTCTGCTGGGGTTGCCCTGACCTCCAAGACAGCCTAAGCCTGGAAGCCTGGGAGAGCAAGGATGCCACTGTCCTTGTTTTCTCATAGGGAAACAGCACCAGTGGTGAGCACTGGTCAAGCTAGGGAGGCCTTGAATCTGGGTGACCTTGGGGATGCCAGGCAAGTGCACTACTGCAGGGTAACTTCCTCTCTCCCCACCCTGCTTTCCATAGGGCCTGAAGATTCCTCCCTCTAAGTTTTTTCTGGTCTTCCTGTAAGATACAAATATAGTTTAAAAGGGCCACTCACATCCTATTATGACTAACGAGAGCTCACTTGGGAAAATACTAATCACTTGAGAGAAGCAGAAGGAAGACATGCTAAAACAATAGCTCAAAAGACTACCAGACCAGAAAAAAGAGGTATGAAAGATAAACAAATGTTCCCACAACATCTCGGTTTTGCCCAGGACCAGGCATGACGGCAGAATTGGTCTTGGGAAAATCCTTCACCTTTTTGCCAATTCTAGTTAAGGATTTCTCCCAATTCCAAGAACTTCTTGGTGGGCTCTGACAAAAACAACATACATAAGAGCTACTTTATGAATGCATCAATAATTACAAAAGAGTTCTAAACCATGACATAACTTTTACAAGAAAGATCATTCCAATGTCTTTTTACAGCTAAGTCTTATGCATTATCTCATTTAACCTTCACACCAACCTAGAAAATACAGCTTCTCCTGATTCTGTAGGTGGAGGGTGAAGATGACCCCCAATAAATTTGACCCAGTTTTTCTAACTTAAAATATCATATTACCTCTCAGCATAATTGATTAATTCTGAGGCCTTGTAAAAATTGAGATAATTCACATAACATAAAATTCACCATTTTAAAGTGGTTTTTAGTATATTTGCTATACTGTACAACCATCACCACTACTTCCAGAATATTTCCATTACCCCAGAGAGAAACCCTATACCTATAGCAGTACCTATGGATCTTGGATTGCTTCCACCTTTTGACTTTGTGAATCCTCTTATGAACATTCATGTACATATTTTTGTGTGGATGTTTGTTTTCAATTCCCTTAGAAATTACTAGAGTTTTTGTGCATTTGAGATACAGCTAAGTCTAAAATAAATGCGTGTCAGTTATAGTACTATGTTCATTACAATATATTTATAATATGCCTGCTTTCAATAAGGATTCATGGTAGTTCCTCCACCACTATTTGTTTTGTTTGTTTTGTTTTGTTTTGTTTGGGGGGGGGGGGAACACCAGGGTTTGAACTCAGGGAAACTCAACCACTGAGCCACATCCCCAGCCCTATTTTGTATTTTATTTACAGACAGGGTCTCACTGAGTTGTTTAGTGCCTTGCCCTTGCTGAGGCTGGCTTTGAACTCACAATCCTCCTGCCTCAGCCTCCCAGACCATGCCACCACTATATCTTGTAACTACAACTACATCTGTACAACATCTATCATACTATTTCCACAAATGCACTAGGCATTCTTTGAAGGAGGGGACTTCCATGGTTTAGATATGGTTTTCTCCCAAAGGTTCATGTGCTGGAAGTTTGGTTCCTACTATGGAGGTAGTGGAAGGTGACCGAACCTTTAAGAGTTAGGACTTAATGGCACTCAGAAAGGATTAATGTAGTACTTGCAAGATCTCCCCCTAAGTTCCCATGAGAGTGAGCTGTTGTAAAAATAAAAATTAAAATTAAAAAAAGCCTGATTCCTGAATTCCTCTTGCTGCCTGTATCACCATGAGACTACTCTCTCCCTCCCTCCCTCTTGCATGCACCCTCACCATGATGCAGTCCACCACGTTATGACACAGCCAGAAGGCCCTCACCAGAGGCCAAAGAGATGTACAAAACTCAACTCAAAATGGATCAAGGATCTAGGAATTAGACCTGAGACCCTTCACCAAATAGAAGAAAAAGGAGGCCCGAATCTCCATCACGTTGGCTTAGGACCAGACTTCCTTAACAAGACACACACAGCACAAGAAATGAAAGCAAGAATCAATAAATGGGATAGATTCAAACTAAAAAGTTTTTTCTCAGCAAAAGAATCAATAATGTGAAAAGAGAGCCTACAGAGTGGGAGAAAATCTTTTCCACACACACTTCAGACAGAGCACTAATCTCCAAAGTTTATAAAGAACTTAAAAAACTTTATACCAAAAATACAAAGAATGCAATAAAAAATGGGCTAAGGAACTGGGCAGACACTTCATAGAAGAAGATATGCAGGTGATCAACAACTATATGAAAAAGTGCTCATCATTTCTAGTAATTAGAGAAATGCAAATCAAAATCACCCTAAGATTTCATCTAACTCCAATTAGAATGGCTATTACTAAGAACACAAGCAATAATAAGTGTTGGAGTGGTTGGGGGGGAAAAGGTACACTCATGCATTACTGGTGGAGTTGCAAATTGGTACAGTCACTCTGGAAAGCAGTATGGAGATTCCTCAGAAAACTTGGAATGGATCCACCATTTGACCCAGCTATGCCACTCCTTGGTTTATACCCAAAGGACTTAAAATCAGCATACTACAGTAATGCAGCCACATCAGTGTTCATAGCTGCTCAATTCACAATAGCTAGATTGTGGAACCAGCTGAGATGTCCTTCAAAAGATGAATGGAAAAATGAACTGTGGTATATGTACACAATGGAATATTGCTCAGTCATAAAGAATAAAATTATGGCATTTGCTGGTAAATGGAAGAAGTTGGAAAATATCATGCTAAGTGAAATAGGCCAAGCCCAAAAAACCAAAGGCCAAATGTTTTCTCTGATAAGTGGATGACGATACATAACAAGAGGGGGTGGTGAGGGGCAGGAGAGAAGAATGAAGGAACTTTGGATGGTGTAGAGGAAAATGGGGCAGGAGTGGATGGGGAAAGGAAAGATAGTAGAATAAAATAGTATTACCCTATGTATATGTATGATTACATGAATGGTGTGAATCTACATTATGTACAACCATAGAAATGAAAAGTTGTACCCCACTTGTGTATAATGAATCAAAATGCAGTCTGTAAAAATTTTTAAAAATTAAAAAAATAAAAAATAAATAAAAATTTTAAAAAACAAGCCTGATTCCTGAATTCCTCTTGCTCCCTATCTCACCATGAGACTACTCTCTCCCTCTTGCATGCACCCACCCTCACTATGATGCTGCCCACCATGTTATGACACAGCCAGAAGGCCCTCAACAGAGGACAAACAGATGGAGTCACTGATCTTGGACTTTCTGCCTTCAAAACATGAGCTAATTGAACCTCTTTTCTTTATAAATTACCCAGCTTCAAGTGTTCTGTTGTAGTAACACATAATGGGTTAAGACTACCCTGATCGCTCTGAATAGTCTAACAGGCAAGTCATCACAGGTTTATGTGTGCCCTATGAGAGCTGAATGGCCTGTGGCTGAACATGTGACCCCAAAGCATCCAGCAGTACATGAAGGGCTCAGACATGAAAGTTCTCCCCAGAGGCTCAAGAGGCCTGAAAGGATTTAATCAGACCCTCCCTCAGGTATATGGTAATTGATAGAAACCAAAAGACACATGAGAAGAGGAATAGTCAGTAGTCCTGAGGAAGCAGAATTTCTGAAGTACCAAGAAAGATAGGTAGTTGTTTGGTAGACACTGTGTTGGCCAGAAAGATCAGAAATAAATTCCTGCAGCTGGGAGGACAAGGGGCTGAATCTTTGGAATTATGTGAGATCTCAAATAATTTTCCATTTCCCATATTATGTTCTCCATTCTTCTCAGGGTCTGCTCCCTTCTCCCTGTACCTCTCATTCTGTCAAATTCATCAACCTTTCATCCTTTTGCTTCCTTTAACTCTCTCTGCTCCTCTTTCCCAGAGAAAGTGCACATGGAATGCTGTCACTGCCCACTTCTCCCACCTCCAAACCCAGTTCTAATTGCTTCTTCACCTGGCTAATGCCCCACTGCTCCTGGGACCTCAGCACTGTATCACTCCCCTGGGAAGCAGAATACCCGTTGGAGTAGTATACGCCTCTTCTGTGCTCTCACAGCTGCATCACACAGCTTTTTGGAAGATCACTGCTGTACTTTTGCATATATAGAGTGATCATTAACGTCTACACCCAACTAGACTAAAACTCCATCAGGGTAGAGATCCTATCTATTTTTGCTCACCTTTGTATCCCCAACACCTAGCTTGACATCTAGCAGGGCAATAAATATTTGATGAGCAAATGAATTCAGATTTTTTTTTCAGAAAGGAAATAAGTCAGGTTTTAATAAGAGAGAGGCCCCTCACATTGATCTTGTAGTAAAAAAATCAGAGTGGACACAAGGCACAAGGTACATCCACAGCACACTATGCTAGCACTGTTGGGAAGTAGTGGAACCTTTAGGAGGCAGGGCCTAGAGGCAGGAAGGCAGGTCACTGAGGGGTGTCCCCTTAAAGGGGACTGTGGGACTCCAGCCCCTTCTCTCTCTTTTGCTTCCCAACTTTCAGAGGTGAGCAACTTTGATCCACCACATGTTCCCTGTCATTATGTGTTTCATCACAGGCCCAAAATCAATGGAATCAGCTGACCATGGACTGAAACCTCTGAAACCACAAGCCAAAATATATCTTTCCTCCTTTTCAGTTGTTTATCACAGATATTTTGTCATAGTTATGGAAAGATGACTAACACAATAACACAAAAAACTCTGAAAGGGGTTAGCATGACAATCTGACTTTGCGTGATAAAGATCCAGAGGATGTTAGCATGATCCAGTTCAGAACCAATATAGTGGGTACCTGAGGACTCAGAAACACTCTCCACACAGGGCCCCAGCCTGGGCCATCTGTTATTGCAATCAGTAGAAGATGGCATTCAATTTTGAGTAGAACAGAATCCCTAAGGGCTCTCTAGCATAAAGTAGCTGAAAACAAAAACAAAAAGCCCAAAATCCAAGCACTGTGGCACATGCCTGCAGTTATCAGGTGGGCTAAGGCAGGAAGATCACTTGAGCCCAGGTGTTTGAGGTCCGCCTGGGCAACATAGTAAGACCTTGTGTCTTATAAAACAATAAATAAACAAACAAAACAAAACAAAGACCTAAAAGAACCACAGGAGTAAAACTGTAGAAACCAGTATTTCTTTTTTTTTTTTTTTTTTTTTTTGGTAAAATCATTTTATTTGTTTTACTTGGGTAGACCCATTATTTTTTTTTCTTTTGGTTCTGGGGGCTTCAAACTCAGGGATACTTTACCACTGAGTTACATTCCTGGTCTTTTTTTTTTTTTTTTTTTTTTTTTTTTTTTTTTGAGATAGGCCTTGAAACTATGATCCTTCTGCCTTGGCCTTTCAAGTAGCTGGGACTACAGGTTGCACCACCATGCCTGGATCAACCCATTATTTTTACAGCTATTGGAAGGCAAGAAAGTAGAAGCATGTGACTCAGGGCAGAAAGAGGTACATTGGGAAGGGGTCTATGGGGGCTCAGAGCCATGTTTCCAGACCTCAGGGCCCAGCATGGTGTGGCACTGAGGTGTGGCCAGGGGCTGGGGTAATGTGTCTACTCTGCTGATGGGGTGGTCCTGGGGACACGTCTCCTTGGCCAGCCGCCCCTTCTTCGTCAATGTGCAGGCCTCCTTGGTATGGGGGTGAAATGGGAGGCTGTGTGGGTGGAGTATACTTGTACTCAGAGCCATCTTCCAGATCCAATGGGTAACTGCGATCCGAATCATAGGCACTCAGGTCCCCACAGGTCACGAAAGGCACAATGATGCGGGTGGGACCATCCAATTGGTTGAAATCTGAGTCCTACGAATGGTCCAGCAGGGGTTTGGTCAGGTCTGACACAAAGCCCTCAGGAGGGTCATAACCCTGACAGACATCAAAGGCCTCAATGCTGGAGTTGCGGCTGCTCCTGGGTTTGGCGCAGAGCACACTGGAGAAGAAGACCCGCAGCTGGCTATAAAGCAGCGTCACATCCCGACCTCGGAATATCTTGGCCACAAAGCAGCCCCCTGGCTTCAAGACATGTGTGGCAATGTTCAGAGCGGCTAGGAGGAGCTGGGCCTGCATGTACTCATCCACATCATGAAGGCCAGTAACGTCAGGAGCACCATCGCACACCACTAGGTCCGCAGGGCAGCCCTCAAAGTGCTGGATGATCTCCTTGGCAGTGGAAAGCAGTTAGGGACCTTGGAAGAGCTGAAATTCTTCATCGAGTTGTAGCAGCTTGAAGGCACTGCGAGCCCGCCAGCCATTCTCCTTGGCCAAACGGTAGTAGACATCCCGCTTGTCCTTTGAAGTTCGTCCCATTTCACACTGCCCAAGGACCTGTCAGCAGTCAGCTGATGCCACGGAGTATTTGTAACCAAGTGAGTGGGCCACCACCTACCTTAGCTCTCGGTGCCGGTAGGAACAGGAGGATAGAGGGTGGTGCGCCAGCAGTCAGAGCCACAAAAAGACTGTAAACTGGTGAAAAATGGTAGGGCTTTAGTTTGTTTTCGTAGTTGAACTGAATGTCTGTCACGCATGCCTAAGCGGTATGGCAGCGGAACAAACTTGACATCCTGGAACGCCAAGTCCAGATCCGATCTGAACGCACAACGTGTGTCCCATCGCCTTGTGTCGACATCCGGGTCAC
Organism: Sciurus vulgaris; assembly: GCF_902686455.1. Lineage (NCBI taxonomy): Eukaryota > Metazoa > Chordata > Mammalia > Rodentia > Sciuridae > Sciurus > Sciurus vulgaris. The sequence goes on from NC_136473.1 coordinate 60,570,700, forward strand.
GAGAACTCCGTTCCCGGCATGCAATGGGTACGATCAGAACGGCTGAACTCGCGCACTCGTGTTCAAAACATCGCGATGCAGAACTGATCCTTTGTTCTTTTGTTCCAACACCAAGCTCGGATTCCTCCTCCGCTCCTCCCAATTTGAATCTGGGTGTCATTGACCCTATGGACTACATTTCCCAAAATGCCGAAACCAGTATTTCAAACCATTAAGCTAGCCACCACATTGCTTCCTCCACAGCAAAGATCTAGCAGGAACATGGATTCAAGAGTAGGGATTGCCAGGTAGTGAATGAGCTTGATAAACCATTCCTCCCTTTGGTATACTCTATTATTCTCCCTCCTTGCTTTCAAGACATAGACTAAAGGAGAATCCAAGTACATAACTTTGGATTACGTCAGTCCTGCATTAGAAGGACACAGGAATAAATTGGGAGAACTTGGCATGCTAAGGAAGATGTGAACAGAATCAGTTAATTCTAACCACACTAGATAATACTTTGAGGGTCTTAGTGATTTTTGAAATTCTGAAGAAAAATGATATAAGACCTAAATTTCAAGGTCCTTGGGTCAATTTTGTCAATAAGGGATGTGAAACAACAACATGGTCAATAAAATATTCAGAAATTATATTACCACAGCCTTTTACCTGGCACTTGTGATAAGATATTTAAAAACTGACCCTGGTGGCTTTTATGATGAAAAGACTGAAAGACATAATTACTGATTTTGCAGTTAAAGAACCACATCTGTTCTTGCATTGTCCTTTCTCAACAGATCAATATGTTCAAGTTTGTCTGTTAAAAGGCCGCAGTGATGTAAGAAACTTGCATACCCTATTGGTTCTGTGGCAGTGAGAAGCACAAAGTAGTGTTGTTGAGAGGACCCCAGCCTGACCTCTGCAGTTAGAAAGGAAATCCTGGAATTCCCTCTCAGCATAGGAAAGGAGGAAAGGACTGTATTCTCTCCTCCATGGTCTCTTCACCTTGAACCTACACACCCAGCCTACAAACCCAACCTTTGTTACTGAGTTACTGAAGGCATACAGAAATACCTGTGAATGTGAGTGACTTGAATTATCTCCAGTTTGCAATTAAAGTTATTCCCAAATTCCAATATTTTTACTATAACTGAAACAAATCACCTGTGATATTCCTTGCAACTTGACTGCTTTCCTGTTTTCTAGCCCAGGTTTACACCTTATCACTCCCTAACAAAGGGATAATCTGGCTTCCTTTCAACATCTTTGTGGCTCTTTATCACTTAATACAATAGATGTGTTCCTGAAAACCGTGTGTGCATTTTGGTTTTCCTCAACAGTACCATATTTGAAAGTCACTTAGAAAGCTTTAAAGGAATTCTGCATTAAGCAAATATTTAAAAGAATGGCTACAAAGATACTGTGGCAACATGAAAAATGCTTATGACTTAGTATGAAGAGGAAAAATTCATAATCAAAATTGCACATACATTGTGATTAAAATTTTTAAATAAAATAGGAGTGCATATGATAAAATATCATATTTTATTAAAAATGACAAAAGTTAACCTAGAGTAATGGAATATGAGTCATTTATTTCTCATACTACTTCCCAAACTTTATAGAATGATGTTATAGTCTATAAGGTAATCTTTAAAACTAAAAAAAAAAAAAAAAAGTAAATTAAAAGAATTCTCTGATAAATTCTTATTTTAGAAATCAGACAATTATTAAGATATGCTCTCAGTCTGAGTCTTTGTACACTGAACTTCACTTAAGATGGTGCAAAACTGTATTTCAAAGAATTTAAAGCCTTTACTATTTCCCATTTAAATAAATTTTAAATACTAACAATTAGAACAACCCCAAAATTAAAATGTAAAGAAGAAAAGCCCTGGTAAACTAGAAAAGTACTCCTCTTTGGGTACAAATCCTAAAATCATTTTTGTGCACAGATGATTTGTTGCACAAGCTAAAACAGAAATCTCTCACCATAGTGCTTTGTTCTGCACTGAAACCATCCGCTCCCCTCTCCACCACTCCACTGTTTACTCTCCATTATTTTTGCTAACAGCAGTCACATCTCTTTCCTTGAGTCCTTCAAGTACTGACAGTACATGTAAAGAAGCACCCCAATTATCCCTATCCCACCTCCAAATATGCCCGCGTGAGCATACACACACACACACACACACACACAAATACACATTCAATCTACATAGCCCAGGTTTCCTTGAAATTTTGGTTTCCTAAGGACAACTTTAAAAGTTAAAAAATGGCTTACAACCCTCCTTTATATTCTGTAAATAAAATGTTTCTGCATGTCTATTACATAAATCAGTCACCTACCCAACAACCTCTTTATTATCCACCATGTCAAATTTATGCACCAAAACCAACCAAATAACATTCAAAAAACTGATTCCTTTAAAAAAAAAAAAAAAAAAAAAAGGAAACAAAGAAGGAAAACTGTTTTTAGGCTTAAAATATCCTTGTCAACTGGTGACAAATAAAACAAGATTTTAAGGTATGATTAAAGAGCCTGGGGTCAACACCTTCACTCTCCAGGGAAATCACTGAGGAAACACTTACACACTGATTAGATGGCTCACTTTCCTCTTTTCCCATATTGTTTGTTGTTATAACAAAGTAGCCAAAACCATTTAGTTTTACCTTCAACAGATGGGGTCTGCTTTTCCTTATGCTTGACTAAAGGCCTCTGCTATAAACTCAGAAAATAAATAGAAACTTTTTAAAAGAAACCTCAAAAAGAGATGTAATAAATCCTGCAGCAGGTGAACAGACTCAGTGCAGGTTTGCCAGAAGGGGCTGCTGCCACTACCACAGACACCTGCCAGTCTATATGAGGGACTTAAGACCCCAGGTCTCCTAGCATAGAAACATGATTTCGTGAAAGCAGACTCCTTACCCAAGAACAGCAAAATAAAAATTAATTTCCTGGGATAAATGAACTAATTTAATTATGGTTAATGTTCTCTGTTCAGTAGGTAGATGAGGGGGAAAAAAACCTTTTACTTTCTTCTTTATCTCTAACCATCAATTTAACAGGACTTGCTTGTACAAATGGGAATGAAATGCTCTTTAAGAGGTATATTATTCCAACATTCTTCCTCAGAATTACCGATCAGGGGAACGTCTCATGAAAATTATTGGTATATATTTTAAACTACAAAAACTTTAAAATTTTTTCTGTAGAATGAAGCAGCTATAAACTACCCCAAACAATGATCAAATATTATTCAAAGAGTTTTTACACAATTGCCTTACTTTTCATGATCAGATAGATATTTAGTTAGGCTCAATAAAAATCCACCCTCCTCACAATAAGTTAGAACTGGATAAATAAATTTGCAACAATAACCAAGACACAAGCCTCATTTAATTGGATATGACCACTATGAGGGAACAAGAACAATGCTTTACAGGTGGGGGGTGCCTACAAACAGTGATGAGTTAGCAAGTGTTTAATTGGCTCTGTGAAGAAAACAAAAGCATTGCTTTGTACCATTTGCCAATTTCTATGGTGTAAGTGCTCCTATCATGGCCAGTTTCAACGTGAGTTGACTCTAATAGGGTTGGGAAAAGATGTACAATTGTACACCATTATGAAGTTTTCATACCATAAAAATACAGTAGATATAAATGACCTCAAGAGAATAGTAAAAATAAAATGTTGTATAATATTTGGTAAGGGATGGGTTTTGAGTATTTATTGTCCATTGTTTAAAATACAATTTATTTAATTGTAAGTTATAAAGTTTAATTTCTAATAATGACCATGTTTAACAAGCAGCTTACAAAATTCCTGCAAATTTAACAATCGTGGCTTGCAAACCATCATGAACCAGTTCCAGCAAGCCACTCCCAGAAAACTGTCCTGGGACCTGTCCTGTGGCTTACAAAGAATATCAGCTTTATGAGTGGTAAAGAATTTCCCAGCAAGTATGGAAATTGACAAAGTTGGGGGTCTCCAACAAATAGAATACTCTTACAATAGTAGATAATGCAGACAAAACTTCATAGAAACAAATTCGATGTTTCTTGTTCTTTAGCTCAAAAGATAAGCTAATAAAGTTCATAAAACAATTCTGATACATAAAAGTATATTATAACTGTAGAGGATTTATAAGTCAAGTCACCAACCAAAGGGCTCTCGTTTTATTAATCTCTAACAAAGATGTTTTTGTGTATTGACATGTCTTATACAATGTGTAAATAAAACCAATTAAATAAAATTTCAAGCAAGTTCTATTAAGTCAGAAAAATCTCAAAATTTATGAAGTCAAATCTGCATGTTAGAGGGGGATTGACCATAAAGAGAAACTGAAAACATAACTAATAATCTGCTGAACTTCATTCAGCCCTCAGTGGAGCACAGGGGTACCACTTTACACCCAGAGACAAAACACACACATACACACACACACACACACACACACACACACAAACCAGGATTACACCTGTGTGGTGGCTCACACCTACAATCCCAGCAGCTGGGGAGGCTGAGGCAGGTGAATCAAAGCCAGCCACAGCAACGTATCAAGGCTCTAAGCAACTCAGTGAGACCCTGTTTCTAAATAAAATACAAAAAAGGGCTGGGGATGTGGCTCACTGGCTAAGTGCCCCTGGGTTCAATTCCCAGTACAAAAAAAAAAAAAACCAAAAAACAAAAAAACAGGACTACTTTGTGTAATTCTAGTCCCCAGAATATGAAATTTTGGTTCCTGTAAGATAATGACCCTAACAAACTCCAACCTCTCAACCTTTGTAAATATTAAATCATGCAAGAGAGGCTGGGGTTGTGGCTCAGTGACAGAGCACTTACCTAGCACATGTGAAGGGTTTGATCCCCAGTACCACATTAAAAAAATAAATAAATAAGTAAGTAAAAGTATCGTGTCCATCTACAACTAAAAATTTTTTTAAAAAAATCATGCAAGAAAATTTCTGGTTTTCTACCATAAACAGACTGACAGTAAACCACTTATTTAGTAATTTTTTTCCTTTATATAACTGCTGCATTTTTCATTAGATGAATCTGTCTTTCTCAAGCACAGAACACCTTGGCAAACCTCTCTGCAAATAAAGTTTTTTTTCTTTTCCAAATGTTCTTGTCTCTGAGTCTTCCTCTGAGAGCAACTTATTTTCCCCAGTTTTTTTTTTTTTTTTAATCCTACATACTTATGGTTATGGTCTGAATGTCGATAGCCCTCTAAAATACATGGGTTGTAAACCTAGTGCCCAGTGTGATGATATTAAGAAATGGGGCTTTGGGAAGGTGGTTAGGTCATGAGAGTAGAGTCCTTATAAATGGAATTAGTACCTTTGTGAAAGAGTTCCCAGAAAACTGCCTTGCCCCTTCTACCATATGAGAACACAGCAAGAAGACACTATATATGAGGAAGCAAGCCATCGCCAAGCATCAAATCTGCTGGCACCTTGGCCTTGGCCTTTCCAATCTCCAGGACTGTGAGAAACAGATGTTGGCTGTTTATAAACTACATAGTCTCCAGCAGCACAAATGGATTAACACATATCTAGATTCTGTTTTGAGTCATGGCCATGTAGTTCCTATCAGACCAAGCCTCTCACAAATAACAACTACAAACCCTGGAAGAAACAAAAAAAAAAAAAAAAAAAATATCTGAAGATGCAGGAGAGGCAACCAGAAGCATGCAGATACTGGAAGTGGTATTTGGAAGAAGAGAAAGACCCTGAGGGAGTTTCATACTTTTTATAGCTTTTATCCTAGGAATGGCCCTAAATTATACTATGCAGGACAGTTTGAAGTCAGAAAGAAAACCCAAAGTCTTACTGCCTGAATAACCAGAGGACAGAGTTTGAGGGAAATGCAGCTGCCGAAAAGTCAAGGGAAAGTCCCAAGAAAACTGAAGAGGAAAAGCACAAACCATGTGTAAAATTCTAACCAAATGTCTGGCTGAAGTCAAAACCACACATATGTGAGGCAAACTTCAAGCAACCAAGTTAAGACTAAAAGAACTGAACAGAAATATAAGCTACAATTCACAGCAAGGAAGACAAAATTATCATTTAAATTCAGCCAAGTTAACCTCCTACTATTAAAAAAAAAGAAAGACTCTTCAGGGAAACATAGAAGAATTCAGAATCTCAATAACATATCATTCATAATGCCCAAGATACAATTCAAAATTATTCAACATTCAAAGAAACAGTAAGATATACCCACATTGAGAAAAAATAAAACCAATGAAGATCACATGATTCATATACTAGAATGTGCAGATAAGGGTTATAAATGATTCATATACTGGAATTTGCAGACAAGGGTTATAAAACTTTTTTTTATAATTAAGATCAATGAAATTCAAGGAAAAAAAACCTGTAATGAATGAAAAAAAGTGTCAGTAGGTAAGTAGAAACTATAAAAAAGAACTAAGAAGAAATTCTAAAACTGAAGCTGGGCAGTGGCATACACCTTACTCCAGAGGCTGAAGCAGGAGGCCCACAAAGTCAGCCTGGGCAACTTAGCAAGACCCTGTCTCAGACCAAAAAATAAGAGAGCTGGAGATAAGCTCAGTGGCAGAGTGCTTGCCTAGCACATACAAAGCCCTGGATTCAATCCCCAGGACAGAGGGAGGAAGCAAGGAAGGAAGGAATTCTAAAACTGAAAAGAACACATTACTAGATGCTCCTAATAGCAGGAAAAAAAGGCAGCAAAAGCAAAAGTCAATAAATTGAAAACAGATTAATCAATTATCCTATCTGAAGCGCAGAGAGAAAAAAAATCAACAGTGATTTAGGGATTAAGACTTGATAAAAAAAATTTAACATAAGTACAATTGGAATCCCCATATTTTGGGGAAATAATGGACAAATATTTCTGAAAATTACTCTGTCCCCATGTACGCTGTAAACTCAAGGAAGACCAGTAATCCTGACTTATACCTCATACCTCTTTAGGAGCCCACACACCACCTAACAAAGTTAGGCCATATAGTAGACTCTCAACTAATACCTATTCACACATTCAAAATAATTATTTATTGAGTACCTAATAAGTTAAAGCACTAACTTATAATGGAAGAGACACAAAGAAGCTTTAGATACACTTAACAAAGGAATAGGGGTTTGAAAAAAAAATAAAGAAGACTTACTGGTTTTTGTTTAAGAAGAAAAGTATTTCCAATAGCCTCTATTTTTCACTCTTTCCCAGGAAATTCATCATTATTTGGTTTAAATTGCTTATGGAGATCCCTGATAAAAGAAGAATATGAACAGAATCCGGAGTAAGAAGGGATCTGCTATGAGGAGGCCATGGTTACAGGCATATCCTCCTACAGCCCCCTTCAAGTAGAACTTTTCTCAGCTGTGTTCAGGACAGAAGGGGAAACTGTTCTATACAACTGTCACTACTTTTGCTTGAAGTGACCTTTGCATTTTAGGTAGAACTTGTGTCCTCCAGACATCTACAGATCACAAACAATGGCATATTTTTATGTCCATAAAGTATGAGGAAAAAGCAAAGAAAGACCATTCGTCCAATTTGGGAAGAATACATAGAGATGTGAAAACTTCCTCAGAACCCAAAGAGTGTAGGATCAAAAGAACTCTGTGTCTGAGAGAGGGGGGCAGAGAGAGAGAGAGAGAGAGAGTGAGAAAGAGAGAGAGAATTCCTTGTGTGTGGACTCTTGAAGTATGCCCTCAGTCTGTCTTTGTGAACTATCTACTAACAGTCTTTGATTCTGAAAACCAGTCTGTCTACAAATAAACCCAACACAACACCCAACAGAGGTGTGCTGGTCTGACTTGAGAACTGCATTCATTGCAGGTATTACTGTAGGTATGAGGACATGTTTTCAGATACAAAGCCTGAAACTAGATGCCCAGAACCATAAATTTAGTAAATCCTCTTGAAATGAGATAATGGGAATGTCTTGTTTCTGTAGTAAGATAAATTCACTTATAAAGATAAAAGCAGAAATTAGATTTTGGTATGTTTATAGGAGCCTCAGAGTCCAGGAAGTGGCATTGGAGAATTTGGTTCTGAATCTGTCACTGGCTCTTTAAGTGACTTCAGTCAGTACAGGAGTCTCTCTGGTGCCTGTTTGTCAGCCAAACTGGGGATAAAACTCTTTTTTTTCCATTCCACAGCAGGGTTGCATCTGTCATGATCATAATAGCTATCATTTATTGAGTTACTACTGTGCATAAGGCTCTGGGATAAGCACTTCACTTGCATTATTTCTAATCCTAACAATCATCCTGAAGGTGGGTGTTATTCAATTTACAGATGATGAGACTGAATCTCAGGGAGTTTTAGCAACCTTTAAAAGCCAAACCAACTAGTAAGTAGTAATACCATGATTCTATCAGTTGCCTCTCACTATATTATCCTAGTTTGCTTTTAAGTATAGTTGATATAGAGAGCACTCTAGGTCAGTATAGTTGATATAGAGAGCACTCTAGGTCAGTATATATATTCATATGTGTATATATGTATATATATTATATACATAATATATATTTTATGTATAATACACAGAGAAAACTTAGGAACTGCATTCAAGGAATATAAACCCAGAGGAATGATGAGATATGGCCCAAATCAAACAGGGACTATTAACAAAGTACAGAGTGAAAACTGGCTCTACAGAGTGAACTTAAGGACTACACATAAAACATAAACTGACAGAGTATTTTAGATGCTTGTGGAAACCCCTGAAATCCACTGGAGAATATTTTTTGCATTGCATGGATTCTAACCTAGACAATAAACTACCCACAAGCCAAACAGGATTGTGCATTTCCTACAGCATGATTCTTGATGTAGCCTGAAAACAAGTTTCTAACATTTGCAAAACAGAACCATAATAAAAATGCAGCATCACAAGTTGATGATTGTTGACAAGTACGTGGGAGTTCATTTTACCAGTCTATTTTTTGCACACTTAAAATTTTCCATAATAGCTGGGCATGGTGGCACACCTATAATCAGCAACTTGGGAGGCTGAAGCAGGAAGATTGGAAGTTCAAGGCTATCCTGAGCAAAACCCTGCCTAGAAATAAGAAATAAAAAGAGCTGGGGGTGTGACTCAGTCAGAAAGTGCCCCTGGGTTCAGTCCCTACTCAGGAAAGAAAGAGAAAGACCCTCCTGTTACCTAAGTGGTCTTCCCAAACTGAGGGGTTCTGAATGATAAAGAAAAGCCACTGTCTTAAAGATGCACTAGACTGGCCCAATGTGGAGAAGCTGAGAGTGGCTACATACAGAGCTTATGAACCAAGGTTGGATATATGACAAAAGACTGAACTTCATGCCTAAACAAATCTCAAAAGCATTAGTAGGAATATAAAAATATCTTACACTCAATATGGTGAAATTAGCAATGTATGGCATCCAATCAAAGATTACCAGGCATACAAAGAAATAGGAGAACCTGACCCTTTATGAGAATGATCAATCAAGAAAACCTGTCCCAAAACTGACCCAGACATTAGAATTAATAGCCAAAGACATAAAAATAGTTACTATAACTTTGTTATATATGTTCAAGAAGTTAACACATGAAATGTATTTTTTTAAAGATTCTTATCAAGATGGACACAATGGTACACACCTGTAATCCCAGGCTCAGGAGGCTGAGGCAGGACAACTGCAAGTTCAAAGTCAGCCTCAGCAACTTAGCAAGGTCCAAAGCAACTAAGTCAGATGCTGCCTCAAAATAAAATAGAAAAAAGGCTGGAATGTGGCTCAGTGGTTAAGCACCCCTGGGTTCAATCCCCAGGACACCCCCCCAACAAAAAGATCCTTATCAAACCAGGCATGGTGGTACACAGTTTTGGTCCCAGTTGCTCAGAAGGCTGAGGCAGAAGACCATTCAAGCCTGAGAGTTTGAGACCAGCCTGGGTAACTTAGAACTTATCTTTAAAAAAAAAAAAAAAAAAATCTCAGGGTAAAAACTGCAAAATCTGGAATGAAAAATACATGGCTAGAATTAAGCGCAAAGTAGATATTGCAGGAAAAAAATTAGTAAACTTGAGGACATATCAATAGAAGCTATCCAAGATGAGATACAGAGGATAAAAGACGTTAAAGAAATGAAAAGAGCATCAGTGAGTTAGCTATGAGACAACTTCAACCAGCCAATGTACATGTAACTTATGGTAAGAGAGATGGGAACATAAAAAAAATCTAAAGAAATAATGACTGAGCTAGGCATGTTGGCAGGTGCCTACAATCCCAGAAATTCAGGAGGCCAAAGCAAGAGGATCACAAATTCAAGGCTAGCATAGAAAACTTTCTTTGCAAGACCCTGTCTCAAAACTTAAAAAATTTTTTTCTTTAAATGGGAATGTAGATCAGCGGTAGAATACCCTGGTTTCAATCCCCAGAACAGAAAAAAATGGTTGAAATTTTCCAATTTTGACAAAAACTATAAGGTCACAAATAGAAGGTCCACAAATCCCAACACCTGAAACATGAAGAAAATTATACCATGGTACATCATAGTCATAGGGCTCAAGACTAGTGATAAAGATAAAAATCTTAAAAGTACTTAGAGGGGGGGGGGGGGGGAAAGACCTGTTACATACAGAGCAACAGCAAATTTCTCATCAGAAACAACACAAGCAAAAAGGCAGTGAAGCAACACCTTTAACGTATTAAGAGAAAAACCTGCCAAGCCAAAATTATACACCCAAGCAAAAAGACATGTTTCAAAAATAAGGATGTTTTCAGATATCTACTAAAATCTAGACAGGTAATCCTACACAGGTAAATATAATTTTAAATGTTCTATTATGTAAGTCTCTTGAGGAGATAATGGAAACCTCAACAATATATTAATTTAAATCAAATATGGCAGTAGATACAAAGAATTATACACCATGACCAAGTGGGATTTATTAAATGTAGGCAAGATTTGTTCAATATTTGAAAATCAACAAGCTAAAGAAGAATTTCATATGATTATATTAATAGATACAGAAAAGACACTTTATGAAATCCAGTCCCCATTCATGGAAAAATAGGTCTCAAAAATTAGGAACAGAGAGAAACTGACCCAAATTGATAAAGTTTTTACCAAAAAACTAGAGTTAACATTACACTTAATAGTGAAAGAGTGAATGCTTTTCTGCAAATATCAGAAACATGGCAAGAATACCTACTTCACCATTCTTTCACAATTCAATATTGAAAGTTCTAGTTTATGTAATAAGGCAAGAAAAAATAAATGCAAACAGAATGGAAAGGAAGAAATAAAACTGTCCCTATTTGCAGATAATTGTCTCCACAGAAAATCCCAATAAATATATTTCTAAACTACTATTTTAAATTTTAAATATTAAAACAAATGGTCACAGGACACTATACCAACATAAAAAAGTCCACAAACATAGAAATCAAAGTTTAAAACACACTATCATTTACAATTGCTATAAAGGAAATTAAATAATTAGGTCTAAAACCAGCAAAACATATACAAGATCTACATGCTGAAAATTACAAATGCTGATGAAAGAAATCACAGAAGACCTAAATGACTGGAGAGAGATGTTGTGCTTATGGATTAGTATACTCACCTTATTAAATATGCCAATTCTCCCCAAACTGCTTTACCCAAGTCCTATTAAGTTCCCAAAAAAGTTTTTTGTAGACACAGACAACCTTTTTGTAAAATTTATATACAAAACTTAAACCTACAGGAGCTAAAACAACTTTGAGAAAGAATAATATAATAGAAAGAATCCCTCTACCCAATGTTAAGCTTCTTAAATAGCATCAATAACAATTTTTTAAAAGTATGGTACTGGTAGAGAAATATATAGATAGATCAATTGAACAGAATAGACAAACCAGAATAGACCCACATAAATATGCCCAACTGAATTTTAATAAATGATACAACAGAAATGTAATGGATGAAGGATAGCTTTGTCAACAAATGGTAATAGAAAAATTGGATATCCATAGGTCAAAAGGGAAAAAAATGAACTTCAACCTAAGCCTCACACATTTTACAAAATTTAACTGAAAATGGATCATCAAAAGTATAATCCGTGGGCTAGAGTTGTGGCTCAGTGGTAGAGCGCTTGTCTGGCATGCATGAGGCACTGAGTTCCATCCTCAGTACCACAAAAAAATAAATTTTATAAAAGGTATTGTGTCCATCTACAACATAAATAAATAAATAAATAAATAAATAGACTGATCCATAAAAGGAAAACTTCATATACTGGACCTTTTAAAATTAAAAACATTTGCTCTGTTAAAGACTGTTAAAATGAAAAGAAAAATTACAGGCAAATAAAATATTTGTAAGGCATGTATACAATAAAGGACACAACCATACACACATAAACCCTAGTACGTGTATAACTGGAAAAATCTCAATAAATCTTGTATTATACCAATGCCAATTTCCTGGTTTTGATATGGTATGTATAGTTATGCAAGATGTCAACATGGGACCTCCCTATACCTTTTTTTATAACTTCCTGTAAATCTATAATTTTTCAAAATATTTTTTAAGGAGAAAATAGTTGCTTATGCAAAAATTACCCCATATATAGAGTGGGGTTTATAACAAAAGTATAAGTAAAATATATGATAATAACTGCATAAAAACCAAAAAGAAAGAAATGAAGGCATGCTCTTGCAATATAATATACATGAAGTAGTATAGTAGAACTTGAAAGCAGACTGTAATGAGGTAAACATGATACTATTAATCCTAAATTAACTACTAATATAATAAAACAGTTACAGCCAACAATCCAATAAATGACATAAAATGGAAACACAAAAAAAAAATCCCAAAATAGGCTGAAAAATAAGAAAAAAGAGAGCTGCTATACTCTGGACCTTGAATGTCCCCTAAAGGCCCATGTGTTGCAAATCTGGTTCCCATACAGGCACTATTAGAAGGTGCTATAGCTGTAAAGAGGTGGGGCCAGGCCTTTAAGTCTTTGGAAGAGTGCCTTTAAAGAGGATTATGGGACTCTGGACCCTTCCTTCTTCTTCCTTTTTACTTGCTAGCCATGAAGTGAGTAGTTTTGCTCTACCATACTCCTGTCATTATATGCTGCTTCACCCTAAGCAATGGAGCCAACCAATCATGAACTGGAGCCTTTAAAACTATAAGCCAAAATAAACCTTTTCCCTGTATAAGTTAATTATCTCAGGTATTTTGTTATAGTGATGGAAAGTAGACCAACACAGGAACAAACAACAGATGAGACAAAATATAAGTAACAAATTAAAATCTATCTCAATAATCACTATATACAAAAAAAAAAAAAGGAAAAATAAATATACCTTATAAGTGCACAAGTAACATTTACCCAGATAAACCACATTCTGGGCCATAAAACAAACCTCAACAAGTTCATTTTTGTGGTAGTAAGGATAGAATCCAAGAGCACTCTACCATTGAGCTACATGCCCAGCCATCTCCCACCCCCAGTTCATGGGCACTTAACCACTATGCCACATCCCTGAATCCCCAACCCTTCTTTTGACACAGAGTCTCACTAAGTTGCTTAGAACCTCACTAAGTTGCTGAGACTGACTTTGAACTTGTCATCCTCCTGCCTCCGCTTTCTGAGATGCTGGGATTACAGGCATGTGCCACCATGCCCAGCATACCTCAACAAGTTTAAAAGGATTTAAGTCATGTAGAATTTGTTCTATGACCTAAACAAAATGAAATGAAATGATTTTGGGAAATCCCCAAATATGTGAAAATTAAACAATATATTTCTAAATAATCTACAGGTTAAGGGGAAAAAAAAAAACAAAGGGAAATTATAAAATAGTTTTAACTTATTGAAAAGAAAATACAACATATCATACTTTGTGGAATTCTGCTGAAGTAGCACTACAGGAGGGATTTATGGCATTAACTGCCTATATTAGAATAAAAGAATGATCTTGAGTAAGCAACCTCATCTTCTACCTTTAAAAAGTGGAAAAAGAAGAGAAAATGAAAGCAAAGTAAGCAAAACATAAGGAATAATAAACATGAAAGAAGAAATCCATGACATTAAAAAAAAGAAAATATAGAAAATCAATGAAATCAAAAGATGGTTCTTAAGAATTTTAAATGAAAGTAATAAATCTCTAACCCCAGTATTCAGGAAAAAGAGAGAAAAGAAACAAATTACCAGTGTCAGGAATGAAAGAGGTGACATCACTACAGATACTATAGATATTACCAGGATAATTAGAGTGTTATCAATAACTTTGTGCCTGTAAACTTGACAACTCAGATAAAATGAACAGTTCTTTGGAAAACAAAACTACCAAAGTTCACTCAAAAAGAAATAAATAACCTGAATATACTATATCTATTAAAAACATCAAATCTGGGCTGGTGATACGGCTCAGTTGTAAAACTCTTGCCCTGGATTTACTCTCCAGTACTGCACGCACACGCACACACACATACCCCAGAAAAAAACAATTTGTGGCTTAAAACCTCCCACAAAATAAACCACCACCCCAGATGGCTTTACTGGTGAGCTTTACCAAACCATTCAGGAAAAAGAGTACCAACTGTATACAAAGTCTTCCAGAAAACTAAAAGAGAATGAATATTTCCCAAGTTCATTCTATGAGCCAGCACCGATCTGATACCCAAACCCAAAATATTACAAGAAAGGAAACTACAGATCAGCATCCATCATGAACACAGATACAAAATTCTAAACAAATTTTTAGCAAATTAAATCTAATAATTATTAAAAGTCTAACACATTTTGACCAAGTACAATTTATCTCAGGTATATGCAATTTTAATTTAATATTAAAAAATCAATCGATGTTCCAGGCATGGTGGCACTCACCTGTAATCTTAGCAATTTAGTAGGCTGAGGCGGGAGGGTCACAAGTTCACAGGCTGGGAAATTTAGCAAGGCCCCAATTCAAAATAAAAAATAAAAAGGATTAGCGGGAGGCTGGGATTGTAGTTCAGAGGCAGAACGCTTGCCTTGCATGTGTGAGGCACTGGGTTCGATCCTCAGCACCACATAAATAAATAAAATAAAGGTATTGTGTCCATCTACAACTAAAATTTTAAAAAACAAAAAGGATTAGGGATGGCATGCCACCAGCTTCAATCTCCAATACCACAATTTATTTTTTATGTAAGTTATCATGTTAACAGACTAAAAAGAAAATCTATGTGATCATCGCAGTAAATACAGAAAAAAAATATTCTTTACAAAATTCAGTACCTATTCATAATTAAAAAAAAAAAATCAGATGAGGAACATAATGAAACTTTCTCAACCTGATCAGGTCATCTATTAAAAACTTAAAGCTAACATCATACTTATTGGTGAAAGACTGAAGCCTTTCTCCCATGATCAAAACTGAGACAAGAACAGCTCCTCTCATTATTTCATATACATATATATACACATATATATATATACACACACACATATATATGCACATATATAAAAATATATTTTTATATTTTATATATATTATATATATATATACTTAGTTGTAGATGACACAATACCTTTATTTTATTTATTTTTATGTGGTACTAAGGATCGAATGCAGTGCTTCACATATGCTAGATAAGTGATCTACCCCCCTGAGCTACAACCCCAGTCCCTCTCATTACTTCTGTAAACACTGTACTAGAGATTCTGACCAGTGTAATCAGGCAAGAAAAAGCCATAAAAAGCATTCATGCTAGGAAGGAAAATGTAAAAGTGTCTTTTTCACAGACAAATCTACAAAAGAACTAATATATGAGGATAGCAAATTTGCAGAATATAAGATCAGAATATCAACTTAATTGTATTTTTATATATTAGAAACAAAAATTTAGAAATTAAGAAAAATTTTAAAACAATATGATTTTAATAGCAACAAGAAATATGAAACACTAGGAATATTTGATAAAATATATGAAAAACATATATACCACCAAACGTTACTGAAAGAAAATTTTTTCCTTGCAGTACAGGGAATTGAACCAGGGCCTTATGCATACTAGTAAGTACTGTACCACTGAGCTACATCTCCAGTCCTTTTTCTAATTTTTTTTTTTTTTAAGACAGAATCTTGCTAAATTTCCCATGTTGGCCTCAAACTTAGGCTCCTTCTGATAGTCTCTTGAATAGCTGGAATTATTGACATGCACCACCACATCCAGCTTGCGAAGAAATTTAGGAAGACCTAAATACAGGAAGAAATATATACTATTTGGGGATCAAAACCCCAATATTGCTAAGATATCAATTCTCTTCAAGTTGTTCTATAGAGTCAACATATTCCCATTGAACGTCCCAGCAAGATTTTCCACAGGAATTGACAAACTTGTTTTAAAATTTATACGAGTTATTCTAAGTTCAAAAAACTTAGAATAGACGAAACAACTTTGAAGTTCAAAGCTAGAAGATTCATACTGCCCAACTTCAAGATCTATTTAGCAGCTACGGGAATCAAAACAGTATGTTTTGAGATAAATAAACCAAGTAGATAAATGGAAGATAATAGAGAAATAGGGCTGTAAATAACAAGCACAAGGCCCTGTGTTCAACCCCTAACACCACTGAGAGAGAAAGGATAGCTCTTTCAACAAGCAGAGCTAGAACCATGGGATATCCATATGCAAAACAATGAACTTTGATCCATATCTTGTTATTAAAAAATGCTCAAGATGGGGATAGTGGTACATACCTGAAATCCCAGCTTGGAAGGCTGAGGCAGGAGGATTGTAAGTTCAAAGCCAGCCTCAGCAATTTAGCAAGTCCTAAGCAACTTAGCAAGACCTTATCTCAAAATAAAAAACAAAAAGGGCTAGGAATGTAACTCAGTGGTAAAGCATCCCTGGGTTTGATCCCTAGTACCAAATAAATAAATAAATATTGCTCAAAATGAAACATAGGCCTAAATGTACAACCTAAAACTATAAAACTTCTAGAGGAGAATACTGGAGAAAAATTTTGTGACCTTGGGGCAGACAAAGATTACTTAGACACGACATCAAAACATGACTCATTTTGAAAATTATAAACTTCATCAATATATCAAAATATACTACTAAGTGAATGAAGGCAACCTATAAGATGGAAGAAAATCATTGTTAAATATATACCTAATGAAGGACTTGTATTCATACTATATAAACAACTCAAAAACTACCAAAAAGAAAGAAATCCAATTGTAAAAATAGGCAAAGGATTTTAACAAAATTCTTTTCACCATACAGTTTAGATACTTTACTGAAGATATTTATATGGCAAATAAGCACAAGATGCATTAGGAAAATTCAAATTAAAGGCTCAATGAAATCTTACTACATACCTGTTAGAGTGATTAAAATTAAAAAGACTGACCATCCTAAGCATTGACAAGGATGTGGAGGAACTGGAACCCTCATAAACAGTTGATAGGGATTTAAAATGGTATGACCACTTTGCCCAAACAATTTAAGAAGCTTCTTAAAAATTTAAGCATGACACTGAGAATTTTGGAGGCAGTAAAACTATTCAGTATAATACTTTAATGGATATATGTCATGCATTTGTCAAAACCCATAGAACATACAGTGCCATAAATAAACCCTAATGTAGCCCTAAGCTATGGGCTCTGATGTGTCAATATAGATTCATCAAGGATAACAAAGGTACCACTCCAGTACAGGATGTTGATAATGCGGTACATATGGTAAGGTCTAAATGGAAACACCGTGCTGATCCCTCACTTTTACTATGGATCTAACACTGCTGTAAAATATAAAGGTAGTTTTTCTTTTAAAAAATGGTGACAGAGGTTTTCAAGATGGCGGCCTAGAGGGTGGCTGCATTTCGTGTTGCTCCAGGACTCAGGATTCAAGAGAGGAGATATTGGGACGCTTGGGACCAACTCAAAGTAGCCGGGTGACTCTCACCCCCTGGGGGGGCATCCCGGATGGGACGGGGGTCCCGGAACGCAGGAAACTTTGTGAAGTAGAACTGCCGGCGAGACGCCCCTCCCCCCGCTGGAGCGCCATAGAGGAGGCCGCTCGGCACAGCGCTGGGACTCGGAGCAGCCACTGGGGCTCCGGCGGCTGCCCGGGGGAGGAGTGGCGGGGAGAACTGTGTGGACTCAGGACACCGGGGCCTGCCCTGAGGAGGAGGAGAGGAGCGTGGCCACTTGGATTCGGAGAGACTGCACCAGAGCTGCAGGCGGTTGCCAGAGGAGAAGCTGCGCGGCGAGCTGTTTGGAATCAGAACGACGCTTCTGAACACCGGGGCCTGCCCTGAGGACGAGGAGGAAGAGGAGCGGCCGCTTGGATTCGGGTGACCACACGGGAGCTACAGGCGGTTGCCAGAGAAGGGGCTGCGTGGCGAGCTGTTTGGACTCTGACCACTTCTGAACCCCGGGGCCTGCCCGGAGGAGTAGGAGAAGGAGGAGAAGGAGCGCGGCGGGTCCTTTGGACTCGCAGTGACTGCATTAGCGCTCCAGGCGGCTGCTCAGAGGAGAAGGCGAGTGGTGAGTTGTTTGGTCTTAAAGTGACAGCTCCTGAACACAGGGGGGCTGCCTGGAGGAGAAGCGTGGTGGGACGCTTGGTCTTGAGTGGCCGCACCAGAGCTCCGGGCGGTTGCCCAGAGGACCCGTGCAGCGGGTCACGTGGATTCAGAGCCACTCAGAGGGACTGCTCCTGAACACCCGGGGGGTTATCTGGAGAAGGAGGAGGAACGGGGAGGGTCACTTCGACTCGGAGTGATTGATTGCCCCGGGCTACGGGTGGTTGGTGGGAGGAGGAGGCACGAAGTGAGTTTCTTGGACTCCTAGTGACCGCACCGGCATACTGGGCGGCTGTCTGGAGGAAGAGGCCTGTGGCGGGTCTCTGGGACTCAGAGCGATTGTTCAGGGCCACAGGTGGCTGCTCAGAGGAGGGGCCACGCAGCCAGGCGATTAGGTGCAGAACAGGGTCCCAGGATCTAGGAGGCTTCTGGGTGGAAGAGCCGCACAGAGACAGGCTTAGGGCGGAGCGAAGGTTCCAGGCCTATGGGCAAATTCTCTGAGGAGGGGCAGCCTAAGGAGATTCATCTGCGAAGGGTGAGGCTCCCAGGCCCAGGAGGTAGGGCCGGGCCCCTGGAAACTTTGCAGAGGAAGGCAGCCCAGCCCAGGCAGTAGCTGTAAATTGAGGGGAACCTCTAGGAGGAAACTGACCAGCGAGACCTCCCCACTGGGTGAGTCTTCCCTGCCTGGTGAGGTTTCCCCACAAGGACGGTAAAACCAGAGACACAGGCCCAAACAGGCCTTGCCTCAGCCCGCAGCCTAGGTCCCCTTTGGATGACCATTGGTCAACAAGTGGAGGCACCTCTGCCCACTAGCAGGGAATATACCCCACCTGAAGGCCACCACTCCTAGAGAGGCAGCTTCCTTGTGGAGCACCGCATTATCAACTTCCTCCATGACTTCAGCCTACTGAAGGCTAAGAGGGGATATATATAGAAATCTTCAGGGACACTGTAAATCAACAGAGGAAATCTGCAATATCTCAGCGGTCCACTGATATCTGAACAATATGAGAAAACAAGGAAAGAAAATGCTGCAAACAAATCTAGATGTTACATCAATAAAACCCAATGACAGCATGGCAGAAGAAATGACAGAAAAGGAGTTCAGAATGTACATAATTAAAATGATCAGAGAAGCAAACGATGAGATGAAAGAGCAAATGCAAGCATTGAATGATCGCACCAATCGACAGTTAAAAGAGCAAATACAGGAAGCAAAAGATCATTTCAATAAAGAGTTAGAGATATTGAAAAAAAACCAAACAGAAATCCTTGACATGAAGGAAACAATAAACCAAATTAAGAACTCCATAGAAAGCATATCCAATAGGATAGAACACCTGGAAGACAGAACCTCAGACATTGAAGACAAAATATTTAACCTTGAAAACAAAGTTGAACAAACAGAGAAGATGGTAAGAAATCATGCACAGAATCTACAAGAACTATGGGATATCATGAAAAGGCCAAATTTAAGAATTATTGGGATTGAGGAAGGCCTAGAGAAACAAGCCAAAGGAATGAACAACCTATTCAATGAAATAATATCAGAAAATTTCCCAAATCTGAAGAATGAAATGGAAAATCAAGTTCAAGAGGCTTATAGGACTCCAAATACACAAAATTACAACAGACCCACACCAAGGCACATTATAATGAAAATACCTAACATACAAAATAAAGACAGAATTTTAAAGGCTGTGAGAGAAAAGAACCAAATTACATTCAGGGGGAAACCAATACGCATATCAGCAGATTTTTCAATCCAGACCCTAAAAGCTAGAAGGTCCTGGAACAACATTTTTCAAGCCCTGAAAGAAAATGGATGCCAACCAAGAATCTTATACCCAGCAAAACTTACCTTCAAATTTGACGATGAAATAAAATCCTTCCATGATAAACAAAAGCTAAAAGAATTTACAAAAAGAAAGCCAGCATTACAGAACATTCTCAACAAAATATTCCATGAGGAAGAGATGAAAAACAAAGAAGCAAATCAGCAAAGGGAGGAATTATCCTAAAGGAATTGTCAAATAAAGGAGGAAACAAGTTGTGTCAAACAAATAAATAAACAAAATTTTAAAAATGAACCAAATGACCGGGAAACCAAATCATTTCTCTATAATAACCCTGAATGTTAATGGCCTGAATTCATCAATCAAAAGACATAGACTGGCAGACTGGATTAAAAAGAAAGATCCAACAATATGTTGCCTGCAAGAGACTCACCTCATAGAAAAAGATACCCATAGATTAAAGGTGAAAGGATGGGGAAAAACATACCATGCACATGGACTCAGCAAAAAAGCTGGAGTATCCATCCTCATTTCCGATAATGTAGACTTCAAGCCAAAGTTAGTCAGAAGGGATAAAGAAGGTCATTTCATACTGCTTAAGGGAAGCATAAATCAGCAAGATATAACAATCATAAACATCTATGCCCCAAACAGTGGCTCATCTATGTATGTCAAACAAATCCTTCTCAATTTCAGAAACCAAATAGACCACAACACAATAATACTAGGTGATTTTAACACGCCGCTCTCACCACTGGACAGATCTTCCAGACAAAAATTGAACAAAGAAACCATAGATCTCAATAACACAATCAATAATTTAGACTTAACGGACATTTATAGAATATTCCATCCAACCAAGAGTGAATACACTTTCTTCTCAGCAGCACATGGATCCTTCTCTAAAATAGACCATATATTATGCCACAAAGCTAATGTTAGCAAATACAAGAAGATAGAGACACTAGCATGTATTCTATCAGATCATAATGGATTGAAGTTAGAAATAAATGAAAGAGTAAAACACAGAAACTATTCCAACATCTGGAGATTAAACAATATGCTATTATATGATGAATGGATAACAGAAGATATTAGGAAGGAAATTAAAAAATTCTTAGAGGTAAATGAGAACAAAGAAACATCATATCAAAATCTCTGGGACACTATGAAAGCAGTACTTAGAGGGAAATTTATTTCATGGAGCGCATTTAATAAAAGAAGTAAAACTCAACAAATAAACAACCTAACACTACAGCTCAAAGCCTTAGAAAAAGAACAGAACAGCACCAAAAGTAGTAGAAGACAGGAAATAGTTAAACTCAGAGCTGAAATCAATGAAATTGAAACAAAAGAAACAATACAAAAAATTGACAAAATAAATAGTTGGTTCTTCGAAAAAATAAACAAAATTGATAAACCTTTAGCCACACTAACAAAGAGAAGACGAGAGAAAACCCAAATCACTAAAATTCGGAATGAACAAGGAAATATCACAACAGACAGGATGGAAATACAAAACATAATTAGAAGCTATTTTGAAAATCTATACTCCAACAAAATAGAAAATTTGGAAGACATCAACAGGTTTCTAGAGACATATGAATTTCCTAAACTGAATGAGGAGGACATAAACAATTTAAATAGACCAATTTCAAGTACTGAAATAGAAGAAGTCATCAAAAGCCTACCAACAAAGAAAAGTCCGGGACCAGATGGGTTCTCAGCCGAGTTCTACAAAACCTTTAAGGAAGAGCTCATTCCAATACTTCTCAAAGTATTCCATAAAATAGAAGAGGAGGGAACCCTCCCAAACTCATTCTATGAAGCCAATATCACACTGATACCTAAACCAGACAGAGACTCATCAAGGAAAGAAAATTTCAGACCAATATCCTTAATGAACATCGACGCAAAAATTCTCAACAAAATTTTAGCAAATCGCATACAAAAACATATTAAAAAGATAGTGCACCATGATCAAGTGGGTTTCATCCCAGGGATGCAAGGTTGGTTCAACATCAGGAAATCAATAAACGTAATTCACCATATTAATAGACTTAAAGTCAAGAATCACATGATTATTTCAATAGATGCAGAAAAAGCATTTGATAAAATACAGCACCCCTTCATGCTCAAAACACTAGAAAAAATAGGGATAGTGGAAACATTCCTTAACATTGTAAAGGCCATTTATGCTAAGCCCATGGCTAATATCATTCTAAATGGTGAAAAACTGAAAGCATTCCCCCTAAAAACTGGAACAAGGCAGGGATGCCCTCTTTCACCACTTCTATTCAACATCATCCTTGAGACTCTGGCCAGAGCAATTAGACAAACCAAAGAAATTAAAGGGATACGAACTGGAAAAGAAGAACTCAAACTATCCCTGTTCGCTGATGACATGATTATATATTTAGAGGAACCTGGAAATTCCACCAGAAAACTCTTAGAACTCATAAGTGATTTCAGTAAAGTAGCAGGTTACAAGATCAATGCCCATAAATCCAACGCATTTTTATACATAAGTGATGAATCTTCAGAAAGTGAAATTAGGAAAACTACCCCATTCACAATAGCCTCGAAAAAAATAAAATACTTGGGAATCAATCTCACAAAAGAGGTGAAAGACCTCTACAATGAGAACTATACAACACTAAAGAAAGAAATTAAAGAACACCTTAGAAGATGGAAAGATCTTCCATGTTCTTGGATAGGAAGAATTAATATTGTCAAAATGGCCATACTACCTAAAGTGCTATACAAATTCAATGCAATTCCAATTAAAATCCCAATTGTGTACCTTACAGAAATAGAGCAAGCAATTATGAAATTCATCTGGAAGAATAAGAAACCCAGAATAGCTAAAGCAATACTTAGCAGGAAGAGTGAAACAGGGGGTATTGCAATACCAGATCTTCAACTCTACTACAAAGCAATAGTAACAAAAACGGCATGGTATTGGTACCAAAATAGAAAGGTAGATCAATGGTACAGAATAGAGGACACGGACACAAACCCAAATAAATACAATTTTCTCATACTAGACAAAGGGGCCAAAAATATGCAATGGAGAAAAGATAGCCTCTTCAACAAATGGTGCTGGGAGAATTGGAAATCCATATGCAACAGAATGAAACTAAACCCATATCTCTCACCATGCACGAAACTAAACTCAAAATGGATTAAGGACCTCAGAATCAGACCAGAGACCCTGCAGATTATAGAAGAAAAAGTAGGTCCAAATCTTCACCTTGTTGGTCTAGGACCAGACTTCCTTAACAGGACTCCCATAGCACAAGAAATAAAAGCTAGAATCAACCACTGGGATAGATTCAAACTAAAAAGCTTTCTCTCAGCAAAGGAAACTATCAGCAATGCGAAGAAAGAGCCTACAGAGTGGGAGAATATCTTTGCCAATCATACTTCAGATAGAGCACTAATCTCCAGAATCTATAAAGAACTCAAAAAACTCTACTCCAAGAATTCAAACAGTCCAGTCAACAAATGGGCTAAGGAAATGAATAGACACTTCACAGAAGAAGATCTACAAGCAATCAACAAACATATGGAAAAATGTTCAACATCTCTAGTAATAAGAGAAATGCAAATCAAAACCACCCTAAGATTCCATCTCACCCCAATTAGAATGGCGATTATCAAGAATACGAGCAACAACAGGTGTTGGCGAGGATGTGGGGAGAAAGGTACACTCATACACTGCTGGTGGGGCTGCAAATTAGTGCAGCCACTATGGAAAGCAGTGTGGAGATTCCTTAGAAAACTTGGAATGGAACCACCATTTGACCCAGCTATCCCACTCCTTGGCCTATACCCAAAGGACTTAAAATCTGCATACTACAGAAATACAGCCACATCAATGTTCATAGCTGCTCAATTCACAATAGCCAGACTGTGGAACCAACCTAGATGCCCTTCAATTGATGAGTGGATAAAGAAACTGTGGTATATATATACTATGGAATATTACTCAGCCATAAAGAATGATAAAATTATGACATTTGCAGGCAAATGGATGAAATTGGAGAATATCATGCTAAGTGAGATAAGCCAATCTCAAAAAGCCAAAGGACGAATGATATCGCTAATAAGTGGAGGATGACACATAATGGGGGGGAGGGAAGGGTTAGAGTTAGGGTTAGGGAGGGGGGCAAGTATGGAGAAAGGAACTACTGTATAGAGGGTAAAGAGGGGTGGGAGGGGTGGGTGGAAGGGAAAAAATAACAGAATGAATCAAACAACATTGCTCTATGTAAATTTATGATTACACAAATGGTATGCCTTTACGCCATGTACAAACAGAGAAACAACATGTATCCCATTTGTTTACAATAAAAAAAAAAAAAAAATGGTGACATAGCTGGGCACAGTGGTGCATGCCTGTAATTCCAGCAACTTGGGAGGAGGCTAAGACAGGAGGATTGCAAGTTCAAGGCCAGCCTCAGCAATTTAGCAAGGTGCTATGCAACTTATTGAGACTCAATCTCAAAATAAAAAAAAATCATAAAGGGGTGAGGCATAGCTCAGTGATTAAGCACCCCTGGGTTCAATCCCCGTGCGAAGAAAAAAAAAAATGTAGAAGAAAGGTATTGATATATGCTACAACATGAATAAACAATTAAAACATCATGCTAACTTAACCAATCACAAGGAACTGTCTGTGTGACTCCATTTATATTCTATGCCCAGAACAGGCAAATATATAGAAATAGAGATTATATTATTAATGGCCAAGAGTTGGGGGACTGGGAGGAGGGAATGGGGAGTAACTGATAAAGATAAGCGGTTTCTTTTGAGTGAACTGTTCTAAACTTAGATTGTGTGCTGCTTGCACAACTCTGTAATAATGTAATAACCATTGGATTGTGTACACTTTAAATGGACAAACTTTATGGTGTGTTGATTAAAATCTTGAGATGTTTTAAAAATTTAAAAATCACTACAAGAGCTGAGAGAGAAAGAATCAGTTATGCCTGATACATGTATGTGAGAAAGAGGATATATTTAGAAACAAACACATATGTCCATAGATTCGTTGAATTCCTTTTAGTTATGATCTCAAATTGGAGGTAGGGAAAGCAAGTGTACTCCAGTATAGGTACTTTTCTATATAATACTGGTGTGATTATCTGTCCTTATAAAAAGGGGAATCAAGTCATATTGGCTAAGAATTCATTTTCAACTTAAAATATATAATGAATCACAGTTAAGTCTGTATTAAACATCTTTTGTTTGAAATACACAATGAATCAAGTGTGAAATAAAAATATCTGATTAGAATAGAAAATGTTAAGCATACACCTGCCCTATAATCCAGTCACTCCACTCCTAGCTATATACTCAAGAAGGAGTAATACAAAGTCCTGTATACAAATGTTCATAGCAGCTTTATTTTAATAGCTAGAAAACGAGTGATACATAAACAAATTATACAGATAACATACATCCAAATAATGTAACGCTATTCAACAATAAAAAGAACTGATACATGTTCAATACATCTTGTTAATGGATAAATAAAAAGCGTTATGCTAGGAAAAAGAAGACATGGCAGGGTATGAAAGATGGTGAAATCAGACATCATTCCCCTATGTACATGTATGATTACACAAATAGTGTGAATCTACATCATGTACAACCATAAAAATGAAAAGTTGTACCCCATTTGTGTACAATGAATCAAAACAGTCTGTAAAAATAAAGAGATAATAAAAAGAGAATGATTCCAATCTGTGTGTGTGTGTGTGTGTGTGTGTGTGTGTGTGTGTGTACGTGCACACATGCGCATGCACCCACTGGCGGGCAACCCAGAGCCACATGCATGCTAAGCACATCCTCTACCACTGAGCTATACCCTCAGGCCTATGATTCCATTTATGTAAAACTTCAGCAAAAGCAAACTAATCCACAGAGTGGTTGTCAGAGGAAGAATGACAGATTACAAAGGGGCCTAAGTGAACTTTTGGGGGTAAATGAATATGATCACTCCATTGATTGTGGTAATACTTTCCCCAATGTAAATACAAGACAAAACTCAAACTCATCAAATAATCTATTCTGAATACATATAATTTATTGTATGTCAATGATATCCCAATAAAACTTCTTTAAAAAGATGACTCCAAGCAAGGTGTGGTGGTGCAGGCCTATAACCCAAATTACTCAGGAGATTGAGAAAGGAGGATCACAAGTTTAAGGCCAGTTTGGGCAATTTAGTGAGACTGTCTCAAAGTTAAAAAAGGCTGGGGTTGTAGATCAGTGGTAAAGGGCCTCTGGGTTCAATACCACTAAAAAAAAAAAAAAAAAAAAAAAAAAAAAAAAAAAAAGACTGTTAAAAATGTAGGTCGCATGACTCTAACACTCCACACATCCCCCACCTTGTTATTCAGGATGCTCAGGGGAACTGAACCAAGAGTCTCCCCCACACCAACTACTTTTTCTGAACTCAGGACCAGTGCTCTGCATAAGCTCCAAATACACATTTTACAAAAGGAATCAGAGGAGCTGTCTCTCCCCTCTGAGTCCCTATTGCCTCTTATACTATCTTCATAAATAAAAGTTATGAGACACTATATGCTTATGAAAATCCAGCTTCTGGCTGGGACGGTAGCTCAGTGGTAGAGCGATTGCTTTGCACATGCAAGGCACTGGGTTCGGTCCTCAGCACCACATAAAAATAAAGATGTTGTGTCGATATACAATGAAAAAAAAAATTTAAAAAAAAAATCCAGCTTCGTCCTACTCCTATCCTGGAAAAGATTTCAAATTCGAGAATTCTAAGAAAGATAGCACAAACAGATCTATTTTATACTGTGTAGAGTTCTATCAGAAGGAATGGTCCACCAGAGATTCAAATCATGTTATTTCTGTTCTTTATTAAGAGATATTTGCCCCTTTTTTCATAGAATTAATGAGAACAGAAAAACACTTGGATGCCACTGAGGGTCACATTATCTGTTATAATCAAATTCAGCTGCATGGAATAGAAAACCCAGTTGTTTACATGTAAGGACTCATTCTCTTCACTGTATAAAGGCCAGGAGTGAACAGTCGGAACTGTTTTAGCAGGTCTATGAAGTCATCAGGGTCTCAGCCTTCTTGTCTCCTCTAGCATGTGACTTCCATCCTCAAGGTCACAAGATATCTGCTAAAGCTCTTTGATCTAAGCAGTAGGAGGAAGCAAGGGGGAGGGCAAGGGAGCTGCCCTGATCATTCTGGAAGATAAAAGGCAGGCTGAGAGGGGGACGTAGGTCACCTGTCCAACAGGAGGTCTGGTGCATGACTGCTTGGAGTCAGAGATGAGGGACACTGGAACCCTTTCCCACAACATGAAGAGAGTTGATCCCTGCAGCTGAAACATGGTCTCATGTATGAAGACCTCCATTATTGAGCCTGGTACTATGATTTTCCTTTCCCTGAAAAGCTGCTACAAAACAGCACTGAAAGAGCACCCCTCCTAGGTTCCTGTCCCAGACTTCAGGGTCTGCATTACAAGCACAGGCAGGGCCTCTCCTTACTGTGGCCCCAGAAAAGCCCTGGGGAGACCTGCTAATGCTCTGCCCCAGAATACCTTCATCTTCCTCTGAGCACTCAGTCCCTCATGCCTAGTGAGCAGGGGATGAGCAGGGGAATGAGTGGGCATACGGCAGGAAGAAGGCATGCTGTCCCTAAGCACACACTTACAAAGCGGTAATGTCTCAGGGACAGGGGTGTAGCCCAGAGGTTGAGCTCTCTTGGGTTCAATCCCCAGTACTGGGGGGCGGGGAAAAAGTGGTGATTCTTCAACAAAATAAAAGTGTTATTATTGGGGAGGGAATGGGAATGGTACTAGGGAAGTTTGTTCAATACTGTTGGAATCAAACAGAGAGTAGGATGGTTGCCTTCATCAGACATGGCTTTCCTGCCAGCCAATCACAAGCCACATCTGCCTGTAGCCCTGTTTTCTGGTGTCAGGTGCTAGAAGCATCTGCCTTGCCAGGCCTGGTGAGACTGGTTCCTGATGGTCTCACACCTGGGAGACATCAGGGACTCGGAGGGATGGAAATCCTTTGCAGAGCATAACTTCAGGAAGCAGACAGCCCACCTAAGGAGTCAATACAGAGAAGAGCACTGCTGCCTTTGCTACTGACCACCCAAGGAACAAGGAACTTGTCTGGACTTTGGCACTCTGGCCACACTACTCCCCAAAGATCATTCCAGCTCAGCTCTGGGTCCCCTCTGCCACCATCAGTGAATGAACAGAGGGACTCCAGTCACATTCCACTCCTTCGAAACACCCAAGTGCACTAGAGGCCCTTGGATACAAAGGAAGGAGAGTCTAGGAGCTTGGAGGGGAATATGCTAGACTTCTAAGCCTCCTGCCCAAGTCCAGTACTTAACCATAATTATTAGAGAAATATATTATTTTTGCTTAAAACATATTTCAAAGAGAACTACAAGGTATAAAGTAAAATAAGTTTTCCTTGCCTCCACACCTAGCTGCACTTTCCAGGGACCACCATATATAGCTTCTAATATATCTAAAATTTTCTATCCACGGGCTAGGGTTGTAGCTCAATGGTGGAGCCCTTGCCTTGCACATAAGGCACTGGGTTCAATACTCAGCACCACATAAAAATAAATACATAAAATAAACGTATTGTGTCCCTCTACAACTAAAACTATTTTTAAAATGTTTTCCTATCCAAATGTATACTATTGAATGTATTTGCAAGAATTTTACAATAAACAACTCAATTAATAATAATAATCTCTAATTTATAAAATGTGTCTTACACTGAAAACTAAAAAACTAAAAAACAATAAAAGTGAACATTCAGCTCTTCCAGAGAGCAGTTTTTAAGATGACCACCAGGTGTCAGAATTACCAACAGTATTCCCCAAATGACGACTGGAAAGTTACAAGAAGGGAAAAGTGCGTGGCTGGAAAAGAGGGTAAGATTCCTCCCTAAACAGGATTCTTTGGCTCTTTGGCCCAATATTTCACCTACTTGGGATTGTGGGGAGGGAGTAAAAGGAGCCACAGGAAAAAAA
This sequence comes from Sciurus vulgaris, assembly GCF_902686455.1. Taxonomy (NCBI): domain Eukaryota; kingdom Metazoa; phylum Chordata; class Mammalia; order Rodentia; family Sciuridae; genus Sciurus; species Sciurus vulgaris. The sequence continues at coordinate 60,600,066 of NC_136473.1, forward strand.
TATTAAATTCTCTGACCATGCATGGATTCCTATTCAGTTGGGTACCCTTTGATCTTCGGAAAAGCTCTGTTTAAACGCTGTTAAATTTTACATAGGAAATATAAAAATGACTATGCAGGGTTGGTCCTCCTACAGCTAGCTTCAAGGCAACTTTTGGAAGCCAAAGCCATTTCTCCTCTCCAAAGCTAGGAGATCAGTTGAGGGGGACACACACAGTGGAGGGTTCAGCAACAGCCATCCTTGTTTTAAAAATCCAATTCTGTATGTAGAAGGTCTTCCTATTTAACCTGAAACACCAAGCTTCTTGCTCACTTCCTATTGACTCCTCACATACTTTCTTTACCAGGCCTGACGAGCACCAGGCCTGACAAGCTGCTGACCTAAAAGCATCTGATCTCCACACTAGAGCACAGGGAAGGGGCGTCCCCTTCACAGGCTATCACCTAGGGTGAGTTATTCCCTTGTTGCTCACCCTGGCTGGCACCCGGCACCCAACTCCTGTGCAGTCAACACACTGTGGAGGATGCCAGGCGACTTCTGGGGCAAGCCTCATCCTGTATCTTCTTGGATCACCAACATCCATCCCAAGAGAGAGGGGGATGGGAAGTAGTTACAACATGGCCTTGTGCAAGGAGGTGTTCAAGAATGAGCAAACCTCTTCCTTGGGATGGCACAACGGAAGAATGTCAAAAAGAAAAGAGAATCCTTGCACTATGCCACAGCTGGCACTTATCTAGGCTATTTCCAGGACCACATTCCTTTTCTGGGGCTAGGGAAAGGTTTAGAAGGGATTCAGACCCACTACATGCTGGGACTTTTCATGGATGAGACTTTACTGTGTAGAAATACCACCCTCGTAGAAGGGAGCAGGATGTGGTGTGAGGAGACAGGAGGAGATAAGAAAAGAGTACAACACTTCATGGACAATGTTAAGGATATTTTAATTCTACTTGAGACTTGTGATCTCCTTGGTTTCTGACAGGCAAATTAAGGTGACTTTTTATGTGTGCTAAATGACCACATCTGCTAAACTGGTACATCCTATATAGGCCACATAAAGCAACAGTAATTATTTTAGTCACTACATGCTTTAAATTCTGTACACGTAATTTAAAATGATACACCTGTGGTGCCATACACATATTAAAAATGCCAATTATTATTAAAACATAAGTGGTATTCATATTCAAATGACAGCACATTTGATGTTTCAAACATAATGTACAAGCCAAATGCCTCATATAAAAATAAAAAGGAAGTAAAACAATGTTTATATTGGGATTTACATTAATTTACCATGACTGGAATAATAACTGTTGCTTCGATGTGACCAATTCAGGTATGGCAACTGAGATTTTTCCCATTATCCTATTATTTATGATACACAAAAATAAATGACAAAAAAAAAACCTCTCATAATGCTGTCCATATTCTATTCCTGACCACTTCCTTGGGCACGCATGCTGTCCTTGATGAGGGTCACACTAGCCCAATAGCACCCTAATCCACTCTGAGTTTCTCAAGGAGGCCAAGTTAATAATGATGGGCCTCTCCTCTGAGCACTGAAGTCATTGTTTAATCACTGTTTTACCAGGTACCCACAAGGTTCCTGGGTTCCTGGTAAGTCAAAGAGCATCCAGACCCCTTTCTCTCAATCACAAGTTCTACTCTATTGGGCCAAATGACAAGGGTTTCACAAGGCCAAGACAGACTTCGCAGGTCAATGTGTGTCTTGAGTTTTCCAGGTCACCAGATCCTCTGGAAAGGAAGTAATCAATGGAGTCTGGTAGTGGGAAAGGCAGGAATTCTGGTACCCACTCCACTGAATCAAACATATGCCTGCCCCTCCCCCTCGAGGTTAATCATGCTTCAGGTGAGTCAGTGATGTGAGCAATCATGTTTGGTTTTGCCATGTGTATGGTATCCTAATGACAATGACTACTCCCTCAACTTAGTCCTTCTTCCACAAGAGACTCCACCTCCCAACCCTGTGTTCAGTCAGGCCAAAGGCCTGCTTCAGAATCTCCAGTCCCTTCACCAGGACCAGAGGCGGTGTCCCATCTAGAGGGTGAGGAAATCATGAATATGAATTTAAAGAAAGAGAAGACTTCCTGCATCAGATATCAGTCTGGGCACAGAGCAAAGCCAGCTGAAAGTTCAGACAGGTCCCTGACCATAATTATCCCTCCCTTATGGGCAGCCTTCCTCACCTGCAGCCAAGCAGCTTCTGAGGCAGTGACAAATAGCTGTGCCTGTCGAAACGCCAGAGGAAACATTCCTCACCAGGTTTCTCAGCTCAAGCTTCAGTGAGGGCCCAGAAAAGCAAACAGACTGCACCAATGGCAACAAGAGAGAACTGGTTCTTCTGCTCTCTAGATGGCTCATGACATTTCAATTATGTTCAACACAATATAGCCGAATTATTTTTAACCTTACAGAGTCTCCTGGCTTTGAAACAGAAGTATTAGTTGGTGGGGGTGAAGGACAGGCAGAATTAGAGACAAAAAAAACCCTTATGAAAAGAAATGGGCCTATAAATGGTATTATCCACAGTAGTAGGGTGGGGAAAGAATGGCACCTTTTATTCAAGGAATCATGTTTGTGGGACATTTGGGTTGTTGTTATTTGTACCTTATTTCTAGAGTAATATGGTGCAAGCAATTTCAAGCAATTTCACTGATACTTCAACAAATGGCACGCAGCCCTCAGTTCTGACTTCGCCAGTGGCTGTGCTGCCATGATTATCAGAACAGTTCAAGATAATCCTATTGAAAGTAGTCAACATAAAAAGATTCTTACTACAGAACCTTTTGGACGACTTGATTCAGTGTCTGAACAAACTGATCACATACCTTGATAGCTCTAGGATCAGGAGGAAAACAGAGAAGAGTACCATTCCTTCTGTTTATTCCACTTTTCCTCCCCATGCCATGAAAAATCTCTTTTCAAAACTTCTCAAAGGTGTACCACAACCTTACAGTAAAAAGATGTACCCAAATTTCTTCTCATTACGGTGTTAGGAGTTTAACAAAAGCTGCAACTTTTAATGCCTTCAGGTGCTAAATAGATTTGTTTCATAATATTATCGAGCTGTATCCTTTTGACCCTGAAACACTTTATTTTTTTTAAATGTTCATTTCTTCTTAAAATATAGCCCACATGGGTATGTGTTTCTTAATTCTGTCAGAAACACAACAGTGCGCATTTGACCATAAATGGTAACTGGCAGTCAACCTCCATATCTAGGAGGCAATAGGGAGTAGTGGAGACTGATAAACTGAAGAGTGCACATTCTGCATAAAAGCAGAAGCTACTGTTAATATCAACAGTCTGTCCTGCAGAAATGTGGACCCAAATCTTTGAAAAGAAAAAACTAGAAATCCAGATTCTTATGTGTAATCTCTCAAGTTTTAAACATGGACTATGAGCTTTAAATATTTTTTTGGGCTCGGATATAGCTCAGTTGGTAGAGTGCTTGCATCATAAGCACAAGACCCTGGGTTCAATTCCCAACACCACACACAAAAAAATTCATATGGTCTACTTTGCTACCTCCTTATATTGACTAGCAGCAACATGACTAGGGATAGACAAACCATCCTGGAAGTCAGGAACCCAAGACTAGTAGAGCCAGCTGTGACACCAACCCACTCTTTTCTCTTGAGAAAGATAACCATTATGGGCCTCAGTTACCATGTATGAAAAGTTTAGAGGTCCAAAATTCCTTTTTTTTTTTTTTTTTTTAAGGTTGGCCACTTCTTTTGTTTGTTTGTTTTTAAATATTTTTAGTTGTGGATAGACCTTTATTTTATTTATTTATTTATTTATATGTGGTGCTTAGGATCAAATTCAGGGCATTACACACCAGGCAAGTGCTCTACCACTGAGCCACAATCCCAGTCCCCCTCCTCTGATCCTAAATTACTGTAACATATGACTGAATAACTTTTCTAAATGGTTGATTCCCACAAAAATAACCAGGAATATAAAAGAAGTGAAAACAAAAAAACCAGGTCATTGTGCCATGGTGGGTTCTATTAGGTTGCCCAGACATGAGGCCTTGGTGTGGCCAAGACTACCTCTCCTGTATGACACCCACCTATCCACTGGGGGAAATAAAAAGTGTATATCTTCCATACATCAGCTAGGTAGCAAGGAGCACCCCTCTATGAAATAGAACTCTCTTGGGTCTTCTGAACCCAATTCCAGGATTTCAAGGGAACATTATGGTCAGAACAAAGTTGATCAACAGGCCGTCACAAGGCACAACTCCTGCTTGGCAAGTTTAATGTTCAGCCTACCTGTGATGAGCTTTGTAGTTGCCACACGGTGGCCTACCACTTGAGCCAAATGTACTAGGAATAACTCTTGTGATATAATGCCCTGCCATGGCCGTGTGTACATGAGTACATGGCTTGCCCTGTACCAGAGTACACAGGATTTCAGACTGGCACCATGTGCTTCAGGAAGCAAAGGAAGGAAACAAAAATATTAGAAAGGCAAATAATGAGGCTGGGGAGATAGCTCAGTCGGTAGAGTGCTTGCCTTGCAAGCACAAGGCCCTGGGTTCAATCCCCAGTACAGCTAAAAAAAAAAAAAAAAAAAAAGGATGGGTAAATTAAAGGATTTTCCCACTTTAAAGGTTAAAATGAGCATATTTCAGAACAAATAAAAGGAGTTCACATTCTTGTGTCTTTATAAACCCTATGGCAAAGTGAAGGCCCAAAGAACAATGGAATCCCAAGTGAATTATAAGCAGGTGGTTTCTTCACAAAGGCCACCTTGACACAGAGAGCTTGGCTCCAAATGACATTGAGAAAGGTATTTGGCATTTACATCCTAAGTGTTTTTGTGTATCAGTCATGAACCGCAGGACCTTTTTATTTTGGTTCTGATAGCTGCCAATAAATATCTAGTATGTTTTAAACAGTGAATTACCTTTGGTCCCCAAACCAGCTACTCTGTCAGTCCCAGCTCCCTTACTGGTATTTTCTTCACTGTGCTCTGTTCCTGTCCTAGCTTTAATTAACTTGAGTGCTTACTCCAAAAGTCGGCTTATTTTTATCGTAAGGTCTTTGCATTATGTGTTCTTTCTGCCTGGAATGTTTTTTACCCTGATCTTCATAAGAGCAATTCATTCAGATCTCAGTCTCAAAGATGCTGCTCAGAGAGGTTCTCCCTGACTTTTGAAATAAAGTGCCTATCCACACACTATGTCCTATGACCCTACCTTAATCCTCTGCCCATCACCCCACACCACCTGAAATAGTCCCTGTTTCTTTCTTCATTGCCTGTGTTCCCTAGAAGACAAAATATAAGATTAGAATATAAACTTGGATGAATTTCTAAGAATATAAGCTGCATGGAAATAAGGATATTTTCAGCACCTACTAGAACAGTGCCTTGAATACAGGAAGTGCTCAAAAAACATTAGTCGAAATATTGGATGGAGGGTTTGATGGATGGAGAAACCATTGAGTAAGTATCCACAAAGTGCCCACAGCAAACTGAGAATATGATGAGGAGTAAGATATTCCTCAAGGGCCCTACAGTCTACCAGGGAAGCCAGACCTTCGCAGTGTACAAAGGGTGAGAAAAATGCTTATGGAAGTGTATCGAGCCTTCTCCCCAAGATGAGTGTGAGGACAATCTCCATGGAAGGGCAGAGCTGGCCAAAAGGATAAGAGTGAGGCAGGGATGGCAGACAAGGCATTGGAGGAAAATCGAAACAAAAACACCAAGTCAAAAGTGGTCCCTAGGTTCCCAGAGCCCCCAGGAGGTCTGGTGTGACTGGTTAGAGGAAGTGGGAGAGATGGGGCTATGAAAGTGAGGCATGGACATTAGATTTTATCCTCTCAGCAATGAAAACCATCAAAACAGTTTTAAGTAGGGAAGTGACATAATGGCTTTACGCCTTATAAAGATAATCTTGGTGGCAGTGAAGGTAATTAATGAGAGAAAAGAACAAAGAATTTAGGAGATTGTTGTTTACTGCAGGTGAAAAAAATGTAAAGGATACAAACTATTCATAGCAACAGAGGTGGAAAAGAGAAGCCAGATTTGAAAGCTATTTAAAGGGTAGAATCAATAGAGCTTGGTGACACATGAGATGTGGGAGTGAAAGAAAAGATGGGGTTAAAGAAAACCCAACTTTCTGGTTCATGTCAGTGGGAAAAATTTTGATGTTCTTCATCAAAATGAATGGCTCTGGTGCATCAGGCCTCCAGAGCCCTAGATTCATACTGTCTGTGTTATAGCTGAGTCTGAGCCTGTTTGCTTGTGTAAGCTCATGGACACTGGCCTAAGTGGTCATCTATGTTCCTAGCACAAATGCTAGCTTATCTGCTTAATAAGTAAATTTGTGTAGAAGTCTCTCTGCTGTGTGTACATCAAATCTACAATGTTGATAATTTCTCTGTCCATGAAGATACACATTGTTTCAATGCACAGCCATTTTTGGAGGCACACACTGGTCCATCGCCACAGAAGCATGACTATCAGTCTAAATATAGATGTGCCCGTTGCCTCAGAGAAAGAACAGACAAGAAGTCATGACTCCACTTACTCTAAGGAAATTTTAAGGTGATAAAATTGAAAAATCAATGGATGTTATATTTCTTAGGTCTGTAAATCTGCACTGAAGATCAAGTTATGATTATCTCACCTACGTTTCGCTTCTCTGGATCTGAACTGCTAATGTGGTCCCCAGCCCCTTCTAAAGGAGCCCCATCCTCATCTCAAGATATTTCTGTCCTCAAGAGATATCTCAAAGATGCTGAAGAGCAAGTACAATTGGCTACCTGGCAAGGTATTCTGCAAGAATCCCCCACTTTATCCCTTTCTTCCTCCTGTGGCCCTCACTTGCTGTGATCACCTGAAAGGCTATATAATGTGAAAAGCACAGACTCTGTAACCAGTTAGGTTTGAATCCCAGCTTTGTCACATATGAGCTGTGTGAACAAGCTATTTAGCCTTTCTGTGCCCCAGTTTCTGCTCTTATTTTTTTAAATAGTATTATCTAACCTATATCATGGGGGTAGTTATGATGATTAAATGAGTTAATATTTATAAAACAGAATAGTGCCTGGTACCTAGCAAGCACTAGAAATAAATAAATAAATAAATAAATAGAAACTATTATTCCCACAACCACTATTGCTGCTGGCCCTGGGGATGCCTCTGGTAGGTCCTGCTATGAGGTGTCAAAACCATAGGAGTTCTGTACAAAGTAAGGGACAATGTCCTCCCTCCTTTTGTGATATATCAAAGGAGTAACAAAGCAATACAGCTTATATCCAATGTTTTCTGAAATGACTGTGTAAGCAGTTCTTTACATTTGCACTCAGAGCCCTCCCTTCTTATAAGATCAGCCTCCAAAGGACTGCAATAAGACATAGTCCACAGACACCCAAGCTGGAAGACAAATGAGTGACAGACACCACACGGTCTCTGGAGCTCCCTCCCTTGGGGCTTTGTTACAAGGTCAAGTGGGTCCAGCTTGGCTCCAGCTCCCAAAGGATGAGCTCTGCCCAGAAGACTCCTCCTTTCCTTCTAAACAGACTCCTGGAGGTCCCTCTTCCCAATTCTGACAAAGAGAGAGTATAAGTCTAATACAAAGAATGAGACATCAGCTGTATTGTTATTTGAAGGTGGAAAGTAAATATAAATTGTCAAAACATACTAAATTCAAGACTAAAGAATAGTACTGCTAGGAGCTTTCAGTTTGCCTTTGATGATGAAGTCACTTGTCAATAGTCTTAGCATTAGAATAGGGAGAGGAAAATAAAATTTCAAACATGATATCATTTACATTAGTATCAAAAACCACCTGATACCTAGGAATAAATCTAGTAAATTATGTGAGATTTTCTACACAGAAAACCATGAAACATCGCTGAGAAAAATTAAATATGACATTAAAGGAGACCAATCAAAGTAGAGAAATATACTATTTTCCCAGATACAAAAATTTCTAGATACAAAACATAAAGATATCTGTTCTTCCCAAATTGAACTACAGATTTATTGCAATTCCAATCAAAATGGCAGCAATTTTTTTGTGGAAATCAACAAGATGATTCTATATTTTAAACACAAAGAAAGGACCAAGACAAACTTTAAGAAAAAGTTGAAAGACACTACCAGATGGTAAAAGTTACAAAATTATAGCAATGAGGTCAGTATGGCATTAGCACAAATTTTTGCTTAATTATGCATACAGATTCTTGAATAGACCCATGGAATAAAGCAGACAGGTTATAAACAGAAGCATACCTGTACAGTCCTTTAATGACCTCACTGTAGAACAGAGACAGGATGCGTTTTGTTTTGTTTTGTTTTGTCATTTTGTTACTGTAGTGTCAACTCGATATCCACATGGATAAACAATGCAGCATGACCCCTACCTTACATAGGTCACAAAACTCAGGACTGTAGACATAAAGTGAAAGGCAAAATACTGAAACTTTTAGAGGATAACATAGAATATCTCCACACCCTTGAGGACAGGGAATGACTTCTAAAGTAGGACACAAAAAGCACAAACCATAAAGGGAACAATTGATGAATTGTATTTCATTAGAGAACTTCTGCTCATCAAGATTCCATTAAGAATGAAAGCAAACCACACAGTGGGAAAAGAAATTTGCAATATACACATCCAATCAAGGCCTCATATTCCCCTTGAATTCCACAAATCAATGAAAAGTCAACACAATCTTAAAAAGTGGATGAGTGGCAAAAGACTTGAAAAGGCACTTCATAAAAGACAGCATGCAAATGGAAAAAAAATAAATATATGTGTGTCTATAGCCACACATGCCTAACATCATTAGACATCAGATAAATGCAAATAAAAAACTACAATAAGATGCCACTGGGTCCTGGTAACATTCTATTTCATGACCTGAGTGGTGCTTTCACAGGAAACTGAGTTGTATACTTACAAATTTATATACTCCTCTCTATGTATGTTACTTTAAAAAAAGAAAGAGAGAGACAGCACTTCAACTAAATGCAATGTGTGGGCCTTCTTTGGATCCTACTTCATACAAGCCAACTGTTAAAAAAAAATTGTGAGATGGGGAAATTTGAGCACTAACTGCATATTTGATGATAATTAAGGGATTATTAATTTTTTTAAGGTGTCACAAGGGTATTGCAACAATGTTTTCAAAGAGTTGTTATCTTTTAGAGCTACATACTGCAATAGAAGTATGTTATAATTAAAATAATACCTTGCAGCCTAATTGTCTCCCCCCAAAACAGTAGATGCCTGCAGCCTCCCTGAGCTGACCTTTCCTGTCATGCCCTAGACATCAGGCTTATACTATCTAGCCTCATCTCAGTTAGGTATTGGTGGCTTCCCTTGCCAGTGGACCTGGCTAAAACTGCTAACAGAGTAAAATAACAGAGTAAAATAACCAAGTATGAAATCCCTGAATAAATCAAGTCTGGCTCTTTCTTATTCCCAGATCCTACACTATTATAGTTTAGAAACCCTCATTAGATAGATGAAAGTGGTTGCAAAAATAAACCTGGCTAGGGCCTCGGGATGTAATGTGTCTCTCAAGAACTCCAGTTTTGGGAGCTTTCCTAATTCACAAGGAAAGAAAATTCACTCATTCCTTCTTACTTTCATTTGCCATGTCAAGATGTAGTGTCCTAAATTAACAAATCTCCAGTTTATACCTAGCTTGCTCTATTACCCCTACTAGGCAGAATGTCCACATTTCAACAAGAACTTCTTGGAGAAATAAACTGTATCTTCAATAAGGCATCCCCCTATAATAGCTTCTAGAGGAAGGAAAATCTTTTAATATCCCTTAGGGGTTCACTTATCTACTAATTAGGCTGATGAAATGATGCAGCCTTCAACGGTGAGGGAACAAGGCTTCTTGCACACAAAAAGGGGAAAGTTCAAAAATTAATTTATAGAATTTGTTTCATTTCTTCTTTTAACACCTGCAGAACTAAACAAGGGCTTTCATCCAAAGTCTACCACAAGCTATCTCTGAAAAGTAATGTTTTGAAAGGGTTGAGCACCAGCTTTGAAGTCTGTGTACCCAGCTCTGCGGCACACCAGTTACATAACCTCAAATTTTCTGTGCTTCAATTTATCATCTGTAAAATGGGGTTAAAATAATACATAACCCATAGATAGAGAAAAATTAAAATAGTACAATAAATATAAAACACCTAGAATAGTGTCTGCTCCATAGTGTTAGCTCTTAGTATTATTTTATGATCATGGAAGCTCCACTGTGGACATCTGTCATCACAGGAAAGGATAAGAATGGAACAAGTAGCTACTACAAAACAAAATGACTTGAACAGTGTAGAAATTCTGGCTAAACCTTATGAACACACCTGCTTCTATGTCATAGCATTTGTTGATAAGTTGGGGATACAAGAAAAAGACATTCTGAGATAAGGGGTCAAAGGTGTAACAGAAAAGCAGGCATCCTCAGAAATGTAAGGAGAAAACTAGCTGTTATGTGTGAAGAAGCAAACTCCTTTAGTGTTAAAAGTTGCTAAAATTCCACCAGTCTGATTTAGCCAAGCACTGTTCTACCAGCCTCAAGAAACACAGTACTGTTTTACTCCTTTGTTGTTAATACTGGCATTCATGGCCTTTCATTCAACAATTTTTTAAAATTTAGGCTATTATAGATCACACTTGCCTATTCATCTAATATTACTTACTAAACACAATTTGAATTGATTAATTTATTTAGGTGCTGGGGATTGAACTCAGGATTTCTTGAATACTATGATTGCACTCTACCACTGAGTTACACCCCCAACCATTTTACAATGAAAATACTGAACTAAAGAAATCAGGTATCATTTCAATAATTTTTTATATATAACTACCTACTATAGTTTTTAAAACTTTTTAGTTTTAAGTATTTAATCATTGATCTGTTGCCTCTATATGGCCTGTGTATACATGTTTTTCCCATAATTATTAGAATTTAATAGTCATAATGTATTTTACCATTATCATTTCTGATTATCATAATTCCAGAGGGATAAACAGTACATTTGAAACTGAGAATGAGGATGACTGCCCAAAGGGCCTGTTGTCTAGAGTCTATGCAGGGACTCCCAGGGCTATTAATTATTTACCTACTTTTCAACGTTAATAAATAGGAATGTCTTTTTGCCCTTTATTCCCCAGATGAATTTAACCAAATGAGAGATGGGTTATATATGTATAGAGACAGCAGTCTGAGAATACAGGAGGTACAGGTGATGAAAAGGAGATTTTTTTAAAAAACACAATGTCAATAAAATGTGCACAACATTGCTTTATCTGACATGTTTTTATTATGACTAAGTTTTCATGAATATTTTGATGGTTTTTGAGTGTTATTTTTTAAAGGCGGATGCTTTAAAAGCATAACATTAATACAAAAAAAGAAAGCAAAATTATCTATAATCTTCATAACCCAAGTAAACCCTGTTGACAATTTTTAAAGATACACTTATATAGTGGAAAATACACTGAGGAAAAGTATAAAATGAAAAAATAAGAACTATACTATCCCAATCCTTCCACCCAGAGATACACTTTTCTATCCTACCAGAAAAAATACAGGCATACATATTCATTCATTCACCAAAATGAATCATATTATATGCAATGTTTTATAACATGCATTTTTCACTTAATAACATATCTTGCCACTATGTACTTATCAGCACATGGTGATTACCATTTTCTTTTTACTCTTACAAACAATGCTTCAGTGAATATCTTTGTACCCAAATGTTACATGTGTTTTTTTTTTAATGTGATCCTACCACAAAGTCAGTCCAGTAATTACAAACTACTCCAAACAGTCTATTCCAACAGTATGGTGGGGGAAAAATAATCTTATTTCTATGGTCCATTTTGGTTCCTTCAGAAAATTTCCCAAGATACTGTTATTTAAACCACATGGGTCTCAGGAACAGCTTGAGAAGGCTATTGAGAAAAGGACCATTTTCAGCTGAGAGGTAGGTGCATACCTATTTACTTCTGACTGTAAAGCAGAAAGTAGTCCTCAGTTTGCACTAAGATATACCTGGTGTGCTACCTCAACTACTGCTTACAGGAGTACACTAAATGCTCACAGAATGAATGGAATGTGTTTTGGTTTTGGTTTCTTTTTTTTTTTTGAGGTGGGGCAGGGTAAGAAAGAGCTAGAGATATATGCATGGAACAGTGGGTAAAACTGCCAGGTTACTGTGCCCTTTACCTCCTTGTAGAAGACCAATATGAAGCATGACATTCAGAGTTGTCTGCCTAAAGCTACAAAGGAACACAGCCGAGTGGCAGAGTTGGGGTAGGAAAATGACTAGAGTACACTAGAGTACAGCTTAGAAATACTGATAATATTAAAACCATCTTATACATTTGCACTTAGTTGCCTCAAATCATCTATTGATTGACTGACTGGTTGACTGCAGAGTTGGGACTGAACCCAGGGCCTTAAGCAAGCAGGCAAGCACTCTACCACTGAGTTACATCCTCTGCCCTCAAATCCTTTCTAAATGATGAAGGTATTAAATTTATCTTCAAACATTTCAACATAGTACTTTTCCAAATATTTGTTCTATTTGTGATCTCATTTGACCCACACATCAACTCTATCAGACAGGTTGGCCAGTGTCGTTGTCCCTACGTAAAAGATGATGTGTCTGAGGACCAACAAAGTTAAATGACTTGCCCAAGGCCAATCAGCTGGCTAAGTATTCTGACTCTTAAGAACACTCTCAAATCCTCTTCCTAATTCTTCCAAACCCACCAAGTCCAACAAGTCTAGCTTGCCAATTTTACCTTAAAGAAAAGCTAGAAATGAAACTATATGTAAATATATCCCTTCTCAGGATACCTGGGTTTCTTAAAAATACCTCTTCTTAACAAATTAAATAAACTGAATATTGGTGTTAAATACTAGGCTGAGGTACAAACTTAAATATTTTACATATAATTATATTTATTTTTAAATTTATTTATTTTGCAGTGCTGGGGATTGAACCCAGGGACTCCCACATGCTAGGCATGTGCTCCACCACTGAGTTATATAACCCCAGGCCTTAAACTTAAATCTTAACAAAAATAAGTCTCTACAAGTTTACAAAGGCTTGTGAAAATATGGCTTCATGTTTTATTATAAACACCCACACTATCTTAACTTTTTAAAAGTCTAATAGCTTTTAATTTTTACAATGACAGTACCAGTGAAGTGTCATTTGTATATCACACCTATTTCTTGAGCTGCCTTCAAGTCACATAGGACTGACTACAGATGAGTGTTTTTCGAACTTTTTTGAGAATGGACTACAGAAGAAATATAGTTTACCTTTAAAGCACAGACATATATATGTCATTGAAACAAAAGTTTCACAAAATAATAACCATATTTCCTATGGGTGATTTTTAAAAAATATTTTCTATGCTTTTGTACTTTTCCACTTCACTTCTTAAAATACAAGTTGATTTCATGACTCACAAATGGGTCATGGCCCACAGTCCAAAAAACCCTGGCTTGAATGAGTACAATGGATCCTGCACTCATGGAATTTACACACTACTTGGGAATCTCACATAGTTCACAGCTTAGAGGTGGAAAGGCAACACAGGTCAGTTGGATACAGCATCCCTGGAGGAGGGTGAGACACCTGAAAGTCTTTCCCTAAATATTTTAGGACATTTAAGTTCTTATTTGGAACCTAGCATAGGGTTGGTCAAATAAAGTCCTGTTAAAATAGTATAGAAATAAATTTAATCAAATATCTAAATATATCTTCAATTTTCCTACAAAACAACTTTACCTGTATTCCTAAACCCAACTTAATCTTTTCCAGAAGAAGAATGGAAAGGGGAAAGCAAGTAAGGGGAACAAAGGTCTCCAAAGGCTCTGCTAATGGCTTGGAGAAGAGGTTTTATCAAGTTACATTACAAGCAGCCTTCATGATTGAGGGACCTAATAAATGATACTCACAATGATGGGTGGAGGCTGGAAGTCAGGAAAGTCTCCCCTGAAGAGGTCAGAAATGAGCTGAGTTTTGAAAGATTAACTGGTATCAAACAGTGTAGAAAAGATGGGAAAGTGTAGAAAAAGATTCAGAAGAATAAGCCCAGTGCATTTGGGGTAGTAAAGGGTTCATAAAGAGGATCAATAAGAGATAAAACTTCTCCATAAATATGTACCAATATTATGTGTTAATTAAAAAGAAAAATAATAAAGACTTTAAAAAGTGAGAGAGAAAGACAAAAAGACTAAGGTTCAGATCAATCTGTGGAAAGCAAGACAGATTTTGACTTTATCTTGGAGGTAATACAGTATTACTAAAGGTTTCTGAGTGTGCAGAATGGTATTTCAAAATTATCCATCTGCAAGTGGACCTGAAACCTGGCTCTAAAAAGACTGAGAGTTCAGACAAAAGGTTCCCAGTTTGTGTTTTAGTACAGAGAAAAATGTATGCACACATGGAATTCAGAAATTCAGAATTCTAATAAAAGCAGTCTTGGTTACCTAAAAGGTAGAAAAACAGGGATAAACATATTAAGACAGCAATAGAATTCAGTTTCTTTTTTCTTCCATCCTTCTTCTTTCGCTAAAGAAGCGTTAGACTGGTCTGTAGCTAAGTGATTATTTCCTGTATAAGAAAGCAATAGACTATTCAGAATAAATTGACATACTATTTATTCTCAATGTTGCTAGGGGCCTAATAAGTTACTATAAACCATTCTGCAAAAAATAAGTTTTGCGTAAACAATAACAACCCTTTTAATAATGAGGTCTCTGCAGTTAATATACAGAGATCTCTGAAGGTGTTAACTGTCTAGTAATTCTGGCTTTGCTGGATACAGTGACAGTGCCCTATGAACCTTGACTAGAACTCAGGTCTGTCTCAGGTGAATATAAATATTGCATGTGAGTCACCTTGCAATTATAGCTGCCACCTGGAAGCATACTTAAGCGATGAGAACTACAAAGCTAAATCTCTGTAAGATCCTGCCTTGGTCTTCCCCTCCCTTCTTTCAATCTAAAAGTCGGTAGAGCTCAGGATTCTTTACTAATTTCTCATCAGCAACATTTGAATTACACTTCTAATTTTAAAAAGAACTACTTCCAAAGACCTCAAAAGCAAAGTTATTGATATTGTAAATTTTGGAATATAAGATGTATTACTTCACTCTGTCTTTTCCACTGGGAAACTACTTTAAAGATTTTTTGAACTTCCAAGAGATTTTATACAATGTATAAATATGTTATCAACGACATACATGTAATTGGGGGTCATAGACACCATTCATTGACCAATGATTAAGACTCAACCCTTTGTCGCTGCATTTCTACATTCCATGTTAGTAACTCACAGGGACAGAGAAGCCTCACGGGTCACTTGAAAATTTCAAGCTTGGATCTAAACGCATATTTTGGAGGCAACTGCTTGGTCTGAGATACTGTTCCCTGAACTGGGCAGTGACTCAATGAGAGGTAGCTGAAAGAGAGAAGGAGGTGCTTGGGCAAATGCTAAAAAAGAGTGGAGTGCCAAAGAAAAGTCCCTCCCCTACTCCATACACCTTAAGCCTTTCTGTGACTTTTTTTCCAATCAATTATGCTCCTAAAGATTTCATCTTCCCACGGTGGGGCGGAGTCTAATTTGCTCAACATCTCAAACCTCCTGAGATGGCCCCGGGTACAGCAACTGTGTGTAGTAGCACTTGCCTGTGTAAATTCAAGTTTTTCCATCCTCAAATGAGGAGGTGGTTAATCCTGGTTTCAGTCCTGGTTACAATGCGATAAGCCAGTAGGCAGGGGCCTACCACAACCCCGCGCCTGGAAGTTGTTGCTACCAAACCTGGTCACCTGCTAGACCCGCACCTTCGGCTCGTGACAGTGAAACTGCAGTCCCACCGCACATCTTGCATTTCTAGGTCACACTGGTGTACACAAGCACGCACGCACACGAACTCTTGCCATCCTGTGCACGCCCGGCCTCGGAGGGCGGCCACGAACTTACTGCTCGCCGAGCCGGCCCCGCTAGGGCGCCGGAGGAGAGGCCCGAGCGGGGCCGGGACCGGAGCCAGCAACGGGCTGGGGCAGGGGGTCGGGGTCGGGTCGGACCCCGGCGGCCCGGGGGCCTCCCTCCCCTCACCCCGGGGCCTGCCCCCGGCACACGTGCCGGGTGACAGGCCCCCTATAGGTTCCATACCTGCCACCGGAAGTGAGTGAGGAGGGCAGTATAGGCATTTCCTGTGACGCGAGCGCCTGGACTCCATTAGGCAGCAGCTGGGGGAAGAATCAACACACCAGGGAGCAGAGCGGAGCGGACCCGAGGACAGAGGCGGCAGCTGCCTCCGCTGCCGCCCGCCGCCGCCGCCGCCACCGCCGGGGCTCAGCCCAGCGGCGGGCCCCGCGCCCCCGCAGCTGCCCCGCGGCGCCCCCCGGCGCGACCCCCGGGCCGCGCACCCTGAGCTGCCTCGGGGGGGGGGGGGGGAAAGGGCCCGGATCCTCCTTCTCCCCCTCCTCCTCCCCTCCGCTCACCCCCACCCTCTTGCCCTGACCCCCTCCCCGCCTTCCCGGCCCCCCCTCACCCCGACCCTCGCCCCGGCCCCCGCCTCCCCTCCCCCGCCTCGCCCCACCGGCTTCCCACCACGGCCTCTCTCGGCGAGGAAACTCTGGCCTCCGCTTCCTCCTCCTCCGACTCGGACACCGGCGGAGCCTCCCCGCCCCCGCGGAAGAAACCCCGAGCCTCGGCGGCGGAGGGAGCAGGAGAGCCCGGGGCTTCGGCAGGCAGAGCAGGCCTCTCCCCTCCGTCCTCGTCGTCCTCGTCCTCGTCGTCGTCGTCCTCCTCCTCCTCCTCCTCCGTGGTGGTAGTGGTGGGACTCCCCCCGGCTGCTGCCCCTTCCGCCGCCGCCGTCCCCCACCGAAGTAGCGGCCACAGCCTGGTCAGCGGCAGCATCATGCAGGCCAACGGGGCAGGAGGAGGAGGAGGAGGTGGTGGCAGCGGCGGTGGAGGAGGAGGGGGCGGCGGGGGCCAGGGACAGACCCAGGAACTCGCCTGCTTGTCGGCCCAGAACGGAGAGTCGTCCCCCTCGTCGTCGTCGTCCGCGGGGGACCTGGCCCACGCCAATGGGCTCCTGCCTTCCGCCCCCTCCGCCGCCAGCAACAATAGCAACAGCCTGAATGTCAATAACGGGGTTCCCGGCGGGGCGGCCGCCGCAGCCTCCGCCACCGTCGCAGCTGCCTCCGCCACCACCACCGCCGCCTCCTCTTCCCTGGCCACCCCAGAACTGGGCAGCAGCCTCAAGAAGAAGAAGCGGCTCTCCCAGTCAGATGAGGATGTCATTAGGCTAATAGGACAGCACTTGAATGGCTTAGGGCTCAAGTAAGTATCCCTTGCCGGCAGCTGGTGATGGGCAGACCGAGGAACCGAGGCCACGGGGGAGGGGGGAATGGGAGAGGGAGGCTGGAAAGAGCTCGCTCAAAGAGAATGCCGCTGGACACGCAGCGCCCAGTACAGAGGAGGACGCGGCCCAGACAGGCCCACCGGGGAGGAGAAGCAGAACTGAAGGGACATCGGGGATTATTAGTCAGTCTGACAAATTGTGAGACTAGCCAGCCAGTTGAGGGGTTGGGGAGGGGTAGTGCCAACCAAATAATGATCCCTCCCCACGCACCTTCAGAGCTTAATTGTCTGTCAATAAAGACAGATGCGGGAGTGTGTCTCTGTATGTGTTGGGGGAGGGGTGGATTAGAGCTGGTGGAAATAATGAACCTTGGAGGATTTGTTTTTCAAGTATATCTCAGAGGCATCTTTGTGGGACACCTCCCCACCCCCAACCAAGACAGACAACAGCCCAGGCAAACTACCAATCAGGAAAGACAATCACCTACAAGTGTTTATGGGAACTGAGGGGCTGGAATAATTTGGAAAAAGGTTGGATAAATCTGATGGGAATAATGAAGTAAGATATGATGTTGATGTCATTTAAAGGCCCATATGTGTGTGTACAAAAAGCCTAGCGCTAGTTTGAAATCCCAGTGTAAAAACCAAATGATTGTTTCTGAAAAGGGGACATCTGATCTGGTGAATCATTTGTTTCCAAATACAGTTGAAGGGGTCTTGTGTAACTAACAGGATGAAGGTAGATATGGGATTTGGCCAAAACCCACCGTTTTGTATACACACAAAGGAAAATTAAGAAAGAGGGTAGAAGGTAGGATTGGTGGGAGTGCCCTAAAGCCTAATGGAGGAGCCAGAACAGAATGATATGAAGGGGAGAACATGCAACAGTTTCCTAGCTTCAAAGCATAGATGAAAATAAACTCTCAGGTTAGCCAATATGTAGTTTTGTACCTACAGATTTGTTGGGGAGTTGGGAGAATGGCAGCACTTTCTGAAAGTGATATAAGTATTTTGATCTCTGGCAGATCATTGCACTATTGGGTTGAAAAATAAGTAGAACTGAAGAAAGCATTGCATTGAAATAAACAAAATATATAAGACCAGTAAATGGAGATTCTTAGATTTCAAAGTATGTGGTAGGAGAAATTACATTTGATGAATCTTTTAAGCTCTCAAAAAGAAATATATTGTAGGACATTACTCTTTATTCCCCAAGGAAAAGGATTAATATGAAAACAGATTTTGTAAATGCTAACAGAACATATTACTGAGACAAGAAGCAAGCTGACAGCAGCAGGAGGAAATAACTCGTGACTCTTTGGAACCTACACCATAGTAAATTTGCTATTTTTAGTATAGAGAGAAAGGAAATGTTTTTAAAGACTGGATTTATTTTAATTTTAGAGATTGACCTAGTAGAATTTCTGTGTGAACATAATGTCTGGGTGGAAGGCTTTGCCTAACATAGGTCATCTGTTACCTGTATGGCACTAAAGATTTTTATCTTTCAAAATGTAGAGCCATGCACAGTATCTTAACTCCTAGAGTTTTGTTGGTGTGTTTTTCTTCATTTATTTAACCAGTTGGTTAGAATACATTTTAGAAAGTTTATATACTTCATTAAACTTCTAATATATTAAATAACAAAAGTAGGAAGAATTTGATTCTGGTTTCAAGATTTTTAACTTGATTAGGAATAAATGTAGGTTGCAGTTTTAAAATCAAGTTTGTTTAACCTAGCACATCAAACCTTCCCCCCCCTCCTTTATGGTGAGGTTAGCTTAAAAACTTTGCAACTGTTTTCCTAGACATTAGCTTATTTGGAAGAGTAAAAACCCTGAAGTTGGCCAGGTCTTTTTTACACTGTATCTCTCCTGCAGCCAGACTGTTGATCTCCTCATGCAAGAGTCAGGATGTCGTTTAGAACATCCTTCTGCTACCAAATTCCGAAATCATGTCATGGAAGGAGACTGGGATAAGGTAAAGTAGGGCATATAGAGCTGTGTGACTGCTGCTAAAATTATATATTTGATGTGCATTTTATGACATTTCTGTTTTTTTTTTTTTTTTTTTTATACCAATTTTTGCAGGCAGAAAATGACCTGAATGAACTAAAGCCTTTAGTGCATTCTCCTCATGCTATTGTGGTAAGAGGCGCACTTGAAATCTCTCAAACGTTGTTGGGAATAATTGTGGTAAATACACTTTTGTTCTTAGTTTCACATTTATGCTTATATTAGTAGGTTATTGATAACTCTAGGCATCTGCCTCTTATAAAAGATAAGACTTGAAAGTAACTAAATTTCATATAATTAAATTTATAAATAGGATGAGTTGACTATGATGTTTTAAAGTCTTGAGTAAATGTCATTTGAACCTAGTTTATTAATTAATCTTTACAAAAATATTGAAAGCTCTTCATGCTGTTGATGCTATTAATAGGAGTTTTACATTTATAGAGTTAAGGATAAATTATACTTTTATAATTACTCAAAATGTTGAATGTGCTGGTTAAAGAGAAAAGGTGTTTGGGTATATATAGTCATCGGCCTTAAAAAGTTGGTACTTTTTTTTTTTTAATCTTTGGGATTTATAGTTAATTTAAATCAACATCATTGGTGTATTCACCATTTTCTGTCCTTGCATTCCAAGTGATGTGAATTGACAGTGTCAAAGTTTGTATATTATGTATCACTTTGGAAGAGGGTTTGTATGCAGACTGACCACTGGGCCTTGCTTACTGGCCTCATTTCCCTGACAAGATCAATTTAGTAGTTTAACTGTTTACCTCTTTCATAAATCTTAATGACTCTTTTATACTTATGGGCTTTATTTCTTCAGTAGATGTTGGTGAGAGAGAGGAGGGGAAAAGTTTTTTCAAAGTATTGGTGATTGGAAACCCTGAAGAATCAGCTGCTTGCTAGCTGGTGGCTGCTGGCTTTTTAACTTCTAGCTGATTCATTTGTTGTCAGAAGCAGTTTCCTGTCTGGTGGGGGAGGGAAATAAGGCAAATAGGAAGTGAAGTAGGGAAACCAGCTGTTTGTTAAATATTAGTAAATGACTGTTAACATTTGGATTTGTTTTTTTTTTTTTTTTTTTTTAATTGTGTCAAACATTAATCTTTTCTACCTTTTTCTATAAACTTAATACAGCCTGATGGGTTTTTTTTTTTTAATTACAAAAGAGTTTTCAAATTCTTAATATCATTCTTTACAATAATATGATCCTAGAAAATAGGCTTCAAGTGAATTAAAGATGCAAACACGTATGAACAAACATGGATTCATTTAAATTCATGAACAAGTACATTCTATCCTTTCAATAATACTCAAAATATTAAAAAATTCAAAGCACCTATCAAGTCAGATGATGGATAGCTTAGGGAATAATCAATTCTGCAGTAATATTTTAAAATAAAAACAAAAGTTTCTATATTCAAAGGGATTACAAATTTTTTAATAACAAAGTAGTTTTCCTAGTGTGTTTGTGATTTAAAACTTAATGATATTGTAATTGAGCAGTCTTTCACACATTTTTGGCTCTGACTGGATAAGCTAAAATAATAAAAGGGCCAAAATAAGAATTGGGGTTCCCTTCCCATTGGGCAAGTTAGCACTATTTACTTAATGACCATAAAGAACTTGCCTATGGACTGTTTCAAAATAAGTATATGTGATTTCTTAGAGTTTGTTTTCCTTACCCAAATTATATTTGTAATTTAGTAGTAAAATATTTAATGGACTCACTTCCTGGTTTTTTTTAATTTGTTTATAGTAATTTGAGACTTCTGTATTGGATTTAGATTATGACTCTCATTAGAAACCTTCATTAGAAGCAACATGTAAACTGAGGAAAGATAGTTGTAGATAATAAGGAGAAATCCTTTCTTTTTACAGCCTGTTCAGTCTATAGAACATTCTAGGATCTAATAAAAGATGAAGATTAAATCTCTGGCTGAGCCTCACACCATCAAACTGTTTAGGTATTTATTACAAAGAAAGGGGTTCCAACTTTTATCTCACTTTTGGCTGATGAATCAATTGCTTTTAAAAATTCAATTCAGCATTTTTTGAAGTTGCTCCTCACCTTTCTAATTGTATTCACATTTACTCCTCTCCCCCACCTCATCTCCAGAAGATAATCTAATGTAAGCTTAAATTTGTAATACCTTAGGTGATAACTATTTGGATTTTGTAACTTAATTATTTTAATTGTATGCTTAGACACATTTGATGACTTAGTCTAGACTAAGCTTGTACTTTATTTTTTGAAATCTGAACGTTTTTATTGACCCCAAATAGTCACCTTATCCCCACTTTTAAATGGTTTCCAGTCAAGTGATACTAGTAATAACAGAAGTTGCTCTTAATTTTCTGGAAGCTGACTTTATGAATCAAGTTTTTAGTTTGAATTCAAATATGCTTAGCCATGTCTGAGGAATTTGGATGGATATCTGAGACCAATAACAGAAAATTTCTGTATATTTAAAAAGGTTGATTCTTTATATTTTTTAATATAACGGTATATGTCTAACAAATGTTCAAATGTTGACATACAAAATTTAATATATTTTAAAGTCAAATAAGGAGGAGTTTTAAGAGCCATGACTTAAATATAATTCATTTCCCCATACCTCTGAGTCATGATTTAATTGATAAAACTTTGTTACAACTTTTATTACAATATTAGGACCACTATAGAGTTAGTTAGGAAGCTACCCTCAATAACTTGACTTTTTGTACAATTCTGAGCTTTTCTTCCTCATTCTAATTCATTCTGATAGTAGGAGAGAAAAGAATGAAGCAGTCCAAATATGGGGTATGAAGGGCAACAGCAGAGTTTGCAATATGAAACTGTCAGTCTATATCCTAGTCATTTATGAATTTGTGGTTTATATTAGAAAGAAATAGTACCAGGCCCAAAGGTGTTGAAATCATTTAAGAACAGAAATAATCTCTTAGAGAACTAATTGGAAGTTGGAAAAGATATAAAAAAGAGTTTTATTTACTTATCCTTTTTTTCTTTTTTGTTTTTATTCTTCAAGAAACTCGTAATCTTTAATAATAAAAAAGTTTATAATATAGTTAGTAGAGCCCTTCTCCATCTCAACAAGCTTTCATTTTGCCCCATTTTAAATAATTATTTGTAAATTAAAAGATCTTTATTGGTTTGAGGTTGTAGTTCAGTGATAGAGCGCTTGCCTCACATATATGAGAAATTGGGTTCAATCCTCAGCACCACATAAAAAAATTAAAAGTATTATATTCATCTACAACTAAAAAATACTTTTTTAAAAAGATTTTCTTGAATATGTTTTCATGCTTTAAGTTTGGGGAGATAAGTTTTGCTCCCCATTCTTATGTATCAATACTTGAGTTGAACTGATTTTTAGGAGAAAAGTCATTTTCTCTTCTATCAAATCTCTAGCTGTGTTTAGCTAGCAACATGTTAGTTGCACAGTACCAAAATCTGATGTCTGTTTGAGGGTATTCTTTATCTAATCTGGATAAAATGACTCATAGAGAAATGCTTTTGTGCTGTTTTTATAGCATTCCCTCTACATACAGAAATAAGTGTTCATTGGCATCTGTCAAAGTGTTAGTCTGCCTTTTTCTTCTCTTCTGGCCCTTAGAATGGAAGTACCATGTTCAGTCAAGATCTTGGTGGGAAAATAAGAGGGAAAAGAGCATTTGTAGTACTATCCCTACACACATTGGAATGGGGGAGGAAGTGGGCATAGGCCCTCATGATTGATAAGTAAATAAAAGACATGTCCTAAATGAAAAGAAAGAAAAATTTTCTCTCAAATTCCCAGTTGCTAAGAAAATTTGTGAAGAAATTCAGTCACGTGCTGGCCAGTTCCATGTGGCATTTGAATGAAAAAATTCTGCAGTTAGATATGATTCTCATGTTTGAATCAGAAATACACTAAATTAAACTTTTGACATTGTATTGATATTTGGAAATATATGAACTCGTCATTTATAAAACATTGAATTTTTTCTAGATGATAAAATGGTGAGAATATCCAGAATAACTTCAAATCTTTTTTTTTTTTTTTTTTTTTGGTTTTTGGTACCTGATGAACTTCAAAGTATTTTTTATTAAACGTAAAGGTTAACTTCAGAGTACATGTACAGCATCATACTTTTCAAGGCACCTTGGTATTTAGTCAGATTCATTAATCTTTATGTGTAAAATTTAATAAATGTAATTTACCTGGGGCTATACAAGCTTGTCTCAGTTTGGAAATTTTTCTGTATTTTAGCTATAGATGTAAGGTTAGATCATTATCAAACATAAGCAATTTGTCTTATGAAGAATGTATTTAAATGTTTACCTAACATACATAAACGGGTTTATTTTTGTTTGCGTTCTCTAGAAACAATTTTTATAAGCTTATAGTTTATGCCTTTAAATACTCTTAATAGAAAATCTTAAACCAATTTATTATACTCTAAATATGTGGTAATTTCTCTATTTTGTGACTGCATTTTTTTTTAATGATTTTGAAGTAAACATTTTAAGAAAAAAAGCTGTAATTTAGGTTTTTATTTTAAGTGTTCTTATGACCTTTACAACTATATCCTTTGGTGTCTCTAAATGATGATCATTTTCTGCCTACTTTGATTGACTTGCTCAAGTACCACAAATAACAAATTTGATGAAAGGGTCCCTTCTAGCAATAGTCCTTAATTATAAAGTTTAAAAGAAATTCCACATCGGAATTCATAGGTAGGATATTCATATATCTCTCCTCTCTAGTTAAAAGCTGCTAAAATTGTGATGATGATCACTTCAAGTTAAACATTAAATGATAAGATAACATTAAAAAGAATTAAAACAAAAAAATAGTTGCGCATGATGGTACATGCCTATAATCTCAGTGACTCAGGAGGCTGAGGCAGGAATGCAAGACCAACCTCAGCAACTTAGTGAGGCCCTAAGCAACTTAGTGAGACCCTGCCTCAAAATAAAAAATGAAGAGTGTTGGAGATGTAACTCAGTGGTAAAGTGCCTCACAGTAAGCTGAAAGTGGTTTATCCTTTTGGGAGAAAAGAGCTGTTAATAATTGTCTGTGCTTCAATCAGTGATCAGATTGTTACAAATACACAAATACAAATATTGCATATTTTTAAATCCAGCCTTCTAAGGTAGGCATCCCTTTATAGCTGCCTAGCAGAGAGTGAGCTTGTGTACTTATCCACTTTAGTCATAGGAAGCTCAGTATTTTGTATACCAACCTCTAGTTCATTTGTTAGACACTGTTTCTTACTTTTGATAAGCTCAAATATGACACTTTTCTACTTCTAAACAGAAGCTCTAGACCTGTTTTCTGGACTGCTTAGTCCCTGTTTTACATTGTTTTGGTATTTTTTGTTGTTGATAATTTTTTGTTTTTGTGGTATGAGGGATCAAACTGAGGGCCTCAGTCATGCTAGGCAAGTGCTCTACACTAAGCTATACCTTTAGCTTATATGTCATGGCTTTTAAATCGTTCTTCTATTAATTGGTTTCTTTCCAGTGTTTTCCAAACCTGTTTCATAAAACCGTTCAGTACCTTATTATAAAAAGTCAGACATTTTTAAAAAGCAAATTTGGAATTCTTGGCATAGTTACAAATTTTCACAATGCAAGAAATAAAATTCTAGGAGAACACATAAGCAGAATTCATTTTTTTCCCTATGTTGATGAAGCCTTGGTCACTAATGGTTTTGTCTGTTTTGAGAGTCAAGGCAGTTTTCTTAAGATGTAGATTTGAGCAA
Organism: Sciurus vulgaris; assembly: GCF_902686455.1. NCBI lineage: Eukaryota > Metazoa > Chordata > Mammalia > Rodentia > Sciuridae > Sciurus > Sciurus vulgaris. The sequence continues at coordinate 60,625,244 of NC_136473.1, forward strand.
AGTTAGATTTAATCGACTTATGACTCTATTAAGCCACAATATTTTGAGTCATCTTGAAGCTTTATAAAAATACTTTCAAAGGGCATAGTAGAATGGTTTCTACTGTTCTGTTTAGGCACAAACATTTTCTGAAACTTCCATCAACTTTTTTCCCCTGACTGCTGCTTTCTGTCATGTCAGAGGATGAAGTTTTTGCTGCTGCAGCAGAAGTACCTGGAATACCTGGAGGATGGCAAGGTCCTGGAGGCACTTCAAGTTCTACGCTGTGAATTGACGCCACTGAAATACAATACAGAACGCATTCATGTTCTTAGTGGGTAAGGAAGCTGAGTTCTTAGACACCAGGTTGATGAAGAGGCTATTATTTTTACCAAATTTACTATTGGCCAAACTAGTAATATTTTTTCATGTGAACACCTGAAAATTCAGTGGATAAATTCATTGATGTGTATACAACCTATTTTTGTCATCCTAGGAAGGAAGATATGTAAGTGGGTGAAAGGATAAAGAAATAAGTATTGCCTGTGAAATGCTATTTCAAAACTTTTACCAACCCTGTGGCTTGGATCACAGTAAGCAATGAAGTGCATACAACTTTTTTGGCAACTTTTTTGTTATTAAACCCAGGCTTATTCTACCTCTGAGCTATATCCCTAGCCTCTTGCTTTTTATTTTGAGACAGGGTCTTGCTAAGTTTCTGAGGCTGACTTTGAACTTGGATTCCTCCAACCTCAGCCTCCTGAGCCTCCAAGATTACAGATGTACACCACCGTGCCCAGCTAATCTTTTAAATGTTAGAGTACCCAAAGGTTTGGTTCTGGGCCCCTCTTCTCTTCTCAGTCTTTATATTCTTTCTGGACTATCCTTTCATGTACTATCTATATGCTAATGGCTCTTAAACATACCCTCTCATCTGAACTACTTGACGAATAGCCTACTTGACAATCTCTACTTGGATTTTAATATGTCTCAAAATTTTATATTCAAAACAAAATTCTTGATTGAAATTTTATTTTCCACCCATGCCCCTACAAATCTGGTTTTACCTAGTTGCTCAAACAAAAAACTTCAGCCTTACCCTTGCTTTTTCTTTGTCTTTTAACTTTGACACATATATCCTAACTCCAAAAACATTCCAAATATGTCCATTTCTCTCCAGCTCCACATTTTCTATCCTGGTTAATCCTTAAGAATTGATTCTTCTAGAATATTGTAGTAACTTCCTACCTTATTTACATTCCATTCACCCTTATTCCCTGAACCATGCATGTCTCACAAAGCAGCCAAAAAAAAATACATAATAATACATAAGTTAAGCCATTTCACTCTTTTGCATAAAACATTCCACTAGCTTTCTGGCACACTTAAAATAAAACTCTGAATCTTTACTTAAGCATACAGAATTCCACGCCCCCATCCTTTCTTGCTTTTTCTTTATTTTTTACTGCCTAGTGATATTAATTATTTTCCTTAACTTCCAAGCCTTCAGGCATTTGCACAGCTTGTCCGCTCTGTCTTAAATGTGTTTCCCCTAATCTTTGGTTACTAGTTCCTCAGGTCCCAGCCCAAATGTCCTCTCTTGAGGCTATCCACTATTTGTTTGTTATTGTTGTTTTGTAACTCAGGGCATTCTGTCACTGAGTTGTACCTCCAGCCCTTTTTATTTTTTAAGACAGAGTCTTGCTGAGTTGCTGAGGCTGCTCTCCAACTTGTGATCTCCCTGCCTCCATCTCCCAAGTAGCTGGAATTATAGGCATGTGCCACACTGTGCCTTGTTTGAAATATTTTTCTTTATAGTACATTTCACTATACAATATGGCCCCAGCATCTAGAAAATATCTAATATATAATGAGTTCTTAGATACAAAATGATAGACAAAAAAAATGGGCCAAGGAAATAAATCCTTAATTTGCAAATAAGGAAGCCAAGTCTCAAAGAAATATCAGCCCAAAATAAAGCTAATAAATCAAAGAGCCAAGTCTCGAAACCTGGTTTTGAGGGCTGGGATTGTGGCTCAGTGGTGGAGCACTTGCCTAGCTTGTGTGAGGCACAGGGTTCAATTCTCAGCATGGCATATAAATAAATAAATAAAGTCTGTGGACAACTAGAAATAATATTTTTTTAAAAACACCTAGTTTCGGGACTGGGGAGATAGCTCAGTCGGTAGAGTGCTTGCCTTGTAAGCACAGGCCCTCCCTGGGTTCAATCCCCAGCACCCAAAAAAAAAAAAAAAACACCTAGTTTCATTTATTCCAAAGTCATGGGTCTTGAAATAGTAAAATTCTGCTTGCTATTTTGGTACTGTGGTCGACAGATTATTTTGTTCTGATTACCTTTTTCAAAAGATATATCTTTCTCACTAAATATTCACATGATAGATGTATTTTATTTGCTCTGATAACAGAATATATAATTTATTAGCTTTTATTCTAAAGTGAACTTCAGCATCAAGTTTATTCCCTGAATTTTTGACCATAGGATGACAAGATGTGGAACTGGAATCAGAATTCATGATTTTTTTTTGTCAGTGCAGTGTCGTTTCAATTATGCCATATGACTTTCAATAAACAGACATTCATTTAAAACCTCAGGTTTAATGTGTGTTTTCCAAAGGGCACAGAAGCAACCATAGGTCACTTTGGCAAAGTTTAGTAATTTTCCCATACAATAATCATGAATTATCCCATTAAGTTATTTTAGAAACAATTTTCACTTATTCAGCTTCTGGTTGGGCTTTTTTTTTTTTTTTTTTGTACAATTATTTGCACCTTTTTTTTAAGTAAAATCTTTTCATCACCTGAATCACTATTTATATATTCTGTAGCAAAAAAAAAAACAAATCGTTCTATTGGATAAGAAGCCATTAAATAAATAAATTTAAAAAGCCATTAAATCATTTGAACTCTTAAGTGAAATATGGTTTTTTGCAGTTAAGAAAAGGAGGGGGCAAGCCTGGCATGTTGACTCACACTTGTAACCCCAGTTACTCAAGAGACTGAGGAATGAAGATCACAAATTCTAGACTATCCTCAGCAACTCAGGAAGATCCTGTCTCAAAATAAGAAAAATTAAAAAGGCTGGGGATGTAGCTCAATGGTAGACCATCCCTGGGTTCAATTCCCATTACCAGGGTGGGTGAAGGATACAGAAAGTAAAGGAGGTGACAGTGCTCATGTTAACTGAGAGCTTTCTGATACTTACCATTTATTGAGCTTTGCCCATGTAGCAAGGTAGCAGAGCAAGTCTACTTCATTTGTTTAATCCTTACGGTCCTGTTGAATAACCTTTTTACAAGTCAGATTTGTTTGGCAGAATACCAGACAAAACAGCAAGAGAGTTAGTTGCCAGGTCTAATCTCCATGTTTGAATCAAGTGCCTTCACTGCTTTTACTCTTAAATCCCATTCTTAGAAGAGCCAGCCCCAGCACAGCAGGGGACCATTATGTATTCTCCAGAATCTATGAACTTTAGTGCTTATGTCACCTTTTGTACATACAGTAAATAATAAACATTTCCAGATTTTGTGCTCTGGGATTTCAGTGCCTTTCACAGAATGACAAGGATGTTATCTATTTATACCCTTTCTTAAGTGATATTTGTTATAGACCCTTAAGGTATGTTGTTTTTTTGGTTAAATAACCTAGTATAAATATCATTTAAGGGTTTTTTCTTGTTTTGTTTTTGTTTTGATTCACTGCCACAAAGTAGGCAGTGGTTAAATGGCCTAGATTCCTACATTACTATTTTGCCTCTTTACCCAACGCCTCCCCCCAGGCTAGTTTTGTACTTAGATTTCCTCATTTATAGAAGTAGAGTAATACTAACAGTGCTTATTTCATATAGGATTATTTTGAACATTAAGTGAAGTAATGCATATTGAGGGTTCAGAACAGAGCCTGGCATACAATAAAAGCTACATATATATAATGTATAGAAATATAATAGGTGACAACAATAGTATTGTATAGTTAGCTGTAATTATTATATTACATTTTAGTAATTATATGTAGATACCACGTTATATGAATGAGTTGAGTCCACTGTAGAAATTCTTTCTTGATATGTATTAGTAAGAACTGGATAGCCAAAATATAGTCAATATTTTTCAATTATATTCCAGAGAAAAAGGTTTGATGTTTGTTTCTTTCTCTTTTGGATTTTTAGGTATCTGATGTGTAGCCACGCAGAAGACCTACGTGCAAAAGCAGAATGGGAAGGCAAAGGGACAGCTTCCCGATCCAAACTATTGGACAAACTTCAGAGTAAGAATCTTAATATTTGCTCTTTCTTTCTTTTTTTCTGAAATTACAAATAGATATTATGGATCAATTAGAAAGACTTGTGTCTAGACATAATTTATACATGGGGATCCTTTAAAGAAGTTCTTTAAACCAAATATTTTCAAATTGCCCTATCTAACCTCAGGAGTCACTGAGAGGGTGCTTGTCTCAGTACAATTTTACTTTTATTTGTATTATGCAGTGATGTTTCTTAAGTTTTCTTAGGAGGAAAGGTATTGTGATTAGAGAAAAGTATGTAAACCACAGCCTTAAGCCACGAGGATTTTCAAATTTTGTTTCAATAGTTAGGTCCAGATTTCTTTAGGTAAATTGTTTTACTCTCACACCACTGTGTTACATAACTTACAAATTGTAGTAGGCACTTCATTTTTGCTATATCTTTGTGTAAAAGACCTTCTCTTTGCTTAAATCATATTATATAGTTTTTATGTTGAAGTAGGGGTAAAAATCCTGAGATTCAGAAAACCATGATATTGGAAAGGAATAAGGTGTTGAAGGAATAGGTTGTTGTTAATATCAGAACACCTCAGCTAGGCATGGTGGTGAACACCTGTAATCCCAACTACTCAGGCGGCTGAGATAGGACTGTGAGTTTGAAGTCCGTGGGGCAATCTGGGAAACTGTCTCAAAATAAAAAGGGCTAAGGATGTAAAGCACCACCAGTTTTCAATTCCTAGTACCAGAAAGGAAGGGGGGAAAAAAAAGCACCACCATTTATTCTCTCAATTTCTACAAAGAATTAGGAGCTATATGATGGGAACTCGAACTTAATCTAGCAGTCTAGCAGTTAGACTTACTCGAACTTAGTCTAGCAGTTTGACTTGCTTTTTGCTAATTGGAGGGTTTTCATGTATCTGGCCTCCCACTGAATGCACAATCACATTAGATTTTCTTTTCATCATCATCTACTTTTCTTCTTGTTTTTATTTTTGTTGGGGTTTTCAAAAAATTCACCTACACAATAAAGCCCTCCTACACAAGTATATCCCTATCTAGTGGCATCATCACTGTAATTTTTGACAAATATTCTTAGAATTCATGTTATATCACACCCTTTAGAACTTTAGAACTTACCTGTTTAAGGAACACAGTATTTTGAGATAGGGACAAGTACAGCAGATGATGTACAGCAGTATGATGAGATAGGGACAAGTACAGCAAATGTCTAAAATAAAAGTTTATGGTTTATTATTTTTATTTCTCTTTTTTTAAAATATCTTTTATTAAAGCCTATTTACCACCATCAGTGATGCTTCCCCCACGGCGTTTACAGACTCTCCTGCGGCAGGCGGTGGAACTACAAAGGGATCGGTGCCTATATCACAATACCAAACTTGATAATAATCTAGATTCTGTGTCTCTACTTATAGATCATGTTTGTAGTAGGTAAGAGAAAAACTTTTTATATTCTGAAAAATGCTAACATTTTTACAGAAAGTTTTGAACTTTTTAATCGAATGTATTCTTTTTTAGAATTTTACTCTGTAGCTATATAACAGTTTGTCTGATTTAGTATTTATTCATAAGTAAAGCTAAAACTACTACTACAATTGAAAATTAAGAAAAAAATGTACATGTTTATATAGTAAACTTTATTCAGGATCTGAAACTGGAAAACCAATTTTTATCTATGGGTTTGATTAGTCATTTTCTGTGTCTAATAATTTATGGCCGATTATTTTCTGCCTACTACGATTGTGGAAATACTTTTTCTTTAATGAAAGTTCTGTTTAGAGAAGAGATATTTTCAAAGTGGTTAGAATAATGGGAATTAATTTTCTGGTATGCATTTTAGTATTATATTTACCTTTGTATATAACCAAACTTTTAAGAATTCAGGCTTATCTTCCAACATTAGAAGTATTTTGATAAAAGTCTCCCTTCTATTTTAATAATGATCTCCAAAATTAAAGCTAAAAAACAAATTGTGAAATCTTTCAAACTCTAGAAAGGAAATGATTTTGAGGGCTGGGGAGATAGCTCAGCTGGTAGAGTGCTTGCCTTGCAAGCGCTAAGGCCCTGAGTTTGATCCCTAGTACCACAAAAAAAAAAAGGAAATGATTTTGATTCTGATGAACCAGACAGGGGAACAGCTGCAGTGCATATGCTACATTGCTTTTGGTAAAGCTCCCTCAAAGAACTAATGAAAGTAACATGACAAAGGAGGACAAAGGTGTACTGATGCCACATGAGGTAGTGCATACGTGTAATTCTAAATACTCCAGAGGCTAAGGCAGGAGGATGGCAAGTTTGAGGCCAGCCTAGACAATTTAGACCCAATCTCAAATATTTTAAGTGAAAAGACTTGGAGATGTAGCTCAGTGATAGAGTAACCCCTAGCTTCAGTCCTCTAAACCAATTTAAAAAAAATAAAAATAAAAAGGCATGTTTGACAGCTTTGGATAAATGAAGGACTTCTGAATAATCATAAAATTATGTATATACACACATCCATACTTTTATATAAAACAATATTTTAGGTCTGCATAAACCACTATTTTTTGGAGGGTGATTACTACTAGAGGTGAAACCCAAGGCCTCATGAATGTTAGGTAAGGACTCTCCCCATTGAGCTATATAACTCTAGCTCCATAACCCAGTTTGGGTATGTCATTTTGACCTCACTCTCCCCACTTAATTAAAAAAATAAGCTGTTGGTCTTAGATTACTTAGAAGTATTAGTCATCTTAAAGTGTTATTACGTGGTACATCTCAAGTATTCTGACAAAGTGACTATATACAGATCCTTTTCACTCTTTAATATTCTTTGACTTGAGAATTTTTAAAATTAAAAATTTTAAATTGAAAAATAAGAGGAGATAATAGATTAAAAGGCTATTTAGTTTCATGTTTCACAGCTCCTTTAAGGGATTTGAGAATAACATAAAGCATTTGTGAGCTCAAATCTTTTTCTTGGTTCATAAGTTTATTACTGTTGGAACATACTGAGAGGTAATGACTAGACTTCATGGTTAAAGAGGTATCAGAAGGTTAAAAGCTCATCTTCCTATTTGGAGACTGAAATCTATGGGAATATGGTGTGCATTTTTCCAAAGCTCTTTAATTTATCTGTCAGTACCTGTGAAACTAAATTATGGTGAATATTTAGTATAATTTAATATAATTTTTTTCCATCTTCCAAATTGGGTCAGTTTCTCATAAACCAATGTAGAAAGCATTTTGAGATTTTACGTGGAGCTGAAAGAGTTCTTCAGAAATTACCATTGGTTTGGACAGTCTTTTTTGTGATCTTAAAACAAAAAACCTTTCTGCTCCTCCTAGTTACCACCACCATACCCACTTCAGAGCTAAATTCTTGAAATCAATGCCCACTATGCATTTAGAGTCCATGTCTTTACTTTCCTTCACTCTTCAGATTTCTGTAAGTGCAGCTAATATAACATCAGAACAGATGTTGATGTTGGTGCAGAACAACCTCTTAATCAAATTCATTGGGTACTTCCCAAGTGTATCTAGAACTTTCTATGTAGCATTTAATCATTTTCCTTTGAACCCTTTCCTTCAACTAACATTCCAGACTCTCCGTTGTACTCCTTGCTCCTCCTCAATTTCCTTCTCTTTACCTCTCCCTTCATTCAGTGTATTCCAGAATTGTTTCTTTTCTCATCTTTCTCTCCTGCTTAGCTTATACTTGTGTGGATCTAGTAACTCATATGAGTAGAGCTACAGAATCCTCCTAAGCCTTAGGTCTAATAGAATTATTTGAATGCTGCTCAAGTATTTTAAGCACAGCATTTTCTTTTTTTTCTTTTTGGTGGTGGTGCTGGGGATTGAACCCAGGGCCTTGTGCATGCTAGGCAAACACTCTACCACCTGAGCTATATCCCCAGCTAAGTACAGCATTTTCAAAATCGAATTTCCCTTCTTGAATTGTCTGTGAGGATCTACCCTATTTTCTCATGCCCAAAAACCAGGAGTCAGCCTTAACTATTCATTCAAGTTTGATTTTTAAAGATGCTGAGTGGGTAACCTCAGGCATTAAGTCATTATCCACAGTCTTGAGAATGAGTTATACTCTTCATTGCTGAACTGGGAAAATAAAGAACCTGAATTTGATTTCATTCCTAGTATTTTCAACTAGAGAACTTCAAAGGAAAAACTGATAATAATTACCTGTTTTACTCTCTTCTAGGAAGAGATTTTAGCATTGAAATTAGAAAACTATTTTCTGAAGTTAAATCTTAGTATTGGAACTTAACCACTAACTTTTGTCTCTTCTCTCTGATGTGTAAAGAATTGATTATGAATAACCAAATTAGGACTTTTTTAAAAATCCCCATCAACACTGAAAAGTTTTCATTAGATATTGCGTATAATTTCTGCTTTTCACAATTAGTATACACATACTTGAGCCTTAATTTGATCAGTAAACAGTGATTTCCTTAAAAAAATAATTCTGTGGGTGTTTCACCAACCAGTGGAAGGATGTATCTATAGGTAGTTTTTATAAGTATTGATTTTTTTTTTTAGTAAGGGGGATTATTATAAAATATTTGTAGGTACAGAGTGAAGATGCAGTTTGGCTAAACACTACATTTTAATCAGTTTTATGAGAAGGTACTGCTTTTTAACATCATAAGTGTATTTAAAAGCAAAGGAATATTAACTATCACTTGTATATGCCTAAAAATAGGCTTGTAGTAAATGGAGCTGTTATATTAGTCTTTTTAAAAAATTATTTAAATAATGATGATTTAAATACCACTTTAGTGATATTCATATATAACTGTCAGACTAGATGATTTGTGTCTACAATTTTGATTATGAATCAGTCCTTCCTTAAAGATACTTTGATACCCTAATTTAGATACTTTAGCCATTTGAATTACTTGATTGGAATTTTATCCAGTCTGAAAAATATTATTTAAAGTAACATATACAGAGGAAACTGGGCTTGGAGTCAGCCATAGGTTCGAACCCTATTTCAAGTCAGGCATGGTGGTGCACACCTGTAATCCCAGCAATTCAGGAGGCTGAGGCAGGAGGATCACAAGTTTGAGACCTCAGCAACTTGGTGAGACCATCCCAAAATAATAAAAAAGAACTGGGTATATAGCTCAGTGGTAAAGCATCCCTGGATTCAATCCCCAGTCACATCTCCCCACCCCACCCCACCGCCCCAAAAAAAAAAAAATTTCTTTCACTTCCTTATCTATTTTATGGTATCTGATGAACTATCTGCTTCTTTGAGCCTCATGAAAACAGGGATGATAGAATTCCTCTTACAAGGTAGTTTTGAGAACTAGAAATATTATATGTAGAGCATCATACACAGAGCTTGGCACCTATGCTAATAATGCCAGCTTGATTGCTTATGATTCAGGTTAGAGTAGAATAATATTTCATTTAATATTGAAGCAATTTGTAGTTAATATGAAAGTTTAAAGCAACTTCCTAATAGCCAACTATTCAGGCAGATTGCCATTACCATATGTGCCAGGTAAAGAACAGTAATAGATTTTTAATATATTATTACCTATCAGGCTGGTGAATTGACCATATCAATAAATAAATATATATTTTTAAATATGTTTAAATATGTGTGTGTGTTGTGGGAGTTTGTTTGTTTGTTTGTTTTGAGATATGATCTTGCTATGTTGCCAAGGCTCAAACTTGTGGGTTCAAGCAATCCTCCCACCTCAGTCTCCTAAATTCTGGGACTATACCTCTATATCATTATGCAAGACTTCTAAATGATTGAGTATTTAGGGAAAAGTAGGGAAGAATAGTTTTCAAGATAAACTTAAAATTGTAGACATTAACACTTGAGTAATTTTTTAATAGAGAATTTATAAGACAGGTTGAATATCCCTATCCGAAATACTTGAGACCCAAAAGTGTTTTGGATTTGAATTGTTCAGATTTGGGGATATTTACATATATATAATGAGTCATCTTGGGGATGAGACCCAATATTAAACATGAATTCATGTATGTTTCATATACACCATATACATCTATCCTGAAGGTAATTTTGTACAATATTGAGGTCAGGGATGAAATTTTCCACTTGTGTTGTCATGTCAGTGCTCAAAAAGTTTCAGATTTTGGAGCATTTCAGGTTTACGGATTAGGGATGCTTAGCCTATATAGAATGTCACGCTGTCCAAACAGTAGCCACTAATTGTATCTAAATACAAATGTGTAAAATAATTCAAATTAAGTCCTTCAGGGTTACTACTCATATTTCAATTTGTTCAATACCTACATATAGCTATACTGGGAAGCACAAGTATATAGCGTTTTTGCTGTTACAGAAAGTTCTATTGGACAGTGCTAATGGGCAGATTGAAAAAGGATGAAATGATTTTTTAAACTAAGTACTTAATGGGAGTAGTCATTCTTATGGTAAAACTTTTCCTCTTTAACTTGTTAGACTTAATCATAAACCAGAGAATTCTTTGCTTTTACCATATAATAATAGCTGACATTTATGAAGTACCAGCTAAGTATCATACTCAATCTACATGTTTTATATTCATCATCTCATCCTTTTATATCATATTTATATGAGGCATTCTGTAAGGCAGGTACCATTCTTTATTTTATTGGAAAATCGGGTTGAGAGATTAAATAAAAATCACAGAATCATAGCTAGTAGTAAGTGGCTGAGGTAGTTTTGAGCATATATCTGTCAGACTCTCCTTCCCCCATTCTTAAGGTTTTAAACTATAGCAACCCCTGCATATATTGTCCTTCTATGCCCCTCCAAAAATAATACAGTAATCTCATTTGAGTATCCAATGTATTCCAGGAATTTTAGGTGTTTTTTTCTAATCCTTACAAGAATCCTAAGAACCTTGTCAGATGAATATTAATCTCCTTTTACAAATGAGGGAACTGAGGCTCAGAGGAAGGAGTTACATGACTTGCTAAAGACATTAAAGCTGTGACTGAGAAGCGGGGACCCAAAATCTTTGTAATGCCTGTACTCTTTTCATGATACCAAGTTGCTTTTCTAATTAAGTAACTGGATTTTATATAGTTGAAGATGTTATGTTATTTCTTATTCTTTCTGGAACACCAGCTAATGCCATTCAAGTTATGTACAGAGATAAACATGATCCCTTATTATTGCTTTTATGAACTGACTTAATCAGACCAAATAATTATCAGAAGAGGGGAAAAGAACTAAATTTTAAGTTGAAGTAGATTTAGATTACTGACTCCAACTAAGGTTTCCTTGCCAATGTAAACTTGATTCTTAAGATATACAAATGCATTCGTATTTTATTTTTGAAGTTTATGATGTGATCTCCAAAAATGTTTTGAAATAATAATTATGTGTGGACTTCTTTGTTTTAGGAGGCAGTTCCCCTGTTATACTCAGCAGATACTTACAGAGCATTGTAATGAAGTGTGGTTCTGTAAATTCTCTAATGATGGCACTAAACTAGCAACAGGATCAAAAGATACAACAGTTATCATATGGCAAGTTGATCCGGTATGTATTCCAATATGAATGGTTAGATTACAAAAGGAGGTAATTTTGAATCTTAACTCCTTATTTTATTTTAAAGTATACAGGTATAGATAATATTCTTTTCCAAGTACATTTTTATCATATTTATTATTTCTTACCTCTTCCTGTGTTGTTTAGATAATGTGTAAATTAATAGTCTTTAAATTATTAAGCATTGCTTACTAGTGATAGGCTAAGTCTGTGTATGCATTATTTAATTTAATTCCCTGAATAACTCTGTGAGGTGCCAATATCTCCTGTTTTCAGATGAGGAAACTGAGAAGAATATCTCTGCTAATTTGTGTTTAGTAGTACTTTTTATACATTGATACAGTGTCCATTCTGTCATAAGTTAGAAAACACTTAAGTACTACTGCTTTGCCTTTTAAAACCCTTCATTATCTTGCAGAATTCATAGATTTTTTTTTTTTAGCATATATTTTTTTATACCTTTATTTTATTTTTATGTGGTGCTGAGGATGAACCCAGTGCCTCACCTGTGCTTGGCAACACTCTAACACTGAGCCACAGCCCCACCCCCAAATTAATGAATCTTCTTGTGTAAACCTTTAACCCCTTTTCCCAGTGGTATATATGAAAATATTGCATACTAAATTTAAAATTCTGAATTCTAAGATTACATCTGTAACCAAGCCAAGTTGTGCACACCTGTACTCCCAGCAAATGGAGAGACTGAAGTAAAAGGATCAGAGGTTCAAGGCCAGCCTTGGTAACTTAGCCAGGTCTCAAAATAAAAAGGGCTGGGGGATAAACTCTGTGGTAAAGCACCATCAGATTCAAACCCCAGTACTGCAAAAATAAATAAATATCAGATTTATCTTTGTTTATAACAAGGTGACATACAGATTTGTACAAATATATTTTAATTTTTTTAAGATGTTGACAGACCGTTATTTTATTCATTAATTTATATGTGGTGCTGAGAATTGAACCCAGTGCCTCACACATGCTAGGCAAGCACTCTACCACTGAGCCACAACCCCAATGCAAGTATTTTCATTTCTTTCATTCAGCCGAACATTTATCAGAGAAATACATGACTCCAAATAGGTTGAAGAGCTATACTTGATTTAGGAATCATTCATCTAAAATCGTGAAGCAAATAAAGTTTAGAATTAAAATATGATATCAGCCCAGGATTAGGTTTTGGGCTTACTACCATGTTGAAAAACTAGATAACAGAATCCATAAAGTAAATAATTTTAAAAAGAATCAAATTTGAGAGCATATGGCAATTCTTATACCTACAGTATGCAATGAATAATGAGAGGTAAGGTGCATTCTTTGTTGTGAAGCAGGAGTTTTTGGGGGTGTTTTGTTGTTGTTACCGTATACCCCTTTGGCAGTTCAGGAAGCATGTGGATCCTCATTTCGTAGGAAACCCAATTATTCTGAAAGATAATTATCAACATAGTACAGAAAGAAGCAATATATGTTAGTGCTTTACTAACATATTAAATAGTAAATTCTAGCAGCCGATCTGATAGCTACCAGAATATTTAATTAGCAATGGGCATAAATAATATTGTAAATTATCTGTAACTTCATTATATGAAAGTATTTGAGTTTTGTAATAGTAAGAATCACATATATAACCTGATTTACTATATTACCTAATACTACCTCTGCTACCTAATATAGTATATTAATATACTAACACTGTTTTGTTAATTGCCTGCATTAAGATTGAAGAAAGGGCTAGGGATATAGCTCAGTTGGTAGAGTGCTTGCCTTGCAAGCACAATGCTCTGGGTTCAATCCCCGGCACCAAAAAGAAAAAAAAAATTGAAGAAAATGGTGAATTTCAGGGTGTTAAATGAAAATAAAGATGTGTCTTTTTCCCAGTTAAGTGTTTAAAAATGAGAGTCTATCCCTAGACCTCCTCATAGATCCCAGCGTAAGAACCCCACTAAAAGGGATATGCCCTTTAGAAAGGGAAATAAAATGCTGTGAAGTAAATAAGCATCATGCTACATACATATGAAGTATTATGAAAGACAAAAGGAGCTTCATAGGTGGGAGTACCTCATTACGGCTTTACTGTGTATCACAAAGGTAGAGAAAGGAAGAAAGCATTCTAGGCAGAGGGAACATATCTTATTCTCTACCCTTCCAAAAAATAAGGGAATAGAATTAGTAATGTCAAAAAGTAGGAAATAAGACTGAAAAGTAGGATCAAATCATGACCTTTGAATTCTGTTCTAAGGGATTCTGTTTTCATTTAGTTGTTTACAAGGTATCTGAAAAGGAAGGCAACAATATCAAAAGTGTACTTTTTAAAGTTTTTTTTCCTAGTGGCTTTATATGAAAGTCCCCCTTCATTTAGCATCATTAAGTAAGTGCCTGCTGTACTTCTGCTGTAGACAGACAGAACATATAATAAACCATAATTGTTTAATAGTAGGTGCTCATTGAAGAAATTTTATTGGAACTGGACAGCTGAGGGATATAAGAAAACTAAATCTTAATTTAGTGCACGGGTAAGGAACTATTTAAGCAAAACTATTTAGGAGTGACCCTTGGGTGAAAGAAAATATGGCTTACCATTTGGACAGCTTGGGCAAAGAGTTTTGGTTAGACCAAGATTAATGAAGCAAGTAGCAGCAGCCAGATCACAAAGATTTTTTTTTTTCATTTTCTGAGAAGTTTAGATTGTTGTTGTTTTTGCTTTTTTGTGTTACTAAGGATTGAACCCAGAGACACTCTAGTACATCCCCAATCCTTTTTGTTTTCTTTTTGAGATAGAATCTCACTAAGTTGCTGAGGATCTCACTCAGTTGCCCAAGCTGTCCTTAAACTTGTAATACTCCTGCCTTAGTCTGCTGAATAGCTGGGGTTACAGCTATGGGCCACCATGCCTGGCTGGGGTTTGATTTTTTTAATGGATAGGAAAAAAAGAAAGAACCTTAGGATTTAATCTGATATTATTCCAGTGCCTAGTTTTCTTTAACAGTTTTTCTTATCCTTGTTCAAAAAATGAATTTTTCCCATTCCCCATAAAATTCAAGCAAAGTCGTGTGACCTCCGTGTGACTAAGTTAGTATAAAGATACTATACTTGTGAAGATATATTCTTGTTTTCAGCTTCATCTTTTATAGAATTTTTTTTCCTTAAGGTGTATGAAAAACATAATTTTGTTAAATATTTCTAAAGAAGTTAGTTTTAGGAACTAATTTTTATATTGATCTAAACCACTACTGTGACTCCCAAAGTTTGTTCCTGTTTAGCTAGTCAAAAATAGTAAATGATGCATACCACTTTGACCTATTATTGTTCATCTAGTAGAAATACCTCATGCTCATTGCCTCCTTCCCTAAGAATCAGAAGTGGTTGCATTAACTATTTAATTCTGTCAAAATAATGGATATTTGGACTAGACAATTACGTAAATGATAAGCTTAGGGCCCACTTCTCACAACCCACTTCTCAGTGACAATGAAGCAGGAGGACCACCTAATTTTATCAGACTGTTCCAGACCCACTTCTAACCGCTTATATTGGAATACCACTACCACGACCACACATTCTGTCTGCCAGGCTCAAAAATAAGCTTAATAAGTCTTTACCCTGAAGTCTAAAACTTAACTCATTATTTCTTCCCACTTCTAGCCAAATTCTTTCTTTCTTGACAACATTCATTCACATCCCCTAAACTAGACATCCGGAGGTTGTCATTGAACTTTCTTATTACATTCTGTCATGCCATTTTATCTCCAAAGTATCTTTTCATCTGACTTCTTGGAGTCCTGATCATCTTAGTTGAAAGCCTCATTATGGAGGAACTGTTACTATTGTGTTCACTCTTTACAGGTTTCTTTATCCTGTCTCTTCATTCCATATTGTAGTCCCAGTCCTTTCTTAAAACCTAATATCTTATTATGTATTCTCTAACTTGACCTTTTTGTTTTGTTTGGTTTTGAGTACAGGGGCACTCAACCACTAAGCCACAGTCCTCAGCCCTATTTTGTATTTTATTTAGAGACAGTGTCTCATTGAGTTTCTTAGCACCTCACTTTTGCTGAGGCTGGCTTTGAACTCAAAATCCTCCTGCCTCAGCCTCCTGAGCTACTGGGATTACAGGCATGTGCCCCCACGCCCAGTTCTAACTTACATTTTTAAGAGACTCTTCACCCACTGGATAAGATTAACCCTTTATGACGATACATAACAAGGGGGTATGGCAGAGCAGGGAGAGAAGATTGAGGGAACTTTGGATGGTATAGAGGAAAATGGGGCGGGAGTGGGTAGGGGAAGGAAAGATAGTAGAATGAAACAGTATTACTCTATATATATGTATGATTACATGACTGGTGTGAATCTACATTGTATACAACCATAGAAATGAAAAATTGTACCCCATTTGTGTACAATGAATCAAAATGCAGTTTGTAAATTTTTTTTTTAAATTAAAAAAAAAATTGAACCCCTTTTCCTTAAATAAATATAACAACTCTTCCAGCCTTATGATTTGTCACTTTCACATTTGTACTTTACCATTTAGTCTACAGAGCTTTAGAGTATGGGCCTTAAAAGTTGAACAGCCCAGATTCAAATTCTTATTGTACTCTGTAAACCGGCAAGTTTCCTACCTTTCTAAAGCTTCATTTCCTTTGCTCTGTTATGAGGGAAGGGCAAGACTCATCTCCTAGACTGGTGAGGATTAGAAGAAATATTGTTTTGGGGTGGTTGTTAATATTGATTAGCACTAAATAAATGGTAGCTTACTGATGGGAATGAAATATGGTATAGTCACTTGGAAAATTGTTAGCAGTTCCTCAAAACGTTAAGCATAGAGTTATCATATAACCCAGGAATTTCACTGCTCTTTATATAACCAGATGAAAGAAAAACATATCCACACAAAAACTGCATACATCTTCTTAGCCACATTTTTCTTAGTAGTCAAAAAGTAGAAACAATATTCATCAACTGTTGAATGATTAAACAAAATAAGTATATCTGTAAAATGGAATGTTATTCAGCAATAAAAATGATAGTACATTCTACAGCATGAATAAACCCTGAAAATGAAATAAGCCAATTACAAGACACTGGATTACGTATAATTTTATTTATATGAAATGTCTAGAATAAACAAATATGTAGAAATAGGATATAATGGTTTCCAGAAATCTGTAGGAAAGGAAATGAGTGACTGCTAATGATTACGGGACTTCTTTTGGGGATGATAGATGTATTGTAAAATTGGTAATGATAATTGTGCAACTCCTTGAATATATTAAGGCCAGTAAGTTGTACACATTTTAAAGATTAATTTGTGCTTAATTATATCTCAGTGAAGCTGTTAAAAAAAGTAAAGCATTAGCCCTTGTTCTACCTGTTTGTTTTCAGTTCCGTTGGGCAAATTCTCTGTCATCTTTATATTTCCATCTAGCAC
Source organism: Sciurus vulgaris (assembly GCF_902686455.1). Lineage (NCBI taxonomy): Eukaryota > Metazoa > Chordata > Mammalia > Rodentia > Sciuridae > Sciurus > Sciurus vulgaris. The sequence goes on from NC_136473.1 coordinate 60,642,448, forward strand.
ACAGTGTCTTCTATACAGTGGATAGTTAATAGATGTGGAAATGTGAACAAATCTTTAGGAAGCAAGCTATTTGATGGGGGAGGTATTGATATGAAAAGTTCCTCAAATTAAATAATAATATCAAGGCACATCTTTATAGCTATTTAAGTTCTTACACTAGAAAGCAATGACTTTTAGGGGTGGGAGTTAACTGAGTTGTTTATCTTTCATTCTAGGATACTCACCTGCTAAAACTGCTTAAAACATTAGAAGGACATGCTTATGGTGTTTCTTATATCGCTTGGAGTCCAGATGACAACTATCTTGTTGCCTGTGGCCCAGATGACTGCTCCGAGCTTTGGCTTTGGAATGTACAAGTGAGCGAGCTCCATCCTTTATTTATTTAAGTACAGCATACTCCTCATAAACATATTCTTTAAAACTATTCTTGATTTATAGAACAGAGCCACTCAACCGAAATTACTATAATGTATCTCTTAACAAAGGATAGTTTCAAGTGAAACTCAGGTGTCTGATTTATAAATTTAAATATTATGCCAAATAGTAGTGTTTTTGGAAGAGTAAATCAGTAAGCATTTTCAGAACATTTTCCTTTTTGTCCTGTGGAACATTACTTACTGTGGTGCCTCAGAAAAGATTTTATAGTTGTTTCATATTTTCACAGTTGTACATAAAACTTAACTTTCAAATGTAAAATAGCAGCATTAAATAAAATTTTTCATTTTAATGACAGTAAACCTTATCTCCTTACCTACATTTAATATTCTGAGTGTCTTAGCAAAACTGAATGATATTCTCAGTATTTTTTTTTAATATTTTTAGTTGTAGATAGAAACAATACCTTTATTTTTATTTATTTGTTTTTATGTGGTGCTCAGGATTGAATCCAGTGCCTCACACGTGCCAGGCAAGTGCTGTACCACTGAGCTACAATACCAGCCCAATACTTATTTTTATTAAGGGCTTTATTATTGTTTCTAAATGATAATCTTGAATTTTATCAAGGATCCCATTTTAGAAAAACTCAACATTAGATTTGCTCCATTACTTAGGTGTTTTAGAATACCCACAATAACGGTTTTAAATTTTTTTTAAACTTTTTTATATAAGCTGACTGGTGAGGTGATTTTTTTTGTTTGTTTTACACCTCAGGAAAGGAATGGTCCAAAATATGGTTTGAGCATAAAAGTATGACCTGGCTGGGCCTGGTGGCACTTTCCTGTAATCCCAGCAACTCAGGAGGCTGAGGCAGGAAGATCCCAAGTTCCAGCCCAACTTCAGCAGCTTAGGCTCTAAGTAACTTAGCAAAATTCTGTCAAATAAAAAACAAAATGTAAGGAGGTGTAACTCTGTGGTAAAACATCCATGGTTTCAATCCCCAGTACCAGAAAAAAAGAATAACTTGGTGGGACAGGATTTTGAATCCAGGAAATTTTAATAAGGAGTGTGAAGATAAAACCACACAGATAAATAACAAAGATGGTATAAAGAAGAGAATGAATCCTAAGGTGCATCTGCAGATGAAATGACATAATTCTAATTCTGTTGTTCTAATAGTAAGATTTCTTTATGCTCGGTCATTTCCTTGTTTGAACCCCAGCTTTTCTTTTTTTTTTTTTTTTTACAGTGCTGGGGATTGAACAGGTCAATCTGAGCTATATCCCCAGCCCCCCAACTTTTTTATTAAGAGAATTCTCAAATGTTAAAAGTTGAAAAACTAATACAATGATGACCCCTATGCCCTCCATCATAGATTTGATAGTTGTAACATTTTTCTTTTACATGTACATGTATGCATAAATACATTCAAGTATGTCCATATACAAAACATTTGGAAATACAGACTTATTTTACCCCTAAATATTGTTGTGAAGTATGTAGCTCCTAAAAAATAACATTATCCTCCATAACTAAACACTATCATATCTAACATTATATAATTCTCTAATATTCATTTTATAATCAAAATCTCCAGTTATTCCCCTAAATGTCTATCATATTTTTAGCAAGCTAGCAATTAATCAGTGATCTGTGATTGGGTTTGGGGAATTTGGCAAAGCATGGAATAAAATGGATGGTTTTCTCAGTAAAACAGCTATAATTAACTCTGATCTAACAAAAATTCTTTTCCCATTAAAGTTTATTTTTTTTCCTCTTCAAAGGGAGGAAGTATGTAGCTTTTTTTTTTCCTTCTTCTTTTTTTCTTTTTTTGGTACCAGGGATTGAACACTGAGCCACATCCCCAGCCCTTTTTGTATTTTATTTAGAGACAGGGTCTCACTAAGTTGCTTAGGGTCTCGCCAAGTTACTGAGGCTGGCTGTGAACTCCTGATCTTCCTGCCTCAGTCTCTGGGACTACAGGCATGTACTACCACACACAGTACAGTATGTAACTTTAATTCTATAATAGGGGTATCATTTATAGCAACTATATAATCTTCCTTTGAGTCAGTTTTGAATTCTGGACAAGCCATGTTCTAGCATAATTGTTTTACTGTGTACTACTTTTTACTTTTGTTCTAAAAGGAGGTGGTCTTTTAATCTGTTTCCAGATTATTCTTTTATGTTTTTAGGTAGATTTCTAATAATCTGATAACCTTATAATACTTAACTGTTTTGAACTTAATTGAATAAAAAACCATTTCTGCCCTCAGAACTTGGTGTGTTAAAGTATTTATGAATAGAAAATGCCAGGGATTTATCTGTTGCATGCATATTTGTGTTTCTAAACTTTTAACTGTTTATATCAATTAACCGAAAAAGTTAAATAAGTGAGAACAGCTGAACAGTTGGGGGAAAGGATTTAAGATTGCTGAACTTTTTTTTTCCCGCTTAGTGTAAGGAAGACATCTGGTTTTCTGTTTTGTGCCCTCTGCCTTTATTAGCTGGCCACAGTGCCTAATCTTACCCTTTGTTTTCACTCTTTTATTTTTACTTTTGATTGCCCATTTCTCACAGGAAATTTATGCCCATGTACTTTTATTATACCAAGGGCAGCTATTATCTCTCAGATCCTGTTTCTAATCCCTGAACAAAATGGAACCAAGACTAGATTAAATGGTATGTGAATACCTTCTAAGTTGAATAATTTAGAAAATGTAACAGGAGAATATCTGAGAATTATAACCACTAAATATGCTTGCTTAGTTTGAAACAAATGTAGTGTGGCTATCCTTAAAAGTATAGAGATTCCTCTTTATTTCTGCCACTTTCATTGGAATAAGGTTACATTATCAGAAAAATAATTTTAATTTCTTCCTGTTTCCTTACTATATTGTAAGCATTTGATGCTGATATATAGCATAATTTAGACTACCCTTGGCCTAGATTAAGGGCATAGTTTTACTACCCACTAATCATGTTCCTAAGGAATTGCTAATTGCATTAACTACAGTTTGAGAATAAAATTTATAAAGAATTTTGAATGGAGAAGAATGGAAGCTCAGAAGGATTAGATATGTAGCTTTGGGCTTTTCATTATTTCAGTTGGGAAGAAAAATACACGTTTTAGCTTATATATGAATGTAATTGATTTAAGTTGAGAAATTAATTTATCTCATCATATCTACTCAAGTCCTTGATTGGTCTTCTGAGCGCTATGGTCTTTTGTGGTAAGGCCAGTTAATTCATTTCTCTGATTAGGAATTCTTCCTTTTTTTTTTTTTTTTTTTTTTTTAAACATTATTTCTCTTTTCTTTACATATTCTGTTTAGAGAGATATTTTGAAGGTCTTATCCATAGTTTTATTTCCTTGTAGACGGGAGAACTAAGGACAAAAATGAGCCAGTCTCATGAAGATAGTTTAACAAGTGTGGCTTGGAATCCAGATGGAAAACGCTTTGTGACTGGAGGTCAGCGTGGGCAGTTCTATCAGTGTGTGAGTATTCAGTGCCCCCTTCCCAGTGTCTGCTTATTTAAAAGCAAATTTAGGTTTCTTTAAATAAATACTTGACTAATTTTCTTTTATAAAATATACTATATGAAGACCTACTTTGCCATCCTCCTAAATAAGCACTGTCCAATAGAATTTACTGTTATTCGGGTCAGGGTTGTGGCTCAGTGGTAGAGTGCTTGCCTAGAACTTGTGAGGCACTGGGTTCAATCCTCAGCACTACAAAAATAAAAGAAGGGTATTGTGTCCACCTACAACTAAAAAATATGTATTTAAAAAAATAATTTACTGTTATTGTTCTTCCATTCTTTTTTGTTGTTGAGTTTTGTTTATTCAGGACTGGGGAATGAACCCAGGGGTGCTTTACCACTGAGCTACATTCCCAGCCCTTTTCATTTTTCATTTTGAGACAGAGTCTCACTAAGTTGCTGAGAGTGACCTCAATCTTGCAATCCTCCTGCTTCAACTTCCTCAGTATTTGGGATTTCAGGCATGCGTTACCATGCCAACTTTATACAAAGTGTAGACCTTAATTTTTAAGACCAAAATTTTTAAAAAGTTTTGCTAAACATTTTTGTTCTTATAGCAAGTTTCTAATTTTTAGGAATAAAAGATGTAGGATTTAATTTCTTTTGAGCTTTTCAGCCCTTTGATATTTTGTAACAAAAATTTGCTGAATTTTGTGAGGAGACTACTATGTTAGTCAGTTTTCCATTGCTGGGACAAAATACCTGAAAAGAAAAACCTTAGAGGAGGAAAGAATTACTTGGCTCTTGGTTTCAGAGGTTTTATTCTATAATAGGCTGGCTCTGTGCTTTGGGGCTAAAGCAAGGCAGAACATTATGGTGGAGAAGTGCTTGGCAGAGGAAAGCTTCTCATTTCTTGGCAGTCAGGAAGCAGAGAGAGATGGAGTAACAGGAGCCAGGGACATGATGTCTCCTTGGGCATGCCTCTAAGACCCCTCTTCCTTCAACTAGGTTCCACCCACTACAGTTTCCACCATCTCCTGGTAAACTAGCTATGAATTCCTATAAATTGGATTAATTCATTGAAAAGTCATAGCCCTCATGATCCAATCACTTCCAAAATCCCTACCTCTAAATACTGTTGCTTTTAGGTTCAAGCCTTCAGCACATAAGCCTTTTAACATTACAAATCCAAACCATAACAATCTTAAACATTTGAAGAGTAAAAACGGTGATAAGTACCAGATAAGAGTAGAAGTGGTGATAGGTACCAGAGAACTTGTATTTGAGGTATCTTCTGATGAATAGCCGCCCTGTTTATCTTGAATTATTGTAATGATGAAAATAAGTAACACATTAAAAGTTCTGTGACACAGTAGACTGTGATAGAATTGCAGTGCTTTTACTGTTTTGTATAAATTGTTTCATATCATTGCCTTTCATGATTCCAATAGGTATTTCAGATTTATTTTTAAGACTCAAACAAGATAATAAATCACATAATGTACCTAAAGATCTATTATTATAGATATTTTTTATGTAGCCATGACAAGTTATTAAGGTGGCTTGATAGCTCAGTGGTAGAACACTTGCCATGTGTGTGGGAGGCCCTGGGTTCAATCCCCAGCAACACACACACACACACACAAATGGCTTGAAACTAATAGGATTTAGTATTATTTTACCTACATATGGCTGTAAGTCATTAGTTCTTAGTTCTCTAGGCACAAGATAACCATGTAAGCTTCTGCTGACTTTGCTACCCCATATAGTGTTGAAATCTTCAGGATGTAGGACTTCATAGTTCTCTAATCTGAAAAATGGGAATGATAATTCTTAGAGCTTTGACTAGTCAGTGAGATAATGTCTATAAGAGCTTTGACCTATAAAACTCATTATAAATTGGTAAAGTTTTGGAAAATGTCATGAAAACAGGGAAGTGAAAGTGCCAAATTATATTGTTACATCATGTGCTTGTACAGATATGTAACAACAAATTCCATGAGTATATGCAACTATAATGCACCAATTTAAATAAGTGGGGAAATGTCATAAAAGATTCCTTAGTTCTGTATAAAGCTATAAAATGTTTTAGTAATCTTTTTCCTTATTGCATCTTCTGGATATTATAAAACAAATCTCAATATAGTCATCACTCCGTATCTTGTAGGGAGCTGGTTCACGGAACCCCTACAGATACTAAACTCATTGGTTGCTCAGGCCCCTTATATAAAATGACCTGATATTTGCATTATAACCTACACAGGACTCCCATATACTTGAAGTCTTCTTTAGATTACTTGTAATACCTAATGCAACATAAATACTACCTAAATACTTGTACTATATTGTTTAGGACTAATGATAAGGAAAAAAGTCTGTACATCTTTAGTACAGGCACAGTCTAGGGTTTGTTGGATTGGTTGTTTTCTTCAAATATTTTTAAAACTTGGGGTATAGAACCCATGGATAAGGAGGGCTCTGACCATAAAGTGAGTTTTAAAGGAATGTTTGAATTGTTTTCTAATAAAAGTAAGATTTTTTTTTCCTAAGATTTTTACATGGGACTTAGAGATTGTTACTTCACTTATTTTAATTGTATTTATTTATGCATGGCAGGTAATTGAAGGGAAGATAGGTTTTCCATTCTCTTTTAGATATTACTATGTTGAAATTTGACTTATATTCCAATTCTCATGGTTGAAACACAGAACAATTAGATTGAAGTCAACCTCTGGGGGGAAAAATCAAACCTATTTCAAAGAGATACTGTCAAGAGATTCTTTCGGTTCTTTGCTTTCTGAGTGCTGTTCAGTCGTGGAATTAATAATGGTTTTCTTTTGCCCAGGATTTAGATGGTAATCTCCTTGACTCTTGGGAAGGGGTGCGAGTGCAATGCCTTTGGTGCTTGAGTGACGGGAAGACTGTTCTGGCATCAGATACACACCAGCGAATTCGGGGTTATAACTTTGAGGACCTTACAGATAGGAACATGTAACTATTTTTTTTTTCTATTAAGCAACAATTATCTGATATATTAAAATGTGTATGTGGTAGGGCCTTCTCAAAAGAACAATTTTTTTATTTGTTTCTTTGTTTGGATTTTCCTTTCATTGATAATTTGGATTGATGGTCTGGTGGTACTTAATCATTAACTCAAATTCTTAATTGAAGTATAGTATATAAGAGTGGTTGCAGATAAAATTATCATATTTAGGCTAGAACATTTTATATTCTGATAATCCGAATGTCTTATCTTAATTTGTTGCTTCCAATTTATTTTCTGATTACAGAGTACAAGAAGATCATCCTATTATGTCTTTTACTATTTCAAAAAATGGCCGATTAGCTTTGTTAAATGTAGCAACTCAGGTATGTTTATTAAAACTTTCAGGAAAAAATTTAGCTCAGTACAAATTTTAATTGATTTTTTTATGTGAATGTTAACATATTTTACGTATGCTTAAATTTGAGTACATGTGTTTGATCCTTAAATGAGTAAAATCAACCATAAACTTACCAGAATGCTGGCATTCTGCATAAATAGAAAATGAAAACGTTCCTCATGCAAAGTTCATTTTAAAAATTCCTTGTAATTGAGATAGAATAAATACCTGTATTCTCTTCTACCTGCAGGGAGTTCATTTATGGGACTTGCAAGACAGAGTTTTAGTAAGAAAGTATCAAGGTGTTACACAAGGGTTTTATACAATTCATTCATGTTTTGGAGGCCATAATGAAGACTTCATCGCTAGTGGCAGTGAAGGTAAATTGTTTGTGTCACTGTCAGTTTGCATATATTGATGACTTTGAAGTTCTGTTAATTCTTTCTGAATTTATGAAGGTAGTCCTATCTCCCAAGCAAATTTAAGATATTAAATTAAAAATTTTATGAACTATTTATTTAATACACTATTAATTTTCTTCCCTCCCTCCACCCCCATTCTGGGCATCAAACAGCTCTTCCACATGGTAGGCAAGTGTTCTGCCACTACATCCCCAGCCCTTTTTTTTTTTTTTTTTTTTTTGAGACAGGTTCTCACTAAGTTGCTGAGGCTGGCCTTGAACTTGTTATCCTCCTGCCTCAGCCTCCCAAGTCACTGGGATTACAGGCATGCGCCACTGCACCTGGCCCCAGCCCTTTTTATTTTTTTTTATTTTGAGATAACAGTCCCACTAAGTTGCCACGATGGACCTTGAACTTGTGATTCTCCTGCCTCCCGAGTTGCTGGGTTTACAGGTGTGCATCTGGCTCCAAGCCTTCGTTATTGTCACAAATTAGTAGTACCTATTCTGGCCATGAAGAAATTTTGGTGCATACATGAATCAAATCAAGATCTAGTTAAATCATTATATTTTCAAATGTTGGCTTGTTTTCATGAGACTGATAGTTTTCAAAGATTGATAATATCTAAAAAGTCAAGGTTACTTATGATGTCTTACCTATTAGGTGGGTAGAATTAATTGTCATTAGATCTTCTGTATATCTTACGTGGCTATAGAGAATAATTTATAATTCTTGTGATTTCCAAAAGGCTGAAATTAACAGAATTGTCCTTACTATTCTTTGAATGAACTTGTTCTCCCTTGTAAGTGTCTGTATTCTAGGCAAACTTGTGCCTAAATTCAATCTAATTTAAAATAGAATTATTTAAAATACGTAACCACAATTAAAATTGAATGTACTTTTAAAGTTGATACCATTATAACTAGTGGCAAATTATTGCAAATTTTCATTTAACATGTTTTTCTTTAGTACCCACCATAATATTCTAGGTAGTATAGCAGCAGTTTATTTAAATCACTTTTTAAAATACTCATTCAAGTTTTATGAGATAGACCAGTGAACTAGATGATGTTGCAAAACACTTGGTTTTCATTTATTGTTTAAGATGTTTGTTATCTTTTTTTTTTTTTTGGCGATGCTAGGGATCGAACCCAGGCCTTAGTGCGTGCAAGGCAAGCACTCTACCGACTGAGCTATCTCCCCAACCCTGTTCTCTATTTTGACAACATAAAAACCTGATCTCAGTAGATGAAAGACACATGACTCATGGGTCTTTTTCTTTAATAATACATTCTTTCTTATCTCTTTAATTATGTTATGGTCTTCTAGATTCTTTGTTGGTTTCAATTGACTTTTTCTATGGTCTTAATACATTAAGTCTTACATTTTAATTCCTCCTTTTTTAAGATCTTTTCCCCCCATGCTCCATTCAGTCCTGTTTATGATGGTTTTTGTGTTTGGGATTTTTGTTTTGTTTTTGCCCTAATAATTATGCCTCAGAATACTCCATGCCTCTCCTGAAAACATGTAACCTAGGGGTGCTTAAAGATAAAATGCCTACTCCTCCCCCAACCCCCGCCGGTAGTACAGATTGAACCCAGAGAAGATGCTTTACCACTGAACATACATCCCCAGTCTTTTTTATTTTTATTTTGAGAAATTTTATTTATGAAGGAAAAGCTAAAAGGTACTAATTTGCACCACCATGCCTGGAAAAAAAAATTTTTTTTCTTGTCTGAAAGGAAATTAGGGAAAAGGGTGGGGGGGAGAGATTAGCTGTGTTCCTCCTGAAATTAAAAAGCTCACAAAATAGAATGAAAATAGGCTTGAAAAGTATTAATTCATCTGAAATATTCCTATATTTGGAAGAAAATCTTTTTGTGAACATATTTGCAAGAAAAATATTTGTTGGAGACAGGAAAAATAGGATTTCAAGTGGTTAAGGTCAGAATGACAGGCTTTTTGATTAAGTTCTGCTTACTCTATTAGTCTTAGAAATCCACTTCTTATGCAAAGATTAAAAAAAAAAAAAAAGGTGTAGTTTTTCTATAAATTGCCAGTACAGTGAAAAAGCTTGAGTATTGATGCAACTTTTGGGGGAAAGGTTTTACTCGTCACTCTGTTTTTACTGACTTATATATTTGGAGATTTGGTAGGTCTTTAAAATATATTCCTGGTAAATAAATGACTAATGGATTACTGTGGTCATCTTGGGAGATATAATATATTCACTATTTCCAATTGGTGTTCAAAGCATTTTTAGAATCTTTTGAATCACTCGAGTAATGAGAAAGAAAACCAGTTTCTTTACTTCAAAGTTCTCATTTTTAGTCCTAACCAGAACGTAATGATATTATTCTTCTTAAGGTTTAGGTTTTAGTTGTCCTTTAAAATGCTTGATATCACTAGGGATATCATTCATTTGTGCTTGGTGTGGTGTCACACACCTGTAATGCCAGCAACTTGAAAGGCTGAGGCAGGAGAATCACAGTTTAAGGCCAGCCTGAGTAACTTAGAGAAAAAAAGGTCAAATACCATGCTGACTTTTTGTCTTATGTCTAAAGTTTAATACCAGTACACATTCTCTATAAAGTTTTCTCTGTTCTCAGCACATTGAGAGTTTCCACATTGACCACATATTTGACCAATAGATTGTCTGATTAAAACACCTTTCTCTTTTACCTTGGAATTCTGTTTCTATTTAGAACCATCACCTAAAACTTAGTTAATCTCTTCACAGTAATATAAGGTGTTCATTCTGTTCAGAAAATTTTTTCATATACAAATTATTCAATCCTCATAACAACAAGAGGAGGTAAGTATCCTCATTTACAGATGAAGAGTTGCAAAGAGTGAGTAACTTGCCCAGAGTTACATAGCTAGTCATTGATGGAGGAAGGATCTGAAAGTCTTGGATAGTCTTGATTCCAGAGCCCTGTCACTCTATACAGTTGGGTTGTTTTTGTGTGTGTTTCAAGAATAAGTTATCACAGAGAAACAAAGCTTTGTTTATGGTCACTTCGTGAGATTATAGTTTTCCACATAGCCGTACATATGGTACAGATAGGAGATATTGTCTGAACTTGTTAATAAGCTTTTGAGCAGGGCTGCCTGGATTTGAATCTAAACTTCACCGTTTACTAGCTGTTAACCATGATCAGGTCACTTAACCTCTCAGTGAGTGCTTTGATCATTATCCATAAAAGCATAGGGGATAAGCATAGTACCCATGTCATGGTATAATAATGAACATTAAATATTTTATTTTTATGTGCATATATATATATATATATATGTATGTTTTTGGTCCCTAGGTATTTTGTAAGCACTAAGGAATAGCTGTAATATTATATTCTATTGTTGCTATTTTTGTATCTGGATACATTGTTTTTTGTTTTTTGTTTTTTTTTGTCATCTCACATTTCCATAGAATTTGTAATCTCTCTCCAGGACTTATGTTCAAAGACCTTGATTGTAATTATTCTTTAATCATATATTCACAGAATATTGCAGATAGTTTCATTTTTGTAGCTTAATGGGAACCAGTCACTTTTAATAGGGAAAAATGTGTATTTTTATTAACATGGCTTTTCATATAATTTGTTAAACTATTCATGTTTTATTTTTTCTCCCTTTTAAATTTTAGCAATGAAGAGTCATGTTTTATGTGTAGTGAATTAATAAATTTAACAGTGATGTTAATGTTAAGCAACTCCCTAACTTTTCCTCTGAATTACTGTACATTCAGATCACAAGGTTTACATCTGGCACAAACGTAGTGAACTGCCAATTGCGGAGCTGACAGGGCACACGCGTACAGTAAACTGTGTGAGCTGGAACCCACAGATTCCATCCATGATGGCCAGCGCCTCAGATGATGGCACTGTTAGAATATGGGGACCGGCACCTTTTATAGACCACCAGAATATTGAAGGTAATAATTGTGCAGTATTCCTGTGTTTTCTCCAAATGAAACATTTTCCTGCTTACTCTGAAGATGCAGCACTTTGAGAGGCTGGGGAGATAGCTCAGTTGGTAGAGTGCTTGCCTTGTAAGCACAAGGCCCTGGGTTCGATCCCCAGCACCCAAAAAAAAAAGATACAGCACTTTGAAGCAGTATTTAAAGTGTGGACTGTGTTTTAATTTCTCTCTCCATGCACAAGACCCCAGGTTTATTTCCCAGTACTTCAAAAAAGAAAAATGAAAAGGGAAAAAAAACAACTTTTTCTCTTTTATTGTACCCTATCTCACTCAGTAGAAGTCGTTTAAGAAGTCTTAAGATTCAGTGGTGTCTGTTGTCTTAGTGGGGACACTGGGAAGAGAATAAAGTGGATTATGCAGCCTCATATTCAGTTATCTAATCAGTATTGTCACTGTAAAAATCTTATTGAAAATCTGGCTTTATTATGATGCCTAAATATAATATTAAGGAAGCATTTTATACACTTGAGAACTAGCCAGTATACAAAACTTGAAAAACTTCACATGGTTTAAATGATCTTTTTTTAAAATATATTTTTAGTTATAGATGGACACAATACCTTTATTTTACTTATTTATTTTTATGTGGCACTGAGGATAGAACCCAGTGCCTCACACGTGCTAGGGAAGCACTCTACCACTGAGCCACAACCCCAGCCCTGGTTTAAATGATCTTGATTATGGATTTTATTAGTAAAAATAAATGTAGGTTAACACCACATAGCATAGGAAAAGAGAAAGGAACTAAAATTCAGCAGGCATCTATGTACCAAATGGCATGCTAAATTCTTTATTATATACACTATCTTCAAAAAAATCTTCATAGCCATAATGGAGAATTTTATCCTCCTTTTTATAAGTAAGGAAACTGAAGCATAACAGGCTAATTTACTTACTGAGTGCTTCCAGGTCTTCAGATTTAAGTCTGAAAAAGTTTTTACTCACCACTTGGAGATACTTGGAGATGAAAGCTCACAGTATAAAGCAAACAGTTAAGAACAAAAGCTTAGTTGAAAATAATACTAGTACTAGAGAAAAGAGGTAATGAGAAACTTTATGTAAATGACATTTTTTTTTTCCAAATGTAACAAGTAAAATGTTTAATTTACTTGGATGTAATTTACCTAAAAACAGATGAATAGGACTTTGGGGGTCAATATGTCCAAATGTTATATAAGAAAGATGATTGGCTACTCTCAATGAAGTGATTCCTAGTAGAGGAGGATTATCAAGGTAGTTCTTATGGTTTGAAAAGTATATTCTTTTCTTTTGGTCTTGTGGTACAAACTGCAGAAGACTTGGCCACATTTACAGGCAGATGATGGTATGAAGATGTGCAGTCAGATGAGAGTAAAAAAGCATAAAGAGTGCAGATCATAAAATTTAAGAGGTGGATACAGTGGCATACACCTGAAATCTTGGTGACTCAGGAAGTGAGTCAGGAAGATCACACGTTCAAGGCCAGCCTGGACGCTTAGTGAGACCTGTCTTAAAATAAAAAGAACAGGGTTGGGAATGTAGCACTGGATTCAATTTCCAGTACCATCAAAAGGGGAGAAAAAAGATGGAGAACTGCTGTTGAGTTGCTCAGAACCTTGAAGGGCCTTTTTTTATTTGTAGGTCACTGTGTAACAGAATAACAGTCCTCTGGAAAATCAACCAAGATCAGAAGTCCTTACCTTCTTTTGTTGTCCTATTTAAAGATTTCAAGGCCTGCTTTCTAAGATACAGTCTTTATAGATTTTTATCTGTGATTATCTGGCTTTTCTAGTTTTATTAGTCATTCAGAAGCTATTTCTTCAAGTAAGCAGATTTTGATTTGAAGAAGTAGAAAAATATTTAACTGTGTAGTAGTAGCAGATTTACCCCATATAAGGATGTTTATGCCTTCACTCCAGTAGAATAAGAATTGTATTTCTGTTTGGTAAATCTGATTAATTTGAATACTCACTCTGGTGGGTGAGCCAAATTTTGGCTTAGTTGAAATATCTGGGCCCAATTCAGCACTTTCTAGCATGGCTCTAAAAAAGATGTTTGTTGTCATCTGAAGTGAAAAAACTTCTCTTTAATCAGGTATTTGGGGATTTGTTTTGTTATGTTTTGTTTTGTTTTTGTGCTGCTGGGGATTAAACCCAGGGCACTGTGCATGCAAGGCATGCTCTCTTCCAACTGAGCTACATCTCCAGCCCTTGTTTTGCTTTTTAATTGTGCTGGGGATTGAACGTGGGGCTTTGAGTGTGCTAAGCAAAAAATGGGCTACCACTGAGCTACTCCCCCAGCTCTAACCAGATATTTGGTTACATGCCTTTTTTGCTGGTGTCCTGCAGTCTTTTCCTCCCACCTTGAAAACATTTTTTACTTATTAAAGTAATACCTGTTTGAAATAGAAATTTTGAAAAATACAGATGGGGCTAAAGAAAATGATATTCAGAAACGAGGGTAAGATATAAGTACTATGTCACTTGACAACTCTATTCCAAAAGATAATTTCTTGATCTTTTATAACAGTTACAAAACTTTGGTTTGTTTTATTTTGGTTTTGTTCTGTGTTTTGAGGAATGTTTAAATAAAATAGGATATAAAGTACTCATACATGCTGTCCAACATGAACAAACCTTGAAAACAATAAAGTGAAAGATGCCAGACACAAAAGACCACATACCATGATTCTGTTATATGAAATGGTCTAAAATAGGCATATCCATACACAAAAAGATTTGTTTCTTAGGGATGAAACTGGAGATATGTCTGTGGCTGCTGATGGTTGATAAAAATGTTCTAAAATTGTCGATGGTTACACGATCCTGTGAATATGCTAAAAACCATTTAATTGTATACTTTAAATGGGTGCATTGTACAGTATGTGAATTAAATCTGAATAAAGCTAGTGTACACACACAACCCAAAAAATGGATTAGAGTGATGACTGTAAAACTTTCAAAATTAACAACCAAAAGGAGAATTAAGTACATTGTCATAATGCACATTCCTGCCTTGGGCCACTAGATTTTAGTTTTCTATTATAAACTGTCATAAAGATTTTCTTATTTTAAATAACTACTTCAAGGTAAATTTTTTAAAGTGTGAAATTCCAACAGAATTCACTTGACTTTCTCCAGTATTCAAAATAATTATTAGTTTACACTGTAAATGTATAACCTAAGAAATGACTTAGACATGTTGTTTTAATGATCATGATAATTAAAGTATCAGGAATTTTATATTGTTACTATATTATGTACTGTCATTATGCTGATTTTGAAACTTTTCTAACCAGTAATTTTTTTCTCTCCCTCCCTTCTTCCTCTTTCCCCCTTGTACATTTCATCTTCTCTTCATTCAGAGGAATGCAGTAGCATGGATAGTTGATGGCGAATTTGGAGCAGACGACTTCTGTTTAACTTAAAATTAGTCGTATTTTAATGGCTTGGGATTTGGTGCAAACAAACATGATTGATAGCTGGACAGACATGCTCGTCATGAAAAAAAGAACCATTTCTGAAGCCCGATTGGGGCCAAACATTTACACCTTGCTTCATAGTAACCAGTTGAGATGAAGCACGTCGTTAGAACGTTGTTGGACACCATGTTGAATTATCCCCCCATCGGTTGTGAAGAACTGTGCTACATTCAGGCTTACCCATTGAACTCAGTATATATATTTTTTTCCCTCCTGCCTTTTGTTTGGCAGGATACCATTCTTGTTGCTCTTCTGTGTAATGAAGTTTAAATGCTTGTTTGGAAAACTTTATTTAACAGTTTAGAAGGCTTGATAGAAAGAGTGCATTAGTCTGAAGAGTATACATTGGATAGGAAAGAATTTCCTTCTTTTGTTTCTCCAAATCTTTCCGCCTTATTTAGCTTGAGATCTTTGCAGCTTGGTTCATGGATTCTAGCCTTGCCCGTTGCGCAGTATATACTGATCCAGATGATAAACCAGTGAACTATGTCAAAAGCACTCTCAATATTACATTTGACAAAAAGTTTTGTACTTTTCACATAGCTTGTTGCCCCGTAAAAGGGTTAACAGCACAATTTTTTAAAAATAAATTAAGAAGTATTTATAGGATTAAAGTGACTTCATTTGTATACATTTGGAATCTAAACCAGCTTAAAAAACAGTTTCCTCTATGACTTAGATACACAGTATAACTGATGCTCTTCTGGAATTACCACATGAGACATTGTCAGAAACAGTGCTTGGAAGGACATTACACAGGAAATTCAGAGTAATACTTTGAAGTCCCCCACCCCATGCACACTTTTGCTTTTATTCCTGAAGGAACATCAGTACCTGACATTGAAGAAATTCAAGATTCAAAAAGAACTTTAAATATACCAACATGAGAGATCAGTAGTCAGTCTAGGTTTTCAACAAAACTATTCCAAGTTGTTTTCAACTTTGGAAGATACTTTGATGTGATCTAGCACGAGGGTAAAAATCAGTAGATGTAAACCACTTTGGAAGTTTATAGTATAATTGAGACCATTAGGAGAATTCAGCAAGTTACAAACATAAACTGGGATTAAAACCTCATAGTCATTTCTCTTAATTGCCCTTGATATTTTGACATATAGGGAGACATAAATTTAAAAGAATATTCCTTCAGTTTTTCAGATATTGCCATACTGAACCTCATTCTAAACTGGTGCTGTGGATAGTCTTTCCCTCTTCCCTCCCCTTTTAGTTTAAGGAAAGGTTTCCTTCATGGAAAAGGACTTTTAATTTTTTGAGACTTTCACATTTAAAATAAGCCAAAAGCCTGATGTTCACATTGTGTTTTACACCTCATAACAGCTGAATACAACAAGGTTAGTCTCCCTTCAAACCTCCCTGTTTTCCATTAGAGGATAAATAGGGTGACCACAGCTGTTATGTTGGGAAGAGGAGTGGGGATAGCCCCAAAGTAAGATTCTGGTGACGAAAAAAATCTCACACTAAGTTCCCCTTTAGGCCTAGCCAAGTCTATAATATATTATGACCATGACTATATTCCTTCAGGACCCACAAAGAAGAGAAAGGCTTGGATTCAAGAATTCTTTCATTGTGGGGTGGCAGGGAGGGGATGACAGCAGGGAGAAAGGGGAAAGTCAGGGAAGGGGAGAAGAAAGAAACACATTTGGCCTTAAAAATAGCATGCATTCTCCCAAAAGTCCATAGTAAGAGAAAATGACAGATCGTGGTCAGCAGATTATTTTATCAAATTGGTATGTAAAAGATTTCTTTAAACTCCATTTTGCAGAGACCACCACTTAGGAAAAAGAATCCCTGTTTTGATACTTCTAAGTTAAAAAACTATATGCTACAGTTTATCTGGTACTTCATTTTTCTTGACTAAAATTAATTTTTACTTTAAGCTTGAATAAAACTCTTCATTGGTAACTGTATATAATTAAGTGGCAACTTCTCTTTACCTCAGTACAGTTAAAATCATATTTTAAGTGATTCATGTATACCCTGAAGCCGTTAATACACCCCAGTCTCTACAGTAACATTACTAACAAAATGTGGGCATAGAAACTCCACAGCTGTTTACAAATTTGGTTACAGTGTGCTGTGGTACATCTGTAACATTTGCTGAGATTTGTCCCCATTCAGGGGCAATTTAGCACTCAGATTCTATCTACTGCACCCAGCCACCCCAGATCTGAGTTTTCAGAGTGCTTCTGAAGTGCAGTTCAAAACACTTTAAAAAAGTGGAGTGAAGTGAGGCACATTTCACAAGAACATAACTCCTATTAAAACGGAGTAAAAACTATGCAAAGGTTTCTATAGCAGCTAGGTGAGTTCGTTTTCCAGGTCTGTCATAACTGGCAGCTTCCTATACATACTGGTACTTTGCTGTGCCAATTTGCTGTAAACGTCTGTTTCATACATTTGCCATGCAGTGACTGCTTAAAAAGGTGATAAAAATGGTGAAGAAACCTAGAATTTTATGGTTTTAGAACCTGATGGCAGGATTTTCTAATCTATAGCTTAGCTATTAGCTGAAAACTTCTGATAATACTATAGACACTATAGTAGGCTTAAGAATGAGAATACTGTCAAGCCAGCCACAAGATAAAAACAAATTGAAAAGTACCAATACTTTTTGCACGTAGATCAAAATAGAGTGGAGAATTTTATTTTAACTCCTAAAACCAGGTTAGTAGGCTCATTTCCATGTGCTTAAAAATGTTTTTGTTGTTATACATTGATTAAGGGCTAGAGCAAGAATGAAATTAAATGTCTTTTTCCTCCAAATTAGTGGTTATTAATGGTAAAATGTTGGGTTTGGGAGTTACTGAGATTGGTGTGGGTGGTGATAAGGAATTAGAGTGGGAGTTAGTTGGGAGGGATGACAGCTTCAGTTTGAGTTTATGTATTAGTATTCATGCCAACTACATTTCTGTTGCTCTTATTGGCCAGATAAATGTGTTATATTACTCCAGGTAAGTAGTTGAAGCAGAGGAAATTTTATTTGCAAATGTTCCCACAAATTGGCCCATTTTATTGGGTGGGAGAACAAAAAGGGATCCCCTAACTTTAAGTAAAATAACCTGCTAGTTGAGAGGGAAAAAGAAACCAATTTTGTCAATATTTTCTTAATCTGAAAAAACACAAGTAGTAATATGGTATTTTATTATTAGGAGTGTTCTGCCTCTAGAGTGGCATTCCATGACATTAATAGAAAATCCTTCTTTCCCACCCCTCCCCATCTTGAAATTTTCTTTTTTAGGATGTTGGTTCCTGCAAACAAGAACTGACCCTATCACCTCTGCCTCACAGTGGGTAACTATATCATACATCTCTTGAAAGGGAAAATATCCATGTCAGTTTCTTTCACAGCAGAAGAATGGCTGCTTTTGAATGGGGAGGAAAGAAGACATTTTTCTTAATATCCTTTTTGTCCCATCTCTAAAATGTATAAGTATTTTGATTTAGTTTTAATTTTTCATTTAGACTTCAGCAACTCTCCTTTTGAATTGCTGCCCGAAACCTTACTTTGATTTCAGAAACCATATCTAATTTAATATAAACTGCTAACTTTAAAAGAAGAGGTAAATTTGCATTTACACTTAGACACTTTCTAAAAACAGGGTGAACTTAATTGAAAATTTTCAGTGTTGTTAAGCTATTGTTATAGTAGCTGCCCTATAGTTGCAAAAGCAAAAACTATAAAAACCCATCCCCCTAGCTACTTTATCCAGATAACCTGGATTTAATAAAGCTAATAGTATAAAAAATGTGTGTGTATGTGTGTGTGGTATGTATGTGTGGGGGAGAGAGTACTTAATTCATAAAAAGTTCTGGAAACGGCCGTTCTAGGTTCTTGTCGATTTTACTAAAGTCTCGTGCACATGTGAAGTGCCCTCTCTGAGTTTAAGGTTTGGTTAATACTGGTATATTTTTATAAGATTGAAATTGTGTCCCCATCTTTAACTTAAACATTTTCATTATCAGGGTCAATGTGCTAGAACTGAATCATAACATTTTTAGGCACAGATGGAAAGAAATGTTTTTGGCTCCTTGAAAATGTGTGTGTGTGGTGAGGGGAATAGATCCACAAAAGCATGTATGTACTTACAAACCAAGCTGTAGAGATCAAGAGAAGAACTTAAGTGTTGATCTCAAGATTTCTAAATTGTCAAGATTTACATGGCATTGTGGTGGAACTAGTTAACACTTAGAGCTTTTGGTATGTAATAACTATTTGCTATGGACTGATAAAATGTTTCAGAGGATTGTGTTCTTAAATTTT
Organism: Sciurus vulgaris; assembly: GCF_902686455.1. NCBI lineage: Eukaryota > Metazoa > Chordata > Mammalia > Rodentia > Sciuridae > Sciurus > Sciurus vulgaris. The sequence goes on from NC_136473.1 coordinate 60,661,816, forward strand.
GGGGTTTTTTTTGTTTTTGTTTTTTTAACTGCCTCTCAGATTATATTTAGTAGTTTCAATTTCTTCGCTTTATTATTTCATTAAAGTATAAAAACTTCAGGTCTCTGATATTTATTTTCACTTGTTCTACTAATTATTTACAGAACACCCTTTTGTTGACTTTTATTTTATAAATGTGTGGTATATTAAATGTCTTTAAATTTTTTGTTCCATTGAAACTACATTAACTTTGATTTGCCTTACTGGGATTTTTTTTTTTTTTTTAAATACACTTTTTTTCATGTCGGTGCACAGCACTTAACCAGTCATTTGTATTCCTTTCTTTCAACCTAATAAACAGAATGAGTAACTAATTATTGGTGTATTACCTCTCCTAATATCCATTAATCTGAGTGTTCAAATAGTTATTATGTTTACCTAAAATAACTGATTTGCTGAACTTCACTTCCATGTATTTACCTAGGGTTTGTGAATGAATTCCAAGAAGCAATGCTCAGCCTGATGGGGTGTTTTTGCTTTTGGAACTGGGGATTGAACCCAGGGGCAATTTACCACTGAATCACATACATACCCAGCCCTTTTTATTTTTTGAGACAAGGTCTTCCCAAGTTGCTGAGGCAGGCCTCAAACTTTCCTTCAACTTCCTAAGTCACTGGGATTATAGTTGTCCACCACCACATGTACAGCTGTGCTGGGATATCTTTTTAAGGGTCATTGTGCAATAATGGATAAACATAGAAGAATTTTAGAAGCATTGCATCTTAAAGTAATTATATGCCTTATTTTGTAAAAAAAAAATAAAAAATTACATCTGAACTTACGTATTTAAGCATTGAATATGTTGATTAGTTCCTGTTTGAAATGAGAACCCATTTCATAATTAATAGAATTATATAGCTTTCTGAAGATTTCCTTGGAAGTGTTCTCCTAAAAACTTTCTTGGAGAAAGCATTCAATGTGTACAGACATATGGTAGATTTGTGTTTTTGAAAAAAAAAAAAAATCCCCCATCAGGGCAAATTATTACAGAAGAAAGATTTCAGATTTTTATAGCTAAGGGTAGACAGCTGTATAATAAAAGGAGGTTCAAATGTAAAAGTTATTACTTGGCAGTCAAGTAATGGCGAGTCTGCTAAGGATAACAGATCCACTGATGGAACAGTGAGTAGCAGTGCCTCCGTAGTCCTGCTCAATGCTGGGAAAGTCATGGTTTGCAGCTTCCTCTGCACAGGCAAGAGAAGGGAGTTTTTCTGCTTGTTTTCTTTAAGTATATCTACTTTGATGACAGAATTAGCTAGTTTAGTCAGATCCCAGCACCAGGTACAGAAATTGTCCCAGCCTTAACAAACCTGAGTAGACTCATACTAAAAACAACCTAGCCGGAAGCAGTGACACACTGCAGGAGGACCACAATTTCAAAGCCAGCCTCAGCAGTTTAGCAAGACCCTGAGCAACTTGGTGAGACCGTCGCAGAAATAAAGGGCTGGGGATGTGCCTCAGTGATTAAGCACCCCTGGGTTCAATCCCAGGTACCAAAAAATAATTCCCTTCTAAGTACATAAATAAAAGAAAAATCTATAGTCACATCATGTAATGATTTCTACAGAATTTTTTTCACCAGAAAATACTGAGGAAGATTCAGTGAAAACAAATAATTCCATCATCTTATTACTACTTCCATTGGTCTTGTCTGTTGGTTTTGTGGCAGTGAGCTCTTTTCCCTCAAACTCAAATTAATCTAACGTGAACTTGTAACATATGAAACAGTATTGTAATCCTATAGTTTAAATTATTAAACTGTAAGTATGTAATTAGAGCTTAATGTGGGAAACACAAAAGGACAAGTTTTAATTTTTCTTCCTATTTGTGGCTGCTTTCGTCACTCTATTACAAGTTGATTCAACTCTGTACATGAGTTCCTCACATACAACGTAAGTCTTTTTAAATTCTGCAGCCTCAGAAAAAATCTTTAAGACAGTTTGCTGTGGTATATGGTGATAGACCATATTTAGGATTCAAATTAACAAATATGCAAAATGTTCCTCATTTAAGTCCTTTCCTACCTGTTTTGAGTATAGTTAAATGAATTGGACTGGGTATGTGACTCGGTGGTAGAACACTTGCCTAGTATGTGCACAAAGGCCTTGGGTTTGATCCCCAGCACCATGGGAGTTAAAAAATAAAAAAGGAACTATACATTGAATTGGAAGTTGTATTTTACCCTATTTCCAAATATTGAATAATTTCCCCTTGTAGCTGAAAAACACCAATGATCCTTGATTTTATTATCAAAAACTTTTAAAACTCTGAAAGCCCTTTTACAAGGACAGAACAGATACACTTTTAATGGAAAACAAAATACATTGGTTCTTAATGCTATAGCTTGAAAAGGGGTTGAGGGGAGCTTTAACATGCCTGAAACTTTCCCTGGAAAGTACGTTTAATTGGACCCTTGCCCCAGTATTGGGTTTACATAAAAAGACCTTTTCAGTGTCTATTGTCTACAAAGAAGACAGCAACTAATTTGGTTTTAATTTGTTTTATAGATTTAGTAAGTTTTCAGGTAAGGGACTTATTAGTGCCAGGCACAATGCTAGGCATTTTATATACAGTATTTAATGTAAACTGCTACCTTAGGCCAGGCACTGTGTTACACACCTGTAATCCCAGCTCCTTGTGAGGCTGAGGCATGAGGTTCCCAGCCTGGGCAACTTTGCCAGACCCTAACTCAAAATAAAGAGTTGGAGATGTAGGTGAGTGGTAGGGTGCCTCTGTAAGCTTAAAAGTTGCTCACTTTTTTTTTAGGAGATGAATTCAAGATTAAAGAAATAACCCTTGTTTGATGCCAAAACCTTTTAACCCCTAAATCCAAGTATATCTGACTCAACTGGGGGCTTTTTTAAATTTTAGATTTCTAAGCCACATTGCAGATTTGGGCAGGGGCAGGGGTTGCCAAGAAATGAACTCCAGGGCACTTAACCACTGAACCACATTCCTAGCCCTTCTTTAAAATTTTGAGACAGGGTCTTGCTAAGGTCCTGAGGCTGGCCTTCAACATGCAATCCTCCTGCCTCAGCTTCCCAAGTCACTGGGATTATAAACATGTGTCACCTTTCAGATTTTGAGTCAAAGGAGAGATAAGGAATTGTTTTAACATCCCAGGTAATTTTATGGTGTCAGCCTGGTACCAGTCCACTTATTATTGTTTGAACACCATAACCCTATGCTATATTACTTCAGTGATGAGGTAAAAAATTAATAGCAGTAGCAAATGAGGTAGTTTCAATACCCACATTAATTTCACACATACACATATTGTACAATTTAAGTGACAGGTATTCATTTGAGCTATTATGCTGGGTATTGAACTATAGTCACTATGAATAAGCCACTTTATATGTGTAGTCATATGAATATCAGGGAAGCTTTGGGGGCAAATACGCTAATTCCCATTTTAACAATGAGGGAAATTGGATTTTTAAAAAGCTGGTATGAAGCTGAGATTCAAAATGAAGTTCCTCTGAACTCATGTTGTTACTACCACACCATACATTGTTCCCTTGGTCTAGGGAACTGGAAATAGCCACTCGGAAATTTTTTTTTTGGTTTTTTTTGTTTTGTTTTGTTTTTTTGCGGTGCTGGGGATTGAACCCAGCCAGGGCCTTGTGCTTGCAAGGCAAGCACTCTACCAACTGAGCTATCTCCCCGGCCCTCTTTTTTTTTTTTTTTTTTTTTTATAATAAAAAAAATTTACTTAGAAGCATTCAGAATGTCACCAAAACAGCTGCAATTTTTTTTTGCAATTACATAGTGATATTCAGTTAACAGAACAACAGTTATTTTGTATGAGCTGCATCAGAAGCAACTGAAGATGAAAAACTAGTGTCCCCATACATAACTAATTTGTGCTGTGCACCAACAAGAATGTGCTTTAAATTTTCATGCCAATTCACAACCCCCATACTGTAACAGGCAAGGTATTAAAAATACCACCAGGAGAGGGCTATCTAAAGACACATTCCATAGTGTGTTAACTATACAAAAAAGACTACAGTTTAAAAACAAAGCTTACACAGCCTTACGTTTCAGTTTTCCTCTTTAAAAGGAGTGAGTGGGTGTACAGGGGATTAAATGCTTTATAGACGAGAAAAACTGAGCTAGAACTAACGTATTCATCATCATCCTTGTCTTCCTCTTTTTTCAGCCTTGACAACTGCCTTTTTTACCACATCAGGTTTTCCTTTAGCTTGGTAGACAGCAATATCCTTTTCACATTTTTTCCTTCAGCTTCGCAGCTTTCTTTTCATAAGGCTTCTTGTCACCTGCTGCAGTGTTATTCCACATCTCTCCCAATTTGTAACATCACCAATGGTTAGGCCAGATGTTCTTTGATTTTGGGGGCAATACACAGAAAAGGCGGCCAATGGTCACCTCTTGGCTACATTGGGATCCTTGAACAACTTTTTTGTTTCCCCTTTAGGAGGGATATGGGTTTTCATTCCTCTCTTGTAACAGGCCTTGTCCACCTTTGTCATGTCTTCAAATTTTCCTTTTTCTTTAACAGACATGGTTTTCCACCTCTCTGAGCACTTCTTAGAAAACTCTGACTGAAGCATCTGGGTGCTGCTTCTTGTGCTCCTCCTGGCAAGTTTGCACAAAGAATGCGTATGATGACCTTTTGCCTCTTGGCTTCTTAGGCTCTCCTTTGCCCACGGTGTTTTTCCTCAGCGAAGCAGAGTCGCCCAGCATCCATCTGGCTCTCACCCTGACACTGTCTGTGGAGCTCAATGTACCACAATAGCTGTGAGAGTAAGAACCAGACACCTGGAAATTTTGACTTAAAACTTGTCAAAGATACTTGAAAAAATTAAGGCCCCACTTTCCTGATTCTGGTTAACTGTTCTTTTCATAGAAAATGACACTTGAAATTCAAGGGACTTTTCTCCACATAATTAAAGCAATCAAATTTTTATAGAGGGGGCTGGGGAGATAGCTCAGTCGGTAGAGTGCTTGCCTTGCAAGCACAAGGCCCTGGGTTTGATCCCCAGCACCGCAAAAAGAAAAAAAAAAAAAAAAAGTATAGAGGAAAAGCTCCAAAAGAAACTTGAATGTCTTGACATTGTCTAGTAAATTCATAGAATACTAATTGAAATAATAGGTTTTGTAGTCATCAGACCTGAATATAAATCCTGTCACTTAATGTATGTCTTTAGAGAAGTTAACATGTCAAAAGTTAGTTTCCTCATCTATTAAAAAAAAAAGTGTCTACCAAACAGCATTGTATTGTGTGAGAATGCACCTAGTAAAACTACATTTTTTTTTTTTAAAGAATGGCTTTAAATCACCAGAGGGGATGCAGTTAGCAAAATCTGGAATGTTATAGATTCTACGCAATAAATGTGATTACTTAATGTTGGGTAACCCAGTTCTTAAATCACAAGGAAAAAGGAGAAGGCATCTAAAAAGATTGAGACTTCAAGCATTAACTAAATGAACAGACTTTGTTGGGATCTAAGTGTGAACAACAGTAAAATTTTTGAGCCACTGGAGAACCTGAGTACTGATTGGGTATTTGATACTAAGAAATTGATTGTGTATGACATTGGTACTATGATTGTTTTTTGTTGTTGTTCTTTTTAGTTATACATGATAGTAGAATGTATTTTGACATACACATGTGGAGTATAGCCCCATTTTATGGTTGTATATGTAGAGTTATACTAGTTGTGTATTCATATATGAACATAGGAGAGCTATGTCCATTTTTTTCTACTGTCTTGGTTATGTGTGTTTTAAGAACATGTATCTTACAGATACATACCAAAAGATTACAGGTGTAATGTCTGGAATTTGCTTCAAAGCAAGATGGGGCAGGGAACGCACTATATTATGAATAAAATGTGTTGATTAACCAAGTTCCTGTTTTGGTGCCAGCCTCTTGTCCCAAGAGTACATGGTTCTTAAAATAATGGATGTTAGATGAGATTGAATCCACTGAGTCAGCAACAAAGGGCATTCTGATCAAGCACAGGGCCCTGAAACATAAACCTGGAATAAGAGATAGCTGGAGAGTGATGGTTTACTAGTGTGTAACTCAGAATCTTACTATGCCAGTGTTGGGGGATGTAGCTCAGTGGTGAAGCACATTTTACTATGTACTTTCTGTATCTGACATACACAGTGCTCCATTAGACAACAGGAATGCAACATTTTGACTAGATTCTAATGTTTAATAGGAACTGATATATGAAACCAAGATTTCTCCACAGCAGACATAACAAAGCAAATACATGCAGAGGAAGCCAGTCAAACTTACATCTCAGCTAGCTGATTCTAACTCCCCACCTACAGACTTCCCCACCCATCCTCAAAAGGAAAGCAATTAAAAGTAAAAGCAGCCTTTACGAAAGAACTTTATCTAAAGAGCAACTTGAGTGCAGTACCAAGTTAGCTCTATGATTATTACTGTGATAGTTGCAGTTCAGAATGACAACCCTAAGGCTTTGAATGACCCTCAGTCATTAGCTAAAAGTTGGTTTCTGCCTTTCAAAATATTCATTAAAAGTGTGGCTTAAATCCAAGACTTCACAGACAGACCCTTAGCAAACCTGAATAGACATTCTTTGAATAGTCTTGTTAACTGAAGCTTCATTATACCAAAAATACTTCAATCTTTTACACTGCATAGCAAAACAGTATATTTGGTTTAAAGTACAAACACTCAGGTGGCAGAGATCTAGGTGATAGGTATAGAATTTAAAATTAACTTCCTCTATCTTACTATCTATTTCTATATACTTGAACAAGTTAGTCTAGATTCTGGGGGACAACAAATTGCATCGAGTGCATGTACTTTTCACAACCCCTCTGACAAAGTATTACTTGGGAGCAAAGCTGATTTCAACAGTTGAAGTGGACCAAATAGAGCAGTTTTCTTTCCTAACCTAGCAGGTATTAGAACTTTCTATTTTGCAAATAACTGCCTTGAAAACAAAGATGGCGATGGGCTTTGATTATGTTGCTCCATTGCTTAAAGGACATTAGTTAAAGTTCTTGCTGGAAGAGCAAGAGAACAACACAATCAGTTACTTGTTACTCAATAACCATTTATTGTTTCTGTGTTCAAGGCACTGTATTAGGTGCCAAAGGAGAAAGGATGAAAATACAAATATGAATAAGAATGGACTCTGCCCTCCAGGAGCGTACAATCTAGTAGGAGAGATTAATTGCGTATGATAAGTATCACAGGACATAAAGTACTGCAGGAAGCTTTCTTAGCTCTCAACCTCAAAGTTAGACCAGGCCAGAGAAAGCTGATTTGAACTCATTCCATTGTCATCTGTGTGGCAGGCATGAAAAGGCAGCTGAAAGGACCTGCTAGGCTCTGATGAACTGAGCTTCATCTTGGATCTTGGTTTCCCAATTCTCTCCACTGAGGTTCCAGTGATTAGCAACAGTGCGTGCTATCACTGAAAGAATGGAAGGAAAACAGCAAGGGACAATGACAACAGGAGCTCCCCATGGCAGTCTGTACTGGCTGGGCCCTCAGTACTGCGTTTATAGAGGGACGGTAGAGGGGTAAGGGAGAGCACTGGACTAAACATCAGGATTTTCAGATGCTTATACTTAATGAAATCCTGGGCAATCTCTAGGTCTCAAGTTTTAAGATGAAATTAAATGATTTCCAAGTTTCTCTGCAACTCTCAAAAAAAAATATATAAAATTAACCTTTAGCATCTTAACCACAGCTATGTATTAAAGTCAGGGCTTTTGTCCCTTTCTTTTCATCTTTTGTAGAGGAGCCCTGAAAAAAATAAAAACTAGAGTGATTCCCCTAAACCCCTTTCCTGATTTTGTTACAGACAAGCAATACAAAAAAAAGGAAGGATTTTTATATTTTTAACTAGTTAGTGCTTCAGAAGTAAAGCACTCAGGCTAGGATTGTAGCTCAGTGGTAGAGCGCTTGCCTCGCATGTGTGAGGCACAGGGTTCGATCCTCAGCACCACATAAATAAAATAAAGGTATCATGTCCATCTACAACTAAAATAAAAAATAAAAAAAAAAAAGTAAAGCACTCCTGGTTCTTTGCTATGAACAGGCACATGTTTGCTCAGCCCCAGCACCTTGTGCCTCATGTAGAATTGCAGCCCAAAAGTTCTCAACTATTTGGGTTTCAGTTTGGGTTATTAAGAATACTTGAGGGCTGGGGATATAGCTCAGTTGGTAGAGTGCCTGCCTCGCAAGCACAAGGCCCTGGGTTCAATCCCCAGCACCAAAAAAAAAAAAAATACTTGAATGAAAAGATGAAAGATTTTGATCAAAAGTTCTCCACTCCTTTGAGCTACTTTAAGTATACCATTTGTCTCAGTTTTCAGGATTTAAATTTCTGCAACAGCTTCATTGCTTTAAAAAGCTTGAGCAAAAACATTGAGAGGCACTGACAGGGAGAGGGATTGTGTTTTAAACAGGTGCCTCCAAGGGAAAAAGGTAAGAAAGAGATGCAAGCAAAGTAACTTCTGTTACAGCTTCTTGGCCCTTTGCCTGGCAGAAATACAAGATTACCACAAGGAGAATTTGTCACCCTTTAGAGGCCAGCAGGACCAAGTTTACTTTGCCTCCATTTCCCTATTCCTTTCATGTGTTGCCAAAGCACCACTTCTATCCCTGAAACATGGTCTGTTTGCACAGGGAATTTAGCTTAGTGGCTCCCTTGCTTCTACCAAAGCTACGGCCGAAAAGTCCACACATTAAATCTTTTGGGGACCACACACCTTGTTCAGCTACCCAATTATCTCATGTCAGAATAAGTAATCCCTTTGGACTCTGCCATAGAACAGTCATGTTTTGCCTAAATGCCAATGCTTAAGGTAGCAACATTAAAGCATAAACTAGGCCTGAATGAACCACCAGGCTCATTTGACACCATGAGAGCTGAGAGACAGCTTGGGGGTGACTGCTCTCAAAGTGACAGGGTTTACAAACAGTGCCAAGAAACTGAGTTCTGTTAGATATTGCTATGAGCACAAAATGGCTTGTATTGGTTCTCAGTTCACAAAGTGGTCAGTGCATTAGAACAGAAGAAATGCAGTTAATCCTGGCACCAAGCAGAGCATTAGGAGGCTCGATTTCACTGACAAAGAACAATTCTTCCTGCTTATAATCTGATGAGTATCTTCTCACCTCTCCAAACCCATTAAATCAAAAGAGATCAAAAACAGTTGAATCAATTGCAATACAAAAATAAGACCCTGCAAGCACCAGGGGGATTGGATAAGTTTGAGGGTGATTATGGAGGCAGTAGCTTTTAAATGAAAGCTCCTGATAAAATCTTGTTTTTTTATTTATTTTCCCATTCTATAAGCAGGAATTACATTGTACCTGGGCAAATGGCTTATAAGGTTTCACAAATTCTGCAAAGAAATAAAAAATTTTTGAAATGCCATTTTCTATTAATATTCTTGTAGAAAGACTTTTTAGCTGACAATCCCATAAATCTTTAAGACTACTATTATGAAGTTGCCACAATATAGGCAAAAAAGGGTATGTAACTTTTTTTTCTTTTGTTCAGATTAACAGTGTTGTTTTATCCTCTGACTTTTCAGTAGACTTGAAGACAGTCTGGCTCATCTATTAATATTCCCTTTAAGGTGTGTCCTTTATTTCTTTGGCATGCAAGGCTGATAGGGCAGTCCTACTTCTACATACAAATAATCTTCTTCAACACTCAGATGATAAAAAACACCTTCGTGTGTTGGGGTTCAGGCTAATGTTGAGAACCAGAAATCTACAAAAACTCAATTCATGTTTTTTAAATATTTTATATGGTAAAAATACAGCAAAAATAGTATCTTGTTCAAAGACGAAAATATATACTGCTATGGTCACGGTTCTAAGGATGATGTAAGTAGTCTCTGGCTCCTCAACTGTGCACTGTACTGTAGGTTAACTCCAACCACAGCTTCTCCGGCTTCAGTCATTTATCAAAGCTAAAATCATACTGTGGAAAGAAGAAATTAATGTTACTAATGTTTCCTTAGGAATGTTCTTCCTACAATCTGGTCTATCCAGATTTACATCCCTGAGGTTCATCAGGGAACATTCATCTAGTAGAAGACAATCATGTTTTACCCAAAGGGAAGAATATTCATAGTAGGGACTCTTGGTGTCCTAATTTTTCACTAAATAGTAGCTAACTGGGAATGAAGGTGGGGTACAACCTAAAAACAATATGGGAGTATATGTTTAAAAAAAAAAAAAAAGAGAGAGCGCCTATGTGCAGGGTGGTGAATGACCTTTAATTATCTCACCAGATCTTTGCACAAGCTATCGCTATGCCTCGAATCCCTCTGCCCTGCCTGCCCCTCCCCGCTACAAACATACATACTTGGACTTCATGACTGGGCTCTGGAGCACCTCCTGTGGAGGCCAGCCTCAGCCCAGAGCAGTTGCTTGGCTTCTTCCACAGCTCATCATCTTGCATGCTTTGATCTATAAGCTCCTCCAAAATGAGAGCAAGATCCTAGCACCTGCACTTTCCTGTCCTGTATGACACCCTAGGACTGCAATTGTGAAGCCCAGAGTTCTCACTGCAGGGATTCTGCACTGCTCCTTTGTGTCACTCAGTGCTTTACAGTGTGTGACACATAGCAATCACCCAATAAATAATCTTATAAAATCACCTCAGTTGAACAATGATAAAAAACAATCCTTCCCTTTTATCTATCAGGGATCAGCCTAGCTCTGCTGAGATTAAATGACTTAACATTCACAAAAATACCCTTATGTTACTAATGATATAAATGGTTAGTTCTCTAAATTTAACCCTATTAAGTATACACAATGCACAGCACAGATTAATAGTAGTCGCTGGTATTTCTGAAAGATTTTTGAGTATTTACTATACATCAATATAAATCTAAGGGCTCTACATGTACCATCTCATTTAGTCAACACTACAATTCAATGAGGTAGGTATTAGATCCCATTTTCCAATGAGAAACTGCACAGAGAAGTGAAAAATCTTGCCCCAAGTCACACAGGAAGTGGTAAAGCCCAGCACCTAACCAAATTCCAAATGCATTGATTCCACCGTTCTCTAAGAAAGCTGAACTTTTTTTTTCCAAAACTCTAATTCTATTTAACAAGCCCTGAATGTCTTCTATGTGCAAGGTATCATGCCAAGTATGGCAGGCAACAGATACAGAAGAGAAGCATTAGAAAATCCTTGTAGTAAAAGCTGTTAATTTGATAATAAGATCACTTAATAAATAGCAACCAAAAGCAAAAGAAAAAGTGCTATAAGGTCATATTCTAAAACAATTATCTTTCATCTTCATCCTGTAATTATGAATGACATTAAAGATGGGATAATAGCAATGTAACTGAAAATGACAAGCTGAGAGGGAAAAAGAAAGGAAGAAAAGAGAGACAAAGAAAGGATGCAGCTGCCCAGGCAAACCAGTTATACAGGTTGCTTCTCTTTCATTCAGTTGTAAAGAACCATATCTTAAAATTACTACTACTATTTTGGTGCTGGGGATTAAACCTAGGACCTTTCACAGGCTACCACTCTACAACTGAGCTACAGTCCCTTTAATGGCTTCCCGAATCCTCTAACCTATTTCCCATTGCTTTAAATTCAATAACCAAGACAAAGAAACTCTTGCACATTTTTAAATCCTAAGGCTTCAGGTCTTAGGGATTGCTCCCCAATCCTATGTTTATTTCCAAAAGCCTATCTATAACATGGTCCCAAGAAAGCTCATACTACCAATATGCAGGGAATGTCTGCTCAAGTTTACTCTCCAACAGTGTGAAACCTTCAGGGGTAGGGAGAATGAAAAAAGGATAACCTTAGCTACACCAATTCCAGCTTGGTTTTTTGCTTCTGTTACTTCAGAAACAAATATAAGGAAACAAACATAAATGATGGTAAAGATACCTTCCCGTAGTTTGACCCAAAAAAGTAATAAAAAGGAAAATAGATGCATCATTGTATTCTTCATGTTTGTTTTCTTTTTTGAGATGAGGTCTCACTGTGTTGCCCAGGTTGGCCTCAAACTCCTGCCTTTGCCTCTGGAGTAGCTTGAACTACACGGCACACACTACTAACAGTTTGTTTTCTTAATATTAAAATTCTTTGACCTTTAATTTCATCTTTAATACCTAGATTAAAAATTAAGGGACTGGAGAGAGAGCTCAGCTGGTAGAGTGCTTGCCTCGTAAGCCCAAGGCCCTAGGTTCAATCCCCAGCACCTCAATAAAAAAAATTAGCATATTAGCACTAAGGTAGGGCACAAGAACCAGAAACTGATAGCAGTGCACTTCTTTTGCCCTAGTTTTTAAAATAAAAAACAAAAAAGTAAATAAGATGAATGGTAGAAAGGAAACCATCTGAACTTATTTTTCTTTTTCCTTTTTTTTTGTTTTTCAGTACTGAGGATCAAATCCAGGCTTCATGCATGCTAGGCAAACACTTTGATACTGAGCTACATCCCAGTCCTAAACGTTTTTTGGACTAGGGGTCGAACTTCTGAGCTACACAGACCCCAGTCCTTTTTATTTTATATATTGAGACAGGGTCTTATTAAGTTGCTGAGGCTGGCCTCAAACTGTCAATCCTCCTGTCTCAACCTCCCAAGTCATTGGGATTACAGGCATGTACTACCACACCCAGCCCTGAACTCTAATTTTAATCTATTATTTGCTATTGGGTAGATTCAACACATTAAAGGATGTCCATAAGGCAGCCTTGTCAGGCAGAGGCCAAGATGGCTATGACTTTAAACTATTTCAGATAAAACAGCATTATCTCCATATAATTTCTAATTATCAGGAATCTTGCAAGTGGTAGCTTAGTTCAGTACAAATTTTTCCTAAATAGTACTTATGCTTATGAAAAAATTAAAATTTATCAAGGGCTAGGGGGTGCATCTCAGTGGTAGAACACTTACTTAGCATGTATGAGACCATGCATTCAAGGCCCAGCACCACAAAAAAATAAAAATTTTTTAAAAAGGAGAAAAAGTAGGAATTATCTAAAGACTCAATACAAAAGTTAAGGCCGATTTCTAGTTTCCTACAAGTTTAATCAAATCATACAGGGGCATTTTTTCTCCCTCCCCTTTACTCTGTTCTATGAGTCTATGATAGATAAAGGAAAATGTAGTATGTTCATCTCTAAAACATAAGGGAATAAATTTAAGTTTTAAACAGGACTACAGGGCTGGGGTTGTGGCTCAGTGATAAGAGTGTTTGCATAGCATGTGTGAGGCACTAGGTTCAATCCCCAGTACCACATGAAACTAAATAAACCAAATAAAGGTATTGTGTCTATCTACAACTAAAAATATTTTTAGAAAGCAAAACAACAAAACAGGACTGAATAAGGCTTCCAGTACGTGAGTCAATTCTTCATATTAATTCTTACTTCCTTATAACTAGAAAACATACAATTTTATCAGAACAAACCATTTAGAATAAAAGAAAATCAGCATCATACCTAAATTCCTTACTGCCAAGAAAGATCAGCCCAATTTGTATAAGTTGTTGAGAGCTGCTGCCAATAGTATAACTCCCCAGAGACCCATAAGTGGGATGGTCTTTGGGGGTACATATATTAATGCTTGTAATAGGTGAAACCTACTACAAGTAAAACCTCACAGCTGAACAACAGGGCAGAACAGCCAAGAGAGTTTTAAGCATGTTGATAGACTAAGGAATAACTACAGTATCACAGAGTAACTCTACTCCAGACAAGATAAAATGCCAATTCCATAATACACATAAAAGAATCTACACAGCCATAACTCATCCATCAAAAGCAGACATGGCATTGAAAAAGATGCCAAGAGAACTTTAAACTCACCTATAAAGATACATAAAGAAACAGAGCAAGTGGAAACCAAGCTTGATCATGGCTTCTTTCATGTGTGACTTCAGTTGCCCTCGATTATGTATTTCTGTTGGGTCAAACACTCCCATGTTGCCACTTGGCACCATAATGAACCTGATAAATTAAAGGACATACACATTAGAAGGAAAATCAATTGTTAGCACAAATATTGAAAAAAAGTAACCAATAATAACTTTTAAATGTGAACCAATCATTGCAGCTTTTAATTCAAATCAAATATAACCAGAAATGCTGTCATGGGCTTCCACTTAGTTTTCCTTTAGAAATTATAATACTGTTAATTTTTGGTGTAATTTTTTATCCTCTGAAACAAATACAGTAACATTCTAAAGCGGAAACGTTTTATGCACTGAGACCCTTTTATCCATCTCCTGCAGAAGATTACTAAACCATCCATGACTACCAGTCATCCCTATAGATCTTTTCCAGTAGACACAGATTAATGTAGGCTCTAAAACCAAACCAATTTTATCAAGTTCTCAGAAACTTCTTTATAGGAATTTGGGAATTAACAAAACTGGATTACTTTGAAAGTGTCTGGGTTTCAACATCCAGATTATGCCATCTGTGTAACATACATGTTCTAAACCAGTGTTGTTTATGATCTTCTGGCTCTCATGTCTAAGCCTCGAGGACAATCTTGGTTTTCTCATTCTTGTCATTCTTTGGAGTATTCCAAGTACAGTACACTCTAATAAAAAACTGTAACTACAAACAAAGAGGGCTTATATTTTCAGACTTTTGATCATTCTTAAAGGAAAATTACACTCAAAGCAATGAAAAAACATTTCACAAGCCTTTAGACATTACAAGTAAACATCACATGAAAATTTGTGCTTTGACCACAAAACTGAGACATGTAATTGGCATTTGCCCAATAATCCAAAGTGAAATTCCAAAACTCTAAAATTTATACTGATTTAATAAAGCATTTTCATGGAGAAAGAAGGCTGTTTACTTTTTTTGAAAAAATTTTTAACTGCCATGACACAAACACTAAAGAAACTGTACTTACCGATATATATTCCATGTAGCAACAGGTAAGTTGAGAAGGAATATGAACCAGTGCAATGAAACAAGCATTAAAACGGTGACAATGGTATGGCCAATCAATTCTGGAATCACCCACTGCAAGGGAAGAACATATTATGTCATGCCCGCTGCTATGTCTTTCCTAACTATACATGTTATTTGAAACTAAATCAATGAATGTACAAAAGAGAGTTTACAAGCTAATATTTCAAGATTATTTTTAGACTCAGATGTCCCAGATTTGCATAGTGTTGACCTCATGCAAATGCATCAGGGAGCAGCTTAAAAATAAAGCATTTAAATTTCAATTGTGTTTTATCCTAAGCAAAGGCTTAAAGTCAATCATTAAGCAGATTTAAATGCTAACTAGAGAAAAAATAAGAGCATTATTTATTTTCTATTCCAATATCTATGCTAAAGCCTCTTACTCTAATTTGGGATGGTTAATATGCATATTCATGTTACCTTCTAAATCAGAAAATCAATCTTGAAACATTTTCCTATCTCCAGAATCCTTTAAAAATTACAATATCAGACCCTTACAGCAGTAGCTTTTAAACTCTGGATTCTTTTTTCTTGTCTTTTCCTCCTTCCTTCCTTTCACTCATTCATTCGTGTGGCACTGGGGATTCAAACCAGGGCACTTTACCACTGAGCCACATCCCTATTCCTTTTTAATTTTTATTTTAAAACAGGGTCTTGCTGAATTGCCCAGACTGGACTCACACTTGCAATCTACCTGCCTCAGCCTCCCACATCACTGGGATTATAAGTATGTGCCCCTGCATCAAGCTTAAACTCTGGATTTCTTATGGTGGGCTATACCCATCTTTGTTTTACACACAAACACTTACCTGAAACAAGACTTAGGCTGTAAGATTTAATCTTATTATGTTTGGTTTAATGACTTTTAACCAAGTCCTCTGTTCTGTCACTTCCCTCAAGAATATGCCTTATACCTAACTTGTTCTAAGAATAAGAAAAGACCAGGCTTCTATCCCCCAGGAGCTTGGAAGATTCTTCTCTGGAGTAATTTAATAACTCAAGAAAAAAACACCTTACAGCAGTGGTGCATGCCTCTAATCCCAGTGACTCAGGAAGAGAAGGCAGGAGGATCAAAAGCTCGAAGTCAGTCTCAGCAACTTAGTGAGACCTTGCCTCATATAAAAATAAAAAGGGCTGGGGATATAGCTCAGTGGTAGAGCACCCCTGGATTCAATCCCCAATACAAAAAAAAAAAAAAAGAGGGGATGATAACATCAAAGAAAGAATACTAGAGAGGCTGGGAATATAACTCAGTAGTAGAATACATGCTCAGCATGCACAAAGTCCTGTGTTCAATACCCAGCACCAAAGGAAAAAGAAGACTACAAAAAAAATGTCCCAGTTGAAAGAGTCTATCACATGTCCAAAACTATGAAAAAGGACTAAACAAAGATACCCAAAGGCATACCACTATAAACTTTGAAAACACTAAGGATATTCTAGAACTTCCATGGAGAGGACAGGGGGTAAACAAGAGATCACATAAAAAGAATAAAGGGGCTGAGGATGTATTTCAGTGGTAGAACGCGCTTGCCTACCATGCATGAGGCCCTGAGTTCAGTCCACAGCACTGCAAAAAGAAAACAGTAAGATATCAAATTGTGTGAGCTGGGGTTGTGGCTCAGTGGTAGAGCGCTTGCCTCGTACATGCAAGGCCCTGGGTTCAATTCTCGTCACCACATAAAAATAAATAAATAAATAAAATAAAGATATTGTGTCCATCTACAACTAAAAAATATTTTTAAAAAAGAAGAAGAAATCAAATGATGTAATCCCAAAGGCTCAGAAGGTTAAGGCAGGAAGATTGCAAGTTCAAAGTCAGCCTCAGCAATTTAGCAAGGCCCTAAGCAACTTAGCGAGCCATTGTCTCAAAATAAAACATAAAAAGGGCTGGGGTGTGGCTCCATGGTTAAGAGCCCCTGGGTTCCCAGATATCAGACAAAAAAAAAAAGAAACCAAGTGACTTCAGACTTCCCAACTTGGACAACACCAGAAGACCACTAGCAATGTCTTTAAAATTATGAAATTAAAATCTTTTCAACCTAGAACCCTATACTTAATAAATTATCAATTATTATAAATTGTAAGACATTTTCAAATGTGGACATTTCAAAAATTTCCCATGTATTATATGTCAAGAAGTTATTCTAGCAAAATGTAGTAGTAAGCCAAGAAAAAGGAATGCACAATATATAAGAATCAGGGAATCCAGAACGGGAAAAAAATTAACTGACAGGTTATTTTAATATATTTTACCATGTAGAAAATAGTACTAAAAAGCTTTGCAGATGTATCTGAAGACTTAGTAACAGGTAAATAGAAAACTAAAGAAATAAAGTTATGTGTAATTATTAACATTGAAAAAGATACCCAGAAAAAAACAAAAGAAGTATTATCACTATCAACTGAGGTTTAGGAATAAAGAATATCTATATTTTTATAATATAATAGTACATTATGATGTAAACACTGAATATCAATTTAACCCAAAAAGGAAAATGGAGTAATAGGAAAGTAGATGTTTAAGTAAAGGAATGCATAACTAAATCTTTTCTACTATACTGAGAAGTCAATACTTAAAATCGACAAATCCAGAAAGAATAGAGCAAACAAATGAAAGAGAAATAGAGATATAAATGCCAGAAAAAAATAAACTGTCCAAATGTTAAAATCAGTTGCCCCTAAAAAGCAAGACCAGGAAGAGACCACTATTTTTCACTATAAACTTTGCAATACCACTGACTTTAGTTGTGTACACATATAACTTTCATAAAAATGAAAATTAATATTAAAAAACTAATTAAACTTCAAACTCTCTCAGTAGGAGGAACTTTCTCAGTAGAAGAATATGGGTAATATTGAAAGTAGAAGAGGAACCATAAGAAAGAGGGCTGGGAAAAAGGTTGGAGGAAGTGGAGGGCATGAGAAGGTAGACAGGAAGGTAGATATGATCAATACACAACACATGCATGTTTAGAAATGTCACAGTGAAACCCATTAACTTGTAAAATTAATACATGTTAATTTAAAAAACAATACGGGTAACCTTTTCTTTGAATATAGATCTAATTTTTACAAAAGAAAATTCACAAAGTACCAAAAATATTGAGTAAACAAAAATATTGAATAATCCATCTGATAAAAAATATTTTAAAAAGGAGGCGGAATATAGTGTACTAGAAATTTTAACTTTCCATAGTTACACTTTTACAAAAAAATATATAACTTTATTTTCCTCATGGGGGTCAGAGAAACTAAAGTATATGAAAATGAAGACACAAGGAAATTGTTTTTAGGTCAAGCCAAAAGCACCTCTCAAGTATCACATTTGTATCTAAACTTTCATACAGAAAGTTTTTGTCTGCTCATTTTGCAAAATGAATCAGGGACAACTGGTTTCCCTATATAGACAAGTTCTACAGTTCAGAGTATTAGTGCCAGTATAAAGTTCTGACAATACTAAAAGTAAAATGGCCTTAAAACAATCTGGGCTGAGGATGTGGCTCAGTGGTAGAACACTTGCCTTGTACATGTGAGGCACTGGGTTTAATTCTCAGCACCGCATAAAAATACATACCTAAAATAAAGGTATTGGGCTGGGGATATAGCTCAGTTGGTAGGGTACTTGCCTCATAAGCACGAGGCCCTGGGTTCAAATCCCCAGCACCACAAAAAAATAAATAAATAAATAAAAATAAAAATAAAATAAAATAAAGGTATTGTGTCCATCGACAACTAAAAATATATTTTTTAAAAATCTACTAATCTATTCATTTCTGTGCAAGCTACACAAGGAAGGTCTTCTTTCATTCAAAAAAAAAAAAGACAGACGAGTATTTTATCCATTAAGTGGGAAGAAGAGGTTAGGACACAGAAAACAAAAAAATTACTCTCATAATGAACCTTTGCCTAGTTTGAATAATCAGATTGCCTACTACAGACAGAGAGACAAGGAATATGCAGAGTAAAGAAATGAGATTTCAAGTCAAATTTACTAGCATAATTTCATGATCTAAAATATTGCAAAACAGCAATTCTACCAACAGTCTAATGAATACGCACCCTAAAATGAACTCTAAAACCAATATGCATTCTTAAATAAAAGTGCATTTTAATTATAATAATTTTTAATATGGAAAATGAAGAACTGATTTTGATGACAGAAAATGAGCAAAGAAATGTCTTACCTTGTTCAATTTTGAGCAACATGATCTAGCATTAATGTAATCACATTCTAAATCAGACAATGTAATTATCTGATGATCAAGATAAGGAATTATACTTTTTTATAAGAACTAAGAATTTAGGTTTCAGAAAGCAATCCCAGTTGCAAGGCAGAATTCAATATGACTTCAAAAAAATGTATTTTCTTAAAGTTTCTTCATTAGACAAATCAATTTTCTCATTTATGTCCATTTAACAAATTATTTTCACAAATATTCCTTTTTTATGCTCAAATCTAATCTGACCCATGCAAGAACATTTTAGCCTTAATTCCCCAACTGAGAAACAATGGCTATAAGAAATGGAAAATAATAACTATAAAATATTTGAAAGTTAAAAATCTGAGGGCTGAGGATGTAATTCAGTGGTACAGCTGCACAAGGCCCCAAGTTTGAGTCTAAGCTTAAAAAAAAAAATATTAAAGATATTAATTCCCACTGGGAAAAAAGTACTGTTATTTATGATATATCAAGAAAATGTCTTTGAAGACTTAAAATATAAATAAAGAAAACAAGATACAAAACTATGAACACCCCATGGTCACATGTTGGCAATGATTATGTATCAAAACTTAGATTACAGGGCTGGGGTTGCTCAGAAGCAGAGCACTTGCCTAACACATGTGAGGCACTGGGTTCCATCCACAAAAAAATAAATAAATAAAATAAAGATATTGTGTCTGTTATGGTTTGGATGTGCGAAGCTCACTGTGTGAGACAATGCAAGAGGGTTCAGAGAATAATGATTGGGTTGTGAAAGCCTTAACCCAATCAGGGAATTAATCACCAGTGGAACTGAGTGGTAACTGAAGGCAGGTAAGGAGTGGCTGGAGGAGTTGGGGCGTGGCTTTGGGGTATATATTGGTATCTGATAAGTGGAGTCTCTGTCTGCGGCCTGATCACTATGTGAGGTTTCCTTCCACCATATTCTTCTGTCATGAAGTCCGGCTTCACCTTGAGCCCCATGGAATGGAAGCTGCAGTCTATGGACTGAGACCTCTGAAACTGTGAGTCAGATAAATTCTTCCTCCTCTATAGTTGTGTTGGTCAGGTCATGTATTCACAGCAGCAAAAAAGCTGACTAAAACAGTGTCCATCTACAATTGAAAATGTTTTTAAAAAAGTATTAAAAACAAGGGGCTGGAGTTGTGGCTCAGTGGTAGAGCACTTACCTAGCATGTGTGAGGCACTGGGTTTGATCTAAGACCACATAAAAATAAATAAATAAAACAAAGGTATAAAAAAAAAAAAAAAAAAAAAAAAAACTCAGATTACAGCCAGGAGTGGTGACCCACATTTATAATCTGTTACTCAAGAGGTTAAAGCAGGAAGATCGCAAATTCAAAATTAACCCCTGACAATATAGCAAGACCCTGTCTCAAAAAATAAAAAGGATTGGGGATGTAGCTCAGTAGTTGAACACCCCTAGGTTCAATCCCCAGTTATGAGTATGAGTATGGCGGGGGACAGGATTGTGGACAAGGCATGAGGCAAGGTAGATTACATGTTTTTTTCCTTAATGCTTTTCTCTATTTTCCAAACTCTCTATAATAAACATATCTTATATTAGAATTTAGCAAACAAACAAAATTTATAAGTGTTTAGTACAGCTAGGTACAGTGGCACATACCTGCAATCCCAGTGTCTTGGGAGGCTAAACCATGAGGACTGAAAGTTCAAAGCCAGCCTCAGCAATTTAGCGAGGCCCTAACCAACTCAGTGAGATACTCTTTCTAAATAAAATATAAAGAAGGACTGGGGAGTGGCTGTAGCTCAGTGGCAGAGTGCTTGCCTAGCTGTGAGGCACTGGGTTTCATCTTCAGCACCACATAAAAATAAACAAAGGCATTCTGTCCATCTACAACAACTACAAAAAATGTATATATAAATTTTAAAGGCAGGGCTAGGAATGTGGCTCAGTGGGTAAGTGCCCCTGGAATCATTCCCGGGTACCAAAAAAAAAGTTTTTAGTACATATTTACAAATAAAATTTGAGGGACAGATGGACATAAAAGGAAACATCTTCAATTGAATGATATGACATCTGGGATTTACTTGAAAATGTTCCACAAATGTTCCACACTGCTGAACATGGGGGCACATGCCTATAATCCCTGCTACTTGGGAGGCTCAGGCAGGAGGATCACAAGTTCAAAGCCAGCCTCAGCAATTTAGTAAGGGCCTAAACAACTTAGCAAGACCCTATCTCAAAATAAAAAACAAAAAGGGCTGGGGATGTGGTTCAATGGTTAAGCACACGGGTTCAATCTCCAGTACCAAAAATAAAATAAAATGTTCCACACTTTCCTCTACTCAATAGTTAGGAGAAATGAAAAAGAATGGCAAACACTGAATATATTACACTGAAGGTACATGATAGGACCATGGGATTTATTATATTACTGTCTACTTTTGTTTATGTTTGAAAATGTCCACTAAAACAAATCATAAAAAAAGTTTTCAACAAAATAGTAAACATCTCCACAACCCAACACTTTACCCACAAATTGTTCCTCCTCCAATGCTTTTCTGGAGTGACAAAAGCATCATCTTCCCAAGCTCTAAATGTAGAAAGCTATCTCTGATTTCTGTTTCATCTCATAAGCAGTCACTGCTGAATTCAAAGGTAACTTCTTCTTAATACCACTCACATAATTCCCTCCTTTCACCTGCCCACAAGAAGCATCACATTCAGATAAACCTATCCCCCATTGGTTTATCTTCTAATCTTTCCTGCTTCTAATCCGTTTTGCAGATTTGTCTTCCTAATAAAGCACTTTATTTGGAGTTTCCTGAATTGATTCATTACAATGACAAAATTGATATTTTGAAAAATATATACACTGTGGAATAACTAAATGCATTACCTCCTGTACTTATCATTTTTGTAGTAAGAACACTTTATATTCATTCTATTAGCATTCTTCATGAATACAATATGTTAACTATATTCTTAAATATAGTCACTATGTTGAACAATACCACTCTTAAACCTAATACTCCTATCTGAAATTTTGTATCCTTGACCACAAACCAACTATGTCAAAAATTTTTAGTGGTTCCTTATTGCCTGCAGAATAAAAGTAAAAGTCCTCCCCTGAAGTTTCAAGCCCTTCAAAACCTGATCAAATCCTGTATTTCCAACCTGACCTTCCAGTATAGTCAATATCAATCATGTGTTCCAGATAGTCTGTTTATTAATCATCACCAAGAAATGCCATGAAAATACCTGTCTCTGCAGTTTTGCTCTTTTCAGTGTGATTCTGAATATCCATCCTTTCCTTCTGTAGGTTTTGTTCACCATTTAAACCCCAAGATGTTCCTATACTCTACATGAAGTGTACTCTGACATTTTTCCACTTCCTATCTCTAATATTTAGCAATTATCCTAAAATGCAGTAACATGCTGAATTTCATCAAAACATACCTTAAAAGTAGTACCTTCATGTCTAGCAACATCAAACATTCCACCTAACATTTTCTCATGCAATTGGTGTAAACCAAGGTTATTTTAAATGATCGAATTTAGTTTTCCAAACTGAAAAGAAAAAATTCAGTTTAATTTCTCAAGTGAAATACAGTTCCAGTTCCTTATAATATTACAAGAATATAGGTCATCAAAACTGCAAGTTTTGGAGTGATGACACATAATTCAGGCAAATGATGCTGCCCTTTCAAGTCAGCTCCCCAAACCTAGCAAAACTAAGGGCTCCCCTTATTAGAAACCATCAAAATAAAAACTGCTGCTCAATTGGAAAAAGTGGAAGTAGAAAGGCAGAGCAATATTTATTGCACATTTGCTGTGGGGCAGGCACTGATCTAGGTGCTTAACACACCTTCTCATTGGATATATCCACAAAAAAATTCCCATTATAAAGATAAGAAAACTGAGGCTTAGATGAAGTAATGTGCATAATAAACAACTAGCTGAGCGGAGTTCCTGATTCCTAATTCTGTTCGTTCCCATTAAAATAGACTGCCTGTCCACAGTAAAGTATGAAATCACACTAAAGACATACTCTGTATGGCTATCCTAAGTTAGCATGTTCCACCAAACAAAAAGATGAATTTGATCAGAAACGGGTACATGTGATTTCCAAGAAAAAAAGATAAAATGCAGAGTTCCTCTTCATTTTTTCTACATTTAATTACTTAAAACTATATTGTAGTGAGATAAGTCAATCTCAAAAAACCAAAGGACGAATGATATCACTAGTAAGTGGATGATGACACAATGGGGGGAGGGAGGGGTCAGTGTTAGGGTTAGGGTTAGGGTTAGGGAGGGGAGCAAAAATGGAGGAAGGAAGGACTGTATAGAGGGAAAAGAGGGGTGGGGGGAAGGGAAAAAATAACAATGAATCAAACATTACCCTATGTAAATTTATGATTACATAAATGGTATGCCTTTATGCCATGTACAAAGAAACAACATGTATCCCATTTGTTTACAATAAAAAAAAGAAAAAAAACTATATTGTGCTTTACAACACTGAGCAACAACTAAGCCAAGATGTTCCCTTAAGAATGCCAGCGTTTCTCTGGCACGGTGGTGCACACCTGTAATCCCAGACTGGGGCAAAAGAATCAAAATTCATTCTCAGCAACTTCGAGCCCCTTTCTCAAAATAAAAAATAAAAAGGACTAGGGATGTAGCTCCGTGGTAAAGCACCCGTGGATTCAATCAGCAGAATAATAATAATAAATTGTCTTCTATACAGTACAGTGCTAGGCTGCTGAACAACCATTTTCTGGTTGGAGTGCACAGTTTAAATAGTGTAACGAACGTAATGGAGTTTAACATGGGCTGACAGAAAAATGCAAAGTTGAGAAACGACTGGGAACCATTTCACGTGTAGTTACTGAATTTACAACCTTCAACTGTCAGGGTCAACCAAAATACTCTGCAGATGGTTTTTTAAATAACTCCTTCCCAACACTCAATACAAAACGGCATCGTGAAGGAGGCACGTCACTCGTTTTGGAATGAGTAACTCCTGGAAGTACAAGGTCCCCACAAGCACCCACGCCTACGAGAACAAAGGGGCGGGCGACCGGGTGTTGCGGTGGAGAATGACAAGAGGCGGCAAATCGCCGCGGATCCTCCCAGCGCCAGACTGTCCGCGAGCGTCCGCCCCTGGGGCCTCCGACATACTAAAAGGGCACGGCGCGGGGGCTCTCCAAGAAAGTAGGCAACCTTTCTCTCCCGAGGGCCAAAAGAGAGGCCAAGAGCCAGCCGCCGCTCAGGGCAGGGCTGGTCCGGGCGTCGCCGGTATTGCGGTGGACGGGCGCGACTACCAGGCTGAGGTGAGCCCAGGAGCAAGGCCCGCTCGGACCCCTGGGGAGGGCAGGCGGTGGGGTCTGGGCACCGTACGGCAGCGGAGTTATCCTCCGGGTCCTGGGGACACGCGACTCCGCCCGATCAGGCCAGCGACCCGGGAACCCGAGCCCGCCGCCGGGCGCGCCTCTCGTTCCCACACACCTGCCCTGGTGCCCACCAGGCCCACCCTCAGCCCAGTCCATCGGGCGGCGGGCCCCAGGTTCCCCTCCGCCCGCCTCAGGCAAGGATACGAAGTACACTGAGAGGAAGATGAGGGCGCAACAATCGAGGAGAGAGAAGACGAATACTACCGCCTCCATCCTCCTACTCCTCCTCCTCCTCCTCTTCCTCGGTCGCCGCCGCTCCTTCCGTCAAACCGGCTCCCGAGCCCCTCCCGCCCCTGATAGGCCCTTGTCGTGGCCTACTGGGACATGTAGTCCTCACCGTCCCGGCACAGCATGCCGGGAGTTGTAGTCCACTTTTCAAAAACTACCGCGGTGGTGTTGATGCATGCTGGGAAATGTAGTCCGTGGGTTCAATACAACGGGAAGAGGTGGGCGGAACCTCTAGAGTCAATCTGATTATTTCCAGAAATGGGGCCAAGCAATTAGTCGTTGAGTATTTACCGAACGCTTGTAAACTGCTGGATACTCAGTATAAGTTATTTGCCATGAGGGAAATGTTTACTCTCTACCCACTTGCATGCCTCAAAGCACAGTTCCAACCTTAACATGCCTGGCTTAGTAATCGAGACCAGTCCATCAGTTCCTCATCTCAATTTATCCGGAACTTTCACAGTGCTTGCTTATCCTCTTTATAGTAGTGAAGATCTTTAAAAACCGAATTCATTCTTATCGTTTCACTTATTTAACGAATAGTTCCTGACACCCTAACTGTAGGCAAGAACAGATACAGGTTCCAGAGATATAAAAATTAAAAGGGCAACAAGATGCTTCCCTAGTAAAATGAGTGGGAAATAAAGTAGCAATAAATGGGAGTGGGGGCTGTCGGAGGGGAGAAAAAGTCAAAGGGTGATCAACTCCATGAGCTAATTATGGAAAAGTCAGTCATCCATGACAGAGGAATGGTGCTAGCCTATCCTGTAATCCTAGCTACTGGGGAGGTGGAGGCAAGAGGATCACAAGGTTTTTGTTGTTGTTGTTTTGGGGTTTTTTGTTGTTGTTGTTGTTGTTATTTTATTGGTACTGGAGATTGAACCCAAAGGCTCTTTACGACAGAGTTTCATTTCCAGTCCTTTTTAATTTTATTTATTTATTATTTTGAGACAGGGTCATCTTAAATTTCTTAGGGCCTTTCTAATTTCCAGAGGTTAGCCTTGAATTTGCGATGCTCCTGACTCTATCTCCGGAGTCGCTGGGATTGCTGGTATGCGCCACCGTCCCGGTCGGGATCACAAGTTTGAGACCAGCCTGGGCAACTTAGTGAGACCCTGTCTCAAAATAAAATTTTAAAAAGGGATCTGGCTGGGCACGGTGATGCACACCTGTAATCCCAGCTGCTCGGGAGGATGAGGCAAGGAGGATGGAAAGTTCAAAGCAAGCTTCAGCAATTTAGCAAGACCCTAGGCAAATTAGCGAGACCGTCTGAAAATAAAAAATCTAAAGGACTGGGGATGTATCTCAGTTGTTGAGTATCTCTATGTTTAATCCCCAGGTACAAAAAAAGAGAGAGAGGGAGAGATAGGGGTGTAACTCAGTGGTAAAGTATCCCTGGGTTCAATCCCAGGTACCAAAAAAATAAAAATAAAGTCACTTGTCCACCTGTTCATTCAATCAATCTTTTCTTTTCTTTTCTTTTCTTTTCTTTTCTTTTCCTTTCTTTTCCCCTTTTGTTACCAGGAATTGAAGCCAGGGGCCCTTTACCACTGAGGCACATCCAAAGCCATTTTTACTTTTTATTTTGAGACAGGGTCTCCCTAAATTGCTGAGGCTGGCTTTGAACTTGTGATCCTCCTACCTTAGCCTCCTGAGCCTCAACCAATATTTTCTGAACAGCTGGTATATGTTCTATTCCTTAGGAATACAAATGAACAACAGAAGAAAAATCTCTACAAGTCTGTATATTGAATTACAGTGGGGCAGACAGAAGAGAAAACAAATCTATTAGTTATTAATCAATTGTAAGACCAGCCACAGTGGTGCAGCCTGTAATCTCAGCACTACAGGGACTGAAGCAGGGGATTGCAAGTTTGGGACCAGTGTCAGCAATTTAGCAAAACCCTAACCAATTTAGGGAGACCCTGTCTCAAAATAAAAAGGATGAGGGATATGACTCAATGGTTAAGTGCCTCTGGTTTCAAACCCCAGTTCCCCCCGACCCCCTCCAGACAAAGGCAGTTATAATTACCCTGAAGGGGATTGAAGGAAATAGGGAAACACTTAGGAACTGGGTGACTGGGGAAGGCCAAGCTAAGAAACGTACATTTACATAGAAATCCGCATAATAGCAATTTGAAGATTTGCATTCAGTGTTTCAGACAGTGACTGCAAAGACCGAATTACAGTAGAAGCTTGATAACTTTAAGAAACAGTTTAAAAAAAAAAAGTCATTGTGGCTGAAGCATAGTGAATAGTGTTAAAAGAATTTTGAGAAGTTAGCAGTAAATAGGGCAAGGTCACATGGCAGGGTTGGGGGGCTTGTAGACCCTTAGCAGAGAGTTTTTTATTCTAATGTGATGAGAAACCACTGAAGAATTTTAAGAAAGGACCTTGGTCTGATTTACTCTCTAAAGTAGTTTGCTGAGGCTAATTTGCTGAGGCTGCCCTAGAACTTGCAATCTTCCTGCCTCAGCCTCTAGGGTCACGTGGATTACAGACATGGGCCACCATATGTAACTAATTTACATTTTCAAAATATCACTCTGATGGTTTGGTGCATTAAATCAGGAAAAAATTGGTCAGCAAGGATATCACTTAAGAGAAAAACCAATGGCGGGGGGATAAGTATAAGCAAAACCAACTGGATTTGCCTGACACTGCATTGGTTCGTGGATTTATTAAGGGTTCATAGGTTAAAGCTGAAGTACAATTAACAGATTTATACACCAGTTATCACTACACTCCCCTTGTACTTTGTACATACTGTCTTCCTAACGCTTGGCCAGTTACACTTTAGATTATGATAAAAGAAACAGATTTCATTGGTTCTTGTATCTCTATTACTTTCTATTCTGTAAATAGCTGATGCTTAATAAATGACCAAGCAAATGACCATATTAACACAACAAATTTTTTCCATATATTTACTTTTTATTGAATTTGTTAATGTTACAGAGTTCTTGCACTGCCAAATGATGCCTGAGAATCCAAAGAAGGAAATGGTATAATGGATAGCCTCATCCAACCATCATACAGTATATTAAAACTTGATTCATATGAATTTTGAGAATTTCATAATCTTTTATAAAATTTTAACAAGAGTTGGAACTTAAATCTGCTGCAGTTCTTCAAAATTTCCAGTACAGTATGCCATTAAATAAAACCTCCTCATACTCATCTCAGTTCATTCCTCAACAACGTAACGCAACAGAAGTTTGTGGGGAAAATGTATATGTGGCTCAAGGTCCAAGAGATTACTTATTAAGGTTTTTGGCTCCCAAATAATGTCCTATTTGCTGATGACATGATTCTATATTTAGAGGATCCAAATAACTCCACCAGAAAACTTCTAGACCTAATAAATGAATTCAGCAAAATAGCAGGATATAAAATCAACACACATAAATCTAAAACATTTTTATTCATAAGCTAGGAAACATTTGAAAGAGAAGTGAGGAAAACAACTCCATTCACAATAACCTCAAAAAAAATAAAAATAAAATGCTTGGGAATCAATCTAACCAAAGAGGTGAAAGCTCTCCACAATGAAAACTACAGAACTTTAAAGAAAGAAATTGAAGAAGACCATAGAAGATTGAAAGATCTCCCGTGTTCTTGGATAGGCAGAATTAATATTATCGAAATGGCCATACTTCCAAAGGCACTATATAGATTTAATGCAATTCCAATTAAAATCCCAATGGCATTTCTCATAGAAATAGAGAAAGCAATCATGAAACTCATCTGGAAGAACAAAAGACCCAGAATAGCCAAAGCAATCCTGGGCAGGAAGAGTGAAGCAGGAGGTATCGCAATACCAGAGCTTAAACTCTACTATAGAGCAATAGTAACAAAAACAGCATGGCATTGGCACCAAAACAGATAGACCAATGGTACAGGGTGAAGACACAGAGACAAACCCACATAAGTACAGTTATCTCATACTACACAAAGGTGACAAACACTTACAATGGAGAAAAGATAGCCTCTTCAACAAATGGTGCTGGCAAAACTGGAAATTCATATGCAGTAAAATGAAATTAAACCCCTATCTCTCACCCTGTATAAAACTCAACTCAAAATGGATCAAGGATCTAGGAATTAGACCTGAAACCCTTTACCAAATAGAAGAAAAAGGAGGCCCGAATTTTGTTGATTTAGGACCAGACTTCCTAAACAAGACTCCCATGGCACAAGAAATAAAAGCAAGAATCAAAAAATGGGATAGATTCAAACTAAAAAGCTTTTTCTCAGCACAGGAAACAATCAATAATGTGAAAAGAGAGCCTACAGAGTGGGAGAAAATCTTTTCCACACACACTTCAGACAGAGCACTCATCTCCAAAGTTTATAAAAAACTTAAAAAAACTTTACACCAAAAATACAAAGAATGCAATAAAAAATGAGCTAAGGAACTGGGCAGACACTTCACAGAAGAAGATATATAGGTGATTAACAAATATATGAAACAGTGCTCATCATCCTTAGTAATTAGAGAAATGCAAATTAAAACCACCCTAAGATTTCATCTAACTCCAATTAGAATAGCTATTATCAAGAATACAAGCAATAATAAGTGTTGGCATGGATGTGGGGAAAAAGGCACACTCGGTACATTGCTGGTGGAGTTGCAAATTGGTGCAGCCACTCTGGAAAGCAGTATGGAGATTCTTCAGAACACTTGGAATGGACCCACCATTTGACCCAGCTATCTCACTCCTCGGTTTATACAAAGGACTTAAAATCAGCATACTATAGTGATGCAGTCACACCAATGTTCATAGCAGCCCAATTCACAATAGCTAGATTGTGGAACCAACCGAGATGCCCTTCAATAGATGAATGGATAAAGAAACTGTGGTATATATACACAATGGAATATTACTCAGCCATAAAGAAGAATAAAATTATGGCATTTGCTGGTAAATGAATGAAGCTGGAAAATATCATGCTAAGTGAAATAGGCCAAGTCCAAAAAAACAAAAGACCAAATGTTTTCTCTGATAAGTGGATGAAGATACATAATGAGGCAATGTGTCAGGAGTTGGGGGGAAGAGAAGAATGAAGGAACTTTGGATGTTGTAGAGGAAAGTGGGGTGGGTGTGGGAAGGAAAGATAGTAGAATGAAACAGACAGTATTACCCTATGTATATGTGAATCTACATTGTGTACAGTCATAGAAATGAAAAGTTGTGCCCCATTTGTGTACAATGAATCAAAATGCAGTCTGTAAAACAAATTTTTAGGGGCTGGGGAGATAGCTCAGTTGGTAGAGTGCTTGCCTCACAAGCACAAGGCCCTGGGTTCAATCCCCAGCACCGCAAAAAAAAAAAAAAAAAAAAAAAAAATCAGTAAAAAAAAAAAAAAAAAAAAAAAAACCCAAAAAATGAACTTGTTGGACAAAAAAACCTAAATCAATTATTTTCAATATGCTCAAAGATCTAAAGAAGACCATAAGAATAATGTTCCACCATACAAATTAGTGAAGAGAAAGAAATTATAAAAAGGAACCCAATAGAAATGCAGGCTCTAAAAAGCACAACTAAGATGAAAAATTCACTAGAGGATTTTAACAGTAGATTAGATCTGGCAAAAGAATCTGCAAACCTGACAACAGATCAATTACCTGTCTAATAAGCAGAAAGAAAGAAAAGGAATAAAAATGACAAGAGTCAGGTCCAGTGGTACAAGCCTGCAATTCCAGTGAGACAGGAGAATTGCAAGTTCAAAGTCAGCCTCAACAATTTGGTAATGCCCTAAAGAATTTAGCAAAATTCTGTCTCAAAATAAAAAAAATAAAAAGTCCTGGGATGTAGTTTAGTGGTAGTGTCTGGTCAATCTCCATTACGGAAAAACAAAAGAAAACAAAACAAAGGATCAGAGTAGTTCCTGGGACACTAAGAAGAGTAAGTACCAACATGACTATAATTGGAGTCTAAGAAGAAAGGAGGAGAAAGAAAGGTTTAGAAAGGCCAGATGTGGTGGCACATGCCTGTAATCCCAGCATTCAGAAGGGAGATTGAGGCAGTGGCCAAACAAGACAAAAACTATAGACTTTTAGAAAAATTAGAGGATCTCATGTTTGAGGCCAGCCTCAGCAATTTAAGGAGACATTTAGCAAGGCCCTGTCTCAAAATTAAAAAAAAAAAAAAGTGGCATATAGCTCAGTGGTAAAGCACCCCTGAGCTCAATCTCCAGTACCAAAAAGTAAACAAACAAAAAGAGAAATACATGCTACATCCTGGATAAACCTTGGAAATATGTTATGTGAAAAACCAAGACACAAAAGGTCACATATTTTAAATTCTATTTATATAAAATGCCCAATATAGGCAACTTCATAGAAACAAAAAAAGTTGAATAGTGACCTGCAAGGACTGGGAAGAAGGAGGATTTTTGACTGCTTTATAAGTACGGGTTCCTCTTTGAGCTACTGGAAATGTCCTGCAGCCATATAGTGGTAATGACTATCCAAAACTGTCAGTGTACCAAAAGTCACTGAACTTAATACTTTAAAATAAATTGGTGAATTTAAAAAAATTTTTTTTCTTAGATGTTGATAGACATTTTATTCATTTATTTATATGCATATAAATATATGCAGTGCTGAGAATCGAACCCAGTGCTTCACGCATGCTAGGCAAGCGCTCTACCCCTGAGCTACAACCCTAGTCCTAAAATGGTGAATTTTATATGTAAACATCTCATCAATTTAAACTAATAATTGCCAGGCATGGTGGTGCATGCCTGTAATCCCAGAGGCTAGGGAGGCTGTGGCAAGAGGATTACCAGTTCAAAGCCAGCCTCAGGAATTTAGCAAGGCCTAAGCAATTTAGTGAAACCCTGTCTCAAAATTTAAAAAAGTAAATAAAAAGCACTGGGGATGTGGCTCAGAGATTAAGCATCCCTGAGTTCAATCCCTGGAAATAAAAATGAATGAACGAATGAATGAATAAATAAATAAGTAATTAAATAAATTTAGTTAAAGACCAATTTAATTATGCTCTTAAAATGGATGCCTTTTAATACAGATAAATTATACCTCGTTAGTTTAAAAAATAGTAAAAACATTAGATTCTTAGGAATACTTAGGAATGGCTCTTCTTGGCCATTTGCTCTCTCACATCTAGCTCAGGCTCATATTTTTAAATTCTTCCAAATAACCTAAATTTGTTCAAATTAATATTGGTTTTGTTGTGCCAAGTGGCTCGAGACCCCACAAAGACCACCAGAGACCACGATCAATGCAAGCAACAAAGAGTCATTTATTAGCAAGCTCAAGCCTGGTCCTCTGCGCACTTGGTAACCGGTGACGCTAAGAGGCCCCAAGCCCATGTTTAGCAGGGTTTTTATAATGAAAGGCAAGCAGTTTTACAGTGCTCTTTTTGATTGGCTAACATATAAAATTGTATACAAAGCATGTTATTTTAAGTTCTGGGTCACCCTGACCTCCGAGAGGAGGGTTATCATTATCTTTAAGTTTGCTTTTGTGCCAGCAAGGTTTGCTTTTGAGTCAGTCACCTGGTCTTTACAGATAAGAAACAAAAATTCTTTGCAGCTTTTATGAGGGGTTGAGGGCAGTTTGGAAAGAGCCTCATATTTGTATTTACACAGGTGTGGGCTCTTTCTATCTTTACAGTTTCAGTGACAGAGACCTCAAATAATGTTTTCAACAACAAAGAAGCTGACATTGTGGCTCATGTCTGTAAGCCCAGTTACTCAGAAGGCGAAGGCAGGAGGATGCAAGTTCAAGGAAGCCTGCGCAACTTGGTGAAATCAAGTCTCAAAGTAAAATAAAAAGGTCTGGGATACAACTCATGATAGAGTGCTTGCCAAGCATGTGTGAAACCCTGGGTTTAATCCCTAGCACAGCAAAAACAAAAACAAAGAAATTCTTTTTTATCTTTTTCTGTTCCTAAAACAGGTCGATTTTTTTTTTTTTTTTTCCTGCGTTGCGGCCTTTGCTCATGTGATTCTCTCTGAACCTGAAACCCTCTTCCTTTCTCTCTTATGCCTGGCTTCTGCTGTCCTGAAGGTCCTTACCATCACATTCTCAGACAGACCTCTCCTGTCTAAAGGACTGGACTGAAGTAGGATCCCTTTGTTATTTTCAACCAGAGTCCTCTGATAATTCACTTCACAATTTTTACTCACTTTCTTAATAATTATCTGCTGAAAACCTTCTATGTGAAAGATTTTATGGACAATGAAATTTTCATTCCTTCTTTTCTGGTTGTTGTTATGTGGTGCTGGGGGTCTACCACTGGGCTAAACCCCCAGCCCATTTCTTCTCATAATTATAATTAAATGTTTATTGCCTCAGCAGTCCTATTCCTCTCGTTAGAATATAAATTCCAAGACCATATGTTTTGATCACTACTGTATCATGACTGTAGTATAGTTACTGGTACATAACAAACAATACATATTTGCAGAATGAATGTGTAACATGTTAAGCTAGAAATATAATTTTCATTCCATTCAGGAAAGGGACATGAATAAGGCAACCTGATTAGAAAAAGGAGTTGTTGCCCTTTAACAAGTAAAATAAATCGAAGGTTCTTTTTTAACATTGGAAAACTCATATCTCAAGCTGGGTGTGGTGGTGCATGCCTGTAATCAGAGGAGGCTGAAACAGAAGGATCGCCTGGGCAATTTAGCAAGCTCCTATCTCAAATAAAAAAATTGAAAGGATTGGGAATAAACTTAAGTGGGAATATACCTGTACAGTATCAACAGAAAGAAGAAGAAGGAGAAGATGACAACTCTGTTTCTACCTTTCAGCAAGTTGACAACCTTGCTTTTGAACTTCAATAAGGAACCTCTAGCATGCACACTCTCCTCATTTTATCTCAGATTCCTATTATACATAGGGTGGCCATATAATTTATTTGCCCAAACTGGAAACTTTGAGAAAGGCAAGATACTGAACATATAAATGAATAACAGTCCTACCATATGTAAAAACAGAACTCAGACTCACAATCTGCCGCAGCCATCCCAGCAAACCCACCTGTTATTTATAGTAACCAGCCTACAAAGCCAAACAATTATCTGTAAGTCAGACATGTAGGAAGTCAGACCACTATCGCTGGCAACAGTCCAAGAGGCCAAACAGTATAACCTTTATATCCATTGGTCCGAAAGAACTAAGACTCCATTAATAATGGAGAGTTTCCCTAATTTTGGTCCCTGCTCCAAACACAGGAGCAAATATTCATCCTTCACGAAAATCCTAGGATGCCCTGCTTCTGGTTAATCCACCTATAGCCAATAGTCTTCAACAACAGACACCCGAAAATTTTCTTTACAGCATTCCCATTTCTCTGCTTGCTTTTGAATCTCTGCCCAAATCCAAGTGATGACAACTGACTTTATTTTTATAGTAAATAGTCTTGTGGGGGAAAGCAAAATAAATATAATTGCACCTTTTCTATCTTTGCTTGTTCCCATCAGGTTGTTTTTCATTTATTTCCACAAAAAGAGTATTACTAATAATTATGCTAGGCAAAAATCAGGACTGTCCTGACCAAATTGGGACATAGATCACCCTAATTATAAAATACAACTAGACAAAAGGCTGTTTGCTAGTAATTTTTAAAAAGATTACAAGTATGAATAGCAGGTTGGATGTGCCACTACCACTAGATGGGGTTGCACTATTAAAGAACCAACACCATTTCAATGACTATAGTAAGTGCTTGAGTGTATTGTTTGTAATTCAGTAGCCTTTTGGGTTTAGATGTATGGTACTGTAAATCTGAACATTGGAAATAATGTGAAATTGTCCTCAGGGCAATAATTGCTGGACATAATTCCAATGTTAAATGTTAACTGCATATTATTAAATGCAATGTTAAAGCATATTATTGTTAGTATCTATTATTATTATTATTATTTATTAGTACCAGGGATTGAACCTAAGGATGCTTAACTATGGAGCCACATCCCCAGTCTTTTTCATTTTTTTATTTTGAGATAAAGTCTTGCTAAGTTGCTGAGGCTGGCTTTGAACTTGTGATCCTCCTGCTTCAGCCTGTGTTGGGGCAAGTCCCAAATGATTCCCTTGCCAAGATTATGTTATGTTTTTAGCGTGTGACCAAGACCATAAATTGGCTATGTTATGGTGAGTGTGTAGTCAAGGTCATGAATACCCTGATTTAGCATATGTACTCAAGGTCATAAACATCTGTTGGCAATGTACCTTCTTTGTTTGGCCTGCATATAAAAATGACCAATGGAAATGACTGGGGGCTGGTTAGGGGTTATTGTTGCCTCTGAATAAAGGATGACCAATATTCCTATCCGTGCCTCACATCTTCTTTCAACTTCTGGATCCCTGAACCTTGCTTCCAGGCCTAAGCCTTGCCCTCAGTCTAACAGCCTCCCATGTCACTGGGATGAACAGGCATGATGCACCACTGTGCCCAGCTTCTTGGTATCTATTATTAAATCACTCTCAATTATTGCCTATTGCTCTTAATGCAGTTGCAAGATAAACAACACTCTTCCTGTCCTTGAGAGGCCGCTACTCCAGAGAAATTCAAGTCCATGTGGGAAGAGGTCATTACAAAATTTGCAAAGCAGAGTGATAAATAAAAATAAGAGGTCTCATATTTAAAAAGTAAGTATTTTAAGATGGTGACAGCATTAAACCAAGTGTAGGACCCTTCTGAGCATGGAACCCAGTGTGAATGCATAGGTCGCATATCTATGAAGTCAACCCTAAGTGTAGGATAGTAGCCAATGACAAATTATGTAAACTATTGCTTGGCATATGCTGTGACACTATCAGCCCCTTATCTGTGTTTTTATTCTATGTGGTACTTTGGAATGCACAAAATTAAATTACATTAAAAATTACTAGGCATTGATTATATTTGTGCTTTATGCTGAAGGGAATCTTTTCTAATGCATAATATAGTTAAGCACACAAATCTCTAATCTAGTAAAAAATAAAGATGTTTTATAAAGTTACAATTAGAGGGGCTAGAAATCTATCTCAGTGGTACAGCATTTGCCCAGCATGTGCAATGACTTGGGATCAAACTCCAGTACCATTTGCACACACACAAAAGGTACAATTACAATTATTCTGAATTATTCTGTTTTTCTCCACAAGAATAAATGGCAAGGCAGGGGCTGAAATTGGTAAGTACTCAATAGATACTCTTTGAATGAGTATGAGGAGTCTTGAATAGATGGAGATTTTATCAAAGGAAAAACATCAGAAAAGGTGGAAGGCATATGGTTAGCTAGGATTCTGCCATAGGCTGATTAGGAAGAGCACTATAGTCAAAAAGAAATATCAGTAAATCAAAGTGCTGTGTATTTTTTAAAAATTTATTTACTATTATTTACTTTACAATAAAACTATAAGCCCAATGAGAACAGGAGTCTTTTCTCTTTCTTCATAGCTGTCCCTAGTGCCTGTGACACAATAGGCCTTTAATAAATACCTATTGACTAAATGCAGGTAATGTACTTAGCTAAAAGCAGAGTACATATGGAGGTGGATTCAGGGAAGATGACAGAGTAGGAAGTACAGGACTCTTGTTTCCCCACCTAGACCACACTCACACTAGCAAGGGCTTATAATATTGCTGAGGCTGGCCTCAAACTTGCAATACTCCTGCCTCAGCATCCAGAGTTGCTGCAATTACATACATGCACCACTGTGCCGTGCCTGACTATGCATGATATGATCTTATATGATCTAAAAAGTCCATAACAAACATTAAACCTAATAAATAAATTCAGCAAAATTGTAGGATTTAAAGCCAACCCATGAAAATCAATTGCATTTCCATGCACCAACAATGAAGAATCTGAAAAAGAAATTAAGAAAATAATTCTATTTAGAATAGCATAAAAATACTCATGAATGAGCCAAGGAGGCAAAACTCTATACAATGAAAACTACAAAACATTGTTGAAAGATATAACTAAATGGAAACAAATCCCATGCTCTTGGACTGGAAGACTCTACGTTGTTAAGATGTCAGTATTACCTAAAGTGCTCTATAGATTCCATGCACTTCTTATCAAAATCTGAAAGATTTCTTTTTGCAGAAATAGAAAATGCCATCTTCAAATTCAAATATAGAATCTCAAGGGACCTTGAATAGCCAAACCAATCTTGAAACAGAAAAAAAGTTGACATTCAGTTGTTGATTTCCAAACTTACTACAAGTTATGATAATTAAACAGTGTGGTACTATAATAAAGAAAGATATATAGACCAATGGTAAAAAAATAGAGCCTAGAAAATTTCCCTTTTGTCAAATGATTATTTTTGTGATAATGGGGATTGAGGTTCTACTGAACTCTATCACTGAGCTATACTCCCAGTCTATTTTATTTTTTTGAGACAGGGTTGAAACAGGAATGTGAGAATAAACGGAAAGATACTAAGTCTCAAAGAAAGGGCCCCCAAGTCATTAACATACAGAAAGCACTGGACCAGTTCCCTTGAGGGCAATGTGCAAGTACAAGGAAACTGGTAGGAAATTGTGTAGCTTCACCCTGCCTCCACCTCTAGCCCAGCTCCTAGCACTGGCCTTCTATAAATATTAACAGCCCACACCAGAGAGGATGCTGTATCTTCCTCTGGAGATACCCACATTTTTCCTTTAACCCTAAAGGTATTTCTCTTGAGATTGTCCCCTTTCTTCTTCTTCTTTTTTTTTTGGGGGGGGGGGGAGGGTGCTGGGGATTGAACCTAGTGTGTTGTGCATACTAGGCAAGAAATCTACCAACTGAGCTATATCCCGAGACTTCCCTTTCTTCTTTAAACATATATCTACTTCCAAAATAAACCTCTTTTTGTCTTTGACTGACTTGTGGAAGTTCTTTCAGTCACATAAGTTGGATCTGAGTCAAGTTACCACTTCTCTCTGGAAACTCCTCTTTGGAGACATACTCCGATGACAAGTCCTCACTAAGTTGCTGAGGCTGTCCTTCAACAATCTCCTGAGTAGCTGGGATTACAGGTGTGTATCACCATGTCCAGTTAGTCAAATGATTTTGACAAGTGTGCCAAGACCATTCAATGGGGGTAGGAATACAGTCCTTTCAACAAACGGTGCCAAGAACACTGGATATCCAAATGCAAAAGAAAGAAGATGGGCCTTTACCTAACAACTTATACAAAAACTAACTCAAAATGGATCAAAGGTCTAAATGTAAGATCGATATCAACTATAAAATTCTTAGAAGAAAATATAGGCAAAAATTTCACAACAGTGGATCTTGCAATGATATCTTGGAAATGCCATCAAAAAAAAAAAAAAAAAAACCAGACAAATCAGTCTTCATGAAAAATTTAAAAATTTATTTGTACAACTAAAGACTACCAAAGGAGTAAAAAGGCATCCCTAGGAGTGAGAAAGAAAAATATTTTCAATTCCCATATCTGACAAGAGAATAAGATCCATAAGGTACACAGAACCCCTAAAACTCAACAACACAAAACAACTCATTCACGCATGGACAAAAGACTTGAACAGACTTTCCAAAGATATACAAGTGGCCCATAAGCACATGAAAAGTTGTTCAATATCGATAATCACTAGGAAAATGAAAATCAAATCTACCAGATAACATTTTACATCCATCAGGCTGACCAGTATAAAAACACAGAAAACAACAAGTGTTGGCAAAGATATGGAGTAACTAATTCAGCATCCCTGTTCCTGAGTATATATGCAAAAGAACTGAAACCTGAATCTCAAAGAAGTATTTGTACACTCATATTTATAGCAGAATTCTTCACAACTGCTAAAACTGGGAAGCAACCCAAATGTCCATGGATGGATGAATGGATAAGCAACATGTAGCATACACATACAATGGAGTAGCATGCAGTCTTAAAAAGGAAGGAAATTCTCATATGTGCTACATGGCTGAACCTCAAGTACATTAAGTGAAATAGGCCTGCAAAAATTCATACTACATGATTCCATTTATGTGACATACTCAGAGTAGTCAAAATCATAGAGATACAAAGTAGAATGGTGTTTGCCAGGGGTTGGGGGTAAGGAAGGAATGAGGAGTTTAAACCACAATTAAGACACAGGACAGATAGTGAAGAAGTGGGAAATGAAGCTGGAGTCAAGTGGACCAATACTAAAAATCAGAGTGGAAAATCTACACTTAATTCAGCCTTCAGCTTAGAACCACTGAAATGAGTAGGGATATGATCTGAGCTCTTTCTGAGGGATAAGTCATGAGTGACTTGGAAGAGAAGATAAAATTATGTTAACATGTTCTCTCATCCCCTGTGTTCTTCAAAATGTCAGGTGGTAGCTATCAATGAGCAGTGAAATGCGTGGTAAGGTCACAAAGTACTCTTTAAATTAGGGTCCTTCTTTAAACTCTCTTAAGGGTGGACAAGAAATCAAATGGTGGCAGTTTATCTGTAGAAAATAAAAGCAAGGGAGCTAGCTGGAAATCATATCAGGAGAAAAGGATTAATGGAACTAACTCTTGACAGGGTCCACTGAGGTTGATGTGAATTTAGGAATTATAGCTGTAAGTGTCTCCATCTATCTGGGAAGGAAGATCCTTTAGTAGCAGCAGGCACACTAATGTCTGACCAGCTATTGACCCCAGGACTCACATTAACATGGGATTGACTTGTAGATGGAGACCCCCCTAAATAGGATGGCCACCATGACAGTTCCCTAGAGGACCAACTAAAGTCAAAAACTGTACTGTTCCCCAAGAGAAGGAGGAGTTGAACACCTGATTGGCTGAGATACCCACTCTCTCTCTCTCTCTCTCTCTCTCTATTGCTCTCTGCTTAAGCCTCCTCACTTCGCTTTTACTTTACTTTCACTTCAACTTCTCTTTTAATAAAGTTCTTCCATGGCTCTTGGTGTATGACTTAAAACTTTCTTTCAGTCAGAACATAACAATCGAGGCTTGCAGTTTCAGCTCCCTGCTTCCCTGTGACAAATAAAATAGGCTGCACTTAATATTGTCGTAAATCAAATAAGACCTAAAATAACATTGAAAACAATTAAAAAAAATAGAAACTAAAACCTACAACTTTTTTTTTCTTTTTCATAAATGATAACTGTCCCGTTATTTGTGTGTTTGTATAACCTCATAATAAACTATGATATGTACATTTAGGAAAATTCTGAGTCTTGTACTGGATGTGCTCAATAAACTACCTGTAGACAATAGCGTCACATCGAATGAGTCCTAAAAGTAAAAAACAAAACAAAAATACCCAAAAACAAATCCTTAGTTTTTATCTTGGTAAACTAGTCCTTTCCTTTTTTTTTTTTTTTTTTTTTTGGTAGTGACGATTGATCGCAGGGGGGAGCTTCACCAAAGGAGATACTTCCCCAGCTCTTTTTATTTTTTAAATTTTGAGACAGGGCGAAATTGCTGAGGCTAGTCTCCAACTTGCAGAGGCCCCCGCAAACTTGTGATCCTCCTGCAGTTGGGATTACAGGCGTGTCCCACCACAACTGGCGCCTTCCTTTTCTTTTTACACCCAGCCTCTTTTATCCTAATTTAACCATTCCTCATATCTTTGGTTTTGTTCAAGTTCCCCGCTAAAACTAATTCAGTATTCAAACTGGGAGCGGCTGGAACGGTTGGACGTGACAGACAAAACAACAACAACAACAAAAAAAACAACAAAACACAAAACAAAACAAAACAGAACAAAACAATCCAAATTAACCATCAACTGCAGACAAGAATCCCCGAGTGCCTAGGTCGGAATCACCCCTCCAGCTGCGGCGGGTCCACGTCCACCCAGGTGGGAACCAATAAAGTTGAGCGTATTCAAAAGGGGCCTAATCATCCAGGGCGTCTTGGACAAGCCTGGAAAAAAAAATAATGCTCCAAATTCCCTGAGGTTTTCTTCTTCTCTTCTCCAAGGAGTCTGCCCGCCCCTCACTCGCAGTACTCTTGTCTTGAGGAGAACGACTCGGGTTAGGCCGGGCGGGGAGCATTTCGGGTGCGGCGAGGACGGCGATTGCCGCGGACAGCTCCGAGAAGGCCCCCGATTCATGTGGTACCGGCGGCCGGAACTGAGGCCTCAGAGGTAGACGCAATGAAACCCAGACCCGCAGTGTTCGTGGATAATAAGCTCAAGCAGCGAATCATCCAGGTGTGTATTTTCCTTGGTTCGACTTCGCAGTGATCCCTAGCCCCTACCCCACAGCGTTGCTTTTCTTTTTAAGGGCGAACTCGACTAGCTTCCTGCCTTTTTCCCTTCCAGTCTGGGTTCGGGCGTGTGTCTGTGGACAAGTCTACTCTTTTGAGGGTGAGACAGGACCTTTTCTGTCCACGGTGGGGCGGAGAGTGGAGTTCGCCTTCCAGTGACAACCACCTTGGTTTGTTAAGTTGGGACAGACACTTTCTTCAGACGCCCACGTTGTACGAAGGCCTCAGAGGGTCATAAAGAAAACATTAATGGTCTATTCTCAAGGAGGTAGCTGTAAATTGTGAGACGGTAAAAATAGGAAGCACGGGTTAAACATTATAGTAGGTTCCTTACCTGTTTTTTGTTTTTTCATTTTAATAACCATCAGTTATTGGCAAATGATAGGTCAGCAAACCATCTAAATTTAAAGGAGGGAGAGATTTTCCTTCACATTGGAGTTTGTGACCTATGTACTCAACTTGTTTTGCCTTTACTTCATTAGTCACTGTGCACTTTCCTTTTAGGATCCTTTTCTACCAGCCTCGAAATGTTGGAAGTGGCCTTAGTTTTTGCTTCCTTGAACCTGCATCCTCCTTCCTCAGCTTCTCCTTCCTCATCCTCCTCACTTATCTTTCTGTATTTCGTAGTTATCTCATCCAGATTACTACCTTCAAATATTGTCTACATATTCATGACTCTTAAATTTGTATCAGCAGTCTAGGTTTTATCTTGGATTCCAGATTAGTATATCCAGCTGTCTAGTTGACTCTTCTCTTGAATGCCTGTCCAGTAGCTATCTCCAACTTAACATGTCCCAAACCAAGCTTTCGATTTTTCCTCCAAATATATCTTAGTGTTCTGTATTTTAGAAAATGACTCCACCCTTCATCCATTTGTTAACAAAAACCTCAAGAATCATTTTGACTCCTTTCTTTCACTCCTATATCCAATTCATCAACAATCTGTTTGACTTTATCTTCATAATAGTGTATATTCCAAATCCAAGCTCTTACTATTTCTCTCTCCAGCCATCCAATTCCGAACCTCTAATCTTCTTGTTATATAATTGCAAAAATCCATCTAACTGATATCTTTGATTCTACTTTTACCTAAAATCTATTCACTACATAGCATCCAGAGAAGTTGTTTTAAAGGCTAAATTGCAGCTTGTCAGAGCTCTGCTCAAAACCCTTCAATAAACCAAGCTCAGTAATCCTAGCAGCCCAGGAGGCTGAGGCAGGAGAATTGTGAGTTCAAAGCCAGCCTCAGCAACTTAGTGAGACCTTGTCTTTAAATAAAATATAAAAAGGGGTGGGAATGTGGCTCTGGGTTCAATCCCTGGTACCAAAAACAAAGCAAAACAAAATCCTTAAGTGAACTTTGAGATACCTGGAGTAAAATCCAATCTAAAAAAGCTCTATTTTTTTTGTCTCAGCAGTTTTCTTGCTTACTCTGTCTTAATCACCCTGACTTTCTCTGACAGGACAAGCACAGGACCTTTGCCCTTACTGTTTACTCACTCTTGAATTGCTCTTCCTATAGATATTCCCACAACTTACTACTTCATTTTCTTCAGGT
The DNA here is from genome assembly GCF_902686455.1 of Sciurus vulgaris. Classification (NCBI taxonomy): domain Eukaryota; kingdom Metazoa; phylum Chordata; class Mammalia; order Rodentia; family Sciuridae; genus Sciurus; species Sciurus vulgaris. The sequence goes on from NC_136473.1 coordinate 60,704,433, forward strand.
CACTGAGCAGAATCAAGTGGTCTGTTCTCAGTCAGGCCCACACTTGACTGCTTTTCAACTTTTGACATTATCAACTTTATAGTTTTCACTTGCCTCAGCCTCCTGAGCTGCTAGGATTATAGGTGTGCACCACCGTGCTTGGCTTATTGAAGGGTTCTGAGCAGAAGTCTGACAAGCTCCAATTTAGCCTCTAAAACAATCTCTCTGGCTGCTCCATAGGGAATAGATTTTAGGTAAAAGTAGAATCAAAGACATCAGTTAGGTGGCTATTGCAATTATATAGCAAGGAGATTGGTTTGGAATTGGACGGGCTCATTTGATCTGACACTATTGTCAACAGATAATTTATTAAGCATATCTAGTACAAGACTCAGAATTTTCCTAAATGTACATTTCTTCCCTGAGAGTTTATTGTGAGGTTATGGAGACACACATATAATGGGACAGTTATCATTTATGAAAAAGAAAAAAAAAAGATGTAGGGTTTAGTTTCTATTTTTTAAAATTGTTTTCAGTATTATTTCAGGTCTTATTTGATTTAAGACAATATTAAGTGCAGCCTATTGTGTTTGTCACAGGGAAGCAGGGAGCTGAAACTGCAAGCCTCGATTTTTGTATTCTGACTGAAAGAAATTTTAAAGTCATACACCAACAGTCATGCAAGAGAACTTTATTATAAGAGAAATTGAGGTGAAAGTAAAGTAGAAGCAAAGTGAGACTTAAGCTCTTAACATGATTTCCAGCTAGCTTCCTTGCTTTTATTTTCTACAGATAAACTGCCACCATTTGATTTCTTGTCCACCCTTAAGAGAGTTTAAAGAAGGACCCTAATTTAAAGAGTACTTTGTGACCTTACCACGCATTTCACTGCTCATTGATAGCTACCACCTGACATTTTGAAGAACACAGGGGATGAGAGAACATGTTAACATAATTTTATCTTCTCTTCCAAGTCACTCATGACTTATCCCTCAGAAAGAGCTCAGATCATATCCCTACTCATTTCAGTGGTTCTAAGCTGAAGGCTGAATTAAGTGTAGATTTTCCACTCTGATTTTTAGTATTGGTCCACTTGACTCCAGCTTCATTTCCCACTTCTTCACTATCTGTCCTGTGTCTTAATTGTGGTTTAAACTCCTCATTCCTTCCTTACCCCCAACCCCTGGCAAACACCATTCTACTTTGTATCTCTATGATTTTGACTACTCTGAGTATGTCACATAAATGGAATCATGTAGTATGAATTTTTGCAGGCCTATTTCACTTAATGTACTTGAGGTTCAGCCATGTAGCACATATGAGAATTTCCTTCCTTTTTAAGACTGCATGCTACTCCATTGTATGTGTATGCTACATGTTGCTTATCCATTCATCCATCCATGGACATTTGGGTTGCTTCCCAGTTTTAGCAGTTGTGAAGAATTCTGCTATAAATATGAGTGTACAAATACTTCTTTGAGATTCAGGTTTCAGTTCTTTTGCATATATACTCAGGAACAGGGATGCTGAATTAGTTACTCCATATCTTTGCCAACACTTGTTGTTTTCTGTGTTTTTATACTGGTCAGCCTGATGGATGTAAAATGTTATCTGGTAGATTTGATTTTCATTTTCCTAGTGATTATCGATATTGAACAACTTTTCATGTGCTTATGGGCCACTTGTATATCTTTGGAAAGTCTGTTCAAGTCTTTTGTCCATGCGTGAATGAGTTGTTTTGTGTTGTTGAGTTTTAGGGGTTCTGTGTACCTTATGGATCTTATTCTCTTGTCAGATATGGGAATTGAAAATATTTTCTCATAGATGGACATAATACCTTTAGTTTGTTTATTTAGTTTTTTTATGTGGTGCACGGGAATGAACCCATTGCTTCACACATGCTAGGCAAGTGCTCTACCAATGAGTTACAGCCTCAGTCCCTGGGCCTTTACTTTTATTCATTTATTTATATTTCGTGGTAAGAATTGAACCCAGTGCCTCACACATGCTAGGCAAATGCTCTGCCACTGTGCCACAATCTCAGCCCAGTGTTTTTTTTTTTTTTGTTTTGTTTTAGTTATACTTGATAGTAGAGTGTATTTTGACATATCATACGTACATGGAGTATTACTTCCTATTGTGGCTGTGCATGATGTGGAGTCATATTGTTTGTATGTTCATATATTAACATAGGGAAGTTATGTCCAATTCATTCTACTGTTTTTCCCATTCCTGTCTCCCCCCCACCCTCAATCCTGTGAACCTTTATCTCATCCCTCCCATTGTGAGTTAGCATCCATATATCAGATGGAACATTCGGCATTTGGTTTTTTGGACTTGTCTTATTTTACTTAGGATAATAGTCTCCAGTTTCATCCATTCACTGGCAGATGCCATAATTTCATTCTTCTTTATGGCTGAGTAATATTCCATTGCATACATGTACCATCAGAAACTGACTTTGAACTTTAGAGCCTCCTGCCTCAGTCTCCCAAGCCTCTGAGAGTTACTTAATAGTAGGATTTGTGTGCCCATTGGGCATTGCAGATTCTCATACCTTTGAATCAGATTTACACGGCCATTCTTGTTTCCTGTTTTACATTGATATTTGCTTTTCATCACTATAATCTTTAAAAAACAAGTTTCGTGAAGATACAGTGCCATTTATGAGGCGATTTAATGTTGAAATGAATTTCCTCAAAGTTAGTTTCTGCAGGGTCAGATGACATATGTCACTTTGTTCCCTTATTTAAAATATCTGATCAGTTTACTGCTGTTCTGTTGTGTTTGGGAATGTAGAGTATAGCCTACACTCATTACTATAAAGATGTTCTAGTTATTTTTTTATTTTTTATTTTATTTTTTTTTGCGGTGCTGGAGATTGAACCCAGGGCCTTATGCTTGTGAGGCAAGTACTTTACCAACTAGATGATCTAGTTATGAATATTCTTGTGTTTTCATTCATGGTGATAATGTTAATTCTAATTTCATATTGACAATTATTTGGTGACTTTTTAAATGTTTTTGGTATACTTTATTAATGAAGAGTTTAAAGTATAATATGTTTCAATAGCTTGATCTCTTGTTTCTTGATAAAATCAGAGTTTGAAATATTAAGTGTTTTGTGTTTTTCATATTTTCTGTTTTAGTACCTCACCAGTAATAGATGTGGCAAATATGTGGACACTGGAATCTTAGCATCTGATTTGCAAAGAATGTACAGGTAAAGAAATGTAGTTTCTAGATCCTTGCTTCTTCACCTCTACCATTTTAGAAGTTTCCATGGAGCTTAAATTTCCAGTTGATATCAATGGCTGCTGGCATTACCTCTTTGATCCATATGCTTAGAATTAAATTCATGTTATATAGACATCTGTAAGCATCTATTATATGCAGTGAGCTATCCTTTTCACTAGGGGTGATGACTACTTTTTACTTTTCAGAATCTTACACAGTCTGGTCAGAAGATAGAGATATTACTTTCTTTCCTGCTTTATTAGAAAACAAAAACTATCCGTAATGATCTCTTTCAGTTTCCTATCTAGAAATATATCACTCAATGAGACTTCCCACTGAAGATTAAATTCTTTTTTTCTTTTTTTCTTTTGGTACCAGGGATTGAACGCAGGGGCACTTGACCAGCGAACCACATCCCCAACCCTGTTTCGTATTTCTTTTAGAGACAGGGTCACACTGAGTTGCTCAGCACCTCGCTTTTGCTGAGGCTGGCTTTGAACTCCTGATCCTCTTGCCTCAGCCTCCCAAACTGCTGAGATTACAGGCATGTGCCACCATGCCCGGCCTCTCTTTCACTATTAATCCCACCTCTTCTCTTTTTCATTGGTTCATTGACTCTGCTTCGTATGTTTCAGTGTATTTATATTCTTTTCCTCCTTAGCCTGTGAATTAGTTTGCTGTGGACTGCTATAACAAAGTATATTGATTGAGTGGCTTAAATAACAAATTTAATTGCTCACAGTTCTGGAGGCTGGAAGTCCAAGTGAAGACATCAGTAGCTTTGTTTCTTTGTCTTCACTTGGACTTTGCTCTGTGAAAACCTTTCTGTATCCTAATCCTAACACACCAGTCATATTGGGTTAGAGTCCACCCATGTGACCTCATTTTACCTTAATTATTTCTAAACCCTCTATCTCCAAGTACAGTTATGTTCTCAGGTACTGGGGATTAGAACTTTAACATGAGTTTGTGAGAGACACAATTAAACTCATTGCACAAGTAATTCATGTCCTTCCCAAATTCTTTTCCTTCTCATATGTGGATATATTCATCCATTCCAGCAGCCCCAAAGGTCTTAACCTATTTCCTTTTTGCTTAACAGTTCTTTAGTTTATATCTTTCCTCTCACATTGTACTATGAGCAGCCAGGAGAAACCAGGCCACATTTCAACATTTTGCTTATAAATCTCAGCAAAATATCCATTCTTCCTTACAGTTCTGTTTTCTACAAAAATGGAAAATAATTCAGCCAAGTCCTCTGCCCCTTCATGACAAGGAGCATCTGTCCTCCATTTTCCAAAGACATGTTTTTCATTTCTGAGACCTAAGAAAAACATCTTTAGCGTTCATATTTCTACAATCTGTTCCTGATGAATATATATCTTTAAGACTACTGAAGTTTCCTTTAGGTTCTTTTTTGTGATCCTTCCCCAGAATCCCCTTTAATGTCTATATTTCTATCAGTAGCTTCCTGAAAGCAATGTAGGGGTTTTTTGGTACTGTGGATTGAACCTAGAGCTGCTTTATCACTGAGCTACATCCCCAGCCCCTTTATAATTTTGTTTTGATGTAGAGTCACCCTAAGCTGCCCAACTGGCCTTGAATTTGTGATCCTTCTGCCTCAGCCTCCTGAGTAGCTGGGATTACAGGCATGCGCCATGGCGCTAGGGTCTAACTTGACATTTAAGTGACTCTTCACCCACTGGATAAAATTGAACCCCTTTTTCTAAAATAAACATATCAACTCTTCCAGCCTTGTTAATTTGCCACTTTCACATTTGTACTTTACCATTCAGTCTACAGAGCTTTATAGAGTATAGGCCTTAAAAGTTGAACAGCCCAGGCGTGTGCCATTGTGCCCAACCCTTTTTAGTTTTTATTTTGAGGGTCTCCCTAAGTTGCTTAGGGCCTTGCTAAGTGTGGCAAGGCTTCTGATTGTGGTCTTAAACTTGAAATCCTCCCACCTCAGCCTCCCCAACTGCTGGGAATAAAGGTGTATGCCACTGCACCCATCCCAAAATTACTTTTTTAAATGGCCATGATTTCATACAATATTTCTTTTATTAAAACTTTTTATTTTGATATAATTTCAAATAAAGAAAAATTGAAAGAATGGTAAACTTAAAGAAAAATTGAAAGAACAGTATATAGAAAGAGTACCCTTGTACTCTTTACCTAGAGTGCCTGTATTATCTGTCACCAAAAGAACAAAGATTTGTGTCGGGAGGTATCAGGGATTGAATCTGGGACCTCTAGTTTGCTAGGCAAGCACTTTACCAGTGACCTATACTCCCTATTCTTTTTTAAATTTTATTTTGAGACGTAATCTTGCTAAGTTGCCAAAAGGCCAGACTCAAATGTGGATTCTCCTGCTTCAACCAACAGAGTAACTAGAATTATAGGTGTGGCCATTGTGTCCCTAGAAGAGTAAAGACTTTCTATTACATAACTGTAGTTCATTTATTTAAACTAGAAAATATGTTGGTTGTACAATAATATTATCTAATTTGTATTCTTATTTTGCTTATTATGTCATTAATGTCCTTTATTATTTTGTGTTTTTTTTTTTTTTCCCTAGACCAGAATCTAATCCATGATCATACTTGGTTGTTCCATCTTTTTAGTCTTCTTCAATCTGTATTGGTTCCTCAGCTTTTCTTTGTTTTTCATGATTTTGACACTTGAAGATTATAGGATCGTTTTTATATCTTAAATCCCGAAATTTGGATTTTTCCTCTGTTTCCCCATGGTTAGAATCAGGTTATATTGTTTGAATGGAATATCATAGAAACAATGTGACCTCAGAAGCCACAGAATGTTTGTGATATTAATTGCTTAAGTTTGTTTTACTTTTAAGGTTATATTTATTGGGTCAATCTGTTTATTAATTTGATATAAATAATTTAAAAGAATTTACTCAAGTTTCATAAATATCTGTTCCTTATGAAGCTTTTATCTGCCATCTTTACTACATGATCTTGCTAGAAATGTTTAACTTGAACTTAAATAATGAGGAAATAAAAAATAAATCTAGACCTGGGGATATTTTATGAATTAACTGGTCTGAGCCTTTTAAAAATGTGTCTGTTTGCAGAAGATCCTAAAAATTCCACCAAGAAATTGCTAGAGCTAATAAACAAATTCAGCAAGATAGTAGGCTACAGAAGCAATCGTTTTCCTATATACCAAAATGAATGAACTGAAAAAGGCATCAGGAAAACAATTTTATTCACATAAGCCTCAAAACAAAAACAAAAATTTTAAAAACCCAACAAAACCCTAGGAATAAGTCTAACCAGGGAGGTGAAAGACTTCTACAATGAAAACTATAGACCACTGAAGAAAGAAATTGAAGTCCTCAGAAGATGGAAAGACCACCCGTGTTCATGGATAGGCAGAATTAATATTGTTAATATGACTGTACTACCAAAAGCAACATACAGATTCAGTGCAGTCCTCATTGAAATATCAATGACTTTCTTCACAGAACTAGAAAAAACAATCCTGAAATTCATTTGGAAGAAGAAAAGACCCAGAATAGATAAAGCAATTGTAAGCCAAAATAGCAATGCTAGGGGCATCATAATATCTGACTTCAAATTATACTACAGAGCTGTAGTAACAAAAATTGCATGGTACTGGCATAAAAACAGACACATAGACCAGTGGTACAGAATAAAAGACAAAGACAAACCCCACACATCTGCAGGCATCTGATCCTTGACAAAGGTATTAAAAACATACACTGCTGGGGAGATAGCTCAGTTGGTAAAGTGCTTGCCTTGCAAGCACAAGGCCATGGGTTCGATTCCCAGCACCAAAAAAAAAAAAAAAAAAAAAAATACACTGGAGGAAAGACAACCCTTTTAACGAATGGTGCTGGGAAAACTGGTTATCTACATGTAGAAGAATGAAACTGGACCCTTACCTCTCACCTTGCACAAAAGTCAACTCAAAATGAATCAAAGAAAGTGTAGGGTTAAAACTGCAGCATATAGGCACAGGCAACAACTTTCCCAATAGGACCTTTAAAGCTCAGGAAATAAGGACAAGAGTTAATAAGTGGGACGTCAACCAATTAAATAGCTTCTGCACAGCAAAGGAAACAATTAAGAATGTGAAGAGAAAGCCTACAGAATGGGAGAAAATCTTTGCTAGCTGCTCTTCTGGCAGAGGATTAATATCTAGAATATATGAAGAACTCAAATTTTTTTCACAAAGAAATCAAATAAACCAACTAATAAAATGGGCAAATGAATTAAACAGACACTTCTCAAGAGAAAAAAATACAAATTTCTAACAAATATATGAAAAAATATTGAACATCATTAGCAGTTAGGGAAGTGCAAATCAAAACTACAGAGATTTCATCTCACACCTATGAGAATGGCAGTCATCAAGAATTCAGATAGTTATACTGGAGAAAAAGGAACACTTGTACACTGTTGGTGGGATTGTAAAGAGTATAACCACCAAGGAAATCAGTTCAGAGGTTCCTCAAAAGAATAGGCATGGAACCACCATGTGACCTACCTAGCTGCCCACTCCTTGGTACTTTATCCTAAAGAATTAAGGTCATCACATTATAGTGATACATGCATACCCATGTTTATAGCAGCACAATTCACAGTAGCTAAACTATGTAAACTGCTTGGGTGTCCTTCAATGGATGAATGGATAAAGAAAATACATACATATATAGATATATACACTATAGCGTTTTATTCAGCCATGAAGAAAAATGAAATTATGTTGTTTGCAGGAAAATGAGTAGAACTGGAGACCATTATGTTAAGCAAAATAAGCCAAACTTGGGGCTGGGGAGATAGCTTGGTCGGTAGAGTGCTTGCCTTGTAAGCATAAAGCCCTGGGTTCGATCCCCAGCACCCAAAAAAAAAAAAAAAAAAAAAGCCAAACTCAGAAGGTCAAGGGTCATATGTTTTCTTTCATATGTGGAAGCTAAAGAGGAAAAAGGAAAAGAAAGATGGTGGTGGGTGTGATCTCATGAAAATATAAAGAAGATCAGGAGAGTCACGAGACTAGGGGGTGGGCAGAGGGGAGGGGGAAAGTGCTGGAGAGTGATACTGACCCAAATTATATTGTTATATTGTGAGTATATGTGAATATGTAACAACAAATTCCATCATTATGTATAAGCATAATATGCCAATGAAAAATGTGAAAGAGAAAATGAAAAAAAGTCAGTATCAAAAAAAGAAAGATGATTATAATTTAAATGAGTCTGAAGAGATAAGAAAGCAAAGTGAATGCATGAACCTTGACTAGACCCTACGTTAAAGGAAGAAAATCTAAGAACATCTTGGGGAAACAGTTTTGAAGAAATTTTAATGTAGATTGTTTATTAAATAATATTTTATCAATATTAAATTTCTTGCGTGTGCTAATTTTACTACAGTTATGTAGATGAATGTCATTTTTTACAGAGAGGCATGCTAATTTTTGAGGTGAAATGCCTGTAACTAATTTTCAAATGATTCTGCCAAAAATATTTTCTCTGTATATAAGAAGTAAAGTAAATCTGGCAAAGTTAACAATTTGAGAATACAGGTAAAGATTATATGGAGATATTCATTACATTCTTTCAAAATTTTGGTACGTTTGAAATTTCAAACTATAAATATTCTAAGAAAATGAACTAGTAAGAAAAGAATAATATTGAGAAAATGCAGGGTAAAAATATAAACATAAAAGTTCTTTAAAAATAGGTTCATGGGTGCTGGGGTTGTAGCTCAATGGTATAGGACTTGCCTAGCATATATGAGGCACTAGGTTCAGTTCTCAGCACTGCAAATAATACATAAGGCTGGGAGATAGCTCAGCTGGTAGAGTGCTTGCCTCGCAAGCACAAGGCCCTGAGTTCGATCCCCAGTACCGCCAAAAAAAAAAAGAAAAAAAATACATGGGGGCTGGGGAGATAGCTCAGTCGGTAGAGTGCTTGCCTTGTAAGCACAAGGCCCTGGGTTTGATCCCCAGCACCCCCCCCAAAAAAAAACAAACAAAAAAAACTACAAAACGGTTCATCAACAACTAAAAAGATACTTTAAAAAATAGGTTCATGTCAGTGTGAAGAGTGGCATATTTATATTTATGCAAAATTATGTGATTCATTTAGATTGAGTTTAATGAAAAAATAAGACCACTGTACTAAAATTTCTTCTTCCTTTTTTTTTTTTTTTTTTTTTTTTTCCAGTATAGACTATGGTCGAAGAAAAAGAAATGCTTTTAGGATTCAGGTAGAAAAAGGTGAGTCTTCTTGTCAGAGCTAAATCTATAGTTTGTAGAACTGTTGTAGCTCATGGCATTTTTGTTTGTTTATTTCAGTATTTAGCATAATTAGTAGTGAGAAAGAAGTGAAGAATCTGGCAGAATTAGAAGATGAACATGTGGCAAAAAGAGCAAGGCAAGGTGAAGAGGATAATGAGTGAGTATTACAAAATGGAGGATGTTTTCCCCCCTGAAATGTCATATTCATACTTGTAAAACTTTCAGTGTTACTTCATTGCCAATCTGGCCCTGTGTAATACTTATTTCTACATACTTTGTCTGCCAGATTTATAGGATGCTTACAGCTCCCCGAAGACTTCAGATATTTTCTTTTTGCTTTTCTATGGTGATTTTCTGTGAGTGTGGTATTCATTTTCCTTTCATAAGTTTCTACTCATCCTTGAAGAGTCTAGTTGAAGCTGGGTGCTGTGATGCATATTTGTAATCCCAGCTACCTTGAAGACTGAGGAGGAGGATCACATGTTTGAGGCTAGACTTGGCAATTGGCAAGCTCTGTCTCAAAATAAAATCTTTAAAAGAGACTGGGGATGTAGCTCACACTTAACTATTATGTGTGAGAACCTGGGTACTGTTAAAAAAAGGGGGGGATCAGTTGAGATGTTCTTAAGATACTCTTTTTTGGGAGGGTTCTGGAGAGTGAATGTAGGGGTACTTTATCACTGATTTACACCCATAGCCCTTTTTATTTATTTTTAAAATTCTGAGATAGGATCTCACTAGGTTGCCCAGGTTGTCCTCTAACTTGTGATTTTTCTGTCTCAGCCTTCCAAGTTGCTGAGATTATAGGTGTGTGCCACCATCCTGACCTTCTTAGACATACTTTTTAGTGTTTCCTTATATCCTTGTTTCAGATGTTTATTATAATCATTAGTACATCATATTGCATTCAAATTATTTGTGTACTTTTTAGCATTACCAACAGAGCTCATTGTTATTTTTGTTTTTCTCTGCCCAAATATAATGCCAAATACATTAAAAGTTGTCATTTAATTTTGTTGCTTAAGAAATAAAGTCAAGGCCATGCATGTGGGGACACACCTATAATCCCACTGACTTGGAAGGCTGAAGTGGGAAGATAGCCTAGTTTGAGGTCAGCCTGGGCAGCTTAGCCAGACCCTATCTCAAAATAAGATAAGGTATGGGGATGTTGCTTTGTTAATATGCCCCTGAGTTCAAACTACTTTTTTGAAATCAATCAATCAATCACTAAATAAATAAATAAAAAGGAAGAAATAAAGTTGAGGATTTTAAAATAATTGAAGTTATAATTGAGATAGAATAAGCCGTACATTTTAAAAGTGTACAATTTGTTGAGTTTTGACATATGTCTATCTCACTAAACCATCACCGTAAGCAAGATGCTAAAATTTCCCATCTACTCCAAAAGTTTTCTTGTTCCTCATTGTAATTTACTTTTCCTTCCATCCTGTTTCCAAGCAGCCACTTATCTGTTTCCTGTCTGTGCATGTTAGATTGCATTTTCTAGAACTTAGTATTTGCTTTATTTATGTGTAGCATCCTGAATGTAGGGTTTTTTGCTTGCTAGGCAAGCACTCTATGCATTGAGTTAAATCATCAGCCCTTTTTATTTTATTTTGAGACAGTGTGTCTTCCTGACTTCAAACTTGCCTTCTTCTTGCCTCAGCCTCTGGAATTGCTGGGGTTAATAGGTATGCACTGCTGTGCATGGCTCAGTATATAACTTTCTTTTATTTTGACACTGGGGATTGGACCCTGGGTGTTACTATTACTGAGCTACTGCCTCAGCCCTTTTTATTTTGAGACAGAGTCTCACTAAGTTGCTGAACGTGACCTTAAACTTGGGATCCCGCCTCAGTGTCCTGAGTTGCAGGGCTCATAGGTGTGTGCCACCTCATCTGGCTCAGTATATGCTTCTAAAATTTGGATTCTTTCCCTTAGCATAATGATTTCAAGAATGATTAGTTTTGTTTTGTAATTGGAAGGGATTCAATAGGTCCCTTAGAGGGGAACCTACCTCAGGACAATGGGGTCTTGACAAATGCCGTAGAAAAGGATTTCTAGGTGCATCAAATATGGAGGCACAGAGATTATTTAGGAAAACTAGGAATACATATTCAAAGGAGAATGGACAATGTGGAGAGTGAGAGATGCTTTTGGGATTCTGAGGCTCTTCTAAAGGAAACTTGGTAAACGATACCCATAGGAAGGTTTGTGGGAATAATATCAGTGTGGTGATCACATGATGTTTTAAGTTGCTTTGGCAGTTCTCAGGATCCTTAAGTTGATATCTCCATAATCTGATCAATAGGTAAGGTTAGGAAAGTCCCAATGTTACAGGTTTCATATCTCCCTGTCCTCAAATTATTATAAAAATACATGCCTTACTGGGCTAATTATTATAAAAATGCATGCCCTACTGGACTAATTAATACTTCAAAGGGCAATCTTTATTGGCGAATTCCAGTAACTTTAAGATTATAAGTAAAGATTTGTACATTTGCCAGAAATTTGTGAGTCTCAGACTTGGGAGGAATACTGGCTTTGGGAGTGAAGGTATGAGGAACATTAGTACAGACTTTTAGATTAGAGTTATTCCTTCCTTCCTTTATTCCTCTTTCCACTAGGGATTTAACTAAGAGGTGCTCTACCACTGAGCTACATACCCAGCCCTTCTAATTTTTTTTATTTTAAGACATGGTCTCACTAAGTTGTTGAGGCTGGCCTTGAACTTTCCATCTTCCTGCCTCCCAAGTAGGTGGTATTACAGGTGTGTACCACCATGCCCAAATGAAGTTGGAATCTTCTTTATCTTTCTTTTTTCTCCTTTGTGTTTTATAAAATTTCGTCTTTCCTATGTTGTAGATATATAATAGTTCATTGCTTTTTATTGGTGATTTTGGATATACCACAAATTTTTTTTATTCATTTGTCTATTCAAGAACAGTTGTATTATTTCCAGTTTTGGGCTATTATAAAGAAAGCTGCTAAGAGCATTTATATCCAGGTCTTTGAAAAGTGTTTGATTTCTTTTTTTATTTATTTAATTTTTAATGTTTTTTCATTAAAATATTTTTTATTTTTATAGACATATTTTGATTCATTGTACACAAAGGGGGTACAACTTTTCATTTCTATGGTTGTACACAATGTATATTAATGCCATTCATTTAATCATACATGTATAGGGTTATACTGTCTGTTTCATTCTACTGTTTTTTCCATCCCCACTCCCTCCCATCCCTTTTTCCTCCTACACCATCCAAAGTTCCTTCATTCCTCTCTTCCCCCCACCACCCCCCATCGTTATATATTGTCAAGCACTTATCTGAGAAAACATTCGGCCTTTGGTTTTTTGGGCTTGGCCTATTTCACTTAGCATGATATTTTCCAGCTTCATTCATTTACCAGCAAATGCCATGATTTTATTCTTCTTTATGGCTGAGTAATATTCCATTGTGTACATATACCACAGTTTCTTTATCCATTCGTCAATTGAAGGGCATCTAGGTTGGTTCCACAATCTAGCTATTGTGAATTGAGCGCTGTGAACATTGATGTGGCTGCATCACTGTAGTATGCTGATTTTAAGTCCTTTGGGTATAAACCAAGGAGTGAGATAGGTAGGTCAAATGGTGGGTCCATTCCAAGCTTTCTGAGGAATCTCCATACTGCTTTCCAGAGTGGCTGTACCAATTTGTAACACCACCAGCAATGTATGAGTGTGCCTTTTTCCCCACATGCACGCCAACACTTATTATTGCTTGTGTTCTTAATAACAGCCATTCTAATTGGAGTGAGATGAAATCTTAGGGTGGTTTTAATTTGCATTTCTCTAATTACTAAGGATGATGAGCACGTTTTATGTATTTGTTGATCACCTGTAGATCTTCTTCTGTGAGGTGTCTGCCCAATTCCTTACCCTTTTATTGATTGAGTTCTTTGTATTTTGGGTGTATAGTTTTTTAAGTTCTTTATAAACTTTGGAGATTAGTACTCTGTCTGAGGTGTGTGTGGAAAAGATTTTCTCCCACTCACATTATTGTTTCCTTTTCACATTATTAATTGTTTCCTGGGCTGAGAAAAAAACTTTTTAGTTTGAATCTATCCCATTTATTGATTCTTGCTTTTATTTCTTGTGCTATGGGGGTCTTGTTAAGGAAGTCTGGTCCTAAGCCAACATGATGGAGATTCAGGCCTCCTTTTTCTTCTATTTGGTGAAGGGTCTCGGGTCTAATTCCTAGATCCTTGATCCATTTTGAGTTGAGTTCTGTACAGGGAGAAATAGGAGTTTAGTTTCATTTTACTGCATATGAATTTCCAATTTTGCCAGCACCATTTGTTGAAGAGGCTCTTTTCTCCATTGTAAGTTTTTGGCACCCTTGTCTAGTATGAGGTTACTGTACTTATGTGAGTATGTCTCCATGTCTTCTATCCTGTGCTATTCTGGGTCTTTTGTTCTTCCAAATGAATTTCATGATTGCTTTTTCTGTTTCTATGAGAAATGTCGTTGGGATTTTAATTGGAATTGCATTAAATCTGTGTAGCACCTTTGGAAGTGTGGCCATTTTGATAATATTAATTCTGCCTATCCAAGAACATGGGAGATCTTTCCATCTTCTAAGGTCTTCCTCAATTTCTTTCTTCAGTGTTTTGTAGTTTCATTGTAGAGATCTTTTACCTCTTTGGTTAGATTAATTCCCAAGTAGTTTAATTTTTTTGAGGCTATTGTGAATGGAGTTGTTTTCCTCATTTCCCTTTCAGATGTTTCATCGCTTACGTATAAAAATGCTTTAGATTTATGCGTATTGATTTTATATCCTGCTGTTTTGCTGAATTCATTGATGAGGTCTTGAAGTTTTCTGGAGGAGTTTTTTGGATCCTCTAAATATAGAATCATGTCATCAGGAAATAGTGACAGCTTAAGTTCCTCTCTTCTTGTTTGTATCTCTTTAATTTCTTTAGTCTGTCTAATTGCTCTGGCTAGTTTTTTAAGTATGATGTTGAATAAAAGTGGTGAAAGAGGGCATCCCTGTCTTGTTCCGATTTTTAAAGGGAATGGTTTCAGTTTTTCTCCATTAACAGTGATGTTGGCCGTGTGCTTAGCATAAATAGTCTTTACAGTATTTAGGTATGTTCCCACTATCCCTATTTTGTCTAGTGTTTTGAGCATGAAAGGGTGTTGTATTTTGTCGAACGCTTTTTCTGCGTGAATTAAAATATCCATATGATTCTTATCCTTAAGTCTATTGACATGATGGATTATGTTTATTTACTTACGGATGTTGAACCATCCTTGCATTCCAGGGACGAACCCCACTTGATTGTGGTGCACAATTTTCTCAATGTGTTTTTGGATATGGATTGCCAGTATTTTGTACTGTCTTTTTTTGTTGTTGTTGTTGCTGGGGATCGAACACAGGGCCTTGTGCTCGCAAGGCAAGGACTCTACTGACTGAGCTATCTCCCCAGCCCGCCAGTATTTTGTTAAGGATCTTTGCATCTATATTCTTCAAGGATATTGGTCTAAAATTTTCTTTCCTTGATGTGTCTTTTCCCGGTTTGGGAATGAGGGTGATATTAGCTTCATAGAATGAGTTTGGTAGGGTTCCCTCCTTTTCTATTTCCTGGAATACTTTGAGAAGTGTTGGAATGAGTTCTTTGAAGGACTTGTAGAACTCGGCTGAGAATCCATCTGGTCCTGGGCTTTTCTTGGATGGTAGGCTTTTGATGGCTTCTTCTATTTCACTGCTTGATGTTGATCTGTTTAAATTGTGTATGTCCTCCTGGTTCAGTTTGGGAGGAGCATATGTCTCTAGAAATTTGTTGATCAGGCTGGGGAGATAGCTCAGCTGGTGCAAAGCTTGCCTCGCAAGCACAAGGCCCTGAGTTCGATCCCAAGTACCGCAAAACAAAAAAAAAAAAAAGAAAGAGAAAGAAAGAAATTTGTTGATGTCTTTGGCATTTTCTATTTTGTTGGAATATACATTTTCAAAGTAGCTTCTCATCATGTTATGTATTTCGGTGATGTCTTCGGGATATTTTCTTTTTCAACACGAATTCTAATAATTTGAATTTTCTCTCTCCTCTTTGTTAGTGTGTTAAGGGTTTGTCTATTTTGTTTACTTTTTCAAAGAACCAACTTCTTGTTTTGTCAAATTTTTGAATTGTTTCTTTTGTTTCAATTTCATTAATTTCATCTCTGATTTTAATTATTTCCTGTGTTCTACTACATTTGGTGTTGTTTTGTTCTTTTTCTAGAGCTTTGAACTGTAATGTTAGGTTATTTAGTTGTTGACCTTTTTATTCTTTTCTTTTCATTGCTCCATGCAATGAATTTTCCTCTTAGTACTGCTTTCATAGTGTCCCAGAGATTTTGATATGTTGTATCATCATTCTCATTTACCTCTGAGAATTTTTTTATCTCCTCCCTGATGTTTTCTGTTATCCGTGTTTCATTCGATAGCATATTATTTAGTCTCCAGGTGTTGGAGTAATTTCTATTTTTTATTTTGTCATTGATTTCTGATTTCATTCCACTATGATCTGAAAGAACACAAGGCAGTATCTCTGTTTTTTTTTTTTTTTTTTTTTTTTTTTGCTTTTCCAAACGGCTGCTTTGTGGTATAACATATGGCCTATTTTCAAGAAGGTTCCATGTGCTATGAGCACATGTTCCATCGCTCATTGATAGATGGAATATTCTATATATGTCTGTTAAGTCTAGGTTATTAATTGTGTTATTGAGTTCTGTGGTTTCTTTGTTTGGTTTTTGTTTGGAAGATCTATCCAGCGGTGACAGTGGTGTGTTAAAGTCACCCGAAATTATTGTGTTGTGGTCTGTTCAATTCCTGGAATTGAGAAGGATTTGTTTGTTGTACATGGATGCACCATTGTTTGGGACATAAATATTTATGATTGTTATGTCTTCCTGATTTTTGGTTCCCTTAATAAGGCAGTGTGAAATGTCCTTCTTTATCCCTTCTGACTAACTTTGGCTTGAAGTCCATTTTATCTGAAATAAGGATGGAAACTCCCACTTTTTTACTGAGTCTGTGTGTGTGGTAGGTTTTTTCCCATCCTTTCCCCTTTAGTCTATGGGAGTCTTTTTCTATGAGATGAATCTCAAAGGCAGCATATTGTTGGGTCTTTCTTTTTAATCCATTTTGCCAGTCTTTGTCTTTTGATTGATGAGTTTACGCCATTAACATTCAGGGTTATTATTGAGGTATGATTCATATTCCCAGACATTTGGGCTTCTTTTTGGTTTTTAACTTGGCTTGTTTTCTCCTTTGAATGGATTTTTCTCTAAGGTAGTTCCTCCCTTGCTGACCTACATTGTTGTTTTTCATTTCCGCCTCATGGAATATTTTTTGAGAATATTCTGTGTCGCAGGCTTTCTATTTGTAAATTCTTTTAACTTTTGTTTATCATGGGAAGATTTTATTTTGTCTTCAAATCTGATGGTTAGATTTGCTGGGTATAAGATTCTTGATTGGCAACCATGTTCTTGCAGAGCTTGAAATATGTTGTTCCAGGCCATTCTAGCTTTTAGAGTCTGGGTTGAGAAATCTGCTGATATCCATATTGGTTTCCCCCTATGTGTAATCTGATGCTTTTCTCTCACAGCCTTCAAAATCCTATCTTTATTTTTTTGTGTTCGGCATTTTCATTATCATGTTCCTTGGTGTGAATCTGTTGTGATTTTGTGAATTTGGTGTTCTGTAAGCCTCTTGTATTTGATTTTCCATTTCATTCTTCAGGCTTGGGAAATTTTCTGCTATTATTTCATTGAATAGGTTGTTCATTCCTTTGTTTTGTTTCTCTGTGCCTTCTTCAATTCTGATAATTCTTAAATTTGGTCTTCTCATGATGTCCCATAGTTCT
This sequence comes from Sciurus vulgaris, assembly GCF_902686455.1. Classification (NCBI taxonomy): domain Eukaryota; kingdom Metazoa; phylum Chordata; class Mammalia; order Rodentia; family Sciuridae; genus Sciurus; species Sciurus vulgaris. Next base: position 60,721,821 of record NC_136473.1, read on the forward strand.
TGGAGATTCTGTTCATGATTTCTTACCATCTTCTCTGTTGGGGCAACTTTATTTTCAAGATTAAATATTTTGTCTTCATTGTCTGAGGTTCTGTCTTCCAAGTGGTCTAATCTGTTGGTGATCCTTTCCATTGAGTTTTTAATTTGGTTTATTGTTTCCTTCATTTCAAGGATTTCCGTTTTTTTTTTTTTTTTTTTGAGAATCTCTATCTCTTTGTTGAAATGATCTTTTGCTTCCTGCAGTTGCTCCTTCAACTGCTTATTGGTATTATCATTCATTGCCTGCATTTTTTTTCTTATCTCATCCTTTGCTTCATGAATCATCTTAATCATGTATAATCTGAAGCCCTTTTCTGACATTTCTTCTAATATATTGTCACTGGATTCTATTAATAAGAATCTAGATTTGTTTGGATCATTTTCTTCCCTTGTTTTTTCATGTTGTTCATGTATCTTCCCCTCTAGCAGTGCAGATCTGGGGTATTGCAGTTTCCCCCATGTAGGCTTATAGTGACCCTATAGGTTTCCCAAACCTTTTCTTTAAGGTGGAGATCAATATTAGCAGTGCCCAGTTCAGACAGTATGCAACCCTAGACCATCTAGCCCCTATGAGAACGTTAACAATATTGTCATAATAAACAGATTGAGTTCAATTATTATCTTTAGTGTAACAAATAGATATGCAGTAAGTCTGCAGTTTCTAATGGAGGACAAAGAGAATGCAGAGGGGTGTAGGATGTAGCTGTTGATGGGATAAGAAAAGAATATATAGAAGTTCTAGGTAATAGAAATAGTGAGAGTGTAATCAAAAGAAGTTGGTTGTTAGTATGCGAAAAAGGAGGTGGGGTTTGGTCGGTCTGGTTTCTGGAGGCAGGGTGCAATCAGTCAGTCTGGGGCTCCTGGTGGTGGGGAGCAGTTTGTTGATGTGAGGGCCCCGGAGGCAGGGAGTGATATGTCGGGCTGACGGATTCTGGAGATGGGACTCGGTCAGTCTGGCCAGGGTTCCTACGGGGCCTGGCTATTGTCTCAAAATGGTGGCAGGCATGTGTAACCAAACCTGCAGGTACCGTGACAGTGAACTTCCCAGGCAACAGCGGGCAGCTGGTGTTCCACTTGCAGTCTGTGGTCAGTTTGCTGACTGCTGTGGGATGATGGGTAGTTGATCCTCTGGCGGTGGGTGATGGATAGGTGAAAGGCAGGCAATGGACAGGCAAGAGGCAGACAAATGGCAAATGATAGGCGCCTGACACTAAGCAATCTGCACTCAAAAAGGTGTCGATGTGCTGGCAGACTGCAGGTGATCGCAGTAGACAAATGGAGTAAATAGCAGGGGATCGATAAGCTGCAAAAACTGCCTCACCAAGAAACAGATATCCTCGGATTGAAACCTGAGTTACAGAGTGACAAGGAACACAGCCTCCCTCTATCCGCCATCTTGGATTTCCGTGTTTGATTTCTTTTGGTAAATACATAGAAATGGAATAGTTGGATTTTATGTTAGTTGTATATTTAACTTCATAAGAAATTTCCAGACTGTTTTCCAGAGTGTTTATTCTATTTTTCTTTACATTAGCAGTTTATGAGAATTCTATTTGTTCCAAGTATTACCAGTATTTGGTATGATTGGTCTTTAATTTTAGACAGTCTTTCTTCATAGTTTGATTTTTTTTTTTTTAATCATGAGTAGGAATTACATTTGTCTGATGCTTTTTTTGTATCTATTAAAACCTTAGTTCACTGGATAAGCCAAAGGGGAATGAAGGTCAAGGAGGGGGAATGGGAATAGGAAAGAGTAGAGTGATTGGAGATAACTTTCCTATGTTCATATATGTATATATGACCAGTGAAATTCCATATCATGTATAACCACAAGAATGGATTCTAATTAGAGTAAGTTATACTTCATATATGTATATGTCAAAATACACTCTACTGTCTTGTATATCTAAAAAGAACAACAACAAAAAATTCTTATGGGCTGCATGGTGGCGCACACTTGTAATCCCAGCAATTTGGAAGGCCAAGGCAGGAAGAATCCCAAGTTCAAGGTTAGTCTCAGCAATTTAGTGAGTGCCTGTCTCAAAATAGAAAGGGCTGGAGCTATATAGTTCAATGGTAAAGTACACCTGGTTCAATTCTTAGTACCAAAAAAGAAAAAAAAAATTATATGATTTTTTGTCTATTTTTTTTTTTAAATAAATAGTACCAGATATCAAACCCAGGTTCTCACATATAACAGACAAATACTGTACCACTGAATTACAATCTCCAAACCTTTTTATTTTGTTTTGAGACAGGGTTTCTTTTGCTAAGTTGCGTAGGGTAGCCTCACAGTTTTAGAAAGTATTTTAAATGTTTGCATTTGTTGTAATATTGGTCTGAATTTTTTGTTTCTTTTCTTTTTTTTCCTACCCCAAGTTGGGGTCTTACTATGCTGCTCACTATTGGGCCCAAGTGATCCTCCTGCCTTAACCTCCTGAATATCTGGAACTACAGGTGTGCACCACCATGCCTGGCTATTTTTTTTTTTTTTTTTCCTTTCCTTTTTTTTTTTATATGTGGCTTTATTTTTGGACTTTGAATTCTATTCTATTTATCTGTTTATCTCTATGTTTATCCTTATGTCACTACCATAAAATCTTTTGTTTTGTTCTATTTGTGGTATCAGGGATTGAACCCAGGTTGCCACTCATGCTAAGCTTGCAGTGTATCAGTGAGCTACATTCCTAGCTCCTAAATTTTATTTCTTCTTGTTTGTTGTATCTGTCAGGTTTTAGGTTATATTGGCCTCAGTATTAATTCAAAAGTGTTCTTTTGTTCTGTTTTATGACTCCTCCTTAAAACTTTTTCTTCTTAAGTGTCAATTTTGTTGATTTTTTTTTTTTTTTTTTTTTGGTGGTAGGGATTGAACTCAGGAATACTCTACCACTGAGTTATATCCCCAGCCCTTTTTATTTTTTATTGGGAGACAGGATCTCACTAAATTACTGAGGCTGACCTAACACTTGTAATCCTCTCACCTTGGCCTCCCAAGTAGCTGGAATAATGGGAGGCACCACCAAGCTCTGTAGTTGTGTTTTTAAAGAAATTTGTCCATTTCATCTGAAATGTGGAATTTGTTGGTATAATTATACCAAGAGTTTATTTTTATATTCTCTCTCTCTCTCTCTCTCTCTCTCTCTCTCTCTCTCTCTCTCTCTCTCTCGGTTCTGAGGATACCAACTATGACCTTGTGCATGCTAGGCAAGAAATTTACCACTCAGCACCGCCCCCCCCCCTTTTTTTTTTTTTTGTATCAGGGATTAAACCCAGGGCACTCAACCACTGAACCACATTCCAAGCCCTTTTTTGTGTTTTAAGACAGGATCTCACTGAGTTGCTTAGGACCTTGCTAAGTTGTTGGGGCTGGCTTTGAACTCCTGCCTCAGCCTCTCCACCTACTGGGATTATAGGTGTGCTCCACTGTGCCCAGCATTTTTTTTTTTTTTTTTTTTTTTAATTTAAATTTTGAGACAGGATCTGGCTAAATTGTCCAGGCTGGCCTTAAACAGGTAATACTCCTTCCTTAACCTCCTGAGTGGTTGGACTTACAGGCAAGCATGACTGGCTGTTTTCTTCACTCTTTATAGCTGAATCTTTTTTCATTTGTATTTACAATAATTATTTTAAATTTTAGATGTTAATGAACCTTTATTTTATTCATTTATTTATATGTGGTGCTGAGAATCAAACCCCACTGCCTCACACATGTAAGTGCTCTACCACTGAGCCACAACCCCAGGCCTGTATTTACCATAACTTCTTACCTAGTTTCATATTCATGGATATTTGGTTGTTTCTTATTTTACAGTATTGCATAATAAAAAATTCTTTAGTAACAGTATCTGTACAAATCTCATTGGTTTTGTTTTTTGGAACTGGGGATTGAACCCAGGGCTTCTCTTATGTGAGATAAGCACTTTGCCACTGAGCTACATCCCAGCCTCATTTCATTATTTTTTTTAAAATTTATTTTTATTTTAAACAAATGGTATACATCTTGTTTCTCTGTACATGAAGTAGAGGCATACCATTTGTGTAATCATACATTTACATAGGGTAATAGTTTTTGATTCATTCTGTTATTCTTTTCCTTCCCCCTATCCCTCCCTCCCATCATCTCATTTTTTATGTTAAATTCCTGAGATGGAATTTCTAGGTTCAAAGTTTTTTTTTTTTTTTTAACAACTCTAGTACATTTGAAGTTACTTTTACAAAATGGTTGCCTTAGTGTATACTTCTGTCAATTTTATATCAAAGAAACTTTTATTTTGCTGCACTCTTGAAATCCCAGTTATACTGTAACAGTATTGGTTGTCTGAAATGCTTGGGACCAGAAGTGTTTCGAATTTTGGGTTTTTTTCAGAATTTGTAATATATACATAGACACAATGAGAGATCCAGGGATTAGGACTCAAGTCTAAACATAAATTCATTTATGTTTCAGGTATACTGTATACACATAGCCTGAAGGTAATTCTATTCAGTATTTTTAGTTTACCAGCTTTTTGACTGTATCCTATCATATGAGATCAGGTGTGAAATTTTCTACTTTTGGTAGCATATTGGTGCTCACTCAAGAAGTTTTGCATTTTGGGGAACAGTATAGATTTTGGATTTTCCGATTAGAGATATGCAGCGTATTTACTCTTGGCTGGTTTTACAGGCAGTCATATCATTTTTGGTTTTCTTCTTTTTTTTTAAAGGGGAACTAGGGATTGAACTGAGGGGTGCTCTATCACTGAGCTCCATCTGCAGCCCTATTTGAACACAGCGCCTGCCCTTAAACTTGGGATTTTCCTGCCTCAGCCTCCCAAGTAACTAGATGTGTTTTACTGTGCCTGACATTTGTATTGTTTTTATTTGGAATCTTTTGATAACTTACTTGTGAGGTTAGAGTCTTTTTAGGTATTTTATATTTCCTTTGTGAATTGCTTGCTTATGTTTTTTTCCCCTATTTCATTTGTGAAATCATTAGGATTCTGCATAAAATAATACCTCTTCTGCCATGCAGTGGAAAACTTTTCATTTTGCCATGTCTTTTATTTTTGTTTATGTCTTGATTAGTGAAGTTGTGCATTTTTACCTATTTAAATTAATTAATATTTTCTTTTATGGTTTATGCTGATAGGCTTAGGAAGATCTCTTTCACAGGAATATATATGACAATTATATATACCTATTTTTGTTCTTCATGATATTTTAATTTTTTTTTTTTTTCCTCTTTTGGTACTAGGGATTGAACCCAGAGGTGTTTTACCACTGAGCTACATTACCAACCCTTTTTATTTTTTGAGACAGGGTCTTGCTCAATTGCTTAGGGCCTTGATAAAGTTTCTGAGGCTGGCCTCAAACTTGAAATCTTCCTGCTTCACCTTCCCAAGATGTGGGATTACAGGCATGCACCACTGTACTTGGCAATATTAACTCTTTAATCCATTTGGAATTAAATTTTGGGGGGCACATTTTTCCTTCCAAATAGTTGATAGTCTCATTTTTACATTGATTGGAAATGCCCTAAGTAGTATTAACTGGATTAAAAAAATTAATGTCTTAATTATAAAGGTATTTTTATAACATTTGTATAAACATTTTTACTTAGGAAAAGTTTTTTTATTTTGGTACTAGGTATTGAATCCAATGGTGCTTTTACCACTGGGTTACATCCCCAGTCCTTTTTATTTTTATTAGGGTCTCACTAAGTTACTGAGGGTCTTCCTGAGTTGCTGAACCTGGCCTCAAACTTGGGATCCTCCCACCTCAGCCTTCATGGTCCCTGGAATTACAATGTGGGGCCACCATGCCCAGTAGGAAAAGTCCTTTTTTATTTTTTATTTTTATTTTTTAAAAATATTTTTAATAGTTGTTGATGGACTTTTGTTTTATTTACTTATTTATATGTGGTGCTGAGGATCAAACCCAGTGCCTCACACATGCTAGGCAAGTGCTCTACCACTGAGCCACAACCCCAGCCCCGAAAAGTCCTTTTTTAATTTAAATATTTCCTAAAGAAACCATTAGGTGCTGGGGTTGTATCTCAGTGGTAGAGTGCTCGTCTAGCATGTGTGAGGCACTGAGTTAGATCCTCAGCACCACATAAAAATAAATGAATACAGTAAAGGTATTGTGTCCATCTATAACTGAAAATATTTAAAGAAAAACCATTAAATAGAAGCAGCGTATAGTAACCTGAAACTATTAGATATCAACTTTCAGGTATATTGAGCTGAGACTAAATTCTCAATTTATAGTTATTAGGAGTTAAATTTCTTTTTTGATAAATTATATGAAAAATTTCTTCACAACCTCATTCCTTCTGAACAAACACAAAGTTGTATTTGGTTGCCTGGCTTGAATTGTGAATTTGTTATTCCAAATGCTTAATTATAGCTTGCTGAAACCTGAGTTTGATACTCCTAAATGAGCCCCTTGGATCTGATGGGAATTTGTATTTCACTTTGATTTGTTGCTAGGATAAAGATAAAACTGCAATTTTTTTTTTTTTGTGGTGCTAGTGATTGAACCCAGGGCCTTATGCTTATGAGGCAAGCACTCTACCAACTGAGCTATCTCCCCAGCCCCCAAACTGCAATTTATTTAGCCTTTACTATGTACTAAGAACTTTGAGATGGATGTTACTTATTATTTTATAGATAAATCAGAGACATTAGGTACATATAGTCTACTAATTGGTTGTGCTAGATTTTTGTATCCCAGTTTCTCTGATCTTTCTTTTTTTTTTTTTTTTTTTGGGTGTTGGGGATCGAACCCAGGGCCTTGTGCTTGCAAGGCAAGCACTCTACCGACTGAGCTATCTCCCCAGCCCCCCCAGTTTCTCTGATTCTAAAACTTGAACTCTTTACCACCATAATATGTTATCATAGTATATTTAATTTGCTTTGGGTAGTAATTTTCTAGGATATTGGAGAAAGCATTTAAAATATTTTTCTTCTTTTTTTCTGAGGTACACTGAAAGCTCTTCTGAGGATTATTCACTTGCGGAAGATCACCCAGATCCACAGGTAATCTAAACATTTAATGGTCTCACCATGATTGTTTTTCTTAAACTTATGATACTTTTTAAGGAAAAAAATGAGTAAAAAAGTAGAAAAAGACTTTGGACATACTTATCAATAAATAATTGAATACTTCCTACATATTCTTTTGTTGATGAATTAACCATCCTTCCAGTGTTTGTGTTTATAGTCCATTATTAAGGGAAAAAGAATGGAAGGGAATAGCCAGAAATAAGAGCAAACAAATAGAAAGAGAATTAATAGTAAAATTGGAGAAAAGGATATATTTTCTGTCTAGGATTTACTGATGAATAGGCTTGACTAAAGAGATGTGAAAGTAATACATCAAGTTACTCATAACTTGTCTTCTGTTTTTTCCCTTGATAAATCAGTTTTTGGCTATATTAATCAAGTAATGATGACACACGGTTATATTTGGTTCATCTTTGAATCGATGGAATAGTAGTGACTCTCAGTGACTACCCATTCATTTCCATACTTGATTCTGTTATATTTTTAAAAAGCAACCATGCTTATATTATTTAATCATCAATTATGAATTGGCCCTCCATTAACTTGGAGTGGTGGTGAGAGTATATCTTTTTGAATAGTAAACGCTTATTTGTAAATCATCTTATAAATACCTATATATTCTGACTGTAAATGTCAGGTTGATGAAAGCAAAATGTAGAAACCTTATTAGTATGGATAATGTAACTTTTCTTGAATACCTGAGTAATTGATGCTAAAATCATGTTTCTGCCAGTCAGCAAATCACATGAACAGTTCGCTGCTCTCTTTATATCGGAAAGGAAATTCTGATTCTGTTTCACATACTCCAGAGGTGGAGCAAAGAGAAACTACTGCTTCAGCACCACGACTAACTAAAACAGGCTCCATTCCTTTGAAGACCCCTGCAAGAGAATCTGAGGGAGGATGGTTTATTGATACAACCCCAGATGGAAAAAGAGACAGTTTTTTCTTGGACCTATCAGATAAGAAAAGTAACCATAAGAAGCCAGTATCTGACATCCAGGTATTTTCATAGTGAACTTTTAGCCCCGTGTAGTTGGAATATGTTACAGTCTTTTCTTTGAATCATTATTAAGCAGACACTTGGGTTTTACAGGTCATAGGAACTTTGTAATACATGGAGTACCCTTCACACTATTGCTGTTATTGCCTTCCTAGCCTGAGTCTCTTTCTTGCCTTAAGTATTAAAATAGACTTCTAACTGAAATCCATTCTTTCTTGTTTCCCTTGGATTATTCTTCACGCTGAGATATCTTTTTTTTTTTTTTTTTTTTTTTAATGAGTTAAGTAAGGTCCTTACCATTCTTCTATTTACAGCCCTTTAGTTGTTTCATTCAGTCTCAAATCCAAAAACCATAAAACCCTGAATGATTTGGGTGTCCTGCTATCTCTTAATCTCATCTTCTACCATTGTCTTTCCTCACTGCCCTGCTTTGCTTTGATGATGGTGGCCTCTTGCTTTTTCTAGAACATACGAAGTGTCTCCTACTTGGGCATTAGCACTTGAACTTTCTATCTGAAACACTTGCCAGTTTTTCTTGTGGTTCACTTCATCACTTCACATCTCTTTTTTTCATGTCATCTTTGTAGAGAGGCCTTTCCTCTCGTGGGAGATAGCATATTGTTAGGTACTCTGTTTCCTAACCCTCTTTTATTTATTTAATTATTTTTAATTATCTAAAGTCATTTAGAATGTAAGTTTCTGGAGAGCAAGGACTTTGTTTTGTTTAGTACTGTGTCCCTAGCTAAAATATGTCTAACACTTGGTAACCAGTTTATTGAATTAGTAGTGCCAGTTGAACTTCCCAAGATATATTTACTAATGAGAGTTAAAAATTACTGCTTTAGTTATATATTGCACAGTAATAAATTTAGGAAGAAGGGATGATTGCTGCTGAAACAGTATTGATTTATGTTCAGTTCAGGATAACACCTTAAATCCTGTATACATAGATTTATGTGAAAATGTATAGAATAGGCAGGTGCCTTTATTTTGTTTGTTTTTGTTTTTAAGTTAATTCAGAGGCACTCTACCATTGAGATACATATCTGACCCTTTTTATTTTTTATTTTGAGGCAGGGTCATGCTAAGTTGCCCAGGTTGGCCTTGAACTTGAGATCCTACTGTCTCAACCTCCTCAGAGACTGAGATTACAGGCATGTGCCATAGCACCTGGCAGGCAGATGCCTTTTTAAAAACCTTTTAAAAAAGATTTGAAAGGAAACTTAGGAAATGTGTAGATTGTTAAATTATCACAAAATGAATATTCTTGGTACCTTTCTTAATGATTATTTTAATGCATAGCAGAATGCGAGGGGGTTTAAAACCATTCATCTCATGATTCAGTGACTGGGTATATGGGTAGTGCTAGTAGTCACATGTGGCTTTTGAGCCCTTGAGGTGTGGCTAGTGCAAATGAGGAACTGATGTTTTAATTTAAATGTGAATTTAAAGCTTATAGTTATTTCAGTTTTTGGAAAGTCTCAATATGTTTGAAACAACATGAATATGTCATTCTATGTTATCAGGGGTAAATTTTATAAAATTAAAGTACAAATCAAGTGTTTTCTATGAAAATTTAGTGTCAAAAGTTGAGGTGTACTATAAACTTAAAGTACACATTAGATTTTGTTTCTTATTATAAAACATAGAAGGCTGAGGATATAGCTCAGTTGGTAGAGTGCCTGCCTTGCATGCAGAAGGCCCTGGATTCAATCCCAGCACCACAAAAGAACAAAACAAACAAACAAAAAACTATAAAACATAGAATGTAAAGCATCTCATTAGTAATTTTTTATGTTAAGTCTGTGTTGAAATGAGAGTGTTTTGAATATACTGAGTTAAATAAAATAGATTATTAACTGGGGGTATAGCTTAGTGATAGAGCCGGTGCTTAGTATGTAAAAGGCCATGGGTTCTATCCTTAGTGCTCCCTGCCACCTCCCCGGGAAAAAAAAAGAAAAAAAAAAAAATTATTATTAAATGAATTTGACATGATTCATTTTTTCCTTTATATAATTTTGAGACACGGTTCCACCAACTTGCCAGGGCTGGCTTCAAACTTGAATTTCATCATCTTGCCTTAGCCTTGTGAGTCACTGGGGTTACCAGCACGCATTGTCTCACCTGACTCCATTTTTAGTGGCTACTAAACTATATAAAATTACATGTGTGGCTTGCTTTATATTTCTTTGGACAGTGTTGCACTAATTAGTTTCCAAACACAGCCATTGATTTGGGGAAAACTTTTCCCTTTGAATTTTTAATTAGTGTACCTTTTCCAAATGTCTTTGCTTTAATCATACATCAATGAAGAACATTATTATGACTGGGAAGACCTTGACTTTTATGTTGAATTATGCCTTATGTTTTAAACTACCAAGGCAACTTGGTAATCATGTTTTCTTGAATCATCAGATTTCAGCTAAAAATTAAAACTGTGAATTACCAACTCTAAGTAGACTCAGTGAGAGTAAAAGATGATTTTAGTGTCCTAAATGAAGTAGCTCACGATTCAGGAACGAGACATAGACAAATTAATCACTCAAATACAAAACTGACTATGTTAGCCTATAATACAGTTGCAAATACATTGTTCAGGGAGTGTGAGGAGAAGATTAAATATAATTAAAGAATATGGAAAGAAAGTTTCCAAATATTAAGATTTAAACCTATCTTTAAGGTTATGGGAAAGGAGGCCATCACTAGCAGATAGCGTCTTTAAACAGAGAGATTGAAAATCATTAACAGAGAAGTGCTATAGAATGAAGGCAGGAATGGACTTTTTTGTGGTGCTGGGAGCCCTGCTCATGCTAGGCAAGTGCTCTACCACTAAACTACACCCTAGCCCTAAATCTCATCTTACAAAAAGCAGTGTGTGTGTGTGTGTGTGTGTGTGTGTAAATTGGCATTGTAATTTAAAGTATGGCATATTTAAATTTATTTTCTTTCCAGGATTCAAAAGATTTTTCTTTTCTGGAGTGTGATAACAAAAGGAAGGGCAGGCTAAAAGGCAAAGGAAACAAAAGAAAGAAGGAAGATCTTCAGGAAGTAGATGGAGAAATAGAAGCTGTCCTGCAAAAGAAAGGTGAAGTACAAGTCTTGTGGGTAGGAGTGGTTGTGTTTGCCTTTTTTTGTGGTGTTGGGGATTGAACCCAGGGCCTTGTGCATGGGAGCCAAGCACTCTACCAACGGACCTATGCCCAGCCTGGGTGTGTTTGCTTTGAGAGAATTATCACTGTCCTGACGCCAAGCTGTTTTGCATGGGGGACTTTTTGTGTATAGAAACATTTATTGGAAAATATTTCTGTCTAATTGACCTTTAATTATGAGTTCATATTGAATCATTAATCTTTTACCTCCTCTCTTTTTGTTTACCAGCCAAAGCCAAGGGGCTAGACTTGCAGGTATCCAGTGTGAAGTTTGAAGATGTTGGAGGCAATGATACTACATTAAAAGTTAGGTCAAATTCAGAATTTTACCTCAAGTGGGTATATTGCTGATCACTTATACGAACAAAGTATGTCTCTTTGTTTATAAACATGAACTGGGAATAGAAACGGAGATTGGGAAGGTGAGAAGGGCAGACCTAATTTAATACCCTTTAGGATATTGAGAGAGAAAAGAAGAAAACCATCCTTTATCTTTTCACCTTTTAAAATTAGATAGTATGTAAGATATGTGCTTTCTACGTAATATTCTTTAACAGTAGTAATAATTAGTTTCACTGTTTTACTGTCTTCTCTTTTCTGGTTACTATGCAAATTTCTTTTTGTTATACCTTAAAGGTAGGTATTTTTATGGCTTAGGAAATAGTGGCCCAAGAGGCTATTGCTGAAGTCATCCAGTAGGTATCAGAGCCAGGATTCAAACTCAAAGACGAAGCCCAAAGCCTGTACTCTTATCTACTCAATTTTGTTGTTCTGAAGACTATGACATTTCATTCCACTTTGATTTTTTTCTGTCTTGGGCAGAGGAAGACATCTTTTGTGCTTTTTCCCTGATAGGAGGTCTGCAAGATGCTTATTCACATGCGCCACCCAGAAGTGTACCACCACCTGGGCGTTGTGCCCCCACGTGGAGTTCTCCTTCATGGACCACCAGGCTGTGGGAAGACATTGCTTGCACATGCAATTGCTGGGGTGAGGTTTCTGACACTTGTTTGCTTTTGCTGTTTTTATTGTTATTATTTTGTTTTTGTTTTTTCTTCTTTGGTCAACTGCAACCAGACCTGGTATCTCTTTGAAAGAAAATATGATCAGTGAAAAATGATCTCCCCCAGTTTTTAATTTCTCTTTTGGTGGTACTGAGTATCAAACCCAGGGGCACTCTGCCACTGAGATACATCCCAGCCCTTGTTATTTTTTTGAGACAGGGCCTCAAGAATTTATCCAGGCTGCCCTCATATTTGAGTTCCTCCTGCCTTAGCCTCCATTGCTGGGATTACTGACTTATCCCTTTTTCATTTACCTCTTTCATTCTGCTATTTGTGAGAGTTTTTAAAAAGTGAATACAGTTAGTGCTGGGGTTGTAGCTAAGTGGTAAAGTATTTGTATAAGCACATGTGAGCCACTAGGTTTGATCCTCAGCACCACATAAAAATAAATAAAGGTTTTGTGTTCATCTACAACTAAAAAAAAATAAAATACAAAGTGAATAGACCTACTTATTGCTCACCGCCCGACGTCCACCTCCTGATCACCTGCCATTAGCAGCCTGCCAGCAATTGCCTGCTGTCTACTGTTGTCTGGAAGTCCATTGTCACAGTACCCACAGGTTTGGATACATGTGGCCACTGCCATCCTGGGACACCAGCCAGGGCCTGCAGGTTTGTTGCCACCACTGTCACCATCTCAGGGAGTGGCCACCTCTGTCTGGGGACACAGGCCAGGGCCTGGAGATATATTCGGGTATCTACAGGTCTGGTTGCACCTGAGGTCTTTCTGCTCCGTGTGGTAGTGGCTGCCATCTGACTGCCTCTTTGCAGGGTCACTCTTTTGTGTGAGTGCATCCTTGGTGGTCTCTCTGCAATTGAAAGACCTTGGGACTGCAGCAAGATGGGGCTTGGGGAAGCTGAAGCCCAGGTCAGATTGCAACTGGGTTTGCATGGACCAGTCTGAGTCTGGCAAGCTTGTGGAAAGCTGGAGGCCAGGGTCATTTCCCTGGGGGGAGCAGAGGTTGAAGATACTGGAGAAAACCAGACTCTTCTCCAGCTCAGTGACTCCTGAAGTATGCAGGGCTAGAAGGGGCCAGCTACAACCCGTGGGAAGAATGGAAGAGGGGCATTTTTACTTTAAAAAAAGAATGGAAGAGGGGCATTTTTACTTTAAGATGAGGGCATCTTGCTATTGGCTCACCCACCCAACTGGTCTGGCACTCACTGGACTGGAGCTTACATCAGACTTCAGATAACCCCATCATAGGTGAAGAAGGGAAGCCAAGAAAATTTTTGAAAGCCAATGGAATCAATCATTCAATTTTCCATTGAGACTTGCCTTTTTTTTTTTTCACCTTTGTCTCATACCTTTTCCATCTTTGAATCCAAATATTTTTCATGCATCAATTTACTGTGGGAGTGGAATGTCTGAATAGTATATTATACTTTTGTTGTGTGTTCTTATATTTTTACTTTTTTTAAATCTGTATATATTTTTTCGCTCAACTGTCTCCCTGGATTCTCTTTCTCAACATCTCTCTTAATAATAGCCAACCTCTATTAATTCCTCCCTTGTTTTTTCTATAAATTTTTACCTCTATCTTCTCCCCTTCTCCTTCATAAACATCATATCTTACACTACTTCTGTTCCCTCATTGTCCATCATTTAAAATGGTAAACCCTTTTAGCAAACTTATTGTTCATACTGTAGACAATTAGTGATCACTTCATTTGTTATAATTGCAACAAACCTGTAAATACCTTAATAGGAGCCATTTGGTTTAAGGTGGTGTATTTGCATTGGGTGCTGTTAATATTGATCTCTTAAATGTAAGGTACTAGAAGCCTTCAGGGACACTGTAAGCGACAGGGTAGAATCTACATTGCCTCAGATCCATACCACTAGATGAGAAGACACACAAACAACCTGAAAAAACAAGGAACCAAAGTACCTCAAACAAACCAAAATGTTCCAACCATAGAATCCATAGATAACACAGTAGAAGAAATGTCAGAGTTTAGAAAATAGTTAGATTGATCTTTGAAATAAAGTATGGTATCAGAGAGAAAATATAGGAAGTGGAAGATCAATCAAGAGACAGAGATTTTATAAAAAGGAATCAAGCAGAAATCCTCAAAAATGCAATGGAAAGTATCACCAACAGACTAGACCACTTGGAAGACAGAAGAACCTCAGACAATGAAGATATAATATATACTCTTGAAAATAAAGTCAGCCTCACAGAGATAATGATGACAAACCATGAACAGAACTTACAAGAAAAAATGGGATTTATTGGAATAGATGAAGGCACGGAGATACAGACCAAAGGAATGCACGATCTTTTCAATGACATAATATTAGAAAATGTCCCAGATCTAAAGACTGAAATGGAAAATTAACTAAAAGAGGCTTACAGGATCCAAAATGTACAAAATTACAGCAGACCCACACCAAGGCACATTATAATGAGAATGACTGATATACAGAATAAGGATAGAATTTTAAAGGCTGAGAGAGAGAAAAAAATCAAATTACGTATAGGAGGAAACCAATTTGGATTTCAGGTGATTTCTCAACCCAGACCCTCAAACTGCCAGGAGGTCCTGGAATAACATATATCAAGCCCTGAAAGAAAATGGATGCCAACTGAGAATTTATATCCAGCAAAATGAGGCTTCAGATTTGAAGATGAAGTAGAAACCTTCCATGATAAAAGTTAAAAAGAATTCATAATTAGAAAGCCTGTACTACATAACATTCTCAGCAAAATATTCCATGAGGAGGAAATGGGGGGAAAAAAATGAAAATAGGCAAAGGGAGGAACTACACTAAAGGCAGGGTCCATCCAAGGAGAAACTAAGTCAAGTTAGAAACCAAAAATAAACCAAGAAACTGAGAATACAAATCATATCTCTATAATAACCCTGAATGTTAATGGCTTAAACTCATCAATCAAAAGACATAGACTGGCAGATTGGATTTTAAATAAAGACCCAACAATATGCTGTCTTCAAGAGACTCACCTCCTAGAAAAGGCATCCACAGGCTGAAGCAACATTTCATATTGCTTAAGGGAATTATACACCAACAAGACATAGCAATTGTAAATATTTATGCCCCAAACAACGGAGCGTCTGTGTACATCAAACAAACTCTTCTCAGTTTCAAGAATCAAATAGAGCACAATACAATAATACTGGGTGACTTTAATGCACCTACCTCTCTCACCACTGCATAGATCTTTCAAACAAAAACTAAACAGTGAGGGCCGGGGTTGTACCTCAGTGTTGGAGCACTTGCCTAGCATGTGTGAGGTACTGAATTTGAGTCTCGGCACTGCATATAAAGAAGTAAAAATAAATGTCCATCAAGAACTAAACAAACAACAACAACAAAAAACTAGAATTAAATAATATAATCTGTGATTTAGACTTAATGGGCATATATAGAATTTCATTCATCATTGAGGGAATATATTCTTCTCAGCAGCACATGGATCCTTCTTTAAAATAGACCCTATGTTATGCCATAAAGCAACTCTTAGCAAATGCAAAAAAATAGAAATACTACCCTGCATTCTATCAAATAATAGCAGAATGAAACTAGAAATCAACAATAAAATAAAAAACAAGCTACTACAACAACTGGAGACTAAATAGCAGCTATTGAGTGATGAATGGATAAAAGAAGAAATTAGGGAGGAAATAAAACAATACTTAGAGGTAAATGAGAACACTGATGCAGCATATCAAAATCTCTGGGACCTGTGAAGGCAGTGCTAAGAGGAAAGTTCATTGCATTGAACTCATACATTAAAAGAATAAAAAGTCAACAATAAATGATCTAACATTATATCTCAAAGCCATAGAAAATGAACAAATCAGCACCAAAAGCAGCAGAAGACAAAAATAATAATTAAAATCAGAGCTGAAATCAGTGAAATTGAAATAACAAACAATTGACAAAACAAAAAGTTAGTTCTTTGAAAAAATAAATTGATAAACCCTTAGCCACACTAACAGAAAATTCAAATTACTAAAATGTGTGATGAAAGCAGATATCACAACAAATACTACTGATATACAGAAGATAATTAGAGACTATTTTGAAAATTTATACTCAAATAGAAAATGTCAAAGACATTGACAAATTTCTAGAGACATATGAACTACCCAAACTGAAGCAGAAGGACATACACAATTTAAACAGATCAATTTCAAGCAATGAAATAGAAGATGCCGTCAAAAACTTACCAACCAAGTAAAACCCTGGACCAGATGGATTCTCAGCCAAATTCTACGAGACCTTCAAAGAAGAATTAGCACCAGTACTCTTCAAAGTATTCCATGAGATAGAAAAGGAGGGAACCCTTCCAAACTCATTCTGTGAGGCTAGTATCACTCTGATACCAAAACCAGACAAAGACATCAAGGAAAGAAAACTTCAAACCTGATGAACATAGATGTAAAAATTGTCAGTAAATTCTGGCAAGTCACATACAAAAACATATTAAAAAGATAGGGCACCATGATCAAGGGGGTTCATCCTTGGGATGCAAGGAGATAAATAAATGTAATGCATCACACATCAATAGACTTAAAAACAAGAATCATGATTATTTGAATAGATGCATAAAAAGCATTTGACAAAATATAGCACCTCTTCCTGTTCAAAACACTAGAAAAACTAGGGATATTAGGAACATACCTCAACATTGTAAAAGCTATCTATGCTAAGCTGAAGGCCAAAATCATTCTAAGTGGAGAAAAATTGAAAGCATTCCCTCTAAAAACTGAAATAAGGCAGGGATGCCCTCTCTCACCACTTCTATTCAACATTGTCCTTGAAACTCTAGCCAGAGCAATCAGAAAGACAAAAGAAATTAAAGGAATATGAATAGGAAAGGAAGAACTGAAACACTATTTGCTGATGACATGATTCTAGAAATTAAAGAAGACCTTAGAAGATGGAAAGATCTCCCTTGTTCTTGAATAGGCAGAGTTAATATTGTCAAAATGTCCATACTACCAAAAGTGTTCTACAGTTTCAATCTAACTCCTATTAAAATCCCAGTGATCAAGCAGTCATGAAATTTACTTGGCAAAATAAGAGACCCAGAATAGCCAAGGCAGTCCTTAGCAAGAAGAGTGAAGCAGGAGACATCACAATACCAGACTTTAAACTATACTACAGAACAATAGTAACAAAAATGGCATTGTATTGGCACCATAATAGACATGGAGACCAATGGTACAAAATTGAAGATGCAGAGACAAACTCACATAAATATGGTTATCTCATACTAGACAAAGGTGCTAAAAACATACATTGGAGAAAAGATAGCCTATTCAACAAATGGTGCTGGGAAAACTGGAAATCCAAGTGTAACAAAATGAAATTAAACCTCTATCTCTCACTATGCACAAAAATCAACTCAAAGCGAATCAAAGATTTAGGCACTAGAACAGAGACCCTGTGCCTAATAAAAGAAAAAGTAGGCCTAAATCTTTGTCATGTTGACTTAGGACCTGACTTCCTTAACAGGACTTCTAGAGTGTAAGAAGTAAAATTAAGAATTAACAGTATGGAGGAAGGAAGTACTGTATAGAGGGTAAAGAGGGGTGGGAGGGGTGGGGGGAAGGGAAAAAATAACAGAATGAATCAAACAACATTACTGTATGTAAATTTATGATTACACAAATGGTATGCCTTTACGCCATGTACAAACAGAGAAACAACATGTATCCCATTTGTTTACAATTAAAAAAAAAAAAGAATTAACAAATGGAGTGGATTCAAACTAAAAAGCTTCTCAGCAAAGGAAATAGTAACGTGAAGAGAGAGCCTATAGATTGGGAGAAAATGTTTACCACACACTTGTCTCCAGGATATATAAAGAACTCAAGGGGCTGGGGTTGCGGCTCAGTGGTAGAACATGCCTAGTGTGTGAGGCACTGGGTTCAATTCTTAGCACCACATATAAATAAATGAATAAAATAAAGGTCTGTCAACATCTAAAAAAAATTTTTAAACTCAGAATACCAAAAAACAAATATCCAATCAATAAATGGGCTAAGGAACTGAAAAGACACTTTAGAGAAGAAATACAGCCAATCATCAAATATATGAAAAAATGTTCAGCATCTCTAGCAGTTAGAGAAGTACAAATCAAAAGTACGCTAAGATTTCATCTCCAATCAGAATGGGAATTATCAAGAAATCAAGCAAAAATAAATGTTTGTGAGAATGTGGGGGGGAAAAGGTACACTCATACATTGCTGGTGGGACTGCAGATTGGTGCAGCCACTCTGGAAAGTAGTATGGAGATTGCTCAGAAAACTTGGAAAGGACCCCCACCATTTGAGCCAGCAATCCCACTCCTTGATTTATACCCTGAGGACTTAAAATCAGCATACTACAGTAATGCAGCCACATCAATGTTTATAGCAGCTCACTTCACAACAGCTAAACTATGGAACCAACCTAAATGCCTGTCAACAGCTGACTGAATAAAGAAAATGTGGTACATGAGTCTTATCAATGAATTTTTAAAATCTTACGAAAATTGAATACAATTATTGTATATACGATAAAGGTTAGGTAGGAAGCAAAACAGTATAGCTATAATGAACCTTTTTTAAATCATGCAGTTTAGGTTTTAGTTATTTCTTTCACTTTAAGCTGATAATTATTAAGAGCAGCAACATGAAAACTAAAGATAATACTTTTTTTGGTGGTGGTGCTAGGGTTTGAACCTAGGGCCTTGTGCATGCTAAGCAAGCACTCTGCCAACTGAGCTATCACTAGCTCCCCATACTGATTTTTATAGAGCTAAATTTATTAACAATTTCTTTTGAGTCATGTTCTTATATGATTTATAATGTTGAAATATGCTTTCTAAATGGTAATGAAAAACACTTGCTTTGCCAGATAAAGTTAGCATTCTTATTTTAGCCCTTTCAGGTTTTTCAGAAACTATATTGTTTAGTAAAATGCGAAATATCCAAGTAACTTCAATTAGTGGATTAGCATAGTAACCATTAACAAATTTATGCTTTGTCAAACAAAATCGTTTTTAAAGGGGAACTTGATTGGCTCATTTTTGTTGAATAATTCTTTTGTGTAACCCTTGCACTACAGACTTTGGTATGTAGTAGTAAGTACCACAAATCTAGTTTTAATGTGAGAGAGATATTAAAGTCATTCAGATGAATAAATGCTGTATACAGTAACAGTTATAAAATGTGGAAGACAGAAGTGCAGAATACAGTGTAGACTCTTGGAATACCCACGTTATAGTTGGGGTCAAAGAATGTATTGTTGAGGAAGTGAAATTTTCATAGACCGAAGAATGAGTAGGAGTTAGCCAGACTTGTTGCCAGTCATATTGATGGAACAAAAATAGTTTCTCTTCCTTTTCTTAAAAAGTCTGCCTCTTCTGAGGCAGTAAATGACTCTCTGGGTTAGCAAGGAGAGGAATGCTGAGTGTATGGAAAACAACTGTGTTACAACTCTTGCTATTTCCTGTCCAGTAGATAAATGACAAATACAGTTGTTTTGGTTCAACCCTGTCAGAGGAACCATTTCTTGAAATTCCAGAGAGAAAAGAATTTTGAAGTGTCATCTATAAAGTAAAAAGAAGTAGAAAGTATCTGCTTAAATGTGCTTACATAAATCCGTAGATTTTTCAAGAGTGTTTTTTATAGGGCCCACACACAAAGTTGAAATTCTTCAGGAAAATAGTCATTTTGGAAATGTGATTTTGGTGGAGTAGAGAGGATGAGGGAAAAGTCAGGAGGTTAATATTTGAATATTTGGTTATTCTGTTATGTGTTTGTGCACAGGAACTTGACCTGCCAATTTTGAAAGTAGCTGCTCCAGAGATTGTGTCAGGAGTTTCTGGGGAGTCCGAGCAGAAACTCAGAGATTTATTTGAACAAGCTGTGGTGAGTCAGTTAATTGCTTACATCGTTGTCAGATTTTATAAACTTGTATTTAAAGATCCTGCCTGTTGCTGATGCTGGTACTTGTTATCCCATTCACTGGCTGTTATTTCGTAAGCATAGTAATTTGTTTTGCATGTTGGCTAAATATTTAAAATGGATTTAATGATACAGATTATTGGATAAAAAATCTATTTCATCTGAAATGAAATAAAGATAGTTGATAGGAAATGTTGGACTTTCATACCCAGTAGTCATATATTGAAAATATATCATTCTTATGATATTTTCATTCACTTACTTTCCCCAACTTTAGTTACACCAAAGAACTACTAAACAATATGAAAATGTTATATATAGGATTATCATATTATAAAAGTAACCATAAACATGGCAGGATAAACTCTTCCCTATTTGTAATATGAAAGCTGTGAAAAGAAAAATTCTTTTACCAGAGAGAAATTTCAGATTGGATTTTATCCTAAGTGTAATTTGTGTTATTAAAATTTGGATGATGATATTTACATCCTATTAAAGCTTTATTTTCAGTACAGGATAGTGGCTACATGTCTGTACTTTCAGTAAGAAAGATGACTTCAAATCCTGTGCCATTGTGTGTGATGGTGAACTAGAGATTTAACCACTGTACCCACAATTTCCTTACTAGTAAAACAGGGTATTAATAATACCTTTGATTTCATGGAGTTGTTGAGAGTATTAAATGAGAGAATTCTTTTTTTTTTTTTTTTTTTTTTTTTTTGGTACTAGAGATTGACCCCAGGAATGCTTTACCACTGAGCCACATCCCCAGCCCTTTTTATTTTGAGACAGGGTCTCCCTAAGTTGCTTAGGACTTGGCTAAGTTGCTGAGGCTGACTTTGACCCTGTGATCCTCCTGGCCCAGTCTCCTGAATCACAGGGATTACAGGCATAAGCCACTACTCTCAGCTTGAGAGTTCTTACAAAACCTTTAATATAATGCCTTGTGCACATGCAGCCCTGTAAATATTAGACATGCTATTATGTATACTTACTTGAGCAAATACAAGGCACTGTAGCTAAAACTAAAAAGTAATGAATGACAGGTTTAATTTTATGTCCTTACTTATATTCAAAGTATGTAGTAGCTGATGAACCTGGCCAATACAACTGCTAGATGCTGATATGAAATTAGAAGAGAAATTCTTTCAATAGTAATTGAGAAAAATATTTTAAGATAGCACGAATGGAGACATTTGCTTGATTTGTTGTGTAAACTCGCAATGAGAAAGATGTGGGCAGCACAAGGAAGGAGCAGAGAAAGGGTGGGAAAGGCAGTTTGCACAGCTAATTTTCAGGTGTCGCCTACTTTCCAAAACCTGCCTGATTTAGTTTTTGATTTGGCACATACAGCCAGAGAACAAGTGGTAAATTTCATGTGTGGGTGGTTGTATTAAAGTTTCTTTGTAAACCAGTACTGAACCAGTATGATATCTGACAGGAGGTATTCAGTGAATACATACCACCTTTCACTGGTTCCCTCTTCCCTAGTGAAAGGGAGTACAACAAAGTATGTGGTTTCAAGAACAGATTCCAATTACATCAGGTAGTTCTTTGCAGAAAATGATATGCCACCTTTAAAGGCCAAATTTATTTTTATTTTTAAATTTTATTTATTTTTTTCCGTGGTGCTGGGGATTGAACCCATGGCCCTATGCTTGCAAGGCAAGCACTCTATGGACTGAGCTATCTCCCCAGCCCTGGCAAATTCTTATGTGTTTATTTTCTGAGAACTTTGCTCTTTGTAACTTTACTCTTTTGTAACTGAGTAATGTATCCAGTTGTCTTGGGTGCTGTTTTACAAACATTATCATGAGGAGTACTGGGGAAGAGAGCCAGCTAGGAATTATTCTTGCATGTGGCTTTAAGAAATTTTAGCTAGATTGACAGTCTGATTCAGCATAGTCAGTGTTACTCCTAACGACTGAATAATCGAGAATGATTTAGATTGAACATCTAGATATTTTCCTTTAAATTTTTCATTGAATGCTTAAGTCTCCCTTTTTTACGGTACATATTACAAAATTTATCATTTTTACCTTTTTTTTTTTTTTTTTGTAGTGTTGGGTATTGCACCCAGGGCCTTGTGCATGCGAGGCAAGTATTCTACCAACTGAGCTATATGCCCAGCCCCATTTTAGCCATTTTTAAATGTACAGTTCAGTGGCATGAAGTACATTCACATTTTTGTGTAAATAATCACTAGCATCCACCTCCAGAACTTTTTCATCTTCTGAAACTGAAACTCTGTATCTGATAAACAATAATCCTCCCTACCTACAGCCCTGGCAACAAACATTCTAAGTTAGCTCTTAATGAATTTGACATTAGGTAACTAGGTAATTCTTACTTCCTTACTTATTCAATCTGAACCCTGCCCAGGTTTTTTTTATGTTTGTTTGGTTTTGGTTTTTTGGTGGTACTAGGGATTAAACCTGGGGGCACATTATCCCTGAGCTGCATCCCCAACCTTTTTTTTTTCCTCCTTAATTTTGAGACAGAGTCTTGCTAAATTACCTAATCTGGCCTTGAACTTGTGATTCTCCTACCTCAGCCTCCCAAATAGCTGAGATTACAGATATGTGCCACTTGGTTCCAGTGCATCTCAAATTCCTATATAGCCAATTCGAAATAAAAGCTTGGACATTTTTATTTTGGTAGAAACATATAACACTTCTAAAAAATTGGGTTTTCTGACTTAAAGCTTTTATACTTACTGTTTATGTTTCATAGCATAGCACATATGTCTGATTTATAAAAAATTTCAATAGACTTGGCAGAAAACATGGATTGATGAAGACTAAATGTGTTACCAGATCTGTAGTTATTTACTGTCCTCTTTTAAACATCTTGGTTCTCTTCAGATAGATAAAAATCAGAAGTAACACACTATGAACTGCCTTCCTTAGGAGTTATTCATGTGGTGAATAGTCCTTGAACCTTTAAGATTTAAAAAATTGTGTATAGATGCATGTCTGTAATTCTGGCAACTTGGGGGCTGAGGTGGGAGGATTGCAAGGTCTGGGCTAGTTTGGTCTAGTGAAACCCTGTCTCAAATTTAAGAAAAACACGAAAAGTACTGGAATGTAACTCAGTGGTAGAGCAACCCTGGGTTTAATCCCTAGTACTGCAAAATAAATAAATAAATAAGCCTTGGGGGTGTAGCTCAGTGGTAGAATGCCTCTGAGTTCAATCCCAAGTACAGAAAGAAAGGAAGGGAGGAAGGGAAGAAGGGAAGGAAGAAAAGGAGGGAAAGAAAGAAAAAAGATGTATGTACTTAACTATGCATCAATATAGGGAATGCATTCACAGCCATCTTTTTTGACATTTTTATTTCTAGTCAAATGCACCCTGTATTGTTTTCATCGATGAAATTGATGCTATTACCCCTAAAAGAGAAGTTGCTTCAAAAGATATGGAACGAAGAATTGTAGCCCAGCTCCTAACCTGCATGGATGGTTGGTTTGAAACAATTAATTCATTTTAAGATAATAAATTTCTTAAAATAGTGTAGGTCATACACAAAGATAAAATATTCAAACCATAAATCTCATAGTGTAAATAAAGAAATTTTTTTCACAAAAAATTATGCCATTAATTTAAAGTGTATACTGTAGTTATTCTTAATGTGTTTCTATAAGTATATGCTAACATATTTTGCTTTTTTATAATTCTGAGATTGCATTATAGACATTCTTTAACTTACTATTTGTTCCTTAACAATATATCTTGTAAATGGAACATTGCAATGGGAACCATTTTAATCTCTTTTTAACTGATGCCATGATATTCTTTAGGATAGATTTACCATGTTGTACTTAAACATTCCCACATTAATGGATATTTGTTTTCAATTTTTTGTTTTGCAGTAGGTTAGGGAGAATATCCTTAAAAGAGTATTTTTGGTGCACATGTTTATTTCTGTGTGATAAATATTAGAAATAGAATTGATAGTTGAAAATTATACATTTTCAGTTTTCATGGGAAATGGCACATTGTATTCCATAAGACTTTGCAGTTTATATTTCCACTAGCATTATATAAAAATCAGATAGAACTTTTGGAATTAGAGTCTGCCTACTTTGAAATAGCACATTTTGGGTACACAAGAAAATTTGAAGTAGTACATGTTTTGTGTTCCTTGCCATGCCGGGTTGCAAGTTGCTTATTCTTCTATTTTATATATATCTAAAATTTTTCTGCTGTGTTTTTGAGGCCTGTGTTCTGAGAAAAGCCCTCATGTCTTTCTGTTAGCTAAAAAATAAACTGCATAGCTGGGAGCAGTAGTGCCCACCTATAATCCCAGCAGCTTGGGAGGCTGAGATAGGATGATCATGAGTTGAAAGCCAGTCTCAGCAACTTATCAAGGTCCTGAGCAACTCAGTGAGACTTATCTCTAAATAAAATACAAAAAAGGATTGGGGTTATGGCTCAGTGGTTAAGCGCCCCTGGGTTCAATCCCTGGTACCAAAAAAAAAAAAAAAAAAAAAATAGAGAATATACTGCATAAACGCACAATTTAATTAGTATATTACTATCTTCTTATTTCTTGTGAGGGAATATAACCTGACTCCTTGCTATTTAATCCTGGTTCAGTTGAGAGAAAGAAACTTAGGAAAGATAAGTTTTAAGCCCTACATTCTGTCCATCCTTGAAAATCCATTTCTAGATTAAGCCAGAGCAGCTTAAATTAGTCCCCCATTATTGTTATTATTATTCCAAGACATGTTACTGTCTTCCCTAGTCTCCTTGTGGTTGGATTGATGACCCTGCCTAAACATCCCATGCAATTTCCAGCTCTATGCTTTCACTCATGCTTTTTCTTCTATGTAGAATTTAATTAGCATCTCTCTCTGCTTTTTAACATCATATTCACCTTCAGTATTTACCTCTTCCATACACCCTCCCTTATTCCTCAGTTGGAATTCACAACATCTTCTGTTTTACTGTGGCATTTCATTTTCATTACCAATAATTATATTTCATAAAACTTGACTTACAGCCTATGTTCCTAATTATACACTTAATATTTCTGAATACATTGTGAATTGCTGAGAACAAAGTTTGTATTTTATCTTCTTTATACTTCTTATATATCAGACATTTAATGTTTGTTTTATTCAAAGCGGTAATACTTTGTGTCTACTCATTAAATGATTTCTGTAAGCATTATTGTTTTCAGTGTTTAGGTATCTTATTCACCACTTTTCTGTGTCTGGTTCTTACTAGATTTGAATAACATGGCTGCTACGGCTCAGGTCCTGGTCATTGGAGCTACTAATCGACCAGACGCATTAGATCCTGCTTTGAGACGTGCAGGAAGATTTGACCGAGAAATATGCCTAGGTATCCCCGATGAAGTATCCAGGGAAAGGTATATTGTAAGAGAATGATGTTTGTATGCTACTATATCATCTAAATATTAAATTTTTTGAAAGTAAGGGATAAGAAATACTATGTAGCCTTCTTTCTCAGTGAAATTGACTTGTTAAGAAAAAAATCCCACATCAAATTAATGCTTAAGAATACAACTTACTGGGTCTGGGGTTGTGGCTCAGTGGTAGAGCACTAGCCTAACACATGTGAGGCACTGGGTTCCATCTTCAGCACCACATTAAAAAAATAAATAAATAAAGGAATTATGTCCATCTACAAATGAAAAAACAATCTAAAAAAATAATACAACTTACTAATCAGTAGAATAGGTTTTTTTAGTAATAATAATAAACTTACGTATTCATACTTATTTGTCTGGTCTTGTTAACAATGGTTTGTGTCTTTTGCTGACCAGCTTTGTCTCGTCCAGTGAGTATAATGAAGACTTGGGTCTCAAATGAAGTTTTAAGGTCTTTATTTTTATGGGAAAGCTTCTGAGCCGAGTGCCTGGTTCTTCCTCCTCCTCCACCGCCGCCGTCTTCTTTTTCTTCTCTTGTCGCGCAGCTTTCTCTCTCCTTCTTCTCTTGTCGTGCAGTTTTCTCTCTCCTTCTTTTCTCTCGTGCAGCTGTCACTTCTCTCTTCTTCCTCTCTCGTCGCACCACGGCCGCCTCTCCTCTTTTCTCGTCCCGAAGCTGCTGCCTGCCCTCCTTGCCTTGCTTGCTCTGCCTTGCTTGCTCTGCCTTGCTTGCTCTCCCTGCCGCGCAAAGTACGCAGCTTTATGGGATATAACAGCCAATCACCTTAATGGGTCAGGCGTTTGGCTCGTGGAGACTTAATGGTGGGTAATGAGGACATGTACTGATCACGAGCTAAGCACGGGCGCAGAGGAGATCAGTCAGCCAATAGAAAGCACTTGCAGCTGGGCTTCTCGGCGCCATAGGGCGAGGCCAGCCACCACTGCGGGCCCTACAGGGCAACGGCCCCCAACAAGCTTAGGGTCAGTGTCTTGAGCTATGGAATAGAGCATTGCCATCTGGTCCACATTTAGGTTTAATCTGAGTACAGTGCTTTAATCTGTCATAGTATTTAATCCGTAATAGTAGCCTGACTTAGACCATGATCCCATGACAAAAAATGAAATGGCAGTCAGAATGTTGAATGTTGTCTATTTTTGCTGCAGGATCAGCCTTTCCTAGTAATTGGGGTGGAATGTTCATAGAGCATATAGATGTCCATCAATAACTAAAAATATCTCAAGAAGTACTGTTAGTTAAATAGAGTAGAAATCTAGTGAAGAAATGTTCTGAAATATCATGTTTATAATGGCTTAAGTTAATGACATTAAAATTGGTGTATGTGCAGAAAGTTATCCCAGCTCTGCCTCATGGTATCTGTGTTCTAGCTATTAAACATTTCTAAACTTTAGTTTATTTATTTGAATTACAGTAATAATAATTTATCTGTAGGATAGTAATAATATCTTAGCTTAAAGGTTTCTTGTGAGTACTGGATTAATGTAACCTAGCATATCTTTTTTTTGGCAGGTCCTGGGGATTGAACCCAGGTCCTCACACTTACTAAACAAGTGTTTTTCCACTGAACTTCACCCCTAGCTCTAGAAAAAATGTTTAAGATAGTTGTTAATATTTCTCTGATGTACTGGGATTGTGACTCAGTGGTAGAGTGCTTGCCTAGCATGTGTGAGGCACTGGGTTCGAGTCTCAGCACCACATATAAATAAATATATAAAATAAAGATCCATTAGAAAAAATATTTTCTGAACTTTTTCTGGAGGGTGGGGGAATGGGTAGTAGACATTGGACCCAGAAGCGCTTTATCACTGAGATATATCCCCAACCCTCCCTTTTTTCCCCTTAATTTTTAAATTTTTTTAAAATATATTTTTTAGTTGTAGATGGACACAATACCTTTATTTTATTAATTTATCTTTATGTGGTACTGAGGATTGAACCCAGGGCTGAACATGTGCTAGGCAAGTGCTCTACCACTGAACTACAATTTCATCCCCCTTAATTTTAAGACAGGTTCTCACTATGTTGCTTAGGATTTTGCTGAGTTGCCGAGGCTGGCCTCAAACTTGTGAACCTCCTGCCTTAGCCCCCAGAACTGCTGGGATTATAGGCATGTGCCACCAAGCCTGGCTTATTTTTCTGAACTTTAAAAGCATTTTATTGCAGACAATTTTCAGTGCACATAAAAGGAGACTCATGTAATTGTTCTAGTTCCTTTTTTTTTCTTTTGGTACCCAGGAGTGAACCCAGGAGTGCTTAACCACTGAGCCATAGCCCCAGCCCTTTTTTGTATTTTACTTAGAAACATGAGTTGCTTGCTACGTTGCGGAGACTGGCTTTGAACTCATGATCCTCCTGCCTCAGTTTCCTGAACTTCTGGGATTACAGGTGTGCACCATGTGCCCAGCCTAGTTCTTATTGCTCCAAAATAAACTATCCCAGAACTTAGTGGCTTAAAATAATAGTCATTTCATTGTATTTCATAATTTCTGTATGTCAAGAATTTTAAAAAGCCTTGGCCAGAGGCCTTTTCTATCTCTTGGTACCATATGATTCTAGTAACTAGAGATAGAATATTGAGGGGTGTCAGAACCATGGGTTTATATTCATCAATCTGTGTACCTATTTATTTGACCCATTTTATCTGTGTACCTACCTAATCACTCTCCTCCTCTTTCTTCTACTGCCACCCACGTCCCGAGAAAAAGGAAAAAGGTTTATTGTTTTGCTAGCAAACAAGAAACACAGGGGACTCCTGTCCCAGACTCTGTGATTCTCTCCTTTTTCTTCTTGTCAATTTAGAGCTTCTTGTGGCTAATTTGGGCTTCCTAACAGCCAGGTATTCTCATTGTGATAAAATGATTACATAACAGCTTGGGGCTGCAGCATGAGGTTTTGTTGACCAGGCCAAAGTGGCATTGCTGTTACTGACCTAAGCATAGAAATCATATACCATCACTTCCATCATACTAGATGGTTGATCAGTCACTAAGGTCAACCCAAATTCAATGGGAAGATACTTCGACCCTCTGTCACAATATAATGTGGATCAGCAATTAGTGAATATGCTCTAAAACCCTTACGTAATGAACCCCGATGTACTTACTATCCAGTTTCAACAATTAACATTTTTAGTATTTGTGGACTGTAAAAAGAATCAAAATGAACAAGAATATCCAGGTTTATCTTAACTATGTCTTGTGCCAGACCTGGAATCAGACATTGTTCTTAGGAGTATTGGTTCCTTTTAATAGAAAATGGTACTTGCACTTGTGTATGTGAGTGTGTGTGTGTGTTTGAAGTGGCACTTTGTAATCATACTCTGGGCACGGGGGATGTTTGTTACTTTGAACTTAGTAATTTTTTTCTAGGCCATTTCAGTGAATGAGGTAGCAAACACATTCATAGAAATACTACATATGCGTGAACTATATGTGTATTTAATAAAATACATGAGGAGTCTATACTGATTCTTCCAGTTCTTGTCTAGGACTTCCTGATTTTTATGTAATTTCATTGGTCTTTTGATCCATCTTATTGTTTTGTGAATGTATTTTTGGAATAGATTCTTAAAACAGAATTATTGGATCAAAGACGAATGTATGTGTACTTTTGGTCCCTATCACCTATTTTCCCAATAGGTTTGTACCATTTTTTTTTTTTTTTTTAAAGTGGTACTGGGGATTGAACCCAGGGTTGCTTTACTACAGAGCAACATCTCCAGCCCTTTTTAATTTTTATTTTGGGACAGTCTCATCAAGTTGCTGAGGTTGACCTTGTACTTGTCAACCTCTAGTTTGAGCCTCCCATATTGTTGGAATTATATGTGTGCACTACCATACCTGGCCATTTCTGCATTTCCACTATCATTGGACAGTTTTGTCTGTTTTTCCTCAATCTAACCAACTATATGCTGTCTGATCTTTACTTGTTTCCTTTCCTTTTCCTTTCCTTCCTTCTTTGATTTAACTCAGGACAGTTTATCACTGATTTGCATCCCCAGCCATTTTTTAAACATTTTGAGAAAGGATCCCACTTAGTTGCCTAGGACAAATTTCTGAGTCTGGCCTTGAACTTACAATCCTCTTATCTCATCCTTTGGAGCTGCTGGTGTATGTCTCTGAGTTTCTACTATAGAATTAGTACCTTCTCCTCCTCTTCTTCTTCTTCTTCTTCTTCTTCTCCTCCTCCTCCTTCTCCCTTCTCCCTCCTTCTTAAGATTTTTCGTTGTAGATGGAGAGATACCTTTATTTTATTTATTTTTATGCAGTACTGAGAATCGAACCAGTGCCTCACACATGCTAATTAAGTGCTCTACCACTGACCTACAACCCCAGCCCTCTCCCTTTTTTTTTTTTTTTTTTTTGCCATTTTATTTATGGAAGAAACAGGTTGTTGTCCTATAGAACTTCCCACTTTCTGGATTTGGCTCATTGTATCCTTTTTTTTTTTTTTTTTATAATGTATTTTTTTATTGTAAACAAATGGGATACATGTTGTTTCTCTGTTTGTACATGGCGTAAAGGCATACCATTTGTGTAATCATAAATTTACATAGAGTAATGTTGTTTGATTCATTCTGTTATTTTTTTCCCTTCCCCCCACCCCTCCCACCCCTCTTTTCCCTCTATACAGTCCTTCCTTCCTCCATACTTGCCCCCCTCCCTAACCCTAACTGTAACCCTAACACTAACCCTTCCCTCCCCCCATTATGTGTCATCATCCACTTATTAGCGATATCATTCGTCCTTTGGCTATTTGAGATTGGCTTATCTCACTTAGCATGATATTCTCCAATTTCATCCATTTGCCTGCAAATGCCATAATTTTATCATTCTTTATGGCTGAGTAATATTCCATTGTATATATATACCACAGTTTCTTTATCCACTCATCAATTGAAGGACATCTAGGTTGGTTCCACAGTCTGGCTATTGTGAATTGAGCAGCTATGAACATTGATGTGGCTGTATCTCTGTAGTATGCTGATTTTAAGTCCTTTGGGTATAGGCCAAGGAGTGGGATAGCTGGGTCAAATGGAGGGTCCATTCCGAGTTTTCTAAGGAATCTCCACACTGCTTTCGAGAGTGGCTGCACTAATTTGCAGCCCCACCAGCAATGTATGAGTGTACCTTTCTCCCCACATCCTCGCCAACACCTGTTGTTGCTCGTATTCTTGATAATCGCCATTCTAATTGGGGTGAGATGGAATCTTAGGGTGGTTTTGATTTGCATTTCTCTTATTACTAGAGATGTTGAACATTTTTCCATATGTTTGTTGATTGCTTGTAGATCTTCTGTGAAGTGTCTATTCATTTCCTTAGCCCATTTGTCGACTGGATTATTTGTATTCTTGGAGTAGTTTTTTGAGTTCTTTATAGATTCTGGAGATTAGTGCTCTATCTGAAGTATGAGTGGCAAAGATATTTTCCCACTCTGTAGGCTCTTTCTTCGCATTGCTGATAGTTTCCTTTGCTGAAAGCTTTTTAGTTTGAATCTATCCCAGTTATTGATTCTTGCTTTTATTTCTTGTGCTATGGGAGTCCTGTTAAGGAAGTCTGGTCCTAAGCCGACATGTTGAAGATCTGGACCTACTTTTTCTTCTATAATCTGCAGGGTCTCTGGTCTGATTCCGAGGTCCTTAATCCATTTTGAGTTTAGTTTCGTGCATGGTGAGAGATATGGGTTTAGTTTCATTCTGTTGCATATGGATTTCCAATTCTCCCAGCACCATTTGTTGAAGAGGCTATCTTTTCTCCATTGCATATTTTTGGCACCTTTGTCTAGTATGAGAAAATTGTATTTATTTGGGTTTGTGTCCGTGTCCTCTATTCTGTACCATTGATCTACCTTTCTATTTTGGTACCAATACCATGCCGTTTTTGTTACTATTGCTTTGTAGTAGAGTTGAAGATCTGGTATTGCAATACCCCCTGTTTCACTCTTCCTGCTAAGGATTGCTTTAGCTATTCTTGGTTTCTTATTCTTCCAGATGAATTTCATAATTGCTTGCTCTATTTCTGTAAGGTACGTCATTGGGATTTTAATTGGACTTGCATTGAATTTGTATAGCACTTTAGGTAGTATGGCCATTTTGACAATATTAATTCTTCCTATCCAAGAACATGGAAGATCTTTCCATCTTCTAAGGTGTTCTTTAATTTCTTTCTTTAGTGTTCTGTAGTTCTCATTGTAGAGGTCTTTCACCTCTTTTGTGAGATTGATTCCCAAGTATTTTATTTTTTTCGAGGCTATTGTGAATGGGGTAGTTTTCCTAATTTCTCTTTCTGAAGATTCATCACTTATGTATAAAAATGCGTTGGATTTATGAGCATTGATCTTGTAACCTGCTACTTTACTGAATTCACTTATGAGTTCTAAGAGTTTTCTGGTGGAATTTCCAGGTTCCTCTAAATATATAATCATGTCATCAGCGAACAGGGGTAGTTTGAGTTCTTCTTTTCCAATTCGTATCCCTTTAATTTCTTTGGTTTGTCTAATTGCTCTGGCTAGAGTCTCAAGAACGATGTTGAATAGAAGTGGTGAAAGAGGGCATCCCTGCCTTGTTCCAGTTTTTAGGGGGAATGCTTTCAGTTTTTCACCATTTAGAATGATACTAGCCATGGGCTTAGCATAAATGGCCTTTACAATGTTAAGGAATGTTCCCACTATCCCTATTTTTTCTAGTGTTTTGAGCATAAAGGGGTGCTGTATTTTATCAAATGCTTTTTCTGCATCTATTGAAATAATCATGTGATTCTTGACTTTAAGTCTATTGATATGGTGAATTACATTTATTGATTTTCCGATGTTGAACCAACCTTGCATCCGTGGGATGAAACCCACTTGATCATGGTGCACTATCTTTTTAATATGTTTTTGTATGTGATTTGCTAAAATTTTGTTGAGAATTTTTGCGTTGATGTTCATTAAGGATATTGGTCTGAAATTTTCTTTCCTTGATGAGTCTCTGTCTGGTTTAGGTATCAGTGTGATATTGGCTTCATAGAATGAGTTTGGGAGGGTTCCCTCCTCTTCTATTTTATGGAATACTTTGAGAAGTATTGGAATGAGCTCTTCTTTAAAGGTTTTGTAGAACTCGGCTGAGAACCCATCTGGTCCCGGACTTTTCTTTGTTGGTAGGCTTTTGATGACTTCTTCTATTTCAGTACTTGAAATTGGTCTATTTAAATTGTGTATGTCCTCCTCGTTCAGTTTAGGCAATTCATATGTCTCTAGAAACCTGTTGATGTCTTCCAAATTTTCTATTTTGTTGGAGTATAGATTTTCAAAATAGCTTCTAATTATGTTTTGTATTTCAATCCTGTCTGTTGTGATATTTCCTTGTTCATTCCGAATTTTAGTGATTTGGGTTTTCTCTCGTCTTCTCTTTGTTAGTGTGGCTAAAGGTTTATCAATTTTGTTTATTTTTTCGAAGAACCAACTATTTATTTTGTCAATTTTTTGTATTGTTTCTTTTGTTTCAATTTCATTGATTTCAGCTCTCAGTTTAACTATTTCCTGTCTTCTACTACTTTTGGTGCTGGTCTGTTCTTCTTTTTCTAGGGCTTTGAACTGTAGTGTTAGGTCGTTTATTTGTTGAGTTTTACTTCTTTTATTAAATGCGCTCCATGAAATAAATTTCCCTCTAAGTACTGCTTTCATAGTGTCCCAGAGATTTTGATATGATGTTTCTTTGTTCTCATTTACCTCTAAGAATTTTTTAATTTCCTTCCTAATATCTTCTGTTATCCATTCATCATATAATAGCATATTGTTTAATCTCCAGATGTTGGAATAGTTTCTGTGTTTTACCCTTTCATTTATTTCTACTTTCAATCCATTATGATCTGATAGAATACATGGTAGTGTCTCTATCTTCTTGTATTTGCTAACATTAGCTTTGTGGCATAATATATGGTCTATTTTAGAGAAGGATCCATGTGCTGCTGAGAAGAAAGTGTATTCGCTCTTGGTTGGATGGTATATTCTATAAATGTCCGTTAAGTCTAAATTATTGATTGTGTTATTGAGATCTGTGGTTTCTTTGTTCAATTTTTGTCTGGAAGATCTGTCCAGTGGTGAGAGAGGCATGTTAAAATCACCTAGTATTATTGTGTTATGGTCTATTTGGTTTCTGAAATTGAGAAGGATTTGTTTGACATACATGGATGAGCCACTGTTTGGGGCATAGATGTTTATGATTGTTATGTCTTGCTGATTTATGCTTCCCCCTTAAGCAATATGAAATGTCCTTCTTTATCCCTTCTGACTAACTTTGGCTTGAAGTCCACATTATCTGAAATGAGGATGGATACTCCAGCTTTTTTGCTGAGTCCATGTGCATGGTATGTTTTTCCCCATCCTTTCACCTTTAGTCTATGGGTATCTTTTTCTATGAGGTGAGTCTCTTGTAGGCAACATATTGTTGGATTCTTCTTTTTAATCCAATCTGCCAGTCTATGTCTTTTGATTGATGAATTCAGGCCATTAATATTCAGGGTTATAATTGAGATATGATTTGGTTTCCCGGTCATATGGTTCGTTTTTTTAAATTTTATTTATTTATTTCTTTGACACAACTTGTTTCCTCCTTTATTTGACAATTCCTTTAGGCTAATTCCTCCCTTTGCTGATTTGCTTCTTTGTTTTTCATCTCTTCCTCATGAAATATTTTGCTGAGAATGTTCTGTAATGCTGGCTTTCTTTTTGTAAATTCTTTTAGCTTTTGTTTATCATGGAAGGATTTTATTTCATCGTCAAATTTTCATTGTATCCTTGATATGTCACTTAACCTGTTCTTTTATTCCTGTATTTTCCTACAAACTGGATGTTAAATTCAAGGGTTTGGTTAGATGAAGCTTTGTTCTTTAAGCAAAATTCTTCCTTAGATAATGCTGGTATTTCCTGTGAATCATGTGAGAAGACTCATAAAGTAGTCTCTTCTCATGCTTTTAGTGACGTTCATCCTGGTTATTGGTTTTAAATTATTTTTTGAATTCTTTGGTTTCTCTTTCATTAACCAGACTTTTTTAGGTTGATTAAAAAATACAGGATGATAATTGGCTTTGAAAAATGCAAAGAAGGCTTGGCATTCTTTTCAATGACTCTTATTACAAGCCACATTTTGGAAACCTGAGAAGTTCTTATTTCTAGGGCTGGAAATTTTGAAACCCTAGACCAACAGTGGTCCACAAATAAGCTTCATACTCCACACCTATGCTTCTGAATCACTCCTAATGTCTGTATAATATGATTTGTGTTTATTTTTCCTGGACTTTGTGGAGTATGTAATATGGTAAAAAATCACTTGACTCATTCTTAGTAATGTTGAATTACTTTCAGAGAGGGTAATGTTTTCACGTTCCTTAAGTTTGAATAGTTTTTAAAGTTGGTGTTTGTAGGATTGCATAAGTATCAAAATAATATTAACATTTAATGCAAAATTTGACATTTTCCCTTTTATATTGGAGTTCAAATGTGAGAAGCCATGTAGAAGCCATGTTTTCTCATCTTTGTAGATTCACTTGGCACATAGTTAGTGCTTGTTTCATATTTATTGAATTAGGGACAAGAGTTGTTATTTTTCTTTTTTTAAATTTTTTTATAATATTGATAGACCTTTATTTTATTCATTTATTTATATGTGGTGCTGAAAATCGAACCCAGTGCCTCACACATGTGAGGCAAGTGCTCTACCACTGAGCC
This sequence comes from Sciurus vulgaris, assembly GCF_902686455.1. Taxonomy (NCBI): domain Eukaryota; kingdom Metazoa; phylum Chordata; class Mammalia; order Rodentia; family Sciuridae; genus Sciurus; species Sciurus vulgaris. The sequence continues at coordinate 60,757,166 of NC_136473.1, forward strand.
ACAACTGCAGCCCCAAGAGTTGTTACTTTTCAATCTAGCTTCATACAAAATTTTTTTTTTCTCACAGCCTTTTTTCCTTAGTAGTTTTTTTCTTTTTCTTTCTTTTTTTTTTTTTTCCAGTGAAGGTACTTTTGTACATAGTCAAAAGCCAAAGAGTGATAATAAATTTTTTCAAAACATGGTAGTCCCCTACCTGCTTCCTTCTTCAATATTATACCAGAGCAGCAATACACTTCTTGTCATGTTTCTTATTGACCAGTAATGTTAATCATTTCCCATTGTTTTCTGTAGATACTTTGTATTAGGTAAATTCAGAATTTTCAGAAAAGTATCTTCAGACAGTATTGTGGGAGTGTAAATCTAACCACTGGTCTTCTGATATGGGCACTGGAAGGAGGCTAAGTAGTTGGACACATGATACATAGACTTAGACCTATTTTCCCTATGTAGTTGATTTTATGGTCCACAAACCTGGAGCTTCCCTTAACTGGTTCAGTTATATCCAAGATCAAATTTCTGGTGTTCTGTTGGTGGAAAACATGCAGAGCATGTGGGGTTTTAATACTTCTTATGCATATTTTCAGATAATTCCTGTGTAATACTGTAAAATTCTAAAAGAAAAATGTTTTGAACATCTTTGTATTCTTCCCAACACATAGTGTAGTTCTTAACAAGTAGATATCTACCATGATCCTTTCTGGAATAATGTGAGATGTAATCATGATTTAGCATTTGTTGAATGAATGAAATATTTGATCTTATATACTGCCTGTTATAATGTTGACCAACTTTAACATAATAAAGCTCTTCAAATAAATACATTTGACTACGTGTTTTTTCTGTTAGGTTAAGATCTGAAATTTGTTCTCTGTCTTTTCTACAGGATACTTCAGACTTTGTGCCGAAAACTGAGACTTCCTGAGACTTTTAATTTTTGTCACTTAGCACACCTGACTCCAGGCTTTGTTGGTGCTGATTTGATGGCACTCTGCCGAGAGGCAGCTATGTGTGCAGTCAATAGGGTCTTGATGAAGATACATGAACAGCAGAAGAAAGATCCTGAGATTCAGTGTTTGTCACCTGAAGGAGGCCAGGAAGAAAGACTGGGAACTGAACCCACATCTGAAACTCAGGTTACTTACAGATATTTATGTTATAGTAAATTCAAGTAAATGTTAGTTCTTTTTTTTTTTTTTTTTTTTTTTTTTTTTGTGGTACTGGGGATTTGAACCCAGGGCCTTGTGCTTGCAAGGCAAGTACTCTACCAACTGAGCTATATCCCCAGCCCTAAATGTTAGTTCTTTACAGAAAAACCTTGCCAGCCCATGTCAGGACATTGACATATATTTCCTAGTTAACTTTTGAGTAGGTGGACTATGGTAGTTTGCTAGCATAAACAAATCCTTGTTTCTATCTGCAGTCAGCTCTGGAGATCAGTTGTGTGAATGTGAGATGAAAATTTATCAGTCCAAGATCAGTGTTATATTTTTGAGTAAAATCTCAGTAAAAAAAAAAAAAAAAAAATATATATATATATATATATATCATTTTATAGTTTGCACAGGTGACTTCCAATATAATCTTGTGAAGAGAATATTATTTTCCCCATTTTATCATCAAAAACCTAAGCCTACGATGTTGGGACTTGCCCCAGGCTGCACAGCCTCTACTTTACAGAGCAGAGTCTTTAATCCAGGTTTTTTCTTTTCAGATCTTTTTTGTTGTTGTTATTGTTGCTTATTGGAAGTCAACATTTTTGTTAAAAATAACAACAGATTCATTCTTCTTATAAATTGCGTATAAGTTAGGATTTTTTTCTCAAAGTTAGATTTTTTTTTGTACCAGGGTTTAAATCCATGGGTGAACCACATTCCAGCTCTTCTCTTTTTTTTTTTTTTTTTGTTGTTTTTGTTTGTTTTTTGTTTTTTGTTTTGAGATAGGGCCTCACTAAGTTGCTTAAGGCCTCACTAAGTTACCAAGGCCGACTTCGAACTCATGATCCTCTTGCCTCAGCCTCTTGAGCCACTGGAATTGTAGGTGTGTGCCACCACACCCGGCTCAAAGTTAGAATTTTAAAGATTGAATTTCTTAGAGTTACTCATGTATTACACCTCTCCCTTCATGTTCTTCCCCAAATCAAGAATCTTGCCTTTGAAGTTCAAGATTCATAGTACTAGGAAAATTGCCTGCTCTATATTTAGTTAATAAACCATCAGGGAATTATTTAATGAAATTATACTGTCACCAAAGTAAGTAACTTTGCTTTAATTTCATCAGAATTTAGCTGCTTCATAAATATTTATAAATGAAACGGGAAATATCATGGTTGATGAAATGGATATTTGCCAACTCCTTGTGATTGCTATATCTAATCCTAATATAGTGTGTAGAAATTATTCTTACATTTGATTAGTTGATTTACCTTTACTTGATCAGGCATGTGAACTGTTTAGAATAAAATGAACACGTCTTGTCTCAAAGAGAGAAAGTTATTTATGAAGTTCACTGTAACTTAAAGAATATTGGAGTAATAATTTTTAAAAGTACAACTTGTAACTTTTTAACAAACTGATAAAATGTTATAACAAGCTTTCCCCCACCTCAATTATTTCCTTTAAGGATGAATTGCAAAGGCTGCTGGGGTTGCTAAGAGACGAAGATCCCCTTTCAGAGGAGCAGATGCAAGGACTATGCATTGAATTGAATGATTTCATTGTGGCTCTAGCCTCAGTCCAACCTTCTGCCAAAAGGGAAGGCTTTGTCACTGTCCCAAATGTGACATGGGCAGATATTGGTGCCCTGGAAGATATTAGAGAAGAGCTCACGATGGCAATATTGGTAGGTGTATCAGTTACTAAATGCTGTTGGTATGTTTGGTAAGTTGAAAATCAGAAATAAAGGTACATACACAATGACCAGGTTGTATGTCTAAAGTGACTTGACTATATGTTCTCTTTCTTCCTCTTTATTTCTACTTTTTCAATGAGTTTTATTTTTAGTTAAGTCCTGAATCAGGGTCCCAGGGTAGGGGTACAGGTTCCTCTTTACCACCTGTAAAGGGAAGAGGATCGGGAAAGTGGAGTGGAGCCAGTTCATATTTTCCCAGGAAACATAACCTTGTGCCTGGTTATCTCAGGTTGAGACCCCAGGAGGGCAGAGGGACTTGCACAAGTGTCAGTACCACTCACATACCTAGATCATGAGATCACTGCCTTTTCACAGCAGTGGAAATTCAGGTAGTCCTGCCAGCAGTTCCTTGTGAGGTTCTTTGTGGGTAAGTTTTAGTTACAAGGGGCATTCTTTTTCTGTGTATGATATTGGGATTGAACCCAGCAGTATTCTATTTGTGAGCTACATCCTCAATCCTTTTTTAGAGAGGAATCCTGCTAAATTGCTAAGGCTGACCTCAAACTTGGAATCTTCCTGCCTTAAACTCCTGAGTACTTGGGATTATAGGTATGCACCACCATGTGTAGGTCAGAAGGGGCATCCCCCCCAAAAAAACTAAGCATCTTTTATTCATTCATTCATTCATTCATTCTTGCATGCATGTGCTGCTGGGATTGAACCCAGGACCTTGGGCTTGCAAGGCAAGTATTCTACCTACTGAGATATAGCCCCAGCCCAACCTCTGTTTATAGACAATGTAAAAAGACAAGCCACAGTCTAGGGACATTCCCCCCCCCTGCAAATTAGCAATTTCTATTTATTGACAGCATAACAAATCGAGCCACAGTCTAGGGATGTAGCTCAGTTGGTAGAGTGCTCGCCTTCCATGCACAGGGCCCTGGGTTCAAACCCCAGCACCACACATACACACAAAAGACAAGCCACAAACCAGAAGAATTTTTTTTCAACACTTGTTAGTTAAATTAAAAAGTATTCTATATAATTATAAAACTGTAATAAAAAGACACATGAATCACTAGAAAAATGAATATACATTTCACAGAAGAAGAAAAGACAGTGACTGGTAACATAAAAAGATGTTCAACTTCATGTGTAAAAAGGGATTCTTTTTTTTTTTATTAAAATATTTCTTATTTTAACAGACACATTTTGTACACAAATGGGGTACAACTTTTCATTTCTGTGGTTGTACACAATGTAGATTCACACCATTCATTTAATCATACATATATATATATATAGATATATATAGGGTAATACTGTCTGTTTCATTCTGTTTTTCCATCCCCACCCCCTCCCACCCCTTTTTCCTCCTACACCATCCAAAGTTCCTTCATTCCTCTCTTCCCCCCACCACCCCCCATCGTTATATATTGTCAAGCACTTATCTGAGAAAACATTTGGCCTTTGGTTTTTTGGGCTTGGCCTATTTCACTTAGCATGATATTTTCCAGCTTCATTCATTTACCAGCAAATGCCATGATTTTATTCTTCTTTATGGCTGAGTAATATTCCATTGTGTACATTTATCACAGTTTCTTTATCCATTCGTCAATTGAAGGGCATCTAGGTTGGTTCCACAATCTAGCTATTGTGAATTGAGCGCTATGAACATTGATGTGGCTGCATCACTGTAGTATGCTGATTTTAAGTCCTTTGGGTATAAACCAAGGAGTGAGATAGGTAGGTCAAATGGTGGGTCCATTCCAAGCTTTCTGAGGAATCTCCATACTGCTTTCCAGAGTGGCTGTACCAATTTGTAACACCACCAGCAATGTATGAGTGTGCCTTTTTCCCCACATGCACGCCAACACTTATTATTGCTTGTGTTCTTAATAACAGCCATTCTAATTGGAGTGAGATGAAATCTTAGGGTGGTTTTAATTTGCATTTCTCTAATTACTAAGGATGATGAGCACGTTTTATGTATTTGTTGATCACCTGTAGATCTTCTTCTGTGAGGTGTCTGCCCAATTCCTTACCCTTTTATTGATTGAGTTCTTTGTATTTTGGGTGTATAGTTTTTTAAGTTCTTTATAAACTTTGGAGATTAGTACTCTGTCTGAGGTGTGTGTGGAAAAGATTTTCTCCCACTCACATTATTGTTTCCTTTTCACATTATTAATTGTTTCCTGGGCTGAGAAAAAAACTTTTTAGTTTGAATCTATCCCATTTATTGATTCTTGCTTTTATTTCTTGTGCTATGGGGGTCTTGTTAAGGAAGTCTGGTCCTAAGCCAACATGATGGAGATTCAGGCCTCCTTTTTCTTCTATTTGGTGAAGGGTCTCGGGTCTAATTCCTAGATCCTTGATCCATTTTGAGTTGAGTTCTGTACAGGGAGAAATAGGAGTTTAGTTTCATTTTACTGCATATGAATTTCCAATTTTGCCAGCACCATTTGTTGAAGAGGCTCTTTTCTCCATTGTAAGTTTTTGGCACCCTTGTCTAGTATGAGGTTACTGTACTTATGTGAGTATGTCTCCATGTCTTCTATCCTGTGCTATTCTGGGTCTTTTGTTCTTCCAAATGAATTTCATGATTGCTTTTTCTGTTTCTATGAGAAATGTCGTTGGGATTTTAATTGGAATTGCATTAAATCTGTGTAGCACCTTTGGAAGTGTGGCCATTTTGATAATATTAATTCTGCCTATCCAAGAACATGGGAGATCTTTCCATCTTCTAAGGTCTTCCTCAATTTCTTTCTTCAGTGTTTTGTAGTTTCATTGTAGAGATCTTTTACCTCTTTGGTTAGATTAATTCCCAAGTAGTTTAATTTTTTTGAGGCTATTGTGAATGGAGTTGTTTTCCTCATTTCCCTTTCAGATGTTTCATCGCTTACGTATAAAAATGCTTTAGATTTATGCGTATTGATTTTATATCCTGCTGTTTTGCTGAATTCATTGATGAGGTCTTGAAGTTTTCTGGAGGAGTTTTTTGGATCCTCTAAATATAGAATCATGTCATCAGGAAATAGTGACAGCTTAAGTTCCTCTCTTCTTGTTTGTATCTCTTTAATTTCTTTAGTCTGTCTAATTGCTCTGGCTAGTTTTTTAAGTATGATGTTGAATAAAAGTGGTGAAAGAGGGCATCCCTGTCTTGTTCCGATTTTTAAAGGGAATGGTTTCAGTTTTTCTCCATTAACAGTGATGTTGGCCGTGTGCTTAGCATAAATAGTCTTTACAGTATTTAGGTATGTTCCCACTATCCCTATTTTGTCTAGTGTTTTGAGCATGAAAGGGTGTTGTATTTTGTCGAACGCTTTTTCTGCGTGAATTAAAATATCCATATGATTCTTATCCTTAAGTCTATTGACATGATGGATTATGTTTATTTACTTACGGATGTTGAACCATCCTTGCATTCCAGGGACGAACCCCACTTGATTGTGGTGCACAATTTTCTCAATGTGTTTTTGGATATGGATTGCCAGTATTTTGTACTGTCTTTTTTTGTTGTTGTTGTTGCTGGGGATCGAACACAGGGCCTTGTGCTCGCAAGGCAAGGACTCTACTGACTGAGCTATCTCCCCAGCCCGCCAGTATTTTGTTAAGGATCTTTGCATCTATATTCTTCAAGGATATTGGTCTAAAATTTTCTTTCCTTGATGTGTCTTTTCCCGGTTTGGGAATGAGGGTGATATTAGCTTCATAGAATGAGTTTGGTAGGGTTCCCTCCTTTTCTATTTCCTGGAATACTTTGAGAAGTGTTGGAATGAGTTCTTTGAAGGACTTGTAGAACTCGGCTGAGAATCCATCTGGTCCTGGGCTTTTCTTGGATAGTAGGCTTTTTGTGGCTTCTTCTATTTCACTGCTTGATGTTGATCTGTTTAAATTGTGTATGTCCTCCTGGTTCAGTTTGGGAGGAGCATATGTTTCTAGAAACAAAAGGCTTCAGCCTTTTGAGTAGCTAGGTAGGATTACAGGAATGAGCCATTATGCCAGTTGAAATATTGCATCTTTATGTCTAAAATGTTCTTAGAATTTATAGTTAAGTGAAAATTTCTCAAAAGCAGTAACTTTTCTGTTTAACATCATGAAACTCATGTTTGAAACTGGTAATCCAGTCGCTGCTCATATCTTTAGGCCTTATGGCCAGTGTTGAAAATACATGTCTAGAGGTGAATTTGAACATACAGTATAAAAAGGACACTTGTCATGGATCACTGTATTATTCTTCCAGGCACCAGTACGTAACCCAGACCAGTTCAAAGCTCTTGGACTGGTGACTCCAGCAGGAGTCCTCCTTGCTGGTCCTCCTGGCTGTGGGAAAACTCTTTTGGCAAAGGTATGGTATAAATTTAACTTTAAATGTTACTTTTAGATAAATCTTTTGAATAATTTCCTTAGAAATCCATTTTAGCAAAACTGATCACTTTCTTCAGGGAAGTTTTCCCTTCTCTTTAAATTACAAAAATCACATAATTGAAAAAATGTTTAAATCAATCATAACCCCATCAGTTTTCACACAACATTTATCATATTTCTGTGTATTCTAGCTTTTTTGGGGGGGAGGGGGAAAGTACGGGTGAGCTACATCCATACCCCCCCCCTTTTTTAAAAATTTTGAGACAGTGTCTTGCCAAGTTGTTGAGACTGGCCTCTCCAGTGGCAGGATTATAGGTGTGTACCTGGTCTATTCTAGCTTTTTTGTAAGTATTTTTATATAACTATAGTTTGTAGCTGACTTTGTATACTACTTTGGTGTAGGTAAGTATTTTCCTGTATCTTTTTTTAACAGTTATTTTAAAAATTGTTTTTTAATAGGAGGAAATACAAACAAGCTAAGGGGAAAAGCACTGTTTATAATACCTTCCACTAATATGTTGTCAGTCCTCCCACATATTTTTCTATGCATATGTATCAAGAAAACTGAAACAAGATACTATACATTGATTTTTACAAATAGATTTTTAGACATGCTTTTGTCACTTAGCAATGTTTTCTGAACATCTTCCCATGTCAGTATAGATACACATCAATATTCATTTATTTATTCATTTGGTACCAGGGATTGAACCCAGGGACACTTAACCACTAATCCACATCCCCAGACCTTTTTTATATTTTATTTAGAGACGGAGTCTTGCCCAGTTGCTTAGTGTCTCACTGATTTACTTAGTGTCTCACTGATTTGCTAAGGTGGCTTGGAACTTGTGATCCTTTTGCCTCAGCCTCTTAAGCCACTGAGATTATAGGTGTGTGCCACCACACCCAACTCCACACCAGTATTTTAATGCCTGGATAATATTCTACCATTTTTTAATAATTTATAGTAATGATTCTATATTAGAAACAAAACTACCTTATATAATCTTTGCCTACATTTTGTGCTACAGAAGCACTCTACAGGCCTTTTATTTTTTATTTTGAGACAGGATCTCACTATGTTCTTCAGGCTGGCCTTCAAGTTTTGATCCTCCTGCTTCAGCCTCCTGAGTAGCTGGGATTACAGGCATGTGTCCCCACACCCAGCAGATTGTACTTTTTTTTTTTTTTTTTGGTACCAGGGAGTGAACCCAGTGACACTTAACCATTGGGCCACATCCCCAGCCCTTTTTAAATATTTTTTAAAAATTTGAGACAGATTCTTGCTACGTTGTTTAGTGCCTCACTAAATTGGTGAAGCTGACTTTGAACTTGTGATCCTCCTACCTCAGCCTCTCTAGTGCTGGGATTACAGACATATGTTGCCTCACATGGCTAGAATACACATTTTTTAAAAATTATTTATTTATTATTAGAGCTATTTTTAAATTAGTTTTTTATAGTCTTATGTACGTTTATATAAGTTTATATATATATATATACACACACACACACATATATATATATATATATAAATCTCCTAAGGGAGAATGCATGTTTTTAAAGCTTTGTGTACAAGTGTGTTACCAGGGTTTGAATCCAGTTCCTAGGGCATACTAGACAAGCACTCTACTACTGAGCCAGTTCCTAAGGCATACTGAGCCATGTTTCCAGCCCCTTTTCTTAAAAAATTTTATTTTGAGACAGGGTCTTACTAAATTGTCTAGGGTGGCCATCAACTTGCAGTCTTCCTATTTTAGCCTCCAGTGTAACTCAGATTATAGGTATGTGCTGCCTCACCTAGCTAAAGTTTTGAGCTCTATTATCAAGGTACCAACAAACAAATAATAGACTTCCTAAGAGTTTGTACCAGACCCCTATCAATACAGTATGAGTATTCTTTTCCCCATATCATAAATTTGCAGTGGTCCTTAAAATTGCTTTCAGTATTTGACAGTCTAATATATAAAAGTGGTATCTTAGAGTTTTTAAAATGTATTTAAAAATTATATTGATTGACTTTTTTTCTGAGTGGTCTGTTCATATTCTTTACCTATTCTACTGGTATAATATGATTCTTATGATCAATATGATTCTTTTATAATTACTATTTGTTAAGATCTGTTATATTTGTAAATACGTTTTTCAGTTCATTTTTGCCTTTTTAGCTTTATTAATCATGTTTTGACACATTGGTTTTTCTCATTCATTTGACCTTTCTTTCTTTCTCTTTCTCTCTCTCTCTCTCTTTCTCTCTCTCTTCCTCCCTCCCTCCCTCCCTCCCTCCCTTCCTTCCTTCCTTCCTTCCTTCCTTCCTTCTTTCCTTCCTTCCTTCCTTCTCAAACCCAGGGCCTTGTGCATACTAGCCAAGTGCTCCACAACTGAGCTACATCCCCATTCATTTTTTATGTGGGCAAATTATGGACTCTTTTTCTTTTAAGATCCCAGGTGTGGGAGGCTAAGGCAGGAGATTTGCAAATTCGAAGCCAATCTCAGCAGCTTAGCAAGGCCCTAAGCAACTGATGATTAATAATATTTTAGATAAATACCACAGCAGCTAAATAATTTTTGATTCTTTGGTACATATCAACCCATTTGTCCCATGAACAAAACTTGATTTTACGTAATTACTAAATTCCTTGCCTAGTATTAGTACTCTTATGGTATTCCTGTCAGGGAGCTAGGGGCAGAGGAGAGAACAAAGAACTCAGTATTTACATTTTTCACATTCGTTTCAGAATGTCAGCTAGAAAAGAAGTCATACATGTCACTGTGTAAATTCACCAGAGCAGTTCCTACTCATGCATGCCTCTGTTTTTGTTTTTGATTTCATTATATCTCTTTGATTAGTCTTGTTCACAGCAAGACTGGAGAAGTGTATATAATTTGAATGTCACAGATAGAAAATATCATAGATCCAAATTTTTCCTCCTCTTCTTCCTACACCAAATGGCCAGTAATTCAAAACCACTTTGTTTAATCACATTTCTGATACCTGACTTTGCAGAGCAGTGAACTTTACCTAGGATTCCATGGATAAACTCGAAGCTTCAGTTTATCCATGAATGTAGGACATATATTGTATGTTTATGTATTATTTCTGGGGAAGAATATTTACAACATTCATTAAATTCTCCAAGGAATGAATGACCACATGCCACAAAGTCAAGGAATAATAGAAAATGTCCTTGAATGGCATAGGCAAAGTGTTAACTATAGTAAAATCTTGGAACCATCTACATATCATTACCTGATAACTTAGAGTCAGATATAAAATTAGGTTTTTGGCTGATCTTGGTTGTTTTGTTTAGTCATAACAATAAAATGGTACAATTTTTTCTAAGCACCAGCATGTAGTAAGTAAATAGCATAAAGTAAGCACATGTGATTGCTGGAGCCAATATATTGGAAATTAATGAGGAAAACTGGAAAGAGAATAGTATGAACCATTTTGTTGTCTGAAGATATATAATGTAGAACCAAAAAGCTGCTGACACTTAATGCAGGATTCATTATGTGCAAGATTCCATCATAGTGAAACAAATTTTTGTTCACTATATTTCATTTAGAAGAGAAGATTTCCACCAATTTCAGAAACTATTTGGTGTTTCAGTGGGTTTAACCCTAGTTAGCTGACATATAGATGTTGAAAACCTGTGCCTGAGTTCCTTGATGTGTGTCCTGTCTGTGCTTTGCTTAAAGTTTTGAGCAAGAGGTAGGAAAGTCATGAAACTGGCAACAGACGAGAAAAATCAACAGATGTGGATAATTCACGTATTGAAATGCTTTTGCATAACAAAGCATTTAAGCATGTCATTGGTTCATCAGGCATTTATTAAACCTCTTCTTTGTCAGAAATTGTTTGAGGTGCTTGGGATAAACTAGTTAACAAGATGACTTTTCTAATGAAATTTGCTATCTACTTGGAAGAGAACAGCAGTAACAAGTAAAACAATAAAATTGCAGGTTCAGCTAAGGTATAATGGAAGCAGTGTTGTGATATGATTGGTAGCTACTTTAGATAATGGTGTTCAAGAAATGGTGACATTTTAATAATATTGAAAAACCAGCATGAAGAAGAAGGCAAAGTGGGGGAATAGTTTTCCAGATAGAAGGAAGAATAGTTACAGAATAGTTACAGAAGCCCTAAGGCATTTAAGGGCTTAGTGAGTTAGAGAGACAAGGAAGGAGCAAGTAGTTAGACTATGGAGAAGATGTCATGTCCCAAGACGTGAATCATTCGGCTCGTGAATCATGGTAAATATTTTGAATTGTACTTGAAGATGAATGGGACATGTACCAAGAGAATATGATCTCATTTACATTTTTACCAGAGTACACTTTTTTTTATTTCTTTTTGTACTGGGGAACGAACCCAGAGGCACTCAACCACTGAACCACTTCTCCAACCTTTTTTGTATTTTATTTAGAGACTGGTTCTTGCTGAGTTGTGGAGGCTGACCTTGAACTCTGGATCCTCCTGCCCCAGTTTCCTGAGCCACTGGGTTTACAGGCATGTGCCACTGTGCCTGGCTCCCAGAGTACTCTTAACTGCTGTGTAGAAAATGGATTGGAGGAAAGCAAGAATGAAAGGAAAACGGTTAAGGGTTTTTTATCTGTCCTGGCAAGAAAGGGTGGTATTCTAGATGAGGGTGATGTAGAGATGTAGAAAAAGTATCACACCCTCATATATTTTAGCATTAGAGCCAACAGAACTACCAGATGGTTGGGGTAACATGACAAGACATGGGATCAGGGGGATACAAAGGGTTTGGCCCCAAAATCATATTTACTGAGATGAGATGTGAGAGTTTGTGGGTAAGGTTTGAAGGGAGTTGGGAGAGAAAGAATCAGTTCTGTTTTATAAATGATAGGTTCAAATACTTGTGCAATTGGAGTGGAGATGCTGAATATATTGAATACAGATCTAGAGCTCAGATTTCAGATTCTAGTATGTAGGAATAGAAAAGAACTGTTCCTGATCATTTTGAAGTCCCAGTGGTTTTATTCCAGATTTATTTCTGCATTTATTCTTAGATTCTTCTACACATACATGTTTCTCAGTATGGACTCTTGGCAAAGACTTAGAATAAGTTTTTATTTTTTTTATTTTATTTTTTTTTTAGTATGGTACAGGGAATTGAACTCAGGGTTGTACCACTCACCTATGCCCCAGCTCTTTTTATATTTTATTTTGAGACGGGGTCTCGCCAAGTTGCCAGTCTGACCTTGAGCTTGTGATCTGCCTTGGTCCCTTGAGTAGCTGGGATAATACTGAGACTTTTGAATTTTAGTTTGTAGATTCATGGGTGATTGCTTTTACTGCACAAGGCATTTCTTAAATACAAAACTTGGAATCTCACATTCTAAACTAGAGCTCTAAAAGTATTTACAGTGTCATAAAACATGTTTATATAAACAAAATGTATTTTGCCATTCCCATATGATTTGTAGCCTGCCTTAGCAATTCTTTTAGTAAAAGCTAACATTTACTTTCTTTGGTTTTCCTTTTGTATTTTTCTTTTTCCCATTTTTCTCTTTTCCTTCTGATGAGAAAGAAGTATAAAAAGGGAGAAATAAAGCCAAATTATTATTATTTTGTTGATTATTTGTCTTATTGGTGGTGTCTTTTGTTTCCTCTTGGTAGGCTGTGGCAAATGAGTCTGGACTAAATTTTATATCAGTCAAGGGCCCTGAATTACTAAATATGGTAAGTTGTGCCATTATTTTAATTGGGAAAAGTAATGACCATGCAGATTACAGTATGAAACCTTCTCAGATCTTAATCACTGCTCTAGGAATGAGCTGATTTTGTTTTGCTGTGCTCCACTACTTGGGATATATAAATGCTTTTTTAATTAAATGTGGTAACCTCTCTGACCCTGAATCTTCACAACTAGAAAGAGAAATAATTTATTACAGTTGTTGACCGTTTTAGGTATATACTGAACACCAGATATTGATCGGACACTTCACATTTCTTATTCTTGAAAAATTCTGTGAGATATGAATTATTTTTTGTTCTGAAACACAGAACGAAGTTCTTGGTATGTTGATGCTATGTATCTTGCCAAAGGTTGGCAACTGAGAAGGCCAAGTAGTAGAGCTGAGATTTTAATCCGGATTATCTGGCTCCTGATCTGCTTCCCTATCCAGTTCTCTTGCGTTTCAAATGAGTTAAGTATTAGTAAATAGAAGTACTTTAGGGAAAAGAAGTCACTGAAGTCACTAAAGTGCCACCTTCTTCCTTCATTTAAGCAGTTTATGCCTCAAATTTAAGGACTTTGTTATTTCCAATCCATTCCTATGTTATTTCCAATCCATTCCTATGTAAGGAGTAAAATTGTCATGCAGTATTTGTAATATATTCCAACAAAGAAGAAATTAATGATATTTGACTTACAGGCTTTTTATTTTTAATAGTACTGGGGACTGAACCCAAGTGCTCTACCACAGAGCTACACGCATAGCCCTTTAAGAACAAGTTCTTTTTACTTTTTTTCTTATTTGTTCTTTTTATTTATACATGACAGTAGAGTGTATTTTGACATATACATCCAGGGAGTATAACTTCCCATTCTCGTGGTTGTACAAGAACAAGTTTTTATGCCTAACTAAAAACTGAAACCATATACTTATATAAAACTTGTGTATTACTTGGTCCAAATGTTATTGCTGCTTGTGAATTGCTCTATTTCTTGACCTCTATGTTTTGATTTAGTTTTAATGTACAGTAATCCATTGTGAAACCTGTGAGAAGCCTAGCTGATTCACTTTGACTCCTCCGTTGCTGTAGGACATCTTTCCCTTTTTTAGCAAGAGGTATAGAAATAAGAATAGAACAGTAATTTGATTTGAGTATTTAAAATACTGTTGAATTAATGAAAATTATTGCTGGGTATTTTATATGCACAAGGCATAAGTGATCAGCCCTAAAATAAAATAGAATACAAAGGATTTTTTGAACTGGAGAAAACCTTGTATTCTACTTAGTCTTCATTTTATGAATAAGGAAATTCCTAATAAATTTAAATAACAGTTAATTTTAGTAAGTTGAATCTTATGAAATTGGCTGTTTTTGTAGGTCAGCAGTGATTTAATGTCAACATTTGCATATGTTTAGTCTAATAACTTTTTGGACTATGACATTTATTTTTAAATGTCATTTGTAACTAGTTTTACTATCATTTGGCCCAAACCCCACATTGAACAGTGCTGCATTTTATTTATTTATTTATTTATTTTTGTATATGTTCAGTATGTTGGTGAGAGTGAACGTGCTGTACGGCAAGTTTTTCAGCGTGCTAAGAACTCGGCACCCTGTGTGATATTCTTTGATGAAGTGGATGCTTTATGTCCCCGAAGATCAGAGCAAGAGGTTAGTATCATAGTTTGGTGATTTGCAGATTGTTTTTTCTTTTATACACCATAAATCTTTTTTAGGTTCCAAGTCAGGTACTTTTTATCAAGTCATTCCTTGGGAACATTGCAATTCTTTAAATGAAGAAAGTTAGTAATTTGGAATCAGACCTTAGAGATAACAGTTGTATTCCATAATAATTTTTTTCCTATTCTGTGTATTATTTTGGTTGCACAATGTGTAAGTAATCCTGATTCACACAAATGAGTAGTTGGGAATGGAAGTGATAGTAACCTTGGATACTTTGCCTTGAATCTTGTAGTCTTACGGTACTCTTCAGTTATATTGGTTCTTGAGACAAGATATAATTTAAGACATCATGAACTCCAAATAGGATCAGATTATTAATTTTTAAGACCCAACACCATTACCTTCTGGGGAAGATAAATGACCTGCATTGATACTATTTGTTTCAACAACACTGAATCACAGTTCTTACACACTTCACTACAGAAATTATAAGAAAGAGTTGTTATCAGGAGTGCTATAATTTAAGAATTTGAAGCTTAGTAGAACAGCATAAACAATATGTAACCTTTGTGTATAACTGTAGAAATGAAAATGTACCTCATTTGTGTATAATGAATCAAAATGCATTCTGTAAAAATTTTAAAAATTTAAAAAGAAATCTTTGAGGCTGTGGTATTGGACAGTGGCTAAGAATGAACAGATGTTCTTTGTTTTCTCAGATATTTGTGGATGTAGAAAGTTCAGATGATATTTCATCAACACTACTCTGAGACTGTGAAAGGAATATACCTTTTACAAAAACAAAAAGAAAAGTGTGTCATGCTAGGAAAATATAACACCTAATTGTCAGAACATGTTCCATTTCCAATAAAGTACCCTTTACCTTCCTGAAAAAAAAAAAAAAAGAATATATAACTTTTTTGAAACAGTAAACTATTATTAATAAGTACATTTATTTCATGGTCACTGAGGAGATTACTTCTAAAACCTGGGACATCTTTTGTGATTTATTTTCAAATATTTATTCTGTGTGTTCTTAGATTGTGAAACATTAAATACCTCATTTCACTAAAACTCTTCCAAAGCATTCAAATGTTGCAAAAACAAAAATTGACTAATATGATTGTGACCCATGTAGCAATTTTGTTTCCTTATCCAACAGTCATCAGTACCATCACAGGTCATCTTTCTTATAGTTATCTCCGGTAGTGATGTCAGTGCCTGAGGCAGAAAATTATCCTTGGTTCTCCTGTTATATGTCCAGCTGGTTGGGGCTTGATTTGCTGTGGATTTTGCTCCTGTTTATTCCTTACTCTTTTAGTGCAAGTAAACATTTCACTTGTCCATTGCCTTTCAATGGTTTGCAGCTATTATCAGCTGGTAAATATAAATTTGGAGAGGTTTATTGGCAAATACTACTCTCAGAGAATTCTGCAGCCACATAAAGTATAAATTAGCATTTCTAATTTCTAGGTTATCTGCTGTCAAACATTTCTGTGCTCTGATATAGATGGTTGCTTTTTTCAACATTTTCCCCTGAAGGGATTCTAAAAATATTTCAAATTTGAATGTATTCCTTTTTAATTTTATTACTTATACATGAATGCATGCTTGCAACAACTTCGTGTGTAGACTAAAAGTCAGCCAGGTGCCAGTGGTACATGCCTGTTATCTCATTACCTTGGGAGACTGCAGCAGAAGTTGGAGGCCAGCCTTAGCAACTCAGCAAGACCCTAAACAACTTAGAAAGACTCTGTCTCAAAATAAAATAAAAAGGACTGGAGAGGTAGCTACTCGATAAAGTGCCCCAGGGTTTGATCCCCACTACCAAAAAGAGAGAGTAGAAGTCTTCCTTTCTGTTCTTATTACTTTTCTTGAAGGTTGCTATTGCTAATTATTCAGTGTTAAGTATATATGATACTAGAACTTTTTCCATAAATTCATGTATAGTTTATACTTTTTTGTATAAATGTATTCTATCTTGATGATTTTCCTATGTAATAACTTATCATTGAATTTACTTAATTATTTTAGATATTTGCATGGTTGTCTGGTTGTTTCTTTTACAGACAGAATTATTAAATATATTACATATTTGTGTGTACATGTGTGAATTTATGTGATAGAGTTTGAGAAGTGTAAATCATAGTTGAAGATGTATATGAATTAAATTTTAAAATATAGCAAATACTATGTCATCTTTCAGAAATCTATCAGTCACATATGCCAGCCAACTGTTGGGTGAAAATGACCATTTCCCCCCCTTTTTTTTTTCAACAAGGTTAATACCCATCTTTATTTTTTGTCAGTTTTATTGACAGAACACTAAACTTTAGTATGCATGTCCCTGATCACCAGGAAGACTAACAATTTTCAGTAAATCTGTATTTCATCTTTTATAAGTTATCGGATTATGTCTTTTCACCCTTTTGTTATTGGATGTTTTAAAAATTGGTTTTTTAGAGCTTTCTATCTTGGTACTGAAGTTGAACCCAGGGGCACTTTACCATTGAGTCACATCCCCAGCCCTTTTTAAAAAAATTTTGGAACAGTCTTGCTAAGTTGCTTAGGGTCTCATCAAATTGCTAAAGCTGGGCTGGCCTCTAACTTGTGATTCTCCTGCCTTAATCTCTTGTGTTGCTGGGATTATAGGTATGTGCCACTGGCACCTGGAAATTTATTAGAGATTTTTATGTATAATACATATTAGTCCTTTGTCCAGTTATGTATTCTGATACTATTTTTCTCCATCTTTTCATTTAAATTTTGTTCTACAGAATATAATAATTTTAAGAGTGAACTATCAATCTTACCTATTAGGAAGGTTGATATTAGATGAAGGAAAGGTACCTATTAGATCTTTGATTAAGTTTCATCTCTCCCTTTATCTAAGCCTTAGTTTCCTCATCTAGCCTGTGAATAACAACAGGATTGCTGAGGAATCCACTGATTACAACTTGTTTTATACAGTGCTGCCACATACTGACTCCTGAGGAAATGGTCATTGTTCTCTCTCTTTCTCTCTTTCTCTCTCTTGAAACTGAGGATTGGGCTATATCCCCAGACCTGTTCATTTTTTAATTTTGAGATAGGATCTTATTAAATTTCCCAAGCTTGCTCTGAAGTTGCCGTCTTCCAACTTCAGCCTCCCTAGTTTCTGGGATTATAGCTGGTATTCCAGGTGTGCATAAGCTACTGTGTCCAACTGTTCTTTTGTTTATTTATTTGTTTGTTTATTTTTTTGTGGTGCTAGGGATTGAACCCAGGGCCTAGTGCATGGGAGGCAAGTACTGTACCAGTTGAGCTATATCCCCAGCCCTGTTCTTTTATTTTTAAGGAGACGAAGTCTCAATATGTTGCCTAGGCTGGCCCCAACTCTTGGTCTCAAGTGATCTTCCTGCCTCACCCCCACCCCTGGAATTGCTGGGACTATAGGCACATGCCACTGTCATTGTTATATATGTCATCAAAAGCCTTCAGACTAGTAAATGCATTCTTTTAAACAGAAAAGTTGTTCTTTCTTTGTATTGAGGATTGATGGAACTATTCTTTCTTTTTTAAAGTTGAAAACTAACTTTACTTACAGCTATACTTTTGTAGGTACAGTCTTTGGATAGAAAGCATGGCTTTTGTATTAGGAGAGACTTTGGAAACAATATCTGTATGGCAGCAATGATTTCTGGAATTGTATCAGCTGTATGATTTACATCTCAGAAGTTAGGAGGTTCAGGATTTCCCTCCATCCATTGTTCTCCCACCATCCTAACTCCATGTAGAAAATGGTCTATCTTCCCTAGAGACAGAGCAAAGGCACAGGAATATAGAAATCATTTTATGATGAAGTCTTACGAAACTTCTTCCATAAGCTTCTCAGTAAAATTATTTTATATGAAGAGAGTTCATATTTCATTTGCCACAATGTTTAATTGGTTGGTTGGCTATTTAAACTTTTTTTTTTCTTCTATTTGTATATTTCTACGCCCTTTGCAATGAGAAATATTGAGGGTTATGAAAAGAGATAGGCTTAGAAGTACATCCAGGAACAGTTCTGTCTTGTGCTGCTGATTTCCCCCCACATGTCCATTCCTTGGTTTGGATCTAGAAGTCCTACAGTAATGACTCAGGTTATTTCCAAGGTCATAAACCTGGGCCTCTCTGATGTGACTCGGTATGAGAGTGTCAATAGTAAGCAAATAAACACCATTCATCTTAGTCCTAAGGCCGGTGTTCTATTCCTTGAGGAAACACTAGAGGCATTTTCAGTAAGATCTGGAATACAGCCAGGTGTCTGCAATCTCTGACATTATTCATCAGTGTATGAGAAGTGTGTCCTACGGCAGGGGTTTCAGACCCCTTAGTCCATAGACGGCCAACTTCATTGCGCTGGGCCCAAGGTGAAGCAGAACATCATGACGCAAAGGGTGTGGTGGAGGAAAGCAGTTTAAGACATGATGATCAGGAAGCAGAGAGATTTGATTTGTTTTATTTTTTTTTTTAGACAGGTGCAAGTGTTCGGGTGGTGAATCAGCTTCTTACAGAGATGGATGGTCTGGAAACACGTCAGCAGGTTTTTATTATGGCAGCCACTAACAGGCCGGGTAAGAAAGAGGAACATCTCACAGATGAGTCTGAAAAAACTCACATTTGTTAACAGTTTAGTTTATGTACATCTTAGTAAAAGAATATTTAAATATTGGCAATTCCTTTTTTGGTTCATAAGTTGAATAAAACCTTAGAAAGTTTTTGTATAAGCTGCAATAAAACATAGTATTATTGCCTGGATCCCACTAGATTTTTTTTCTCTGTTAGTGTTCAGAAAGTTGTTTTGTTGTCAGAACAGTCGAAACACATTTGTTAGAGCTTTATAATTATACGTAGTATTTGGGTTCATTTTGACAAAATAATACATGCAAGGAATTTGATTTTAATCCCTGTCTACCCCCTTTGCCTCCCTCCTCCCTCCCTCTATTCTCTCCCCTCTCCTCTATTGATCTTACTTTCATTTCTTTCTTTATTTTTCTTTGTTTTTTTTTTTTTTTTTTTTTTTTTTTTGGTACTAGGGATTGAACTCAGGTGGTTATCCGCTGAGCCACATCCCTGGCCCTTTTTTATTTTTATTTTGAGACAGGGTCTCACTTAAGTTGCTTGGGGCCTCACTAAGTTGCTGAAGGAGGCTGTCTTTGAACTTCCAATCCTTCTGCCTCAGCCTCTTGAGAAACTAGGATTATAGGCATGTACTACCAAGCCCAGCTATTTATTTATTTTTGATTGATATTTTCATATATATTTATATACATATACATACAGGTGAAATTTTGGGGGGTACATTTACATATGTATATGACATGATATTATTAAATTAATTCCATATTTCTATCCCTTTCCAAACGTCTTTCCTCCCTCCCTCTCATTCACCTTCTTTTACTCTACTGATCTACCTTATGTCTTTATGATATTCGATCTCCTTCCCTGCCACATTCTTTCCCTTATTTTGCTCTAGCTTCCACATATGAGAGAAAAAATTTGGCTATTGATTTTTCTGAGTCTGACTTAATTCACTTAACATGATTTTCTCCATTTCCATCCATTTATCAGCAAATGCCATTATTTCATTCTTCTTTAGGGCTGCGTAGGATTCCATGGTGTGTGTGTGTGTGTGTGTGTGTGTGTGTGTGTGTGTGTACACACCACATTTTCTTGATCCATTCATCTGTTGATGGGCATCTGTTTTTATCCCATAATTTGGCTATTGTGAATTGTGCTGCTATAAATATTGAAGTGACTATCAGTATTACATGTTGATTTTAGTTCTTTTAGATAATACCAAGGAGTGGGATAGCTGGGTCATATGGTAGTTCCATTCCTGGTTTTTTGAGGAATTTCCCCACTGCTTGCTATGGTGTTTACACTAATTTTCATACCCTCCAACAATGTATATCTTTCCCCCCATATCCTCTCCAACATTTATTATTGTTTGTTAAAACATGTTTTTGACTCCAGAAACATCCTAAAAATTTGTTCTGTGGTTTCTCTCAAACTTATAGAAAACCAGAACCACACACTCACTATAAAATTGAAAATAGATTTTAAACTGAAGTCATGTTCCTATACCTACCCTGAACTGTGATTTAAAATTGTTTTCACGGGGCTGAGGTTGTGGCTCAGTGGTAGAGCTCTTGCCTTGCATGTATGAGGCACTATGTTCTATTCTTAGCACCACATATAAATAAATGAATAAAATAAAGGTCTATCAACAACTTTAAAATTTTGGAAAAAAATTGTTTTCAATGTTTAACATTCTGTGAGGAATATAGAAAAGACTTCAAAAATGCCATAGATAACTTTTATTTGCTTAATGCTTTGCTCGTAATACGAGCCACTCTTTCATAACTGTTCCTACCATGTTTGTGGTAATTATATCTGTTAGCCTTGATAAGGTACATTTGTTGTTTAAGTGGATTTTTCAGTCATCAAGCTGGTATAATATTTTCCTTTCTTGTAAGTTAGTGTGGAAACCCAAACCATCATGAATTATTTACCATTTCATTTTATAATGAAAAATTGAGAGTTGGTATAGTTTATAGGTCAACTGTGGTAATAATGAAAAACAGGATCTGACAAAACAAGGTTTGAGTCCTGGCTATAACATTTTATATCTTATTAACTGTTCTGTTTCAATTCCTGCTGGTCTGACACCGGCTAGGTAGACTATAATTGAATTCTGACAATAGTGGAGTTATGTCAGATTCACCAATTAATGAGAATTCTTTGGAAAACTGTGCCTACTTTACGTGCCAGCCACAGTGGTCTTCTCAGGATACCTGCAGTTCTGACCAACCTGTTTCAAGTTTGGAGATTCCTATGACCCTCTTAGGTTTAATAATTCACTGGGACAACTGATAGATGGCAGGAAGGAGTTATATTTACAGTAACAGTTTTATTACAAAGCATATACATAGGGTATGGTCTGGGAGGAACATAGAATTTCCATGTCCCCATCCACCCCCTGTTGGAATCTGAGTGTGTATCACCCTCATGTACTAGGAAGTGTTATCATGCTTTGGTGACAGAGGTTTTGTTTTTTACAAAATGCACACAGTTTTTATTGGGGTTTCAATATATACATATGTTTGATGAACTCTATGGTCACATGATTGAACTCAGTCTTCCACAGAGGTCAGAGAAAGTTCAGAGTTCCAACCCTCTGATCATATACTTGGTCTTTCTTTTGACCTGTATTCATTCTGAAGCTATTTTTAGGGTTCCATCATGAGTCATCTTATTAGCACAAGGACATTCTTGTTGACTGGAAAATTGTAAGGATTTTTGAAGCTCCACCAGGAACCAAAGCAAAGAACAGATGTATTCTTTTTTTTTTTTTTTTTTTTTCTTTAATGGTACTAGAGATTTAACCTAGGGGCACTGTACCTCTGTGCTATATCCCCAGGCCTATTTTTTAATTTTATTTTGAGCCAGGATCTCACTAATTTGCTGAGGTTGGCCTCAAACTTTCCATTCTCCTGCTTTAGCCTCCCTAGTTATTGGGGTACCATGCCCAATCAGATGTGTTTTTTTTTATACTGGCCATATATTACTTCATCTTGCTGACGATCTTGAAAGTAATAATATCTAATCGACAGGCTTGTCACAAAGGTTAAGTGATGTTGATAATGTATCTGCTATATTGATGGCAAATACCAGGAATATATAATAATTTTCACAGTGTTGGGCAGTTTTGATAATAAAAATGGAAATAGTCATTAAGTCCTAAAATCTCAGTCATCCTAGAAGAAAACTTAAGGATCTCTCACATTTGTACTGAATTACATCCTACTTTGTGGGTTTTTGTGGGTTCTCTCTTCACAGTCCTCATTGTTTCCTTTGCTGTGCAAAAGCTATTTAATTGATGCCATTCTATTTATGAACTCTTGGCATTATTTCCAGAGCTGAAGGGATCCTATTTGAGAAAGTCATTGCCTATGTCTATATACCAGAGTCACTGTTGAGTTTTGTGAGTTCTTTATATATTTTAGATATAAGTCCTATATCAGATATGTGATTTGCAATATTTTGTCCTAATCTGCAGCTTGTCTTTTCATCCCCTTGACAGAAGAGATCCAATTTTTGAGTTTTTCTTTTGATATATTATGCTTTTCGTTTCATGTTGAAGAACTGTTTACCAAACCTTACGGTCTCATTGTTTTTTCTTCAGTATTTTCTTCTACAAATTTCATGGGTTTATATCTTAATATTTAAATCTGTGGTATACTTTAGTTGACTTATGTGAAGTTTAGATTAAGGTTTATTTTTTATTTTTATTTTTTTAAAATTTTTAGATGTCAATAGACCTTTATTTTATTCATGTATTTATATGTGGTGCTGAATCTCAAAAGCAGGGTCTCACACATGCCAGGCAAATGCTCTACCACTGAGCCACCGCCCCAGGCCCAAGGTTTATTTTTTGACCTTTGATTATTCTACTATTCCATCATTGTTTGTTTAAAAAAACTATCCTTCCTTCAATGTATTATTTTTATAACTTTGTCAAAAAATACTTGACATATACCAGCAATGAATAATTGAAATTCAAGGTATAATATCATTTGCATTAGCAGGAGTGGGAAGGAAGGATAGAGAAGGAGGAAAATAGAAAGGCTCAGGTATATATCTAACAAAATATATGCCCATCTATGTGAGGAAATTATAAAACTGATTAAAGAAATCAGAGAAGAGCTAAATAAATAAGATATTCGGTGTTCTTGGATGTGAAGATTCAATAATGTCAAGATATCAGAGCTTTCCAACTTAATCTGTAGATTTAAAACAATCCTAACCAAATTTCCAGCAAGTTATTTTGTGGAATTGACAAACATTCTAAAGTTTATGTGGAAAGGCAAAAGGATAACACATAATTTAGGAAGTACAAAGTTGGAAGATTGAGGTTGCCCAACTTAAAGACTTAGTATATAAGGTCCTGTAATCAAGACAGTGTGGAAAAATAGATAAATAAAGAAAAGAGTAGAGACCAGATGTAGACCCACATAAATATAATCAACTGGTCTTTGGCAAAGGATCAAAGGCAGTTCAGTGGAGAAAGGATAGTCTTTTCAATAAATGATGCTGGAGCAACTGCATACTCACATGCAAAAGAAAAGTAATAATCTAGACATAGACCTACACCTTTCACAAAATTAACTCCAAATGAATCACAGATCTAAGTGTACAGTGAGAAACAATAAAGCTCTTAGAAGGTAACGGAATAATTTAAGTGACATAGGGTTTGTTGGTAACTTTTTAGATACAACACCAGAAATGTAGTCCATGAATGAAAATATTGATATATTGGACTTCCTACAGTTAGTAACTTATGCTTTGCAAAAGGCATGATTAGGAGAATAAAAAGAGAAGCCACCAACAGTGATGCAATATTTGCAAAACATATCTATAAAAGTCAAAAACAATCCAGCTTAAAAATGAGTCAAATAACCTCACCCAAGAAGATGGATTGTAAATAAGTTTATGCTAATGATCAATATCATATATCATTAGGGGATTGCAAATTAAGACAAGAAATAGCGTTACATAACTACTAGAATGACTCAATTCCAAAATACAGTTAACTCAAACTGCAAGGATATGGAGCAATAGGAACTTCCTTTTCATTGCTGGAGATACAAAATGCTTCAACCACTTTGGAAGACAGTATGTCAGATTTTTTAAACAAAACTAAAAAACTTTTATCATATAGTCTCCAACTAAAATTGTGTATTTTTCAATTCCTTTTTACATTTCTGTCAGTTTTGCTTCACGCATTTTCTGTTCTGTTGTGCATGCCTGTTTAGAATTGTTGTCTTCTTGGTGAATTGATATTAATATCTCTTTCTGTTCCTGAATGTCTTCATTCCATTGAAGTACATTTTATTGCCTGCTAATATAACCACACCTGCTTTCTTTTGATAAGTGTTTACATGGCTTATCTTTTTTCATTCTTTTGCTTTCAGTCTACACTTACATCATTATATAGAATTGATTTTCTTTGTAAATAAGCATATTGTTTGGTCTTTTTTCTAATCCACTGTATCAGCTTCTCTCTTTTAACTGGTGTGTTTAGACCAATACATTTATTATGCATATGATATTTTAGGGTTTTAGATTGTCATTTTGTTTTCTGTGAAGTTTTTTTTTTTTTTTTTACAAGCTCAACTTATATTTTATTTATTTTTTTTCTTCTCTTTTTATTGTAAACAAATGGGATACATGTTGTTTCTCTGAACATGGCATAAAAGCATACCATTTGTGTAATCATAAATTTACATAGAGCAATGTTGTTTGATTCATTCTGTTATTTTTTCCCTTCCCCCCACCCCTCCCACCCCTCTTTACCCTCTATACAGTACTTCCTTCCTCCATACTTGCCCCCCTCCCTAACCCTAACTCTAACCCTAACACTAACCCTTCCCTCCCCCCCATTATGTGTCATCCTCCACTTATTAGCGATATCATTCGTCCTTTGGCTTTTTGAGATTGGCTTATCTCACTTAGCATGATATTCTCCAATTTCATCCATTTGCCTGCAAATGCCATAATTTTATCATTCTTTATGGCTGAGTAATATTCCATTGTATATATATATATATATATATATATATATATATATACATATATATATATATATATATATACCACAGTTTCTTTATCCACTCATCAATTGAAGGGCATCTAGGTTGGTTCCACAGTCTGGCTATTGTGAATTGAGCAGCTATGAACATTGATGTGGCTGTATTTCTGTAGTATGCAGATTTTAAGTCCTTTGGGTATAGGCCAAGGAGTGGGATAGCTGGGTCAAATGGAGGGTCCATTCCGAGTTTTCTAAGGAATCTCCACACTGCTTTCCAGAGTGGCTGCACTAATTTGCAGCCCCACCAGCAATGTATGAGTGTACCTTTCTCCCCACATCCTCGCCAACACCTGTTGTTGCTCGTATTCTTGATAATCGCCATTCTAATTGGGGTGAGATGGAATCTTAGGGTGGTTTTGATTTGCATTTCTCTTATTACTAGAGATGTTGAACATTTTTCCATATGTTTGTTGATTGCTTGTAGATCTTCTTCTGTGAAGTGTCTATTCATTTCCTTAGCCCATTTGTCGACTGGATTATTTGAATTCTTGGAGTAGAGTTTTTTGATTTCTTTATAGATTCTGGAGATTAGTGCTCTATCTGAAGTATGATTGGCAAAGATATTCTCCCACTCTGTAGGCTCTTTCTTCGCATTGCTGATAGTTTCCTTTGCTGAGAGAAAGCTATTTAGTTTGAATCTATTCCAGTGGTTGATTCTAGCTTTTATTTCTTGTGCGATGGGAGTCCTGTTAAGGAAGTCTGATCCTAGACCAACAAGGTGAAGATTTGGACCTACTTTTTCTTCTATAATCTGCAGGGTCTCTGGTCTGATTCCGAGGTCCTTAATCCATTTTGAGTTTAGTTTCGTGCATGGTGAGAGATATGGATTTAGTTTCATTCTGTTGCATATGGATTTCCAATTCTCCCAGCACCATTTGTTGAAGAGGCTATCTTTTCTCCATTGCATATTTTTGGCACCTTTGTCTAGTATGAGAAAATTGTATTTATTTGGGTTTGTGTCCGTGTCCTCTATTCTGTACCATTGATCTACCTTTCTATTTTGGTACCAATACCATGCCGTTTTTGTTACTATTGCTTTGTAGTAGAGTTGAAGATCTGGTATTGCAATACCCCCTGTTTCACTCTTCCTGCTAAGGATTGCTTTAGCTATTCTTGGTTTCTTATTCTTCCAGATGAATTTCATAATTGCTTGCTCTATTTCTGTAAGGTACGTCATTGGGATTTTAATTGGACTTGCATTGAATTTGTATAGCACTTTAGGTAGTATGGCCATTTTGACAATATTAATTCTTCCTATCCAAGAACATGGAAGATCTTTCCATCTTCTAAGGTGTTCTTTAATTTCTTTCTTTAGTGTTGTATAGTTCTCATTGTAGAGGTCTTTCACCTCTTTTGTGAGATTGATTCCCAAGTATTTTATTTTTTTCGAGGCTATTGTGAGTGGGGTAGTTTTCCTAATTTCTCTTTCTGAAGATTCATCATTTATGTATAAAAATGCGTTGGATTTATGGGCATTGATCTTGTAACCTGCTACTTTACTGAGTTGACTTATGAGTTCTAAGAGTTTTCTGGTGGAATTTCCAGGTTCCTCTAAATATATAATCATGTCATCAGCGAACAGGGATAGTTTGAGTTCTTCTTTTCCAATTCGTATCCCTTTAATTTCTTTGGTTTGTCTAATTGCTCTGGCCAGAGTCTCAAGAACGATGTTGAATAGAAGTGGTGAAAGAGGGCATCCCTGCCTTGTTCCAGTTTTTAGGGGGAATGCTTTCAGTTTTTCACCATTTAGAATGATATTAGCCATGGGCTTAGCATAAATGGCCTTTACAATGTTAAGAAATGTTCCCACTATCCCTATTTTTTCTAGTGTTTTGAGCATGAAGGGGTGCTGTATTTTATCAAATGGTTTTTCTGCATCTATTGAAATAATCATGTGATTCTTGACTTTAAGTCTATTGATATGGTGAATTACGTTTATTGATTTCCTGATGTTGAACCAACCTTGCATCCGTGGGATGAAACCCACTTGATCATGGTGCACTCTTTTTAATATGTTTTTGTATGCGATTTGCTAAAATTTTGTTGAGAATTTTTGCGTCGATGTTCATTAAGGATATTGGTCTGAAATTTTCTTTCCTTGATGAGTCTCTGTCTGGTTTAGGTATCAGTGTGATATTGGCTTCATAGAATGAGTTTGGGAGGGTTCCCTCCTCTTCTATTTTATGGAATACTTTGAGAAGTATTGGAATGAGCTCTTCTTTAAAGGTTTTGTAGAACTCGGCTGAGAACCCATCTGGTCCCGGACTTTTCTTTGTTGGTAGGCTTTTGATGACTTCTTCTATTTCAGTACTTGAAATTGGTCTATTTAAATTGTGTATGTCCTCCTCGTTCAGTTTAGGCAATTCATATGTCTCTAGAAACCTGTTGATGTCTTCCAAATTTTCTATTTTGTTGGAGTATAGATTTTCAAAATAGCTTCTAATTATGTTTTGTATTTCAATCCTGTCTGTTGTGATATTTCCTTGTTCATTCCGAATTTTAGTGATTTGGGTTTTCTCTCGTCTTCTCTTTGTTAGTGTGGCTAAAGGTTTATCAATTTTGTTTATTTTTTCGAAGAACCAACTATTTATTTTGTCAATTTTTTGTATTGTTTCTTTTGTTTCAATTTCATTGATTTCAGCTCTCAGTTTAACTATTTCCTGTCTTCTACTACTTTTGGTGCTGGTCTGTTCTTCTTTTTCTAGGGCTTTGAGCTGTAGTGTTAGGTCGTTTATTTGTTGAGTTTTACTTCTTTTATTAAATGCGCTCCATGAAATAAATTTCCCTCTAAGTACTGCTTTCATAGTGTCCCAGAGATTTTGATATGATGTTTCTTTGTTCTCATTTACCTCTAAGAATTTTTTAATTTCCTTCCTAATATCTTCTGTTATCCATTCATCATATAATAGCATATTGTTTAATCTCCAGATGTTGGAATAGTTTCTGTGTTTTACCCTTTCATTTATTTCTACTTTCAATCCATTATGATCTGATAGAATACATGGTAGTGTCTCTATCTTCTTGTATTTGCTAACATTAGCTTTGTGGCATAATATATGGTCTATTTTAGAGAAGGATCCATGTGCTGCTGAGAAGAAAGTGTATTCGTTCTTGGTTGGATGGTATATTCTATAAATGTTCGTTAAGTCTACATTATTGATTGTGTTATTGAGATCTATGGTTTCTTTGTTCAATTTTTGTCTGGAAGATCTGTCCAGTGGTGAGAGAGGCATGTTAAAATCACCTAGTATTATTGTGTTATGGTCTATTTGGTTTCTGAAATTGAGAAGGATTTGTTTGACATACATGGATGAGCCACTGTTTGGGGCATAGATGTTTATGATTGTTATATCTTGCTGATTTATGCTTCCCTTAAGCAGTATGAAATGACCTTCTTTATCCCTTCTGACTAACTTTGGCTTGAAGTCCACATTATCTGAAATGAGGATGGATACTCCAGCTTTTTTGCTGAGTCCATGCGCATAGTATGTTTTTCCCCATCCTTTCACCTTTAGTCTATGGGTATCTTTTTCTATGAGGTGAGTCTCTTGCAGGCAACATATTGTTGGATCTTTCTTTTTAATCCAATCTGCCAGTCTATGTCTTTTGATTGATGAATTCAGGCCATTAACATTCAGGGTTATTATAGAGATATGATTTGGTTTCCCGGTCATTTGGTTCATTTTCAAAATTTTTTTATTTATTTCTTTGACACAACTTGGTTCCTCCTTTATTTGACAATTCCTTTAGGATAATTCCTCCCTTTGCTGATTTGCTTCTTTGTTTTTCATCTCTTCCTCATGAAATATTTTGCTGAGAATGTTCTGTAATGCTGGCTTTCTTTTTGTAAATTCTTTTAGCTTTTGTTTATCATGGAAGGATTTTATTTCATCGTCAAATTTGAAGGTAAGTTTTGCTGGGTATAAGATTCTTGGTTGGCATCCATTTTCTTTCAGGGCTTGAAAAATGTTGTTCCAGGCCCTTCTAGCTTTTAGGGTCTGGATTGAAAAGTCTGCTGATATCCGTATTGGTTTCCCCCTGAATGTAATTTGGTTCTTTTCTCTCGTGGCCTTTAAAATTCTGCCTTTATTTTGTATGTTCGGTATTTTCATTATAATGTGCCTTGGTGTGGGTCTGTTGTAATTTTGTGTATTTGGAGTCCTGTAAGCCTCTTGAACTTGATTTTCCATTTCATTCTTCAGATTTGGGAAATTTTCTGATATTATTTCATTGAATAGGTTGTTCATTCCTTTGGCTTGTTTCTCTAGGCCTTCCTCAATCCCAATAATTCTTAAATTTGGCCTTTTCATGATATCCCATAGTTCTTGTAGATTCTGTTCATGATTTCTTACCATCTTCTCTGTTTGTTCAACTTTGTTTTCAAGGTTAAATATTTTGTCTTCAATGTCTGAGGTTCTGTCTTCCAGGTGTTCTATCCTATTGGATATGCTTTCTATGGAGTTCTTAATTTGGTTTATTGTTTCCTTCATGTCAAGGATTTCTGTTTGTTTTTTTTTCAATATCTCTAACTCTTTATTGAAATGATCTTTTGCTTCCTGTATTTGCTCTTTTAACTGTCGATTGGTGAGATCATTCAGTGCTTGCATTTGCTCTTTCATCTCATCGTTTGCTTCTCTGATCATTTTAATTATGTACATTCTGAACTCCTTTTCTGTCATTTCTTCTGCCATGCTGTCATTGGGTTTTATTGATGTAACATCTAGATTTGTTTGCAGCATTTTCTTTCCTTGTTTTCTCATATTGTTCAGGTGTAAGTGGACCGCTGAGATATTGCAGATTTCCTCTAGTGACTTACAATGTCCCTGAAGATTTCTATATATATCCCCCCTTAGCCTTCAGTAGCCTGAAGTCTTGGAGGAAGTTGATAATGTGGTGCTTCACAAGGAAGCTGCCTCTCTAGGAGTGGTGGCCTTCAGGTGGGGTATAATCCCTGCTAGTGGGCAGAGGTGCCTCCACTTGTTGACCAATGGTCATCCAAAGGGGACCTAGGCTGCGGGCTGAGGCAAGGCCTGTTTGGGCCTGAGTCTCTAGTTTTCTGTTAAGTTTTTCATCCTCATTTTTCTTTTATCTGCTTTAGTGTGGATTACTGGAACAGTTTTTACAATACTATTTTGATGTGTCCGTGTGTTTAAGTTTCTCTCTGTATAGCTTTTCTGTGGATGCAGCAGATATTATACCATATGTACATGTTTTACTTTATGTATTTAAAAGTATTTCAAAAGTGTTTTATATAAAGTTAACTGTTTTAAAGAAGTTTTTTTTAAAAAAAAGATGGTGAATTAGAAGAAATACAGTCCAAGGAAGAATTGGTGTGGGCTTGTTGGAAGAAGTAAGAAATGGTGCTGGGCATGGTGCCTTACTCTGGTAATCCCAGCAACTTGGGAGGCTGAGGCAGGGGGATCACAAGTTCAAGGCCAGCCTCACAACTTACTGAGGCCCTAAGCAATTTAGCAAGACCTGGTCTCAGAACTGAAAATAAAAAGGGATGGAGATGTAGCTCAATGGGTAAAAGGTCCCTGGGTTCAATTCCCAGTCCCCCCCCTCACCCCCCTCTCAAAAAAAAAAGTAAGAAGTGGTAAAATTGAATATATTTTGAAGGCTAAACTAATAATAGTTGGTGAAATTAGATGTGAGATGTGGAAAGGAAGTTAGATTTTTGGCCAAAAAAATTAGGTAAAAAGTTTTGTCACTGAGAGAGGAAAGTCTTGAGAAAAAAATGTTTATTTTCAGCTACAAAAATAACTTCAAGGGACTGGAGTTGTGGCTCAGTGGTAGAGAACTTTTTATTCAATTTTCTTTGCAAGTCCATACTTAAAACTCGTTAATGGTGAGAACAAGGCTCTTAGAGCACCTACTGAATGCTAGGTGCTCTATTAAGTTCTTTACTGTGTTTAATCTCACAGTAATTCTGCAAGAAAAGTACATGTAAACGTATATGGCTGTTTCAGAAATTAAGAAATTAAGGATTAAATAATTTTCCAAGGGTACTGATAAGTGGTAGAGCAGAGATTTGAATTTCAGTCTGACTCCAAATAATTGTAATTATCTTATGAGCTCTTCTGTACAAACCACTACAATAAGTAAGTTCCCATGTTATATCATTAAATCCTCACAGAAAAATTCTGAAATAGGTTCTAATTTACTTTGACCCCTGGGAAATTAAAAAACTTGGCATTATCAGATGGCCCCAGGAATCTACTGAATTGTACTTGTTCTAAGGCACATGTTCATTTCCTTTATATTCTGTACCATAGTCTCCTTCACATAATGGAATTTGTTATGTCTCCACTTGTGAACAGTGTCTTTTTTTTTTTTTTTTTTGACCTGGGTTCTATAAATTGACAAGCTCCATAAGAGAGTGGGCAGAATCAAGTCTCCGTGGTTGTAGATCTGATTAGTAAATGGTATGAAAAAGAGAAACCCATAGAGGGAGACATCAGTTTAAAAATAAAAGAACATGAAAAGCTTATCACAAAAACTGTAGTTTTTCATCCCCTGCCCTGAGGTAACCACTATCAATTTCTGAGCTATTTTGCCCTGTATCTCCTCTACATTTTCAAATATTCATACTGCTATTTCTTATCAGTTTTAGATACTGCCCACTAACTTCCTTTTAAGGAAGATGAAGATTTGGTATCTCACATGCACCCTGTCTCCACACTCACCCCCTCTCCCACCCCCACCGTATCACCCACATCATCTGTCCTCTTCTCCATCCTCCCAGTATTATAATATAGTTTTTTCAGAACTTTTGATTAAACCACTAGTCAAGTGTTCACATTACTATGACTGTAAATATTTCTGGAGACCCAAGCACGACACCCACTGATTAGATTGCCTTTTTCTAACTTTTTAGGCTTGAATTCAAGAACATTTTTTAAAAAATCTTTTGCTTTGTTTTCCATGTTCATGTTCTCACATGTGCTATAGAACAGTCAATATTGTTTATCCAGATGATGTATCCATTCCATGTGGTTGGTTAGTTGGTATCTCTCTCTCTTACTCTCTTATTCTCACTCTTTCTTTCTCCCCTCCCTCCTTCCCTTTCTCCCTCTGTCCTTCATCCTTCTAGTTGAGCCCAGGTACATTCTACTACTGAGTTAATCCCCAACCTTTTTTATTTTTTATTTTTTCCCACTTTTTAAAAATTGATGCATTGTACATACTGATTGGATTTTTTTGTTACATGCTCACAATACATAACATAATTTACTTATTTTTTTTTTGAGTCAGGGTCTTATCAGCTTGCCCAGGCTGGCCTCAGACTTTTGAGCCTCTGCAGTAACCTGTCAAGTAGCTGAGATTACTTCTAACCCAGCTGTTGATTGTTTCTTGAGACCTTCCTTCTGACGCTTTCCAGCCTACTCCAATCTAGATTGCTTGGTCTAGGCCTGTGCTATAAACAGTTCTTATTTCAGGGCTTTCCTTTACTGTTTTTCCTCTTGTTACTAATTTTATTTTCCTCTCCCCCAACATGTACTCCCTTATTTTGCTCAAGCTTATTTTTTTTTAATAGCTTTTCTAAGAAAGATCACATGGGCAGGCGGTGGTAGTTTGTTTTTGTGGGTTTTTGCTTATTTGATTTTTTTTTTTTTTAGTTCTTATGTAATTGAAAATGCCTTTAATTCCACAATCACTTTGATTGGGAGCCTGGCTAGCTCTAGAATTTTGAGTTGAAAATTAGTTTTTTTCATAATTTGCAGACATTGCATTTTTCTTTTAAAAGTTCTGTGTCATTCTGATCCTTTGTATTTCATTTGTGTGCTTAGCTTAGAATCTTCTCCCCCATTTTCCACCTTCTCTTTGTCATTTTTCCCCCTAGTTTTTCAGCTATTACTTTTTTGAAAGTAGTGTCCACTGTTCCATCTCCGATTGTTCTGAACCCTCTTCTCATGTGTGGTATACTAAAGTCCATACCCTGTCTGCAATTAAACCAGCTTCCTGTACTTAGCCAGAGAAGGTACTGCTCCTCCTTGTACACATCACTGCTAGGCCACAGGGACCCTAGTTTGAGTCTGTCCTGCACACATCTGTGCATTCCCTTCTTCAAAAACCAGCCCCTGTGGAAAATAGAGAGGCTGTTTATTTCCTTACAGTAAGATATTTAGACATTTAAGGTCCAAGTTAAACAGACTATCCCTCACTTCTAGTCTGACTGGTCTTGGATCACGGTTGAATGCTTCTTGGAGGCAGTTGGAACAATGACTTCATGCTGTGGTCAGGCCTGTACACCTTGCCCTTTGACAGAGCACTACCCTTTTAAAATTAACTTGGGCTCTGGCATATTTCTGCTGATTTGTAGGTATGCTGGTATGTAGTAGACTCATAATTGTTTAATCAGTCATAAGAAGAGACTAATTCTGTTTTATGTAGGTTGTCTGATATTATGATAATTCTCTTGATACATGGTCTCATTAGTTTGAGGATCTTTTTTTTTAAACCATTTAATTGAAATATATCAAAATTTATACATTTTTTATATTAAAGAGTAAAGTGAAATTTCTGCCTAAATTCTTTTTATCCTGTTGTGGTATATATGAATTTTCAAATATTATCTGAATAAAGTTTCCATCCTTGATGAAGTTTTTAAAAATTTACCCATTTTAGGCCTACATTTTAATGATTTTTAATATATTTGCAGAGTTGTACAACCATCACAATTTAGTTCTAGAATATTTCCATTCCTTAAAAAGCATTCATTTACTTGTTAGCACTCATTCTTTTTACCTCATCTCCAATTCTAGGTAACCACTAACTTACTGTATCAATAAATTTGCCTGTTCTGTGTATTTTATGTAAACGAAATCATATAGTGTGGGCTTTTGTTTCTGTTCTTTTACTTAACATGATTCTCAAGGTTCATCCATGCTATGGAATATCTCACTCAGTATGTTATTCCTCTTCATTGCCAATGATATTCCATTTTATAGCTATACCAGTTTTTTAATTTACCAGTTGATGGACATTATGAATAAAACTGCTATGAACATTCATGTGCAAGTTTTTGTGTGGACATATGGTTTAATTTCTCTTGGGGATATATACCTAGGAGTGGGAATGCAAAGGGATGCTGAAACCACAATGTTTGATAACTTCTACACTATAGACACAGAAGACCACTAGGCAGGTTTGTTGTGATGTACTAGTTGGATATCAAAAATGTTTTGCTGTGTATGTGTGTGTATATAATATATATATTATATACATATTATAACTTATTTTCAAATGGTACATCTTGCCATCCCAAGAGAAAGTTCGACAGCGGTTGAATATTCATAAAACTATTGAATAAGGATATACTTTCCATTAGGTGGTTAAACAGTAAAACTAACAGCTATAAAGAGGACTAATTGTGCCTCTTTGTGGAAGAGAAAATTATTGATTAAGTTGCAGTGTATTTATTAGAAACATGAACTTCATTATTTCTAGTTAGGCTTGTGTGTGAACAGTGGTCTTACCATTGTATGCTATAAGAGCTGTCAATTTCATGCTCGAATTAACTGTTGAAAGTGATTTAGCTAAAAACTGGATTCTGTAGAGAAGTCAGGGATGTTCCTAAGGAGCTTCGTATCAGGCACGGTGTGAGGCTTGTGGTGCTGCTGGCACCAAGAGTGCACGCACCAGGGAAGGAGAGAGAGCCTTCCTCTGGGGAGATTCAGGAAAGGAAGGTGGTGTGCTTTGAGAATTGCAATAGACGTGAATGGGGGTGGGGGGATTTCAGAGGACGACGGCACAGAGAGCAGAGAGGGAGGCATGAACGTCTGAATTTTTCAGGGAACAGTAGGAGATCTGGTAACTAGTGTTTTGGGGGCTGGGAGGATGTGGGAGAAATCAAATAGAAAGGAAGTTGGAGAGGTCCTGAGGGCTTTGCTGCCATGGTAAGAAATGTAGCCTCCATTCTGTAGTAGGGAGCAGGAGTGAGAGAATGGACTTGTGTGTTAGGCAGATAACCCTGGCAGCCTTGAAAGGGGGCCCAGGGAGGGGATGTTTACAATCTGGACCAGTAGAAGGACTTACATTTTCTTGAACTTATGGTTGAGGTAATCAGAGGTAGACTTGATGGAACCTGTACCTGTTTAGAGGGAAGGGAAAAACTTGTCTGGTGTTTTGGGGTGGCAGTGGGGGTTCATATGTGAGACTGGGAATCTTGGAGAAAGAGCAGGTTTGGGGCTAGAAGGTGGGGTGGACTTTTCAATTTCTTTTAAAAACTCATTCTTTAAAAACTTAAATTTCATTTAAGACTTATTCTCCCTTCTCCAGATATCATCGACCCTGCCATTCTGCGCCCAGGTCGGCTGGACAAAACACTCTTTGTGGGTTTGCCACCCCCAGCAGACCGTCTTGCCATCTTAAAAACTATCACCAAAGTGAGTAAAGAAAATGGCGTATTCTTTTAGTTCTCTCAGTAACTACAGTTACAACAGGTACTAATTCAGGATGACTGAATACTTTCTTTACTCTAGCTTTAAATATTTGTCCAGTCTAGATCTCCCAAAAAGGTAGGTGAACTATTTTTGGTCATTGAAAATCCTTTCATTTTTGTTTTTATTTGCTTAAGATGAAAGTAATTTAAATAAATTAGAAAACTGAGAAAGCAGAAGGATATATTTGGAGGTTAATGTTCAATGAATATATTAGACATATCACTGAAATGACATTTTCTATTCCTTTAGATGGTTGATTGTTGCTTCTAGAAGAATTAACATTAGCTCATGTTTGAAATGGAATAGAAATATTTGGAGCTGAAAAGTACATAGATGTAGGCCCAACATAAACATCCAGAGAAAAATTCAGTTTCAATAACACCATGTTGAATTCTGTCCTCCACATTCATGTATTTCAGTGTTTAAAAAAATATATTACACAAAACAGTGGGTTCATTTATAATAACCATATATAACATAGTTTGCTCCATTTCAACCCCCCAATTCTTCCCCTTTTCCTCCCCTCATCCCTCCCCCAGATCCCCTTCCTCTACTCTACTGGTCTTCCTTCTATGTATTTATCATTTTATTAATTTGTGTATTATAGCTGTATGTGAAAGCTAAATTCATTGTAACTTATTCACACGTGCATGTAACATAATTTAATTTCATTCCACAGTTCCTTCCCTTTCCCATCCTTCCTCTGTCCCCCTCAGTTCCCTTCCTCTTTTCCGTGCTCCCATTTGCACGAGGCTCTTGCATTTCTAAAATGCTTATTTCTCTCCAGTTTCTGCATATGAGAGAAAACTTTTGACTCCTGGCTTTCCAAATCTGACTTATTTCACTTAGCAAGATGTGCCCTATCAATTCTGCCCTTTCACCAGCAAATTATTTCCTTCTTTATTGCTGAGTAAATACCATAGTTTGTTCATCTACTCATCTGTTGATGGGCTCCTACGCTTGTTCCTTATCTTGGCTGTTGTGAAGTGTGCTGCTGTAAACATTGCTCTGCATGTATCCCTATAGTCTGCTGATTTTAGTTCTTTTGGATAAATACCAAGAAGTGGGTTAGCTGGGTCACAAGGTGGTTCCATTCCTAGTATTTTGAGAAGTCTCTATCCTGGTTCCCAAAGCAGTTGTACTAATTTGCAAATGCACCAACAATTAATGAGAGTACACTTGCCCCACATCCTCAACTTTTCCTTCAGAATTATAGGTTATCAATGACTTATTTGTACCCTATATCCTCAATGATCTGCAAATTAAATAATATGCATATATACTCACAATATTTTTAGCAAAATATAATATTTTTCAGTAAGTTGGGGAGCAGTATCTTCCCAAAGCAGATACATTTTTCTCTGGACAATATTTATAAGGATTATTTTAATCATAAACTACAGTGACTTGACTTTTGATCTGCATCTAAAATAAACACACCTAGTAACAAACTGTTACTCTCTATGTATTCCAACTTTTAAGATGCCTATATAGAGCTGGGCACAGTGGCACACGCCTGTAATCCCAGTGGTTTGGGAGGCTGAGGCAGGTGGATTGCAAGTTCAAAGCCAGCCTCAGCAAAAAGTGAGGCTCTAAGCAACTGAGTGAGACCCTGTCTCTAAATAAAATACAAAATAGGACTGGGGATGTGACTCAGTGGTGGAGTGCTCCTGAGATCAATCCCCAGTCTCCCCCATGCACCCCCTCCCCCCTAAAAAGAAAGATGCCTATACAAAATTGATGTTTTTAAGAAAACACTAATAAGAGTTGGATGCAAAATACAAAGGAGAAAGTAAGTCACCCCAGATTGCACTATGTAAATAATATATATTGACATTTAGTGCAGCCATCATTGCAAACCTCCATGCAGCAGGGTCGGTGAGTGATTAAATGAATAAAAATGAGGGGGAATAAACATAATATGTTATTTTTAAAAAATTAATTTTATTTGAGAATTAAAAGAACAAATTGAAAGAGATTAATTCTTAAATATTTCTTTATTATAGTAGGTTTTCTTAGTATTCCAGGAAATAGAAAAGGAGGG
Source organism: Sciurus vulgaris (assembly GCF_902686455.1). Taxonomy (NCBI): domain Eukaryota; kingdom Metazoa; phylum Chordata; class Mammalia; order Rodentia; family Sciuridae; genus Sciurus; species Sciurus vulgaris. Next base: position 60,794,938 of record NC_136473.1, read on the forward strand.
TTCCCTACTGAACTCATTCTATAAAGCTAATATCACCCTCATACCCAAACCAGGAAAAGACACATCAAGGAAAGAAAATTTTAGACCAATATCCTTGATGAATATAGATGCAAAGATCCTTAACAAAATATTGGCAAATCATATCCAAAAACATTAAGAAAATTGTGCACCATGATCAAGTGGGGTTGGAATGCAAGGATGGTTCAACATTCGTAAATCAATAAACATAATCTATCATGTCAGTAGACTTAAGGATAAGAATCATATGGTTATTTCAATTGACGCAGAGAAAGCATTTGACAAAATACAACACCCCTTCATGCTCAAAACCCTAGAAAAAATAGGGATAGTAGGAACATACCTGAACATTGTAAAGGCTATTTATGCTAAGCCCATGGCCAACATCATTCTTAATGGAGAATAACTGAAACCATTCCCTTTAAAAACGGGAACAAGACAGGGATGTCCTCTTTCAACATTTCTATTCAACATTGGCCTCGAAACTCTAGCCAGAGCAATTAGGCAGACTAAAGAAATTAAAGGGATACGAATAGTTAAAGAGTAACTTAAGCTGTCACTATTTGCGGATGACATGATTCTACATTTAGAGGATCCAGAAACCTCCTCCAGAAAACTTCTAGACCTCATCAATGAATTCAGCAAAATAGCAGGCTATAAAATCAACACACATAAATCTACAGCATTTTTATACACAAGCGACGAAACAGCTTAAAGGGAAATGAGGAAAACAACTCCATTTGCAATAGCCTCAAAAAAAATAAAATACTTGGGCATCAATCTAACCAAAGAGGTAAAAGATCTCTACAATGAAAACTACAAAACACTGAAGAAAGAAATTAAGGAAGACCTTAGAAGATGGAAAGATCTCCCATGTTCTTGGATAGGCAGAATTAATATTGTCAAAATGGCCATACTACCTAAAGTGCTATACAGATTCAGTGCAATTCCAATTAAAATCCCAATGACGTACCTCACAGAAATAGAGCAAACAATCATGAAATTCATCTGGAAGAATAAGAAACCCAGAATAGCTAAAGCAATCCTTAGCAGGAAGAATGGAGCAGGAGGTATCGCAATACCAGAACTTCAACTATACTACAAAGCAATAGTAACAAAAACGGCATGGTATTGGCACCAAAATAGACAGGTAGATCAATGGTACAGAATAGAGGACACAGACACAAACCCAAATAAATACAATTTTCTCATACTAGACAAAGGTGCCAAAAATATGCAATGGAGAAAAGATAGCCTCTTCAATAAATGGTGCTGGCAAAACTGTAAATCCATATGCAACAGAATGAAACTAAACCCCTATTTCTCACCCTGCACAAAACTCAACTCACAATGGATCAAGGACCTTAAAATCAGACCAGAGACCCTGCATCTTATAGAAGAAAAAATAGGTCCAAATCTTCACCTTGTTGGCTTAGGATCAGACTTCCTTAACAGGACTCCCGTAGCACAAGAAATAAAAGCAAGAATCAATAACTGGGATAGACGCAAACTAAATAGCTTTCTCTCAGCAGAGGAAACTATCAGCAATGCGAAGAGAAAGCCTACAGAGTGGGAGAATATCTTTGCCACTCATACTTCAGATAGAGCACTAATTTCCAGAATATATAAAGAACTCAAAAAACTCTACACCAAGAATACAAATAACCCAATCAACAAATGGGCTAAGGAAATGAACAGATACTTCACAGAAGAAGATCTACAAGCAATCAACAGATATATGAAAAAATGTTCAACATCTTTAGTAATAAGAGAAATGCAAATGAAAACTACCCTAAGATTCCATCTCACCCCAATTAGAATGGCGATTATCAAGAATACAAGCAACAATAGGTGTTGGAGAGGATGTGGGGAAAAAAGTACACTCATACATTGCTGGTGGGACTGCAAATTAGTGCAGCCACTCTGGAAAGCAGTGTGGAGATTCCTTAGAAAACTTGGAATGGACCTACCATTTGACCCAGCTATCTCACTCCTCGGCCTATACCCAAAGGACTTAAAATCAGCATACTACAGAGATACAGCCACATCAGTGTTCATAGCAGCTCAATTCACAGTAGCCAGACTATGGAACCAAACTAGATGCCCTTCAGTTGATGAATGGGTAAAGAAACTGTGGTATATATATATATACAACGGAATATTACTCAGCTATAAAGAATAATAAAATTATGGCATTTGCAGGCAAATGGATGAAATTGGAGAATATCATGTTAAGTGAGATAAACCAATCCCAAAAATCCAAAAGAGGAATGATCTCACTGATAAGCGGATGATGACACTTAATGGGGGGTGGGAGGGGAACAAGAATGGAGGAAAGAGGGACTGTATAGAGGGAAAAGAGAGGTGGGAGGGGTGGGGGGGAGGAAAAAATAACGGAATGAATCAAACATCATTACTCTATATAAATATATGAATATGCAAATGGTATGCTGTTACTCCATGTACAAACAGAAACAACATGTATCCCATTTGTTTATAATGAAAATAAATTAAAAAAAAAAAAAAAAAAAAAACAGATTACACCCTACTCCCAGAGTTCTTGCCAGTGCAGATAGGTCCCAAGAATTTGTTTCCAACAAGTCCCAGCTGACTTTACTGCTGCTTGGCTGCTTGTCCAGGGACACACTGTGAAACCACTGCCTCATAAGTTTCTCCTATGCTTATTGATAAACACGTTGCATTGACTGTTAGGGTACCTTATCATTCTGTACACCTGTTTGGCTCGAACTAGATTTTGAAATCTGGGAGTCCAGATGTCATTGATTTGAAGATGATGGTTAATATTCCTGTACCTTCTTAAACACTTGTTAATTACCTATCACATAAAAGTCCTAATTGATTAATTTATTATTCATTACTCTAGCTGGCAAAGCAGCATCCCTCAGATGTAGTTTGCAAATTCAGAAGTGCATTCTGGGGAATTCAGTGATAGAATATCAGATGGTAATAATAGAACTAAAGGAAAACATTTATCTGCAGAGTCAGGAACATATCTGAAATCTTCTACTGAGTATGCAAGGACTCTAACCATGAATATATATTCAGTTTAATTCCGTAATTATACCTTTATTTCCCCATTGCTAATGGTATGTCCTATTCTTTATTACCTTGCCTATATGTCCCATTGGATAAGAAGTTTTTGTTATTTCCCTTCATATCTAATACATTTTGGCAAGCCTATTTCTACAAATAAATGCTTCTTTGTAGTGTCTTAAAAAAAAATAGGTTTTCTTTCCTAACAGAAAGTTAAAAAAAAAAATTAGAAAACTGAGAAAGCAGATGAAATTATTATTTTTAAGTATACATTTCAGACAAATCAGTTAATAAGATAATCAACCACGATCATGTCCATCAGTCATAATCATAGCTTAATATTTAAATAGATCTAGTACTTGGAACAGCAATTTCACCACAATTGTTTCTAGTTAATATTGAATCATCTTTTGTTTGTATTTCCTCATTAGCCTTATTCTTTTATTCTGTTTATTAAGTGTATTTTTCTTGAATTCTTTCCATGATCAAATACATCTGTCTGTTGTCTTTATAGCTGGATAAAAGTTTAGCTGGAAATAATTCTTGTTTGGTCACAGTTTTCACTATTGTCTTCATAAGTATTGCAATGTGATTTTTGGATTCTGAATGTGTTTGTAAAGATGTCTGAGTCCAGTGATCTCACTCACCTGGCACCATGTCCCAGGGTTACACAGTACCATGAGAAATGGTGTGACTTTGTAATTCCTCCTGATTCTGATGAAATTCCCTTTTTGGTGTGTCTGAGGACTTTAACATTCTCTACGAATATCTTCTCCTCAGGCTGTTTTCCTTCATAGTTGAGTATCAGTGGACATTCACAAGACTTTGTCACCTTACCCTCTTTCCTCACTGCTCCTTCCTGGCAAGGGAGGTTTGATTATGAGTCATCCCTGATTTTTCTCTTTCCATTCCCCTCCATTTTCTTTTCTTGTTTTCTTTCTTTCTTTTTTTTTCTTTTTTTCTTTTTTTTTTTTATATATATATTTTGTTTTAGTTGTAGGTAATACCTTTATTTTATTTTTATGTGGTACTGAGGATTGAACCCAGGGCCTCATGCATGCTAGGTGAGCGACTAAGCCACAACCCCAGCCCACCCTCCATTTTCAACATTTGCAACATGTGGGTTTTCCTCTTTCTTTATTTGGTTGCTTTGAGTAAGTTTTTAAACTTCTAACTGTTTTTAGTATTTTCTTCAGATATTGGCAAAGGAAGGTCATGATCCAACTTCCGTGGGTCATCATAACCTGAAACTGCACTGGATAATGTTCATAACTATCTCCAAAAGAAGGGAGGACAGATGAGAAGAGAAGGCTGCTCAGCTTTGTGAGTTAAAAAGTTCCCACCAATGGAGGACAAAGGTGGAAGACAAGATGGTTCAACCAAAAACTGAAATTCAGCATGCCAGAACTAAGGCAGTATCAGGGAATAGCAAAAGGGGCTCAAAAGGAAACTCTTTAGAGTATTTAATTAACAGGACATTGGATAACTGTAGAGTTGAGGGAGAACAAGAAAGCAGGTAAATTCTCTTCATGAGCATTACCCAAGTGATGGTGTCTAACAGGAAGTTGGATTCATGGCTGGGAATTCAGAAGAGTCCTCTGGTTGGATTATGGTGTTGCCTGCCATTAGCATATTGCTGGTAGTCAAAGCTGTGAAAATGTATTGCTTAGTTCAGTGTCAAGACAGTTTTACCACCACCCTACTCCACATCCCAGGGAACATTTTGAATTGTCTTTGAGATGTTTGTCACCAGGAAAGGGAGTGTTGCTACTGTCAAATATCCTATAGCAAACGGGAGAGCCAAACACACAACCCAAAGAATTATCTAGCCCAAAATGCCAATATCCCAAGGGTAACAAAGCCTGCTTTGCTGTATATACTTATTTCTCTGTATCAAGCAAGTTTAATGGCATTTTCTTTGCATTTCTTTGGCTCCATCATGAGGAACTCCAAAAATGAAATTTTGTTCATTTTGGTTAATGTGTATTTAGATACATGTATATATAAGTAAGCACACACATATACACACACATGCAGTTTCTTCTATGAATTTCCCGTAGTCATGGTGACAAATGAAAATGACACACTTGCATATGGGATATCACCAGCTAAAGGCAATGAATAGAGTGCCATCCATTTTTAGATGAGAGGCCTGTGGTGTTCGGAGCCTTACAGATAAGGATCCAGTAGAATGATCACCTCATCATTTCAGAAACTGGTTCATTCTTGTAATGATACCCTCATCATGGAATAACTTTACACTTCCTTTTTTTAGAATTTCATCACCATTTCAAAAAATTATGAACCCTCTTACCAAGGTTTGAATGCTTCCACATATCTGCTTCAAGAATAAAATGATAAAGGAAATAATGTCATAAAATATTTACCTAAAATCAGCACTCTTTTACTTAGTTGACAAGTGCTCACTAAAAACTAAGTCTATCCTTGGGCAGACCAAGAAACAAAAGACACAGTCCTTAGCAGTAAGGAACTTGCCTTCAGATGAAAAGGTCATATGAATGTTTATGAAACAACAATAGACATATTAATCCACTCCTGAGGAGGGGAAATAAAGTGACTGAATAGCCTCCCAATTTCAGTTTTATCATAGAAGTATAAAGAAAAAAGTCAAGAAGAAAGCACGCTGAAATATTCCTTGTGCTCGCTGTGGGAGTAGGATTATAGGTGTTTTTGGCTGTCAGTGCTGTCCAGCCAGTGAGCACCAGGAACATAGCTGAGCGTGTGAGTCTGTTGTTAGAGAGGGAGAACGCACTCCAAGAGAACTGGGGAGAAAGGCGTTTGAGTAAGAGGGTGTTAAAAGGGGCTTGTGTTAGATTTGGGAAGGGTTTAATGTGGGGCCTTGCCCTCAATTGCTGTCAGAAAGCAAGTGTAATTCTTTGGTTTGTTGTCCTCTTAAATGTTACCTAGAAGGGAGAAAGACATGTGATTGGTAAAGAAACAGCCATTCTTTCTGTTGGCCAGGATGGGGGCATCGTTTGGTCATTTCTGTCTTGGACACTGTTCATGCTGTGTCCGTGCTCGGACGTTACAGAGTGGCCTGTTGTCTTGATCCATCAGGGTCATGCAGTGGCCTCATCTGAAGGCCACATTCTGAGGAATTGTGTCTGTTCAGCAGCTGAATGCCCCAGCATCCCTGTGGGGGCCCATCTGATCATCTCAGGCCACTTGTTGGATGTCAGGGGCTGCTTTTCTCTTTCTCGACTGCTTTATGTGTCCAGGTTTTCTATTCTGAAGATGTATGTACATATTCTGTTTGTTTGCAAGAAGAATCATCTGGCATAAATGTGGAGGTTAGAGAGGAGCTGAGAATTAGATAGAAAAGGACTACAGCCTCCAAGTACAGAGTTAAGCATATGGAAGGAAGGAAAAGCCCAAAAGAGACATTTTCATGGAAAATCAATTTGACTTTGAAAGCAACTTCTGTAACATTGTGGTTTAGGCCCTTCTCAGTCTCAGCATATGTGTGTGCTAAACACAGGTGGGTTTGGAGGAATTTTTCTCTTTTGCTTTAGAGTATATTTTTGTTTACATCTTGATTATGCCCTTTTCTCAGCCTTGGAAACTTGCTGAACAGAACTGCTCAGGAGGAGCAGTACCCACATCCAGCTATCCTTTCTGCCCTGCTGGTCCCCATCCTCTGATGTCTCTGAGGAGAGTGGTATACTGCAGCTTCACATTCCCATCTTCCCGTCTCTCTCCAAAGGTCCCGATTGCTTTTATTTAAAGAATGTGTGGATGGCTAAAGCAGGGCACAAGTAGAGGAAGGAAAATATCTCATTCCAGAGGGATAGTCCATAAGTCAGATTTCTGTCCACATAGATTCTCTGTAAATCAATAGAAAGTGAGATAGATTGGCTTTTCATGGGCCGAGTATGTAGCTTAGTGATAGCACACTAACTAGCCTTGTATGTGCAAGGCCCCGGATTTAATCACCAACATCACAAAATAAATAAATGTGTATATGTGCACGTTTGTATGTGTGAGAGTGAAAGAGCTACCTACTTTTTAAAAACATCTTTCAATGCTTAATCTATTTCACAGTTCCCAATTTTTGACTTTAATTTTCTAGGCTGTCCTATATAGTTTTCCCTGTCTGTTAATATCTGAGAGAATGGACTAAAATTCTGTAGTCTTGTTCTTAAAAGTATGATATGATTTGTTGATTGGACCAACTTCTTGGTATCTTTTGGTATCAGAGTTTCTTTAAGAAGGATAAGGATGATATTCTAATCTTTTTAAATATTTTATGGTGATGATTTGGGGTTTCTTTTTTCACATAAGATTTTTATTAGACATACAGTAAAGGAAAGTTTGAACATATTTTTCAGTGGCCAGTGTTAAAAATAAAGATTATTCATAAAAATAAGAATCACTTTTTTCCTATAAAAGGGAATTAAAGAATTATAAGAATTTACACCTCTTGCCATAGCTTCAAAGATTCCATCAGAGAAGTAAATTATGTGGGTGTTTTAAAAATTCTTAAAGAAGACCATACACATATACCCAATTTTACCTCAAGTGCAAAAGAATATATGTTCAAGGTAATTCAACTTTCATTTCTTCCTAATTCCCAGCCATGTTAGGCCACGATGATATGTTCAACAAGAGGCCTATTGCTAAAAACCACCTTGGACAAGTAGATTTTTCCACAACTTCTTTCTTGTGTCATTAAAACTTGTCCTTATTTCAGAAAACCACAAAGATTTTTTGATGTCTGCAAATAGTTTGAGAGAAGGCATACAGGCTTTAAAGTCATGATAAAAATGCCACTAAAAAGCCAGTATTCACAAAATCATGTATTTTTAACATTTTCTTGTTGGAGGTAACAGCATTCTTTTATAGTTCCAGCACCTCTGGAAGTTTTGGAAGGAGTATTCCTTGAGCCAAGGAATTCAAGGCCAGCTTATGTCGAGACCCTGTCTCAATAAATAGAAAAAACTCTAGCATCTCATAAGACTAAAACATAATATTAACATTTCACCTAAACATTATCTATTAAATTCTTATGACTGGTAATAGTATCTTATTAAATATTTGATATAATAGTAACTAGCATTTATTAAGTATTTACTCTTCTCTTGGTACTATTTTTATTCTAAACATAAGAATATTCTTACACTTTGAATCTACCCTTTGAAGTATTTAAATACTTAAATATTTTACTGGTAGGCAAATTGTCACCAAAAAGCAGGATACAAAGTCATGTTTTATGTGTATGTTCAAAGACTATGAAGAAATTGTAGAATTACTATTACTGTGTTATGGAGTTGTGACCGGTTCATTTATCCTTCTTTAGTTTTTCACAATCAGCTATGTAAATAAAATTAATCACTAATTCCAGATTCTCTGTAACTAAGAGTATATTTGTGTGACTAAATTAAATTTATAAAAATAGTAGTTTACCTTTAATTACTTTTTGTACATGTGGTTCCATAACAGTGCTTCATTCAGAATTAGAGAAAGTATTAGTGGAAATTAGCTATAATTCCTTTTCTCTAAATTGTGGTGCAATGTACATAAAATTTACTGTTTTTTACTATGTGGTTCTGTGGCGTTAAGCACCTCCACCCGGCTGTGCAACTTTATCACCATCTTTCCCATTCTCCCAAAGTGAAACTCTATTCCCTACGGCAACCCCTGGCAACAAGCATTCTACTTTTTTTTCTGAATTTGCCTACTCTGAGTAGCTCATAGAAGTACCTTTATGAAGAGGTAATACAATAAGTAGTGTAGGAAAACAAACTTAGTTACACATGATTCTAAGTATTTTATAGCCTAGTGCCATTTCAATAAATGATTCTACACATATTTTATTTTATACTTTTTTAAGATGCCATTAAAAAACATGATTCATCAGCCTTATTTCTACAAATGGGATAATAATGTTACTCTGGAAACTTTTGGAGGTATCCTATATAGACCACACCTCATGGTCCCAGAAAAAGGCAATCTGTTACTTTCTTTTATGTGAAAATATTTTTCAAATTATTTATTTTTTGAAGGATTAATTTGCTAAGCTTAAGAAAACTTGTGTGTCTCTAGGGGCTGGGGAGATAGCTCAGTCTGTCCCTGGGTTCAATCACCAGCACCGTGAAAAAAAAAAAAAAAAAGAAAAGAAAACTTGTGTGTCTCTAAATAGGTAATAGTTGGTTTTCTAAAAAATTCATAACCCATCTCATTTAGTTATTATGACTCATTATGTATTGAGCTTTCTTTCATAAAATATTTTACTTAAACAAAGGAGACCCTAAGTATTGAAAACTTATAACAGTTCTCAACATGCAGATGGTAGAAAAATTCCTCCTGAGTTCTCATGGAGAGCCGCAAAACATGTGGTGACCAATGTCTTCAACAGAATCCCTGAAGTAAATACAGAAGCCTCTCAGATTGAGCTAGAATGAGCCAGATCATTCTCTTATGTAAGTTGTGAGGATGTGACTCAAAGCCAGTTCATTTAGATATTGGGAAGAATAAATTCATTGTCTTCAGGTAATCCCTGGTGAATTTATTTCTTATGATTGGACTTTTGATTAAACAAGGCAGTAGATAGTTTGGGGTAAAAATCTCCAACAGCACATGGGGTATACATTGGGAAGAACCATGTGCCATGTGATAGCCAAGGTAAGGCTGGGAGGTTCTATGAACGTTAAACCCCTCATAATAGCTCATGCCTTCCTTGGTAGCCCTCACCCCCTTACCCCACACCTCCAAAAGTGATGGCTAGAGATGCGCAATAAGATGTGTTCCAGCAGGAGCTTTCTAACTCAGTAACTGCTTGGACAGTCCCAGTTCTTCTCCATTGCAGTACCCCTGTGATATGTTACCATCACTATTTAAACCAGTTCCCCCCTCCCTTCCCAAACAGATCATGAAATTATATATATTCAATTAGAGATAAGGTAGTATCTCCTTCAGTGATCAAAACATTTTAAAAGGGCTGGGGATACAGCTCAGTAGGTAGAGTGCTTGTATTGCAAGGCTCTGGGTTCAATTCCCAGCACTGCAAAAAAAAAAAAAAAAATTAATAGAGATTAAAGAATTTTCCAAGGATGCATTCAGTTGCAAATTTGAACTTTGGAACTCGAGTTTCTGTTGCCAGGTCCAATGTTATTTCTGCATTTTTTGTCTTCTTTATTGAGCCACAATGGACATATGGAAAAGTGAACATGTCATCAAGTGTTCAGCTCCATGAATTGTTACCAAAAAAGCCTCCATATGGAGAAAGAATATACCCTTCAGATTCACGGAGGGAGACAGTAGAATGGTAGTTACCAAGGGCCACGGACAGGTGTCAGAGTGGGAGGCATGGTGAACTAATGTCTAATGGAGGCAAAGTTTCATTCTGGGAAGACAAGAAAAACTTCCCAAAAATCTCTGGAGAATGTTGATAGTTACCCACCAATGTGGATGTACTAATACAAGAATCTTCATGATTTATCAGATCACAGCAGCTAACAGAGCTGTGGATTTTGCAGGTCTTGAATAGGCCTGTCTGGTAGGGGGTCCTGAGAGGCTGGTGTGTAAGTGGGCAGAGTGACTGGTGATTGTACAAGGTGGCGGCTCCAAACCTGGCCTCCTGGCTCTCTGACAGAATCCCACTCTGGGAGCACTCTGCAAGGCTGATATTTCGCACTAAGATAATAACTTTCATGGCATGTTTATGCACTTGGGTGTATGGGTCCTCTTACAATAGTTATTTCACAAGTTAACACATGCTACAAAGGAACGACTGTGTACAGTACAGATGTTAGTTATGAATCAGAACGATAAACACTGATGAGCATACCGTCTAGCTGCCATACATTGTAAGTCTTTTAAAACAGTGTTTTGTTTGCTTATGTCCTGTAAGCTACAAAAAATGTTTTTGAATGTGTACTGTTGTGTGCTTGGTACTTTGCAAAGTGTTGAGATTCTGAGATGTTCTGATCCTTGTCACTTCAGGTATCTCTTGATATGAGCTGAATGGGAATTGGCTCCAAAGTCAGGGTTGTTTTTGATACAGGATCAAAGAGAGAACATATTGGGCCCAGAGGCCTTGGGGCTTTCAGCGCAGAGCAGGTGGGTTAGTGCTCATTCCCACCCGCCTGGGTTCAGTACTATTCCCTCCTCACAGCCAGCCTGGGATCAGAAGTCAGCACTGCTCCAGTGACCGCCTTGTTTTATCAGGGAACAGAAGCGCTTCTTTGGGCTGAGGCTGTGGCTCAGTGTTAGAGCACATGCTTAGCATGCGTGAGGCACTGGGTTCGATTCTCAGCGCCACGTATAAATAAATGAGTAAAATAAAGGTCTATCAACATCTAAAAAAATATTTAAAAAATAAAAGAAGTGCCTCTTCACCTGTGGAGAGGTTGAGCTGCTGGGCTTTGTTCTTCCTGTTTGCTGGGACTGCACATGAATTCTTCAAACTTCATAACCACAAACGACTTGCCTCTAGCTTTCCCATGTTTGGAGTCTGCTCCTTACCTTCATTTCTCAAAATTGAAACTCTGTGGCACGCGTAGCACTGGTTTGGAAGTAACAACTGGTTTGGGAGTTGATCCTCTTCCCTGAGTTCAGCAGCCACTCCTCTTCCATAAGAGCCTGTGATGTGGATGTGTAAGGGTCTTTAAAGTCCCAACAAAAGCTCGTGTTTCTGTCTTCTTCAGAATGGCACCAAACCTCCCCTGGATGCAGATGTAAATTTGGAAGCAATTGCTGGTGACCTTCGCTGTGATTGCTACACGTAAGTGTTTAACCCTCTAGTCAGTAGACTCTGTGGGGCTGTTTCTTCCTCTGCAGAAGGAGGGGAATGATGCCCATCTCCCCGGTTGTTGGAAGGTTAGATGAGATGTCCTGTGAGGTTCTAAGGTAGGACCTGGCTGGTCCTTGCTGCTTCTTCACAGAATTCCTGGGAACGGGGAGTTGGGTCAGACGTTGCCTCTTGGCCCTCAAGGTTCCCTAACCACATTGCTGTCCCTCACACGTTGTGCTTTCAGAATGTTGGTGCAGATATTATACTCATGACTGGCTGCCACATTATCCAGGTGCCTTTGGAAGTGACACAAAGTACAAATGCCACATTGTCCATGCTGCAGAACCACAGGAGGCATTTTGTCAGCACCCCTTCACACCCACACAGCCTGCAGTTCCAGCAGGAAATCTGACATCTCTGCCTCAACTTTCATATCCTTGTGGTTGTTGTAGTTTTAAGGTTTTTCTTCCTCTTTTTTTTTTTTTTTTTTTTTTTTTTTTTTTTCTTTTTTTTTTCTATCAGGGATGGACCCAGAGGGGTCACACTGAGCCACATCCCCAGCCCTACTGAGACAGGCTCTTGCTAAGTTGTAGGGCCTTGCTAAGTTGCTGGCTTTGAACTTGTGGTCCTCCTCCCTCAGCCTCCCAAGCTGTTGAGGTTGCTGGTGTGTACCACTGCGCCTAGCTGATTTTCATATTTGTAAAATAAATTTGTTAGTTTTCCCAATTGGGGAATACAGGGAAGGAAGTGGAACACATGTTTTAACAGAGACATCACCCCCACCTGTTAGCCCGTTGATTGTCCCTAATATGCTTGGTTTTAGGACATACCTCTAAGGCATGGCCAAGTACGTGGTGCTTTCCCAGCCATGTAAGGCAAGGTAGTTTATGTCTTCATCTTTGAAGGCTTCTGGGGTTTGTTATTCAACAGTATAAATTTATGTCTAATAGCATATCCACTGGTAGTGATTAATGTGCCCAGTTGTTGCTAGTTCTGATTGTGGAATTTCAAGTAACCCTCTTTTATTCAAATATTTCCACTTGAGACCATGCTGATGATTTTTGAGGAGTGTGATCAGGATACGTGGTTTAATCTCTACTTTTTTCATGTGTGGTCATCTAGGACAGGGAATCTCAGTGTTTCTGCCAATCCAGCGATCCTAAGAGACATAATACATGGTGGCCAGCAGTCATATCTCACAGAGTGAAAAACAATGATTCACAGTGAAGGGGAAATAGTGAGGGTCTCAGGCAGGGATTGTGTGGGGCTTACAAATTAGTCTTCCTCCACTGAAGTAGGATGCATCTAACCCTCTAATTACTGATCATACCTATAATCGTGTTTTACCATGTGATCTTGCTTCTTTGAGAAAAGGTATAAGCAAGTAATGAATGATAAACACAGTTTTCATGGCTGAATTTACCCTGGAACAAGTCTTGTGGATCACATCAAATACAGCGTCAGATTATAAAGAGGCTGGTGTTCATATTGACAGTACACATTTTGGATTTTAGTGCCACCATCATCATTTTTTCTTTGTTGCTTATTTACTTCCTTGCATGTTTTTTTTGTTTTTGTTTTTATTTTTGATACTGGAGATTAAACCCAGGGCCACTTAACCACTGAGTTTGACTTTTAATTTACAATCCTCCAGCCTCAGCCTCTTGGCTCCTGTGATTGTAGACATACACCACCACACCCGGTGTTATAATAATTAATGCTTTTTTTTTTTTTGGCAGTGCTGGGGTTCAAACCCAGGGCCTTGTGCTTGCAAGGCGAGCACTCTACCAACTGAGCTATCTCCCCGCCCTAATTAATGCTTTTTGAAAGACACTTCACCACTATTGCCTTCAGTTGTCTGCATTAGTTGACCAATGTAGATTTAACATTAAGAATAAGAATGAATACCTCAGGATATTATTCTTGAATAATGTTAAAACCTCACACTTAGCCAAGCAACACATTGTATGTGAATAGTAATTTAAACTTTGGTGGTCTTTAGTTTCGTGTGTTCTGTGTATCATATAATAAAGATCGTGTGTGGAAATGAGGTTTTCAATTCTGAAATTTATACTCCTTCTCAAAGATTCTTTATAAATTGTTTTAATGCTATAATGGGCCATGTACCATGGGCCATGATGCATGCCTATAATCCCAGTGACTCAGGAATCTGATGCAGGAGAATTGCAAGTGCCAGACCACCCTTGGCAATTTAGTGAAATCCTATCTCAAAATAAAAAGTAGAGGTACTTTCTGTGATAAAGTACCTCTGAGTTCAATGTTCAGTACCAAAACAAACAAAAAAAGAAAGCTTTTAATGTGGTAAAACACTAACACCAGTGCCTTTCCTCCTATAACTGTGCTAAGTGAGCATGTTATTCCATGGAATAATCACATAAATGAGGGTCTATTATGTTTCCACTCAGCTTGACTTTGAATCAAGGTGAAATTTTTCATTTTGTGTTTTTCTCTTTTCAACTTGGAGGTTTTGTTTTTTTCTTTCCTTTTTTTTTTTTTTTTTTTCCTTTGTGCTACTAGGGTTTGAACATAGGGATACTCAACCATTAAGCTATATCTCAAGTCTTTTTTATTTTTTATTGTTGAGATAGGGTTTGGTTAAATTGTTCAGGCTGGCCTTGAACTTGGGATCCTTCTGCCTTTCACTTTTCTGAGTAGTGGATTATAGGCTTACACTACCATGCCTGCCTCATAATTGACTTTTTATATAAGCTTACTTTAGATATTATGTAATATATGAGTTTGGTAGTCACTTGACCTTATAAGTCAAAATACTACAGTAAATATATGTAAATTTCTTTCGACAAGATCTTTTATATTAATATTTGCTTATGGCTCTTAGGAATGTTTATTTCTCATTGCATTGCTTAATCCATAAGGCTGAAAAAATAGTCTCTTTCCTAATTGTTTAATATATGACCTTAGAAAATTGTTACCTGGCTCCTTTTGGGGCTTTTGTAGTATCTAAGAATAAATAAGTATGAACACTTCATGTGTTACAGGGGTGCAGACCTCTCTGCTTTGGTACGAGAAGCTTCTCTTTGTGCCCTGAGACATGAAATGGCAAGACAGAAGAGTGGAAATGGAAAAGGTATGATTCTCACCAGTCTCTCAATTTGTCACTGACTAGTTAAAACCACTGTTGCCCTGGAAAATGACCAGTTTTTAGTGTCTGTTTTCTGTTATAATAAAGCTTAGCATGACTGATGTGATCCTATAATATGTATAATTAGAAAAAAATGAGAGATTATACTCCATTTATGTATCATCTACCAAAATGTGTAAATGCATTCTACTGTCATATACAACAAATTAGAACAAATAAAAACATTTTTTAAATAAAACATATTTTTAATGAGACCTTTAGAAACTGTTCTATAATATTATAAAACCTGTTTTTGATAGTATAATAATAGCAAAGCTAATCATTATCTCTCTAAAATCAAGAGAATTATATTTTGTCATCATATACAAGCGATTAAGTAGAGGCAAGTCTATTCACTTTCTTCATTATGGGTGTTCCACTTACCAATTCTGGAAATTCTCATCCTTTTGCTAAAGTATTATCTACTTTCCTGTTAAAATGCAACCTGGGAAAGAGAGAAAAAAATGCAGCCTAAATTGCAGAGATTAGAAATATACATGAGATGCAAAAATTAGAATACCTTTCCATACTGAGATTTCCTTTCAAAATAAAAGATGGGCTGGTTGTATAGCTCAGAGCAGAGCATTTGCCTAGCATGCACAAGACCTTGGGTTCCATCCCAGCACTACACCCCAACACTACAAAAAATAAAAAGGAAAAAAAAACACAAACTACTAGTACTAATAATAAGTCCATGTAGTCCATTATGCATTCACTTGGGACCATCTCAACAGCTTTGCAACATCTTTCACTTTTGACAATGAATGTGTTACGAATGAAAAGATTTGTGACCTTCATTCCAACCATGCCATGTACTCTTTACTTTGCTTGGCTCCTGTGAACAGTAATTTGGCCAGTTGCAGTTTGTGAGTGTGTCTGCAGTTTTGCAGAATACCTTTGTTCACAGAGATGTACTTTGTCCTCTGCACTTGTACTTTCATGTGAATGTCAAATGTATATTGCATTTCTCTCTGTAGATTTTCAAAATATGTCTTTGTGCATTTATGTTGATTTTCCTTTTTTTCTTGCCTTGTAAGAATCTCAAAACTGAATTCTTTTTAATAGTTAAAGCAGCACATGCTTAGGTTAGATTTGACAACACACATATCTTCATTATTAAGTCCCTGAGGTTTTTCTTGAGTAATTTTTTAAATTTAAATTTCTTATTTTACAGACTGCATTTTGATTCATTGTACATAAATGGGGTACAACTTTTCATTTCTATGGTCGTACACAGTGTAGATTCACACCATTCATGTAATCATACATATACATAGGGTAATACTGTCTGTCTCATTCTACTATCTTTCCTTCTCCCACCCCTCCCACCCCATTTTCCTCTACACCATTCAAGGTTTCTTCATTCTCTCCCCACTGCCGTCTGCCATCCCCTTCCCCTCGTTGTGTATCGTCATCCACTTATCAGTGTGTTGGTTAATTTCAAGATAATTATCTAGTCATGTGTAATGGCACATACCTGTAAACCCAGGTACTCAGGAGGGTGAGGCAGGAGGACCGCAAGTTCAAGGCCAACCTTAACAATTTAACGAGACCCTATTCAAAATTAAAAATAAAAAAGAACTGAGGATGCAGCTTTGTGATAGAGGATCTCTGTGTTCATTACCCAGTACATCCAAAAGAAAAGAAAAATCAATTATCTAAATTTCTTGTATTTCTTTTTGGAAATAGGTAATATATCTGTGAGCAAAATTAGAATTTTTTTTGGTGGTGGAGAATAGCCAGGTATTGAACTCAAGGGCACCACTAAGCCATATCCCCAGTCCTATTTTGTATTTTATTTAGAGACAGGGTCTCACTGATTTGCTTAGTGCCTTGGTTTTGCTGAGGTTGCCTTTGAACTTGTGATCCTCCTGCCTCAGCCTCCTGAGTCACTGGGATTACAAACCTGTGCCACCATGCCCACTAATTAGAATATTATGTAACATGAAAAAAATCAAAAATCAAGTATTCTATCTGAAAGATGAATCTGATTATTTTCTTGTTATATGTTTGGTTACTAAAAACTAACAGACCCCAGCACACGTATTGGTGCTGCTACTATTAATTTTATTTGAATATTGTTTTATATATGTTTATAAAAAATTCTGACATCCTTGGTTTATACTTACCTACAGCTTTACACCTCTGCCTATGTGCTCTTTGGGGACTTTGCACTGATATCTTACCAAAACCAAAGTTAGTAATACTATTCAACTTCTGTGTATGTTTAGCAACACATTTTATTTTATGTTTAGGTAATAATTCCTAATTCTGTGGAGAAAATTTATTATTTTTAATTGTCAGATGAGGCATCATATTAATATTTGAAACCAAACTGTATTTTTAACATTAAATATTTTATTTCATTTACTTATTTAATGGGTAATCTGTGTGTTATCCAGTGTTTTGATACTTTGGTATATGTATATTAAATATAAATGATTTTCTAACTCACATCATATTTTATGTTATGCACTGTTAAATATTGTGAAATTTCACTTTCCTTTCCCAGTCAAATTTATTTGAATCATCATGAAAAAGAACAATTTTGCTCCTTCTTCATAAACATCAGCATTGAGTTAAGTAGAGCAAAGATGGCCTACAAAGGATTATTTATGAGTAATAAGTCTGTTTGGGTGGCACTGCATTATAAACCTATGAGCTGGATGTTTCTGGCTTGAATACTTTTTGGGGAAAGAATAGAATCAATCTCCATCATTCATGTCCTCAGTTTTCTTTGATAGCTTAGACATTTTCCAAGAGAAATTAAGATATAACTCACAGTTAGTGTTCTCTACTGAGAGGTATATATTTATGCATTTTCTTCACAGGTGAGCTCAAGATTAATCAGACACACTTTGAAGAAGCTTTCAAGAAAGTGAAACCATCTATATCAGTAAAGGTAAGAAACATACTTCTGTGTCTTAAAAAAAGATTAGAGGTCAAACCAGTAGACATAAACTTGTGAATCATAAACTATTTTTGTATATCATTTCTTCTGAAAGAAATTGCATGTTAAATTTTGACTAGGAAACAAGCCAAATAATGACCTTTGTGAGTATTCGGGAGAAATTTTAATTCTTACTGGAGCACAGTTCTTCTCTATGTTCCAGCTCCTGTTCATTTCAGAGATAATGACCACTCGTGTATGTTTCCACAATCTCAGAATTCTTACTCATTGACATTCAAATATTATTTGACCTACCCCACCTTTTTTTGATAAATGGTTTCTTATTGTCATGGAGCTGGTCTATACCCAAACTAACCCATAGAGATTACCCTTATATTTCAGGGAAGTGAAAATATCTTCACCATAAAGGAGAAAAAATGTTTAAAAAAATCACTCTGACTTCTTCCATAAAGTGCCAGACCTTACGTGTTTCTTCCTGTATTCAGGTTTTTTATTGGCAATAAGCTAAAATGGTTGCTCTAAGTGAAATTAGGTTATCATGGTGATTACAGAAGGTTGGAATAGAAATAGCTAACTTTAAGAAATGTCTCCACTGGACACAGTTGTGATGTTTTATTTGTTCACTTGGGATTCATAACTTTCCAGAATCTGCTTTAGCTATGAAGACTGTTGGTTGACTGTGTTAACCTTCTCTTAAATCATTAGTCATTTATCACTCCAGATTCAGCAATTCTCATTATGATTATTGATTAAAACTCTTTAAGTCAGAGTCCAAAGCAGTTGCATAAATTGAGGTGCTATGTTTCAGTGCCCCGTGGTCCACATGTTATGTTAGTTGACCATCTTATCACTTTAACTAAAATGAGTAACCCATAAAGGGTTTAGGCTGGTGTGGTATCCTGTGGGCATATGACTTTTTCAGCTGGAGTAAGGAATAGCTGACCTCACTGGACTGTCTTCTAGCTTCCCTGGAAAGCAACAGTCTGCATTGAATTCTCAGCATCTTGCATATGAGGGAAAATGTTTTTCTTTTACTGAAAATCCTTGAGTAAAATACAGTCTTACTCATTATAATCAGAGCAGTTTTGTCGGTGATATTGTTGGCCCTTTTCATTCTGATGTACAAGAGAACAGGGGCATAATTTTTCTCTCAAAGATTTGATGGTAGAATTTTTTTTTCTTTTAATGGAAATTATTTTTTACTTTGAACCTGGGTTTTAGTTGTTAAATTGTTAGGACATAATGATTTAGCTCCACATTTGTCTCTCTCATCTCTAGCCTTACTTTTTTTACATTGAATTTTAATTTATATACAGTAGCATATAAGCTTAATTATACCATTACTTGAGTCTTGCCCATTGTTACCAGCACTACCATCAAGGAACAGAACATTTTCATCAGTTCAGAAACTTCTGTGTTCTTTTGTAGTCAATCCCTTCCCAAACCCAACTCCATATAACCAGCCACTGATAGAGTCTGCCACCATATCTCATTTTGCCTGACTTAGAACATTTTATAATGAAATTGTAAAACTAATACTCATGTCTAGCTTCTTTTGCTGAGTGTGATGTTATGATATTCATCTGTTCTGTTTTTCAGTGGTTGAGTCCATTCTGCTGCTGAGCTGTAAGCCTTTGTATAAATAACCCATGATTTTTCTTATCCTTTTACCTGTTAGTGGACACTTGAGTTTTTCCAGCTGTGGCTTTTATGAATAAAGCTACTTATGGATAGTCTACACACACGTACCTATTTGCATGAACATGTGTTTTTATTTCTCTCAAGTGAAAAACTAGGTGTGAGGAATTGCAGGGTCATATGGTGAGTGTATATTATTACACATACACTTTAAGGAAACTGACAGTTTGTTTTCTACAGTGGCTGTTCCATTTCATATTTTTTGAGCATTCCCTTTCTCACTAACACTTGGATACAGTGATTTAATTTTAGCCATGTAGACATTCTCCTGAATGGAAATATCTGGTATCACATTGTATTTTAAATTTCCATTTCCATTTAAATTATGGAGCATATTTTCATATACTTATTGATCATTTGGATATCTTATTTTGTATTCTCATCTTTTGCTCTTTTTAAAAAATTAGAGTTATTTGTTTTCTTATTGAATTGTAGATAGATTCTTAGTTTTTCCTGAGTTGAAGTCTTTTATGAAATATACATATTGAGGATATTTTCTCCTAACCTGTGGTTTATCATTTTACACTTTAAAGGTACCTTTGAAGAACAGGAGGTTTTTGTTGTTGTTGTTGTTGTTGTTGTTGTTTTTGATTTTTTTGGTTTTTTTGGATACAGTTAAATTTTTATTTATTTTGCATGGTTTATGTATTTCTGCCATGAGAAATCTTTCCTATCCCAGATGTGCAAAATTTTTTACCTGTATTTTTTTTCTTTAGAAATACTGTAGTTTTAGCCTTTACATTTGTATGTATTTTTCATTTCAAATTGTATTCATCGATCAGTATGTGTGGGGGACTTGTTCCAAGATCCCCATGGGTAACAAAATCCATGGATACTGAAGTTCATTCTGTAAAATGACATGGTGCTTGTAAATTGTGCACACACCCTTCCATATATTGTAAATCAAATCTAGAACATTTATATAATGCAATGTACATGCTATGTAAATAGATGTTGCAGTGTATAGTTAAGGAACTAATATGTTCCTGTATCGTACAGACCTTTTTGTGGGGTGTATAATATTTGTATGACGTCTGGTAGGGATGGTAGTTACTTTTTTCCATGTGACTATCTACTCTGGCTCTGGCGAAAAGATGTTTCTGTCCTCATTGAACTATCATGCTCTATTTATTGCTCTCATATGTATGAATTTATTTTGTCACTTTCTTCTGTTCATTGAGCTTCATCTCTGTACCATTATGTCTTTTTGCCATTGTCTCAGTCATTACAGATTTATAATAAGTCTTGAAGTTAGGTTGAGTACATGTTCCAACTTTGTACCCCCACCTTTTTTCCTGTTTTAGGTCCTTCATATTTCCATATAATATTGACATTTGGCCTATTAATTTCTACAGAAAAAAACCCTGATAGGATATTGAATGGCATTTTATCAAATCTGTAGGTCACTTGCAAGAACATCACTTGGAAGGGTATATGTGTGTTCTAGTAATGTGACTTGCTTCTGTTGTTTTCTGGGTATCTTTGGGGAACATGTCATATACTTTATATATTGATTTCTGGAAAGCACCTAAGGATCAACTACTTTACTTTTTGAAAAAAGGCATAGTATTAATTTTGAGTGAATGTAAAGGAGAAAACTTACATGGATTCTTACTGTTTGAACCTTTGAAAAATAAGAAGTATCTTCAAGGTCAAAAGGCTTCCTTTCTTTTTTTGGCTTACTTAACTAGTCTTATTAAAGACCCTTCTCAAAGTAGTCATAATGATTGCTCATGGGGAAGGAGACTGAGTGAGTGGAGGATGACATTTAATATTTTAAAAATTATAATTTTAAAATATTTTTAAAATCACAGTTATAAGTTGTAGGAGGTCAAGGTAGTAACGAGAGTTGTCTCTGTGAAGGATTATTTTTATTTCTTTTATTCTGTGTTTGTAGTAGATAAGGTTTTGTAACAAAGATACTTACAACAAAGGAATTTCTTTAGTCTGATTAAACAGAAGGTTCTTAAGATAGCTTTACTATGTTATTTAATGGTGATATTGAGAAACAAAGACCTTTTCGTCCTATTTAAGAGTTAAATCAGTATTTTAATAGTTCCCTTTGGAACAATTTGAAAGGTACTTGAAAAGTTTACTTTTTTCAGGAAATGGTTTTTTATTTTGAATGAAATATTTACTCAGTCACTGTGTCTCGGGCTTTCAGCGCTGCTGTCTCAAAAATACCATAAACTTGTGACTAATAAACAACAAGCATTTGACCAAGGTGTAAGGAAATAGACACACTCTTATTCAGTTGGTGGGTTGTCCATCATTCCAGCCCTTGTGTATAGCAGTTTGGCATGTCTGCCATTGTAACAGAAGGTGACCCACCAACTCTTTTCCATGAATTTAATCCTCACTAATATATGTAATAATAAAGATTAAAACTAAATATTCATATAATGAATTATGACATAACTTTTCTAAAACCTAAGGAATATCTCCCAAATATATCATTACATTAAAAATGTAGGAATTGTATGTATGAAGTACTACCGTGTTTTTTATAAACAAAAAGAAATAGAGGATAAAATAATGAATTATAATATTTGTATATTTAGAAGGAGAAACTGGAAGGATAAATTACATTGGTTGTGGGGGAGGAAAGTATGGGAGAGAGTCTTTTTCCCTTCATATTTTTATATATTTTTAATTCTTGTAAATATTGTACTTATACAAATGAAAACTTTATCACAGTTGCCTTTTGAAATAGATTTCAAAGGACTAGGATACAAACAAAAACATGCAACAAGTTTTTCTTTCAGATAAATATATAGAAGGAGAATTACCACTTAAGACATTCCATTATATACCTTTCAGAATGAAATAAAATTTAATGGATTGACAGCACCAAACAATACCAAGGATGTGAGACAACTAGATTGTTACTTATAAACTTAAAATGGCACATCCACATTGGAAAATATTTGTTGTTTCTTGGAAATGTAAATATACTTTAAGAATGTTCTGTTTTTGCCTTGTGTTTTCATCTGGATTCATGCTGCTTTAGAATTGTGCCTGCTTTACTAATTAGATATTGGCATAAAAATCTATTTATTTATTATTTATTTATTTACTTAAGCTTTATTTTTTATGTGGTGATGAGGTTCGAACCCAGTGCCTCACAAGTGCTAGGCAAGTGCTCTACCACTGAGCCACAATCCCATCCCCTCTTGATTGATCTTTCAAGGCAAAGTTTAATGGACAGTGATGAAAGTCACGTCAAATACACATTCTCAGGTCCTGGGGATTAGGGCTTGAACCTCTGAATTTGAGGGGCACACCATTTGGTGTGTAACCATCCGTGATCAGCTCTATATTCTGTTTTCTCCCCTCCTCTCAGGATCAAATGATGTATGAAGCTTTGCATCGCTCCCTCAGCCAGTGACATATTCAGCAGCTGCTTGGAGGAGTCCATCCATCAAGCCAGCAGAGCAGACCACCTGCTCTCAAGTGTCCATTTCAGTTTGACCCAGATGTGGTCTCATGTAAGCTTTTTATTTTCAAATGAATGTATCGAAACTAAAGCTGAAGATCCTTCTCATCTGGCCAACTTCCCTACTTTATCTTTAAGACATGTTTTTTAAAACTGCCAAAATAAAACTTTATTCAAATAAAATTTTTATTTTGAATCAATATATTCAAAAGCTGCACATTTTCCCCCTGAATCCTCTGAAAGTATGTGGCCAACCCAAGTTCATTTTCAAGTTTATTCATGTGAACCTCCTACACACCATAACCAACCATCAAAATCAGAATATTAGCATTGGCACTTTGCTGCCATCTAATCCACAGGCCCCATTCAAGTTTCTCCAGCTATCCTAATGAGTTGTTGAGTCTCTTTGGTCTTATAATGTGAAAACGTTTCTCTGGCTTGACTTTTTGCATCCCCCAATTTTTTATTTAGTGCCCAGTATTGAAGCTAAGACTGTGTTCATTCTGAGCACGTGCTCTGTATTCAACCTAGAAGTAGACGTGCATGTAACGTCCCGGACATTCAGTCTCCCAAGACCAAAGTAAGTGTCAGGCTGGGAAAAACCAAGTGGACTTCAGGAGCTTCTCTCTACCTCCATCGGCACAGCAGCTCTTCCCCACATCCTCCTCGCCCAAGTGGAGCTCTTCAGTGCTTCTGATTGTCCTCAGACACCAATTATTTAGACATGTTCCTGAAATCTGTCCCTTGGATTTTCACAGCACCACCCTAGTGTAGGCTGCCATCACCTTTCACGACTCCTGCTGTGGCCCCTAGTTCATCTCCTCCAGTCTCCTGTACATGGACACCAGGTTGCCTTTGTAAATACAAACTGATGATGTCACTGTCTACTGGACAGCTTCATCATCGGGTGGTATATGGATTTTGTAACCTGCCATCAGCCCACCTTTGGCAACTGTCCCTTCTCTTTCCTTGACTAGGTTTATTGCCATTCCTTTAAAACATTATGTTCTTTCACACCTGGGCCTTTGCTCATGAAGTTTCCTCTTCTCAGAATGCCTACTCCCTACCCGCCACAGAGCAGGCTTTTACTGAAATATCATCACCTGAGAAGCTTCACCCTGTCCTGCTTTCTGCTCAATCTACATTTTGTGCTGACCTCACGATTCCTATATGTCGGCCATTTTAAGCATAAGATTGAGACTCTCAGTGGCAGGGCCCATGCTCGTCTGAACATTTATAGCAGATGACAATAGAGTGAAATCACTTTAAAAAATTTATATATATATATAAATTATATATATAAATAATATATAATATATAATTTATATATATAATTTATATATTAAATATATATATATTTTTTTAGTTGTTGATGGACCTTTATTTTATTTATTTATTTATTTATTTATTTATTTATATGTGGTGCTGAGAATCAAATCCCCCCAGTGCCTCACACATGCTAGGCAAGTGCTCTACCACTAAGCCACAAGCCCAGCCCTGAAATCACTTTTTAATTGGATAAGGGAATCAGTTAATCCTGAGGCACAAAGTGGTTAATATTGGAGAGACTGATGGAGATTTGATAAAACTGGCATCTTTGGAGGAGAAGCTTCCTCTGATGTTAGCCATTGCTGGTCAGAGCTGTGGTAGCAATTTTTCTTTTGTGCTGTGGAGCCTATGGGCCTGAGATGGTCAGGACATTCAAAAGTGTTTCTAAGATCCTGACCTACATTAGCGTTCTGTAAAACAGAAAGCTTGAAAGAAGATTATAGATATTTACTACAACTGAAATTCTAATTAACTTCTTTTGTACAGGCAGCAAAACCTGCTCTCCCACTTTGGCTGATCCTGAGCCTGGTAAGCAGTGGGTCAACTTTGTAGGTTTTGCTAGCTTGATCCCTGTGAAAACTAATATTGTAGAAAACTAAATGAGTTTACAGTAACTGAGGGCTTTGGAAGGGGAGATACTATGTGAGGGAATTATCTGAGTTCAAGAAACTATAGGAATGTTGTTCCATAGCACATTGGAAATAAGTTCTTCAACTTAAAAAAAAAAAAATCCCTATTTGAAAAGGAGATCAAAAGCAAATTAATTCAGACTGAGGATGTTGCTGTACAAGGTCCTGGGTTCCATACCCAGTACCTCAAAGAAAAAAAGGTAAATTAATTCAAGAAGCTCTTTTTAAGCACCTAGTGTAAGAAAACCCACGAAAATCACACCGGACACAGGAAATCACATAAGAGGGTTTATTAAGCAAACAGTGCCTCCCTGTAGGGTAAGAGAGAAAATGAGAGGAAAAGAGAAAGGGTGCTCACTAGAAAGAGTGGAAAAGCGAGGAGGAGAGAGAAAGCAAGTGAATGGAGAGAGAAAGCAAGAGAAAAGATGGTGGGGATGCTATCCTTAAGCAGTTTAATTCCACCAGGTCAACAGGGAACCAATAATGGAGAAGGATACTTGCAAGCTGACTGATGAACCAGTAGCTAGCTAGGATGTTCACAGACTGACAAGTAGTTGGGAGGCAGGGAAAATGGCTGCAGCAGAAAGGGCTGCGAGGAACAGCTTTCAGACTGACAAGCTAGGTTGTGATGCAAAGAGCAGGGGAGCAGCTTTGTATTACACCTAGCTCATGTCTAGTTTTGTTTCGTTTTTGTGTTTTAAATTGTTTTTGTAGTTGTAGACAGAGTGCCTTTATTTTATTTGTTATGTGGTGCTAAGTATTGAACCCAGTGCCTCACACATGCTAGGCAAGCGCTCTTCCACTGAGCCACAACCCCAGTCCCGTCATGTCTGGTTTTTTAAATTGTCTTTTCTATTTTCAGTTCACTGAAAAATCAAACCCATTTGTCCCATTGTCCTGGATGTGGAACATGTATAAAAATTAAAGATAGTACATAATTTATAATTTTATGACATAATAAGAATATAATTATAGTCAATGGTAACTAATACAATAATATATAAGCTCTGTGTTATGATTTCCAACATATTTTAATGTACCTTCATTGATTTCTTTGAAATATTTACAGAATTGGAAATTTGGGATTATTGAGTTAAAGTAACAGATTCTCAAGTGCTCAGATTCCTGTATTCATTTATGCCCACTTTAATTTGGTACCTTGCATAGCTCTGGTTTAAAGCATCTTGTTGTTTAAGAAACAAAATGTCATCAGCTTTATCACCTGGAAATATCTGACAGAAGAAAAAAGAGGAAGGTGGATTTGTGAACATTAACCTACTATTACACCAAAGTGAATGGATGTAACTATTACAGACACTTTTAAAAATATGCAAACCACTACCCTGCAAAATCATATGAAGTTTCCATTACTTTAGGTCAAAAAGATAAAATAGAGCAGTGTCAGGTGTTCTGCCAAATATGATTTCCCTTTGTGCCTTGTCACTTGGCATCAACAATGATCACCTCACACCTGCTCTTATTTCATCTGTTTCTTCCTCACTATTCTCCACCTAAGCTTGTTTGGAAGCTTATCCCAGACAATGTATCACTTAATTCATATGTATTCTAAACAAGTTATTTTTAAATGGGTAGGGTGGGAGGTGAAGAAATAGCCTAATCCTATCATCCAGTCTCAGGAGTGAAAGATTTAAGAAAATGGGCAAATCTTGAACTCTAGGGATGGTGGTAAGTGCTCACATCTCTTCTCAGGCATAGTCAGTAGCCAGGGCTGGCTTTGTAGTTTTTAATCCAGTTGAATTCTAGAGAACAATGGATATATCTTTCACAAGACTGTATGACCCAAGTAATGTTACCATTGGAGTTTATTTTACAAAGTATTACCCATGGTTATCTCCTTGTCATCTCCTTGAGCTAATGGGAGAATTGTATTGTATTGCCATACAATTGAATTGTAATGCCATAAAAGGCCTTAAACATCTGTCTCAACTGGATGATACAGGATTCAACTAGGGTTCACAATTACACTCCCTGGACCCTGCTGCAGAGCCTTGTATCATAGTCTCCAGCTGGGGCAATTCAGCCTCAGCTTGTTCAGTGTTCTTGGAAGATTCTGATTTATACAGATAATTATGAAAAAACAGGGTAGCCCAGTGTGGTAGCACATGGCTAAAATCCCAGAGACTCAGAATGCTAAAATAGGATTGCAAATTTGAGGCCAGCCTCAGCAGTTTAGTGAGAGGCTGTCCAAAAAAAGGATCAGGGGTTGGGTGTGGAGGAATGCTAGGGATGTAGCTCAGAGGTAAATTGCCTTTGTGTTCAATCCCCAGTCTGCAAAAAAGAAATAACCAGTGGTTTGAAGCTTGGGGAAAGGTAATTAGAAGTAAAAGAAAATGAAGTAATCTGTGTTCCTCTCCTGCTTAATCAGATCTCATACCTTTCGTAAGATCTGTGTTCAGAAAATGACATAATTGCCAGGTGCAGGAGCACACGCCTGTAATCCCAGCAACTCTGGAGGTGAGGCAGGAAGATCGCAAGAAGACCAGCTTCAGCAATTTAGCAAGTCCCTAAGCAACTTAGTGAGACTCTGTCTCGAAATAAAAAATAAAAAGGGTTGTGGATATAGACTCAATAGTAGAGCACCCCTGAGATCAATCCTCAGTACCAAAACAAAAAAAACAACAACAACAAAAAAATTGCAGTATTAGTGTGCTCTGATGATGGTGTTGAGAACAGGGTGATATCTGTGCAGCTAACTGTCTTAATCACCAGGATGCTGGCAGTTGCGACTGCACCCTCAAGAGCCAATACAGCACAAACAGGACTGCTGGGCGCCCATTCTTATCGAGGTTGTTAAGAGATATTTGTCTGAGGAATGTGCAGCTGCCTGGAAACCTTATCTATCAAGGACAGGGGGCCTAACCCCGACTCATCTCCTGCATAGTTCACCCCTTCCCTCCTTCCTTCTTCCTCTAGGACCGTTCAGTTCTGGTGGGACCCAATGAGAATCAAATAGATTGGCGGGACCCAACCAGAGGAGGACTAATGTTTAGCTGTTCAAATGTTAACCAATAACGTACAGGTCTTGTGTGTGAATGCTTGGAAATCTCTTAAATAGAGGGTTTTCTCGCCCCTCGGGGCCACTCCCTCCCCCCAGCCATTGTATCGGTCTGAGGGGCTGGTTGTGGTCCAGGCTCGAGCTTGCTTTAATGCTCAAGCATTACCGTGTGTTCACTTTGACTCTCCGGGGATTAGTCGGAATGGGACCCTAACAATGGGTGTTCTGGTTCTCTGACTTCTAAGAGTAACCCACCAGATACCTACAGAGGTCCAAGTGGGGCAGTTCAGGCTCTTTGAGATAGACAAAAGCAGGCTTGAAGTTCCTGAAAAGTAACTTAGGCAACTATTACCAATGAGAACCATACATTACAGGTTATTATTCTACAGCATGCCTAAAGTTAATGAGAGTACATTGTTTAGCTATGTGACCTGAAAAATTGATGATCGAAGCAAGAAACTGGAATCAAGTGAGGCTAATGGGCTTATTAAAGTTTGCCTTCTGTTTTCATGGGGCTCAGGCCTAATGTCCAGATCCTTTGCCTGGAAAATTTTGCTGCACCAAATTCTCCTTTCTTGCACCTGCTCTGCAAGGCCCACAGGTTTTCCATTTCTGTCTGTCATCATACTCTTACTCAAGAGTAGGGCAGTGCTAACCTAAGTTCCTCCAGGGTCAATTCTTGACTCACCTAATTTTCTGCCCTTCCTACTTTTCTGAGACTCCATTCATTTTGATGGATTCTACAGAGTCAAGAGGCCCTTCGAAGAGTATCTGGTCTGGAGCAGTTGAAGCCTCAGTCAAAGCCTACAGGTAGCCTTGTTTATCTACCTCCTTCCACCCATTCTCAGGAAACTGGGAGGAAGTGCCTACACTAAAATGAGAAAGTCAGTGAAAGGAAAAGGAAGACATTTCCAGAAAAATGAGATGATAGGGAAGTTTGGAAGAGGATTGCAGTGTTTTCTGGAGGACTACCATTCCAGACTGTGCTGACTCAGAAGACAGACTCATGTAAGATTATGACCATAGAGCAACCAACTGTGTTGGTATGTGAAGACAAAATGCCAGGTATACCCAGCCCACTACATGCCCTGCTTCTCAGAGCACGTGGGGATACGGATGTCTCTCCCAGGCATGTCAGCTTCAGGCCACCGCCACTGTTGTGAGTTGAGGCAGAAAATCCACAACTGCCACTGTCCTTTGACCACATTTTTGCTGGACATCACACCCTCCCTCTTGACCTTACCAGAGGGTCTCCAGAGACATAAGAGCTGAAGCCCCCACCTCTGCTCAGCACATCTGCTAAGAGCTTGTACCCTGGGGGCACAATTGCCCTTCCCTGACCAACCTAGGTCTGTGGTTGCTACTCAAGCTTCTCAAAACTCAACATTGTTTTTGGAGATTTGCTTATAAGGAATTAAGGAGAAATACAAGAAAGTAACACCAAGGTTTGGATAATGGTCGCCTGTGTCAGGTGGGAAGAGGCATGCAATGGATTGCACCCAGGATTCTTTCTTTGAAAGTGATTGTTCTTGAGACTGTGGTTGTATCTCAG
The DNA here is from genome assembly GCF_902686455.1 of Sciurus vulgaris. Lineage (NCBI taxonomy): Eukaryota > Metazoa > Chordata > Mammalia > Rodentia > Sciuridae > Sciurus > Sciurus vulgaris. The sequence goes on from NC_136473.1 coordinate 60,824,496, forward strand.
TGGTATAAAGCACTTGCTTAGCATGTGTGAGGCACTGGATTCGATCCTCAGCACCACATAAAAATTAAGGTATAAAAAATACAATAACATTTTTAAAAAGTGTTCTTAACCCGTAGTAGTCAAATGGGATTCACTTTATTATTTCCTCTAAGCTATACATAAGTATTTTGTATCTTTTCTGTATTTATATTTTACAATAAAACCAGTTTTTAAAAGTTGGATATTGCCTTTGGAGGAATAAACACAAATAATTATTTCTACTGAAATAATTGGCTGAGGGAGAAGTGATTCAATTGTCTAGATGGTTTCATGTGAGTGACTGACCGCTTCAGCTCAGCTTAGCTAGCAGAAGGCAATCATCAGACCTATAAGCCTTGAATTTCTGCCAGCCTTGACTTACCAAGCAAATGAATCCACCTTCAGGAATATGTGTGATTTAGTGAGGCATGGCACACACCTGTAATCCCAGCATCTTGGAGGGTAAGGCGGGAGGAACACAAGTTTGAGGCCAACCTCAACAACTTAGCGAGACCCTGTCTAAAAAAAAAAAAAAAAAAAAAAGAGGTCTAGGAATGTAGCTCCACAAACTCAAAGCAACAGGGCAAATCAGTCGTGATCTAAAACTTCAAAAACATTGAAGCAAAAAAAAAAAAAAAAACCTTTCCTCATTTGAAATTGCTTTATCTTGAGCATTTGTTACACTCTTAAGGAATGGAGCCCCTTTTGTACACTATATATGCTCTATCCTGAAACAGAACAGAATGTTTATTCATAAATTGGCCAAATGTTAGAAGATGGTAGTCCTAGGTTTCAAAAACACCTACGATATAATTTTAGATATTTGTGGTATAAAGCAGCAGGATGGTCTGAGTTGTAGGGAGAGGTGATTGGCAGTACGGGAAAGTGATGTAATCAGTGTTCTGTACATGAATAATCAAGTTCAGGGATCTTCCTGGGACATGCCCACAGAAAATGGTGTTTTTAAGTGCTCTGAGGGTGCAGTTTTCAGTTTTCAGTTTCTGTCTTCAAAATTGACCCTTTGTACACATTTGTATGAGAGGTGGATGGTTTCAATGACTTTCAGATAACCTCCAACTTCCTGAAAAAAATTTGGACAACTGTTACCATCTTGATCCATCAGTCAAAGATATTGTCTATAATAAGGCAATAGGACCACACTGCTTAGCTGTCTGACCTCTAAACTTGCCAACAAAGCAAATAACTAAAAGCAAACAGCTTAAGAATTTCTTGATCTTTTCCCTCAGTTACAGTAATGCCTAGGTGACTAACTCATGTGGCAATCTCCCACCATCCTTCAGCCCCTCACTGGGACCCACGGGAGCCAAGACCTTGAATGCCGGGCAGACAGTGGCAACGTCCCAGCATGGGGATGTCTCTAGTACAGTGAGGAGGACAGAGCCCTAGTTACAGACCACCACTCAGGCCTGTGACAGGCTTGAAAGGAAGGTCAGGGAGCTGCACTCACCCAAGCACAAGGTGGGCCAGGTACCAGTATTTTGTATGTGGTTCGATGAAGCGGCCAGGAGGAAGGCTAAGGGAAAGTGGCACAGCTGGGAGGGGATCCCGCCGTGGGCATCTGTCCAGAGCTTTCCACCTTGGTGCCCTTTCACCTCATGAGATGGTGATTTTACAGTCAGGGTGGGCATCTGGGAGGGACAGGAGAGGGGTTTCAGTAAGACCTGCTTCACAGCCCACTTTGATGACAGAAATCACCCGACCTGAGTGGAGGGCAGTGGGGCACAAGTGTGGTCCCAGCTAAGCAGGAGGCTGAAGCAAGAAGATGGCTTGAGCTCAGATAGGGAGAGCCAGACAGCAAAACAGTGAGGCCCTATGTTAAAAAGAGAAAAAAAAAAAAAATCACCCCAACCTATCTGACCTGTGAAAAGCTTCGAGGTGAATGTCGAAAAAGCATTCGGAGTGGTGGTCTTGCGGCGGTGGGATTCTGGATGGCCTGTACACCTCTTTGCTCTCTTTCTGTGAATTTTGGCAGGTTACTTTAGCATCAGAAAACTGAAGTGAAGCACTGTTCCCAAGCAGACTAACAAACTGCTCTCTGGAACCTAAACTGGCAACCTGTCCCTGGCTCCTTGCACCTCTTTCTTGTACTAACCCAAACCTGTCATTAAGAGCATCTAAGTCCTCTCTCCTTTCATGGGTCCCCCACTTGTGCCTTGTGCCATGCAGGGGGTATTGTGTAAGACTTGAACTGCTAACCTTTTCATCGTGGTGCTCCATTTCCTTAAAGAAAGGGCTTCAGTGGTAGGATTAGCCCTACTCTACCTCTAGCTCTGGGCAAGTTCCTTTCACTGCCTGTGTGTCACTTTGTCGGTGGTCAAACAGGATGTTAGTGACACCTGCATCCCAGGGACAGTGAGGGACCCAGCAACTTAGGCCCCTGGGACTCAGAGAAAGGCACAGAGAGGTGTGACACCAGGGAATGGCATGGCAGATCTGCAGGGCCCTCCTGTCCTGTCTGTCCCCTCAGGACAGTGACCCTTTGTGCAGGGGCCTTCCTGGGTCTCCTTGCCTAAGGGCTTTCCCTGCACCCCCACCCCCAGCAGACCAGAAGTGTCCCCACAGTTGGCTCTCTACAAAGATGGACAGGAGTTGGTGAGTGTGCACCTAGCCTCCTCAGTCCTCACGACTTTTGGCTCTCGTAAAGTCCTGATGCATGATAACTCACAAAGCAAACGTGCAGCCACATGAAGTACTCTAAGGTGGCACTGCATCACCATTGGTGGGACTTGTGAGGCACATTCCCTTCAGTGTCCCCCTTGCCCACAGGGTGACTTGTTCCATGACCTGGTTGGTGTCTGGGACCTGGTTGCCCCATGGTTACCTGCTCCTGTACTGACCTGCCCTTTCTGACCTCTTCCCACTCCCTCACCATGGTCCTGGGATCATCTCCCAAAGAAGTCACTTGTACCCAATGCTTGTCACAGCTAACGGTTTCTGGTGAAGCTGAAATTCAGGCAGTTGCTGAGGACAGCCTTTTTCAAAGCAAGGTGTTGAGATGAGGTCTGAGTGTGGGGACGAAGCTGCTGTGCAAGTGTCCACGTGGAGGGAGCCATGGAGTTGCTGACCCTCAGCAGTGTTGAGTGTGTGCACAAGAGAAAGAAGCCTGCTGTGCTGGGACAGTGAGTGGGGAGGGGCGGATAGTGAGGGAGAGACGGCGGGAGCCAGGTCCTCGGGGCTCCCCGTCCTGTGGGGTGTTTGTGTCGGCTGGCATGAGAGGTCTCTCTTCCTCTTTCCTTGTCACCACCCCACTGCCTCCTGACACATCACACTCCCTCATGGGAGGTTCAGTTGTGAAACCCACTTCATGTGGCCGTTGCAGCCCTAGGACAGGTGTCTACGAAGATCAAGCAGTGAAAAGACCAAATCCTGTCCTCTTGAGCTCCAGGAAACGCCAGGTGGGAATCGCCTGGGTCCAGCTCTGACGTCTGTCGGTGCTGGCTGGTCACGGAAGCACAGCTCCTGTTGCCCAAGCTCCTGGCCTGAAGCTCCGCTGAGGGAGCGGCATGGGGAGGCTGGTGCAGCTGCAGAGTGGGCCCTGGGAGCTGAGCGCCTCCTGCCAGGCCCCTCAGCAGCACCTGCAGCAGTCCACAGTCCACGGGCAGTCCACAGGTCTCTCCAGCCACCAGGGGACAGGGAGTCAGTGTTGAAAATGAGCCTGTCTAAGGCAGGGCGGGCTGTGACTCCACCCATGAATAATATTTGTCTTTGCTACTGTATGTGAAATGGGCCTTCTATGGACTATTTGTTGTGTATACTTACGGGAAAATTAAAGAGTTTTGCTGGATTAAAATTACTTAAATTCATAGAAACAGTTTCTGAAAAATGTGGGGAACAAAAAAAGCAAAATGGTTCCTAGGTGCTGGGGAGGGGATGGAGAGCTATTTAATAGATTCAAAGTTTCAAATTTACAGCATGAAAAAGTCTCAGAGACTGGTTGTACAATAGCGTGAATACATTTAATACTACTGAGCTGTACTCTTTATTTTTTAATTAAGTTTTTATTTTAAAAATATTTTTAGTTGTCAATGAACACAGTACCTCTTATTTTATTTATTTATTTATTTTTTATGTGGTGCTGAGGATGGAACCCAGTGCCTCACACATGCTAGCAAGCGCTCTACCACTGAGCCACACCCCAGCCCCTGAGCTATAGTTTTAAAGTATAGCAATGGCAAAGTAGCAGGATATAAAATTAACGCTAAAATCAGTTGCATTCCCATGTGCCAATGATGAAGAAGCTGAACGAGAAAGTAGGAAAACTGTCCCACTCACAGTAGCCTCAACAAATAAAATACTTGGGAATCGATCTAACAGAAGAGGTGAAAGACCTCTATAATGAAAACTACAGAACACTGAAAAAGGAATTAAAGAAGAACTTAGAAGATGGAAAGACTTCCCATGTTCTTGGATAGGCAGAATTAATATTGTCAAAATGACCATACTACCAAAAGTGCTATGCAGATTTAATGCAATTCCTATTAAAATTCCAATGTCATTCCTCATAGAAAGAGAAAAAGAAGTCATGAAATTTATTTGGAAAAAGAAGCAGCCCAGAATAGCCAAAGCAATCCTCAGTGAGAAAAGTGAAGCAACAGCCATCACAATACCAGATCTTAAATTATGCTACAGAGCTATTGGAACAAAAATGACATGGTATTGGCTCGAAAATAGGCATGAAGACCAATGGTGCAGAATAGAGGACACTGAGATAAACCCATATGAATACAGGTATCTCATACTAGACAAAGGCACCATAAACATACATTGGAGAAAAGATAGCCTCTTTAACAAATGGTTCTGGGAAACCTAGAAATCCATATGTAGCAGAATGAAATTGAACCCCAGTCTCTCACTCTGCACAGAAGTCATCTCAAAGTGGATCAAGGATCTAGGCATTAGACCAGAGACCCTGTGCCTACTAGAAGAAAATGTAGGCCCAATTCTTCGTCATGTTGGCTTAAGAACCGACTTCCTTAATAAGACCTTAAAGTACAAGAAGTAAAATCAAGAATCAATAAATAGGATGGTATCAAACTAAAAAGCTGCTTCACAGCAAAGAAACAATCATGAACATGAAGAGAGAGCTTACAGAATGGGAGAAAATCTTTGCCACCTGCACTTCATATAGAGTATAATCTCCAGGATATATAAAGAACTGAAAAAACATAATACCAAACACCCCAATCAATAAATAGGCAAAGGAACTGAACAAGCACCTCACAGAAGAAGAGATACAAATGGTCAACATCTCTAGCAATTAGAGAAATGCAAATTAAAACTACACTGAGATTTCATCTCCAGTTGAATGGCAATTATCAAGAATACAAGTAATAATAAATGTTGGCGAGAATGTGGTGGAAAAGGTACACTCATACATTGCTGGTGGGACTGCAAATTGGTGCAACCACCCTGGAAAGCTGTATGGAGATTTCTCAGAAAACTTGGAATGGAACCACTGTTTGACCCACTTATTCCACTCCTCAGTATATACCAAAAGTATTTAGTATCAGCATACCACAGTGTTGCCACTACATCTACGTTTATAGCACCTCAATTCCCAATAGCTAAGCTATGGAACCAACCTAGGTGCCCTTCAACAGATGAATGGGTAAAGAAAATGTGGTATATATAAAAATGGAATATTACTCACCCATAAAGAATAATGATAGAACTGGAAAAAATCATGCTAAGTGAAATAAGCCAGTCCCAAAAAACTAAAGGCCAAATGTTCTCTCTGATATGTGGGTGGTAACATACAATGGGGGTCGGGGGAATAGAAGTTCATTGGATTAGTCAAAGGGGAATGAAGGGAAGGGAAGGGAGATGGGAATAGGAAAGACAGCAGCATGAACTGGATATAACTTTTCTATTTTTGTATATGAATACAAAACCAGTTAATCTCCACATCATGTACTATCACAAGAATGGGGTCCTAATTAGAATAAGTTAAACTCCACATATGAATAGTATGTCAAAATACACTCTATTGCCATCTATATTTAAAAAAACAAAAAAGTGAAAAAGTGTAGCAATGGTATAATTTGTGTACTGTACCACAAATTTATTGAAAAAAAAAAAAAAAAAAAAGAAAGAAAAATAGACACCTCCCAAAAAATACTCAGACAAAAATTTGGCCATCAAGCATTAACTGCTACAGTTTGGAACCACTGCAACCTAACCTGAGCTGCTGGACCTTTCAAATGACAGCTACTATGCCCTCTGGCAATGGGAACCAGCACAACCAAAGCCCACGCAGGGGACAAAGAGTGTGTGTCCTTCTCCCGTGATCGCCAAGCCATGGCAGTCTGAGAGGTAGGCTGGCAGATAAACTCAGAGTACCTAGCTGCTCCAGTCGCACAGGCCATGCAGATCCCGTCTTTCACCCCCATGGCTGCTCTGACGTCCTCCATCTGCACTCACAGACCAGGGCTCTTCCTGTGCCCTGGGACTGGGTTTGACTGCTGAGGCTTGTTAAGCAGCAGCTAGTCATCTTCCTGGTCATGAGGAGTCCTCTGGTTTGGGATCTCACAATGTTCAGATGGCCACCTTTCTTGCTTGTTGACAAACTGGGCCTCACTGGGTTGGCCTCTTCTCCTAGCAGAGCAGTTGCATGATTGAAACTGGGCTTTGCAGACTTGTGGAGTTTGGACAATCCATGTGCCTGTGCTAGATCTGAAAACTGTTTGGTTAAGGGTGAGCTCCAGGCCATAAGCTCCTGACCTGACTTCTGACTCAGCACCTTCTGAGCAGTTGATTGTGGAAAGAGCTTGAGGAGTTGACAGACTGCACACCCCATGACACACTCCCACCCTTGCTGTGATTCATGGCTGGCCTGCTCCCCTGTTCCTGGGAGTGGTGGAGCTGATATGATCTCTACAAAACCCACGTGTTAGAGTCATTAGGAGGAATGCTCTGGATGCGAGGGAAATGTTCGCTGTCAAATCCTCTGCAAAGTCATGCAGTGTAAATTTAGGCCCTCGATTTGAATCATGGCTATTCGACTTTTGACACATTGCTTATTCTTTCCTATTAGTTTCTTTGGCTGCACAATGAGGATAATGCCATGTGAGGGTTAAACAGACCTTAGGTAGACTGACACAGTGCTTGGCACAGGGCAGGAGCCCCATAGGATATGTGAGTTCCCAGTTAAGGTTCTTTGGACATAAGTTGTCACCTTTGTGTACATAGTATTTTAGTCCTAAAATAGTTTGGATCCTTAATATATAATTCTGTGCGGTAGGTTAAAGTTCTCTCTACACCCTTGCTTATGTCATCAATTTACTCAGCAAACTTTTCCAGAGCCAAGGTAACCTTCAGGGCAGCCAAGTCCAGATGGGCCTGGAGGAATGTCACTGTTTCTCCTCCAAGCAGCTGTGAGTTGAGCTGGTTGCAGGGCACAGCTCGTGGCTTCTCCTGGACAACAGGAGACAACAGGAGTGAAGGGGCCCAGCCCTCACCACAGAATATTCTCCCAATTGTAGCATCTCTGACTGACACTTTAGACTCCTCCATTCCCGTGTCACATGATTGCCCAACCCCTCACTGCATACATGAACAGACAGAGGTTCTCTGTGGATACAGCTGAAGGGTTATGTAAGAGGGTATCGGCAAAGACTTGGACTTAGAGCAAGTGGGGTGCAGTTCAGGTGTTGATTTTGCCTCCAGTGTGAGGTCAGCCTTTCGGCAAATAACACATTCTTGGATTCTCAGTTTCCTCATTCTTTGAAAGGGGAATATTATGCTAATTAAAAGGAGACAATGGTGCTAAATTGGATTGGAATAGGATGGTCATTTTCCTAATCTATGACTACACCTGTCTGAGCCTGTGAAAAAGGAGACAAAGAGGGGTCAAGGGGATGCATCCATATGGTGCTCACGTGGTCAACTCAGGGAGCTTCTCCAGAGTGTTTGGGGATGGCTGCCTAAGTGTGAGTCCAGCCACACATAGTCAGGTGCTCCAAGCTGATGAGCTGAGATCCAACTTACTTACCAAAGGACTAAGGGGTCTGAAATTTTCTTTTAACCCTCTTCTCTGCTGCCCCCAGACTCCTAGTGGAAACAAAGGGCTTTAAGCAGTCAAAAGCTCCCCTGATGGCCCTGGGGCTGGGCTGGGGCTGAGCATGGACAGAAGCAGCTGCTCTGAGGGAAGGCGCACCCCTGCACACAGAAAGTGTCACACAGCAGGGACATGAAAACTGAGGGGCAATCTTCACATGGGTGGAGTTTGTCATTCAATCTTGGTTTTTGATGACCCGACTTGTTTTTATATATGTATTTTTGAGACGGTCACAGGAAATGAAGAATTGCTATTACAAATTGAAGGGCGATGGAATTAAATTAGAATCTGAAGTTGTTCTTTTCACTCTAAAAGGGTCCTCAAAGTGCGTGTGGTAGGGGGTGGGATGAGATGCCAGGCTGATGTATGGTCACGTCTCCATGAGGAAATCCCATCGTGATCAGGGGCTTCTCTGGGGCCTCTGACCCCTTGGGTTGAGGAGAGTCCTTGGGTAGTGAAAGTATAAGGAAGACTCCTCAGGGTGCTGAACCCAGGGACCCCACTCTGGGAGGCAGAGGTGGGTGCAGCATGAAGAACCAGCCCTGGGAGGTGGGGATTTGGAGTTCGGTGTGTGGTCAGGGAGGCCTCTGAAAGGGCAGCGGGAGCAGGGCCTTCTCCTTGTTGGTGCTGAAGCAGACATGAGCTTACAAACAGGAAAGGTGACTTGAATGTGCTTCTTCCGAAGAAGACAGAAGGGAACCCACTCCCGAGCCTACGGAGTGCCCAGCCTGGAGGGGAAACGGGTTTCTCAGTGTGTGTTTATGGCCAGGAGGGAGATTACCGTTTCCGTTGGGACGGGAACGGGACACCCTGTTAGGCCAAAAGAATTCTCGGCTGCTCACGTGAGGCTCACACCACTACCTGGACAAATGAAGGATCATTCTGGACCTTACGAAATCCCCCCCAAAGCTCAGTTAGGGCCTTTGAGAATAAGCTCGCAGGGGAGGGGATTACTGAGGCCCTGCTTGGATTAGAAAGTGCTGATCCACAGGACTTAGCATCTACTGTTGACAGTCGCATTCCCCCCGTCTTTCACAAAGCATCCATTCAGTCCTCTTCCCCAGGGACCACAAGGACAGCGATGTGTGCCTAGTAACCCCTGATATATGGACGACTTGTGTTTCCTTGGGTTCCACCTTCTTCCCAGAAGGTGCTGTTAATTCCAGCAGCCCCACCTAGCCACGATTCCGGAGGACCAATTCACACGTGTGTGAGAGCCACTGCCTTCAGAACTGTAAGGTGCCCACTGGGTGCCGCCTGGAACCTCCCCTCGGTGGAGTCCAGTTACTGGCTTCCTGAGTCACGTGCCAATTCAGATGAAACTTGGCAAAAGCAAAGCTGTCCTTTCTTGGATGACGCTCCTCATTCTTGTTCCTCTATTAGTAGCTTTCCAAGCAAGAAGTACCTCCCTGATCTGACCTGCATATCCTCATACTGGCCAATCCTATCCCTCTTCCCCAGTCAGGAACCCTTGGAGCTGTTCTAATTTTCCATTGCTAATGCTCCCCACCCACTGCAGACACTGTAGCCACTGTGGGGCTCTCAGCTAATCAGCCTAGACCTCCCCTCCAGATGGTTCACTGCCCCCTCTTCCCTCTGCAGGCTTCACCCATGCTGTTCCTGCCTCAGAACCAAGTACGGAAAGGATCTAAGGCTAGAGTAACACAGGGGATTCTGAGGGTAGTTTTCTCAGGGCCTTCCCAGTCTTAGGTCATCAGACTGTTCTGCCTTCATTCCGAATGACTGAAGCTCCAGGAAGATTTGCCTAACCAGAAGCAGCCCATTTCCTTGTAAATTGAAAGTCCTTCCAAGTCAGCAGGGCAGTAGCATAGAAGAGTGTAGGCTTTCACAGATGTGGCCTCAGGCTAGTCACCTGAACATGGGCCTACAGTTTCTTCACATGGAACACGCGGAGGTAATATCTAGCTTGTCAGGGTGGTGGGTTAGAATGCTGATCCGTATGTACTGCTGGCTGAGCACTGGTCCAGACATGCACCATCCTCCCGGTCATAGCCACATATTAACCCTCCCTTTTTTGTGAAGTCCCTTGGTGAACTCTGCTGACCAGAATGTGCATCTCCTAGTACTGAGGTATCCGATGCTCCTTTGTTTAAGACTCCTTTTTTTGTTCTCACTCTCCAGTGCAGTATTTGGTAGGGAATTTACAAAACGAAGGAATGAATGCACTTTTACTCTGCATTCAAACAGGAATATTTCATAGTAGAATTTTACATTTGAAGGATATGAAAAATAACATTCCCGAAGACATCCCCCAGGGAAAAAGGAGGATTAGTGTGGCCTGGGAGGAGGGAGTAGGGAAGAAGGTACACATTCATCCCTTCCCAGTGACAATGGGTCCCGAAGGGAAGAGGCCAATACTGAACACCGACTTTTCACCCTCCCCCATTGCAGAGGCGTCCTGGAAGGAGGGAAGCTAGTCGTGAGGCTCTGGGTAACAATGGATCCCAGAGGAAGAAGATAAGCGGTAAGTGCCGAGCTCTGGGCTTTTATCCTTTCCCAGTAACACTGAGTCCCGAAGGGAAGGCGAACAAATAAACTCTGGGCTCTAAATTTTTATCCCAGTAACAATAAATTTCAAGCTTTTACAGCTGTTTTCCTGAGTTAGATTTTTCACCTGAACAACTAGTTTTCTGACAGCCCAATCTCATGGCCACAGTCATTAACGATTAAGTCACACTAAACATTCTGCTATGATTAACTCTCATTTTAACCTATAAAAACCCAGACCCCTCTGTAAGCCGGAACCATTTTCTATCCAGAACGTTACCCCTCTGATGCCTTACTCTGCTGCTGAATAAAAGGCATTGGTGATTCATGAAGTCTGCTTCCGTCCCGGTTGTTTATGCTTTCATTATGGTGTCAAAATCATTTTGCTTATTTTTGCTCACAACATTGTTAAGCATTGGGGAAGAAAACCACAGACATCTATACAGAAATGCTTGTCTATAGGAGGTGGTCAGTAAGGCAGTCAGTGGAGTGATCACCTGTTAGTAGTGGAACATGTGTTTGATCCTATTTCTTTCTCTCTCTCTTTTTTTTTTTTTTTTTTTTAGTGCTAGGAATTGAACCTAGGAGTTCTCTACCACTGAGCTACATCCTCAGCCTTTTTTATTTTGAGACAAGGACTTGCTAAGTTGCTTAAGACCTGGGTAAGTCACTGAGGCTGGCCACCAACTTTTGATCTTCCTACCTCACCCTTGTTGGGATTACAGTGGTCTGTAAGGCAGTGGAGTGAGCATCTATCTGGTAGTGGAACATGTTTTTTGATTCTTTTTGTTATTCTTGGGCAGGCTCATCAGACATACCATGGGGAGTCTGGTCACGAGTTTTGAGTCTGAAGTCACAGTGTTATTTTCAGATTCTGTTTCTGCAATGTACTCAGTGTGACCTTGGACCAGTTACTTAATCTCTCTTAGCCTTGGTTTTCTCATCTACAAAATGAAAATATTAATACATCATAGAAGCATTGAGACTTCAATAAAATAAAGCATTTAAACACTTGGTATAATGGTTAATTTGAATTGTCAACTTGATTGGATTAAGAGATGCCAATGATTAAGAGACTTCTGGGTGTGTTCATGAGGGTGTGTCTAGGAATGATTGGAATGAGGGATACTGAACTGAAGTGGAGACCCTTCCTAAGTGTGGGAATCACCACTCCATAGGATGGAATAAAACTTGAAAGAACAAGGAAGCAGGTGCAGAGGCAAGTTCGACTCTTCTTGAATGGGTTCTTGATTGCTGCTTCAATCATCTGAGGATATCGCACTCTTGTTTCTTCACTCTTCCATAGCAGACTCTGCCAATGATTCTCCAGGGAGGTTCCAGAAGCCTTGGTCTCAGACTAAGGTAGCACTGTTGATCTTTCATGTTCTGGGCTTCTGTGTCTTGGACTGTGCAGCTGCTAGTTCTTCCAGTTCTCCAGCTGCAGATGGCCATTGTGGACTATCCAGCTTCTGGTCATGTAAACCAATCTAATAAATCCCCTTTTTATAATCATACTTCCTGTTGATTCTATTCCTCTAAATAACCCTGGCTAATACACTTGGTATAGGTGAAAAGTAAGAATTCTCAAGAAATGACTGTTGTTTTCAATTTGTACGAACACCCTCTGATTTGGCTATTTGTTTTAGAGAAATCTTCTCAAGTTCAAGGACTCTCTCTGGTGGTCTCAATCCTTTATCAAGAAATTGCTCCGAGTTCAGCACTGACCCTGTGAGGTTTAGCAATAGAGAAACAGAAGATCCCTCCTGCCCCTGAAGAGCTACAACCTCAAGGGGAAACAAAGAGTGTCTATTTACAAAACAATGTGGTTGCAGTCAAGAGAAAGTAATCACTGGTCCTCAGGGTCCAAAACATAGTGTCTACTGTGGGGTGGAGGTGGACCAGAGAAGGCCTTGAGGCTTGAGACAAGATTATCAGACCAGTAATGGGGAACAAAGTTGAGACAGAAGTGATTACTAGTGTGAAGCCACTGCATGATTTCTCAAGCCTTATTCCTTGAAGGTTCTAGGGCCCAGCCTTCCTACTGCCCCAATTGATAGATTTCTTAAAGAATGAACTGAGTTGGCATGGGAGCCAGACTACTTAGACCTCCTAGGAACTCTGAAACTTCCATCTAGCAAGAAGTGATAATTTAAGGGGAAATGAAAATATGGGGAGGGATGCTAATGTACTCTATGTATCTGTTAGGTAGAATTCAGAGAGATTTCAGCACTTCTGTGGCAGCTGTAGCCATAGGCTAGAGTTCTATAGGTGAGGGGAGAAGAGTGGTAGAGGAGAATATAGTCTGTTTAACTGTACTGTGAAATCCATGGGTCTGTTTCACAGATACTTTGTTAGTGACAGAGTAAATCTGAATTGCAAAGTTGGTTCTATTATCCTTCTATACTTTAGATCAGAGGTTCTTTAAGCAACAGATTCAATGTTACTAGGAATTTCCCTGGGCTAAGGAGTCAGAAAGGAAAGCAAAGCACTGTGGGCTGAAACTGGTCCTGTAAAGCAGGTTTGCCAGTCCCCAGAGGATTGTACTCTCCATACTCGGCTGCCTGGGAGTTGCCTGCCACTATGAAATAGCCATATATTTCAACAATAGTTTCCCATATTGCACTACATTCCCCCAAGTGACCCATCTGAGGGAATCAGGACTGCGGGTCTAATAGCCCATGATACTGGGCTCCTTGCACTAAATACCTGCCATCAGCCCACAACCAGTTTCCCCTGGAATGAAGATCATGGAAGTCTATCAGTTAAGCTGTTTAATATGTTCGAGAGAGTGTCAGTGCATCTGAAAGGAAGTTGGATGTTGGCCACGATTAAGTTCAGTAAGTACTTTATTCATGAGTTAGGATGTACAGAATTCAAGCAGAACTAATGTAGGTCTCATGTATAAGAGTGAAAATTTAAATAAGTAGCTCCTCTTATTGTTTAAGACATTTCCATCTCAATCATTTATACTATATTAACTTTGGCCCTTCTTAAATTATTATTATTTTTTGGAGTGAAATTTTAAAGAAAGTTTCCCCTAATACCCAAGTAACCATGTTATAAAGACAGTGAAATACAAAAATGCAACAAATACTAATATACTGTGATTAACAGCTCAGTTCATTAGCTGTTTTAATAAAGTAAAGCTTTATAGTGAAAATAACACACTAGAAATACTCTTTATGATATGCTTACAAAATGACAGAAATGGGTGAAGACTCTCCAGGTACAATAATACAATGAGTGAGTAAAGCTGAGCATGAAGGAGTAAGGCTGACTGTTTAACGCCTGATTAGCTGCTGCTGCTTTTTTTCCTGTTTTGTGATGGAGGGGCTGAACCCAGGGCCTCAGGCATGCTGCAGGCAAGGGCTCCACCACTGACATATATCCTCAGCCCCAGATTAGTTTCATAACAGCAGGAAGATCCTAGTTTGAAATTGTGTCATGACAGTTTCTAAGCATCACTGATCTTCAGTTTCAAAATGCGAAAATTCCACTTTATCAGCTGTTATAAAGCTTCAGAGAGGAATTCCTTTGGGCACGGTGATATTTACTCCAGTACCTCCTTCCCTTTTGGATGCCTCTTCATTCTTGAGTAGGGACTTATTGAGTCATCCATCACAAAATCATACAGAACTCTCACCCAGGAGTTGTAGTGGGGGAGGTTGTCGTAGTACTCAGCTGCTATTTTCCTCACCTAGAAGGGAAAAAAAGGCAGCGAGATGAATGGTGAGTGTTACTGGGGCCTATGGAGAATGACTGGTGAATGTCGGACCCAAACGGAAAAGGACAAAATGCCAAATCCCCCAAGGGGAAGTAACTTTGATCCTAGCCCTTCCAAACTTCCAAAAATTCCTTCCTAAATAAGAATGATCTACAGTAAACCCACAAGTATAAATAAACCTTGATTATAATCCATAGTGAATTTATGTCAAAGCCAGTAGTGATCAGTTTTACAGCTAGGACAGAAAGATACCATCTTTCCAACAGTGTAAAATGACTGCCATTTTAGACCCTGAATAAACACTACAGTTGAGAGACTCTTGAAGTCTGAAATCATACTGGAAGATTATGATCATAATTAAAACAAGTTGATAATGTGTAAATATTTCAAAGACATGAAGTGGAAAATCAACAAATTCTTTAATGCTGAGAGTTAGAAAATGAAGGAATCTGCATGTATAGAATTCAAACGTTGCCAATAAATGTAAGAACCCAGAAACCACTCTGGACTCAGGAATTCACATAAGGGAGTTTATTAAGCACAGACAGAGTTCTCCCTGAAGGGTAAGAGAGAAAATGAGAGGAAAAGAGAAAGGGCGCGTGCGTAGGAGAGGGAAATGGAGGAGACAGCATGAAAGTGAGGAGAAGAGAGAGAGAAAGTGAGGAGAGGAGAGAGAAAGCATGAATGTGAGGAGAGGAAGAAGACAGAAAATGGCGGAGAGCTATCCTTAAGCAGTCATATTCCCCCGGTCTAACAGGGGACCAATAACGGAGAAGGACACTTGCAGCTGACTGATGAACCAGTAGTTAGCTAGGATGTTCACAGACTGACAAGAAGTCGGAAGGCAGGGAAATGGCTGCAGTGGAAAGGGTTGGGGAGCAACTTTATATTACAATAAATCCCTGATGTTTCTGTACTTCACAAAGTTGTGAGAAGATAGGAAAATACACAAAATGTTTTGTGAACAGCAGTTGTTCAGGAAAAATAAGTAAAAAATGAACTTAAAAATGAATATATTAAAGACACTGTGATAAAAATGTTCCACAATTTGTAAGAGATGTTTGCACAACTCTGAGATGCTAGAAACCACTGAATTATAGACTATTAATGGGTGGATCACACCTGAGTTATAATTCAATATACCTGTTAGGAATCCACTTTATTATTGTATATCTATTAATGATGTAATAGCTATATACAATGTGACTACTATAATTTAACTATGCAATAAACACAGGGTAGTTACTGAGAAAACAAAGCAAGATGCTCCTTGAAACACCACTGGAGTGGCAGAACTAGCAACTTTAGGGCTATTTGTTATGAACTAACAAAGGAATAAGACACCATGGAAGAGAGGGGAGAGTGAATTGTCACTGAAGTTCCATGGGCCTTAAGCCTAGTGATGTGTGAATGAACTAAGTTTTCAGTATTGGAAATGTTCCAGAAAATTACAAGTAAAAGTATGTGGTTTATGATGGAAAAAATTGTTTTGTTTTACAGGGTTACTGGCCTTCTCTTTAAACCATATCTCCTGCAGAAATGATAAAAATGCACTTCCCCAGTGACAAAGGAGGCAAAAAAAAGTTGTATTCTCTCTTCAGGGCAAAATGACACCCAGCACCTGGGAGCTGGCATCATCACTTCAGACAGTAGTGTGCTGTTTTTTTCCCATTTTTATTCTGAAAATGTCACACCTACTGAAAAGTTTAAAGAATACTACAATGAATTCATATGCCCTTAACCATTTTACTAATGATTAACCCTGTGACATGCTTTCTCTCTACATATACTATATCATTTATAATAAGCATGCATACTTTTTCTCTTTTCTAAATCTTTTGAAGGTAAGTTGCAGACATTAGGTGACATCTTACCTCTAAGAGTTTTCCCCTAAGTATCCCCAATGGACATTCTCCTACAAAAGCACAATATCATTACAGTAAAAATACAATATACTAAGTCTGTTGTCCAGGGAAAGAGATAGTCCCTGCCTGGGGAAATTTATGGTATTAGAAACTGCTGTCCATTAATTTTGCAGATCAATTATATCAATTATGCAGAATACCTGTATTTTTTTTTTTTTTTTTTTTTTTTTTTTTGGTACTGGGGATTGAATGCAGAGGCTCTCAACCACTGAGCCACATCCCCAGCCCTTTTTTAATATTTTATTTAGAGAAAAGATCTTGCTGATTTGCTTAGGCCTCACTAAGTTGCTGAGACTGGCTTTGAACTCACCATCCACATGCCTTAGCCTCCTGAGTCTCTGGGATTACAGTTGCATGCCACTGTACCCTGCAGATATCTGTACTTTATCATAAACCAATATATAAGTTTTAGCAAAGCACATAGGGTTGATAGTGATGAAGGTTTCATGAACTGGTGTCTACTTTGCACAGTATTTCTGAATTAGTTTACTAGATAACAGATTTTATATATCCCTCAACACTTTTGAACCCGAAGTGTAACCATGAAGCTTAAGGGTCCATGAGAGTGAAGCCTTTGTTAAATTAGGTTGGCAGACACAGGATTCATGTTCTTGTTTTTATTTTTTATTTATTTATTTATTTATTTATTTTATTTATTTATTTTTTTTGTGTAGTGAGGATTGAAATCCAGGACCTCACACATACAAGGCAAGTGCTCTACCACTGAGCTACACACTAGCCCAATTCCCTTTTTTTTCTTTTTTGTTGACAGGTAGTTTAGATTGACAAAATATACTAGATTCTTTAAAATGAGTGAGTCAAAACTAATTTTATTATATAGCCATCAGAAATCAGAATATGTATCAAACCCTTTACTTACCAGTGGGAGGTTTTTTCCAGGAACATTGGGGAAGTCGATGTTCATTGTGGTAACCCACATTGAAGATGAGTAAATTCAGAGGCCCATAATACGAGTAAGTTTCATGCCCCTTTAAGAACATGTAATGTTCAGCTATGAAGTGTCCAGACCAAGTGTGCAAACCCAGACCAAGCAGGGATGCTGCCAACATGTAGACTAAAGATTTAATTCCCAAAAAGTAGTAAACTATGATGTCAAAAGTGATCTGGGCCACAGGTAAGAAATTGGTTTGGGGTCGATGGGCAGAGGTCGAAAAGCATAAAAGAGAGGTTGAAGAATAACCCATATAAACTTTCTGAAAGTGGTACAGAAGAACCAGCTCTCAAAGTCAGTAGGAATATCCACATCGATGCCGTCAGCTCCAAGATAGCGATGTTGATCCATGTGATACCTCTTAAAGGAAATCAAATATGGAACCCCAATAGGAAGATTGGCAAACATTTCAAACCAGCGATTCCACAGGGCCTTGTGGTGGCCAAAGGCAAAATTGTGGGAAATCTCATGAATAGCCAGAGTCATTGAGTGGTTAATACAGCTGCCAAAGACGTAGGCCCAAAATATGACCCATTTCCAGTCCAAGTCTTTTACTAAGTAAAATGCAACCAACTGGGTGATAACCATCATAATTATAATCCATATCAAGTTGGAATCGGGTTTCATCAAGGATTTTATCTCTGGATATTTTGCTGTAAGGAAAAGAAAATCAGGAATGGAGAAAAGTACCTAGTTACTACTCAGCAACTATAATTAACACATTAACTAGACTTTCATCTCCAATCATAATATTCCCACTTTTAGAGACTTTACCAAATATTTATCTACTACAGGGAAGGAGTGTATTCTGATAGTAAAGTTTATAAAATACTATGACACAATTTAATATTCATGTAAGAAAAATTAGCCCCAAAATATAGAAGTGCCATATTCTTTTGTGTTAAATGTTTTATCTATGTTTAGATAGATCTTCAGCATCTTTACCTTAAAATGATTAGATCAACACATTTGACAAAGGCTAGAACACAATATACATTCTGTAGGTATTTTAAAACCACGAAACTTATATTCACAGTTCCTCAGACAAATCACTCCCAGTGAGTCTGGAGTGAATTTTCAAAGTGGTAACAGTATATAAAAGTCAGTAGTACAAGGAAGTCAATATAATGAAATGGAGAGAAAGAATAATCTTTTCAACAAATGATGCTGGAACAACTGGTTATCAACATACAGGAGAAAGAAGCAGGATGCCTTCCTTAGACCATATGCAACAATTACTCAAAATGTATTGTAGACCTCAATATAAGAAAGCTATAAATCTCTAAATAAAACATTGAAGCTACATCATCATGGCCTTCAGAGTATCTTTCATACTATATGAAAAGCACAAGTGATGAAATAAAAAAGTAGATAAATTAAAGTGTATCCAAATCTCTTCTGTTACAAGTGATACCATCAAATAAGTGAAGATCAGGTATCAGGTAATATGATACCTCCAACAGAATGCAGTTTTCTAGCAACAGATTCCAAGGAAATCAATAAGGATGAAATCTCTGGTGAAGAATTTTAAAGAATGGGGCTAGGTGGGGGCAGCATGTGGTACACACCTGTAATCTCAGTTACTCCGAAGGCTGAGATCTTAGCCTGTTGTGGACATATAAACAAAATCATACCAAAGGTAGTCTAAGGTTCATCCATGTTCTAGTATGTGTATTCCAAGTTCAAGTCCAGCTGGGGGGACTTAGCAAGGCTCTATCTCAAAACTTAAAATATAAAGGACTGCGAATGTAGCTCAGTGGTAGAGCATCCCTGGGTTCAATCCCCAGTCCCCCCTAACCCACACACGCACCCCCAAAACTGAAAATACAATCCATAGAATGAGATAATATATTTGAATGATCATCTATCTCACAAGGTAATTGTCCAGAATATATAAGGTAGTCTTAAAATTTTATAATTAATAAATATGATTTAAAAATGGACAGAGTCCAAATGGACATTTCTCCAGAAAAGCAATATAAATGGTTCATAATCACATGAAAGATACTTATCATCATTAGTCATCAGGAAAACAGAAATTGAAACCACAGATTCAATTTCACACCCATTAGAATGGCTATAATAAAAAAAAAGACAGGCAATGACAAGGATGTGGAGAAACTGGAAACTTCATAATTGCTGGCAGAAATGTAAAATGGTGCAGCTGGATTGGGGTTAAAGGTCAGTAGAGAGCACTTCTCTAGCATGCGTAGGCCTTGGGTTTGATCCTGCACCACAAAAAAAAATTTTTAAATTAAAAGTGCAGCTCTTTTGGAATACATTTGGCAGTACCTTAAAATGTTAAGCATAGAATGATCAATTACTCAGCAATTCCACTCCTAGATACCTACCCTAGAGAAATAAGAACATACATCCATTCAGTACTTTACACATGAATGTTCACAGTAGCCCAAAAGTGTAAACAACCCAAATGTAGATCAGCTGAAGAACAAGTGAAATGTGTACAAGCCACGCAAAAGAATATATTACTTGACCACAAAAAGGAATTACATTCTGACACATACCTTAGACTACATATGGTATGATTTTGTTTGTATGTCCCCAACAGGCAAATCCATAGAGATGGAAAGTAGATTCGTTGTTGCCTAAGACCAGCAAGCGGTAGTAGAGGGATAGGAGAACTGCTATTGGATTCAGAATATTTTTTAAGCTAATAAAATGTTCTAGAATTCAATGGAAGAACATTAAAATGCAAACCAATTGTTTAAGAACACATTTTGGCCAGGTGCTGTGGTGCATGCCTGAAATCTCGCCTGCTTTGAAGACTGAGACAGGAGGATCACTTCAGCCCAGGAGTTCAGGGACAACCTGAGCAAAATAGAGAAAACCTGCCTCCTATGAAAGTATATAAAGGGAGGAAAAGGGGACATACTGGGAACTGAATTAGAGCAAATTATATTCCATGCTTTTATAAGTATGTCAAAATAAATCCTAATGTTATGTATAACTAAAATGAATCAACAAAAAGAAGGAAAAAGTATAAATAAAATTAAATGGTGGTGATACTTTTAAAATTCTGTGAGTACACTAAAAAACAGCACATAGTTTAGGTGAATTTTATGATATGTGATATATCTCAATAAGGCTGTTAAAAACACACCATTTCTCTGCGAAAGTGTAGTAAGGGAAGTATTTCTTGTGATTCATTCTTTTTAGGGGTTGGGGGGTTACTGGGGAATTGAACTCAGGGTCTCACTCATGGAAGGCAAGCACTCTACCCCTGAGTCACATCACCAGCACTCTTATGATTTATTCTTATTTTATTCACTAATAATTGACTAGTCCCTAGCCCTCATTAATATCAAACAGATGCCCTTTGAGTAGTATTTCCCTTCCCATCCTAGTTTACTGCTGACATTTATAGCCATTGCAAAATACAATGAACTTTCAGTCTTTTGAAAGCACTGTAGCTCAGTATTTTCAAATGATACAAGCATATACTGATACCTGAGAGATCAAGTCAAGTGTGCATCCCTTGAGAAAATGACTCACCTTTTGCCAGCTTCTCAGTCAGTATTTATTGAGTCCTACACTCTGTGAGGCACTGTGTGGTATAATTAAGGAGTATAATTAAGTTTATTCATTTACAAAATGTTCTTGAGTGTCTTTTAAGTGACATCTCCTATCTTGAGCAAAAATGAGACGATCTTCATGAGAAATCAAGTATGAAACTATTACAGAACAATAAGAGGAAGTATTTAACCATATTCTAAATAGTGTCATGTAGATTTTAACAAAAAACTGGTAATTACCTATGCATGGGCGAGAAATGTAATGAGGAGAAACAAAAGCACAAAGCAGGAAAGATATACTGAAACATTCTTACAACCTAAGAGTTAATTAGGCACACACAAATTAAAACAAAATTCCAAGTATTACCCTGATGATTCTGAGTGGTAGTTTTGATATTTTATTGAAAAAAAATAAGTTAAAGCTCATACACACACACACACACACACACACACACACACACATATACACACACACAACTCTTTCTACAGCTGCCTATTTCACTGAACATAATCCTCCCATTCCATCAATTTTATGCAAATGACATAATTTCTTTCTTCCTTATGGCTGAGTAATACTCTAATGTGCAGATACTCCACATTTTCTTTATTCATTCATCTGTTGATGGGAACCTAAACTAATTCCATATCTTAGCTATTGTGAATAATGTCACAATAAGCATGGTCTCTTTGGTATGCTGACTTCATTTCCTTTGGATATACTCCCAGAAGTGAGATAGCTGGATCACATGACAGATCCAGTTTTAGTTTTTTGAGGCACCTCCATGCTGTTCTCTATAATAGCTGTACTAATTTACAATCCCAACTACAATGTATAAGGGTTCTTTTTCTCCACATCCTTGCCAGCATTTTTTAACATAGTAGCACTTTTTAATAATAGCAAGTGTTATAGGTAAGATGGTGCCTCATTGTAGGGTTTTTTCCTTTCTGATCTTTCCACTTTTTAAAATTTGTGCATTATTGTACATAATGATGGGACTTGATGTTATATATTCATACATGCACTTATTGTAGTTTTGGTTTGATTTTTCCTGATGGTTAAGGATATCAAGCATTTTTTCCATATATTTGTCAGTCATTCATATTTGTTCTTTTGAGAAGTGTTTCTTCAGATAATTTACCTATTTTTCAATTGTATTACTTATTTTGTTGTTTTAAGTTTTTTGAGTTCTCCATATATTCAGGATATTAATCCTCTATCAAATGAATAGTTGGCAAATATTTTCTTCCATTGTGTAGGTTGTCTCTTCACTTTGTTGATTATTTCCATTGCTGTGCAAAAGCTTTTTAGTTTGATATAACTCCATTCGTTGAATTTTTGCTTTCATTTCCTGTGCTTTTGGGGTGATGGGATTGCATTGAATCTGTAGATAGCTTTGGGTAGTATGGACATTTGACAATATTAATTCTTCTAATTTATGAACGTGGGAAGTCTTTCCTTTTTTGGTATCTTCAATTTCTTTCATCAGTGTTTTGCAGTTTTCATTATTGAGGTCTTTTATGTCCTTGGTTAAGTTCATTACTAAGTAACTTTTTATAGCTATGTGAATGGAATTGATTTCCTATTTTCTCTTAACAAATCCATTATTGATATATTAAAAAGTTACTGATTTTTCTTGTTATGTTGCTTAAGTTGTTCTTTTTTTTTTCTTTTCCTTTGGGAAGGGTGATCAGGGATTGAACCACTGAGCCACAGCCCCCTTTTTTTTAAAATTTATTTTTACTGTAAACAAATGGGATACATGATGTTTCTGTTTGTACATGGAGTAACAACATACCATTTGCATAATCATACATTTACATAGGGTAATGATATTTGATTCATTCTGTTATTTTTTCCTTCCCCCCACCCCTCCCACCCTCTTTTCCCTCTATACAGTCCCTCCTTCCTCCATTCTTGCCCCCCTCCCACCCCCCATTAAGTGTCATCATCCACTTATCAGTGAGATCATTCCTCTTTTGGATTTTTGAGATTGGCTTATCTCACTTAACATGATATTCTCCAATTTCATCCATTTGCTGCAAATGCCATAATTTTATTATTCTTTATAGCTGAGTAATATTCCATTGTGTATATATACACCACAGTTTCTTTATCCATTCATCAATTGAAGGACATCTAGGTTGGTTCCACAGTCTGGCTATTGTGAATTGAGCAGCTATGAACATTGATGTGGCTGTATCTCTGTAGTATGCGGATTTTAAGTCCTTTGGGTATAGGCCAAGGAGTGGGATAGCTGGGTCAAATGGTGGTTCCATTCCAAGTTTTCTAAGGAATCTCCACACTGCTTTCCAGAGTGGCTGCACTAATTTGCAGCCCCCCAGCAATGTATGAGTGCACCTTTTCCCCACATCCTCTCCAACACCTATTGTTGCTTGTATTCTTGATAATCGCCATTCTAATTGGGGTGAGATGGAATCTTAGTGTAGTTCTGATTTGCATATCTCTTATTACTAAAGATGTTGAACATTTTTCATGTTTGTTGATTGCTTGTAGATCTTCTGTGAAGCGTCTGTTCATATCCTTAGCCCATTTGTTGATTGGGTTATTTGTATTCTTGGTGTAGAGTTTTTTGAGTTCTTTATATATTCTGGAAATTAGTGCTCTATCTGAAGTATGAGTGGCAAAGATATTCTCCCACTCTGTAGGCTCTCTCTTCACATTGCTGATAGTTTCCTTTGTTGAGAGAAAGCTATTTAGTTTGAATCTATCCCAGTTATTGATTCTTGTTTTTATTTGTAGTGCTATGGGAGTCCTGTTAAGGAAGTCTGATCCTAAGCCAACAAGGTGAAGATTTGGACCTACCTTTTCTTCTATAAGATGCAGGGTCTTTGGTCCGATTTCAAGGTCCTCGATCCATTGTGAATTGATTTTTGTGCAGGCAGGGTGAGAGATAGGGGTTTAGTTTCATTCTGTTGCATATGGATTTCCAGTTTTGCCAGCACCATTTGTTGAACAGGCTGTCTTTTCTCCATTGCATATTTTTGGCACCTTTGTCTAGTATGAGAAAATTGTATTTATTTGGGTTTGTGTCCATGTCCTCTATTCTGTACCATTGATCTACCTGTCTGTTTTGGTGCCAATACCATGCCATTTTTGTTACTATTGCTTTGTAGTATAGTTGAAGTTCTGGTGTTGCGATACCCCCTGTTTCATTCTTCCTGCTAAGGATTGCTTTAGCTATTCTGGGTTTCTTATTCTTCCAGATGAATTTCATGATTGTTTGCTCTATTTCTGTAAGGTTGTCATTGGTTTTTTTTTTTTTTTTTTTTTTTCAGTACTGGGGATTGAACTCAGGGCCTTGTACTTGCAAGGCAAGCACTCTACCAGCTAAGCTATCTCCCCAGCCCGCCATCATTGGGATTTTAATTGGAATTGCATTGAATCTGTATAGCACTTTTGGTAGTATGGCCATTTTGACAATATTAATTCTGCCTATCCAAGAACATGGGAGATCTTTCCATCTTCTAAGGTCTTCCTTAATTTCTTTCTTCAATGTTTTGTAGTTTTCATTGTAGAGATCTTTTACCTCTTTGGTTAGATTGATGCCCAAGTATTTTATTTTTTTTTGAGGCTATTGCAAATGGAGTTGTTTTAATTTCCCTTTCGGCTGTTTTGTTGCTTGAGTATAAAAATGCTTTAGATTTATGCGTGTTGATTTTATAGCCTGCTATTTTGCTGAATTCATTGATGAGGTCTAGAAGTTTTCTGGAGGAGGTTTTTGGATCCTCTAAATATAGAATCATGTCATCAGGAAATAGTGACAGCTTAAGTTCCTCTTTTCCTATTCATATTCCTTTAATTTCTTTGGTCTGCCTAATTGCTCTGGCTAGAGTTTCGAGGACAATGTTGAATACAAGTGGTGAAAGAGGATATCCCTGTCTTGTTCCCGTTTTTAAAGGGAATGGTTTCAGTTTTTCTCCATTAAGAATGATGTTGGTCATGGGCTTAGCATAAATAGCCTTTACAATGTTCAGGTAGGTTCCTAAAATATTTTATTTAGAGACAGTCTCACTGAGTTGCTTAGGGCCTTGCTAAGTTTCTGAGACTGGCTTCGAACTCGAGATCCTCCTGCCTTCGCCTCCCAAGCTGCTGGCATTATAGGCATGTGCCACCATGCCCGACACCCAAGCTATTCTTTTTTCAAATTTAAATTAAGTTTTTATTTTGCGTTTTTAATTGTGTATAGTAGTGGATTCATTGTGACATATTTGTACATAACATAATTTGGTTCATTTCTTTCCCTAATACTTCCCCTTTCTCTTCTCTCCTCCCTCACCCCGATCCCCTTCCTCTATTCTACTGGTCTCCCTTTTATTTTCATGATATTCCCCCCTTCTCCCCTTTTTTTTCTAAGTTCCACATACAAGAGAGAACGTACAACTGTTGACTTTCTGGGTCTGGTTTATTTCGCTGAACACAATGTTCTCGAGTCCCATCCATTTTCCTGTAAATGACATAATTTTGTTCTTCTTTATAGCTGAATAAAACTCCTTTGTGTATATATACCACATTTTCTTTGTCCGTTTGTCAAGGGATACCTAGGCTATTGTGAATTGCACTGCTATAAACATGGATATGCATGCATCACTATTGAAGGCTGACTTTAGTGCTTTTAGCTAAGTTGTTTTTGATCCTCCTGTATTAGCCTTCAGAGCCTCCAACCACCATAGTCATGAGCCATCACACCCGCTGAAAAGCTGATTTTTTGGTATGATTTTGTATCCTGCTACTGTACTGAATTTGTTGATGGGTTCTAACAATCTTCTGGGGGAGTCTTTAGGTTGTTCTATGTATAGAATCCTACCATTGGCAATCAGGGATCATTTGACTTCTACCCTTCTTATTTGCATTTCTTGTATTTTTTTTTCTTGCTTGTTTTTGATAAAATTTCTAGTACTTTGTTGAACATGAGCAGTGACAGTAGCACTCTTGTCTTGTTTTCCTGATCATAAAGGAAGTTCTTTTAGCTTTTTCCCATTCAGTATGACACTGGCTGTGGGTTTGTCACATATATCCTTTATTATATTAAGGTATGATGCTCTGTTCCTCATTTGTTTAGGTCTTTTATCATGAAGCAATGCTGAACTTTATCAAATGCCTTTTCTGCCTCTGTTGAGATACTCTTGTTTCTTGTTCTTCATTCTATTGATTTGCATATATCAAACCATCTTTGCATTACTAGGATGAGACCATCTTAATCATGGTGAATGAGCTTTTTGATGTTTGTTGAATTAGACTCACTAGGATTTTCTTTTGCTGAGAATTTTTTTATCTATGTTCATTAGGGATAGTGGTCCCCAGTTTTATTTTGTTGTTGTTGTTGTTGTATCCTTGCCTGGTTTTGGTAATAGGGTAATTCTGGCCTTACAGAAAGAGTTTGGAAGGATTCTTTCCCTTTTAATTCTTTGGAATAGTTTTGAAAAGAATTGGCATTAATTCTTCTTTAGAAGTTTAGTAAAATTCAGCAATGAAGTCATCTGGTTCTGGGGTTTTTCTCTGTTGGGAGATTTTATGTTACTGATTCAATCTTACTGGTCTATCCAAGAGATTTATATCCTTATGGTTCAATTTTGCTAGATCATATGTGTCCAGAAATTTACCAATTTCTTCTAGGTTTCCAGTTTGTTAGTATACAGTTTTTCATAGTAATCCCTAATGATCCTGTGCATTTCTGCAGTACCAGCTGTAATGTCTCCTTTTTCATTTCTAATTTTGTTTATTTGGATCTTTTTCTTGGTTAGTCGAACTAAAGTTTTGTCACCTCTCAATTTACCAACTTTTTGTTTCAGCGATTTTTAAAAATAGTGCAAGGATTCTAATCTGAGGATTGCACAAGCATCCTCCTACTGAGTTATTTCCCCAGCCCTTCATTGATCTTTAGTATTTTTCTGTTAGGCTCTATTTTGTTTATTTTTGTTCTCATCTTTGTTATTTCCTTCCTTCTACTAATTTTCTATTTGATTTGTTCTTGCTTTTCTAAGTCTTAAGGTGCATCATTAGGTTATTTGAAATCTATTTTTAAAAAATGTAGGCACTTATTGCTATAAAATTTCTTAGTATTATTGCTTTTGCTGAATCATAAGTTTTGGCATGTTGCATTTCCAGTTTCTTCAAGAAATTCTTATATTTCACTTCTGACCTATCATTTGTTCAAATGTATGTTGTTCAGTCTCTGGTTATTTGTATAATTTCTAAAATTTCTTTTGTTGCTGACTTCTAGTTTTATTCTATTGTGATCAGAAAAGATATAGGATATAATATCAATTTTTTTTTGAATTTTTAAAGACTTGTTTTGTGGCCTAATACATGGTCTATTCTAAAGAAAGTCCCATGTGTTAATGAAAAGAATGTATATTCTGCAGCTGTTGAAATGTTCTGTAAATGTTAAGTCCATTTGATCTACAGTATAATTTAACTCTGATGGTTCTTTTTTTCCTTTTTTTTTTTTTTTTTTTTTTTTTTTATGCTGGGAATTGAACCCAAGGGTGCTCTTAACCACTGAACCACATCCCAAATCCTTTTTATTTTATATTTTGAGACAGAGTCTTGCTAAATTGCTGAAGCTGGCCTTGAACTTGTGATACTCCTTCCTCAGCCTCCCAAGCAGCTGGGATTACAGGCGTGGGGACCACTCCTTACCTCTTGGTGTTCTGAAATATTTGTTCATTTAATGATGTCCCAAAGGTCTTGAATGTTCTCTTCATCCTTTCTTTTCTTTTTCTTTTGTCTGACTAGAGCATTTCAAAAGACCTGCCTTTATGTTCAGATATTTGTTCATTTGACCTAGTCTGTTAATTGAGGCTTTCAACTGTATTTTTTTATTTGACTTATTGAGCTTTTAATTTCCAAGATTTGTGTTTGGTTCTTCTTTAGAATTTCTCTTTGGTGAGAGATTCGTAGTCTGAATTTTTTCCCAATTTAATTTGATTGCTTATCTGTGTTCTCTTGAATCTAATTGAGCTTGTTCATATTCTTTTTTTACTTTTTGTGGCACTGGGAAACGCAGGGTGCTCTACCACTGAGTTAAACCACAAGCCCCTTTTATTTTTTGAGATAAGATCTCACTAAATTGCATAATCTGGCCTTAAACTTGCAATCTTCTTGCCTCAGTCTCCCAAGTAGCTGTGATTACAGGTGTGTGCCACTGTGCCCAGCTAGCCCCATTCTTTCAAATTCTTTACCAGGCATTTCATTCTTATTTTTTAAAAAATATTTTTCAGTTGTGGATGGACACAATGCCTTTATTTTATTTATTTTTATATAGAGCCAAGAATCAAACCCAGTGCTTCACATGTGCTAGGTGAGCGCATTACCACTGAGCCACAACCCCAGTCCATTTCATTCTTATTGATTTCCTTGGAATCGCGTTAGAATACTATGTTCTTTTGAATGCATCTTATTGCCTTATATTTTTCACATTTCTTGTGCTCCTATGTCAAGATGTTTGCATCTGGAGGATCGGGTATCTCTAATTTTGTGGGGTGCCCTTCTTGGGCTTTCTCCTGAAGACACATGTTGAGGTGTCACTTCTTATGATGCAATGTTGGCTTTATTTCCAGCTGGGCACCACGCTGGAGTCAGTTTATCGCTTCTTTGCTTGTGAGGAATGACTTTGGGTACAGTATGTCCTGTGGCAGAATCAGGGAGACCCACTGTCTCTGGTGGCTACATGACAGTGGGGACACTCTGGAAATTCAGATAAATGTGGTAAAACAGCAGTGAGTGTGGGCTGCTCACTGTGTGGTCACTCCTGCAGTGGGTTTCATGGCAGGCAACAGGGCCTCCTCATGCACTGTTGAGCAAGGGCCTACTACGCTCGAGGGCCTGTGGCACTGACAGACCTAGCAGTAATAAGAGGCCTGAAGTACTTTTCCTTCAACCACTTTGAAGTTTGAGCCCAGATGCTGCATGAAGAGGTAGCGGTAGGAATCAGAGCATCCGCTCTGTGGCACTCACACCCAGCCCTGACAGCAATGCAGGGCTGGACAAGAGGCAGGTATGGAGTGGCAGTGGGAAATAAGCTGGAGGGGCACCACTTCCACACCAGTGGGTACCCAAGGGCAGGGCAGCTGCTGGAGCCATGAATTTTACCCCAGCTCCTTCAGCTGTAATGTACACCCAAGATGGGACCTTGACTGAAGCCTGTTGAAGTTCCTCTCTATCTGCTTTGTTCATGAACAACTGGGAGCCAGACTGCAGGTGGAGCCTTAAATGACTTATGACATGAACTCTAAATATAAAGTTAAAGTACACAGATGTTGGTTGCTAAACAACGCATCTATGTTCTATCAAGCTTCTCCACCCGTACCCCCCAAAAAAACAGGACAGAAATTTCAAAAATCTCTTATCATTTTTAAACACAACATTAAAAAATCTCCAGATTCTTATCTTTCCGAAGGTTATTCCATCTCACACTCCTGAAATGGAAGGCTGAGCATAAGCCTACTTGGAAATGTTATATTTTCATTGAGAAATAAGTAGTCCTTTAACTATCTAACTGAAGATGTTCAATGAAAATAGATTTGTGGGAAAGAAAAAGGTTCAGTGTTGAGATAAGCACCAATTAGCATCCTCTTGCTTCTTTATTTTCTGACTATTGAATAGATGGTTAAATCTCTCTAAATGAGAGTCAGCTTTTAAAAGGATGGACACCAGATTGTTCCTATGTAACATGAACATATATAAAATGTAGTAAATGCAGTCTCAATCTAAGTATGTATAATTTGCAAAATAAGTTTTAATTAAGAAAGAGGAATTTAAGAACCAAACGTCACTTAAGCACTGCCTTTAATAAGCAACTGTAAAGGTTAACCTACCCAGTTTAGTGATTCCATTGTTAAAATCTATTTCAATGAGAGTTGCTAACTCTTATTTGTGAAAACACAAATTTTCTAAATTACTTGTGCAAAACTGAGCAGTTTTTTTTTGTTTTGTTGTTGTTGTTTTTTTTTTTTTTTTTTTTTTTTTTTTTTTTTTTGCGGTGCTGGGGATCGAACCCAGGGCCTTGTGCTTGCAAGCAGTTGCTTTTTCTTTTCACCCAGCAAACGAATGTTGAAAAGAAAAACTAGGGCAATAATGTGTATAAGAGAAAATTCCTCATATCCTTTGTTCCACTCAATAGGTTCTTCCATTGTTAGAGAAATAGCAAAGTTGAAAGCATATTCTTTGGAGGAAATCTAACCCAGATTAGAATCCTTCTTTTAGCATTAATTTGTTTGTTCTTAGCTCATCTTTTAAAATGCTGACTTAGTCAAATTGCTAGGAGGGAGGATTTATTTGAATAATGTTTGTAAGGTACTCAACCCAGTGCCTCGCCTATCATTAAGAGCAGGCTGCCTGCAATGAGAGAAATCTCTGTTACCTAGAACCCCCAAATACTCTAGAAAGTCTGGCCTAAAAGGCCTAAATATGTAGTTAAGAGATCATTCAAGTTTCATATCTTGCCTATTTGACAAGTCTTCCATTTTTCATTTTTTACACCCACAAAACAGGGATGGATGAAAAACGTCTATGAAACTATCCCAGACCTGTGAGGGCGCGAGTGCACGAGGACCCCTCCTGTCATTAGAACTGCGGGTCCCTCAGCAGGAATGCCTGCAGCATTGGACCACGTAAGCGGGCCTCTAGGGGATTCTGGGATCCTCCCGCAACCCGCCCCAGTATCAGGTCCTGAACCCCACACGCTGGCAGCTAGACTTCGCCCCGGCTCCAGGCAGTTCGGGGAGTAGGCAGCAGCGACAGCGCCCACCCGAGGGCACAGGATCTTGCATCTGGAGGCAGGGGACCCGCGCGAACACAGGCGCTGGGGGTGGCTCCCGCGCGTCTTCACCGAAGGGCGGGTGCAGGGCGCAGGGATCCGCGGGACCCTATCCTTTTTTTTGCCTGCGGCGCCAGGAGACCAGCTCTGCGCCTCAGCTAGGCCTCCGCGTGATTGGAAGAGCGGGAAACCCGAGCAGCCGCAGAACGCACCGGGAACTGGCAGGTAATGGGCTTCAGGAGTCACTGGCGAGCATGCATGAAAAGGGAAGCCAGTGGTCCTCACCCAGGATCTGCTGGTGCCGGTCAGCATGGGGCTGATGGGTGTAGCCCCACGCGAAGTCTCCTTGTGACACGCGGCTCCCCATGGCGGCGACGGCCACAGCGGCTCGCAGGCCGACTCTGGGCTCTCGCTCCCGGCCCGCCCCTTCCAGAAGGCAAGTGGAGGTGGCTGTCTGGATCCTGTCTGCAGGTGGCTGGACCCGCCTGCGAGAGTCAGGTAAGGGCGGAGCCCCGAGACCCGGCCCCGCCCCTGGCCCGTGCGCCTGGGAGCGGCTGGAGATGCCAGTGCTTGGAGGTTCCCAGGAGGGGCGGGTTTCCGCGGCTCTTTGCCTCGGAAGCCGAGGTTCTAGGACTCTTGGAGCACCTGAGACTCCTGGCTCATCCGGCACATGGTGCCGGTGCTGGAGCCCAGGAAAAGGTGTAAAAGGAAAGAAAGGTCTCCAGTTAGATGAGGCTGCAGCTTTAGCTTCTCTGTAGGGTGAGGGTCGGGCAGTACTCCGAGGAGGCTGCAGCACCACTGAGTCAGGAGGGTCCTTGGCATTAATAAGTGGCTGCTGGGGCAAGTTCTACTCCCTCCCTCCCTCTCTCCCTTCCTTCCTCCCCCCTCTCTTCCTATATTGAGACAGGGTCTCGCAAAATTGCCATGGCTGGCCTCTAATTTTCCATCCTTCCTCCTCAACCTCCGCAGTGGCTGGGTATACAGGCCTATACCACTGTGTCCCGCCAGATTTTAATTTTTAAGAATGCATTGTCCATTATACCATTTTAAACTGCCTTCTGAATCTGACACGTCAGTGGGAAATGCTGAATGTATGGCAATTAAACACCAATAAGAAAAAATAAAGCATTCTTGTGAGAGGGGGAAAAATGATGTGGAATTTGTGGTTCTAATGTAACCATTTCATTTACAAGATGATTGCTCAACCTTGCATATATGCGTACCAAGTTATCAACCCCAACCTCTTCTTGAAAGAGGGAAAATTTTGTATTACCATTTCAGCCCCGTGTGGTGGCTCACACCTGTAATCTCAGCAGTTGGGAAGGCTGAGACAGGAGATTACCAAAGTTAGCTCAGCAAAAGTGAGGCACTAAGCAACTCAGTGAGACCCTGTCTCTAAATAAAATACAAACTAGGGCTGGGGATGAGGCTCAGTGGTCGAGAGCACCAGAGTTCAATCCCCAGTACCCTCCCCCCAAAATAAATTACCATTTCTGTTCAAAAAAGGAAGAAAGATTACAAACAGAAAGATAACCAGACATGATGTGCCCCCTAATGAAAGGGAACACACACACACACACACACACACACACACACACACACACACCATACCACACTAAATTGGTCAAATTCCTGGATCAAACTGCTAACCTAGAGAAAATAAAGACAGAAGAACATGTGAAAGTCCACCACAGGAATGCATTCAGCAAAAGACATCTATGAGAAACTATAGGACAGCATCCTAGGTTTTGATTTTGGTTTTGGTTTTGCAGCACTGGAGACGGAGTCCAGGGCCTCACACATGCTAGGAAAGTGCTAAAGCGCTCTACCACTGAGCTACATCCAAATTATTATTATTATTATTATTATATTTTTTATTTTAATTTTTTATTTTTATTTATTTATTTTGATTCATTGTACACAAATGGGGTACAACTGTTGCTTTTCTGGTTGTACATGAAGTAGAGTCGTACCATTTGTGTAATCATACAGGTACATAGGGTAATGATGTTTGTCTCATTCTGTTATTTTTCCTGCCCTCTACCTCCCCACCCCTCTTTTTCCTCTCTACAATCCATCCTTCCCCCATGCTTGCCTCCCTCCCACCCTCCGTTAGGTATCATTATCTGCTTATCAGAGATTGTTCGGCCTTTGTTTTTTTGGGATTGGCTTATTTCACTTAGCATGATATTCTCCAACTGCATCCATTTACCAGCAAATGCCATAATTTTATTCTTCTTTATGACTGAGTAATATTCCATTGTGTATGTATATACCACAGTTTCTTTATCCATTCATCAATTGAAGGGCATCTAGTTTGGTTCCACAATCTAGCTATTGTGAATTGAGTAACTATGAACATTGATGTGGCTGCATCACTGTAGTAGGCCGATTTTAAGTCCTTTGGTACAGACCAAGGAGTGAGTGGAATAGCTGGGTCAAATAGTGGTTCCATTCCAAGTTTTCTAAGGAATCTCCACACTGCTTTCCAGAGTGGCTGCACTAATTTGCAACTCCACCAGCAATGTATGAGTGTACCTTTTTCCCCACATCCTCGCCAACACCTATTGTTGCTTGTGTTCTTGATAATTGCCATTCTAATTGGGGTGAGATGAAATCTTAGGGTAGTTTTGATTTGCATTTCTCTTATTACTAGATATGTTGAACATTTTTTCATATATCTGTTGATTACTTGTAGATCTGTGAAGTGTCTGCTAATTTCCTTAGCCCCTTTATTGATTGGATTATTTGTATTTTTGGTGTAAAGTTTTTTGAGTTCTTTATAGATTCTGGAGATCAGTGCTCTATCTGAAGTGCATGTGGCAAAGATTTTCTCCCACTCTGTAGGCTCTCTCTTCACATTGTCGATTGTTTCCTTTGCTGAGAAATTTTTTTAGTTTGAATCTATCCCAATTATTGATTCCTGCTTTTATTTCTTGTGCTTTGGGAGTCATGGTAAGGAAGTCTGGTTCTAAGCCGACATGATGAAGATTTGGACCTACTTTTTCTTCTATAAGAAAATAGAACAGGGTCTTGCTACATTACCCAGCTGGCCTCCAACTTGTGATCCTCCTGCCTCATTCTGTGGAGTAGCTGGGATTACAGGCATGACCACAACACTAGGCCTAGGTTCCTTAATAAATAAAATGCAAGGAAAAAAATGAAAGAACATATCAGTCAAATGCAACGTGTTGACTTTATTAAGATTCTGATTCAAATTTTTTGTTTTGTTTTGTTTTTGTGGTGCTGGGGATTGAACCCAGGGCCTTGTGCATGCAAGACATGCACTCCACCAACTGAGCTATATCCCCATCCCTCAAAACTTTTTAAAAAATTTAAATGATATCATTTAATTCATATATTAGATAAGTGAAGGTATTAGGAAATTATTATAAATTTTTAAGTGTGATAATAGCATTGTGGCTATAGTTCCTTTAAAGATTTTCTTATCTTAGAGACAAATGCCAGATAAATACCAGGGGGTATATCTAAACTAAAACAATTAAATTAAGGTACTTGCAATTAACCATGCAAAGTTGTGCTAAGCCCGCACTAAAAATGGAGAAGTTATTTATATATTAATATGCATCGATTTCCAAAATTTACTGTTAAATGCAAAATAGCAGGTATGAAGGGAGGTGTGTATAGATATAATATAGTACATGCAGATTTTGAAAAAATGTCGATTGTTTTTAAATGTGAATTTTGACACTCTGACAGAAGGTAAAGATCTTGAGCTACAAAATTCTGTGGATTCATGCCTATTTAAATTATCTTTAAGCATGCTTTTCAATTTGTTTCTCAAAAATTTTTATTAAAGATGTATGCTCATAATCCCAGTGACTTGGATGCTGAGTTTGAGGCCAGCCTCACCAATTTAGAGATACTCTAAGCAATTTAGTGAGACCCTGTCTCAAAATAAAATATAAAAAGGACTGAAGAAGTGGCTCAGTGGTTAAGTGCCCCTGGGTTCAATCCCTGGTACCAAAATAAATAAATAATTAAATACATAAATGCCCATTTTTCCTTCTTGTATTTGGAGTCAAGCCCAATCTCTCTGCCCTATTTTTTTTTTTAGTTGTAGACAGACACAATACCTTTATTTTATTTATTTGTTTTCAGATGATGCTGAGGATCGAACCCAGTGCCTCACACTTGCTAGGCAAGTGCTCTACCACTGAGCCACACTCCCAGCCCTTTGCCCTCTTTTGATAGTATTGACACCTATGCCTAAATAAAGTCTTCTTTGCCAATTTAAGAGTCAGAAAAGAATTTTTTTAAACTTTGGAGCTTAATAATTATATATAGTAATGGGTTCATTTTGACAAAATCATACAAGCAAAGAATTTGATTTTAAGCCCCATTCCCCCACTTCCACCCACCCCTTCCCCTGTTTCCCTCCTCTTCTGTCTTAAATTTCCTTTCTTCTCCATATACATAAAGGGGAAATTCCCTTTGGTACCTTTATGCATGAATATAACCTGCTTTTGTTAAATTCATTCCATATTTCCTCCCCTTCCCCTCATGATCATTCTTTCTTCTGCTCCACTGATCTTTCCTGTATCTTTATGATGTCTGGTCCCCCTTCCCCACCTTCTTTCCTTTGGTTTGCTCTAGCTTCCACATATGAGAGAAAACACTCAACCCTTAATTTTTCTGAGCCTGACTTATTTCACTTAGCATGATTTTCTCCATTTCCATCCATTTATTGACAAAGGCCTCTATTACATTCTTCCTTATGACTGAGTAAAACTCTATTGTATATATGCACCCATTTACTTAATCCTTTCATCTATTGATGGACATCTGGGTTGATTCCATAATTTGACTATTGTGAGTTGGGCTGCTATAAACATTGAGATGGTTGAATTGCTATAGTACGCTGAGTTTAGATCTTTTGGATAAATACTGAGGAGTGGGATAGCTGGGTCATATGGTGATTCCATTCCTAGTTTTTTTAGGAATCTCCACACTGCTTTCCAGAGTGTGGAGACCCTCCAACAATGTACCTTTTCCCCCCACATCCCTCAGCAGCATTTATTATTATTTGTGTACTTAATAATAGCCATCCTGCCTGGAGTGAATGAGATCTTAGTGTAGTTTTGATTTTCATTTCCCTTATTGCTACAGACACTGAACATTTTTTCACCTATTTCTTGGCCATTTGTGTTTCTTCTTTTGAGAAGTTTCCATTTAGTTCTTTGACCATTTATTGATTGGACTATTTGTTCTTTTGGTATAGAATTTTTTGAGTTCTTTGTATATTCTATATTTTAACCCCCTGTAGAGTAGCTGGCAAAGATTTTCTTCCATTCGGCAGGCTCTTTCTTCATGCTCTTAATAATTTCCTTGTCTGTGCAGAAGTTTTTTAATTGATGGGATCCCACTTATTGATTCTTGGTTTTATTTCTTGAACTATCCAGGTCCTGTTGAGGAAGTCTGTGCTTGAACCTATAGGATGGAGTGTTGACCCTATGTTTTCTTCTAGTGTTGAAAGGTTTCTGGTCTAATTTGTAAGTCTTTGATAAATTTCAATTTGACCTTTGTGCAGGGTGTTCCTTCCCTTTCCATTTCATGGAGTAATTTGAGAAAGACTGAGGTTAGTCCTTTTTTAAAGATTGTGTAGAACTCTGCTGAGAATCAACCTGGTCCTGGGTTTTTCTTTGTTGGAAGGGTTTTTTGTTTGTTTTGTTTTTATTTTAGTACTAGGGATTGAATTTAGGGGCACTCAACCACTGAGCCACATCCCCAACCCTATTTAGTATTTTATTTAGAGACAGGGTCTCACCAAATAGCTTAGTGCCTCAGTTTTACTGAGACTGGCTTTGAACTCAAGATCATCCTGCCTCAGCCTCCTGATCCACTGGGATTTTAGGGGTGTGCCACTGTGCCAGACTTGTTGGTAGGTTTTGAATTACTGTTTCAAATTCACTAATTGATATTGGTCTGTTTAAGTCTTCTATATCTTCCTGGTTCAGTTTGGGCAAGTCATACATATCTATCATTCTATCAATGTCTTCTAGAATTTTCAGTTTATTGGAGTATAAAATTTCAAAATAGTTTCTAATGATCTTCTGAATTTCAGAAATGTATGTGATAATATCTCCTTTTTCATTTCTAATCTTATTGATTTGGGTCGTCTTTATCTTTTGATTAGTTTGGCTAAGGGTTTATCAATCTTATTTATCTTTCCAAAGAACCAACTCTTTGTTGTGTTGATCTTGTTGGTTTTTTTAAATCTCAATTTTATTAATTTCAGTGCTGATTTTTATTATTTTATTGTCTTTTACTTTGGAATTATTTTATTCTTTTTGTAAGGCTTATTTATTTGGAATCAATCTTCCCCCCCCCCCCCAATGTAGGTACTCAATACAGTGAATATTCCTCTTAGTTCTGTTTTCATACTGTCCTAGAAATTTTTAAAGTATTTTTATTAGTTGTTGATGAACCTTTATTTATTTATTTGTATGGAGTGCTGAAAGTCGAACCCAGTGCTTCACACATGCTAGGCAAGTGCTCTACCACTGAGCCACAATCCCAGATCCATCCCAGAGATTTTGATATGTTGTATCTTGGTTTTCATTTGTTTCCAAAAATTTCTTCTCTCATTTCTTCTTTGATTCATTTTTCATTTAAAAAATATCATTTAATTTCCATTGTATTTTAGTGGTTTCTATATTTTCTTGCTGTTGATTGTGATGGGCTGACAGATCTGGCTCCATGAGAATGTTATAGACCAGACAGACTCCATTTTGCTTTGAGACTCCATGTTATGTAGGAAATAAGCTTCTCCCATGGGAACACCCCACCTCTGTACCCATCAACAATTGCTTAGCTTCTCCCATGGGAACACCCCACCTCTATCCCCATCATCAGTTACTTAGTGTGACATGTTTAGCAATACAAAATGACAATTCTTATGTAATGAAAAATTGCTCTCTTTTGATCTCTATTGTTCCTAACCAATGTACCATATAAACGGTAATTGTGTGGATGGTAGTAACCATTCTTTAGTTTGTACCTAGGTGACCCACTTCCCCCTCTGTTGATGATCTCATGATGTTAGTTTGTAATTTTTAATCATAGCCACAGACACTTATGATTAATGTAATTTTTGGTGTAAGAACCCCTACAACCCTGTGTTCGGGCCTGTTCTCCCAATAGCCATTTTTGGGGCATTGTGTGAGACAGTCAGCCAGCTGGCTTAATAAAGACTCTCAAATTTGGAATTCTCAGTGGTGATTGGTCTGTTCTTAAGTTGTGCCCCATAACACTGATTTCAGTTTTATTCCATTATAGTCTGATAGAATGCATGTGATTATATTGATCCTTTTGTATTTTAAGACTTATATTGTACATAGAATATGGTCTATTTTGGAAAAGGTTCCATGAGCTGCTGAGAAGATGAATTCAGCTGTTTGGGGGCAAAATATTCTATAGATGTCTGTTAGGTCCATTTGGTTTATGATATTTTCAGGTTGGATATATCTTTATTGATTGTATGGGTATGATTTTTTTAGTTTGCACTTTTAAAAGCTCTTAATGTGTACTAAGAACAAAAAAATAAACTAAGAGAAGTATAAACAAAATACTTTGGAGTTTTAAGAGTTTTTAATGCATTATCTAGTTTTCATATCTTCTTGTTGCTCTTGCTAAATTATTTGTAATGAGACAATCATAAAAGTTATTCTGGAACACCCTAGTCAGTCTGCTGTTAAAAGCTGTGGTAGATCTGAATAGTCTCCTAGATGATATTAGAAAATTTCAGATGAGAGTAACCATACTTTTGAAATGGACATACTCTTCTAGATAAATGTTTCCCTTCCCATTTTTTAAATTTTTAAATAGGCAATTCACTTTTATGATCATTTTAGTAAGGATTCACTTGAGAGCTAAAAATGATATTGACAGGTACTAGCCTATGGAAAGCTTGGTCAGCTTTTAATTCATAAAAGTACAGAAAACATTTTTTTAAAAATATTTTTTAGTTGTTGATGGACCTTTCATTTGTTCGTTTGTTTATTTATTTATTTATTTATATGTGGTGCTGAGACTTGAACCCAGTGCCTCACGCATGCTAGGCAAGCACTGTACTACTGAGCCCCAGCCCCAGCCCCAGAAAACATTCTTTATTCACTTCAACCTTTTAATCACTATAGGTTTATAGATAAAAGGTCCATAAAAATAGAAGTTCCAGAAATAAGTCCTTGTAAGTGTGTGAACTAGAAGTTCAGTGAGGAAAAGTTTTCTAATGAAATTGAACCCACTTCCCACTGAAAATAAAGTTAGTCCAACTTACTTTATAACTTAAATGTGGAGCATGAAACTAAGAGACTTTTGGACTTAAGCAACTATATTACTTAGAGAGGTTAGGAGAGGATGTCTTCAGGTGCAAAAGCATAATGAATACATATTTTTGGTTGGGGATGTAGCTCAGTGGTAGAGCATGTGCTTAGCATACAAAAGGCCCAGCGTGCAATCCCCAGCACTAAGAATAAACAAAAAAGGAAAACAAGATAAAACGTATTTCAAAAGTAAACTACTTCTTTGAATTCAAGAACTGTTAAATCAGACACCATAAACAAGAATGAAAGACAAATCAGAAACTGAGAGAAGACATTTCTAACATAATCAAGAAAGGATTAGTAATTAAAATGTGAAGGACTCTTAAAAACCAAGAAGAAAATAGGGGTAGAAGGGTAGAAAAAAGTGAGCAAAATAAAGAAAGATTTAACAGAAAAGGAAGCACTAACGCTATCTCAAACTCAGACACTATTCTAGGTAATGGCAACAGAAGGAACTTACTGCAGGGCACTGACTACACAAGGGAAGGATTGTTGAGAGGCAAATGGGGACAGGGAGGACAATATGAAAAACCACTCCTGATCCCTCCTCAGGTAGGAGAACATGCTGCATTACCCAGCGAAAGCAGGAGCCACAGTGGTCAGACACAGCCGGAGCTGGAGCAAAAACTGCAGTAGGTGAAGCCTAAGTAGGTGAAATCACTGGCTTCTCCCTCCCTTCTTCCCTTTAGTGCCTCCCACTAGCCAGTCTCATCCAGAATTCAGCTGGCATTGGAGCCTGGGAAACAGAACCTACTGGGGCCAGGACAAGAAAGTTCTGAGACATGGGTCTGAAGGCAAAAGGGTGCAGACTGGTGCACATGACCCAGGAAGATGTGAAAAAAAAAAAAAAATGCCCACCTTTATTATTAATCAAGGACATGTAAATCGAAGGCACAAAACAGTATTTCAGTATATTTCAGAAACTCATTTCCAGAATGGAGGGCTCTGTGAATCCATTATAACTGGTAAAAATTTTACAAAGCTACTACAACAACTACTTAGAGTCGCTATAAATTGTCACAAGGGCATACAACAAATGAAGAAATATTTAT
This sequence comes from Sciurus vulgaris, assembly GCF_902686455.1. Taxonomy (NCBI): domain Eukaryota; kingdom Metazoa; phylum Chordata; class Mammalia; order Rodentia; family Sciuridae; genus Sciurus; species Sciurus vulgaris. The sequence goes on from NC_136473.1 coordinate 60,864,409, forward strand.
CCAAGAAACTTAAATCTTGGTAAGAATAGCAAGTGTCTATGGCACTTGAGGCATGATCTGCTTTCTATCCCTCAACCCCAGCTTAGCAGACCAGATGCGCCACTCCAGGTAGGCGTGGCTTAGATAAAGCTCCTATTGTTGCTTGTGTTCTTGATAATTGCCATTCTGACTGGAGTGAAATGAAATCTTAGAGTAGTTTTGATTTGCATTTCTTTAATCGTTAGAGATGATGAACGTTTTTTCATGTTTGTTGATTGATTTTGTTTCTTCTTTTATGAAATGTTTGTTCAGTTCCTTAGCCCATTTATTGATTGGCTTATTTATTTATTTATTTTTGTGCTAAGTTTTTTGAGTTCCTTATAAATCCTGGACAACAAGTGTTGGCTAGGATGTGGGGGAAAAGGCACACTCATACATTGCTAGTGGGACTGCAAATAGGTGCAACCACTCTGGAAAGCAATATGGAGATTCCTCAGAAGACTTGGAATGGTACCACCATTTGACCCAGTTATCCTACTCCTAGGTTTATACCCCAGAGACTTAAAATCAGCATACTACAGTGACGCAGATGGAACCAACCTAGATGCCCTTGAACAGATGAATGGATAAAGAAAATGTGGTACATATACACAATGGAATATTACTCAGTCTTAAAGAAGAACGAAATAATGACATTTGAAGGTAAATGGATGAAACTGGAGAATATCATGCTAAGTGAAATAAGCCAAACCCCAAAAACCAAAGGCTGATGTTTTCTGTGATAAGCGGATGCTAATCCATAATGGGGGGTGGAGGATGAAGGAACTTTGGATAGTGCAGAGGGGAGTGAGGGGAGGGAGGGGGTATGGGGGTGGGAATGATGGGGAATGAGATGGACATTATTACCCTATATACATGTGTGATTGCACTACCAGAGTGACTCTGCACCATATTCAGCCAGGGAAAGAAGTTGCGCTCCATTTGTGTACAATGTGTCAAAATGCATTCTACTGTGATGTTTAATTATTTAGAACAAATAAAAAAAAAAAAAAGATAAAGCTCCTTATCTCCCCCAGTCCTGGTAAGGACCACAGTGTCTCCCGGGCAGGGTAGGTTGCCAGCATTACCTGCTCTGTGTCATAGAGGCTAAATTCCAGGGGAGTGAAGCCATGTAATCAAGGACGCCATTCACCTTCCCGTACCTGACTCATTCGTAAGTGGAGGCTCTACACCAGTCGTGGCAGGCTGAGTCCTCAGACTCATCACTGTTATGGTTGGGATGTGAGGTGTCCCGCAGCAGCTCATGTGTGAGACAATGCACGGAGGTTCAGAAAAATGACTGCGTCATGAGAGCCTTAACCCAATCAGTGGACTAATCACCTGATGGGATTAATTGAGAGGTAACTGAAGGCAGGTGGGTGTGACTGGGGAAGGTGGGGCATTGGGGGTGTGGCTTTGGGCTATATATTTGTATCTGGTAAGTGCAGTCTCTCTGCTTCTGATCATCATCTGAGCTGCTTCCCTCCGCCTCACTCTCCCACCTTACTTTGAGCCCCAAGGAATGGAGCTGACCTTCTATGGACTGAGAACTCTGAAACCATGAGTCCCCAAATAAACTTTTCCTCCTCTACAGTTGTTCTGGTTGGGTCTTTTAGTCACAGCAGTGAAATAGCTGACTAAAACAATCACCTTTGCCCCACTTGCTTATAGGAAGGAGGTTTCCCAATGGAAAGGGCATGCCAAGAAGACCAGAGGCAGCCAACCCGGTCTAGCACCTGCTTGTAAAGTCAGGCTGTCCTTAAGAGGGAAGCAAGCCAGTTCTCTTGCCTTTATTTCTCCACTGGTAGACTAGGATTTTGTCGAAGCAGAAAGACAGGGCAGAGGAAGAGAGAGCTTCAAAACTCACCGCAAACAACTGACAAAGAGGACAGAATGCGGGAGTTTCAAGCCTAAGAATGCGTGCCAAACAGCGAGCATTTTGGTGGTAAGTAAATAGGAGGGGGCTGGCAGATCCATGAGGACAACAAGCTAAACCATGCACCAACTAGGTTACCAGAGAAAACCAGGGAAAGCGACAGCTGAGAAGAGCCCTCCAGGGGTCAGAAGAAACTTCAAAGGCTGGCCTCAAAAATCTATCCCTGGGACTCTGGATGTAACTCAGAGGCAGAGGTCCTGGGATGCCTGGGATTTCATCCCCTGCAACAACAGCACATCTAGGAGGCTTAAAGTCCCTAGTAGATGGACACAGTCAAGGTGTCCAAGCTTAAAGAGCTTGCTTCCTACAATGGAAACTAGTTCTGTCTATGAACTGCTTCCACAGCTCCACATTCATACCTCCCAAATGGTGCTGGGATTGGCTTCATGACCAAGATCTATGAAGACATCAGGGAAAGAGTGTCATACTCAGTCACTTGCATCCAAGTGCTAAGACTGTGACCTGCCAGCTCTTTCCTTGAGGGGCTGAAAATAGTGGAAGGGGACCAAGATGGAAGCTACAAATCAATACCTCAGGGATTGAGAAATGTGGACAGAATTGCCAGACAGGTGGCAGCTGCCAAGAAGGAATTTTGCTGTGTTCACGAATTGCCTCATTTAAAAAAAAGCCGACCATATGAAATGTTGATGAGAATGGGGAACAACTGGAATGCTCATACACGCATGACAGGGAGTTAAATGTTATGAACGAGTTTGGGGTTTGGTGTTTCTTATGAAGTTTGACATACACTTGCCATATGCCTGGCTCAGCCATTCCTCTTCAAGTTTCTTTCCTTAGAGAAATGAAAACATGTTCATGCAAAGATTTGTACATGACTGTTCATGGCAGATTTATTTATATACACCCAAAGCTAGAAATAATGTGTGTCTATCAGTAGGTGATGGGATAAACAAATTCTGATCCAGCGTATCCATATGATAGAAATCTATTTAGTGATGAGATGCATCTACATGTTCAAGTTTTAAAATATTACATTGAATGAGCAACTATACTTGAAAGAATACAAGGCTGTCTGACTTTTATGTGAAAGTGTGAAAAGAAATCTACTCTATAGTGATAAAAATCAGATCAGTGTTTGTCTGAGGCTGGAGTGGGTCTGGGGATCCACTAGGAAGGATCAAAGTAAAACATTTAGGTGGAAAAAATTTCTATTTTCTGATTGTGGTGATGTAGGTATATTGCATTTGTCAAATTCAAAGAACTATACACTAAAAATCGGTACATTTCATTTTATTAATGTATCCCTTAACAACAGTAATAATGATGACAACACAACCATCAGTTCTTTTTTTAAAAAATATTTTTTAGTTGTCAATGGACCTTTGTTTTTTATTTATTTATATGCAGTGCTGAGAATCAAACCCAGGGCCTCACATATGATAGGCAAGCACTCTGACACTGAGCCACAACCCCAGCCCCCATCAGTTCTTTTAAAGTCTCCTTTGTCCTTACCTCAGTCAAGGTCCCAAGATTTGGTTATAGCAAATTCATACTATTTTTAAAAGAATGTAATTTATGCAAAGCATAGTAATACGTGCCGGTTCATCCCAGTAATCCAGGAGGTTGAGGCAGGAGACTCAAATTTGAGATCAGTTTGGGCAGTTTAACAAGATTCTGTCCCAAAATTAAACAAAAAAGGTAATTCATATGCTTTTTCTTTTTGTTAGTGTCTTAATCTATTTGGCTTGCTCTAACATTACCATAGACGGTGTGGCTTATACACAATAGAAATTCATTTCCTCCATTCTGGGGGCTGAGAAGTCCAAGATCAAGGCAAGAGGAGAATTGGTGTGTGGTGAGGGCTGCTTCCTGCCATCTTCTCACTAGAACCTCACACAGCAGAAAGGGTGAAGGAGTTTTCTCAGGTCTTTTTTATAAGGGTACTAATCTCTATCATCCTCCAAAGTTTCCATTTCCTAATATCCTATCTGGGGAATTAGAACTCAACATGTGAAATTTTTTTTTTTTTTTTTTTTTTTTGGTACCAGGGACTGAACCCAGGGTGCTTAACCACTGAACCACGTCCCCAGCTCCGCCCCCCCCCCCCTTTTTTTTCCCCAGCCCTTTTTAAAAAATATTTTTTATTTAGAGACAGGGTCTTGCTGAGTTGCTTAGGACCTCGCTAAGTTGCTGAGGCTGGCTTTGAACTTGAGATCCTCATGCCTCACCCTCCCCAGTTGCTGGGATCATAGGCGTCACCACCGAGCCCGCAAGATATGAACTCTGAGGGGACACAAACATTCAGTCTACAGCAGTTAGTGTAATTTTTGAATAGGTAATAATTTCCATGGTTCAAAAATAGAAAAAGATATAGGGGGCTGGGAGTGTGGATCAGTGGTCAAGTGCTTGCCTGGGATGCACAAAATCCCCAACAACCCCACACCAAAGTATCTAGTGATAAGCCAACATACACCTATCATATGACTCAGCCATTCCACTCCCAGCTACTTTCCCTAGAGAACTGAAAGCATTCAAGATCACTACATAACTATTCATGGCAGATTCAATTGATAGTGATCTAGAAACAACACACATATCTATCAGCAGGTGACAGGATAAACAAGTTCTGGAACGGCATATCCACATGATCAAATATTTCTTAGTGAAAGTATACATAATAGTATAATGTATAGTAGTACCATTTTTATCTGAGTCTTGGGATGGTGGATATCAGTGATGGTGATGAAAAGAGGAGTGAAAGTAAAAGCTGTTAGAAGAACTGACGATTGTTATCATCTTCTTAAATTAGTATTGAAACACACCCATTTTTAAGGTACAGTTCTTTTTTTTTTTTTTTTTTTTTGCGGTACTGGGGATCAAACTCAGGGCCTTGTGCTTGCAAGGCAAGCACTCTACCAGCTGAGCTATCTCCCCAGCCCGTAAGGTACAGTTCTTTAATGTTTATTTATTGGAGCTGGAGATCGAGCCTGAGCTGCACTTATGCTAAGCATGTGTTTCTCCACTGAGCTCTATCCCAACCCCTCGTTCTTATGGGACAACTGCACTATGTCCATATCACTACTGCCACAGAGCACAGAATGCTTTCATCATTACCACGGTTAACTCGGAAATCATATTCCCCTTGCTATATTGCCCAGTCCCCCATTGATATCAACTCATGTATTTTCTCCAGAGTTCTTTATGCATACACATTCAACTAGATAGCTGTATACTTCCCTCTTTTTTAAACGCAAAAATTAGTAAAATATTCTACTTTCAGATATTCATTCCATGTTCGCACAGCAAGATTTTTCTTTAGTATATAAAGAACTTTCTCATTTTACAGCTGCCTAATATTCTCTTGTAAAGATAAATCACAGCATATTTAGCAGACTCTTATTGATGGATATTGTGATTTTTTTAATAGTTTCTTTATTCTCAAATCTAAGTGATCAGTCTCATACTGGTGGAATTTTAATACAAAACTTTTTTATGACACTAAAGGTGATGGATGACACTGTTTCTAAATGTTTGGGTTGGCAGATGGCCACGACCTCTGCTGGTCTCAGAGTGAAAGCTGTCCCTGGCCAATGCTAAATTTCTTATTCCTTCCAAACCTCCCCCACCCGACCCACTTTTCTTTGTGATTGTTGCAGGGATGGGGAGCTAAGAGTTGGTTAGGGTTTAGTTTTAAAGTAGCAGGTGTGTCCTGCAGTAACACTCCTCCCATTTGGATGTTGATCACCTCACTACTTGGCGATCTTGTTAAAATGCAGATTTTGAAAAAAAAAATGCAGATTTTTGGTTCAGAATGTGACCTGAGAGCCTACATTTCAGAGAGGCTCCTGGGTGACTCAGGCTGTTGTTCTAGGGACCACACTTGATGGGGCAATGACCTACAGGGAACTTCTTTGCTTTTTTAGAAAGAAATCTCTATAGCATGAAATTCACTGAGCTGCTTTGTGCAAGCTGTGCGACATTGGTCTTCATCGTCTCTAACAACAGCAAGTTCTTAGAACCTTTGTGAAGTGTATGTGTCACATGCAAAACCCCATCCAGACTTGGGTTCATATATTATGACAGTTTTAAAAAAAAGTCTGGTACATCTCAAATGTGGTGAACAACTGCCACATTTCTAACACACAGTTAGTTGTATCATGCATATGTTTAAATTGGTGCAATAATAATAATTGGTGTGACTTCCTTAACTTTCCCCCTTCTACCTGTTTTTTTTTTTGACCTGTCATTTCTCATTTTATTTTATTTTTTTCATTGTATACAAATAAATAAAACTTTTCATCTCTATGGTTATACATAATGTAGATTCACACCATTCAGGTAATCATACATGTACATAGGGTAATACTATTTCATTCTACTATCTTTCCTTCCCCCACCCCCATCCCATTTTCCTCTACACCATCCAAAGTTCTTTCATTCTTCTCTTCTCCTGTGCCACTGCCCCCCGTTTATGTATCATCATCCACTTATCAGAGAAAACATTAGGCCTTTGGTTTTTTGGCTTGGCCTATTTCACTTAGCATGATATTTTCCAACTTCATCCATTTACCAGCAAATGCCATAATTTTATTCTTCTTTATGGCTAAGTAATATTCCATTGTGTATATATACCACAGTTTCTTTATCCATTCATCAACTGAAGGGCATCTAGGTTGGTTCCATAGTTTAGCTATTGTGAATTGAGCAGCTATCAACATTGATATGGCTGCATCAATGGGATGCAGGAGTGGATAGCTACGTCAAATGGTGGGTCCATTCCAAGTTTTCTGAGGAATCTCCATACTGCTTTCCAGAGGGCTGAACCAATTTGCAACTCCACCTGCAATGTATGAGTGTGCCTTTTTCCCCACATCCATGCCAACACTTATTATTGCTTGTGTTCTTGATAATAGCCATTCTAATTGGAGTGAGATGAAATCTTAGGGTGGTTTTAATTTGCATTTCTCTTATTACTAGGGATGATGAGCACTTTTTCACATATTTTTTGATTGTCTGTATATTTTCTTCTGTGAAGTATCTTACCAGTTCCTTAGCCCATTTATTGATTGGGTTCTTTGTATTTTGGGTGTAAAATTTTTTTGAGTTTTTTATAAACTTTGGAGATTAGTGCTCTCTCTGAAGTATGTGTGAAAAAGATTTTCTCCCACTCTGTAGGCTCTCTTTTCACATTATTGATTGTTTCCTTTGCTGAGAAAAAACTTTTTAGTTTGAATCTATCCCATTTATTGATTCTTGCTTTTATTTCTTGTGCTACGGGGGTCTTGTTAAGGAAGTCTGGTCCTAAGCCAACATGATGGAGATTCGGGCTTACTTTTTCTTCTTTTTGGTGAAGGGTTTCAGGTCTAATTCCTAGATCCTTGATCCATTTTGAGTTGAGTTTTGTGCAGGGTGAGAGATAGGGGTTTAATTTCATTTTACTGCATATGGATTTCCAGTATTGCCAGCACCATTTGTTGAAGAGGCTATCTTTTCTCCATTGTAAGTTTTTGTCACCTTCGTCTAGTATGAGATAACTGTACTTATGTGGGTTTGTCTTTGTGTCTTCTATCCTGAACCCTTGGTGGTCTACCTGTCTATTTTGGTGCTGATACTATACCATTTTTGTTACTATTGGTCTATAGTAGAGTTTAAGGTCTGGTATTGTGATACCTCCTGCATCACTCTTCCTGCCCAGGATTGTTTTGGCTATTCTGAGTCCTACCTGTTTTACTTAGGGTTTTGTGTGTGTGTGTGTGTGTGTGTGTGTGTGTGTGTGTGTGCATTGTATTGTTTTGTTTTTTGGTACCGGGAATTGAACCCAGGAGCACTGAAACACTGAGCCACATCCCCAGCCCTTTTATTTCGACACAGGGTCTCCCTAAGTTTCTTAGGGCCTCACTAAGTTGCTGAGGCTGGCTTTGATCTTGCAATCCTCCTTCCTCAGACTCCCCAGTCACTGGGATTACAGGCATACACCACAATACCTGGCTGTTTTATTAAGTTTAAAAACTTCTTGCAGCAGCTGTTCTGGGTAAGCAGTGAAAGCACATTAAAGAGAATGTAAAAAGAAAAAGGAAATGGAGGGAGAGCTCATGGACCAGCGATGGATGGGTTCAGCACAGGATGGGCACATCTTGCGGGGTGGCGGGGAAATGGTGTCAGGCCACCACAAGGGTCTGGGTTTTATAGGGCTTAGCAGATCCAGGTCATGGGAGGAGTTTTGATGGTGAGGTTAATTTAGGGCGAGGCAGGAGGGCTGGTAGGGAAACAGTAAGGGAAGTCCTCCCCGGGGTCTGTTCTCCACATCCTACAAGCAGTTTTATTTTACCTTTTCTGGGGTGAAGCAATAGAGATCAGAATTTACATAATTCGTGAAAGTCATATTTAGTGGTGACAGCCTCGTTTCAAAAGCAGCTAGAGGCCAGGCACTAGTAATCCAGTGATGCACGAGGCTGGAACAGGAGGATTCCAAGTGTGAGGCCAGCCTCAGTAACTCAGCAATTTATTGAGACCCTCAGGAATTTGGGGAGACCCTGTCTTAAAATTAAAAGACAAGGGATAAAACTCAGTAATGAAGTGGCCCTGAGTTCAACCACCAGTATAGTGGGTGGGGAAGCAGCAAGAATGTCTGACGAAGAGCTAAAGTATTGCTTCTCCTTTTGACTCCCTCCTACAATAATAATAAAATTAAATGCCAACTATTAAAGCACTAAATGTTAAGCAATCAATTGCCTTAACAGAACAGTCTTTTACATGTTTATTTAGAAATCTACAATAGGGTCGTAATTCAAGTATAATGATGAATGAATCACCATGCACAGAAATCCTTGCTAGGGAGCTAAGTGCAGTGGCTCACAGCTGTAATCCCAGTGACTCCGGAGGCTGAGGCAGGAGGAATCCCAAATTCAAGGCCAGCTTCAGCAACTCAGCAAGACCCTGTCTCAAAACAAAAAGGGTTGCAGACGCAGTCAGTGGAAGAATGTCCCTGAGTTTGATCCTCAGTACCACCAAAAAAGAAAACAAAAATAAAAACAAAAACCTTTCTTAGGACTAATCTATGCTGACAAAATATTTGAAAAAAAAAAAAAAAACAAAAAAAAACAACACTTGTTTTTCTCTGCTGGAGATGGAACCCAGGTCCTAATACATGCCAGGCAAACATTTTATCACTAAGCTACAAACCCAGCACTCCTCCAAAAAACACCTTATTTGAAAAATTAATTCAATTTTTGTTTTGTGTTATGGCTGTATCAACTCGAATTGCTTTTGGAATCAGAGAAATTCGATCAATGAAAGAACTATACACAGACCCATAAAAGGTAGGATAGAAAACATAAATATAGGTAGAAAGGACTAAACAAGGGTGGCCATGACTTAAAGTTCAGATACAAAGTTTGCTTTTGCATGGATTTAAAGTCCAGATTTAAAAGTCTTTTCACATGCCTTGATCATGACATTTTCCACAGGTGCACGAATATGATACAGCCTAAATTCACAAAGTGGAATAATCAAAGAAGAAAATGACCTCCTTCCCTGTCCTGGTAATGGTCAACATGTCAGTAAATGACCTTCATCCCAGTAAGGGTCACATGTCCACATAACAACACAAAGTAGAACTGAAAACATCTGTTAGATCATGTCACTGTACTATGATCTTACATGTGTAAACAGGCCTTGGTAAGGTGAAGTTAGCACATCCGCTCAAACACCTATTCTACCCTACCCTGCCTCTGAGTGTGGACTTCTTTCTCCCTCCCTCCCTCTCTCTCTCTCTCTCTCTCTCTCTCTCTCTCTCTTTCTTTTCTTTTTCTCTCAATAAATTCAATCTGTACCTGACTTTGACCCATCCTTAAATTCCTTTCTCTAACAATGTCAAGGAGCCTCACTGCCTGAATTGAGAGGTCCACCTCCCTTTTAGGGGACCACTCCTCAGGATTCTCATCCTGGTGGCACACAGGCAAGAGACTATATTTTTCGCCCATAAAATTTAGCCCCATAAACTGTTAAAAATGTTTTCTTCAAAATTCACATATATAACTGGGTATCGTGGTTCATGCCTGTAGTCCCAGATACTTGGAAGACAGGCAAGAGGATCATTTGAGTCTAGATGCTTGAAGCCAGGCTGAGCAATATAGCAAAACCCTGTCTCAAAGAAAGAAAGAGAAATAACTCACATATATAAAATTTATTATTTTAAAGTGTACAATTTAATGGTGTCCAGTATATCAACAGTTGTACAACCATCATCATTATCTACTTTCAGAACATTCATATCACCACAGAAAGAAAGCCTACAACCATGATCTGTGACTTCCATTCTCCACCTGCTGCCAACCACTAATTTACTTATTGTTTCTATGGATGTGCATATTCTGAACATTTGGGTTTTGCTTTGCTTTTTGGAGGGTACAGGAATTGAGCTCAGGGGATTATGCATGCTAAACACATTTTCTGCCACTGAGTTATGAAATCACATGTCTGAAATCATGTTTGTGTCTGGCTTCTTTCACTTAGCATATATCTCGAAGTCCATTCAGGTTTTAGCTCATAACTAAAACAGCTGGGATTTTGATAGGGATTGTATTACATGTGTAGATCACTTTGGGAGTACTGCCACCTTAACAATACGAACTATTTCAATTCATGAACATAGAATGTCCTTCCATTTCTTTGAAGTCTCTAATTCTTTCAACAATATTTTGTAGTTTTTGGTGTACAAAGATCATGCTTCTGTGATATTTATTATATGTGTTTTATTCTTTTTGATTCAATTATAAATGAATTTTTTTTTTTTTTTTTTTTTTTTTTTTTTTTTTTTTTTTTTTTACAGTGCTGGGGATTGAACCCAGGGCCTTGTGCTTGCAAGGCAAGTACTCTACCAACTGAGCTATATCCCCGGCCCTGAAATTGTTTTTTTAAATTTCATTTTCCAACTGTTCATTACTAGTGTCTAGATATACAATTGATTTTCATATGATGATCTTATACCTGAATGTTCACTGAACTTGTTTATTTGGTCTAGTAATTCATTAGTGTATTCCTTGCATTCAATAGCATGTCATCCTTGAACAGAGAGTTTAACTTCCTCTTTTCATACTTCAATATCTTTTATTTCATTTTCTTGCCTAGTTGTCGTGGCTAGAATCTCTAGTAAAATGTTGAACAAGAAGTGGCAAGAATGGAGAGATGACAATAGAAGTCACTTGGTATGATCTGTGTGTACTTTGCTACAAAAGTTGAAAACCAGTTTACATATAAACTCTAAGTTTAACAAAAAATTTAATGTTAAAAAAATCAAAAAACAAACAAAAGCCCAAAGGGTAAATTTATACTGTCATTCACCATGTCATACCTTCAACTCATTTCTGACCTAGTTTATGGTACATTTGCACTTTCAGAAATCCCTGACTCAACATTCTCTGTCAAACCAAGTCCATTCTTTTTGCAAACTTATGAGGAGAGGAAGACAGAATTTCTAAAAACTTAAGTAAATAACCAAATTAATAGGAGACTTAGACTTCTGATACCTGAGTTTTCTGTGTTAGTATTATTCCCCAGCTTGGTGTCTGATTCTTTGAGTCTTTGCCTGTGGCCAATCCCTCAAGTCATGTAATGCTTAGGATATCTCATTAAGAAATTAATACTGGGACTGGGGCTGTGGCTCAGTGGTAGAGCACCTGCCTAGCATGTGTGAGGCACTGGGTTTGATCCTCAGCACCACACGAAAGTAAACAAATAAGATAAAGGTACTGTGTCCATTCTACAATTGAAAATTTTTTAAAACTTAAAAAAAAGAAATTAATACTACTTGTGGACAAAAGAGTATCACTTCATTTAGGTATTTGCTGAATGTTCTGAGTCAGAGATTGTACCCTTGAATTCAGTAAAACAATGTATTTGAAGATTCTTAATAGTTTGAAACAATAAAAAATTATTTCCTTTTAGCCAAAAAAATGTGCTCTCACACTTCAGTCTAAACTCTCGAAAAGTTTATATCATCTGTAACTAGAAATGAGAATTCTTATTTTGTCTAGTGATTGAGTTAACTATGAGAGTTTACAACAGTCAAACCATTTAGATTAGATATTGTTATACTCACCAAAATATCTTATGTGTAGCAGAAAGACAACTTTTTTTGACTCTTTTTTCCAGAAATTAGAACACTTTATTATAAACATTTTCAGAATATAAACTGATTTTTATGTTGAGACTCTTCAAAACTTTTAAAACTATATGTAATGTAAGTTTATTATTATTATAATGTATTTCATTTTCCACTTTCCAACCTGGAAAATACACTACCAAATTAGATCTAACAAAGAAAAAATAAATCTAAATTGCTGGTTAGTGAGAACCAACAAACTTAAAATGAATACCAAGTCTATTCATCCTCCAATTTAAAATAAATCATCTTCCGAGGGAAAATAATCTCACAATCATAGCAATTTGATGAATTAAAACAGAGCCATTCTCCTAAAGAGAAATCAGATTATATGTAAGAAAAATGTAGTAGTGCTTTTAGAAAATGAGGAAAAGGAGTAACTCCCATGTTGGGGAGCAAGCACACAGAATGCTTCATGTTCCTGTGGTATTTCTTCTTTTTTTGTATCTTTTTAGTTGTCAGTGGACCTTTATTTTATCTATTTATTTACATGCACTGCTGAGAATTGAACCCAGTGCCTCACACATGCTAGGCAAGTCCTCTACCATTGAGCTACAACCCCAGTCCCTCTGTTAAGGTTTTCTAAAATAGTACCTGTTCACAAAAGAAAAGAGATAAGAACATGAACATCATAAAACCTACCTCCTTGACTCTTTTTTCAATTTAACCTAAGGAGAACCATGTATGGAATTTCAAAATCCAAGGATGGACTGGTCCCAAAGCATGTCTTCCTCCGTCCTTTCCTTGCCTTGGTCCTTTGCTTTTCTGTGCTTATGATCTTTTCTCTTAGAGGCTACATCTCAACTTTTTTTCTCTATTTGTTAAGCTTTTCTGCACTGATCTGTGCAGTTTCTGTCTTTACCTTTGTTTTCTTTCTTTGGATGCCCTTGTGTCTGTCTAAATACAATTCCTCAGAAGCTCTTTTCATCTGATGGGTGAGCAGCTCCTCCTCTGGTTTTTCTCTGCCATCTTCTGGGTGCCTTTTCTTCCTCTGATGTACCTGTTTATGTCTGACTTGATGGGCACTGGGACAATTTCTTGAGAAGAGGTGCTTGTGAACTCTGGATTCTACCTCTTATGAACCACAATTATATTATTGCTGAATAAGGTTCATGGACACTTGTTTCTTTGAGGAACAGTCCTTGGGGAACTGACAGTACTCAGAGAGTCTAGTCTCAGCCTGCCATACTAAGCTGATAAGCACTGAAGTAACTGGTTTTCCACTGTTTGTGAAATATTGCATGATCTTGGGTAGGTCTGGGCAGTTCCAGATGGGAATTTTTAATCAAACGTTCTATATCTGGATCTGGAATCAGTACTCTCTTCTCTGTACCTACAGGTTTCCAAATAGTCCTCTGTCACCTATCTGAAACAAGTCTGTGGCTCTAAGCCTCTGGCTTTTTGTATTTCAATATAATCTTCAAATTCATCTTGAAAAGGGTCATATGACTTCTTTGCATGCTTCATTATGTTGACAAAAGGGATTCTCCTCATCAGGAACTTGGTAAGATATCTGATCATATTTGCCCATTAATTGCTTCAAATTTTCAGCATGAACTTTCTTTATATAGTGAGGCTGTGTAAGAACCAAGGGAACTCATAATGGGAACTCATTTATTATCCAAACTGAAGCATTATTCGACAGATGTCTTTTATAAAAACTATATGGGCACCACTTCAGGACCCTGACCCACCTGCACCCCATGTGGACTCAGCACCCACCTCTGTGGCTCCCCATCTCCCATTGCATTTGGAAGCTGTTGCAGCCATCTTGGATTATTCCCAAGTGAAAACCTCCATCTTAAGGTGCGGCAACTGCCATCCTGAGATGCCGACTGGAGACTGGAAACTCAGTGTCAGGGACATCAGGCTACTCTCATGCATCAGGCTACTGAAGATTGGGAGGTTTGAATAGTATATGACTGTTGTATTGTAGATTTTTTTCTTTCTTTTAAAATTTCTTAAGTTTTTATTTCTTTATTTTTCTTGCTCTATTTTCCTTTTGTTTACCTGTTTCCTCAGAGTCTTTTTCTCCCTTTTCTCATGCTAAAAATCAAATTTTTTTTATTCTGTTTTCACTCTTCCTATGATCTAATACCTCTATATACTCTCTTCTTATCCCATTAACAGTTACATCCTACACCCCTCCCCATCCTCTTTGTCCACCATTAGAAATTGTAGTCCTCCTTGCAAACCCATTGGTTATTCTTTAGGTATACTGTAGGTTATATTGTAGGTCATCCTGTTTATTATGACATTACTATTAATGTCTTCATAGGGGCTATTTGGTATAGGGCTGCATATTGTTTGTACTGGGTGCTGCTAATATTGATCTCTCCCTTAAAGGAGAGGTTTTGGAAACCTGCAGGGTCACTATAAACCTATAGGGGGGAAACTGCAATACCTCAGATCTGCACTGTTAGAGGAGAAAATACACAACCAACATGAAAAAACAAGAAAAGAAAGTGTTCCAAACAAACCAAGATGCTATATTAGTAGAATACAATGACAGCATGATAGAAGAAATGTCAGAAAAGGAGTTCAGAATGTCCATAATTAAAGTGATCTGTGAAGCAGAGGATGAGATAAAAGAGCAAATGCAGGCAGTGAATGATCCCTCCAATAAATAGTTAAAAGAAAATGCAGGAAACAAAAGACCATTTCAGTAAAGAGACAGAGATTCTGAAAAAACCAAAAAGAAATCCTTGAAATGAAAGAAACAATAAGCTAAATTAAAAACTCAATGGAGGGGCTGGGGAGATAGCTCAGTCAGTAGAGTGCTTGCCTTCTAAGCATAAGGCCCTGGGTTTGATCCCCAGCACCAAAAAAAAAAAAAAAAAAAAAAAAAAAAAAAAAAAAAAAAAACACCTCAAACTCAATGGAAAGCATCACCAACAGACTAGATCACTTGGAAGACAGAACCTCAGACAATGAAGACAAAATATTTAATCTTGAAAATAAAGTTGATTAAACAGAGAAGATGGTAAGAAATCATGAACTGAACCTCCAAGAACTATGGGATATAATGAAAAGACCAAGTTTAAGAACTATCAGGATTGAGAAAGGCACGGAGGTACAGACCAAAGGAATCAGCAACCTATTCAATGAAATATCAGAAAATTTCCCAAACCTGAAGAATGTAATGGAAAATCAAATACAAGAGGCTTACAGGACACCAAATGCACAAAATCACAACAGATCCACACCAAGGCACATTATAATGAAAATGCCTAACATACAAAATGAAGATAGAATTTTAAAGGCTGCCAGAGAAAAGCAACAGATTACATATAGGGGTGTAATGGTTAATTTGAATTGGATTAAGAAATGCTGATGATTAAGAGGCTTCTGGGGGTGTCCATGAGGGCCTGTCCAGGAATGATTGGCATGTGGGATAGTGAACTGAAGTGGAGACCTTCCCTAAGCATGGGCAGCACCACCCAATATGATGGAATGAAAGCTGGAAGAACAAAGAGGCAGACGTAGATGCAAGTTCAGTTCTTCTTGAAGGGGTTCTTGATTGCTGCTTTGATCATCTGAGGATATTGTACTGCCGCTTCTTCACTCTTCCAATGTGGCCTCCACCAGTGATTCTCCAGGTAGTTTCCTAGAAGCCCTGGTCTCAGACTAGAGTTGCACTGTTGATCCTTTTTGTTCTGGGACTTCTGCATCTTGGATTGTGCAGCTACTGTTTCTTCCAACTCTCCAGCTGCAGATGGCCATTGTGGATTATCTAGCTTCTGGTCGTGTAAGCTAATCTAATAAATTCCCTTTTAATAATCATACTCCTGTTGATTCTGTTCCTCTAGAGAACTCTAATACAAGGGGGAAACCAATATGGATATCAGCAGATTTCTCAGCCCAGAGGTGTCACCGACCAGCGGGACACAAAGTGAAACACGCACCACACTCTACTTGCTTGGACGGAAAGGACCTTTATTACAGGAAGAACACTCACTTATATACAGTTAACAAACCAATCAGAAACTTGTTGCCAAGGGTAAGTAGGTCTTGGAATATTACTATTGGTAGCTTAGGCATGGTCTGACAGGGATAGCCAGTGTGCTCATCTTCCTGTTTACAGCGAGAGACAAACTGTAAGTCTTGGAATATTACTATTGGTAGCTTAGGCATGGTCTGACAGGGATAGCCAGTGTGCTCATCTTCCTGTTTACAGTGAGAGACAAACTACACGCCCACTGGCACTGTGCCAGCTGCCATCTTAGCTTGGTCTTAGCTTGGTCTTTGTGGCGCAACCCCGGGTGTCGCCCGCCACACAGAGGACCTGGAACAACATATTTCAAGCTCTGAAAGAGTATGGTTGCTAACCAAGAATCTTATACCCAGCAAAACTAACCTTCAGATTTGCTGACAGAATAAAATCCTTCCATGATAAACAAAAGTTTAAAGAATTTACAAATAGAAAGCCTGCACTACAGAACATTCTCAGCAAAATATTCCATGAGGAGGAAATGAAAAACAACAATGTAAGTCAATAAAGGGAGAAACTACCCTAAAGAACAAGCCAATCAAAGGAGAAACCAAGCCAAAATGACCAGGAATACAAAGCATATCTCAGTAATAACCCTGAATGTTAATGGCCTAAACTCATCAATCAAAAGACATAGACTGGCAGATTGGAGTAAAAAGAAAGACCCAACAGTATGCTGCCTTCAAGAGACTCATCTCATAGAAAAAGACATCCACAAACTAAAGGTGAAAGGATAGGAAAAAAATATCATGCACAAGGATTCTGTAAAAAAGCGAGGGTTTCCATCCTCATATCAGATAAAGTGGACTTCAAGCCAAAGTTCATCAGAAGGAATAAAGAAGGACATTTTGTACTGCTTAAGGGAACCATAAATCAGGAAGACATAATGATCATAAATATTTATGCCCCAAACAATGGCTCATTCATGTACGTCAAACAAATCCTTATCAATTATAGGAACCAAATAGACCACAAGACAATAATACTGGATGACTTTAACACACTGCTCTCATCACTGGATAGATCTTCCAAACAAAAACTGAACCAAAAACCATAGAACTGAATAACACAATCAATAACTTAGACTTAACAGACATATATAGAATATTCCACCCATCAATGAGTAAATACACTTTCTTCTCAGCAGCACATGGATCCTTCTCTAAAATAGACCAGATGTTATGCCATAAAGCAGCCCTTAGTAAATACAAAAAAATAACTACCTTGTATTCTATCAGATCATAATGGAATGAAATTAGGAATCAATGATAAAATAAAAAACAGAAACTACTCCAACACCTGGAGATTAAATAATATGCTATTGAATGGTGCATGGATAACAGAAGACATCATGGAGGAGATAATTCTTAGAGGTAAATGAGAATGACAATACAACATATCAAAATCTTGGGGACACCACGAAAGCAATACTAAGAGGAAAATTTATTGCATGGAGTGCATTCAAGAAAAGAACAAAAAATCAACAGCTAAATGACCTAACTACATCTCAAAGCCCTAGAAAATAAAGAACAGAATAATACCAAAAGTAGTTGAATACAGGAATAATTAAAATCAGAGCTGAAATCAATGAATTGAAACAAAAGAAATAATTCAAAAAATTGACAAAACAAAAAGTTCTTTGAAAAAGTAAACAAAATTGATAAACCCTTAACCACACTAATGAAGAGGAGAGAAAACTCAAATTATTAAAATTTGTGATGAAAAAGGAAATATCATGACAGACACCATTGAAATATATAACATAATTAGAAGCTATTTTGAAAATCTATACTCCAACAAAATAGAAAATCTAAAAGACACTGACAAAATTTTAAAGACATGTGATCCTCACAAACTGAATCAGGAGAACATACACAATTTAAACAGATCAATTTTAAGCACTGAAATAGAAGAAGCCATCAAAAGCCTACCAACCAAGAAAATCCTGGGACCAAATTGATTCTCAGCTGAGTTCTACAAGACCTTCAAAGAATAACTAATATCAATACTCTTCAAAGCATTACATGAAATAGAGAAGGAGGAACACTTCCAAACTCATTCTGTGAAGCTAGTAGCCTGATACCAAAACCAGAAAGACGCATCAAGGAAGAAAACTTTAGACCAATATCCCTGATGAATATAGATGCAAAAATCCTTAACAAAATTCTGGCAAATCACATACAAAAACATATTAAAAAGATAGTGCACCATGATCAAGTGGGGTTTATCCCAGGAATGCAAGGTTGGTGCAACAATCTGGAAATCAATAAATGTAATTCTTTACATCTATAGACTTAAGGTTTAAGAATCATGATTATTTCAATAGATGAAGAAAAGACATCTGATAAAATGTAGCACCCCTTCATGCTGAAAGCACTAGAAAAAATAGGGATAGTAGGAGCATACCTCAACATTGTAAAGCCATCTATGCTAAGTCCATGGCCAACATCATTCTAAATGGAGAAAAACTGAAAGCATTTCCTCTAAAACTGGAATAAGACATGGATGCACTCTTTCACCACTTCTATTCAACATCATCCTTGATACACTAACAGAGCAATTAGACCAAAAAAATTAAAGGGACATGAATAGGAAAAGAAGAACTCAAGCTATCACTATTTGCTCATGACATGATTCTAAATTTAGAGGATCCAAAAAATTCTACCAGAAAACTTCTAGAACTCATAAATGAATTCAGCAAAGTAGCAGGATATGAAATCAACATGCATAAATATCATGCATTTCTATTCATAGGTGATAAATCCTCTGAAAGAGAAATTAGGAAAACTACCCATTCACAATAGCCTCAAAACAAACAAACAAACAAACAAACTTGGGAATTGATTGAACAAAAGAGGAGAAAGACCTCTACAATGAAAACTACAGAACACTAAAGAGAGCCTTAGAAGATGGAAAGATCTCCCATGTTCTTGGATAGGTAGAATTAATATTGTCAAAATGGTCATTCTACCAAAGGTGCTATACAGATTCAAATGCAATTCCAATTAAAATCCTAATGAGGGCTGGGGAGATAGCTGAGTTGGTAGAGTGCTCGCTCTCGCAAGCACAAGGCCCTGGGTTCGATCCCCAGCACCGCAAAAAAAAAAAAGTTAAAAAAAAAAAATCCTAATGACATTCCTCATAGAATAGAGAAAGCAAACATGAAATTCATCTGGAAGAATAAGAGACTCAGAATAGCCAAAGCAATTCTGAGCATGAAGAGTGAAGCACGAGTATCACATCACAATACCAGACCTTAAACTACTACAGAGCAATAGTAACAAAAATGGCATGGTATTGGCACCAAAATAGACAGGTAGACCAATGGTACAGGATAGAAGACACAGAGGCAAACCCACCTAAATACAGTTACCTCATACTAGACGAAGGTGCCAAAAAGTTACAATGGAGAAAAGATAGCCTCTTCAACAAATGGTGCTGGCAAAACTGGAAATCCATATGCAGTAAAATGAAATTAAACCTCTATCTCTTACCCTGCACAAAACTCAACTCAATTAGATCAGAGACCCTGCACCAAATAGAAGAAAAAGTAGGCCCGAATCTCCATCACGTTGGCTTAGGACCAGACTTCCTTAACAAGACTCCGAGAGCACAAGAAATAAAAACAAGAATCAATAAATGGGATGGATTCAAACTAAGAAGCTTTTTCTCAGCAAAGGAAAGTATAGTGTGAAAAGAGAGCCTACACAGTGGGAGAAAATCTTTTCCACACACACTTCAGACAGAGCACTAATCTCCAAAATTATAAAGAACTTAAAAAACTTTACACCAAAAATACAAAGAACCCAATCAATAAATGGGCTAAGAAAATGGGCAGACACTTGGCACAGAAGAAGATATACAGGTGATCAACAAATACATGAAACAGAGCTCATTATCTCTAATAGTAGAGAAATGCAAATTAAAACCACCCTAAGATTTCATCTCACTCCAATTAGAAGGGTTATTATCAAGGACACAAGCAATAATAAGTTTTGGCATGGATATGGGGGGAAAAGGCACACTCATACATTGCTGGTAGAGTTGCAAATTGGTGCAGCCACTCTGGAAAGCAGTATGGAGATTCCTCAGAAAGCTTGGAATGGAACCACCTTTAACCTAGCTATCCCACTCCTTGGTTTATACAAAGGACTTAAAATCAGCATACTACAGTGATGCAGCCACATCAATGTTCACAGCAGCCCAATTCACAATAGCTGGATTGTGGAACCAACCGAGATGCCCTTCAATTGATGAATGGATAAAGAAACCGTGATATATATATATATACAATGGAATATTACTCAGCAATAAAGAATAATAAAATTACGGTATTTGCTGGTAAATGGATGAAGTTGGACAATATCATGCTAAGTGAAATAGGCCAAGCCCAAAAAAACCAAAGACCGAATGTTTTCTTTGATAAGTGAATGAAGATACATAATAAGCGGGGAGGTGTTGGGAGTCAGGGGAAGAGAAGAATGAAGGAACTTTGGATGGTGTAGAGGAAAGTGGGGTGGGAGGGGGTGGGGAAGGAAAGATAGTAGAATGAAACAGTATTACCCTATGTATATGTATGATTACATGATTGGTGTGAATCTACATTGTGTACAGTCATAGAAATGAAAAGTTGTATCCCATTTGTGTACAAGGAATCAAAATGTGGTCTGTAAAAAATTCTTTTAATAAAAAAATGTAAAAAAATAAATCCCAGATATGGAATTGTTGGACAAAAAAATCTTAATAAATTATTTTCAATATGCTCAAAGAGCTTAAGACCATGTGCAAAGAAATAAAGGACACTGTAAGAATAATGTCCCATCATACAGATAAATTAATGAAGAGAGAGAAATTATAAAAAGGAACCATGGATAATATTTTAGATTTCATGGAACCCTGGATAGATCCTGGGAACCCCTGGGACCATACTTGGATAATCAGTACTCTAATCCTGAAAAAAACTATATTGCCACAAACACCAGAACTGAACTTAAGAGAGAATTTTTTTTTCAGTACTGAGAATTGAACCCAGGGGCACTCTTACACTGAACTACATTCCCAGTCTTTGTTATTTTTTATTTTGAGACAGAGCCTCACTAAGTTTCCAAAGCTGGCCTCAGACTTTGATCCTCCTGCTGCAGCCTCCCAGCAACTAGGATTGCACGAATGAGCCACTGCATCTGGTGGGAGTAAAATGATTTTATAGTGTTATTGGTGGAAGGAAAAGGGAGTGTGTGTCTGTGTGAAATGAGGTGAAGAGAGATGAAATTTTCTGTCTTGCTTTTTTGTTTGTTTGTTTGTTTTTTGATTCTGGGGATTGAACCCAGGGGTCCTCAACCACTGAGCCACATTCCCAGTCCTTTTTTTGCATTTTATTTAGAGACAGGGTCTTACTGAGTTGCTTAGGGCCTCGCTAAGTTGCTGAGACTGGCTTTGAACTCACAGTCCTCCTGCCTCAGCCTCTCAGTCACTGGGATTACAGGTATGCGCCACCATGCCCGGCTCAAAATTTTCTTTTTTCACAGTAGAAACATGAGACTCTTTCATAGTCAACAAATAATATCAAATAAAAGATCAGTCAAAATGGAAAGGCCAGAATGGAGGAAATAAGGAGAGAGGAGGGGTGGCTCAACAGCAGCGCAGGTTTATTTGGGGTAAACCTGCGGAAGCGGGTCCCAGGGAGACAGTTCTCCTTACCGGGTATTGTCTAGGTTTAGGTCAGGCTGGCTGTTGCTCTGGGTCAGAGTGACTGGGCATTGACAGTTGTTCTAAGGTGGAGACTATGTTCCCAAATGGCATTGCCCAAGTTCTCCCTAACAGATGACTTGACAGGATGCCGCTGCGGAGTGAAAACTGGGGATTGTAAAAATCATTTCATGTGTTAAAACCGTTTCATGTTTACAAGTCATCAAGTGGAAAAATAGTTATTAACAGGAAAAAAACGAGGCACCCTCTAACACGAACTTGGAGAACATTTCTTGTCTCTGTAGACTGCAATGTTGCTGCCAATTTCTGAGATGAAATAACTTTTTAACAAGAACATATTTATGAAGAAAAAGTTAAAGTCAACTGTTGTTACAATTTCCAAGGTGCAAATGAAATTAGTTTATTATTTGAGTTTTGCTGCATTGAATCTAGCTAGTTCTAAGATTCATGTAGCTTTTGTTAATCATCTAGAAACTCAATTGCTTACGAGCGCTTACTAGTTTAGTTTGAATATGTGAGACTAGGTAATGAGGCTATGAACAATCACATGAAGTCAACTAAGAAAGCCCTCACACGGCCAACGATCTGAAGCAGGCTCTGAAGAAGAGAGGGCAGGACTGCCAAGTTAGAGTTGATGGTGTAGGCAGACACAAAGTTCAGGAAGGAGCAAAGATTTAGCTCAAGCACTTCTGAAGAGAGACCAGGTGTGTGGGCAAAGGTAAGAGGAATAGAATTTCCCCTGTTTTGAGCAGGGAGATCATGATAATGAAAAATCACTTGAAAAAGAAAAAGATCACTCATCTTTTGAAAGATCTGGCACAGGGACAGTTAGTTATTTATTGTAAGCACTCTAATTAAGATCTAAGATTCAGTTCTGAAAATTTCTCAGGAGATAGCTGGAAATCAATGTAGATGAATCCCAAGGAAAGAAGTCAAAGATAAAGGAAAAGCTTATAAATGAAGCTTCATCTGACATTTGTGGTTCACACTGGTAAAACCAAACCAAACCAAAGCAAAAAAGAGGAGGCCCCAAAGACAAATTAGAATAGTGGCACAAAAGCCAGTACACAAAGCAGTAGTCAACACTGTCACACATGCACAGCGTCCACTCTAGTGCTTCTCCTTTCATGGATGTCCAGTAAATACTGACTGACAGCACAAACACAAAGACTCAAGAGAGCTTACAAATATTTTTTGTTTAGGATTCAGAACTAAAGTGACCACAGGAATAGAAATACACTGAATTTCCCCAAAGCCAGCAATATAATAATCGGTGCTAGAGATGTATGATAACTCGCAACTCAAAAATATATCATTTAATGGTCAGTTTTAAATTTAGGGGTATTTTAAAATAAAGCCTCAAGGCTAGTGGGAAGAAATTTTGTTTCTCTGGTTATTAAGACAAAACAAACATCCTGGCAATTTGGCAATTTTCTCAAGATGGTAAGATAAAAATCCAGAGCCTAGTAAGAAAGATGATTGTAAAAAACTATCCGGGCTCACAGAAGCTGAAGTGGAATGATGCTTAGCAGAGCTGGGGAGAGAGGGAGCGGGGAGAAGTGGGCACCAAGTTACAGTTGGGAGCAAGAACTTCTGGGGTGCTACAGCACAGTAGGGTAAATATCAATAACAATAATGTACTGTACATTTCAAAAAGGTGGCCAGGAATTATTTGAAATCTTTTCACCATAAAGATATGATGAAAGTTTTGAGAAAAGAAATCCCTAGGTACATGTCTGATTACACGAATGGTATGAATCTATCTACATCGTGCACAACCATAGAAACGAAATGATGTACCCCATTTGTGTACAATGAATCAAAATGCAGTAAGAAAACAAAGAAATAAAAATTTTTTTTTAAATATGAAAAAAAAAAAAGATGGGCAGAAAGGAGACAAAGGGAAGGAAGAGAGACTGCAGCTTTAAGTCCAGAAGCCCCATTATCAAGGGTACTCATAGTTTTACTCCCCAGGCCTGTTCTTCCTGCCCTGACACTCCCAAATTCTTGAGATATCTATAAATCTTAAAAGTTACTATAAGTTCACTCATCTATGAAAATTCTCTTGTTTTAATGTTTATGAGCCCTTTAGTTAGCTTATACAATGTGTTTTCAGATTAGATAAAGCAAAGGGAGATGAATTTTAGGAAACCAATAAAAACAGGCACATTCCAAACATTAGACAGATGAGACAATGTCAACCTGAAGATCGGGAAGAAGGCCAGACCTACACAGACTGTCTTGTGATCACCAGGCTGACACCATCCCCACAGACCTTCCCATGCCCACCCCTCACAAATTCTCCTTTAAAAGAAGAGACTGAGACCCCAAGAGTGCTGCTTCTCACTCTCCAGATAGACCGCATTCTGCCCTGAGACTACATATCTTCACCTCTCACTTCCTAATGAAGTCTTTTTTTGCTAAAACCTGACTCATCCTTACATTCTTTGCTGTGACATGTGAGGAACCTGGAAGATGCCGGGAGTGGTCTTTTCTGCCGAGGGAGAGACCTCAACCCCCATATGGGGACAGTTTGAGTAAATAGTTATGTTTACCTGGATTTGAACACTGTACATTTCCACCTCTTACATAAGAATGCCTTTTTTAAAATATATTTTTTCGATGTCAATGGGTCTTTTATTTTATTCATTTATTTATATTCAGTGCTGAGAATCATGCCAGTGCCTCACTAGGCAAGTGCTGCTGAGCCACATCCACAGTCCTTGCATGAAAATAAGTTAACACTTTATAAAAAATTTCTATCTACGTTGTATGAATAACTAAGCTTACTTGGTTACTATCTTGTGGGTGTGTATACGCTAGACGAATATATGTGATCTTCAATTATCTGTGGGTAGAATTACAACAAATTTTACATTCTTTGGGTATGTCATCTAGATATTCTCTTGGAAGAAAATATAAATTCATTTGAACATTAGCCTGAGAAGAGCAGGAAGAAAAATTCTGTTCCCAGAACTCTTCTAATGTACCCTAAAAGGAGAACACCTATTCTGATTATTGTTTTTTATTACTTGCATTATTATTCTCCTCATTTATATAGGGATTGAATGTTGATTAAAATGAAGGAGACCTGATGCATTATTATAATGGCTATCTAGCTCATTATATACTCACTTCAGATCACCTTATCAATTTTTATTCTCATACGAATTTTCTTGAGTCACTCATTTTCTTAAAATGGCCTTATAATCTGTAAAAGACCTAGGGTGAATTAAAAACTTTAAAAAATTAAAAAAAAAAACTTTTTCTAATCTCAAAGATAAATATTAAGCACCAATTTTCAGTACTATTATAATTTATACAGAAAACACTTTTATTTCACAATAACGTATTTTCTGTTGTATTCTCAGAGGAGTGAACTGTTTAAAGAACTTTCATTTATTCAACAGATAAAGTGCTTATATTGTATCGCAGACTATCTAAGGCCTTAAGGATTCATGATGAAAGGAGGTTTACAGTCTCTTCCAAAAATAATTCCAATGTTATAAGTACAATAATGATGCAAAGGGAACTTAAGACATACTGGCTGAGTAAAGTTTCAGGTAAGAATCACAGAAGGCAATACTTGAGGTGTATGTTGAAAGGGCAGATGTTTCATAGGAGAGGAAAAACAAGATAAAATAGATGCCTGGAAGACCTGAGATATTTGTGGTGCTAAAAAACCTCATGTTTGTTTCACTCAATCTTTTTTTTTTTTTTTCCCAGTTGTTGATGGA
This sequence comes from Sciurus vulgaris, assembly GCF_902686455.1. Classification (NCBI taxonomy): domain Eukaryota; kingdom Metazoa; phylum Chordata; class Mammalia; order Rodentia; family Sciuridae; genus Sciurus; species Sciurus vulgaris. Next base: position 60,889,920 of record NC_136473.1, read on the forward strand.
CCTTTATTTAATTTATTTATTTATATGTGGTGCTGAGGATTGAGCCCAGTGCCTCACACATGCTAAGCAAGCAATCTACCACTGAGCCACAGCCCTAACCTTGTTTCACTCAGTCTTAAGTGCAAGATGCTTGAAGCAGGTGGTTGGGAGAAACTTCTCTCAACTATTATCTTTGGCTCCTAGACTCAAATATTATGAAATGGGATTTATATGCATAGACCTTCCATTTAATACAGTATAGTATTCAATTTATGCCAGAGTTTATCAACTTTCTATTATTATAACAGACACCTGAAATAATCAATTTATGAAGGTAATCGTTTATTTTTATTCATCATTTTGGGGGTTCCAGTCCGTCGTTGGGCTGATCTATTGTTTTCAGTGGTAAGTGGGTGTCTGGGGGCCACATATCGTAGAAGGAGAGTGTGGCAGGGCAAAACTGTTCACATCATGGCAGAAAAGCAAGACGGGGAGAAAGAGACTAGGGCCTGACAATCACATTTCAGGCCACACCCCCAGTGAACTAAGACCTCCCACTAGCGTCCCCCTCTTAAAGGTCCCACCACTTACTAATAATAGCACCAAGTTGGGGAACAGGCATTTAACACCTGGTCTTTGGGGGACACTTCAGATCCAAACTATAGCACATGATGATATGGTTGGTTTCTTTTATGAATTGATGATGATGCCAAAAAACAAAAGTTGTTTTGGTTTTTTATTTGCTCCCTCCATCAAAATTTGCCAACCCTGAAGGTTCTCAAAAGCAGTTTCTTAAATTTGACTGATTTATGAAATAAGAGTGTCAGAGGTAGGGGGAAGATTCGCCAATAACCCGGAACATTTTGAACTTTACATTTTGAAAGTCAAACTCATCCTGTGTCGCCCCTCTCTAATTTCTTCATTACTTTGTGTGTCCTTTTTTCTATAATCTGTAATCCTAACAGCTCTGGAAGCTGAGATAGGAGGATTTCAAGTTCAAAGCCAGTCTAGGAATTTAGCAAGGTCCTCAGCAATTTAGCAAGACCTAGTCTCAAAATAAAAAGGACTGGGAATATAGCTCAGTGGTTAAGCATCCCTGGGTCTAGTCCCCATTACCAAAAAAAAAAAAAAAAAAATTCATTATCTTGAGAAAATGTCCTGATTAACCTAACACTCTTGTATTTACTGTCTTTGCATTTGTTATTCTGGTCCTTTGTAAATGAGCTCAGGGAAAAGGCATTCCAGATCCAAAACCATAACAGAAGGATATTTGAAGTTAAATACTCAACTACTATATTTGAAATATCATTCTAATCACATATTCCTTAGATCTTTGTTGCTTTAGAAGAAATTATCATCAGATCATATTTGAAATGGAATAGAAATTTTTGTAGCTGGAAAGTAAATAGATATAGGCCCATTAAAAACATCAGAGAAAAACTGAATTTTGAAACCCCCACATTGAATTCTATCCTCTATGTTGGCATATGCCAACTTTGAAGATGCCTATACAGGTTTGGCTTTGCTGGAATTTTAAACAATAATAAGCAATGCATGCAAGATACAAAGGAAGCAAATCACTTAGATTGCAATCCTGCAAAATAATGTATCTTGATAGGGCAATTTCTTTGCAAATATCTCTATGCAGCAGGGTTGGATGGGGGATGGTTGAGTGAGTGAGGAGGGGGAATAAACTTAAACACATTATTTAAAGAAAGTTAATTTGATTTGAGAATTAAAAGAACCAAATGAAAGACATTATTAAACTTCTGGTAAATGTTTCTTTTCAGCAACAGATTCACATTTCTAAAGTAACACTCTAAAGGTTAAAAAAATTAGAAAAGCCAATGAACAGATAAAGACATAATTTTTTTGGAACACATTTTTTATGGGCATTAGTTCAATGAATGAGATCATTAGCTTCTTCCAGTGCCCAAATTTTTTTCTCTGTACATGTATATATATATAATATATATGTATGTATATACACATAGTAATATGTGTATGTATATAAATATCACATATATACATATATGTATATATACATGTATACATGTATATACATGTACATTTAATATATACATACACATACATAATATATGTTAAATATATGCACATACACACAAATATATATATCCAGTTTTATCACATTTATATTTTGTTCTATAGCAATAATCTTAACCACATATTTGAATAGATCCTTTATTCACAGCAGCACTTTTGTCACAGTTGCAAAATTTTTTCTATTTTCTTTATTTTGATTCAACTTCTGAAGGTTCTATTTGCTCATTAGATTTATTCTGATTATTAATAGTGTATTCTGTCCTGTGGGGTGGCACATCCTATAATCCCAGTGACTTGGGAGACTGAGTCAGGAGGATACCACGTTCAAAGCCAGCTTCAGCAACTTAATGAGACCATAAGCAACTTTGCAAGACCCTGTGTCAAAAACAAACAAACAAACAAACAAACAAACAAACAAAAAAACAAAGAAAGAAGGAAAGAACTGAAGATGTAGCTCAGTAGTAAGGTGCCCCTGGGTTAAATCCTTAGTACAAAAAAAAAGTGTATTCAATTTTATTACTTGAATTCTTTCCATGATTAAACACATCTGTCTGTTGTCTTTGCACTTGAATGACACATTAGCTGGCAATAAATTTTGTTTGGTCACACAATCTTTCCTATTGCCTTTATAACATTGCAATCTGATTGTTGGACTTTGAATGCGTCTATAAAGATGTCTGAGGCCAGTCTGATCTTTCTTTTCCTCTTGGTTGGTGTCTCACTTCTTCTACTGGGATCGCTCCAAAATTCTTCTATTTGAAGTTTAATAAGTAAAACAAGACATGTCAGTTCTAGGTACTTTATGTTGTTTCTGGTGGTGGTGTTTTATTTAGTGGCAGGGAGCGAACATCTGGTGTTTCCTTTCATTCTGTAAATTTATTCTTCCTTCATTCCAGGGAATGTTGAATGTTTGAGGACTCTTTTTACTCATTTACTGAGTTTACTTGTCCAAGGTCACCAATTGTTCTTATGTTAGATCCCATTGACATTCTACATCCCTTCCTCCTGCACTGTGAACAGCTCGTCTTCCTTCTCCCTCTCTCCCTCCCTCCCTTCTTTCCCTCTACTGCCATATTTCTTTCTGTTAATGGTTTTTCCCCTTCCCTTTTTACCTTCTGAGTTCCTCCGTTCAGACCTTCTTTGTCCTAATAGGGAGTGAATGAGTTCTCCTGTCCCGCTTCTCACTGTTTGGAACTAGTTTTCCTACTTCTCAGACACTACAGTTTGAGGCCTGGCTAACTGCTTTGCATCCCCATCATTATAGACTTGGGACAGGAAGGTGAGCACAGCTGCTCAGGTAACCCTTCAGAGGAGTCTTGAGCTTACTGTCTTCTGAGAGATACCCCATGAGATGTCTTAAAGCTGCCACTCTGGTGATCACACTCACCTGGCACCATGCCCCAGGGCTGCTCGGCTCCATGGGAAATGTTATAACTTGGTAATTCCCCCTGAGTCTGCTGAAATCCCTTGATTGGTGTGTCTGAGGACTTTCTTTAACATTCTCTAGGGATATCCTCTCCTCAGGCTGCTTCTTTTCATATTTGAGTATCAGTGGACATTCACAAGATGTTGTCACCTCACCCTCTTTCCTTACTGCTCCTTTCCAGGGATAGAGACTTGATTATGAGCCACCCCAGAAATTTCTCTTTCTATTTGAAAGAAGCGCATGGAGCCACAGTCAAAGCAAATCACCCGAGAAGTCCCGTTTTATTTTAAAAATGCACACACCTATATAGAGCCGGGAAGAGGCTGATTGGTTGGGGCATGAAATGGGAGAGCCTTGTTGCTGGGGGGTGGGGCGATGGTTGATTGGGAGAGCCTTGTTGCTAGGGGTCTGGGTAGGGTGTTGAGTGCCCACTGGGTGCAAGTTCGCGCCAGTGGGAAGAAGTTATGAGGAGTAAAATCAGGAAGAGAAGCTCGGCCAGCGCCATGTTGGCACCTAAGGGGGGGTGACCTTATACCATTCCCCTCCACTTTCAACATTTGCCACATGTAGCTTTTCCCCTTTCTTTATTTGATTGCTTTGGGAAAAATTTTTAACTTTTTACTTCTTTAGATGTTGACAAAGGAACACCATGATCCAACTTTCATGGGCCATCATAACTTAAAACTCCATATAATCATGTTCATAACTATCTTCAAAACAGGGAGGACAGATGAGAAAAGAAGGCTGATCAGCTTTGTGGGTTTAAAAAGGTTCCACCAATGGAAGATGGTGTGGAGGACAAGATAATGCAATCAAAACCTGAAATTCAGCATGCCAGAACTAAGGCAGTATCAGGGAATAGGAAAAGGGACTTTTAGGAAAAGGGAAATTGTTTAAAGGTTTTAATTAATAGGACATTGGATAAACTGTAGAATTGAGGGAGAAGAAGAAGGCAGGTGAATTCTCAGCTTGGACAACTGAGAGTGGTATTTACCAGGATCAGGAATTTGCCAGGTGAGCTACTGTAGCTTCAGTTGCATGAACATTACCCAAATTGTGGAGCGTGGTGATCTGGATCAGAGTCCTTGATTGTCTCATGGCTGTGGTGCACCTGCAAATGCTGGGAACTTCCTGTACAAAGAGTATGGGTGGGGATTGTCCAGTTTCTATGGACATGAAGGCTCTGTGCAAAGCATGGAAGCTGTTCCAGTCCTGGCCTAGATCTCTGACTCCAGCTCCCAGGGATAGAGAATTCTTAGCATAGGAAGATAACCACAATGTTTCACCAGTACTGTGACCTCCAAGTCTACCTGCTTAATAGAAAATTTGAACAATGGACTTCCTGGGTGCCACAGGCAGCTCCTATCATTGCAACCGTGGAATAGCTATAAATATGTTTCTAGCCCTGTAACTTTCTAGTGCACAAAGAACAATGCCTCTGTAGTCTTTAATTTCCTGATTGTGAGACCATATGTAATACATGTGCTGGGCCAGCCCTGGGTCATTGTTCATCTATTGGAGATCAATGTCCCACCTGATCCCAGCTTTTGCTCTAAATGTGTGTGTGTATGTTTCTTAATCCCCCATCACCCCTCACCAGTTTTTAGGGTTCAGCAGTGCAGGCCACAGCACCAAGCGATGATGTTTAAGAGGAGGCTGGATCCATGGCTAAGATACCAGGAGAGTCCTGTGGTTGGATTATAGCTTTGCCTGTCATCATCACATCAGTGGTAGTCAAAGCTATGACAATATGTTACTTCGTTCAGTGTTTGTCAGGACAGTTTTATTACCATCTGTGTTAGTCAGCTTTTTGTTGCTGTGACCCAAATACCTGATGAGAAAAACTTAGAGGAGGAAAAGTTTATTTGGGCTCTATGGTTTCAGTCTGACTCTATTTCTCTGCGCCTAAGGTGAGACAAAAAATCATGGGGAAGGGTGTGGCATGGGAAAGCTGATCAGCTCATGGCATCCAGGAGGCAGAGTGAGGGGGGACATGAGTGAGTGAGGCAGAAAGAGAGAGAGAGAGAGAGAGAGAGAGAGAGAGAGAGAGAGAGAGAGAGAAGCGCCAGAGACAAAATATAATCTCCAAGGCACACCCCCAGTGACCTACTTCCTCTAACCATGCCCCACTTGCCTCCAGTTATCACCCATTAAGCCATTCAAAATATTAATCCATCAAATGGATTAATCCACTGCAGAGATAACAGCCTTTATGACTTAATCATTGCCTAAAAGCCCTACCTTTGAACCTTGCTGTATTGGAGAATATGTTTTCAAAATAGGAGAACTTTTTAAAACATGAGAACTTTTTGAATTTCCATTTTCAAATCATAATACCACCCCACTTCACATCTTAGGGTACATTTAACACTGTCTGGGAATGTGTGTCACCAGAAAGGGGAGTGATGCTGCTGTCAATCATCCTACAATGGACAGGACAGCCAAACACAACCCACAGAATGACCCAACCCAAGGCACTAATAATGCCAAGGTTAACAAAGCCTGCTTTACTTGCATATACTTGTTTCTATGTATCAAGCAAGTTTGATGAGCAATCCATCCCGCATTTCTCTCTCCCTTTCCTTGGCTCTGTCATTAGGAACTTTGGTAATGAGATTTTGTTTTCTTCGGCTATTATGTATGTGTGTATATGCATGCTTATACAAGTAAGCACTCATACATACTCCCAGTTTGTTCCTATAAAATTCTTGTAGTCATGGTGACATAATGAAGATGACACACTTGCCTGCAGGATATCATCAGCTAAAGGGAATGAAGAGAGTTCTGTCCATTTCTACACACGTCAGAGAGAGGCCTGTGGTATTCAGAGTCTTACAGATTTGGACCCAGAATTATGATCAACTCATTCTTCCAAATACATTTCATTTCTCAAACAGTACTCAGACCATGAAGCAACTTTGTATTTCCTTCATCTGTAAGGATATTTCAGTGCTACTTACCACAGTCATCAGCCCTCACACAAGGGCTGAATGCACGAAGTATGTACTTCAAAGATAAACGATGAAAAAAAAGATAATAGAATATTTACCTAATACGAGTGCTATTTTAGTCAGTCATTAAGTGCTCACTAAAAACTTTAAGTCTAGGGGCTAGGGATAGAGCTCAGTTGGTAGAGTGCTTGCCTCGTAAACACAAGGCCCTGGGTTCAATCCCCAGCACCAAAAATCTTAAAAAAACAAGAACAAAAACAAAACCCTGAGTCTATCCTTGATTCTGTGTGTACTGTTGGGCAGACCAAGAAACAAAAGACACAGACCTTAGCAGTAAGGAACTTGCCTTCCCTCTCCAGAGGTCACGAATGCATTTGTTCAAAGGTTACTGATGGCTAAAGCATGGTACAGGTAGAGGAAGGAGAAGATGTCATTTCTAGGCAATAGTCCATAAGTCAGATTTCTTTTCACGTATATTCTTTGTGAGTCAAACAAAATTGAGAAGAATTGGCATGTTCAGCGTTCACCTGTTTGGTTTTAATGTTTTCCATCTTTTCACTTTAACACTTCCCACGTAGTTTTATGTTGTTTTCCCTTTTTTATTAATACCTGAAATATTACAGAGAGAATGGAATAAAACTCTTGAGACTCAGTCTTTAAAAGTCTGAAAAGACTTATGGGTCACAGGAACTTCTTAGTATGTTCTGAAATCTAAGTTTCTTCAACAAGGCAAGGATGACATTCTACTCTTTTAGATATTTTATTTAGCATTTCTGGTGATGATGTGTTGCAACAAGAGGCTTATCACTAAAAACCACCTTGGACAAATAGAAGATTCTCCCATAACTTCTATTTCTTCTTTGTAAGCATTATTAAAACTCACCCCTATCTAAGGAAACCAGAGGGTTTATTTGACATCTACTAAATACTTTGAGAGAACCTGGAGTCTTGAAAACCTTGATTTAAAAAAAAAAAAGTATGGGCTGGGGATATAGCTAAGTTGGTAGAGTGCTTGCCTTACAAGCGCAAGGCCCTGGTTTCAATCCCCAGCACCACAAAGAAAAAAAAAAAGCCACTAAAAGACTCAAAATTCTTGGAATCATGTATTTTTAAAGATGTATCCCATAAGATTAGCACATGTATTAATATCTCAGTTAAAAACATTATCCATTATATTGTCATGACTTGAGAATATGTGATATAATAATAACTAGCATTTATTAAGCACTTGCTATGTCCAATATTTTTACTGTACATTCATGAACATGCTTAATTCTTGACCCTGCTCTCTAAAGTGTTTGAAATTAAATATTTAAATATTCAAATAAATATTATTTCTATTTTATTGATGAACAAGCTTTATTTCAAAAAAGAAAGAGAAAAAATTATATGTTTCTACATATATGTTCAAAGACTAGCAAAAAATTCCATGGGCTGGGGGGATAGATCAGTCAGTAGAGTGCTTGCCTTGCAAGCACAAGGCCCTGGGTTTAATCCTCAGCACCGCAAAAAAAAAAAAAAATTCCAAAGCCATACCATATTATGGTGATATAATTATGTCAATTTTTTTCTTCTTTAATTTTGTAAATGAAGATCTTCTCTGGGCTGGGGTATGGCTCAGTGTTAGAACACTTTCCTAGCATGCAAGAGGCCCTGGTTTCAATCCCCAGCACCACATAAGGAAATAAATAAAACAAACTTTAAAAGAAAATCATCATTGCTTCTGGAATTTTTGTGACTAAGAGTAGATTTGTGTGATCAAATTAAAATAATTATTCAAATAAAAGTAGTAGTATACCTTGAATTACTTCTTAAATTGGAGTGTTCCATAACATATTCCTCATTGGACTTATTACAAATTTTACTGTAAATTAGTCATGATTTCTCTTTTCTAATTGTGGTGAAATACACATAACACAAAATTTACTGTTTTCTAGTACATGGTTCTGTTGCATTGAGCATATCCACACTGTTGCGAAACCATCACCGCCATCCAACTACCTTCCCATGTTCCTAAACTGAAACTCTCCACTCGTACAAATATAAATCATGGTCCACCTCCCTGCGGTCCCCGGCAACACCATTCTACTTTGTGTCTCTGAATTTGCCCTCCCGATGCACCCCAGACAAGTGGAATCAGATAATATTTTTGGATTATAGCTTGTTTTAAATTTTTTTAAATTTATTTTTTATTTTTACAGACTACATTTTGATTCATTGTACACAAATGGGGTACAACTTTTCATTTCTCTGGTTGTACTCGATGTAGAGTCATACTATTCATTCATACATGTACATAGGGTGATGATGTCTGTCTCAGTCCACTATCTTTCCTTCTTCCCCCACCCAATTTCCCTCTACACAATCCAAAGTTCCTCCATTCTTCTCTTACCCACTGCCCCTCCCTCTTTTATGTATCATCATCCTCTTCTCAGAGAAAACATTTGGCCTTTTATTGCGGGGGTATTGGCTTATTTCACTAAGCTTGATATTCTCCAACTTCATCCATTTACGTGTAAATGCCATAATTTTATTCTTCTTTATGGCTGAATAATATTCCATTGTGTATAGATACCACAGTTTCTTTATCCATTCTCTATTAAAGTACATCTAGGTTGGTTCCACAATCTGGCTATTGTGAATTGAGCAGCTATAAACATTCATGTGACTGCGTTAGTGTAGTATGCAGATTTTAAGTCCTTTGGGTATAAACCGAGGAGTGGGTCCATTCCAGATTTTCTAAGGAATCTCCATACTGCTTTCCAGAGTGCTTGAACCAATTTGCAACTCCAGCAATGTACAAGTGTGCCTTTTTCCCCATATCCATGCCAACATTTATTATTGCTTGTGTTCTAATTGGAGTGAGATGAAATCTTAGGGTGGTTTTGATTTGCGTTTCTCTAATTACTAGAGATGATGAACACTTTTTCATATAGTTGTTGATCACCTGTATATCTTCTTCTGTGAAGTGTCTGCCCAGTTTCTTGGCCCATTTATTGATTGGGTTCTTTGTATTTTTTGGTGTCAAGTATTTTAAGTTCTTTATAAATTTTGGAGATTAGTGCTCTATCTGAAGTGTGTGTGCAAAAGATTTTCTCCCACTCTGTAGGCTCTGTTTTCACATTATTGATTGTTTCCTTTGCTGAGAAAAAGCTTTTTATTTGAATCCCTCCCATTTATTGATTCTTGCTTTTATTTCTTGCGCTATGGGGGTCTTGTTAAGGAAGTCTGGTCCTAAGCCAACATGATGAAGATTTGGACCTACTTTTTCTTCTATTTGATTCAGGGTCTCTGATCTAATTCCTAGATCCTTGATCCATTTTGAGTTGAGTTTTGTGCAGGGTGAGAGATAGGGGTTTAATTTCATTTTGCTGCATATGGATTTCCAGTTTTGCCAGCACCATTTGTTGAAGAGGCTATCTTTTCTCCTTTGTAAGTTTTTGTCACCTTTGTCTAGTATGAGATAACTGTACTTATGTAGGTTTATAACTTATTAAAAGACTATTTTCCTTCTCATAATTCCTTTGGCTCAGCTTTCTGTAGTCCCAAACTTGAGATTTTCATTAGAATATTTTTCAAGATATAAAATAAGTAGTGAATGAAAAACAAGTAATTACAAAAAGTTCTGAATATTTCATATTCTTGTATCATTTCAATAAATTATTCCTCGAAATACTTACAAACTTGAAAAAAACATTTTTTTAAAAAGTTGATATCAATCTTCCTGCCCCAGCCTCCTGAACCACTGGGATTTTAGGCATGTGCGATGGCTTCTAAGCTTTTTAGTATGCCATTAAAAAAATTTCTGATTGTCCTCTCTGAAGAATAAATAGAATTCACTTTTTTTTTGTTGTTGATCCTTCTTACTATAGTTTGTAAACACTGCCACATTTCAGTGAAGAGTATTTAGATTTTAATGTCACAAAGATTCTTCAGCCCTTCTCGGTGTCTCACACCTACAGTCCCAGTGACTCAGGAGGCTGAGGCAGGAGGATTGAAGTTCAAGCCAGCTTCAGCATTTAGTGAGGCCCTCAGCAACTTATCAAGACCCTGGGTCAAAATAAAATATAAAAAAGGGCTGGGGATGTAGATAAGCACCCCCTGGGTTCAAGCCCTGGCACACACACAAAAAGATTCTTTAGCTCTTATTTCTACTAATGGGAAAATGTCACTCTGGAAACTTTTGGAGGTGTGGGATGTAGACCACCCCTCATACCTCCAGGAAAGGGCAGTTTGTTACTTTCTTTTAAATGAGGATATTTTTCAAGCTATTTATTTTTCTAAAGGATTAATTTCCTAAGAATTAGAAAAATTCTGAGAATGTCTAAATTGGTAACAAGTAGTTTTCTTGAAAAATTCATAACCCATCTCATTTATTTATTATATCTCTTTATATATTGAACTTTCTTTGGCAAAATATTTTACTTAAACAAAGGGAGCCCTAAGTATTGAAAGTTTATAGCTCTCCCAATATGCAAATGACAGAAAAATTCCTCCTCTGGATTTTCTTGAAGAGCGCATAAAGATGTGACATACAATGTATTCAACAATAACCCTGAATATCCTCAATCCCTCAGACTGAGCCAGATCATTCTCTTATATAAGCTGTGAGGACATGACTCAAAGTCAGTTCATTCACAACAATGTTATGAAAGGCCAGAGAAATCCTCTCTGAAGGGACACAGGACTTTGTGAAAGTTCAGCTCACTAGGATATTGAGATATTGAGGAGAACGATAGAATTTAGATATTGAGGAGAACAGAATAATTATCCCTGATGAATTTATTTTTTGTCATTGGACTTTTGATTAAACGAGGCAGTAGTTTGAGGTAAGAGTCTCCAACAGCACATGGAATGTACATTGGGAAGGACAAGGTGTGCTAGGTGATAGTCAAGATAAGGCTGAGAGGTTCTACAAACATTGAACCCCTCATAACAGCTCATGACTTCCTTGGTAGCACCCACCCTATTAGATATGGAAAATGAAAAAATCCCAAAACAGTGAGGCCTGAGAAAAGAGAATGAAAAAGAAAGCCATACATTGATAGCTTTCCCAGTGCATTCTTTCCCAGTGACAGAACAATCCCCAGAAAGGAAGCCAAAGCATTGATCCTTAAATCCTTCCCCAGTGACAGTACAGTGGGACCCTGAAGGGAAAAAGAGAAACACTGAATGCTGACCCCAGACCCTACATTCTTCTCCAAATAAAAATATTGCCCAGTAAAAACAAATTTTCAAATTCTCACAAACCTGTTTCCTGAGAGCCCAAACTGATATGCTCACTAGAGCACCCCTCAAAAATAACCTATATAAACCCAGTCCCTTTCTTTGTTCAGTGGCTTTTTTTCCACCAGGAAAGTGGGTCCACCGTCACCATTTCATCCCTGTATCCCCTGTTCCTGTGTGAAACTTCGTTCCTGAATAAACAACCGAGATGATTCATGAGGTTTGTGTCCTGCCTGGTCTTTTTGTGCTAACAAACCCCTTCACCCCACACCTCCTCCAGTGGTGGCTGGAGATGCTCAGCGAGGTGTGTTCCAGCAAGGCAGACCTTCCTACTGCAGAAACTGCTTGGAAAGTACCAGCTCTTCTCCACTGCAGTAATCCCTGTGATATGTTCACCATCACTGTTTAAACAAGTTCCTCCCTTCCTTCCCCAAAATAGCATGAAATTAAACATACTCAATTGGAGAAAAGGCAGTATCTCCTTCGTGATCAAAACATTTAAAAATAATAATAAAGATTAAGGAACTTCCCAAAGGTGAATTCAGTTGCAAATTTGAACCTTGGAACTCAGGTTTCTGTGCTTTAGGTCTTCTTCATTGAGGTACAATGGACATATGGAAAAGTAAGTATTCAGCTTTATAAAATGTTACAAAGGAAGCCTCTAGATCAAGATTCCTTCACATTCAGGAAGGACACATTAGAATGGTGGTTGCCAGGGGCTGGGGGCAGGAGTCAGAGTGAGAAGGAGTTAGTGTTTAATGGGGACAAAAAAAAGTTCTGAAAATGGAGAGTGCTGATGGTTGCCCACCAGTGTGGAATACCAAATGCCACTGGATGGAATACTTAAAATGGCTAGATGATAAATTGTATGTTATGTGTATTTACCACATGTGAAAAAAATGAAAGTATTACCAGATCCACAAAAGCGGCCCCTCTGCTTCCTTCCAGTTTCTATTGTACCCATGCCCTCGGCAGGGTTAATCTCTACCCTGGCTATACTGAAAATCATTTACACTAAAAAATGCTTAGGGCTCATGCAGTTGACTCTTTAGCACAAGCATCCTTCATCTCAGTTACAGAAGGTACAGGGAGAGTTTGTTTCCCAAAGGGATTGATTGGGCAATGAACACTTTCCTGACCCTATGGTAGAGGAGGCCTCACACAGCAGTGGCTACTTGTGCTATGCAGGTCTTGTAGGTCTTGATCAGGCCCTGCTGCGGGGTGGGTCTGAGAGGCTGGTGTGTAAGTGGGCAGAGTGAATGGTGATTGTACAAGGTGACGTCTCCAAACCTGGCCTCCTGGCTCTCTGACAGAATCCCACGCTGGGAGCACCCTGCAGGGCTGATATTTCACACTAAGATAATAACTTTCATGGCATGTTTATGCACTTGGGTGTATGGGTCCTCTCACAATAGTTATTTCATGAGTTAACACATGCTACAAAGAAACGACTGTGTACAGTACAGATGTTAGTTATGAATCAGAACGATAAACAAACACTGATTAGCATACCGTCTAGCTGCCATCCATTGTAAGTCTTTTAAAACAGTGTTTTGTTTGCTTATGTCCTGAAAGCTACAAAAAATGTTTTTGAATGTGTACTGTTGTGTGCTTGGTACTTTGCAAAGTGTTGAGATTCTGAGATGTTCTGATCCTTGTCACTTCAGGTATCTCTTGATATGAGCTGAATGGGAATTGGCTCCAAAGTCAGGGTTGTTTTTGATACAGGATCAAAGAGAGAACATATTGGGCCCAGAGGCCTTGGGGCTTTCAGTGCAGAGCAGGTGGGTTAGTGCTCATTCCCACCCGCCTGGGTTCAGTACTATTCCCTCCTCACAGCCAGCCTGGGATCAGAAGTCAGCACTGCTCCAGTGACCGCCTTGTTTAATCAGGGAACAGAAGCGCTTCTTTGGACTGAGGCTGTGGCTCAGTGTTAGAGCACATGCTTAGCATGCGTGAGGCACTGGGTTTGATTCTCAGCGCCACGTATAAATAAATGAGTAAAATAAAGGTCTATCAACATCTAAAAAAATATTTAAAAAATAAAAGAAGTGCCTCTTCACCTGTGGAGAGGTTGAGCTGCTGGGCCTTGTTCTTCCTGTTTGCTGGGACTGCACATGAATTCTTCAAACTTCATAACCACAAACGACTTGCCTCTAGCTTTCCCATGTTTGGAGTCTGCTCCTTACCTTCATTTCTCAAAATTGAAACTCTGTGGCACGCGTAGCACTGGTTTGGAAGTAACAACTGGTTTGGGAGTTGATCCTCTTCCCTGAGTTCAGCAGCCACTCCTCTTCCATAAGAGCCTGTGATGTGGATGTGTAAGGGTCTTTAAAGTCCCAACAGAAGCTCGTGTTTCTGTCTTCTTCAGAATGGCACCAAACCTCCCCTGGATGCAGATGTAAATTTGGAAGCAATTGCTGGTGACCTTCGCTGTGATTGCTACATGTAAGTGTTTAACCCTCTAGTCAGTAGACTCTGTGGGGCTGTTTCTTCCTCTGCAGAAGGAGGGGAATGATGCCCATCTCCCCGGTTGTTGGAAGGTTAGATGAGATGTCCTGTGAGGTTCTAAGGTAGGACCTGGCTGGTCCTTGCTGCTTCTTCACAGAATTCCTGGGAACAGGGAGTTGGGTCAGACGTTGCCTCTTGGCCCTCAAGGTTCCCTAACCACATTGCTGTCCCTCACACGTTGTGCTTTCAGAATGTTGGTGCAGATATTATACTCATGACTGGCTGCCACATTATCCAGGTGCCTTTGGAAGTGACACAAAGTACAAATGCCACATTGTCCATGCTGCAGAACCATAGGAGGCATTTTGTCAGCACCCCTTCACACCCACACAGCCTGCAGTTCTAGCAGGAAATCTGACATCTCTGCCTCAGCTTTCATATGCTTGTTATAGTTTTGGGAGGATATATATATATATATATATATATATATATTTCTTATTTGAGGGTAACATGGATTAAACACATGGACCACTTAACCATTGAGCCACTTCCCCACACCCTGCCCCCATCTTTTGAGACAGGATCTGGGTAAGTTGCTTAGAGCTTCACTAAGATACTGAGGCTAGCCTTAAACTCTCAATCCACCTGCCTTAACCTCCTGAGCTGCTGAGGTTACAGGTGTGTGCCACTGTACCCAGCTCTTCATGTATTTTTAAGTAAATTTGTTGTTAATTTTCCCAATTTGGGGATACAGGGAAGGAAGTGAAACACAAGTTTTAACAGAGACATCGCCCCCACCTGCTAGCCTGCTGATTGTCCCTGATATTCTTGGTTTCAGGACATACCTCTAGGGCAAGGCCAAGTATGTGGTGCTTTTCCAGCCTTGTAAGGCAAGGTAGTAGTTTGTGCCTTCGTCTTTGAGGGTTTCTGGTGGTCTGTTATTTAGAAGTGTAAATTTGAATCTAATAGCATATTCACTGGTAGTAAGGTTCCCAGTTATTTCCAGTTATGCTAGTAGGGTGGAATTTCATGTAACCCTCTTTTATTCAGATATTTCCACTTGAGACCATGCAGATGATTTTGGGGAAATGTGGTCAGGATACAAAGTTTAATCTCTACTTCTTTCATATACAGTCACCTAGGAGAGGGAATCTCAGTGGTTCTACAACCCCAGTGATCAATACAATACATCAATACATGATGGCTAGCAGTCATGTTTCACTGAGTAAAAGGCAGTGAGTGATTCTCAATGAAGGGGAAATGATAGGGTCTCAGGCAGGGGTTGGGTGGGGCTTATGTAAAGTCCTTCCCTCCATTGAAAAAGGATATATCTCAGTCCCTAATTGGTTTTGTTTTGTTTTGGAGTGGGTTTTTTTTTTTTTTTTTTTGGTACTGGGGATTGAACCCAGGGGTGCTTAACCACTGAGCAACATCCCCAGCACCTTTTGTTTTTATTTTGTGACAGAGTCTCGCAAAGTTGCTTAGAGCCTTGCTGAGTCGCTGAAGCTGGTCTTGAACTTTCAATCTTCCTGCCTCAGACTCTCAAGTTGCTGGGATTACAGGCTTGCACCACCACACCCAGTTTCCCACCCACTAATTGTTAGGGTAGTTTTAGAATGAATGCACTGGTTCCAGGGGTCCTGATGGACTAGGTTCTACCACCTGTCCCAAGATGCCAATCGAAGAGACGAGCATGCAATGAAGTCAGGAAAGGACTGTTATCAGTATGACTCTGTCAGGAAGACAAGTGGGCTCAGGCATCTCCAGGCCTGTCTTCAGGGGTACTGACAGGAGCTGCCAGGTTATAGAGCAAGGGGGCCAGAAGTATGCAAAATCAAGCAATCTTGCTCAAACTGTTCAGGTTGATTATTATCTCAGGATCGGTCAGGTGGGGCCTTGTCTGAGTAGAAAAATTGCTGCTGCCTAGAGGTAGTTTAGACTCCGTCACAAGATATTTATTCATCAGACCTGTTGTTCCTGGAAGCCAAAGTTACTGTAGGAGAGAATGACTCGGAGAAAAGGAGGCAGAGGCAAAATGGAGGCAGAGGTGTTAAGTTTGTATCCTGTTTTTAATTAACCATCAGGTATCTGTCAACCCAAATGAATTCAGGAGTCAGTGCTTTTAGCAAAAGCAGCCTGTAAGTTCTTGTTACAATAGCAGTCTTTGACTAAATGATCTCACTACTTTGAGTAGGAGGAGATTTAAGCAAGTTGTTTATAGTTTTCTGTGAGGCAGTTTTGATGTCAGAAATTACCCTGTGCAGAGTCTTGTGGATTACACCAAATGGAGTGTCAGTTCATAAAGAGGCTAGGGCTAAAGTTGATGATATAAATTTTGAATTTTAATATCATTGTCATCAAACTTGATGAGGCACTTTACTACCAGCCTTCAGCTACCTGTTTGCCTTAGTTAATAGTGTCTGCACCAATATCAACTTTAACATTATAGGCAGGAATGAATACCTCAGGATGTCTTTGGTTTTTGGTTGGTGGTGGTTTTTTTTTTTTTTTTTTTTTTTGGTACTAGGGATTGAACCAGAAGCACTTTACCACAGGCCCAGTCCTTTTTATTTTAAGACAGAGTCTTGCTATGTTTCCTAGAGTCTCACTAAGTAAGTTGCTGAGGCTGGTCTGGAACTTGTGATCCTTTTGCCTCAGCCTCCTAGGTAGCTGGGATTACAGGTGTGCAACACTGTACCCTGTCTGGTTATAATTCTTAAATAACATGATAACCTCACACTTTACCAACAGAAATGTTGGATTGGGTTAGTAAGTTAAGCTCTATCAATCTTGAGTTTTATATATTGTGAGAATCATATCATTATATAAAAAATGAGTTCAGTGTCCAGAAATCAGGGTTTTAATTGCAAAATTCAAACTCTCAAAGAATCTTTATGAATCATTTTAAAGCTGTAATGTTGCAAAACCTGTCAACACCAGTGTCTTTCATTGACCTCATGCTGTGCCAACTCAGCTGCTGTTACATGATTTAATTGTATAAAGGAAGGCTTGTTATGGTGTTTCCATGTAATTTGAGCTTGAGTCAAGTGCATCAAAGACTTTCTAGGCTTTGTTTTCTCCTTTTCAACTTGGAGCCATCTCAATGACTTTCTATATAAGCTTACTTTAGGCATTATGTAATATACAAAGGTGCTAGTCACCACTTCACAAAGGTGCTAGTCACCACTTCAGCACAGCTCTTTTAAGGGAAAACGTACAATACATTGCATGTAAGTTTTCATTGGCCAGATGTTTTACTTTTTTATTTATTTATGTTTTGCTAAGAAACTGGCAGTCTTCCTTTCATAATTATCATTACTTAGCATATCATTTTTCCATATTTGCCATTAGCACAAGCAAAGCTCTTTTACTCAACAGATAATAACTTAATACTGCTGGGCGCTGTGATGCACACCTGTAATCCCAGTGATTCAGGAGGCTGAGGCAGGAAGATTGCAAGTTTGAGGCCAGTCTCAGCAACTTAGTGAAACTCGGTCTCAAAACAAAAAAATAAAAAGAACTGGGGAAAGTAGTTTGGTGGTAAAGCAGCCTGGGTTCAACACCTAGTACCAAAAACAAACAAAGGAATGAAACTTAATATCATGCTGTGTCACCATGGATTTTTCTCCTGAGAAGCTAATTGTCCTTCATGTCCTGGACTTTAGATTCTCACTGTGCCCTGCAAACCATTAGTGTACTGGGAAGAGAGGAGGGGCTCTTCCTCCCTTGCAGATTATATACAGAGGGGGCAGTGCAGATGGAATAGGTTCAACATGGGCTTATTCATCCCTAAACTATCCATGTTTTGTTAGTAAAAACACAGGCTTAATAAAATAAAACAACAATAGTATATTAAAGAAGATAACAGTTTATTTCCCCCTTGTATAACAGTCCAGGTACAAATAGTCCATGACAAATACTGCTGTGGGTGTCAGAGATTCTGGCTTCTTCTATCTTGTTGCTCAAACATCCATAATATTTGATTTTCACATATAGTCCAAGATGCCCCAGCCATTATCACATTTCCAGTCCTTCTAGCTGAATGCTCATATTAACATTTGTTTCTGTGGCACTCAGGATAGAAAGGTTTACTTCTCATTGCTTTGCTTCCTGCATGCTTCCCTGTCTTCTAAAGGTTAGAAACATTTTTTTTTTCATATAAGGGAGTTTATTAAGCAAACAGAGTGTCTCCCTGTAGAGTAAGAGAGAAAATGAGAGGAAAAGAAAGGGAAAGAGAAAGGGCGCACACAAGAAAGAGTGTGAAAAGCGAGGAGGAGAAAGTAAACAAGTGTGTAGGAGAGAAAAGCAAGAGAAAAGATGACAGGGTAGCTACCGTGAAGCAGTTGAATTCTGCTGGGCTAACAGGGGACCAATAGCAGAGAAGGATACTTGCAAGTTGACTGATGAACCAATAGCTAGCTAGGATGTTCACAGATTGACAAGTGGTTGGGAGGCAGGGAAAATGGCTGCACCAGAAAGGGCGGGGAGAGCAGCTTTGTATTACATTCCCCCATTTCTGTTTTTATAAGAAAATCTTTTGTTCTTCAGTTCTTTCCCACCTTCTCTCTCCTTCCTGCCTGAGTGACTAGGGATGGTTTTGCAGGTGAGATGTAAAAAGTCCATTCTCCCAGGGGCAGTCTTCAACCTCCAGACTTCCAGAGGCAGATGGTCTCCATGGACCTCATTTCCTTGATCCGACTGATCCCCTATTTCTACACCAACTGCCTGTCCCCAATTCTGGCTTCATTCACCCCTCTAATTTTAGGAACTCCTTTGCTGTAGGGAAAGGGGGTCGACGACCGCTCTGGCTTCTTTGAGCTGGAAGCGGGCGGCGTAGGGCAAGCAGTTTGGAGTTCCCTTTTTAGAAATCGGATCAATTGAGGGGTCCATGGTAGAAGTCCGGTTGGGGAAGAGCAGGTTGTAAAGGCATCTGGGGATGGGTGCTTCAATCTGAAGTCTGGTGTTGCATGCAAAAAGCTGAGCATCCGGGTGAATGGAAGGTGGGGCTGTGTCCGGGGGTCACTGGAGCGTCAGATGGGTTTCCACTTGCTTAAGAGACAGTGGAAGGACCCATCCGAGTCATGGCACCAATGTAAGTGACCCCACGAAAACCACTCTGGACACGGGAAATCACATAAGGGAGTTTATTAAGCAAACAGAGTGTCTCCCTGCAGGGTAAGAGAGAAAATGAGAGGAAAAGAAAGGGAACGAGAAAGGGTGCACGCAAGAAAGAGTTTGAAAAGCGAGGGGGAGAAAGTAAGCAAGTGTGTAGGAGAGAAAAGCAAGAGAATAGATCTAGAAACATTTTAAGTGAAAGCTGAATGTTCTTTCTTACTGATCCTAATCAGTTTGTGCCATCTTTATTGGTCATCAGTTTGTTCCATCAGTTAAACAATCAGTTTTCTGATTGTTTAATGTATGACAATATAAAATTGCCACCTGGTTTCTTTCTGGACTTCTGCAGTATCTAAGAATAAATAGACAGGAACACATCTCTCATTACAGGGGTGCAGACCTCTCCGCTTTGGGATGAGAAGCTTCTCTCTGTACCGAGACAGAAGCTAACAAGACGGAAGAGGGAAATGGAAGAGGTACAGTTCTCTCTGTAATCTCTCAATTTATCACTGCAAATAGTTAAAGCCACAGTTGTCCTGGAAAAATGACTATTTTCCTGCATCTATTCCCTGTGATAATAAAGCTTACATTCTAAAATGAGACCTTTAGAAGCTGTTCTGGAATATTATAGAAACTCTGTTGTTGACAGTATAATAATAGCAAAGTTAATCAGTGCCTCTCTAAAAGCAACAGAAATATATCTTATCATCGTACACAAGTGATTAAGCAGAGGCAGGTGGGTCCATTACTGTCTGCATTATGAGTGTTCCACTTATCAATTCTGGAAGTCCTCATTTAAAGTGTTAGCCTCTTGCTTGTTAAAATGCAACCTAAATTAGACAGGTTAGAAACACATGCAACAAGCGAAAATTGAGTAACTTTCCATATATCGAGTCTTTCTTTTCAAAATACAAAAATGGGCTGGCCTAGCTTGCATAAGGCCCTGGGTTCCATCCCAGCACCATAAAAACATAAACAAACCAATATCCATGTGTTTATGTGAACTTTAAATCTGTAAGGCTCTCCATTTATTCAAAAGATGTCTTTTTGTATTTGTACTGTTCTTTCCATTTTTCTTTGGCTACCAAAAATCTTAGAGCTAAGTTGGTTTACAATTACAGCAACACATGCTTTGCCTAGATTTGTCAACACACATCTTCATTATGAAGTCCCTGGGTGTTGTGTTTTGCTTTTTGGTTAATTTTAAGTTTCAATGGTCTAAACTTCTTTTATTATAAGCTATGTTCAATTCCTTTTGGAAGTCAGTGGTATATAAATAAACAAAATTAGAATATCTTGTAAAATAAAAATCAAATATACTACCTGAGAGCTGAATCACCCTTCTGGCATATGTTTAGTAAATAAAAATTAAAGGACCCCTGCACATATTCTGGTGCTGCTACTAATAATTTTGTTTGACTGTTGTCATACATACATATATAACAAATTCTGACATCCCTGTTTTGCTACAGCTTTCATTTCCAGCTACTTGACTTTAGGGACTTTGTACAAGTGTCTTACTAAAACCAAAATCAATAATGTTATCCAGATTCATTTGATATATTCAACAATGCATTTTGTTTTTTCTTTTAGGTAAATATACTGTCCTATCTGTGTGAAAAGTTTTCTATTTTAAGTATAAAATTGTTATCAGGTAAATTCTTATTAGTATTCTAAACTAAGCCATGTTTAACATTTAGCTCTTTTATTTTAGTTACTTATAAAATTGTCTAATCTTATAAAGAAATACAATCCTCATCTAATCCAGTGTTGTGTTATTTCATATGAATATAAAATATGTCTTGATATTTTAACTCCTTAGTATCTAATCATGTTATGCACTCTTAAATACTATGGGATTCTACTTTCCATCCCCAGTTAAACTTATTTGAAGTGTCTTGAAAAAGAACAATTTGGCTGACGTAGCGCGCCCAAGATGGCGGCGCAGTCGTCGTCGGGGGTGGCGACGGCAGCGGCAGAGGGGGCGGCGGCCCTGGCGGCAGCAGAGAGGACAGCCGTGACGGCTGCGGTGGCGGCGCGGGACCTGGGCCGGGGGGAATGAGGCGGCCGCGGCAGGCCAGCGGCGGAGCCGTATAGCAGAGAAGCAAGCGGCTTCCTCTCCCTGCTTCCCTGGGTCGAGGCGGGGGCGCCCGCGCGCGCGGCCGTCAGGAGCGGGCTCCCCACCCCTCGACTCCCGCGACCCGCACCGCACCCCCACCCGGGCCCGGAGGATGATGAAGCTCAAGTCGAACCAGACCCGCACCTATGACGGCGACGGCTACAAGAAGCGGGCCGCGTGCCTGTGTTTCCGCAGCGAGAGCGAGGAGGAGGTGCTGCTGGTGAGCAGTAGTCGTCATCCAGACCGATGGATTGTCCCTGGAGGTGGCATGGAACCTGAGGAGGAACCAGGTGTAGCAGCAGTCCGTGAAGTTTGCGAGGAGGCTGGAGTAAAAGGGACATTGGGAAGATTAGTTGGAATTTTTGAGAACCAGGAGAGGAAGCACAGGACGTACGTCTATGTGCTGGTTGTCACAGAAGTGCTGGAGGACTGGGAAGACTCAGTTAGCATCGGAAGGAAGAGGGAATGGTTTAAAATAGAAGATGCCATAAAAGTGCTGCAGTATCACAAACCTGTGCAGGCATCATACTTCGAGACGTTGAGGCAAGGCTATTCCACCAACAACGGCACCCCGGTCGTGGCCACCACCTACTCGGTTTCTCCTCAGAGCTCGATGTCAGGCATCAGATGACTGAAGACTTCCTGTAAGAGAGGAAAGTGGAAACCAGACTGAAGTGCAGACCCTCCCTCTCACCCTGCTCTTCTCACCTCCCTCACAGGCCTCCTCTTTCAAATAAGGCATGATAGGCAGCAGAGAAAGGGGTACTGATGACGTTGCTGTTTGGTGTTCAGTGATGGGCTTTTTCTTCTGTTTTCATTGAGGGGTGGGAGCTGGGTGTGTAACTGTAATTACCTTTGTGCATGACCTGTCCCTCCCTTCACACCCTGCACCCTCTCAAGAAGGGCAAACAGCTTTCTCCACCTGGGGTTCTGAAGTGTTCTGTTCGTCTCATCCCAGCCCTGGCCAGGCATTTTCTTTGATTTTTAATTTTTTATTAAAATATACCAATGTGAGATGAAACTTTTCAAGAAATTGTCCTATAATGTGCTGTTCAGTCCAGTAGGTTGGTCACTTTCACTGCAGGCTACATTTATCTACACATTATATACTGGAAATATAATATGTAAATAAATGACTTTTAGAAAGAAAAAAAAAAGAAAAAGAACAATTTGAGTTCTTCATAAACATCATTATTGAGTTGAGTTAAACAGCACAAGGAAGTCCTACAAAGTGTTAACTGTTTTTTAATGGTAAGTCTCCTTGGACAGCCCTGGATTAAAATCTGATAAGCAGGGATAGGGATGTAGCTCAGTGGTAAAGCACTTGCCTAGCATGTACGATGCCCTGGGTTTAATCCCTAGTACTACAAAATAAACAAACAAGAATTGGTAAGCAGAATGTATCTGGCTTGAATATTCTTCTGGAAAGGAGCTCATTTCATCACTCGTCTCCTCAGTTTTCCCTTGAAGAACTGAACACCCTTCAAGAGAAACTAATAACTCATGGTCAGTGAACTCTACTGAGACTTGTCTATTTGTGGATTTGCTCCACAGGTGAACTCGAGATTAGTCACACTTTGTAGAAGCTTTCAAGAAAGTGAAACCATCTATATCAGGAAAGGTAAGGAACACTCTTCAGTGTCTAGAAAAGGGCATTATAAGTGACACCAGTAGATAGGTACTCAGGAACCGTAAAATTCAGTTTTACAGATAGTGTCTTCTATACAATTTATACTTTCTTGAAGAAACTTCCTGTTACATTTTGACCTGAAAACAAGCCATTTGTCCTTCATGAGAGTGCTCTTGAGAGGTTTTAATTTTGTGTCTTGGTCACTGGAGCATAGTTCTCATTAGATTCTCTAACCTCTACTTATTCAGAGGTAGAACAGACACTTGAGTGTGTTTTCACAATCTCAAGTGTTTTGTCATTAATGCTGTTTTGTTTTGTTTTTGGTACTGGGTGCTTTGTCACTGAGCCTCATTCCTAGTCCTTTTTATTTAGTTTTTTTTTTTTTTTTTTTTTTTTTTTTTTTTTTAATTTTGAGACTGGGTCTCATTGAGTTGCTGAGACTGGCCTCGAGTTTATCATCTCCCTGACTTAGCCTCCCAAATGGCTGGGATTACAGGCTGTGCATTGTACAAGCTACAATATCAGAATTTTAATGTCTCGTTCAAGTACTATTTGACCTACCTACCCTTTTTGACAGATGGTTTCTTATGTTCTTGGAACTAGACTGAACTAAAACCAAGCTATAGAGACTTAGTTATGCATTTAAAGGAAGTAAAAATACTTTCACTAGGAGGTAGGAAGAGAATCTAAAGATCACTCTGACTTTTCCTTACATAAACACCAGGATATACATTTTTCTTATTGTAATCAGGCTTGCTGTTTACAGACGTGCTATAAGGGAAATTAGATTATCGTGATGATTACTGAGGGTTGAAATAGAAGTATCTAATCTTAAGAAATGCCTGAATTGGAAGCAGTTGTGATGTTCTATTTGTTCACTTGGGATTCGTAACTGTTTCCAGAATCACCTTAGCCGTGAGAACCTGTTTGGCTGTGTTAAACTCCCTTTAAATCATTAGCCATTTATCACCCAGGTTCAGCCATTCTCATTATGATTATTGATTGACATTCTCTAAGTCAGAGTTCAAAGCAGTTGCATGACTTGAGGTGCAGTGTTTCAGTGCCCCATGATCACATGTTGTGTTAGTTGACCATCTTATCGCTCTTAACTAAAGTGAATAGCCTGTTAAGAGTTCGGGCTGGTGTGGTATCCTGTGGACACATGACTTTTTCAGCTGGAGTAAGAATGAACTGGCCTCACCTTGACTGACTCTTCACCATGTCTGGAAAGCAACAGTCTGCCTCGAATTCTCAGCATCTTTTGTACTAGGAAAAAATGTTTTTCTTTTACTGAAAATTCTTGAGTGAAGTATAGTCTTACTAATTATAATCAGAATCAGTTTTACAGGTAATATTGTTGGCCCTTTTCCTTCTGATCAACAAGTAACTGTTCTGTCTGGGGTGCTTGGTTCATTGTTTCTGTTTAGCAAAGAATTGAAGAACAGGACACAGAGATGGCAAGGAAGCAGCAGGTTTATTGGAAAAACAACATAAAAGAAGGGACCCCGTGCTTGGGAATTCAGTAGGGGAAGTTTTGGTCTGTTCTTTTATGGTCTTTGGAATGCCTCCTTTCCTTACCTCCTCCCTTGTCCTCACCCTCCTCACTATTATTGATTGGTGCCCCCTCTGTCCATGCATCTGTTTTAGTTTTTCTATTGGATCTCCTGTTTAGGAGCATCAGTACACAAGTCTATCTGATTGGGTCCCCTGTTTGTGTCCGCAAGTGCTTTTGTCAAGCAGGAAGTTGACCTCATCCAAAGACCCTCTCCATGCTCCTTTGTTCTGGCCCTGCCCCCAACCTCCTCACTTTTCATCTTGCCCTGGCTGCCTAAGCCCTTTCACATCTCCCTGGACACTAGGGATATAATTGTCCTTACAAAGATTTGGTGGTGTAATTATTTTTTCTTTTAATGGATTTTTTTTTTTTTTTTTTTTTTTTTTTTTTTACTTTGAACCTGAATTTTAGTTGTCTAACTATTTCTCTATTCCCTGGAATAGAGCCCATGTAGGATCTAGATACAGGGAGGTGAGTTGGGTTCTCACAGACTAAGGGGCTTGAACAATAGAATTTTTATATTCTCACAGTTCTAGAGACCAGATGTCTGAAGTTGAGATGTTGTCAGAATTGATTTTTCTGAGGCCTCTCCCTTGCAGATGATCTCTTCTCCTGTGTCTTCATGTGGTCTTCCCCTCTCTGCACATCTATGTCCAAACTTCCTCTTTCTTATAAGGACACCAGTCATTTGGGTTAGGGCCTAACTCTGTGGCCTTATTTGACCTTAATTACTCCTTTAAGGTCCCTGTTTCCAAATACAGACAAATTCTGAGGTCTTAGGAGTTAGGACTTCAACCTACCAATTTGAGGGGTCCACCACTTAACATACAACCAACTGTGATCAGTTCTATATTCTGTTTTCTCCCCTCCTCTCAGGATCAAATGATGTATGAAGCTTTGCATGGGACCCTTAGCTGGTGATATATCCAGCAGCTGGCTTGAAGGAGCCCAGCGAGCAAGCCAGCAGAGAAGACCACCTGCCCTAAGGTGCCCAGTTTTAGCTTGACACAGTTGTGGTGTCGTGTAAGCATTTTATTTTGAAATTAATGAAGCCAATTTGGAGTTGAAGATTCTTCTCATCTGGTCAAAATGTGGGAAAACTCAATGACAATTTTTTTTTAAACTGCCAACACAAAACTTTATTCAAATAAAATTTTTATTTTAAACCATCTTGACCATACACAAAAGTTACAGAGAATTTTTTTCACTGAGAGTAAGTGGCCAATCTGATGTCCCCTCATTCCCAAATACATTCATGTTGATTTCCTACACACCAGGATATTCTGCATAACCAACCATCAAATTTAAATAATTAACCTTGACACCTTGTGACCATTTCATTCTCAGGCTCCATTCAAATTTCTCCAGCTGTCCTAATGATAAGCCGCATACCAAAAGAATCCAGTTTAGATTTAGCGATTCCAATGAGTTGCTGAGTCTGTTTGGTCCTCTTGCAGCGTGGAAGAATTGTCCCAGCTTGTCTTTTGGCACTTTTGAAGGTTGTAGGCCAGTTACTTTGTAGAATGCCTTCAGCATGCACTTCTGGGATGTTTTCTGATGTTGGACTCAAGTTATGCATCTTTATGAGAATTATCTTGAAGTAATGCTGAGGCTGTATACACATGGGTTGGGTTTCCTACTTTTCTTCTAAGTTTTTACTCCACCTCATTTTACAAATCATTTGAGTCTACTTTTAAGAACATAATTGCTAAAATGAAGAAAATATGAATAAAGCAAAGCAAGTCAGGGTTACAAAGATGAATAAGGAACAGTTCTTTTTTTTTTTTTTTTTTTTGAGGATGAAGGACACAGATATCTAAACAAAGTGTTACAATACTCAGTGAAAGGGCATGAAGAGGAGGGTGCCATAAGATCCCAAAAGAGAGCGCACCAAAAAGAAAAATATAAGCCAGGAAACCAGGATCATTGTAAGAGAGACAAGTGATTAAGAACGAAGGGAGCCGGCCTCGGTTGCCCTCACCTAAAATCCCAGTGGCTCAGGAGGCTAAGGCAGGAGGATCATGAGTTCAAAGCCACCCTCAGTAACATAGAAAGGCCTTAAGCAGCTCAGTGAGACCCTGTCTCTAAATAAAATATTAAAAAGGGCTCAGTGGTTAAGCTCCCCTGGGTTCAACCCCTGGTACCAAAAAAAAAAAAAAAAAAAAAAAAAAAGCGTGAAGGGAAAAATCAGAAGTATGTGCCAGAATGTCTTAGTTATTAAATTTGAATAATAGATTTTACTCCATGGTTGGTATCACCCAGATCAAAATAGACTGGCTTACCAAGGATGTTGGTTATGAGAAAAAACCAAGATCTTCCTGGCAAGTGAATGTTAGGTCTAAGTAGCAACTTTCTGGTAGTTTTGCTTAGTCTAGACATAAGGTGATGCAGGATTAAATGGGCCTTATGTCCAACACTTTTGCAAGTCAGCAGTGGTGTAACTTGAATAGCAGGCAGTTATTGGACAGAAAAATGACCAGTTGATGTCACAATGGATATTGCCAGCACTTCTCCAAATTCAAGGGGAGATAATTTTTGAGCATGCTCTGTGTACTATTAGATACTACTGTCATGTGTTTTATGTAATGCCCCCTACTTATACCAGGGATCACATAGCATCATCTCCATTTTATCAAAAACACAGGGTTAAAGCTTGTTCAAGATGACTTGCTGTTTTAGTTTTTTTACTGTTGTGACTAAATGATCTGACCAGTACAATTGTAGAGGAGGAAAGGTTTATTTAAGGGCTCACGGTTTCAGAGGTCTTAGTCCATAGAAGGCCGGCTCCATTCCTCGGGGCTTGAGGTGAGGCAGAACATCAGGGTGGAAGAGCGTGGCAGAGGGAAGCAGTTTGCATCATCAGGAAGCAGAGACAGAGAAAGAGAGACTCCACTCTCCAGCTACAAAATATATACCCAAAGCCATGCCCCAATTCCAGTCTCCTCAAGCCACACCCAACCACTTCAATTAATCTCACCATGGATTAATTCACTGATCTGGTTAAGACTCTTAAAACCCAATCGTTTCTCCTCTGAACCTTCCTGCATTGTCTCACATGTGAGCTTTTGGGGAAGACCTCACATCCAAACCATAACACTTGCTAATCCAGAACAGTCTGAATTCTAATCTTCAGCTGTTTAACCTTTCTCTTGTGAAAAAGACCCAGTCCTGCGTTCAGAAATATCTGGAACTACATTGCTTTTCTAGCATTATCAAAGCTTCAGACATCTTATGAAACACTTTTTGTGCAAAGCACTGCTGACATAATGGCACATGAAGTCAGAACTTCCTACCCAGTTTGGTGCATGTGGCAGATACAACAAATTGTCTCCAGACACCCATTCTTCCTTTCTCCCTTTGGGTGTGAAGGGATCTGGTTGCTAGAGTGACTAAGGTCTGGCTGCTGTGATGTGCACAGGTGCAATGGGTGAAGCCTTTGGTTGTTGCTTAAAAGTCTCTTGAGGAGGGCTGGGGTTGTGGCTCAGTGATAGAGCACTTGCCTGGCATGTGTGAGGCACTGCATTTGATTTTCAGTACCACATATAAATAAATAAATAATAAAGATCCATTGATCACTAAAAAAATATTTTTAAAAAGTCTCTTGAGGCGATTTGATTGGGCCAGTGGCTCATGCCAGTAATCCCAACTACTTAGAAGGCTGAGGCAGGAGGATCACAAGTTTGAGGCCACTGGGGTAACTTAGTGAAATTTTGTTGTTTTTTTTTTTTAAAAAGAGAGAGCTGGGATGTAGCTCAGTGGTAGAGCACCCCTGAGTTCAATCCCCAGTGCCTCAAAAATAGACTTGAACTGTCATTAACTTGGAGCAGCACTCATCCATCAAAACCTATAAGCAAAGGCTCTGAGTATGTTGTCAAAAAGTCACAGAGCAAAACTGGAAACAACCCAAATGTCCACCAGCAGTAGGATGAATCAGCATGATGGTTTCTTGCCCTAGAATACAACCCAGTAACGACAGTCTGTACGCAGTGACGGAGTTGACACTCACCCATGCTGAATGGAAGAAGCCAGACCCCAAATCATCCTGTATGATTCTACTTAGTAACACTGATGGTCCCCAGCTTACAATTTTTCAATTTTCCATGGTGTGAAACTGACACACATTCAGTAGGAACTATACTTCAATTTTTGACTTTTGATCTCTTCTTGGCTGACAGATTATGGACAGTACTCTCTCAGGATGCTGGAAGTGTCAGGAGCCATAGCTCCCAGTCAGGCAAGCTACCACCAGAGCAAACAAGCAGTACTCAACCGTGTCCCATATTGCGAAGCCAACATGTTTGGTAAGTTGGGTACATTAAGTGTATTTTCTATTTACATTTTCAATTTAAGGAATGTTTCTCAGGACACAACCCCATCATAAGTGAAAGAACATCATCTAAATCTACAATTCAAGAAAACAAAACTAATCATCACCATTAGAAGTCAGGCGGATGGTTGGTTTTGGAAGGGAGCATGAAATGAAATGGCCCTGGAGTACTGGCCACACTCCTGATCTGAGTGACAGTTCTTCCTGGGTTCTTCTTTCATAAAGGTTCTTGGCGCCAGACGCTCATCTGTACTCTTTTCTGCAAGTATGTTCACTACATTTAGAAAGGTAAAAAACTGAAGCCAGGTATGGTGTGTGATGGGCTGACAGATCTGACTCCATGAGAATGTTATAGGCCACCAGACTCCTTTTTACTCTGAGACTCCATGTTATGTAGGAAATAAGCTTCTCCCATGGGAACACCCCGCCTCTGTCCCCATCATCAGTTACTTGGTACAACATGTTCAACAATATAAAATGACAATTCCTATGTAATGAAAAATTGCTCCCTTTTGATCTCTATTTCTCTTAACAAATGTACCATGTAAATATAATTGTGTGGTTATTAGTAATCATTCTTTAGTTTGTACCTAGGTGACCCACTTGCCGCTCTATGGATGAGCTCATGATGTTAACGTGCAATTTTGAATCACAGCAACAGACACTTATGATTAATGTGATTTTTGGTATAAGAACCCCTACAACCCTGTGGTTGGGGTTGTTCTTCCAATAGCCATTTTTGGGGCATTATGTGAGACAATCAGCCGGCCGGCTTAATAAAGAATCTCAAATTTGGACTTCTCAGTGGTGATTGATCTGTTCTTAAGTTGTGCCCATAACATGGTGGTATGTACAATTCTTGATTCTTCAATTGATTTTGAAAACAAAGGATTATAACAAAAGTTGAAAGTGACAGGAGGGCTAGGATTGTGGCTCGGCAGTACAGCGCTTGCCTAGCATGTGTGAAGCACTGGGTTCGATCCTCAGCACCACATACAAAACTAAATAAAAATAAAGTTATTATTAAAAATAAAAGTGACAGGAGTTTCAAAGTTGAAATTTTAGTTTACTTAAAAGTAAAGAACACTACAAAGTTTAGGATGCTAGAGGCTAAACTAGGCAGCCTCCCTCCTTTTGCCCTGCACCTGGATAGAAGTGAGAAAATGAGGTCGGGGGAGAAAGCAGGGGTTGGATGTTGCTAATTGGATTAGCCTACTTCAAATGCCATTCTCTCTTCCTGGGCAAACTCCATTTGTGAACTTGAACTTCAAAGACTTATGTAGCCAGCAAGGTTATCTGGGTAAACGTCACCTTCTGGAATGTTCTTTTGATAGCATATGACAATGTGCAATTTTCTTCCAGGTAAGCCTTGCTCCTGATGGGAAGAGGGAGGGACACAGCAAAGTTTGTTCCAGAGAACTCTTCCTTAGAAGTGAAACTAAGAAGTCCATGTTACACCACATCTGGGGAAACCAGAGGAACTTCAGGAGCTTCCCTCCACCTCCATCGGCCCAAATCCTCCTCACTCAAGTGAAAATCTCCAGTGCTTCCAATTGGTCCTCGGTCACAGTTTATTTAGACATATTTCTGAAATCTGTTCCCTTGGATTTTCACAGCACCTCCCTAGTGTAGGCTGCCATCAGTTTTCACGACTCCTGCTGTGGCCCCTAGCTCATCTCCTCCAGTCTCCTGTGTGCTGACACCAGTCTGCCTCTCCTAAATATAAAGAGATGATGTCACCGTTACCTGAACAGCCCTCAGTGTCCTGAGTTCATTGTCTGGTGGCACATGGACTTTGTAGCCTGCCATCAGCCCACCTTTGGCACCTGTCCCTCCTCTATCCTTGACTGAATTTATTGCCATTCTTTGAAAACACCATGTTCTTTCACATCTGGGCCTTTGCTCATGAAGTTTCCTCTTCCCAGAATACCTCCTCCCTTCCCACCACAGGGCTGGCTTCCACTGAAATATCATCACCTGGGAAGCTTTGCCCTGTCTCTCTGCTTTCTGCTCAATCTGCATTTCTTTAAAAAATTTAAATTGTACAACTGTTTTTTTTTTTTTTTAATTTTGTGGTTGCAGATGGACAGCATGCCTTTATTTTATATTTATTTTTATGTGATGCTAAAGTGAACCCAGTGCCTCACACATGCTAGGCAAGTGCTCTGCCACTGAGTTACAGCCCCAGTACTCAATCTGCATTTTGTGCTGACCTCACGACTCCTACATGTGGGCTGTCTTAAACACTAGATTGAGACTCTCAGTGGCAGGGCCTCTGTTCTTCTGTACATCTGTAGCAGTTGACATGTAGAATGAAGTCGCTTTGTAATTAGAAAACAGAATCAGTTAATCCTGTAGCACAAAGTGAAGAGATTTGATGGAGATTTGATGAAACTGGCATCTTAAGGCTGCCTGAAGAGAAGCTGGCCAGACTTTGGAGGAGAAGCTTCCTGGATGTTAGTTATTGCTGTTTGGAAACACAGTAGCAATTCTTCTCTTGGGTTGCCAGCCTATGGGCCTGAGATGGTCCAGGGCATTCAAAAGAAAGTGTTTCTAAGATTCTGACCTATATGAACATTCTGTGACACAGAAAGTTTGAAAGAGAAGATTGTAGATATTTATTACAACTGACATTCTAATTAACTTCTTTTGTATAGACAGCAAAATCTGCTCTCCCACTCTGGCTAATCCTGAGCCTGGTAAGTAGACAATGGGTCATCTTTCAAACTCCAGTAGGTTTTGCTAGCTTGATAACCGTCAAAACTAATATTGCAGAAAAGTAAATGAGTTCGTGGTAATAGAAGGTTCGGGGAGATACCGAGTGAGAAAATAGCCGACTTCAGGTAGCTATCAAAATACTGTTCCACGCGAGGCAGGACACCTGTTCTTCAAATTAAAAAGGCCTGTTTGAAAAGGAGATCCAAAGCAAATCAATTCAACAAGCACTTTTTGAGCACCTACCTCATTTCTGATCTTTTAAAAGTCTCAGTTTTCTAAGAACTTCACATTAAAGTAACAAATTCCCAAATCCTTTTTTATTTGCCTCTGTCTGTTGTCTAGCTCAGATTCGTATATTAACAATAACATTTATGCCCACTTTAATTTGGCAACTTCCATGGCTCTGGCTTGAAACATCTTGTGGTTTAACAGACAAAATGTCACAGACCTTGTTGCCTGGGAGCACGTGATAGAGGAAAAGAGGAAGTGGATTTGTGAACATTAACTTACTAATACACCAAAATTGAATGCATGATTTAACACATGTTTTCACATGTATATAAAACACTGTTCTGCTATTTAAACCACATGAAGCTTTCATTATTGTGGGTCAAAATGATCAATTGCAGTTGGGTGTGGTGGCACACTCCTGTAATCCCAGAGACTTAGGAGTCTGAAGCAGGAGAATGGCAAGTTCAAAGCCAGTCTCAGCAACTTAGCAAGACCCTGGTAACTTGGCAAGACCCTATCTCAAAATAAAAAAATAATAAGGGTTAGGGATGTGGCTCAGTGGTTAAGCACCCCTGGGTTCAATCCCCAATGCCCAAAAGAATAAAAGATCAAATACAGCAATGTCAGGTTTGCCAAATATGATTCCCCTGTGTGCCTCGTCACCCAGTTTCACCAGTGATCACCTCACACCTGCTCCTGTTCCATCTTTTCCTTCCTCATTATTCCCCTTCCTGGCTTGTTTGGAAGCATATCCTGACAAGGTATCACTTAATCCATAATATTTTATTTTATTTTTGAAGAATAACGTGAATATTGACTGTAGGCTTTCTTAAAAGGGCCATCATACCCTACAGGTTTTATACAAACCACTACATGCAAAATTCTCCAAAAGTTCTTCCTCTCTCTCTCTCTCTCTGTTTTTTAATTGGTGCATTATAGTTGTACATACTGATGGGATTTGTTGTTACATATTCGTACATGCACACAATGCACAATATAACAATATAATTTGGCCAATATTATTCCCCAGCACACCCCTCTCTTATCCATATGTATTTTAAAAAATTCATTTTGGTTGTTGATGGACGTTTATTTTTATTTATTTATATACAGTGCTGAGAATTGAACCCAATGCCTCACACATTCAAGGTGAGTGCTCTACCACTGAGCCACAACCCCAGCCCCCCATATGTATTTTAAACAAGTTATTTTTAAATGTGTAGGGTGGAAGGTGGAAGGTGAAGAAATAGCCTAATCCTATCGTCCAGTCTCAGGAGTGAAAGATTTAAGAAAATGGGCAAATCTTGAACTCTAGGGATGGCAGCAAGTGCTCACATCTCTTCTCAGGCATAGTCAGTAGCCAGGGCTGGCTTTGTAGTTTTTAATCCAGTTGAATTCTAGAGAACAATGGATATTTCTTTCACAAGACTGTATGACCCAAGTAATGTTACTATTAGAGTTTATTTTGCAAAATATTACCCATGGTTATCTCCTTGTTATCTCTTTAAGCTAATGATTGAATTGTAATGCCACAAAAGACCTTAAACATCTGTCTCAACTGGATGATACAGGATTCAGCTAGGGTTCAAAATTACACTTCCTGGACCCTGCTGCAGAGCCTTGTATCATAGTCTCCAGCTGGGGCAGTTCAGACTCAGCTTGTTCAGTGTTCTTGGGAGATTCTCATGTCCCATGACAGGGAAGATCCCAGAAGACCCACCCTTACAGTTTAGAGATAAGGATCCTAACCCAAGGCCCAACAATCACCTGCCCTGGAGCTCAGGACAGGGGTGGCTGGAGCGGGTGTAGTCATCAATTTCAGATTGCTTTTGCTTTGCAAAAACTTGCTCCTCCCAAAGGAGCAAGTGGGCAGTACCCATGATGAAACCAGACACATGGGGTGTGGTTCCTGATGCTCCCCTCAGACCTCATGGATGTGTCTGCCAGAGCGCAGTGTCCTGTTAACCAGTGGGCAGGGAGAAGATTGCCAGGTGCGGAGCAGTGGTGTAGAATTGCTGCCTCTCCTATTTTCAGTGTTTTTAGCCTCAGAAATGGCTTACAAGACCACCCAATGTTCCTGCTGGGGAGCCCCCCGCCAAGGTGTAATGTCCAGATTCTAGTCCTGGACGCTTGCAACCAGCATTGGATGGACTCCCTATATCTGTGCCTGTACTGCAGGGCCTGCAGGTTTCCCATTCCTGTCTCCCTTAGGGCACCCCAAGGGTAGGCCAGGACTGGTCTAAGTTCATCCAGAATTAATTCTTGACTCTTCTAGTTTTCTTAGACTCCATCCACTCTGATGGTTTGTGCTAAGTCCAAAGGCCCTCAGTGATTGCTCTGGTGCAGCCAGAACCCCAGCTGATAGCCTCTAGCTAGCCTTGTCTGTCTACATCCTTCCACCCATTCTCAGGAAACTATGGGAGGATGTGTCCCATGAAAATGAGGAAGTAACCAAGGGGAAAGGGCGTCATCTCCAGAGGGGTTAGAGGAGCCAGGGAGAGAATGGCTATGCTCTCGGCAGAGGGCAGCTGGTGCAGACTCAGAGGACATATAACTCAAATTATGATCGCAGAGCAAACAGCTGCCTAGTTGAAGACAAAATGCCAGGTGTACCCAGCCCACTACACATCCTGGTTCTCAGAGCACCTGGGGACACGGATGTCCCTTCCAGGCATGTCAGCTTCAGTCCACTGCCACTGTTTTGAATCAAGGCAAAAAATCCACAGCAGCCATTGCCCTTGGATCACATTTTTGCTGAACAAGCAGCAGCTCATTCACACCCTCCCTGTTCCCCCTCCCCAGAGGGCCTCTGGAGACCTGAGAAGAGCTGGAGCCCCCACCTCTGTGCAGCTCATCTGCTGGGAGCTTGCACCTAGCAGGGCACAATTGTCCTTCCTCCACCAAGATAGGTCTATGCTTCCTGCTCAGCTTCTCAAAACTCAACGATTTTTTTGGAGATTTTCTTATAAGGAAGATAATTAAGAAGACATGCAAGGAAGTAACACCAAGGTCCGGACAATGTTCACCTGTGTCGGGTGGGAAGAGACATGTGATGGAGTGTACCCAGGGATCTTCATTTGAAAGTACTTGTTCTTTTTCTTAACCCATGATAGGCAAATGGGGTTCACTTTATTATTATCTTCTAAGTTGTACATATGTATTTTGTATCCTTTTCTGTATTTATATTTCACAATAAAATTTTTTCAAAAGTTGGGCATTGCTTTCTCCTGAAATAATTGGCTGAGGCAGAAGTGATTATGTTCTGAATTGTCTAGATGGTTTCATGTGAGCAGCTGACAGCTTCAGTTCAGGTAGCAGAAAGCAAATGCCAGGCCTTGGATCTCAGCCAACCGTGACTCACTGAGCAAATGAATCCACCTTCACGGTATGTGCAATTTAAACAAGCATTTGTGCTCACCTCCATCTCAACAAGAAATGTGTCTGAGACTTGTCAGAGGTACAAAGAAAATCTAAAAACAGACACCTTTGTCTCCACACTTTGCGCCTTTTCTGCCTTCTGCTTTTCCTTGCCCTGCAGCCACATGCAATCAGCTGGCTGTTTGGTGAGTCAGCACACAAATATTAAAATTTCCTCCTGTGTTCTTCACATAGACCACCCGCCCCACCCTCCAACTCACAGGAGGGCTTGATTGAGACATTTTGAAGTTTGAAGTCAGGTAGCAATGGTGATTGGCCTGAATAGGGAGCATTGTGTGATTAAGACTCAATGGATAAGGAACAAATTCCAGGAACCCTCCTTACTTCTGCTTAGCATGTAATAAACCTGGAGGAAAAAACTACTTAGGAATTATTTAAAGTCTCAATCTCGAAGACTTCTGTGTTTGTTTTCCCCTGGAACCTAGAATGCTTTGGGGTGGCAGATTAAAAATCAAGCAGTGTTCATTGCAGGTGATTCTAATGATTATTAAATTAGCATCAGAGAACAGTATGGTAATTTGCAGTTCATAGTCCACCTGTACCTTGAAATTAGAAACTGGAAGGACATTATTATTAGTGGGAGGAGAGATTTCATTAATTTGTTCAAATATTTATTGACTGGCACCTGAGCTCGTTGGTGGCAATTGAGCTATGTGCCAAACCAAAGTCCCTTTCTTGTGGGAGGGGAGAGAAGGGTGAGTCAATATATCCATATGTAGATAGATACGTGTGCACGTGCAGGTGCGCGCACACACACACACAATTTTAAAAGTACCAGACAGGTAGAAAAAGTAGGATAAAGCTTTGCAAAGGGCTGACTATGTAAGTAGTGGAGGTTATTTTACAGAGATTGGTCAGGACAGGTCTCTGGTAAGATGATATCTGAAGGAAGTGGGAGAAGTCATGCAGCTTTGGGGGCTAAGAGTGTACAGGGCAGAGGGAACATCAAGGGCTAACCTCTAGCCATTTCACACAGTCACAGATATGGGCTACTATAATTTGGATCTAAAAGTCCCCCAAAACCCATGTTTTAGAGATAAGTTCTCCATCCCAAGGCACCATTGGGAGGTAGTGGAACCATAAAGTGTGGGGCCCAGTGGGAAGGTTAGGTCTCTGGGAACAGGCCCTCAAAGGGGGTTGTGGGACTCCACCCTTCCTTTCTCCTTTCTCACCGGGAAGGCGGTGGGTGGGCGACTGTGAGGCGAATGGGCACCTAGCACCTGGAGCCCCTCCCACATGATGTATTGTGGAGCACAGGCCCAAAGCAATGGTGCAAATCGGTGGAGGACTGAAATATCCAACACTCTCAAAATACACTTTCCTTTATTCAAGTTGATGTATCTCAGGCATTTGTTACAGTAATGTTAAGCTGGGTGTGCCTGCTGTGCAGCGAGCTATACCCTGAAGGAACAAATTTTGCAAAGAGAAAGGGTTTATTCACCAGGTGATCGAACGTGAAAAAACTGAAAAGACGGGAGCACCAGGTTTCATAAACACCTCCCTGAAAATAAAGTTTTGGGTATTTGTGGATGTGTAGCAGGGTGGTCTGCATTGAAAAGAAATGTGACTGGTGGTGGGGAATGTGTTCTGCGCAAGCGTAATAAGTTCGGCCCTCTTCCTTGGACATGTGAACAGAAGGCGGCACCTGGGCACCTCGAGGGCTCTGAGGATGGAGTTTTCAGTCCTCTGACTTCAAAAGCGACTCTGTGGACACCTGCTTGAGAGCTGAGTGGTTTCAAACGGCTTGAGCTACTTCCAAGTTCCTGAGAAACAATTCGGGCAATCATTACCTTCATGACCACCAATACATCAGAAGTGTTTTCTGTAGCCAAACTTAATGAGAGTACATTGCTGAGCCCACGTGACCACTAAAATTGTCAGTAAAACAAGTAAAAGCTAGCGAAGCTGAGGGGTTTATATCTCCCTCGGATACAGTAATGCCAAGGTGCCTGACTCATGTGGCATTCAGCCACCATTCTTCCCTGGGACCCACCGGAGCCAAGACCTTGAATGCCGGGCAGACAGTGGCAACGTCCAGCATGGGGACGCCTCCAGTACAGTGAGGACAGAGCCCTAGTTACAGACCACCACTCAGGCCTGTGACAGGCTTGAAAGGAAGGTCAGGGAGCTGCACTCACCCAAGCACGAGGTGGGCCAGGTACCAGTATTTTTTATGTGGTTCAATGAAGCGGCCAGGAGGAAGGCTAAGGGAAAGTGGCACAGCTGGGAGGGGATCCCGCCGTGGGCATCTGTCCAGAGCTTTCCACCTTGGTGCCCTTTCACCTCATGAGATGGTGATTTTACAGTCAGGGTGGGCATCTGGGAGGGACAGGAGAGGGGTTTCAGTAAGACCTGCTTCACAGCCCACTTTGATGACAGAAATCACCCGACCTGAGTGGAGGGCAGTGGGGCACAAGTGTGGTCCCAGCTAAGCAGGAGGCTGAAGCAAGAAGATGGCTTGAGCTCAGATAGGGAGAGCCAGACAGCAAAACAGTGAGGCCCTATGTTAAAAAGAGAAAAAAAAAAAAAAAAAAAAAAAAAAATCACCCCAACCTATCTGACCTGTGAAAAGCTTCGAGGTGAATGTCGAAAAAGCATTCGGAGTGGTGGTCTTGCAGCGGTGGGATTCTGGATGGCCTGTACACCTCTTTGCTCTCTTTCTGTGAATTTTGGCAGGTTACTTTAGCAACAGAAAACTGAAGTGAAGCACTGTTCCCAAGCAGACTAACAAACTGCTCTCTGGAACCTAAACTGGCAACCTGTCCCTGGCTCCTTGCACCTCTTTCTTGTACTAACCCAAACCTGTCATTAAGAGCATCTAAGTCCTCTCTCCTTTCATGGGTCCCCCACTTGTGCCTTGTGCCATGCAGGGGGTATTGTGTAAGACTTGAACTGCTAACCTTTTCATCGTGGTGCTCCATTTCCTTAAAGAAAGGGCTTCAGTGGTAGGATTAGCCCTACTCTACCTCTAGCTCTGGGCAAGTTCCTTTCACTGCCTGTGTGTCACTTTGTCGGTGGTCAAACAGGATGTTAGTGACACCTGCATCCCAGGGACAGTGAGGGACCCAGCAACTTAGGCCCCTGGGACTCAGAGAAAGGCACAGAGAGGTGTGACACTAGGGAATGGCATGGCAGATCTGCAGGGCCCTCCTGTCCTGTCTGTCCCCTCAGGACAGTGACCCTTTGTGCAGGGGCCTTCCTGGGTCTCCTTGCCTAAGGGCTTTCCCTGCACCCCCACCCCCAGCAGACCAGAAGTGTCCCCACAGTTGGCTCTCTACAAAGATGGACAGGAGTTGGTGAGTGTGCACCTAGCCTCCTCAGTCCTCACGACTTTTGGCTCTCGTAAAGTCCTGATGCGTGATAACTCACAAAGCAAACGTGCAGCCACATGAAGTACTCTAAGGTGGCACTGCATCACCATTGGTGGGACTTGTGAGGCACATTCCCTTCAGTGTCCCCCTTGCCCACAGGGTGACTTGTTCCATGACCTGGTTGGTGTCTGGGACCTGGTTGCCCCATGGTTACCTGCTCCTATACTGACCTGCCCTTTCTGACCTCTTCCCACTCCCTCACCATGGTCCTGGGATCATCTCCCAAAGAAGTCACTTGTACCCAATGCTTGTCACAGCTAACGGTTTCTGGTGAAGCTGAAATTCAGGCAGTTGCTGAGGACAGCCTTTTTCAAAGCAAGGTGTTGAGATGAGGTCTGAGTGTGGGGACGAAGCTGCTGTGCAAGTGTCCACGTGGAGGGAGCCATGGAGTTGCTGACCCTCAGCAGTGTTGAGTGTGTGCACAAGAGAAAGAAGCCTGCTGTGCTGGGACAGTGAGTGGGGAGGGGCGGATAGTGAGGGAGAGACAGCGGGAGCCAGGTCCTCGGGGCTCCCCGTCCTGTGGGGTGTTTGTGTCGGCTGGCATGAGAGGTCTCTCTTCCTCTTTCCTTGTCACCACCCCACTGCCTCCTGACACATCACACTCCCTCATGGGAGGTTCAGTTGTGAAACCCACTTCATGTGGCCGTTGCAGCCCTAGGACAGGTGTCTACGAAGATCAAGCAGTGAAAAGACCAAATCCTGTCCTCTTGAGCTCCAGGAAACGCCAGGTGGGAATCGCCTGGGTCCAGCTCTGACGTCTGTCGGTGCTGGCTGGTCACGGAAGCACAGCTCCTGTTGCCCAAGCTCCTGGCCTGAAGCTCCGCTGAGGGAGCGGCATGGGGAGGCTGGTGCAGCTGCAGAGTGGGCCCTGGGAGCTGAGCGCCTCCTGCCAGGCCCCTCAGCAGCACCTGCAGCCAGTCCACAGTCCACGGCCAGTCCACAGGTCTCTCCAGCCACCAGGGGACAGGGAGTCAGTGTTGAAAATGAGCCTGTCTAAGGCAGGGCGGGCTGTGACTCCACCCATGAATAATATTTGTCTTTGCTACTGTATGTGAAATGGGCCTTCTATGGACTATTTGTTGTGTATACTTACGGGAAAATTAAAGAGTTTTGCTGGATTAAAAATACTTAAGTCAAATTCATAGAAACAGTTTCTGAAAAATGTGGGGAAAAAAAAAAGCAAAATGGTTCCTAGGTGCTGGGGAGGGGATGGAGAGCTATTTAATAGATTCAAAGTTTCAGATTTACAGCATGAAAAAGTCTCAGAGATTGGTTGTACAATAGCTTGAATACATTTAATATTACTAAGCTGTACTCTTTATTTTTTAATTTTTAATTTTTAAAATATTTTTAGTTGTCAATGAACACAGTACCTCTTATTTTATTTATTTATTTATTTTTTATGTGGTGCTGAGGATGGAACCCAGTGCCTCACACATGCTAGCAAGCGCTCTACAACTGAGCCACACCCCAGCCCCTGAGCTATAGTTTTAAAGTATAGCAATGGCAAAGTAGCAGGATATAAAATTAACGCTAAAATCAGTTGCATTCCCGTGTGCCAGTGATGAAGCAGCTGAACGAG
Organism: Sciurus vulgaris; assembly: GCF_902686455.1. Lineage (NCBI taxonomy): Eukaryota > Metazoa > Chordata > Mammalia > Rodentia > Sciuridae > Sciurus > Sciurus vulgaris. The sequence continues at coordinate 60,930,103 of NC_136473.1, forward strand.
AAAGTAGGAAAACTGTCCCACTCACAGTAGCCTCAACAAATAAAATACTTGGGAATCGATCTAACAGAAGAGGTGAAAGACCTCTATAATGAAAGCTACAGAACACTGAAAAAGGAATTAAAGAAGAACTTAGAAGATGGAAAGACTTCCCATGTTCTTGGATAGGCAGAATTAATATTGTCAAAATGACTATACTACCAAAAGTGCTATGCAGATTTAATGCAATTCCTATTAAAATTCCAATGTCATTCCTCATAGAAAGAGAAAAAGAAGTCATGAAATTTATTTGGAAAAAGAAGCAGCCCAGAATAGCCAAAGCAATCCTCAGTGAGAAAAGTGAAGCAACAGCCATCACAATACCAGATCTTAAATTATGCTACAGAGCTATTGGAACAAAAATGGCATGGTATTGGCCCAAAAATAGGCATGAAGACCAATGGTACAGAATAGAGGACACCGAGATAAACCCATATAAATACAGGTATCTCATACTAGACAAAGGCACCATAAACATACATTGGAGAAAAGATAGCCTCTTTAACAAATGGTGCTGGGAAACCTAGAAATCCATATGTAGCAGAATGAAATTGAACCCCAGTCTCTCACTCTGCACAGAAGTCATCTCAAAGTGGATCAAGGATCTAGGCATTAGACCAGAGACCCTGTGCCTACTAGAAGAAAATGTAGGCCCAATTCTTCATCATGTTGGCTTAAGAACCGACTTCCTTAATAAGATTCTTGAAGTACAAGAAGTAAAATCAAGAATCAATAAATAGGATGGTATCAAACTAAAAAACTTCTTTATGGCGAAGGAAACAATCATGAATATGAAGAAAAAGCCTACAGAATGGGAGAAAATCTTTGCCACCTGCACCTCAGATAGAGCATTAATCTCCAGCATGTATAAAGAACTCAAAAAACATAATACCAATCACCCCAATCAATAAATAGGCAAAGGAACTGAATGGACACCTCAAAGAAGAAGAAGTACAAATGGTCAACAATATATGAAAAATATTCAACATCTCTAGCAATTAGAGAAATGCAAATTAAAACTATACTGAGATTTCATCTCATTCTAGCCAGAATGGCAATTTTCAAGAATCCAAGTAACAATAAATGTTGGCAAAGATGTGGGGGAAAAGGTATACTCATACATTGCTGGTGGGACTGCAGATTGGTGCAACCACTCTAGAAAGCAGTATGGAGATTCTTTAGAAAACTTTTAATGGAAATACCATTTGATCCATTTATTCCACTCTTTGATATAAACCCAAAGGACTTATTATCAGCATACTACAGTGTTGTGGCCATTCAATGTTTATAGCACCTTAATTCCCAATAGCTAAGCCTGGGAACCAACCTAGGTGCCCTTCAAGAGATGAATGGGTAAAGAAAATGCAGTATATAAAAAAATGGAATATTATTCATCCATAAAGAAGAATGATATTATGACATTTGCTGGTAAATGGATGTAACTGGAGACCATCATGCTAAGTGAAATAAGTCATTCCCAAAAAACTAAAGGCCAAATGTTCTCTCTGATATGTTGGTGCTTACACAATGGGGAGGGGTAGAAGTTCATTAAATTAGTTAAAGGGGAGTGAAGGGAAGGGATTGGGTTGGGAATAGGAAAGACAGCAGCATGAACTGGACATAATTTCCTATGTTTATATATGAATACACGACCAGTGAAACCACATCATGTAGTAGAATGGGCTCCTAATTAGAATAGACCAGTGAAACTCTACATGATGTCCTTTCATATTTGAAATGAAAATAAAAATGTGGATTTTTGACATTTATAGAAAAAGGAGAGATTATGAGCTACAGAATTGTTGTAGGGATTGACAGCTACTTTAATTAGGCTCCTAATTAGAATAAGTTATATTCCTCATATGAATAATATGTCAAAATACACTCTGTTGCCATCTATAGCTAAAAAAACAAAAAAGTGAAAAAGTGTAGCAATGGTATAATTTGTTTTGTGTATTGTACCACAAATTTATAAAAAAGAAGAAAGAAAGAAAGAAAGAAAGAAAGAAAGAAAGAAAGAAAGAAAGAAAGAAAGAAAGAAAGAAAGAAAGAAAAATAGACACCCCCCAAAAAATACTCAGACAAAAATTTGGCCATCAAGCATTAACTGCAACCTAACCTGAGCTGCTGGACCTTTCAAATGACAGCTACTATGCCCTCTGGCAATGGGAACCAGCACAACCAAAGCCCACGCAGGGGACAAAGAGTGTGTGTCCTTCTCCCGTGATCGCCAAGTCATGGCAGTCTGGGAGGTAGGCTAGCAGAAAAACTCAGAGTACCTAGCTGCTCCAGTCACACAGGCCATGCAGATCCCGTCTTTCACCCCCATGGCTGCTCTGACATCCTCCCTCTGCACTCACAGACCAGGGCTCTTCCTGTGCCCTGGGACTGGGTTTGACTGCTGAGGCTTGTTAAGCAGCAGCTAGTCATCTTCCTGGTCATGAGGAGTCCTCTGGTTTGGGATCTCACAATGTTCAGATGGCCACCTTTCTTGCTTGTTGGCAAACTGGGCCTCACTGGGTTGACCTCTTCTCCTAGCAGAGCAGTTGCATGATTGAAACTGGGCTTTGCAGACTTGTGGAGTTTGGACAATCCATGTGCCTGTGCTAGATCTGAAAACTGGTTAAGGGTGAGCTCCAGGCCACAAGCTCCTGACCTGACTTCTGACTCAGCACCTTCTGAGCAGTTGATTGTGGAAAGAGCTTGAGGAGTTGACAGACTGCACACCCCATGACCCACTCCCACCCTTGCTGTGATTCATGGCTGGCCTGCTCCCCTGTTCCTGGGAGTGGTGGAAGTGATATGATCTCTACAAAACCCACATGTTAGAGTCATTAGGAAGAATGCTCTGGATGCGAGGGAAATGTTCGCTGTCAAATCCTCTGCAAAGTCATGGAGTATGAATTTAGGCCCTGTATTTGAATTATAGCTATTTGATAGACAAGTTTTTTATTCTGTCCTATTAGTTTCTTTGGCTGCACCCTGAGGATAATCCCCACGGGAGTCAAATATTCCATAAAGCCTTTCTCCTTAATGCTGGGTGCTGACCTCTTGAGCTCTTTCCCTGTGCTGCTATCCAGTTCCAGATACAGACAAGGGCATAGGTTTAGGGGACCTTAAGAGCCTTCCTGGCCACTGGTGCTCAGTGATTACCTGGCAGGCCAGAGCTACATTGAGGGGTCTATGCCTTTACAAGCAGATGTGACAGTACATGAAGAAGTCCCCAGACCACCACCTGCTGACTTGTGTCATGCCCTATGTTGATTGTTTCATATCACATCTTATGAAAAGGTAAAAGGTCAACCCATCAGGAGTGAAGGAAGCTTTGGGCAAGTTATAGCATGCCAATGTGGAAGACACCACAGGAAGTAGAGCTATGGATGATAAAAGATGAGGGTGACATTGATCTTTTTGGTTCTGAGGAGGAGGAGGAAAGTAAAAGAAGCAAAGAGACCAAGGGAAGAATGTCCTGCATAGTATGATTCAAAGAAGGACAGAAAACCTGCACTTGCTGCCAAGTCTTCCATCATACTAGATGTGAAACCTTGGAATGATAAGACAGAGATGGCAAAATTAGAGCAGTATATCAGAACCATTCACACAGATCACTTGGTCTGGGGCTCTTCTAAACTGGTTCTGTAGGATATGGTGAAGATAGTAAAGCTGGAACAGACATGCTGATGGAACAGACCACAGCTTTGAGACTATGTGTTGCCCATGGAGGTGGCTGCCTTTAATGAGACCTACAATCCATCCAGGATCATTGCACTTAAATGAAACTTGACTTCTCAGTCTTCTGAACTGTAAGGGAATAAAGTACTGTTTGTTAAAAAAATATAAAAATAAAAAAAATAAAACTTGAAAAGATAAATAAGACTAGCACAGTGCCTGGCACAGGGCAGCAACCCCATCAGGTTCATTAGTCCCCACTTAGGTTCTCTGAGGATAAGCTGGCACATTTGTGTACATAGTCCTTTAGTCCTAAAATAGTTTGACTTCTCAATTGTATAATTCCATGAGGTAGGTTAAAGTTCTCTCTACACCCTTGCCTATGTTATTAATTTACTCAGCAAACTTTTTTGAGCCGAGGTAACCTTCAGGGCAGCCAAGTCCAGATGGGCCTGGAGCAATGTCACTGTTTCTCCTCCATGCAGCCGTGAGTTGAGCTGGTTGCAGGGCACAGCTCGCGGCATCTCCTAGACAACAGGAGACAACAGGAGTGAAGGGGCCCAGCCCTCACCACAGAATATTCTCCCAATTGTAGCATCTCTGACTGACACTTTAGACTCCTCCATTCCCGTGTCACATGATTGCCCAACCCCTCACTGCATACATGAACAGAAGTGCTTTGAGGACACAAATTGTTGGTGGCAACGACTTAGAATAAGGTGGTTCAGTTCAGGTTCTGCTTATGCCACCGCTGTGAGATCAAGGTGGTCAACTTAAGACAAGTGACCTAACACCTCGGAGTCTGTTTTTTTCTTCCTATAAATGGTTTTATGATTATGTAATTTAACTCATGCATTTTAAAAGGAGAGAAAAGTGCTAAATTGGATTAAATTGGATAGTTATTTTCTTAATACATGGTTTTAGTTGTTCCTGAATCTGTGAAAAAGGAGAAAACATAGGGGACCAAGGAATATGGATGTATTAATATGGTCAACTGGGGGAGCCCCTCCAGAGGATTGAGGGGATGGTGACCTGAGTGGGGCTGATGAGCTGAGATCCAACTCACTTAACAAAGGACTAAGGGGTCTGAAATTTTCTTTTAACCCTCTTCTCTGCCGCCCCCAGACTCCTAGTGGAAACAAAGGGCTACAAACTGCTTTAAGCAGTCAAAAGCTCCCCTGATGGCCCTGGGGCTGGGCTGGGGCTGAGCAAGGACAGAAGCAGCTGCTCTGAGGGAAGGCGCACCCCTGCACACAGAAAGTGTCACACAGCAGGGACATGAAAACTGAGGGACAATCTTCACATGGGTGGAGTTTGTCATTCAGTCTTGGTTTTTGATGACCCGACTTGTTTTTATATATGTATTTTTGAGACGGTCACAGGAAATGAAGAATTGCTATTACAAATTGAAGGGCGATGGAATTAAATTAGAATCTGAAGTTGTTCTTTTCACTCTAAAAGGGTCCTCAAAGTGCGTGTGGTAGGGGGTGGGATGAGATGCCAGGCTGATGTATGGTCACGTCTCCGTGAGGAAATCCCATCGTGATCAGGGGCTTCTCTGGGGCCTCTGACCCCTTGGGTTGAGGAGAGTCCTTGGGTAGTGAAAGTGTAAGGAAGACTCCTCAGGGTGCTGAACCCAGGGACCCCACTCTAGGAGGCAGAGGTGGGTGCAGCATGAAGAACCAGCCCTGGGAGGTGGGGATTTGGAGTTCGGTGTGTGGTCAGGGAGGCCTCTGAAAGGGCAGCGGGAGCAGGGCCTTCTCCTTGTTGGTGCTGAAGCAGACATGAGCTTACAAACAGGAAAGGTGACTTGAATGTGCTTCTTCCGAAGAAGACAGAAGGGAACCCACTCCCGAGCATACGGAGTGCCCAGCCTGGAGGGGAAACGGGTTTCTCAGTGTGTGTTTATGGCCAGGAGGGAGATTACCGTTTCCGTTGGGACGGGAACGGGACACCCTGTTAGGCCAAAAGAATTCTCAGCTGCTCACGTGAGGCTCACACCACTACCTGGACAAATGAAGGGTCATTCTGGACCTTACGAAATCCCCCCCAAAGCTCAGTTAGGGCCTTTGAGAATAAGCTCGCAGGGGAGGGGATTACTGAGGCCCTGCTTGGATTAGAAAGTGCTGATCCACAGGACTTAGCATCTACTGTTGACAGTCGCATTCCCCCCCCCGTCTTTCACAAAGCATCCATTCAGTCCTCTTCCCCAGGGACCACAAGGACAGCGATGTGTGCCTAGTAACCCCTGATATATGGACGACTTATGTTTTCTTGGGTTCCACCTTCTTCCCAGAAGGTGCTGTTAATTCCAGCAGCCCCACCCAGCCACAGTTCCAGAGGACCAATTCACACGTGTGTGAGAGCCACTGCCTTCAGAACTGCAAGGTGCCCACTGGGTGCTGCCTGGAACCTCCCCTCGGTGGAGTCCAGTTACTGGCTTCCTGAGTCACGTGCCAATTCAGATGAAACTTGGCAAAAGCAAAGCTGTCCTTTCTTGGATGACGCTCCTCATTCTTGTTCCTCTATTAGTAGCTTTCCAAGCAAGAAGTACCTCCCTGATCTGACCTGCATATCCTCATACTGGCCAATCCTATCCCTCTTCCCCAGTCAGGAACCCTTGGAGCTGTTCTAATTTTCCATTGCTAATGCTCCCCACCCACTGCAGACACTGTAGCCACTGTGGGGCTCTCAGCTAATCAGCCTAGACCTCCCCTCCAGATGGTTCACTGCCCCCTCTTCCCTCTGCAGGCTTCACCCATGCTGTTCCTGCCTCAGAACCAAGTACGGAAAGGATCTAAGGCTAGAGTAACACAGGGAATTCTGAGGGTAGTTTTCTCAGGGCCTTCCCAGTCTTAGGTCATCAGACTGTTCTGCCTTCATTCCGAATGACTGAAGCTCCAGGAAGATTTGCCTAACCAGAAGCAGCACATTTCCTTGTAAATTGAAAGTCCTTCCAAGTTAGCAGGGCAGTAGCATAGAAGAGTGTAGGCTTTCACAGATGTGGCCTCAGGCTAGTCACCTGAACATGGACATTCAGTTCCTTCTCATGGAAAGTGTGGAGGTAATAGCTAGCTTGTCAGGTTGACGGGTCAGAATGCTAATCTGTATGTACTAACTTGCAGAGTACTGAGTCCAGACATGCACCCTCCACCCTGTCCCAGCCATGTCAACCCTCCCTTTTTTGTAAAGTCCCTTATTACTGAATTCTGCTGAACGGGCTATGCATTGCTCAGCTTTCAGTGTTCTACTTTGTATCCTCACTCTCCAGTGCAACATTTGGTAAGGATTCTATAAAATGAAAGAATGAGTGCAATTTTGCTATGGATTTAAGCATGAATGTTTCATATTAGGATTTTAGATTTGTAAACATTGGAAAAAACACAGATTATCTGTCCAGAACATGGAAGTGATCAAAGGCAGTAGAGTGAGCACCTATTTGGTAACAGAACATCCATTTTTGATAATTTTTTGCTGTTCCAGGGCACCCTTACCAAGCCTTGGGGAGCTTGGCCAAAAGTTGATTCTGGAGTCACGGTGTGATTTTCAGATTCTGTTTGTGCGATGTACTTAGTGTGACCATGGACCAGTCAGTTACTTAATCTCCCTAAGTCTTGGTTTTCTCTTCTACAAAATGAAATATTAATACATTATAGAAGTGTTGATATTTCAATAAGATAATGCATATAAACACTTTCATAGGTGAAAAGTAAGAAGTCTCAAGAAATGTCTATTGTTTTCAATATATTGTACTTACCTGAAGGTTTGTAAGACCTTCTGTTCTGGATGTTTTAAGTTTAAGCTTCTGAAGTTCTATGACTCTCTACTGGTCTTACTCCTTTATCAAGTAACTACTACAGCACTGATCACGTGAGCTTTAGGAACAGAACAGTGTTGATTTATACAACAGTGTCATTGGAGTCGAGATAAGAGGGAAGTAATCATTGGTCCTCAGGGTCCAAAAGACTGGTAAGGGCTATGGGGTGGAGGTGAACCAGGGAAGGCCTTGAGGCTTGAGACAAGATTATCAGACCAGAAATGGGGAACAAAGTTGAGAGAAGAAGAGATGAGTAGTGTGAAGCCACTGCATGATTTCTCAAGCCTTATTCCTTGAAGGTTCTAGGGCCCAGCCTTCCTACTGCCCCAGTTGATGGATTTCTTAAAGAATGAACTGAGTTGGCATGGGAGCCAGACTACTTAGACCTCCTAGGAACTCTGAAACTTCCATCTAGCAAGAAGTGTTAATTTAAGGGGAAATGAAAATATGGGGAGGGATACTAACGTACTCTATGTATCTGTTAGGTAGAATTCAGAGAGATTTCAGCACTTCTGTGGCAGCTGCAGCCATAGGTTAGAGTTCTATAGGTGAGGGGAGAAGAGTGGTAGAGAATAGAATACAGTCTGTTTAACTGTACTGTGAAATCCATGGGTCTGTTTCACAGATACTTTTTTGGTGACAGAGTAAATCTGAATTGCAAAGTTGGTTCTATTATCTTTCTATACTTTAGATCAGAGGTTCTTTAAGCAACAGATTCAATGTTACTAGGAATTTCCCTGGGCTAAGGAGTCAGAAAGGAAAGCAAAGCACTGTGGGTTGAAATTGGTCCTGTAAAGCAGGTTTGCCAGTCCCCAGAGGATTGTACTCTCCATACTCAGCTGCCTGGGAGTTGCCTGCCACTATGAAACAGCCATATATTTCAACAATAGTTTCCCATATTGCACCACATTCCCCCAAGTGACCCATCTGAGGGAATCAGGACTGCCTGTCTAATAGCCCATGATACTGGGCTCCTTGCACTAAATACCTGCCATCAGCCCACAACCAGTTTCCCCTGGAATGAAGATCGTGGAAGTCTATCAGTTAAGCTGTTTAATATGTTCAAGAGAGTGTCAGTGCATCTGAAAGGAAGTTGGATGCTGGCCACGATTAAGTTCAGTAAGTACTTTATTCATGAGTTAGGATGTACAGAATTCAAGCAGAACTAATGTAGGTCTCATGTATAAGAGTGAAAATTTAAATAAGTAGCTCCTCTTATTGTTTAAGACATTTCCATCTCAATCATTTATACTATATTAACTTTGGTCCTTCTTAAATTATTATTATTTTTTGGAGTGAAATTTTAAAGAAAGTTTCCCCTAATACCCAAGTAACCATGTTATAAAGACAGTGAAATACAAAAATGCAACAAATACTAATATACTGTGATTAACAGCTCAGTTCATTAGCTGTTTTAATAAAGTAAAGCTTTATAGTGAAAATAACACACTAGAAATACTCTTTATGATATGCTTACAAAATGACAGAAATGGGTGAAGACTCTCCAGGTACAATAATACAATGAGTGAGTAAAGCTGAGCATGAAGGAGTAAGGCTGACTGTTTAACGCCTGATTAGCTGCTGCTGCTTTTTTTCCTGTTGTCTTGTGATGGAGGGGCTGAACCCAGGGCCTCAGGCATGCTGCAGGCAAGGGCTCCACCACTGACATATATCCTCAGCCCCAGATTACTTTCGTAACAGCAGGAAGATCCTAGTTTGAAATTGTGTCATGACAGTTTCTAAGCATCACTGATCTTCAGTTTCATAATATGAAAATTCCACTTTATCAGCTATTATAAAGCTTCAGAGAGGAATTCCTTTGGGCACGGTGATATTTACTCCAGTACCTCCTTCCCTTTTGGATGCCTCTTCATTCTTGAGTAGGGACTTATTGAGTCATCCATCACAAAATCATACAGAACTCTCACCCAGGAGTTGTAGTGGGGGAGGTTGTCGTAGTACTCAGCTGCTATTTTCCTCACCTAGAAGGGAAAAAAAGGCAGCGAGATGAATGGTGTTACTGGGGCCTATGGAGAATGACTGGTGAATGTCGGACCCAAACGGAAAAGGACAAAATGCCAAATCCCCCAAGGGGAAGTAACTTTGATCCTAGCCCTTCCAAACTTCCAAAAATTCCTTCCTAAATAAGAATGATCTACAGTCGACACACAGGTATAAATAAACCTTGATTATAATCCATAGTGAATTTATGTCAAAGCCAGTAGTGATCAGTTTAACAGCTAGGACAGAAAGATACCATCTTTCCAACAGTGTAAAATGACTGCCATTTTAGACCCTGAATAAACACTACAGTTGAGAGACTCTTGAAGTCTGAAATCATACTGGAAGATTATGATCATAATTAAAACAAGTTGATAATGTGTAAATATTTCAAAGACATGAAGTGGAAAATCAATAAATTCCTGAATATTAGGATTAGAAGAAAACCAGAGAATTAGCTAATGTGTCCAGTTCAATTTAAATGCTAAAATAAGAAATCCTTTCATGTCTTTGTATGTACTCTAGAAAGTTGTGAGAAAATGGAAAAACACACAAAGCACACCAAAAATAAGCAAAAAGTAAACTTAAAAGAATGAAAATATTAAATAAAAAAATCTCAATATAAAACAACTTTTCAAAATTAATTACAGTGATAGCTGCACAACTCTGAATATACTAAAAATCACTGAAATGTATACTTTAAGTAGGGGAATTATGAGTTATTTTAATATAGATGTTAAAAAATACCCACCCCATTATTGCATACATTTTAACCATGCAATAGTTATATATAATGTAAATACTATAAGTTATGCAGCAAATAACAAGACAGTTATTGAGGAAAGAAAATACTCCTCAATACACAGCACAGGAAGAATAGGAAAGGCAAGACTAGTAAACTCTAGGGATGTTTGTTAGTTTAAGTAAATAAGAAGGTATCAAGGAAAGGAGAGGGAAGTAAATAGTCACAGGTGTACTTTGGGCCTTAAGTGATGACTGAATTAAGTTTTGAATTCTGGAACTATTCTAGAAAAGTGAAAGTACTGGTTTACATTAAAACAAAACAAAACAAAACCCCTTCAAGTTCAAAGGGTGACTGGCTTTCTCTTTAGACCACATTACTTCTAAAAAATTATAACAATAACTTTCCTCGTCACAGAAAAAGGCAAACAAAGGCTGCACACTCTGTTTGGTCTACCATATAGTCACCAGGACACCAGGTAGAGCTGGAGCTAGCACTGCATCGCAGCACAGGCTCACAACCGTCTTCCAACAGTTGTGTGCTATTTTTTTCCCCAAATATTTTATTTTGAAAATATAAAACTTATTTAGAAATCAATAAATTATAAAAGGAACACTAATGTGTCCTCACCTATTTTTACCAGATTAACCCTATGACCTGCTTTCTATGTATACTATGTATACTGAATTGTATATAACAAACCCACAAAGTTTGTTCTCTTTTTTGAATCTTTTGAAAGGCAGAAATATTATGTGACAACTTAACCCTAATATATCATCCCTGGATATTTCAACATGTATCTACAATGGACATTCCCCTACAAACCACACTATCATTACAGTAAAAGTACAATATACTAAAGGTCTGTGGTCAAAAGAAAGACAGAATTCCTGCCTGGGATAGATTACAGTATTGGAAACCGCTATCCATTAATTTTGCAGACCAATTATGCAGGATATCTGTTTATCATAAACTAAACAATCTTAGGTGGTTTAATAATAATCATGGTTGCAAAGGACTTAGTTTTCTATTTCTGAATTACTTTACCAGATAACATATTTTTATATATCCTTCAACATTTTTGAACCCTAAGTTTAACCATTAAAAGTTTAAGGGTGGTTATCCTTTATAGAATTAACCTGGCAGACACAGGATTTATATCCTTCCCTTTTATCCCACTCCTTTGATGAGCAGCTTAGGTTGACAAAATGAGCAAGCCAAAACAAATTTTATTATTTAACCATCAGAATATGTATCAAACCCTTTACTTACCAGTGGGAGGTTTTTTCCAGGAACATTGGGGAAGTCATGATGTTCATTGTGGTAACCCACATTGAAGGTGAGTAAATTCAGAGGCCCATAATACGAGTAAGTTTCATGCCCCTTTAAGAACATGTAATGTTCAGCTATGAAGTGTCCAGAAATCGGGTGCAAACCCAGACCAAGCAGGGATGCTGCCAACATGTAGACTAAAGATTTAATTCCCAAAAAGTAGTAAACTATGATGTCAAAAGTGATCTGGGCCACAGTATTGATAATTTCCAGGTAAGAAATTGGTTTGGGGTTGATGAGCAGAGGTCGAAAAGCATAAAAGAGAGGTTGAAGAATAACCCATATAAACTTTCTGAAAGTGGTACAGAAGAACCAGCCCTCAAAGTCAGTAGGAATATCCACATCGATGCCGTCAGCTCCAAGATAGCGATGATGATCCATGTGATACCTCTTAAAGGAAATCGAATATGGAACCCCAATAGGAAGATTGGCAAACATTCCAAACCAGCGATTCCACAGGGCCTTGTGGTGGCCAAAGGCAAAATTGTGGGAAATCTCATGAATAGCCAGAGTCATTGAGTGGTTAATGCAGCTGCCGAAGACGTAGGCCCAAAATATGACCCATTTCCAGTCCAAGTCTTTTACTAAGTAAAATGCAACCAACTGGGTGATAACCATCATAATTATAATCCATATCAAGTTGGAATCAGGTTTCATCAAGGATTTTATCTCTGGATATTTTGCTGTAAGGAAAACAAAAAACAAAAATAAATCAGGAATGGAGAAAAATACGTCGTTACTCAGCAACTATAATTAACACATTAACTTTCATCTTCAATCATAATATTAGACTTTCATTTCCAGTCATTATATTCCCACTTTTAGGACTTTACCAAATATTTATCTACTAAAGGGAAGGGGTGTATTCGTTAAGTTTATAAAGTTTATGACACAACTTAATATTCATGCAAGAAAAATTAGCCCCAAAATACAGAAGTGCCACATTCTTTTGTATTAAAATGTTTTATCTATGTTTAGATAGATCTTCAGCACCTTTACCTTATAAAATGATTAAATCAACACATTTGACAAAGGCTAGAACACAATATACATTCTGTAGGCATTTTAAAACCATAAAACTTATTTTCACAGTTCTCTCAGACAAATCACCCCAAGTGATTCTGTAGTGAATTTTCACAAAATGGTAACAGTATATAAAAGTCAGTAGTACAAGGAAGTCAATATAATGGAGAGAAAGAATAATCTTTTTCAACAAATGATGCTGGAACAACTGGTTATCAACATGCAAGAGAATGAAGTTGGACCCTTCCTCAGGCCATAAACAATTATCTAAAAATGGATCAGAGATCTAACTATAAGAAAACTATCAAACTCAGAATAAATTGAAGTAAATCTTTTCAACCTTCATGGTTTCTTACATACCAAAACGAAAGCACAAGTGACAAAAGAAAAAAATAGATACATTGGTACATCAAAATCTCTTCTGTTGCAAATGATACCATCAAAAAAGTGATAAGTCACAAAATGGGAGATCATGTTTGCAAATCATCTATCTCATAAGTGAACTGTATTCAGAATATATAATAAAAACTTGGCTGGAGGCATAGCTCAGTGGTAGAGTGGGTGCCTGCCATGGCAAGGCACTGGGTTTGATCCCCAGCATGGGAACAAAACAAAACAAAAAAACATACAAATGGCTAATAAGCACATGAAAGATGTTTAACATAATTAGTCAGTAAGAAAAACAAACTGAAACCACAGATTCAACTTCACACCCACTAGGATGGTTATAATAATAAAAAAAAAGAGGCAATAATGAGGATGTGGAGTAACTAATTTTTTTTTAATTTTTCTTTTTTTTTTAGTTGTAGATGGATACAATACCTTTGGTTTTATTTATTTATTTTTATGTGGTGCTGAGGATCGAACCCAGTGCTAACACATGTTAGGCAAGCACTGTACCACTGAGCCACAACCAGTCTGTAACTGAACTTTCATATACTGCTGGTGGGAACGTAGAATGGTGTCAACTGGAGAAACTTTTGGCAGTTCTTCGAAATGATTAACAACCCAGCAATTCTACGCCTAAATACCTACCCAAAGGAAATGAAAATATATCCATTCAATAACTTGCACATGAATGTTCACAGCATTATTTGAAATAGCTGAAAAAGAGAACAGACCAAATGCCTACCAACCTAAATAAAAAGTGGTAGATCCATAAAAAGACAATTATTTAGCTACAAAGATGAAGTACTGTCAATTCTATAACACGGATGAACCTTAAAAATATTAAAGGAAGTGAAAGAAGCCAGTCAGAGAAGATCAAGCATTGCATGATTTCATTTATATGAAATGTCCCAATGAAGTGAATCTGTCAAAACAGAGTATAAGTTGCCTTCGCCTGGTGGGGGTGGAAAAGATGGGGACTGCTAATGGGTTCAGGGCCTCTTTTGGGATAATGAAATGTTCTAAAATTAGATGATAGGGAGAATTTCATAACTGTGAATATACTAAAAAATTTTATACTTTAAATGGGTGAATTTTATGTGATTTATATTTCAATAAAGTTGTTAAAAATTGCTTCCCTGTAAAAGTACAATAGTAATGAAAGCATTACTTGTGACTTATTCTTATTTGACTCTCTGATAATGATACAGTCCTGAGCCCTCAGGACTTTCATTTGTTTTGGGGGTAATGGAGATTGAACCCAGGGCCTCTTGCAAGCTAGGCAAGAATTCTACCATTGAGGTACATCCCCAGTCCTGTAAATGTAAATTTAAACTATATAGAGGTGATTGTTAAATATGTCTATGTTCTAACATGCCTCTCCCCACTCCCCTGAAATTGTAGAATCTCTCTTTTCATTTAGACATAGTTTAATCACCAAATTCTTATCTTTCCTAAGATCATGCCATCTCCCACCCTTGAAGTGGATCACTGAGTAGTATTTACACCTGCTTGGAAATGAATTTTCATTGGGAAATACTGCAGTCCTTTCAACTTTTCAACTGAAATGGTTCAAATGATAGTCCATTTGTGGAAAAAAGGTTTTTGTTGAAATTTGCATCAATTAGCACCTTCTTTCTTCCTTGATTTTCTGCCTATTGAAGAGATAATTATATTCCGGAATTTTTTTTTTTTTTTAACAATTCCTGTGGGACATGTAGATAAAGCACAGAAATAAATGTAGCATGTGCATTCTCGTATCAAGTATGTGTAAGTGATTTGCAAAATATACATTTTAATTAAAAAAAGAAATCTAAAAACCCAAAGTCACTTAAAGAACTACCCTTAATAAACAACTGTATCTTTAGTAATAAGAGAAATGCAAATCAAAACTACACTAAGATTCCATCTCACCCCAATTAGAATGGCGATTATCAAGAATACAAGCAACAATAGGTGTTGGAGAGGTTGTGGGGAAAAAGGTACACTCATACATTGCTGGTGGGACTGCAAATTAGTGCAGCCACTCTGGAAAGCAGTGTGGAGATTCCTTAGAAAACTTGGAATGGAACCACCATTTGACCCAGCTATCCCACTCCTCAGCCTATACCCAAAGGACTTAAAATCAGCATACTACAGAGATACAGCCACATCAATGTTCACAGCGGCTCAATTCACAATAGCCAGACTATGGAACCAACCTAGATGCCCTTCAACTGATGAATGGATAAAGAAACAGTGGTATATATATACAATGGAATATTACTCAGCTATAAAGAATAATAAAATTATGGCATTTGCAGGCAAATGGATGAAATTGGAGAATATCATGTTAAGTGAGATAAGCCAATCCCAAAAATCCAAAAGAGGAATGATCTCACTGATAAGCGGATGATGACACTTAATGGGGGGTGGGAGGGGGACAAGAATGGAGGAAGGAGGGACTGTATAGAGGGAAAAGAGAGGTGGGAGGGGTTGGGGGGAAGGAAAAAAATAACCGAATGAATCAAACATCATTACTCTATGTAAATATATGAATATGCAAATGGTATGCTGTTACTCCATGTACAAACTGAAACAACATGTATCCCATTTGTTTACAATAAAAATAAATTTAAAAAAAAATAAAAAAATAAACAACTGTAAAAAAGTTCAGCTCCCAGGGACTCAATTTTAAAAATCTATTGTAAGGGCTGCGACTGTAACTCAGTGATAGTGCACTTTCCTAGCTGAACATGTTTACCAGGAAGGGAAAGGGGAAAAAAAAAAAACATTTCAGTGCAATTTACCAACACTTATTTGTGAAAACCCCAAATTTCTAACTTCAGATACTCGTGCAAAAATCAGCATCTTGATTTTTCTTTTCACTGGGCAAATGAATGTCGAAAAGAAAACCTAGGGAAATAGTTGTGTATGTGAGAGAGTTCCTTATAGTCAAGTCTCCAACTATTAGTTTCAGAAGTAGCAAAAATTAAAAACATATTTTTTGGAGGCAATCTAAACGGATTAGAATCCTCCTTTTTGCATTAACTCAATTCATTTTTACCTCATTATTTAATGCAGACCTAGCCAAATTTCTAGGAGAGAGGATTAAGCTGGGTAATGTTTGTAAAGCATTTAACCAGTGACTAACATATCATTAAGAGTAGTCTGCTAGGGATGGAAAAAAATGTTACACAGAGGGCCCAAATACTCCAGTTAGGCAAGGCCTAAGTTAGTTTGGCCTAAAAGGCCTAAATTAGCAATCAATCGGGAAACCTACAGGCTATGGGGCATATCTTGTCTATTTGGCAAGTCTTCCATATTTCAGTCTTTTCTTCCACCAAACCGGGATGGAGTAAAAATGCCTTATGAATTCTACCCTTCTTGCGCCCCGGGCTTGTAGGAGAAGCACGCGGGGAGCCGTCCGATCTAAGAAGACGCTAGGTCTCAAGGTCAGGTACAGGTCCCTCGCCCCCACTGCCCTCCGCACTGGACCACGTGAGCGTGGCTCAAGTGGCCCCGGGATGCCGCAGGACCACGCCCTGCACCGCACACGCCAGCAGCCCGGCTTCTCCAGGGAGCCGGCGGCAGCAACGGCGCCCACCGAGCACAGGATCTTCCGGCTGGAGGGGTGGCCAGGGGTGGTTCCGCCGACCCGTGGCCCCAACCGGTCGGCTGGGCCCGGCTTGCGAGTCTGCGCTCGGGGACGCGCCCGCGCCTCTTCTCGGAAGGGCACGAGCAGCGCGCGAGGTCGCGCGGGACCCCCTGCCTCCCCGCGCGCCTGGGCCCGAAGCCTGGCCCGGCGCCTCACACCGGCCTCTGCAGCGCGAGCGGAAGAGCAGAGAGCCGGAGCTGCGGCGGGACGCGCGCGAAGCGGGCTGGTAACGGGCCTCGGGCACCCTGGGCCGCGCAGGGCCCGCGCCGAGGGCCATGCACGCACATAACGGGGCGCCGCCGGTCCTCACCCAGGATCTCCTGGCGCCGGTCAGCGTGGGGCTGGTCGGTGTAGACCCACTCGAAGTCTTCCCGAGACACGCGGCTCCCCATGGCGGCGGCTCGCGGGCCGGCTCTCGGCGCTCGCTCCGGGCCGGGTTCTTCCGAGGCGACTGCAGTGGCGGCGGCTCCTAGGTTTGTGTCTGGGGCGGCGGGCGCGGCGTCCGAGACGCGACCAGGGGCGGAGCCCGGGACCCCGCCCCGCCCAGGCCCGCCCCGCCCCCAGCCTGGTGGGGAGAGGCTGCCTCCGGGCGCCGCGTCCGAGTTCCCCGCGCGGGGCCGGGATTCCACCGCTTTTTACCGCCCGCGCCTGAGGTTCTGGGACTCGCGGAGCCCTTGGAATCCCTGCAGGTGCCGGCGCTGCGCCCAGGAAAAGGTGAAAAAGGAAGAAAAAGGCTCCAGTTAGATGAGGCTGCTGCTTTAGTGCCTCCGGGGGTGGTGCGGGGGTGGAGAGCGAGGAAATACCCCGAGGCGCTGCAGCCCCATCGCGTCAGGAGGCTCTTGGGCGTTAATAGCTGGCTGCTGGGACAAGTTTTGTTTAATGTTTAATAGCAAATTGTCCATTGAGCCTTTTTTTTTTTTTTTTCCCTTTGGCTGCGTTCTGGAAATGATGCATTGAAAGATATGAGTGTGTGGCAACTAGAAATTAATCAAGTAAAAAAAAGCACAAATTTTGAGGGGGGAAAAGGGTATGGAATTTGTCATTCTGATGTTATTTCTGTTACAACGTGATTGCTCAACCTTGCACCTGTGTGTCACAGAAGTCATCAACCACAACCTCTCCCTGAAAGAGGGAACATTTTGTTTCAAAATTAGTTACCACTTCTCCATCAGAAAAGAAATTTTAGGGACAGGAGTGTAGCTCAGTGGTAGAACATAAGATCAGCATGGCAAAAGGCCCTCTGTTCAAGCCCCAGCACTTTTTTTTAAAAAAAAGCAAGAAAGGGAAAAAAAGAAAGAATCTTGTACTAAGATTACAAAGATAACCAGACATGCTGTACCTCCTAATAAAAGAACACACCGTAAACACACACATACAGCGTACAAACACCAAAGCACACTCCCACCCCACCCATACACATACCACAGCATATACAATCCAAATCTGATCAAGTCCCTAGGTTGGACTACTAATGTATAGAAACTAGAAAGAACAGATGAACATGTTGAACCACACCACAGGAATTCAATTGGCAAGATCTAACTGGGAAACCTTATAGCACAACTCCTGGATTTTTAAATAAATAAAGGAAGGGAAACCTATAGATTAACTGTGGCTTAAAAGATGAATGAACTCATTCCAGTGTGTTGACCTGATTTAGATTCTGACTCAAGTAGTTTAAAAAGTTTGATGTGAGATCATTAATTTTTGATTGGAGAGGTGAATTAAGAAATTATCATTAACATTTAAGAATGATAATAGTATTATGGTTATCGTTTCTTAAAAGAGCTTTTATCATTTACAGATTCCTATCAGAAAAAAAAAAAAAAACTACAACTAAACTATAGTACATGTAATTATCATATAATGTTACACTATGATACCACTAAAATAATTGTGGAATTTCTTTATGTATTTATATGAATTGATCTGCAAAATGTACTGTTAAATTGCAAAACAGCAGGTATGAAGGGAGGGGTGTGTATTTATAATACATACGTGTGTTTCCTTGGATATGTATAAAATATGTTTATGTAAGCAAGAAATAGTTACATTGTGGTAAAATAAGTAGGGGAGGGGGTCTGGAAGGAATTTTTTTCCCTCTTAGTCCTTTCATATTTGAAATGAAAATAAAAATGTGGATTTTTTGACATTTATAGAAAAAGGAGAGATTTTGAGCTACAGAATTGTTGTAGGGATTGACAGCTACTTTAATTACATCTAGGCATGCTAAATCAGTTTGCATTTTTAAAATTTCTTAAAATGTAAGCATAGCCAAAAAGATAATTAAGAGAAGTACAAATACAATGCTTTGGAGTTTAAAAATTGTTAATACATTATCTAGCTCTTTCATCTTTCTCTTACTTTTGCCAAGTAATTTTTAGTGAGGCAATCATACCAGTTCTTCTGGAAAGACACTGTCCAGTCTACTGTTAAAAGCTGTGGTAAATCTGAATAGTTCCAGTTGATATTAGGAAATTTGAGATGAGAGCAACCATACTTTTGAAACTGACACATTTTTCCACACAATTGTTTCCTTTTCCATTTGCTTAATCTTTAAATCAGCAAATCATTTTTATGACCATTTCAATAATGATTTAATTGAGATCTAATAATGATGTTGAAAGGTAGTAGCTGTGGGAAGCTTTGTCAGTTTAAATTCATAGAAGAGAAATTAGCTGGGCATGGTGGCGCTTGCCTGTAATCCCAGTAGCTTGGGAGGTTGAGGCAGGAGGATTGTGAGTTCAAAGTCAGCCTCAACAACGGTGAGGTGCTAAGCAACTCAGGTGAGACCCTGTCTCTAAATAAAATACAAAATAGGGCTGGGGATGTAGCTAACTGGTTGAGGGCCCTTGAGTTCAATCCCTAGTACCAAAAAAAAAAAAAAAAAAAAAAAAAAAAAAAAGAGGAGAAATTAAAAATACTTTATTCATTTCAAACAAACCTTAAGCACAATATTATATCTGTTTCTGGACATCAAGTAACAAACCCAGTCCACAATTAATTGCCAACTTATATCTTTTCTTATATATTTTTAAAATATATTATTGGATTATAAAAGCACATTTGAATTTACAATTAAAACATTCACAGATTTGTTTTTAACTAAAGTGGACCTAGTGTAGTAGGAGAAACACTCCATCTTGCCTGTATGTCCTCTGCTCAACTGGCCTCACTCTGTGTAGCTGGGCCTACCCAATCTTGGGGACATCATGTGCTCCCACCTACTGCTGGCATCTTTAGTCCCATGTGGTCTCCAGCCAGAGTTTGGACCTGTCTCCCCTAGGTCCCTATTCCTTCCAGTACACAGACCTCTCAGGACTTGGGGCCTCCCTTCTTTGGAGCAATGCTCACTCTCAGCTGATTTCCTTTTCTGTGAGGGGTTCTACATGGTTCTGTGGGATTGTCCTCAGGCCTGTCAGTTATACATTTCCCTTATTGATTACTAATGTAATCAATAATGTAAGTGCTTAAGCACACTGCAAACATGGCTGCCCTTTGAGATTTTAGGCTTTCTGGTTATACCAAGAAAGCCAGGCAGGCATTCATACCTTCTGCTTGCCTGTGTCTCAACTTAGCAGGAATGCAGTATTGGTAGAAGCACAGATGGCATGAGGAAACTGTATGGAGGTCTCAAAAGAAGCAGAAAAAAGGTTTGATAAAATTTAACATCTATTGGCAATAACTGTGTAGAAAATCCAATAGAATTGAATTCTTGGAATAAAATGAAAGAATTTTACAAGGTTATTAGGTGGAAAATTAATGTACAAACAAAATTTTGTACTTTAATACACCAGCAACAACCAGTTCAAAGATTTAAAGAGAAGGCACTTATGGTAACATAAAAATGTACCTAGAAACAAATTTAACAAGATTTATGAGAACTTCAAGATCAAATATGTGTGTGTGTGTGTGTGTGTGTGTGTGTGTGTGTGTGTGTATGTATGTAGAGATGGAAGAATGGAAGGATCAAGAACCCCTAAGACAAATCCAGAACAAAACAAGGTAAGGTGGTTTACTTTGCCAAATACTAAGATTTGTATACAGCTTTAATTTATAGTAAAGAAAGTGTCTTAATCTGTTCAGGCTCTTCTAGCACATTGCTATAGACTGGGGGTGGCTGATAGACAATAGAAATTTATTCTTACAGTTCTGGAGGCCAGCAAGTCCATGATGAAGACACCGACAATTTCTGTGTCTGGTAAGGCTCTTCCTGGCATCTTCCCTCTGTGTCCTCCTGAAGTGGAAGGTGGAAGACAGCTCTCTGGAGTCTGTTTCATAAGGGCACTAATCCCATGCATGGGGGTTCCACCCTTATGATGTAATCACTTCCCAAGCACCCCGCCTCCTAATACCATATTAGGAGTTAGGTTTCAACACATGAATGGTGGTGGCAGCACCAACTCGTAGTCTGTAGCAGATAGCATAATATTAATTCTGGAACAAAGCACATCGTAGTAGGACAGAATAGGATCCAGAAATAAATCCTGTCAGCATGTATAACTAGAAGATCAGTGAAGAAAGGGAAGAATTTTCATATGAAATTGAACCCAACTCATGTTAGTTCAAGTTATTTTATTACTTAAATGTATAAGATGAAACTAAGAAACTTTGGAATTTAGGAGAATATGTTCTTTAGGGAAGTTCAGAGGAGGATTTCTTAAGATGCAGAGAGCACAAACCATCAAGAAAGAGCATTTGAAAAATAAATTATGTAATCGAATAACTTCAACAAAATGCAAAGTAAAAAGACAAATCACAAACAGAGAAGATATTCCCAGTACACAAAATCAGTAAAGGGTTAGTACTTAAAGTATATGAAGAACTTTATAATAAGAAGAAAAGGGAACTGGAAGTATTTGTAGCTCAGTGGTAAAGCACTTGCCCAGCATGTGTGAGATCCTGGGTTCCATCCCTACCACTCATAAAATAAAAAAAAAAAAACAAAAACAGGAAGAACAGAAAACTAAGCAGAAGAAATAAAGAAGGATTTAACAGAAAAGGAGGTACTGGTGTCTTGGTCAAGGTCTAACCAGAAAATAAACACCATTCCAGGTATTTGTAACAAGAAATTTATTACAGGGCATTGGTTACCTAGGGGACAAGAGTTGAGAGGTAATGTGGACAGGAAGGACAATGTGGGAAGTCACTCTTAATCCCTCAGTTGGAAGGCCTTCTCAGGTGGGAGAATGTGGAATGCATTACCCATGAGAGTGGGAGCCATAGAGGCCTGGCCTGGCCAGAACTGAAGCAAAAACTGCTGCAGGTGAAGCCTAAAGTAGACAAAGGGAGGGAGAAATGACTGACTTCTCTCTCTCTTCTTTGGGCCTGTGGCATCTCAGTATATTATAGTGGGAGTTCATGATGGAGAAGGCCTGTTCACCTCAGTAGCCAGGAAGCAAAAAGAGAGGGTAAGAAGTCAATGTCCCATATCCCCTTCCAAATCTTCACACCCCCCCATGACCTAACTTCTTCAACTAGGCTATACCTCCTAAATGTTCCACCATCTCACAATAGTATCACAGGCTTGGAGACTAAACCACATGTGCCTTCGGGTTGTATTCAAGATTCAAGCTATAGCAGACATGTAAATAAAATCCATGATATAATACTATTACAGAAATTCTCACTTCCAAAATGGAGGAGTGAGTAGCTCTGTGAATCCATCATATCTGATGGAAATTTTATAAAACTACTACAACTACTTAAAGTCTCTATAAATTGTCCTAAGGGTATACAGCAAATGAAAAAATAATTTATCCAAGAAAACAAATCTTGGTAAGAACAGCAAGTGTCTGTGGCACTTGAGGCATGACCTGCTCTCCCTTCCTCAACCCCAG
The DNA here is from genome assembly GCF_902686455.1 of Sciurus vulgaris. NCBI lineage: Eukaryota > Metazoa > Chordata > Mammalia > Rodentia > Sciuridae > Sciurus > Sciurus vulgaris. The sequence goes on from NC_136473.1 coordinate 60,952,587, forward strand.
CGTAGCACGACAGATGCTCCACTCTAGGCAGGTGTGGCTTAGATAAAGCTCCTTATCCCCCCAGTCCCTGTCAAGGACCACAGTGTCTCCCTGGCGGGATAGGTTGCCAGCATTTCTCATACTGGTCTACCTGCTCTGTGTCACTCCAGGGGAGTGAAGCCACGTAGTCAAGGACTCCATTCACCTTCCCATACCTGACTCATTCATAAGTGGAGGCTCAAAAGCCATCACCTTCACCCCACTTTCTATGGAGGGAAGTTTCACAATAGAAAAGGCAAGCCAAGAAGACCAAAGGTGGCCAGCCTGACCTGGCACCTTGCTTGTAAAGCCAGGGTGTCCTGAGGGAAGCAAGCCTCTGCCCAGTCTTCAATTCTGAGGTGACTTGCTGAGATGGGAGAGGCAGGCCAGAAGAAAAAGAGAACCCCAGTGCTCTCTGTAAGGAACTGATCCTGTTTAGGTCAAAATGTGGGGAAATTCAAGCCTAAGGATGCATGATAAAATAATGGGCTTTTGGTGGTAGGCAATTAACAGTGGGCTGGCAGATCCATGCAGCAACAAACTAAACCATGCACCAACTAGGGAACCAGAGAAAACTAGGAAAGGAGACTGCTAAGAAAAGTCATACAGGAGCTGTGCACAGTGGTGCATGCTTTTAATCCCAGTGACTCAGGAAGCTGAGGCAGGAGGATTGCAAGTTTGAGGCCAACCTCTACAATTTGGCAAGATTCTGTCTCAAAAAGGGGTCACGATGTAGCTCCTAGGTTCAATTCCCAGTAACAAACAACAACAAAAAGAGCCCTCCAATTTTAAAAGACTGGCCTCAAAAACTATCCCTGGAAAGTAGCTAAAATTTATTTGGATCAGACTGTGGACAATTTATGATCCAGAATATTGTCAAAAACAATCGAGCAATTAGCCTGCAATTAGAGGAGCCCAACTAATGCAGTTTTATACCTACAGAAAAAGCCCTCTTAACAGACCAAGGGAAGGGGTAATCAAAGAGCCCACTGTTATCTCAGCATTACTGTGAGCATAGCCAAGGCCCCCTGAGGAGCAATGTCAGGTCACATTGAGGGGTATACAAGATTCACTAAAATAGATTCACTTAACAAAAATAATTAAATGCCAGGTGCAGCGGCATATGCCTATAATCCCAATGACTGAGGAGGTTAAGACAGGAGGATCACAAATTCAAGGCCAGCCTTAGCGACTTTGTGAGATTGTCTCAAAAAAAAAAAAAAAAAAAAAGTGGGAGGTGCTGGGGATATAGCTAAGCGGTAAAGTGCCCCTGCGCTGAATAAAGAAATCACACAAACTGGAGGTGGTAGTGACGGTTGCTACAATATGTCATCTAAACTGTGTATGGAGGAAAAAACCAAGAGACATCCAAAGAAATTGGGCAGCAGAAGTGGAGAGAGGTGGTAGACCACTCTATGAGAAGGCCCTGATTTCAGATTTTAAAAAGTCTCCAGAGCAGCCAGTTAAATATGTTTAAAGAAAAGCATGCTAAAGGAGTAAAGGAAGTTGGGTTCACGTGTCTCATCACATAGAAGAAAAAACTGTCCAACTCAAGCAGAGATGATGCAACTCAAAGAACAGAGTTTTAAAATACAAAGAAACGTAAATGAGCAGATTCAAGGAAAATGTTGTGTGGACAAGAAGATAGCCATCCACAGTTCCAGGGGAGAGATCTGGAACAGAGTCTTCCCTCACAACCCTCAAAAAGAATCCACTCTGCTAAACCCTTGCTTTCAGACTCCCAGGCTCTAGAACTGTGAAACAGTAAGTTCCTGTTATTTAAGCTATCCAGTTAATGGGTTTGCCCCAGAAAACTAATGTAGGCACCAATCTGTCATCCACTGCTAGTGTTTCCAAATAAGTCTGAAAATGTTTTAATATAAAATTTGATTCATCAATAAACATGAATTCTGAACTCAGAAAATAGGAAATTCAATTTTGGGGGATTTTCCAAAGATGGCAACCATGGTTGCCGTCTTTGAAGTGATATCACAGTGAACAAAAAATACCCGTGATGGGTCCATGCGTAGTCCAGAAGATATAAAACAGATTTGTGTGCATCATCTTCTACTGTATCACCATTTGTTAAATAGAGTCTAAGTGATACTTCTCTGTAGAAAAATACTTTTGAAAGAAGCTATTCATGTGGCAAAATTGCTGACAGAGCAGACTGGTGGAAAAGGCCATTCTTATATTTCCCACATATATTTGTCACTCCTAGAGGATTTAAAAGAGACCCAGCCTATAAGCCAAAGCAAAATATCTGTGTCAGGAGGCAATCTTCTGAGAAGGATCTGGGAGCATAATTCTGACTCCTATTGTAGTGGACAATGTGGTGAGTGATCTTTCACTTCCTTCTGCTGAGAAGAGCCAGACACCTTTGCTTCCTGTTGGTCTGATCTCACAAAAAGCTACATATGCATTTATGGTCTATGCAGGAAGCAGTGTTAACCCTATCTGTTTATCTGCACACAGGACATCAAAAGGAATTCAAACTTCAGATTTCATGAGAAAAATTTCAGGTGGCAGGCATGAAAGTATGGCACTAAATATATCATAACTGGATAGAAGCTTGGTTTTTCTTTTTGTTTTGAAGTTTTATCAGAGGCTCCCAAAACTAGGAACAGCAGGGGCAAAATGGTCTATGTAGGACATGCAGGCTGTCTTAGTCTATTTGGGCTGGTATAACAAAATACCATTAACAGGTAACATTTGTTTCTTATGATTCTGGAAGCTGGAAAGTCCAGAATCAAACTACTGGCAGATTCAGAGTCTGGTGAGGACCTATTTCCTGGTTCATGGATGGCCATCTTTTTTTCCTTACACATGGTGGAAGCAGGTAGTCACCTCTCTGGGGACTCTTTAAAAGAGAACTAATCCCATTAATGAGAATGAGAACATAAGGAATCATCACCATCCCTATCCTCACCTGTGGAATGACTTTTCTTTTGTCTTTCTCCTAGGCATTTTCTTCAAATTATATTTTAAGCCAAAGAATTTTCCCTTCCTCACGCTATGAAAACCTGATGGAAAGAGAATTCTTGGGATTACAATATGAAAATTGGCCAGATGTAGAGACAGAAAGAATAATAAATGTTAATAGGGGTTAGGTGAGGGGAGTGATGAGGAGTTTTTTTTTTAATGGATACAGAGTTTCTGTTTGGGCCGATGAAGAAATTCTGGAAATAGATAGTGGTGATGGTTGTGCAACTTTGTGAATACATGTAGTGCCACTGACTCCTGTACTTAAAAATGGCCAAAATGATAAATTTTGTTATGTGTATTTTGCCACAATTAAAAAAAAAAAAAAAAAAAAAAAGATGAGCCAGGTGTGGTGTATGCTTGTAGTTCTAGCTACTGATAGGAAGATTGCTTGAACCCATGAGTTTGGGGCCAACCTGGGCAACACAGTAAAAATCCTGTGTCAAAAAAACAAAACAACAAAAGCAAATGGCATCTTAGAGAAATGTGGAACTTGATCAAGCTCATCAACATCCATGTAACGAGAGTACCGGAAGGAGAAGACAGAAGGAGCAGAACAAAAATTCAAAGAAAAAGTAGGTTGGTAAGTATCCACATTTGATGAAAAACATTAATCTACACATCTGACCAACTCAGTGACCTCCAAGTAGGATGAACACAAAACAGAGATCTCCACTCAGACACAACATAATAAAAGGCTGAAGGCCAAAGACCAAGATGAAATCTTAAAGCACCAAGAAAAAAATTACATCACTGATAAGAAGATCCCAGTAAGAGTCACAGCTGACTCATCAGAAACAATGGAACTGGAAGCAGTGGTATAGTACTGTGGTTTAAATGTGATTTGACCCCTCCAAAACTCACCCCATTTCAAGGTATTAAGAGGGTGAAAATCAGCCGGGCACAGTGGCATAGGCCTGTAATCCCAGTGGCTCAGGAGGCTGAGGCAGGGGATCATGAGTTCAAAGCCAGCCTCAGCAATTTAGCAAGGTGGTAAGCAACTCAGTGAGACCCTGTCTCCAAATAAAATACAAAAAACGACTGGGGATTTGGCTCAGTGGTTAAGTGCCCCTAAGTACAATCCCCAGTACCAAAAAATAAAGAGGGTGGAAGTCCAAACCAAGTATGGGATTTATGGGTGGGTCCTCTGGGCAATTAGGATTAAATAAAGTCATCAGGGTGTAGTCCCCCATGGTGACTATTATTATTATTATTAGGAAGGAGATGGGCTAAAGGAGGTACATACACATGTACTCCCTGTTTCTCACCACGGATGCCCTGTGCTGCCTCAGAACTCTACCAATAAGAAGGCCATTACTGGATGTGGCCTGCTATAGTTTGGACCTTGAATGTCTGCCACAGGCCCATGTGTTGAAGGCTTTGTCCCCACCCTGTGGTGTTACTGAGAGGTGGTGGAAACTTTTAAGAGATAGGGCCTAGTGGAAGGAAGTTAGATCATTGGGGTGTGCCCTTGAAGAAGACAGCAGAACTCCACCCTCTTCTCTTCTCTCTTTGCTTCCTGACCACCAAGAGGTGAGCGACTTCTTCCATCACATGTTCCAACCATGATGTGCTGCCTTGTCACAGGTCCAAAGAAGCAACCAACCAACTGACCATGTAATGAAATTCAAAACTGAGCCAAAATAAACCTTTCCTTCTTATAGGTTGAGAAATACAGGTATTTGTTACAGTAATAGAAAGCCAATTAACACAGCTCTTAGACCTTTAACTGGAAGCATGAGCCAAACTAAACCCCCTTTCTTTGTGACTTACCAATGTGTGGTATTATGTTATTATCAATAGAAAATAGGCTAAGAAAGATGGCAATTCAAAATGCTGAAATAAAATCAAGAATTTTATATCCAGCCAGGTTTGTTGGTGAGGTCTTTATAAAGGTAATTAGGATTAGATGAGGTCATGAGGATTGAGCCCCCTCAATGGAATTAGTGTATCAGAAAAAAAAGAGTTATAAGAACTCTTATCTCCCTCTTTCTCCTGATCTCCTCTCTGTCTCTCCATAAACACACACACAGTGAAGAAAGACCATGTGAGCACACAAGAAGGCAGCTATCTACATGCTGCCTAGGAAACCACCTAGGAATAAATCTAAGTAGGTGCAAGACCTCTACAATGAAAACTGTAGAACGCTGAAAGAAATTAAAAAAGACCTCCCATGTTCATGGCTAGGCAGAATTAATATTGTTAAAATTGCCATACTACCAATCCCCATGAAAATACCAATGGCATTCTTTACAGAATTAGACAAAACAGTCCTAAAATTCATTTGGAAGAATAAAAGATCCAGAATAGCCAAAGCAATTCTAAACCAAAAAAGCAATGCTGGAAGTATCACAGTACCTGACTTCAAATTATACTACAAAGGGGCTGGGGCTGCAGCTCAGTGGTAGAGCACTTGCCTTGAATGTGGGCGGCACTGGGTTCAATCCTCAGCACCACATAAAATAAATGAAGATATTCTGTCCATCTACAACTAAAAAGATATTTTTTTAAAAAAGTATACTACAGAGCTATAGTAACAAAAACTGCATGGTACTGTCATGAAAAGAGACACATAGACCAGCGGTACAGAAGAGAAGACAGAGACAAACCCCACACATCTCCAGTTATCTGATTCTTGACAAAGTTGCCAAAAATACTTATTGGAGAAAAGACAGCCTTTTTAATAAATGGTGCTGGGAAAACTGTTTATTCATATATAGAAGAATCTAGATCCTTATCACCCTGCACAAAAGTCAACTCAAAAAAGATCAAAGACCTAGGAATTAGATCAGAAACTATGCAACTTCTAGAAAATGTAGGATCAACGCTGCAGCATATAGGCACAGGCAACAACTTTCTCAATTGGACCCCTAAAGCTCAAGAAATAACATCAAGAGTTAATAAATGGGATGACATCAAATTGAAAAACCTTCTGCACCAAATGAAACAATTAAGAATGCAAAAAGAGAACCTACGAAATGGGAGAAAAATTTTGCTAGCTACTCTTCTGACAGAGGATTAATATTTAGAATATATTAAAAACTGAACACCAAGAAAAACAAATAACCCTATTAATTAATGGGCAAATGAACTAAATAGACACTTCTCAAAAGAAGAAGTACAAGTGGCCAACAAATACATGAAAAAATTTCAATGTCATTAGCAATTAGGGAAATGCCAATCAAAACTACACTGAAATTTCATCTCACACCAGTCAGAATAACAGTCATTGAGAATACAAATAATAATAAATGCTGGAGAGGATGTGGAGAAAAAGGAACTCTTAAACTGTTAGTGGGATTATAAATGAGTACAACCACTGTGGAAATTAGTAAGGAGGTTCCTCAGAAGACTAGGCATGGAACCACTGTATGACCCAGCTGTACCACTCCTGAGTATCCTAAAGAATTAAAGTCATCACACTACAGTGATACATGCATACCCGTGTTTATAGCAGCATAATTCACAATAGCCAAACTATGGAACCAGCCTAGGTGTCCATCAACAGATGAATAGATAAAGAAAATGTGGTATACACGTATAGTGGAGTTTTATTCAGCCATAAAGAAAAATGAAATTATGTCATTTTTAGGAAAATGGAACCAGAGACCATTATCTTAAACAAAGTAAGCCAAACTCAGAAGGTCAAGGGTTGTATGTTTTCTCTCATATGTGGAAGCTAGAGCGGAAAAAGGAAAAGAAAGGTGGGGGATGGGATCTCATGAAAGTCAAAAGGATATCAGGAGAGGCAAGAGACCAGGGGGTGGGCAGAGGGGAGGGAGATAGGAAGTGTTGGGGAGTGATAGTGGCCAAATTATATTGTTATATTGTGTTCCTTTTTGAATATGTAACAACAAATCCCATCATTAGGTACAAACATAAAGCGCCAATAAAAAATTGTTTTAAATGTGGAAAGAGAAGACAAAAAGTCCAGAAATAAATTCTTTCATGTCTGAGCAATTGATTTTGATAATCAAGATGATTGAATGGTACTGGGACAACTGGACATTCACATGCAAAAGAATACAGTTGAACTCCTTTCTTATATCATGCACAAAAATTAGCTCAAAGTGAATCATTGACCTAAATGTAAGAGATAAAAGTATGAGATTTTTAGAAGAAACTATAGTGATACAGCTTTATAACCTTAGGCTAGGCAAAGTGTTCTTAGATCTGACACCAAAAGCAGAGTGACAAATGAAAAATAAAATAAAATGTTGGCATGGATGACCGGAAAAAGGCACACTTTTACATTGCTGGTGGAGTTGCAAATTAGTGCAGCCACTCTGGAAAGCAGGGTGGAGAATCCTCAGAAAACTTGGAATGGACCCTCTCCTTGGCTTATATCCAAAGGGCTTAAAATTAGCATACTATAGTAATGCAGCCACATCAATGTTTATAGCAGCTCAATTCACAATAGGTAGCTTGTAGAACTAACTTAGATGCCCTTCAACAGATGAATGGATAAGGAGACTGTGGTATATATACACAGTGGAATATTATTCAGCCATAAAAAAGAATAATATGACATTTGCAGATAAATAGATGGAATTGGAGAATATCATGCTAAGTGAAATAGGCCAATCCCCAAAAAACCAAAGACTGAATGTTTTCCCTGATTAGTGGATGATGATATATAATGGGGGCGGGGAGTGGGGTGGGGGTGAGAGAAGAATGTAGATTATGTAGAGGGATATGAGAGGGAGGGGGTATGAAAAATGGTGGAATGAGACAGACATCATTACCCTATGTACATGTATGATGTATGAATCTACATCGTGTACAACCATAGAAACGAAATGATGTACCCCATTTGTGTACAATGAATCAAAATGCAGTCTGTAAAAAATAAAAAAATTAAAAATTAAAAAATACAAAAAAAGAAAAAGAAAATAGATAAACTAGACTATTTCAAAATTTAAAAATTCTGTGTTCAAATGTCACCAAGAAAGTGAAAAGAGAACGCACAGAATGGGAGAAAATATTTGTAAATCATATATCCAATAAGGGACTTCTATCTAAAATATATAATGAATACTTATAACTCAATAATAAAAAGACAAACAATTAGCAAACAAAAGCAAAGGATAGGAATGGACATTTCTTCAAGAAAAATATGCAAAGGGCATAAGCATATGAAAATGTGCTCAATGTCATTAGAACTCAAGTAAATGCAAATCAATACCACAATGAGGTACTACTTCCTAGCCAGTAAGTCTGCATCATCTGCCATCATGTGAACAAGTGAGACTTCAGATAATTTCATATCTCAGTCTTTAAGCTGTTCCAATGAATACAAAGTGGAGCAGAGATAAGATGTCTCTACTGAGCCCTGCCACATAGCAAAATAAATGCTATGTTTATTTTGTATGACTTAGTTTGGGGGCATTTTGTTTTGCAGAAATAAAAATTATACAGGTTTGTTTTTTCCTTAAACAATTAACATTTGTTTTGTCACTGTTCTGGAGTCTAGAAATCTGTGAGCAAAGTACCAGCAGTTTAGTTTCTTCCTGGTCCCCTCTTCTTGACCACGGAAGGTCATCTTTTCACTGTGTTCTGACATGGTCTTTCTCTGTGCATGTGCATATTCATAGTTAAATTTTTCTTGAATCCTTTGCTCCTGTTTTATTATCTTATGGAATTTCATCCCAATGTTTTATACTTTTATTTTTGTAACTCTATTTATTTTCCTTGTTGTATAACATTCTATTATATGACTATACTATTTGTCAATTCTCTTGAGGGATATTTGAAACAATTCTAGTTCGGGGCTATTACAAACAATGTTCTTTTAAGCATTCTTTTACATGTTTTCTGGCGTAACTTCTACCCAAAGTAGAATTGCTGGGCCATAAAGTATGCATATCTTCACATTTACCAGGTAACATGTATATTTTAAATCTTGAAAATAGTTTATAGATTACCATATTCTCTGAATAAATTTATGTATATGGATTTCAATTAAAAATTTTTAATTTCATTCAAACTTGGTGTAGCATGAGCCTTGGTGTTAATGCATTTACTTTGATTATGGTTAAAATTATGATTTGTTTTTCAAGTTAGTTTACTTTTTTTTTTTCCCACAATGGGAACTGGAACTGGATTCAAGCTGGTGCCATTTGACCTCAAAAGAATTCCCCAAAGTAGATGTATACAAAATGCCAGAGGGAAAAAATGAGGCAATGTGGTGCTGAGTCCAGGGGTAGCCAGCTGGCAGAGGAGCAGTCAGTGACAGTGCTGGCAGGTCATGCCTCCTTCTCGTAAGTGCAAGTGCACACTGCACTGCCGTGGGTGAGTGTCAAGATGAGTTTCCCATCACTTAGCTCCCACACAAGTGTAGTCTCCTGCCTGTCCCACTTCTGCACATTGACAAGTTTTCCTCCATCCAGCGTCACAGTGGACTTGACCTTCCTGTCATCTGCTGTAGTCTCATCAAACTCCACCCCCAGCTGAAAGCTGATCTCCGTGTTCTTAAAGGTGCTCTGTGTTTTTAGGATGATGGTGTCCCCATTCTTTTCGATGATTGTGGTAGGCTTGGTCATGCTGGCCACTTGCCTGGTAGCAAAGCCCACACCAAGTGACTTCATGTAGTCATCAAAATTCTTGCTGTCCCCTAGTTTCCAGGTGCCAAGGAAGTTGTCCACCATGGTGAGGCTGGGCTAGGCTGAGAAAGAAGCTGTGAGAGATGTAAGACTTGCAGAGACTCTGGGACCAGCCTACTTTACTTTTCATTGGATGGATAAGTACATAATAAAAAAATCAAGACAATGAAATTAGTTCTAATCTTATTTTTCATTTTCATAGATATAAGAATTGAGAAAACATATTCATATATATAAGTTAAAGAGAAGTTTTATTAAACCAATGCCATCAATTATTTAACTTTTCATGAATTACATAATACACTCTGTGTGTGTGTGTGTGTGTGTGTGTGTGTGTGTGTGTGTGTGTTGCTGGGAATTGAACCCAGGTCCTCATGGTTGCCAGGCAGTGCTTTACCACTGAGCCATATCCCCAGGCCCGTGGCATATTTTTATAAGAAATTATTTTTAATAAACTCTTAAGTCATTTAATTCCTTTTTAAATTTTGTTGAAACCAAAGCATGGGAAATGATCTGGGTTGTAAAAATGTTTATTACCTATTCATTAGCAGTATTCTCTTCTCAGTTTGGGGGACATATATAGAAAACCTGTCTCCAAATTATTAAATGGGTATTAATAATAAATAGGACTCTTTTACTTATAGGCAACTTTATTAACCCAACATACTGAAGAAGGATTTCAAAATTTGAAATACTCTAAATTTTTAATAAACCTTTGACAATACACTGTTTTTAAAATTGCTTTTATCTTATGTGCTTTAGCATGGTGTTACACACCTGTAATCCCAGTGGCCTAAGACCCTGAGGCAGGAGGATTGCCAGTTTGAGGTCAGCCTCAGCAACTTTAGCTAGACCCTATCTCAAACTACAAAATAAAAAATAAAATAAATGGCTAGGGATGTGGCTTAGTGGTTAAGCTCCCCTGGATTCAATCCCTGAAGCTATTAACAGTGATGTATTTAGGGCCAGTATGCAAGTACTGAAAGTTAAATCATTGCAAAATTGTGAGTTGGTTGATGTAACATTGTTCCCTTGAAATTGGCCACTGTAGGAGTATTTATAGCATAGAACTCTGTAATTACTATACATCATGGCTTCTTCCCTCCTGTGCAAGTCTGTTGTAAAACATTTATCAGAACACCGTTGGAAGTATGTCTGTTTGGCACATAAGTGGTAAAAACTCTGAAGAAAAATATGGAAATGATTATACCAAACTCAGAATACTGGTTACCACTTGTCTAACTTCATTTTATATTGCTGTAACTGAATACCACAGCCTGGATAATTTATAAAGAATAGAGGTTTATTTAGCCCACAGTTCTGAAGGCTGGGAAGTCCAAAAGCATGGCACCAGTATATACTCAGCATTTGGTGAGAGTCTTCTTTCTGCATCAAAACATGGTAGAGGGTATCACCCTGTGAGACAGAGCAACCAAGTCAGAGAGTGCTTGCTTTCTGTCCCTCAGTAACCCATTAATCCATAAGTCAGTTAATTTACTTATGAGGGCAGTGCCTTCATGACCCAGTCACCTCTCAAAAGTCTCGCCTCCCAAAAGGCCCACCTCCAAATACCATTAACATTTGCATTTGGGGATTGAGTTTCCAACACATAAAATTCAGGGGACATATTCAAACCGTAGCACCACTGAAAGGAAGGGAAGGGATATAATTTCTGAGGAACACAGGGCTTCTGGGATCAGTCATTTCTTTTTCTTGGACTGGCCAGTCTAGTACATACTGCTGTACAAAGGACCACACATTCCCATTTTTGAAATGTGTATTTTGTCACTCATTAGAGATCTGTGTATAGGAAGAAATGAGGGGACCCACCAGCCAGAGGCCAGGGAGCAGAACACCAAGTCTAGACATCAGTTTCTTCTTTAAGACCACCCACAGTTCACAGCCTCCCCCTAACTATACATACTTCTTCCTAGAATTGCTTTGGGATTCACAGCAGGGAAGGGCCTTTTGCTCATGACTAACAAACTTCAAAAGGTTGGAACATTTGAGAATGAATTCAAATATATATATATATATATATATATATATATATATATATATGCTGAAAACAAGGGAAGTCACAATCAGAAGGATGGAAAGGATGGAAGGGGCATGATGCTTGTAGAACATTAAAGATTTTGTTATTGTTAGCTGCATTTTAATCATTAGACTGAGTTCTGTTACTTATGAAGGGTTGGTTTCTTCTTTCTTATGTAGTGTTTGTTTTACTTTTTATTCTCTACACTGTAAATATAAATTTTCATACACTACTTTTTTAAAAATATTTTTTAGTTGTCGATGGGCCTTTATTTTATTTATTTATGTGTGGTGCTGAGACTCGAACCCAGTGCCTCACATATGCTAGGCAAGTGCTCTTCCACTGAGCTACAACCCCAGCCCCATACACTACTTTTTATGCTACTTTTTACAATTATTAAACAAAAATTAGTTTAAGAGGAAATAATATTATTTATGCTATGCTATATTTCACAATAAATTTTAAGACCATAAATTTCATAAAATTTTTTATTTTGTACTATAAATATCTGCTCACTAAAAAATTCCTAGACTGAAAGTAGAAAGTCAAACCATCTTGCAGCTAGGGTCTTAATCCTGTGGGAAAGTGCCTAAAGCTTTCTGAGGGCTGCTGATTTTAAGTGGTAGAGTGCTGGGACAGAAGACTGAATTTGAAAGGGTTCAATAGGATGTTCTGAATATCCTGGTCAGATATCCAGGATGAAGGGGGGAGGTAGAGAGGAAAACACTGTATTGTTCACATTTGTTGATGACAATGTCTTAAAAAAACGAAACCTCTTCCTAGAAGCAGGGGGATTCTGATAGGGTCTAAATGTTTACCAGCAACATGACAGGCTCAGGCAACATGGACAAACAGCTATGTAGAAAGAGCCCTAAATCTATGATCAAGGTGGAAAGAACAGTACTTAAGGACAACATTTCCATGACAATTGCTGAAAGTTCAGAGTAGCACATGGGTTCTTCTCCTTCTCCTTCTCTTTTTCCTTCTCCTCCCCTTCTTCTCCCCTCCCCCAGCCACTCCCCTCCCCTCCTCCTTCTCCTCCTTCATTTTTGTCCTCATTGTTGTTCTGGGGATTGAGCCCAGGACAGGCTAAGCATGTGTTCTACCATTGAGCTAAACCCCCAGTGCTCTTCTTTCTCTTTTAATTGTAGGAAAATATTAACTTTTTACAGTACCCATAAAGAACCTGTAGCTGACAATGTGGAAGCGAAAATGGTCTTTTTTGTGTCTTGGACAGACAGAAAGAGACCAGAAAATGGAACTTGGCAAATCCCCCAAAGCAGTCTCAGATCAGAAGCCATCCAGGGCAGCCAGTCTGCAAAGGACCAGGGTCTGGATAATGGTGACTTCTTACAGCATATTGGGAGGCTATGACTGGGGTTCTGGTTCACAGTTTCTGCTAGTCTGAAATAAATACTAATCCTCAAATATGGAAAGCTCACCTGAAGATTCCCCTTACCAAATGTTATTATTATTTTGCTATTATAAATGGTTTCCACCAGTATATCATCTAAGTGTTAAGGATTTTTTTTTTTTTTTTTTTCGGTACTGGGATTGAACCCAGGGCCTTGTGCTTGCAAAGCAAGCACTCTACCAACTGAGCTATCTCCCCAGCCCTAAGGATATTTTTGAGAGTTCCTTTTAAATATTTTGAGCCACAGTCTCACAGATTTGGAGCTCAGAATTTATAAAATAAACAAAATAGGGAGGAAACCGGATGATGACAAGAGGTTTTCCTGTCACACAGAAAGGAAATAATACTTTTTTTTTTTTTTTGGAGCTAGCAGGAGAGAGAGAATGCATTCCCTTAAAAATCAAGACAAGGCAAGAAAGTCCACTCCCCTTGCATTCAACATTGTATAGGAATTTTAGCCAAGGAAGTAAGGCAAAATACATATAAAATTATAAAGATGGGAAAGGAAATTGTAAAATGTGTTATCTTAAGATCACTTAGAAATCGTAAGGAAACTATAAAGACGCCTACTAGTAAAAGTAAATGAGTTTGGCAAGGTCATTGGATAAAAAGTCAAAATGCAAAAATCAATGGCAACAATCAAATATAGCAACAAGTCATTGGAAATTGAAGTTAAAAGCCACTTATGAAAGCATCAAAAGTGTGAAATGCTTAGGGATAAATTTAATGAAATATGTGCAAGACCTATATGTGAAAACTCACAGTATGGTTGGAATAAATGGGAAGATATACCATTGCTCATGGAATTATTAAGATATCAAATCTCAATGGACTCAGATTGAATGTGATTCCAATGAAAATTCCAGAAACTGTCAAATTGATTTTAAAAATTGGAAAGGAATGCAAAGGATTTAAACAAGACAGTTTTGAGAAAGAAGTTGAAGATTTATAGTGCTAAATTTAAAAATTATAGATATTTTAAATGCTAATGTAAGATAGTATGGCATAGTGTAAATACAGACACACAGATCAACTGATCAGAGTAGAATCTGTAAGTGGCCCATTCGATTTTGACAAAGGGACAAAAAATTTGAATAGAGAAAAAGTATTTTTCAACAATTGTTGCTGGAACAAATGGACATTTATATGGAAAAACAATAAAATCCACTCTTTCTTAAACAATACACAAAATATTAATCAAAATAGGTTTAAGCCTTAAAAAATATGATTCGAACCCTATAGAATCCTTAGTACAAGACATAGAAGAGAAAAACTCTGTGATCTTGGGTTAAGATTTCTTAGAATGAAAGAAAGTAGAAATTATAAAGTAAAAACTTTAAAAACTGAATATCAAAATTAAGTACTTCTACTTTCAAAACACACTTATGAAATTAAAAAGCTATGGATTATGGGAAATTATTTTCAATGCTTATATATAACAAAGGCCTTGTATGCAGAATATATATAGAACTCCTATTCAATAAAAAGATAATAATTCCCAAATATGGACTAAAGATTTGAAGATACTTCATTAAAGAAGATATGCAAATGTTTAGTAAGCACACAAAAAGCTGGTTAGCATCATTCGTCATCATGGAAATGCAAATTTAAACCACAATGAAACACTACCGTATATCTACTCTACTGGATAAAAAAAACAAAGCAAAACAAAAAAAAGGTAGACTTTCCCCTGGTGAGCAGTTCAGAAAGCCCACGAGGTTTAGAATTACTGTAAGGATATAAACCAGCAAGAGTTCATCAGAGTTCTGGCAGCCTTTCTTAAAAAATCCAGGAAGCTGCAGGACCTGGAGTGGGTGGACAAGGTCAACCTGGCCAAACACAAACAATTTGCTCCCTGTAATAAGAACTGATTTTCCATAAAAGCTGTTTCCACACCACGGCACCTGGACCTCTGGGGTGCGGTGCTAGAGTTGGCTCTGTGACCAAGTTCTAAGGGACCGATCAGAGAAATGGCATCATGCCCAGTCACTTCAGCCAGGTCGTCAGGAGCGTGGCCTGGTTGTGATGGTTGCACAACAATGTGAATGTACTCGGAACTACTGCACCGTGTGCTTCAAAATGGTCATGATGGTAAATGTTATGTTTTATGTATTTTTGCCACAATTAAAAAAAGTAAAGAATGGATATATACACCAATGGAACAAAACAGTCTGTACGTGGACTGCAGGCATATGGTATACTGGTTTTCAATAAAGTATTGTAACGGACTAAAAAGAAAAGAGGGTGAGAGGGAGACAGAGACAGAGATAGCAAGCGAGAGAGAATGTGGTCTGCCAGATCCTCCGGGCCCTGGAGGGGCTGAAAATAGTGGAAAAGGACCAAGATGGGGATCACAAACTGATACCCAGGGACAGAGAAATTTGTACAGAAGCTCCAGACAAATGGCAGCTGCTGACAACAGACTAGACCTTGCTGGGTTAATAAATTACCTCATTTGGAAAAACCAAAAACCTGACAATATTAAATGTTGATGAGAACGTGGAACAACTGCAATGTTCATACATGTAAGAGGATGGTAAAATGTTATCGATCATTTTGGAAAAGAATCTGGTGGTGTTTCTCATGATGTTTAGCATATACTTGCCATATGACTGGCTCAGCCATTCCTCTTCAAGGTACTTTCCCTAGAGAAATTAAAACATATTAATGAAAAGCTTCGTACGTGACTGTTCATGGCAGATTTATTTATATACGCCCAAAGCTAGAAGCAATATAGGTATCTCTAACAGTAGGTGATGGGGTTAAACAATTTCTGATCCAGTGTATTCGTATGATAGAAAACTACTTAGTGATAAGATGCAGCCACATGCTTGAATCTCAAAAAATTTACATGGAACAAAAGGAGTCTTACTGCGAAGAATATATGCTAATTTCTTTTATATGCAATTGTAGAAAAGCAAGTCCAGCCTATAGTGATGAAAAGTGGTTCAGTGGTTGCCAGAGGCTGGTTGGGCCTGGGGATCCACTAGGAAGGATCTAAGTGAATCTGTTGGGTGATGAGAACATTCTGTTTCCTGATCATGCTGATGGTGCCCTGGGTATTTGACATTTGTGAAACTTAAAGAACTGTCTACTAAAACTGGGTGCATATCATATTACTGTATTCCTTAATAAACGCTGTGAAGCTGAAGTTCTCTGAAGAAGCCACATGGATATTAAAGATCCTGAGGACCATTTCTCTCTGAGTAGAGCATCGTGATTGTAGAGAGGTGAAATGTTGTATGTCAAATGCCAAATGATCTTGGGATATCTTAGGCCCTTTAGAAAAACAGCCACTTACTTTTAACCTTTGACCTAATGTTCTTGCCACTCCTAGGTAAACCTCTCGGAATGCATTGCTAAGTTTAGCAGACCTCTAGCTTCCACCAACCCTGAGACTAAGAATGCTGTAACATCTGGTACCTAGAGGAGAGATTTCTGCCTTGCTGTAGCTGCCTACTTAATGCCCCCACCAGTGGATTTGCTGAATGCATTGACTTATGACTCTTTTATCTTTGTCTATAAAAGTACATGTAACATCTTCTACTTCAGATGACATCATTCAGGGTAACGTAAATCTGTTTTCCCTGGCATGGGCACTAATATTTGACTCAGGAAAAAATCCAAAAAACGATTTTTTTCTTATTTCCTTTAAAACAGAGTTGCTATTTTATGCCATATACTACACTATACGCATATTATAATACTGTTCTGCACTTTGCTATTTCCTTGTGTTGTCTGGAAATCTTATTAGTGTATAAAGAACTTTCTCATTTTGCAATTGTCTAGTATTTACCAGACTCTCATTGACAGATATTGTGGTATCTCTTATAGTTTCTTTGTCCTCAAATTGAGGTGACTGGTCTGATACTGGGGGGAAATTTTAATAGAAAACTTTTTTATGACACTAAAGGTGATGACACTGTTTCCAAATGTTTGGGTTGGCTGATGGCCACGACCTCTGCTGGTCTCGGAGTAAAAGATGTCCCTGGCCAATGCTCAATTTCTTATTTCTTCCAAACCTCCCCCACCCTGCCCCACTTTTCTTTGTGATTGTTGCAGGGATGGGGAGCTAAGAGTTGGTTAGGGTTTAGTTTCAAAGTAGCAGGTGTGTCCTGCAGTAGCACTCCTCAAATTTTGATGTTCATCACTTGATTTTGTTAAAAATACAGATTTTGGTCCAGAATGTGGCCTGAGAGCCTATATTTCAGAGAGGCTCCTGGGTGACTCAGGCTGTTGTTACAGCAGTAACCTACAGGGAACTTCTGTGCTTTTCTCAGAAATATCTACAGCATGAAACTCACTGAGCTGCTTTGTGCAAGCTGTCACGTTGGCCTTCACCATCTCTAACAAGAACAACTCATTTATGAAGCATATGTGCCAGGTGCCATGCCTCATGGGTAGCTTGAATTCTTATTTTTGCAACAACCTTAGGTGGTAGGAACTATTTCATGACTGAGTCTCAGAGATATTAGGTGCCCATGCTGGTGACTGGGAGAGCTGGATTTAGGAGGCCCTTTAACAATTCCAGAACAAGTGCACTTGGCCTTGACCTCTAAATTGCATATTAAGGTGCAAGTTTTGGAGAGGCTCCTGTCTTCTACCATTGTAACCCAAGGACCACTTTCTTTGTCCCACCTCCAAGCCTAAGGCCAAGAACTGGCTTACTCTCCTGTCACTCTAGAGGAGCCAAGTTGAGGCAGAGCGGAAAGTCCTGTGAACAAAAACCCCGAGTTGCCATTATGAGGGCAGGTGGCCTTGTGCAAATCACTGTGACCTCATGGATGAAAAAGTTGTGAATTTAAACCAGCTCCAAGTTTCCTTCTGTTCTAGGATTCTAGGAGATAACAAAGCTAAGGTGAACTAAAAATAAATTTTCTCAGGAGGCTAGAAAGCCTGTAAGAGTAGCAACATTGTTTTCTGTGCTAAAAACAAGTGTGTATGCATTTCACATATACTCAGGAGAAGGACTAGCATAAACTCATGTAGTGGCCAATGCATAACAAGCTCCTTGAACAGTTACTTTTGGAGACCACCAATCAGGCATGTGTCACTCCACCTAAAGGAGATACACGTGTATCCACAAATATCTGTACCTCTATTTGTGTAATCATATCTAAATACATGTCACAACTATTTATTTCATGCTTTTCTATATATGGGGCGCTGTTAACTCATCCCTGACACTCATTCATTCCTTCATGGTCTTCTTGCACAGACTACAATAACAGTATTTCACAGCTGCTTTGGGAATGGAGGGCAGCTGCTATGGTAGTGCCTAGGATCACAAAAACTAATTAAAGAGCTTGTGCAGGTACGTTTGTTCCAAACCTGTAAAGGAAGAACAAGAAGTTAGCCTTCACTTGGTCTCGAGAAGGGAGAGCTGTGTCCTTCCTTGTCTCAATAGAGATAAAACTTACGTCTTCATCCTCAGGGCTAACTTTACCTTTTACATTGCTGCATCAGACTCTAACAAACCTGTTAATTAGAAACTTGGATTTGCTCAATCCAAAGGAAGTGGGGAGGATTTAAAACACAGAAGCTGAAACCTATTTAGATATGATTACAGAAATGGAGGTATAGTGCTGGGGCAACGGATCCCACTGTCACCCTCACCTTATGTTTCTATGAATGAAATGTTTAATTTTGGAAAATTCAACCTTGATTTGTATTTTCTTTCTGGACATAATTCGTGCTTTTGGCTCAAACACCCACCACTCCTGTTTCATCTCCTTACAATTTACTTTTCATTTTGCTTTGAGACTATGACTCACCAAAAACCAGAGGAATGTACACCAGCAAGTTAAGACAATTTGCAGTATTTAATGGACTTAATTAATTTAACTTCCATCTTTGGGTCCTTGGATCCTGTAAAAATTGTTTCAGGAATTAACATGAGGAAATTCATAAAGAGCTTTATGTGTGTGTTCATGCAGACTGAACCTGAGGCCTTGCGTATGCACATGTGGTACTGAACTGCACCCTTAGAAAGAAAAGTTTTTTAATACTGGTAAGGATCCTTGGTTTTCTAACATCGTGAATTACAGGACTGAGCCACCTGGAGAACACAAAATAGATTTCTACTGTGCTCTACCTTCTGAACACTGGGATACACAGCAGCAGGTTTCGTTTTTCCAAGCTGTTATCAGGGTGCTCAGAATGTGGTGGCAGTGCTGGACAAATGACTCCACTCTCACCCTCACCTTTCAGCATCACATTATCTGTGATCTCTCTCAACCTTGTGGATGCGCTGGGAGGGGAATAAGAATTTATTACGCAGTAAGTCTGTCCTTCCTCGGAGAATTTTGTTGTCAGCAATTCCTATCACAGTCACACCTTTAAGAAACGTGAAATTGATTTGAAAACTTGACAGTGATCTCTTCTACTCACACACTTAGGGTGAACCCATTGCTAAGAAAAACTTTAGAGTAATAGTCCCTCCTGAGATCAGCTTATCCTTGATTGAAGTTCTTATGTACTACTTTTAGCCTAAGTAATTTTGTGCACTAGCTGCTTCGAGTGGATGTACGGCATGATCACTCACACAGGAAGTCTAGCATCTTAGTGTGGCACAGTGTAGCAAGAAGTACAACCCTTCAGAAGCAGCTGGATCTGGGTCAACTCCTCAAAAGTCACTTAGCTGTCTAACACTATGGACCTGTTCCCTAACCCAAGTGGAGTAGAACTTACTTGATAAGGTGGCTGTGAAGGACTACGACATGTAAACACACAATACAGTGCTTCATGAGACAGTAGCTGCTAATATGGTATCCGTTAGCAATGGAGCTCCAAACTTGTGCATGAAATACAAAGAAAACAAGTAGCACTGGTAACAACACATTTATTTACGTACCCTGTTGTGTAACTGGGAGGTGTTTTTTACTTTCCAATAATTAAGTTTTAACAATTAAAATTCCAGAAGGTAAACTAGTGATTTATTGTTGCTCATAAGCATAGGTAAACAGACATGGTACCACATAAAGGAATTTTACACTCTAACCTTTTGGTAGTTTTGAATATGGACCACTAGATTTTGGCAGACTCAACAGATTACCAATATGCTTTTAAACCTCATGGTTTTCTTCAGACACAACAGGAAAATTTTAGATTTATTTTTTGAACTTCAGAAATTTAACCGAGATTCTTAGGAAGGTGCAAAAGGCCAACTAATTTACTTAAGCCTGTTGTATTTATTATCAATATAACTGTATTGCTATTCAAAGTGAGATTATGGCAGGTAGCAGTCAACTAATAGCCAGTCTCATTTTGTAGATTTAGTATTTTCTGAAAATAATTTACTGGAGATGACAGGCTATAGGTTTACTTTTAAGTAGTTTTAACTTTACCTTTTGTGTGCTAGTTAAAAGAATTTATATAGATCCCAAGTCAAAGAATTGGATGGCATATCAAACTGAGTTTCCTATTTCAATTAGCGTTCTTTCCCAGCAACTGCATCAAGATGCCTTTCATTCCCTCCTTCACTGTTTACAGCATGTATTTTTAGAGGGTTTGATAAGTGTAACAAATGGGTACTTACTGCTAGAAGAGAATATAAAATGTGCTGATCACCAAGTATGGGATTTGCATTACATTAAATTAAAATTATATACTATTGGAAACAGACAAGAGAGGGAGTTCCCAGATCCTAGAAAATATATGGCTAAGGAAATAGAGAACCCAAAAAAGGAATCCACCTCCAAGAAACTAATTCAGTATAGTAAAATAGAATTAAGTGCCCTGTCTTAGGAAAAAGTTTATTAATAAGGAACAACTGGGATATCATACATCATTTCTTTGGAGATTAAAGTGCAGGCTATGAAATGGCATATAAAATAATGCATAAAATAGTGCAATCCTAAGGTGCCATTATTTTTATGACGCATAGCCTATTTTTATATGTCCACTTTCTCTGAAAAACTCAGCTGTAGTGACACCTTTTAGCTTATTTATTTAGGCATTACTTATACTCTGTTTTACCCACTTCTGGGGCTACATAGAATATTTTAACATTTTAACACGTAGAATAATAGCGCATACATCTTGAAACTACTAAATAGATATTAAGGCAAGCCTCTGTAAAGTTCAGTACTCCAAAAAACACGTTTTACAAAAAAAGTTGCTTCCAAAACCAGTGGCTTTAGACCTGATGGCACCCCAATAGTCTTTAAAAACAGGATTATTCTGAATACATTTGCCCTATTATTTCTAGGCTCTGAACATCAAAAGAGAATTCTGAAAAACAGCAGTTTCTATAACCTCAGAATGTGTGAAAACCAAGTAAGCCATGTCCACATGGGAGCTAAGCTGAGGATCTGGCTGGGGTGAGGGCTGGGGCCAGGGGTCAGTCCTCTTCACTTCCTATCCAGGCCTTTCACACTTTTATCCATGTGTGTAGTGTTGTACCATAATTCATGTGTGTGGAATGACCCAATACAACAGAGAAGTCTTTTCAGTCAAGGAAAATGACAATACTTTATGAAATGCTGTACTATTAAAAACACAGCATTCAAATTACTGGTATAAAATGCAGAGCAGGAGGTTCTGAAACTAATTTATAATATTCCTGTAACATGTCAATTTTAGGTGTATTTATAGAACCCTAAATGCTATCCAAAAGCAAGTTTAACAGTTACCCAGTAACTATCCTAATAAATGGTGAAGACAATATCATAACCTGTTTTAGCTAGTCTACAACATAAACAAGTGAACTGTAGTGCTTTATTCTCCTAGTTATGAAACACTCATGCCCTAACAAGTGCAACTCAATCTTATAGACAGGGAATTTTAAGTGTATACTGTAGAAATTTGGATTTGGGAACAAAAAAATTACCTCTTAACAGTGTGAATGCTCACTCTGAAAGCCATAAACTCATGTTAACTAGTGGAAGACTACAGATACATTTAGGCTACTTAGATGTAGTTTAAAAAGAAATTCAGGAAACTTTAGTAATTTGATAACTATTAGAGAAATAAGCTGAGGACTGGGGGTGTAGCTTAGTGGTTATAGTATTTTCCTAACGTACATGAGGCCCTGGGTTCCATTCCCAGTACTGCCAAAAACAAAAAACAAAAAAGCTGAGCCTATATCCCTTTGATGCATAAGGATCATAGTTTGTAAACCAGTACTCTGATACTTAAAAAAGTCTTTCTATTACCAGAAAAAGCATATTAAAGGCCATGAGTATTCCAGTAGGCCTCCTCCAAAGTTATGATAATATGGCTAAATCCTATGATTACAAACGAGACCTGCTGAGAAAATAAGTTCCAGACGGGGACTTTTATGGATGATCTTGGCTGACAAATGTTTTTAGGAAACTGTTTATTTTAAAATTACCTTCCCAACAAACCATAAACACTTGGATGTTGCTTTATGTTTTTTCATTGAAAACATACTACATTGTAAATGGAGTTTCAAAGGTAGACATATAATTAATCAAAATCTAAGGACAATATTATGAAAGGACAATACTGAAAATGGATAGGAAAAAGTTCTGTTTGGCAAAGTTAACCTAAAGGATGTATAACCATGTCATGTTGGACGGATAAAAAGGGTGATGACTTTGTGCTTTTATTCAACTAAGGTACTTACCAAAACCTTAGATTGTATACAGGTGTCAAACTTCCACCTGGAAATGGATAGTTTTCTGTATCACACCTAAATTTATTTTAAATAACTGAAGCCCAAGGCAACAGTTGTTTAAAAACTTGACAAATAACTACATAATTTAGTACATTAAAACTAGGACAGTGATTGTTGAAATGTCTCAAAAATATACAACTGGGCAAAAGAACTACTGTACACAATTTGGAGATTGTTAAAGTGACCACTCAAAGGTTGAACAGTGCAAGACATGCTTTTCCAGTTACAAGCTCAAAACAGGAGTGCAAAAAAAAAAAAAAAAAAAAAAATTAAAGCTTTTGTTTAAAGTTATAGGATAAGGAAAGCTTGAAATTAATATTAAAAAGCTTCCCTTGTGTCATCTCCTGGAAATGATCGAATTGCTTTTTCATTGTACAATTTTCTTCGGTGAACTCTCCTTCAGTGGCAAACTACAGCCACAATTAGGTCCCCTATTCAGTCATCAATATGATCCATGAGCACACAGTGACAAGTTAGGATCTTTACTAGCTCCCAGAGGTCTGATCTTGACAGAAAAGAACCTTGGATTTTGGATTCTACCTTAGCCAGTGTACCTGAACCCTACAGAGAATAGATAAAGCAATGGGCTTTAATAGTCTTGTTCCTATAAAACTGGAGGACAAATGGACTAACAATTTTCTCCCTAGAGGCAAGCTGTTGTGGTGGAAGATGTTAAGTGCTTAAATCAATGAAGGCGCTGCTCTAAAAAGTGGAGAAGTATAGAGGTTCAAGATCAATACCAGTGCAAGAGCTTTTTAAGTGAGTTGACGAGGCAATGCATGCATTCATCCATGCAAATGTAGGACATGGCCCCAAAAAGAACTGAAAACATGTATATAACAACTGGATAAGTCCCTTGCCAGTAGTTTATAAAAATATATAGTCAATACTGTAGAGGCTCCTTCTACAGTCAATACTATGGAAATCCTTTCAGTTACCCATCACTTCAATACCAAAAAGCATTAACTACTTTTCAGACATTCCAGACAAAGGTCACTTATAACAAAAAGTCAACTTTTTTTTTTTGTTTGTTTTTTTTTAAAACAACATAGTGTCCATTTAAAAAGTAGGTTTTTTTCTTTCAAGTGAACAGGACATTTTCTGTATTAAACTTAACTTCTAGTCTGTCAAGACTGGGTTTGTTTAAGATCCTTATGTCATGTGCATATATGCAGAAACAAATAAGCTTCCTTTAAACATTATCTGCACAGAAAAAAGTTAACTCCCCCAAACATGATAGAACGGGTCTGGTTAGTACAAATCTATTGCAAAGTAAAAAGATTCTGTGCATGAGTTCCACCATAAGTGGGAAAAGAATGTCCCAACCATAAGAGTTCAAGTTTGTTCTGAAAGCCTAGAAGCCCAAGGGACACCATGTTGCTCCCAGTATCCTGATATGCATAACTGCTTAAGCTACCAAGCTATGTCTTCCTCTGGAGTTAGAACCATATTTCAATTCACTTTCTATTCCGAAGACGCTTAGATTTTCTAAGAGAGTCTATAGCTTCTGCTGCCTTTCTTCGTTTCCGAGGAGACTCCTCATTCTGCCCAGACCCGGAGGAGTTTCCTACTGCACTTTCCATTACTTCTCGTAGTTTGCGTTCCAGCTCTGCCAAACGTGCATTCTGTTCACCTATGATTTGGGTCTGCTCTAGCAGTTTCTGGTCTTGGTCTTGAAGCTGTTTCTGCTGTTCTTGCACTTTGGTGCGAAGCTCAGAAATTTCACGCCTGAGAACAGTCACACCAGCACCATTGGTTTTAACCTGCTGCTGGAGTTTGGTAACTTCTTGTCTTGAAGGGTTCTGCTTGGAGAAGAGCTGCATTGTTGTTAGGGCTGCAGAGGGTCCTGGCACTGTGGAGATATAGTTTAAACGGTCAATCACTTAATATATTTCCCTATCAGTAACACAAACTTATGGTCTACTAATTAATCAGATGCTTTGTTTTAATTATAAATGAGTTTGAATTCTCATTCTTCTGCTCATGGGGCAATATGTGGACTGGAAGCAAACAGGGAAAGGCACTAAATGGCATACACTTGGATTTAAAATGCTGTTTAAACTGTTAAACATTTTTAGGACCTAGTAAGAAAATACATGTAGTAAAATCAGAAGATGATTTCTAATTTTACATAAACTTTCAAGTTACAAGTTTAGACCTATCATATTCTTAAGTTCACTAGCACTTAGCTAAATGCAAAGGCTTCACCTTAACCACAAAGCAGGGACTACATCAAAAAGTAGGTTACATCACATACAACATGGTATAGAAAGGTTTTGGAACTATTCTCTTTTAGGAGTGACTAGAATATAACATGGGCATAGAATTCACTATTTTAAGTTAATAACCTAATTTTTAAAAACCTTATCATGAAGATTTTTAAAAAAAGAACCAGATAGATCTATTCCTACCCTATACCCATCAAGCTATTTTTCTCCTTGCACATCTAAATAACCACAGTATTTCCTTGGCTGAGGTATAGTCTTCCTTCCCTCTCTGCTTATTCTTACTTCTACTCTTACATCAAGAGTCAAGACTATTCTTACCTTTCCTGACATCTCAATGAGACCAGCCAATACTGATTTTATCTTCCTTAGGATTCTGTCTCTGCTTCATTTGGTATGTAAGTGGACACTGTCTTAAAATATTTCTCTTCCTTATGATAATTTTACTTTGGGTCTGGATACATCTTACCTTTTAAAATAGTAAGGTTCTTGCGAGAAGACACCACGTATTACACTTCTTTTTATTCTCCACAGGACACAGTACAGTGCTGTGCGCATAATCGGTACTTAATAAGTAATACATACATTAATGCTGAGATGCTGTAGGCTTTTATTATTAAATTAAGAGATTCACTTAGGTACCCCACTGAGTACTGCTGGGAGCTAACTAATCTGAACAAAACAAAAAGGTTTAATAAATGTTTCGCCCTAATTTAAAGTATGTGCAAGAGTTGAAGAAATTGAACAATTTAGTCTTTCAGTAGATAAGTGCACAGATATGTAGGACTCAATATAATTTTGCAAAATAGTTACCACAGAAGTGAACCCTGTTTTTGAAAGGAGCAGCCAGACATTTTGGGGGCTGAAATAATTCACTGGATTCTTTCCATAAATAAGTTTTTGTATTTTATTTGATATATTAAATTCTGTTCTTAAAAAATCATTTTTTGGGGGGTAGAGTACTAGGGACTGAACTCAAGGGCACTCTACCACTAATCTACACACCTTTTTAACTTTAAGACAGGGTATCACTAAGTTGCTGAGGCTGGCCTTGAATTTGCAATCCTCCTGCCTCAGCCTCCTGAGTAGCAATGCTACTTTAACAAAGTTTACTGTAAGTCAATAGTTGTGGATATGTGCAAAGATTTAGCCATAAGATTGTTCTACACAGTATAATTTAATTGAAAAATGTGAAACAGAAGGTTGGGAATATAACTCAGTGGTAGATAGAGTATGTACTTAGCATGTGTGAGACACTGTGTGTGAGATCCTGGGTTCAATTCCAGTACCAAAAAAGAAAAAAAGAAAGAAAAGAAAACTATAAGCAATAAATATGCCTAAAAGTAGATCAGTTATACAAGTTATATATGATTTGTTATTCAATATATCACTAAAAATGTTGTGGATAAATATTTACTAGCAGAAAAATTCAAAATATATGGTTAAGGGGGGGGGAAGGCAAGTTACAAAACTATGTATGAATGTTATTATAAACTGAAGATAAATGAGATACCTGGAGGAGAGCCCATAAGTCTTCCAGACACATCTGATCCTGGCAATTTCCTCTTTAGAATTGGAACAATCTTTTCATCAAAGTATTCCATTGCCATGGAGGAAATATCCCTTAACTCTTGTAGCACTTCATGAGCTCGCTGAGGGGCTCTGGTAGAATTGACATATCTCAACACACGATAAATCTCATCAATCACCTAAAACAAAAAATTTGTATTAGTACTACAATTTTTTTTTTTTAAAAGAAAAGTTACTAAATAGGCAGATATAATTGCATGTTTTACAATCCCTATAAAGATCTACAGGGTGATTTAGTAGGTGTACTAGTCATGGATAATATTACTATCTGCCATGTGTGGCTTTTGGGTTTATTTACAAAATACTTTATACTTAGATTTACTAAGGATCTTTTAAGTTTACCAGGTACTGTGGCTGGGGGCACCAAGAACTAGGACAAATAAAATATAGCTCCTGCCTTGAAGGAAATCAGAGCACTGGGGATATGCACACATGTACACACACACACACACACAGAGATACATAGAAGCCTATACAAATTGCAAAAGAAACCAGAGGATTATACGAAGAAATTAAATACTATATGAAAGTAGGTATAGGATGGGAGATTACCCAAACCCATATTATGTTAATCCTCCAAACCCAATTCTATTCCCCAAGTCCCAGGAACTCAGTCTGATTCTTTTTTATTTTGCACTGCCTTCTTGACGTTTTGTTTCTTTACAAACTGCCATGGATTGGAATGAGGTTTCCTCAGAACACATTTTCTTGCTATCACCAAAGTATAGTAAAAGATTCTTTTTTGTTTTAATGAAAATTGTGATGGAGAAAGACAAGGCTAATACATGGAGAAGAAATGATGTTCTTACACCCCTGATTCCTAACTCTCTCACTAGAATGGTAACTCAACTTCCTTAAACAATTATGCCCTCAGTTTTTATCCCTGTGAGGGTGTTCTTAATACTTTCCATAATTTCAGCATAGAGCTGAATATAATAATTCATGTCTCTGAAGACCCCAGTCCAGATAACATCTATTCCAATGGGATTGTACCTCATGAGAATTGTGGACTAATAAACCAAAACCATTCTGTCACCAAAATTCCAAACAACCTTGAATCCCAGATATTCCTCTCACTACATTTACTTAGCCAGTTTCCGACTCTGAATTTGGTTTTATAATCCGTCTTTTCCCTCTACTCAGGCTGCTGAGGATTATTAGAGAAACATATAATCTATCAGAATATTACCTGGACAAATTCTAAGTTCTTAAATGTTTTCTAGACTTTCAATGCAATGTGATGATCCTTGTCAGTCTAGAATGACTTGTGCATAATAAATTTAGAATTTGTCCTTATCAAAAGCCCAAGGAAGACTTCACAGAAGAGGTCAGGTTTGTGGGTTTGGAGAAATAAACAGGAACTGGCTTGGGCTGAGGTGGTTTTTGCATAGGCAGATGCAATGGGAGATAAGACATTCTGGTTTTGAATTACATGGGAATGCAGGTGTCAGGAGAGACCGCAGATGATGGTGAGACTTCAGCAGCCAATCGCATAAGAGAGACTGAGAGTGCCAAAGGAGAATATGCAGAACAAGATAGTGAAGGGAAAATTTAAGGCACTAGTGGTTAATGATATATTTACTTCTGGCATTTCTATTCTATAACAAACTCATTTTAGAAGTTTTTTTTGTTTTCAATAGCAATGGAGTACTTTCCCTTGGGCTTACAATTCAATTCTGTGAGTATATTTTAAATTGTAAGATAAACATCATTCAAATACTTATTGAGTTCATCACAGGAATGTCATTTTTCAAAGCGCTGGGGTACAAATGATGAACAAGGATGATAAGATTCTTATTCTTATGAAACTTAAATAAACAAACAATAAAATCACTTAAAATACTGCCATTAGGGCAAATGGGGACAATATGATAATTTCTATCAGGGGGTAGGGAATACATTACACAGGTGTTTAGGAAAGGCTTCTTTGACATATTTAATAAAAATGAATGCTAAGGAATAATATCTTGAACATCTGTGGAGAAAACAATTCAGGTAGGTATAATAATGGCAGTAGTCCAAAAGTCAGTGTCAGCTTGGCTTGTTCAAGGAATTCAAGGTCTAGAAATAGGTAATATTTTACATACATAAAACATCAGATTATATAACTAGATTCAATACATGTTTTAAATATTTTTTTTTTTTTTAGTTAGATGGACACAATACCTTTATTTATTTTTATGTGGTGCTGAGGATTGAACCCAGTGCCTTGCACATGTGAGAGGCGCATTCTACCTCTGAGCCACAACCTAGTCCCTAGATTCAATATAGTTTTGCAAAATAGCTACCAATGTTACACACACACACACATAAAAATAACTTATGTATTACATAAAATACTTGACTGTAAAATTAGATTCAGTGTTTTTTGCAAAATAGCTACTAATGTTACACACTTACATACACACAAATACACACACACACACACACACACACAAATAACTTCAAGTTTTACGTGTGTGTAATCCAAACAGTAAATATTTATGGAAGGTAGCAGAAGCTCAGAACTCTTAATTATTTATATATAATTAACAAAATAGGAGTACGGTATTTTATAAAAGTTTGTTCATTGACTAATTTTATGTGCTAGTGCTAGGACAAAGTTTTACATGTGGTTTACAAATTAGAAAAGCACTGTAA
Organism: Sciurus vulgaris; assembly: GCF_902686455.1. Lineage (NCBI taxonomy): Eukaryota > Metazoa > Chordata > Mammalia > Rodentia > Sciuridae > Sciurus > Sciurus vulgaris. The sequence goes on from NC_136473.1 coordinate 60,981,736, forward strand.
TACCCCACTATTTTTATAACGTTCTACCCAAGGCTAGTATATTGCATCTATAGTCACAAACTGCTCATTAACTCTATGAAATAAATACAACCCCAATTTTCTCGCTCCAGGGCTTCTGCACATTGACCCCTTTTCTGTAACATTTTCCTTGTATATCTCCTCCATACCAAATTCCTTCCTCATTCTTGAGGTCTCAATAACATTTCACTTTCTTAAAGAGATGTCTTCTCTGAACCCTCTTCCAGTGTAAATCCAGTTAACATCTTCATCAAATCTTTTTTTGGAGGTATCGGGGATTGAACTCAAGGGCACTTAGCCACTGAGTCACATCCGCAGTCCTATTTTGTATTTTATTTAGAGACAGGGTCTCACTAAGTTACTTAGAGCCTTGATTTTGCTGAGGCTGGCTTTGAACTTGAGATTCTCCTGGCCCAGCTTCCTGAGTGGCTGGGATTACAGGCACGCACTACCTCACCCAACTCAAACCTTTTATTTCCCCTTCATGAACAAGTTTTTAAAAAAGTATGACACAAGCCAAATGCAGTAAACTGCTGCATTTCTAATACACATAATTCACTGATCTTGCTTTTGTTTAAATTGGCATAGTAATAAATGACATACTGTTGTTAAGTCTTCAGACTACTGTGGGTGAGAAAGCATCTTTTTTTTTTTAATCTGTTTAGCAAACAGCTTATTAGAATATAGAATGTATATTCTCATTTTTCTCAAAACTTTGTCTTTTTATTCTACTTGAGATTTTCTTAACTTCTCCTTCCACCTATTTAACTTAAAATTTTTTCATATTTAAATTTTTAAGTGCATTTAAAACTTCTTGAATATTTCTTATATGGCACGCATTGGAATGTAATTTCTCTTCGACTATTATAGCCTCTTAAATTTTCTACCCTTACATGGTGTCCTCAAAGGTTTTTTTCTTCCTGTTTGTTTTGTTTTGATACATATCAGTCTGGTGATTCTCTGCACTCTGTATTTAAGGCTGCAGCACAGAAAGCTGATCAGGAAGATGGGGGTGGAGAGGAAGGATCTAACAATTCAATAGGAAAATAGACCAATTTTCTTTTTCTCATTTTAAAAGCTTATAGCTATGTATATTTTAGGACAGTTATAGTAAAAGAAAGAAACAGTCCCAACTAACCTTGATTTTTAAGAGCATCTTCATATTAAAATCAATTGTAAAAGAAATGAAGCCACAATGTTCAGGAAACATTATAAAAACTGAAATTGAAAGGGCATCCCTCAAAATAACTGACCTATGCAGTTCAAAAAAGTGAAGATCAAAGAATACAAAGATAGACTAGGGGACTGTTTCAGACTGAAAATTAGAATCCATACCTGGTCCTAGATTAGATTCCAGAATGAGGAAAAAAAAAATTGCTAAGGCACATATTATTGAGATGTAATGAAATATGTTGGGCATGGTGGCGCATGCCTATAATCCTAGTGTTTTGGGAGGTTGAGACAGGAGGATAATAAATTAGAGGCAGCCTCAGCAACTTAGCAAGACTATCTCAAAGTAAAAAATAAAAAGGGGTAGGGATGTAATGTAGCTCAGTGTTAAAGTGTCCATGGGTTAAATCCCTAGTACTGTCCCTCCCAAAAAAGTAATGAAATTTGAATATAAATTTGTTGCTATACCAATGTTAAATTTCCCAATTTTTCTACTGTGATTCAATGAGTATCTTAGTTCTTAGGTAATGTACTGAAATATTTAAGAACTACAAAAATTTAAGGATCACAATGTTTCCAACTTATTTTCAAATGGTTCAGGGGGGGAAAAAGACATATAAATAAAAAATAAAAGCAAAGAGAAAAAAGGTATGTAATTGCTGGCTCTGGATAACAAAATACAACACAACTAGATTTCTTTCCCAAAACATTAAAAACAAACCAATCACACCTATACATCTGTTTAGAGACCACTTCATGACATTATACTCACACTGGGAAAACCCTAACTCTAGACACCATTGTGTTTCCATGAGAACACAAGGTTTACTGAGGCTACTAATAATGATCAAGAGCAGGGACTATCATGTCTTATTTCATTCCTGTATGTTCCAGAATAATTAGCTACCAATATTCACATGTAGCACAAATTTCAGTATGTGGGAACTACTGCTGTAGACATGAGCTTGGTATAAAAAGTACAACCTCCACATATTAGGCAGAAGATTTGAGAAAAGTCAACCATTTATAACAGTTCTGAGAGAAGATGAATGGGATATCAGTGTGGTGGTTAGGGTTGTTCAACTATTATTCTATTTGGCATGTGCCAGTTTTTACAAATTAAATTTTATTATAACTATATGTTGTCCATGGTTATTTCTCCAGGTCTAGTAGCTGTGATAGAGACCCCATGGTCCACAAAGCCAAGTATTTACCATCTGGCTTTTACCAGAAAAGTGTGTTGGTCCCTGCCCTAGATAATAGTGGCAAATTCTCAAAATTGTGGTACATATCTGGCAATCTAATTTAAACTATATTGTTATTGCCCAGATTCACTTGTGAAACAAAATGCAGACAGTAGATCTGAATTAAAAATAAAACGGATACACAATCTATATTCACAAAATGAATTAAGCTCCTGAACTAGTATAACCCAGGGACATGTTCTGGGAGAAACAAGAGTAACTCACCAGAGAATCAAGATTATGTTGGGCAGAAAGTAAATTATTCTGTATAATGTTTGCTATAATATATATCTGGTCTTCCAAATGCTCATCTGTTAAAGGCCTGACCCTCAGCTGGGCATTATTGGGAAGAGGTGGAACCTTTAAGCAGTGGGGCCTTGTGAGAAGAAGTTAGGTCATTGGGGCTGTGTCTCTGAAGGGAATATAGGGATCCTGGCCACTTCCCTTTCTCTCTCTTTATTTCTTGGCTGCCATGAAGTGAACAGGCCTCCTCTGTCATAAGCTCCTGCCATGAGGTACTGGGCTGCCACAGGCCCAAAGCAACAGGGCCAAGTGACCATGAACTAAAACTGCAACCATGAGTCAAAAGAAATCTTTTCTCCTTATAAGATGATTTACCTCAGGTATTTGTTACAGAAATGGAAAGCTGACTAAACATAATGTTCTCACGTCAGTGTGTGGAAATTAAAATGCCACCTTTTTATGTTTTGAAGCTAGGATGTGAAAAGTTAAAGGATAAGAAGTATAAAAAAAGAAAACAGTCATAAAACAATTCAATTACTGCAAAAACTGATAAGTTAGCAATTTAGTACCAGTAAGATAAAAAAACACCAACAACATAAACAGTAAAAATTCGGAGTATGTACACTGTTGTTTTAGGCAAGATATAAGCTATAAAGAAGGTACTTTTAGAAATAAAAATAGTTCAAACTGAATTAAGTACGATAGGACACATCTGAATAAAAGCAAAAATGTGGGTTTTTTGTTCTTTTTGGTATGGGCATATAGGAGAAAAAAATTAGGATAAATTCATGTGAAGAAATGGGAACTAGTAAGGAAAATAGGAAGATAAAAGGAAAAAAGACAATTGAGAAATCAAGACTGGAGTATAGCTTTTGTCAAATCAACATCTCTAGGCCTCAGTTTTCTTAGCAATGAAATAGGGATAGTAGGACCTATTGTACCTTGGAAACTACAGATGTCCTCTGCTGCTGCCACCTTAATTTTGTTCTTATACTTTGGGACTAGAATTTAAAGTGAGAAGCCAATAGGTATCCCCTCCGCCTCTCCCCCACAAAAAACCCCAGCAGGACTCAAATGAACTTATATAGCAAAAATCCCCATTGCAATCATGTGACCCTGATGAACTAGAATACTGACTGGCACATTCTTCTGTAAAAGTAAAAAACTAAATATTTTAATTTCTGCAGGCCCATGAACTTGGCCACAAATTACTCCACTGTTAGTTTAACAACTATCTGAACTATCTGAAGTTATAAAAACTATAAGATGTCTCTTAAAAATTCATTCTCTGTAAAATGAGACATGCAATAAAAATTATGAAGTTGGAGATGACAACCTAGATCGATTCAAAGGCAACACTAAGAGTTAAGAACTATAAATCAGATTCAGAAAAATCTGGCATAAGAATCAGAATCTATGCCAGGCACAGTGGCACATGCCTATAATCCCAGCAATTTGGGAGATTTGAGGCAGGAGGATCACAAGTTCCAGGTCAGTTTCAGCAATTTAGCAAGACCCTGTTTCCAAATAAAACATATAAAGGGGATGTAGATCAGTGGTAAAGCACTCTTGGATTCAATCTCTAGTAACCGCCCCCCCCCAAAAAAAACAAAACAAAACAAAACAAAACAAACTAAAGTTTCCAATTACTCACCCTTTTATAGTAACTACAAAAGAAAAGCATTTGTAGGTAATATACCAAGGAATATTTCAAATAAAATGGTAAGCAAGGGCTGGGGTTGTAGCTCAGCAGTAGAGTGCTTATCTAGCACATGTGAGGCATTGGGTTCAATCCATAGCACTATATAAAAATAAATAAATAAAGGTATTGTGTCCATCTACAACTAAAAAAAAAACATACAGAAGATGTGGTAACCTGTTTAAAAAAAAATTATAAGTAGTAGGACTTCCCTCAGAATAAATGTCATAGAAAACTGAAAAAAGAGTACATATATGGTATTGCCAATATAAATGATCTAAGGAATTAACTAAAACACAACATTCCTACCATGTTAAAAGAATCTTTTGCAACCATCAACCAGGTGTCAAAATGATTTAAGTCCTTCACTGCTTCTATATCTCATCTGAATTTACAGTTAACTAAAAGAAGGGAGGTACTACCAAAGGTTTAAGGAGCATGTGTTATATTATGTTATTAAAGGTAAATATACCACAATATACTTATTTCTATGTTAAAGAGGACCATTACTTAGCTATGATTGTGTTGCTATGTAGCAATTATTTATTCTGGTCAAATCTGAAAGTTTATAAAGTCGTCATTATGAAACATTTCTCTAACAAAACAAAAACCAATTTGTCCTACTCTACTTTCCCAAATTACAACAATCTTGAAGGCAGAACAACCCCTTTCTTATTCACTGCAGTACCTCAGGCATTTTAACAAAAGTAAAAATTCAGTATTTTTTCTTGAACATGAACTCTTATTTATTTATTTATTTTTTTGGTACCAGGGGTCCAGGGATTGAACCCAGGGATGCTTAAACCATTGTCATATCCCCCAGTCTTTTTTTTTTTTAATTTATTATTTAGAGACAGGATCTCACTGAGTTGCTTAGGGCCTCACTAAGTTGCTGAGACTGGCTTTGAACTTGCAATGCTCTTGCCTCAACCTCCAGAGTCACTGGGATTATAGGCATGTGCCACTGTGCCAAGCTTGAGTATGAACTCTCAACAAGCTTCTTATAGAATATCAGAGCTTCTACTGTGTATTTCGTAATGAGAATTTTAAATATAGATATCACACATACATATTTATACTGATAACTATACAGTAGCCAAAGAGACCCATGCATAGAAACTCTTTCAGAAGTAGGAACAATACTAACATCTAAAAAAATCACTTCATTAGTATAATAATTTAAAATTTACAAAGGATAATCAAACTATTCTGGACAAGCAGTTCTATTTTACCTTTCCTGGGATGAAGCAACAGAGATTGGAATCCACATACTTCATAAAAGTCATATTTAGTAATGACAGTCTTGTTTCCACAGCAGCAAGGATGTCTGCATGACGAGCTAAAGAATGGTTTCTCCTTTCTGACTCTCTCCTAAAATAATAATAAATACAAAAATAAATGACAATTTGGACTGGGACTGTGGTTCATGGCAGAGTGCTTGCCTAGCACATGTGAGGCACTGAGTTCGATCCTAAGCATCACATAAAAATAAATAAAATAAAGGCATTCTCTCCAACTACAAGAAAACTTAATGAAATGGTTTAATACTGAGACATATCAACTTAGAAATCGGTATTTGGGTCATCATTTAATTGTAATGCACTGGAATTCTTTTAAAGGACTAGTAATTACTGAAAAAATATTTGAAAAAGTAATACTTCATAGGGAAAAGGATTAGGACTGGGAGTACAGTTCAGTAGTAGAGCTCTTGCCTAGCATGCAAGAAGACCCTGGTTAAATCCACAGCACTACAAAAAATTTTTAAAAATTTTACTTAATTTCAACCTTTGATTTGTTTTCTTGGCTATTATTAAAGCTAATGGCTATGAGAATCAAAGAAATTAGGTAAATGAAATAAATACACTGGGACACTTGGTAAGAGACTACATGTTTTTTCTCATAAAATTTACTTCCTGGACTGGGGACATAGCTTATAGGTAGAGCGCTTGATTAGCGTGTATGAGGTCCTAGGTTCAATCCCAAGTATCTCTCTCACACACACACACACAAGTACTTCCTTCAAACTTTTTGAACAATTTGGTTCAGAAGGAATTCACACATATAAACATTATTTTAGTGTACAATTTAGTGTTTAATATATTCAGCATTGTGCAATTATCACTACCTAATTTCTGAACATTTTCATCACTACATGAAGATGAAGGTCATGTAACTGTTAACACATTCGTATATTTGCTTGTTCTGAACGTGTTTGTTCAGAAAAGGAATCACAGTATGTGTTTTTGGGTTAGGTTTCTTTCATTAGCATAATTCTCATGGTTTATTTATATTCTAGCATGTTTACTACAGAATATTCCATCACATATTATCACTGTATCTAGTTATTAGCTGATGGATACTTGAGTTGTGTCTACTTTTTGGTTATTATGAATAATGCTAAGAACGTTTATATACAAGTTTTTGTATACTTTAGCCATGCTGGGGACTGATGCAGGGTCTCATGCATGCTAGACAAGTACTTTACTGCTGAGTTATACCCCTTACTCCTATGTGTAAGTTTTTGTGTAGATGTGTTTTAGTTTCTCTCAGTGTATACATAGGAATGAAATTGCTGGTTCACAAGGTAAGTCTGTTTAACTTTTTAAAAACAGTCAAAAATTTTTTTTTCAATTTTTAATTGTAGACTGACATGATAACTTTATTTATTTTTTTGTGGCACTGAGGATTGAACCCAGTGCCTCACACATGCTAGGCAAGCGTTCTACCACTGAGCCACAATTGCAGCTCTGCCAAACTGTTTTTAAAAGTGGCTGTACTCTTACATTTCAGTGGTAATAAAAGAAGGTTCCAATAATGTCCACATTTCACTCAGTATTTCTGGTCTCTTATTTTACTATCTGAGAAGGTGGAAAAGTGCTACCTCGTAATGGTTTTGTTCACATTTCCCTTATAACAAATGATACTGAACATCTTTCATATGCTTACCAATACTAGTATATTTTCTCTGAAGAAAGAAATCTCTTCACTTTGAATTTGGTCGCCTTTTGTTGAGTTGTAAAAGTTCCTCACATAATCTGAATACAAGTCACTTATCAAATATGATTCACACATGAGTTTCTTCCTTTCTATTGGTGTCCACTTTCTTGATGGTGTCCTTTGAGCTACAAAACTTTAAATTTTGATGATGTCAACTTGCCTACTTTCTTTTTAACCATTTATGCTTTTGTTGTCATATAGAAGAAACCACTGTCCAATCCAAATTCATGAAGATTTACTATTGTTTTCTTCTAAGGATTTTAGAGTATAGGGCTGACAATCTACACTTAGATCTACAGTCCTTTTGTATACACTGTGAGGAAGGGGTCCAACTTCACTGATTTATAGGAAGATAGTTGGTTTTCTAGCATTATTATTGAAAACATTATTCTTTCCCCCATTGAACTATATTTGCATCCTTGTTGAAAATCAACTGACTCAATATATAAGGGTTTACTTTCTGTATTCTTGATTCTTTTTCATTGTTACATCTGTTCTTATCCTGTATCCTACTGTTTTAATCACTGCTGCTTTTGTAGTAAGTTTAGAAGTCAGGAAATATTAGCCCTCCAATATTTTTATTCTATTTCTTTTAAATATACTTTTAGTTGTAGATGGACACAAAACCTTTATTTTACTTTATTTTTATGTGGTACTGAGGATCAAACCCAGGGCCTCACATGTGCTAGGCAAGGGCTCTACCACTGAGCTACAACCCTCGCCCCAATATTTTTATTCTTAAAGATTGTTTTGGTTATTCTGAGTCTCTTTTATTTCCAAAGGAAGTTTAGGATCAGTTTCCTGTGTGCAAATAAGACAGCTGGGATTTTGATAGGGACTGCAATGCATGTATAGAACAATTTAGGAAGTACTGCTACTTTAACAATATGAAAGTTTTCCAATCCATGAACTAAAAATGTCCTTCTTTTTCTTTAAGTCTTTTTGAATTTCTTTCAACAATGCCTTATAGTTTTTGGCATGCAGCTCTCACGTTAGGAAAGTGCTTCATCTCCGGGCTACATCCTCAGCCTTTTATTTTGAGACATGGTCTCACTAAATTGTCCAGGTTGGCTTTGAACTTGTGATCCTCTTGCTTCTGCCTCCTAAGTAGCTAGGATTACAGGCATGTGCCATAATGCCTCCTTCCCAGGTTTCTTTTGTGATATTTGCTACTAAGTATTTTATTCATTTTGGTGCTACTATAAAATGGAATTGTCTTTTTAACTTCATTTTTGATGGTTCACTACTAGTGTATAGAAATAACTGATTTTTGTTTATTAATCTTACATCCTACATCCTTGCTGAACTTGTTAATTAGCACTAATTATACATCAATGTAATCCTTGTATACAAGAACATGACATCTTTGAATAGTTTTACTTCCTCTTTACACACTTGGATGACTTTTATTTCATTTTCTTGCTTATTGCCCTGACTGTAAAATCTAATAAAATGTTGAACAAAAATGGTGAGAGTGGATAATGACAGTAACAATCACTTATTGTGATTATGAAAGGCAGCTGTGCTCACCACTATATAACCAAAGCTGCCCACTGAATGTGATCTGTGAGTCCTTTTCTACAAAAAAATTGAAAACTATTTAACACTTAAACTCTGGGATTCAAAAAGATTAACCAGGTGCAGTGGTACATGCCTGTAATCCAAGAGGACTGCAAGTTCAAGGCCAGCCCAAGCAATATATCAAGATCCTGTCTCCAAATAAATAAAGACTATCCTTATAAAAACAAACAAAACAAGAAACAAAAATATCCCCAACTATAAATTAATTCCATTGTTTGCCATGTCATACCTTGGAAGTTGTGCTTTAACTTGTTTCTGACATAGATTATGGTACCTCTCCACTTTCAGAAATCCCTGATTCAACATTCTCTGGCAGACCAAGTCCATTCTTTTACAAACCTATGAGGAGGGGAGGCAGAATAAAAACAAAATTAGTAACTAAATTATTAATAGACAATTAACTTAGATACTCAACTGCAAGTTCTCTTGTACTTTTATTGTTTCCTAGTTTGGTGTCTGAGTCTTTTATTAATGTCAGTAGGTGAATCCTTTAATCCATGTAAGTCCTATGGCATTTCATTAATAAATTAATATTACATTGTGGATAAAGGAATATCATTTAAGTGTCAGTTGAATGTTCTCAGAGACTAGTTCTTAAGATCAATAAAACAGTGTATTTGAAGATTTTTGATAGTGTAAAACAAGAAAATTTCTGTTAACCAAAAATGTACCTTCAAACTTCAGTCAAACCTCTCACAAAATTTATATGATCTGTAACCAAATTCAAATTCTTATTTCTAGTGATTTAACTATGGAGAGTGATGGTCAAAGTCTTTAGAATAGATTCTGCTATCCCTTCTAAAATATTAAAGGAGAAAGAACCATTTTGAACTCTTTAAGGAATATGGTGCTTTTTTAAGTAAAAGCAAAAGATCAGAAGTCAGAACAGTTCATCTGAAACCCAATCTATATGTATTTTTGTGTATGTAATCTACCATTTGAGTACCTGAGACAACCATCTATAAAATGCGAACAGTATTTTCGTTAGAGGGGCATCATTAGAATAATACGTGTTCAATCACTTGGTAAAGTCAATCTTAATACTAACTGGAAAACTTTTCCCCACATATTTGTTACATTTCTGAGATATTCTAGTGTCTTTCCTATTTTAATTAAACCTAATATATAATACCTGGTTGATTTTTGATCCCTGAGAATTCTGCAGCTATTCAGTCATCAACCTGAAGGTTAATGATCATTGGATAGGGCTGGGTACTTATACTACAAGACACTGAAATAAACATCTACCCAGGCCAGGTTGATTAGACACAATGTCTTACGCTTCTATCTTTCTCATAGTATCTAAGCACAAATGCTTGAAAAATATTTGTTGAAATGAAATGCTGATGAAACAATCTACTTGTTTCCTCCTGATAATATAAGGAGAAAAAAATTCTGGCAAACTGGGATGAAGTTCATGAAGGCCTTACTATTCTAATATTAAACTAGATACTTCCTACATCACAGCATGCCATGTGAAAAGTATTAAGGAAACAGTTCTTTTCAAACTTAAAAATTAAAACATAATGAAATTTAAGTACTTAAGAGTAATTTCTAACAAATTATATTTTAAAATGTGGTAGAATTTATTTCCAACTAGATGAAACCAGTTATCAATAGTTGTTCAGTGTCACTGAAAAAAATTCAGTAAACAAGTCAACATATAACAGTTTTTAGTAAAAAATAACTCTTCCTTCCAAAACAAAATATAGTGAGTGACATATTACATTTTTTAAAAAGTTGACAACTTAGAAACTTATAAAACCCAAAAGAACACATAAGCACAAATTTTATTTACTATCAGTGTATAGACCATCACATCTCACACAGCTATTGGAAAACTGCCACTCCACAGTTATGAAAGAATGAGTCAAAAACACAAACATCCTAATACTGTTAATGAAAATATTTTAGATCTTAGGGAAAACTGGAAAGATTTAGGGAATCCCTATTAGTTCCCTGGGCCATACTTTAATAATCAGTACCCTAATCCTGAATAACCACATTTTTATAGATACCAGTATGTTTTATGTGAGAGGGAAATATACTTTTTTTTTTTTTTTGAACCAGGGATTAAACCCAAGGGCCATATCCCCAGCCCTTATTTATTTTGAGACAGGATCTCAATTAAGTTGCTTAGGCTTGCTTTCCTCCTGTCTCAGCTTCCCGAGTGGCTGGGATTATAGGCATGTGCCATTGTACCCAGCAGAAAATAATCTTTTCTTGTATTACTGGAGGAAGGGAATGGTAGTGCGTTTATACGTGTGAAATATGGGATACAAAGAGGGCTAAATTCTCTTCTTTCATAGTAGAAAATCAAGAGATAATATCAAACAGAAGATCAACCAAAGAACTTGAAAGTGGTGTCTATGGGGAGTAAAAATTGTGGATTACAAAAACTAATTTTTGTTGTCAAAACTACTTGATGCTTTAAATCATAAGATAGAGTTATTAAAAAGAAAAATCTGTTATGTACCCTCTAACATAACTTACAGAAAAAATTTTTCTTTTTACAATGCAGTTAAATTCTGAGGTGAAATAAGTTTTTTTTTTTTTTTTTTTAGCAGAGAGATATTTACAGAGAAAACAACAAAGGTTAATTACTATTATAAAAATTTTCAAGGTATTGCTGAAATTATTTTGAGTTTTGCTGCACTGAATGTAGCTAGTGCTAGGCCTACCATATCTTTCCCTAATCATCTTGAAATTCAACCGGATATTAGTGTTACTTGTTTGGAAAAAGGTGAGAATAAAATTTTCCATGTTTTGAACAGAGAGATCAGATGATAATGAGAAATCACTTGAAAAAGAAAAAGATCACTCATTTTTTGAAAGACCTGGTACTAGGACAGTTGGTTAGTTATTTTCTGTAAGCCTTGTAATATTAGGACTGAAGATATGGTTCTGGAAATTTCTGTGGAGATAGATGAAATCAATGTAGATAAACCCCAAGGGAAGAAGTCAAAGATAAAAAAGTAAATTCCTACAAATGAAACTTCAACTGACATTTGTAGTTTGAAGCTGGCTAAAGAAAAAAAGAAAAGTGATCACATAGAAATTAAAATAGCACCACACAAGAACATAAATGTATGTGAAGCATTAGTCAATAGTCCTCCTTTCATGTTCAGTAAACACTTGATTTTCTGCACAAAGACTGGAAAGAACATGCATACAATTTTTTTTAGGATTCAAAAAGAAACAAAATGACCAAAAGAAAACAAATACACTGAATTTCCCCAAGGTCAGCTATTTAATAATCATTACTGGAGGTATATGCTAACCTGCAACTCAAAAGTATCTCATTTAGGGATGGGGCTATGTCTCTCATCTCAACCACTGAGAATTCTGAGGCCCTGGATTCAATCCCTAGCAACACACAAACATACAAAAACAACAACAAAAAATTACCTCCATTTAAAGTGTAGCTCCCTTATGTTAATAATTCTCTAAAGCTAAAAGGAAGAAATGTTGTCTATTAAATTAAAAAATCCTAGAAATTTGGCAGTAAAATAAGACCCCACAGCCTAACAGATGATGACCAAGTAGAAAAACCATCAGGGCTCATAGACACTAAAAGGAGAATGGAGCTTAGCAGAGGCTGGGCGGGATGGGGAGAAGCTGATCAATGGGCACTAACTTAGAGTTAGATAGGACTAATAAGTTCTGGTATGCTATTGCCCAGAAAAGTAACCACAGATAAAGTACCTTATATTTTAAAAAAGATAAATGAAAGGATTTTAAGTATGATATTCACTGTAAGGATATTAAGATAAAGGTCTGAGGAGAGAGATGTTGACCAGGATTAGAATATTATACAATGTATACATATATGGGAACATCACATGGTACCTCAAAAATGTGTATGATACTTACGTATCAGTTAAAAAAAAAAAAGAACGGTTGACAAAAAAAGAAAGAAATGTGAATGATGTAGGGAAGAGCCTTCAGTGCTACTCTCGTTTTTTAAAAAGCTATAATCCATTTAGACAGTATGATTGTTGCAAACACACAGGGATAGCAAAGATAACAGACACATATATGTTAATTAACAACATGATTGTAGTCTTACTGAGATGGCAAACTCAATGCAATATAGACATTCTCACAGATAACATGCTCATAAATTTAATATACTTTATGAAAATAAAAAGCTATAGATGTCATTAATTATTATTATCATTTTTTAGTATCAGGGATTGAACCCAGGGGTGCTTATCCACTCAGCCACATCCCCAGCCCGTTTTATATTTAATATTGAGACAGGGTCTCACTAAGTTGCAAGGCTGGCTTTGAACTTGCAATCCTCCTGCCTCAGCCTCCCAAGTCGCTGCATTACAGGCATGTCCTACCATGCCTGGCTTCATTAAGAATTTTTAAGTACAAAAAAGCCCCCAATAAACTATCAGGGCACGTAAAGATGAGGAAAAACATAAATTATAAAACACTCAAAAATACCTCCCCAAATAAAAGGGAATTAATAGAACAAATTATTGTCTTGATGTTGACATTTAGCTTAAGTTCTTCTGTTACTCATTGTGTAATAGATGCAGTTCTTCTTAGTTTGTTAATTCAGGATTTAAAATGCCATGTTTATCCTTTTTTCATTTTCTAACAAGTGTTCAGTAAGACAAATATTTCTTTACTTATATTTGTTTAGAAATCTTTTTTAGATTTATTGTGCCAACATGGCCCTTGTTAATAATGCAAGACATGCTGTTTTCTTTAATATTTTATTTATATGTGGTGCTAAGAATTTAACCCAGTGCCTCACACGTGCCAGGCAAGCACTCTACCACTGAGCTACAACCCCAGCCCGTTTTCTTTTAATATCTAGTCTTTATTGAGTCTTAGATGCATGTTTTTAAAGAGCTGACACTGAAGCTAACAATGTATGTCTTATAATCATAATTGACAGCATTTTTTTTTTTGACACCTTAGCTGACATGAAAAATAGTATGCTGGACTTCTTTACTGTAAGATACTGTAGAGATAAAGACATGTGATCAATTTAATCAAAGCTCTTCTGGGGCAAAAAACAAATCCAAGAAGCAATGCCACAATAAGCTACATGAGTAGATCAAGATACATTCCTATTTCAAAAATAGTAAATGTGGGCTGGGATGTCATTCCGTGGCAAAGTGCTTGCCTCATATGTGTGGGTTCAATCTCCAGTTCCAAAAATGAAGACAAAAAAAAAATTAAAATATGAAACTAGTTCTATATCTTAGAATTCAGGATATAGTGTATTGTAACCCAGTTTTTAAAAAAGGTATTTATTTGGTGCCCTACAGATCTCAACATTTACACAAGGCAAGTGGTAGGCTAGACTCTTGAAATAGGTAAATGCCAGGAAAGAATGAGAGAGAGAAAGAGAGAGAGAGAGAGAGAGAGAGAGTGTATGTGTGTGTGTGTGTGTGTGTGTTCTAGACTACAGCTAAATTCTTTATTAGGTTCAAAATACCCCCCCCCCACCACACACAAAAGAACTATAAAGGACCTTCAGGTAGTATTTGAGAAATCTGAATATAATCTGTAATGTAAAATTTCTTGGAAGTGATGATATTGTGATTATGGAAGAGAAGTATTTAGGGGTGACATATTTGCATACCTCAAATTATTTAATAAATGTATTTGAGATATGTATATCCTCATCTGCTTATATGCATGTACACGTGTGCACAGACATTTAGAGGAAGAATGAGTACACAAATGAAAGAAAACAAATGTGCAAAAAGTTAATGACAGATGAAAAAATCATTTAGAAATGAATAATGAATGAATCACACCATTCTGGCTCTTCTCTTGTCCTATTTGCTCTTTCAGTGAACTCACATTCATTTCTCTCACTTAAATATGGCTACAACTTGTCACCTCTTGCACAATACTTTAATCCTTTATAAAAAATTCTATCTACTTTCCATGAATTCCTAAGATTATTTTGTTACTATATGGTTGGTATGTATACCCCACACATATACATGTAATCCTCAACTGTCTACAGATAGAATTACAACAAATTTTATATTCTCTGGGTATCTCACCTAGATTATTCACTTGGAAAGAAAATATAAATTCATTTTAACATTGGCCTGAGAAAAACAATTAAGAAGTCTCTTCTCAGAATTCCTATAATGTACCCTATAAAGAGAATATCTATTCTGATTATTGTTTTTTATTATCTGTATTATTATTATTAAAACCCTATCATTAATACAGGGTTTGAGAGTTGGTTAAAATGAAGGAGACCTGATGCACTATTATCAATGGCTATCTGGCTCGTTATGTACTCACTGTGGATCACTTTACCAATTTTTATTCTCCTAAGAATTTTCTTGAGATGCTCATTTTCTTAAAATGGCCTTATAATCTGTTAAAGACTTGGGGTGAACTAAAAATTTGAAAATTAGAAAGAACTCTTATCTCTGTTGCAGTCAAATATTAAGCACCAATTTTCAGCACTATTATAATTTACACAGAAAACATTTTTACTTCACAATAACATACTTTCTATTGTATATTCAGAGGAGTGAAATGTTTAAAGAACTTTTATTTATTCAACAGATAAAAAGTGCTTATATCATATCACAGACTGTCTAAGGTCTTAAGGATTCATGACGAAAAGAGGTATGTCCTCACCCATGGAGCTTATGTTTGATAGAAAACAAGCTCTTCCAAAAATAATTCCAATATTATAAGTATAATAACGATGTAAAGAAAACTTAAGACATACTGGCTCACTTCAGATAAGAATCACAGAAGGCAGGGGATGTTGTTTGGCAGTAGAGCACTTGCCTAGCATGTGCAAGGCCCTGGGTTCAATTCTGTTTGAGGGAGGCAAAAAAAGAAACATGGAAGGATTTGTTCAGTACCAATACTTGAGGTGCTGAAAAGCAGAGAAGGGAAACAGAAGCAGGTGCTCTCAAGAGGCCTGAAATGTTTGCGAAGGTAAACCTCACATTTATTTCACTTACTCTTTCAAGGTGAAAGTAGGTGGTTGGGAGAAAACTCTACCAAATGTTACCTGTTGCTTCTAGTCTCCAACTCATGAAATTGGATTTACGTGCATAGATTATTCTTTTAATATAGTATCTTCTTCAACATTTTAAGAATCTATACCACATGGAACTTATCAGGGTGTGTAAGCTTTCTGTTACTGCAACACCTGAGATAAACAGCTTACGAATGGAAAGGTTTATTTTGGCTCATAGCTTTGGAGGTTCCAGTTCATGACTGGGCTGACTTACTGCTTTCAGGCAGCTGGGAAGCAGGGACAGTAGATCATGACAGGAGTGTGTCAGAGCAAAACTATTCACTTTGTGGCAGGAAGTATGAGAAAGTGAGTAAGAGACTGGAGCTCAACAGTCCTCTTCAAGGGCACACCTGAATGACTTAAAGCTCCCACTAAGGCCCCACCTCCTAAAACATTTCCACCACCTCCCAAGAGCAACAAGCTTGGGACCAAGTCTTTAACAGCAAGGCCTTTGAAAGGACATTCCAGATCCACACTATAGTACAGTGTATGCAGATATATCTGGTCACTCTTATGAAATAATGATAACACTAAAAGATGAAAATTGTTTTATTTTAATATCCTTATTTACTCCCCTCACAAAGGCTGTCTCAAGCCAAGAGTTTCTCAAAAATGGTTTCTTCATTTGACTGGTTTGTGAAATAAAAAAGTTCAGGGCTGAGGGAAGACTGACCAATAATCTAGAATATTTAATAAACTTCCAAATTTAAGCTCATCAATCCTTTTATGTCACGCTTCTCCAATTTCTTCATTATACATCACTTTTTTCTGCTGGAAATTTTCTTCCACTTTTACTGATTAAGAACTCCTTATCTTGAGAAAATATTCTGATTAACCCAACACTTGTATATTTACTATCTTTGCATCTGTTATTCCAGTGCTTTGAAAATATACTCAAGGAAGGGTGTACATTATGTTGCCATGATGACACTGTGGACAGAGTTCCTGATTGAGTCCCTTACTTTGTGAGACAAGAATTAGGAAGAAGAATAAATTGTCCCCATGGGATTATAATTTATTATCTATCTATTCTTAATTATTGGTTAATAAGATGAAAAGCCTGAGGAAGAGATGTGGGAGGGAAAAAACTCAATAAAAATTTACCAAGAAAGTGTATTCTCTGTAGAATATAATATAGAACAGTGGTCCTCAAAGTGTGGTATGAAGACTCCTGGAATTCAAAGAACACTTTTAGGAGGTCCGCAAGATCAAACTATTCCATAATCCTAAGAAGTTATTTGACTTAAAGCATCCAGCGTAGTTTCCTCAAGGCAATAAAACAATAATGTGATGACATTATTGTTCTGGCAGCTAATGGAATATATGTTGGGAAAATCATGTTAAGTGAAATAAGCCAGGCTCAGAAAAATCAATGGTCAAATGTTTTCTTTCATATGTGGAAGCTAAAGCAAAATAAGAGAAAGAAGGCAGTGGGGGAGGGGATTGGTAGAGCAGGAGAATATGAGGGCCTGAGGATGCAAAGGAAAGAGATATGGAATGAATCTAACAGAATTTATGTATATGTAAGAAGGTACCAATCAAAAATAACTAAAGGAGTGAAAGGAAGCTCATAAGAGGAGGGAGAAAAGGGGAAAGGGGGGGGGAAAGGAAGGGAAAAGAGGAATTGAAAACAATTCCTTTTATGTATAATTTTGTCAAAAGAAACCCAAATATTATGTATAATTATAATGCTTTAATGAAAGAAAAATTTGAGAATTTATGGTATGCACTGAGCAACGAGAGGCAGAGAATGCCATACTTCAAAACAAAACTTGTTTTAAAACTGTTTTAAAAGAAGTAATGTTCCTCATTTTCCTTCATGTTTCCTACCAACCACCCTACTCTAGACCACATAAATGGTTGCCACTGCATAACTGTCACACCCTGTTTTTTTCAGTCCAAAAATTGGCTATTAACTTTTCATTACATTATTGTAGTATGGTACAATTCTGTCCCTTATGCCACTTAAAAGGTGAACAGAGCAGCAATGCATTCATGTGTGTTATATGGATGCGCGTTTGTCTTCTTCAGCCCATATGCATTGTCAATATAGGTCCCAAAGCAGACTGGTATGGTTTTCTTAGAGAGATATAGGACTAATCATAAACACATCTCAGAAGAGTGGAACTGAGGATTGGGGTGGCGGGGTGTGGGGTGGTATCAGGTAACAAAACCAATGATAATGGCACAGAATCTTCAGACACAGATTTAATTTTGTAAGTTCATACTTCACAGAACCGTAGTAAATTTTCGCATGGATAATATTTCAATCAGGATGCACAAATCAGTAACAACTAATATGTTAATCTTTTTTCAGACAGGACAAATGTTCACTTAACTGTCATGAAGAAATGATGCGCGCCAATTTGGACTATTCAATTTTAACATATATTCACAACTATTTCGTGCATCCTAATCTTGTACCAAAGACAGTCTACTAAGAAATGATTTTTAAGTAATACTGGCACAAATTTTTTAAGTTTCACATAATGGGTTGAACCCTGCTGTTTGGGGAAAAATTTTGGCATAAAATCAGTAATGATTATGCAATGAAATATGATTAATTAAACTCTTCTAACATTTGAAGACAAAATGTGAAAGACCCATACACAGGTAGCAGACTGAACTACCTAGAGCACTCTAGAAAAATGTCTTGGGACTGAGTGTGTTTCTATATATTTTGTTGCTGACTACAAAATTTCATTCCAGATAATAAATGAGAATTCTCATTAAATTCGTGTTCTGAACCACTAATGACTCCACTGAATTTATAGGTGCTCCACTTGAATCACAGGGAAATAGTTTTGATAGTGCCTCTCTCTAAAACATCTTTTAAAAGCCTCCAGTACTAATTTTTCATCAGGTAAGAATACTGTGTTTATGACCCAAAGTTACAGGTTCAAAGTTAGCTTTGATCTGTTCCCTAAGGGTAGGGGACCTTGCTTTTACCTAACCTTTACCATTTGTTTCAAAGTCTCTCATGTACCTACCTAGGGGGCCTGGGTGACACACTAATGCAGCGTCAGCACAAATTTGTCTGTTTTACTGGAATAGCAATTCAAACTACATGTTCTGTCATTTCAAAAGTTGTGTTCATCCAAATAATTTTAAATACATTTGGAGGAGTTAAATATTTAAAACTATTTCTGTGTAATCAGGATTTGTAGGTTCTAGGTACATGTTTGGAACAATATCAATGGCAGAAAAAGATCCAATTTAATAAGGCATTCAGACAGTCCCTTGGAAATCAGTGAACTGAAGTCAAAATTCAATTATTCATGGTAACTGGAGGCAAAGACTTATCAACTAGCCTGCATAAATAATTGAAAAACATTATTCTAAGCAATTTCTTCTTAAAGGAAATCTTTCAAAGAAAATACAAAAAATAAGCACATGGATTATATACTGTCCTCTAAGGTGCTAACAGTGTCTGTGACTAAGGTCATATTGGATAAGGTAAGTAAATAAAGTAGGAACAAAGAAAAAAAGTCCAAACAAAACAAAAACAAAATACCCAAACAATGCATAAGCTAGCTCATCATTCCATCAGAGCTAACATTTAGCTTTATAGAAACAAATTCTGTTCTTAATATTATTCTCTTCCAAGCATAACCAGCCTTAATTCTACTAAAAAAAATTTTATAATGAAAGGAACTTTGCAATATATATAGCAGGTACATGTATATATACATATATGTATGTGTGTGTGTGTGTGTGTGTATATATATATATATATATATATAAAGCAACTAACTAGGCACCGTATCTTGATTGTTAATTTCATTAAAAAATCATAATTAAACTAACGCTGACACCTAGTGGCAAGAAAGAACATCTTTCTTTTATAATGCTACCTGAAATGTACCTTTTGAAATCAAACCAATAAATCTAAAACTATAGACACTTCTAAATTCCCACAAAAGATTATCCATTTAATGTATTTAAGAATTATTCATTAACCTGAAGTAAAGAAAAAATTTCTCCATTACAAAACAAAAACAAAAAACCTTATGTGCAGATGTAAAATGCTACAAAATCCTTGAGTGGGGGTAGGAGTTGGTATCAAAGGGACTCCTTAAGAAAAATCTGTTTGAAATTACAAATTTGTAACCTTAAAGGACCAAAAGCAAGAACTGCTTAAAAATTAAGCATACAGATGAATATATCACTTGAAAGAGATAACTTATTAATAAATTGTGGAATGTGTTTAACTCTTGTCCTCTAAGAAAGGCTGTCCCTCCCCCCTTAAGAATGTTCTAACTTTAAAACAGTAAAACGCCCAACAAATAAGCTAACAAAACCCACAGTTTTCCTCTACACTTATAATGAAACACAACTGTGAATACTCAAAGCTTCACAGAGCCATTGTCTGGGTGAATAGCTCAATTCAATCAAATGTTATGTCCAATTTCCAGACACCATGTGCACATAGTGTAAATATGGATCAAACACCAGTCTTTGTAAAAATCTAAAGAAATATTTAAGATTCTAAACAAAATTCTAGGATGAAATGTTTTGAAAATCAGGTACAATGAATTTTAAAATATCTATTTTCAACTGAAGAAATTTTCCATCCTGCAGAATGGCATGGTTGTACTGCTGTGTTGACTAGGAAAAAATTGGCAATCAATGTGAATATTTACAAGCTTTCTTTTAAAAATACTATTTCCTTTAAAAATGCAATTATAACCAATTTCAAACTGGAGGCCTAAGCCTAAAATATGGCATATTGATTAATAAGAAATGCTTATACACAGCACATTTACAAAATGTCTTTGTCCTCTTAAAAACAATCCCGAGCAGATTTAGCTTCTACACAGAATCGGCTTGCAATCACTTCAAAATGTCCACCTCTTCAATTTTCTGACCACTTAAAGATAAATTCACTGAAAGGAAGCAAAATATCTGACTGAATTAAGACAGTCATTAAATCTTCAGTCAAACCACTGGGTGAAGTAAAATTCCAATGGCAAATTTTTGTTTTAAAATATCTTGGACAGAACAACCGCGATTTTAAAGTATAAATAAACCTCTCGTAAAGCTGGCGGCATAAAGCACTACTCAAAAAATGAATTGCAAAAGAGGGGGTAAAAAAACTGTCAAAGGGCAAGTTACTTCACTACAGATGGGAAGTGTCAGGGCGAGGAAGGGCCAGAATGGTCATTTCCCAGGGCTCTAGTTTAATGGTCAACTAGGGCGTTTGGATTAAAGCCACAGAAACACGTTCCAGTTTTTCACAATCTCTACCGGGGTTTAGGGAGAATCGACGACCCCTTCTTCATCTTCGACTGGGAAGCTTTGAGTGACTGGGGGAACAATACGTTATTCTTGCAAGACAAACCAAGTCTGGCTGGGATCAGCCCACTTTTGAGTTCTGAACGCCAACCAGGGCCAGGAGCTGGAAGGCGGTATACCAGACAGGAAACAAGACCCCTGGGGGTCCACGTACGGGCAAGGTAGGTGGAAAACCCAACTCCTCTTCACCCGCGGGCCCTCTTTCAGACTAGGGGCAAAGGGACCTCCAAAGCCAAGTTCTCTCCGGAGGTATCCCCCGACCCCGCAGCCACCGCGCAATCAGGAACTAGCCCACTCCCGCTGACCGACGCCAAGGGACAGTTCGAGACGGGAGGGGAGCGCTCCAAGATCTGGCACCGGCTGGGGCTCGTGGAGGGCTCCCTCCCAGGGAACGCACTCCCTTCGCCTTCCCTCCCCAGAACTCGGACCGGAGGAGAGGGCGACGGGATCCAAAGGGGGCCTCACCAGGCGAAGCTGGCTAATTTCGTCGTAGGACATAAAGCTGAGGATGTTCTCGATGGCTACGATGGGCAGCGCCACCAGCGTGTTGTTTTGGGGCAGCTGGTCCGGAGCCAGCGCCGGCACTGGGGGTGCCTGGGACCCCGGCTGCGGAGGCTGGGGCGGAGGCGGTGGGAGCTGTCGCTGAGCAGAGCCGGCGGCCGAAGAGGAGCCGCCGTCGCCGTGGCCGCCGCCTCCTTCCTCAGCCATCCGCTCCTCCGACGCCGCCGCCATCTTGGGAGTTTGATTCCTTCCCCCACTGTAAGGGGAACGGGGATACTTCCGGCGCGTCACTTCCTCCTCCTGCTACCACGGGGAGGGGGAGCCTAAAGCAGAAGGAGGAGCTGTGGACTGACAGGCGGAAGGATTGCACGCTTGGTGTTTGTTCAAATGGAAATGAGGAAAGATCTGGAAAACCTCAAGAAAAGTGGTCGCCATAGACCTTTTATCTAAGATTGGAAACCACTTGAAGGCAAGGGAACCCTGTCTATTAAGATGGACTTCACTGGTACAGTTTTCTTGAACTTCCTGACAGAGGATAATAAAAATAATGTTCCTTTAGTAAATGTAGATGGAATGATGTTAGAAATTACCATTTTCCAAGAATCATAGTAATAATTGATTTAGGCAAACAAAAAAAGAATAAAATTATCGGTAAAACTACAACATAGATGAGCCTTAAAAAATGTTAAGTGAAAGAAGACAAGCACAAAGGACCATATATTGTATAAGTTCATTGATAGGAAGTAGCTGAAGACAAAGTAGATTGGTATTTGCCACAGGCCTGGAGAAGTATGGAAGGGGAACAACTGTTAATAGGAGCCCAGTTTCTTTTTGGACAGAATGGAATTATATAGTGGTGATGGTTGTACAACTTGTGAATATACTACAAACACTGAATTATATAATTTAACATATTGAGTTTTTATTATACGCGAATTATATTCCAGTGAAACAATTGATTGGCTAGACTCATCAAAAGATGCTAAAACTAGAAGGAAAAGTGATAAGGAACATAATATTTAGAGTCTCAATATAACTCTCCATACATTATATATTAATTACAAAGATGAAAAACGTTTACAATGAAGAAATTTAATAGACATTGTAATAGGAAAATGATCAAGACTAGTATCAAGTTGTGGGAGGAACTGACATTATGTTCCTCTTAACGTATGAAAATGGCACAATATAATGTAATATTTCTGAACAATAATGCATAATCTGCATTTGAGGTAGAAAAGTCTAGATTACTGGCTCATGCTCTTCAAAAAAGAGTCATGAAACACAAAGACTGAAAAATTGTCCCAGATTAAAAGGATATAGCAATTAAATCCATGGGTGATCTTGGATTGGTTCCTGGTATGGGGGAAATGGCTATAAAGAACATTATGTCAATTGGCAATATTTTAATATTTAGATAATAACATTTTAATCATCAGATTTTCTGATTTGGGCCTGGCACAGTGATCCATGCCTGTAACCTCTGCCATTTAATCAGACCTTGTCTCAAAAATATAAAGGGCTGGGGATGTAGCTCAGTGCTAGAGTACCCCTGAGTTCAGCCCACAATATTGAAAAAAAAAATGATTTGGATCATCATATTGTGGTTTTTTTAAGACATTGTCCTTATTCCTAGGAAATACATATTGAAGTATCAAGGAAAAAAAAGGAAATGTCTCAATTTACTCTCAAATGGTTCAAATAGGAAGGAATTAATAAAGCAAGTATGGCAGATGTTAATAATTTGTGAACTTGGATGCAGAGCAAATGAGAGTCCTTACATTATTTTTTTATTATTTTAGCATTAAAAAATTTGAAGCTTGCTTAATATTTTCATAACTCTGTATTCTCATAATATCCTGTGACAAAGGTAAAGGTACCTAAATCACTAAATCCTGAAGTTTTCTGTTCCTCGATTCTATGTCTTCATCTTAAAGTTTCAAATTGTCCTTTCTTTTCCAGCTTTGTTTTGGAATCTAATTGTTGTACAGTAGATATGGAAACTGCAGAAAAAGCTAAGCATGACTAAGGATTAAGGGAAAGCCAATGTGGGAATAACTGAAGTGAGGAAATTTTGGAAGTATTGGTTGTAGTGAGCTTGTTAGTATTGGAATCCTTTGCCTATTCCCTGGGCATGTAAACAATTAGTCATTTTACCTGTTCTTGTTGCAAAACCTTTGAACTTATTTGTGTGTGTGTGTGTGTGTGTGAGTATGCTGCCGGGGACTGGGAATTCAGTCCAGGGGTGCTCTACCACTGAGCTATGCCCCCAGTCCTTTTTTATTTTTATTTTGAGACAGGGTCTCACTAGGTTTCTTAAGTCTTTACCCTTGAACTTGCCATCCTCCTTCCTCAGTCTTCCCAGTAGCTGGGATCACAGCTTCTTCCACCATACTCCACTGAACTTAATTCTTTGATTCTCCTACGCTGGGGTTTTTATTAGTTCATTTTCCATTGCTGTAAAAAAGTCCCGAGGTTGAATAATGTATAAAGAAAAGAATTTTATTTGGCTTACAGTTTTGGAGGCCAAAGGTCCAAGACAGGGTTACCTTATTGATTCAACCTCTGGTGAGGGCCCCTTGTCTGTGTCACATGGTGAATGTCATCATGGTAGGAACACTTGGGAGAGGGAGACAGAACTGATGAGACAGGAAACCAAAAAGCAGGGAGGAACTCTTGATCTTTCTTTAAATTTTTATTTATTTTTTATTTATTCTAATTAGTTATACATGACACAGAATGCATTTCGATTCATTGTACACAGGTCTTTATCTGTTTATGACAACCCACACTCCTAAAAACTAACTGGGATCTCCTGAGAACTACTTAATCCCTTTCAAGGGTAGTGTGCCCAATGGCCTAATCACCTTCCAGTAGGCTCCACTTCTTAAAGTTTCCACCACCTCCCAACATCACCGCAAGGAGGATCAAACTTCCAATACAGGAATCCTTGGTGAATACACTCAAACCATACCAAACTATAGCACAGTGGTTTTGCATTCAATATGTGCTTTATGTCTAATTGTTCCGGAGGTGTTTCAACATTTATAATGTGTTAGTTTTATCTCCCCTAATAGATTGTAATTTCACCTTTCTACTTAGGTTATTGTTATCTCTTCAGAGAACCAATTACATTTATTCTAAATTGGATTCATTTCTACCTTGTTTTATTAAAGTTAGATGCTTTCTTGATAGATAGATTGAACTAGAATTTCTATAAATGGAATCATGCTTTAAATAGATTATGGGAGCTCTCAATTAAAGAAGTCCTTTTAAATGTGAATCATTATTATCTAATTTAATTCATCTACTTTGTAAATCTAGTCATTACATGCACTTGTTTGTTTGAAGTGGTCTTATGAAAAAGCATTCCTATTCTCTTATCTCTCCATGTGTGGCCAACTAGTTAGCATCCAGATCGGTTAATCTAAATAACAGAGTACAACTATGGGAACAATTTAAACCAGTTCTTGCCAGTTAGCTCATTCAAATTTTTCTGTGTTTATATATACTGGATTACTACCCTTGTATTTCCTACACTTTTTTAATAAAGAGAATTTCAAAGCAAATTGCTGCTTTGTTTCGGTTATTAAAACCAATGCTTGTTTTAGATATGTTTTCCAACTAAAACAAATATTTCTAACTATAATAAATATTTGAGCCTTTAGGAGGAGTTCTGCGTTCCAACTGTAGTTTTATGCCAGCAAACTACAGCAAGGCAGTGGTTTCAAGTATGGGTTGGACACATACTTCTTAAGATCTATGTGTTTCTAGTTTCACTTTGGTAAAAGAGAATACTATTGTCTTTCTTCTTTTATCTCAGTTGATATGAAGGTGAACTGAGGCAGCAAAGTGGTAGAGTCTTCAGTTCCTCTGATTAAAGGTGTTAAAGCCAATATACTGTAATGCAATACTATGTCATCCTGGCCCCCTCTTATCCTTCTGCTTCCTGATCCAGGTGTGTGTTGAGGGCCGGACATGGTTGGGTATGATGTGAGACGATCTAACTTATTCAATGGCACCTCTACAGGAAGATGAGCTTTATATATGTATAAACCAGACTTTTTTTCTATTTATTAGCAGATTTGTAATATATTCAGAAAGAATGAATGTTGAGCTCATATCCTAAATAATAAGAGGCTTAGAGTTTCTGTGGATTATGGTTACCTGTATTTTGAAAGACCCATTTTTTGACCAGATGAGAAGTTTCCTATCGTGGCTAATGTCTAAATATATATATATATATATATATATATATATGCCTTTGAACTCTAAATTCACCCTGTTGTCTGCTTTGTGAAAATACATTTGGGCACTTTAACTATTTTCTCTTTATTAGTTATCATAGTGTTAAGCCATGTAAGTAGAGGGCTCTGGAGAGACAATGTAGGAAGGAACGATCTTGCTTCCTATTTCCTATATGCTTGCCTGGCAGGCTTTGACAGCACATGGGCATGTGGGCAGTTTCTCAGACAGTACCTCCTGCACTGCATGGCAGTCAGCAATAGCCACCGGCCAGCAACTGCCCCAGCATCTCCTTCTCCCTTGCATGTTTTTGTAGTGAAGTGCCTTTGGGGAGACACCTCCGCATGAAGTTTTCCTTGAGGTACTGGAGGACAAATTTCCAGCGAATTCTGCCAGTATACTGCTACAGTGACTTCTCTGCCATCTAGTGGTGTCCTCCAACAAGGTCTGGGACTTAGCCCTGGGGGAATCTCTTCCTGGGGTGTTGTATCCCAGCTTAAAGGATATGGCTGCTCCTCCTTATATTTGCTCTTTCTATCTTCTTCAGAGTCTCTTCTTATTAGTCCAACCCTCATTGCTTCAATCCTTTGCTATAGTTAATAAATCTTAACAGTAAGTTTTCCTGGTTCAAATTACTGTATTATTTCTTTCTCCTGATTGGACCTAGACTGATTGAGTAGTAAAACCTTTTTTCTTTTAAGCAAAGAAAATCTTGAGAACTCTGTGGAACAGACAAATGCAGCTCTTTTCCAGGTGGAAGTCCCAACCCTCACCTCATTCATTTTTTTTTTTTTTTTTTTCCCCTCCCGAGGCTGCTTCTCAAAACCCCAGGGCTCTACAAAACACTTGAAATTTGTTGCTGTGGACAACTGGGAGCCATTTAGTGGAAAAGGTTGATCAGTGCTATGTTTGAGAAAAATCATTCTAGTAATGATGGAAAGACTAGATTGGAGGGCAGAGTTGTTGATTAGGGATACCAGTTAGGAAGTTAGTATATAGTACTCAAAAGAAAAATAAGACTTTGGACCTGGATTAGAACAGAATGAAAAAGAGGGATGGATGGAGTGCTTAAAAATGTTAAAAATGGGGTGTGTGTACCTCAGTGGTAGAGCTTGTACTTAACATGCATGCATGAGTCTCTGGGTCCAGTCCCAACACACACACACACACACACACACACACACACACACACACACACACATTAAAATGGATGGAACTAAAAGAAACTGGCAATGTTTAATACTGACTGGATATTGAGGATAAGATATTAGAGGAAGATAAAGCTGATACTGCTATAGAAACTGAGCAGTGGGATAACTCGATGTTGCCACTAATGGAGGTGAGGGTTGCAGAGAAAGGAGCCGATAGGGTGTGGGAGCAAAAAAAAATGAGCTTGATTTTGGGCATGTTGGGATTAAGTGCTTATGAGGCATCTGTTTAAATAGAATTAAAGTAATAGCTCCAATTTATTGAATGTTTACTTTATCAGTCCATTTTGTACTGCTGTAATGGGATACCTGAGATTAGGTAATTTGTGAAGAACAGACTTATTTCCTACAGTGCTAAGAACATTTTCATGGAGGATAGTGAAAGATGACAAATTGACAGATCCAGGGCATTTGGATATTTGAATCTCAATATCCCAATTTAGTCTCAGATCAACTTGGCATGATCTGCTCCTGTTTCCTATTGCTAAAGGTTGGTATTTCTTGACATTGTGGAAACTTGTAGAAGCCTCTGGAGTGCTTGTTTAAAATTATGGTTTTCAGGCCCTACTCAAGATCTACCATGTCAGAAACTCTGAGAATCTCTGTTATAAATAAACTCCAAGCCTGTTCCTTAGGCATTCTACAGCATCTGATTTTCAGTTTTCATATGTTCTTCACCTCCCCCACAACTAGTGAGGAAGCAGCTGTTTCTAGGTTGCATAATTTTATACTCAAGTTCATAGTAACATCAGAACTCAGATTTTCTGAGTAGTTAACTAATAGTTAACTCTTTAAGAGCTTTTTGTTTAGACCATTTTCTTCTTGGTTTCAGGCATTGGCTTCTACTTCAGTGATTTTTACAAAGCTTTGTGGGGATAAATAAGTATAAAGTTTTTGAATAAATAAATGTTTGGGTTTTTTTCTCCTTAAATTTGCATTTGTACTTCTTGAGAACTTGAACTTGACTCATTTGTCTTTGTTTTACTCAAGTATGTAGCATGGGGCATTGGCATAGTTGATGCTTCCAAATATCTAGTGAATCAGCTAAAGTGATGATGATGCACAGTGGGGCATGTTTGGATCTATTAGTCAGTGGTCTGGAATGGGGATGGGTGTTCAGCAGTGGAAGATGCAGCAGCAGCACCTGCCATCTTCAGGGTTCAGGCAGTGATAGAGGAGCTGTCAGCAGTGGGAGCCACAGATGATCTACAGTCTGAAAGATATTATTCCCCAAGTCAAATTCCAATTGACACAGCTTCAGGATCACCTTTGTTTCTGATTTAATACCCATTAGACATTACTGCCTGTGGAGTTTTTGATAAAAATCTCGGTCCTGGAGATAATAAGTCATCTCATTAAAAACTGCTCTATTTTTTTTCTGCTTTCATCTAAATGTGACATCAGGGTTTGGGGTTCTAAGCCATAAACAATAAACCAAAATGACTCTGCAGCTTGAAAATGAAGATAAGCCAGCAAACAGCATTTCCAGTGTCTTTCCTGTCCTTTGGTCATTGTCCTGTACCCACTGGAGGGAGCTTGTTTTAGGACATCAGTATTGTAAGCAGGTGCAATGGGAGCACACCAGAGTCAGATTAGGGTGTGAGGGCAGAGTCAAGTAAAGCCAATTCATCATATGTCACAATAGCAGATGCTAAGAGCTGAAGGGTGGATTGCAGAACTGGAGCTATGGAATGAGACAAGTGATAGGAGAAAATGAAATGACAAGGGCTGCAGACCTGGAGGTGTCTGAAATATTTCTGAATGAATAATGGGGGTCTGAAGTAACAATTGTAGTTCAGATGTAAATGTAGCTTAGAAAAGGGAGGCCAGGAAAGATGGGCTTTTAAAGAACTAGATGCATGCCTTCCTGCCCAGGTTCTGAGCTTCTTTAGACATTGTAGTCTCTGAAAGAAATAAGCAATTGTCACCTTTAAAAATAAAATTTGTATTCTTACCTACTTCCTTCTTCAATTATTGCCCTCTCCCCAAAGTATCATTGCAATCACTTTAATGCTGCTTAAAAAATTAGTTTCCTTCTCTCTGTCTCCAAGTTGCATAAACAATATCTTGGTCTACTCTCTACCTGTAATTCCCTGAATAACCTAAGTCAGGCTCCAGATTTCTTTTCTGTTACCATGTATTACTTGAGAACTTTGCTACCTTGTGAACTCCTGCAAGAAATAAGTTGAGGCTCTTTAATAAGAGGGAATAAGAAGGAATGAGAAACATATACTTATGGGAGCAAATCAATTGGTGGACTGAAAATTACATAGACTCTTTCAAGTCACAATGACGTCATTTGCTGCCCTAAATTAGTGGTTGCTAACTCAGCTGTGCTTATTAAAAATAAAGATTCTTGGGTACCTCCCTGGAGATTTAGATTCAGTGGATCTGGCTGGGGTGGGTACAGGGAACCCATCTTGAACGTCAAGAAATTCTTAGGTACCAAAAGTTCTGGAAAACTGTCTTCAAGTTGAATAATGGCCTCCAGGTCTGAGAAGATACATCATTTTCTTTGGTACAAGATTTTTCTTATAAAAATTTATGAATCAGCGTGAAAGAAAAATTTAAAAACATAAGTTCCCTATTCTCCTGCCATGCTAATATAGATGTTTCTTTTCTCTGCAATTCTTTATATGCTATACTTATATTTTACATATTTGTAATATAAAAATTTGTTATGGTGAGATCACAATAAATCACCGAGTCCATCTTAAAGCAGGAGATGGAACCATCTTTATTCACCAGGTGGCAAGGTGGAGGGGTAGGCTGCAAGTTTGCACCTTCGACCCCTCCAGGGGTTAGAGTACACCTTTTATACCATAAGTAAAGCAGATCAGTACATTAATCATAAGTGGTTGTTGCTATGATTAAAGAATGGTTACTAATATCTAGATAATTCTGACAGGGTACATTGTCTAGGAAAAATAGGAACCAAAAAGAGAACAATTTTACACTGTATAAGAATTGCCATTTTGTGTTGCCAAACATGCTATGCTAAGAGGCAGTGTGTTCCCATGGGAGAAGCATTTCCTACATGTCAGAGTCTCAGGGTAAAATGGAGTCTGTTTGGTCATTGCCCATATAGCCTGGTCCATAACAAGTTCAGATTGTTTTTTTAAATATAACATACCAGAAACATTTTTCCCTTGATATCATTTAAGGTTGGTGACTTAGTCCTTTCAGGCTATTCTAACTAACATACCATAAACTGGATGGTTTATAAACAACAAAAACTTGTTGCTTATAGTTCCAGAGACTGAAAAGTCCAAGATCAAGATGTCAGCAGATTCAGTGTCTGGGGAGAGCTTATTCCATTTCATGGATGATGCCTTCTCACACAGTGAAAGGGACAAATACATTATCT
Organism: Sciurus vulgaris; assembly: GCF_902686455.1. NCBI lineage: Eukaryota > Metazoa > Chordata > Mammalia > Rodentia > Sciuridae > Sciurus > Sciurus vulgaris. The sequence continues at coordinate 61,012,334 of NC_136473.1, forward strand.
TGGGCCTCTTTTTTCTTTCTTTCTCTCTTTCTTTTTGTTGCAGGAGGACATAATACCTTTATTTTATTTTTATGTAGTGCTGAGGATTGAACCCAGGGCCTCATGCATCATGCATGCCAGGCAAGAGCGGAGCCACAACCCCAGACCCCTTGGGCCTCTTTTATAAGGGTATTAATCCTGCTCATGAGGGCTCCACCCTTGTGACCTAATTACCTCTTAAAGCCCCAACTCTTTTTTTTTTTTTTTTTTTTTTGCAGTTCTGGGGATCGAACCCAAGGCAAGCACTCTACCAACTGAGCTGTCCCCCCAGCCCAAAGCCCCAACTCTTAATACTTTGAAGATTAGATTACATATAACTTTTAAAGGGACCCAAACATTCAGACCATGGCAGTTGGTAGTTATAAAGTTGACCTACATTGTTGTTTTTCATTTCCTCCTCTTGGAATATTTTGTTGAGAATATTCTGTAGCGCAGGCTTTCTATTTGTAAATTCTTTTAACTTTTGTTTATCATGGAAGGATTTTATTTCATCTTCAAATCTGAAGGTTAGTTTTGCTGGGTATAGGATTCTTGGTTGACATCCATTTTCTTTCAGAGCTTGAAATTTGTTGTTCCAGGCCCTTCTAGCTTTTAGAGTCTGGGCTGAGAAATATGCTGATATCTGTATTGGTTTCCCCCTGCATGTAATCTGATACTTTTCTCTTGCAGCTTCAAAATCCTATCTTTATTTTGTATGTTAGGCATTTTCATTATAATGTGCCTTGGTGTGGATCTGTTGTGATTTGGTAACTATAATGTTAAATGTCTATAACTTGCCCATCCATTTACCAAGTGTTGAACACAGAGGTTGTTTTTAATTTTTTGTTATAGTATAGATGATGTAATAAACAGTTTTCACCTTATAGCTTTTACTGTAAACCTTTTCCAGTAATTCCTCAGACATGATATTAATGAATCAGAGTTTGAACAATTTAAGGTCAAAGTGGTTAATATTGGAACATAAAATATTTCATCAAATTGGTTAACTAGTTTCATTTTTGTCATTTGTTTCTCCTTCTTTCCTTCCTTCCTTCCTTCCTTCCTTCCTTCCTTCCTTCCCTCCTTCCTTCCTTCCTTTTGTACTGGGAATTGAATCCAGTGGTACTACCACTGAGCTACATTCCCAGCTCTATTTATTTTTCTTTTGAGACAGGGTCTTGCTAGGTTGCTGAGGCTGGCCTCAGACTCGCCATTCTCCTGCCTCAGCCTCCCAAGTAGCTGGGATTACAGGTGTATACCACAGCACCCAGCAATTAGCTTCACTTAAAATGCTTGCAAAGTTTCCATAATAAATCTCCTCCATCTCCTTATATTTAAAAGTGCATTTTCCTTTATTTATGTAATAGTTATTTTGTGAGTACCTCATATAAAAATTACTAAGCAGTTCTAGTCAAGGGACAATAATGAGCAAGAGATGAATTCTTATGAAACTCATTGTGGAACAAAACAGTAAATAACTGTACAAATGAAATGAGGTAATTTTAGATAATAATGACATAGAATGTGACAAGATGCATGTGAAGTGTAACTCAGATTGAATGGTCTTGGAGGGTGGTAATGAAGAGGTAAGGTTGCACTGTGGCCAGAATAACAAAGAAGGGGCTAGCCAGTGAAGACTGTGTTAGTTAAGGTTTTCCAGAGACACAGAACCAAGAAAATGTATATAGATAGACATATAGGCATGTGTATGAGTATGAATAAACAATGTATGTATCTCAGTGTGCATGAATAAATTTATATATGTATATATTTTTTTAAATAAAGAGTTGAATCACATGTTTGTGGAGGCTGAGAAGCCCCAAGATTGATAATTTGCAAACTGGAGCCTCAGGAGAGTTGATGGGATAGTCCCAGTTCAAGCGTGATGGCTGAGAACCAGGAGAGTCAATGGTTTAAGTTTTAGTCTGAAAACTGGCTGACTTAAGACCCAAGAAAAGCCAATGTTTCCACCCAAAACCAAAGCGAGGAAAAGAGCAATATCCCAGTTCAAGCAGTCAGGCACAAGGGGTTCCCTCTTAACTCAGCCTAGTTCTATTCAGGTCTTCAATTGACTAAGTGAGGCCCACCAACCTGAGGGATGGTAATTTGCTTTGTTCACTCTACCAATTCAGGTTTACCCCCCAAATACTCATAGACACACCCAGGATAATGTTTGGCCAAAATCTGCAGAAGCTGACACAAAATTAACTATCTCAAGTCTACTCCTTGTCAACTTGACACCCATTCACATCTCCTTAAACCTAATGTCCAAAGAAAGACAATAAAAAGATTACAGTTCTACCTAGCATGATGAGCTATCCTGCACTCATGCGCTAATTCCTTCCCCAGAGAAAGAGGTAAAGTTCTTGAGTGATGGTCACTGTTCTGCTTAATATTATGTAACTTATCCATCTCACCCCAATTAGAATGGCGATTATCAAAAATACAAGCAACAGGTGTTGGCGAGGATGTGGGGAGAAAGGTACACTCATACATTGCTGGTGGGGCTGCAAATTAGTGCAGCCACTCTGGAAAGCAGTGTGGAGATTCCTTAGAAAACTTGGAATGGACCCTCCATTTGACCCAGCTATCCCACTCCTTGGCCTATACCCAAAGGACCTAAAATCAGCATACTACAGAGATACAGCCACATCAATGTTCATAGCTGCTCAATTCACAATAGCCAGACTATGGAACCAACCTAGATGCCCTTCAATTGATGAGTGGATAAAGAAACTGTGGTATATATACACAATGGAATATTACTCAGCCATAAAGAATGACAAAATTATGGCATTTGCAGGCAAATGGATGAAATTGGAGAATATCATGCTAAGTGAGATGAGCCAATCTCAAAAAGCCAAGGGACGAATGATATCGCTAATAAGTGGAGGATGACACATAAGGGGGGGAGGGAAGGGTTAATGTTAGGGTTAGAGTTAGGGTTAGGGAGGGGGGCAAGTATGGAGGAAGAAAGTACTGTATAGAGGGTAAAGAGGGGTGGGAGGGGTGGGGGGAAGGGAAAAAATAACAGAATGAATCAAACAACATTACTGTCTGTGGATTTATGATTACACAAATGGTATGCCTTTGCGCCATGTACAAACAGAGAGGCAACATGTATCCCATTTGTTTACAATAAAATAAAAAAATATATATATACCTTAAGGAAGTTGTTCAAAGCTTCTTGTACATTTGAAGATGGTATTTTTCCAAACAGAGTAGCAGCCATCTTTTTCTCAATCCAGCTGAGTTTTGAGATCTGCAAATACAGAACAACATTGCTCTCAGAAAGTTGTCCACCTTTTGAATGGTTAATCTCTCCTCAGTTATATGTGTGTATATACATGCATGCATATATAATTATATATAAATAAAAATACTTATAAATAATACAAAAAAAATATTATGTAACTTAAATACTATGATGTAAAATTAACCGTACTTAAATACTGTGATCTAAGTGTCATTAAGTTAAAGCCTCCTACGTTACGTGATAAGTAAGAGAGGAAAAAAGAGAAAAAAATATTTGTATGATAAATATATATGCACAGTGTATTCATAAAAAGAAGAAATATTCATGACAATTTCATTTTGTGTTTCTGTAATGGGTCATGTGGTTGTAGGTGGTATTACTAGCTTCGTGTACTGCTCAGTGTGTACTCCCTCTGCCTTGCAAGTACCTCAGCTGGTCATGGTTCTTTACCTGACAAAGTGACCCAGACCCTCATTCCTTAAGAATCTGGGCTATTTGTGGCCCTGACTGGGTTGGGTGCTACAGTGTTTCATTGACCTCAGTCACAGGGTATAGTAGTACTAAGAGATGCCCTGAGGGGTCCCTGTATTTCATATATGTTCTCTTTGACCTCCATTGTGGAGTAGTAGTCCAATTTCCTCTTGGTAGTAGAATCCGTCAGTCACCTCAGCCAACACCATAACTCTCTTCTTTGCCCACTGATTCAGAGGCCTGAGGAGTCCACCGTGGCCAGGGGCAGTTTTTAACTCCCATTTCAATGGACGTTTTACCTCTTGGTGAAACTAAGACCTTTAGGCCAGGAGAGTATAAGGTAGTGGGAACAGAGAGGAAAAAATTTTGCTTGTATCACTAGAGGTAATAGAGAGTGCCACTTCCTTTCTGCCGCCTGACTCCTGGGCCTCTGAATCCTGGCTATGGGGAAAACAGAACCATACTCTGGATGATGGTGCAGGCCATATATAGCCTTCTGGAGAACCTTGCCCCTGCTCTGCAAGGTATTTGCACCTAACTGATGCTGTAACTGGGACTTCAAAAGGCCATCCTACCCTTTCATCAATTTATGTGCCTCAGGATGATAGGGTTTATGGTAAGATGAGTGAATTCTGTGAGTGTGGGCACATGACCACATTCCATTTACTGTAACGTGAGTTCCTTGATCGGAGGCAATGCTATGTGGAATATCATGATGACGGTAAGACATTCTGTAAGCCCATAGATTGTAGATTTGGCAGAGGCATTGCATGTAGCAAAGGGAAATTCATATTCAGTGTGTCTCTTCCAATGAAAAAAAAAACACTGTCCACCTCCATGATGGAAGTGGTCCAACATAATCAACCTTCCACCAGGCCACTCGCTGGTCACCCTGGGAAATGGTGCCATTTCAGAGATTCAGTGTTGTTTCTGCTGCTGGCAAATTGGGCACTCAGCAGTGACTATAACCAGGACAGCCGTGGCGAATGAAGTCCATAACTTGCTGAATTCAGGCATGACTTCCACCCCTGCTGACGTACATACTTTGTTCATGAGCCCACTGAGTAATGACAGGGGTGACTGGGAAAAGAGACCAACTGGTGGCCTGGTGATCAACCTGTCGTCTTGGTTATTAACATTTCCTCTGTTGAGGTTACTTTTTGGTGAACGTTCACATGGAACACAATATCTCCACTGTTTTTTGTTTTTTTTTTGTCCATTCAGAAAAGTCTATCCACATAACTCTTTCCCAATATTCCTTGTCACCAATTTTCTAATCATGTTCCTGCCAAATCCTTGATCAACTAGCCAAATCATTGATTACAGCCTATGAATCATTACATAATAATATGTGTAGCCATTTCTTCTTTAGCATTGTACAGCCATGCATATGACTTGAAGTTCTGCATCTTCCTTCACCTCTGTCCTTCAGGGATGTCCTAGAAAGGGGCTATACTGCTGGAGCTTTCCACTTATTCATGCAGAACCAGATGTAAACTAGGCCTGAGTTTTACCTTTCTCTGCTTACTGACCTTAGGGAACTCCCCACGAGGTCCTAGGTGCAGGCTAGAGAAGGCAACATAGTAGGAGTGGGGACATAGACATTTGGACCACTGAATCTTCAAAAGACCATTCAACTTCATGGCCCTGTCAAACTGACACCTAACATTAACATCACAGGCAAAGGGAAACTACAAATACAATGGCCCTGGACCCAGACTGAACTTGGAGATTCTGTAAGAAAGCTAGTAGCTTCATGAAGGTAGGAAGGAATGTAATAGGCAGGGGATAGGTCAATAGATCACGTAGGGTTCCTTAAGTCAGGTAAGACATCTGATTTTATTCTAAAGTTTCCAGGAAGCTGCTCTAGTCTTTTTTTTTTTTTTTTTTTTTTTTTTTGTACTGGGGATTGGACCCAGGGGTGCTTTACCACTTAACTGTATTCTGTTGGGGTCCTTTCTGACACATTTTGCGTGGAGGAGAAAGGGTTAACTGCCAGAGGAGGATGTTGGCAGTTTTTCTATCTATTACCCCAAAACCTTATCTACTCAATGAACACACAATGAGAAAGGGGGTGTGACGGTCCAGGCCATACCACCTCTGGCCTCTTTATGACAACAACTTGCCCAACTTCCTTTATTTATAACATACAGGTAAAGGAGGCAAGGACTGGGAGACACTTCTTATGTGATGGACAGGATAGGGTGGAGTTAGGAGAGCCATTCCCTTACAGGGAAAATTCCAGAAGGAGACAGGGAACCACTCCCATGCAGTGCCACATGCTTCCCAGCAGTTCCTAGAAACCAGGCCTGTGTCACATGGCTCAACCTAGTCTGACTCTGCTAAATAAGGACAGCTGTCCACAATATTCCAAGTACTTTTTATATTTTACTTTGAGACAAAGTCTTACTAGATTTATTAGAGCCTTGCTAAGTTACTGAGACTGGCCTTGAACTTGTAATCTTCATGCCTCAGCCTCCTGAGTCAATGAAGTTACACGTATGTGCCACTGCACCCAGCTACTGTAGTCTTTTTAGCAGGGAATAAAAATGTTCTGATTTGAAAAGGTCACCAGGTTTGTGTAGATATTGAATTGGAAGAGGATTAGATGATGTGAGTAGACTAGTCAAGTGGCTATTTTAATAATTCAGGGCAGGGATAATGTTAGTTTGAACTAGGATGGTGGCAGTGGAAATATAAAGAATAGATGGATTAAGGTTGTATTCTGGAGATAGATCTGAAAGGATAGATGGATTGAATGTGGGAGATGAGGTAAAGAGTGGATTTAAAGCTGATTCCTAGGTTTTTGAGCAGCAGGTGAATGATTGAGGCCATTTAATGAGAAAAAAAGACTAAGGGATGGACAGGTTTCAGCAGAGTGAAAGAAATTGAGAGTTGCATTTTAGTCATGTCAATTTTAAGATTGATTCCAGGCTTGAAAGGAAAGAAAAATGGACTTATTAAATCATTGGGCAAAAGTATATTGATCATTTTCAACATCCCAGGTATTGCTCTAGATTCTTGGGATACATCAGTGACCAAAACGTAAAAAATAAATAAATTTTTAGTTAGGAGAAAAAAAAAAAAAAAAAAAAACCCAAAAGTATAATATGTAAGATGGTGATGATAACTATAAAGAGGAAAAACGTAGGATCAAGTGATAAGACTGATAGGGAATGCTATTTTATAGGGCAGTCGGTGATGGCCTCTCTGATGAGGTCTTAGGATATTTGGGAGAAGGTCAATTGGAGGCAAAGGAATAAGTCAAAGCAGAAGTGTGCTTGGTATTTTAAAAAAACAGTAAAGAGTTCTAGCGGCGTGGGAGGCTGAGGCAGGAGGATTGAAAGTTTAAGGCTGGCCTCAACAACTTAGCAAGATCCTGTCTCAAAATAAAAAATTTTGAGCCCTTGGGTTCAGTCCTTGCTACCCCCAAACAAAACAAAACAAACAAACATCACAGAGGAGAGAGTGTGGCGGGAGCCTTGTGAGTGAGGAGGGTAAGAGTAAAAGCAAGATGCAGGCATGTGTGTGTGTGGAGAGGGGAGAATATGTGTACCTGGGGAGAGGGCTGGGAACAGACCGTGGAGGGTCCTAGAGGCTGTGTAAGCACTTTGGAATTTATTCCATGTAATAAAGGAAACTGTTCTCAGGGTTTTAAGCAGAGGAGACACATAAGCATCGTATGTAGTTGAAGATAAAGAAATTATAGATAAAATAAAGAGAGGTGTAGGGAACATTCCTCAAGCTTATCTGTCAGCAGTCACTGACACCATGGTCTAAGTAAGCCAAATAGTCTGAACAGAGAAACTGATGTGATGGTAAAGACTCGCCATGGAATGAAGGACTTTGCAGTTGCTGAGGCTGAGTTTGAGCTGAGGGAAGGCCTCGTTCTGTCAAGCATCCCAGCAAGCTGTGATGTGAGCTCTCCTGCACTGCCTTGCCTCATGATGTGTGCAGGAGCTTGCCATTCCCCCAGTGCTTTGTCTCAGACCTGTTGCTGGGCAGAATTGCTTAGGCATGGTTGGTTTGTTTACACTACCTCGACCCTTGACCTATAGTTCACCTATAGGCTGACTCTGTTATACTTTAACGAGCGTTAACCTGATTGGATAATGTGCCTATATATGTCCTGTGCAACCCTAAATAAAATTAGATCCGTGCCTTCAGAGCTCGATCTCCGATGCCTGAGTAAGCGCACTGGGTAAGGTAGGCAATGTAGGCATCCTTCATCCTCACCCTCAGCGAACCCCATCTCCGAACATCTACAGAGAGGAATCAAATATTTTAAGGAATCAGAGACTTTAAGATCTGCACAAATGAAAGAATGAAGTTGACACTTCCTGAGGTAGGGACCCGAGGAGGAGTGATTTTGGGGGTGAAGGATACCACAATCTCTGTTTTTAACATGTTACATTTCCTTTTGAAATAAATGATATGGGGGTATAATTTGCATGTAACAAAATGCATACATTTTAATTGTGGAGTGTGATATGTGACATTAAACATAAATGCTCCTGCCACCCAAGTCAAGATAGAGAACACTTCTGTGGCCCCCAAAGTGTCTCTTATGCTCCTTTCCAGTTGATCTCCATTTCCCACCCCCTGTCCCAAGCAACCACTTAATAGTCATTCCATCACCCTGGATTAGATTCATTTGTCCTAGAGGATTGTATAAATGGAATCATAAGCACTGGAAGAATAAAAACCGAATTAGACAGTCTGCTGTCTAGTTCAATTTTTTCAACTTTTAAGTGTATTTCTTTCTTTGATAATGATAGAAATCTTAGGTCCTAAGAGGCTGAGTGTATTCCTAGACATAGTTTCTTACGACTTTGAGAATCACCCTTTCTCCATATTCTCTGCAGCCAATAATATTTTGTTCAGCACTACTTTCATAAGTTTTGACAATGAAAATAAGCATTTTCCTTTTTCCCAGTGCAAAATATTATAACATTTCCAGAGTTCACTTCTCTAGGTTCAGGGAAGTCCCCTCATGTGGGGAGGGCAATAATCCTTACCCTTGAGCCAGGCACAGTGGCTCATGCTGGTAATCCCAGAAGCTTGGGAGGCTGAGGCAGGAAGATTGTGGGTTCAAAGCCAGCCTCAGTCACATAGTGAGGTCCTAAGCACTTTAGTGAGACCCTGTCTCTAAATATACATATATATATGTATATATATATATATATATACATATATATATGTATATATATATATATATACATATATATATATATATGGACTGGGGATGTGGCTCAGTGGTTTAGCACCCCTAGGTTCCATTTCCAATACTAACAACAACAATAAAAAACTTACCTTTGAGAAACACTTGTCTAGTCTAATAATCACATGCAGATCAGAGGGCTAACCATTCCTACCAATTTGCTAAAGAGCATTCTGGGAAGAAGTTGGGTAGTGTTTTGCCTCATCCTGCCCCACTGTAAGTGCTTTGCCTTTTATGGATACCAAACATTTAACGATCACAGACCAAGCAATTACTCATGTCTTTGTTTTATATCCCTTGGCTTCCTGATATTATTTTTAACTGTTCTTCCATAATCATATAATAGCTTCATTTATAAGGTCATTGGGATCCAGGAAATAATGAGCATTCAAATAAGTTGGCCAGAGACTTCAAATAGCTGCACGGGGAAGGACACTCCCTAGCTCGACTGTTGAGGATAGTGTTGGAGGATTAAGAATTCACAGCAAAGAAATTAAAAAGAATCTTACTGCAACTGCAAAAGGAAAAGATATACACTGGACTCTAGTGTATCCTAAGAGCACATTTAAAACTTGACTGGCAGGATCACAGAATATAGGGCACAAATCTATGGATGGGGAATTAGTTGTCAATATGAAGGAAGCAATTTATTTATTTAGGGCACTATGTCCTCTTTTCCTTCCCTCTCCTCTCAGTCTTCATGAGAACCCAAATTGTAAGAGTGATTTTGTATTTGATCTTCGCTTTCAGCTCTGCATTCAGTCTTTTCACCCATGATCTACTGACAGAAGAGAAGGTACCAGAGAGTTGGAGGAATTAAAAAAGTTATTTTGAGAAATTAAAAGAAAAAAAAAAAAAGAAGAGGCTAGGCATTTCATCCATGTTTCTAGTTAATCTGTGCCTGAGTTGAGCCATCAGCAGAAAGCTGAGAAGCACTATTTAGCTTCCTCTGTCTGTGATGGTTCAGAACTACATTACAAGTATTTCCTTTGTGAGAGCCTACAGGAACATTCTTCCCTTCGGCTTCAAGTAGGAATGATTATTCCTGTACTGTGCAACTAATTGCTTTCATCTTTTGAGATTACTGCGGATTATGTAAAATTGACTATAGATATTTTTTTCTTTGTCCTGAAACTTTGAACATTTGGAGTTAAATTTGTGGCTTTCATTGTTACCCAATGAAAAAGACTTTATAGCTTTCAAATGAAAGCTTGTTCCAAGCTTCATTCTATTTTTTTCTCTACCTTTATATTCTCTACATTCCGATTTACTCACTTGGTTTTATTTTGATTATACAGTATTGTGGGGTATTGTAGAATAATTTGATGCTTTGTAACATCTTTGTAAATGATGTCACATAAATAAATAGTTAAAAACTTGAGGGGGAGCAACTCTTTTTAATAAGAATGTGGGCCATTAATTTGTTTAACGGGCAATTCACTTTTGATAGTTTGAGTTTTTATTGGAGGAATGTATGGTAGTGTTTTAACGCATTGGTTGTGTTCTGGGGATTGAGGGTTCAAATCTTCACTCTATTAATTTCCTACTTAAGCTAAATGAAGCCATTTAATTCTGTGCCTCAGTTTCTTTATCTGCAAAGGATTAATAAAGATAACTCCTTCACAGAATTACTGTGAGAATTAAATGAGAGACTATATACAAAATACTTAGAATCACGCCTGGCACACTGTCTAAAATGAATATTGTTAGCTTTTAAGATTTATGGCCAAGCAATTCCAACTTTGTTTCTAAGACAAGAAGTTCAGATAGGTAGTAGTTTTCTCCTAAACACATCCATTTCATTTCAGCCTGACTAGAGGAGATACATTTTTTAATCTTCTGGGTTCTCTGTGTTCAGAATATCACTGACTTTAGGTCATAATGTAGTCAATACGTTAGTTGTGTGTGTTGCTGTGTAATAGATTACCTCAAGATTAGCAGATTAAAACAATCTATGGTTATTATTTCACAGTTACCATGATTTAGGAAGTCAGGGTGGGCTAGGCTGGGTTCTCTGCTTCAGAATTTCTCATAAGGCTGCAGTCAAGGGCTTCATCTGAAAGCTCAACTGGGGAAAGAGCAACTTGCAACGTAACTCATGTAGTTGCTGAAGAGATTCCATCCCTTTGGCGTTGCCACCTGAGATCCTCAGTACTATTTCATTTGCTTCATCAAAGCCAATACAAGGGGCCTTCTACTAGCAAGTCAGAGGTCACAATCTTTGGTAATGTTTTAATGTTGAAAAGTGCAGAATCTGTCTAGACTTTGCTTCTGGTTCCTGGGAGATACCCTCTAAATCCTTGGAATTTCCTGGCATATAGGAGTGTCTTTGTTATTCACCATTAGCCCCTCAACCACGCCTGAGTTTGTGCTAACAAGATGACTCATGAAGGGGCCTAAATAGTTTCAGGATAGAGGTTGCTGGGCTTGAAAAACCAACCATGTGGTTAGAGGGTTGGAACTTCTAACTTGACCTCTGGGGAATGGATGAGGTTGGAGATTGAATCCAATCATATCACAAGACCAATGATTCATTCAATCTCACCTACATAATGAAATGTCAATAAAATCCCTGGGCATTGACTTTTGTACATACTTCCTGGTTGGTGAACATATTGATGAGTCAGGAGCATGATGTATCCTGATTCCGCAGGGAGTGGACTTGAAAACTATGCTAGGGGACCCTTCCCAACCTTTCCCTATGTGTCTTGCATTTGGCTGGTCCTAGTTTGTATTCTTAAAACTATAATTTGTAAGCATGGCATTTTCCTGAGTTATGTGAGTTGTTCTAGTGAATTTTCGAACTTGAGGAGACAGTGAAAACTCCGCAAATTTGTAGATAGTTGCTCAGAAATGCTAGTGATCTGGGGAATCCCCAAAACTTGGGTCTGGATTCTGAAGTGCAGGTCTTGTTGGGGACTGTGCCCTTAAATCTACGTAGGCTGCTTTAACTGCAGGTGGTTAGCATCCGATTAAAATCACTTAGTATTGCAGCATTGCACCTAATCAGGAAAGTGACATTTCATCGCTTTTTCTGTATTCTATCAGTTAGAAGCAAGATGTTGCCTCCAGTCCATATTGAACGGGAGGAGATTACATAAGGGTATGGACACCAGGAGGGAGGTGTGGGACATTGGGCGTCAAATCAGAAGTTTTCTATCACAATCAGTTTAGCCCAGAGTTTGGTAACTTGTCTTAGGGCATCTTGATTGATTAGTTACACATGAGATAGTAGGTTATGGAATTTTAATGTTGGAAAGAACCTTAGCTCTTGTCTACCCAAGTCCTACCCTCCTGGTTTACAGGTGAGAAAGACCAGGCTCAGTGAGTATAGATGTCTCATTTGAAAGCATTCAATAAGTTGAGGGTAGGATAAGAACCCAATACTCTTTTCCCAGTACCATGCCAATTAAATGATTTAATCTAGCAGTTAGAACTGCTATAGGTAAATAGTAACATTCCCTAAAGCACAACCACAAAGCTATGGCCTCCTTTGCAGACACAGAAAAAAATTCAAGATTAGAAGATTCTGATGGGAATCAAAGATTTTGGCAGGCAAGTCTTCTAACTGGCAGAAAAATTATAAAAGCTTTTGATTTCCTGCACATGTTGCATTGATTTTTTTTAAAAATCGGAAGATATTATAAAATCCAGGGGATAGAAAATACAGAAGCAAAAGTGAATTAAGTGCCAAGCTAATGTTTGCAAAACATTTGTAATGCTCTCTAAATGGTCCATAAATCAATTCCAAAAAAAGGCTTTTTGCTAAATTTTCAAATAAAATTGTGTGTATTTATGGTGTGCAACATGAAGTTTTGAAATACTATATATTGTGGATTGGATCTGTTTTGAGTGATTTATCATTATTTGTGGTAAGAGCATTTAAAATCTACTTTCAGCAATTTTTGAAATAATGCATTGATTTTAATTTTAGTCACCTTGTTTTACAATAGATCTCTTGGACTTATTCCTCCTACCTCAATGAAATTTTGTATCCTTTGATCTACATCTTCCCAGTCCTCAAACATCCAATTTTTGTAACCACTATTCTATTCTCCACTTCTATTAGTTTGATGCTATTAGATCTCACATATAAGTTAGATCATGATATCTTTCTGTTTCTGGTTTACTTCACTTAGCATAATGAAGCCAGGTTCATTCATGAAAAATGACAGGAACTCCTTTTTAAAGGCTGAATAGTATGCCATTGCGCATGTACGCTGTATTTTTTCTTCCATTCATCAGTTGATGGATACTTAGGTTGATTCCATATCTTGGCAATTGTGAATAGTGCTGCAATGAACATGGGTGTGTAGATATGTCTTTAACACATGATTTCATTTTCTTGGATATTCAATAGTGGGACTGCTTGATTATATTGTCGTTCTATTTTTAACTCTTTGAAGAACCTCTGTACTGTTTTCCACAATGGCCATACTAACTTATGTTCCCAGCAACAGTATACCAGTTTTCCCTTTTATCCATATCCTCAATATTTGTTATCCTTCATTCTTTTTTATTTCTCTACAACAAAAAGAACACACAAAATTTATTACATGCCTAAGGTGTGGGACTATTAGATTTCTCTTTCATCTTTTTGATAATAGCCAACCTAACAACTGTAAGGTGAGATTTCATTATTTTAATTTGAATTTTCTTGATGATTAGTGATGTTGAACATTTTTTCATATACCTTTTGGCTATTTGTGTGTGTGTGTGTGTGTGTGTGTGTGTGTGTGTGTTGCTGGAAATTGAACTCAGGGTGCTTTACTACTGAGCTACATTCCCAGCCCTTTTATTTATTTTTAATTTGGAGATAGGTCTTTCAAAGTTACCCAGGCTGGTCTTGAACTTGCAATCCTCATGCCTCAGCCTCCCAAGTAGTTGGAATTATAGGCATGCACTACTGAGCCTGACTGTATGTCTTCTTTTGAAAAATATCTATTCAGATATTATGTCCATTAAAAAATGAGTTATATGTTTTCTTGCTATTGTCTGAATGTCTTATATATGTTGGATATTAACCACTTATCAGATGTTTGTTTTACAAATATATTCTCACTTTCTGTAGGTTGTCTCTTCACTCTGTTGATTGTTTCCTTTGCTGTGCAGAAGCTTTTTTGTTTAATATAATTCCATTTCTCTATTTTTGTTTTTATTGCCTGTGCTTTTGGGGACATATCCAAATAATCATTGCCTCGACAGATGTTATAGAGTTGTCCCCTATGTTTTCATGTAGTAGTCCTACCGTTTCAGGCCTTATATTTGAGTATTTTTTGGGGGGATGCAGGGGATTGGACTCAGGACACTCGATCACTGAGCCACATCCCCAGCCCTATTTGTATTTTATTTAGAGACAGGGTTTCACTGAGTTGCTTAGTGCCTCGCCTTTGCTGAGGCTGGCTTTGAACTTGTGATCCTCTTGCCTCAGCCTCCTGAGCCACTGGGATTATAGGCATGTGACACCACACCTGGTTCCTAATCCATTTTGAGTTGATTTTTGTATGTGAAATGAGATTATTCTGCATGTAGATATCCAGTTTTCCCATTACTGTTTATCAAAGAGACTGTCCTTTTACTCATTGTTTTCTTAATACCTGTCTTGAAAATCGTTTTGCCATAAATGTGCAGGTTCATTTGAAGGCTCTCAGTGCAATTCCATTGGTCTATGTGTCTGTTATTATGCCAGTACCATGTTGTTTTCATTACTATGCTTTGTAGTATATTTCAAAGTTAGCTAGTCTGCTTTTTATTACTATAACAAAATACCTGACAAAAATCCATTTAAAAAGAGAAAAGTTTTGTTTTGGCTCACAAGTTTGGAGGTTTTAGTCCATGGTCAATGGGCCTATTGCTTTGGACCTGTGATGAGAAAATACATCATGGTGGGACTGAGTGGTGGAGGAAACTGAAGTGAAAAGAGAGACGAGGGCTCGGGTCCAAATATCCCCTTGAAGGGCATACCTTCCTGTGACCAGAAGACATCCAACCAGGTTTCACCTCTTGAAGGTTCCATCACCTCCTAATGACATCACTGACTGGGAACCAAGCCTTTAACACCTGGGCTTTTGTGGTCTCTTATCCAAATCATAGCAGGTAGTGTGAGGTTTCTAGCTTTGTTCTTTTTATTCGAGATTACAATTCCACTTCTTGATTTATGATCAGTAGTGGTGGAGTTCTAAAACCAGCACCAATGAATGCTGTGCAACACAGTGCGCTGGCAGCAGTTATTTTGCTGAGCTGAAGTGGTTTGACCTCAAAGATGGGCAGCAACAAAATGCCATTAGGACATCCTAAAGAAGCTCACTGTGGCTTCTCTAATTGGTTTACGAAATAACTTCAACTGTGGCCTCCAAGCAGCCTGCCAGGAGACAGCAGCCCCCTGACATTGGGGAGGTTGGCAGGAGTGGGCAGCAAGCAATGCTGTGCTTCATTTTCAGCAGCAGTGGTAGGCAGCGTGCAAGAGAAAGCTAAGCTCCAGTGACTCATGATAATGGTGGCGCTGGCCTGGAAGGCATTTTCAGAAGAAAAGATTTCTTCTGGCAGAGTTGTGGCCAAGTCATGTCACTGAGTATAAACATGTCACCCACTCCCTATTATCTTCATCAAGAAGATTAGGCCCTTCCACGTGCAGTTCAAAACTGGGCTCTCCCTTTGCTGCTCTCTCTCACCACACAGTCTCTCGTTCCATTCCAGAGAGGTTACTCACTGCTCTTCAATCGCTTCTTCACATCTTGGCCCTCCTGCCATTCCCTCTGTCTCTAAATGATTTTCTTCCACCAAGTAAAGTTTGCCCTTCTTGGGGAAGTCTTCTCATACTGTGCTGTTTCATAACTTAACAAAAGCCTCGTACTGTGCTAAGTGCTTTATAAATATTTACTCAGCTAATCCTTCCAACAGCTTTTGGAGGTGGGTATTATTACTGCCAAAAAGAGACTCAGACAGAACATCTAGAAAAGGAAACACAAAATTGACTTGCAAAGAATGTGGGAGAGTCAGACTTCAGAAGATCCTGTTTGCCAAATACATAGAGAAGTATTTAAAGGGCCCAAACCTACAAATTGCCAAGGTTATAGAAATGACATATCTTTTTTATGGTGGAAAAGCAACAACTTTCTCACATGATTATCGTATTCACAAAAAGTTATGACATGTTCAGATACCAACATAACAACCACAAAAAGAGATAAGATTTTTTTTTTTTACCAAGAGGAAAATCTCATGTATTGAAATGAGATTTCTCTTTGAACAGTAGCTTTTAAACTTTTTAAAAAATCATTCAAAATGACAAATATATTTTATATTATTACCTGATACAGTTTAAACAAAACATTAGATTGTGTATTGCATATTGTAATGATTGCATATTGTATTGATATGTAATGCATACATATGCATTGTGTATCTGAAATAAAAGTTTCATGGAATAAAACTTACCCTTACAATATTCAATGCACTCTGAAATGTTCTGCTTTATTTAATTTTTTGAAATACCATTTGAGAACATTATATTAATTTTATGTTCCACACTTCAAGAACCACTGTTTTAAGGTTGTACTTATTTTGCCTTTGTGAGTAGCAAGGCTCCTCAAGTTGGTTTTAAAGGCATTTAATTTGGTCCTCTTCTCTTTTCTGGGATCTGTCTCTCTAAAGGTAAATAAGAAGAGGATATTATTTAAGATGGAAGAATGGGGAAAAATCAGTTTATGATTAGCTTGGTTAATTTACCTGGTGCATTAATTAATGCAGTAGAGAAACACTCACTATCTTCCAATTCCCTACCTATCTGACTTTTTCTGTTCTTCCTTTCTTTATTCTTTTCTTATTTCCCCCAAAGACCGATTTTTAATTTTTTTTTTTACATAAATGGAGTATACTTTCTCATTCTTCTGGTTGTACATGATGTAGCATCACACTGGTGGTGTAGTCATATATGTACATAGGGTAAAGATTTTTTTTTAAAGGGAGTTTATGAGAAGTATCGAGGACTTTATTATTCATGGAAAGAGAATTAATCAGGGTGACAGTTATTTTAGATTTATCTAGGAATCACAAGGTTCTGATTTCTCTGATTATGGAATGTAAAATGCTTAATCATATGGAAACAAGGCAAAGTGTCAATTTGGCGTCAACATTATCTCCTCCCATCCCCTTTGCTCCTTACAGATCAGGACACTGAGGCAGAGAGAAGTAAAGCAACTTGCTTGAGGTAAGAGGGCTGGTGAAGGTCAAATTGGGATTTACATGCAGGCAACTGAGCTCCACCAAGTAACTATGCCTCTCTATTCTCCAGACCACCTTCTTTCTCAGCAAGTTAGCAGCTGGTAATGCTTTTCCTGTTTATCATTTAGTAATAGATAGTTCCATACTTTTTTAAAAAAAGTATTTTTTAGATGTTGATAAACCTTCATTTTATTCATTTATTTATTTGTGTTGCTGAAAATGGAACCCAATGCCTCACACATGCTAAGCAAGTGCTCTACCACTGAGCCCCAGCCCCAGCCCCAGCCCCAGCCCCAGCCCCATAACTCCATACCCTTATTTCATTTTACATATAACATTATCTTATTTTCCCACTGGTATGGAGGTTCCTGAACTGCTGGGACTTTGAAATATTGGCATTTGGTATGGCATTACACAATTATTCCTCTATAAATATTAATGGAATGGATAATTGACCTTTGGGCCATTTCCCCCAGTCCATTTCCAACTGTATAGGTTGGTGGAGGACACAGGGATACTCAGGGTTAGTGAAATTATCTGCAACATTATCTTTGAACAAAACCCAAATGTTGATAATTGAAATTGAACTTTCTATTAGACTCCAGAAAGACTTGCTATAGGCTTAGAAATGCTAAAACCTAAGCTATTTTTCTTCTCATTTACATGTAAACACTTCCTATGCCTTCTGGAATGTCGTTGAAGGTTGAAATTTGGGGTGGCAGTGAAGGGCTGATGTCACGCAAGGACCTGGTTTATAGTCTGTCCCCATGGCAGTGACCAAGGGAAAATGGTTTAATCATCCTAAATTTTCATTGCCTCCATAACAAGCTTAAAAATCTATCACTATAATGTTCTCCCCAAAGAGTCGAAGTGACAAATGTCAGAAATAAAAGTTTTTCAAGGGAAAGTAATTTACAATAATAAAGTTTTTCTAAAAAGCCTTTAATAC
Organism: Sciurus vulgaris; assembly: GCF_902686455.1. Classification (NCBI taxonomy): domain Eukaryota; kingdom Metazoa; phylum Chordata; class Mammalia; order Rodentia; family Sciuridae; genus Sciurus; species Sciurus vulgaris. The sequence continues at coordinate 61,030,472 of NC_136473.1, forward strand.
GTTTAACCAGATAGAAAAGAATCATCTTTCTAGTGAAAAATAATGTGCTTTTATCATTATCTAGTGCCAATTATTGGTCAGGAGTATACCAATGATGGGTATTACATGGTCACATTTTAAACTCTTGCAATAAATGGATTTGTCATAAAGTTTGACACACCTTTGTATCACAGCAGTATCTTTGACAGTATCACTTTATAGCTTGAAAAAATAGTAATTCAACTTCCTCTGAGAATTTACATAGGCACAGTATTCTTTGCAAAACTGTCATTTCAGTATGCATATATATATTAAAATATATATATACATACAAATTTTTTTATACCAGGGATTGAACTTAAGGGTGCTTAACTCTGACTGAGTCACATCCCCAGCCCGTTTTTTTACATTTTATTTAGAGATAGGGTCTTACTAAGTTGCTTAGGGCCTTGCTAAGTTACTGAGGCTGGCATCTAACTGGCAATCCTCCTGCCTTGGCCTTCTGAGCCACTGGATTATGGGCGTGTGCCACCATGCCAGGCTTCAATACACATATTTTGAATATCATTCATTTGATTCAGAGGACTTTTGAATGTTATTTTTGCAGACTAGCACATTAATATTGTACTCCTTTGCTACTTGGATAACCTTTTTCTTCAGTCAGTAGACACCCCTTTTTATAAAGGTGAAGAAAACCACTTAGATTGTTCAACTTCTGTCTGAAGGTGTTACAGTAGCTTGCAACCTGAAATCCTTCTTGAAAAAAGGAAGTTCTAAACACATAAGCTAACAATTAAATAAATTAATTGTAAAGGATGAACTCTTCAAGAAAATCACAGCCACATGTATGTTAACATCTTATATTTGAGTAAGCCAAAAACCATCTTTTTATAAGCCTATGAGTTTGTTCTAAGCTTAGGCAGTCATTGAAATTGTTATATCTCCCCGCTTACCATCAACTTGGGCTCTTTTTTCTTTTCTTTTCAGGAATCCATTTCATGTCCCCTTAACAAGATCAGGAATTTCCCCAAATGTTGCAGAATTAGAATCCCTGAGGTTTGGTTTTTAGCTGCCCTTCATCTCAGCTTGTTGAGTTTCTGTTCTGTGCTGAATTTTATCACTGGCTATCTGAATATGACTGAAATCACTCATTAGGTAAAGATGAGATGCTTGAAACCACATGATACACAGAGGTGAGCTGCCCAGAGCCAAGTTCCACGGAGTTTGTGTCACCCAACAGAGTTCCCTGGCCATTTGGACACTCTATTCTGCACCCATCTCCTAGTCCTCCATTTCTAAAATGACCACATTCTGAAGAATTACAAGATGAAGTAGGCAGACTTCCAGCAGATTTGGCTTACTGAGGATGGGGGATAGCTCGGCATTGTTGTTTCACTAGTGCCTTATACAGTGCCTGTCCATGGAAGAAGCCGCATAAGTATTTGTTGAATGAATGAATAAATAAATAATGTTAAGTGACCGTAATGAAAAATTAAATGTAATTGGTTTATTTCCATTCACTGTCTATTTCAATCTCCCTCTTCCTATTGTTCTGTCTTTATCTTTCCTATGACCTTGGTTAGAAGCAGGAAGAGGGGTTCAGTTTGAAGACACTCACTTCTGTACCCAGAGCAAAGTGTTGTCAAGACATGGAAGAATAAGAGGTTCAGGAAGAATTGTTGTGTAGGGAGGCTTTGTCTGTGTGACAGGAACTTGACTCCCATGAGGCAAGCCTGGTACGACCTGACCATGGTCTTAGCATTTATTATTCCCTTAGGAGCACTCCAGGAGAGTCAACCACTCACCAGTCCTGCAGCATCTTCTGGACAAGGACAACTCACTTCCCTGGTGAGACCTAGTCTTGGTATCAATAGTTATGTGCTCTTCCCACCTCTTCTATCTCCAAATTACCAAGGAGTATCTGTTGTTGTGGCTTGATGTACATTAACACACTTGGAACCGTGCCATAAGAGTTACATAAGCATTTTTTTATTATTGTGATTTTCTTCCGACTAATTAGCTGTAGCAATCCCACACTTTTACTAAATTTTCCCCAGCAAAGAGAACAGACGTGGTATCATGCAGTCAGGGTATATGTGGATCTATTCAACAAATAATTGTTGAACATTTATAGGATCAGCTGCCACTTACTGGGCACTGGGTACATAAGGTGAGTGAGGTGGGTATTGTTCCAAAATCACTGACGTCCTTTCCATCTTCTGTTAAGAGACCCAGACCTGGTCAATGAGACTGCCCAATCCATCTGTTTTTCCACAATAACTCAGGGCTGCCCCAAGTTCCTTGTTCCTTTGTTCAGGGACTGCCATCCAGCAAAGTGGATCCGTCTTTCCCAGGACTCTTCTTTAAGACCAAATAGGGAAGACTACCTTGCTATTTTGAATCCCAAAGTTGGAAGGCTGAGTATTGATGGTTCCTGCCATGTGGAGGAAGTCTGTGTGTCATAGGGGTGAGTAAGACCAACTCACAGAGAAAATCAGACCTGGTAGGGAAAAGGAGAGAGCTGATGGTCCTGGCCACAAGTGGGACTGTCTCCACCTGGGCATGTAAGAGCCAATCAGTTCCCACCTGCGTTAGCTAGTGTGAGTGAAGAGCTAACATTGTGACCAGTGGAATAGTGGCTTATAGAGAGATTAAGACTGGTAGTGTCTCAGCTTTCTCAGAGCTTACTGTCTAGTGGGGAGAGGTCTAGTGTGCTAAGTTGTATGATGAGGTGTTACAGAGTTCTCAGCAGGATAATCACTCTGGTTAGGAGGTCAGGGAATGTTTTGCAGACATATCTTGAAGAATATGTAGGAATTAGGCAAATGGAAAGGGCAAGGTTGGAAAGGTTCAGGGGAGGATGAGCACTGCAAAATAGAGGAAGAACACCATTTTCATATGTTGGGGTAGAGGAGGGAAAAGAAGCTGGAGAAATTATTTAAAAATGTGTAGTTCCTTGGTTTATGCTGAGGTCAAGGGAAAGCCATTAAGTCATTTTATCAGTGGATACTATGACCAGAAAGGACAATCTGGCTGCTGTGGAGAGTGGATTGGAAGGGAATAAAGACAGGGAGGCTGTTGAACTTACATAAGAGAGTGGTGTTGGTTGCTTTGATTGAGATGGCAGTTATGGAGTTGGAGAGAAGTGAATGAAGTCAGGAAATATCCAGAAGGTGAAATTCTCAGGGCTGGTGGTTTCCCCATGTTTTCTCCTTCCCACAAATCTAATTATACATTCAAGCTCTGGTCTCCATTCCTTGGCTTCATTTCTGGTCCCTTTCCCACTTGGCTTTGAAGCATTGGACTAGCTCTGTTCCCTCTTCATTCACCATCACAGGATTTTCTTAGCAGGGCGAGATAGCTTTTTTGGTTGCTTTCTTCATTCATTTGTTCATTCTTGTTTCAAATTAGTCTTTATTTTTATTCCCAGATATTGTGCATATAATTTAAAGAGTTAAATAATCTACAACTCTTGTTACAAAATACATTGCTGTATCTGGCACCCTATTTCTTTCCTCAGAGGCAACAATTTTCAAATCTTTAAATTCCTATTTTCAAATCTTTAAATCTTTTAAATTTGCTTTTTTGATATTTATCTTCCCTTATTTTCTTCTTTCTTTTTCTTTCCCCTTCCTTCCTTCCTTCCTTCCTTCCTTCCTTCCTTCCTTCCTTCCTTCTTTTTTCTTTCTGTGATATTAGGGATCAAACCCAGGGCCTCACACATGCTAAACATGAACTCTGTCACTGAGCTACATTCCTACTCCACTCTTCCTATTTTTAAATAATATACTCCTGTTATTTCTTGGCATTTCAGTTTCAGACATTATCAATTGACTTTCTACCATGAAAGATAAAGAGTGAATTTTCTCACACGTACCATTGCTCCATCCCATTCTGGTTGGGGCAAGATTCTACGTGTTCATTATAATAACTGTGGAGATACCATTTGCACATGAGCCATGTGGTTTACTATGACTATCTATCATTCAGTGCACAACTTGTAATTTTCTCTGAGGTTAATAATTGTGTTTTCTTCCCCCTTTAGTCTTCTCTATGGTCTAATTAATTCAACCACAAACTCTCCAAAGTTGTCTAAATCTCCTTTGAACACTTTCAAACTCATCAGCGTGAACCTTCTCCTCTTCATTTCTTTGGAGACTCTCTCCCTGAGCTTTCTGACTTGTTCGGGCCGACTTGGCTGCTCTCTGCCTGCTGCTCAGCTGTCTTCCCAAAACATCTCCTCAGTGTTATTCTAGGGAAATCCTTTGCATATCTCTTGCCTAGGGATTCCCCCTTCTTGTGTCTTCTTTTCCCTTTATTGCTTCTCTTGTTTTGGTGATATATATGTCCTTCAGGAACTATGCATAGGGGTTAAGTTCTTTAGACAATTCTTGTCTCAAATGTCTCCTTTTCTGACTGTGTACTTAATTGATATACATTGTAGATTTGGGGGCTGGAAATAACTTTCCCTGTGAATTTTGAAAGCAATGATTCATTTTTTTTCTGGTTTCTAGGCATCCTGACTCCTGATGCTTTATATATGGCCTGTTTTTAGAACTCTTTTATAATCTTTCCTTTGTCTCCAATATTCTCCCCCCGCCCCCAGTGCTAGGAATTCAACCCAGACCCACACATGTGTTTCACAAGTGTTCCACTGCTGAACTATTCTTAAATGTCATGTACATATGTATTTCTGTGGTTCTATTTTCAAATATTGTGCTGGACTTAAATAGGTCCTTTCCATCAGAAAACAAGTCTTTCGGTTCTGGGGAATTTTCTTGAATTATTTCTTTGATAATTTCCTCCCCTCCATTTTTTCCCTATTATTTCTTCATAGAACTCTTCATATTCAGGCATTAGACATTCTCCTATTTCCCATTTTTTGATCTTTTTTTTTTTGCTTTCTGGGAAATTTCTTCAATAGTTATCTTCTAAATCTTATTGAGACTTTCATTTCTACTAATGGTCTCTATAGTATTCTTATTTCATGAATGCAGCATCTTCTTATCTTTCTGAAAGTATTAATTATGGTTCTGTGGGTGTCTTTCTTGTTTCTTTCTTCTCTTTGTTCCTTGAGATCTGTTTTCCATGCTGGAGATTTTTCTCCCTGCCTGGGGAATCTTAGCTGTCTACTTGTTTTTGAGGGACACACCCTGTAGCTTGTTTGGAACTCTGCATAGTGACCGGGGCTTGTGGTCTTCCCTGATGTTGAGGAGCCCTTAAAGACTGAATTCTTAGGTCTTTCTTCTTGAACTGCTTGAATTCTCTAGAAAATGATCCTCTAATACTTTGTAGAAAAGAAACTGAGCTGAATATATTCTCTTTAACCCCCAGAAAACAGTATCCCAAGCATCAACAGAACCTTATTGTCCAGAAAAATATACCTCCTACTAAAGAGGCAGGGAAATGGCTGTGGGGATTTAATAGGTCCTCCTTCTCCTTTTCCTCCTCTTCCTCCTCCTCCTTATTCTCTGTAGTGCTGGATATGGAACCAAGGCCTCATACATGCTGGTCAAGTGCTGTACCACTTAGTTGCATGCCCAACAACTCCCTGTTTTTTAAAGAATAAAAATGTTATTCTGAGTCAGGGTCTTGCCACGGCTGGCCTCCCAATTTATGAACTGCTTGTTTAGCCTCCTGGGTAGCTGGAATTACAGCCAGGGACCAGAGCGTCTGGCATCAATCAGCTCTTTTAAATTCCAGAATTTTGTTGCTGTCATGGACCTTGTGTTCCCTTTGCTTTGTGAATTTGTGCCTTTTTAAAAAAATTCACTGTTATGTCAATTTATGGGGCAGGGCGGTGAGGAGGAAGCAAAAACAATGCAGGGTTCAATCTGACCTTTTAGTCCCATGGTGAGTCTTCCTATTTAACTCTTTGTTTCCCTGGGCCCATTTCTTATTCCTTTTTGCCTTGGGTTTTTCTTAAAAGATTTTCCGACACTAACAAGATGAAATCCAACAGAGGTAAACCATAAGGTTTTATACATGGGGAAAGCCTCTCCGCCCGCCCCCCCCCCCCCCAAATAGTAGAGGTATTGCCTAATGCCCACACATGGGAAAATAATACAATATTAATGTAGTTAATCGATGTGGTATGACTGTCTTTCTAATGTGCTAACTCTTATTTAGTATACTAGTTTACGTACTGTAAGTATAGAAATATAATAGAAATATAATGCTCAGAGCAGGGGAAAGAGGTATATTCTCTGTCTCATTGGTATTTGTCTGTGGATGCCCTGAGGTTCCCTGTCCCATACTTTAACAAGGATGATGTTGATAGAAACAGTCAAAAGTGAATGGGTGGAAATGGGACTTAACGCCTCAGCATATGAGGAGCTTTGTTTGAGACTGAGAATATAAGAGGGAACTGTAAAGAGCCATCATGTGGGTGAAGGTTGAAATTTGGATGATGTTGTCTGGGAGGCTAGCATTTGGATTACTGGTAGACAGAAGAGAGAGGAGAGTGGCCATTCAAGATAAAGAAGACTTTTCTCCTGCTAAGAACTCTTTGGAATGGGCGTGGGCTGGTGTTCAGGAAGCTGCTCTCTCTTTCTCTCTCTGTCCCTGAAGGATTAGTGGTTGAAATAAGTAATTTCTTTATAAAGATTAGTGTATTAGAGTTATACATAATATTGGAGTTCATTCTGATATAATCATGTGAACATGGAATGTCATTTGCTCCAATTGAGTTCTCAGTCCTTCCTGTTTCCTTCCCCTCATCCCCTTCCTCTACTTCACTGATCTTCCTTCTATTTGTTTATAGTTTTTAAAGTTATTGCTTTATAGATATACATAAAAGTGAAATTCATTGTGGTTTATTTGTATATTTCACGTAGGAGAGTTTGGTCAGTTTAATTTCACCGTTCCTCCATTTTCCCATTCCTCTTTGCTCCTCCTCAATCCCTTCCTCTACTCCACTATTCTTTCTTCTATTTTCATGCCCCCCACCCTGTTTTTCCTTATTTTTTTTAGCTTCTGTGTGTGAGAAAAAAATTTGACCCTTGAGTCTGGCTTATTTCACTTAGCATGATTTTTTCCAGTTCCATTCATTTCCCAGCAAATGCCATAATTTCATTTTTTTTAATGGCTGAGTAAATCTCCATTGTATATACATACCATATTTTCTTGATCCATTCATCTATTGAAGGGCATCTTGGCTGGTTCAATAATTTGTTTGTTGTGAGTTGCACTGCTATAAAGACTGATTTGGCTGTATTTCCATAGTATGCTGATTTTATTTTATTTTATTTATTTTTTTTGATAAATACCAAGAAGTGGGGTATTGAGTCATATGGTGTTTCCATTCCAAGTTTTTTGAGGAATCTCCATACTGCTTTTCAGAGTGACTGTACTAATTTTCAGTTCCACCAACAATGTATATCTTTTCTCCCACATCCTCACCAGCATTTATTATTATTTATATTCTTGATAATTGCCATTCTGACTGGAGTGAGATGAAACCTTAATGTAACATTGTTTTGATTTGCATTTCCTTTGTTGCTAGAGATGTTGAACATTTTTTTTCATGTATATGTTGGCCATTTGTATTTCTTTTTTTGAAAAACGTCTGTTTAGTTCCTTTGCCCTTGCCCATTTATTAGTTGGTTTGGTGTTTTTGGTTTTACATTTTTTGAGTTCTTTATATAGTCTGGATATTAATCCGCTATCTGAGGAGCATAAAGCAAAGATATCCCATTCTGTTGGCTCTCTCTTTACACTCTTGTTTCCTTTGCTGTGCAGTAGCTTACTGATTGTTGGTTTTATTTCTTGCACTTTAGGGGTCTCATTAAGGAAGCTGGTTTAGCCTATGTTTTCTTCTGGCAAGTATAAAATTTCTGGTTATTTTCCATGTCTTTGATCCACTTTGATGGCTTTTGTGCAGGGTGAGAGATAGGGATCTAAGTTCATTCTTTTACATATGGATATCCAGTTTCCCCAGCACCATTTGTTAAAGATGCTATCATTTCCTCTCATGTATGCTTTTGACATCTTTGTCAAGAATCAGATGACTGTATCTATGTGGATTTGTCTCTGTGTCTTCTAGTCTATTTCATTGGTCTTCATGTATGCTCTAGTGCCAATACCATGATGTTTTTTGTTATATCTCTGTAGTAGCATTTCAGATCAGATATTGTGATGCCTCCTGAATAACTCTTCTTATTCAGGTCTGCTTTGGCCATTGTGGCTGTATTATTCTTTCAAATGAATTTTATAACTGCTTTTTCTAGTTCTGTGGAGAATGCCATTGATATTTTAATGAGGATTGCATTGAATGTGTATAGCATTTGATAGTATGATCATTTTGATAATATTAATTCTGCCTATCCAAGAACATGGGAGGTTATTTCATCTTCTAAGGCCTTCTTCAATTTCTTTCTTCAGCATTCTATAATTTTCATTATAGATGTCTTTCACATCCTTGGTTAGATTTATTCCCAAGTATTTCATTTTATTTTTTGAGATTATTATGAATGGAATAGTTTCCCTGAAAGCAATTGATTTATGTAGTTGATCTTGTATACAGCAGCTTTGTTAAGTTTGCTTATTAGTTCTAGAAGTCTGGTGGCATTTTTAGGTTCTTCTAATAGAATCTATAGGCTCATGTCATCAGCAAACAGATACTTTGACTTCTTTTCCTATTGGAATCCCTTTAATTTCCTGTTCTTTCCTGATTGCTCTGGCTAGAGTTTCAAGGCCTATGTTAAATATGAGTTGTGGGAGTGGATGTTTTTGTCCTGTTCCTGATTTTAGAGAAAACATTTCCAGATTTTCTCCATTCAGTATGATATTGGCCTTGGGTGTGTAATATACAGTCTTTACAATGTTGAGGTAAGTTCCTTTTAACCCTAGTTTCTCTGGTGTTTTAAACATGAATGGGTGCTGAACTTTGTCAAATGCCTTTTCTGCATCTATTGAGATAATCATGTGATTCTTGTCCTTAACTCTATTTATGTGGTGAATTACCCTTATAGATTTGTGTATGTCGAGCCAAACTTGCTTCTCTGGATGAAACCTGCTTGATTATAGTGTACTACTTTCTTAATGTGTTTTTGAATATGATTTGCCAATATTATATTAAAGATTTTTGTACCTATGTTCATCAGGAATATGAACTGAAATTTTCATTGTTCGATAGTGGTCTATTTAAGTTTTCTATATTCTCATGTTTCAATGTAGGTAGGTCATACGCTTCTAGAAATTCGTCAGCATCTTCAAGATTTTTTAGTTTATTGGAGTATATATTTTCAAAATAGTTTCTAATGATCTTCTATATTTCAGAAGTATCTGAGGTAATGTCTCCTTTTTGTGTCTGATTTTGCTGATTTGAGTCTTCTTTCTTTTCATTATTTTGGCTAGGGTTTATCAATCTTGCTTACCTTTTCAAAGAACAACTCTTTGTTTCATCAATCCTTTGTATATTTTTAATGCTCTATTCCATTCATTTTGGCTCTGATATTAATTATTTTCTGACTTCTGATTTTGGAATTAGTCTGTTTTTCTTTTTCTAGGAATTTGAAGTACAACATTAGATTATTTATTTGGCAGCTTTCTATTTTTGTAATGTAGGAATTCAGTGCTATAAACTTTCCTCTTAGAACTGCCACTGCCTTCATACTGTCACAGGGATTTTGATGTGTCATATCTCTATTCTCATTTGTTTCTAAGAATTTTTAAAAATTTCTCCCATGATTTCTTCTGTGATCCATTTCTCGTTCAGAAGTATGTTATTTAATCTCCAGGTATTAAAATGGTTTCTGATTTTTATCTTGCCATTGATTTCTAAGATCTATTCTATTATGATCTGATGTGATGCAAGGAATTACCTCTATTTTTTATACTTGCTGATATTTGTTTCTTGCCCTAAAATATGATCAATTTTAAAGAAATTGTGTGTGTCAGTGAGAAGAAATTGAATTCAGCTATCGATGGATGAAATATTCTATAGATGTCTATTAGATTCATTTTATTAATAGTATTTTTTAGTTTTGAAGAGTTTTTACTTAGTTTATGTCTGGATAACCTACCTAATCACCCAGTATTATTGGGGCGTATCTGAATTTTTATAAATATTTCCAATGATTACATCTTGTTGTTGAGTGAATCCCTTAACCAGTATGCACTAATCTTCATTTTTTCAGATTAATTTTGTCTTGAAGTCTAATTTGTCTGATTTTACAGTATCTACCCCACTTGCTTTTGGTCTTCATTTTCATGGTATGTCTTTTCCCATCCTTTCACCTCTAGTCTTTTCCTGTAAACAACATATGGGTGGGTCTTGTTTTTTAATCCAATCTGCCAATCTGTGTCTTTTGATTAGAGAGTTTAGTCCATTTACATTTACTATTATTATAGATTTTAATTTCCTGCCAGTTTATTTCTAATATTTAATTGAGACTCGGTTCTTCTTTGACTGTTCTTCTAGTGCAGTTCATCCATATGCTGGTTTATATTTTTATTTTTTATTTCTTCTGCATGAAATATTTCTTTGAGTATATTCTGTAGTGTAGGCTTAGAGGTTATAAATTCTTTTAATTTCTGCTTATCATGGAAAGTTTTTTCATATTCAGTTCTGAAGGATAGTTTTGCTGGATATAGCAATCTGAATTGGTACACATTTTCTTTCACAGCTTGGTAGATATTATTTCAAGTCCTCTTGGCTCTTAGGTTTTGGGTTGAGAAATCAGGTGAAATCCAAATTAGCTTAATTTTAATGTGACCTGCCATTTTTCTTTTGCAATTTTAAAAATCTATCTTTATTCTGTATTTTAGGGATTTTAGTTATAATGTGTCTTGAACAGTATCTTTTTTTATCTTGCTTATTTTGGGGTTTTATATGCATCTTGTATTTGGATTTTCATCTCATTCTTAAGATTTGGGAAATTTCAAAACACCAAAGGCTGTATGTTTTCTCTAATACACAGATGCTAATACATAATAAGTTGGGGGATGGATGAAAGAAGAATAGATGTTCATTGGATTAGACAAAGGGGAATAAAGGGAAGGGAGGGGAGATGGCAACAGGAAAGACAGCAGAATGAATCAGACATAACTTTCCTACATTCATATATGAATACAAGACCAGTGCAACTCCACATCATGTTCAATCACAAGAATGGGATCCTAATTAGAATAAGTTATATGCCATGTGTGTATGATACATCAAAATACCTTCTACTCTAATGTATATTGAAAAAGAACAAATAAGGATTGGAGATTTACCTCAGTGGCAGAGCACTTGCCTAGCACATGCAAGGCTCTGAGTTAGGTCCTTGGCCCTGGGAGGGGAAAAAAAATAAGGGAACAAATAAAATAAAATAAAAAGATTTGGGAAATTTTCTGATATTATTTCTTTGAGAATGTGGTTCATTCCATTGTTTGTATTTGGGTGCCTTCATCCGTATCAATGATTCATAGATTTGATCTCTTAATGTTATCCCAGATTTCTTGAATATTCTGGTCTTGGTCTCTTAACATCTTTTCTTTATTGGCTTAATTTTCCAGATTATATACTTGGTGTTTGAAGCCTGAGAATCTGTCTACAAAGTGGTCTAATCTGTTGGTTTTCCATCGAATTTTTTGTAGGGTACCAGGGATTGAACTCAGGGGCACTCGGCCACCAAGCCACATCCCCTGCCCTATTTTGTATTTTATTTAGAGACAGAGTCTCACTGAGTTGCTTAGCACCTCACTTTTGCTGAGGCTGGCTTTGAACTCGTGATCCTCCTGCCTTCGCCTCCTGAGCCTCTGGGATTACAGATGTGTACCACCGGCTTCCATTGAATTTTTAACTTGATTCATTGAGTCTTTCATTCCAGGATTTCTGTTTGGTTCCTTTTTTCAGAATCTTTCTCTCTTCATTGAAATGATCTTTTTCTTCCTGCAGTTTCTAAGTTCATTCCTTACATTTTCTTTTAGCTCATTATACATTTTAGCTATGAATTTTCTAAATTCTTTCTCTACCATTTCATCCACTGTGGTGTCAATGGGATCAGTTGTTGAAGTGTTGTGGGTCATTTGGTGTGGTTAGTTCCCTTGCTTTTTCATATTGATTGTATGTCTACTCATCTGCTGGGTTGATTATTGCTTCTACTTTTATTCAAGCAACTCTTTAGTGAGCTTCTTTCTCTTAAGGGCCCCAGGTTGGGCAAACATCCAGGTATTGATGCTTTCACTCAATGTGTGTTCTCTACTGTTCTCAGTATCAGCACCACTTTGAGGGAAGATGTTAAACCCTATTTACCAGTCACTTCAGAGCAAAGTCACATAATCAACCTGAGGAAAACCAAAAACTTGTTGATAATGTTCTCCACTATTCCTCTGATCCAGGTATAAAATTGTAGGAATGCTCTCTCTGATTAGCTGTTTTTTCATAACTTCCTTTCTGGGCTGTGAAGGGTTCAGGGTTTGCTGCTTAGATCTATTCTACCATCTTCTTCCTTCCCAAATTAAGTAATTTCTAAGATCCTTTCCAATCCTCTGATTCTCTTTCAAGGTCAAAGAATTGTTTGGAGCTGAAAGGGCTACAAATGTGATTTAGAAACACCTTCATTTACTGGGTGTGGTGGCACATGCCTGTAATCCCAGTGGCTCAGGAAGGTGAGGCAGGAGGATTGCAGGTTTGAAGCCAGCTTCAGTAACTTAGTGAGGCTGTAAGCAAACTAGTGAGAACTTGTATCAAAATTAAAAATAAAAAAGGCTGGGGATGTGGCTCAGTGGTTAAGCACCCTTGGGTTCAATCCCTGATACCAAAACAAAACAAAACAAAACAAAACAAAAACACCTTTACTGTTTTTTACAAAGAATTTGAGAGCACATTCTCCAACCAAGCCTCCTAACCCTTCACTGAGCTGTCCTTCTTGTTCATACTAGCGTTTTATTGTCCAAACTACTTAATTATTTTAAATACATGTTTTAGTTAGTTTTTTGTCATTGTGACCAAAGTACTCAAGAAAAACTACTTAGAGAAGGAAAAGTTTATTTGGGGCTCACAGTTTTCAAGGTCTCAGTTCATAGATGACTGACTCCATATCTCTGCCTCCAAGGTGAGGCAGCATATCATGGGGGAAGGGCCGGGTGGAGGAATGCTTCTCAGTTCATGGCAGGGTCAAGAAGCAGAGAGAGAAAGAGAAAGGTAGGGACTGTAAGAAGAACAGCCCTTCCAGGGCATGCCGCCAATGACCCACCTCCACCAGCCACATCCCACCTACCAACATTTACCACTCAGTGAGTCCATTCAAACTAGGATAAACTAATTAGGCTCTCCTAGCTCTCATAATACAATGTTTTTACCTCTAAATATTTTTGCATTAACAGAAACTTTTGGAAGACACCTTATATCCAAATCAAATAATACCCTAAGGTATCTGAACATGTAGAATAAGAATTTCCCTCATGGAAATGTATGTGATTTTACATACCGTGCATTCGTGTTTGTAAAGGATGCAGATCTTCCTAGAACTTGTACAATTCTTGTGCCTCTTAGTGCTCAGGGCCTTCAGTGAACACTGATCTTCTTGTCCTCAGGGCACAAATAACACAGTTGACCCAACAACAGTGACTACATGTGACTGGATATTTTTGCCCTGTGAGTCAACATGTTTTTGAGGGTTATACTCAGTATTGTGACCTGGGCTTGAAAAATCTGTCACTTGCTAGAGTCCCCAAGCTAGTTATAACATATGAACCTCATATATATGAAATCTAAGGCCTTATAGCAAATCATATGTCCTCCATGTGAACATTTGTATGGTCGTTCACTCCGTGGGAGGTCCATCTTCATTAATCATGAACTATGGACTTGGTTCTCTCGGTCTAAGTATGTCTCCATTCTTCCCAGTTTGTACGGAGTGGTTTGGTCCAGGAGTCTGAACAATTTGAAGTAAGAATCGAGCAAAAGGCAAGGCTCTATGCATGCAGAGCAGGTGTAAAGGAGCATATGCTGTTGCTACAGGTAAAAAAAAAAAAAAGGCAAAACTAAATCCTTTAATTCTTTGAGTCCTAATCATGGACCTATCCTGCCAATAAATAAAAGTAGCATTAAAAAAAAAAAAAAAAAAAAAAAAGGACCAGAAACCCATTGGGGAAAGAAATAAGTTAAGAGGGAGACAAAATTTTCCAAATTCAGGCAGGCAGGGGAGTCAGGCCCTGGAGCCAGTACTCAAAATGCTGGGATGGGAAAACTCCATCTGGGACATATCAGAAATCTAGGACTACAAGGGCATAAACCCAAAAGTCACTTGTCACTATGATTTTCTACATAGAGAGGGGATCATATTCTTGATAGGGTCTGCTGACCTAATTAGAAAATAGCTCTGAATATACCATAATTCCTTCTAATTAACCGTGAAAGGAAAAAAATTGTATGGTGATCTCATAATACTTTGGTAAAAACATCAATTAGGGTTCGGCATGTAGCTCAGTGACAGTGTGCTTACGTGAGGCCCTGCATCTGATCCTTTGCACTGCAAAAATCCAAACAAACAAAACCCCAAACACCCATTAATTCATTCCCTTAAATTTTTATTGTGGTGAGCAATTACATTTTTGGAAGATAAATAAGGGACAGTTATGATTGTAAATGCCCATGTTGCAGTTTTAGGAACTGAGGAGGCAAAATTTGAAATAGCTTTTTCCTATCTGACTCTCAGAAATGAGCTACGATCTTCTCATATCAAGGTCCGACGTAATCTTCTCCTTTTTCTCTCTGTACAGATTAAAGTAGATCAGCACCAATCTTTTTTATTGGGCAAAGGTCAGGAGGTTACAGTGCAGAATAATAATCAGTAACATTTGCCTGTGGTGACTAACTATCCATTTCTTCCTAGGCAGAATGGGTGAACACAGATGAAATGCTCCATAAGCTGTGACCAGGCCACTGAGTCATCTAGTCTGAAATGACAGGCTACTATTAAAGTAAATCACATAGTGATGAAAGGAGACCAAAAGAGAAGAACTGACCTTCTTCATAAACCTTTTCATTTTCTTAGCTGAGCCTCAATTTATTTTTAGGAAGTATAATTATTCCTCTTGATCCAATCAAATAGGAATTTCTTTTCTTACTTTTTTTTTTTTTGTCAAGACTTGACTATAATAACCTTATCCTAGGAGATTTCCTGATTGTCTTTGAAATGAGAGAGGGGAAAAAGCATAAGACAAAAAAGAAGAAGGAGAAGGAGAAGGAGAAGCAGAAGGAGAGGAAGAAGGAAAGATTAAAGGAAAACCATGAAACCTTGGTTGGGAAAACTTCTGGAGGTTATTTAATTTAACTCTTCTGAGTAACGACCTCACGGGAAGCCTGAGCTGTTTCAGGAAACTGAATTTCTTTTCTTAAAGATTGTCCTGAAAGAACTTATAAGCAACCTCGGCACTTAAGAATTGGAAAGCACTTAAGAATTGGTTTTCATTTAAACTCATCCTGGTGTTTTTTGCTTCTATTAAATCCAGTGGTACTCTGCAAAGCAGTTTTGGTTTTACATATTCAATCATAATAACACATTCAATAGGGAAATGATAACATCTAATTTAATATGCCAGGTATCAGATTCAAAATTTCCTTAATAAGGATGGTATACTTTTTTGAAATGGATCTTGTTGTGCTGCCCAGGCTGATCCAGAATTCCTGAGTTCAAGAGATCCATCGTCCTGCCTAAGCCTCTTGTGTTGCTGGGATTATAGTTGTGTGCCTCTATGCCCAGCTGGGTACATACTTTGAAAACCAGTACCCTAGGGTATTTGTGCAACTGTGTGTCAATTAGTGATGTGGGAATGGAGCTACAGAGAGCTCTGATACACTATTAAAGATTATCTTGCTGTGGGAGAAGAGATGATGCTTCTTTTCTGGGTAGAGATTTATTCAGATAGTGTCGATAGGTAGAAAATGAATTCCAGTGGAGCCTTCAGTCTTTCATCTACTGTGCATGATCGGAATTTAAGATGTAAAGTTGGTGGTGATTTGTGAGGCTTGGCTAATGCTGTTACTTGAAATACATTTTTATATTTCTGGGATTTTTTCATGAGAAAGTTTCATCATTGAGCTTGAAAAAATTAGGTAATAAAATGTTAAGAAAATTACCCTCAGAAATGATCAAGTCATTTTCAGTTTCTCACTTTTAAGATGACATTAAAAAAAAAGGAGCAAGAACGTTGCTAAAAAGATCACAGGCACATGCAACTTATTTGCTGCACAGACTAAAACCAATGTGCGCCCAAGAACAAGGACATTAAGAAGTTTGTCCTGGGCTAGGGATATAGCTCAATGGTAGAAGGCATGCCTAATCCTGGGTTTGATCCCAAGTATATTTCCCCCCCCCCCCCCCCACACACACACAAGGAGGGAGAAGAAAGAGAAGAGAGAAAGTTTTTCTAAGAGGGAAAGTTTTACAAAGTGAAGCATAGTAAAGGTCACAGCTCTCAGAAACATTTCCAAAGTGAGTGTCTTAGAGGTCTATGTGCTTTCCAAGCTGTATGTGAAGCTGCATTACCTATGAATTGAATTGTGCCATTCACAGCAAGGTGATCAGGAGTCCATCTCATGAAGCCCTCAAGGACCCATCATGCCCATCCTAACTTAGATCTGTTGGTGCTGCCCCATGACCTCCACCAAAGTCCATGTGAGGAGTCTCTTCCTTAAGGATTGAAGCAAGACTATCCTCTGGGGGACAAATTGGGAATGACTGCATTGTATTGGAGTTGTCATATATCAACTTCCTGCATTGCAGAGTGATCAGCAGTTGGCTTAGGTTGCAACTTCCTTATGCTCTTCCATCTTTTACTTCAGGATCCTGCCAGAAAGGTGGCATGTGGGGTTTTCTGGACTGTGAGAACACGCTCATTGTTTACTTTCGTTAATTTGTTTCTTACCAAGATAATTAGATGTCCTTTAAAGTTAGGCTTCTGAAACAATTGCAATCTTTTCATATCTTGACCAATGAGCTTTTGCTTTGACCCATATAATGTATTTTATGAATGAAGAACTTAAAAAACAGATTTAATAAAAAAAAGTCTCTCTCCTTTGTGTCTTAGTTTATATTCTACAAAGTGCATTATTGGAGTTAAAAAAAATTACTCATGACTGTTATTGTCAAGAAAGTAATAATAAAAATAGCCACAGGCATTCCAGTCAGGATCTGAGATGTAGCTAGCATGCTTTATAAAGAAAACACAAAGGATGCTACCCTGTCATTTTGGTGATTGCTTAGCACATGCTCTTTGCCATTAGGCACTTTGGAATCAGTATGCCAGGCTTTGCTCCTCACCATTCAAGCCCCATGCCAAACTTGACTTTATATCTCATCCTTTGCCGCCAGCTTCTTTCCTAGGTTCATCAATATTGGTGTATATTAAAAAAAATTATTGACTTTCATTCATTCAGAATTCCCTTCATTTAGTAAAAGTGCCAAAGCCCTATTGCTAGAATACTTCTTGCAAACATTAAATGAAACTAAAAAAAAAAAATTGTCCCTTTAAAAAAGAAAAGATTTAAGGATGTATCACTCCTAACTAAGAAACATTTATAAGCTATGGATGAAGTTAAGCAACAGTTAACAGATATTAGCAGATATGAATGTCAATGGATTTGTTTCTTAATCAGATTCTAGCTACATTAGATTAGATGAGACTAAAAAAGAAAGCCTCAGAGAGCAAACAGGAACCTGGGAAAACACCCTTTCTCCTCCTGTGTCTAACTTGGGCATTGATTACCCAGGATTACCCAGGGAGGTGGGGGCCCTGGATCTGCCCTTTTTCTTCTCAGAATGTATCCCTTCCTTTCTTTTCCCAGCAGTGACACAGTGGGGAACTTGCCACAGAACTGTCCTTCAGGGGAAAAAAAAAAAAAAAGGCTCAGAATTCTTTTTTTTTTTTTTTTTTTTTCCTTTTCTTTTTGGTGCTGGGGATTGAACCCAGGGCCTTATGCATGTGAGGCAAGCACTCTACCAACTGCTATATCCCTAGCCCCCAAATTCATTGTTTTAACTTGGCTTCCCTTATTCAGCTCTGTTCTCCGGTTGTCTATTCATGTTTATATAAACTTCATGTCTGAATAAGAATTTTCTATGCTCTTTCTCACGTCACTGAACTTAGAAGAGCTCTCCTCTTGGATTCTTCAGTTTGGTTCTTGCTCCATCTTCCCTTGATTACATTGACAACTTTCTTCCTCATATTTGGCCTTTTCTGCAATACTACCATATAATAGGTGCTTTGTAGATATTTATTAAAATGCAAATAGAAATCAATTCAGAGAGCTGGGATAACATGAATTTATTACTGTGAACTATTGACAGTTCTAATTCAACTGATGGGAATAGACACAAGAAAGAAGCACAGTCCACAATCTGGTCCATTTGATTTTGCATGGTTTTTAGATTTGATTCCCATTGGTAACTAAATGTAATGCCAATAAAGGTTCACATATTTCTAAAAAATCAGAAAATGAGGTCTGGGGGTGTAGCTCAGTGATAGAGCTTGCGCCTAATATCTATAAGGCCCTGGGTTCAATCCCCAATGCTGAAAAAATAAAAACCAAAAAACTTTATTGGTAGTTTTAGAAAATCATGCAGCCTATCTAAAAACCAAGCTCAATCACTGACAATATTAAAAAAAAAGTTTTATTATCATTTCTCTTAAAACTGCAGAATAGGTTCCTTGTTGCTCCGTAACTCTGGTTTCAAGCAGAGGATATCTGTTTCTTGGTGAGGCAGTTTTTGCTGCTTATTGATCCCCTGCTGTTTACCCCATTTGTCTGCTGTGACCACCTGCAGTCTGCCAGCATATCCACGCCTTTTTTGAGTGCAGATTGCTCACTGTCAGGCGCCTATCATCTGCCATTTGCCTGCCTCTTGCCTGTCCGTCCCCTGCCTTACACCTATACATCACCCAATGCATGAGTTTGACCTCCTGATCGTCCGACAAGAGTCAGCAAACTGATCACCGACCGCCAGTGGAGCACCAGCTGCCTGCTGTTGCCTGGAAGTTCTCTATCACAGTACCTACTGGTTTGATTACACGTGGCTGCCGCCATTTTGAGACAACAACCAGGCCCCATAGGACCCCTGGCCACACTGACTAGCCCCGTCTCCAAGAGCCCTCAGCCCAACTGATCACTCCCTGCCTCTGGGTCCCTCACATCGACTGACTGCTCCCTGGCCGCCAGGACCCCCAGACCAACTGACTGTGCCCTATCACCAGGACTCCAGACGGACTGCACCCGGCCTCCGGGATCCTGCAACCACACCAAACACACCCGAACTCCAGAACCCCTGCCTGACCAACTGCACCCTGCCTCCAGGACCTCCAGCTGACCACGTCCACACCCTGAGCTGCAGCTCCCCATTTGCCAACAGATTGGGAAGCCAGAGCGGCCATCTTGGATAATCCTGGAAGCTGGAGCTCTGATCTTTAGGTGGGGCAAATCCCATCCTGAGATGCCTGCTGGAGACTTGAAGCTCAATGTCAGGTACTTCTCATGCATCAGGCTACTGAACACTGTGAGGTTTCATTACTATATGACTGTTACACTGTAGATTTTCTTCTCTCTCCTTATTGAAAAATTTTAAGTTTTTATTTCTTTACTTTTCTTGCTCTCTTTTCCTTTTGTTTACCTGTTCCCTCAGAGTCTCTTTCTCCCTTTTTTGCATGCTAACGTCCAATTTCTTTTGATTACACTCTCACTGTAAGGAAATCCCATGAAACCACGCCAGACACGGGAAATCACATAAGGGAATTTATTAAGCAGAGTGTCTCCCTGCAGGGTAAGAGAGAAAATGAGAGGAAAATAGAAAGGAAAAGAAAGGGCGAATGCTAAGAGAGTAGAAAACCAGAAGGATAGAGAAAAATGAGTAAGACAGACAGAGGAATGGAAAAGATGGCGGGGAAGCTACAGTAAAACAGTTGAATTCTGCTGGGCTAACAGGGGATCAATATAGGAGAAGCATACTTGCAAGCTGACTGATGAACCAATAGCTAGCTAGGATGTTCACAAATTGACAAGTGGTTGGGAGGTGGGGAAAATAGTTGTACCTGATGGGCGGGGAGCAGCTTTATACATTACACTCACCCATTCTATTATCTAGAACTTCTGTATATTCTTTTCTTGTCCCATTAACAGCCACATTCTACATCCCTCTGCATCCTCTTTGTCCTCCATTAGAAACTGCAGACCTTATTGCAAATCTGTTTGTTTTACTGAGGATAATATTTGAACTCATTCTGTTTATTATGACAATTTTGTTATTGTCCTCATAGGGGCTATTTGCTCCAGGGATTGCATAGTGTCTGAATTGGGCACTGCTAATATTGATCTCCCCTTAAAGAAAAGGTTTTGGAAACCTATAGGGCCAGTATAAGCCTATAGGGGGAAATCTGCAATACCCCATATCTGCACTTCTAGAGGGGAAGATACACGAACAACATGAAAAAACAAGGGAAGAAAATGATCCAAACAAATCTAGATTCTATAGTACTAGAATCCAATGACAGTATGGTAGAAGAAATGTCAGAAAAGGAATTCAGATTATACATGATTAAGATGAATCACGAAGCAAAGGATGAGATAAGAGAGCAAATGCAGGCAATGAATGATAATACCAATAAGCTGACAGAGCAACTGCAGGAAGCAAAAGATCATTTCAACAAAGAG
Source organism: Sciurus vulgaris (assembly GCF_902686455.1). NCBI lineage: Eukaryota > Metazoa > Chordata > Mammalia > Rodentia > Sciuridae > Sciurus > Sciurus vulgaris. The sequence continues at coordinate 61,051,086 of NC_136473.1, forward strand.
ACAGAGATTCTCAAAAACAAAAACAAAAACAAAACAAAACAAAAAAACCAAGCAGAAATCCTTGAAATGAAGGAAACAATAAACCAAATAAAAAACTCAATGGAAAGCATCACCAAAAGACTAGACCACTTGGAAGACAGAACCTCAGACAATGAAGTCAAAACATTTAATCTTGAAAATAAAGTTGCCCAAACAGAGAAGATGGTAAGAAATCATGAACAGAATCTCCAAGAACTATGGGATATCATGAAAAGACCAAATTTAAGAATTACTGGGATTGAGGAAGGCACAGAGATACAAACCAAAGGAATGAACAACCTATTCAATGAAATAATATCAGAAAATTTCCCAAACCGAAGAATGAAATGGAGAATCAAATACAGGAGGCTTAAAGAACACCAAATGCACAAAATCACAACAGATCCACACCAAGGCACATTATAATGAAAATGCCTAACATTCAAAATAAAGATAGGATTTTGAAGGCCACGAGAGAAAAGCATCAGATTACATTTAGGGGGAGACCAATACGGAGAGCAGCCGACTTCTCAACCCAGACTCTAAAAGCTAGAAGGGCCTGGAACAACATATTTCAAGCTCTGAAAGAACATGGTTGCCAACCAAGAATCCTATACCCAGCAAAACTAACCTTCAGATTTGAAGATGAAATAAAATCCTTCCATGATAAACAAAAGTTAAAAGAATTTACAAATAGAAAGCCTGCGCTACAGAATGTTCTCAACAAAATATTCCATGAGGAGGAAATGAAAAACAACAATGGAGGTCAGTAAAGGGAGGAAATACCTTAGAGAAAAACCACTCAAAGGAGAAACCAAGCCAAGTCAAAAACCAAAAATAAGCCCAAATGACTGGGAATACGAATCATATCTCAATAATAACCCTGAACATTAATGGCCTAAACTCATCAATCAAAAGACAAAGACTGGCAGAATGGATTAAAAAGAAAGACCCAACAATATGCTGCCTGCAAGAGACTCATCTCATCAAAAAAGACATCCACAGACTAAAGGTGAAAGGATGGGAAAAAACCTACCACGCACATGGACTCAGTAAAAAAGCAGGGGTTTACATTCTTATATCAGATAAAGTGGACTTGAAGCCAAAGTTAGTCAGAAGGGATTAAGAAGGACATTTCATACTGCTTAAGGGAACCATAAATCCAGAAGATATAACGATAGTAAATATTTATGCCCCAGACAACGGTGCATCCCTGTACATCAAACAAATCCTCAATTTCAGGAATCACATAGACCACAACACATAATTCTGGGTGACTTTAACACACCGCTCTCACCACTAGATAGATCTTCCAAACAAAAACCAACCAAAGAAACCATAGAACTCAATAACACAATCAATAACCTAGACTTAATAGACATATATAGAATATTCCATCCATCAACGAGGAAATTCACTTTCTTCTCAGCAGCACATGGAACCTTCTCAAAAATAGACCATACGTCATGCCACAAAGCAGCCCTTAGGAAATGCAAAAATATTGAGATACTGCCTTGTGTTCTATCAGATCATAATGGACTGAGAATAGAAATCAATGACAAAATAAAAAACAGAAATTACTTCAACACCTAGAGACTAAATAATATGCTATTGAATGAAACATGGATAAAAGAAAACATCAGGGAGGAGATAAAAAATTTCTTAGAGGTCAATAAGAACGACGATACAACATACCAAAATCTCTGGGATACTATGAAAGCGGTACTAAGAGGAAAATTCATTGCATGGAGTGCCTTCCAGAAAAGAATGAAAAGTCAACAACTAAATGACCTAACATTACAGTTCAAAGCCCTAGAAAAAGAACAGAATGACAGCAAAAGTTGTAGAAGACAGGAAATAATTAAAATCAGAGCTGAACTTAATGAAATTGAAACAAAAGAATTCAAAAATTTAACAAAAGAAAAAGTTGGTTCTTTGAAAAAGTAAACAAAATAGACAAACCCTTAGCCACACTAACAAAGAGGAGAGAGAAAACTCAAATTACTAAAATTCGTGATGAAAAGGAAATATCACAAAGACACCACTGAGATACATAACATAATGAGAAGCTACTTTGAAAATCTGTATTCCAACAAAATAGAAACTACTGAAGACATTGACAAATTTCTAGAGACATGTGCTTCTCCCAAACTGAACCAGCAGGACATACACAATTTAAACAGATCAATATCAAGCAATGAAACAGAAGCCATTAAAAATCTACCATCCAAGAAAAGCCCAGGAACAGATGGATTCTCAGTCGAGTTCCACAAGACCTTCAAAGAAGAACGCATTCCAATACTTCTCAAAGTATTCCAGGAAATAGAAAAGGAGGGTACCCTACCAAACTCATTCTATGAAGCTAATCACCCTCTACCCAAACCAGGAAAAGACACATCAAGGAAAGAAAACTTTAGACCAATATCCTTGATGAATATAGATGCAAAGATCCTTAACAAAATATTGGCAAACCATATCCAAAAACATATTAAGAAGATCGTGCACCACAATCAAGTGGGGTTCATCCCTGGAATGCAAGGATGTTTTAACATCCGTAAATCAATAAACATAATCCATCATGTCAATAGACTTAAGGATAAGAATCACATGGTTATTTCAATGAACGCAAAAAAGAATTTGACAAAATACAACACCCCTTCATGCTCAAAGCACTAGAAAAAATAGGGATAGTAGGAACATATCTGAACATTGTAAAGGCTATTTATGCTTAGTCCATGGCCAACATCATTCTTAATGGAGAAAAACTGAAACAATTCCCTTTAAAAACAAGAACAAGACTGGGATGTCCTCTTTTACCACTTCTATTCAACATTGTCCTTGAAACTCTAGCCAGAGCAATTAGGCAGACTAAAGAAATTAAAGGGATACAAACAGGAAAAGAGGAACTTAAGCTGTCACTATTTCCTGATGACATGATTCTTTATTTAGTGGATCCAAAAAACTCCTCCAGAAAACTTCTAGCCCTCATCAATGAATTCAGCAAAATAGCAGGCTATAAAATCAACACGCATAAATCTAAAGTATTTTTATATGCAAGTGACGAAACATCTGAAAGGGAAATGAGGAAAACAACTCCATTTGCAATAGCCTAAAAAAAATAAAATACTTGGGAATCAATCTAACCAAAGAGGTAAAAGATCTCTACAATGAAAACTACAAAACATTGAAGAAAGAAATTGAGGAAGACCTTAGAAGATGGAAAGATCTCCCATGTTCTTGGATAGGCAGAATTAATATTGTCAAAATGGCCATACTACCAAAAGTGCTATACAGATTCAATGCAATTCCAATTAAAATCCCAATGATGTACCTTACAGAAATAGAGCAAGCAATCATGAAATTCATCTGGAAGAATAAGAAACCCAGAATAGCTAAAGCAATCCTTAGCGGACATGGACACAAACCCAAATAAATACAATTTTCTCATACTAGACAAAGCTGCAAAAAATATGCAATGGAGAAAAGATAGCCTCTTCAACAAATGGTGCTGGGAAAACTGGAAATCCATATGCAACGGAATGAAACTAAACCCCTATCTCTCACCCTGCACAAACATCAACTCACAATGGATCAAGGACCTTGAAATCAGACCAGAGACCCTGCATCTTATAGAAGAAAAAGTAGGTCCAAATCTTCAACTTGTTGGCTTAGGATCAGACTTCTTTAACAGGACTCCCATAGCACAAGAAATAAAAGCAAGAATCAATAACTGGGACAGATTCAAACTAAATAGCTTTCTCTCAGCAAAGGAAACTATCAGCAATGCGAAGAGAGAGCCTACAGAGTGGGAGAATATCTTTGCCACTCATACTTCAGATAGAGCACTAATTTCCAGAAAATATAAAGAACTCAAAAAACTCTACACCAAGAATACAAATAACCCAATCAACAAATGGGCTAAGGATGTGAATAGATGCTTCACAGAAGAAGATCTACAAGCAATCAACAAACATATGAAAAATGTTCAACATCTTTAGTAATAAGAGAAATGCAAATCAGAACTACACTAAGATTCCATCTCACCCCAATTAGAATGGCGATTATCAAGAATACAAGCAACAATAGGTGTTGGCAAGGATGTGGGGAGAAAGCTACACTCATACATTGCTGGTGGGGCTGCAAATTAGTGCAGCCACTCTGGAAAGCAGTATGGAGATTCCTCAGAAAGCTTGGAATGGAACCACCATTTGACCCAGCTATCCCACTCCTCGGCCTATACCCAGAAGACTTAAAATCAGCATACTACAGAGATACAGCCACATCAATGTTCATAGCTGCTCAATTCACAATAGCCAGATTGTGGAACCAACCTAGATGTCCTTCAAGTGATGAATGGATAAAGAAACTGTGATATATATATATATATATATATATATATATATATATATATATACACACATACACACACACTGGAATATTACTCAGCTATAAAGAATAATAAAATGATGGCATTTGCAGGCAAATGGATGAAATTGGAGAATATCATGCTAAGTGAGATAAGCCAATCTCAAAAAACCAAAGAACAAATGATCTCTCTGATAAGTGGATGATGACACAAAATGTGGGGGTGGGGGGTGAAGAAGGGAGGAAGGAGGGACTGTATAGAGGGAAAAGAGGGGTGAAAGGGGTGGGGAGGAAGAAAAATAACAGAATGAATCAAACATCATTACCCCATGTAAATGTATGATTATGCAAATGGTATGCTGTTACTCCATGTATCCCATTTGTTTACAATAAAAAAGAAATTTTTTAAAAAAATTGCTCTTTCAGAAGAAGCAAGTTTACATGTCCGTTGAAGAGGAAAGAAGCAAGGAATACAAGAAGAGGAAAGGGGGAGGGATGCACTTTATAACTTATCAAGATACCCACATGCCAGGAACTTACTTTTTTATCCAGGTGTTGCAGACTTTAGGAGAAAGTAGTAATTGAAAAGATTTTTTTCCCTGTAAAGCGATCTGGGGATATATAACAAGAATTACAAAAGCATTCTTTGAACCACTAATTCTCCTTTAATATCTAAAACTCCCATATTGATATCAGAGCTCTTTTTGTTAATGGAAAAATGTGATGCACATTGAAGCATTATTTTATTTTCTAAGATCTATCAACTATACTAATTCTAATATGTGAAACAGCTTTCCATTAAACGTAGAACATCAGGAGCTGGGGATGTAGCTCAGTGGTAGGGTGCTGACCTACCATGTACAAAGCCCTGGGTCAATCCCCAACACCACACACACACACACACACACACACACATACACACAATAAAACAATAATAAAGTGGAACATCAAACAGTAGATGAATACTTGTTACAATTATATACAGACATTATAGAAGGAGAACTAATCCGAAGGTGCTGATGGTATGATTCAGTGATAGATCACTTACCTTGTGTGTGAGAGGCCCTGAGTTTGATTTCCAGCACTATGAAAAAATAGCAAAATAATAATAATAATAATAACAGAGTGGAAATTGTTTATAATGAAATATTCATTAGGTTTTGCATGAATGGTTGTTTAAATTCCCAGAGGAGAACATATGCATCTGGCAGGCAGAACAACCAGGACCAGATGGTCATAGTAATAGATCAGTACAGAGGAAAGAATACCTAGGATCCGATTGATTACTGATGGCCACCTCTGAGGCCCAGGGCAGTCCTTGTCCCATGTGTACCCCAGGGAATTAAAGGCCACCTGGTGGTTGTACCAGAAAACTTCAGCTTCTGTAATTTCTGGAGGCCAATAGCAGCAAGAAAACCTTAAGAGAATCTGATCATAATTTATTGGTTAACTTCTCCTACACACAAAAGCATTTTCACTGGCTCCTGGTTTTGTGTCACTATTTCCTATGATCCTATTACTTCCTCTCCATCTCTGCCAGGGTCCTTAGTTATGCCATCTCTCACCCTTAATCAACATAATTTCCCTTTTCATGTCTCTCCTCTGAAGAACCATGTGCATAATACATTCCTACTGCGTGTGAGTGCTCAAAATTTGCACTTAAATAGTTAAAAACTATCCCTCCACTTTAGTACACTCTCTAGTTCTCCAGAAACACAGCAAAATGTTGTGTTCATAAGCAATAATAGAACTACTTGATTTACAAGGACAAATACATATTATGCTTTACTATCCTTTTTTAAGTGACTCATTCATTATAGAACAGTATTCCCATCATTCAGTCAAGTCTTAATTATCTTTTAGGATAGTTTGGGTAATTAAAATAGCAGCATTAAATTCCTGGTCTATTTTTCAGAGAATTATTATTAGTACCATCAACAAAGAAACCTATCTGCCTGAAAAGACAGCCTCTCAGATAAGAAGTCCCAGCATGATGGTTAAAAAGCCATTTAAAAGGAAGGAAATGTCTTTTTGGAAAGGAATCTCTGGATGCTGACACCTCACTCCTTTGGCTTTTGTATGGTTCCCTTTCTGTGACCTCTGTTTCCTGTTTACTCAGTGGACCCTTCCTTATTTATTTGCCATAAAAGCAAGATCATAGCAGGAGCTATAGGAAACTAATACAGTGGGTCATATGTCCCATTTTATGAAGCTGAAAATATTAACTACTATCTTTCTATTTCTATTACTTAATATTTGCTAAATCTTCATCTATCATAACAGGAAATTAGTAGTGTCCAAAAAGAATGCATAAAATTATAGGTTAATACATACTTTACTCATGGAAGTGAATACCAGAAAAAGTGCCTAAAGGAAATGAAAGTGGGATCTTAAAGGAAAGAGACTAAAATCTGGGGCAGGAGTCTACTCTTTTTAGTGTTATTAGAGCTATTTTTAAAAATCTAAGTGCATTAAAACTTGGATTTAAAAAATCTTAATGCAATATAATTAGATGAGTATTATCCTTGGTTAAAAGAAATTATTATCTAGAACTGTCCTGGTCTATACAGGAGCCACTAGCTATGGGTGGCTTTTATATTTTAAATTAAAATCAAATTAAATTGAAATTTTAGTTTCTCAGCCATGCCAGTCACCTTATACGTGCTAGAGATCATATTGAAGAGTACAGATTTACAAATTTCCAACCAAAACATTCCTTTAAGAATACAGATCTTTCCTGTACTTTACCCTCCAATCATTTGGGTTTGTGACTCCTGCTTAGAGGCAAGATAGGTCCATAGATGTGAAGTATGTAAGAGACCACAGGCCAGTTAAGGAATTATACCTGCCAGTCAGGATTAAAGGAACGTGGAACTGAGAAAGGAACAGACTGGCTCAGTTCCAGTTATATAGGGCTGAATGACAAGTCACCTGTCCATCCTAATTGAACTGACTGGGTGGTAACTGGAGCAGGTAGGTCACTGGGCTTGTGCCGTTTCCTACCCTTTCACCTCTCCCCAATCCTGTTGCCATGAATGGAGCATCACTCCTCCAACACACCCTTCCACCATGCTGTTCTGTCTGACCTTGGACCAGAGCAATGGAGCCATCTGTGGGCTGAGATCTCTGAAACCATGAGCTCCAAATAAACTTTTCCTCCTCTAAGTTGTTCTTGTTGGGTATTTTGGTTATAGTAATGCAAAGCTGACTAAAACGCCACCTTAAAATATCCCAGAATAACCATTTATACTTACAAAATTTGTAGGACAGAAACTGCCAGGATATGTGGAAGATGTTGCCAGTCCATACTCCATAACACCTGGGGCCTCAGTTGAAGAGATTCACTGAAGGCAGTTAGTATCATCTAAAGTCAAGTCTTCTGATACGTACGCCTGGCTGTTGCCTGAGAACTCAGGCTCGAAATAGGCTGGAACATCACATGGTCTTTCTATGTGGGCTTCCTCTCTGCATGGTAGCTGAGGTCCAAGACAGAAAATTCAAGAGACAGGAAATGGAAGCTGCTAGGTTCTTAAGGCTTGGATCTGGAGACTGGTCCCTATTCATTTCCACTACAGTTTGTTTTATCAAGTAACACAGAGCCCAGATTTAGGGAGAGGGAACATGAACCCCACTTCTCAGTGGGAGATGGATCAAAGAATTTTGAGGGTCATGTTTAAAATTTCCACAGCTCAGTATTCTCCTCTCTCCCTTCTCAATGCCTGCTTTTTATTTTTTTTATTTTTTATTTATTTACTTGTTTATTTTGTTAAACGCAGTCCTGTGAACCCAGCGGCACTGCACCATGGAGGTATATCCCCAGTTCTTTTCCTTTTTCTTTTTTTCTTTATTTTGAGAAAGGACCTCACTAAGTTGCCTAGGCCCTCCTGGAACTTGCAGTTCTCCTTCCTCAGCCTCCTGAGTGGCTGGGATCACAGGGATGCACCACTCCTACTGGCTCAATGCCTTCTTTTCAAGGGGGGAGTTTTTTGTTTGTTTTTTATATAACAAGACTTTATACAACCTTTATAAATTCAAAAGTCTTTACAGCTTGTGTTCATTTAATATTTGTCAGATATTATAGACTATTGCCTTTTGAGTAATGATGTAAAGAAGAAAATTTTTAAAATGCAATGTGGAGAAAGCTGCTTTCTCAGATGGAAGAACATTTGTACATGTTTATAGACCAACGGAAAGGAATGTTGTACATACAGAAAAAGAAGCCAGATCTGGGCAGAGAGGGGAGGTTTGGGTGAAGAGCCCCAGGGAAGGAATTTACAAGGGCTATAGGGACCTAGAAGGTCCTGTGTCCCTTTCAAAAATTTTCACCCTTACTTTTAGTGTGGCTGTACCTTTCTCCCTCTGCTCACTTAAAAGTACATTTGGACAGAACAGTCTGTGGTCCTAGCAGAAAAAACTCAGTGAATACCCAGTGCCATTATTTCTACCTCTACCTCCCTGCATTTAGAAGGCAAATTGTGTGTGTGTGTGGGGGTGGGGTGGGGTGGGTGTGTTTGTGTTAAATTGCTCCTTCCTGTTCTTCCATGAAGCAAAGACACTAGGCAGCTGCAATGGGCTCTCTAAGCAATTCTGATTTTATGAGAATTGCAAATATTATCCTTTTCCAAGTCCATAGACACAAACAAGGCATTCATTAAATGTCTAACCCATAGTATAATCATCAGATCAATTTGGTATAAGGTTGTACAATTATCAACATCACCATTCTTGATATTGCTTAAAACCATTATTCTGCAGTTTTTTTAAAATTTATTTTTATTGTAAACAAATGGGATACATGTTGTTTCTGTTTGTACATGGAGTAACAGCATACCATTTGCATAATCATACATTTCCATAGGGTAATGATGTTTGATTCATTCTGTTATTTTTTCCTTCCCCCCACCCCTCCCACCCCTCTTTTCCCTCTATACAGTCCCCTCCTTCTTCCATTCTTGCCCCCCCAACCACCGTTATGTGTCATCATCTGCTTATCAGTGAGATCATTCGTCCTTTGGATTTTTGTGATTGGCTTATCTCACTTAGCATGATATTCTCCAATTTCATCCATTTGCCTGCAAATGCCATCATTTTATTATTCTTTATAGCTGAGTAATATTCCAGTGTGTGTGTATGTATATATATATATATATATATATATATATATATATATACCACAGTTTCTTTATCCATTCATCACTTGAAGGACATCTAGGTTGGTTCCACAATCTGGCTATTGTGAATTGAGCAGCTATGAACATTGATGTGGCTGTATCTCTGTAGTATGCTGATTTTAAGTCTTCTGGGTATAGGCCGAGGAGTGGGATAGCTGGGTCAAATGGTGGTTCCATTCCAAGCTTTCTGAGGAATCTCCATACTGCTTTCCAGAGTGGCTGCACTAATTTGCAGCCCCACCAGCAATGTATGAGTGTAGCTTTCTCCCCACATCCTTGCCAACACCTATTGTTGCTTGTATTCTTGATAATCGCCATTCTAATTGGGGTGAGATGGAATCTTAGTGTAGTTCTGATTTGCATTTCTCTTATTACTAAAGATGTTGAACATTTTTCATATGTTTGTTGATTGCTTGTAGATCTTCTTCTGTGAAGCATCTATTCACATCCTTAGCCCATTTGTTGATTGGGTTATTTGTATTCTTGGTGTAGAGTTTTTTGAGTTCTTTATATTTTCTGGAAATTAGTGCTCTATCTGAAGTATGAGTGGCAAAGATATTCTCCCACTCTGTAGGCTCTCTCTTCGCATTGCTGATAGTTTCCTTTGCTGAGAGAAAGCTATTTAGTTTGAATCTGTCCCAGTTATTGATTCTTGCTTTTATTTCTTGTGCTATGGGAGTCCTGTTAAAGAAGTCTGATCCTAAGCCAACAAGTTGAAGATTTGGACCTACTTTTTCTTCTATAAGATGCAGGGTCTCTGGTCTGATTTCAAGGTCCTTGATCCATTGTGAGTTGATGTTTGTGCAGGGTGAGAGATAGGGGTTCAGTTTCATTCTGTTGCATATGGATTTCCAGTTTTCCCAGCACCATTTGTTGAAGAGGCTATCTTTTCTCCATTGCATATTTTTTGCAGCTTTGTCTAGTATGAGAAAATTGTATTTATTTGGGTTTGTGTCCATGTCCGCTAAGGATTGCTTTAGCTATTCTGGGTTTCTTATTCTTCCAGATGAATTTCATGATTGCTTGCTCTATTTCTGTAAGGTACATCATTGGGATTTTAATTGGAATTGCATTGAATCTGTATAGCACTTTTGGTAGTATGGCCATTTTGACAATATTAATTCTGCCTATCCAAGAACATGGGAGATCTTTCCATCTTCTAAGGTCTTCCTCAATTTCTTTCTTCAATGTTTTGTAGTTTTCATTGTAGAGATCTTTTACCTCTTTGGTTAGATTGATTCCCAAGTATTTTATTTTTTTTAGGCTATTGCAAATGGAGTTGTTTTCCTCATTTCCCTTTCAGATGTTTCGTCACTTGCATATAAAAATACTTTAGATTTATGCGTGTTGATTTTATAGCCTGCTATTTTGCTGAATTCATTGATGAGGGCTAGAAGTTTTCTGGAGGAGTTTTTTGGATCCACTAAATAAAGAATCATGTCATCAGGAAATAGTGACAGCTTAAGTTCCTCTTTTCCTGTTTGTATCCCTTTAATTTCTTTAGTCTGCCTAATTGCTCTGGCTAGAGTTTCAAGGACAATGTTGAATAGAAGTGGTAAAAGAGGACATCCCAGTCTTGTTCTTGTTTTTAAAGGGAATTGTTTCAGTTTTTCTCCATTAAGAATGATGTTGGCCATGGACTAAGCATAAATAGCCTTTACAATGTTCAGATATGTTCCTACTATCCCTATTTTTTCTAGTGCTTTGAGCATGAAGGGGTGTTGTATTTTGTCAAATTCTTTTTTGCGTTCATTGAAATAACCATGTGATTCTTATCCTTAAGTCTATTGACATGATGGATTATGTTTATTGATTTACGGATGTTAAAACATCCTTGCATTCCAGGGATGAACCCCACTTGATTGTGGTGCACGATCTTCTTAATATGTTTTTGGATATGGTTTGCCAATATTTTGTTAAGGATCTTTGCATCTATATTCATCAAGGATATTGGTCTAAAGTTTTCTTTCCTTGATGTGTCTTTTCCTGGTTTGGGTAGAGGGTGATTAGCTTCATAGAATGAGTTTGGTAGGGTACCCTCCTTTTCTATTTCCTGGAATACTTTGAGAAGTATTGGAATGCGTTCTTCTTTGAAGGTCTTGTGGAACTCGACTGAGAATCCATCTGTTCCTGGGCTTTTCTTGGATGGTAGATTTTTAATGGCTTCTGTTTCATTGCTTGATATTGATCTGTTTAAATTGTGTATGTCCTGCTGGTTCAGTTTGGGAGAAGCACATGTCTCTAGAAATTTGTCAATGTCTTCAGTAGTTTCTATTTTGTTGGAATACAGATTTTCAAAGTAGCTTCTCATTATGTTATGTATCTCAGTGGTGTCTTTGTGATATTTCCTTTTCATCACGAATTTTAGTAATTTGAGTTTTCTCTCTCCTCTTTGTTAGTGTGGCTAAGGGTTTGTCTATTTTGTTTACTTTTTCAAAGAACCAACTTTTTCTTTTGTTAAATTTTTGAATTCTTTTGTTTCAATTTCATTAAGTTCAGCTCTGATTTTAATTATTTCCTGTCTTCTACAACTTTTGCTGTCATTCTGTTCTTTTTCTAGGGCTTTGAACTGTAATGTTAGGTCATTTAGTTGTTGACTTTTCATTCTTTTCTGGAAGGCACTCCATGCAATGAATTTTCCTCTTAGTACCGCTTTCATAGTATCCCAGAGATTTTGGTATGTTGTATCGTCGTTCTTATTGACCTCTAAGAAATTTTTTATCTCCTCCCTGATGTTTTCTTTTATCCATGTTTCATTCAATAGCATATTATTTAGTCTCTAGGTGTTGAAGTAATTTCTGTTTTTTATTTTGTCATTGATTTCTATTCTCAGTCCATTATGATCTGATAGAACACAAGGCAGTATCTCAATATTTTTGCATTTCCTAAGGGCTGCTTTGTGGCATGACGTATGGTCTATTTTTGAGAAGGTTCCATGTGCTGCTGAGAAGAAAGTGAATTTCCTCGTTGATGGATGGAATATTCTATATATGTCTATTAAGTCTAGGTTATTGATTGTGTTATTGAGTTCTATGGTTTCTTTGGTTGGTTTTTGTTTGGAAGATCTATCTAGTGGTGAGAGCGGTGTGTTAAAGTCACCCAGAATTATGTGTTGTGGTCTATGTGATTCCTGAAATTGAGGATTTGTTTGATGTACAGGGATGCACCGTTGTCTGGGGCATAAATATTTACTATCGTTATATCTTCTGGATTTATGGTTCCCTTAAGCAGTATGAAATGTCCTTCTTAATCCCTTCTGACTAACTTTGGCTTCAAGTCCACTTTATCTGATATAAGAATGTAAACCCCTGCTTTTTTACTGAGTCCATGTGCGTGGTAGGTTTTTTCCCATCCTTTCACCTTTAGTCTGTGGATGTCTTTTTTGATGAGATGAGTCTCTTGCAGGCAGCATATTGTTGGGTCTTTCTTTTTAATCCATTCTGCCAGTCTTTGTCTTTTGATTGATGAGTTTAGGCCATTAATGTTCAGGGTTATTATTGAGATATGATTCGTATTCCCAGTCATTTGGGCTTATTTTTGGTTTTTGACTTGGCTTGGTTTCTCCTTTGAGTGGTTTTTCTCTAAGGTATTTCCTCCCTTTACTGACCTCCATTGTTGTTTTTCATTTCCTCCTCATGGAATATTTTGTTGAGAACATTCTGTAGCGCAGGCTTTCTATTTGTAAATTCTTTTAACTTTTGTTTATCATGGAAGGATTTTATTTCATCTTCAAATCTGAAGGTTAGTTTTGCTGGGTATAGGATTCTTGGTTGGCAACCATGTTCTTTCAGAGCTTGAAATATGTTGTTCCAGGCCCTTCTAGCTTTTAGAGTCTGGGTTGAGAAGTCGGCTGCTCTCCGTATTGGTCTCCCCCTAAATGTAATCTGATGCTTTTCTCTCGTGGCCTTCAAAATCCTATCTTTATTTTGAATGTTAGGCATTTTCATTATAATGTGCCTTGGTGTGGATCTGTTGTGATTTTGTGCATTTGGTGTTCTTTAAGCCTCCTGTATTTGATTCTCCATTTCATTCTTCGGTTTGGGAAATTTTCTGATATTATTTCATTGAATAGGTTGTTCATTCCTTTGGTTTGTATCTCTGTGCCTTCCTCAATCCCAGTAATTCTTAAATTTGGTCTTTTCATGATATCCCATAGTTCTTGGAGATTCTGTTCATGATTTCTTACCATCTTCTCTGTTTGGGCAACTTTATTTTCAAGATTAAATGTTTTGACTTCATTGTCTGAGGTTCTGTCTTCCAAGTGGTCTAGTCTTTTGGTGATGCTTTCCATTGAGTTTTTTATTTGGTTTATTGTTTCCTTCATTTCAAGGATTTCTGCTTGGTTTTTTTGTTTTGTTTTGTTTTTGTTTTTGTTTTTGAGAATCTCTGTCTCTTTGTTGAAATGATCTTTTGCTTCCTGCAGTTGCTCTGTCAGCTTATTGGTATTATCATTCATTGCCTGCATTTGCTCTCTTATCTCATCCTTTGCTTCGTGATTCATCTTAATCATGTATAATCTGAATTCCTTTTCTGACATTTCTTCTACCATACTGTCATTGGATTCTAGTACTATAGAATCTAGATTTGTTTGGATCATTTTCTTCCCTTGTTTTTTCATGTTGTTCGTGTATCTTCCCCTCTAGAAGTGCAGATATGGGGTATTGCAGATTTCCCCCTATAGGCTTATACTGGCCCTATAGGTTTCCAAAACCTTTTCTTTAAGGGGAGATCAATATTAGCAGTGCCCAATTCAGACACTATGCAATCCTGGAGCAAATAGCCCCTATGAGGACAATAACAAAATTGTCATAATAAACAGAATGAGTTCAAATATTATCCTCAGTAAAACAAACAGATTTGCAATAAGGTCTGCAGTTTCTAATGGAGGACAAAGAGGATGCAGAGGGATGTAGAATGTGGCTGTTAATGGGACAAGAAAAGAATATACAGAAGTTCTAGATAATAGAATGGGTGAGTGTAATGTATAAAGCTGCTCCCCGCCCATCAGGTACAACTATTTTCCCCACCTCCCAACCACTTGTCAATTTGTGAACATCCTAGCTAGCTATTGGTTCATCAGTCAGCTTGCAAGTATGCTTCTCCTATATTGATCCCCTGTTAGCCCAGCAGAATTCAACTGTTTTACTGTAGCTTCCCCGCCATCTTTTCCATTCCTCTGTCTGTCTTACTCATTTTTCTCTATCCTTCTGGTTTTCTACTCTCTTAGCATTCGCCCTTTCTTTTCCTTTCTATTTTCCTCTCATTTTCTCTCTTACCCTGCAGGGAGACACTCTGCTTAATAAATTCCCTTATGTGATTTCCCGTGTCTGGCGTGGTTTCATGGGATTTCCTTACAGTGAGAGTGTAATCAAAAGAAATTGGACGTTAGCATGCAAAAAAGGGAGAAAGAGACTCTGAGGGAACAGGTAAACAAAAGGAAAAGAGAGCAAGAAAAGTAAAGAAATAAAAACTTAAAATTTTTCAATAAGGAGAGAGAAGAAAATCTACAGTGTAACAGTCATATAGTAATGAAACCTCACAGTGTTCAGTAGCCTGATGCATGAGAAGTACCTGACATTGAGCTTCAAGTCTCCAGCAGGCATCTCAGGATGGGATTTGCCCCACCTAAAGATCAGAGCTCCAGCTTCCAGGATTATCCAAGATGGCCGCTCTGGCTTCCCAATCTGTTGGCAAATGGGGAGCTGCAGCTCAGGGTGTGGACGTGGTCAGCTGGAGGTCCTGGAGGCAGGGTGCAGTTGGTCAGGCAGGGGTTCTGGAGTTCAGGTGTGTTGGGTGTGGTTGCAGGATCCTGGAGGCCGGGTGCAGTTGGTCTGGGGTCCCGGTGTTAGGGCGCAGTCAGTTGGTCTGGGGGTTCTGGCGGCCAGGGAGCAGTCAATGTGAGGGACCCAGAGGCAGGGAGTGATCCGTCAAGCTGAGGGATCCTGGAGATGGAGCTCAGTCAGTTTGGCCAGGGATCCTATGGGGCCTGGCTGTTGTCTCAAAATGGTGGCAGTCACGTGTAATCAAACCTTCAGGTACTGTAGTGGAGAACTTCCAGGCAACAGCAGGCAGCTGGTGCTCCGCTGGCAGTCAGCGATCAGTTTGCTGACTGTTGTTGGACGATCGGGTGGTGAAACTCATGTGTTGGGTGATGTATAGGTGTAAGGCAGGCGATGGACAGGCGAGAGGCAGGCAAATGGCGGATGATAGGCGCCTGACAGTGAGCAATCTGCACTAAAAAAAGGCATCGATATGCTGGCCAACAAGTTGTATTTTAATATATTTCAGCAGATATGTATCTACACTGTCTGGGAAAAGGTTCTCATACATCATCCAAATGAACAGAACCTTTTGAATAGCTCCAGTTTTATCAGTGTTTATTTTTGATAGTATAATGGCTTTTGGTTTTGCTGGAATGTTTCTTTCATAGATTTACTTTTCTGAAAACTGCATAACAACTCTGACCACTCCGTATAGTTTGAATCTAGAAATCACCCCCAAAGACCCATGGTATTAAAAGTTTGGTGCCCATCCTGGTGGTATTGGGAAGTGGTGGAAACTTTAAGAGGTGGGCCCTGGGGGGAGGTTTTCAGATCTTTGGAGGCAAGTCCTTGAAGGGGATAGTGGAACTCTAGCCCTTTTTTCTTCCTCTTTTTCTCATTTTGGCCATGAGGTGAGCCGTTTTGCTCTGTCTTGCATTTCCTAGCATGTTTTGCTGCCTCACCATAGGCCTAAAAGCAAGGGGACCAATTGGCCATAGACTGAAACGTAGGAAACTGTGAGTCAAAGTAAACCTTTCCTCTTTATAAGCTGATTATCTCAGGTATTTGTTATGATAATGGAAAGCTGACTAATAAACCTCACATTAACAGAAGCCTGAGTACCAGCTGAGTATGGTGGTGCACCCCTGTAATCTCAGTACTTTGGGATGCTGAGGTAGGAGGATTGCAGATTCAAGGCTAGCCTGGGAAACTTAGAAAACTCTGTCTCAGAATTAAAAAAAAAAAAAAAAAATTTAAGGGCTGGTTATGTGGTATAGTGGTAGAGCACCCCTAGGTTCAAGTCCCAATTTAAAAAAAGAAATCTGAGTGCCAACTTTATCAGTTTTTTAAATGTTATGTTGGTAAGTTGTATTTTTTACCCTTGTTCCTCAATTTAGAATTTTACAGTTATTATTTATCTTGTGAATAAGGTGTTTTGAAATTAAATAACTAGAGCCAGGTACAGTGGTGCATGCCCATAATCCCAGCAACTAGGGAGACTGAGGCAGGAGGATCAAAAGGTTGAGACCAGCCTCAGCAACTTAGCAAGGTCCTAAGCAACTTAGAGAGACCCTGTGTCAACATAAAAAGGGCTGGGGATGTGGCTCAGTAGTAAAGCACCCCTGAACTCAATCCCCTGTTTTAAAAAATATTAGTTACTTTAAAAATAAATTAACAAAATTCAAAAAGTTCAAGAGAATAAAAGTAAAAACCAAATTTCAACCTCTATCTTTTCCACCTCAGTTTTCTTTCCTAGAAGCATACACTATTATTGTTTTTTTCTCAGTATTCTTCCAGATATGTTCAATGTATAAACAATGGACCCATATGTTTTTATTTGTGTGTGTTATGTGTGTGTACACACTTAAGTTTTTAAACACTAAGGGTAGCCATATATATGTGTGTGTGTGTGTGTGTGTGTACATATATATATATATATGTATATGTGTATATATATATATAATTTTAGTCCTTGCCTTGTAAAAAATTTAATAATATATCTTGGAAATCTTTTTATATCAAGATAAGTGAGCTGTCTCATTGTCTTCACAGTGGCATAGTATTTTGGGGTATGCATATGCCATCATTTATTAAACAGTCTCCTCTAGATGGGCATCCAAATTATTTGTAAACTCCTTTTGCTACAAATACTGATTTAGCACACATCTTGGTATAAGCTTTTTTTTTTTTTTTTTTTTTTTTTTTGCGGTGCTGGGGATTGAACCCAGGGTCTTGTGCTTGCAAGGCAAGCACTCTACCAATCGAGCTATCTCCCCAGCCCTGTATAAGCATTTTTGCAACCATGTGTCAGGATAAATGTTTAGAAGAGGACCCAACTCTTTATTGGACAGAGTATTTGAATTTGAAATTTGATTTACTGTCGCCATTTTCCTCCACTGAGTTTTTTTTTTTTTTTTTTTTTAATTTTTTGTAGTTGTAGATGGATAGCATGCCTTTATTTTATTTGTTTATTTTTATGTGGTGCTGAGGATCAAACCCAGTACCTCACATGTGCTAGGCGAGCACTCTGCAACTGAGCTTCAACTCCAGGTGCCCTCATAGAGTTTTAAATTTCCATTTTAATGTGCATTTTAAACTTTATATGTAAGGTCAAGAATTTGTTTTAGGAGCTGAAGAAGTAGCTTGCTTTGTAAAGCGCTTGCCTAGCATGCCCAAGGACTGCGGTTTGAATCCCCAGGGCCTCAGAGGAAAAAAAAAAAAAAGAATTTGTTTTAAATAAACTTCATTTTGTCAGAGCAGTTTTAAGTTCACAGCAAAATTGAGGGGCAGGTATAGATTTCCCCTATCCCATGCCCCCTATTGCACACATGCATAACCTTCCCAACTATCGACATCCCCAACGGAAGTGGTACACCTCTTACAATTGACGAACCTACGTTGGCTCACCATCATTACCCAGCATCCGTAGTTTCTATTAGAGTTCACTCTTGGTATTGTACATTTTATGCATTTAAACAAAGACATAATGAAATATATGTAATGCCAGCTATTCAAGAGGCTGAGGCAGGAGGATCACAAGTTCAAGGTCAGCCTGGGCAACTTAGGGAAGCCTCTGTTTCAAAATATAATTTTAAAATGACTGGGGGTATAGTTCAGTGGTGGAGTGCTTGCCTAGCATATACAAGGCCCTGGGTCCAATCCCTAGTACCTCAAAACAAACAAACAAAAAAAGCCATCTGGTTTATTTCTCTTCAAAAAAATTTTTGTTCAGAACCTTTGTGCTTTGTTAGGTTGTAAGGTTTGTTAGGATACAGAAGGTATTTATATTAAGAGAATTATCTCTTCAGCATTTCTCTGTCTTTTGTGTTCATTATATTTTCCTGCAGAATTAAAAAACATACAATCAAATGCATGCAACATTCCTATTCAAACCTGGCCCCAGACATTTCTTCCCTACTTTTCCCTATTCTCTGCTGAAATCCTTGCTCCAGGTAATTTGTTTACTGCTTTTCACTGCAATTCACACAAAATAGTTTTGGACCTGTAGCATCAATGCCACTATTTTCATTCTTTCTTTCTTTCTCTCTCCTTTTTTTTCTTTTCCTTTTTTTGTTTTTTGTTTGTTTGTTTGTTTGTTTGTTTTTTGGTATTGGGGATTGAACCCAGGGGCATTCAACCACTGAGCCACATCCCCAGTCCTACTTTGTATTTTATTTAGAGACAGGATCTCACTGAGTTGCTTAGTGCTTCACCATTGCTGAGGTTGGCTTTGAACTCAAGATCCTCCTGCCTCAACCTTCTGAGCCACTGGGGTTACAGAAGTGTGCCACAGTGTCCCGCTCCAATGACACTGTTGACAATAAATCTACTAGATTAAGCTCAATATTTCTTCCTTGTTCTTTCTGTCCTTAAGATATGTCCCACTAGTGCTAACATTATGTTAGTAATTTATTTGAACAAAATCCTTTGTGTGGTTATGAAATCGATTTTTAAATGTTATTTATCAGTGATTTTAAAGTGATATTTGGATTTTGTGTTATGCATTAAGATTATACAGAATTTCTGCCGTTTCTTTAAGTACTTTAACAATTCTTTTTTTCACATCCAACTGATGCCAGGAATAAAATTTAACAGATGAGTAATAGAGAGGAAAAAAACTAATTGCAAAGAACTACAGGAAAAACAGCAACAAGGCAGGGCTCCAGTCTTGGTGGAATCGGAATGACAATAGCATCAACAAGCAGGGACCCAGGAACGGGAAGGAAGACAAGTTCACACAGCTGGGAGCAGGCGTATGGGGAAGGAGCTTTGTCCTGGGGAAGGGTCAAATGCGGGCCTGAGATACTTAATGGAATAGGGGGCCCAACAGCTGTGTCACTTGAAGCTTATCTGAGCTATTTCATGTGTCTGTACTCCTGTCTCATCTCAGACACATTTTGGAGCCTGGGGAAATCAGGTCCTTCCTGACAGGTGATTTTAGTACCATCGTAGGGGGTTTAAGGATTAGAAACTGCATTCAGATGCTCCAAATATTTGCTCCCATTCTTCTTGTGGAGGACCTTCCTGTGTGGGTGGGGCAGTTTTATTGTCACAAGCCAGAAGTAGTCTTCTAAACAATTTGTTCTGCTTTGTGATTATTGTCAGAAAGAAGACTTTAGGATCAAAGATTTAAATGACTTTTTGCGGGGGTGGGATTGTAGCTCAGTGGTAGGGCACTTGCCTCGCATGTGTGAGGCACTGAGTTCGAGCCTCAGCACCACACACAAATAAGAAAAATAAAGGTCCATTGGCAACTAAAAAAATATTTAAAAAAAATAAATGACTTTTTGCGGATATTTTTAGAAATGTAATTGCTGTGATAGCCATATAGCGGATTATTATTTGGGTTGAATCTGTGTCTTACAGTAAAATTTTTATTGAAGCATAATATACACACAGAAAACTGTAGCCATCACCAGTTTACCTTCATGTGGTCACCACATGGATCAAGAAAAAAGCATTAGCTGTCATTGGAGCATTTCTTCTTGTTCCCTCCCTTTTGCTTCCCTTCCCTACATGGGAGACTACTTCTCCCAACTTTGAAAGCCAAGGATTAGTTTTGCTTTTGGTAACTTTATATAAATGGAATCATGTAGTATGCTCTGTCTTCAGGCTTTGGTGCACCATTATGTTGGGTGTGTGTCATGGGCCATGCTCATCCTGCAGACTACAGTGTTTCTCTCCTGTTCTACCATTGCTGAGAATTTGGGTTCTTCCCAGTTTTTGATCAGAAGTGATGCTGCTGCGAATGTTCTTGCATATGACTTTTGTGAATATATATTTGCATTTCTATTGGGCACATACCTAGGAGTGAAATTGCTTGGTCATTGGGTATGCATGAGTTCAGATGTGGAAGAAATTGTCAAAGATTTTCTAAGGCTATTGTGCTCATAGACATGAT
Organism: Sciurus vulgaris; assembly: GCF_902686455.1. Taxonomy (NCBI): domain Eukaryota; kingdom Metazoa; phylum Chordata; class Mammalia; order Rodentia; family Sciuridae; genus Sciurus; species Sciurus vulgaris. The sequence continues at coordinate 61,071,803 of NC_136473.1, forward strand.
ATTTTTCTTCTAATTCATACTGATAGATGCTCTGAAAACTCTGTTGCCTGAAACTAAATGTTCTACAGGAAACATTTTTTAAAAAAAAACATTCTAGGTCAAAACCATTTTGGCCCTGCTCTCTGATTTAGAACCTTGGGATCTTGGTCACTTTTTCATGTGCCATTAAATTCATTTATAGCCACTAGAGGAGTCTCTGTTTAGTAGGACAAGTGGCCTCTTCTCATTCTTGGCCAGTTATTAAAGAAATTTAAGCTTGAATTTAGTATTAGACTTCTTTCTACCCCTCACCCCCAAACCTCAGGGTTTTGCCTTTTATTCAAGGGTCTGATTAAAGCCTGAGTTGTAATCTCAATAAGCCAGTTATATAACAAGCAAACAAAAAATTCAGGATTTCCAACTGAAAGAAAACTTGTTATGACAGGAAGTTACACAGCCAAGTAAATGTGAGATCTCAGCTGTAGGGGGTCAAGGAAGTTATCAATCCTATTTTCTTGTCACCCTTGCATGGTCTTTAAAAGGTCAGTGCTGGTTTCCAGACTAAAGAGTAGAAAGGGACCTTGGAGTCCCTCCTTGGTCGTCTGTGGTGCTGGGATCAGCAGCCCCTCACCCTTGGCACACCAACTTTTATTTTGGAGACCAGCTTTAATGTTCTTTTGCTGATCTGGAAGGCAGTCACTGAAATGGGTCTCTGGTCACCTAATCATTAGTGAGACCAAGGAGTTTGATATATAGGGTTCTCCATTTAAGTGGACATAAACTATATCTCACTTTATGTGAATACTGTATTTCATTTGAAGTGTAGAGTGTCTACTTATACTGACAATTTTAAAAAGGGAGATTCTGGATGACCATTCTGTCTAGCACAATTAGGAAAAAAGTTACAAATATATATAATTTTTTAAAAACAAGCTCTTGTGTGTTGCCCAGGTTGGATTCAAATTTCTGGGAACAAAATTCCTCCTACCTCATTCTTCCAAGTCCTAGGTCTGCACAAAGAACATTCTGATAAGCTCAATAAACAAATATAGCTCAAATATTTTGGTGCTTTAAATTGCATTTAAATAACTGCATGACTATTCATGGACTAACTCTTGAAAGACTGGGCAACCCTGCCCTGACTGGTAAAAAGTAAATGTCAACTTGAAAATTGGCTCCAAAGTACTAGGGTCATTCATTCATTCATCCATTCAACAAAATGTTTAGAATTCCGTGTGATCGATGTACTGTGCTTCTAGGTTGGGAAGGAAACAAAGATAAATTAAAGGTAAAACTTAGGTTTGCCAAACTTGGATTTTCACACCTAAAAAGGTTAAGCCAAGCACACAGAAAGTTATAGAAACAAAGGTGAAGAGTCCAGAGAGGTATAAATTAAGTGTACTGGGAACCCAGATGAGGAACAGCATCTTCTATATTGAAAAAATTAGAAAGAATTTATGGGGGAGACAGTATCTGAGCAGGTCACAGAAGGGTGAGGAGAACTTAGACACGTGGAATAAAGAGACAGGAATTTCTGTCATAACTTTAAGTGCCAGTGGCCACTGGGAGGGTCCTGTACTGAAGATCAGGTGGGCAGAGTAGAAAACAAGAATAGCAAATGTGGAACCCAAGCCAAGAATGGAAGTGTTCTATACAAATCAAAATTTTAAAAAAAGGGAAAACAGGAAGATGCCTACTGGTAGTAGTTGGGACAGTCGAGGGTGTACTACCAAAGAGTGACTGAAAGACTGATTCTAGATGTGACCAACTGCTGGGCAATAGGACTGTCGGGGCTGTTTGTGACTGCCTGCCTGTGCTACCGTTAGGTGCACGGTAGGTATCCTCGAGGGACCAGCTTCATATGAAAACTGCTGCCTGACTACTCCAAGAGAAAGGAGCCTGTGAATAAAGATCTGAGAAGGGGCCGCCTGGAATGCGTGTGGGGGGTCAGTGCGTAGCACTTGGCTTGGTTATCAATGGTACAAAGGGGAACCAGGACACAGATCATGTGGATGATAGTTTGGCGTGAGACCATGCAGGGCCTTGATCATCAGGCAAAGTACTTTGGTCATTTTTTCCCCTGAGGGCAGTAAGATTCATTTAAATGCATATCTGATTTGTTCTGGGAAGATCATTCTAGAAGCTGTGTGATAACAATCCCTGTCTCCATGACTTTGGCAGCTTTTGAGGGTCTTTGATGCCCAAAATACTTACTGTGGGCACAGCTTATTACCATCACCCTTTCAGGAAGTACAGCGTCCATCTTTTATGGGTTCTCAGTGTCTATGGATCTCACACCACCAAACCACAAGGACAGTGTGAGAAAGAGGAAGGGATGGGAGATTTCAGGGGTGCAGGGTTAGGGTTTAAGCCAGGAAGGGCTTGAGCCACATCCTGGTTGAGCCAGAAAGCAGCAGGATGTGTTACTGGGATAAACTGACAGCCTTATAAAGGAAGCAAAAGCATGCCCAGGAGACCAATAGATAAATGTATAACAACCCCAAAGGATGAACTGAGGATAGAACCGGAGCCTGATCCTGACAGCAGTGACCTGCAGACTTGAGACTAGGACAGACCTTGACGAGGTCTCATTTGAACAGTCTAGAACTTGGTCTGCAGTTTTTTTTTTTTTAACTAATACCAATATAAATGAATTGTGACAGAGACTGTGGTTGATGTGGTTGACAGTCTGAACACCCAGTTTGGGGTCCAGATGCAGAGAAATGTAAAAAGAGGTGATAAAGCAGAAGGAAGACAGAAAGAATGTGTGTATTTGTTTGTGTATGTACTATGGTCATTGTGGGTAAAAGAAAGAAAAGATATTTTATGGGCAAGCAAATATTTAAAAATGATTTCCTGTTTTTAATTTTATTTGTTCTAATTAGTTGTACCTGACCGTAGAATGCATTTATACATTTTGAGAGATGATAGATAAATGAAGTATAATTTTTCTGATTATACATATTGTAGGATCACATTGGTCATGTAGTCATACATGTACATGAGGTAATAATGTCTGTCTCACTCTAAGATTACCAAGAAGGTCTTTACGAATGGTATCATAGTAATGCAAGTGTGATGTCTAGCATCCTGGTGTCTAAAGGACTTTTGTTGAGGGGATATTGTCAATGTTGCTAATGAGGGGAATCTAGTGGGTCACATACAGGGCTTCAAAGGGCACTCTGAAGGGCCTCTGAGCTTGGGACTTAGCTAGTCCTTAGACTTTTGGGTCTAGCACCTGGATTTTCTTTGTCTATCTGGTGATACACTCATGCCTACCAAGCTGACTGATGACTGACATGTTCATTAGAATTCCAGGAGAATGATTTGTAAAAGGGGTTTTCCATTTCCAGGGACCAGAGTGCCTGGGTCTCCAGTCCCTGTCTTTAGGAGGAGTGCTGCCTTCATTTCTGGTGGAAGGTTCTTCAGTGACTTTGTTATTATATCAGAAGGCTCTTTGCTAAGCCTAGAACCTGGGCAAGAGAGCATCATGGCTGTGGGGGTACATGTCACCTATGTTCCTGTGCAGCCTGATTTAAAAAAAAATCCCCTCTCATTACAAGATGCTTCTCCAGTGACTGTACTTTCCGTCCAGTGACCTCTGATGCAAGGTTTCGAATGGGACTAGATGCTTTTGGCTAGTTTTGCCTCCCTTCACCCACTCCCCCCAGAACTGCTCCTCTATGACACATTCTTTCTTTAGGCGGCTTTAGTATCACTGACTAATACCACAATCAAGGGTTATTTCTGTTGGCCTGGTTAATGACGCAGTCAGATTTCCCAGAATTTTAGAGGTGGATTACTATTTCAGCTGATAGTGTTTACTAAAGCAGACGTTTGGGAAGGATTTCAGCTTCTCTGGATTTTTCCAAGTTGACTAGTCTGTTATTTATGTTGGGAAACCCACACAATCCCCTTTCTCAGAAGTCCTGACTATTTTCTGCAGCTACTATAAGGAAGGATAAGCCACACAGATGAAACACTTTGAGTCTACACAACTCCCGCAACACGGCTTGCGTTCCCTCCTGTTGATTTCTAATTTCTCTCTTCAAGGAAGGAATAGGTACCTTTGCAATCAATAATTGGCCAGCGAGGGCTCTCTGAGCTAGCTACATCCCCTGGCTCCTTGACAATTGCTTTCATTGTGAATCATTTAGCTCCTAACTTCTGAAACTACTTCCAGCATGACACTATGTTGCAGGAATTGTGTGTGTGTGTGTGTGTGTGTGTGTGTGTGTGTGTGTGTGTGTGTGTGTAATTGTGTGTGTTCATCAAGAATCACATGATGGAAATCCCCTTTCAGTCTCACAAGCACACAAGCACCAGAGAGTAAGCCTGTAATGTTTGCACACTGAGGCAGAGGATCTTTCAAGTGGAAATCCCACAGGGTGGAAGTAGATACAGCTAGGGGTGAATGAATGACTTAATGGTTATTGACAGATTGATCCACGGTTGAGGACAAGATAGGATGAGTCATTTTAGGAAACATAATTCATGGGTAGAGATGGGAGGTAGTGTCACACTGTGCACACTTGTTTTAGAATTAAATTAATATTGACCCCAATGATTTAATCACTTGGCTTTGTCCTGGAAAATAAATATGGAAAGCCCCATGTAATCACAACAATGAGGTAAGAGATTAAGGATTGTTGACCCAAAGGAAATAGTACTAACCTGTCATCTTCTCTGTGGCATGCCACTCTTTGGCTACCAAGCCAGCAAGTAGGTCAGGATTACACAGTAGAAAAGGTGGGTTTGGAATTAAGCCAGCTCAGATTTTAATTACAACTTCTCCACTTACCTGGTTCAGATTATTTTGCCTTTTTGAGAACTGGGATTTTTTTTTTTTTTTTTCTGTGTAAAAAAATGGAGACATAATAACTACTTTATAAGGTTGCGAGAATTTAATAAAGCTATTTTGTAGATGTGCCCAATAAGTGATAAGCCCTCAATAAATGAAGTCCTCACTGTCTGGAAGACAGATGGTGTCATTTTGGTTTTTTTAGTGAAGTAGGAGAAAAGATATTTTGACACAACTTGGAGTCTCATCTTTAGTTCTGTTAGAATCTTGGCTCTTAGATTTTGTTTTTATTTCCACATTTTTGAGGTTAAGTTATAATATTATAGTTTTTCAGGAAGCTCAGAAAACATACATTTGTTGTGGTTGTTACTTGTGTGTTTGCAGGTAAATAAAAGATAAGCTCTTACACCTTCCTACCCAGGAAGCAAAGTCTACATTGTAGAATTTGAACACACAGGTACGAGGCACATTAGCATGCGAAGTCTCACTGAACCTGTGATGGTAGGTGCCTTTGGCAAAGGCGTGTGTCCCCCAGACACAAAGCCACCAAGGAGGCCATGTGGGCATGTGCTACTGTAAGAGCTGTGGATTGTCATCTGGGACTTTTTTTGTGCTCCTCACCCTTCATCCATACACCAACTGATAACTATAACTTGGTATTTTATGACAAAGGACAAGGGGATATGTAGGGGTGCCAGGCTAGCTCAGGCGCAGGTAAGGGCCACAGAGTCAAGACCCCCAGACTCTGGGAGTTGGGTGGAAGCAGGCTTGTGGTGAGCAGCCAGCAAACTCATTTATTGCGGGAACAGGTATACATTTTATAAGTTTCTTGCCCAATCACAATGTGCCACGAGGGATCAGACCACCAGGCTCCTATACAGTTTCCCTTGGTAACACTAGATCAATTTGGGGCAGTTGTTTACTTTCCTAGGTGGCCAGAGTGGAATGCTCCTTTCTGCAAGTTTACACACTTGAGACATTAACTGCTGCCAGCCAAGAACTAGGATTTCTCCCAAAAGGGATATAGGACATAGACTATGAATTAATGGTTATGGTACTTACCTCTATGACTAATATGCGTAAATATTGTTGATGTTAGGGTAAATGTTGGTTTAAGTACAAAGTATACCTCCCCTCAATACTTGCCTTTTTCTGTTAATGACCCTTGGATTTGAAACCTTGGTGTCCTCGGGCTCTTCCCTTTTTGTTCCCTGTCTACTGCCCAATATACTAAAGCAGCATTTCTATCTCTTTCTTATCCATACTACCAGCCTCAATTGGGCTGAATGAATTATTGTGGATTTTCTCCAAAGCAGAGTCTCAATAGGACCTGGATACAGGAAGCAGGAGTGAGGGAGAGGGGAGAGGGAGATAGAGAAAGAGGAAAAGTCATCTCTTGGGTGAATTACTGAGGGTCCAAATTGAGGCAGTGGAGATGTGACTCCACTGGGATCTTTCAAGAAGGGTATCTCTGGCTCCAATCCATCCTACATCTAAAGTCAACTTAATCTTCCTAAAGCACAGCTCTTATTGTGATCCTTGTGCTTGAAAGTCTTCAATATGTCTTCATGATATCCTGGAGAAAAGTCAAATCCCTTAGACTGACACTCCAGGTCCTGGGAGTTTATTTCAAACTCTTCAACCTTATGGGAAACTCAGTTAGCCAGCATCACTGCCAGCTCCTGAATGCTCCCCTGCATTCCCAGCTCTACATTCGGTTACACTCTCCCCTCTGCCTAAAGAACTTCCTTTTCCTCCTCTCTACATTTTGAAATCCGATTGATCCTTCAAAGGAAAGTTCAAAAGCCTCCTGCATTAGCTTTCTATCACTGTGTCACCAATTTCCATAAACATAGTGGCTGCTGTGGTTTGAATGTTTGTCTCCTCTAAAACTCATGTTGAAGTTTAATCACTAATGTAATGGTATTGGGAGGTAGGGCCTTAAGAGTGATTGGGCCACAAGGACTCCACTCTCATCAGCAGGTTTAATGCCTTAATTAAAGGGCTTTGGGGAGTGTGCTTTCTCTCATGGTCCTTCCGCTTTCTGTCATGTGAGCATCCAGCCTTTCTCCCTTCTGGAGAATGCAGCCTGAAAGAGGCCATCCTGGAAAAAGAAAATGGCCTCACCAGATACCAGTGCTATGGTCTTAAATTTCCAGGTATCCAAAACTGTGAGTCAATGAATCTGCTTATTATAAATTACTCAGTCTCAAATATTATGTTATAGCCATCCAAATGAACTAATACATATGACCAAAAGAACAACTATTTATTGCCTCATAGTTGTACAGGTCAGAAGTCTGAACATGCTCAACTGGTTCCCTGCTCAGGGTCTCACAAGGTGGAAATCAAGATGTCAGCTGGAATGGGAGATTATCCAGAGACTCTGGGGAAGAATCTGCTTCTAAGATCACGTAGATTGTTGGTCAAATTCAATTCTGTGTAGTTGTAGAAATGAGGCCCTTGTCTTATTGGTTGTTGACTAGGGGTTGCTCTCAGGTCTTTCCAGGGGCCCTTTCCATCTTAACTCCAGACAGCCTCCCTAAGTCCAGTGCTTCCAGTTTCCTTGACTTCATCTACCACTAGGTGGAGAAAACTGTCTGATGGGGCTCAAGTGATTAGACTGGGCCCAACATAATAATGGGAATTACATCACTTCATATTTACAGGTTCTATCCACTCAAAGGGAAAGAGATTATTCAAGGGTGAAAGGATATTGGGGGTCACTCTTGGAATTCTGCCCACCATACCACCTCTTCCAGAAAGCTTGTTCTAACTCTAAGAAGAGCAGCCTTCTTCCTCTGCACTTCCTGGCACTTTATGACAATGAATTCATTGTGCATGTGTCGGAATTGATGTGATCCTTTGCTTTTTCTCTGAAGAGCTCATTGGCTTTGCTTACCTTCCATTTGTCTTTCCTAGTACTGGTTCCTCAAAGTACTAAATTTTTAACATGTATACCTTTTTTCTTACGAAGTTAAACTTACTTGGTACTTATAGACCCTCTGGAATGAGGTGAAAATTTAGTGCATTTCAACTTCCTTCCAAACATACTTCCAAACCTAGCCTGATACTGATATTTCAGTTTGTTTTTAGACATGCATAAACTATTATTATAATTAATTGACCATTCATGTTAAAAATGTTATTATTTACATATATTATCATCTATTACCAATCTCTCTGTTTACTCTTTTCATTTTCTACATTTTCCTTTTTTTCTTTTCTGTCCTTTGGTAAATTTCCAATGAAAGTATTTGTGCACTTAACTTTAAAGTCATTGTATATGTGTGTTTAAATTTCTCCATTTCTCTTTTTCCCCTCTGTCATTTGATATTCAAATCAAGATTCAAATAAAGTGCATACATTACAATTGGTTGGTATGTTTTTAAGTCTCTTGATCGATGGGTTCTCCTCTCTCTTGTCTCTTTCATTTTTCTTTGCAATGTACTTTTAAAGAAATGGGACCATTTGAGGTGGATCTGAAGGTAGAGGACATGAGTGAAGGAATACAGCAGTGCCTAGAAGCTGGGAACAGCTTCATTTTACAGCCTGCAAGAAAATGGGGACTTTGGTTGTACATCTACAATGAACTGAATTCCACCAGCACCCCAAGTTAGCAAGGAAATGAATTCTCTTCTGTAATCTTCAGAAAAGAACATAACCTGATGACCTTTTAATTTTAGTCCAATAAGGCCCATACTGGGATTCTGACCCACAGAACTATAAAATTATGATTGTAGTGTGTTAAGTTTATGATCACTTGTTACTACGGTGATAGAAAACTAATGTACTCCAAAAAGCTTTAAAAGACATGCTTCATAGTAGTGTTGCATATTTCCCTCAGGAGACACATGATATCTGCTTGTCTCTCTGTGATGTGGGCAACTATCAATGATCATGGCCTTCAGAATCATTATGTCATCATCACCTCCTAGTGATGGTCTCACAAGGCAGGACTTTTCCCTCATGGTTAATTTGACCAAACTTCTTCCTGAGATTTCTACTCATTGAATCTAAGCCCTCTTCTATATATAGAATGATCCTTTAAATATTTGAAGTCAGCTGGGCATGGTGGTGCAGGCCTGTAATCCCAGCGACTCAGGAGGCTGAGGCAGGAGGATCGCTAGTTTAAAGCCAGCCTCAGCAATGGTGAGGCACTAAGCAACTCAGTGAGACCCTGTCTCTAAATAAGATACAAAGCAGGACTGGGGATGTGGCTCAGTCAGTGATTGAGTGCCCCTGAGTTCAATTCCGGTATTCACCCCCAAAAATAAAATAAATAAATATTTGAAGTCATAACCTGTTTTTTCTTTACATTTTATTATGGAAAAATTTAAACATATACAAAAAAGAGGGAGAATAATATAATGTCCCTCTGTGTTCCATTACTCACCTTCAAAACTCCAGATCAATTTCATTTCATTTATACCCTTGGATATTTCCTCCATCCTATATTATTTTGAAGCAAATCCTGGAACTCATATCATTTAATCCATATGTATTTTTGTTTGTTTATCTAGAAGGTAGGAATTAAAAATATAACTACAATAATATTTGTATTCTTAAATTTACAATAATTGCATGATGTCACCAACTATCTAATAACTTATTCAGAAGTTATAGTTTGGTTGCCATATGATTTTTTTGGGGGAAAGTGATTTACATAAGGGGAACTTTCTCACAATTTTTAAAAACATCAGATACTCAGAAGATGGGTATATGAATTCACCTTCAAGTTGCATATGTGACAACTTTTGTGCATATAATAATTATAGAAACAGTCTCACTTGGAAAGCTTAGGAACCATGTGCATTTTGGCAAGTGATAAAATCTTCATTCAGGCTTGCAAAATGATAATATAAAACTTTAAAAACTGAGTGTCTTTATGGAATTCACAAACAGTTCATTAAAACATGTCACTTTTTAATGTAATGAAAGCTTATTTTTTAAGCTTTTTTAAGTTAATCATTAATTCAATTTTGGTAACCTCCTTAGACCTATTTGTATGATCTTATAAAATTTACAGCATTCTCACAGTCATTTCCCTGTGATAGAATAATAATTCCCTTATTCCCTGGGGTTGTTTTGCAAACGTTCATGTCCTGTCCATCCTGACATCCGTCTTTGCAGTCAGGTCTCTGTGTGGTGGCCTGGATGCTCCCAGACTATGTTGGTATGTGGTATAACTATTGCTGCTCGAAGGGTCTGGGTGGCCTGTCATTTGCAGCTGTGATACATACATCCAAAGATTCTGTCTGCCCTCTTTGCAGCCCCTCTAGTGGGGAGGGCACCTCTGCTCTGCGGTACAGTCATGTGGTAGAGTTTTATTCCCCCACCTTATGGTTAACTGCTTCAGTCCTGATTCAAAGCTGACCACATCCTACGTCTTGGGCCACTTTGGTGGTTGGAAACTAGGTTCTGTTTTCTTTTCCAGTGCTATAACAGGTGGCCAGCCTCCTCGCTGAATTTTGCTCACTTACTTGCTCTTTCCTGAAAAAGCATTCTTTCATTCTTTCCTTTGTCTCACCAGCTGCTGGTTCTTGGATTGAGTCAGTCATTTTGAGCTAAATCTCATTTTCTCTGTAAGGTTTCACTAACATATATATTCTGACCTTCACAGCAATTCTGTGAAGTAAGAAACACAGGCATTTGAATCAAAGATCCTGTTTGTGCTGCTATAACAAAATACCAGAGACTGGTAACTTATAAACAACATTTCTAAATACTGGGAAGTCCAAAACCAGGGCACCTCGATAGTGAGTTCCAACTCTCTCTGCTTCCCAAATGGCACTTTGTTGTTGCATCCTCTGGAAGGGATAAATGGTTGAAGGCAAACAGGGAAAACACCAGTTCCCTCCAATCCCTTCATAAGATTGTTAATCCCACTCGTCCCACCTCACAATACTATTGCATTTGTGATTCAGTTTCAATATCTGAACTTGGGGGGCCACATTCAGACTATAGCAGATGGGGGTAAAAGTACACAGTTCCTTTAACTTCAAGAATAAAGAATCTAAAGAAGATCACAGGAAGCTGGACCTCTGACACAAGTGAGAGTACGATCTTGGATAGGGATTCAGACTTTTCCAGAGGGTTTGCTCTACACAATCAACACCAACAGTAAGTGGACCAGGTGGGGCAAGTAACTGTGACACTGTGTGATGATAATTGCCCCTACTTCTTTTTAAAAAACTTGTTCTATTTAGTAATACTTGACAGAGAATGTTTTTCGATCCATTGTACAAAAATGGAGTACAACTTTTCATTTCTCTGGTTATATATGCTGTAGGGTCACACCATTCATGCAATCACATGTGTACGTAGAGTAATGATGTCCTTCTCACTTCACCATCTTTCCCACCTGCCTACCCCCTCACATCCCCTCCCCTCATTCCCCTCTGCCCAGTCCAAAGTCCCTCCATTTTTCCCTTACAACTCCCTCCCCTGTTATGTATCAGCATCCACTAATCAGAGAAAACATTTGGCCTTTGGTTTTGGGGATTAGATTATCTTGCTTAGCATGATATTCTCCAACTCCATCCATTTACCTGCAAATGCCATAATTTTATTCTTCTTTAAGGCTGAGTAATATTCCATTGTGTATATATACCACAGTTTCTTTATCTATTCATCTATTGAAGGAAGCATATCTAGGTTGGCTCCACAATTTAGTTGTGAATTGAGCTGCTATAAACATTGATGTGGCTGTATCACTGTAGTGTGCTGATTTTAAGTCCTTTGGGTATAGGCCAAGGAGTGGGATAGGCTGGGTCAAATGGTCGTTCCATTCCAAGTTTTCTAAGGAATCTTCATACTGCTTTCTAGAGTGGCTGCACCAATTGGCAGTCCCATCAGCAATGTATGAGTGTACCCTTTCCCCACATCCTCACCAACACTTATTGTTTGCCCCTACTTCTTATAGAAACATGGGCTGGGATCTGGGCTAAATGTTTTGCATAACCTATCTTTCTTAATATTCGTAGTCACTTGAGAGCTAAGTGTTGTTTCCCTCATTTTACTGATGTGGAAACTGAGGTTTCCGGAGATTAAATAAATTGCCCAGTGCCAGACAGCTACTACATGACAGGGGTTGCTTCCGATGCAGTTTTGTGTGACAGACACTACAAGTCCATGATTTAATAACTCAATTATATATATATTTTTGAGGGGCTGGGAAGATAGCTCAGTCGGTAGAGTGCTTGCCTTGTAAGAACAAGGCCCTGGGTTCGATCCCCAGCACCCAAAAATAAATAAATAAATAAATAAATAAATAAATATATTTTTGAGACTGACATTCTTGAACACCAAATGGAGTTTATTTAAGGGGCACAGTTAGATAATCGGTAATTGGTCCCTAATTAAAGGGACTAATTTTCTTCTGCTTGTGTCTAAGAAATGTTTATTAACAGGGACTCAGCAGGTGTTTGATCTCTTGATGGAAATTGCTGTCCTTGGGTTCTTGGCACCCAAAAACAAACATACTTGAGAGAAGTTTTATTCTAACTTGTTGAAAAATCCTTCTATTCATTGCTCTGTTCATTTTGCTTTTGTTTTTGCTTTCCAAAACTTATTCTCAGATTTATTTAAAATTCATGGTTGAGAGTATTGGAATTACCCAAAAAAAAAAAATGCTGTTTACCTTATCACTGCCCACCAAGACCTGCAAATGTCTCCTGCCATCTTTAGGTTCAATCAGTCTGGGTTTCACATGTCTATTTTACCCTGGTTTAATGTTCAGCTTCAGCTTATCTTTAGCTCCTCTCTCTCACAGGCTGCCTGTCAATATTGTCTTCTCCAAAACCCCACATACATCCCCAGGGGTCATGAGACCGACCTGCTTGCTGCTTCTGAATGTAGCTGTGAGGCCCCAGATCCTGTTTGTGCTGCTATATCAGTTCATCTCCCCCTTGCCACCAGGGTGTAGTTAGGTTGTTGTTAACTGGGTCCTGTCAGCTCACGAAAAGTCCAAGAAGGTTCTCTTTGTTGTTGTTGTTTGTGTCCTTGCTGGGACATTTAGATCCTTGTGATGTATTTGGACTCATCTTGGAACATAGTGGTTTATAACCCCCTTTATGCTTAGAATTTTTGGTGGTCTTGAATTTGCAGAAGAAATCTGCTAATTAGTGGACACCTCTGCATTTGTGTCCACATAAAGAACCAGGTAAATTGACCTTTGAAACCTCTTCTAGTCTTCATGTAATTCTCAGAGACAAATGAAACCCTTCTTGAGGGTTTTCAGAGCTCGCACTGCATCCTAATGACTCACTTTGATTTTGGCAGTGAGTATACTGCCAAAAGGGACACACTTAGCTGCTGCAGGGGAACCTATAGAGTCGCAGCTGCTGCTGTACTTGCTGCCAATTGCAGTGGTCAGGTATTCCTCTGGGTTTCTTTCAGCTTTGGAAGGCACTATGCCTTAGGGTTAAGAGGAGAAGCCTTTACTTAGAAGTAGACCTCCACCAAGATGGAGTAATTGGTACAGGACTAGCCTTCCTGCCATAAACAAATTTAACATTAGATAAAATATGAGACAGCTATTTTTAAGCATTTAGCAACAGAGCACAGGTTGATCCTTGGGGAAAAGGAAGCTGATGGGGAAGCACCACTGACCCTGGTTCTCTACCTAGGAACAATTTCTAGACTATGTCATCACTGGGTAGAGCTCAAACAGAGCTTGCGGGAGGAAGGTCTTTCTGAGCCAAGGAAGCAGAGATCAGGGTTTGGGGCTGTTGACCTGGACTGAATCTGTGGGGTGGGACAATAGAGAAGAGGGAGAACTTTGCAAGACACATAACTGAATGGAACAAGATAGAGAACAAGAAATAAATCACACATATATATGTCGAACTCATTTTTGATAAAGAAACTAAGATAATTAAAAGGGAAAAGATAGTGTATTTCACAAATTATTCAGGGAAAACTGGATCTCCAAGGTAGGAAAAAAATTTTTTTGACCCTTTCAAACTTATACACAAAGAACCCAAAATGGATCATGGACTTAAAATTGCAAAAGTGTTAGAAGAATACATGGGAGAAAACCTTTGATACTTTGGATTTAGCAAGATTTCTAAGGATATTAAAAGCACAAAAGTAAAGAAAAATGATAAATTTAACATCATCAAAAATACAATAGCTTCTTTTTGAAAGATACTATAGGTTGATTATGACTTATATGAAATGCTTGTGACCAGAATGTTTTGGATTTCAGATGTTTTTGGATTTTGGAATATTTGTATACATATAATGAGATATCTTGGGGATGAAGTTCATTTATGTTTCATGTACACACTAACAAAATGACCCAGCAATTCTCTCACTAGGTATTTGCCAAAGAGAAATGAAGCAAGGCTCAGTGATGCACACCTGTAAGCCCAGCAACTTGATGGCTGAGACAGGATGATCATATATGAGGCCACCCTAGGTAACTGAGCCAAACCCTATCTCAAAATAAAAAATAAACAAAAGAAAGGATTGGAGATGGGCTGGGGTTGTAGTTCAGTGATAGAACACTCAGCATGTGTGAGGCACTGGGTTTGATCCTCAGCACCACATAAAAATAAAATAAAATAAAATAAAATAAGAGGACTGGAGATGTAATTCAGAGGTAGAGTAATCCCTGGGTTCAATCCCCAGTACCAGATGGGAGGGGGATGAAAACATGTTCACAAAAAGACTTGTATATAGATGTTTGTAGCACATTAGTTTGTAATAGCCAGGAATTGGATAGAACCTAACTATTAGCAGGTGAATGAAGGGAGGAATCATGGTACAGGTAAACAATGGGAATACTACTTAGCAATAATAAGGGAAAAAATTACTGATATATTATAATAATATGAATGAATCTCAAAAAACACTGATGATGTGAAATTTGCAGTAACAGTAGATCTTGAATGTTCTTACCATACACATGCAAAAATGGTAACTACATGAGGTGATAAATGTGTTAACTAATTTTATCATGACAATAATTATTCCACAACATATTCATGTATCAAAGCATCATGTTGTCCACCGTAAGTCATACTATTTTGTCAGTTATATCTCAATAAATCTGGGGGAAAACTCACAAATGTTTTAAAAAAGCATGAACGGGTAGAACTTCTGGTTTGCACAAAGTAAATGAAATTTCATCTTATTGGTACAACTTTTAAAAATTGTATATAAAAATGAGAACAAAAATTGAAATCTTTCTTTAAGAAAGGGATGCTTGATATTTGTACTCAGGTTATCAAAGTGCAGGATACAGTTTACCAAAGTAGAAGTCCCCCAAGAATACAAAGTGACAAAATTACTATGCTGTTCAAAAGAAGTCAAACACAAAAGAAGGTATATTATTTGATTTTATTTATATGACATTCTAGAACAGGCAAAACTGCTCTTTAGTGTCAGATACCAAGCCAGTGGTTTCCAGAGTAGGGAAGATTGGTCCAACAGGGCACAAGGGTGAAGGGAGTGTCATATAGCTTGATTTGGTGGTATTCATAAGAGTCTATGCATTTGTCAAGTCTCAAATAACCATACCCTTAGGACCCATTATATTGTACATAAACTATGCCTCAGTAAAGTTGATTAAAAAAAAAAAAAAAACTCACAAGTTTTCGTATCAGGGTGACCTGTCACTACTTTTTACGAATATGTGACCTTGTATAAGGTACTTATCGAAGTCCAAATTTCTTTATCCATAAACAGGGAATATTAATAGTATCAATTCTGTACATTTTTAAGTATTTAATAAGGTATTAACTTTTGTACAATTTCATGGTCTGACATGAAACTTAAAATCAAAGGTAGTTCTTATTACTAATATTTATGGATTTCTTCCAATCACATAATTAGAAGAATGTGGTTCATAATTCATCTCAATATTGTAGAGAAGCTGCCTCTACAGATCTAAGGGCAAAATGTACCCCTTTTTCCACCACCCACATAACACAGAGGCAGAATGTACCAGTTACATTTGTTAGTCTGCTTTTAATTACTGTAACAAACAGTCAATTTCAAAAGAGGAAAGGTTTATTTTGGCTTACAGTGTTGGAGGTTTCAGTCCATGATCAGTTGGCCCATTTGCTTTTGAGCCTGTAGTGAGGTAGCATATCATGGTGGGAGCACATGACAGAGTGAGCTGCTTACCCTCATGGTGGCAGGGAAGCAGAGAGAGAGGACAATTTCCTTCCATTAAGGCTCCTTCTTCTAAAGTTTCCACCTCCTCCCAATAGTGCCACTCTACAGATTAAGCCTTTAACATGGGGCCTTCAGATGACATTTCAGATCCAAATCATAACATATCATTCAGAAAATTATCTCATTTTGTGGCAACTATCGGGGGGAAATGGAGTTATACTTTCTTCCCCTGTGTGCTCAGATATAGGAAGAGGCTTTTTAAATAAAATAAAATAAAATTTAAATAAGATTTATTTGGGACAGGGCTATTCAGTTAAATCCAGGCTGATCTGAGTTAAAATGGGTGTATTTGACCTAGGTAAGCATCAGAACAACATGTCTCTCAGATTCATCTGCAGTGTTACATTTCGCTAAGTCTTCTATCCTCCTTGTTTATGACAGCTTGTCTGGCAACTTGAGCCGGCCCTGCCCACAATTTGGTCATCTGCCACTTACCTATGATTACTATCTCAGCAACAACTCCTGTCTGAACTTACCACCCTTTCTCACATGAACACTAGTTTAATCGCAGCCTCACTAGCCAACTCTGCACTGTCTCCCCTAGAACTGCTCATTCTGATGGCTTCTGCAGGCTGACCTCAGTTAACTTGGAACCACCAGAAGTACAGATCCTTCAGACTGAATAGTTCTTTGCCAGCATCTGTGAGAAGCTGCAAGAATCTTTGACATGTGGCTTATCTGAACCCCTAATCTAAAGCATCAGAGCTGCATTCCATCAGCTCTGCAAAGGATTCCAGTCTAAGATAAGATGTGAGAATGCAACATGGGTTGAGGCTGAGACGAGGTTAGGTGAAGCTAGGTTTGATACAGCTGGTGTGATGCCATGATTTATTTGTCTGTGTATCTCCTGTCTTACAGGAAGCCTTTCTGCTTGTGAGACTTGCCTGTTTTATTTTTTGCTTTCTTTTATTCCTTGTCTTTGTATGTTGTTCAAGTTAAAAACATAGCAATGCTGGGTATGGTGGTGCATGCCTATAATCCCAGCAACTCAGGAGGCAGGAGGATCACAAAAAGACAAAAACGAAAGAGCTGGGGAGAAGATAAATCCTTCCAGAGCATGCCCCGAGTGACTTACTTCCTCCAACTAGGTCCCACTCCCTAGTAGTCCATCAATCCAGCAGTATATTTTTCCAGTGAAGAGGTCAGAGTCCTTATGATCCAATCACATCCCAAAAGCCCTTCTTCTGAACGCATAAGACTTTGGAAGACTTTCCAGACCCAAGCCATAAGGAGATGAAAGCCCCCAGAGCATTCTTTGTGTTCTTTAAGATAGTGTTGAACAATGGTAGAATATGGGCTTTCATCTTTGGCAGATTTGGATTTGAACATCTTCTCTGTATTTATTTGTTGTGTGATTTGGGGTAAGGCCCTCTGTTCTAGCCATTCTGACTTTTCTTCTGTTCCTCAAACCATGCCAACCACAACTCTCTCAGTGTCTTTGAATTTGCTGTCCCCTCTGTATCCGTGTCTTCTAAGGCTTGGTCTTCCTGTCATTCAGATCTCAGTTCAAATGCTATCTCTTTAGATAGAATTTTCTTGACCACTCTTTCCAAAATGCCCATCCCCAGTCTGTACAATACTATCTTAATTTGTTATTTCTTAGTATTTGTCTTATTTACTTATCACCTTTCATCCCAATTAAAATAAAAACTTCTCTTATCACCTTTCATCACAATAAGAATAAAAACTTTTAAAGAGCAAGAGCAGGAACTCATCTGTCTTTTTCACCATTGTGTCCCTAGAGCTTAGAATTATACCTAGCACATGCAAAATAAGTATTAATAATACTTAGAAAGTATTTATTGAATGACTCAATTAAGTCAGCATATCTAAGTTTTAGTTTACCTGTAAAATGAGGCTTATAGCTGGACATGGTGGCACATGCTTATAATCCCAGCAACTCAGGAGGAGGTGAGGCAGAAGGATCACAGGTTCAAAGTCAGTTTCAGCAACTTAGTGAAGCCCTAAGCAACTTGGCAAGATCCTGTCTCAAAATAATAAATAAAAAGAACTGGGGATATAGCTTAGTGGTTAAGCAGCCCTGGGTTCAATCCCTGATACCAAAAACAAAACAAAAACAAAAACAAAAACAAACTCATCTATAGCACAGATGATATCTTATTTGTTTATTTCATATTGCTATGCATATGGTAAACACTGAATAAAACTTGGCTTATTTATTTATTTTCTTGTTTATTGAGTTTGAGGTCTCATTTGTGGCACAAGTTAGGCTGCACTCCCAGACTCAAGTGATCCTTACAAGTAGCTGGGACTACAGGTGTGCACTGCCATGCCCAGCTGCAAGTTTTCTTTAAATGAAATAAAATTCATGGTAGTTCATCTTTTAGACTTGGCTCATAAGCCTTACTCCCTATGAGGATTTTCCTGACTGTTCCATCCTGGGAGGGTCAGAAATAAGGCTATTATTCCCTGTGCAGACTTCCACCAAAGCATCTGTACATTTGATTTCACTTATATGCTCATGGATAGATCTTCCTCTACTCATCTTTGGGTCACCACTGACTGGCCCCATGCCTCCCAGATAATTAGTATGGAAACAATGAAAGATTGGATAGTGGTAAAAGGCCAATGCCACAGTGATTAAGGATGCAGACATCTGGATTCAAACCCTAGCTTCTGTCACTCACCAACTGTGAGGCTTCAGATAAGTTACTTAACCTGTCTGTGCTTTAAGATCCTTATTCATAAATCAGTAAAGGCAGGAACTACACTAGAAGAATAGTCAATCAAAGGAGAAACTAATTCAAATTAAAAACCAGAAATAAATCAAAATGACAGGGAATAAAAACCATTTTTCAGTAATTACATTGAATGTAAATGGCCTACACTCATCTATCAAAAGACATAGACTGGCAGATTGGATTAAAATTCAAGACCCAACAATAAGCTATCTTGAAGAGACTCACCTCATAGGCAACGACATTCACAGATTGAAAGTAAAAGGATGGGAAAAAACATATCATTCACATGGATCTTGTAAACAGAAGGGGTTTCTATCTTCATATCAGATAAAGTGAACTTCAAGCCAAAGTTAAGCAAAAGGAACAAAGAAGGACATTTCATACTGCTTAAGGGAATTATACATCAACAAGACATAACAGTCGTAAATATTTATGCCCCAAACAATGGAACATCTACGCACATCAAACAAACCCTTCTCTATTTTAAGAATCAAATAGACCACAACACAACAATACTGGGTGACTTTAACACACCTCTCTCACTACTGGATAGATCCTCCAAACAAAAACTAAATAAGGAAGCTATAGAACTAAAAAACACAATTAATAATTTAGACTTAACAGATACATATACAATACTTCATCCATCAATAACTGAATACACTTTCTTCTCGATAGCACATTGATCCTTCTATAAAATAGACCATATTTTAGGCCACAAAGCAACTCTTAGTAGATACAAACAGAGAGAGAGAGAGAGAGAGAGAGAGAGAGAGAGAGAGAGAGAGATAACATCTTGCATTCTATCAGATAATAATGGAACTAAATTAGAAATCAATGATAAAATAAAAATGGAAGATACTCTAACACCTGGAGACTAAATAATATACTATTGAATGAAGAAAGGATAGTTGAAGAAAACAGGAATGAAATAAAAAAAAATACTTAAAGGTAAATGAGAATAGTGATACAACATATCAAAATCTCTGGGACACTATGAAGGCAGTTCTAAGAAGAAAGTTCATTGCATTGAGCTCATTTATTAGAGGAACAGAAAGTCACCATATAAGTAACCTAACATGACAACTCAAAGCCCTAGAAAAGGAACAAATCAACACCAAAAGCAGTAGAAGAAATAACTAAAATCAGAGCTGAAGTCAATGAAATTGAAACAAAAATTTCAAAACATCAACAAAACAAAAAGCTGGTTCTTTGAAAAAATAAATAAAATCGATAAACCCTTAGCTGAGGTAACAAAAAGAGAAAGAGAAAACTCAAATTACTAAAATGTGTGATATAAAACGAAATATCACCATGGACACTACTGAAACACAGACAATAATCAGAAACTTTTGAAAATTTATACTCTAATAAAATAGAAAATCTTGAAGACATCAACAAATTTCTAAAGACATTATGACTTACCCAAATTGAATCAGAAGGACATAGAAAATTTAAACAGATCAAGCTCAAGCAACGAAATTGAAGATGCCATTAAAAGCCTACCAACAAAGAAAAGCCCTGTTGAGTTCTACCAGATTTTCAAAGAGGAACTAACACCAATTCTCCTCAAATTATTCCGTCAAACATAAAATGAGGAAACCTTTCTAAACTCATTCTACGAAGCTAGTATCACCCTGATACTAAAACCAAACAAAGACACATCAAAGAAAACTTCAAACCAATATCCCTGATGAACTTAGATGCAAAAATCCTTAATAAAATACTGGCAAATTGCATACAAAAACATATTAAAAAGATAGTGTACCATGATCAAATTGCGTAGCTCATGGTGCCCAGGAAACAGAGAGAGGAAGATGGGGGATTGGGTCCCAGTTTCCCCATTCAATGGCACACTCCCAATGAACTAACCTCCTTTCAGTAGGCCCCACCTCCTAAAGGTTCCACCACCTCCCAATAGCATCCAGGCTGGGGACAGAACCTTTAATACGTGGGCCTCTGAGGGACTTTTAAGATACGAACTCTATCAGTATTCTTAAAAAATAATTGAATAAAAGCCCAGGTATTAAAAACAGTTTAAGAATGATTAGAACGAAGTTCATTCTGACGTGTTCATAGTGTGTTTTAACAGAGTCCAGGAAGAAATAACACGTACATTCCTCATTGTACCAGGAGGAATGGAAGCTGCAGCAGGCTCAGCTGGTGACCAACAGGCTTTTCAGAAGCCCTGGCCTGTTTTCAGTATTTCAGGCTAGACTTCCTTGCTTGTTAATGGTGCACTATGAATGGAGATGAGATACCAGGGAGAGAACTGACAATAGAATATAAGAAATCATGAACCTATAATCCCAAAGTCTTGGGAAGCTGAGGCTGGAGGATCACAAGTTCAAAGCCAGCCTCAGCAACTTAGCAAGGCTAGGGATGTAGCTCAGTGGTTAAGTGCTCCTGAATTCAATCCCTGGTACCAAAAAAACAAAAATAATAAAAAAATAAAAATCACGAACTTCTTATTCCATGAGTTAGCAATCAAGCAACGGATTTCTTAAACCAAATAAAATTATAGTCAATATTACAACAGTCTTCAAAGCACTGCATTTGTCTTCCTACATTACCAATATTGAGTCTTTGGTCACGAATATGAGGAAGTCCACATGTACTGGCCTTCTTTCCCATCCTGACTACCCTGGGGGTGGGTAGGAGCCAGAACAAGCGAGGGCTTGGAGGCCATGCTCAGCAGTATCCTTATCCTCACAACAGAAAGCAAATGATTGCCTTCCTTTCTTTTTAAAAGGCCTTGTTATTATCTATAATTTAGAGCATACATTTTAGAAGATGGAAAAGTATCTGCATCCATGTACTATTCACCTGGCTCCCATATCCCTCAACCTCCAGTCCTGCCCCATCCACACCCGCTTCCACTTTGACTGAAGAATTTAGCAAGGGAGTGACATGATGACGTGTGCTGAAGGGATCATTCTTGCTGCTGCGTAGAGCAAACATTAGCAAACTTCCAGAAAATAAACATGTACTTTTTCAATTTTTTTTTTTTTTTTTTTTTTGATTGGGGTTTCTCTATGTTGCCCAGGAGGTTCTCAAGTGATTCTCCTGCCTCAGCCTTCCAACTAGCTGTGACTACAAACAAGAGCCACTGCACCAAGCCAAATAACAGATATCTTGGGTTCTGTCACCATTGCTTAATTCATGCTGGGTGCCAGGCTGAGGTAGAAGGATTGCAAGTTAGAGGCTGGCCTGAACAACTTAATGAGACCCTCAGCAACTTAGTGAGACCCTATCTCAAAAATTAAAAAAAAAAAAAAAAAAAAAAAAAAAAATGGAAAGGACTGGGGATGTAGCTCAGTAGTAGAAGGCCCTGGGTTAAATCCCCAAACAACAACAACAGCAACAAACAAACAAAATGAACAAAAAAACTGACAAATTCTTCTGTCATAGCCAGAAAGCAGCCCCAGACAATACAATATGTAAACAAGTAAGTGTGGCTGTGTTCCAATAAAATCTTATTTATAGACTCTGAAATATAGATTTCATGGAATTTTTATATGTCACAATCTACTGCTGCTTTTGATTTTCCTTCCTCATGATTAAAAAATGTCAAAACCGTTTTTGTTCATAGGCAATACAAAAACAGGCATAGGTCCAGATTTGGTCTGTAGTTTGCCAACCCCTAGGTGAATTAGAGAGTGCATTAGAGGGAGAAGATGCAGGAAGAACTGCCCAAAGCTACTGTAGGAGTCAGAAGCCAAACCTCACAAACCTAGCAAAGAGAAGAGAGCATAGTAAACACTTATTATGTACTGCCAATTCTGCATTTATTGGGTACCTTTGGCCTAGGCACAATGTTAGGACTGAAGGTGCAAAAATGAGTAAGAAGTTGTTTTTGTCGTTGAATCTGGTTGGAGAGATAAATGTGTTAAATTAATTAATTAATTAATTAATTAGTGCTGGGGATTGAACCCAGAGGCACTCGACCACTGAGTCACATCCCCATCTCTATTTTGTATTTTATTTAGAGACAGTGTTTCACTGAGTTGCTTAGCACCTCACTTTTGCTGAGACTGGTTTTGAACATGTGATCCTCCTGCCTCAGCCTCCCAAGCTGCTGGGATTAGTGTGCCACCTCACCCGGCAATGTGTTTTATTTCTATGTCATGTGGTACCATGTGGCAACATGGCAACATGGAATTTAGATGAGGTGTTGATTAGTTCTGCTTAAGAAAATATCAAACATGACTTCCAAGAGTGACTCTTAGGTAGGACCTTGAAAGATGAGTAGAAGTTTGCCACACACAGTAAGTAGGAAAGGTATTTAAGGCAGGAAACACAAGCTTCTTCTCCAGCTCTTTCTTCCTGATTACTGCTAATTTGAGGGGAATGTAGGAGAGAAGTGAATAAATTTGTAGCCTAAGAAAGCCACAAGAGACTGATAGTTGGTAGCAATTAATTATATATTTCAAAATAGTTAGTAGAATTTTGAATGTTCCCACCACAAAGAAATGATAAATGGGGGCTGGGGAGATAGTGCTTGCCTTGCTGGTTTGATCCCCAGCACCAAAAAAAAAAAAAAAAAAAAAAAAAAGATAAATGTCCAATGTGATGGATACACCAAGTCCTCTGATTGGATCATTCATTACATGTTGTATAGATGTATTGGAATATCATATTATTTCCCATAAAAATGTACAATTGTTATATGCCAGTTAAAATTAAAAAAAAAAAAAAAAACAAAAAAAAACTCAGAGACAAAGAATCTGGGGAAGATAATTGGCACATTAGATGGCGCTGCACGCTCCAGGCTCTGGTTACATCTGCCATGTCTCTTACCACTCTCCTTTTGCCCGTTTGGATCTGGGCACATTGGCCTTTTTGCTATTCCTTTAAGACACCAAACACAAGACTAGCTCAGGCCTTTTGCCCTTGTTCCCAATGCCCAGAGTCTGATTCCTTCTCCTGCTTCATTCCTCAGAGACCTTCAAGCCTCCCTATCTAAACCAGACGCTACTCTTTTAGGCTTACTTGGTTGCTTTTTAATTTTTTTTCCTCATAGCATTTATTATTATCTCATTTGTTTGTTTGTTGTCTATCTTTCCAAACAAAACATAAGCTGAACAATCCCTGACAAAATACACGTTATAAGAGCAGTTGGCCCTCCATATCTGTAGACTGCACAAAGGCAAATTCAACCAACATATTTCAACCAAACGGTCAGAAAAAAATGTGTCTGAACTGAACATGTTCAGACTTTTTTTCCCTTGACATTATTCCCTAAACAATACAATGTAACAAGTGTACAGTATAACACTTTGAAAAGTATTTACAATGTATCAGGTAGTATAAGTGATCAAGAAGTGCTTTAAAGTATACAAGATGGCTGGGCCTGGTGGCACATGCCTGTAATTCCATCAGTCCTGGAGGCTGAAGCAGGAGGATCAAGAGTTCACATTGCCAACCTCAGCAATTTAGTGAGGCCCTAAGTAACTTAGCAAGACTCTCTCTCTAAATTAAAAAAAAAAGGGTTGGGAATGTGGCTCAGTGGTGAAGTGCCTGGGTTCAATCCCTTATACAAACACCACCACCAACAACAACCACCAAAAGTATATAGGATGATGTGCACAGATTATTTGCAAATACTGAACTATTTTGCATAAAAGATTTGAATATCTACAGATATTGGTATCTGATTAGTTCTGGAACTAATCCTTCATAGCTCTGGAGGAATGCCTGAAAGAGTGAGTGCAAGCTCAATTGTCTATATTTTATTAACCAAGTAAGATGGGAGTTCATCTTCTGGGGGCGGGGAGGATTCTGGGTTTGGAACATCTGTGGGAAACAGGAAAGAGTAACATGGGGAAAAAATTGGGGACTTAAACATTTGAACTCAAGCTGAACATATTTTTAATTGTACTGTGCCTAAGGGTGGGGTGAGGTCTAAGAGAGAAGACAGCTCCTCCCCACTCAGTTTGTGGTAATTTGACTTATCTTTCTTGGAGTGGAATGTGGAATACAGAATTACAGGGTGGGGAGAACCAAGAGGCTCTTTAAAGAGTGTAAGTAGGTGAGGGTGGAAGTAAAGAAAAAGTGAAGCTTAGAAGGGAACTAACAACCCTGTCTGAGAGTCATATGTGAGTGGTATGGAATTTGAGAAAAAGAGCACAGAAAAAGTTTCTTTGATTTCATGCTTCTGTGATTAAAAAACAAACCAAAACAAACAGACCTTAAAATAAACATACCTGCTATTTGGCAGTTGGGAATTCTCAATTGGCTGGAAGCGAGTTTCAGGACAAATTGCCAGCTGCTGTCCTTTTTCCCCTCCCTTCCCTTGGGCAGGGCATTTATGAAAACAGGCAGTAAAAGAATTAGAACTGAAATGTTTTATTTAAATTCTTCTCTTCTTGTTTCCATTTCCATTGTAACAATATTTTTGTTAATTCAAGGTTGCCCATGTTCATACTAAAGATAATTTACTATTATGTGTGAGCAGTTTTCTGGGGTGTAACTGAAGGGTTAGTGATCAAAATCCCCAAAATTCTTTTTCTAGATGACTGTAGACCATGATATCCTAGGCTGTTTTTGAAATTACTTTGTATGCAAGAAAATAATGAAAGCCAGTGGAATAACTGGTAGATTTTTTTTTTTTTTTGGTATAAATTTATTCCTTTATAAACTGCAAGTTCCTGGAAATAAAAAATACACACACACACACACACACACACACACACACACACACACATTTTTTTTGCTTTCCACAAATGTGCTAAACTTCAGGATCAGAGTTTCTCTTATTTTTGTTAAAACTCTGAAAGTTAACAGAGCTCCTCTTCCGTATAACTGTTCTACTCAGGGTCTTACCCAGTTTGGTTTGTGGCAAATTTCATTTATCAGGAGAAAAATCTCAGACTTACCTTTGACTTCTTTCACTCATATTCAATATCTAATCCTTTGGGAAATTCTGTGCATTCAGCCCTCCAAAATACATTCAAAACCTAACCAATTTTAACCTAAATGACTATAGCCAAGCCATCTTCATCTTTTTTTTTCCTTCACTTTTTATTAATGACCTTGACCTTGGTGAGTTTTTTGTTTGATTTTGTGTGTGTGTGGTGCTGGGGATAGAACCCAGGGCGTCATGCATGCTAAGCAAGTACTCTAGCACTGAGCCACATCCCCAGTCCCTACTTTCATCTTTTGTCTAGGTTATTAATAAAACTTCCTATAGGTTCTCTAAATTTGTTTTGTTTTCTCCAACAGCAGGAGTGACCCTATTCAAATATGTCAGCTCACAACATTTGTCTGTTCAAAATCTTTCCATGGCTCCCCATTTCTGAGTAAAAGCCTAAGTCCTTACAATAACAGCCCACAAGGCCTTGCATTATCTGACCCTGCATATCTTCCTGTTGCTTCTACTACTTTCTTCCTCATTCAGTCTTTGCCAGCTATGTTGGCCTCCTCCTTGATGCAGATGGGTGAGATGGTGCAGATTCTTATCCCAGGGCCTCAGCATTGACTGTTCCCTCTACCCAGACGTCTTTTCTCACATATTCATGTAGGTCACTTGTTCGTTTCCTACAAGTCTGTGCTCAGACATCACCTTATTGTATTTGTAAACTTCATCCCCTTACCATTTTCTATTTTTTCCAATGATTATAATTGGTTTATGTTAATTATTAAACTATTGGCTTTATTGTCCATTGAGCTTCATTCTGTTCATTAATGTATCTCCAGTAATGAACACACAGCTCATGGTAAGTATTCGATGAATATTTACCAGATGGATCAAAGGCTGAATTTCCTTTATTTTACTAAAGAAAATCCTCTTTTGGGGGGTGGTGTTTACTGGGGATTGAACCCAGGGGCACTCTACCACCAAGCTGCTACATCCTCAATCCCCCTTATTTTAATTTTTGAGACAGGGTCCAGCTGAGTTGCCCAGGCTGACCTTCATCTGCTTCAGCCTCCTGAGTGACTGGGATTACAGGTGTGTGCCACCATGCCTGGCAAGAAAATTATATTAAAATAACTAGACTTTACATTTTATTTTTTGAGTTAAATTCTATTTCAATTGGCCATGGTATGGAAATCTTGATCCTTGTCCCAATGCCAATCCAATAAAGAGAACTAGGTTTTGAGAAAAATGAAAAGAAATTTTATTGCTTTGCTAGCAAAGGAGAAACTCGGGATTCCTGTTCCAGAGGCTATGTTTCTGTCATGGGGAACAGAGGCTTTTAAAGAGGTAATTCAAAGGCTACTCTCCAGCTGTGCCCTGTCAGGAGTCATAATTCATTTGTATCCTTGAAAGATAGCCATTTCTTAGATTTGTAGGTGTTAATTCTGAGATATGGACTCCTTCATTCTGGTAGTCTCTGAATCCAAGGACAGATAACTCAGCATTGAATGGGAAGGAGGTTACCCACCCCATCCCCATTATGGAGGGGGAAAGGCAGAAGAGAACCCCTGTTACAGCCATGATGGTATTTCCAGATATAGTAGCTGCGGTGGTGCAATAGGGATTTTGATGGACATTCTGGTAAAGGATATGCTAGACTAATAAAAAGCCATTCATATTTGGAGTTATATAAACCTAGGTGTGTGCCATTGAATTTTCTAGAATCATGTATGACAGAGGAAAGTGATTTTTGAATTTAAGCAGACAACTTAACCAGAAATTAAGGGTCTACCTAGAAAGTGGAAGAGGGTTCAGCTCTGTTTTTCTTTTAAAGGGAACCACTGCAATTTTCCTAAGCCTTTGCTTCCCTGTCTACAAAAAGATACTATCTCCCTGTCAGGCAGTTTGTAGGGTGTTACAAAGCTGAAAAGCTCTTCAGAATGCTGCTTCACAATTTTTTTTTTTCTTTCCCCTTTGCAGTGTTGGGGACCGGACCTAGAGCCTCCAGCGTGCTAGGCAAGCACTCTACCGCTGAATTATACCCACATCTTTTTTTAAAATTTTGAGACAGGGTCTATGTTGACCATACCGGCCTCGAACTAGCGATCCTCCTACGTTACCCTTGCGAGTCCAGTCACAGGCTCCCGGCTGCTTTCATGTTTTAAATGATATATTTTCATTGTGGTAAAATATACATAACATAAAGTCTACTTTGGTCATAAACATTTTTAAAAAACATTATAGCAAGTATCATAGGAGTTTTAAATTAGGATCTAGACAATGGTAAAGGAGACCAAGGGCAAACAAGCCGAGGAACTTTCGGATTGTGCTGGGGATCAAGGCGACACGCGGATCTCCATTTTGTCGGGACGGGCAGCCCCTCTCCACTCCGCCCAGGCGCCGAACCTCGGGCCCCCGGTCCGAAGGCAGAGGGTCGGATTCTCTCTGTCATTTCCGAGCCGCGGAGCAGGTGTGGGCCGTAGCCCCGGACCGGTTCCTTGCAAGTCTTTAACGATCATTGTTTCCGGAGGCGCCGCCTCCGAGTGCCCCCGGCTCCGCTAGGAGGCGCGCTCTCGCGTCGCTCCGCCGCGCGCCCCCGACGGCATTTTAGACCAGAGGCGAGAAAAGAAAAGGTCTCCGGCTCCCGCCGCCCCGGGCGCGCTCCGCCCCGCGGGTCCGCGCAGGCGCGCGCCGCTGCCGGCCCCGCGCCTCCCCTCCCCCAGGCCGTCCAGCGCGCCGCGGGCGGGGCGAGCGCGGGGGCGGGGCGGGCGCGGGATCGGGGGCCAGGCCGGGGATTAGTTGGTTTCGGAGCGGAGGAGGGAGCCCCGGCCGCCGAGAGCGCAGAGGAGACAAAGCCGGGGGCCGGCCGGGGGTGGGCCCGAGTTTCGGTGGCGCCCCAGCACCGCGGGGGATACCCGCGCGCCCCCGCTTCGCAACAGGTCCGCCGCCTCGCGGGCGGCCTCGCCCTCCGCTCCGCTCCCTGGCGCCCGCGACCCCCGGGGCGCCTCCGCTCTGCCGGGGCCGCGGTCTGACCACCCGCTTCGATGCGGTTTGGGTCCAAAATGATGCCGGTAAGTGGGTAGATGTGCTGGGACCCGGGGCGTCGGGGCCGGAAGTGTGCGGGGTCGCGGGCCCGGGCGTCCGCGCCGCTTGTGGGTCCAGAGCTCAGCCTCGCGGGCCCGGAGGACCCGAGCCTCTGGAGGCGTCAGGAGGGTCGGAGTTCCATCCTCCCAGCCCCCCGCCTGGGGGCGCGGCGACACCCTCAGCGCCAGGAGGGGTCCCCCACCTGCTCCGGAGTTAGTTGAGCAGCTGGTGGAGCCGCCGCTCAAAACTTTTCCTCTTTGGGACCTGACTTTTTTGCAGTTCTTTGAAGGTCAAGACTAGGGAAACTGGGAACCTTGTTCTTTGCTTTTGTCTTTATAATTTTGATTGTTCAGAGTTTTTACAGGAGTGAAACATAACACACTTTGAAAAGGGTACTTTGGCTTTATTTTAAATTGAATTTCGAGCTTGATGTCTGCAGCCAAGTCACTCATCTCTTTGTGGAATCGGGTTTTAGTAATGCAGCCTCAAAAGTTTCCCACAGACTGTTCAAGCAAGACCTCTGGAGAGGATTAACTAGTTTTTTGGGAGCTCCGCAGGCATGTGGCATGGCCTGCTGGAAGTTGTATTTACTCCTCTCCCACTGAAGCCGGACCATCTTGCAGTCATCCCATGTTTTTTGACTTTATTTGTTCAAGCAAAGGAGCAAACAACCTTTCTTTTACTTTTGTAAAACCTGAAGAATGAAGTGATAAAAATTTGTTTTCTGCAGTCTCACACACAGAATATAATATGCTGTCCCCTTGCTCCCTAACTTGTCTTATGGGGGACACCCTAAACTTGCACATACTGAACAAACAGCAGTTTGGTTAATTGGGTTTGGATGGCTTGGGATAGTTTGTCCTGCCAGGATTCCAGGAATTTGGAAATGTTAATAGCATTTTGCACTTTATTTTAGCTTAATACTTGTTTATGAAGTTGGGTTTGTAATGTGAATGTCCAGTATTAAAAAATGTATCATGGATAAGGGTGAAGGATTTTAAGATTTTTATTCCTTGGATTTACATTTTTTTTGTCTTGAAGTAATTCTTGCAGGTGTCTGAGTTATTCCTGAACACAGGTTAAGAGATAAGGTGTTGGTTGTTGTAATATGGTTTCTTTATTAAAGATTAATTTTATGTCAGGGTGTCCTCTAGGTTTCAAAGATAGAGTTTTTTCTTCTCTCAGATACATACTAGATCATCAGAATTCTTAAAAGTTATGTGACTCTTGAGATTACATTCAGTTTAGCAGGTGTGGTTCCTCTGATTATCTTTCATAGACTGTGTGGTGCATGTGTGCCAGCTTTGAAATGAGTCTAACCCTTCAGTGTTTGTTTAGCTACCACTTTTAGTGACCACAAGTCACTTAAAAAATTTCTCTCTCAGTTTAATCATCTGTAAAATGGGATGATAATGGTACCCAACTCTTAGGATCGTTTTGAGGATTAGAATTGCTATTTATGGTGGAAGCCAATAGTACAGTGCTTGGCTTGTAAGAGATGCTAGATAAAATTTCTGATTTTGTGATATTGAGTAAATAGAAGATTCTTAAACTTGAGGTACATAAAAATGTGAAAAAACTTCATTTAGTAGCTTCATGTCATAATGTCTTTTTCTAGTGTGATATCATAAAAAAGTGTTTTTACTTAAAAAAATTTTTAAAACTTAAAAACTATTCTTCATCTTTAGCTTTTAATATGCTTGGATTTTTATTCCAACATGAGTAAGGTCTTGTATTTTATTACTTTGGAAATTTATAACTAATATATCAGGAAAAATTATTATGCATAATGATATAAAAATGTATAATCAGAAGGTAGATAATTGCCTTGATATACTTTTTTGTTGTGGTAAAATATACATAACTTAAAATTTATCATTCTAACCATTAAGTATTAAATTGTTTCTGTGGCATTGAGTACATTCCTTGATATGCTCTTAAAGGCATTCTAAAGATAACTGCTTAGACTGCATTGTATTAAAAATGTACAGATAAATAGTGTTCATGTGTTTTCTCACCAAATGGTACAGAATCAAGTGGTTTTCTTTTATGTGGGACATGAAGTGATAATTGGATCCAAAACCAGAAGTGGAAGATGGGTTTTAGTAGGCTAACTAAAAATAAACAGGCAAGTGCTGAGAATCACAGTAGAGATAATGATAGGGTACTGCAGAAATGGGAGTGATAATTACTCTCATTTTCAGATACCTGCCATGGTTAATATCTATGGTTCTATGATATTTCTACAACTTGGTGAGAGAAACTGATTAATATTTTGTACTTGACATATTCTTATTTTTCTTTATCGAATAAGAAATTATTTGTACTTGGAGGGACTGGCTTTTCAGTGATCTACTCATTGTATTTGATTATCAAATAGTTATCAAAAGCAAAAAATTATAACCATCTGAAAATCACATTAAGTATCTTTTATTGACTACTTCCATTTGTGAAGTGTTATATTCAAATGAGACTTTTTTTTTTTGAAAGAGCTTTTCTAACTCTAAAAGCATTTGCTGCTCTTTCCAGATAACAATTTTACAAAGATTTCTGTGCCTGCTGTTGAAATGGTCAAAACAAAACAAAAAACAAAACAAAACAAAAAAACTACATACGAAAACCACACAACTATTTGGCAGTGCCACGTTAAGGCCAAAGCACTTGACTTTGCCTGTGTCACTCAATGGTAAGTGTTGCCACATATTTGGTGTGTATGTCCAGCTACAATGGAAATGTCCTGTGACCCTATTATCCAATATGGTGGTCACCAGGCACATGTGGCTACTGAACTTCACATGTGGCTTATGGGACTGAGAAAGTGAACTTTAAAAAAAAAATTTAATTTTAATTATTTTTTAAAATAGCCACATATGTCTGGTGGCTACTGAAGTGCAGTCAAACCAAATGTTATTGCATAGGCTTAATATAGATTACAAATAATATATATTTTTTCCTTTTTGGGGGATGGAGTGCTGGGAATTGAATCTAGGACCTTGTATATACTAAGCACATGTTCTACCTCTGAGCTGTACCCTTAGCCCCAGACAGGTAATATTTTCAAGAAAACAGTAACTTATTTTAAAAAGTTCTATTGAAATGATCATGTGTTAACTTTTGAATTTATGATATTTTATCTTTCAGTGCTGTGGAGACATTTACTTCTTATTTTGTGATGCTGTAAAATAAAATCTGATTGTTTAAGCTTTTAATTTTGGAAGGACAAATAAATAGGATATTGTAGTATCTCCTTCAGCAGTTTTACTAAAATTTAATGAATTGAATTATTACCTGTATTAATATTATTACCTAGTATTATCTAGTTTTTTTTTGCACATATTTTTCAACCTGAAATTGCTTTGAAGCTAAAACTCTTTGAAGCTATAGATGGGGAACATTAAATTTATATGATTATACTATGTTCTGAAAAATTCCTTTCTGTTGAGCAGTAATGTAGTAACTTAACTTAGATTAGGTTTGATTCCAGAATCAAGTTTAGATTAGGTTCTTAAAGTCTGGTTCCTGTCTTTGTAGATTGTAATTCTCAAAGGCTGTTAAGTGTAACATCTGTTTTTAAAAAATGTGCAAAACATCTCACATTTCATGTGCTAAATAATTTCGTTGCCTTGTGACTTTAGTTGTATTAATGAAAAGTTGAAAGACTTTCCTGTATTTTTGCCTGGTTAGGAAAAATCAGGTTTTATAAAGAAACTTGCAAAAGTATATACCTATGTATATTTTTAAAAGTAAAGAGAATTTATCTGGAAGGGACAGCCGAGGGTCATTCATTTATATTCTACTCCTAGGAAGAACTGTTTTTGTTACTCTTCATTCCCTTCTCCCACCAGCAGACAGTGAAAACAATAAAATAAACCTTTCTCTTGAGCTTTTAAGGAACACTGTACACCTTTATCTCTTTTGGTAATCTACCATAGTGTGCGGCACTCCTTAAAAAGTCTTTCTAAAGCTAATTTAACCCTGAACCATTCTTGAAGTCCTTGTTTTCCAGTCTCTCTTCAGCTCAGATAGGATAGCTGCATACCAATATGTGCTGGTATGATTTGTCCTCATGTATTATAAACTTTTCCCCAGCTTTCTCTACTAAGGAATATCTCAAAGAATAAGAAGAATGAGGTATAAAGGTTTAGGAATCCAGGTTGTTCTCTTCACTTCTTTCCATTTAGTCAAGCCAAACATTATTTAAATACTTGCGTTTTGATGGTGTGCTAGATATTAAACAGAACATTTTTCTTAGTTGGAATTGAGAAAAGAAAACATAGGTAATGTGAGTGGGCATGAGCATATATTTTAAGTTGTTGTGGTAGGTGAGACCTTAACATTCTCCATTTTACTGGAGTAAAATGGGGAAGTCTTGGTTACCGGGAGGCCCTTTCAGGGAGCATGAAGTATAAGGATGTGATTCTTAAAACACGTAGCATATTGCCTTATCAGAGGAAAACTGTCTTATTGAAGAAATGGAAATTCATGCATTGTTAGATGATGGTCAGGAAAACTAGTTTCACAGAGTTAGCAACTGTGGTCAGATTTTCCTTCATAAAATATATTATAAAAAATGATTTATTTGGATGATAATAGAACCAAATCTTCAGTGAAAATGTCCATTTGTTCAGTAAGCACCAGAGTTTCAAAACATACATCAATTGTTTTCTAGAGTAAAATTTGTAACTTAGTACTGTTTTATTTAAATTTCAAATATTTAGGGACTGTGGTTGTAGTTCAGTAGTAGAGTACTTGCCTCACATGTGGGAGGCACTGGGTTTGATCCTCAGAACTACATTAAAAAAAAAAAAAAGATATTGTGTTCATATACAACTAACATATATTTAAAAAACTAAAAAATATATTTAAAAAAACAAATTTCAGACATTTCATTGAATTCCTAAAAATTCCTTAGGGTCTGCAAGTGTAGAAAAGTGGTAGAAAACCATAATGAATAAACTATTGTAGAACACTAAACTATTAGTGATAATAATAAAAAGTGATTAAGGCCACTGTAGAAGGAACAGTTTATATAAAAATCTAGGGGATTGGAAGCCCTGCTGTCTAACTTTCCTTCTAGGGCAGGCAAAAAAATTTTACTGAGAACTCCTCACTCTAACAGTGCTCAGTAATTTAGGTTCCTCATCTTGTCTAATCCCTTTATTATACTGTGAAGTTGATATTCCCATTCTCATTCAACAGATAAGGACTTTGAGGCTCAAAGGGTTTAAGTAATTTGCTCCAGAGAAATGAGATTTGAACGAGGTTCATGTGCAAATACATGTTCTGTTCAAGATCGCAAATGTCTAGGTTATGATATTTTTATGTACTCATTAGGACATATAGTAGTCTTTTGACTAATGGTGACTTCACATATTGCTCTTTAGAGAATAATTATTTTTGGAGTAGAAAAAGAAAAACATCTTTCCTTGCTGAAGTCCAAACTGCATGAAAAGATTGAACAGTCTTTTATCGGTTCAAATAAGATGAAGGTGTTTGCCTCCCTGTGGGCAAGGAAGCATCCTAAGAATTTATATACTTCCACCATGACTTACATTTCAAATGGGCAGAATTCCTAGGGACTCCTGCAGACATCTGGAGGAAGCTGTGGAGAACAGAGAGGGCATTACTTGGTGGGCAATTGGGAGACTGGCAAGAACTGAAGAGGACTTGACAGCATGTAGATTTTCCTGG
Source organism: Sciurus vulgaris (assembly GCF_902686455.1). Lineage (NCBI taxonomy): Eukaryota > Metazoa > Chordata > Mammalia > Rodentia > Sciuridae > Sciurus > Sciurus vulgaris. The sequence continues at coordinate 61,106,106 of NC_136473.1, forward strand.
GCCAGGGGCAAGAGAGTAGGTGGGAAGCGATGTGGTAGCCAGTGGAAGAGTTTTAGGTAGTACAAGTAGCATAATCTGATTAACTAGAAACATTGGTTTTGTTGTTGTGTAGAGGTGCTGCCATGAAAGGCTTGTGTAGGGGTGGAAAGACTGTGAGGGCTTAGCGCTCACCAGAGGAGCTGGGTGTGGTGACATACACCTGTAATCCTCACTACTCAGAAGGCTGAGGAAGGAGGATCATGAGTTTGAGGCCAACCTGGGCGACTTTGTGAGATCCTGTCTCAAAATAAAAAATACAGAAGGGCTGGGGAGGTAGTTGAGAGGTAGAACACTTCTGAGTTCAGTTCCTCGTACCTTCCACCCTCACCCCTTAGAACTCCACCACAGGAAGTCTACAGATAGCTACCAAAAAAAGAGTAAAAGGGTTGTTTCATTACATTCAGAGCCATCTGATAGTAGGAACTGGTGGTGGAGTCAGTCAACTGAGTTGGCCATTTGCTTTCCTAACTTGGTCTGAGTGAATATTTGGAAACCTCAAGGGTGAGAGAAAAAAACAGTGGAATTTACTCAGGATTGCAAGTAAGAGAGAGGCAGAAATAGTGGAAGATCTCTGCCATATCCACACGTTCCTTCCTGGGAGACTGAGGAGAAACAACTTTCCATCTTACCAGAAAGTGATACCAGGTATGGAACCCAGGGCTTTGCATATACTAGGCAAGACTCTCCCACTGAGCCATGTCCTCAGCCCTTTTAAAAATTTTAAGACAGGTCTTGTGAAATTGCCAAGGTGACCCTGAACTTGTGATCTTCTGGCCTCAGCTTCTGGAGTTACTGGGATTCCAAGCCTGTCTAGGTTTCTTAACTTTAGTGTTTTCTACCCCTTTAGTTCATTCAACACTCTGCTTCCCTGGTTGTCTTTCTGAGCAGCACTCTTTTCCCTCCTTGGAATTCTTCAAGATGGACTTCTGTTATAGTATTAAATATATAAACTCCTTAGCACTGGCCTTAGCTAGGTATCAAGTTTCTTTGCTGTCTAAGTCAGCGAATTTCAGCATTTTTGTGTTAGTAATACATTTCCATTCCAGAAGTTTTAGCCACGCAGTGGAAGTGATCAAAAAAGACTCAAAACATAGTGTTAAAGTGTTTAAAGTTATACACTGGCCATGGCAGAGGAATAGTGTGTGTGCCTTGTCCCATGCGGAATCTCATCTAGTCACCCACAATACCTCTGCTTTCCTTGGAAGATCTGCTTATTGCCCCCTGTAGGGTCCTCAGGGGATCTCATTAGGATCCTATGCTTATTGGAGATGTTAGGTTTTCCCCTTGCTCACCCTGTTGTATCTTGCTCTCCGTGATCTGCTCTGCTCCATCGGACCTTGCCATCAGTGTGAGAGTGTTTGTGTGTGTGTAAAACAAGTCTTATACATTTGAAGTTTTTGCAGCACATTTGTGGCTCATTGGTTGAGAATTACCTAAGAAAACATGCTGGGTTTTCTCTTGTGCCTTTATATGTGGTGTTTCACTATCTGCATGGTCTTCTTCCTGCTTGTCATGCTCATGCTTCAGTTTTCAGCTCAGTAGACCTGTTGTGAAACCTTCTTCTCCCTGAAGGACTTTTTTTTTTCCCCCCCTGTTCTCCCTGGACCTTAAGTGTACCTCCACTAGGAAATTCTCTCATTTTGGAGTAATTATTTGCAGTGCTTCTTCATTGTTCTGTAAACTTCCTGGAGGGTGCAGGCACCATGTCTTTTCATCTTTGTTTCTAGCACTTAGCACTGCATTTGTCTCTTTGTGAGTGAATAGATACTTTTATTTTTTGAAATTTTCTGAGGTGAGGATAGTTCTTGCCTACACTTCATAGCAAAGTGGGAGGTAGAAAGGAAAGACCTAGAAGCAATGGATTGGCTGTACTCATAGCATCATGGATGGTCTTAAAAATAGATGCTCAGTGAATAAAAATAAAAAATAGGAAACATATAACAGTATTTTTATATAAAATAAGATGCAGGGCCACAGAGCAGTGATGCTAATTTAGGAGAAAACCTAACAACATTAAACTTACAAAATTTAATTTTATAAAGAGAAGGGGCGAGGGGAAGGATTAACTAAGTATGCTTTTAGTTCTTTTAATTATTTGCTGATCATTTGTTACAATTCTTGAAAGTAGAAGTAGCCTCAAGGTGAGTTGCTTTGGAGAATGTATTTGGAATTTGAAATCTATCTTAATTCAGCTGCAGGCATAGTTGAAAAGGGGAAATTTCTTAATTTACCCCAGAGTAAGCAGAATGCTTTGTCTTTTTTCATTTGAGACATTGTCTGACTTTTGAAAAAAAGCATGCTCTGAAGTAATACCATGAATTTAATGGATAAATGTTTCTTGATGTGAATGTACTGATTCTTATGTTCTAGTGTCTTATGTTCCAGTCTTCCATGGAATTTTGCATCCCTGACTTACAAACACTATTATTAGTTTACTTGAACAGGCATGTGTTTTGTATATACTGTGTGTAAAATCAGAGTGCTCTGGAGAGAGAAGTAGTGGTGGAGGAGAAAAACTGGAAGTATTTCAAAACCGAAACCTTTGTCTTAAAGAAATTTATAGACAAGTAGATAAGAAAGATGCAGATATCTACGTGGGAGTGATTGTAGAGTGGCAAAGAAGAAATTTACTTCTGCTTGAAGTGGTGGATGTTTTGTGATCTTGCCTCAGTACTCTAATGACCTTTACTTTGCAATAAAACCAACCCTCATTCTGACCTGGATTGGGGCAAGTTTTATGCTCTTTGAATTATTCTAGAGGAGTGGGGATGACTTCAACACTAAGGGACTGGGTCTAGGGAACAGGGAACCTATTCTGGCACAAGAAGTGAGGAAAATATGTTTTTTTGAGATGTCTTATTTGCTGATTTGAGGACGCTCTAACTGTGGAACATATAATTTAAAATATATGTTCCTAGCACAGGCTGAACATTCCTGACCCAAAAGCTCCAAAACCTAAAACTTATTTTGTGTGTGTGTGTAAAACAAATTTTACACATTGAAAGTTTTTGCAGCACATCTTGTGATACTACAAGTGGTACCACAGTGTGATACCACACCTAACCTTATGTGATGGGTTGTAGTCAAAACACAGGTGCTCTAGAAATATTGTATGAATACCTTCAGGATGTATGTATAAGGTGTATATGAAGCATGTGAATTTTGTGTTTAGACTTGGGTACTAATTCTAAGATTTCCCATATGTATGTGTAAATATTTCAAAATCCAAAAAAACCCCAAACAGAAACCAAAAAATTTCCCTAAATCTGAAATTCTCCTATTCCCAAGCATTTTCAATGAGGGGAACTCATCCTGTATTTCTTTAATTGAATTGGAATTCCCTGAAATTCAAAATATGCAAAGATAAATACTACTGGATGTGGACTGTGATGTTTTGGTATTGTTATTGAGATAACTATTGACATTATAATAGTTTATATTAGATATCATTAATATATACTGCTGTTATCTGTTAGTGAAATCACTAATACTGTACATTATTTGTAGCAAATTACTCAGAAACCTAACTTCATGTTACTTGCCTACATAAAATCCTCTAATGAAATGTTTTTTTCAAACTTAAGTATGCTTGCTTACATTTCTAATTCAGGGGGGTGGGGTGGGGCCTGGATTTTGTACTTCTGACAGGTTCCCAGGTGATGCTGATGCTGTTGGTCTGGGGACCATGCTTTGAGTATCAGTACTTTAGTTGCCTTTCCTTGGTAATAAAGCCCACCCTCATTTTGAACTACAAGGCTCTATAGCAGCTAGGACTTGGTTCCCCCTCTGCCTTCATTGGTATGTGTGTCTGTTCCTGATATGTTGCTCCTTCTGGTCATGCAGCAGTCTAAGCTCATTCCCACCTCAGGGCCTTTTCATAGAATGTCTTTGAGATGATTCAAGTGCTGACTTCTCCTTAATCATAATTAGCCATCCTTGTCTCCTCACTCCCCAATTCTCTATCAGACTCTTCTCCTTGCCCAAAAGAATGCAAGCTTTTCCATCACTATTCTTATTACATAAACTGTGCTTGCATAATGGGCACTCAGTGAACATTAATGGTTGAGTAAATCAAAGACGTTAAAGTCAGCAAAGAGTTGGTATTGAGAGGAAGACACGGAATCAGGAGCAGCATTAGTAGTGACTGACTTTGATGAGATATTATGCCTGTAAGTCTCAATATAGAAGTGTAGGTTGCCTTTGTTATGGTTCTATTATGAGCTAAGACCAGAGGTTACTTGCTGATAGACCGCTTTTTTAATGTGCAATGAATTTTCCCCACAATTAAAGTAATCATATTTGCTGTACCCCTTTTCCCCAGAATATTAATTTTGTTAAGAGGATGATTGACTCTAGATGTTATTGAATGAATGACCAGAATATTCCATGTGTGATTAACTTTTTAGATAGAATATTGTTGAAATTGATACTGAAACATCATTTGTCTTTGATATCCAAATTCTAATTTGCAGTAAGTGACCAAAGACATAGTTAATGATGTTAAAAAAATTCCGTTGGATATGATTTTTAGGATTTTTGCATTAACTCGGATTTGGCTGATAAAGGCTGATGGGCTAATGTTAAAATATGCCATAATAAAAAGTGATACATGTGGTGTAAAAGTAAGTTTAATATCATTAGGCCTTAATAGAACATTGGTAGACATAACTCATGGTAATTGATGAAGATTTTTAAGAAGTTTAATGACCCTAAGAGTTAACTCTAGGTGGGAGAAACAGCTTAGAAATCATATAAGGCCTTTATAAGCAGTCATTTTCTGATAACTAATAAAGTTAGAACCTGTCATCTGGGAGACGGGATTATCTCTGAGGTAAAGTACTCAAAGATACAGTGTCCTTGGAGCTCCTGAGAGGCGGGCTTCACAGGGACCCTGTGATTGCTCTGACAGAAAGCAGTTGGGGAGATGTGGGACACTCCAGTCTGAGTGAGCAGCACACTTCCTGCAGAAGAATGGCTTCTTAGCCCACAACTAGGGCCAAGAATGACTGAATTAGGGAACCAAACTGACCGTCTAATCTCCATGTGCATTGTCTGCCCGAAGAGTGGCCATCAGAGCATACTGCCAGGTCTGTGTGGAGCAGTAGGCAGAATATCCCAGAAGATTAGAATGATTTGTATCTTGTTTAAACCCTTCCAGAGTTATAAGGCATGGTTGGGCTAAATGTGTGAGTTTGAGATTCACAGAGGCTTTGGTTGATGTTGTTTTGGTTGATCAGATTAAAGGAAGCCTGGTGGCAGCCTTCTCTTTGCAGAAAGGTATTCTGGGGCCTTCCTACGTGAGGGTTTACAGTAAAATATAAAAATGAAGAAATTGTTCACATTTATTTCTTCACAGAGGAATTATCAAACCTAGAAACCCTTCAGACTTTTTTCTAACCTCACTGCTAGGATAATTGGCTGGCCATTCTATGGGGAGTTTCTTGTGAGTTGTGGTACTTGAGAATTTGTTGCTCTTTTTACAGATAATTCATTTTTCTTTAAGGGATACTTTTTCCTTATGCCCTTTTTTCTCTTAGGCAAACCTAGGGGATTTGAGTTTTTGTAAATCAGAACTCTGAAGGTGTTACTGCAGAGCTTAATGTCCTGTCTCTTACAACGAACATCTTATACTCCTGGTTCCTTTCTTCTTTCTGTGGAACGTCACATGATTTTTAAAAAAATCAAGTGAATAAACTTAAGCCTCTGACAAAGCAGATTTCTTGTGAATGCCCTAGCCTTATTTTTGTATTTCCTCTTGGAAAGGCCATTCAAATTTTAATCTAAAATAACTCCTCTTTGAAAAAGAATCATTCTTATGTCAGTGACATAACAGTTACAGTGAATACATACTCTATAACAATAGAGTGCTTAAAAATAAATCTATAGCACATTTTTTTAAAAGTGAAAATTATCTGTGCCCTTGGTTTTCTGGAAGGGCAAGTCTACATTTGGATATGACTGGCATGAATTACTGTGCGGTATGTGTGGGGTTGCCTTTTCTTTACCTTAGTTTTCTTTCAAAATTGATCACTGTAAGAGGTAGAAATAAGTAGTAATCATTATATTAAGTATACTTTTAGATTGTAAATTATTGTAAATGTATTTCAGCGTTGAAATTTGAAAAAAAATTAAAAATGACTTCACAGTATTTGCTCTCCTATACCATTGATTTAATTTTTGTTTTTTCCATTCACATCATATTAACTCTTTTCTATGTTGCTGGATGTTTACTTTTCCATTTTATTGTTTGTAGATCTAACACTGTAGTGAAAATTTAAGACTTTTAGAATTTTTCTTCATTTCAGTATTTCTTTGGGATAAATTCCCTAAGTATACATAATTTGTAGCTTTTGATACGTGATTCATTTCATTTTCTAAATGGAATTTTTAATAGTTTATAGTATGATCCTTGTATCTTTGAGTGAATCACTTTCCTAAAACTTAACCTATGTTGGATCTAATCTTTTAGTTGAAGACAATTTAATAGCTGTGAGTGGTACCTTGTTTTAATTTACATCTTCCCCCCATGTTTTACCATTTGTATTGTCTTGTGTGATCTCTTATCTCTTCTACTTTGAAATATGCCTTAGAGTTTATTTTTTATTTATCAGTCTCTTTTCCTTGTGGCTCATACTGCAAAAAATTACCTTCTTGCTGAGCGTGGTGGTGACCTGTCATCTCAGTGACTTGGGAGGCTGAGACAGGTGCATGGCAGGTTTTAAGTCCAGTCTCAGCAATTTAGAGAGGCCCTAAGCAACTTAGCTGAGAACCTGTCTTAAAATAAAAAGGACTGGGAATGTTGTGGCTCGGTTGTTAAGTGCTCCCGGGTTCAATCCCAAAAATGGAAAAAGAAAGTTCCTAATTTACAATTTGGAAAGAAGTTAACATTTTAATGTATGTATGATTTATATGGTTACCGAGAAGAGCTGATCTGACATTCACTGCTGCTGTTAAGGGAAGAAAAACTAGATCTTTGTTGCTATCTACGCTAGACATTAGAAGCATTTTCAGGTGTCCCAGCAACTTATTGTCTTTGAAGTACGGGTGCATTTTACGGGTGCATTCATAAAGACTGATGGTTTGTTTTGACCTGATGGTTGCTGCACTCTAAAAGAAAATAATTTACCTTATGGGTTCCCAGAAGCACTTTTGTGGTTTGAGACAGAATAAATTTCTTGTCACAGCGTTTCAGAGGATTTAGCTCTAGGGAACCCCATTTTGCTTGTTTCCATGTGGAAAAGCTGCCACTGATGTCATCTTTATTTCCTTGAGAATGTGTCATTTTAAAAAATACAAAGTATCAAGACAATATGGCATTTTGGAAGTAAGGTTATTAGAGATTTTTAAAAAAATATTATTTTATGCTCTCCATTCGTTTATTCCTCTTCACTGAAACCTCAGGCCAGAACGTTTTCATCACCTCCTAAGAAACCTACACACCTTTTAGTAATCACTTGTTTTCTTTCACTGCCTTTCAGGTTCTGGCAATCATTAATCTGTGTGTGTGTATATGTGTCTGTCTGTCTCTCCTTGGATTTGCATATTCTGAACCTTGCATATAAATGAAATCACAAACTGTAGTCTTTGCGTGGCTTCTCTCACACAGTACAGTGTTTTCAAGGTTCATGTTGAAGCATGTATCAGTACTTCATTCCTTTTAATGACTTTCATTACTAACTAGTGCACTTTAAAGATAACATTTCTTGATTGCTTGTTTTTATTGGTCCTGAGTAAAGTTGAGGTAGCAAGGTGACCAAGGAAAAGCACTATCAAATATTTGCCTGACAACAGAGATCCAGGTGAGTAGTAATGTGTGTGAATAAAAATGACACCTTATGTTTATTTTAGTGTTTTCATCACTGATTGATTAAAAAATAAATTTTATCATACAAATAGTAGTATGTAGTCATTCTAAAAAATTTAAGCATAAAAACCTTCAAAATTCACTTCACAATCTGACTGCTAAAGCATAACTACTAAACATGATACAGTGTCAGGCTTTTTTCTATGATGTTACATATATGAGTTCTAGATACTTTGTTGAATATGTAAATGTGTATCTCTTTATGTGTTCTTTTTCATTTGCATAGCAGAATATGATGAGTACCATTTTGTAACAACACTGATACATTTTTTTAAAGTTTGGGTGTTTTTTCCTTGTAAAGTGTTTTGGTGTCAGATAATGGATATTTCGTAATTTATTATTACTAGAGATCGTGGATTTTAGGCCAAGATTGTTGTTTTCTGAAGGACTTAGTTGATAAAGTAACCTAAAATTTCTTTCAAGTAAATTAAATTTTTAACGTTCTGAAGAAACTACTTTACCCAAAATAAGGAGCTGCTTCCCCTTGTTTTTGTTTTGTTATTCAGGGAATTAAATTGCAGTTTTGAAGAATTTCTTTACCATTTGGAGAACTGATTTGTAAACAAACATAAAAGAAGCAATGTAAAGAACATGTACTTGCATTTTCTCTTTAATCAACCCTCTCTTTTTTGTTTTTCTTTTTTGTTTTCTTCCAAGTAATGGAAGGAGAAGGGAATTGATATTTATTGGGGGAAAAAATCCATGTTTCACTTTCTCTATAAAATTATAACTGGTTATAAGTTACCACATGAAAACCCACTATTGTAGCTAGATTATGAATTAAAAGATCTGATGTTTTATTTAACTTTTATTTCTTGAGGACATACTTATGTCTATAAACTTAGAATATATGAAAATGAGTTTTAAAATTTTGTTTAAAAAGGTGTGATGCTTTCATTTTGTTCTTATTATATATTTCTAGTGGGGAGAAATAGCAATTATAGACACTGTAGCCCACTCTAGCAGTTTGGAACAGTAAGTGGCCCTTTTCTACCCTACCTACTCCTGTGGTATGGACAGGTAGAACTTGGCCTCTCAGTTTTTTGTGAAATGTCATATATTTACATCTTACAGCCACCTTTTCTAACCATATTGTTGCCATTGTATTTTAGTGTCCAATCAAGAAATCACAATTGATAAATTATCTTTGTAATTTTTAAAAAATTAAAATAATCACTGCAGCAAAGAAAAAAGTGAGGTGGGTTGGCCATGCAGCTATGAAGTGTTTGTGGGTTCTCCAGATTGGTACTAACACTGCATAGTTAATAAAAAGCCATTTAAAGCACAGGAGGTAGGTAACGTGATTCAGTATCATCAATACTTGTTTCTCTCTATTGGTCATTTGCATGCATAAAACATTCTGTAGAAACGCCTGTCTTGAGATAAAAACAAAACACTCCTTTTGCTCTGTATCTCCTTCCATGTATGCCTCTACTTTCTCTGCCTTGTGTTAAAACAGAACTCCTTGGAAGTGTTGTCTGTACTGTGTCTCCTCTCCCCTCAAGTTCTCCAACTTGTTCCTACTTTACCTTTATCCCCATTATTCAGTACTTGTCAAGGCAGTTGACATCCTTTAACTTGCCAGATCTAATCATCAATATTTGACCTCATTTTGTAGATCCCTAAATTTCACTGGACTCAGTTGATTGTATTTCCTTTTCTGAAATACTTACTTTATTGGTTTTGGTACACCATTCTCTGGGCTTCTCTCTCTCTTTTAATTGATGGATCCTTGTCTCTGTGGGACTTCTGGGGGTGTTGACTAATTCAAGGCACAGAACCCAGCTTTCTTTTCTGTCCCTAGCTGTCCCCAACTGCTTTCATCTGACCTGAGTCTTTAAATGCCTCTACATCATGTCTGAGGGACATCTCAAATTTGAGATGGAGGCCCCTGTCTTGTAGGTCCTTCTCCAGTGTATTCTTCCTTCCTCATCAGTAAATTGGACCATTTTTTAATCATTAGACAATAAATCCAAATTCTCTTAATTTCCTCTTTTACATCCTGTCCCTCAAGTGAGTCTTGTCGCTACCTCCTATGTAGCTCAAATCCACCCTTTTTTCATATTTTTGTTCTTCCCAGGATTCCATTGTACCTCATGTTGTATGCTGTATTTGCTTCTTAATTGGTCTTCTCTGCCTGTCCTTCTGTAGTCTTACTATAGTAGCCAGAGCAATTTTTTTTAAATAATGTAAATCACTTGACTATATTGTTAAATGTTCCAATTGACCTGTTATGAAATTCACCATTTTGAAGTATACAACTAAGTGACTTTTCACATATTCACAGAGTTGTGTGACTGTCACTATTTTCAATATTTTAATCACTGTAAAAACTAGCCCTGTGCCTATGAGCAATTATTCTTGTTTTCCCTTCCTGAAGCCCCTGTTAACCACAAATTGACTTTCTGTCTCTGATAATTTACCTTCAGTGGTCTCATATATTAAATTTCAAATTCCTTGCTGTGGTTCTCAGTGTGTAGTTTGTGGACCAGCAGTGCCAGCTGCACCTGAAAGCTTGTTAGAAATGGAGAATTCTGGGGGGCTGGGAATATAGCTCAGTTGGTAAAGTATGTTCCTTGCATGCACAAGGCCCTGGGTTCAATCCCCAGCACCCCCCGCATCCAAAAAAAGAAATGGAGAATTCTTAGTTCCTGTTCCAGACCTGCTCAGTCAGACCCTCTCAGGGTGGGGCCCTCTGTTCTTGCCAAAGTTGGAGAACCTTTGACCTATAAAGACTTGCATGGTCTGGTGTCCGTTTGCCTCATTGAATTAATCTCCTGTAATTCTTTCCTCTTGCTTCCTCTGCAGTGACCTTCCTCTTCCACAAACGTGACAAACTTGTTCCCTTCTCAGGGCCTTTTCATATTTGTTTCCTCTGCTTGGTGAATTCTTCTCCCATGCCTTAGCAGGGCTTGTGCTGTCATTTCATTTAGATGGTTGCACATTGCTCAAGAGCCCTCTCTGCATAGTACAGAGAGGAGGGCTTTTGTGCAGACTTTTTTTTTTTTTTTTTTTTTTTGCCATTCCAGATTCACTTTCCACCTTCCTCTACCCTCCTTGCCTTGTGCCTCAGGAGGATGACTTCTATAAACTGCATCTGTGCTCCCTTGCCATCTGGCTTCTCCTCGAGTTTGCTCAGTGGGGAGTAGGAGGGGGATATGAGAGAGAAGCAGCCAGGTTGGGCTGTTTATTCCCCTGGCTCTTTCCTGTGTGTTCACTGTGTCCCTCTCCACACAGCTCTCTTTTTGGATTTTCCATTGTGTTAGCTATTTAGCAAAAATTATTTCTACATTAGAACTCAGACTGAATAGTAGATAATTTATAAATATTCAGTGAATGAAAAGAACATTGAAATAAAAGTAAAATAACTAGTAGGGCATAAGATGAAGAAATGAGAGGACATGCTCTGATTTCACAGTATATATAGCTTTGCTGTAGACCATTTAGCAATACCTAAAGAAAACTTAAGATGAAAATCAATAAGAGAGAAGATGATGTGTTGTGGGCAAAAACGTTACCCTAAAAGACAGAAGTAGTGGCAGTGACACACTTAGCACTGTGTGGTCCAAATTTGGGAACGTCTTTGCCTATATGCTGTCAGGAAAGAGGATGGCAAGGTAAAATAGTGGTTGAGAGCTCAGGCCATGGAGGAACTCAGACTGGGGTTTGGATCTGGGCTTTGCCATTTAATGGCTGTGTGACCTGGGTAAGCCAGATTGTCTTCATCTGTAAAATGCAGTACTGTCTATAGGATTTAAAATGTTGTGTGCTTGTTGTATGCCAGGTGCAGTTCTAGGTGCTGAAGATCCAATACTTAACAAAAAAGCTCTTGACTTTCGTATGGAGCTTATAGTCTAGTTAGGGGAGTCACATTAGAAAAATGAGTTAAATAAATAAAATAAGTGGTATTTTTGTGACTGTGTGAAGTAGAGAAATCAGAGTGAATTAGGTTGTATGTATGGGTGTGTGGGGTGGGGAGTTGGTGCTGGAATTTTAGGTGAGGTGACCAGGGAAGACTTAACCAAGAGGGTGACACCTGTGTAAAGACATGAGCAAATGAGGAAGTGAGCTATGCTGGCACACAGGGAAGAGCATTCCAAACAGGAACAGCAAATGCAGAACTCCGAGGTAGGAACATGCCTGGCATATTTGTGGAACAGCAAGGGCCGCACTGGTAGAGGAGAGTGTAGGGGGTAGAAGGAGATGAGAGTGGGAGAGGTAATGGGGAGGGGGGGCAGCTGTAGATGTGGACAGATCACATGGGACCTTGTAGGCTGTTGTCACAGTCTTGCTTTTTACCCTGGTACCTGGTCAACACTAAACGGTAGCTATTAGGGAACTTGAAGACTCATTTTAAGATGAGCAGGCTGTTTCAGAGTGATGGCCTTATTTAGATGAACTTACTTCCCTGAGGCAGTCTAATTATGAACAAATCTGAGGTTCAAATCAGATCTCCTGTCTAGGAGTCTACAGAAATGTCACATTGTTGGCCAGGGATCGAGGACTTCAGTATAATTACTAAAATCACCATAGAGCTGGTCGTCATACATAACAGAAGAAATGGGGTCAGCTCATGTGATTGCTGTTCATAACAGTGTTAGTCCTATGGGGAAATGTACCCTTAAATAGGAAGGCATCTCTCATCATTCTTTTTTGTAATTATACTTTGAAATAAATGATAGAGTCTGAATTACTACGGTTAATATTTCCTGCTATAAGGGAAAAGACTAAAGACAGAATTGTACCCTGACCTCTTCATTTCAGTTGCCAAAGAGATCACTTCTCTTAGTCATTTCTTCATTTATAAAGAGAAAATAATACCTGCTCTGTTTATCTGAGAGTTGATGTAAGTTTGTGAGACTGTGTGTGAATGCATTCTGAAAGATGAAGTGTACAAAGGGAAGGGGCTATTAGGTTACATAATAGCCTTTTATTTGTTATACAAGGTGTTCAGTGTGTGGACTGAGTGTCCAGTATTTCTGTAATTCAATAAACATTTTCAAGTCTCATATTTACAATGAAAACAGTTTCAAACAATTTCTATTTTTGGAGTGATAAACTTCAAAGAAAGTTTTGGAGTGGCTGGGAGTATGAAGAAGTATTATTATTCAATACTGAAGTGTAAATAATTTGTTTCCATCGTTAGGTATGCCATATATTTTGGCCAGGGCAGCAACAAGGTGGAATTCTGTGAGTTTAGTTTATCTTTAGTTTTTCAAGTGATATTATCAAGGGTTTATGATTTTTGTGTAGCAGTTTTAAGTAGTCTTGCTGGCTAAGTGAAGGACCTCGAACTTTGTTTGTTTATGTAGGACAGTGTATTGGAATGTGAAAAACCTGAGGTAATTGGTTTGAAAGCCTCTCATAATGGGAGTCTCTAGCTTTTCTTTTCTTCCATATTTTGTATTTTTTGTTGTAATGGTATCTACTTAATTTTTCTGGGATACCTTGTATATTACAGATGTTTGTGTGCATGGAAGAGATTTGGTTACAAAAAGTGGAGATTCGAACTACCTTAAGAAAACTTGGTTTTAGTTCCAAAGGAGCTCCAAACCCACTAATGCTACTTTTTCTTTGGGACGTGTCTCCTTTTACTCTCACCAGGTCTTGTGGCCCCAGTCAGATGTCTTGACTAGTTTCTTCCATCATCATCCCTGCTCGTACTCTGCTTCTTCACAAAGAAGTGCCTGACGCAGCTTTCTCAGTTCTGGGGTAATGGGTAGAGAAGTGTAAGGTGGCAGGGCAGGTTGAGTGATTGTTGGCAAACACTGTGACTGCTGTATATTGACCCTGTGTCATTTGACTGTATTGCAGCTCCTACTCATTCTTTTTTTCTTTTTGCTGTCATAAAAGCCCCACTTTCCCCAATGTTTAACATAGTCACATTAATTATTTTAAAAGACCATATCCTGTTCCAAGTTTACGTTCCATAACCTTTAATTCCTTTCTTTGATTAAAATTGGTTTTACAGGATAAATTCTCACAGTGGGATAACTCTTTCAAAAAACTTTTTTTATTCTGATACATATTGATTTGCATGAAGTAGATACTCAGTGGAATTGATTAAACATAGGGTTTATTAATTTACATTGCTATCAAAAGCTTATTTGCTGTTTCGCTTAGGTTCTTCAGCATCGGGAATTAACAAGTTTTTTTCTTTTGATTTGTGATGATTTAATAGGAACGAAAACAGAAATTCTTTTTTTAAAAATTTATTTGATTCATTGTAAACAAATGAGGTAAAACTTATTTCTCTGGTTGTACATGAAGTAGAGCCGTACCATTTGTGTAATCATACATGTACATAGGGTAATGATGTTTGTCTCAAAAAAATTCTTTAGTTTTGTTACTGGGGGTTGAACTCAGAGACACTAAGCCACATTCCCAGCCCTATTTTGTATTTTATTTCGAGACAGGGTCTCACTGAGTTCCTTTGTGCCTTACTGTTGCTGAGGCTGACTTTGAACTTGCAGTCCTCCTGCCTCAGCCTCCCCAGCCACTGGCATTATAGGTGTGCACCACTGTGCTGGGCAGTAGCAATATTTTTAAGATACAGAGTTTTATTTTTGCTTGGAGAAAGATTTTCAACAAGTTTAATCATCTATTGGCCTAAATGTTTATATACAAGGTCAGGTAAGTTTTAGTATAACAGCTCATTGTTTCTACTTATTAACAAAATCTTAATACTTTAGAGTAGGTATTTAATTTGATTAAAATAATTTAAGTTTAAAAATTTTTTGGATAGGTGATGTATGCACATAACAGGAAGATTAGATTTCCCTCTGAGCTATCTTCTATTTTCTCTTTCTCCCTTCAGAAGCAGCACATATTATATTGTTATGTATTCTTCCAAAGAGAGGCACATTAATTAATGTATGTATGGTATTTTCTAATCAACCGTGAAAGGATTGATGAAAATATTCATTTTTAGTATGGGTCTGGAACATACCAAAATCTAAGTATTAGGTAAACAATGTAGTGTAAATAAAACTGTCAGAAAAGATTTGAAGTTTTGTGTGAACTACTTTGACTATATCTGGGGTTCCAGGAGTTCCACAGGCACCACTGTGGAAAGGGTGGGGTTCCAGCCATGCCAGGTCCTTGCCCTACTTTGGCAAGGAGCAGCCCGACTGCTGTGCTGCATATTTGCTCTTCCAACTTGGGATTTGTTCAGAGAAAGGGATCTAAGGTGAATACCACCATGTAGATAGTACTGGTGACTGTTGTGTTTCTATTTTCAGATGTTTCTCACAGTGTACCTTAGTAACAATGAGCAGCACTTCACGGAAGTTCCAGTTACTCCAGAGACAATATGCAGAGATGTGGTGGATCTGTGCAAAGAGCCCGGCGAGAGCGATTGCCATTTGGCTGAAGTGTGGGGCGGCTCCGGTATGAGACCCAACTTTGTGCTTTAGTTCTGCTCTCTACTATTATTTTGGGGTTCTAGGAATGGCACTATGTCTGAGCACTTATGTTTACCCGCACATAAACTATAGAAGATTGTTTCCTTTTGGATGTAATGTTCTTGAGCCAGCTTTGTTGAGACATTAGTCTTTTGCTGTTTTCTTTTTCTGCAATAAAATGAAGATACTGCAGTATAAAATTAACAGGTCATAGGACAGGTGACTAATGTGCCAGTTGAAAGCTTCTGGGATGTTCTGGTCAAATGTATGGAGTTCAGAAGTATTTTTTGTATATTTAGGCTTTACTTATTAGACAGTTGAGGCATCCTGATTGTTTTGCCCTATCTTTCATTTTTTGTGTTTTTAGGGAAACTGAGGAACTGTAGAGCAAGAGGCTGTGATGATCTCATAGGCTGCATTGTAAGCCTTGAAATTAGTCCTTCAGGGGAGTTCTTTGGAGTTCTAAAATGCAGCAACCTGCCTTCTTTTGGTCCTGTAGGAATTTGTAAATATGGGAATAATTTTTCATCATTTTTACCTTGTTCCTACACAGCCCTAGTCAATGCTCATGGTTTTTCTTTTCCTGTGTGGGGTGTCAGGTATCCTCAGAGTGAGGTAAACACTGGGTTAATTGAGTTTCTACAATTCATACCTCTGAATTCATCCTAACCATCTTACTAGGCAGGACCTTTTATTCATCTTTGGTTGACTTTTCCCACATTTGCATGTTCTAGAAGCTCTTCTGCCCTCTCTCTGAATTACTTCTTTTTCCTTTGCATAGGAGCCAGATACACAATTTGCAAAAAGAAGCCCAAGTGATCTTTTTAAAATAACAATTGGGAGTGGGTTATGGCTTAGTGGTAGAGTACTTGCCTAGTCTGCAAGAGGCCTTGGGTTCAAGTCACTGAATTTGAACTTCAGCAGTTACCCATCCCCACCAAAAAAAAAAAAAAAAAAAAAAAAAAAAAAAAAAAAAAAGGCACTTTCCTGCTTAAAACTCTTCAGTCTCTTCTTTTGCACTTAGAATGAAATCCAAATTCTGTCTCAAATTATAAAAACCTATGAATTTGTTGTCTTTTCTGTCATCTGGTGCCATTTCCCTCTTTGTCCCCTCAGCTTTTCAAATATTCTTTGGAGCTAAACTTCCCACCTTAGGCCAGTGGCACTAGGCTCCAGCTACCTGTATTGCCCACTGTCAGTATTGCTCTTACTCTAAATTTTGTCATTGCTGGCTCCTGCTGACTCCTGCTAACTTCCTCAGAGGAGCTTTTTCCTGAACACCCTGTTAAAATAGCATTGAAGTTAGTTTTCTGTTATATCATTCTAATTTAATATGAAGAATTCATGTCAGTGTATTTTTTTTGTGTGTGTGTGTATTGATTCATTGCCTTAATAATTTCTGTAGCCCCAAACACACTAGAATATCAACTTCCTGAGAATAGAGACCTGGCTTATCTTGTTCTTTGCTCTTCCTGTTCCAGGGGAATGCCTGGCCCCTAGTAGAAGCCCATTAAATATATTCTAATTGAGTAAATGAAATTCAGTTCTTGGTTAACCTCCTTGCATTCAGCAAATTGTTTTATGCCTTTTTTTTTTGGGTACTGGGTATTGAACCCAGGGACACTTAACCACTGAGCCACCTAGGCCCTTTTTATATTTTATTTAGAGACAGGGTCTGCTTAGAGTCTCGATGAGTTGCTGAGACTGGCTTTGAACTCATGATCCTCCTGCTTCAGCCTTTTAAGCTGCTGGGATTACAGGTATGCACCACCACACCTGGCTGCTTTATACTTTAGCTAAGATAATTGAATCCATCCTTCTTCTGAAACTCCATTTTTTTTTTTTTTTTTGGTGGGGGTGCTGGGGATCGAACCCAGGGCCTTGTGCTTACAAGGCAAGCACTCTACCAACTGAGCTATATCCCTAGCCCTTCTTTGCATCTTAGAGGAAGAAGTGTTCTCTCTGCCAAAGCGTTGGGGAAACTCTCAATTCCACCTATTTATTCCCTTCTCTCTGGTGCCTTGCTCAGAGTTGAGTAACCCATAGCTGTGTGATGATGATGATGGGTAAAGGCTGTTCTTTTTCATAAATTTTTTAATTAAAATTTTTTTACAAAAATACAAATTTTGGTGGGGTCATTGCTGGGGAAGAAACACAGGGCCTTGTGCATGCTATGCAATGCTCTACCATAGAGCCCGAGCTCCCTAATTTAAAACAATTTAATGATAACACCTGAATGTGTTCTGTTTATAATAGAGTAAAAAAATAGAAAGGATCTCTTCTCCCAAGCCACTCCCTGATCCCTTGATGTAATCACTTAGGATTTAGCAGATAACTTTTCTGACCTTTTTTCTGCATTTATTAAGTAACTGTAGAAATAATTTTGTGTTTTTCTATTTTTTAATGTAAATAAGTGTATGTAGATACATATTAGTATCCTGAAATTTATTATTTTACCTTATAACATAGCTTGGAGGATCTTCATATTAGTAAGTATAAATCTATATCATTTTTAATTTATCACATAATATTCCATAATTTACATAAACTATAGTTGCTCTGTTTCTTTATTCATGAACATTTATGTTAATTTTCTTCTTGTTTTATACATGCAGCAGTGAAAATCATTTTAATAGCCTCTTTTGATCATGTGCCAGCTTTTCTCTAGGATGAATACCAAGAAAGTAGAATGCTTGGGTTAAAGGTTCACATATTTTACAATGTAATGTGTGTGTTGCCATATTTCCCTCCATGAATACTACATTAGTTCATACTCTTTCCACTTATTTCCAAAAGTATTCCTCATCAACATTTGCAGTATTTTTATTTTTCCTAACCAATAGCTGAAAACAGATCTTTGTTTTAAATTTGCATTTTTTTTTTTTTTTTTTTTTTTTTTTTATTACAAGTAAGGTTGCCCATCTTTTCATTTGTTTATTGGCCATTTAGGTTTTTGTTTTATTTTTTCCAGATTGGTTCTTTATATACTTTGCTCATAATTCTTTTGTCTTGCCTTTTCTTCTTGATTTGTTGGCTTTTAGAAAAATTATTCTGGATCTCAGGCTTTTTTGTGTGTGATTTAAAGTAAGCCTCTCTTACTCCAAAGTTGTAAAGGTATTCTATTTTATTCTGTTAAGCGTTAAAGCTCCTGCCCTCCCTTCCTCCTTCCTTTTTTCCTTAGCATTTCTTCGATACTTATTATATGCTCAATTTTGAGAGATAGAGATGAAAGTTTCCTGTCTTGTAATGCAGAAGGAGAAAAAAGTATCAGATGACAGTTGTATTACAATTCAATAACTGCAGTAATGGTTGTGCTCCATCTGTGGAACAGGGTGTCAGGGACATCAATGAATGTTAGGAATGGCATGTCCTATGTTGCACAGGCAGAAATGCCAGTCAGGAGAAAGAGTTAGAGTGGAAGGGAGAACCTTTGAAGTGTCTATTAGTTTGTGCAGGCTAGCACCTGATCTTTTGCTGTCACAGGGCTACCAAGAACTTTGTGCCTACAGCTCATAAAAGGGGCCCTATCCTCCAGGGCAGTCCAACATAGCCTGGAAGTTAATTTAACTTCTTCAAGTTCTCACTTTGCTCCAGGGAAGATTTTACTTAATTTTTTACGAATTGTGTGTGTGTGTGTGTTTTGTGATGGGACAGTGGACTACTCAGAATTTCTTTTAGAGACTGTCTTCTCAGATGTGGTTGTTTTTCTCTTAGAATTTGTAGTTTTTAGAAGGGGATTATCTGCATCAACTCATTATGTCTTATTACTGAATGAAGAACCATAACTGCACGTTGTTTTTTCCAACCAGGCTGATTAAGTGCAGATTTTATTCACAAAATTGGTTGCTAAATGGTTGGCTGCCCCATTCTCTGTCCATGTTATTTATTTAAGGCATGGAGATAGTGTCTTTGATTACTGATAAGTGTGGGGTTTCTTAGGCTATTTCAGCATTCTTATATTTAAAAATTATATCGGCATTGGTTTTTAAGCAGTTGTCTTCTCAAACTCTACCTTTGGTTTTTATATCCAGTTTGCTTTCCTGAGATAAGATTTTTTGAGGAGATCTCAAATTGGTTCTCTGGAAGCTTCCATCTACTGCCTTTCTGTCTCTAGAAAAATTCTGAAAACAGGCCAGCTCACTAGAAATGAGTCCAAATAGATATATTTTCACAGTAATAGATAAACTTTATTTGAAAATGGATGTCTGACTCTTTTTTACATAAAATTATAATTAGAAATAGCCTGTATTAAAGACTATAACTAAAAAATAAGACTAGGTTATTTAGAAAGTGGCTTCAAAATTTTATTTTTGTATATTTAGGAATCAAAACATTAGCATTAGGAGCAACTCTGTTCTAATAGGTTACAGAAATGTTCAAAATTCACAGAGGTTAAATGGCATGCCTACAATGAGTAAGAACCTGCTGGATTAGACTGGAACTCTTGATAACTGACCTGATACCTTCCTCTCTCTAGTGTTTCACCTTGGCTTGACTGATTGTAAGTGGAGAAATCTGTGAAACTTTAATTTCCAAGAGCTTCTGAAAGAAAAAAATGTCTAAAGATGCCAAGTATTTCCTACACCTGTAATGTATAATTTGTATCAATGATAGGTGGTATGTTTTATCTTTATTTTACTTCCAGATAACGTGATTTCTCTTTTTTTTAGAACGTCCAGTTGCTGATAATGAGAGAATGTTTGATGTTCTTCAACGATTTGGAAGTCAGAGAAGTGAAGTTCGTTTCTTCCTTCGTCATGAGCGTCCCCCTGGCAGGGACATTGGTAGGTAGTGTTCTTTGAACCTTAACAGATATTTGAGCACTTGTTTTGTGCATTGGAGTATTGGGGGAGCCAGGTAATTTGAGAGACGAAGGAGATGTTAGAAAGTTGAAATACTGTGGGGATAGACTACTTTTCTAAGACCTGTTACAGGGGAGACACAAGGATATGGTTTTATTTGAAGATGGGAGAAATCTGACTTTAGGTGGATGAGAAGGAGATAGTTGAGCAGGAGAGTAAAGTTCTGAGAGAGATGGAGAAGCTGATAGCAAAACTTCTGAGGAGGTGTTTCTATAGCCTTGCTGGAGAGATTCCTCTTTAGGCAAGAGGAGGGATCCCTCGAACAGCGACAGAAAACCGGGGCACCTGCCGTTAAATTTATGCATTTTGTGAAAGCAAATTGAAGAATATCTCATCTTGAAAATTGGTTTTCTCTGTGATGTGTAGTCATCTGAAAGTGACAATGATGGAAGTAGGGAAGCTGTTGTGGAGAAGAGAAAAGCATGTTTACTTGGGAAGCCAGCCTTGAGGCCTGCTGACATGAGAGACCCTGAGACCATGTGTGACTCTTCTCTAGTGGTACTCTAAAACCCAGGTGGATTCTGAGAGGAAAAGACAGCTTTATTGACCCGAAGTTGGAGTTTTACCAGACAAACTCAGTGGAAATTTGTGGGACAAGGGAGAATGTGGTATTGGCAAGATGACTTCTAAGCTGGATGGGGAAGAAATGAAGATAGGAGGGGGCAGTGGGGAAAGAGTAAATGGGGTTCAGAGATTGCAAGTCTCAATTTGATTAATGAATTGGCATAGTGAGAGGAATGGAGATGGGTAGAAAGTTTGAATTTAAAATTTCAAAGTGTTGGGTTTGTAACCTAGTGGTAGAGCGCTTGCCTAGCATGTGTGAGGTGCTGACTTGGATCCTCAGCACCACATAAAAATAAATAAATACAATAAAGGTATTGTGTCCATCTACAACTAAAAATATTTTTAAAAAAGATTTCAAAGGTAGAGCACTTCTAGGTGAAGTCATCTCAGGTTGGACCCTGAAATGAGCCTGAATTAGAACAGAGAAAATTTGGCTATCAAGCATGAGTGGGTAGTTTTGGGGTAGTAGAATGTTCCAAAATGAAGGCAGAACTTGAAACTGGAAAGAATGGGGAGTCAGGTGGTCACATCTTAGTGCCTGAGGGTTGCATCCAGAGTTCATAGATGATAGTAAGGAGGAAAGAGTGGAAGATAATACTTTGGGTACAGAGATGTGGGCTGGAAACAGCCCTAGACATTGAGGACATGGCCATCTCTGGACCTTGGAGATCTTGTAGGTTGTAGAAGAAGAAGCACTTTCAGATCTGAGATCTATGAGGCAGTACTGTTCTCAGTAGGAATCCATGAGTTAAAGCAGGATTCCTAAGTATTTCCAAAAATGGTGGAATTTTCAAAAATGGAAAATTAGGGACAATTTTCTTGTAAATAAGGATGTAAGTAACATGTTAAGTAGCGGACATTATAAAATCTCTTTTATTACTGACTGTTGTTTTAATATAAGTGTCCATATGGCACCTGACTATTAGAAATGATTAAATTTAGAGGATGGCATAGAATTGACTTAGTCAGTTCTTTTCTACTCTATGGATGAGAAGTGCAGTACTTATAGGTTAAGTGAATTGTCAGAAGCCACACACCTAGAGGTAGAGCCAGGAGTAGAACCTGAGTCACCTTGACCAGGCTGGCTTAGATGCCTTTCAGTACTGTGCCACTATGGTTTCTGTAATTTTAAGTATGCATGTTTTTTTTCTTAAGCCTTCTTTTTTTGTATACTTCTAAAATTGCCATTTGAATCTTATTTGTAATTCTTTATTTACGTTACTACATACATCCTTTTCTAATTAATAAGTCTGATTTTGTCTCTTCATCGTCTAGTTCAAATATCTTGTTGTGTAGTACCGAGTAAATTATTAAATGACCTCCCAATAGTGCAGTATGCAGAGTGCGTGCGTAATGTGAGACATGCAATGTGAAGATAAAAGAAATGTTTTCCCATTATTGCAAAACACCAGTGCCACACAGTGTTTAGATTGGGATAAAGCAGGATTGCTTTTCATCTCCTGTCAAAAGGTGTTAATTTACACTTGTTTAGTCCAGACTTCTAGATTGAGGATTAGAAAACTGTTACCATGTCTTTTTTTCAATTTAACTTGAACCTATGACTTATAGAGTGAAATTATTTTTAAAGTTCTTGCTTTTAACTTTATTACATAACTGATTATGTTAAGGAAAAACTGGTTAGGTGCTCTCTTCTTTGAGGCAGCAAAGAAAGTAATTATTCTTAAATTGTAGTTGTTTTTTTCTTGCCGAAATATTGTGACAGATTACCAGAACTATTTCATTAGAGAATCAGTAATATTTAAAAAATAAAGCTAACACATTAGAGTTAGGTATGTGTATGATACTTGACTTTGAGGATGAACATGTTTATTTATTGACATGAGAATTTGTGTTACGTTTCCTGGCAAAAGCTATGTGATTCAGAGAAATAAGAATTCTTGGAAGGCAATTTAATAATTTTTCTAAATTCTGGGAATTACAGGTATAGTTTTATTTAAAAGTTCTCCTTTATTTCTTATAACATGAATTTAATGCTTTTCCTTTTATGATGTATTAAGTTGTTATAAGTACTGTTAAAGTACAAGGATGGATTGATTTAATTTTCAGTTCTTTCTTTCAGTGAAGCTCTTTTTAATTTCACTAGTAAGTAGCTGAATTGAGAAGTAGGTAACTATTAGCATTTGACATGAATTACCCATAGTCAGAAGCACATTAATTTTGTCCATTTTCCCACTTTTGTTCCTCTGTTCATCTTGTGAATAGGTGTGATATTCCTTAGTGCTAGTAAATATTCACAATTCTATGTAACCGATTTTCCAAAATAGGCTGGTATAAAACTTTAACTCCATTGTTATTAGAAAATATTTTGTGTTTATTCAGCTTAAGTATCAAAGAATAATAGTAACAGAACTCAAATGAACTCTCAGTAACAATATCTGTCAATTCTAATTTTAATGCATAGTTTTTGAATTTTGTACTTAGTGAGTGGACCAAGGTCTCAGGATCCAAGTATGAAAAGAAATGGTGTAAAAATTCCTGCTGAACATCGAAGAAAAGAGAATGGCGTAAGTGGTTGTTTTTATACCAACTATGTATACCACAACAGTATTGCTTTTTTAACCTTTAAATTTCAAATCATTGTTACTTTGTTATTTGTGGGTTAAGAATGACCCTTTTTAAAGGTTATTTTAAATTTATTTCACAGAAATTTTTAAGATCATTATGTTAGATGTTAAATGTATTGTAAATTCATAACAAAATCAATGCTGAACAAGTTCAAGGAAGTTTTTTTTTTGTGATTTTATTTGTTGCAAAATTACTTTTAGAAAAGTAGAAAATTTATAAGAATACCCTCTGGCTATTGTGTATGGATTTAAGTATCTTGGTATACCTTGAAGATGTTTTTTTTTTATAGCTCAAAAATTTTAATACTATTAGGGATTAGCTAAAATTACCTTTCTCTGTAGCAAATTTACATTAGAATCCAGATTTTCTAAAAATTATTTTAAAAGCCTTGTTAAAGTGTAAGTGACATGCAGTAAGCTGCACATATTTGAATGTAGAATTCAACGCATGAGGCAACAGGTTCAGTCCCCAGTACTGCTGAAAAAAGTGTATAATTTAAGTTTTGGCATATGTATTACCTGTGAAACCATCACTATAATGATCATAATGAAAATATCCATCTCCCCTCAAAATTTCCTCATATCCTTTTATAATTCATTCGTCTTGCCTCTGTCTCAATCTTCAAAGAATCTTAACGGGTTAGTTTTCTGTCACTGCAAATTAATTTTATATTCCAAATCTTAGATAAATGAGATCATCAGCATTTACTCTTTTGATTTCACTCAGTATAACTCAGGTTCATCCATATTGTTGCATATAGCAATAGTTAATTCCTCTTTCTTCCTGAGAGGTAATATTCCATTGTTTGGACATAGCACAGTACTTTTACCCATTTGGATTGTTTTCAGTTTTGGGCTATTCTCATCAAGCTGCTGTGAATATTTGGTTATGTCTTTATGTGACAAATGCTTATAATTCTTTTGAATAAATACTTAGTGGATTAGTCATATAGTAAGTGTATATTAACTTTCTAAGGAATTGTCAGATTGTTCTCAGAAGTGATTGTATTTTGTTACATTGCTACCATAGTTTGTTTTCCCACCTCTTTGCCAACCACTGGTATCATCAGTCTTTTTAATTTTAACCATTCTAATATATGTGAAATGATATTGCCTGTGGTTTTAATTTGTATTTCTTTAGTGAGGAATGATGTTGGGAATATTTTTATGTGCTTATTTACCCTGCTTGTATCTTCTTTGATAAAATATTTGTTGAACTCTTTTACCCATTTGTTTTCTTTATTAAGTGTTTGCTTTCTTGTTGAGTTTGAGAGTTCTTTATAGTATAGATCCAAAACTTTTATCAGATATTTGATTTTCAGTTTTTTTTTCAGCACATGACTTGCCCTTCCTCTCCCCACTTCTCACAGTGCAGCTTGCTCATCACACCCAGTTTTATGTTTCCCCCCTTTTGAGGCAGGGGTCTTGCCCAGGTTGGTCTTGAACTCTAGACTTAAATAGATTCTCTTACTTTAGCCTCCCAAGTAACTGGGACTGCAGGTGCATGTCAACATTCTTGTCTTTTTTAAAAAAACAGTGTCTTGTTGAAAAATAAAAGTTTTTAATTTTGGTGAAGTACAATTGATTACCTTTTTGGTTTTTTTTGTACCGGGAATTGACTCAGGAGTGCTAAGCCACATTCCCAGCGTTTTTGTGTTTTATTTTGAGTGGTGGGGGATCTCA
The DNA here is from genome assembly GCF_902686455.1 of Sciurus vulgaris. Classification (NCBI taxonomy): domain Eukaryota; kingdom Metazoa; phylum Chordata; class Mammalia; order Rodentia; family Sciuridae; genus Sciurus; species Sciurus vulgaris. The sequence continues at coordinate 61,131,106 of NC_136473.1, forward strand.
CTAAGTTGTGTAGTGCCTCAGCCTCCTGAGCTGCTGGTATTATAGACATGCTATATATTGCCTGGCTTTTTTTTTTTGTAACAGAACATACTTTTGATGTCCCTACTCTTTGCCTAACCAAGGTTACAGAGTTATTTTTCCTTTAGAAGTTTTGTACTTTTAAGTGTTATGTTTACATCTATGATCACTTTTAAGTTAACATTTGAATGTGAAATGAGAATCAGAGTTCATTTTTCTTTTTGCATATGAATATTCAGTTGTACAAGCCATATTTACTGAAAAGTCTTTCTTAGTTGCCTCAGAAATGTGTGGTTCTATTTTGTACTCTGTATTTGTTTCATTGATCTACTTGTCTGTCTTGACATCAGTACCACACTGTATTAGTTAGTGGTACTTCATAAGTATTCAAATCAGATAGTGTAAGTTCTCCAACCTCTTTTCAGTTTTTTTTTTGTGGGGGTGCCGGGGATTGAACTCGGGGGCACCCAACCACTGAGTCACATCCCCAACCCTATTTTGTATTTTATTTAGAGACAAGGTCTCACTGAGTTGCTTAGCGCCTTGCTTTTGCTGTGGCTGGCTTTGAACTTACAGTCCTCCTGCCTCGGCCTCTGAGCTGCTGGAATTACAGGCATGTGCCACCATGCCCAGCCCAAATTTGTTTTGGCTATCCTAGGTGCTTTGCACTTCCATATAAATTTTAGAATCAGTTTATCAACTTTTACAGAAATGCCTGCTGGGATCTGGATTGGAATTCTGTTGATCAAAAGATCAGTTTGGGACCAGGCTCAGTGGTATACATCTGTAAACTCAGTGACTCTAGAAGCTGAGGCCGGAGGATTGCAAATTCAAGTTCAAGGCCAGCCAGGGGAACTTTAGTGAGACCCTGTCTCAGAATAAAAAATACAGAAGTCTGGACATATACCTCAGGGGTAGAGTGCTCCTGGGATCAATCTCCAGCACAACAACAACAAAAAAGGGTTTGGAAAGAATTGCCATATTGATGATAGTGGATGTTTAGTTCATAAACATGGTGTATTTATTTCTTCAGGTCTTTCAGTAGTGCTTTGAAATTTTCATTGTACAAGTCTTGCACATCTATTAAATTTATCCCTGTGTACTTCATTTTGAAGCTGTTGTAAATGAAATTGAAAATTTTTCAGTGTTGTCTGAGTAAAGGCAGTTTAACTTCTTTCTTACCTATCAGGATTGTGTTTATTTCTTGTTTTCATTGCACTGGATAGATCCTATAGGACAGTGTTGAATAGATGTTATGAGAGTAGACATCCTTGCTTTGTCTCTGATGACCTAACGTATCTTGGATTTTTTTAGTACTAGTATATTTTTAAACAATGTTCTGATGACTGTGTTCTGGGTTTGCTGCCAGTATCCCAGTACTGTGTTTAAAATGAGCAAACACTACTATCATAATATAAATTAACTATAGAACAAAGTAATTCTAAATTTTTCCATTTATTTTCCTAACTTAAAATATTGTTAGTATGTATATTAGTATACTTTAAATCTTAAGTCAGAGTGGTGAATATTAATGTAAAAATTGTCTGTTTAACATTATAAAAGAAAAATGGCCAACTAATTTTGTCATGACTGGTTCAGATGAAGCTTATCAATAGACCTTTGAGGGAGAACTCTTTGTGATCATTTAATAGTAAGTTGGATTGTGTGTGTGTGTTTATTTGTAGGTTAACAGTCCTAGAATGGATCTGACTCTTGCTGAACTTCAAGAAATGGCATCTCGCCAGCAGCAACAGATTGAGGCCCAGCAACAAATGCTGGCTACGAAGGTAATGTCTTGTTTTCAGAGACCTAACAGTCACCATTATTAATGTGTGTGAAAAGCTACTTGTGGTCTAAACTCATTATTAAGCCTTCCACATATTAGCTGATATTAAATCCAAAGTCTTGCTACCTCTTACTTTAGCATTTTGCAGAAATCCTTGTATCATTCCTGTTATTCAAGATCTTCCTGATCCCTAATTTTAATCAAAATTAACCATCTTGGATTGAGTTTCAGTAACACAGGAGGGTCATAAAGAGCTTTTCACCTTGCCACTAGGATCTACCTTGGGCTATAGTGGGAGTAGCTTTACAAATGCTGACACTGCCCCCTTCCTGATGCTTGGCACCACTAAGAGACTGCTTCCTTAATTTGGGGACATTACCCACAAACTAGTCTTAGGCCTGTCCTTGAATGAGGAAAATTATTATAAGAAGTCTCTTCATACTATCAAAACCATTTTCACTGCTGCCTCTCCTGCATAGGGTTCTAGTCTGAACTAGATATCATCAAACTTTTCTTTTTCAAGAACTACATGGTTAAATGTCTTAGGCTTTGCAAGCTATGCTGCCTCTGTAGCAATTACTCAACTTTGCTTTCAGGCAGCCACAAATGGGTGTGACTGTGTACCAGTAAAATTTTACTTACAAAAATAGATAGCAAGCTGAATTTGGTTGTCAGGCTGTAGTTTGAAAACCCCTGGCCTAAACACTCAGTATCTTTAACCAGCCAGTCTTTTAGTGACTAAAGCCGGGGTAGACAATTGATGGTTTGACGTGATAGATTACCCAATGGAACTTTGAAGTAATGGCTAATTTTTTTTTCCTCCCTGCAGTCCTGGGGACTAAACGCAGGGCCTAGCTCATGCTAGACAAGCTCTCTATCACTGTGCTTTATTCCCAGCCCTGCTCAGCCTTTTTCTTTTGCAGTACTGGGAATTGAATCCAGGGGTGCTCTACCACTGATACACATCCACAGCCCTTTTTTTCTATTATTCAGAACAAGATCTTCCAAGTCGCCCAAACTAGCCCTGCAATTTTCCTGCTTCAGCCTCTTGAGTTGCAGGCATGTGCTGCTATGCCCAGCTAGCCTGGGATTCTTTAAGGCAGTTCTCAACATGTACCATGGCTTTCTATGTAATACTTCCTTGGATTTCTGTACATTCATTTCTTTTGTAATTCCAGGTACCAGCTTTTTCAAGGTCACATGTCATTGCTTCTCAGACTTTAAATATGCATATTAATCACCTTATGATCTTGTCGAAAATGAATATTCTGATTGAATTGATATGAGTTGCAGTTTAAGATTCTGCAATTTTAATAAACTTCCAGAAGATGCCGATGTACCATGACAATGAATAGAAGGGACCTATTCCAATAAAAAGGTTGATGATTGCAGAATAAATTTGTAACTTCAGTATCCTTATTTTGAAATTACTTCCTTGTTTTTATGTTTTAGGCATAACGATCTGAGAAACTTACCTTCAATTATAGATTGTGTGACTCTGCTACTGTTTTAATTAAAGATTTTAATAAAATTAATTTTTAAATTACAGTTAGAGTTTTCCAAAGGTTATTTCTTTGGCTCTTTTCATTACCATTTGTCGAGTATATTCTGTTTATGATATTATTAAAAAATGTACATTTCCTATTTTATTTAGTCCTCAGTACAGTAACAAGTAGTTAGTATTGATCATCCCCATTATGTAGATGAACAGGTTTGCGTTTTTGGTGAGGCTATATAATTTGCCCAAAGCCTCATAGGTAATAGGTGGCAGAGCTTGAGTTTGAATCTAAACTCAAATCCACATCCTGTGTATTTAACTGCTTTCTTCTACTGCCTTCCAACTCAGCATGAGCTTCTTCTTAAAGTTGTAACAAAACTTTATGAAAACTAGTTCAAATATTACTCCTTGTTTGCTGTATAAGAACCACTTGGTTTAAAAAATGTTATTTTTAGAGATTCTGAAGTGGGTTCAGGTGTATCTGTTGAACAAACCTCCAGGGTGATTTTGATGGCAGCGTATAGTTTACACAGTGAGGGTAGAACAGTGTTACAGGTACACCTTAATCTCCGCATCCAAGGATTGTGGTTAGATTATTTTGAGGTTAGTGACATACCTGTTTAAAATGATACGCCTGATCATTGTTTTCTTTTTCAATCACCTTTAGGAACAGCGCTTGAAGTTTTTAAAACAGCAAGATCAGCGTCAACAGCAACAAGCTGCGGAGCAGGAGAAGCTTAAGAGGTTAAGAGAAATAGCTGAGAATCAGGAAGCTAAGCTAAAAAAAGTGAGAGCACTTAAAGGCCATGTGGAACAGAAGAGACTAAGCAATGGGAAACTTGGTAAGTTGCTTACGGTAGATTTGCTTTAATACTAAATGCTACATGTTAATAGCTGTTTTGGCATAAGATATCAATTTGGTGTCGAAAGTTTATATACATTTGTAGTAAACGAGTCTTTGTAGATAACCTTAAAAGGAAATTTTTTTGAAAAAGCATAATTCACTTCAATTTTGATATTGCAAGTTCCTCTCAATTGAATTCAGCACTGAAAGTTCCCAATAAGGTCTTTAAATTACTTCTGGAAAATGTAGTAATTTTTTTCTTTATTTTTTGACTAAGAATTTGATGAAGAAAAAAATAATTTGTTGCAGGTCAGGAATTTTATTCATATAGTAGCTCCATTACTGTACCATTTTAATTAAAATACTAGTGGTCTAGTAGCTTTATCTACTGTTACAAACTTGAGAATAAAAGTTCCAAAGTCTGCAAATTCTACAAATGTCTGCATTGAGACAGAAAGCACACATCTTTTAGAGATGTCTATGTTCATTTCAGTTGCTTTCTAAAAGAAATAGGTTGATTTTAGGACATTCTGAAAATTTTCTTCACTTATTAGAAAATTTATTGTAAAGGCTGATTGTCTGGGATGTCTTCCATTCTTATTTTTATTTTCAACTCTGATTACTGTTCTCTTCCTAGTGGAGGAAATTGAACAGATGAATAGTCTGTTCCAGCAAAAACAGAGGGAGCTCGTTCTAGCAGTGTCAAAAGTAGAGGAACTTACAAGGCAGCTAGAGATGCTCAAGAATGGCAGGATTGACGGCCATCATGACAACCAGTCAGCTGTGGCTGAGCTGGATCGCCTCTACAAGGAACTGCAGGTACACCATATCTCCTTACTAAATGCAGTATAAGCTCCTTTCCAGAAACAGAGTTGTCTATAGAAGTGGCAGGAAGTGCTAGATTTCAGTGACTTTCCTTAAGGTAGAGGAGGAGGGGGACCTCAACCCCAAAGAATCCAGAATAAACTTTATGGTACCTCAGACCGGAAACTTGAGGCATAACCACAGCCAGTGGTCTAGCACAGATGTCACTTAATTTTAAACCAGGAGATGAGAGTAGAGGACCTTACATTTTTAGAAATTATATAATAGTTAACCATGTGATTACCTGTTGGAGAAATTTTTTTCCTATTCTTTGTCTGTATTTTTCCTCCCTATTTTATTCAGTTAAGAAACAAGTTGAATCAAGAGCAGAATGCCAAGCTGCAACAACAGAGGGAGTGTTTGAATAAGCGCAATTCAGAAGTGGCAGTCATGGATAAGCGTGTTAATGAGCTGAGAGACCGGCTCTGGAAGAAGAAGGCAGCTTTACAGCAGAAAGAAAATCTACCAGTGAGTGTCTGGACATGGGCTGGGGGAGGAGGAGAAAGATGACCAGCCCAGAGAAGATAGTTTTTCATAACCAACTTCTTTGGAATCATTATGCAGTGTGTCTTCAGAAAAGAAATGGTATTCTTGGATCCTCAAAAGAGAATCCATTGCTTTTTTTTTTTTTTTAACTTTTTAACATTATTACCTGTGTATCTGCTTTTCCTGCTAATAATTCTAATAAAATATGGGTGAGAATTCATTGTGGAGTATTTTTGTTTTATGACATTTCTTGTAGAATCTATGGATAGATTCTGAGAGTGCTCGTTTAAAAAATTAGGAAAATTCCTCTGCCTTTTCTGAGTTTGATCATCTAATGTGTACTAATACTGTAATTCAATACTAATACTGAAGGGCCTATGCTTCTTTCTTAAGGTCTCATCTGATGGAAATCTTCCTCAGCAAACGGTGTCAGCCCCGAGCCGTGTGGCTGCAGTAGGTCCATATATCCAGTCCTCTACTATGCCAAGGATGCCCTCAAGGCCTGAACTGCTGGTGAAGCCGGCCCTGCCTGATGGTTCCTTGGCCATGCAGGCTTCAGAGGGGCCAATGAAGATACAAACGCTGCCCAATATGCGATCTGGGACCACATCACAAACTAAAGGTAAAAGTGGATAATTTCCAAGTTCTTACACAACTTAGACATCCCCATCCCCACTCTTGGTTTTCCAAAGTTAAGTTAAAAATAAGAATTATCTTTATATCCTTGTTCTTGTTTGAAAATTCCTTTGTATTCTTTTCCAATGCAGTTTTTTTTTTTTTTTTTTTTTTTTAAAAGCCATAACCAATACATTTCTATTCAGGAAATGAAATAAAATAGCATCTAAAATTGTTTTGTGAAGTCTCTTCTTGTTACTAAGGAAATTTTGATAAGATGTTAGTAACTCAAGAACTTTTTTTTTCATGGAAAAACATCATGTATAAAAATGCTGTTGTCATCTTTGCAGAATGCGAGATTGTGAATCCATTCTGTTGATGAATAGTGTTAAATGTTCATATGTGCTTATGCATGAAAATTGGCCTGCTAATAGTTTTTACAAGGTAAACATGCTGGGAGATTAAAAGTAAAAATAACAAGGCTCCTTGGTTTAGTAATCTTTGTATTCTGTGTAGTCCTCATGACACATGGGGAGGTGTAAGCCTGAGTTTTGTAATGAAAGGAAAAAATGAACAGAGTTGTAGGAAGCAGGATTAAAAACATCCTTTAGCTTTATCATTCAGACCCCTGAAAGGAAAAAACAATAACCAGTGTTGTCTTTTTTCTCTAACCTTTGTTATATGCAAATGGTATCTGTAAGTATTGGTTATTTTGCAGTAATTACTGCTATGAAGCAATAATGCCATGTAGACTGGATTTTACTGTAGAAAGAGTTATATTCCTTTTGTTTTGTTTTTTGTTTTGTTTCTATAAGAAGCAATAAAAACCATGGCATTTGAAATTTAAATACCAGTGTAGAAGGAACTTGAATACACTGATTTGAGAAAAATCGTGGTTAAAGCCAGGGGTTAAAAGTCCACATTTTTGCCTTTATGTTGTACACAAATCATTTAAGATAAGTGCATCTTGGATACTTAGGTTGTTGGATTGGAAATTGTCTTTTGGTTGATGATGATGTTTTCTTACATCATTAAAAAATAGACATCTTGCTGAACTAAGCAGACTTTTTATTTGCTATAACTAATTTTAAATTGCTTGAGTAAGGTGGGAAAAGCTCAAATTAGAAATGTAAAGTCTAATGCAATACTTTCTAAAAAAATTTACCGGAATGTTTGAATCTGGAATTTAAAGCTGTTTTTAGAGATTAAAACTCTTAGTAATAAAGTAAACCATTAAAAATGTCTTTAGAATGTGAAATTATTTGTAGTTGGTTTTGTGCATTCTAGGCTCTAAAATCCATTCAGCTGGACCTGATTGGAACCCTTCAAATGCAGATCTTTTCCTGAGCCAAGGCTCTTCTGTACCTCAAAGTGCTGTGAATGCCCTGGACCAAGGTAAACATGCTGGGAATTTAAAAGTAAAAACGGCAAGGCTTCTTGCATTAGTAATCTTTGCATTCTATGTAGTCCTCAGATACCTGGGGAGGTGCAAGCCAGAGTTTTGTAATGGAAGGAAAAAATGAAGAGTTGTAGAAAGTTTATTTCTGTGGCTCCTGAACATTATGTTTTGGTCATGTCAGAGGTACTGTGTTTTCTTTTCTAGATGGTTCATTTTCTAGCATTGAGAATAGGGACACTTTTAACAATGGTTAGTTTATGTCCAGAATACATCATTAACTGAGGAACCAAGATGCTGTCATTGTAGTGTTCAGGTTATTCCTCTAGGTACTTTGCTTAAAAATAGGAAAGCACTTAGTGGGTACAGAATTTCAGAGAAATCTAGGAGACAGAAACTTATGATTGAATAAGCAGATTTATTCCAAACAATTTGACTATCAGCATGGTTTTTTTTCTGTCTTCAGCTGATGATGGGGATGTTCCACTGAGGGAAAAAGAGAAGAAAGTGCGTCCTTTCTCAATGTTTGACACAGTGGACCAGTGTGCTGCCCCACCCTCCTTTGGCACACTGAGAAAAAATCAGAGCAGTGAAGATATCTTGCGGGATGCTCAGGTACTTAAAAATGTCCTGGTTTTTAAAATTTAATGGAAATTCTATAATATGTTTCTTTAGAAGGAGAGAGCAGAAGAAATAAAATATATTTAAAAAGAGCATGCTGTTTTTTAAATTTCTATTGCTTGAATTATCTATGATCTCCCACTGTATTATAGAATGACTGACATACATACTTCTGGGCCTTATTTTGTGTAAGTCTCCAGAAAATAATAAGGGTGTTGAACACCATATTTGTGCCATTCAAGTATCTTTCTTTGAAATTTGGAGCTGAGGTGTTACATTAAATGCTTTTATGGGGAATCTTCTGTAACCCCATTAAGTCTTAACCTTGGGTAAGCAAGTTATTGGTGGATGCTGCAAGTTGGGTGTTGTTTAATCGCAGTAGCATAGATTGCATGAAGTTCTTATGAATAATTCTGACTTATTTATTGGTGCATCTATGAATATGAAAGATGGTAGGTAAGAGTTTTCAGGTGGGCACTTACAGTTGCCCAGATAATAAGGAGGTAATCGGGGGGAAACTGTTTTGCATTAACCCTTATTAAACATGATCAAATACAGAAATTTAATACTTTTTATTGATTTAAAAATATAGGGTTAATATTTTTACAGTGTATGTTTGTATTTCTGAAATTAGATTATCTAGAATATCATGTATACTCAGCTTTTAGAGTGTTTTAACTGGCTGTGTATGTGTGCATTACAGGCTGCAAATAAAAATGTGGTCAAAGTACCTCCTCCTGTTCCTACAAAACCAAAACAGATTAATTTGCCTTATTTTGGGCAAACCAGTCAATCACCTTCTGACATTAAGCCGGATGGAAATCCTCAGCAGTTGCCAACAGCTGTTATATCCATGGGAAGTAAACCCAAACCAGCAGGGCAGCAGCCAAGGGTACTGCTATCTCCCACCATACCTTCAGTTGGCCAAGATCAAACCCTTTCTCCTGGATCTAAACAAGAAAGTCCACCTGCTGCTGCAGTCCGGCCCTTTACTCCCCAGCCTTCCAAAGATACCCTTCTTCCAGCCTTCAGAAAACCTCAGACCGTGGCAGCCAGCTCTATATATTCCATGTATACACAGCATCAGGCTCCAGGAAAAAACTTCCAGCAGGCTGTGCAGAGTGCACTGACCAAGACGCATACCAGAGGCCCACACTTTGCAAGTGGTAAGGTTCTTGGTCTTATTTTCACTTGCATAGATTTGGGCTTAAGTCCTACACACCAGAGTTGCCAGCTGTCAGTAGACAGCAGACAGCAAAATAACTGGTTTCTGTTTTGACTGACAGTGGCGTTGAGAGTTTTAATTGTGGTTCCTGCTTTTAATTGGGAGTTTTAGCAGAGTGCCTGCTACATGTCAGGTACTGCACTAGGCATTGAAGATGAGAGGTTCATCCTTCATTCTAAAGGAGCTCACAGGAAGTGGGAAGCAGATATACAGAGGAGAGACCATGCAGAGAACTGTGTCTTCACTGTAGCTTTGCCTACATGCTTTTGGTGCATCGATTATGGCACAACTACCCTGTTTGTTCTTTAAAAAACACCACTGTATTTTAAGTTGTTCTCACAAGGACACACCCCTAATTAAATATAGAAAGATAACAAGGGCTGGAAGTATAGCTCAGTGACAGAACCCTTGCCTAGCATACTCAAGACCCTGGGTCCCATCCCCAGTACCAGAAAAGAAAATAAACTAAATAAAAACATAATAAGATAGTTTGTGTTAAATATACACAAGCTGGACATTTCTTTCTTTCTAAATCATTAGTTACAGGATTAGAATAAAATTGACCTTGTTTTAACTAATTGAAAATGACTTTCTAGTCATGAAATAAATTGTAATTGTGGCCTAAGATGTCTTAACAGAAATTAATTAAGAAGCAGTATATGTGCTACCTCTTACTCTTACCATGAATCTTTGTTGAAGACTGCTATACGATAATTTGAGAATTAACTAAATTTGATAGGAATGTTAAAAGGGAAATATCTTTGGTAAATGTAAGTGGTTCTTAATTTTTTAAGCTAAGTATGATTCTTCACATTGATTCATTTTTGAAAGATGGAGCAGTGTATGTTTAGATTTAGTTTGGACACAGAGTATTACTGATTTTCATTGGGTCTAATTTTTTTCACATTTTGATATTTTAGGTCTGAATGCTAGTCAGTGATTTCTTATAATTGGCAATATTTTTTTTCTTACTGTTTTGTAAAATAATGGTGCATGTTACAATCAATAGGGATTTTCATTCTGTAATAGGTTTTTTATGCAAAGATGAAACCCTTGCTTTGTCTTTTGTTCTTTTAGGAAATTAGTTGTGCTTGAGGGGAATATAATGTAGTAACTATGAAATTAAAAGAGGCTTTTAGTTGTTATTTGTTACTTTCTAGTTACGTTTGATTAATAGTAACTAGGATTTTTATTTTTTTCCTTTTCCAATTAGTATATGGCAAGCCTGTGATTGCTGCTGCCCAAAACTCACAGCAGCACATAGCAGAGAACATTTATTCCAACAGCCAGAGCAAGCCTGGCAGTCCAGAACCTGAAACAGAACCTGTTTCTTCAGTTCAGGAGAACCACGAAAATGAAAGAATTCCTCGACCACTCAGCCCAACCAAATTACTGCCTTTCTTATCTAATCCTTACCGAAACCAGAGTGATGCTGACTTAGAAGCCCTACGAAAGAAACTGTCTAATGCACCAAGACCACTAAAGAAACGTAGCTCTATTACAGAGCCAGAGGGTCCTAATGGACCAAATATTCAGAAACTTTTGTATCAGAGGACCACAATAGCTGCAATGGAGACCATCTCTGTTCCATCATACCCATCTAAATCATCAGCCTCAGTGACTGCCAGCTCAGAAAGCCCCACAGAAATTCCAAATCCATATTTACATGTGGAGCCAGAGAAGGAAGTGGTCTCTTTGGTTCCTGAGCCATTGTCCCCAGAAGATGTGGGGAGTGCCAGTACAGAGAACAGTGACACACCATCTCCTTCTTCTGGCCTTGACTATGTGCCTGAAGGAGTCCCAGACAGCAGCCCAAATCTCCAGAGTAATGCAGAGGAACCAAACTCAGAGACGCCCCACCTGCTTGAAGTGTATCTGGAGGAGTACCCCCCATACCCACCCCCACCCTACCCATCTGGGGAGCCTGAAGGGCCTGGAGAAGACTCTGTGAGCATGCGCCCCCCTGAGATCACTGGGCAGGTCTCTCTGCCTCCTGTGAGTAATAGACCATTTGGGGAGTCTGACCTTGTCACTAGGTGGTTGTATTCTTCAGTTTTTTTTTTTTTTTTAATTTTACAATCTCAGTATAGACTGGATCTTACAAATGTTATCAAAATGCAATATGTTCAGTATAAAGAAAGTACTTATCTTAACAACCCATTTCTTTGTGAAGGAAACAGATTTTTATTTTTATCCCTACAGATATCACATATGCTATTTCTCCTCTAGCTGGTACAACATATTAGGGAAGTAACACTGGACTGAAAAGACTTGGATTTGAATTTGATCACTAGCTTAGCTTTGTGAGATCTGGCAGAGTGTAACTTTTCTCATTGTGGTATCATTCTTTTAAACTTTTCTTTTTTTGGCAGTGAAAAAAAATTTTTTTGAATGTTAAAAAAAATCTTTAAATGCTAGAAAAAATTTAATTTAAAAAATTTAAATGCTAGAAAAAATTTTTAAATGTTAGAAAAAATCAACAGCATAAGATTGGAAGAGTTGTTTGAAGTAGGGAAACTGGGGAGGGGGTAGGTGGCCAACTCTTTAGTTTCTTTCTTCTCTTCAGCAAACTACAGAATCGTTAGGTTCCTTTGTACTCTAACATTAAGTTATTCTAAAACTCTGTGTTTTTGGCTTGGGAATGCCTTCCACACACCTTCCAAATATTAAGTTTTCCTGTCACTTTGAAGTAGGTGAGAGAGAATAACAGTTCCAGAATGTCTAAATAAAGTTTTCTTTTTCATAGTTTAATTGGAAGTCATTTTGTTTCCTTAAGCACAGAAGAAATAGAATGCTGAACCATGAATTTAAACTGTGGTTAAAAGCAAAGTAGCATTTTAAAATGATTTTTTCTAAGTGTTCTTTATGTTTGATCCCTTATTATATCTTTTAGTTGTGATAGTATTCAAGGATAAGCTTCATCAAAGTTACTTTACAATAAATGTTTGCTTAAAAATGTAATGTAGTAAACATTTTAAAAAGTTGTACTATAGAGGTTAGGAGAAAAATGTTATAAAAAAAATAAAAAGTTAACACTTTTTAAACAACCTTATGTCTCCCAAGTTCTAAGGCTCAGTTCTCATTTGAGTTTTTTTTTTTTTTTTTTTTTTCTCATTTGAGTTTTAAATGTGAGAAAAGGAAGAGGAAATTTAAGCCAGATTTAAGCCCAACCAGCCCATACTCCGGCTTTTTGTCATTCCCCTCCTTTTGTTGTGTCAAAATAATTCACATTTTGAAAAAGAGAAAGGAAACTGGAGTTTGTAAAAGGATCATACTTCTTTTGAAGATGGTTATTTTCTTCCTAGGAAGGTGACTTACCCTTTGCTTCTTGTTTTAAGTGAAGTAGAAATTGCTATCTCGTACATTCTTTAAAAGTGAGTGGCTAGCTATCTACTTGCAGTGTGCAAATTATGAAGGGTATTTACACAGTCATATTGTTGACACTTTTTTTTAAGAACATTTAACCATTACACTTTTGTGAGTTACAGTGTTTGCCTCTTAATGTTTTTCAAAACTCAGTGGTTTTCCACATCTGAGATTAAATGAAAGAGAAGTATGTGTAGTATATTTATTACATCTGAGGAAGCATTTCCATTTTGTTGGATGTGCTTAAGGAACCTATTTATAGAATGTTAGATTTTTGTCTTTTTAAAAATTTTTTTAAAGCCTTATTAAAATATTTTAAGAATGGTAGAATTCTTCCGTGGTGTATATTATAATAACTACTAATCTTTATTATTTAGCTTACTAATAGTCTTTTGCCTGAGGAGGCATTATGGTATGAAATGATTAAGGGCAAGGGTTTCAACAAAACCAGCTTACCTGGATTTGAATTCTAGCTCTGCTGTTTGCTGGCTGTGTGCCTTAGTTTCCTTTTGTGTGACCTAAGGATGATAGGGATTTTGTGAAGATTAAATAAATACTTATATGTGTATGTTAGCAATTAAAATTCTGAGCTGCATTGTTGCCTAATTGAAGTGTGTGGGTCCTGCTGTACTCTGTTAGGTAACTTGGAGATCAGTCTTGGCTAGCTTTGAAACTTAATAAAAAGGCAGCCACTTCAGAGTATGCTCTTAACTTATGAGTTCATGTTATATTTACAAATGTGCTTTCATTAGGTTTTATAGAGTTAAGTTACTCTCACTTTATTGCACTTTGTGAAATTTATTAAGCTGTATATTGATTGGTATACTATCCTGAATAATGTTATACTTGAATAAAATGTGCTTTTTAAAGTTCCTTTCATTAGCTTAGCTGAGCTCATTCTACCCTTTTGTTGGTGGTGTCTTGCTTAATTTTCCACGCATTTCCTTTGCAGGGCAAAAGGACAAACTTGCGTAAAACTGGCTCAGAGAGGATTGCTCATGGAATGAGAGTGAAATTCAACCCTCTTGCTTTGCTTCTAGATTCATCTTTGGAGGGAGAGTTTGACCTTGTACAGAGAATTATTTATGAGGTATGTCTATAATTAGTAATTTCTTAAATATAACTTTTGTTTTAAAGCTCAAAATAGAAAGCTACTATGGAGAAATTTCATTTTTAAATTTCCTTTTTGAGACCATGAGGCTCTGGAGAAGAACTGTGGAGTATGCTCTAAAATAGACTATGCTATTTTAAAAGCATGACTAAAATTTTGATAATTCAGAAGTTCAGTTTTTATGTTTTCTCTAGAGTACTTTTCTTTCTTGGGGAGATCATTTTTCTCCTTTAAAATTGCTTATGTATGGATTTGCCCTGTATAGTATTAAATTACTGATGTTTCTACTTTTCAGAAACCTGCTATTGAATATATTTTTAGTTCACCTTTTTTTTCTTTCCATAGCAAATATAGCATTTACTTAGAAACTAATTTGTGGTGGGAAGTTGGGACTATAAATAAACAAAAATGACTGTAAGGCTATAGTTTCTGGTACTTACTTGATTTAAAAAAAAAAAAAAAAAACTTCTTTTATAGTGAGTACCTACTTAATGTGGCTATTCTGTCTTATTTCTTGAATTGTTCTTAATACAAATTTCTTGGCTTCTGTAGGTTTTAATTAGGATTTAAAAAAAAAAAAAATCCCACAAACTTGTTTCTGTTCTCTTGACCCTGAGAAACCACTTAGCAGTGACAGTTCAAGTGACAAGACACTGGAGTGATGCTCACCACTCTTGTTGACATTACAGGTTGATGACCCTAGCCTGCCCAATGACGAGGGCATCACAGCTCTCCACAATGCTGTGTGCGCTGGCCACACAGAAATTGTTAAGTTCCTGGTGCAGTTTGGTGTAAATGTAAATGCTGCTGATAGTGATGGATGGTAAGATTTTCCTTTAAACTCCATCAAACCATAGTTGGGGGTAAAAGCACCGTTTTAGTGCTGTTTGAAGGCAAAGAAGTGTGTTCCTCTATATTATATAGCTGGTTGTCATCTGCTGGAGAAATGTGTTCTTTTTAAGGAATTAGTGTCCTCATTAGCAGTTATCTCATCCAATAATGGAAGCAGACAGGGTTTTAAAAAGTTCAATGAATAATCAAGATAAGAAATATTACAAAAGATTTTGAGAGGTTATATCATCCCATTTTTACTGTAGTATTTTAGTTTTAAAGACTTGTAATATAAAAAACAAGTTAATAAAATATATCTTACACATGTATACATATATAAATTGCATATAATTTGAATTAGCCTCAGATCATTCCACTAAGATTTAAGTGATCATGTGTTCATTTATTATAACTGTCTTCCTCTTATTAGACATTTAGATTGTTCTGCAATTTCTTTTGTTATTGATGTTATAAATAATACTTGGAGGAGCATTTTGGTTGCATGTTTTAAAAATGATATAAAAACGTGTGCCAGCTATGGAAAATGTACAAAATAGAGAAATGAGAAGAGGAAAATAAGCTGTCTGCACCTTTGTAATCTGCAAGTAAACACCATTATTATTTCAATATATTTCCTTCAGTCTTTTTTTGTTGATGTTGTTGGCGCTGGGGATTGAACCCACAGCCTCATGCATGCTAAGCACACACTCTTAAGCACTTTGCCCAGTCCTCAAGCTCTTTTTTATATGCTTTTAAAAAAATGTAGGTAAGATCAGTGGGGTGTGGTGGCACATAACCTGTAATCCCAGAGATTCGGGAGCCTGAGGCAGAGGATTTTGAGTTCAAGGCCAACCTCAGCAATTTAGTGAGGCCCTAAGCAATTTAGCAAGACCTTGTCTTTAAATAAAATATGAAAAAGAGCTGTGGCTGTGGCTCAGTGGTTAAGTACCTTTGAGTTCAATGCCCAGTACCAAAGAGAGAGAGGGAGATAGATCATAATATGTCTTTTTTCTAATACATGATATTTTAGCCTAATGTTTTGGTTTAGTATTGTAGCATAAGCAAAACAATTTTTTACCCTGTCAAAATATCCTCGTATCCCTAATTTTGGGAGTTTAGGTTATATATAACTTTTCACTATTAAAAACCATGCAGTGAAAAATCTGTAGTAACATTCACCAAATTGTTAATAATAGTATTCTGGAATGGGGGATGGAAAAATAATTTTTTTTTTTCCTTTTAAAAGTGATATATCCCAGGAAGATAAAACAGAGGGGAGAGGAAAGGGTAAAGAAACTAAACCTATGTATTTCAGAACCCAGTTAATATTCTCAAACCCATTTTCTGTGTTTGGACAGTGGTACCAGCTCTTCTTTAACCTCTACTGCTAACTCAAGATAATTTATCATATTTCATAAAACATTTGAGATGCTGGAAAAGATTCTCCGTTATTGATAAGTTCTTGTTAACCACTTACCTAACATAGATCAAAATGTGTGTTCTAAGGTCGCTTTTCTAGTCTGAATTGAATCGACAAGTATTTTCAATTAAAATTTACTTGAGTTTTTAAAAATACTATAAAGGTAGCTTATGTACATCTTGATTTCTTCAAAATTGGTGGTGATGAAGGGATATTTAAAGTACATGTTTTGCATGAAGGCCTATAATTTAAGGACTGGTCGGTCCTTTACTCTGACAGAAATAACCTGAGTGGGGGATCCAGACGTGGAAGGAAGTCCATTTTATCCTGTTCTTGTTAGATTATTGTACAGACTTTGTTTTCTTGATTCTTCCCACCCTTTGCTTGGCTCCTAGCTTTGCTGTGGTCCATTACTCTGTAGTGTTTTCCTTTGTGGCTATAATTCTTTGATGGGTTCAGTCATATGTGTTGTACTAGTTTTTAAACGCTGTTTTAGTTTTTTAGGAGAAAAGGTTTGGTAGCTGAAAAATTCAAGAAATTTTCTTACAGGTATCTTATCAGAGCAGGTGTCTTTCAATTTAAAAACACATTTTTAGCCCTTGTTGTGTCTTATGCACAGGACCCCATTGCATTGTGCTGCCTCCTGTAACAATGTCCAGGTGTGTAAGTTTTTGGTGGAGTCAGGAGCAGCTGTGTTCGCCATGACCTACAGTGACATGCAGACTGCCGCAGATAAGTGTGAGGAGATGGAGGAAGGCTACACACAGTGCTCCCAGTTTCTTTATGGTACGTAGCCAGTGGAATCAAATGTGTTGATCACTGTGTTCTTCTCTCTCTACCTCTAGGGTTATATTTAATAAATGTTTTTATTATTTAGAAAAATCTCTTGTGTTTTACATTGTCTTTGGCACTGAAAATAGAACAGCCTGGGTCACAAATGATATAGCTTCTACGTGTATTCCTGGAAACAACTGTTGTTTGGAAAATCTTTAGCTATCCAAGACAGTGATGCAGCTTCAGTTCGAGTGGTATTAAAGGGCTTTTAACCATCAAAAGATCTCCTTGTAAGGCTTTAACATTACCAAGTGTGGGCATGTCTTTGGAATAAGTGAACAGAACCCCATTCTTTTAAGATGATCACAAGAAAAACAGCATTAACATAAGAATCCAAATGGCCCATGTTTTCCTGCAAATCAAACTTGTCATTAAGTAAAATAAAGGCAGCACATTTTGGACCTTTGTTTTTGAGTCTGATTTCTAACATCAGATCTGTACCTAGAGAAAAATTGACTTGAAGTTTTAGATGACTGCCATTTTTATTTACAAGGAAAATTTTTTACTTTACAAGGCTTCATAGTCGAGGTTAATTTTTCTCTTTATGACTTAAAAGGAATTGGGAAGGAGGGAAAACAGACAAAAAGGTCTCAGGATTCCATACTACGCAGGCTCTTGGAAGTTGTATTACATGTTAACTAAGATCCATAAGGTTAAAGACATATGTCTGTGCCATCTCTGCTTGATGACTTCCTCTTGGTGTCTTTGTCTATTTTCAGGCTTTCGATGAGAAGGAAGAGGGGTCATTGAAAATCCTAGACCTTAATTGTTAGAGTTTGGTTTTTTTTCCTCTCTGACTCTTGCTCATTCTCTCCTTCCGCCTCTCTCATCTCTCCTCTCTCCCTTTCTGTGCTGGGTATCCAACCCAGGGCCTCATTCATTCTTGCAAGTGCTGTACCAATGAGCCACATCCCCAATCCCTACACTGTTGGGGTTTTTCTGGGTGTGTGTGTGTATGATAATGGGGATTGAACCCAGGGGTGCTCTACCACTGAGCTACATTTACAGCCCTTTATATTTTTCATTTTGAGACAGGGTCTCCCTAAATTACTGAGATTGGCCTCAAATTTGTGATCCTACTACCTCAGTCTCCCAAGTTGCTGGGATTACAGGAGTGCATTATTGCACTTGCCTTAATTTTTATTGTTGATACTCAAGATTACTTTTTGTTAATGTTTTGAACTCTGAGCCATAGAATATTTTGATATTTTAACAATATTTTAAAATTCATATAATATATTAACATATATTTTGCTGTATTAACTTTATTGGCCATCAGGACTATGCTTTAGATATGCTTTTTACAAACATTGGGGACGAATGGTTGGGGATTTTAAAAAATTTATTTTTTATCATGGATACCATGAGTGTTTATGTCACCAATGGATTGAACATAGTGGATAACTGTGTCCCTGGCCTAGAAAATGGAACATGACCACTTTCTGACATCATCTGGATATCCTTGATATGGCTCTCTCACATACCTATGGTGACCGCTCTCTGGAAGTTTAGCATTCCTTGTTTTTAAAAAATAGTTATATCTTTTTGTGTGTGAAGCCTAGTGAGTATTGCTTTTAGTTTTGCCTATTCTTTTTAAATTTAAAGTACATTGTGCTGGTGATTCTCCAGTCTTTTTTCTTTAAAACATATTTTGTTTTTGAGATTCACTTGTGTATTAACTTATTTTCATTGTGCCATACTATTCTATTTTATGACTGAATCTCAGTTTAACTTTCCATTCTGCTTTTGAAGGACATGTGGGCTCCTTCCTTCATTAAAAAAAAAAAAAAATTTTTTTATTTTTAAATTTATTTGTTTGTTTTGGTGCTGGGGATTGAACCCAGGGCCTTATGCATGCTAAGCAAAGCCTCATCACCCCAGCTCCTTCCTTCCTACTTTTATATTTGTCTTCTGGTTTACATCTACAAATGGAACTACCAGAATGTCGTGGCACACATTGAGCATAGGGTTCTTTTTGCTCTACATTCTGTGACCCTTGGTGGTTTAGAATGGGATTTCATGGTGGTTTTAGTTTGCATTTCCAAAATTACCGATGACATTGAGCATGTTTTGAGGCCCCTCAAAAATTTTGTGAAAGGCTTAATTTGTAACTCTTAATCTCGTAATAGCAAAGTAATGATAAATTTTTTCCATGAATGATTTCTTAGAAAGTGGGACTCAGGGTTATTTTAAGCATATTAAAGAATCCAGAATTTTTCTCCTACCCCTTTGTCATCCCTGTCCCAAACAGATAACACATGACCAGCTCTAAAACTTTGTGAGATTATAGCTACATCAAATTTTGTTGTCCTGTCATACTTTATGCGTCCTTATTTAAATAAGAAAAAGTTGGAAATTTACCTGACCCTTTATATTGGCAGAACTTTCTTGTGGAAAGGAACAGTTTAATTTTTTGTTTGATTTCTGCCCAGAGTGAGAGAAATACTATATTCTACATCATATTAATTGATACAGGACTATTACGTTTATAATTAATAGTTTAATGCCCACAATCTATTAAAAAGCAAGCAGATATTTTCCTGACTGTAAAATACATAAAGATGAAAATAATAATTAACTGAGTTACTGAGAATTATTTTTCAGTTTCTTTTCCTTTCTGGAAAAGGGCCTTATGCAATTCAGTTTCTTTTTCCTCAAAAGTGGACTTTTGAGGATTTTTCCTTCCCCAGTTTATGGAATTTCAGCATCTTTCAGAATTTTGATTTTCGCTATTTTGGAGTTGACTATGTGTAGACTTCTGTATCTCATGTCTGAAGTGCCTTATTTCTGCCTTCTAATATGTTTGATAATGTATTTCTTTTCCCATTTGGAAATTGATATAGAACACCTTAATAAGCACTTCTGATCTTTTTCTCTGTCTGCTCTGGGTTTCAGGTAAAGAATGAAGTGATGTTTTCAGAGTTCCTTGGTCATTACACTTAAAAATAGGCCAAAAGTTCACAAGCATATCATTTACTTTTTTAATAGCCTGGACCCAAGCAATTCCATTTTTAGTTCTTGGGCTGGCAAAAGTTTTTGTTTTCTAAGTAAGAACAGTTTTGAGAGATACTATAAGGTGCTAGGTTTTAGAGCTGTTTTAGATATGAATGCTGATTATTTTTTATATTCTGTATATGCCACTGGTCCATTCTTTTCCCTGCTCCTGCAGATTTTATTTATTGACTGCTTAGTGTAGTAGTTCTAACATTCCATCCCAGTTCTTCCCTTTTTGTTTCATTAAAGAGAAAAGTTCTTCAGAATGGTATACTCTGAATAAAATATTTTTGCTAACTTTCTGTCATGGTTGTAGGAGTTCAGGAGAAAATGGGCATAATGAATAAAGGAGTCATTTATGCACTTTGGGATTATGAGCCTCAGAATGATGATGAACTACCCATGAAAGAAGGAGACTGCATGACAATCATCCGAAGGGAAGACGAAGATGAAATTGAATGGTGGTGGGCACGCCTTAATGATAAGGAAGGATATGTTCCACGAAACTTGCTGGGAGTAAGTTATTCCCGTACTTCGTGATGTTTTCATGTGTGTCATAGAGGGGCTTTGTAAAAACTGTTGTGGATACAGTGTACTATACTGTCCTTTGTTAATAACGTGAAATTTTAAATTTTGGACAGTCTTTCAACTTAAAGCCATGTTTTTGATGATTCCTATTGTGCTCAGAAGTGTATTTTTAATTTTGCCAGGGAAAACGAGAATGACATGCTTCAAAACTTTGCATTGATTTCTCTTTCATAGATTCAGGTATACTCTCACATGGTTATAAGTGCACAGGGTATGTGTGGGTGTATGAAACAGAGAAACGAGGAGGATAATTGAGAGACTGAATAAAGTTTAAAGGTAAAAATGCTTGTAAAATTTGCTGTTGATGAGAAGTAGAGAATATTTGAGGGAAGGAAGAGCCAATAAGGGTAAACAGCATATGGCATGTAGATCACAAGCCCTGTCTTCAGCGTCACTTCCGGTCTACCTGGAGCACTTATTATCTGGTTATCCGAGTGTTGGAAGGAAGGTGGGGAGGCTGGAGAAGACTATCTCCTAAGATTATTGTGAGGATCTTGTAGGAGTCTCACATTGAGCAATGGGAGATACTGTTACAGGTATTTTTTACCAAGTGCCAGACAGACATGGTCTCTATCTGCATTGAGTCCCCTCCTCTGGGATCCAGGCCGTGAGCAGGATTCTGTCTCAAGTATTTCACAACTGGGATATTACTTTCTGTGAAGTTCTTTGAAATAACTCCATCACTGGCTGTCTGTATTTTGACTACTTACTGTCCCTCTCCTGACTGTTTCGTCCCTGTGTTGCTTGTCTAATGTGCAGTATAAATGACTTGATACATTTTTACTGCTGCCTTCCCAGGACTACATTTATTATGAAATAAATTTTGGCATTTAGGTGGTATTCATTTATGCAATCATAATATAGATTGTAAAGGATAACAAAAGTTTAAAAAAATTAGATTGTTGAGCCCTGTAAAAAAGAGCTTTCAAGTAACCAAAGGAAAGTAGAAATAGAAAGCTGTTCTCTTTCATGCACCCCCATTTGCTTCTGCAATCTTTAGCACCAGAGAAGTTCATCTCTTGCATGTGACCACTTTGCCTAATAAAATATCAGTAGTCAATAAGCATGGTTTATATATTGTAGTTTCTTATCTGGGAAAGGTGCTACTTAGAAATAAGTGCTTATTTAACTTTTGTTTTAATTTTCTTTCTTTAAATTGACAAATAATTGTATATATTTAATGACATGGTCTTTAAAAATATGTATACATTGTGGAATGACTAAATCAAGTTAACATGCATTACTTACCTCATGTAGTCAACATATTTGGTGTGTGTGGTGAGAGTAAACTCTATTTTAAAGCAGTTTTCATGTTTACCATACATTGTTAATCACAGTCATCATATTGTATAACAGATCCCTTGAATTAATTTAATTTTTTGTTAGAAAGGTCCTGTGTGTTGGGGGGAGAATTTGTTACCACGTATGAAGCAGTTGTACAAAGATGCTTTAAATTGAGCCTGTGTATAACTTCAGAAGCTTCTAAAATTAACTGACCTGACTGAAGATTTTCATTTTAGTTCCAAATTTAGATATTAGTCCTCTGGAAATCTTTTCTGGTTAGAAGTGTCCTCTGCACAACTTTTTTTTTTTTTTTAATGTTTTAATAAAAAAAGGAAAGTGTGTAAATGTTGACTTTTTTAAATCAGAGGCTCAGCATGAGTCTAGAAAATTATGTTGACTGAATATCTTTTCCTAAACAAGAATGACAGTCCTTTATATAACAGTGACCCATCACTGGAAGTCTGACTCTCTTTAAGTAAACCTGTTTTTTCTGTGGTCTCGGAGAGAAGGGTTTTTGTTTAGTTTGGTAGTTGAATCACTAGTTTAGCTTGCTCTGGGCTTCAAGACAGTACTTTGCAGGCTTTGCTCTCAGCTCTTGTTTTGGAAAACAAGAATTCTACAGCAAAACACTACTTAGCTTTTCTTAAATGTGTAGACTTTGTGGCATTTTGTTCTTGACAGTCTCAGGTCCCATCACACAATGTTATGTCCACTGTGAATAAAATTAAAAAAGATTTTAATCTCTCATCTTTCTTCCATACTAATGAAAGCTCTTAACATTGAAGTATGTAGCATATTGCAAATCATCATCAGCAGTTTGTCTTCCTGACTTGATTTGTAGTTCAATAAATTGCAGATTGAGTTAATGCCTAGAGCTGGAGAGGTTTTGATTGCTCTGTGGTATTGTTACAGTTGATGGACCCTTGTGACCTTCAGATGTGTTTCACAAAATGGCTGAGAGAACATTGCTAAACGTGAACCTTGTGCACTTGGATAGCTCTGCTTAGTTTGATTTTCTTCCTGTTATATATCTGCTCCTCTTCCCAATGTTTCTTGAAATTTCGTGCTCCCACACACGTGTGCAGTATGTAAATATTTTTTAAACTCTCTTACAGCTGTACCCAAGAATTAAACCAAGACAAAGGAGCTTGGCCTGAAACTTAACAGAATTTTAGTTAATGAAGAATTAATCTTAATGATCTCCAAGAAGAAAGAATACAGTCATTTTTGGCAGTAATTTCTCAAAACTTATTTTAATGACAATGTAGCTTGAAAGTAATGAAGAATGTGCTCTGGAAGAAAATGAAGGATTGAAGAACTCACTGCTAGTGGGGGATACTCAGCATGAGGAAATGGAGCTTAAAAGTCAGCAGACCGTACTGTGCCAGGCACATCTGCCCCACGGAACACTCAGGAAGACACACTATGACAATCCCGTTTTCTGTAAGAAAGAGGATCATTCCTTGGGCCGTTGGGAAATCAGCTTCCTGTCCTGTTTAATGGGCATTTTTGGCACTGTTCGGTATCAGTCTTCCTGCCAGAAGGACCAGTGCCATCACGGCACCATCCCCAATTCTCCAGCACCAATAGGCCTTGGACTCATGTAGGGGCTTGAAGGTGCCATGTGCTTGTATATTGTCAGCAAAGAATTGCTAGTTGTTTGTCAGTGAGTAATAACTATTATATATGAGTTCTTCTAGCATTTTAAGAATTATACATGGATTTGAAATATTGGAAACTATACTACCTGATCTAAATTAGATTTAGAATCTTGTTCTTAGGCTGAATATGAATCTATATTTATTGTCTTTTGTACCTTGGTAATTAGAGACTTGTTATAGACTTACCCATAATATTTGTCAAGATCATAGCTAACTTTAAAAACATTGTAATAAAATTAAACTTTTTGACTCTAAGCTGTTTTACTGGTTTTCATTTTAGATGTCCTAAACAACCTTGTTTATAGATCACAAGTTATTACAATCTCTCTTACTCAAGTGAAAAATAGCAAACTACTTAATGCAAATATATGTCCTGTAATATGATTTACCAGCCATGCACTTGATATAAGAAGTATTTCTTTGCTTACAGAAAACTGTTTTGCATTTCAAGTTTGGATGGTCTTTGCTATAGAACTGAAATTTTTTGATGATCTTGGTGATCATTGATGATAGAAGCCTATGTGTACCTTTTGCCTGGAACCTCTGATATGCTGTGCTCTCATTTATTTCAGTTTCTTTTTAGAGTTATGTTTTATTAATATGTTACCAAATACACACGTTGCTTTGAAAACCAAATCTTAGTGAGTTGCTTAGTGGAGATAAATATATAAATACTTTTTTTTTTTCATGGTACTGAGGATTAAACCTGGGGGTGCTCTACCACTGAGCTACATCCACAGCCATTTTTGTTTTTTATTTTGAGACAGGGCATCACTAAGTTGTCGAGGGCTTAACTAAGTTGCAAGACTGGCCTTGAACTTGTGATGCTCCTGCCTCAGCCGCCCAAGTTTCTGGGATTACAGGTGTGTGCCATTGTACCCAACTGGGTATACAATTAAAGACAAGACAAATGAAAATACATGGTCACTTCTTAATATTTTTTATGAGTAGCTGAATTCCAACAAGGAAGTAGATGAAAATCACATCCTTCAGAGAAATGAAGGAAAAAATGACAATATGAACCAAACTTCTAAAATATACATGGTAAGCAAAATTCTAAAGATGCCTCCCCTCCCCCAGTATCGTAGTCCCTTGGTAATTCAATCCAGTACCAGTGTAGGTAGTGTTGTGAGGGGCTTTCCAGATTTAAATAAGTTCATTAATCAGCTAACCTTAAAATGGGGTGATTAGCCTGGATTATCCAGTGGGCAGTGTAATCACATGAGCCCATCAAAAGTAGGAGAGCAAGCCAGGAGGCCTGAGGCAGAGGGTAAGTCAGCAAGACATGGAATATGAGAAGGACTTGATTTTCACCTACTGGCTTTGAAAAGAAGGGATCATGAGTTAGGGAATGTGGAAGCTAAGAAAATGCCCAGACTGAATGTCAGAAAAATAAAGGGGCCCTCAGGCCTTTAGCCACATGGAACTGGACTCTGCCAACTCGATGGGCCTGCCAGGAAATGAATCCATCCCTCCAGAAGGAAAGCATTGATGGGACTAGTGTTGGACTTTTCATCTACAGACTGTGCAATTATTACATATTTTTAAAAACCACTCCATTTGTATTAAATCCTGTTGAAGCAACAGGAAATAAATTGAACATGAATTCTAGAGCTGGGCTGCTGGATTTAACTAATCCATCAAATGACCTTGCCCAGGACACTTTATCTTCCTGAGCCTTGTTTTCCTGATAGGTATAGTGGAATTTAATGCCATTGGTTCTGACTTACTGACGGATCTAAGGAGGTCCCTTCCAGGGGGCAGTGGGACCTTGATTCAACTAAGGTTCTTGAGAAGCTGCCGAAGAGAATTTCAGGATGTGTCAAAAGCAAGGTACAAGCAAAAACTTATTAAAGGAGAGCAAAGGTATCATACTTCAAAAGCAGTGTGTGGGTGCCCCTTAACCTTTTGAGAAGACGAGTGACCTGCCCAGGGTTGAGCTCTGACTATATATATGATTTTCCTGGGAAGAAATGTACAGGTTCTCAGGCAAGCTTTTGTTAAAGACAGATCCCTTGTTAATCATTTGTTATTTAGGGTTCAGAGTGTTTCCTTTTGGTTAAGCAGTGTAGCCATAAATCAGTTGTGGGCACATTGTGTTTGAATCTGGTAACATTTTATTTGTGTTTTTGTTCTAGGTTGATCAGATGTAGGCATACACTGGAGCTTTTGTTCATCTAATGAAAGAGACAAGCGTAGTTGATCATGCTTGAAGATCTGGATCTCCTTCTACCAAGATTTGATCAGTCTCTCCAAGAACCCACCTATCTGGTGCATACTTCAGAGCTGCAAGGGAAGTCATATCAAGTACTATATGTGAAGTGCTTGGTGAATTAAAAAATTGTGCAGTGGTGGTGCATGTCTGTAATGCCAGTGGCTCAGGAAGCTAAAGCAGGAGGAATCTCAAGTTCAAAGCCAGTGTTAGCAACTTAGTGAGGCCCTAAGCAACTAAGTGAGACCCTATCTGTAAATAAAATATAAAGAAGGGCTGGGGATGTAGCTCAGTGGCTCAGTCCCTGGTTACCGCCCCCCCATTCCCCCAAAAAGAATTATGCAAATGTAGGAAAAGGGAAGGTGTGAAAACCAGGAAACAATGATGATCTCAGTTTTATAATCCTTAATCCTAAATTTAGAACCTCTTTTATTCTCCATGTTTGGTTTTTAACATTATCAAAGTATCCTTATATCAAAGCTTGTAGAAATATATCAAAATGTAGGGAAAGGTTATGAAGAGGGGAAAAGGCCACTTTAGAGGCAGTATTACATTTGGATGTGTTTCTTTTAGTCTTATCCATGATTTTTTTCTCTTGAATAATTGAGAGCATACTCATAAATAATTGAATCAATTCTGTCTTCTTTTTTATGCTTGACATTGCATAAGTATTAACAGGGTTTTTAATGGCTGCATAATACTCCATTGTGTAATTTATGCAATTATTTATCTGATGAACGTGTGTCTTAATGTTTTTAGATGTATTTTAATTGATAATATAGTCATTTTTATGGTAGCAGATTTTTTAGATTTTTGCAAATGGTGAGGAATGAACCAATTGGAGAGTGGACCATGCCTTGCGAGGAGTATATAAACTTCAGATATGCTCAGGTCCTAAAGGCCTTGAAACCACTGAGGAATTTTGCTTAGGGGCTATGAAGAATGGCCTGGGGGTGTCACATGAAAGGAGTCAGAGTTAGCAAGAGAAGCAGATAATAAGGAACCCTGGAGAATACAGATTCTCGACACAGGAATAGAGAATGGAGTTAAAGGTTCAGAGAGATGGGGACTGGTAGGTGTTTATAGTATTTGACATTAGGAAATAAATGGTCTTAATTATACTGTGTATGTATAATATGCCAAAATATACTCTACTGTCTTAATTTGTCCAAAGACAAACAAAATTTTTAAAAAGGCACAAAAAGCAGATCTAAAAAATAAAAGGCTACTTAGCCACATTGTACCAGGTAAAGGAATCGATGAGAAACAATTTGAGATCTAGGTCTAGTGTGGACAGCTGCTCAGGATGCTTGTTTGGAGGAAGGGAAGATGGAGGGGTGAGAGTAGGTTATGTCCTTTGGGATGTGGCAAGCACACAGCGGTGGGGAAAGAAACTGAAGACCGGGAGTGAGCACTGCAATTCAGAGCAGAGACTGAGGGAGGAAATTTGTGAGGGTTAAATTCAGGGTGAGTTTGTACAGGATCAGAAAGGGAAGGTTTACTTTGTTTATAATCCCCCCCTCCCATAAAATAGACACTGACAAATCTTATGTGAGAAAACTCAGGATGCTGGTCATTTTGCTTTTTAAGTCTTTTCTAAATTGGCTATGATAAGCATATGCCCTATTTTTTGAACCTCATCTCTTTTATTGCAACTAAAATGGTAAATTTTTCCACTGGGTCAGCTCTCCAGATAAAAGTACAGGGGGAGGGGCATGTTCTCCACAGTAGTCCAGGTCTGGAGTAGCCTCTACTGATGGGTGGGGGCCTACCCTCTGCCCGACTCTGTGCCTAGTCAGAAGACACCTCCCTTCCCTGGGCATCTAAAGAGATGACTCTTGTTGCTCCCCTATCATTTCTATCCTGAAACCTGGGCTGCCAAACAGAAAAATCACATACCCTGGTGGATTTCAATTCCTCTACATCCATGTTTTCCACCCTTCCATGTTTTTCACTCCCTGAGTAGCTAGCAAGATCCACCGGCAAGTAGGAGGAACTTGGGTGCATTGGAGTTGAGTTTGGGAAATCATTTACTAATCTTTTCAGGAAATATTAGATGTCATTTGCCTATTGAGTCATCTCGCATCTTTCCCAAGGATCAGTGGCAGCTGACCAGTGATTTAATCTGCTTATTTTCTCAGCTCCCTACACCAGTCAGCTGGCCAAAGTGACACTGAGCTTTCGTCTAATGCAGGGAACTTCCTAAAAGGCACAAAAGTCTGTGCGTCCTTAAAAGAGACCAGCAAGCAGTAGAAATTAGAGCTGCCCTTCATGATCAAAATACTAGTTTCTGAACTATATTTTTAAAATATCGTACAGGTCTACATTTTAATTACAGATAAGATGCCCTCTCCATGTGTGAATTTACAAGTGGTAGCATTCCTCATTAAAGTAGAAATAATCTATAATTGTGTAGGCTCATACACCATTCCACTGGGACCACCCTCTCGGAGGAAAAAAAACCAGCATGGTGTGAATGCATGGGGCAACTCTTTATTTAACAGTACATTTGGAAGGCGATAAGGCAACGAAGGCAATATTTTTATAATGTTGCTAACATTTTCCTGAGGCCAAAGCCAGGAAACCAGCTTGTGTCATTTCCACAAGAGCTGCTCAGCTGTGCCCTCCCTAACCCAATGTGCATACTAGTGGCAATGGTTCATAAAGTTTTGAGGCAGCCAACAGCTTGTTTTGTCCTTTTATCACCACCATCAGTTTGCAAACTGGATGCTTGGTTTTGGCACAGTGCTTCAAATGATCACGAATAGAATCCTTTCAGTATTTATGACTAAATCCTTAAGGCCAAATATGCTCAAGGACTTGAGTTTAAGAATGATTCACTGTTACCAGTCAATATTACATAATACCTGTCTTGTTTAACCCAAATGATATAGGTAAGCTTTCTCCCCTGGACTCTTTAGATCCCTTGACAGTAAATACTACTTCATGATGCACCTATTTCCTGTTTAGAAATGGCAGTCCCTGGGCTGCTGTTTGGTGGATGCCACAGCTGCATTTTAAAACTTGAAGTTGCTTTAAATATTCCCAGCAAGGGCCTTGTGGCCTTTGAGATTGACATAATGTTTGCTCAGCTGCATTTCTTCCTGATTTAATATTGCTATGAACAGGAGAGTGTGTAAAAGTATAAAGTGTATACTATTTACAAGTTTAAAGCTTTCCTTTAGCTTACCATGGGTTAAGTGACTCACTTGCATTTAGTATAATGATATGCAAATCTTTTACTTTGATATGTGAAAGTTTCTGCTATCTCAAATAATATTTTTCAGCTATAATCATCAGTTTAAATGTTCCCATAATTTCAAGGTCCAGACACAAACTTTTTGTCTGGAAGTTTAGTCCTTGGCTGATTTTTTTTTTTTCCATAAGACTTCTTCAGGCAGATTAGTTATAACTTCAAAGTACTGAAAAACAGAGCCACTGTAGGAAGAAGAAAAACAAATTATTTCATTAAGCATTTTTAAACTTAAAGGCTATTTAAGCACCTTTGAATCATTCTGGAAGACCATTATACCAGAAAAGCTGAGCAAGGGCTAAAATATCAGTGTTACAAACATTTTTCTACTTAACTTCTTGAGTCTAACTAGCTCTGAACAGGTCAGGTAACTTTTATTTGAATCAGATGGTTACTGCAGAGAGGGAGGTTTTTTGAACATGGTTCCTCCTCAGCAAGACTACTAGGGATCTCTTGAAGGTGGGTAAGAGCCAGTGAGTAAGATGTGCTTAGAGGAAAGAGGAAGGAGTGGACTGAGGGGGCAGGCTAGAATAGGTGGGTGGGGGTGGGGGAACAGGTGAAATAGGATATTCAGCAAGAATGAGAAAGAGGATAGAAGTTTCCAGAACCTATCACATGGCATGTTTTATGTCACAGTAGATTTTCTCTCCTGTACTCTCCTCTTGCAGTCTCGTATATTTCCTAGGCAATATATAGTTTTGAGCAAGTCAGAGTTATTTGTAACCAGCTAAACTGTACTTTTCAGTTGGATAAAGGTACTTGATGGTGCATAATAACATAGTGAAACAGCATTTTAGTTGCTGACTTCTTCCACAGTTCGAAATTCAAGGGAAGAGTTGCCAGTCCCTTAGAACTGGTAGCACTTTGCTTCTCTATCACATGGGATAGGACTGATGACAGTGCCATTCCCACCCAGCCCTTGGCCATCTCACCGCATCCCTTTGTGACCTGTGCCACTCCAGTTTCTATTCCCTTGGGTAGAGCAGTGGAGACTGGGGCCATTGGGCACCCCACCTAGCTTCTTCAGCCATTCTGAAGACTGGAGCCTTTTTCACCCAAAGCTGTCATCAGGATGGCTAGAGCACATTTTATACTTTGCTTTTTGTGAAACTGACATACTAACTTCATTGATCATTTCAGAAATGGGCATTGCTGGGGTTCCAGACATATATGTGTAATTATCCATGGCAAACCTACTTACTATTGCTAATTTAATCTTAAATTTAATAGAGAGGAAATAGAGAAAACTTTCTTGGAAAGTATTTTAAGTAGATCTGGTCTGAAAAAGACAGGTCTTCCCAAAACCCAACTTTCATCCAAGGGTTTCTACACATAAGCACCTTGTCTCAGCAGTTCCTTTTTATAAATGGTGATCTGGCAGCCACCCTTGTGCTATGCTTAGTCAAAGCTCATGGGAAAGAATGCCAGGTGTGTTTTCTTGAACTCAAGAATCAGTAGGCCAGTTAGAAACAATAACAGTGCATTGTGGGACTTTATAGCCATTTACAGGCCTGTCCCCAAAGGACCAGAAAAATTTTAAAGTGAAACTTTAAAAGGCAAGTCACCCAAGGAACAGACCATTCTGTTCCTGCCTTCCCCCAGTTCCCTTAGGAGCGAGGTGAGGTGGTTGGCATGAGCTGCTGACTTACAGAAATAAGGTCCAGCTCTATTGTTCCAGTATTTTCAGGATCCAGCTGTTTAAAAATCTCTGTGGAGGGAGACAAAGGAGATGTCAGAAGCATTTAGCCGAGACAAAGATTTCATCATCCCAACTTGGCAGCTGATTTCATTGACCACCACAGCATTTCTTTCCTCTTTCCCCAGCCTAACAAAGAAGGAATTTTATTCTCAGTCCCTGGACAGACATGTCTCTGGTTCAGGTGATTGCACCATGAACCAGATGAAAGGAAGGCTGCTTTAATACCCAAAGAACTGAAAGAAGTATTTCCCCAATGTTCACATACTGAATAGCGTTTCCAGTCGAACCAAACATCGTACAAAATTATCAAAATCGATGATGAGTTGATCATCTGCAAACCGAGCAACGATGACTTGGTGAAGTTGACAGGGCAGCTTGAAACCTGAAGTTAAGTGAACAAACAAACTTACTACTAAATATTAGATTGCATCATTTAGCTCTGTCTACAGGTTATGGATCTGAGGTGACACTTCAAATTACAACTACAATCACTTTTGTCTCTGGGCTGTTTGCTCTTGTGTGAGAATTTTTTTTTTTTTTTTTTTTCCCTCAGTGCGGGCCATTGAACCCAGGGCCTCTGTGCATGTGCTAAGCAAGTGCTCTACCACTGAGCTACATCTCCAGCCTGAGACTGGTTTTACTTTGCAAAACTGGTACCTTTGTTTCTTTTGTTTCCAAACTCTCGCTGTTGTTCTGCTTGCTTCCTTACTAATGCATACGATTTTTCTTGCCTCTTTTTCCATTGTCATGCTGCTTCAGGCTGTTAACCATGCTTCCTTTCCATGTTTGTTTAGTTAGCTCTGAGTCAGCTTGGAGATCAGTTTCTTCCTGGACATAGGTGGCAGACACTGTGGTAAACTAATATTAATTCTTCCTTTTTCCACAGTAAAGGCATTTTCAATGGGACCATGTCTGCCTGGCATTAATACTGCATTTCCCAGCTTTCCTGTGACTAAGTTCTAGCCAATAGGATGTGTAAGCAGAAGTGATGGTTGTGCCCTTAAAGGCACAGAGCTCTTCTGCCAAGCTGTCTGTAGCTTGTGGTTGTGGTAGCAAGTTGTCCTAAAGTCTTAGTGGCTGGTGAAGCAACATGATAGGAGGAGCCTAGGGCCTTAACAGTAGAAGGCACCATCCCAGCCTTGGATTGCCTTTGGGAAAGGTGTATCTTGTTTATACCAGTCTTATTTGGAGTCTCCCCTGCACCATTATATCCCTAGCTAACAGAGTGCACAGCCTCTTTTTGTCATGTTTGTCCCCAAAACACATCAATTTCCCACTCTGCTGGTTTACCTATGTCCTATTTATTGATGTCTAGTTCTACTAGGGACTTCTTGGAAGTGTTGAGCTGAGACATTCCATTTCTGCCTAACCAGCTCTACCCAGGAAGGAGGAACATGGGGGCAGGTCGGTTGAGAACTAACCCTGCCTGTTTGCCCTGCCAGGCTGCTTTGAAGAAAACCTGGATTCAGGAAAGCACTGAAGGCAGAGCCTCTGGGACTGCATTTAATTTGACCAGCTAGTCGTTAAGAGGAGAATGAAAAGGATGAGTTTGTATTAGACCTGCACCTGCTTCACGTTATAGCTCACCAACCAAGCTTTATATGGTATGGTGTAGAATAAATAAATGTTCAGCATTCTGCAGATAGAGAAAACAAAGGGAAGGAGATAGATTGTGAAGTGTTACCTGCTTCTTCTAGTGCTTTCCGCATCTCATAGGAATTCATGGTACCAGACCTGTCAACGTCGATTTCCCGGTAAATTCTCTGGAACAAGCAAAATGGTTATAAAAACCATGACCCAAAACAAAACAGGTGGCAGATTACATCTGTAGTATGTATGGAGTGGGATGAAGTTTTAAGCTTCAGGCCTCAAGTTTGGCCTTGTTAGAATTGTCCATGTTTGTACCTTAAATAGCTAATAGTATTTTGCATCTCTCTGTGAGCACGTTTGTAAATATGCCCATCAAATTACCTAGCCAATTTTCATGGGCACATGTCATTGTCTCACACAATTTCTATATTTCTAACTACAAAGGGTCACACGGCCTTTGCAGGGAATCCCTTGATGGTGGCTTTTAGGTAACCCCTTTTCTTGTCACTAATCCAGTAAAGGCTGGAATAGACAACTTAATTTGCAATGTCCTTGTTTTGTTTGTTTGTTTTTGCATTTGTCCAGCCCAGTCTTTACTCCTTTCTGACCTCCACGGTCCTCTGCCCTTCAAAGGAGTTGTTGTATATTAAAGTGAATGCCTAGAGTGTTCCCCGACACAGATCCACCTGCCTCCCGAGCTCTCCTGGGATCATACTTGATATTTCTGAATCTTCGTCCAGAGAATGTAGAACTCCTTCAGCCCCAGCTTGCCACTCCCGTCCGCCTGCCTTCAGTCAAGGAAAGCTCCTGGAGTCTGCCATCACTTGGGCATCATTTCACCTGGTTTGTCCTCCCATCTGGATCTTCTGGTCATCAAAGCACATGCACAAGGAGTTTTTGCAGAAGGATCCCTCTCCTACTTTTCACATTGCCAACCCTCCACGTAAGGGGCTGGAGGAAGCGCAAGATAGAAGCCTCCCAGCTCCTGCTGACTCCTATGGCTCTTTTTACCTGGTGGTGCTGTGGTGGCCCAGATTCTGCTATAAATAAGTCATGGGATGATATGCTGATGGATTCAGACTGAGCCCTTTTTTTTTTTTTTTGAGCATTATCTAGAGTATTTCTAAGAGGCCCCTTGGGAGGAGAGTTACATAGTGGGTACATACCATGATTGTACCAGATAAAATGTCACAGAACCTTACCATGGTTCTCACTAAGCTCAGAAACAAGTGGGGTGCCTGATTAGCATGCTCTTGGGCTCTGTGGGCGGCCTAGGCAGGAACTAAAGCAAAGGGGAAGGAGCACGCTTATGGAGATGGGTGGGCCTCATTTATAGATCTAGAAGCAAATCTTGACCAAAGAAAATAGAGATTTATATCAGAAATATTAAGGCTTAGGGACCATTTTCCTACAAGTAGTAGAAATACCGTCACTTAGGAAATAACACAGGCTGCTCTGGGCAGAGTACGGCAGGTGTACTGTTGGGATTTTGGCAGCAGCCCCAGGACCAGGACGGCTGACTGCACTCTGAGCCCACAGAGGTAGGCAGGGGAGGCACTTTAGTTTCCTTCATCTGGGGTTCCTCATGTCTCCCTGAGAAGGCAGCTCAGTGCTGAAGACAGTCCCACAGTAGCTGCCCCAGTTGGGAGGACCCAACTGGCCATTTGAATGGAGAGAAGGCAATGCATTTGGAATCTCTTTGGAGTGAGATTTTAAACTCCCAGTCTCTGTTCTCTGGAGCCACTTTAAAGGATACATCCAGCATGTCAACCATGATTTTGCAGGTCTCGATGCTGAAGCCATCTGACTTGATATCTTGGCCTAAAACAGACAAAATGAGCATGACAGGAAAATCTTGCGCAGTACTGTCCAACAGAACTTTGCACAAAAATGAAAATGTCCTTTCTCTGTGGCCCCCACTACAATAGCCATTTAAATTACTCCATAAGGCCACATGTGGTGTGTAGATACCATACTAGGACAGTACAGAGATTGTGTTACATTTTTCTGCAGACTTCTCTGTATATTCACTGTGGGCAATGGTGTTAATAGGCGCTTGTTATTTTTATTTTTATTTATTTGTTTTAGACCGGGTCTCACTATATTGCCCATGTTGGCCCAGAACTGGACCCAAGTGGTCCTCCTGCCTCAGCCTCCCAATAGCTGGGACTACAGGTGCACACCACCATGCCTGGCTCAAGTGCTTTTTAAATAAGTAAAAGAAGCATACATGACTGTATCTTTAAGTGCACACAGGTGGAAAGCCCTCTGTGGTTGTTGGCCAGGGAATAAAAAACAAAAATCCAGAGGGCATGTGTGTTTGCTGTGGGCTGTGACCTCTGAGAGGAAGAGGGCTGCTTCACCTGTCCAGCTGCAAGTCATCTATGGCGTGTCTGTGTCCCCAGCTGACTGAGAAACCTGAGGACCTGGAAGCTCTCCAGGAGCTACTGTGCCCTACTAAGGGAGTCCTGTCTCACTGGTGATCAGCAGTGGTGTAAGACCCTTGCCACCAATATGACTCGGGTTCCTCACAGACTTCATGAGGAGGAAACTTTGGGTTATACCCTTGTAAAATGTTAGAACTCTAACCTGTCTTGATACCACTTTTGAGTATGGGTACAAGGCAGTATGTGAGGCCCTTGGGCAGAGGGTGAGTCACCAGGCAGGCAAGGGGAGGGGCCTGAGCTCAGAGGCACATGTGGGGCAAATGCTGCTCCCCAGCCAGGAGCAGGCTGAACCAAGCATGGCCTGATCCCTCCCTGCCTTCCATCTGTGCAGAAACAATG
Organism: Sciurus vulgaris; assembly: GCF_902686455.1. Lineage (NCBI taxonomy): Eukaryota > Metazoa > Chordata > Mammalia > Rodentia > Sciuridae > Sciurus > Sciurus vulgaris. The sequence continues at coordinate 61,166,088 of NC_136473.1, forward strand.
AGGCTTCAGTGTCCTCAAGCTCATGACAGCCACACAGCTGAAGAGCCCTGTGACCTCACTTGTGCCTGGCAACCTCAAGCATAAACACATCTTCTTGTCCTCCCCCTAAATTGGAGGAAGGAGGCTATAGGCTCGGATCAGCCTTGGGAAGCCCTGGCTGGCCACCAGAGTGCTCCTAGGTGAGCACTCTGAATCACAGATGCTCTAAGATGGCCTTTTGTTCAGGGGACACAGGGCAGGGATCAGTTTATATGGTCTCTGTGAGGTGCATACACATTGGGACAGAAGACCCAGCTGGCACTTGACCTTTCTCTGGCTGTAAAAGGAGAATTTACTTCGCTCTTATGGGGGCAAGAGGCTGTCTAGTCTGCTGTCAGAGGGAATGATGACCCTTGAGTCATCTGGATATGATCCATAGGGGCTGATGTTCAGGATATGACGATATATGCATTCATCTTTTTTTTTTGGGTGGTGCTGGGGATTGAACCCAGGGCCTTGTGCTTGCAAGGCAAGCACTCTACCGACTGAGCCATCTCCCCAGCCCTGCTGCATTCATTTTTGAGCTGGATTTATAACTTCTAAAATTGTACAAAACTCTGCTGTCTAGATCGCTATTGTACTGAAAGCAGCATGACTCTTAACAATTTGACAGAGTGGGGGCTGTGTGTATTTCTTCCTCTTCCCCATTGGTGATCAACAATAGGGGGAGTTGAACAATGAATGCTTGGATTATTTCTTTTCCCTAAGAAATAGTAATAAGCTGAAAAGGTATGCAGGAAGCACAACTCCACTGTATTCTTAAGTTTCTATCTTAAGTCTTTTATTCTTTCTTTATGAAAGCCCTCTAGCCTAGGCTAACAGCTGACATCTCCAGAGTCTTCAAGTCATTTGCTTGGCCCACTGGCTCAAATGAAGTGACAGTTCTCCCAATAAGGAACTGGTTAGATGAAACTCATTTAAAGCTCATTTAAAGCTCATGGGGAGAAGAGCCTTTATAATCCCTTTCCCTTAGCTTGAATACAAGATGGCCCATTTATTTTTCCATTCTGGCCCATCAGTGAGATGTCATCACTACCAGTGATTCCTCACTAAATGCAGCCAGAGAATTCTGAAATTTCAGGAATGTTTCTGGTTTCTACTCTCTGGACTAACTTAGATTTTTCTTACTGAAAAAGCTAGATAACAGCTATCATCTACAGAAGGCTGGTTCTGCACCAGGCAGTTTCTACATGTTACCTCATGTAATACCACTTGTAAGAGGCAAGTCATAATGTGTCTATTATGATAAGACAAGGAAAGGAGAATCAGAGAGGCGATACAACTTGGTTGAGATCACAGAACTAGTACGCAGAGGATACGTAGGTTTCATCTTTGATCTCTAGGCCCTGGAAACCTTTGTTAATTTTTATCACATCACTCAGATCCTGCTCCATTCAGTTCTTTGGCGGTGGTGGGAATGGCAACAATGTTTCCATAGGATTAGAGATGGATGTTAGCCAGAGCTGCCACTGTGTGGATGAGACAGGATTCCTGTGTCTCTTGTGTCCACAGGGGAAAGAGCAAGATGACCACAGGGGAAGGAAAAGATGAGTGCTTTGCAAGGAGGGGACACTTACGCTTTGCCAGAACTCTTCTCAGGATGGTCTGCAGCTCAAAGGCAGAGATCTCTGCATCCTGTGGACATACGACCAGAGCATGTTACTGGCTCCCTATGGGAGCTGGGTGAAGCACAGAACACAGCAAGGCGTGATACATCGGGCAGTTTTCATTTGCATGTCTAACACCCCCAGGTGAGGCTGTGCTGCCCTCCCAGTCCACACTGAGTAGCTGCCTGGCCTGTCTGGGATGGTGTTTTACTATACAACACACCCTAGGCCACCATTTCTTTGCCATAGGGGATATGTTCCTGGTCTTTTTTGACCTAGTTCTTGCACACTATTTCTTCCTTTCCAGCATGTCTTCTTCGTGCTTTAAAACTCAAACCTCAGGCTTCCTGTAACACAATCTCTAAGAACTGATGCCTCCCCCATGGCTCCCCAGACATGGGTCAGGTGCCTCTGTTCACTCTGGCATGTTTGTGTAACTGATGGACAAGTCCAATGTTTAAAACCAAGATTGCCTGTCTGGGTGTCAGGTGTGTATGTGTGTGATTCAACCAGTGGGTAAATAAATCTAATGCCCCTTCCCTTGAGAAACCAGGAGGGAGGGGCTGGAGGTAGGGACATGGAGCAGATGGTAGTTTTTAGGACTTTCATGAGTCTTTGTTAAGCAGAGGGGCATTAGATGAGTTTGATGGTGGATGCTGGAGAGAGCTAAATTCCTTCACATGATGGGAGGAACTTTTGTTTTGGGAGTTCTTTAGAAAAAAGAAGGTTGAATAACTTTGTAATGGGCCTACATGGCTGAGGAATTATTTTTAGAACAGGAAGTCTAATCCTCCATTGTAAGTTGCTTGCATCCTTGAGATCTGAAACCCTTCCATGTCCCCCAAATAGCAATGCTTTTTTTTAGAAATCAAGGATAGGGGGCTGAGTTTCATGCCTGGGTTGGCATGGAACAGAGAAAATAAAAGAACTTCAAGGTGAATCCAAGAATCCTAAGGAAGAACAAACACAGAGGAGAGCTGGCCACAAGAGGAGAGGCCCCCTGCAGCGTGCAGAGGTCTGGGAGAGGATGTGGGTAAGAGGTGTGAGCTGAAATCCGGTTACATTTGCAGTTCTTCTTGGCTTCTGTTCAGTTTGTGTTCTCTCTCCCTTTAGACCCATATCTCTTTGAGGACAAACACTGTCTTTTGTTTTACATCAACACAGAGTTCAGGGCAACACCTACCTCCCCTGCCAACTGAGCAAACAGCCTCCTGAATCCATCATCAATGTCCTCCTCACCGACATCGATCTGGAAGGTGAGGCAAGAAATGGAAACAAGGGGTCAGAGCTGAGAATGTCTGCAAGGCACCACTCCCGCTTCAGCTTCCCTCTCTCTCTTATGGGCCCAGATGCTAAGGGTGTTGAGATTGTGATAAAGACCGTGTGAGGAGTTAGTGAAATATTTTCTAGTTAAAACACATGTGAGAGAAATATAAACTATGTGGAAGGAGCTATAGTTTAATTTCTCTTACAGGTATCTTTAATATCCAACCCAAGGGGCCTCTTATGATCTTCTTTATGGACTTGGAATTATAAAGACTGACAGGAATGTTCCAGAAGGATTTCAGTAATGGCTAGTGACCACTGTCTGGGAGGCATTTGGAAATTATTTAGTCTCCCCCTGGGTACATAGGACAAGCCCGGAGATTCAGCAACTGAAGGGATTACGGAGCCGCCACAGACCCTCCCAGGGAAGGAAGAGAACCCCTTCCTCTGTGATATTCTTCCTCCACTTGGATGTGTTAAAGTTGGGCCTTTTTTTCTGAAATTCTCAAGTCACATCCCTAAAAGCCCTTCAGGATTTACCACTGAATCACATTCTTTTCTAAGAGCCTGAGTAATCTTATCATCTGTGTGTCCATTTTATAAATGAGAAAAGTGAGGCCCAGCAAGGGGTGACAAGAAGCTGTCTCTGCTCAGTGCAGCATTGGTGTCCCCCACATCACCCTCCTCATGCACATGGGTGAACTTCCCACTAGTGAGCAGGGGACTGACTGGCCAGACCCCCAGTACAGCTGTGGCTGGCTCAGAAAGCAGACTCGGATTCCCAGTGCAGGGCCGTTATCCTTGGTTTCAACCTGTGTTCACTTAGTCCAAGGTGCCTCCCGAACCCTTGCCATTAGTTTTTGCTTCTCTGCTCTCTGGATGTCCAGGACAGAGTAGAAAGAATTTAAAAATTACAAGTACCTCTTCAACGTTGGCCTCAATCTCATCATCGACAACTCTAGAAATAAAAGGAAATCATGTGTTACTGGAAGGCAGGTGAACCAGCAGTGCTGCAGAAATCACTGCTAAACGGGAAGTTCAACATTTAGATCCAGATGAGCTGGGTGGGGGACTTTCTTTGTGCCCCAGGTTTCTGTGATAACACCTCCCCTAAATAGAAACTGAGGCAGAAATGATTCATTACATTTGGTTCTTTACCATATTATCACTGGCTTCCCATGCAGGGGACAGCTGGGACTCTAGTGACTCACTCAGCTCCTCGCCTTAAGGACAGTTTTTAAGTTCTATTTGAAACCCTCTGCCATTGTAAGGCCCTTGTACTGAGCCTCGGACACCGTGGGCTAAGTGTTAAGCTTCAGGTTGGGGAGGGGGCAGTGTGGTGGGTGGCCATGTGTAATTTCAACTGCAGCCTCGGAAGTGATTAGCTTGCCCCACGCACAAGAGCCAGGTCCTTCTGCACTACAGAGAGCATGGGAGGGTCTTCCTTAGGCCCCTGGGATCTTAGGCAAGGCCCTGAGAGACCTGTGTGCAGGGTCAATGCCTTGTAGAAAAAAAAAATATCAGGGGACTTCCTGTGGCTGGGGTCTGGAACAGGACTGATATCCTAGAACAGGGCAGTCAGACAGCTTTGAGGGGTAGGTAGCTCATCCTGAAGAGAGCTGAGGGAGTCAATGCTTTCTTGGGACAGTGGCTTGTGGTTGGCAGGGAGGGACAGTGTTTGACAAAGAATGGTGTCATGATACTGGCCACATCCCCATTTCCTTGTCAGTGGGCACTAAGCTGAACACACAGAGCTTCCTTCAAATATCCTGAGCTGAGAGGAAAGGCCCCTTCCTCGTGACAAGCGTTGGCAAAGAAGAGAGCCTGTCAGTGGCAGGGGAGCTGTAGCCAGGCTCTAGTGGCATTTATTTGCAGCTGCCCAGCATTGCTTTCTTCCCTTCCTCGTGGGAAATTATTTCTCTGTCCTGTATTGTCTTGGAGCATAGGCAGTTCCCTGTCCTGCCTCCCACCACAGGAACCAGCTAACCAGGTGGCTGAGCGGAGCCTGGCCTGTTGGACACACTCTATGGGAATGTGGCCCTTGGGCACAAGGTCAGAGGGGTCACTGCACTGGGGTCCTCCAGCACACCCTTGGCTGCTGCCCTTCCTGGTTTGTCTCCCAGCCTCCCTTCAATACTGGAGTCCCCCATGGCATTTCAGTGACCTTCCTTTTGTTTAAATTGCCCAGTTTGATTCTGCCCTCTGCTAATCAAGTGCCCAACTGAATATATATGGTTGAGACAGTGAACAAAGTGGCAGAAAGCCATTGTGAATTAAAACTACATGAACAATGGCAGGAAACTGATATCAACCAAAAAGGGTTCCTAAGAGCTGGGGTCTGAAGAGGAAGTGGAGGGCCTGGAGACCTGCTGACTATGGTGGGGAGAAGTTCTGAAGATGGGGTCCATTGAGATCATCACACCTTGGTGGCTGTCCTGGGCCAGGGGCCTGGGAAAGCAAGGGTTGTGCCAGCACTGCCCAGCTTTCTCCAAGTGAAGGGTGTGGGCTCACAGAGAGTTTAGTATAGGCCCTTAAGATGAAAGTGACTACTAGATAAATCAGAAACGCAATTGTGAAGTTAGATTCTGCAAGTCACTCTCCGGTCACCTCTTTCCAATGCAAAATAGTCTGAGTCTGAGGAGTTTTGTTTTTTTTTTCTTTGCTTACCTGAGTATAACACTAAAATTTCTTCAGTATGTCAATCCCCACATTTTATAGAAAGAGACACCAGCATTCAGAGCAGCACCGGTGGCTAGGAACAGGAAGGGGTGAGTGGAAAGAAGGGACCAAGCCACCTACTGGTAGTCAGCTTTCTTCTCAGAAAAGACCCGGACGCAGAAATCCCCATCCTTGTTGGGTTCGAAGGTGGAGGGCACGAGGATGTACTCTCCTGGGGGCAGCTTGAAGCGGTTGAGCACCTCCCGGAGGTTGATGAACGTGTCTGACCGCTCTCTGGCTCGCGTGGTCAGAAAGAAGTTTTTGCTGAGGTGGATGTTGGTCTGCCCTGTTAACTGATGAACAAATAGAGAAATGTGGGGTGAAGTGGCAAATAGACGTCATTTTTGTTCTTTGGGATAAAGAGATCACAGTGAAAATGACTGAATCACTTAAGATAAAAAGCCAATTTTCTTCTAAAGCAATTGGCCATAGAGGCAGGAACCCAACTCTGCAGAGATGCCTGGCTTTCCACAGAGTTCCTCAGCCTTCTCTTAGGTGACTCTAGCGGGCTTAGAGTCCCCCAGCAGGACTCTGGTTCAGTCTTACATGGTGTGGGACATACTAATAAAAGCAAAGACAAAACCAAGGGCTGAGAAGGGGTCCTGCTGCTAAACCAGGGGTAACCCAAGGCTGTGCTGTCAGTGCCACCTTCCCAGGGATGAATGCAGAGCAGGTGGGTCCAGGCACCCTATGTGCCTGCTTTAATAACTGTGGCCTTCAAAGACACAGCTACTTTGCATCTTATCTCATTCAGTTAGCACTCTGGCATAATTTAATTCACAACAGTCCAGTGAAGTAGATGTCTGACTAGTTCCACCGTGAAAGAAACTGAAGAGCAGAGAGGCGTTACTTGTTGGAGGTCACACATCCTGAGAACTGGGTCCTGGTCTTCCCTCTGCTCCCACCTTGTTTTAAGGTACAGTCCACAGGGTTCATCTTTCCCCTTTCCACTTGTTCCCAGAGCCACACAAGACTCTGACAAGCCTCCTGCAGTCTGAGGACTGTGGGTTGTCCACTCAGAACTAAACCCCGTACAGACTCTGCTGGGTCCCACACAGGCAGCAAGCCCTACAGTGGCTGTCTGGAACACCCTGCCCTGAGCGCGGACCAGTGGGATGCGGAGCCGGCGCAGCCTCAGCACGCATCCTTCCAGGCCTGCCCACGCTTCATCACGCTCCCTCAGCTCTGCAGTTTAAGACTCATGCATGTTGGCGGACCCGAGCCCCCAGCGGCAGGGGCTGGTGCTTGCCAGACGTACCTCCTCCGGAACCTGCAAAATAAAAGAACCCAATTCAGATTCTAGGAAAGCAACAAATAAAAATGCCGGCACTATGGTTGTCTTCTTTGACACCCCCTTTTCTCTAGCATTAGCAATAGCAACGAAATCAACATGGGAAGTGCTTTCCAAGGAATTCAAAGTGTTCCCACATTGTGCGAATAAAACCCCAGTCTCTATGACAGTACTGTGGATGAGCCCCTACTACCACCCCCAATTTATAGGGCATCAAACAGAGGCTTGGGGATGTGAAATGACTTGTCTGTGGTCACCAGCTAGTTGTGGCAAAGCCCATACCGAGTTCCCAGTCAAGGAAAGCCAGGCCAGGCCCACAGGAAACAACAGTATTTCTTTTAGCAAATCACTTCCCTTCTCTGGTCTTAGTTTCCCTAACTCTAAAATGGGGCCAAATGATCACCGAAGCCTTTCCCCACTCTGAAAGCCCATGACTGGACTTTCACAAGGTAGCAGAGGGCAGCTATATGCAATTCTGTTTGCATTTCCCTTGCAGCTATTCTGCTCTGGGTCTGAAGCTCCCAGCTCCATATCAGAGACCAAAGGGTCTGGAACTAGATGCATTTTTAGAACGGCCAGCCTGCCACTGATGGGTGAGCAGAGAGCCTTTTTTGGGTCCACCAGAGTGTGCTGGAAACTGGCGGAAGCCCTGCCTGGTAGCATTTGCTCTTTCCCACGGTGTAAATACTCCCCCTGGCCATTTACAGGCTGCTGTGGTGACCCTGTGCAACATGGGGCTGAGGGTGGAGAGGGGCAAGACTTCAGGAGCCAGGAGGAGTTGTGCCAGCAGGACTGGGTTCCACTCAGCAAACCAAAACGCTGCCCCCACAGTCTTCTCTGCCCCCTGAGGCTGTGAAAAGCTTTCGGTGCTGCAGAGAAGCGTGGGGTGGGGCAGTGCAGGGGCCCCAGGTTAGCTCTGTTCTCCCCAGCCCCAGTCTGGGCTGGGCCCTCAGCCTGAAGGGGAAAGGCTGCCATGAGGCTGCCCTTTGGCTGCGTCTGAGTGGGGCTTTTCTTTAGCTTGGCTGGGAATGAAAGAAGGACCTGTGGGCAGTGAGGGTGTCCAAGGGTGTCGTGGGGAGCAGGGTTCCAGTCAGCAGGGCCCTGGGGGAGTATAATGCCCGTTTGTTCTCCTGTCCTGAGACCTCCACAGTCCTAGCCAAGAACTTTGCTGGGCTCTGACCAGCTGGACCTGTTGGCTCAGTCTAGCCCTCACAATATTTCTTGATGTGACCCAGAATATTCTGTTCTCAGTTCAAGTCTCCTCTGTTCTCTGGAGCTTGGTGGACCAACCAGAACATCAGGCCTGGGGGATGTGAGAAGGGACGTGAAAGCCATTTTCAGAGTAGAACTCCCAGATACTGGCTATGGGAGTCCAGAGAAGGGCTGGGAAGTCCCTGGTGACACACACCCCCAGTAGGAATTTTCTTGAGTGAGCTGCTGCTAAGCCTGGCTGGGCCTGTGGCTTTGCTTTTGCTTAACAAAGATCCCTGTCCACTGTCCCATCCCCAACTCTGCCTTGGGATCAGCAGTCCATGCCAGGAGATTGAGACAAGCCAAGGGAGAAGGGAAGGGAAATCGGGAGCCCTGCCTCTGCTCTGCCCGCACCTCGTAGATGCCAAAGCCAATGGTGTGCATGTCCTCGCCCATCTTCCTCTGCCGCCGCCGGTGCTTCTGGATAAGACCCACCAGGAAGGTACAGCCACTCTCCCCATCCTCCTGGTCTTCATCCTCCTCCTCCAGCTTGATCAGGTACTGAGGGTTCATCCAGAAAGTGTCTACAGCCAGAGAGGGGCAGAGGAGCCCAGCTTTGAGCAGGTGTGCATGGGGGTTAGGGGAGCAGGTGTGCACAGGGGCTGGGGCTGCTGGGAGAGGGATGGACAGAAGGGAGCTGGAAGAAGCTGAGGAACCAGGGTGGAGCCCCAGCAGGGTGGCTGGATGGGACGGGTAGAAGTGGGCTTCTATGGGAGAATGGCCTGCACTTGCCTGGATATCACCTGGACCTAAATTAGGACCTCCCCCTTGCACTTCTCTCTTGCCCTTGGGTTACCTCCTCTGGGAATTCTTGTCACCCTGGAAGGGAGGGTGGATAGAGCTGTGGCTCCCCCTAGTGGTTGCTTTCGCACACAGAGCTCTTGGGGGGAGATCACAGTGCATCCCTTGGGCTTGGGTGAGGGGATTCCCATGTCTTTTCTCTACATTCTAGCTTGCACCCCTTACCCCTCAGTGAACCCTGAGGCCACAGACACCTGTGCATGATTTCGGTTTCTGTGTTCCTTGTCTTAGGCCTATCCCTTGGCCCATCCCTGTGGTGTCTGTAAACTCTTCATATCCAAAATTCATTCACAAGAAGAAGCTGAGAGTTATTCGTGCTCAAGGGTAATTACGCTGATAACCTTTTAATACCTAATGGAATACAATCTAATGGTGGAAGTAAAGGCACCGTCTTGTGCAGAGGTCAGCAGGAATGACCTCACAGGCTGCTGCCTATTATTGTAATTTAAGTTTTGTTGGCACATAGCCATGCCCATTCACTGAAGCATGGCTGCCTTGGGGCTACCACAGAGGAGTTAAGCAAATGCTTTGGAGAATGACTGGCCCATAAAGCCAAAGTGTTTACTGTTTGATTCTTTGGAGAGTGTTTGCTAATCCCCGAACTAGTGGATAGGGGAGGCATATTTGTGGGTGGCAGAGGGCTTTCCTGGTGGTAGCATCTGGGACTACCAACTGGTGACTGTATATTTGATCTGAAGGTACTGGTCAGCTATTTGCTCTGTGGGCTTGGCATACCATGTAAGAGCCTCAGTTTCCTCATTTGTAACAGAGAATCAATACATGACCATGACCTGCTACCAGGGTACTTAAAGATTGACTCCATAGTCAGAATGCTTAGGTTCAAATTCCAGCAAGCTGTGTGACCTTGGGAAAGTCACTTCACCTCCCTGAGCCTCAGAACCCTCACCTTAAAGAGAGAGGTAACCAAGATGTTTTAAAGAAAGATTAAGTGGAGTAATATATAAAAAGCATGTTAGGACAGTTCCCAGCACTGACTGTATGCTCCACAATTGCCTGATGTCCTCAGGATCACCACAGTTTCTAAGGGAATGGGGGAGTAGGGATGGAACCACCAAGCAGAAGAGGGGACTGACAAAGGCTGGACCAGAGGAGAAATCCTCATCCCACCTGAGTAGGGCCCAGTCAGCATTTGCCGAGTGAACTGGGCACACTAGCAGGTCACGGGCAACAAGGGCCTGATGTGCTGGAGCCTGGGTGGGTGAGGTTCTCCTTCAGGACTTGGCTGCTTGGGCTTAGGGTTGGTAAAGTAACTCATCCGGGTGATATGGGATTCAACACGGCCGTTGTGGGCCTGGCAGAATGTCGATGTACCCGGGGATCTAGGCCTGAAGGGAACTTCAAAGAAAGAGCTAGACTTTTTGGAGGCAAATGAATGCAGGAGGCTATGGGGCTGAGAAAATGGAGAAGGTGTTGAGACTGAGGGTCCCAGTCAGAAGGAGTGGCCTCTCCCTTGGCCGTGAGGCTGGGTAGAAGTACACCTATCAGGGAAGGAGAGGGGAGCCCTGTGGCAGCAGCCCTTACTCGGGTAGTTCCTGCAGCCTCCTGCCGTGGAGCCCCGCCTCCAGTTCCCGTCCATCTTGGTGAGTTTCCACTTCTTGTAGCTGTCGCTGGTGAGGGTGTCCGGGGTCAGGTTGCAGATCTCCAGGCGGGAATAGTGCCTCAGGAAGTCGCTGAGAGACATCCTGACAGAAGCAGAGACAAGGGCATCCTGGGTTACAGGAGGACACGTTGGTCAGCCTTGACCTTATGCCAAATCAAGGACAGGCAGAGAAGCACCTTGGGGCTGAAGAGTAGACACAGGCACTTATGGTAAACTGTGTCCAATGATAAGTGGTCGTCAGGGTGGCGCAGACACACAGCCTGAGGGTCCACTGCTGTTACTGAGGGGCTGAAACTGGATGAATCTCCAGAAAATGGAGAGGAGAAAGGCCCCATTTCTCCCTCTTTTCTCTTGGGGTCTGAACATGACAGAAGGAATAACTCTCTCAGTCTTCTTTGTGAAGCTGCTCAGCATGTAAACCCCACCATTGAGATGGGTCCATTGAAGAGGCTGAAAGGCTGAAGAAGTTTTTTTTTTTTTGGTACCAGGGATGGAAGCCAGGGTTACTCAACCACTGAGTCATATCCCCAGCCCTTTTTCACATTTTATTTACAGACAGGGTCTCACTGAGTTGCTTAGGGCCTCATTACATTGCTGAGGCTGGCTTTGAACTCACGAGCTTCCTGCCTCAGCCTCCTGAGTTGCTGGGATTACAGGTGTGCACCACTGTGCTGGGCTGAAGAAATTTTTTGTTCAGGGTCTTATAATGGATTTAAAACAACAAAATCAGAATCCCATGCTGTGTGTCCTCAGCATTTTCCAATAAAGAACACTGGGGCAGACCCAGCTTCCCCAAAGCCTCTGCTGATCTTACCAGAACTCCCCGTCTTCATGCCGCCTGGTGAGCCTTTCCCTCACCTCTGGGTCTACAGTGTTCCAGTTTGGGCAGCTGGAAAACAAAGCAACAAGAGAGCCTTAGGGACAGGTGTATGACAAGAACTTCTCCCTGTGGCTCCCAGGATGAGGAGCAGGGACTCCCACTCTCAACCAGACTCCAGAAAGGGGGAAGTCACTTCCACCTGGCTCAGAGTCACACCTAAGCAGTGATAAAGCACCCTGAGGAGTAGAGAACACAGTGCAGGTGCAAACAAGGAAGCTCTTCTGGAAGATGGTGGGAGGAGTCCAGAAATGAACACAGCCCATCAGAAGGTGGTGAAGGGGCATCGGCTGCCCAAACTCAGATGGGCTTGGTAGCTTTTCTAGGGGCAACTGAAAAACCAACAAGGAGCTCCTCATTCTGCCCTCTGCAGCTAAGCCGGAAGGAATTCTTGGCAGGTGTCTGTCTGCGGAGGTCAAGGTTGCCTGGGGCAGGTTGGAGAAAAGGTGGAAGAACTGGAGGTGCTGGGCTGGGGAGGAGCAGGGGGAGCCAGGAGGGAGGCTCAACTGAGCATTTACCCCACATAGTTGAAGGCCTAAGAGGCCTGCCAGGAAGCCCTGGAGGTCAACAGAGGGTTGGCTTTTGGTCTGGGCACAAAGTTCATGTCCTTGGAATGGAAGTGCTAACAGGATGAGAGGTGCTTTTTTTTCCCCAGAATGCTCCAAAGCAGGGTGAATTTGAGTGAGGGAAGGGATCAGCCATGAGTTGGGAAAGAATTAGCACCACAGGAGCCCTGGGCCTGGAGAAAGGTATCCAGGCTGCTGGGGGCAGTGTCCTGGTGCAAAGGGCACCTGGGCACAGGCCCCACTCAATGTGGCCTATGCTCTGTGAGCCTGTTTCCCAGCACAGCACACAGGGCCTTCAACTCTCTGTCTCAGCAGGATCTCCTAGCGGGATGCACCCCACCCAGGCCCCCACCCTGCTGCATCTCCTCACTTGTCATTCCACTTCCCGGTCCACTCCACCTCTCCCCAGGGATTTCGGATTCGGATCAGTTTCTGCAGGCTTCCTCCACTTTCAACCTGAAGGATCAGATGAGAGAGGAAGGAGAGGTTGAGTGCCAGCCAGGCCTGGAGGGATGCAGACTCTAAGCTCCACAGGACCTCAGGCCCTTGGCTGAGCCAAGGGGGTTGTTTGTGAGGGAGGATCATCAAAGGTAGAAGGGGTTTGACCCTCAGGTTCCCCTGCTCTTGGAGAATGGGACTCTCTAATTTTTGTTGTCAACTTGAGGCACAAGCACACTTGTTTTAGGGTCTGGGTTGGCATGCTTCCACTCAATCTGTTCAACCAACTGGAATAGGATGCGCTTTTGTCACAGGTGCTCAGAGAAGCTTTACCACTACTTGAAAGAACATGGATGAAAATAAGCAGACACAGCATGTGAATCTTTTTGTTTTGTTTTGAAGCAGAGCCTCACTATGTAGCCCAGGCTGCCCTCAAGCTCCTGGGCTCAAGCAGTTCACCTACCTCAGCCTCCTGAGTAGTTGGGACTACAGGTGAGATACCATACCCAGCTAGGTGGGAATCTTGAGTTCTGGATTGGGGCTGTGGTGGAGAACTTTTGCACTAGAAATTTCTAGGGCATTTTGGGCAACTGGGGAAATATAACTAATTGAATCATCTAGTATGTTAGATGATGTTATTGAATTAATGTTTATTTTCTTGGTCATGCCAGTAGTGGGCTCATGTAAGAGGATTCGTTATTAATAGGAGATAAATGCTGAAGTATGTATAAATGAAGTGTCATGACCTCTGCAACTTACTTGTAAATGGCTCAGAAAAAAACAGTTTGTACACATTGAGAAGACATATGTGGCAAAACATTAGTGATTGTTGAGTCTAGGGATGTAAAGTTTGGATGTTTATTATGCTATTCCTTCAACTTTTCTGTAGACTTGAACATTTTCAGCATGTTAAGGATGGAGGGAAGTTTAAAAAAATCAAAGTTAGGGGGCTGGAGGTGTAGTTCAGTAGAGTCACATGCTTGGTGCAAGTCCCTGGGCTTAATCCCTAGTGCCAGAAAAAGAAGGGAGGAAGAAAGGAGAGGAAATGGAAGAGAGAAAGGAAAAGAAAGAGAAAGAAAGGAAGACAGCAGCTGATGATTACCAAATGTGCACAAGATCTTGGGTCAGGTTGTGTTTGGTAATTAACAGTGAACTTTGCGGCTCAATTGTGTTTATAGTAACAACAATACAGACAGCAAGGACAGTCACTTATGTAGTGTGTCAGGCCCTGTCTAAGCACTTTACATATATTAATTTGAATCACCACAACCATCTTCCACTGGGTAATATTATTATTTCCACTTCAAGAATGAGGAAACTAAGAAACTTATAAACAAATAACTTGCCCAGTTCAAGCAGCTGGCAGGAGGCAGGGTTCTGCTTGAACATGGACACTCGTGTTGTTTTAAGAACAAGTGTGAAAGCAATTTTTTTTTTTTTTTTTTTTTTGTACCAGGGATTGAAATCAGAGGTGTTTAACCACTGAGCCACATCCCTAGTGGCTCAGTGGTTCTTTTTTTTTTTTAGAAACAGGGTCTTACTTAGGGCCTTGCTGATTTGCTGAGTCTGGCTTTGAATTCAAGATCCTCCTGCCTCAGCCTTCAGAGCCGCTGGGATTATAGGCATGCGCCAACGCGCCCTGCACGAAAGCGTTTTAAAGGGTATAAAACTCTATACGGATGCAAAGTGCTAGTTTTGTTGCTTGTTTGTTTTTTAAGCTGGACTGGAGAGTGTGGCTCTCACGAAGTAAAGAAGACTGGGTGGAACTGCGGCCAGCAGGGGGCAGCGCAGCGCGCCGTCGGTGTGGGGACAGGGACATTCTTGTCCAGCCTGAACTTCAAGAATATTAGGCCTGTGGGAGCGCCGGGGCCCCACCCAGGGCAACCACTGGCAAAAATGCACCTGTGGCCACCGTGTAGGGAGAGCAGGCGCCTTGCCCCAGGGGCGAAACGTTACCTCCTCGGCTCCGGTGACTGAATATGCGTGTCCCTTCACCAGCTTCTGATACGTGACGGCTTCGGAATCTGCGGCGCTGGTGATCTGCAAACACAGCGACAATCAGCTGTCGCCACCACGCCCACGCTGCCTCTTTCCATCCCTCCCTCTTGTCCTAATACCAAGGGCACGGGGACTCACAACAGCGGGGAACAGAGGCTAAGGGAGGAGGCGCAGAGCTGCGCTTCCCGCATCTGCGCTTCCCGCTGCCACCTTCAGATGTGGAATCGCCAGGAACCACCAGAGAGAAGGCGACCTGTGACCCTCTGTGAGGGGGAGCACAGCATTCATGTGTGAATGGTGCACTCACAGATTTCTGCAGTCAGAGGAGGGCGCAAAACGGCGCACCTTGGATGGAGGGCCTGTGGGAGGCATCGTGGCTAAAGTCAGGCAACATGGGTGGCCCAAATTTCCTGATCCTCCATGCTCTGGGTTCTAGCCCAGCCCAATAGCATGGTTTAAATACCATGGCGGTTGTTACCCCTCTGAGTTCAAATTTGCTGCTGTTACTTTAGAAGGTCCTTGAAGTCCTTCCTTTCCCATCTGTTCTGCTGAAGGTTGTTAATTTTGTCTTGGTTAACAGGAAGAAAGGCTGGGAATGGAACTGGTCTTTTGGGGTCTGGCAGATTCTGGTGCCAAAAGTCAGGGCTTCTTATCTATATCCCTAGATGGGACCAGAATCTCAGATGGGACAGGGTTTGGGTATTGGCACAGGCTTTGTCTGGATGCTCCGGGGGATAGCACATCCACCCACCTCCCACCCCCTGGTCAGGTTTGCCTGCAAGGCTATTATGAAGAAACAGTTCCTTCCTGTGCCCTCCCAAGTCTTCCTACAGTGCCATCAGCCCTGCGGCAGAGTGAGGGAAGGCTTTGGGCTTTGGGTGCTGCCCTCTAGGAGTGGGGACGGGTGGCGAGGTATCAAGACCAGCGGATGGCAGGGGGCTCTCAGGGACTCTTTGGTTTGGGGATAGAGGTGATTCAGAGCAGGGTGAGAAAGCTGGGGAGGTAAGGGCTGGAGACACCATCACCCCGTCAATTGCACACCAGACAGTCTGACTGTTGCCTAGCAACCCCAGTTTTCCTGATGATGAGAAACATGGTGGACGAGGGATGCATTAATGTTGTATGGGGCAGTGGGTTTCCTCTGGCACTGCTGGGACCTCCCTTCAGCCAAAGCAGACTGGGGATGAGTTTAAGGAGGGAGGACTTACATCAATAGAGCAGCCAAGGAGAGAGCCTTTCTGCAGAGCCTTCTGGATGATCTTGAACAGGTTAGGAGGGGCCTTCTTTAACTCATACCACTCAGCAATGCCTCCAGTGAAGTCCTCAAAGCCCTCGGTGGTGGCACCTCCTGAGAGCGCTTCGTAGCATCCGTTGATCCTACGGGAAGGGAATGGATGCTATCCCTCAAACCTCAGGGTACCACCCCACTTGCACTCTGACCTCCCCGTCACACCCCCCTCCACATTTTTGATGCTCGTGGGACCGTCTGCTCTCATTCTTCTTGGTTTTGTCTCCAACTTCAGTGTCCAGGAAGGCCAGCTACCCTCTCCACAGTCACCATTTCTCTGGTACTTTGTGAAGTGTTTTGAAAATCTCACAGAACCTGAGTTGGCAGGACCTTACTGATGATCTGATCCAGCCTTCCATATTGATTCTTTCTACATCTTGAAGGGAAAGGCACAGTCTGCTAACTGGCTGTTTGGCATTTAGAGCTTAAAAATGACAATTCAATAATGAAAGCCGCTTCCCTGAGAAACATGCAGTGGGTTCGTGTGGGCTTATTGCTCCTGAGTAGCTGTGCTAGGGGCTGGAAGCTTCTCTAATTCAGTACTTAAGCTCTGGGACTTAGAAGTATTGCTCAAACTCAGGTTCCCTCAGCTGAACCCGGCCCTCCTTCCTGGCATGGGGCTGAAAGGAACAGAAATCCACTTGCTATCTTCCAGCTAGGTTACCTTCACGGAGGGAGTCTGTGTAGTATGGCCATGCCAAGGCCCTTCTGGAGAGGGCTGATGTGCTGAGCACTGGACAAACTTGACTCTGGGAAAGCTGGATGGGAAGCAGCTGGGAGGAGTATGGGAAAACCACTTCAAATCAGCTACACCATATAGTCTTGACAAATGCCCCCAGTTTTCCTACTTCTCAATGGATAGTTTTGCCCATTGGCAAAAATTGCTATTTTTAGTTGGTGAATATGTAATAGGACCTGTCAAAGAAACAAAGTTCCTTCTCAAGTCCAGCACAGTCAGCTTCAAAACTCGTTTCTGTGCATTTGGTTAAAAATGGCAACGGCTATCATTTGTCAGCGTACCATGTGGTTTAGCACCCTGTGTTCATTATCTTCTTGAATTTAGAACCCAATTTGGGCCAAAAGATTCCTTTTTATAGAATAGAACTTCTACTCAAAACAGTCCTTGAATAGCTCCTGTATTTTGGAAGGCAGGGAGGACAGGCCAACAGAGTGTTGGGAGAGGGCACGGTCACTTACTTGGCGTAGGCCTTCTCCAGCAGGGCACTCCAGAACTCACTCCCCTCGGCTGAATGCACAAAAAGCAGCTCCCCATCCTTGGTAGGCAGCCGGTCGTCCACCACCACCTCCACCCACTCGCCATACTGCCAGAACTGAAGGACAAGGGATGGGGGGAGAGGTGTGGGACGGGCTGGAGGAGGAGCTGGTGGCAGCACTGGGACCCCAAGTCTCAGTTGCATCTGGCTTCCTCCTGCCCAGACCCTCGCTGTAGGCTCCAGAGCCAATCCCAGAGGAGGTGCCCCTTTAATTTCCTCCTGCAGGAAAGTCTGCATGAAGGACAGAGGGGCTTGTCCATTCCTCCAAATCCACACCCATCTCTTTAAAACTAGTATTTCTCATTAATCAGCATAAAGGGAAATGACTTTGACATTTTGTCCCAAGCTCAGATAATGATTTTTTTTTTTTTTTTTTTAACTTAGGAATTACTTCCTATATACCCTGCTATATACCTCCTTGTACTGTTTTTGGAGTCCCCCTGGCCCCTGGCCATGGCCATTCTGGAAGGGTCCCATATCATGAGCAGGTTGGGAGCTTCCTGCTCACTGTCATTTTCCTCTGTAAAGTAGTGCTGGTCTTTGGAGTCTGCAAACATGAAGGACTGGAGAATCCAGCCAAGCTAGGGGACTGTGCCAAGTACTGGGACCTGGTGAGAAGGAGCCTGAGCCCACCATAAACTGACCTGGAAGTGGAAGATCCCTGCATAGTTCTCCTGGAAGCTTTGGTCTAGAGGGACGACTCGAGCCAGGATTTCTTCATTCAAGGTAAGGGAGGCAATGGCTGCCAGCAACCAGCAGTCACCTGAGAACAGTGCAAGGAGCTCTTATCAGAGGGGTCTCAGTACCTGGGGGGTGTTAAAAATCCGGTCCCCACCTCAGGGGGCTTGAAGCCTAAGATGACCTGCAAATAGATGGAACAATATTTCAGATAGTCCTTATCTGAGGTCTAAGGGTTTGAGGAATAATACTGAGGGTAAAACATTATTGGGTCGGTGTCTGGGTGGAGAAGGCAAAATTCATTCCGCTGAAGACTCAGAACCCTGCAGTGGCTCCACTGTGTCCTGGGAGCCCAGTTCTGTGCCTGACACAGGCGCTGTGACTGTGTGGAGTGAATGAATCCAACTTGGCAGTAGAAGTTTCTGTGAAAAGAGGCGTTGAAGGGGAGTTTGAGTGAGAGGAAGGAAGTGCAGTGATAGATGGGATGGGGTCAAATGTTGCATGTCTCCTGGGAGGAGGTTCAGAGACAAGGCAAGAGACAGAAATGGAATAGCCAGCCATGAGTCAGCAGGCAGGAAGCTGGACAGCCCTCAGGATCCCTACCAACAGGGCAAAGGGCAATTCTACGATGTGGGCACCAGGCAGCAAGTGGATGAAGATGGGGACAATGATATGGGCAGCTGGTTGGGTAGTCATCCCCTCTCTGAGTCTCAGGACCTTCCTCTGTGATAGGTGTGAGCACACGTGTGAAGAACACAGCACATGCATGGCACCTGTGGCAAGGGCTCAGCTTGGCTCAGCAAGCACCACTGCAGGTAGAAGCAGCCTGGCATCAGCAATAGCACAAGATGGTTTGTGGGGAGGGATCATGTTAACCACAAAATACCAAGAAAGGGGGGTCTGGGAAGAGGAAAAGGGTGTTTATTCCATTCTTAAGAAATATGCCCTTGCTTAAAATTTCCCATGACAATAATAGGAAAGAGCCTCAGAGGAGATTAATTGAGATTAATTCATTATTGGATTTATTTTTGTTGATTGACAGGTTTATTAGAAATGTTAGTGAAGTTCACTGAATTCTGACTTCTGATTGACTACGTAGTACCCTCAAGGCTCTTGAACTAGATTGTCCTATTGGTGTGTAGACAGATTGCATACAGCTCTTTGAGGTCTGGATATGCTAATGATAGATCCACAGTATGTGGAGACATATTCCTCTCTAAGTAGTCAGGAGGTAACCAAAGGAAGTTAAACAAATTCTCTTTAAATTAGGTGGGTGATGCAGGGTTGTAGGTTCACCTGTACTTTTCCACTGAGCAACTGTTGCTGTCCTCCTGGTAACCCTAACAGTCCTCCCTCCCTGCCTTCTCAATCTGCATGGTTTCAGTATCACTGACTCTGTTCCCAATTCCAGAGGAGACCTGAGGCAATCTATGCATCACATTTGCCTGGCTTCAGTGGAGGGGTCAAGAGTGTGCTGTGACCCAGCCAGAGCAGATGAGGTGCCATGACACTTTCCTGGGGCTTCTGGGAGAGTGGACAGGTGCCTTTTTCTGCATTGAATCTTTGAAGATGTACATTCTGCTACTGCTAAAGCTACTTCTGTGGAAGGAGCAGCCTGTCTGCATAGGAGGCCAGGGCAGAAGAACAGTTGCTGAGAGATGCAGAGAGAGACAACAAACCATTTGAACCCCTGAATCCAGCTATACCTGAAGCCACACCTGCCTTGCACTTTTATATGAACTGATAATTTCTGTTTCCTCATCTGTTATGCAAGGCTAACAAGTTCCTGCTTCTCTACTGCTAGGGGACCTTGGGCAAAAACTATTTTTTATTGAGCCCTTCTTATGTTCTGACCAGTGTTCTACGAGCTTCAGGTTCATTGTTTCATTTATTTCTCACAACAGTTCTGAGGACAGTGTTAGAAGCTCTCTGACATGTTGAGGAGAGAAATTTGGCAGTGACTATTTTAAACTCTGACTAGGGGTAAGCTGCTGAGGAGTCCCTGATTGGTACTGATGGAAATCTATCTGGAGGGGCTTTTCTTGCCTAGTTCCACAGGGTGCCTTGTATGGACACATTGATCAAGAAGACAGATGACCTTCAGGCCTTTTCTAAGCATCCACTGCTCTTCCATTCCAATTTTATC
This sequence comes from Sciurus vulgaris, assembly GCF_902686455.1. Classification (NCBI taxonomy): domain Eukaryota; kingdom Metazoa; phylum Chordata; class Mammalia; order Rodentia; family Sciuridae; genus Sciurus; species Sciurus vulgaris. The sequence goes on from NC_136473.1 coordinate 61,185,947, forward strand.
AAACTCTTCACGGCTAAGGATCAGTTCACCATGTGCCAGTCACTCCTGGGGCCATGAGACCCCACCCCCTTTTAATCAATTTATTCCTCTTCCTCCAACATGGGATCTGTTCATGACTTTAGTCCTTCCTTGGGAATCTGAAGATATCTGTGATTGTTATTTTCATCCTCATTGAGTGTATTTGAAATTTCTAGGAATCTTGCAAACTGCTTAGATTTGAATCTGTCAGGAACACACAGAGGTAAAAAGGTTTGTGGGTAAAATGGGCCCACGTATAAGGATTCTGGCAACAGGAATCCTGAACCAGTTACTCCCACAGTTCCTATGTGATTTCCTACTAAATCCCTGAGCATCCTCCTAGGAGCTTCCTGGGTCTGTCTGATTCCAACCATGTACATATCAATGTCCTTTTGTTCTATTCACCTTGGTCCCCAAGAATCAACACTTTTGTATCATGCATGTATGGCAACACACAAGCATGTCTGTGGGATGGTCAGCTGCTTTTGCAATCTCAGTGGTCATGGCTGACTGTGCTACTATTCAAGGGACATGACTCTGGATGCATGAAGGACTGGCTTCAGTAGTGGTACTATATACGTGTGTGTGTGTGTGTGTGTGTGTGTGTGTGTGTGTGTGATACATTTAGGTCAGGGCTCAGATTAGGTCTATGCCCCTATCTCAGATTAACTGCTTACTACCAGACCTGGATGCTCTTGTCACATCCTGGAAACCAGTGGCCATGCTTTGTGGCTTTCAGTTTTCTTCCTTCAGGTCCCAGAAGTATCTCTCCTGCCCACCTGCTGGAAGTTAGGTCTCATCTCACTCATCCCTTGCTTACTTGTCTCCTCCAAAAGGATCTTCATCCTAGAATGGTTCCTAGGGGATGACTCTGGATTTCTAGATTAAGTTACCTGCTTGACGTCACATGACTTGGACGGGGCAGAGCCAGGATCAGAACCTGGACCTCTTCACCTCTCATCTATGTTTTTTCCACTAGCAGTAATTTAAAAACCAATGAACCACTAACATTTGTATACTTTACAGTTGACAAAGAACATCTTACATATTTTAACCTTCACATAAATCTTTGGAGATGATTATCATTATTATAATCACCTTTTCAAGATGAAGAAATTGAAATTCAGGAAGTCCATAGATTAGATAATTGGGGGGTCTTGCATGCAAAAACTCTGAATCCAAATCCTGGACTTTAAGAATGATCCCTGGATAGTAATTTCTTTTGGTTAAGAGTATCTGATTCCTATAACTAAAGCGATCCACTAGTAACAACGAATTGTAATTCAAATCTAAAACTAAGGGGTAATATGTTAGCAGCTTCCTTTAGTTTAATAACAATACCCTTGGTTCATTAAGTAGTAAAACATGTCACCTATTCAATACAACATAATTCACCAAAACATGACAATTTGTCATTGCACAGCTGAGACAATGGTACTAAGATCACAGCAAAGGCCAGAGGAAACAAGTTACATGCATTTTAGTCAAAATTTCAAAAAGTTTTTCATCCCTTTTCACACTCTAGAGTTGAGGGAGGCTTGAGGCCATGATACGAACATCTTGACTTATAATAAGGTGGAAGCATTCAATCCTATTTTTATGCTTGATTCTTTAGCTAGCTTGCTCCCTTGCCCCAATCAGCAAAACATTTTGAAGTTTAAAAGCTCCTTACCTAGCCAATTTTTTTGATTTCTTTTAATATCTGCTCATAGGAACTTCCTCAGTTGCAAGATCTGCATGGTGATTACAATACTCTGCACAGGTCTGGTGCTAAAGGCTTCACATGCATTATAACATGATCATCTCCTTTCATTGTCACCAAACAGTCCAGGGTAGTTACTTTTATCCTTCTGTTTCATAGTTGAGGAAACTGAGGTTTGAGGGGTTTGAGTGGCTCACCCCCAGGCTCCTGCTAATGAGTGCCTGTCACGTTGGCCTGAGTATTAGAAGTGTTTAATGTATAACCCACATGATCTGCTATGAAAAAAGGCTGGTGTCAATTTCAAATTCACTAATTCAAAAGACACTGTCTGGGGACTTTTGTCCTTAAGAGGACATCTGCATAGTGTTTTTTCTCTCATTGGCTTCCTGCTCACTCCACCTGGATGGCCCATATCTACAAGATTTCTCCCCACAACCACACAAGTTATATGACCTCATCAGCTTAGCATCTCACACTGGCCTTCCCTGCTGAGGGCTCAGGCCTTTGGTTCTCCTCATCAAGGTCAGAATCTTCCTTTTCTAAAATAATTATGGAAACACATCTATTCTAAATAATCCTATGGCAACTTGACCCTGGAGAGGGACCCTAGTTGAAGAATGAAGTCCAGGGAATCTCCCAGCAGAGCCTGTTTGGAGCAGTTGCATCTGGGTCTGGACAAAACAAGGCTGGCTAGTTTGGGAGGGGCCTGATAACACGATTAACTCAAATGCTTCATAAACCGCTTATGGCTCTAGCTGGTTTCAGCTCCAGGAGAGACTCAGATGGTGCCTTCAATGACTGAGGCCTCTCCTGGAATGTTGCCACATGGCTGGTGTTTGAAAAAGATTCTGAAAAGGTTTTCACATGTGAATCTCTAAGACTCTGGACTTGAACAGACAGTGTATTCCTCATGCTCATTTATTTTGGCTCTGCTCTCCAGTCACACAAGAAGATGCTATGACAGAAGGGAGAGAGGGATGACCGAGAGGGATGACCACCCAGACCTTGGCCCACCTCGGAGGACTGTCACTGAACAGTGCCTTGTACAACCAAACCCCTGCCCTCCTCTCCTGGTGGGCTTTCCCGTTATTATACAGGTACAACTGTTTACGCTTGGATATCTGTTGACAACCTTTTGATCCCCAATTACTCCATTTATCTCAAAGTAGAAACAATTGTCTTGGGGACCTGAGTGTTGGACCATGGTCAGATGGTGCTGAGTGCCTGGTTGGTACCTTCTGCTTGCCTCCCATGGCCACTACACACCCTTCATCCTGCCCTCCTCAGTGGACCTCATGGGGCTCCAGCAACTAGTTCCTGGGGGGTGGGATTTAGCCATGAGGAGCCTAGAGACCAAGTAAGTGAGAGTGAGGTTGGGCCCAGGTCTTCCCTGGCTCCTTCTCTGAGCTTGGCTCCAGCCAGTTGTGTTCCTTGACTGTAGGTCACAGCTCCCTCAAGGAGGCACTGTACACAATCCACTTCCAGTTTTGGAATCCTGACAGCTGCTCCCAACTCACAGATCCAGGCCTCTTCTGAGAGGGGCTCAGCTATGCTTCCTCCTTTTGACTACAGAAGGTTCCAGATATAAGCAGTTCATCTCTTAAGAGTGTTCAGAACTCTTTTGACTACTTGGGAGGCCTTGGTCAACTGTCACTTTTATTAATTAGTTAACTCCAAGGGTGCAGAAAGCCTGCCTGGAGGGGCTTAGACAATCATTTACCCTATTTTAAAATGTAGCCCATATTTTTAGCTACACTCATTACCATAAAAGTGCCTTTCCCTCTGAAAGTGGTATATAAATTTAATGTGATCTCAATAAAAATAGGAATAGAATTTTTAAAAAGTTTTTTTTTTTTTTTTAACTTGGCTGGGTCTGAAGTTTATGAGGAAAATTTAAACTTGAAGCACAGCCAGGAAAAAAAAAAAAATCTAAAATGGAAGGGAATCAAGCTCTATCAGACATTAAAATACATATGAAGCTGTGATAATTAAATTAGCAGAACTTGTACATGACTCTATGGACAAGTAAGTGATACAGAATACAATGTTCAGAAGCAGTCTTAAACACTGAAGTTCGATGAAGATAAATTATTCACAAATGAAATTAGAATTGAGTAGCCATCTAGAAAACAATCAAGCTATAACTCAGCTTGTCACAAGGCTTAATTCTTAATAAACAATATTAATATATAAACATTTAACATTATCTATTGTAAATATATACTATATATCTATAAATATGATAAACCTAGCAACTTATATATTTATTATTTACATTTATATCATGTTTGATTCATATTTTAGCATACTGTGAATATATTTAATATAATATTTACATAAATCCATAAAAACCCTAGAAGAGACAATGGGAGAATTCTATTACAATCTCAGAGTAGAGATTGGCTACCTAACTGTAACCTGGAAGCTACAGATTTAAAAATGATAAGTTAATAATATTTAAACAAATTTAACTACATTGGAGTAAAAAAAATTACATGATAAACCCATAATAAACAAAGTCAAAGTAGAAAAAATAACTGTTATTCAGATCCTAGAACAAAAGTAAAATTTTCTGGCAGATCAAGAAGAAAAGGCTACACTCAATAGAAAACTAGGCAAAGATATAAGCAGAGTTAATAGAAAAAAGAAAAATTATTACAAATACTTATCTTTACTCATCATAAGAGAGATATAACATAAAACTATACTGAGATATCATTTTTCAGATTGCAAAATTCAAAAAGTATGATATAGGGCTGGAGTGTAGCTCAGTGGTGGAGCCCTTGCCAAGCACATGTGAGACCCTGGGTTCCATACCCAGTATTGCAAGGGGAAAAAAAAAGGTTTATTTCCTAAAGAGGCTGAAGGGAAGTAAACTCTCTCATAACCCATCAGTGAATGCAGAGATCAGGGCAATCTCTATAAAGACCATCTAATAATATCGATGTGCTCAGCAACCATCTCCAGTGATTTTCTCTCCAGACACACTCACACGAGAAATGGTGTGTGCAATGTAACACTGCTCATAATAGCAAAACTCGGGGACAGCTTAAATGTCCATTCAGAGAGGACTGGTGAAATAAATAATAGCTCGATCTTTATATGCAGCCATAAAGCAGAGCAAAGATGCTATTTGTTGAAATGAAATGATCTCCAAGAGATGGTAAGCAAAACAAAGCAAGATACAGAATAGTAGGTATGATATTAAAAAAATGGGGAAAATGAAAAAAAAAATAGGAAAAGGACAAAGAAAAAAATGCTGGAACACAGTGTATTACCTCCTTTGGTAATTCATATCTGTACACTAAAGTTATTTTTAGATCATCTGTTATATAAAATAGCAATATGTATCCTTCATGCATAGATTATAGTCTTATTATCATAAACTCTAGTCTATTATCATTGTCAGACTATTGAGATTATGTCAGTCTTGTAGTAAAAAAGAATAGCTTAATATCAGTTATTCTAAAATGAAAATTGCTTTTGGTAGAGGTCCTTCACAATAATTGGTTTATACTGAGATAACAACAAAAGACCAATCAACTGGCTTATTCCAGTGTCCCTCCAAAGATCCCATAGAAATCAGTTCCTTAAGAAGTTAACAGGTATCCCTGGAGAAAATGTAATGTGGTTAAATAAGTTCAAGAAGGCAAAGATAACCAGGTCAAGTACAGAGACTTCTTTCAACACATTCACATAGTGACTTCCCCAGGGATGGAGATAGGAGGGACATAAAATAAATGTTTCCCAAATTTCTTGGATTTTGGAGCCCTTTTGTTGACATCTCACATGGCCAGTGCTCCCTGGAGACCACTGGAAATGCTGGATTACTTAGTGAGGGGTACATTCTGTACTTGGCTCATCCAGTCAGGTTCCCCAGGGAGCTAAACTGCTCAGAATCAGATATTCCCTGGTAGGACAGTGAGATGCTTCCATGGCTCTTGGACTGCAGGTCCCACATGCAGCAACCTAGGTACTTCTGACAGCATATATGCCTTTCGTTTCCTCTCCCAAGTTCTTTTTTGTTTTTAATTTTGAGACAAGATCTTACTAAGTTGCTGAGGCTGGCCTTGAACTTGTGATCCTAGTGTCTCAGCCTCTGGGTCGCTGGGATTACAGGCATGGGCTACCTTGCCTGGCACCCTCTTCTTTCTGAATTGTCTTTTCGTTAGAACTGATGCTTTTCTTTACTGTACGTGGTTGTTTTGTGTTGTTTGGTTTGGTTGGGCCTTGCATTCCCTGAGGCACATGTAAACAGGAATTCTGCTTCAGTCACCATATAGCTCTGACTCACCATCTCTTGCATGCTTTTTTCATCCTGGGACCCTGATGCTGACCTCCATATGTCCAGTGCCCTGGACATGAGCAGGGACAAGGGTCAGAGCAGGGTCACAGAGCAGGGTACTTATCACCCACTGGACAGACTTTGTACCTCCCCAGGGGAGGGAGTTAAGTGCCAAAGACATCTCCTTTAGCAGGCTGCTGCTGGATGGGGCCATGGTTAAAGGAAGCCAATCCTGCCTGGAGGTTTCTGCTGTCCCCCTTGATAGCAGCTGGACAGAACAGACCATTCCTTAACCTGGACTGCCCTACCCCTGCTGAGCTGCCGGGAAGACCCTCAACCTGCATGGGCTGAGGGGCTGGGAGGACTGTCTGCCTTGCTTCCTATCCAGGAGAAGCCCACCAGTGCTCCACCAGCCTCAGGCTTAGACCAGGGGCTGCCTACAGCACAGGGATTCGGGGGCTTCCTGTCCCCTCCCCCAAGCACCTCTACATCATCTAGTCTTCGTTTCCATAACAGAAAAAAAAAAAAAAAAAAAAGCCTCTCCACATTCAGGATAAGACGTAGGCTGCAAATACTGCGGAAGGTGAACCCTTGGATTTAAAAGCTCTGAAGTGGAAATGACTGAAAGTGGGATTGCAGGGGGAAGATGGGAGAGGAGGGTTTTGGGAATGCAAAACCTGTGTGGTTGGAAGGAAATTACTCAGAGGAGGGGGTCCAGAGTCTCAAAGCCAGGGCTGTCCCTTTGTCTTTTGCTAAGGTCAGCGCTGAGATTCCTCATCTTCCCCAGTGGTATCTCTAAAATCCCTGTGAAGGGCATGTCTGGCTGGGGGCCGGGCTCATGCCTGTTCCCTTGAAGCACCGAGCTTGCTGGCTGTCTATGATAGCCTCTCAGTCCCTGTGCCATCTTCCCCCATGCCTGTTTCCCGCATGGCACCAGGAGACACCTGCCCCTACTCCACCCTCTCTGGGCTCCTCGGGTTCTAGGCTGCCCTCTCCCTCCCCTGTGGCTGGCTTTGTTCCTCCTGCCCAGCCCCTAGGGTCTCCCTTCCTGGCACCTTCCTTTCCAGGGCTGTGAGTCCTCCCTTTCCACATCTCCTTAGGCACCTCTCTGTCCCATTATGCTGAGCAAACCAGACAGGTAGGCTGTCCTTAGCATCGTGGACTGAGAACACTGGACACTTGGTGTGCAGAACAGTCAGGCCAGGCAGGGGCACTGGGCAGGTTGGGTGGTGAGGGTCCCAATAAGTGGGGCTGATGTGCTTGCTCCTGAACCTTGGTTGGCCACCCTTGCTACTAGGCAAATGGCTCCACGGGCACCCCACGGACACCTCATGTCCACTCTGGACCTTTAGGTAACCTCTCAAATCAGAATGGAGTTCAGTGGAAAGACCTCTGAGCTAGACCTAGGAAGCCTGACCAGAGGTGTGTGGGAATTAACACTGGATTTGTGGCCAGAAGACCTGGATTTGGATGCCCATCCTGCTTTAGGGTCATGCAAACCTGTTTACATTTCTTAATTTCTCTGACCTGTGTTTCTCAGTTGTGGAAGAGGGATGATAAGGCACATTATCAGAAGGTTGTTAAGATCAGATGACAAAGGGGATCTGGAAGCCCATGGATGGGCTCCAGAGATCTGGAACCCCAAATATTTTGTGCAGATTTTGTCTGTATGCAAATATATGCATTTTTCTAGGGAAAGGAGTCAGGTTTCTTTCTTATCCCACCCTAAAAGATAACCAAACGCTACAGTCAGAACATGGAGTTCAAGTCTTGGCTCTGACTTGGGAACAGTACTCTATGCCTCGGTTTCCTTATATATAACATGAATTTAATACATTAGTATTAGATTATTAAATCTGCCTCCCTAAGTAGAGAATTAAATGGGAGAAAATATATAAAAGTACTTAAAATAGCATTTGTAAATATTTGCTATTTTTATTTCCATTATGTGCAAACCTTGCCACATTTGGCAGTGTTGTCCTGGGAGGGGTGCAGCTAGTGAGGGGTGGAGAGGGGCGTGGCTGAGGTGGGAGTGAGGAGGGAGTAGGGGGAGAGGATTGGGATCCCCTGAGAGACTGAGTGCATGTCTCATCATCCTGAGCCTCTGAAAACTTTTCAGAAGAAAGGGATAGGGTCCAAATAAGGAAATAAAGGTACAGAATGAGCCCTGATCAGGTCTTGTGTACAAGTACATTTACTCAGGATCCAAAGGTGATCACTGCAGGGTGGTGGCCCCATCCCAGGCCCGGAGGTCCAGCTGTATTGTTGAGCTCCCCCTTTATTTCTGCCTAGTGCTCTTCTCCACCTGGGGTGAAGCCAGCTTTAGAGTTCTTTCTTTGCTTTGTCACAGAACACAAGGCAAGAGGGGACTTTAGGAGCCAACCCCTCCTCCAGAGTCTGCAGTTGGGAGCACCAGTCTCTCCCTAGGCCTCTGGGTTGGGGGTTCTCCCGGGGAACCATTACTGTCTTCCTGCCTAGGGCGGGACAGCATCCCTATCTTGATTTCTCCATTTGTTCAATAACTATTGAGTGACATTCTCTCTGGCCCACTCTGGAGCACCTGCTGAGACCACATAAGCCACATTTGTACATAGACCTCCCGGGATCCCTTCCAAATTCAAACTTTCCCTACCCCTGCTAATTTGTTTGGCAAAGGAGGTCTGAGTGGAGTTTGGGATGTTAAGTGCAGCACAGCTGCAGGCTCGCTCGGGCTACCTGGATGAAAGGACTAAATTGTCTCCAGCTGGGCAGACCCTCTTGTGGCTCTGCTGTGAGCACCCCATGTATCCATAGCCTTCCCTCTGCACCCAGGCTCACAAACAGGACCCTGGCAACCCAGGGTGTGCCCAGACCCTCCCCTGAGCACAGACCTTATGAATGGCTCCTTTAAGCTCCAGGGCCCTCTTTTGAAAACAGAAATTGTCTAGGGCCACGCCAGTAAATTTCCAGAGCTGCACTCCCGCCGCCTCTGCATCCTGAAGGTCAACGCTGTGTACAGGCTGCGGCCACCTGAGCCACTGCAGGGAGCAGGACAGGACTGGGTTACTGATTTGTGGCTGCTTGGTGGGTTTTTCCAAGGCGAGGTGTGATATTTGTTGTTTTCTTCTTTCCCTTCCTCTACGGTGGCTGTCTTTCCTTTATAAATAGGGAAGTAAAGAAGAGTTGGGAAGCTCTGCAGGGAATCCAGGACATAGCTAGGCTTCTGACACAGTTTTGTCACACTGGAGCACAATGACCTGTTGACAGTCCCAGTGGAATGGAGTTCTATACAGGCAGCGGGGGTGTCTGGTCACCTATTGATTCAACTTAACCCCGGTTAAGTAAGAGTCCCCATGCCTGCAGAGGGGAGCTTGCGTTTGGTCAAGTAATACACACAAACACACACACACACACACACACACAGACGTGCACACTCCAAACACAAGAAGCTCCTCATTGTGGAGAAAGCAGATGGGAAACCAAGGCCTGTGCCAGCTGAGCTACACTCGGAAGCCCTCACCTGCCTCTGCATTCAAGATGCATCTTTCATGTGGCTAGACTTGCTCTGTCCTTCCTCCTGCCCACTCAGGTCGGTTCTCTCTTCTTCCTCCCATCTAGTCACAAGTTCCCAGTCTGTTCATTTACTCCTCCATGGCAGCCCCATGCAGGCAGCCAGCTCACAGCCGCAGCCGTGGGGGACAGACAAGGATTGCAGAAGATGGGGTGGGGAGCTGGGACTGGGGAGGTGGGTGGAAGCATTTTCAGGGAAAGGGAAGGTCAAGGGTGGAGACACCAAAGGCTTGAAAGAAGGGCACAGTCCAGGACAGGCAGCGGGTGTAGGGTGCTGGGGGTGTGGAGAGGGCTGAGGCTGGAGACTTTAGGATGAACATCTAGGGCAGTGGCCTTGAAAGCTGAACTGGCCCCAGAGGGAATTTAAGCTAAGGTTCCTTCTCATCCTTTCCCCCCAGCAAATACGTGCACGTGATTTTTCCTCGCTGGGGAAGTGCACTCTGCTCCTTTACTGGGGATAACTCTCTCCTTAATCATCCTTGGGGACTTATCCTTTGGAGGACCCCTCATCTTAACCTCTTGTTGTTCCCCTTAATGTCCTTGTGGTCACCACATCCCAGCTGACTCCCACTGAAGCACGATCAACACTTACATTTAATTCATCTATTTCATCATTTGCTTCTACCACTTCCATCAGCTGCCTGAGGACAAAGTCTCTGGCAGCGATTTCCAAAATGAATTAAAGACAGGTAGAAACCCATGGCAAGAATCCAGGTGAGAACTCAGGCCTGCCCTGGAGTAATGGGGGAACAGGAGGAAAAGGAGGCTGAGAGCCTAGAACAGAAAGGATGGGTCAGATGTGGAGATGGGAGGTTGCAGAGTCTCATGTAGAGATGATGATGATGATGATTTGGTACCAGGGATTGAACTCAGGGGCACTCAACCACTGAGCTATATCTTCAACCCTATTTTTGTATTTTATTTACAGACAGGGTCTCACTGAGTTGCTTAGTGCCTGGCTCTGCTGAGGCTGGCTTTGAACCTCCTGCCTCAGCCTCCCAAGCTGCTGGGATTATAGGCATGCACCACCATACCCAGTTTGTATAGAGATTATTATTATTATTATTATTTTTTAACCTGAAGTTCCCAGTCCATAGCTCTTTCCGTCCCAGGCACCCAGTAAATCTGGCTGACTGGAAGCAGGGAGGCAATGGTTGGGTGTCTCAGAAATGGGTGGATGGGGTCCAGAAGCTGGCAGATCAGCCCAGCTACAGAGTCCCCTGCTACCCGGCACATTGGGAAATCCTGAAAATATCCCCAATCCATGACAGGCTGGTGCCCTAACTGCCTTAGGTCTCCATGGGAAAACAACAAAAAGGCCATTATCCAAGGAGGAGGAACCATGGTATCTTCCAAGATGGCAGCAAAAATATTTCTGGTCTCACATGCTCTTCCAGAACCCTGTACATCCCATCAAGAGGTAGACCTCTGTCCCCTCCCCTTGAACCTGGGTGAGCTTTCCTCTATCTTAATGAACAGTATTTGACAGAAGTGATGTTATGTGACTTGTGATGCTGGGTTGTAAAAGATGAGGCAGTTTCCCAGGCTCCCTCTTGAGACATACACCATTGTGTGAAGTTCAACCACTTTCAGCCCCCCATGGTAGAGAGGCCACATAAGACAGAGAGACCCCTAAGACACCAGCTGATCCAGCCTTCAGCCCCCACATCGGACATGTGGGCAAGAGGGGGCTCTCAGATGGCTCCATCCATGTCCTCATCTGACTTCAACACCTCAGGGACCCTGGGGGAGTCTCCCAGCTCAGCCTGGTCATCCTTCAGAACCACAAGAAAGAATGATCAAATGACTCATTGTTTCATTCTGGGTGGGATATACCAGATTCAAGTTTGGAGATATCAGGACCTCCCTGAGTTCTGTGCCTGGGAGTGTAAAATTTGATACATGCCAGAGACAGGAAGATGGGTCTGCTGAGCAAGTCTTCTCCTATGGCTATGCTGGCAAAAGTATCAAGCCAACACTGAGATATCAGTGTCAAGATGCCTAGGACACCCAGCTGCTCTGCAGCCCCCAGGACACCTGGACCTGAGATGTGCTCCACACTCTCTCGATGTGTTGTTTGGAAAGGTGCCTGGGCCAGGATGCCAAGGAGACAGATGCGTCTGCTGGGAAAGATGAGAGAGTCCTCCAGGAAGCAGGGAGGGCCCTACCTCCTCCCGTGGGCTCCTCCCAGGGCTGTGGAAGCTTGGCATTCCTCTCCCACAAGCTCAGCTATCCCGAGGATTCTGCCCTGCCCCTGCTCGCTCAGTGTTCTGCCTACAATGTTTACTCGTCTCTGGGGCTGTGCTCCACTGAAGGAGGCTGGCAGGTAAGGATTCCGTTTTGGGATCCTTTTTGGTTGGCCACTCCCACGTGCCAGGATCCCGGGATGTCATTCTGTGCTTTGCCGTCCAGTGACCACCCCCTGCCCCGGGATGTTATGTTTCCACATCTCTCCCTTTGCTCCCTCTCTACCAGTGGTTCCCAACTGAGGGCACTCCCAACATCCATCCATGTCTGGAGACATTTTTGTTTGTTACGCCAAGGGAAGTTTCTGGCTTCTAGTGGGTAGAAGCCAAGGATGTTGCTGAACATCTTACAATATACAGGACACCCCCTCCTCCCAGAAGAATTATCCACCTCAAATGTCAGTAGTGCCAAAGCTGAGAATCTCAGCCCTAGCTTCAATCTTGCTTGTCTCATTCCTGTCGTGCTTTGGTTTTTGCTTCCCTTGCTGACAGCTGGATAAAAGATAAACAGACAAAGACATTGAGGCTGCTTCTAGCTACATTTTACTCTTCCTGAGAAAACAGTATTTGAAGTCCCCTGCAGACCTGACACTCTGCCTGAAAGGGATGGAAGGGACAAAGGTCTCTTGGTCCTAGGAGAGAGAATCCCTGCTCTCAGGCAGCTGGGGATCTTAGCTTTAGAAGGAGAAGGAACCCTGGATGGGCCAACTTAGTCCCCTCTGGAGCTGATCAGAAGGGGCTTCTCGAGAGGAAACACGCCGGCCCAGTGCCAGGCCTGTGGCAGGGTGACTGTTGAGTCATACTGGGCTATTCCTCTTGTTACTCATTTCACAGGCTGGCAGCAGCCCAGAAAAGAATACCTCAAACCGCAGTTCCCCACACATGTCCTATCACTTGTCATTTACATCAGGGTTGGGAGAAGGAGGGGTACAAACCCTCCGCTTCACTAGCATCCCCACTTCTGCAGGAGGGGAGGCCCTAAAAAGGAAGACTGGAGGAAGATGGGGATGTGGAGGCATGACATTCCCACTCTGGATTTTGGTAGCAACTATGGAGCCTGCTGAGCCCCTTCCTTTCTCAGCCACACCCTGGATCTGCAGGACACACCTGTTGAAGTTCCATCTTTGTTCCCTGCAGCCCTGACCCTGCTGGATCATTGCTCCCATGATCACTGGCTAACACCAAAGTGTTTATCTCCTAGCACCCCAGGAGAGATGGCCCTCATGCACCGTGGCTGTCTTCCCACCAGTCAAACCTACCCCTTCCCCCTATGGTCCTGCTGCCCCCCCCCCCACCACCTCCAGAGCCATGAGGAAGGGAGGAGAAGGGGAAACCCTGCCTTGTGCTGCAGATCCTGTCTTAAACTCCTAGTCTTCAGGAACTCTCCTTCCTCACCTCCTGGAGGAATCAGAAGGACAAACTCTGTTTTCCTTGCTACTTTGCATTTACAGTGTTGAATTAAATGTAAACGTCTCACTGAGGCCAGGGACAGCAAAATGCAGGAAAAATATCAGACTGAGGGTTGGCCCACCAAGATTTTCTCACTCTTACCCTGATGCCCAGAGAGATGGAGGAATTGCCCCAGAAGCCCTGGGTTCCCAGGACCCCTTTCAGTCATGTAGTCTTAAGATGCACCCCTTGTGGGAAAAGGACTCAAGCATCATCATTCCCATTTACACTTGAGTACATGGAAACTTGTAGTTGAAAATCACAGGACACTGGAGGCAAGTGCCTGTATGGGGAAAGGAGAGTCCAGGTCATGTGGCACCAATGGCCTCTGGCCCTTCAGAGGAAACATCAGGAAGCAGTGATCATCGCAAGGCCCCAGAGAATTGGAGCAAAAGTTTCTTGGGCTTCCTCCTCAATCACACTCCTCTGCACAATTTCAGAGGTCACCAGTGCCAAGCACTAAAGCAGGGACCCAGTCATGTATTAGGACATGACTCCACCTCCCCTATCCAACTAAACTGATAGCACCGTCTTCCAGTCACACTTTCCCCAAAGATAATGTACTGGTTATTTATTTATTTACATCCTAGGAATTAAACTCTGGGCTCTTTACCACAGGGGCTCTAGAGCCACATCTCTAGCCCTTTTATTTTTTATTTTGGCACAGGGTGTTGCTAAGTTGCTGAGGCTGACCTCCAACCTTCAAACCTCCTGTCTCAGCTTTCCAAGTCGCTGGGATTACAGACATGAGCCACTACATCTGGCTCTGCTTACACTTTTTAAAACTTTACTAGGCCTCTGTCACTCCTACTCTGAACTTTATGTACATTACTTCATCTTCATTGTCCTCTGATGTAGGCACTATTATTATCCCCATTTTATAAATGAGAAAACTGAGGCTTGACAAGGATAATGGTTCACCCAAAGTGGCAGAGCCAGTATGTGGCAGAACTAAGAGGCCAGCACCTAAGTACTGGATACCCAAGTCCTTGCTCTTGCCCTTGTTTACAGATGTTTATTGATGTATGTATCCTGCTTGGCTCTGATGGGAGGACCTTCCCATCCCAAAGAGTAAAGGATAGGAGGCAGGATCCAAGAGCTCACTGTTGGCTGTACTGTCTAGTGCAGCAGCCATAGGGCACATATGGCTGTGTATATATAAATTAATACATGACAAATCAGTTCCTCAGTTGCATTAGTCATATTTCAGTTGCTCAACAACCACACGTGGCTAGTGGCTGCCATATTGGGCAGTGCAGATGGATATTTCCATCATTGCTAAAATCACTGCTGGACAGTGCTGGTCTAGCTTGTCTCATTGCACACTTGCTGACCAATCAGAGGCAGTGTTGACCACATCTTCCTCATCTTCCTGGGGCTTCACTGTATGGTGTTGCTGGCCAAGACCCACCAGATATCATGGAACACACAGACATTCATTTCTGAAATCCCAGATGAAGGTCTCTCTCTGGCTGAAACTGCTGGGGACTGATGCTGAACAAGGATCCATGGACCTTGGAATGGAGATAATATTGCTTATAAACCCGAGTCAGCCCAAAGGTAGGTGTGTGGGGTGGTGAGTGGAAGATCCGAGATTTTAGAGTTACAGAAAGTCCTAAGTAGTGGGCCTTAGGAAAATCTGATCCAACCGCCTTAGATTTGAGATGACTGAGTCCTACAGGGTGTGACCTGGCTCCTGGCCACAGGCAGCTGGTGGAAAAGCTGAGGGAATACCCATATAAGGAAAAAGTCACATCCAGATCCACAGGCCCATGGGGAGCAGGCAGGAGCCCTGTAACACCTAGTTACTTCATGGGGGAGCTCTGTCCTACCGGCCTGCTCCCAAAGCCAAGAACAGATTTGTCCTTTAGACATTGGGATGAGGCTGTTACTGTCCTATCTGACAGTCACGGCTGGGGCTAGCCAGGGCAGGACAAGGGTTTCCAGGTAGAATAGCAGGGTTAGCATCTCACCCCTGCCCTACTGGTGAGTGAGCTGAGATGCAGCAGCCTCAGGGAAGAAAAGCTGAGAAGGAGCATTTACAACAGAAGAGAAGGAGAGGAAATGGTGACTCAGGGACACTTACATCTGCCCCAGGATGTTGGTGGGGGCTGCTTCTGGGAATGAATGTGGTGCTAGGGTTGGTGATTATTTTTAAGAAAGAAAAGAATGGATTTACTTTCGCCAACAAACCAGCCAACACCCTAACTATATGCTTTTTTTTTTTTTTTTTTTTTTAACTGAACCTCCAAATCTGAACAGAGGGGCATCCTACGAAGTTCCTGCCCAGTACTCAAAACTGTCAAGGTCATCAAAAACAAGAAAAGACTGTCATAACCAAGAGAATTCCAGGGAGATGTGACAAAGACATGTAGTGTAGCATCCTGGGTGGGTGGGGGTGGATGGAACAGCTAAAGGACGTTAAGTAAAAACTAAGGAAATCTAAATAAAGTATAGACTTTAATAGTAATGTATCGATCCTGGTTCATCAACCAAAGCAAGTGAACAACACGAATGTGAGATGTTAATAACAGGGGAAGCTGGGCGTGGAGTACATGGAATTTTCTGTACTGACTTCTCTTGTTTATTTTTTAAAATAAAACTAAAACTATTCTATAAGAATGAAGTTTGTTAAAATTATTAAAGGAACCAATTATCAAGGTAGCTTTAAAATTTATCATTTTAAAATTATTTAAAACAATCATTCAACTTCTAAAATTGAAGAGTGCACTTCTGCCTCTTTATGTTTATTTTCTCCCCATAAATTTCTTTCTGCTCCTCTGAGTGTTACTATGTGGATGCGCCCCAGGTCTGCCTTCTGCCACCTCAACACTTCCTTCCTTAGATTATGAGTTTTCCAAAGGACAGGTTTCTGGCTCCCAACCCAACTTATTTCCTTTTTCTCCTTTTCCCTTTTATCCTCCATCCTCTTTCTCTTTTATGATTTGGTGAAAGGACTTTTCACATAGCTGGACTAGTAAAAACCTATGGTCCTTTGAATTTGTTCAGGATTCTACAGTGCGCCAATTGCGTTTGCCTGTATAAATCTCACTTTTCTACAGCCCTGGGAAGGAAAACTTCTCATTATAGGTGCCCCTTGACTTTCCACTGGGTTAGACCCCAATAAGCCTACTGTAAGTTGAAAATGTCCTAAGTCAAAATATGTTTAATATTTTTATGTATCAATTAAAATAGTAAATTATTTTTAAAAATGCACTTACTAAACCTAACTTACTGAACACCATAGCTTAGTCTACCTACCTTAAATATGCTCTGAGCCTCTTAAATGTGCTCAGAGCCAACAGTTGGGCAAAGTCATCAAACACAAAGCCTATTTTATGATAAAGTGTTGCATACCTCATTTTTTTTTTTTTTTTTTTTTTTGGTACTGGGGATTGAACCCAGAGACACTCAACCTCTGAGCCACATCCCTGGCCCTTTTTGTATTTTATTTAGAGACAGGATCTCACTAATTTGCTTAGGGTCTCGCTAAGTTGCTGAGGCTGGCCTTGAACTTTTGCAATCCTCCTGCCTTAGCCCTCTGAGCCACTGGAATTATAGGCATGCACCAGATGTGCCTGGCACATCTCATGTATTTTACTGAATCAAGTACTCTGTAGGATACCCTAGGAGGTGTTTCCCCATAGGATTGTGCAGTTGGCTGGGAGCTGCAGTTCACTGTTACTACCAGCATCAAGAGAGACCTGTGCCGCACACATCACTACACAGGAAAAGATCAAAATTCAAAGTATAGTTTCTCCTGAATGTGTATTGTTTTCACACTACTGTAGAGCTGAAAGTTGTAAGCTGATCTTTTTAAGCCTCAGACTTCTGCATTCTTATTATACAGAAGAAGAAATGAGGCTCAGAAAAGTTGGGTAACCTGCCCAAAGTCACATAGACTCATAAGTACTGAAGGAGCAGGACTGGAAACTTCACCTTTCTGCTGAGCTGGGCTGCACGGAGGGGCACCCTGTGGCCAAACACTTCCCAGTAAGTGTTCTGAGAGTACAGGTCATTCTTGGGGGTGGGGACAGGGTGACACAATCTCTGAGGGACCCAGAGAACAAGGGGCTGTACTTTTCAACAGTTGTGACAGTATTGCCAGCTCAGCCTCTTTCCCAGGAAGATAGATAGAGGCCTGCTGGGCACAGTGGCCTGTATCTTCCAGGCTGTGCAGTAGCCCAGTGAAAACCACCAGAAGTAGAAGAAGCTCAGACTTGGAATTTCCTGGGCCCCTGAGGGTCATTCCCCTTGGCAATCACCTGTAAGCAATTGGTCACTAACAGCAATTACAGAGCCATATTTGACTACAGGGACTGTCTGGCTGAGGCTCAGCCTTAAGTTTTTAGCCTTTCCTCCAGAAGGGCAGAATTTTCTTTGCTGAGTTTATTCCTAGCACAGTCAAATTCCGCACTGCAGGTGGCTCATTGTCAGCACAGCTCTGCAAACAGAGTGTGAATCATTTGGAGGAAGCTTTGAGGCTGAGCCTTCTGGGAAAGAGGGCGAGAGCCCTCTTTGGATTAATGACAGCTGGGAACCACAGTAAAGGTGGCAGGGCCCTGGGAGGGCACAAGTCTAAGGATGTCCCCCAACGCCGTCCCCCCCATGCCAGGTTCACTGGGTCAACTGAGTGAGTCCTGGGGTAGAAAACACACACAGAGGAAAAGAATTTCACCCAACATCACTGCTCAGCACAGCATGGTGGCAATCCAGAGGCAGGCTTGCTTCAGCCTTGGGATGACTATATGAGGTAATGGAATGACAAAAATGCTCTATGAGTTGCCCACTTGACACAGGTGACCGTCACAGTTATTATTTCATAAGTGAGATGAAAGACGATCTCAAGGCGCTCTATAAACTTCCAGCCCACGGAATAAACTCAGCTATTCAGGAACTGGGAGCATCTTTAGCAGAGCAGAATGCCACCTTAGGGAGTCTCTGAGGTTACCCAATTTATCCTCCTTCCCTCCGATTTTCAGAAGAGACTGAGGTTTTGAGTGATCAGTTGTCTACAGTCCCCCAAATACTGATGTTGCTTCATGTTGTTGCCACAGCCCCTGGTCCTGTTGTTTTTGAACATGTTGGGACTTGTTGATGGTCACCACCCCTTCACCCTTCTGTGCCCAGATGCCAGAATCAGGGTGAGAGTACAGCACACAATTTACTGTGTCATCTAACTAGGGTCCTCCAAAAGAAAAGGTCACGAGAACAAAATGGTTAATGTGGATTAAAGATAACCTTAGAAATTAAGACCTGTTACTGAGAAATTTTAAAAAGGTTTACATTTCAGCTTGTTTTTATTTGATTTGGGGCCCAGAGAGGGCAACTTCTCCCAGGAATGTAAGTTTTGTCTGTCTCCTCTCCAAATGGCTTGGCGATATTTAAATAGGACTTCAGTCACGTACTGGTTACTTGTAATTTGGCCCTTAAGATATTATTAAACTTTTGAAGTAGATGTTTAGTCCCGAAATGGTGCTTAGCAATTGCTGTGTTTATCTCTGGATTCTTCATAGTTCTCAGTGTTGGTCAAAGTGCCCAGCAACTTTCAGCCCTGTTAATCTCCATTTTTCCAACCAGTGGATTTTCTTGGAGCACCCACCTTAGGTGCCTAAGGACCCCAGGTCCTCTATATTTTGTGAAGGAAAGAAGTAGGAGATGGGGGCGGGGGTCAGACATCCTCTGGCATCTCTGCAATCTGCACACAGGGTCAAAGTTCAGATTAACCAGGTTTTGTTCTCTCAGCCCTGAGTCATGTTCTTCCCCAGATGCTGTGCTTGCCCTAATGATCTGCACAGGCCTTGATGACCCTCAGAGGTTGACATTTTTCTAGACTTCTTCTAGGGAGGCTAGCTTGAGGTTAAACACACAGGCCCTGGGGTCAGACTGCTTGCATATCAGGCCCCCACTATAGTTGTGGGTGATCTTGGCATCCTCATCTATAATATGGGAATATTCATGGTACCTTAGAGATTTTGCAAGCATAGTTTGGTGTCTGGAAAGTAGTATATGCCCACTAACTATTAACTGTTATTGTCAGGAGTATCCAAAACTGTATGAAGTGGGCAAGGAAAGAAGGTAAATTCTAGTTGATGAGTTTTGCTACTGATGGACCTGCTTGGGGAGTCAGTGGAGGCTGATGATAGGACATAGGTTTCTGGTTTTATCATAGCAAATAATCAGACCTCTCATCATAAAGCTGGAGGACCCCAAGAGTTCCAATCCTCAGTAAGCACATAACCAGAGCCAGTTCCAAATGTGGCTTGAGATAGCCTGGTCTCAGACCCTCGCCACTCAGCTACTCCAGTTAGTTTTACATAAGGGGACATCACAGTCGCTTTACAATAAGCCCTGCTTCCCACTGTTTTGCTGCCATGGTGAGTTGTCTTGCAAACACTGAGTGTGCCCTGGTCCTTCAACTTCCTCTCGGCAGCGAGTGCTTGTGTTTCCTCTTCCTTCACACTGAGTCAGTCCCTTGTCCTAAACCTCACTGAACTGATATCTTACTGTTGTCACTGGCCTGGGGAAATCCTCCTACTCATCCCTTGGCCCAGAGCCAGTCCCATGCATCACTGGTAATATTGGTTTCAGGAGGTACAGAGACCAAGGGGTGAAAACTGAAGCTCCTTTTTTTTTTTTTCTTTTTTTTTGGTGCTGAGGATATGAACTCAGGGCCTTGTGCTTGCAAGGCAAGCCCTCTACTGACTGAGCTATATCCCCAGCCCTGAAGCTCCTTGATGCTCCTCAGTGACAGCATTTTTGTAACCTCACCCAGTGCCACATGAGGTCCCATTTGTGTGTCTCTGCATGAGAATGGGGGATGGGAACAAGAAATTGCAGGGAGGTTTTGGAAATGGAAATCATCAAGCCACATGGGAAAAGAGAAGCCACACATGGTCCCTCCAGTCACAGCCTTATAGAGAGCTTGCCCGGCCTCCATCACTTACCTAGGGCTCCTTGGCAGATGTCTGTGCGGGTGGCTCCACCAACAATAAACTGGGGATCAGCGCAGATCTCCTGAGAATGAGACCCACAAAATGTTGTCAGCCTACCAGGCAGGTGCTGGCGTTATTAGGGACAGAGGGGGAGGGAAGTTAGAACACTGGGTTGGGGGTCCTTGAGACCTGAGCTCCATAGGTCAGGTCAGGTGGGGGTTGGTAGGGGACCTCCTTGGCTGAGAAGGGCAGTCATTGGACCCCACATACTCCCAACCGCCTGAAGCCTCCTTGTCTGCCAGGCCTCGAAACCCACCCCCACACTCCAGAGCCACCCTAGCTGCCATAATGGAGCCCTCTCCTGTTTATTCATGCAAATTGTTTGACTTGCATAGAATTCCTCCCTCTCCCACCATATCTTCCACACTGTCCCAGATTTCAAGGCTCCTTGCCACCCCTCCATGAAGCCCTCCTTCATAGTCCAGCACCCCAGTCATCCCCTTGAGTCCTGTCCCAAGGTCTTTGTACTCTGTAGTTGAGAGTTTCACTGTGCACTGTCTGGTGGTGCTCATGGGTGTGCCTCTGTCTTCCTAACACACATCTTCTGGAGAGCAAGGACTGGCTCTAGCCCTCCTGAATTCCTCCACAGGGCTATGATATTTGGAGCATCCAAATATTCTGTACCTGTTGTGTACCCGGTACTGTACATCAATCTCAGGAAGCCCTCTCAGGAATGAAGATGGGTATTAGCCCCATCTTACAGGCCAGGAGGTAATGTGATGTGTCCAAAGTTACACAGCTCAGAAGTGGCAGATAGCACTGTGATTGGAACTTATTGGTCTCAAGTGCAAACTCTTTCTACTCCTGTGCTGCCTCTAATTGATTAGCATTAAAACCTTAGGGGCGATTGTCACAAGCAGCTTGGTGGAAGGCGGCCTTGAACAATCCTGGCCCTTTCAGCAGCCCTTTCTGAGCATGTTTCCTGATTATGAAAAGCCCCACCCCAAAGCCACAGAGGAAGTCAGGGCCTAAATCTGAGCTTCTCTTGGCTCTAGTAACCTCAGTTTGTAAGGCTCACATCTGCTAGGAGAGCTGCTCGTGTGTGCCTCATCCCAGGACCCTAGGTCCCCTTCTCAAGCAGGTGCTTTCCTTAGGGGACACCTGGTGGCCCATCCTGACTCAGATGGTAGAGGCACTTCTAGAAGCACAGTTTGCACAGAGTACATTCCTTTCATGCTTCTCCATCAGTGTGGGGATGACAGGGACAATGAGAAAGCTCTTCTGCAAAGGAAATGAGGCCAACTTTGCCCAAGACCTGCCAGCCAAGCACTTTTCCAAAGGACGGATCCTGACTGGACTTAGAGCTAGGAGCCTCTTTATAGAGAATCATGCTGGACATCTTCCATGTGCCAGGTACTTGTCCCAGGAAGGGACATTCTGTTTCAGAAACTTTCCATTATGTTTCAGAAACTTCCTCATGCCATTGGTGGTATAGACTGAACCCTGTGCACTGAACCCTGTGGGGATGCTGAATTAAATATGGGATGTAGCTGTCAGAAGAAAGGGGCGGAGGACTTCAGCTATGGATTCTGATAACCTGATTTTGAATCCTGGTTCTTTTGTTTACTATATAGATCCTATAATGGTGGAAAGTTACTTTTTTGGTGGTGGGGGGGTGATGCTGGGAATTGAACCCAGGACCTTCTGCATGTAAGCACACACTCTACCACTGAGCTCCACTCCCACCCCAAGTTAAACCCTTGATCCCTCAGTTTCCTCATCTGTAAGATGGGGGAGATGATGACCAAGGTACTTGCCATAAATGCTTGTCCTGAGGGCTAAATGAGATAACTGTGAAGGTGCTTTGGTAAGCAGTCCCTAAGTGTTGCCCAGCATTCTTATTGTTGTTGAACAGGAAGTTGATAATATCACTGAACTTGGAGACAGGATCTTAAGGTTTGAGGCTGAGTTCAGCCAGCTAAATAAAGCAAGTCATAAGCCTCTTAGGGAAAAGTGGGGTCTGACAGCAGCTGCCCTTGCTCCTTCTGACTGGCAGCTGGGAGGATCTGATGTTCCTACCAGGGATGCTGCTGGCTTTCTCACTGTGGCCCTGCACTGGCCCTGGACTTCACTGGGACTGTAGTCGTTTCCTGCTTTATCCCCTTCCCATCTGGACTCACTCTCTTGCCAGTGTTGTGAAATCCTCTCTCAGAAAGAGCAGTGGCCCCTTCTTTCTGCAATACTCACCAGCTCCTCTGCCAGCCCCACCCTGCGGCATCCCCTACTCTCACTTCCTCAGGGACCCTGTTTCATTATCTCCTCCCACCTTTATCTTTAATCTCTTCCTCTTTGGTGATTCAACATCTCAACACATTCAAGTTACTCTCATCTGAAAAATGGCCTCTCAGACCCCAGGTCTCATAATACTTTCCAATTTCTCTCTCTCCCTGTCTCTCCCTCCCTTCCTTTCCCTCTCTTCACAGACACCCTTCTTAAATTAATGAACCACATTCTTCTTCATTTCCAGTTCTCTTCCTCTGGAATCTACAGGAATCTGGCTTTTACTCACATCTTTCCAATGAAAACCACTCTGCTCTAGCCACTAATGACCTGCTTGAATCCAAATCCAGTGGAATGATTTTGTTCCCCTTGTCCAACACCTGCAACGTTTGACAAGGTAGCATGGAGCAGAACGGGCAACAGTAAGGTGTGGGTTCTAACCATGCACAGGCTAGACCTGGCTTCATCCTGCACACCTGGTTGACTCTGAGCAAGTAAGTAACCTTCCCAAACCTCCATTCATCAACTGCTGAATGGGAATAATCGTAGACACAGTCCCTCTTGGTTGTGCAGTGCACAGTCTGCCCACATTAGGCAGTGGGCCTAAAATGGCTCTAGATCTCTATTTCCCTACCTGGAAGTCCCATAAGCATTTCCAACTATTGTGGGTTCTGCCTTTCCCCCTAAAAAGTCTTTAGCAACAGAAACTATTTGTACTATCTGCACTATGCCTGGCATAGAGTAGATGTTCAATAAATGCTTATTGAGTGAAAGAAAAAGTGAAGGAATGTGTGAATTTGCTATGTAAACTGTAAAGTGCCACACAAAAGTAAAGTGAACACATTCTCTGTTTATGTATCACTTTTACAACCAGAATTACATTTGAAATTCATGCCAATCTTATGTTCATTCATTCTACAAGTAATCATTGTCTTTTTTTGTTCACTGATGTACCCGAGCCTTTGGGACAGTGGCTGTCATATAATAGGCACTCAATAAATATTAATGAATGAATGAGTGAATACTGTGAAGGGCACTACTCATGCTAGGCACTAGGAGGTATATTGGTAAATATGGTCCCTGCAATTCATTAAGAGGACAAGCAAATATATGTAATTACACTTGTGTGCATGTATGTGTGTGTGTGTGTGTGTGTTGCTGGGGATTCCACCCAGAGCCTCAGGCATGCTAGGCAAGTGCACTACTACTGAGCTACACTCTAGCCCTGTAATTACATCTATACACTGTGAAAATGCAATGAAGGAAATCAGCAGAGGGCAGTGATAGAGGAGGGGGAGGAGGCTGCTAAGAATGAGTAAGAAAGATCTCTTTGGGAAGTAGACATGTGACAAAGTTCCAAAGAATGTGAATGAGCCAGACTCTTGAAACCCAGGAAAGAATATGCCTGGCAGGTGAGAGGGGGACCAAAGTAGGAAAGAATTGGGCCCCTTTGAGAAACTGGAAAGGTGACTGGCTGCACCTGATGAGCCAGAGAAGAGAAAATATGTATGCATCAAAGCCTGTTTTAGATAAACAGATGGAGGTACAACATGGTTAAATGGCTTGCCCAAGGTCACCCAGCAGGTTAGCAAGAATGAGAACCCAAGCAGGATGTGGTGGTGCACACCTGTAATTCTAGTCCCTTAGGAGGCTGAGATTGGGAGTTTGAGGTCAGGAGAACCCAAGTGCTCCATGTCCTGGTCCTCCAGTTCATACTACTTAAGGGTAGACTTTGGGATAATAGAAGGTGATTAGGGAGGCTCAGGGGTGTGGGAGCAGGGCAGGAAGGCATATTCTCATAACAGGAATCTGGAAGTTAAGATTTCCTGGGACACTTCCCCTAGGTGTGGTAGGGGAAGTCTGTTGAAGTGTCCCCTAGGAGCCGGAGCCACCAGGAGTTCAGAATGGACAAGTAGATTAGGCAGCAGAAATTGCCCCAAGGCTTGGGAAGGCAGGCGGACCCAGACTTTTAGGCGTGGGTTAAGATTTGTAGGAGCCTTAGAAGTTCCCAGGTGAGGACTCCCCAGCTAGTGGAATGTTGAGGAACTAGCTTCTGGAGCACTTCGTGTCCTTTGTTAGTTTTCAGCGTAAATGTTATGGGAGGTTTCAGCTGGAGCTGCCCTTTGCAAAGACAAACAAGAAACTCCTTTGGACAAACCTAACCACCACGACTGCATGAGACCATCCTAGTCAGGAAATGACCAGGCCTCCCTCCCTGAAGCAGACAGAACCCGAGTTAGACACTGACTTTTTTATTCTATCTAGTAGGATATTGTCTCCCAGCATCTTTCCACTGGAGTCTAGTAAAAGTTCACCCGGAGTTTTTGTTAAGTCTGAAGGCGCTTCCCCTAGAGGTCATGCTAATGGGATTTGGGGGCCCTCATGCCCCTGACCTGTCCTGAGAAGTACTGTGGGTGGAAGAGGGAAAAGGCCAGCTGGGTGGTTCCAAGGGAAGCCTCTTCTGCATGGAATCGCGGGCTCGGGCAACATGGAGAGGGTCGGCGGGCCTGCAGGGCTCTGGTTTGCGTCTGCCCCGCCCCAGCGCCCTCGGCCGGGTCCCCTAGTACCCCTAGCGGACTTGCACCCCACCCTGCTCGGGCTTCTGCCGCGCTTCCTACCGTGGGTCGCTTCCACTCGATGCCCCGAGTTTTGCTGGAGTAGGGGCCCAACTCCTTGAAGCCCAGGGACGACGGCAAAGCGGGGAAGGAGGGGTCCTGAAAAAGCGTCCCGGCCTCCAGGCACTGGTTCCGCAGCTCCTCATAGTCCTGGTTGAGGTACTTGATGGCTCTCTCGTGCGAGCCCACCCCCTCGGCCGCCTCCCGGTCCCTCGCCAGCTTGGCTGCGATGCCCGCCATGGTGCGGCCCCCGGAGCCCGCGGGGCGCGGGGAGCGAGATCCGGGCGACGCGGAGCACTGCGCTCGGCTGGGGCGCGGCCAGGACCCGGCTCACTGCAACGGACTGCGGTCGCCGCCGCTGCAGGCGATGATTCACCCGGCGGGAAGCGCCTAGGCCTGCGGGGTGTGGCCTCAGCCGCTCCCGGCCTGCTCGGCGCCCGGCCGGGGACCCAGCCAGATCCGGGCCTGCAGAGCGCCGGCCGGACCACGGGCTGGCAGCGGGGCCGGTGCTGCCACCTGCGGACCGCTCCCGGGATGGCGTGGCCCGGGGCACCCGACACTTAGGCGTCGGGGTGCAAAAGTTGGGGCTGGAAACCAAACCAAGATTGTTAACTTCCAACCTCGTGGGGAAGAAAGTTGGGCGAACCCCAGCAGTGACTCTCCAGGAAACACTGGTGAGTCAGCAGAGGACCAGAGAGCGAAGTCAGAGACGAAACTAGCTACCTCTGCTTGGGGCCACTGTCCTAACGGCTCTGTCGCAGCAATTCTGTGAAGGTGCCCCTGCTGTCCCCATTTTGCAGAGGAGAATACTGGACCTCTCAGGGAGGCTAAATGACTAGACCCAGGGTGGCACTTGTCACAGGCAGAACAGGGATTCTAAGCCACTAAGGCCTGTTGTAATCACAGGCCACAACCACTGGTCAGCGAGCTATTGGATCACAGGTAGGATTGTGTGATCTGGCAGGCAAAATACCACTACTCCCAGATGAATTTGAATTTCAAGTAAACAAGAAATACGTTTTGGGTATATATCTCCCAAATATTGCACAGGGCATATGTGTACTAAAACAATGGCTTGTTCATCTGAAACTCTGATCTACTGGAAAAATTAGTGGAGTTGATGTTGAGGGAGCTTGAAGATAGTACTAGTATCTGTGTCCGTGCCACTGTGACACTCTACTGGGGAGATGGTATCTAATTTGCAGCTTGCACACAGGAGACCTGTGCATGTGTCTCCTTCCCTATGCTAGGAGAATTTGTGTTTCAGTGGAAAATACATTGTTGAGCGCAGTGGTTCTCTACTGGGGGCAATTTTGCCCTCCATTCTACCCCAGGGGACATTTGGCAACATCTAGAGACTTTTTTAATTGTCACAGCTGGTGCTGCTGATTTCTGTTAGGTAGAAGACCTGGACGCTGCTAAACATCTCACAATGTTCAGAAAACTCTCTACAAAAAAGAATGCCATAATCTGGAATGTCCCGGAGGCTCAGAAATTCTAGTTTAGAAACTCCGTCCAGGGTATCTCCTTCCAGCCTCCCATTGCTTTTGAGTTATTTTGTAGCTCTGAGTTGTAGGTAACTGTAGCAATGCCAAATGATTTTTTCTATAGCTATGCAAATGAATTCTGTCCAGCGAGAGACTGTTTTACCCTCCTGTGAAGAAGCCAGTTTTGGTCTGTTTACACATTCATTTCAATATCTTTTACTCCATATAAATATGTGCCTCTTTGACTTCTCTGCCTAGTTTCTTCATTTGTGTTAAATGTTCATTTTACATCTACATAAGTTATATCATTTTATATCTACATCAGAGTAGCGATTTTACCCTTAAAATATTATCTTTGCATTATTAACCCTCTGTTCCTACCTATTCTTGTCTTTAACCAAGTGTGCTCATAGTTGCCCATGGCTTAACCCCTGCTTTACTTGACCAAACTTTACTCAGGTTTCTCTCTTTCCTTCAGGTCCCTGGACTCTGCTTGCCCAAACCTGAGCCTTCATAAAAAAGGTAGTGCAGGGGCTGGGGTTGTGGCTCAGTGGTAGAGCACTTGCCTAGCATGTGTGAGACACTGGGTTTGATTCTCAGCACTACATATAAATAAATGAATAAAAATAAAGATCTATCAACATCTAAAAAAAAAAAAAAAAAAAAAAAAAAAAAAAAAAAAAGAGGTAGAGCACGCCCCCTCCTGTTTTCATCAGATTCTCCTGGAAATTGGCTGAACACAGCCAGAACTTTTTCCTGTCTGGCCCCAGTCGTCATCTTCCCACGTTTGTCCAGCTTCCCCTCCAAAGACTCTGCTTATCTCTGTTTGCCTCTCCTTTGCCATACAAAAGAAAATTCTTTTTTTTCTGTTTGATTTTAAGATGCTTGCAGATTCCTGAGCTGGAGTGTTCTCTCCATTGCAATAGTCTTTCTAATGAAATTCTCCTTATCTAAGTCTGGATTTGTTTTTGACTATTTTCAGCTGGTCAGTCTTGGCATGCTGCCTGATAGGAAGGTACACTGTCTGTCACCAGGCTCCATCTTCTATACCGTTGGATGAGATGGGACACAGGCAATCATTGCTAGCTCACAGTTTTCTGGCACAAGGATTTATGAAACCCTCACAATGGAGAACAGAGCAGAGACAGCCCTATACTAGAGGCCATTAATTTGTTCCACTGTCTGATTTCCATTGGCCCCACCCTGATTTCTTTGGGCTCTGAGCTCTTGGGAGAAAGCTTGTACACTGCCCATTGTGGCAGAGCTTAGACTTCTTTGGTCCAACTCTATAACTCTGAAGGAAGAACTTCCTCTCAGGCAGCTAGGGATAGTCCCTTCCTAAGTCCTTTTAGCAACAAATGACTGGGCAGACTAGACCCATCATGCCAATCAAATCAGAAGTTTCACATAGCCTGGGGCAGAGGAACCTCCTGGCTCACCCCAAACTTCCTCTTCCCCAGCTGGGGCACAGCTAGGTACAGACCTTAGCTTACCTTGCCAGCTAACTGTGCACAGAATTGCACTCCCTAAAGGTCTTAGGCTGTCTGCAGCCACTACAACTGGTTTGGAAATACACACAGTGATTACTGCCTTTACCATTTGGACAAGGGCCCATTTTTAATGTATACACTGTTCTTTATGCTTCCAAGCCTCTCTCATGATGTGATCTCATAAAGCCGGCCAAGTCTCCTCTTTCTCTGACCACATGATCCCTTTCATAGGCACACACAGGCTAAGAGGGATACACACACCCTCAGTGGAAAACCCTCCTGGAGCAAGTCACCCAGCCCTGAGGGCAGTGGGTGACTCAGAAGCAGCTGGGAGTGTCCAAAACTGCCTGAGTCTGGACCCTGGCCAGAGACAGAGGGGAGGGGGGGAAGAAAGAAAGAAAGAAAGAGTGGGTGTGGGGGGGAAGATGTGAATCTGTGAATCTCAGGGGCCATACCAACCCCATGGACCTGGATATATCAGTGGTACAATTTATAGGTCCAGAAGATACTAATCAAAGATTCCATTTTAGAAGAGCTCCTCTGGTTGCACATCTGCCGGTGCTAGGTGTGCAGCAGGGTCCTTTTCACACACTGGCAAACAACCTTCACAGCTGGTCAAAGGAGATCTTATCTTCTCATTTTGGGGATGAAAATATGGAGGCCCGGGATGTGGCAGTGAGCCTGAATCTGAAGCCCTAGACCACAGTCTCCAGGGTCTCTCTCCTTCCAATTCAGAAGGGCAAAGGGAATGGCAGGTGGAGGCTGAGGAAATCCTGGGCTTTCCTCCCCTCCCTGTTTCAGGGAGAGAAGGAATTCCACAGTGCCATAAAAATGGCTAGCGTGCTTCCCAGCATGTGTGAAGCCCAGGGTTTGCCCACTCCCCCTACCCCACCCTTCTGCAGTAGAAAAAAATCAACAAAACAACCTTCCCCTCAGGTTGTGTTGGCAAGGAAACTTCTTTTTCATTTAGAGCAGTTACAGGGTTTATTCTTTCCTTATGACTGGAAGGTGTGATATTGATCTCTTAAACACCAGTAAGCAGAGAGGGGGCTTCTGAAGGGATCCCAAGGGCTGAAGAGGACATGGGATGGGCTTCTCCCTGGTGTTGCAAAACACTGGAGATGCTGGGCACAGGAGAGAGGAAAACTCTAGAAGGAAAACTTCAAGCAGACCAGTGTCCTGGGCCTTTTGTGTTTCCCATCAGCTGGAGCACAGGGCATTATAGCCCACCCTTGCCATGAGGCCAGAGCCCAGTTGCTGCCCATCACCCACTGAATACCCTCTGGCAGGATTTTCATAGCACTGGGGGTTTCACTGCTATGAGTGACTAACAACGCTAACGATGACTCTGCTAGTGATAAATTGTATCTTGTATTTCTGGAGTTCCTTGCTATTTTCAAATACCAACAAAGGAAATACCATCTATTTTGCAGAGTTCACAGAGGGGTGAAGAATGTCAACTCAAAATGTTTGCAGAATTGTTTGGGGAACTGCACGATCTATGATTGTTGTCATCATTAGCAGTGACACTTTTCTTCTAAGGACACCCAAGTGAGTCCTTAATGTGTGGCAGCAAACCCTCTTATTTTCCATACTCCCTGATGTAGGGAACAAATGCAGAGTTTACTTATCTCCATTCCGTGGGAAGTGATGAACTCAATGTCATCATAATAGTATGTAGAAGAGGTGTTGCCCTCCCCCAAGTAACTTCTACTACGAACATCCCCAAATCCCCCGAATAAATAGGTTTCTAAGCCAGAAGAAGATGCTTACTAAGCAAAACTAGCGACAAGTTCCAAAGACACCCCACCAACTCCATCTACCATCCAGATATTTTTCATCCCTAAGTCCCTCCCATGTAGAAATTCTAGAACTGTCCAGGTATGTGCTCAAGGCCAAGATGGCAATCTTCCACTGAGCCACTCTGAGTGTGCAGTCTGCATGGTCAGTGTGTAATTTCTTCCAAAACACCAGCCATGGCAGAAATGGGTGACCCTGTGTTACTTAGCAGCCTTCTGCAAGTGTGAGGAATGTGGGGCTTGTTAAATTGTGATCTGAGTAACTACATTTTGAGAAGTGTGGCTCTACCAGATCTCTCTTTGTTACTTCATCTGATTCTATTCCTTTTCTGTATCAATCATTGTTACCAGGGAGGGATATTGAAAATATCATTGTCCTGGGGCAGGAAGTCTGTACTGTTAGCCACTAATTGTTTAGTGGATGGATGTAGAGGGGGGATTTGGAGGTTGCAAAGAAGGGGCTGAGGAGTCAGGATACTGGGACAGTGAGGGGGCAAGAGGGGGCTGGGGACAGCCAACCACCAATTCTGCTCATTGCAGATGACAGTCACACAACTCCATCACAGTTAGTCAGTTTTCCTGAGATTATCAACTTATAAGGAGGAAAGTTTTATTTTGGCTCATGGTTTCAGAGACACTCTTGCTTTGGTCTGCAGAAACAGTATATCATGAGGGGAACACACGGGCTGGGGGAGGCCTGTTCACTTCATGGCCACCAGGAGGCAGAAAAAGAAAGAGAAGGATAGGAAGGGGCCAGGGTCCCAGAACCCTCTTCAAGGGCGTGCCCACAGTGATCTGACTTCCTTCCACGAGGCTCCACCTCCCCGTGGAGCTAGAGGCTGGCAACAAAATCTTTAGCATTTGAGTCTTTGGGGAACATTTAAGATCCAAAGCAGCCTTTCTTCCTCTCTGGCTGGAAAGATGGCGTCCTGCAAGGAAGGCACTGACTTTACTGCTACCTCTTCTAGCTCCACTGCTGGTGTGATAGGGAAAGGCAAGGAAGGGCAAAGGCAGCCCTGGAGATTCAGCCATGAAGCAAGGACAGGTAGATGACTTGGTGGTATTAAAGCTAATCAAACACTATTGTGTGCATGTATGAATATGTAACAAAAAATCCCATCATTTAATGTACAACTATAATGTGCCAATAAAAAATGTGGAAAGAGAAAAAATAAGATAATCAGATATTGTCAAGAAGAAGGACAAGGAATTGAGGTTGTTCAAGGAGTGCTTCTGAGTCTGGTTATAGAAGATCAGCTTGAAACTACCGATGGCTTTCCTTTCCCCCAGCACACAGAGGGTGCTGCTGATTTTGATGAAGTACTGGGGATTGAATCCAGGGGCACATTACAACTGAGCTACATCCTCAGCCCTTTTTATTTTTTATTTTGAGTTGCTGAGGCTGGCCTCAATTTTCTGATCCTCGTGACTCAACCTCCTCAGTTGCTGGGATTATAGTCCAATATCAGATGGATATGATGCGGATCCTTCACCATGTAAACATTGATCATCTTCACGTGGTCTAGGTTAGGGTACTATTGTTCATTCCTCAACCAGGAGTTTCTCAGTTGAATTAGCAACATGCCATTGAAGAATCTATTGTTCTCATTTCAATCCTATAAAATCTTCCTAAGAATCTCTTTCGCTAAAGGCATATAGACTGACTCCTAAACTGATGGGAGTTTGTAAAGAGAGGATTTTTCTCCTGAGGCATTGAAAAAGGCAAATATCACCTTTAAGCACATGTTTGAAGAACTGCTGACTGTAATTAAAAATTCATATTTGATCTATGCCCTAATGTGGGAACTTGAGAAGAAGTCAGCTGTAGCAGATAAATGTGAATTGCTCAGCCTTGCTAGTAGCAATCATTTGGGGAAGAATCTACTGTTGCTGATGAACAGAGTGGAAGAAATGAGGCAAGAAAGTCAAATATAACACACACATGAGGAGTACCAGAAAGCAGCAGCATCAGAAACATCAGTATCAGCAGCGTCGCCTGCAGGAAAGTATGTAATGTCAGAGTAGAGAGAAACCCTGCTCCCTGAAGAAGACCTCTCCGAACTCCTCAAGCCACCCCAGGCGCCTACCCGGATGGATTCGCTGCTCATTGCAGTATTCCAGGTCATTTTACAACTTGGAGGTTGTTATGATTTGCTCTCAAGTTCTCAGAACAGACTAACACTTCCTGCCAGAACATCATGGAGTTCACCACCCAAACTTAGGTAAACTCTTCATGACCCAGGCTCTTCGAGAATACAACGACTAACTGGGCACGGTGGTACATGCCTGTAATCCCAGTGGCTCAGGAGGCTGGGGCAGGAGAATTGTAAGTTCAAAGCCAGCCTCAGCAATTTAGCAAGGCCCTAAGCAACTTATCAAGACTCTGCCTCAAATCAAAACAACAAAACAAAACAACAACAACAACAAAAAACAAAAAAACACAAAAAACAAAAAACAAAATCCCCCCAAAAAGAAAACAACAATTAAAAATGAAGTTTCCTGAAAAGGCGTAATATTACACTAGGGCAAGAATTTACACTTTCACTTTGAAAAGTACAGAGGATTCCTTGCTGTCTTTGGCTCTAATCTCTTTCTAGCCAGTAAAACAAACAAACAAATAAACAAACAAAAAACCCCCACAAAATCTTGAAAAAAAAAAAAATCCAAAGCATGACAATCACCAATCATATTGGGTTTCTGTTTCCCCTGTTCTCTGTTACGTGTGTTTTATGGTAGCTGAGACATATTTCTATATTTTTTCCTCTACTCAATTGTATCCTCTCTGGGGTTGGGTATTATTTTCTTCTTTTGTCATTGACCTCCACCTTCCTTCCAGGCACAGGGCTGAGCCCAGAGACATTCCATCATTGCCGTGGCCCAACTTATTCTGGGGTCCTAGGTTCCACTTTTCCTATTTCCCTTCCTTCGGTAGTGGACCCCTTTGGTATCTCGTAACATTATGGTCTTCAATGTCAAACTGACCATCCTCAGTGGAAGCACTAAGAACTTGCTTGACTGTGGATCTGAACCAAGTATCTTTGCCTTTCTAGGCTTTGGTTGTCTTTTTTTTTTTTTTTTTTTTTTTTTTTTATTAGGGCTAATTACATCCTTGGTACTGATGAAGTGCTCTGTAATTCTCAGATGGGAGACTTATAACTATAGCTCAGGTGGATGGCAGAAGGCAAGTGAGGCCTTGGAGTTGTCCTTCTGTAGGACAAAGTCCTGGGTATACTATAATTACTGTGACTTCCCAATTTGAGATCCATTGGCCAAATCCAGGACTGGATGGAACTCTAGAGGTGGCCCCATAGAGGTCTACATGGGCAGTAATGGCCAACCCAGAACCTCTGTTGTTATGGTTTGGATGTGAGGTGTCCCCCAAAAACTCATGTGTGAGACAATGCAAGAAGTTTCAGAGGAGAAATGATTGGGTTGTAAGAGTCTTAACACAATCACTGAATTAATCTCCTGATAGGGATTAACTGATTTGTACCTGAAGTGGTAGGGTGTGGCTGGAGGAGGTGGGAATTAGGGAGTGGCTTTGGTTATATATTTGTGTCTGGCCAGTGGACTCTCTGCTTTCTGATCACCATGTGAGCTGCTTCCCTCTGCAACACTCTCCCGCCATGATGTTCTGCCTCACCTTGAGCCCTGAGGAATGGAGCTGGGTGTCTGTGGACTAAGACTTCTGAAACCCTGAGTCCTCAGATAAACTCTGCCTCCTCTACAATTGTGCTGGTTGGGTCCTTTAGTCACAGCAGTGAAAAAGCTGACGAAAACATGTGCTCTGTAGTTGTTGGCTGGAGCAGCCTGGGGAGAACGTGTTCTGATCACAAATGCTTCACATGTGCTGAGTCACTTAATTCTCATGACAGCCCAGCGAGCCAGGTCTTGCCATGGTTTCCACATTTGCAGATGAGGAAACAGAGGCACCAAGAGATTCACTGACGTCCCCAGGGTTATCCAGCCAGTGCTTAGTGGAGCTGGAATTTGAATGCAAGGCGCAGTTGGGCCTAGACAGGGGGCCTTGTGGTTTGCAGAGTGGAGGGAGACGATGAACATTCTGACACATTCTCATCTGTCTGCGCAGTCAACTGCACATGGCAGTGGCCATGTCACTGATGGCTTCCCTGATTCTAACTCCAGCGAAGTCCTCTTGGTGCTTACCTTCTGTGTCTTGTGGCCATCTCTGACCCTGTGCCCTTCCCATCCTTGAAAACCTTTCTCCTTTCTGCTTCCATGGACACTGCCCTCTTTGGATTCTTTCCTACCTTCCTGACTGTTCTTCTGCCTGTAACTTTGTGTAGATGAATTTGCCTTTTTCTGCTTCAAAACCTGCCTGGTGTGACATCTCCTCTACTTCTAACTTCCAATCCCGGGGGCCTCTTGTAAAAATGCAGCCAGGACTTGGGATGGAATAAACAGGATGCTTCTTCTGGCTGAGGCTTCTTCTCCCTCTGGGAGGTGGGGGCCTTCTCTTCCCTTCCCTTAATATATATATACATATATATGCCAGGGAAATTTTCTTTGTACTTAGAGATACTGCTTCTTTATTAATCTGTACCTCAAGTATAGCTAGTTGAAGTTTGATGCTATCTAAGTCATTCCTGGAAAGACATTCCTTCACATCGGCTTCCCCTAAGGATGAGCCAGTCAAGTACAGAACCCCTTCAGGGCTGCATGAGACTGAGCTTTAGGCCACTGAGCTCCTTGGCCCACAAAGAGGCTCTGCTTATCAACTCCCAGGAGAGATGGTGGAAACCCTGGCTGGGGCCAGAGAAGGGAATATTCCAAGTGGGGCCTCAGCTGAGACTGGGTCTGAGTCACATCTTAGCAATGCGGCCACACAGCTTTTGACTCAGAGTGTGGAGATTCTTTAACTCTTAATGCCAAGAGTGAGAATCACAAAAGTAGAGGTTCCTGAGTGGGAAAGGAGGGCAGGACCACCTTCTCTCCTCTAGTCTAAGCCCTGCTGCTGCCTGTGCCAGAGGAGAAGGAGGGACTGTGACAGCCGAGGGGCCAGCAGCACTAGGGGAGGGCTGGTGCCAGCTGGAGCTTCTGAGAGGGTCCCTCGTGCCAGCTGCTTCTCAGGCTCTGCCCAGCCTGTCTGGATGCTGGGTGTGCCGGGAGGCCTAGTCACTCTGCCTGACCCGGTTATGCTGGGAAGGTCCTGCTTCCTGTCTGCTATTCAGAAGGGAGTGCCTTAGAGCAATTACTTTCCACCCGAGCAGTCTACAGACTGATCAAAAATGCAAGTCATGTCAAGACTAAGTGCTTGTTAATGTGGATCCTGCCATGTGGACTTGAATATAAATCAAAAAGCACAATAGTGGATGATTAGAGCTGTCACTTAGCACTTTTTTATATAACTTCTGTTCGAGCACTTATCACCTGGTGCTGCAAACATTTACGTGTCTGAGCCCCCACTGGCCTGTTAGTTCTTGAAATAGAGAGGCTGTGTCTTATTCACCTTTGTGATCTTGGCAGAGTGCCTGGCACCTGGGGGTACTTTGGAAAGGCTTATTGGATAAAGGATAATAGGCATAAAGCTTTTCCAAGGCAAGGCTTGTTGGCATCTTTAATGTCAGTATTACAGATGTTTGGGAGGGAGGAATGTCCTGCTAAAGGGGCCCCTGCATCAAAAGTTTAAGAGGAGGCCAGATTTCATACCTGATTTCTATGTTTCGGATGGGGTGTGCATCATCCCCTTCTACAAGAGAACTAGAAGATTCCTTCTTCAGGGCGGGGTGCTGTGTCTGTAGGAGAAAGGTAAGAATGCTCCTCAAAGGCTCTGAAAGAATTTCCCATCATCTCCTTCCTTCCTCTCGCTTCTGTGGTTGGACTGGCCCATCCCTAAGGGGTGGGTGCTGGTGCTGGTGCTGGTGCTGGTCTGGAGGAGCAAGGAGAGGAGCCCAGAAAATCTTCAGGGAGTCTGCTTGGAACCACACTGACCATCAACACAGAGCCCAGCTTCTCCACTCCACTGCCATCCCTTAGGGGCATTTGGGGGCCAACTACAAAGTCTTAGAAACCAAAGAAACCCCAGAAATTCTTGTGGTCTCCTGAGAATCACTTATGGGGGAATGGGAGTGGGAGAGTGGGATGCTGAGGATGGTGGGGGTAATGTGATGAAGGGGCATCAAAGAAAAAATATTCAATGATACTTGTTAAAGTATGATAAGGAAAACTTTCTTTTGGGCCATTATGATGGCATAGGGATTTTTTTCAGTGGGAAGAAGGACTAAACTCTGAATACAGTATAGGGTCAAGTGAGAATTTATAGCCAAGGAGCAGGGTTAGGATCAGTGGATGGGAAATTCATAAAGAAGAAACAAACATCAGGGTTCAGGGGTAGTCCAAATAAATGCACCAACAGGATTCTTGCTGAGGATAGGCAAAGATGATGTGGCATTCGCTGGAGGATGGCAGAGGATGAGAAGCCCCACTAGATATTGAGGCTGACCAGAGAGGGAGGCTGGAGGATTCTTTCTAGACTGATTTAGCAGGGTTCTTTTCTAAAAGTGGATTTTACAAGAGAGTACACAGATGGACCTAGAAGGTTCAGGAGTCTGATCAAAGTTTGGTAAAGCAAAGAATCTTTATCAGGGGCCAGAGAAGTTCAGAAGTGAGGCACCAGATGGTGTAGGGTCTGTAAGGGCAACAGGGTGATACTGGTTTTGGAGGGGAGAGGGAAGGGGTGGTGAATTGGAGGGTTAAAGATGTGAGCGTGGTGGTCAGCTTGGTCAGGGAAGGGGTAGGATCCAGGCAGCTCTGGTGGAAAGGGTTCTTGAGCCCCATGGCAGGCATGCCAGAAGCAATGAAGGCTCTTTCCTGGAAGCAGAACTCTGGTCTGGATTGTGCACCTCCCACCCCTTTTGTCCCCAGCACCTGTCTGCCCTTCAAGGTGGGTCCTGGAAAAGACAATATTGCCCTGTGCTTTCTCCCAGCTTTCCTCACTCCCAATGACAGTGTGCACACTCATCTGCATCCACAGACACAGTCTTCATTGCAGATCAAATAACTCTCCACCATTTTGTGGAGCTGGGCTGCCTTCTTTGAGTATGGAGAGTTTTAAAGATTACTAAGATTTCCTGAACAAATAGAGACTTTACACCAAAGTCATGCTCTCCACTGAACAATGGTGGGCGATACCACACCAGGTCCGATGAAGGCAAAATGGTGGCCCCAAAGTCCTCTTTGATGTTGCGTTGGCTCCACCATGTGGCAAAATGCAGTATTGTTGCTTCAAGTCAAGAAAAATACTAATTGAGCTGTGGAAAAGGAAATCTTTACCTTGAAAGGCTTTTGATACTTTTCTGCATAAACAACTAAAGCTAGCAAAATGTATTGTTATATATCAATCAGAGCTCCAGATACTCTGGAGGCCAATACTGAGTCCTCTATCTTTCTATCATCTATCTATCTATCTTCATTTATTATCTGTCTTTTAATCTATCTACCCATTCACCTATCACGTATGTGTGTAAGTGTGTGTGTGTGTGTGTGTGTGTGTGTGTGTGTGTGTGTGTGTATTATTATTATTATTTTTTGTACTGAGAATTGAACCCAGGGGTGCTGAACCACTAAGACACATCCCCAGTCCTTTCAAAATCCTTTGTTTTGAGACAGGGTCTCGCTAAGTTGCTTAGGAATTTGCTAAATTGCTGGGGCTGGTCTTGAACTTGTGATTCTGCTGCCTCCTGAGTTGCTGGGATTATAGGCATGCACCACCGTGCCCTGCTGTGTGTTTCTTATCTGTCATCTCTCATCCATTATTTGTGACTAGGTATGTGCCAGGTAGAATATGCCATATATATTGAATGCCAGTAACTGTGGCTTTAACCATGAATGTGGCAAAGAGCACTCTTCTCACAGAGGATGTAGACAAGTAAATGGGCCATACAATTCAATGTGGTAGGTGCTAAGGTGAGAATTTAATGGAATACTCACTCCAACTGGGGGAATCTGGGCTTATTTCACTTAGCATAATGTTTAAAAGTTTATCCATGATGTACAATGTGGCAAGCTTTCTTTCCTTTTAAGGGGAATGTTATTCTGTTGTGTGTATCCATGGCATCCACTGAGGAAATCATAAGCTGAGTCCTGAGAGCTGAGTTCAACTCAGATAAGGGTGGGTGGCCAGTGGGGAGAGGACAAGAAGGGATTGAGGGTTCCAAATGATGGAGCAATACTGGGCTGGAAATGGAGAGAGGTTTACAGTGGCAGGGATGTGGAATGCAAGATGGGGATGGAATGCGAGAGAGGAGGCCCTAGAGGGGAACAGGAGCCAGGACACAGGGCTTTGTGAGCTGCAGGAGGGAGTTTGGACTAAGACAATAGGGCTTCATCCAGGCTTTTAACTTCAGTGTGGAAAATGGGTTAAAGGGGAGAGAGGGCACTCAGGAGACTATTGCAATGATCCAAATGGACAGCATAGGGGTGACTATACTGATAGAAGGGAACAGATGGGAGAGGGATTTAGGAGGCAGAAGAGACAGGGCTCAGTGACTGGATGTCCTGGAGTTCAGGATGATACTCAGTGTTCTTTCTTGAGAAACAGGTGATTTACCGAGCTAGGGAAGGTTGGGGTTAGAAGTGTTGGGGAGGGAAACAGGGAAACAAGAAGATGGTAAGATTTCTTTTTTTCCAGGACAGGTTGAATTTGAGATGCTTCTGGGATATTGTTATGATTTAGATAGGAGGCATCCTCTGCAAGCTCATGTGTGAGACAATGCAAGAATGTTTAGATGAAATGATTAGATTATGAGAGCTGTAACCTAATCAATGGGCTAATCTATGGATATGAATTAACTGGATGGTAACTCTAGAAAGGTAAGGTGTGACTGGAGGAAATAGATCAATGAGGCATGCTTTTAGGGTTTATATTTTGTCCCTGGTAAGCAGAGCTCTTTCTCTGCTTCCTGGTTGCTATGTCCTGAGCTACTTTTCTCTGCCACACCCTTCTTCCATGATGCACTGCCTCATCTTGGGCCCAGAGCTATGGAGTTGGCTGACCAAGACTGAACCTCTGAAATGGTAAACCAAAATAAACCTTTCCTTCTCTAGGTTGTTCTTGTCAGGTATATTGGTCACAGCAATGAAAAAGCTGATGAAAACAGATATCCAGGTGGGAATACCCAGTGGACACTTTGAAAGCTGGGTATGGATCTCTAAAGAGAGCATGAGATGAGAATTCGGGAATCATTAACATAAGTCATGGAAGCCATGAGCGTAGATGAACTTGAGGCCAGAGAAGTGAAGGTGAGGTCAGAACCTTGAACATCACTTACACTAAAGACCTAGCAGAGAAAAAGGAGCTGATAGATGGAGAATGAGCACATAAAGAGAAAGAAGGACAAACAGAAGAGCCATGTTGATGGAAGCTGAGTAAGAGATGTTTTCAAGAAGAAAAACTCAAGCTGAGAGGACAACATAAGAGCTGGGCAGTGGTCACAGGATTGGGTCATTGCAGTTTCATTGCTGTGGGGGCAGGAGACCAGAAGGTTCAGGTTATTCCACGTTGCCCTGAGTGTTGAGCTGTGGTTTCCAAACCTTGTCATCTTGCAAACATTGAATGCCTCCATTTTTCTCATTCTTCCAGTGAATCAAATATATATGACAAGATTTTCTGATCAAAAATATAGAGTCACATGTGTTTTGCTCATTTTAGAAGTTGTTAGAATAAAACAATGTGCTAATACAATAACAAAATAAAGGAGCGATGAAGTGCACCCAGGGAGGTTACAGACTAACCAGATTGTGAGGAGGCAGAGCGGAGGTGTGCTGAGAGGTTGTCGCAGCAACCAGCTTGGGTCCCCCTTGAAGTTTGCATCAGTCCCTCTCCCCAGTCATACTGTGTTCTTTGAGATGTCTCTGATTTTGACTTTCATTAATATTATTAAACTTTTCATTCTGGAAAACAGTATGGCTATTCCTCAAAAAATTAAAAGTAGAATTACCATGTGATCCAACAATACCTCTTCTAGGTGTGTATCCCTAAGAATTGAAAGCAATCTCTTGAAGAGATTTTTCTGTTTTGTTTTTGGTATGAGGGATTGAACTCAGGGGCACTTAACCACTGAGACATATCCCCCAATCCTTTTTATTCCTTATTTTGAGGCAGGGTCTTGCTAAGATGCTGAGGCTGCCCTTGAACTCGTGATCCTCTTGCCTCTAACTCTAAGCTGCTGGGATTACAGGTGTGTGCTACCATGTCTGGCGTGAAGGGTTGTTTATATAAACATGTTCATAGCAGCATTATTCACAATAGCCAAAAGGTGGAAGCAAACCAAGTATTTACTGATAGATGAGTGATGAATGTATATGTGGTACAGACACATGATTTTTTAGACTTGAAAAGGAATGAAATTCTGACACATGCTACAATGTGAATGAACATGGAGAACATTATGCTGAATGAAATAAGACAGTCGCAGAAAGGCAAATACTATAGGAGCCAACTTACATGAAGTACCTAGAGTAGTCACTGTATCTTTCTTTTCTCTCCTTCCTTCCTTCCTTCCTTCCTTCCTTCCTTCCTTCCTTCCTTCCTTCCTTCCTTCCTTCCTTCCTTCCTTCCTTCCTTCCTTCCTTCCTTCCTCTCTCTTTCTCTCTCTCTTTCTTTCTTTCTCTCTCTCTTTTCCTTCCTTCCTTCCTTCCTTCCTTCCTTCCTTCCTTCCTTCCTTCCTTCCTTCCTTCCTTCCTTCCTTCCTTCCTTCCTTCCTTCCTTCCTTCCTTCCTTCCTCTCTCTCTTTCTCTCTCTCTCTCTCTCTTTCTTTCTTTCTCTCTCTCTTTTCCTTCCTTCCTTCCTTCTTTCCTTCTTTCTTTCTGTACTGGGGATTGAACCTATTGAGTTACATCCCCAGTACTTTTTTATTTTTAATTTTGAGACAGGGACTTGCTAAGTTGTTTAGGCTGGCCTTGAACTTGTGATTCTCCTGTCTCAGCCTCTGGAGTAGCTGGTGTTAGGTAGCCAATCAGTCATGAATGGGTGATCAGGGAAAGGAAAATGAAGGGCCACTGAAAACCCCAGGGAGCCCTGACAGGTAAGCAACTGGAAGATGGGGGCCCAGAATGTTAAAAACATCCCCCAGCCACCTTACACACCTTTAAGAAAAACTATTGTTTCAAGATCAAGTCACGTACTGGACCATCCTTAACAAAACTGTCAAAACCCCCATGACCCTGGCAGCCAAAACAGTAAGACCCTCACAAAGAAAGCTTGCAGAGGGCTATTCAATGGGTAATATACCAATTAAAGAGGCTGGAAATTGATATAAAATTGGGGAACTCAATTTCCTTAAAAACTCTAACTCTGTGAGTATCATATCACTCTCTCTTCTAGGGGGTCCCTGCAGTTTCTATGCTGTTTGTCAAAAGTCAAAACTCTCTGGAAACTTCCTTGAGATCTCTAATAAAACTGGAGGGCAAAAAGTCCTCTCTGAGAAGACCCACTTTCTCCCTTGAGAATGTCCCCTGTTCCTGTTTTCTATCCCTTCGATAAACTCGTACCACTACTGTAAGTGAAGTGTCTGAAATATTTTTGGCATGATTACAAGGACCAGTGAACAGGCACCTCTTCAGGTGCCTCAGCTTTGTGGCAGGCCTCTGCCCTGTAACAGCTGGAATTATAGGTATGTGCTACCACGCGGGGCAGGGTAGTCAGTTTTATAGAGTCAGAAAGTAGAATGATGGTTGCCAGGAGCTTAGGGGAGAAGAATGGGTATGGGGTTTCAGATCTGTAAGATGAGAAAAATTTTGGGGAGTTATTGCACAACAATGTAAATATACTTAGCACTACTGAACTGTATACTTTAAAATGGTCACTATGCTGAAATTTGTGTTATATTTGCTTTAATTAAAAAAGAACTTCTACCATGGTGTACTTCTGTCCCTGTATTAGTTTAGCAAGTTCAAGATGGACAACTGAGTAGAACCTATTGCTTATGTTCCAACTGGGTGAGTCTTGGTGGCTGCGGTGAGCTGAATAGCAGCTCCCCTCAAATGACTGCAACCTAGTCCTCGGAACCCAGAGCTATGTTACTTCACATGGTATAAGGGACTTTGTAGATTCGATTAAGTTAAGCCTCTTGAGATGGGGAGACAATCCTTGATTATCCAGGTTGTTATGGTTTGGATCTGGAATGTCCCCCAAAGACTCATGTACTTGGAAGTGTGGGCCCCAATGCAGCAAGTGTCAGGGGTGGGACTTACAGGCTCTGATTGGATTATGAAGGTTCAGAAATGGGACTTCAAGGAGACCTACATGAGATGGTGAGATGCTGGAAAGGCCTATGAGTGATGTTCAACTCCTCCTGGGGAGTTTTATTTGCTCTGGAATGTGTTGGGACTGGTCTACGTTGGCTTCTAAGATGATAAGAGGGATGGGGAAAATTTTTTTTCAGGGCACATTACATACATGGTGCTCTTTTCCAATTTGCAGTTGTTGAACCATGTCAGCCTGTCAGGCTATAGTCAGGATGGTAATGAACTCTTAGAGCCTTTGAGGATGTGGATGGCCACCTGGGAATAAAGACAATGATGGCAAAATGAGCTTATCAGAGGACCCAATAGATTCTCACTCTTACACTGGGGTACCTTTGGCAGGGGCAGCATCCTGGGCATTTGAAGGCACCTTTTTTTTGTACTGTTTTCATGCATTACTTCATTCTCAATAATGTCTTTTACAACTTTCACAGCTTTTTTCCCCAGGTCAATGAGCTAATGCAGAATCATAAAATGCAGTTAGAGGGTATTTTAAATTCTCATGTCTTCTAGTTATAGAGAGAGAAATTACGTCTCTTTACTAGTATCTTTTTGTACATCAATCAGCATCCCTCTTGTATATAACTGCACACCTTCTAAAAGTTGTATTTCTGTTCAAGTTGGCCTAAAACCATATCCATTACATTCAGCAAAAATTCATGAGCTTAGCCTCCAGCTCCATGTCTTAAGATTTTTGAACCTGAGAAGTTTCACATTTAAGACTCTTTCTTTTTGTAAGAACATGCAGGAGGATGATCTGCAGCTGCCAACTAATGTTCTCCTCCTCCCAGCCTTCATGCTTTTCTAAGAAGCCCAGGCAGCACATACTCTTAAGGTGTGTCTTGGATAACTGGCCCTAGGATGTAGATTCAGGGCTGGAGGAGGCATGCTTCCCTCCCATTGGTGTTATTATGTGTGTGGGTAACTCTGCTGTGACATGGGGCAGCCCTTCCCCATTCCACTGATCAATGAGTTTCATGTGTTGGACAGCTGTCTGCCACTCTGATCATTTCTGTCTAATGACCAAAAGGAAAGGACAGTGACCCCTTAGCCTAATCTCAGTTGTTCCCTGTTGGCTGATTGGGAAGTGTGGACCTCAACCCTGGGCACGGTCATACCAGTCTATCCAAGAGCATACCCTGGACTGTGAGGGACATTGATACCAATCTTTTTGTGGATTTCTTGCAGGGGGATTTTTTGCTTGATAAATGCTATCGTTTGGATATGGGTTGAGTGACCCCCCAAGGCTTCCTGCACTGAAATCTAATCCTCACTGTGAGGGTTAAGAGGGTGGAAGCTTACTCCACTATGGTGCCTAGAAGTGAGGCCTCTGGGAGGTGACTAGTGCCTCTGTCTTTTTGACATGTTCTTGTCATTCCTCAAGCACGTTCTCTTACTTTCATCACATGAAGATATTCCAGATTATTCTTATACAGTTATTGGAATTGACCACTTGCTTAAGGAGCCTTTGTTTCTTTTAGTGCAGAATGGTTTTTGGAAACAAAAGTCCAAGGGCTTCTTGGCACGGAAACGGTGGTGCTTCTTGGCCCTCAAGGCAGTCCAATCTCTGGGAGGATACTGTCCAGTGTCTAATTAACAGGCCCACCCAAGGATTTTCTTATTCTCTAGTGAAATGTTTGATTTTGTTTGATTGGTTATTCACATTGAACAGGGCCAAGACTCTATCAAGTTAAAATATTACATATAGTTTTTAAAAAAAAATCTGGTACAGATGCAAATAATTTCTGCCAGCTTAAAAAAAATAAAGCAATGAGAACTAAAACAAAACCCCCAAACCAAAACAAATAAAAAACAAACTCCCAAATGCTTAAGGTTCTATTATTACCATTATTATTTTTGGTACTAGGGATTGACCCTGGGGTGTTTAACCACTGACCCACATCCCCAGCACTTCCCCACCACCTTTTTTTTTTTTTAATTTGAGACAGGATCTCGCTAAGTTGCTTAGGACCTCACTAAATTGCTGAGGTTGACTTTGAACTTGTGATCCTCCTGCCTCATCCTCCTGAGCCGTTGGGATCACAGATGTGCGTCAGCATACCCAGTTCTAGTTTTCTTACTTAATCACTCAGATTCTCTTTGA
Source organism: Sciurus vulgaris (assembly GCF_902686455.1). NCBI lineage: Eukaryota > Metazoa > Chordata > Mammalia > Rodentia > Sciuridae > Sciurus > Sciurus vulgaris. The sequence goes on from NC_136473.1 coordinate 61,230,170, forward strand.
ATCAGTGTTATCATCTGGTTGGTTCTCTCATTAATTAGGTAAATAAATAAAAAAATTATGTAACTCAACCCATGCCTACTTTACATTTATGGAAGTAAATAAGTAAAATAAAGTTTCACTTATAAAAAATTATACTTTGCTACATGAGTGCTTATTGACCTAGAATGCCAAATGTGGTTTATTTTAACTTTTTCTCTTTCTGTTCCCTTTTCTAACAATGAAAAACTTAGCTCCATCCTTGTTGATATAATTACTCATTTATTTAATCCAAGAACATGTAGAAAGTAGTTTCAGAATTACTAATGCTCACTACTATGAAGATCAAAGTTACTAACTAGTGCTCAACATTTATTTACAGTTACTTTGTTTCTATTTTGCAGTGCTAGGAAGGAACCTAGGGCCTTGTGCATGCTGGGCAACTGTTCTACCACTGAGCTACACCTCCTGCCCCTTGATTACAGTCCTTTTTATCTTTACCAAGGATATATGGTTAAAGTGCTATGGTCAAAGTCTCTTAGGTCAGTTCTTTTTGTTCCCCTGTGTTCAGTTGATTCTTTCTGAATCCGAAATCTGTTTAGAACAAGAAAGGCTTGATTTATCCCACTACCCTTAGAGTGTTGTTAATTGTGGACATTTCTTTTACTCAAAAACAAGTTCTTTTTTTTTGCACAAGGAGGCCACAAAAGTGGAAACACAAAATATACATGGAAGAGAATGTAAAAAAAAGATAAGTTTTGTTTTGATCACTTCCCACGAGTTAGGCATTCAATTTACCAGTGACTTTTATTTTTACTGGCCTTTTGCTGCTATCCTAACTACACGTTAGTTCTTTCCACCCCATGTGGAAAATGACCGTATTGGCGCACTTTAATTAACTCCAGATATTTTTCTCTATTTAGATTCTGAGAAATGGATATTTCTCCAGAGGACCTCAGATAATAAGAAGCAGTTACAAATCTCCAGAGTTGGGCCATTCAGAGTAAGTTTTAAACAAGAGGTTGCACAATGTCCCTGAATGTTCTATTTTATATATGGTGTTAGTGTACTTCTGATGATAAGGGGACCTTTTTTTATGACTCACATAAATGACATCTTAATTTTCAGTTTTTAATAAGTGGCTGTGTGAATGGCATCCTTTTAGGAATAGGATTTTAACAAAGCCTAATTCTGGGCCAAATTTGAAGTTTGTCTTTAGGCTCCTATCCCCTAGTTTATCACCCTTTTCCACCTTAATGATATTCTATTTTCCAAGTATGCAGTGCCCCTAGGATATCTTCTGCACATTTAAAAATCTTCTTTCATGGAAGGATATGAAATTCATTCACACTAAGGTATAAATAACAGATTATAGCTTGAAATGTTGCTCCTCTCCTCTGGATGCTTATGGGACAACCAAATTGGCATGTGTGTACCCTCAGGGCTGGCTATGTGATTTGTATAATTTGTAGGACTTGGTAGAAAATGCAAATGTGACCATCCTGCTCTAAATCCAGGAAAAAAGTGCCATTAAAAGTACTAAAATATTGTTGGGGTTATAGCTCAGTAGTAGAGCTCTTGCCTAGTATGGACAAGGCCCTGGGTTCAATTCCCAACACTGGAAAAAAAAATTAAGATATAAAACTATTTCCTTAAATTTATATTTAGTTATAAAATGTAACAGTGATAAATAATGATAAAAGTAACAACATAGACTTACAAATTGCAAAAATGTATACTATTATACTATCCTTTTGTATAATATGAATAATACTGCTTTATTCATGGGATATCTCAATCTGTTATAAAAATTTTCTTGCTGATTTTTCTGTAAGTTTATTTTAGGCCATCAAAAATCTATGCTTTGAAGACTGCAATAGCAGAGCATTAAACCAAGCACAGGCCCCTGCCAGGCTGGCCCTGCCAACCCTGTTGCTAGTTCTCCATAGTAGATGCTGAGATGGAGTTTGATGTGCAGAGTATTTCTTAGGGATCAACATCCGTGGTGGGACAGGGAGTGGGGAGTCATCTTGGGCAGAAGGAGAAGGCAAAAATATGATGTAGGTGTGACAAAGCCCTCGACATTCCCATGGGAGAATCTGGTGCATATATGGCCCATCAGAGATGCCATAACATCTGGGACTCTACCCTGCTTCTGTCAGTCATTGGATGAGGGCTGTGCCAATGGACAGAAATTTCTAGCTCTTAGATCCTTTAGAGTTTGTCCTAGTTGCAGAATGCCACCTCACCCAAAGGCTGACTGTCATCCGGCTTTCTCGTCTGAATAAAATGTCAGCAAACAGAATTTAGCTATAAACATATAGGTGGGATCTATGCCAAGAAGAGAGGATTAGTTTAATATTAGGGAGTTGGGGACTCAATAATTGATTGGTTGATCTACATACATCAATGAGATATGGAAAGGTTGAAGTTGAAACAAAGGGAAGAGTTAAACCATGTGAACACAAATCAGCACATAAACCATGTGGTATGATTATATTAATATCAGACAAACAAAAGTTTAAGGCAGGAAAACATTATTAGTATGGTGGGTCATTCTGTAAATCATGAGGATCATTAAGAGGATAAGATGACCATGTATGTATGATATGTCAAAATACATTCTACTGTCAGGTATAACTAAAAGAATAAGTAAAAAAATAAAAAATAAAGAAAACAGGATGAAGGATGGCTGAAAGGAAGTACAGTAGAGAACTTGGGGGGACTTGAGTGCCTCCAAGAAGCTCCAGCCTCCTCACATTTTCCCCAACAGCCAGCAGATAGCTCACAGTTTAATTTCTTTAGCTTAAAACATTGTTATATTATTAAAAACAAACAAATGAAGCCCCAAGCAAGCAAGGAAATATCAAGTTATGAAAAGGCATGGGGGAAATGGGAATGCATTTTTTTAAAGTGAAATCAACAGTTTTGAAAATTCTACACGCTACATAAATGCAACCATATGTTGTTCTGGAAAAGGCAAATTATGGGGAAAGTGAAAAGATGATTGCTGGCGTTTGGTGGAGAGGGAGGGGGGGATGAATAATGGAGTGTGGAGTATGTTTAGGACAGTGAAACCGCTCTGTAAGATATGAATGGTGGGTACATGTCACTATACATTGGTTCAAACCATAGAATATACAATGCCAAGAGAGAGTCCTAATACAAACTCTGGTGACAATGATGTGGCCATGTGGGCTGATCAGTGTAACAAATGTACCACAGTAGTGCAAGATGTTAATAATAAACTCACGTGTGCACGCATATGTGTGTGTGTGTGTGTGTGTGTGTGTGTGAACTGTGTACTTACCCCTTAACTTTTCTGCAAACCTCAAACTGTTCTCAAAATTGAAGTCTACAAATGAAAAAAAAAAATATTACTAGCAGACTGTGAACAGAGATTCTTTGGATATAAGAAACAAAAACCAATTCAGAGTACACCAAAACCAAAATAAATGCAGATGGGGGTGATGACTGCAGATTGATGACTTAAATCCAAGATCCTGGCAAAACACCTGAAGTTCACCACCAGGCCTTGATGGTACAAGATCCTAAACAGAATCTTCACTGCCCATGGGCTCACTGAGGATACTAGGTAGACAGTGGGAGGGCTATGACACCTGCCTATAGATCTATAGCATGAAAATTTTCATTGCTGTGGCTAAAATACCCAACAGAAACAACTTAGAGAAAGAAAATTTTATTTTGGCTCATAATTTCAGAGGTTCAGTCCACAAGCGGGTTGACTCCATATCTCTGGGTCCAAGGTGAGGCAGAACATCATGGTGGGAGGGTATGGTAGAGGGAAGCAATTGGAACATAGCAATAAAAGAAGCAGAGAGAAAGAGAGGTCTGTTCGCTAGGGACAAAATATAAGTCCTGAAGGCAAGGCCCCAGTGATCTATTTCCTCCAGCCACACCCTTCCTGCTTACGGTGACCACCCACTTAATCTGCATCAGTGAATTAACCCACAGCTCTCATAATTACTCATCTCACCTCTTGTGTTGCCGCACACATGAACTTTGGGGATCACCTCATATCTAAACCATAACAACCAGGGCTTCTGAGTCCTGTGAATAGGAGGCCCAGTATTAAACACTCACCCAGTGTGCTCTTTCCTCTCCTCAATTGCCAACCTTAATTTCTCTTCCCGTTCTCTGCAGTCAACCGAATTCCACGAATATAAGGAGGACTGTGTATACAGAAGCAATCCCATTAGTCAGCAAAGAGAAACTGAATCCAAAACATTCTAGGAGTAGAATATTGGTTGCCAGGGGCTGGGGGTGGTGGGGAAGGAGATACTGTTTACTGGGTATGGAGTGAGAATATAGTGGCATCCTCTCCTCCACCAAGGCTTCTTAATTAAGCTTCTCCAGAGACCCTCACCATAATTGTTCTTGTTAACAGAATATTAGCCAAGATTTCTGCAAAAGAGCTCAGTGTGGTTAGAACTTCCTATTTCCTGTTGCTCTGTTTTGCAAAAGCTAAGTTTAATCTCAGACTTGATGATGTTACTCTTGTTTTTGTAGTAAAAGGTGTAAAACCTGTGACTGTTCTTAAAAAATGAGACAAAAAGCACTTTGTGAGAATGCAAAGAAAAATTTACTCTTATGTAGACTTCTGCAAAAATATAAACCTCCACCGACCCCCACCAACTGGGTATAAAGTCTAAAGAATTTCTAGATTCATTGCCTAGAGGAGGAAATTTCAGGCACAAGCCCTGGACCAGCCCAGCTGCAGTCAATTAACCCGCTTCCGGCTAATTCCTCGGGCATCCATCCTCATCTGTCCTGCATCAAGAAGATGAAAAGAGTGAGGATGGAGGGTGGTGGTGATGGTTTCACAACAATGTGAATGCCTTCCATGTCACTGAACTGTACACTTAAATGATTGATAATAAATTTTATGTTATGCATATTTTATTACCATGAAACACTCAAAAAAGTAAATGCATAATAAGGATTCTGGAATGTGATGGGAAAACCATGGATAGGATACAGTAATGCCTCAGGAAAAGAAACAGGGACACATACCATTAGGAGTCTCTCCAAACCTTATTTCTTCCTGAAGTTTTCATGGTAGAAAAGGTGGGAGGAAAAAAACCCAAGTGTGTTAGTTAGCTTTTCATCTCTATGACCCAAGTATCCAACAATAACAACTTAAAGAAGAAAAGGTTTATTTGGACTCATGGTTTCAGGGACTCCATTGCTCTGGGATTGAGGTGAGGCAGAACATCATGGTGGGAAGGTGGAGGAAAACTGGTCAGTCCATAGCAGGCAGGAAGCAAAGACAGAGAGAGGGGCAGGGGAAGGGCCCAGGACCAAGAAATACTCCCCAAGGGTACACTCCCAGGAAACTACTTCCTTCAACCAGCTTCCATCTGACTACAGTTTCCATCACCTCCCAGTAGTCTACTCAAATCATTAATCCATCAAATGGGTTAGTCCACTAATGAGATCAGAGCATTCATGATCCAATTAGCTCCTAAAAGCTCTACCTCTGGGCATTGCTGCTTTGGGGACCAAGCCTTCGACTCATGGGTTTTGGGGGCACATTCCAGATGCAAATCATAACAGCGAACTTTACTTCCCACAGCTTCAGTCACCAGATCCAAGTCCAAATCCCCAGGAAAGGACTCATTGGCCTGTGTAGGGTCAGTTTTGGTTCCTTGTGTGGGCAAAAAGTACCCAGCCACCAGGACGATGGGGGTATGTGGTAGTTAATTTTGATAAATTCTCCATGTGTGTTTGAAAAGGCTTTGTTGTTGTTAGGCACAGTGCTCTGTGTATGGCAATAAGACTGTTTGTTAATTGTGCTGTTCAGATCTTCTGTGTCCTGGTTGATATTTTTGTCTCTTTGTTCTATCACTTAGTATGAGTATTGTATTAAAATCTCACACCAACATTGCCCATTTCCCCTTTTTATCCTGCCAATTTTTACTTTCTATATTTTGAGGCTATGTTGTTATGAGTATACAAGTACATTGTATATGATTGCTGCATCTTTCCAATGAGTTGATCTTTTATTATTATGTTGAAAGGTCTCTCTTTATCTTAAGTAATATATCTATTTTTAACTCAAGGTGTACTTTTTGTGATAATAGTATAGTTGTCCCTGCTTTCTTTTGGAGTTTGCTTGCTTTTCCCCCTATCCTTTTAACCTTTCTATTTCTTTATAATTAAGCTGTATCACTTTGTTAATGTTCTCAATTAGTCTGAGAATGTTTAATTAAATCAATTAATTAATCAATTACTTTTTGGTGCTGGGGATTGCCCCCAGGGCTTTAATCATGTTAGGCACATACACTACCCTGGAGCTACACCCCCTAGCAAATTTTTGTTTTCTAAATGTTGTCATTTGGATTTTTCCCATATTTTTACTGGTGTATTATAATTATATATAATGCTGGGATTCATTGTTACATAGTTTTACATGCAAATAATATAAAAATATAATTTGACCAATATCATTCCCCGGTAGACATTTGGATTTACTGGAATACTGGTATGTTAGTATTTAAACCTAGTGTCTTCTTTTTGCTTTTTATTTGCTCCATATAGTCTATATCCACTTTTCCTCTTTTTTGTGTTTTCTTTTGGATTAACTATTTTTTAAAAATTATTTCATGTCACTGTTAGGCTATTTAGTTATATATTCTTTTTGCTATTCTTTTAGTGGCTATCCAGATCACAATGTCAGTGGTGCAATCGTTGAGAAACCCTGCCTAATCTCCTGTTTCCTCGAGACTGGCAATAATCTCTAGAGGTTTGATTAGACTCAGTTTGTTCTTGGGGAGAGGACAGAATTCTTTACAGGTGAGTCTGTATCATACACCCGACTATATCACATAACAGGGCAATACTGTTCTGGTCATAAGTGTGTATAGGTATTTCAGCCTGTTTTATCCATCTTAAAGCTCTTCATTAGTCTTTCATTTAATTGTGTTAGCATCCATTGGTGACAGCTGCCTATATCCATTATGTCACTGAGGGTTGTAAAATGGTGACTTCTACCACTGATTCTCCGATACTGCAATTCTTCTACAGAGAAAAGCATTGTATTATCAACTACTTAATTACCTGAAACTTAATTCCCACACAGGAAAGGCAGGATTCAAGCTTGATTCTTTTCCTTTACTAATTCTCAGAGTCCCTACTTACTTCAAAATGTGCTTCAAATAGCTTTATAGGTGTTTTCAGAAAACTCAGCTAGTATCCACCCTCTGAGGATTGAAAAAGGGTATTGCTACAAAGATAACGTTATACCGGGCACTTGGTTTTAGAGGCCACCGATTTGTTGGGAGCAAACAGAGTTCTAGGGGGCAGCAGAGACCACCAGTTGCTGGAGCCAGAACACCGTGGTTTGTTTCCTTTAAACATTTGTTACTGCTGACTGACAGGCTCCCAGTCTAATTTCAGCTAACTAGGATCTCAGCTGGCTGAGAGGTCCCAGCCCTGGAGCAGGGTTTGCCTCCAGTGCCCCTGGCCCTTACTACCTGCTGTTGGAAGGTGAGGGAGTATCTCCCTTGGGACTGCCAGCAGGCAGAGTCCCCCACATGGGCACTCCTATGGGAAGAAAGCAGTCTCCATATTTTTACTGGTGTATTATAATTATATATAATGCTGGGATTCATTGTTACATAGTTTTACATGCACATGATATAAAAATATAGTTTGACCAATATCGTTCCCTGGTAGTCATTTGGATTTAATGGAATACTGGTATGTTAGTATTTACATGGAGCAGTCTTCATAATATGCAATCTACATGTTATAAAGTGATTGTGTGTCACTTTAACAGTGCCAGTATATCTCCTTGAACAGACTCCAGGTTTAAGCTGGGACCAATCAGGGTTCAAATTCTGTTTTTGCTGCTGATGAACTATGTGACTAAACTCTGTTTTCTTGCTTGTGGAACGTGGTTGATGACAGTTGCTGTCACTCAGGAGTGTTGTTGCAGAAATGGGAATGGCGTGTGTTAAAGGTTTCCACCAGGGCCAGGATTTTGATGCACTTTTTTTTTTTTTTTTTTTTTTTTTTTTTGTGGTGCCGGGGATTGAACCCAGGGCCTTGTGCTTGCAAGGCAAGCACTCTACCACCTGAGCTATATCCACAACCCATTTGATGCACCTTTGTGCAGGTGCATATGTGCAGTAACTGAGCTCCAGATGAGGTGTGGTCCTGTTCTGGGTTGGTGGCTTTCCCCAGGTAGCACAGCAGTCTGCCTCCTTCAGAGAAGCTTAACTAGACTGAGCGTATAGGGGGGCTATTCTCTGGGTTTCTCACACCCTCTGTGGCAGATGAGCAAAGGAAGACCCAGGATTAAAGTGACTTCCCCAGGCAACCAGAGAATGTAGCAAAACGAGTCTGGAAATCCCATCTCTGGACTCTTGATTTAGGCTCTTATTGACTGCATCTATTGCTATTTTCTCTAGATAATGAGAACTTCCCTCAGTCCTTCTTAGGTTGTCTTGATGTAACTGATACTTTCAAACATTTTCAGAGAATCAAGCGTGAAATAAAAGTCCTCGGGATACATGTGTACTTAAATATCTGCAGTTATTCCCATTCTGGGCTTAATGGTACTGTCTCCTGCCAGCCCAAGGGTGTGAGACACAAAACTTGAATGTGACTTGCATATCTAGCTTGTCACTAATTCATCAAGCACATTTGGAACACCTATTATACTGTGAAATAAGAAGCATAAAGACACGAATGAAGAAACAGAGTCCCTGTATACAAGGGATTCTAACTCCAATAGGAGTTAGGCAACTAGTGATTACAATGCAGTGTGATGCACAGGGTGGTCATTATCTTGGGGATTTCTCTGGAGGAAGGTATTTGAACTTAATCCAGGAAGATGAGATGTGGTGAGGTGGGGAGAGAACAGAGTGGTAGTTTCAGTCAAATGAGCTGGAGGTGTCTGCAGAAGTGGTGAGTGTGTATTGTGGAGGAGCCGTCCATGGCTAGTTCTGTGTGGAAGAAGCATGGGAGGAGAGAGTTCTGATGGTGACAGCCTGGGACAGAAACCAGATAACTAGGGTCACTGTGCTGTGCCAAGGAGGTGGGGTGCCACTTTTAAGTCCAGGTGAGGAGCACTGGAATACTTCAAAGTTACAGGATCACATTGGGGAGATTGCAGATGGAGAAATCTGGAAGGTTTTAGCAATGATCCAGACTGTAAGGGATAAAAAATTGCATTTAAATCATGGCTGTGGGCAAGGAGAGGAGGAAAGTGACAGAAGGGACATTAAGGAGGAAGACTGAACAGGATGTGTGCTCAATCAGTAACCAAGGGAAGAATCTACAGCTATGTTTTGGGAATTGCTATGATATGCACAAATTACCACCTATCTATTACAGGTTCAGTTTGGGTTGTCCCTCCTAATTTCCTTGCACAATGGAAGTGTCATAAGAATCTATTAACATTTTTCTTCCTTTGCCTTCCTTTTGAAATATCCAGCAGAGAATTCAGGGTTCTTATTGTCACAGTGATGTGGGGAGCTGTTTCAAAGTGCAGCCAATAGCCTACCTACCAGCAAGGGAGACATGATTGACACCTGCGGCCACCTTCCTCCCACCTGATTTCACTCCCAGGTCTCCTGGGATACCAGGTCTGCCAGATTTGACCCTCCTTGTGCAGGATTCTCAACCCATAACTCTTTCTCTTTCCCCCTGCTGTGGGAATTTCTTTTTTACTGTTAATGTTCCAAATTAGATGAATTATCCTTGATCTGTGACACTTTCATCATTAATCCACATATGGCTTTCTTTAATTTCCTTTATATATTATTAATAGTATAATGAACTCAAGTTTCTACCACTTCACCCAAGAACTAAAATATTACCTAAAAGTTACATCTCTCTATGTGCTCCCATTCCCCAACTCCAGGATGAAGGGGCCGCCATTCTGATCTTTGTGTTTTCTTTCCCTTTTTAATGTGTTTTAGTTCATATATTTATATTCACAATTTCCTCACTAAAAAGGGAAGAGGGCAACCCTATGCTTGAAGAGTAAATAAACACTTCTTGAAAACTGAGTCTGGAGGCTTTCTATGTGTCTCAAAGGAGACATATAGAAGTTTTATTAAAAACCTAAAAAATTCCTCTTACAAATTGTAAACTTCAGATAAAACTGACAGTCCAAGAGAACACACCACATTTTTGCTCCAGCATGTCACCAAGCAGTCTGAGGGGCATGAATTCCTAGTTAGAGAGCCCCTCTGGCTTCTGTGACCCCTGTGAAGGTGGCCGTGACAGAGCAGTCCGACCCTCTCACAGAGCAAGCAGGACTGGCTGCTGGGAGTGGATGCACCTCAGAGCCTGGGGAGTGAGAATAGTAAAGGACTCGGAGTCATGCGGGCAGAACACTGGGGTCTTGTGATCCTTCTGCCTCAGCCTCTGGAGCCGCTGGGATTACAGGTGTGCTTAAAAAACATTTTATGTTTTAGGATAGTAGAATTTATAAATGAGTTTGCTTGCGAGAGGAAATGATCCTGTATAGGAGAAAACTGATGCTGCAGGTGGCCACTTGGCAACAGGGACTGAGGGCAGGCAAGTGTGTGACAAGGTGACAAACCCAATGAGAACAACCTCAAGTGTCAGTAATTGGTCCCCAGATTGTGCATGATCTCCATTCTTCTCTGTAAACTTGAAACTCACTTGACCTTGCACTGAACTTGAAAAGCACACAGTTCCTATCTTTTCTAAAATCAGGAGAGTCTTTGGCTTTGCCCTGCCTCTTTCCTAGAGTCGTCCCTTTTTACTCAGAGTTCTGATCTGGGGCAGCTGGTGGGGAGGGTGAGGTTAGGATCTCAGGCAGCCAGAAGAGAGGCTGTGTTTATACCACACTTCAATTCTGACACTACAAGTGTGTCCTTTCCTCCTCTGATCAATTTTCCAACAACAGCTCAGTGTCCCGTGGTTTAACTCAGTTTTGACACTGTCTGGAGTTTGTGCAGACCTCACAGAGTAGGGGCTCTGTCTTCCAAGCCTGCCTGCTGCTTTAGATCTCATGACCAGAGGTGGGGCCTGGGGTGCCCGCTTCTGTCTGACTTGGTTACAAATTGGAGTTTCCTCCAACTCCCTTCTTGTATTTGGTCGTTGGTTAGAATGCTCACAGAACTCAGGAAAAACAGACTTACTAGAGTCTCAGTTTATTTTAGAAGGATACTACCCAGAAATAGCCATATGGGAGACAAGTGTAGGGCCAGGGATTGGGAGGGGGCTTAGAGATTCTGTCGCTCTTCGGGTGCACAACCTCCCAGCACCTCCATGTGTTCAGCAACCTGGAGTCTTTCCAAACCCCACAGTGCAGGGATTTTCATGGAGGCTTCAGCATGCAGACATGATTGATTATTGACTCAATCTCCAGCTCTTCTCCCCTCCCCCAGAGGATGGGGTTGCAGGGAGATCTGCAAGTTCCAATCTTGGAACCATGGTTTGCTTCTTCTGGTGACCAGTCCTTGTCTAAAAGCCAGTCAAAATCAGCATACTACAGTGATGCAGTCACATCAATGTTTATAGCAGTTCAATTCACAATAGCTAGATTGTGGAACCAACCTAGATGCCCTTCAATGGATGAATGGATAAAGAAACTGTGGTATATATATATACAATGGAATATTACTCAGCCATAAAGATGAATAAAATTATGGCATTTGCAGGTAAATGGGTGGAGTTGGAGAATATCATGCTAAGTGAGATAAGCCAATCCCCCCAAAACCAAAGGCCAAATGTTTTCTCTGATAAGTGGATGATGATTCATAACAACCGGGGGAGTGGGGAGGGGGAAAGGGAAAAATGGAGGAAAGATGGATTATATAGAGAGATATGAGGGGTGGGAAGGGGGTGGGAGAGAAGGAAAGATAATGGAATAAGATGGACATCATTATCCTATGTACATGTATGATTACACAAATGGTGTGACTCTACTTCGCGTACAACCAGAGAAATGAAAAGTTGTACTCCCCATTTGTGTATAATGAATCAAAAAAAAAAAAAAAAAAAAAAGAGTCACCTCATTAGAATGAAAAATGCTCTTGCAACCCAGGAAAGTCCAAGGATCTTAGGAGTTCTGTGCCAGAATCTGGAAATTAAGACCAAGATAGATAGATACATATATGCGTATGCATATATGTATATATATATATATGTGTATAAATATTTTTTTGGAGAAAAAAGTGCTTACCTTATTAGTATTAGAGGCTAGATTGAAGGACATGTTACTATCAAAACAATAATTAACTTGCTGACTCTTTTCCTACCGTGGAGAGAGCAGAATAACACAATGGAATATAAGTTTGAGTTTACAAAGTCATCAAACTTGCCCTGTTTCCCAAAGGCCTAAATAAAGACTGAGTATATCTAAATCGACATTGAATTAAAGAAAAAGGACATTTATTTTTAGTTTCTCAAAGTACTGAGTTCTTCAAAACCCAAACTAAATTAAAAAAAAAAAAAAACTAACATCTTTAAATTAGTAAATCATCCCTCTTTGCCCCTGTTTTTCATCTAAGTTATCATCAATATATTTATTTCTCATTTTAATGTACTGTTAAAAACAATATATGAAATCATAATAAAACATTAAATCATGAAAAATGAAAAAATTAATATTTTTCCATTTCAAATATACAAACCTACTCTATCTTGAAGTAACTGTGCTGAGTTAACCAACTTGTTAGGTCCTTAGGCCAAAGTAACTCCATTTTGAAAATCAGAACCTGCCCATCCAGGTATGACCTTACCAGTTGGCCCACCCCAAAGAGTCCCTAACTACCGAAACAAACTGCAAAGACTCCAAATAAAAATCATAGGGCCAGACAGGTTATTTTTTAACTACTCCATTGTACGTGACTGTACAGTTAAAAAGTTTTTTACTGCAGGCTGCTGCACCTTGCAGAAGGGCAGCCTGGCAGACTTTCTATGTTGATAAAGCTTTGCTTGAACTCAGAGATATCTTGTGGGTATTTGTGCCAGCTACCCTAATAGTCATCTAAGATTTTTGTATGTATTCATCTATTGACATTTACATGCATGTAGTCACTTTCATCTGGATATATTTCACATGCGCATGCATGCATAAAAATATGCAGTTTGTATTTGTTTCATATAAATCGGATCAGTTATATATGCTGCTTTGCACCCTGTTTTTTTAAGTTTAACATTTTAAAAATTTGTTCTAATTAGTTATACATGACAGTAGAATGCATTTTGACACTTCATACATAAATGAAGTCTAACTTCTTCTGATTGTACGTGATGTAGAATCACATGGGTTGCGTAATCATGTATGTACATAGGGTGATTAATATAATGTAAAGCTGCTCCCCAGCCCTTTATGCCGCAGTCATTTACCCGCCTCCCAACTTACAGCCTAGCTTGTCAGTCTGTGAACATCCTAGCTAGCTATTGGTTCATCAGTCAGCTTGCAAGTATCCTTCTCTGTTATTGGTCCCCTGTTAGCCCGTGAAATTCCACTACTTAAGAATGGCTCCCCCTCCATTTTCTCTCTCTTTCTCTCCTCCTCGCTTTCATGCTCTCGCCTCCTGGCTTTTCACTCTCTCTCTTTCTCTCTCACTTTCTCTCTCTTTTCCTCTCATTTTCTCTCTTACCCTGCAAGGAGACACTCTGCCCGTTTGCTTAATAAACTCTCCTATGTGAGTTCCCGTGTCCGGAGTGATTTCTGGGTTCTTACAGTGATAATGTCTGATTCATTCTACTATCCTTCCTATCCACATACCCACTCCCCTTCCTTCACTATCATCTGCCTAATACAAAGTACCTCTATTTTTCCTTAGCTTCCCCCTTATTGTGAATTAGCATCTGCATATCAGAGAAAGCATTCATCATTTGTTTTTTGGAATTGGCTTATTTCAGTTAGCATGATATTCTCCAGCTCCAACAATTTACCTGCAAATGCCATAATTTAATTCTTCTTTAAGGCTGAGTAATATTTTTTATTATATCACAATATCACAGGAGATATCCTGGTTATAAGTTCCTGCCAGTCACCCCTGGACTCACTTGGAAGGAACCTTGGGAACTCTTCTCCCCACCAGTCCAGCCTCACTGCCACTATCCCATTTAGGCTGCTATCAATTCTTGCCTGATTCATATCAGCAGTGTTTTAGTTAGCTTTTTCATCATGGTGACCAAAAGACCTGACAAGAACAATTTTAGAGGAAGAAAAGTTTATTTGATTTCAAGATTTCAGTCCATAGATGGCCAAATCCATTGTTCTGGACCCTAGATAAGACAGAACATCATGGTGGACGAGTGTGGAGGAGGAAAGCTGCTCAGGATGTGGCAGGCAATCAGGAGGCAGAGAGAGCTCTGCTCACCAGGGAGAAGATATAAATTCCAAAGGCACGCCCATAGTGATCCACCTCCTCTAGTCACAGCCTACCTGCCTACAGTTACCACCTGGTTAATCCCTATCAGTGGATTAATCCACTAATTAAGTTATAACTCTCATAATCTAATCATTTTACCTCTGAATGTTCTTGTGTTGTCTCAGACATGAGCTGTTTAAAAATTCACTAAACTAATTTTTCTAATTTTTGTTTTCTTTTTAATTTAATTAATTATTTTTTAAGAGAAAGGAAAAAGAAGTTTTATTGTTTAGCAAGCAAAGGAGAAGCACAGGGGACTCCTGTCCCAGAGGTTGTGGTTCTACCCCTTTTCTTTTTATTGTAATTGGTACAGGTTTTTTCCTTTTTTTCTCCTCTCTCTCCACATTTTTTTTTTTTTTTTAATTGGGCACATGAGCTTTTGGGGGATAGCTCATATCTAAATCACAACAAGCTGCCTCCTAATGGGAGTGAAAAACTGCACACCTGGTAGGGTGGCACTTGAGGTCCTTTCTTCTCCCTCTCCTCCTGCTCCTGAGCCAGGCGGGGTCAGTGCTGTTCTCTCAGTTCTGTGTGCGGGGTTACTCTTCCCTGCTCTTTCCGTTTGTTCTCCTAGTCTCAGTGCCCCCTTCTTGCTCCCTTCTTTCAAAGGCCTCATCCTCCTTCAAGTCCCCTATTCATCAGAACGGGAGTGCCAACTTCTCCATGAAGCTCTCCTTATTGCTCTTCAGCCTCAGAATCCACCACTCCTTTCTTTGAGTGTCTGGCCTTGACACTGGAGTTCCTTGTGGGCAGGCAGTGTTTGTCAGTTTATCCTTCTACCCATTATGGCCCCTGTCCATGGCGTTTGCAGAGAGGAGGCTTGTGGGATGAAGGAATATGTGAGTCTTGGGATTTCTTCCTTTCGGGCATCATTCCTCGTAGCCTATTGTCCAGTTAAGAGTTTTCCCTGGGAAGCGTAGGTCTTGTCTCATGGAAAAAGCATGGAATTTAGATTCAGAAGACTTGTGCTCAAGTTTGCTGCATGAGTGACTTTGGGTTAACCTGACAGTAGACTTGGTGTGAGTCTAATTAGCCAGGAATCTGAAAACTAGGTGTACCTAACCTTCCATTCTAATGTCGGGTTTTATAGCATCAGTTATACTGGGTCAGCAGGATCTGAGGTGGCCACTAAGTGGCAATCTCAGCTGGACTTCACCTGGGCTTGCCTGGGTACCTTCCTGCCAGGGAGGAAGGAAGGTCTAAGGTGTGATGCCAAGATGCAATGAGTGATCCCACAAACCTGGAGAGGGATGAGCCCACCACACCTGCATCCATTCCGTCTTCTGTTTTCTTGGGGCTCATTTGACAGGGTTTGGTCCTACAGCTCCAGAACTCTATGGCATGAATGGGACACTTGATGTCCTGGGCAGATGGGAAGTCAGTCTTTTCCTTAGAGACCACTGGTGTCACTACAACTCTTCTCTTCTGCAATACCTTTTTCCTCCACTTAAATTTTTATTGAGATAAAAATTCACATGGTATAAAATTCACTACTTCAAAGCATACATTTAAAGTGTGATCTTTAGCTGTTCAACCACCACCATTAGCTAAATCCATAATATTTCTGTCACTTGCCAAGGGAACCTTGTGCCTATTTTCAGTCAGTCCAACCCTCCTCTTTGCCTAATCCCTGGAAACCACTAATTTACTTTCTGTTTCCAGGGGTTTGCCAATTCTAGATATTTCATGTAACTTTTCATTCAACCATACAATATGTGTCCTTTCATGCCTAGCTTCATTTACTTTGCATAAGGTTTTCAATGTTCTTCTATGTTCTTCTATCGTGTTTTGTGTATCCACTCATCCATTGATGGGCATTTGGATCGTCTCTACTTTTTGACTATTATGAATAATGCTACTATGGGTATTTGTGTACAAGCTTTTGTGTGGATATATATTTTCAATTCTTTGTGCAATGTGGAATGTTGCTGGGAGTTACCATGCAATTCTATGTTTGGCATTATGAGGGAATTCCAGACTGCTTTCCAAAACAGCTGCACCAGTTTATATTCCTGTCAGCAAGGAATGAGAACTCTGTAATACCCCTGACACTGACTTTAACCCTTGCTTGCCTTATAGTATGAACTTGGAAGCCTTAGGAGCGGGAACGTGCTGCTAGCTTTCACCTCTCCCTTTTCTAAAGTTATCGTTATGCAAGAAAACAAGCTTTGCAAACTTCAATTACCTGAAGAGCACACTTGAGTCCTTGGGTGCAACCAGAGTGATTTATCTTTTTTTGCTGAGGAGATTCTACTGCCTGGGTCCTTTCCATGGTTAAAACTCAGCATTCTGGCTCACCTGATATGCACTGAGAAAGGAGCAGCATTTACCTGGGCTGTTTGCCAGAAGGTGTTCTTATTAGGTAGGTGCTGCCAGGCGTGTGTCTGCACAGCCTCATCAGCTCTGTAATGGGTCCTGAGGCTTCCTGGCAGGGAGCTGGCACTGGCTCTTGCAGGTGTCTGAGGCATGAGGGAGGAGATAACATCTGTCCAGGTGGGCAGAGCTAGTGGGCATGGCTGCTTCCTCCTGGGCTCCCTGTGGGGTAACAGGTAGACGCTTGCTATCTGTTCACAAGGGGCTGGTGAGCAGAGGCCTCCCAACTCTACTTGCTGTTCTTTTCATGACTGGGCAAATGAGGGCTTTATTTGCAGCGGCTCAGACCTGCCTGCCTAGATGAGAAAGGTCTTGTTTGTGTAGCATCTGAATACCGGAGTGAGGTAATTTAGCAGGTGGGGTGGGAAGGAGATTGCTAACCCCAAAGGAGTTCTCTTGTAGGGAAAGAAAATTACCAGCTGTGCTTATTCTGTAATTGAATGGAGGAGGACTTGTTCATGTTCATCAGTCTAAAGGGAATGTTTTGGGGGAGGCATAGTGAATAAATAGCCTGGGAAAGCAATCCCATGAGATTCTTATTCATCAACTAACAACCCTGTCTGGAGGTGTCCTGTCCATTATATTTGGTTTAGACCTATCCAGCCACTGGACATCTTTGATCTCTGGGTGTTTCTTCATGTAACAAATATTTGCTGAGACCCTCCTTTGTTTCAGGAGCTATCTAGGATCCAGGAATACAATGTGTAGTTGCTCCTGTGGAGATTAGAGCTGAATGGGGTGGAGAGGGATCATTCAGTGATTGCAGGATATTTCAGTTGCTACGAGAGCACATGATAGCATATAAAAGGAGAAATAAGTTGGTGTGGAGTGGGGTCTGGGATGGGGGTGAGAGAAGAGCATTTCAGATGAAGCACACAGCAGGTGTCCTGAGGTGGGATACAGATGACATTCCAGGAATGGAAAGAGAGCCAGGAGGGAAGAACTGGGCAGGAGGAGAGGCCCAGGAGATAGGAGGAGAGTAGGCAGGGCCAGTCTGTTCTCGGACTTACTGGCTGAGGAGAAACCCCCTTGTTCTTCTCCTAAGAGTGGTGTTCAACCACTGGGGAGGTTTCCAGCATGCAGTGACATTGTTAGATTAGTGTTTGAAACGACCACTCTGGGTGGAGTGAAACTGCTCATGGACATCATCCCAGGATTCAGATAATTAGGTGGTTTTAAAAGTAATTAGGTGGTGTTTTAAAAACAAACAAACAAACAAAAAAAATAAATCTTTTCCTTTCCCACACAGTGTTGCTAGGTTTCTTCTAGAATCCTGTGTGCTTGAGGGGATTTTGTCTGGATTGGAAGGAGTTATGGTTCTGGTTTTAGGGAAGGTGGGGTCCATCATATAAGACGAGGGTCAACTTTATGGGCTGTGAAAATCTAATAATAAACACCTGATGAACTGAGCAGTGGGGAGATGTCGAATCAAGGGAAAAGGGATATTTAGGGAATGAAGTGGGACCCCCAAGGGGGCAGGGGCCATGCTTAGTCCTTCAGATATTAACTTAAACCTCTGAAGTTCATTTTGACCTTGAATTTCTGATGAAACCTGACTTGTCACAATTTTTTCCTGCATACCTGGGAAGAAGATCCTGCTTTCTGCTTAGCAGACCCACCCACCTAGTCAAGTGCTGAACATATGGATGATCACTTGCTTGAAGGTCATTGCTGGAGGCCTTGGGGGTAAACTGGTTCAGAGTTTCTAGACTGTGGTCTTTGGTATTTGCATTGTCTGTGGGGTAATGCTTTAAAAACTGCAGGTTCCTGGGTTTTACCTCAGAGCTACCAAATCAGAACTCCTTATTTTTGGAATGGGGGCAGTGGTAGGGCCTGCTAGGAAATCGTCATTTTGACCCAGTGCACCCAGGAATTCTTATGCATGCTGCATTAGTTTCCTATGGCTGCTGTAACAAATTAGCACAACATGGTGGCTTATAACAGAAACATATTCCCTCAGTGTTCTGGAGGCCAGGAGTCCTAAATCAACCTCCTTGGGCCGAAATCAAGGTGTTGGTGGGGCCACATTAACACCAGAGATGGTAGGAGAGAATCCATTCCTTCCCTCCTCCAGTGTCTGGGGGCTGCCAGCATTCCTTGGCCTATGGCACGATCTCTCCAGCCTCTGCCTCCCTGGCCACATTGACTTCTCCTCTTTTGTCTGTTGTTAAGTCTGCCACTGACTGCCTCTTATGAGGACATTTGTGCATTTAGGGTCAGGATAATCTCCTCAAGATTCTTAATTTGATTAAATTAAAAATCCTTTTTACTGAAGAAGGTAAAATTTACAGAATCCAAAGATTAGGACCTGGTCTCGTTGGGGGTTCATCATCCAGCCTGCCACACACACTGATGTTTGAGAGACATTGATATGGTGTGCATCCTTAGGGTAGGGTAGACCTAGGAAATTGGAACCCGGAGAGTTAGGACTAATCCAAGGTCATACAGCCTGTAATTGACTTCTGAGATTAGAAACAAGATTTCTTATTTCTGGGCTTCTGTTTCTGGTCCCCACTCTGAGGAATAATGATGTCTAACATTTGCTAAGTGCTTTCCATATACAATTCTACGCAAATTCCATGTGCTACTTTGCCAACTCTTCCAAACAATCCTGTGAGATAGATTTTCTGATTATCTACTTTTTTATAGCTGAGAAAATTAAGGGGAAAGAGGTTAAATAACTTGTTTGAGGTGATAGCTAATTACTGGTGGAGCCTGGATTAATTACTGGTAGTCAGAGGCCAAACCTTCGTTCATAGGTGGAACCGCCTCTAGTTGGGCTTATTCTGAATAGGCTCTATGAATCACCTCTCTGATACTTTTGCCCTCCTAGAAAATATGAAACCAAGCTTTCCTGGAGAGAGAGAGAGAGAGAGAGAGAGAGAGAGAGAGAGAGAGAGAGAGAGAGAGAGAGAGAGAGAGAGAGAAAGGCTCTAACCACTTACCCTTCTCCGGCTCAGAACCACTTCTCCAGTTCCTTGGTGAATTTTTACCTTAACAACAAACCTCATCTCAACGAAGGGTCCAATGTGAGGCAAGAAGGCTTTGCAAAGGGGAGTGGTAGAGGCCCTCGTGGATTTCTTAGGCTAAGGGCCCGGGATGTGCACTGGAAGGTTCCTTGAGTCTGAATTGTCTGTGAAAGGTAAAGGAGAACGTGAGGCAGACTCATTTGCACCTTGGGTACATATTTGTTCCTGGTCCTGACTCACTTCCTTCTGGAGCGGAGCCCTGGGTGAAATGTTTACCTGCTCCACCTCTCTCTGCTGCCTTATAGCTCCCCTCCCAGTGGGACAGGAGTCTGAGAGCGAGGAGCATCCCTGTTTTCCTGTCCACCCACGGAGCCTACGGTCATGGCGGCCCTGGTGGCAGGAATATCCAAGCAGCGTGGGGCTGCTGAGGGTCTTGGCTCCAACCAGAAAGCTGTGAAATACTTGGGCCAGGACTTTGAGACTCTGAGGCGACAGTGCTTAGAATCAGGGGTCCTATTTAAGGACCCAGAGTTCCCAGCATGTCCATCAGCTTTGGGCTACAAGGATCTTGGACCAGGCTCCCTGCAAACTCAAGGCATCATTTGGAAGCGACCCACGGTAAGGGGTGAGGTTGTAGTGGAGTATCTTACAGGGCCGAGGGGACTTGCATTTATCTGGTCAGGAGTTGAAGGCTCATGGCTTTGGATTATAAATTTCTGAGTCACATATTTCAGACCGGCCTCCCTCTGTCTTCTAATTTTTTAAAATTTTTATTTATTTTTATTTTTTTTAGGCAGTCAGGTATAGCAGGAAGAGCATGCACAGGCTTTAGAGGTAAACATGTTAGATTTGAAATCTGGCTGTGCCTCTGGGGCCTTGAGCAGATAACCTCTGTGAGTTTCAGTCTTCTCATCTGTAAAATGGTCTACTGGCACTATTTTTCAGTGCTGATGTAAGAACTAGAGGTAAATCTCAGAGTATGTCTAGCATGTAAGAGGCCCAGAATACATGGTAGTTATTGCACAGTGGCCCTGGACCAGTGCCTAGAGGAAATCAATGCTAAATGTAGGAAGCCAGGGGTAAGAGGTGACAATACCTTTGCTGAAAGGTGCAGACTGATTACGGTGATGCGTTGTCATTGCTTCATCAGGGCTGATGGGTGGAGAGATCAGGTGGGAGCCCTGGCTCTGTGGATACAGATAGAAGGTTCCCAGCTCCTGGATGCTGCCTCTGATACTGCAGAAACTTAAAGGCAGAGGATGAAGAATTGTCTTCTCAATTTAGAGCCCATAACCCATCACTATGTGACCATTGTTAACGGGTTTTACCTCAGGGATAAGAACTTCACCTAGAAAGAATGGCTGTGAGAAGTGAAATGCTCTGTTTAGTGTCTGGCACCTGATACGGTCTCAGGGCTACTGAGCTATTAAATGGACATGCTCAGTAGCCCTTAGCCAGGGCACCTTTTTCCTTCTAAAACATGATAAGGAGATCAAGTCATGATTTCTATTCCTAGAAGTGACTGAAAAAGGAACATAAGGAAAGAATAATTCAAAATTATCCTCATCACTTAATTTATCAAAAATCATCACATAACTCCAGCTATTCCTTCTGTTTGGAACCTAGTTTCCCCTTCTGAGAGCAGCTCCTGTGTCCATGTCTCCCTCCTGCTCACCATGGCCTATCATCCCTTACCTTGCTGACACCTTCAGTTTACACGGGAATGTTGGGAAAAATCAAGGTTGGGAATTACAATTTTATACTGTAGTTTTAAGAACCGATGCCCAAGGACAGAATGAAGTGGGTACTCAGCAGAAGCCCAAAGGGTGGACTGCAGAACCTGGGGTGCTACCTCTCTGAATGATGGAGAGGCTGGAGGGAGGAGGAAACATTCTAGTGGCTGCAGGGGAGAAGGGGTGATAAGGGGATGGGGAGGGAATAATAATATTTCATTTCATGACCAAAGTCAGGTGTCAGTTACCCTTCACCTAGTTTTTCTCCTTCCTTTGAAAGTCTTAAAGCCCTTAACTGCTGAAACACATTGCCTGCTCTCCCCAAGACCGGCCTTCGCCTGGTGTCACTGTCTCTGTGTCAACACAGTAATTTTAGACTGGATGGACTGATTTCTACCTGTCAAGGGAGGCAAGGGAATTCAGAGAATGAAGCCGTGGAAACTGATTAATGTGGAATTGAAAGACTCCTCTTTGGAGTGTTCAAGTGCATGTAGAATAAATAAATGTTGTCAGAATTTAACGTCTCCCTCCCTAATCACCAGTGAGGAGTTATCACACGGCTGCTTTCAGCCACCCTTGTGCTCCCATTCCACAAAGGTACATTAGAGGACACAGCCTTATCCTCTGCAATCTTACAGATTATTAAATAGACTCCTGAGTTGGTGAAGATTCCGATTCTATCTCTATTGGGGATAGATGTGTCTTGGGTCCTGAGAAAATCAACCTGTTCCTAAATGCTTTATCTTTTTCTCCCAAAAGGCCTCTTAGGAGCCTGCAAGCAGATTGGGGTGTCCAGAAATGTAGTTTGTTAAAGTTTGCTTGATCAATGCATCTATCTACCTACCTACCTACTTACCTATCTAATATTTATTTATTTATTTATTTATTTATTTATAAGTTGTGGCAAAATATAGAAAATATATAATTTACCACCTTACCTATTTTAAGTAGAGTTCAGTGGCATTAAGCACGTTCACATTATTCTGCAACCATCACCAGAACTCTTTTTATCTCGCAAAAGTGAAACTCTAGACCCATTAAACACTAACTCCCTCTCCAACTGCTCCCCATTTCCGGGCAGTCGCCAGACTGCTTCCTGTCTCTATGAATTTATCTACTCTAGGTCAAACTTCACTACTCATGTAAGTGGAACCACACGGTATCTGTGGTTTTGTAACTGGCTTAATTCACTTGGCACAATGTCTTCCAGGTTCATCTAGATGTAGCCTGGGTTGGAAGTTTCTTTCATTTTATGGTTGCAGGGTTTCATGGTGTCTGTGTGCCCTGCTTTGTTCATCCACTCATCTGTCAGTGCACATTTGGGTTGCTTACACCTTTTGGAGATTGTGAATAATGCTGCTATGAACGTGAGTCTACAAATATCTCTTTGAGACTCTTAATTATTTTGGTTATATACCCAGAAGTGGAAATTACTGCTGTATCCTATGGTGATTCTATTTTCAAGGTTCTGAGGAATCATACTGTTTTCCATAGTGGCTGCACAGTTTCATATTCCCGCCAACAGTTTTCCTGAGTTCCAGGTCTCCACGTTCTCGCTAACGTTTGTTATTATTATTATTATTATTATTTTATTTTATTGTAAACAAATGGGATACATGTTGCCTCTCTGTTTGTACATGGCGCAAAGGCATACCATTTGTGTAATCATAAATCCACATACAATTGTTATTATTATTTTTGGAGAGTACCAATCCTAGTGGGTGTGAGGTGGTCTCTCTTGTGGTTTGATTTGCATTTCCCTCATGACTAGTCATTTTGAATCTTTTCATGTGCTTATTGACCAGCTGTGAATCTTCTTTGGAGAAATGTCAGTTCAAGTCCTTTGACCATTTTTACTCAGACTGTTCTTTTGTTTTACTTTCTGCTTTTCACTTCCTTCTTTAGCTTGGGAGCCTGGGAACCTTAAGTCAGCAGGTCAGATGTGGCTCTTATGATCCTGGTTCTCAGAGACACGTTAATTTTTACCTGCCTTTAGGAGAAAGGAGATGAGATAGGTCAATGTTTTCCCCTTCCAATAATAAATAAATCCTGATCTGTAGATTTTTTCACCTTGCTGGGTGTTTCTGCTTATTCTTAAGTTGCTGAGCAAAAGGTTTGTCTGGCTTTTGTCCCAAGGGTTGGAAGACAAGTTTGCCCAGATGGAGGTCTCAAGGTCTAACTTGGATTTTCAGGATGAATTGCTTTTTTTTTTTTAAAAAAAATTATTATTCAAAATCTTGAGGCAATTTTTTCCCAGGGTGTTGGGCAAGAGCATCAATCCTATCACAAAGGAAACGGCTGGCTGTGCAGATCAGGGAATGCTTTTAATGGCTGCTTCTCCGCATCCTGGTTTCTGGTTTCCCCACTGTGCTGGGTCAATGCCCAGCTCAGGCCCCTTCAGTTTGACGAATGCCCAGTGTGAGTGGGCCTGGTGTGGCCTAGTCAATGATATACTTCTCTGAAGTGTCCATTTTGGGGCAATTAAGCAATTTATTGATCTTAAGGAGAAATACAGAGAGATAGGAGTGAGACCATATCAGCTGCATAACAAGGACTCAGGAGACAAAAGGAGGGGTTGAGTTGTGAGGGGATTAGAATAAGAATGAGCAGGAGAGGCCTCTGTTTTGAATTTCTATTCTTTCTCTAACTGCTACCCCTTGGGTTAGTGAACCTCGTGTTTCTAATTCAGCCATGATTTATTGCATGCTGTTATGTGCAAGGGTTAGGGATGAGACCTTGTAGAGCTGCAGGGAGAGACACATGGACAAGCAGACAACTCTCGAGCAGCAGAGTGATGAAGAACATGGACTCGAGGTTCTGGTACCTTGTCTGCCACTTAATAACTGAGTGACTGTGGATAAGTTATTAACCTCTCCAAGACTCGTTTTCCTTATTCATAAAACGGGAACAATAATACTACCTACCTCCTTGGATTATTGGGAAACTTGAAGGAGAAAATGATTAAACGCTTAATTTTAGCAGAGCTTAGGAGATCTATTAGATATGTACATAATGTGCTAATATCATACGAACAGTGTGATGGGTATTGAATATACAGCTCAGGGAGTTATTTTGGAAGCATCAGCATAGTTGGTAGCTGAAGGCACAGGTTTGGATGATTTCATCAAGAGAGAATGCTTAGGGGCATGTGATTGATGTATGAAATGGGACCATTGCAGTGGGTTGAGGAGAGGGCTCAGGGGTTTCCAGATTCTTAGGAGAGTAGAACTGAGCAGAAGAGCTCATCTAGGAAACTGGGAAGAGAGATTCAGAGAGATGAGGAGAAAAGAGCTAGCAAGGATATGGAAATCTAGGAAGCAGAGTTTTCAACAGTATCACATGTTAAGAAGCAGTCAGTAAGATGGGAATAGAAAATGCTCATTCTAGTGGGCTGGGGAGATAGCTCAATTGGTAGAGTGCTTGCCTTGCAAGCACAAGGCCCTGGGTTCAATCCCCAGCACTGCAAAAAAAAAAAAAAAAAAAAGCTCATCCTGTGATTACTGGTGACTTTGGTGAGACTAATTTCCTGGAGATTTCCTGGAACTGATGGATGAATGGGCAATGAGGAATGGGATACTACATTGAGAGAGTATGTAAGGGAAGAGATTCTTGCAACCCCTTTTGAGAGTTCTTTTCCCTTCTCTCTTGATGAAGTGATCACTTTTCTTTTTAAAAACAAAATTTGAATTACTTTTTTGTCTGTTTCTTTTTATTTATTACTTTTTACACATCTTTTCACATTTTGTGCACCAAGCAATGGCCACCCCAAGACCGGGAGCTTTGAGCACTGGGGATCTCTGTGATAGCTGCCCACTTTAAGAACACTGAGATTGGCTGGTGCCACTTTGCTCTTTCAGTTACCACCAGAGATTGCAAAAGACTGAAAAAACCCAAACCAAAACATAAACTAGAAGTCTCTCACTGGAGGACTGACTAAATAACTTGTGGGACTTTAATGAAATTGCAAAGTTCTATGTGTCCTAAGAAAAGATCTAAAAGGTATAGGTGACAATACCTATCATTTGTATCTGGAATGTCCTTCAAAGGCCTATCTGGTAAAGACTTTTTCCCTAGGGTGTTATTATTGGGAGGTGATGAAATCTTTAGGAGGTGAGGTCTAGTGCAAGGAAGTTAAGTCACAGGGGTGGGAGGACAGGGGTACTGTGGAACCCTGGGCCACTCCTCTTTCCCTTTCCTTCCTGGCTAGCATGAGGTGAATGGGCTTCTTTAATCAGGTGCTTCCACCATGATGTGCTGCTCACCACAGGCCCCAAAGCAATGGGCCAATAGACCATGGACTGAAACTTTTCCTCTTTTTTACTTGATCATCCTAGGTATTTTGTTATAGCAATAGAAAGCTCTCTCTTTCTCTCTCACACACACATATACATGCAGATATGTGCCTTTGTACTGGAAAACACTTTTCTGGAAGGATATATAAGAATTATGACAGTGAAGAACTGAAGTGGAAGGGATTTTTTTATTTTATGTAATTATTTCCTGTTGGATATTTGTCTGTGGGCATATGTTGCTTTCTCAATAAAAAACAAGTTAATGAGTTGTTGTTATACTTTAAATAGTTGGAGAAATAAAACTGTTCCTGGTCGTCTAGGCAGGAGCTGACAGCCTTATATAGGATTGTAGGACTGCCACTCAGAAGCTGCCATCTCATAGAGTAAAATCTCTGAATCCCACTCTTTTCCCTCAGCCCACCCTCCTGCTTCTTTCTCCTTTTTAATCTACCATTTATTCATGTCTGTGGAGTAAGAGAAATGAGTCTCACACTTTGTAGCTAGAGAGTTCTTGATGCAGCCCAACCCACCGATTTAATTGCCTCTGATTAAATGTAATGCTAGTTTTTTTTTTTTTTTTTTTTTTTTTTTTTAAATCCCTCGAGTCCCACCCTTTTCCCTCAGTGGTCCGCCTGGTGAACAGGCAGATCCAGCTCCTCTCGGGGGCCTCTCTATAGATTGCTCCAAAAGCCTGCCTTCCTGACAGACAGGTTTCAGCTCCTATAAGGTCATCTTTCAGCCATCATCCCTGTTGGGTGTTTCTCATTTTATGAACGAGCCTTTTTCTCTGAAAAAAACATTTTTTAAATAATGTCAGGTTGGAAAACACTTTGAGGCCAAGTGTTTTATTTCTTTTCTTTCTTCATCACCATGCTCCCCCGTCCCCCTGCCTGCTACTGTGCAAGTAGTGCAGGGTATAGAACAGGGACTCAATAAACCCTTGCTGGACAAAGAAAGAAGAAAGAAGAAGAAGAAAAAAGTGCCTGCATGGAGCTCAGGGCTGTGACATTGCCCGGGTAGTTGAGGTGGATGAATGGAGGACGAGCAGGCCAGACATGTTTGACTGCATTAGAAGTGAGTTCTGCTCTCTGGAAACAGTCCTCCCCACACCTCGGGGTTCCCATCAGTACATGGGGTCATTATCACTTTGTCAAGGTTAAGTATTTAACGAGTGTCCACAGGGTGCCTGTGTTTTGCCAAAACACGACTTTAATCCTCCTCTGTCTATGTAGATAGGGGTGTTATCGGAATGGGTGTGATCACATTTCATCACATTATTATCTGAGCCTTTGCCTTTCTCCTACCTCCCTATGCCTCAGTGCCTTTTCACACCCACACACCCACACATATACATAGTTGATAAAAATACTGGTCACAACAGGGGCTCTGGGCTCCAGCGCCTGCTCTGTAGATCCCTAGCTGTGTGATTCTGGGTAGGTGTCTTCCCTTCGCTGGGTTTCAGAGTCCCTATCAACAAAATGTGCATGTACTCGACCACCTTCTAGGTCTCTTACAGGTCTGAATTCTACGCCTCTGATGTTCCTTTACTCGAGTCACCGCCACCATGACTGGGCACCTTGTGACTTGTGTTTTGTTCCAAATTACTTTCAGGAATTATGTCCCGACCCTCAGTTTATCGTCGGTGGAGCCACGCGTACAGACATTCGTCAGGGTGGTCTGGGTGAGTCACTGGGGAGAGTCCTATTTGTTTGGGGAGAGGGCAGGTGAGTGTGTGTAATGAACAACGTCTGATTAAGCTGTTAGTCTTGACCAGCTAAATCATGTACACGGTTTGCCCACACCGGTTGATGTAAAACAGATCGCTTTCTTTACTATGGATCTGAATGCTGTGACTATTTTTTGGCTTCCCTTAACAAGAGATTTTCTGCCAACTCATTCCAGCCCCTTTCACGCTGGAGTAGCAAGCCAGGAATATATGCACAGAGGAGATAACCATGCTGTGCCATGCTTTTATAATATTTGCTTTTAAGCAGTCGTAGTTATCCTTGGAATGACCCTGTCTATGTAATTTGGACTGTCAGAATAGATGATTTTATAGTCGGTATGAAAACAAGAATCCTATCTTTCTAGCCAAACATTCTTTCATAGGCCTGGGATCTTTGAATCAAGGATCTTTTAGGGTGTGGGGATGGAGCTCAGTGGTAGAGAACCTGTCACATGCATGAGGTCCTGGATTCCATTCCCAGCGCTAAAATGACCAAACAAGCAAAACCCCCCTTTATTTCCCACCTTCTCATATTCCTTTCAAGTCAGTTGCAGTTGAGTTTAGGAGGTAATTTCATTTTTTTGTTTTGTTAAGTTCTAGCCTCAGTTGTCAGAAAAACAGGCTCTTTTTGATGGCAGATTAGCTTTGTTGATCTCATAAACCCTCAGGATCCCAGGGCCTCACAGATGGGAGTTTCTGCACTGAATGGACCACACTTACATTTTATGGGACAATATGGCCTGAAACAAATTCACTGGGTTTCCACACACAGTCCAGTGACAACTGCAAAATGTAGAATTGGACATGAAGACAGAGAAGAAACAGACCCTACCTGATGAAAAGCAGCAAGATAAACAAAAACCTCAGTATCCATACCAACCTCATAACCTTTTATATTTTTAGGAAGTTTCCTCTCCTTTTCTTTCTTCCTTGTGCCAGCCAGGAAAACCTTTTCTCTTCAGCCTGCTGGAAACCATCATGATTTTGAAAATTGCAGGGCATTTTATTTTAAATGCTTCTAATGTTCTCTCCTTTAACGAGTATAGCAAATCTACCTCAGCCAGCGCTCATGGTGCGTGACTATAAAGCATGGAGAACAATTCGGGGACCCGCACACAAGCGTGTGCCCTGTTGCCTGAAAACCACACCCCGCATCTCCCAGGCTCTTGTGCTTGGCTCGCAGAGGGGTGGCATGCTGACATTTTCTTGCTCTTGGTTAAGTGTTCGCTGCCTTTTAACTTCAAGCTAAATGTTTAACCTCATTTAGTAAGCGTCTCAGGGAAGCAACCTTGAATGCCTGCCTTTTACTGCTCCTTGTTAAAAACGTTTTAACTTTGGGAAAAGCATTTAATTAGTGTCTTTTTGTCGATCGGCATGGGGGGATCGTCCTTTGAATAGTCTGAAGCAAAGAAGTTTGAGGGTTTCCTAAAAGGGGCTATAGCGTTACCATGGTGGCTGATGGAGACCAAGGGGGGAGGCGTAGGAAATGAACGCAACTGATCTCAGAATCAGGCTCACCTCAAAACAAGTGGGACAGCCGCAGTGGTGGGGGATTTTAATGAACAGAACAGGATGGGGCTGTTGAGTCCAAAATCCTGAAAGGGGCCTGTTGCTCGGGAAAGGGCCTGAGAACTGGTTTAGCAGATCGAGCCTTAGCAAGTAGAAAAGCGGATGCCTCACAGTTCTGAGGCTGCCGCTTGGTCCCTGGGTGGGAGGCTGTGGCTGGGTCACAGCAACCTGTGTGACCTGTGGAATTTGAGGCAGGGCTGCCCTCAAAAATGGGTGAGTTGTGGGGAGATTCAGACTAGAGATCCTGGGTTTCCAAAGAGCCAGGGGAGGCATCACACAGCCAGCACTTGTTGAACCAGGGTGGGATGTGGATTAATGTTTGCTTACGGCTTTGCTGGCTTTTCAGAGTTTAATATAGGACAGGAGGGTCTGCTCTAGGGATTTAAAAAAATTTTTTAAAATTTGATCTATGTAATGAAAAAGATGTGTTTTTCATAGAGTTGTGTTATTATTATTTTGAATACACATGGTTCAAAAATTAAAACAACTGAAAGTTATGCTGTGAGAAACATGCTTCTTACCCATCTCCTACCTGGCCCCATCTCCTACGTGACTCCATCTACTCCATCACTCACTGTCTTGTAGCCACTTAAAAACAACCTTTCTGACTGGGTGCAGTGGTACACTATAATCCTATAATCCAAGCGGCACCTATAATCCCAGCGGCTCAGGAGGCTGAGGAAGGAGGATTGTGAGTTCAAAGCCAGCCTCAGCAGTGAGGCCCTAAGCAATTCATCGAGACCCTGTCTCTAAATAAAATATAATAAAAAGGCTTGGTGGGTAAGTGCCCCTGGGTTCAATCCCCAGTACAAACCAACCAACCAACAAATAAAAAACCAAAACAAACATCTTTCTGTTTCTTCATGAAAATTCCAACAAATCTATATGCATATTCTAACCATCTCTTCAACTGAAGGTGGCAAATCATCAACACCGTTTGGCACCTTGACATTATTTGCTGTTATTTCACTGAATAAAACATCTTGGAGATCACTCCATATCATTCCACAAGGAGCTTCATTTTTCAACCATGCAGAGTACAGTGCTCCGTTGTGTGGATGTACCATAGTGGGTTTATCCTGTCTCCTGTTGACAGATGCTTGTTATTTTCTGTCTTTTAGAGTATTGCAGCAACTCTCCTTGTTTCATCTCGTTTATGTGAAGTTATTTGGCTGCTATCAGGGTGTGGCATCCAAAGAACCTTCCTCCTGACCCACCTAAGTGTGTGAGTCTCTCAGTTCCCATCCAAGTTTATGCTCGCATAGAGCACAGGACCTGGCTTTCTTTGGAGACATAAAGTAAAGAAAATAAAGATCGTGGAAACTGAAAGCTAAGGATCCAATTGCTCCAAATGATTCTTACAGTAGCATGTGACTTTTCTTCGGGTAGCTCAGTCCCTGCAGGAAGATAGTGTGGTTCTGCATCCACAGAAGTCATTAAATGAGGGTCCATTGATGATACAGCCCACAAACAAAAGTCCTCTCTGGACCCCAAGCCTCCTGGCACACCGAGGATCCAAAGATGCTATCCTCTGCAATCCTCATCTCACTGGGGGCCATACTCACCAGGTCTGGAAAAGGCCATCCACACATAGTGTCCCACTAGAGTAAGAGGCTATCTCAGGGCCACCCCATGTCAGGATGGAGTAAGCTGTAAGTGTGCAGTTCCAGCATCCACAGGTGTCCATTTTCAGTGGATGCTCATGGTTCCAAATCACTCAGGGAGCTCCAGGGACCTAGCAGGTCCCTCTGCTGCTCATAACAGCACAGTCTGTCTCTCCCTTGCATTTTGGCCCATACATGTACCAAAGCGTCTTGTGGCCTCTGTGGCTGCTGAAATAGACCCTGTCCTATGCAGTACTCATTCTGGCTTTGTGTACCTCACACAGCAAGTTATACCTATGTCTCAGCCATAACTTCTCTGGTCACTAGCTTTAGAAGTCCAGCCCAACTGGCTTAAGGAAAAAGGTTGGTGGATTTGTTGGCTCATCCAACTAGACCATGGAAAGGGAGGAGAATGCTAGCCTTGGGGAAGCCTGGATTCGGGGATCCAAATGTTCCTGGCATACTCTCTTCCCATCTCTTGGCTCTGCTGGTCTCTGTGGGTTGGCCTCATTCTCTTCCATGGCAGACAGGCTCCATATGGCAGGAATTATGACTTCTAGTGGTTCCAGGCTTCATCCTAGCAACACCATATACCAGCTTTGATTTTATACATCTAGAAAAGGCTCTAATATGATGGTCTGGGTCTGCACTCACTCCCTGGGCCAGTTACTGCAGATAAAGGGGTCAGGATCCATATGGTTGGACCAATCTGGGTCATGGGCTTACTCTTGTGGTTGGGAGCCTTAGGGACTGGGAACCTCCCTCCAACCACAGGGAAAATTCTCCAAAAGGGGAGGACAATGGCTCTGGGAAGATAGAATAAGGAAAGTACATCTCACCATGTAAATGGGACATACCTGGCCTAGGCTTTACCTCTCCCTGGTCATCTCGGTCCTCTGAGCCCAGTGGCCTTGATATATACGCTGCCCCCCTCACCCATCCATTACTTTGCAATACTCCTAGAAATGCCTTTCTTGAAGGTCCCTCCTCTCTTATTGAATCTACCATTAGCAATGCTTAATTCAGCAGATCCAAGTAGACCTGAGTCTTCATGCTTTGCCTATAACCTCACCAACTCAGTTTTCTCAGCTGTAAAGTGGGAATATAATCAAAGCCAACTTGCCAGATGGTTGTGATAAGCAGAGAATCAGCACTTGGTTCCTTACCCTCTGGGAAGTAGGCATGACCATGGGTGGAGTGGATGTGAACAATCCTGGGAGTCCTGACTGCGCTGCCTGGGACCAGATTACTCACCTCTATTCACCATGCCCTGTGTGTATCAGGGTTCAGTGAATGTTTGTTGAACTTTTGATCTGTTGACCTGCACATTCTTTCTTATGCATTACTAGAACACTTGAAAACAGCCTACATCTGAGGCTACTTGTGTTTTCCTCTTTTCCTTGCCAGTACCTCTTGACAATCAGGCTCGGTCAGGCACTGAGGATAAAAGTCTCATTTCACACTGTCTATATGTACTGATTTTCAAAGGATTTCAAAGTTTCGTGCAGACCACCTTTTCTGCTTGTCTGCTTATCAACTTGCCGATACTGCTGGGTAGGAGCAAAAAGGTTTTTCAAAGTGCTTGCTGATCCTCAACAATAAACCCTTATTCCAGAAACAGACCGTGAAAGAGACTGCTCCCAATCCCCCTGCTAGTGGCTTTGTAGAAAGGCACACACACACACACACAGAAGGCTCCACTTAGGCTCACTGGTTTCTGTGGCCCCCTTCTGGGACTCTCAGAGTTGTCCAGTCACTCACAAGCTCACCAGTAATCATGAACTCTACCTGCCATAGGTTCCATTCAGTCCTTGATTTCACTCATCCACAGGAGGGGAAACACTGTGTGTCATTTGTGCTTGTAGTTGCAAAAATGCCACAGGACTTGAAACATCTTCACATCAGTGGACCCAAAGGCCACATAAGAGATGTTACTCTATGACAATAGAAGACCTTGGTCTCTGGAAAATGAAACTTGCTACTTGCTGCTTTCAGGAACAGGGAACAGGAGATTTTCTTCTTTAGCAAATGAAGACCAGAGATTTCCACAATGAAGATAGAAATTGGAGTGCTTTCTGAAGAACACAAGCTATCATGTTTATCTAAGTCTTGAATCTATTGGGTGGCTTGTTTTCTCTCTCTCTCTCTCTCTTTTTTTTTCTTCCCCCTTTGTTTCCACTCTCAGTCTTATACTCAGTGTGTTTGCCTTTCTGTATGCTCATTTCTTCGAATCCCTTTTTCTCTATTGACCTGATTTTTCTCTTTGCCTCTATGGAGTTGGTGTCTTTTTCATCTTTATTGTATTTGTTGAATATAGTTTATATTCTGTATTCTTGTTTTGAAAAAAGAATGGACCATTTCACAAGTCTCTAAAGACAAAGAACCATCAGCAATGACCTAAATTCATTGCCTTCTTGTATGCATCTCTCACATTGATTTTCCTCTGTGAGTCGATGCTCCCCCATGGAGCGGGGCCTGAACTCCTGCAATGGGCCTGGCGCACACACGCGTCAGTAATTGGGAGTAGTGTCAGCATCCTTAAGAGCACTTTTCCAGACACTTTTTGATCTGTATCATCCTTCGAGGACTGGGGCGAAGTAAATCAATTCACTAGGACTGGATGCTTACTTTTAATGAGCAATCAGGGAAGCCTCAGAGAACATAAAGGGCCAAATCTGCTCATTGATTCTGGAGAGTGCAGGGTCAGACCTCCGGGAGGCGGGAAAAACTGCAGATGACAGTTCCATGCAGGCCTGTGGGCTTAATTGTGAAGTGGGGGAAGTTTGCTTTGCTAAGAGGGTCTTTTCCTCCCTGGGATGGCTCCTCTTCATCCCTCTATCTTTTCCCTGTATCTTGGTGCCTAGTGCTCAGTACTCCCATGTCCTGTTCTGCTATTTCCTCTGTTCTGTCTACTTTGAGCAAAGGTCCCTAGGACAACCAAATTCAAATTTGAGACAGTGAATTCCAGGGGAATTTGTTTATTGAGCATTATTTTAAGAGCATAGAAGAATTCTACATTACATAATCAGTTCTGCTAACCTTAACAATCTTATTTCCTCCTGTTATGTATATAGGCAATGAAGCACAGTAATATAAATCACGTATTATTTTCATTTCACAGAACAGTTATTAGAAATAGCCAAAATACCACTTCTGCTCATCACTACTTCATAAGTATGCTGTTTATTAGGCCCCTCTCCAAATCTTTTATATAGGACATTAATAAAGAAGCACAAACTTTACTATAAATAAAAATATTTTGGATAACTTTCAATGGAATTGGTTTTTGGTAGTCTTAGTTATTATTTTACACATTTGGAAACATTATTCTGACTTCACTTAACTGCCAGCAGAGTCCTTGCATAGAGAGGTTAAGAATCCCCTGTTGCTTGAGTTTGAGGCTGTTTCTGCCAGGCAGAGATTCCTTTTGTAGGAAGGGGACTTTGTCAGTGGGCTCCAATTTTACCTGCTTAAATTGTAGTAGGTCCTGAGTTTCTCTCACTTTGTAAGAGAAATGTGAAAAGTGCAGGTGGACCTCTGAGTGCCCAGGGAGACAGTCCTCTAATAAGGCTGCTTAACCTTAGGAAGAGTAGTGGGTAATCCCAGGCCAGGGCACTGCTCCTGTGCTCCGTCTTGGCTGAGTAGCCTGAAATTTGGGTCTGAAATCTCAGAGTGAGGTTGAGTCCCACTCAGAGGGGAATCTACTGGAGTCACATTTTTAGGAGCTAATTATTTTAGTATATTCTACAGACCCTGCTTTGAAGGACTGACTCCATGCCTAGAAGCTCCTGCCTGCAGCTGAGTTTTTGCAGAAGTCTCCCCAGGGACCTAGGATGATTCCTTCATCACACATTAGCTGTGAGTCCTGGACTTCTGTGGATGTCTTTGAGGTAGTAGGGGCACATTGCTGCCCCCACTTCAGTCATTGGGTCTGGTACATGGGGCTGATTAAAGGGTCTAATTAACAGAGACCTGGAGCTACCTGAAGGCTGCACATTTGATGGAGCACCGGGACCCAAGGTCCCAGTCTTTAGGGCTCTAGGAGCCCACGGGTGCTAACTCCTGGCCACGTTGCTGAACAGGAAAAGGTGGAAGCAGGCTGGCACAAGGCAGGAAGGAGAGATTGCAGACTGTGCTCAGGTCTCTGTCACATCCAAGACAGCCATGGGCCCTTATTGGAAGCCTGGTCAGCTGAATCTTGAGCTGCAGCTCAGAAATGCACATCCTCAGCCCTTCAACAGACCAACTCTTACCATCCAAGGAACAGAAGCAGAATTCACAAGAACCTGGTCCGCTAGGAAGCAAACCCAAGCCACCTGCTCACGGGAGAAAGGACAGATGCTTCTTTTCTTCTAAGAGGTTACCAATTTGATGAATGGAAACAATTGTCACTCCACCAACCCTTTGCAGACGCTGCTCTCTTTTGGGGTGCTTCTTCTTGCTCTACAGTTTCTGTTACCTCCCTCTTGCCATCTAAGCTGTTCTTGGTGATCTTGGGAAGAGCCCAACAGACGCTGGTGGGATCTTCCCCATGAAGGGACATATTCGATTCCCCACAAATCTCTCTACCCCATGGTCACCTCCTAAGGTTACAGTTAGGGTTTCCTGTTGGCTTGGGAATTGCACAAGCCACTCCATGCCTCCCCCACCCTCCCTACTTTGCACTTTGGTTTTTCTCCTCCCATCTGCTTCAGGAGGCTTCTTCATACCTTCCTCAGAGATCCAAGGATGGCTGTGCAGCCCTGGGCTTCATGACTCAGCTGCTGGTCGCTGGCTTGCATCCTTGCCTTACCTTGTTCCCTGATGCTCTGGCACCTGGGTCCCCCAGCCTTCTGCTCTCTGAAGAGAAAGAGGGCTGGGAATGACCTACTTGCATCTTGGCATCCTTCCATCCACCTGTTCAGGTTTCAAGGATCATGTTTCTCCATCAGTTCCCAAAGAGTTACCCTCAGCAGACTTGGCTTGGGATCGTTGATCTTTCTTACTGGGTCTCTCATTGCCTTATCTACTCAATTCCTATTTGATTTTATATATCCTCCTTATCAACTTGAGGCCAGTATCACTTTTCTTCTAGGTCGCCAGAATTGGAAGGACCTAGAGAAGGATTAATTCCAGGGGCCACAACTCAAATGCCTACAGAAGCCACATAAATGAGCAAGGCAGGCAAGGAGTAGCTACTGATAGGGACTAGTGGGGACTGTGGTGAAATACAGCAATTCCCTGTGTGAGGGGGAAAACTATCACTTAGCTTGATCTGGAGGTCACCATGAAGGAGCCAGGGGACCTCCCTCACTGCCCTACATTTAACAGTCCTTCCCTAGCTCCTCCTTTTCCCTGCCCCCTGCTTTACTTTCTTTATTGTATTTACAACCTTCTGGTTCATGAGTTTATTTATTATTTGTTTTTATCACTAAAATGTATACTCCATGACATGAAGGATGTTCTTTTCCATCAGTGTAGGCATAGGGCTAGAATGACACTAGGTGCAGAGGAGATGCTCAATAAATACTTGTGGAATGAATACATAAGAGGAATTTTGATCAGATTTTTCCATTGACAAGATAAGCCAGAAATCTAGATTTTTTATGTGAAGCCCCCTAATTCAAATTCATAAATCACTATGCAGGCTGATGACACACCCTGAACTGAATAGATCTGTAAGCCAGTTATGACTGGTTTGTTGTAGTTCAACTACACTGGCCTGAGTTATAGCACTGACCCGGGGACACTCTGCATTCCAATTGGCTTTCACCTTTCTGATCTGCATTTGAGTTGCTGCAAGCTGCCTGCGTGGTCTTTGGAGGAATGTTCTATAGTGGATGCACCCCAGGGCCCTCTGTACCAGCTTCTAGTTGAAATTACTTTCTGTGCAGTTGCCCTGCTTCCTGCGTTAGCCAAAGTCCCCTCTATCAAGAGTTTTGATAGAGTTCTCCCATTGGAGTTCTGCTTCCTTCCTATCTCCTTTCACATCTTTTTGCTCTTATGTACTTTTGCTCAGGGTATTTTCCCAGCCTGAAAACAACGTGCTCTCCGTTCTCATCACCCATGTGGGCTCTCGTGCATTTTTGCACCTGAGTTCGCCTCACTTCATCTTGTAGGGTGTTTCAGTACAGAGGTCCATACTTGTCTTTCCAAGGACACTGTCCATTACCCTGTGTTTAATATTTGATGCATTTTAAGGACCCACGTATGTTTGGAGGCCTCAAGGTCCCCAGCTCTGATTTGGGTGCACCACACACTTGGCATTTTTGGAGGGGGACATTGAATAAGGCAGTCCCCAGCACAGGCAGTTTTTGTGTCTTAGCACATGCATTTCAGCTGTGGTGCTCATCTTTTCATTTTTCCCCCCTCCATTGCACCTGGTTTCTAGTGTTTTATCTTGTTTTCTGATCCAAAGGGCATTATAATTAAACTCAGAAGCAAGCAAGCCACTTTCCCTTGAAACTGGCTCTGAGATGTATTTACATAAGCCCTGAGTGTATTTACTTAGTGATTTTTCTCCCTTCTGGTGAATCAATTCCATTTTTAACAATCTACTAAGAATTCCCCGCCCCCCCCCCCCCCCCCAATAGCATTGAAGTTCTAATTTAAAGCTGGGGTGGGGTGGGGAAGAAAGGCAGGAAGTCCTGAAGCAGTTTCATGCCATTGAATCTAATTTCTTCAACAATAGTGGAAATTAGAAGAGTATTGGCCTGGGGGGCATCCCGCACAACTCTGAGAAACTCTGAAACGATCTGAAACAATCAGATTCCTTGTTTGCTCTCTTTTTTTCCTTTTTCCTCCCCACCGATGACTTAGAAGATAAAGCAAGATGGCCTCTGATTCAAAGATGGCCTGCCTACTTTTCCTGTTTATTCTCTCTCTTTCTCTGGAGTATATTAACTCTCCAGGTGCTCTGCAGCTCCTGGAAACAGAAGACCCCCTGGCCTGGGGCTGTCCTTGGGCAAATGTGATGTGCCATAGCGGCTCTCAGTGCTGAGAGGCTGTGGGTTGGCTGTCAGGTCTGAAAAGCCCCTTCTGGGTCGTCATGGGAACCAGGAGTGGCAGTGCGAGGAGACCTGTGGGGGGCGGCAGAGTGGATTATTTAGTGTGTTTTATTATATGTAGTACAGCTGGAAAGAGTTATTTTGAGGATATAAAAATTATAGTTGCCGTTAAGTGAGTCACACTGCCATTGCTCAGAAAATTACTGGTAATACTTGGGGCTATCTTTGAAACTGTATCAGTTACTTTCCTCCCAGGGTGACCCCAATATCTCACTCCCTGCCAAGTCCATGGCACCTGGGCTCTCTGGGGTTTCTGGTCTTCCAGTGTCTTGCTTCTAGAACAATGATACCTTGCTATAATGCAGCCGTAGAATCAGGATGGTATTTCAGTAAGGTGTGCTAGGCTCATTTACAACTACAGCAGGTGGTGTTGAGTGGCAGGGGATCCAGGTTGGTGGTGAGATGCTTATAAGAGTGAAGGAACATGTGGCTTATCTGACACACTCATTTGTCAGAATCAGGAAGAACTTTCACAGCTCCTTCATTCATTTAAATATTGATTAAGTTTCTTCCTCATGCTAGGAAACTGTGGACCAAAAGACTGGCCCTGTCTCTCCTCTCCTGGAGGGCCTGGGGGTGACAAAGTTCCATGCAGCAGAAATACGAATAAAGGACCTTCATCTAGAAAGAGTATGTCCTCAAGGGGGACCTGCAAAGAGATGTTGGGACTGCAGCCAACAGGGCAGGGACCGCAAAAGCCGAGGGTGCAGAGGGGCATCAGTCAGATCACTCGGGCCCTGATGCTGTATGAAGAATTTTGGGCTTTATTGCCAAGGACCAAGTATATACAGCCAGGTTTGCTGCTGGGTAGACATTGGGAACGCCAGGCAGGACACAACTGCGTTACCAAAACACCCTCATTATGTGAGGATAACTGGTATTGTTATGGAGCTGGGGCCTTCTGAGAACTCAGGCACTGCAAAGACCCCCTCTTCAAACCCCCTCTTCAAACTCTTCTTACCATCAAATCAGAAAGATTTCAGACATATCTCTCAGAGTAGTAGAATGAGTGTATTGAAGGGATAGGAAAGGGGAAAGGGGACACTCTCAAGGGAGAGAATGGGTCCTCTCAGGGGAAAGGGACAATGTGCCTCTCTCTCTCTTTTTTTTTAAATATTATTTTAGATGTTGATAGACCTTTTTTTTATTCATTTATTTATATGTGGTGCTGAGACTTGAACCCAGTGCCTCACACATGCTAGGCAAGTGCTGTACCACTGAGCCACAACCCCAGCCCCAGACAATGTGCCTCTCTTGCACTCCAGTTTTATTGGGGATCCCAGAGAAGTTTCCAGAGAGTCTCACCTAGGTTCACCTCTTGACTTTTGACTGACAGCAGGGTGACATCAGACTTTCAAATCCCCACTGTCATGGCAACTTTAGGTCACCTTGGCCCATGCTAACTGTCTCTAATTGGATTTTTTTACCATACATTCTTATAGATTTTATGGTTAGGAGGAACTATCCTTATCTCCCAGAGTTTTAGGATCTGGTTACTAAAGTCTCCTCCTTGGATTCCTCTTATCAGCATTATTTTGGGCCTGCATTTCTCCTGCAGTGAACAGGTAGTTTGCTGAGGAATGTGACATATCCTCTCCACTGAGGCCAGGCAGGGCGGCAGGTGAATTGCTTCCTGAAAAAGAAAGAATGTGGGGGTCAGCACAGTGGGCCCATTTTATAGGATTATTCTCTTAACCTTGTGTTCCCACCATCCTCATCTGTCTGTTCCCCAACAGTATCAGAAGGGGGGGCCCTCAAAGTAAAATGGAAGACCTCTTAGTATATAATTTTTTAGAAAAGGTTTGATTAATACATTACTTTGAAAAATGATACAAGAAATTTTGAAAAAAATTTGTATATTTTGACAAACTTATGTAATAATCACAACTTTGGGCTAGCTCTCAGAACAGAGGATGAATCAATTGTTCACTTTTTGAGGGGTGGGTGTGTGGGTTTGAAAACATTACAAGATAAGTGGATGCAGCACCCTCCTCTTCTTTGACTGTTGAAGCAGAATCATGGAAACATTCAAAGACTTCATTGGTTTTTCCTAGGAACTCTCTCAATCTCTTAATGCTCAAGCCATTCCCTTTTAAATCACCAATCCTGCCTAGATCCTCAGCGGTCTTGCCGTTTTCTCTTCCACAGCTGTAACCTCTTTAACTCTGTCACGTTCTCCTTGGTCAGTGGCAGTAAAGCACAACCCCAATGTCACTTTCATCAACTTCATGAAATCCTGCAAATGTAGCAAAATGTTTGGAGTCACAATTAGTCTGTGCTGCTGTAACAAATCATCACAAATGGGGTAATATGTCAATCATAGAAAATGATTTCTCACAGTTCTGAAGGCTGTGAAGTCCAGGAGGAAGGTGCCAGCTAGTTTGCTTTGGTCTTTACCTTCAAGATGGCCCTTGTTGCTGCATCCTGTGGAGGGGATGAAGGCAGGAAGCAGAGGGCAAAAACAGATCAGACTGTCTCTGTCAAACCCTTTTATAAAGGCACCTCATCTCATCTGTGAGGGTGCTGCTCTAGTGGCTCAATCACCTCCGAATACTGTTGCATTGAGGATTAAATTTCAACATGAATTTTGGAGGGACACAGCATTTAAACCATGTCAGCCACTTTGTGACCAATTCGCATTGCATTTGCATGAGCAGCAGGAACGTTTGGTAGTTACAAGTTACTAGTGTTAGGTGGGCAAGGATGTTGGACTGCAAACTCATGAGTATTTTCATGTTGTGATAACTTTGCTTTTATCTGCCACTTCCTACTTGCATCTCCTGAATAATGAATATTTGGAGAAAGAATGTCTCTTATAATCCCAGAGGGAGAGGAGGCAATGGTGTTGGAGAGAAACGATGGGATTCTGGAGCTATTTAGGAATAAAATCAAAAGCATTTGGGGAGCAACTGAATATTGGTAGGGGAGAAGGAATCAGAGTGGCTCTCAGGCTTGAGCAACCAGGACACCAGTAGTGTGGATGTTGGAGGGGGAACCCTGGGGCAGAGAGTACGTGGTTGGGAGCAGGATAGCCAAGCTTAGGTGGCATATGGAAGGCGTCAGCATCTTCCTACTATCATTGTTGTTTTTATTGTCTTAAGGTAGTAGACAATAAATTCTTGCTGATCCACTTGTTTGTGTTCCCCTGTGTTTTGGGTTAATTGTGTATGGGGTGATAATAGCTAATTATGAGGAGATTTATTGAGGGCTTTCTCGATGGCAGGCACTAAGCTAAG
Organism: Sciurus vulgaris; assembly: GCF_902686455.1. Lineage (NCBI taxonomy): Eukaryota > Metazoa > Chordata > Mammalia > Rodentia > Sciuridae > Sciurus > Sciurus vulgaris. Next base: position 61,271,090 of record NC_136473.1, read on the forward strand.
CATTTTATACACATTATCTCATTTTTATCTTCATAACAACTTTAAGAAGTAGTAACTGTCTTATGTTATTGCAATTTAAGTAGGTGCTAGTATATGAGGCAGGTCAGAGGGTGAACCCAGTGTTAATGAGGGGTGGGGACAGGGTATGTTCAGAAGCAATTGGGAAGTGAGGATGAGGAGAGTCTGTGAAGCTGTGTGTGGGTGGAAGGGAGGAGGACCATTCCTGGAGTTTCTTGTTCCCCTTGCAGGGAGGTCTAGGGCGTAGCTTTCAGATGGTGATAATAACATTTACTTTGGCTTCTGAGTGGCCCTGCCGGGTATGGGAGAGGCAGCAGCTCATCATCTTGCTGGACTAGTCCTGGCTCTGATGCTGACTTTCTGACCTCAGGAGGTCACTTGAATGCTTGGGGCCTCAGCTTTACTCATGAGGCAAGTGGGTATTATGTATATGCTTTACCTGTGGAAAGCACAGGAAGGCAAGCTGCTTGAGCAATACAATAAAGGCAAGCTGCTTGTGGCTGATGTGATTTCAGGGAAACTCTGGGAGGGTGAAGGGCTCAACATAGAACATGTCTCCCCTCCCCAATCTTCCTTTTGTAGAACTCACCTTGTCCAGAAACCATTGGATTAATGTACTTAAATTCTACTTTAGCAGGATTTATTGTGTGTGGGCAACTTTCAGATGTGGTCCATTAACCTGAAGTATGTTTGCAGGCCTAAAGGTGGTGCAGAGAACTGGTGCTTTAACTGACTCAGCAGGTGGTGTTAACAGGGTAGCCGGCTCAGGGCAGGGCAGGACCCCAGCGCTCACATTTGCAATTGTGAATTGCTGCTCACAGAAGCCTTTCCTTTGGTTCAGTTTTTTGTGTTGGAGGAAGGGTAAAGAGACATGCACAGGCAGAGCCTGAGGTACTGGCAGAAGCCCTACCTGTGGTCCTAGGAGGAATTGAGGGTCCTTTTTGCCCTGAATGTGGGAGGTCAAGAAATTATCCATTATGAACAGAGAGATGGTTACTTTGGGGGGGACACTTTACTAAAGTCACTTAAGCACATCTCCAGTGAGCTCTGCTAGTCCCTGGATTTGGCACTGAGTACATGTCTGAGATCTAAAATTGCTTTCATCTTCCTTAGGAGCTCTGGCTAGGAAAGTGGCCAGCTAAATTGAGTCCAATTTTGTTTACAGCTTTGTCTAATTCAATAGTGTAAACAGACTCCAGAGTAACTCGGATCCTTTGGGATAACTGTCCAGTATCCCCCATCCCTCTGCCTTTCTCCTCTGCCTCCCAAGATGGCCCTGGGTGTGTGGGGAGCCACCCGCAGGACTGGCCTTGCCTGCCAAGGTGTGCTTGCCCTTGTTCCCATTCTGGGCTTCTGCCGGTGTTCCTCCTGTCAGCACACTGGGGGCCTCTTGTCTTTTTCCTGTTTTGAGGCCACAGGGGAACTGAGGGGGTTTCTGGAGAGCCAGATAGGCACCTCTGTCCTGCCATGGCTTTTCACCTTTTTTTAACCCTGTGGAAGCTGCCCAGGCCAGTGCAGGATTTCTCTCTGGAGTTGTTTTATCTGAGTCCCAGTTGAGGAAGGGGCCAAGAGATCTTCGGTCCTGTGCGCTCACCTCAACCCATTCAGGCACCTCCTCCCTGCTCTGAAGTTTAGAATCCTACTCTTCCTGCTCTTTCTAGTCTCACTTCTCTGAATGTTATTGGCAAATCTGGTGGGGGAAGAGAGAAGCTGGCTCACTTACCGGGGACATTAATCAAGATACTCAAGAGGTGCTCCAAAAATGCTAGGCCTACTCATATATATACTCGAGTCTATCTTTTATATCCCAATGTCCTCTCTACCTACCAGGAGACCATACACACACCCATGTGCTCCTTAATGACAGAGATGAATTCTGAGAAATCTGTCCATAGGCCAACATCACAGAGTGCACTTACACAAACCTAGGTGGTAGAGGTCAGTCTCTCCATGTGGCCTTTTGATGTCATGGAGTAATGCAGTAAACACAAGCTGTATGAGGCTGCTGCTGGCATAATGTGGGATGCTATTTCACAATAAATTTCACAATACATTGTTTTTATAAGTAGAAGTACCCTTTAATGATAAAAATTATAGTATAGCAAATACATAAACCAGTAATGATAACATTTGTTATCATTATCAAGTATAATGCCTGTCTCTATGTACTATATATAATTGTAAGTGCTATACTTCCATATGATTGGCATATGTAGGTGCGGAAGGTGTGTTTACACCCACAACACCATGAACATGTGAGTAATGTGTTATACTACAACATCATGGTAGCCGAGGTTGAGAAACCCTGTTCTAGCTGGATATGACTCGCAGCTTTATGCACCAAGAAAGTAGCTCCAGATTCTCAATCTGGTTCTAGTCATACACGGCAGCAGCACATGCAGCTTTATCTTTCCCTGATTGAGATATCCGCTACTAATACATGGGCTAAATTAAACTGCATAGGGCTAAATCATCAGACTTTCTTGTTGGTAGTCAAGGTATGAACTTTCAAATCACTGCTGACACATTTCATCTTGAAGTGAATTAGCCCAGTAAACATTTTGTGCTGTGGTCTATAAGAAGCATAAAGTCTGTCATCTGCCCCCAGCCAGCTTCCAGTCTAACCAGAGAGAAGGTAATTGTCAACAGGGTAAGAATAGCCAAAATTGTGTGTGCTGTAATGCAGCCAAAATGGCATGAATTAAATGCCGAAGGCTTGAAAAGGCGCGTTCACCCACAGGAGGGAGGGAAAGAGCTTTCTGTGATTGCTTAGCAGATCTAAATTAGTGCCCTGTGCATAAAAACACGTCGAGTAGTCTTATAAGGAAAAGCAGGCAAAGAATTCCTTAACTGTGATAAAATATTGAAGATGGATTAAGAAAAACACAAATGTTTATTTTAGCAGGGTCAAAATCTTTACATTATATTCAGATGTGCAATCAGTGAAGCATTCTTTATTTTTTCTCAACTGTTTTCAGCTTTCTGAGGGCCCCAATTTCCTTTGGTCATGAGTGAGAAGGAGACACAGAGCAGCCTGTTAAAGGCATTATACCTCCTCCTGTTTCAGGTTTTTGTCTCCTTTGGATGAGCAGTCCTCATTCAATTACTATTTTTATTTTTATTTTTGGTAATCTATATTGAATGTATTTCATCCTCCAAATCTACAGCATATACACAGGCATAAACTATCACAACCCAGCAAAGTTTGAAACCTCATTTTAAAACATTATTCTGTATAAATTCTCAGAAGACAAGTTATAGGACCACACAAATAAATGTCTGGCAGAAGGCTGAAAATGCCAATTATAAAACAAGCCTTTGACTTTTGAAGGCTAAAGTGGTCCTCCAGAGATTGTTGCGTTCCCTTAGGTATCTACTTTAGGGAAAGATACTATTAAGAGACACTTTCAGGGACTGGGGATGTAGCTTAGTGGTAGAGCACATGCTTAGCATGTGGAAGGCCCTGGGCTCAGTCCCTAGCACACACACACACAAAGACAGATTAACTTTCAAGTATAGACATAGATGTTTGATTTTATTGCATTTCTCTAAGTACTAGAGATGTTGAACACTTTTTCATATATTTACTAATCACCTATATGTCTTCCTCTATAAAGTGTCTGTCCAGTTCCTTGACCCATTTATTGATTGGGTTCTTTGTATTTTTGGTGTAAAGTTTTGTAAGTTCTTTATGAATTTTGGAGATAAGTGCTGTATCTTAAGTGTGTGTGGAAAAGATTTTCTCCCACTTTATAGGCTCTCTTTTCACATTATTGATTGTGTCCTTTGCTGAGAAAAAGCTTTTCAGTATGAGTCCATCCCATTTATTGAGCAATAGTAACAAAAACGGCATGATATTGGCACCAAAATAGACAGGCAGAACAATGGTACAGAATAGAAGACACAGAGACGAACCCACATAAATACAGTTACCTCATACTAGACAAAGGAGCCAAAAACATACAATGGAGAAAGATAGCCTTTTCCACAAATGGTGTTGGGAAAACTGGAAATCCATATGTAGTAAAATGAAATTAAACCTCTGTCTCTCACCCTGCACAAAACTCAACTCAAAATGGATCAAGGACTTGGGAATTAGAACAGAGACCCTGCACCAAATAGAAGACAAAGTAGGCCTGAATCTTCATCATGTTGGCTTAGAATTAGACTCCTTAACAAGACTCCCAAAGCATAAGAAATCAATTACTATTTTTGAGGGGTGTTGTAAGTGGAATTTTTATGTTTCTGACCCAAATTAATTTGTTAAATCCCAATCTCAGTGGATTTGGAGGTGGGGCTTTTGGGAGATGATTGGGACATTGTGAATGGGATTAGTCCTTATAAAAGGTGGAGAGTTACTACACCCCTCTACCATGTGAGGACAGAGTGAGAAGATGCCATCTATGAAGTAGCAAGTGGGTTCTCATGAGGAACCCTAATCTTGGACTTCCAGCTTCCCAAATTGTGAGATGTAAATTTCTGTTGTTAGAAGACATCCAGTGATATTTGGTTGTAGCAGCGCACATGGACTAAGACAGGTTGCTCACTTCTTAAAGAATTTTTTCTCCACTGCTTCCCCAAGATGGTGCCTCGATATAAGTTCTCCTGGCAATGGGGAGTGGCCAGCTAGTCTGTGTGAAGCCTGGATTTGTCCTCTGGGCCCTTGCTAACTGGTGTGATTTGATGTGGCTGGTGTATTGTATGACATTTTTCCTGGCTTGTCATGGTCCAGTGGACCTTCCCTGGCTGACCCACCCCTACTTGAGTGCTTATTATTATTATTTTTTTAGTATTCAAGTATTGTCTATTCTTCTAATTTAGATATTATAGAAAGTACCTTAAATTTATTCATAATGAGACTAAACGAAAAAATTCTATTTAATTCATACTATTTATAATATACGTAAGAAAGGTGAATGGCTTATTTTTGATTATATTTATGATTTGGTAAAACTGACAGGCACATACTTGATTAGATATAATTATATTTCACAATTATGCTTTCACACTGGAAATCTTAGCTCAACCAGTTCATTTGTTGATATTGCTAAATAAGACATAAAACTCAACTCAAATAAAAATTTAAAAGAAAATTCAAATTTAAAAATAAACAAATTGAACAAAGCATTTAATAAAATAAATACTTTAAAAAAATCTTAAAATATAATATTTAGTTAGGATCTTATTGTTTGCCAAAGGCAGTTTTATAAGCATACAGATTACCCTTTTCTGATTTAGATATTAGTGGTAATACTATACAGTATAAGAAAGTCAGTTTTTAAAATTGGCAACTTTTACTGTATCATAAATATTTCTGATAATGAATAGTGATTTCATATCATATCACATATATTATTAGAAAATGTCCAATAAAATTTGAACCAAGGAACAAATGAAATTCTGAATGGTTTGAGTCAGAATAAAAGGAAATAGAGTTGATAATTCCATCAGTTTTTTTTTAAGTTTTTTTTTATTGTAAACAAATGGGATACATGTTGTTTCTCTGTTTGTACATGGAGTAAAGGCATACCATTTGTGTAATCATAAATTTACATAGGGTAATGTTGTTTGATTCATTCTGTTATTTTTTCCCTTCCCCCCACCCCTCCCACCCCTCTTTTCCCTCTATACAGACCTTCCTTCCTCCATTCTTGTCCCCCTCCCTAACCCTAACCCTAACCTTAACCCTAAACCTAACACTAACCCCTCCCACCCCCCCATAATATGTCATCATCTGCTTATCAGAGAGATCATTTGTCCTTTGGTTTTCTGAGATTGGCTTATCTCACTTATCATGATATTCTCCAATTTCATCCATTTGCCTGCAAATGCCATAATTTTATCATTCTTTATGGCTGAGTAATATTCCATTGTATATATATATACCACAGTTTCTTTATCCATTCATCAATTGAAGGACATCTAGGTTGGTTCCACAATCTGGCTATTGTGAATTGAGCAGCTATGAACATTGATGTGGCTGTATCTCTGTAGTATGCTGATTTTAAGTCCTTTGGGTATAGGCCAAGGAGTGGGATAGCTGGGTCAAATGGTGGTTCCATTCCAAGCTTTCTGAGGAATCTCCATACTGCTTTCCAGAGTGGCTGCACTAATTTGCAGCCCCACCAGCAATGTATGAGTGTACCTTTTTCCCCACATCCTCGACAACACCTATTGTTGCTTATGTTCTTGATAATCTCCATTCTAATTGGGGTGAGATGAAATCTTAGGGTAGTTTTGATTTGCATTTCTCTTATTACTAGAGATGTTGAACATTTTTTCATATATCTGTTGATTGCTTGTACATCTTCTTCTGTGAAGTGTCTGTTCATTTCCTTAGCCCATTTGTTGATTGGATTATTTGTATTCTTGGTGTAGAGTTTTTTGAGTTCTTTATAGATTCGGGATATTAGCACTCTATCTGAAGTATGAGTGGCAAAGATATTCTCCCACTCTGTAGGCTCTCTCTTCACATTACTGATAGTTTCCTTTGCTGAGAGAAAGCTTTTTAGTTTGAATCTATCCCAGTTGTTGATTCTTGCTTTTATTTCTTGGGCTATGGGAGTCCTGTTAAGGAAGTCTGCTCCTAAGCCAACAAGTTGAAGGTTTGGACCTACTTTTTCTTCTATAAGATGCAGGGTCTCTGGTCTGATTCCGAGGTGCTTGATCCATTGTAACTTGAGTTTTGTGCAGGGTGAGAGATAGGGGTTTAATTTCATTCTGTTGCATATGGTTTTCCAGTTTTCCCAGCACCATTTGTTGAAGAGGCTATCTTTTCTCCATTGCATATTTTTGGCCCCTTTGTCTAGTATGAGAAAATTGTATTTATTTGGGTTTGTGTCCGTGTCCTCTATTCTGTACCATTGATCTACCTGTCTATTTTGGTACCAATACCATGCCGTTTTTGTTACTATTGCTTTGTAATAGAGTTGAAGATCTGGTATTGCGATACCCCCTGCATTGTTCTTTCTACTGAGAATTGCTTTAGCTATTCTGGGTTTCTTATTCTTCCAGATGAATTTCATAATTGCTTGCTCTATTTCTGTAAGGTACATCATTGGGATTTTAATTTGAATTGCATTGAATCTATATAGCACTTTTGGTAGTATGGCCATTTTGACAATATTAATTCTTCCTATCCATGAACATGGGAGATCTTTCCATCTTCTAAGGTTTTCTTTAATTTCTTTCTTTAGTGTTCTGTAGTTCTCATTGTAAAGGTCTTTCACCTCTTTTGTGAGATTGATTCCCAAGTATTTTATTTTTTTTTTATGCTATTGTGAATGGGGTAGTTTTCCTAATTTCTCTTTCTGAAGATTCATCACTTACGTATAGAAATGCATTGGATTTATGATCATTGATTTTGTAACCTGCTACTTTACTGAATTCACTCATGAGTTCTAAGAGTTTTCTGGTGGACTTTCCAGGTTCCTCTAAATATATAATCATGTCATCAGCGAACAGGGATAGTTTGAGTTCTTCTTTTCCAATTCGTATTCCTTTAATTTCTTTGGTTTGTCTAATTGCTCTGGCTAGAGTCTCAAGAACAATGTTGAATAGAAGTGGTGAAAGAGGGCATCCCTGCCTTGTTCCAGTTTTTAGGGGGAATGCTTTCAGTTTTTCACCATTTAGAATGATATTAGCCATGGGCTTAGCATAGATGGCCTTCACAATGTTAAGGAATGATCCCACTACCCCAATTTTTTCTAGTGTTTTGAGCATGAAGGGATGCTGTATTTTATCGAATGCTTTTTCTGCATCTATTGAAATAATCAGGTGATTCTTAACTTTTAGTCTGTTGATATGGTGAATGACATTTATTGATTTCCGGATGTTGAACCAACCTTGCATCCCTGGGATAAAACCCACTTGATTGTGGCGCACTATCTTTTTAATATATTTTTGTATGCGATTTGCTAAAATTTTGTTGAGAATTTTTGCGTCAATGTTCATTAAGGATATTGGTCTGAAAGTTTCTTTCCTCGATGTGTCTCTGTCTGGTTCAGGTATCAGGGTGATATTGGCTTCATAGAATGAGTTTGGGAGGGTTCCCTCCTCTTCTATTTCATGGAATACTTTGAGGAGTATTGGAATGAGCTCTTCTTTAAAGGTTTTGTAGAACTCGGCTGAGAACCCATCTGGTCCCGGACTTTTGTTTGTTGGTAGGCTTTTGATGACCTCTTCTATTTCATTGCTTGAAATTGATTTATTTAAGTTGTATATGTTCTCCTGGTTCAGTTTAGGTAATTCATATGTCTCTAGAAACTTGTTGATATCTTCGAGGTTTTCTGTTTTGTGGAGTATAGATTTTCAAAATAGCTTCTAATTATGTTTTGTATTTCACTCGTGTCTGTAGAGATATTTCCTTGTTCATTCCAAATTTTAGTAATTTTAGTTTTCTCTTTCTTTCTCTTTGTTAGTGTGGCTACGGGTTTATCAATTTTTTTTTAGTTTTTAAACGAACCAACTATTTATTTTGTTAATTTTTCTGATTGTTTCTTTTGTTTCAATTTCGTTGATTTCAGCTCTGATTTTAACTATTTCCTGTCTTCTACTACTTTTGGTTTGGTCTGCTCTTCTTTTTCTAGGGCTTTGAGCTGTAGTGTTGAGTCATTTATTTGTTGATTTTTTTCTCCTTTTGTTGAATGTGCTCCATGAAATAAATCTTTCTCTAAGTACTGCTTTCATAGTGTCCCAGAGATTTTGATATGATGTGTCTTTGTTCTCGTTTACTTCAAGAATTTTTTTACTTCCCTCCTTTTGTCTTCTGTTATCCATTCATCATATAATAGTGTATTATTTAATCTCCAGGTATTGGAGAAGTTTCTGGTTTTTATTCTGTCATTTATTTCTAATTTCAATCCATTATGATCTGATAGAATACAAGGTAGTATCTCTATCTTCTTGTATTTGCTAATAGTAGCTTTGTGGCATAAAATACAGTCTATTTTAGAGAAGGATCCATGTGCTTCTGAGAAGAAAGTGTATTCATTCTTTGTTGGATGGTATATTCTGTATATGTCCGTTAAGTCTAAATTGTTGATTGTGTTATTGAGATCTATGGTTTCTTTATTCAATTTTTGTTTTGAATATCTATCCAATGGTGAGAGAGGTGTGTTAAAATCACCTAGTATTATTGTGTTGTGGTCTATTTGATTTCTGGAATTGAGAAGGATTTGTTTGACGTACATGGATGAGCCACTGTTTGGGGAATAGATATTTATGATTGTTATATCTTGCTGGTTTATGCTTCCCTTAAGCAGTATGAAATGTCCTTCTTTATCCCTTCTGACTAGTTTTGGCTTGAAGTCCACATTATCTGAAACGAGGATGGATGCTCCAGTTTTTTTGCTGTGTCCGTGTATGTTTTTTCCTATCCTTTCACCTTTAGTCTATGGGTATCTCTTTCGATGAGATGAGTCTCCTGCAGGCAGCATATTGTTGGATTTTTCTTTTTAATCCAATCTGCCAGTCTGTGTCTTTTGATTGATGAGTTCAGGCCATTAACATTCAAGGTTATTATTGTGATATGATTTGTATTCCCAGTCATTTGACTCATTTTTGTTTTTTGACATGATTTGTTTTCTCCTTTATTTGGCTATTCCTTTAGGCTTGTTCCTTCCGTTGCTGATTTGCATCATTGTTTTTCATCTCTTCCTTATGGAATATTTTGCTGAGAATGTTCTGTAATGCCGGCTTTCTTTTTGTAAATTCTTTTAGCTTTTGTTTATCATGGAAGGATTTTATTTCATTGTCAAATCTGAAAGTAAGTTTTGCTGGGTATAAGATTGGTAAATGTTGTTCCAGGCCCTTCTAACTTTTAGGGTCTGGATTGAAAAATCTGCTGATATTCTTATTGGTTTCCCCCTGAATGTAATTTGATTCTTTTCTCTTGCGGCCTTTAAAATTCTGTCTTTATTTTCTATGTTAGGTATTTTCATAATAATGTGGCTTGGTGTGGGTCTGTTGTAATTTTGTATATTTGGAGTTCTATAAGCCTCTTGTACCTGGTTTTCCATTTCATTCTTCAGATTTGGGAAATTTTATGATATTATTTCATTGAATAGATTGTTCATTCCTTTGGTTTATTTCTCTATGCCTTCCTCAATCCCAATAATTCTTAAATTTGGCCTTTTCATGATATCCCATAATTCTTGTAGATTCTGTTCATGATTTCTTACCATCTTCTCTGTTTTGTCAACTTTGTTTTCAAGATTAAATATTTTGTCTTCAATGTCTGAAGTTCTGTCTTCTAGGTGTTCTATCCTATTGGTTATGCTTTCTATGGAGTTTTTAACTTGGTTTATTGTTTCCTTCATTTCAGGGATTTCTGTTTTTTTTTTTTTTCAGTATCTCTAACTCTTTAATGAAATGATCTTTTGCTCCCTGTATTTGCTCTTTTAACTGTTGATTGGTGCGATCATTTAATGCCTGCATTTGCTCTTTCATCTCCTCGTTTGCTTCCCTGATTGTTTTAATTATGTGCATCCTGAACTCCCTTTCTGACATTTCTTCTGCTGTGCCGTCATTGGGTTTTATTGATACAGTATCTATGTTTGTTTGGGACATTTTCTTCCCTTGTTTTCTCATATTGGTCAGATATCAGTGGGACTCTGAGATATTACAGATTTCCTCTATTGGCTTATAGTGTCCCTGTAGATTCAGTATATCACCTCCAAGCCTTCAGTAGCCTGAAGTCTTAGAAGAACTGATAATGCAGTGCTTCTGAAGAAAGCTGCCCCTAGCCCACTACTGGGTCCAGGGCTGGGGGCTGGTTCTGCATGGAAAACCTCTCACTGGGCGAGCCTGCTCCTAGAAGCTGGCTATAGATGGGCCTTCCCCTGCCTGAGGGAGCCAGGCAGCTTGGGGAAAGCCTCTCCCTATCCTGCCTTGGTCTCAGAAGCTGCCTGCGTGGTGGGGCCCGTCGCTGGATTCAGGACTTGGGGTTGGCTATGTGCAGAAAAGCACTCACTGGGCAGGCCTGCTCCTAGAAGCTGGCTGTGGATCACGCCTGCCATGGGAGAGAGCAGGGCTGCTTGGGGAAGACTCTCGCTGCCCTGCCCTGGTCAGAGAAGCTGCCCCTGTCCGGGCCTGCCGCCCGGGCCGAGCTTCACCCGGAGGGAGAGACTCACCCCGCGGCTCTATGTTGGTCCAAGTCTCTCAATACCTCCCCTTCTTGAATCCTGAGTTCTGGAGTAACGGGAGATGCAGTCATCCTCTAGTCTGCCATCTTGGATCTCTTGAGTGCTTATTAGCGCTGCCGATGGGACACATCACACCCTCTGTTCAGTGCCTGACTCATGGAGTCTACCTCACACCCCCTGCAAAAGGATTAATCCACCCTTTTCTTCCTTGCTCTCTGCTCAGTCATCAGATGATGGCTATCATCTGATGACTGAGGCAGACTTGAAGTGCTCTTTTAAATCTTCTTTCACCTTCTCTCTGCCTCATTCCTTCACATCACCATTTTTGTTCTGCTCCTAGATTCCCTTGTGGGAAGCAGGGCACAAATGCCCCCCTATGCTTGAGCTTCCTGTTGAAACCATTTGGAGTTTCCACTGTAGTCATTATTCACCCTCAAGGTAAGGGAGGGACTGCTGCAGAGGTTCCAATGCTTTTCTTTCTTTCCTTTCCTTTTTCTCTTCTTCTACCTGTGGCCCAGAAGCAATTCTACTTCTTTGTCATCCTTAAAGAGGAGAAGGACAGAAAGACACCATGTCTGTGGAATGCTGCTTTAGTTCCCAGAAACCTGGCTGAATCAAGAAAACAAGGAGAGCAGTTGTGGGCAAGGAATCCCAGATAAGCTGGAATGCCCAGCTTTCTTTCATGCATGCTGGGAATTAGGCAAGCTAGTATTATCTGTGGAGAGTTGCTTTCTTGCATGCACACCAGGATGCTCTCTACAAGGGGACAAATCAAGCTAAGCGGATGCTACTTCCATAACCTAACCTATAAAACCCCCTCCCTGGTGTGAGTGGTGAAGATGAGTGCTGCCCCTGGACAAAGCATGGAGAGGGACAGGAGGTGCTGCTTTCTGTGAGGTGCCAGAGGCACTGCCCTGTCCCTGTCCTGCCCGTTACCTTTGGACCTCCCCCACCACTACAATTAGCATTTCTCAGTAAACCCTGTATCTCATATCCCATCTCCAAGTGTCTTCTTTGGCCTCTAGGCAACCTATCTCACTGCTCTAGCCCAACTGGGTGGCAGATGGTAGAACTTCCTTTGGTGTTCAGGAAATTTCCTTATGCTATTGCTACCCACAATTTATAATATCACTGTATGTTCAAATCTTTGAGCTTTGGTTTATTTACTTATTTGTTTATTTTTTTGAGATGAAGTCTCTCTTTGTTGCTTAGGCTGGTTTCCAACTCCTAGGCTGAAGTGATCTTCCTGCCTCAGCCTCCTCAGTAGTTGTGACTACAGGCATGTGCTACTGTGCCTGACTTCAAGTTTTGATTTAATGTGTAATGGGAATTTTTGAATTAAGATATTTCTTTTTTAAAAAGTAAATCCTCATTCAGAATTATTGTCTCTTGATGAGTGTAAAGCTTTTTTCCATAGGGGAGAGTAACACCTTCATTGTTGTGGATGGGGTCTGTCTGCTACTTACCAGAAGTCCTGAAGCCCTCTGCTACAAGGTATGAGGAGATCTAGGGGATTATTATTTGAGTGGAATAAAAAATTATTAAAAATTTAATTAATATTAAACTCATTATACATGTAAGCTGAGTAAGCAGTTGAAATAACAAGGTTCAGATGATTCTCAGAACTTCCTGTGCGGTCAGCGACCCAGAAAACCTCACTCTGACTCTCTTGTTGGCCTAAATCCTGCTCAGTTAATGAGTCTGTGAGTGGCCCAAATTTGACACCATGATTATCTTACTGAGGAGAAGATGATAACAATAATTTATTTTTTAGTCAGTTAGCACCTAAAGGTTTATTTCTTACCTTGGTTTGCTTTGGGTTCTTGAACTCTCCAAGGCAACTGTCTTCTAAGCAGCGTCTCGGGTACCCAGGCAGCCTGCACCTAGAAGCTATGCATGCCACCTAGTACAGACACCTTCCAGGTCATAGCCACAGGGAACAAGAGGGCTGGAGGGTTGGGTGCTGGCTTGTAAATGCTTTGCCTCAGGAGTGAAACTCTTTCTTCATAGTGCATAAGACCAGAACTAGTCACATCATTCTGCAAAGGAGCTGGGACATATGAGGAGCACTGAGATACCTGGTGAAGAGTAAAAGTCTCTGTTGTAGTCACTAATGTTCTTGCACTGCGAAATCCAATGGTCAGTTCCCAGTCTTCATCTTCTTGGATCTATGTGTAAAACCTGATCCAGATGATAAATCTGTTCTACTTGATACACTCATTACTTGGTTTCCATGGCCCTACATTGAACTAGGTCTGCCTCCTATGCCAGTGATTTCTTCTTTGTCTTCTTTACTGTGGGAGCTGTAATTCTATAATTTAATGAGAACCTATTGGTCTCATTTGATGGCACAGTACACCTCACAGGAGGAATTATTATTACTCTTATTATATAGATGATGAATTAAGATTCAGAGAGGCAGCATATCTTCCCTGAGTCCACACAGTTTGTAAATAACAGAGAGATTAGGTAAATAACTCTATCTTGTCTTGTTTTTCCTCTAATGGGATTATATCCCTTCGCTGTAGTGAATGTGAAAAGACTCTAGAAGTCTCTTTTTTCTCTTGCCCTTTTGAAAAAGTGCCTTTAAATCTTGGGAAGTACTTATTATCTCTAGTTATTTTCTCCATGAAACCCAGAGCTGTCTACACCGGCTTCCCTCTCTGTTGACTCTCTTTCACTAAGTCTCTTTTGACAAATGTCACATCTGGGTGGCTTTCCTATTTTCATTTTGAGAATTTACCATGCAACACAAAGTTCTTCCTAACCAATGACCAGAGCAGAGTCAACTGGAGCACTCTGGGTCCTGCTCATGGATGTGTTCGACTGGTAACTCTGTGTCCTCTGGTACCTGCCCCTGTGACTCTGATGGAATTCACTCCTTTCCTAAAGCTGCTCCTGGCAGCTGCTCCTTTTTCCAAACCTCTGCAACTGAAGTTTGCTTCGGTGGGCCCATAGTGCTGAGAAAGGTCCTCCCTGATGTGCCTTCTAGGGAATTTCTATTTCTGTCTAAGCCGCTCCTGCCCACCAAGTGCCAGGAGCCGCTAGCTCACTGTCTGTGTTGGGTAAAAGACAGAACAGCCTCTCCTGCTCCATCTCATTCATTAGTCCAACCCAGGGAGGTGACAGGAATCACAGATGCCCCAATCCAAACTCCTCTTTCTATTCTCCTTTACACTATATGTGCCTTTCCATTGGGCCCCAGGTACACCCGTATAGGCTCAGAATTGCTTTCTAACTGCTGTGGTTGGGTATGGTTTGTTCCCACCAAGACCCCTGTTGAAATTTAATTCCCATTGTAATAGTGTTGGGTAGTGGGGCAGAGGTCATTAAGAAGGAAGGATTAATTCCTTTCTCTTGAGAATGAGTTAGCTGTCTCAGAAGTTTGGCTTTCTTTTCTCTCCTCTGTGCTCACTGCCCTTCTGATTTCTGCCAGGGGTTGGAGCAGCTTGAGATACTGGCATCTGAACTTCCCAGCCTTCAGAATCATGAGCTAAATAAACTTATTTCCTTTGTAAACTACTCTGTCTCAGGTATTCTGTTACAGCAACAGCAAAACAACTAAGGCTTCTATGTCCCTCAGATGAGCATCCTGTCTGTATTGCAAAGCACATACATGTTTTGGGGGTTGAGAGACCCCTGAGATTTCCTTAGGCAGCCTTCTTCTCTGCTTCAGCTGTTTGAGGTTCATATGCAAATGTTTATGTTCTGTAGCTCTGTATCCTGCAACCCCTCTTTGGAGAGCAGATGCAGGTGTTCCAGCCAGATCTTCCAGTAAACCCAGAACATATTCAACACAGTGCATGGAACAATGTGTGTATTTCAACTGCTGCTATTCTCAGAATTTTAAAAAGAACTTTAAAAGGAATTTTTCCTTGGAACCCGTGTATTGGGCACACCAAATCACTTCATAGTCATTTGCATCCTATCAGTTTGGAAAATGTTGGCAACAAGCAGCACACAACCCAACTGTGAGTGGCTTAAACAAATGGAGGGCTAATTTTTCTTTGATAACAAGGTGTCTGGATGTGTTTAGCCCAGGGCTAACATAGCTCATGTCCTTGGAAACCTGGCTCAGACTGTGCTTCTGCTCTAGTCTACCAAGTGTGTTGACTTGTAGCCTTGAGACTGCGAGATGGCCTTGTGATGTCCAGGCCTATGGTGGACTTTCTAGGTGGGAGGAAAGGGTAAGGGTATTGGACAAAGATGACTTGGTCACCTAGTCTGTCCCACTTCATCAGAAAATTAGATGTTTTCCTTGAATTCAGACATCTTCTTAAAGCTCACAAGTGAGACCTCTACCCCAAGGCTGTTTCCCCCTGGAGAAGAGCAATAGAGTAATAGAGTAAGTGTCTCTCATCCCAAGAGGACCCTTTGAAGGGGAACACATTCATCTGGACATGCTCCTTAGTGAAAGCATCTTGTCCTGACAATCCACGCACACATTACATGGCAACTGGCAGAGATCCAAAGGTCTCCATGCCCACAGCATCTCCTCAGGGCCTCTGTGTTTGCGGCAACAGCCAGCTGGAGTCTGTGAAATGTCAGGAGTGAGGTAGATGAAGAGAAAATTAACCTCTCCCCCGGCTGGGCATCTTTGTTTGATGTCAGCCCCCGAGGGACATTTCGTAGCTGTGCCTTGAATCATGAAGCCTTGGGAGTGCTCCGGATGGGCTGTTGGAAGCGGCTCAGACTGGGAGAGGCAAGTTGCTTTTTAATGAGGTACTGCCCTGCTCAAGGCTTCTGTGGTGAGAAGCAACAGAAACCATGGTTGTTATCCATACCAACTCCACCTCTAGTCTCACCTTGAAGTCCTGGTGCCATCAGGTAAAGCAGAACTTGGAGAAGAGGCAGGCAGGAAGCAGGTTGCTTCGTGTGTGTGTGTGTGTGTGTGTGTGTGTGTGTGTGTCAGAGAGAGAGAGAGAGAGAGAGAGAGAGAGAGAGAGAGAGAGGAGAAGGAGGAGGGAAATTGATTGAGGATATGAGACTGATTGGGGAAATGAATTAGTTTAGGACCAAATCATGAACCTCTTTGTTGAAAAAGATAAAGGAAGAAAGAAAAAGAGGCTTTCTGGGATGACCTGGTGATGGAGATTTTGCTGGTGATGATGGATCCTGGATCACAGTTTGCTAACTACTTGCATAGACAACCCGCATCTGAGGAAACAAAAACAAACACAAAACCAGTTCTGTCCTCATCTGGAACGTGCATGCAACTTCGGTCACAGGGTAAAAGAATATGACTTTTAAAATGTTGAAGGGCCTTCCATCTGAAGACACAGAAAAGGTTCAGACTTTTTCCATAGGAAGTCGAAGGCTGGGATACATGGCTGGATTTTCAAGCCATAGGAGTCAAATGAATAAGAGAAAGAGGGACTCATTCACCAAACCCCAGACTCCTAGGGCTAGGGATCTGCAGCAAAGCTGGAAAGAGAGAGCATTGGGCCAGTAAGATGAAATATTCATTCATGTGATGAGAAGTTCACTTAAGGACGTTGAGAACTCAGAGGCTGGTGTGCAATAAGCATATTCACGGGCGGGAGCAAAGTTACCTCACTGCCAAGATGATAGGTCCCCCAGAGGATGCTAAGGTACTAGCAATCAGCATCTGGCACCTGTGCTTAATTGTTTGAAATTGACACTAAGGGACATTTACACTTTCCTAGGAAGTGCCACCTACATCGGCCTGGGAGGTCCTGACTTGTCCAGAAAGGGATTTTCTGTTTGCTTGAGTTTACTTAAATATTCAAAGTGAACAATAGCAAGTTCCAGAATTTTTACTTCTCTTGACATATTTTTTCTGCCTCAGATTATGATGATTTAATGCTAATCGATATCTCAAGGGTGTTAAAAGCAACCATCAAAGCTCTCCTGGTGAACTCTGAAACAAAAGGGCCATGCTTTAGACAGACCCCACAGGGCCATGCCTGTTACCCAAGGCCACAAGAGGCAAGGATCTCTCTCTCTCTCTCTCTCTCTCTCTCTCTCTCTCTCCCCCTCCCTCCCCATTTTCCTCTCTCACTCACATACACACATTATGGGCTAGATACATAGTTTCAGTGTTTCCCTCAACCAAATTTGTCAGAGTTGCCAATAGGGACCAAATTTTTGTTCTCCTTTTTCTTTCTTTCCATTTCCCACTGCACTGGTTGGGTGCCTAGGAGATGTGAAATAGTCAGCATGTATGGGAGATGGGTGGTGATAGGAAGGAGCAGAGAATTTCCACTTCTGTGTAGACAGCTTCCAGTGAGGCCCCAAGGAAGCGATTGCCGCATGTGAGTCTTATGTGAGAAGAAAAGAATCTGACTTCCTGGCTTAGAAGGGAGTAGTGTGATATCACTGGTTTGAGTGTGTGAGTCCCCCACAAATTCATATGCTGGAAACTAAGACCTAATGTGATAGTTTTAAGAGGTGGAGCCATAGGGGGTCATTAAGTCAAAAGGGCTCCACAGGTCATGAAAGGGATTAGTGCCCTTATAACAGGGCTTGAAAGAACTGGATGGGCCCCTTTTCTCTTCCATTTTTCTGCCATGTAAGGACTCAGTGACAAGGTGCCATCTTGGAAGTAGAGAGCAGCCCTTACCAGACACTGAATCTGATGGTGCTTTGATCATGAGCTTCCAAGCTTCCAGCACTAGAAGAACTAAATTTTTGTTCTTTATAAATGACCCAGTCTCAGGTATTTTGTTATAGCAGCAGGAACAAACTAAGACAGACTTGGACTCTGGGACAGTGAGCATCAGAGAAAGTGGAGACCCTATCAACCTGGCCTGACCAGTCTGTATCCTTCATGTTGTGCAGGTGATTGCTGGTTGCTGGCAGCCATTGCCTCCCTCACCTTGAATGAAAAACTGCTTTACCGGGTGGTTCCCAGGGATCAGAACTTCCAGAAAAACTATGCAGGCATCTTTCATTTTCAGGTATTGTGCTTTGCTCATGGCCTTTGTCACTACTTTCTATATTCTTAAATTCTACCCCAGATCGACTGAATCAGAAACTTTGGGGGTGGGGGGCCCAGTAACCTATGCTTAACAGTCCCTCCCAGTGATTCCAATGCAAGTATACCTAAGCTTGAGAACCATTTATTTAATGCCTCTATCTAATCAACCATGCTTCTATCTCCTTCCATCTCCCCCAGGCCATGTGGCCTTGAGGAAGGCACTTTGGTCTGAGGATCCTGAAAGGAGTGTATGAGTCACCCACTGTCCCCACTGGGTGATGCTGGGAAAGTTCTCCTATCCACAAACTCAAGAGGCTGGGTTAGATATTTCCTGGTTCATCTGACATAGATCCTGCTTATAAGGAGCTTGGGGTTCCCAAAAAGTCCCAGACTTGATCTCTGGTAGCACAGAGTTCCCATCTGTGGGTCACTGAAGGGACTCCCTCCCTTTAGTCCTATGAATAGCCACTGTGCTTTCCCACTCCCAGTTCTGGCAGTATGGAGAGTGGGTTGAGGTGGTCATTGACGACAGGCTGCCCACCAAGAACGGGCAGCTGCTCTTCCTACACTCTGAAGACGGCAACGAATTCTGGAGTGCACTTCTGGAGAAGGCCTATGCCAAGTAAGTGGGGCAGTTAGGAGCTGGGAGACTCCAGAGCTTCTCTGAAGGCTCTCACCTGTCCTTTCCCACACTTGTCTCCCTACCCCAAAATCAGGATGTCATGGCCAAGTCTCTCCCAGCACTTGGATCTCCAAGGGCCAGAGGAGCATCCCTCAGGAATGAAGAGAAATGGAAATTTGATCAGGGAGTTTAAAACCTCATCTCTGTCCCACAATGTGTGGATGATGGACACACTGCCTTGCCTCTCTAGATCTTAGCTTTTTTCTCTTTAAAACTCCAAGATAAATTTTAGGGCATTGTGAGTTTTGTAAAAAAAATTATTTATTTATATGTGGTGCTGAGAATCGAATCCTGTGCCTCACACCTGCTAGGCAAACCCTCTACCACTGCGCTACAACCCAGCCCAATGTGAGTTTTAAACGGTATGATGATGAAGAAGAAAGCGAATGTACTTAGGTACCCAAATCAACAACGTTCCACCCTTTCCTCAGGAGCCGTTGTTCTCATTGGCTTTCAATGTTCGAAGACTACTTTTGGGTTCTTTGAATGCATTTCATTTACTGATACCTCTTTCTGCAATCCAGTTTCATTCCAGTCCTATTCCCTAAGTAAGCCTCAGCAGATGCCTCTCAGTATTTAGAGAGGGTCTCCCTTGTCCCTAGAAACTTCCAGAAACTTAAGCGGTTGGGGTCAGCTGTGGAAGGGTTGCTCTTGGCTTTGCAAAAGAGTATGTGGCCTGGAGAGAAGTAGTGTGAGATCCATTGCTAGTGAAATGCCAAACTGACCTTGTGAAACAGTGGCCTAAGTCCCTTCCTGACCCAGAGTCAAAATTGGCAAAGATCCCTCCTTGACCTTCTAGACTACAAGTCAAAGCATCGTCTTTTCCCTCAACCCTTGGAGTCCTCTTGCTGGGGTTGCAAGTGACTGTGGATGGTGTGTTTTCTTTCTTTTCCAACAGGCTCAATGGTTCTTATGAGGCTCTTGCTGGAGGGTCCACCATGGAGGGATTTGAGGATTTCACGGGCGGTATCTCTGAGTTTTATGACCTGAAGAAGCCACCGGCCAATCTGTATCATATCATCCGAAAAGCCCTCCGTGCAGGGTCTCTACTGGGTTGCTCCATTGATGTGAGCCAGGATACTTCTCTTTGTTCCCTCTCCCCAGGTGTGGTAGAGAAGGGACTGGACAGGGAGGGCGAAGCCGGGGAAGGCTTTGACAAACAGTCTGGGATTTAATGGGCAAGTCTGGTGTCTGCAGCACATGTGAGCTGGTTAAGACCTGAGTAATGGATAGAAGTGGGTTTGTCATATTCTAGGAGCCCTGATTTCCCCCTAGCTGGTAGAACCTCTTTAGTGCTGCAGGAATTGCCTGGAGAACATAGTCTTACTCCCTGGATCCTAGACTCTAGATATGTTACTCTCTTTTTGCTAAATAATCTTGAGATTTTGGAAAACAAATATGACCGACTATACTTAACGGACTTGGAGATCCCTGAAGAAAAGGGAAGAGGTTCTGAAAGCAGGCAAGTGTTATGACTCGATAGGAGGATTGCCTGTTTGGAGTTCCAAGGTGGCCAAAGAGACCAGGGGCTGGAGGCCACCCACCTCAAGGGTCTATTGTCATCTGCTTTCCTTTTCTCTCTTGCTGGCATAACGGGTAGTTTTTTTTGTGCAGCAGAGGGATACTCACAGAGAATAAATGCCTGCTGGTGTTTTAATGACTGGTAAGTCATACTCCCAGCTTGGCACCCACATCACACCTGTCTGGCTTAATTAAAGAGTGTTGAATGGAGACGGCTCTATTTACCTGAGGCTCATTGCTTTGCCAGTCCCACATTGGGGCCCTCTGGCTTTGTAGTGTGTCCTTGGAAAGGGATGGCACCAAAGAGGTCAGGTTATCTACCTGAGTGGACTTTCTTCTCAACCCAGGTCTCCAACGCAGCCGAAGCAGAAGACATCACCAGCCAGAAGCTGGTTAAGAGTCACGCATACTCTGTTACTGGAGTTGAAGAGGTAAAATTGGGTGGGAGGAGGGGAAGGCGATGTGAAATGCTGTTACCTCAAATCCAGGACGTACCTGAGAGAAGAGACAGGAAGTCACTTAAGAGGTTTAGAGTTGGCTTTGGGGCTTCCTACCCTGCTGGGGAAGGGGGTTTCTTGGCTGCACAGAGCCCTTGATGCCACAAATGTGCCCTTAGTTCTTGCTCATTATGAGGGCCCTTCTGATTTTCACACTCTTGTGGAGGGGTTACTTAACGCCTCTGAGCTGCACCTCTATGAGTTCTAATTAAATGCAACTTCTCTGTTGAGTGTGGCCAGGAAAATGGTAGAAATTTTCAGTTAGATTCTATACTCATTTCAAGAAGTCTGTTTGTGTAAGTAAAACAGTGGACATGCATAGGATCCCCCAAAAGAAAAAAGATAAATTCCCACTTTCATTTTCAGCGTGGGCTATAATAATGAGAAGGCATGCAGGTATTTCTTGTTCTCTACCCCAAGTAGTTGGAAGCCTGGACTATAATTTTCATTAATTTTATTTCTTATGTTCTGACTATTTCCAAAAACATTTGGAGATGGTTTACCATAGAAAGTATGGACACAATCAGTCCATGCAACTAAGGTAAGATATATCAATCTAGGCTAAAGATAGTGTTATCATTGAGAAATTATTTTGCTTTGAGTTTTCCAATGACCATTGCCAAAAAAGAAATGCAATGGGTAGCCCAGCTCTTGGGCTTTGGAGACACATTTTCTGGGTTTCCATCTTACATCTACCAGTTACTAACTAGGTAGTCTTTGAAAACTGAGCATCTCTATGTCTCAGATTCTTGAACTGCAAAATGAAGATAATAATAGTGCCCACCTCACAAGATTGTTCTGAGATTTAAATGAGGCAATCATGCATTTGAAATGCTTAGCACCGTGCCTAGTCCATATGTACTTAATGAATATTAACTGCTGTGCTATTGGCATTTGTTCAGAGGGTGTATCACGATGTCTCAACCTTAGTCAACCATATAATCTAAATCCAAGTTAAAGCAGACATAAACTTGATTTTGCGCTCAACTCACTCTTCATTTATTCAAATTGTGAAAAATAGAGCACTTGGCAAAGCCTGAAAATATGTGTTGAAAGAAAATAAATGTGTGGTCAGTTAGGGATATGTGAAAAATTTCATGCAAATCTTCCCAGGTGCAGACAGCAATTGCTTTTGTGTGTGTGGACCTTGCAGGTGGATTTCCGTGGCTGCCCAGAGAAACTGATCAGACTCAGGAATCCATGGGGTGAGGTGGAGTGGACAGGAGCCTGGAGCGATGAGTAGGTTCCTCTTTACCTTCCCCAGTCCTTACCTCCCTCCACAGTGAAGGTCTTGTGAAACACAACAATGAGACCAAGATCATAGTGAGTTCTGCAGCACTTACTGTCCCAAAATCACATGGCCTATTCAGAAGAGAGTATTAAATGGTTCCAGGCTGGAAAAAAGCAAAGTCTTTGATTATAAATTTCTGATTTGGCATTTGAGATTTTAGCAGCTCCATTGAATTTTGCTTAGTGCTCAATGGTTTACCTGTTTTCTTCCTACTACACCTTGGTGGTCAGATCGATCATTCACAATCTGATCTTTCCACTCCACAAACATTGGATTCTCTGACAGGCCAAGCCCCTCAGCTCTGAGAGGAAATGAGGAGGCTGGGAGAATAGAACTTGATCCTGGGAGTCATGGCCCCAGACAGACAGTGATGAATGGGTGTGTCGCCCATGAACTCATGACCTGGGTGGGTATTGATCATTGACTGGAGGGCAGCCTCTCTGCTTGAGGGGAAGTTACTCAGAAATGGTGATGTCCCAGGACAGCTGCATCCTGGAATTGATGTCTCAATGACACAGGAGGATGGGGAAGGCATGGGGTGGTTTCTGTCAAGTTAGCACAGCTGGCCCAGGGGAGAAAGGCTGGGGCTTGGGAAGGAATTACAAGGCACAAGTCTTATTAATAAAGAGACACCAGATATGAAAATTGTCACCATTATACCCTCTCCTAATAAATCGTTAAGCCTTGAGTGTACCCCCAATTCTGTCTGTCCATATTCTGTGATGTCACAGGGCCTTAAGAAAGAACTTTATCACATTTAATTAAACATAATTACTGCTTATTACTTCTCAGAGCTACAGAACTTTCCTCCAGGCCTGTGTCAGGAAGGGCCACAGATGGGCTTCCTGATGAGAGTTTCCACTCCACTGCCTAACATTGAGCATACCCCAAAACTTCAATTCTGTTAACTGCCCTAAATGGATGACATGACTGAATGAAATAGAAACCCCAGGCTTTGTTCATTTTCACCAATAGCCATTCACAAAGACACCAAAAGGGTTTGCTTGACTTTATCTCCTTTCCCTGAGGCTACCCAGTTCCTGACAGGCTGGGAAAGGCCCCAGGGCTGGGGTGTGTGGGGGGTAGGTGGAGTCAAGTCCTGGAGGTTCTACCAAGCTAGACACAGCTTGGGATATTTATATACTGGCTGTTGGAGAAAGAGGGTGCCGAATCTCTGAAATGACATCCCTAAAATCAGCCCAATGTCTAGATTGATTTTGCTTTTTTTTTTTTTTTTTTCAAGTTTGTAAAAACCAACTGGGAGATTTAAATCTGAAATTCTCCAACTCGTTCCCTAATCTTTATTTATAACAAGCACATTCTGAGATCCAGTTTTGATTAAATGAGTGTTTCAATTGAATTTAAGAAGTCCCCCAAACTCTTCTGCTAATTCCTGGGGCATTGGAGGCCAGCTCTAGGGGATGCTAGACTTGGCTGTGCCTCAGCTTCTATGCTGGGACAGGAAGAGGTTGGGTTTTGTTGAAAATATTCAGGGAAGAGATTTGTGTGTGTGTGTGTGTGTGTGTGTGTGTGTGTGTGTGTTTAAGTGGATCTTGATACTGCTTAGTTATTTAGATGTTGCATACATATTTCAGGAAAACCTACCTTTGTAAAGGTCAGATAAACTGGAGATGGCTTTTGAACAAAGTATGTGGATAGTGTCAAGGAAAGGTCAACAGCAGGAGGCCTCACAGGGTGACACTCCTTCAGGGAAGTTGCCATAAAGCTGGGCCTGTCGGTTATTCTTGCAGGCTCTTTCCATGTACCCCAAACTGGCCAGACCTTCTTACAATATATTCACCCCAGACTGATAGATGGACCAGAATGACAACTGTCTAGTGGGTACTGGAGTGCCTGCCCTTCTTGTCACCAGACCTCTTGTATCTCCTCTCCTGCATTTCCTCATTCCTGTGGTCAGGGGCCTGGGTGTCCTAAATGAAAATGTAAAACTTGTCCAGAGAGTGACGGTGAGACAGGTCCATAATGCTTCTGCTGCATGCACAAGGTTACCTGCTGGTGTCCAGGTCCTGGCCTCATGTCCAGAGTCCACCTAGGTCCTGCCTGCCTATCTACCTGCAGTATTTTGATACCTCCATTTCTGGCCCTTAGGGGGATCTCTTGATGCAGTATATAGCTTGTCCCTCAGGAATGACCACTTCTGCTCCACCCTCTGCCCCATCCAGTGCACCTGAGTGGAACTACATAGATCCCAGGCAGAAGATATTGCTGGACAGAAAAGCTGAGGACGGCGAGTTCTGGTAAGAGGCTGCTTAGCCACTTAGTTGTGACTCCATTCCAAGTTCTGATATGGGTACAGCCCATCTCCAAATCTTCCAGGAATGGGACATGGTCTTGGTCATGGTGTCTTTCATTCTTCACCCACCTTTTGCTCTAGTATAATTCTACCTCTATATTCACATATCTAAAGCACCCAAATCACTATATCTGGGCCTCGAGCCATGAGCCCATGAGCCCATCTACCTCCAATGAGCAGAGAGTTCTACTTTTGGTTCTTGACATCTAAGATTCACCTTTCCATCATAATAGGACTACTTCCTTTGCTAGAGGCTAGGGAAGATGAAAAGGATCCCCTTTGTACTTGGTAGGACTTAGGGGACATATATATGCTGAATATCACTGAGAATTAAATAGGAAACTCCTATGGACTTAGACTTAACCCAGCCCAGAGGCAGGAGCTGTGTTCACATCACCTCCAGGGGGCTCTTCCAGTTTGAGACCTGACTATGTGGCTGGTAGGTATGTAAGCGGGGTTCTCTAAGAGTGGGGATGCTAACCATGGCGAGGAATCTGGATGGTAGTGTTTGCATGTTCCTATCAGTGGACTGTTGAACAGATTCTGTGAGCCCTTAGCCTCTAGGACCACTCACAGGACTCTTCTAGTGGGTGTGCCTTTAATCACCCCTCTAGCCTGGCTCCCTTGACTGAGAGTCCTTGGGTTCCTCTGTCTCCTCAGGATGTCATTTTCAGATTTCTTGAAGCAGTTCTCCCGCCTGGAGATCTGCAACCTTTCCCCAGACTCTCTGAGCAGCGAGGAGGTGCACAAATGGAACCTGGTGCTGTTCAATGGCCGCTGGACCCGGGGTTCCACCGCTGGTGGCTGCCAGAACTACCCAGGTAAGGTGGAGGGCTGCCTGGCGTGTCCTCCCTGAGTTGGGTGACTTCATATGCTAATCTTGGGATAATTCCTTTGGACTTGAGGGCCTGCTTGTCCCCAGGCTCAGAGGCCAGGGCAGCAAGAATGGGTGGCCTGATCTCATTCAGCTTCAAATCAGCCCTGCTTTGCCCACCTGCCCCTGCCTCCAAAGGGTGTGCTTCCTACTAACATCTACCTACAAAGGATGTGCTTTCTTGTTCTTGGCTAAGACCTATTCTCCTGGGCTTCCCTGCAGAGGAACATGGGCCCAACATCTGCTGTGTCTATAGGCTGCACCCCACAGAGGAGCTGGTTTGCTTTGTGTGGGCATCTTAGTCAGAGATGGAGTGGTGAGACAGGGGGAGTCGGGGATAGCCACACACAGTGCATGCGTGTGGTCACCTTGAACTCCTATGGGAGTCACTGGGGCCCCCCTGCAGGGAGAGTCTGGTGCAAAACATTGCTTCTGCACTAACCTGGGTCCTCATCTTATTAAAGGGGGGTCGCCTTATCCGGTTCACAAAAGATCACTAATATGTACATATATAGGCTCCTCCTAGGTTGAATCTGCTGAGGCAGCACCTGACGAAGAATCTCTGAAAAATGACTCCACATCTCTTAAGGAGAAATGAAGGAAAGCTAAACCTGCTGTCTTCACTTTGTACCTCCCCCACACTCCCTGCCGGGTTTGCTGTTGTGTGTTGATTTGGGTTGATTGACTTAGCAGGATGCTCAGGGTGGGGCCAGTCATGATCTTCCAGCATGAAGCTCAGTGCAGGAAGGGGCATTATCATAAAATACCAGGTGGATACAGTCTGGAGGCTTGACAAGTTCTCTTCCATCCTTATCCAATCAGAGCTCCCATTTCCGGTGGCAGAAACCAGAATGCTGGGCGGACAGGAATGAGAGGAGTCTGTGTCCTGCCCCTCTTGCTTAGCTGAACAGCTGTGAGCCCCTGGGAGGGACATTTCCCTTCCCTAAGTTTCAGTTTTTTAATCCTCAGAATGGGGTGATAATTCTTAACTTCCAACCTTACTTGGGTCTCAGTGAGCATCTTAACACAGGGCGCATAGGGAAGTGCTCTGTAAACTGTGTAGCATCGTACAAATGGGATGGGTTATCTTTATGGCCCATTCTCTTCCTCCAGTACTGCTAAGGAGTAAACAAAAAATGTAGGGATTGCAGTAATGTTGCATTTGGGAGAAATTAAAATATGCTCACCATTAGCAAGCTCTTAGAAAATGTAGAGGAAATTCGCATGGATCATTTTGGGAGCTCAGAACTGTAGGGGGTGCCCAACGTATCTGCATGTATCAAATCATAATCCCATCTGTGCTGCCAACTAGCTGTCAGGAAGAGATGGATTGTTCTTGCCCTTTGGTAATGATGTAAGTATAGAAGATTACCGAATTTTCTATCTCCCCTGGAATCTACAGATAGTTGGCTTTAAAATCCATACCCTTGTGCCGCAAATCAAAAATCTGGAAGTGGAGATTCTGAGGAGGTGGAACTGAATAAACAATCTTACTGTTAAGAAAAAAATAACCAATGACTCTAGGTCACCGGGGAGTGCTATTGGTATTTCATGAAGTTGGGTCTTCACTTAGAGGATGCAAAAAACTCAAAAGCTAAACAACAACAACAATAAAAACCAAAATACAAAGTTCAAAAACCAACCACCCTCTTCTGCTCCGTTCTTCCCTCCAGGGCACATCATTATTGAAACCATTGAGGCCCTCGCCTAGAGCCACTGTCAGGCTGATCCTTTTCAATTATCCTCTACTCTGAACTCTGTCATAGAATTGCTGGGTGCCCTCAGATGATTCTTTTCACTTCTCTGTGCCTTGGCTTGTCTAGTCACTACCTAGAGAGTTTTTTTTTTTTTTTTTTAAATTAAACTCATCTTTAAAATGAAGGATTCCTCTTAAATATTCATAGGTGGTGTGTAGGAATGCTTTTTGATTGCATGATTCCTTATACGTAATTAAATGACTTTCTCTTGAAAGGAAGTGTGTCTCATCAATGGGCTGCAATACTGTCACCATCACATGAGGTCCTTGGACTGATGGACAGAGAATTTGTTCTCAGGGCTGCATTGGGCTGTGATCTGAATCTGGGTTCTTCTCTGAGGGAGAACACATGCCAGTCAGTCTATCTGTTTGGGAGCCCTCCTCGGTAGCTAGATTCTTCTGGGACTTTGTCCTCCTCTGTCCCAGACATGCTTTCTTCATGATATCTCCCTTCCTCCGGGGTTTGTCTCCACAGCCCAGGAGCTGGGGACAAGGAGTTATTAACTGTTTCCCCAGTGGGACTTGGATGTTACCTCCTAGTGCAGCCCAGGGTAACTCTGGGATCCTGGGAACTGGAATATTCTCAGTCAAGCAGGGCTGGCTTTGATTGAATGCTTGGGTGGATGAAAGGACAAGTACAAACTTTCCCAGTACTACAGGATGAGTCTGCTCATGAGTGGGGTGGAGGGAGGGAGGAGAAGGGCCTGACCACCTTTAGAGAACACTTTCTGAGGCCTGTTTAGCAGGAATAGCTTGACCAGAGTTATGCTTTCAATGGGATAACCAAGGTTCTTCTCTTTTATTTTATTCTTCTTCATCTCCTAACCCCCCCACCCCCCACAATGGAACCAACATTACTGGGCAATTTCTAGCTACTTACTGGACCAATCCACAGTTCAAAATCCATTTGGACGAGGCAGATGAGGACCAGGAGGAGGGAGTTGGTGAACCCTGCTGTACGGTGCTGTTGGGTCTGATGCAGAAAAATCGCAGGCGACAGAAGAAGATAGGGCAGGGCATGCTTAGCATCGGCTATGCCATTTACCAGGTATTGAAGAGTTGGGGTCATTTTTATCGTACTCTTCATGTCTTTGGTATGATGTGTTGGCCCATAATTGAACTGTATCTTTGCTATTGCTCGAATCTTCCTGATCAAGCATTGTCTTTGCTCCCCTAAGTACCTCTCTCAATGACCTTACTGAGGCCTGAATTCCACAATTAGAGATTCATTCCTATGGCTCAAGTCTCTGTTGTTAACACTGAGATGTGCAATTCCTTAAACTTTGCCTATTAATTGAGAACTCATTGTAAATTTATTTATTAGATGCGTCTTAGGTAACCATAGATAAGAACATGGGGGCAAAAGGCACTTGAGGTGACATAGGCAAATAAGAGGCATCACTAAGGAGAAGGAGGTTAGATATAGGAGCTGAAGATATAAACCCCCTTCTTCCCACTGTAGGCAACCTGGAGACATTTGTTGGAACATACAAGGCATAGTTTGGGGACACATGGCCGTTTGTGGTTCTAATGTCTCTGGACTGGGGAACACAACTGGTGCTGCTGTTGACCTTCAGCCTGTGGCTCAATATGCCAGTTTTTGCCCTTGGTAACCACCCTTCTGTGAACTTAACCTCACAGATGTATTAAAATGAGAATTTTAGGTCTTGATGACCTAGTAAGGAAGAAACTGGAATCTACTTCATATAGGCAGATTTCTTAAAACAAATTCCAGGGGGATTTATGGTATTTTTATTTTTAATTTTTGTTAAAAATGAATTTCATGGGACAAAAATTGCAATTCTAATCAAAAGACTAAAAGCTGGCAGGAGACTCAATGGCCCAACATCTCAGTATAAATTAATGCATGAAAAAAAGAAAAGTGCAATTGCCAAACTCATACCATCCTCCCCCATCCCTTAATCTGTCTATTCTGGAACTTAGGACCTTAGAGTTTAGGGCATGTGTGTGTGTGTGTGTGTGTGTGTGTGTGTGTGTGTGTGTGTGTGTTATGTTGCTGGACTGGTATTTGGAACAATTGCTGCCTGATGGCAGGATAAAGAATTGCAAATAAATAAATTACAATTCTATTCCTGATTAGCTCTTCTAGCCCCAACTAAAATGTAAATACTACAAAACCAGACTCATTGCTTACAGGTATAAAAACCTAAGAAGGCACTTTTTATATGAATATCAATATAACAAACTTCAGTGAGCATCTATTATGTACCCCATGTGGAGCTGAAAGTTGGGGACACACAGGAATATCACAAGGTTACTGCCCTCAGAGTGCCTACCATTTAGTGTGGAAAATCACACACACACACCACTAGGCAGGTCTCATCTGCTATGATTGGGACCAACGTGGTGGGCTGGGGGATCCTTAGCTTCATGCAGAAGGAGCCTTTGATCAGAGATTCAAAAGATGACCTAGATTTCAAAGGTGAAGAAGGGAGAACATTCTAGCCTGAGGAAGTGCCATGTGCTTCTCAACAGCTTGAAAGTAAGTAGCGGTTTTGGAGAGAGAACAGTCAACTGACAGGGTGAGGTAGCTACTCAAGAGATAGTGCCTCCAGTACTCAATCCATCGAGTCTACCTTACATAGTATTCATTTCATGATAGCATTGTGTGATATGGTATTTGCACTCATAAATAATACATAAAACATGCCCGTTCTTCAGGCATCAAATTATAGCTGCTTATGAAATACTCTCATGTATGTGATCCATGGTCTTTCTTCTGATAAGAGGCATATAATATAGGGGCTGACATTTGTGAACAGAAGCAATGTTAAAATTAGGTTGAGGGAATGAATGTAGGGAGTAGCTGAGGCTATAAGGAGCAGCTGGGGTTGTAGGGAGTAACTGGGGTTTTAGGGATGCCATACTCTTATCCCTGCATCTTCTTTCTCTGGCCTTAACTGAAACTGGAGTCTAGTTTGAGGATAAAAACCTGCCACCTATAGAGAAGCAACCAGGAATTCCTGAAGGCTAAAGAGCCCTCCTCCTCCTGTCTTCTCTCTCTCCCTTTCATCTTCCTGCAGTGACAATAGGCTCCTGCCAGGCAGGCCTGTCATTTGCACTCAGGATTCTGCACTTCCTAGATGGTTGTCTCTTCCCATCTCTCCATGGGCAATGGCTAAGACCTTCTCTTCTGTCTCCCTGCACTTGCCTGTCTCAGTTCCTGCCCAGTGACTGTTGGCGGGGTGAATTTGGAGCATATTGACAGTAGCTGCAGTGGTTGAGCTTTTAATGAAAAGACTGCCAAGGTAGTTAGGAAAGCCCCTGCCGGGGTGGGGAAAAGCCCTTGCTTTCAGGCCTGGAGTGGAGAGGGAGATTTCTGTAGGGGACTCTGCTTTCCCAGACAGTCAGGGGTTCTGCATGGATGATTTTGGTTTCAACTCAAAATTAAAGGAGGAACAGTGATCCCAGACTGTTTCATGTTTGCTGCCAATGACAAGTGGATGCTCGCTGGTCCCAATTTCCCCTCATTTTGTTGTTTCTCAGAGTTGTAGGCAGTTGCCCATTGACCTTCACCAACAGCAGTGCCTGCCCTGCTCTTCTCCTTTGAACAGCCTGTGTGATAGGGAAAAAGGAGGGAAAAGGACACGTGGGGATTGGAGTCCTCTTCCCTAGTCTAACACAGGAGCTCTGGGCATGACAGGGCTCCCATTCTGGATCTGAGAACTCATCTCTTGTGGGAGTCAACATTTCCAGTTGAAATAAGAGAGCCTAAATCAAACTAAGTTAGTGAAAAAGAAATTTACCACCTCATTTGATCAGACTGAGGGAAGGAGAGGGACACTTGGGACAAGGGACTCGGATGCTACTATGACTCTTTTTCTCCACATCTCCTGTTTACTATTGATGCTCTTTTCCAGGATAAATATTGTAAAGGTCTTTATCCTGTAATATCACCAGCATGAGGGAAGGGGCTTCTTTCCTTAGTTCCAGTTGCAAAAATCCTAGAGAATTTTTTTGCTAGAACTTGGGTCGCATGCCTATTCTTGGATCACTTATGATGACCAAGGGAAGGACAAAATTTTGGCTCAAATTGAGTGAGACCCCTTCTCTGTCCCAGACCTTGATCTGGTGGGCCAGGTCTGTAGGTTTGTAAGAAGATATTAGCTCTTATTTGAGCCTGAAGTTTATTACTCTTGAAGAACCTGGGATCCTGGTAGATTATACAACTAGAAAAAAAGTGAAAAAAGTAGAACCTGCCCTCCACACCCAGATTTCTAGGACTCAGTAGTTTGTGAAAGGTCTTGAAATTCATTATAATTGTCCAGACTCAGAAATGCTGACTAGTTACTCACTTCAGCACCAACTAAAGCTGCGAAACTCTACCATCTACAAAACCTAGGGAGGAATGCAAAAGCACATAGGGAGGATCTTGAGCTCTCAGGTAACCTGCTTTTGTCTTCTGTCCTGTAGGTCCCCAAGGAGGTATGTGAGTACTGTACTGACAGAGACATCCTTCCTTTGGTAAGAAAGAGATTGGGTGCCTGTCCCACAGCACCAACTGCTTCTTATAATGGAAGCCCGTTCTCCTGTGGACTCACGTGATCCAGTGAACTGGTACCCTGAGGGTTGGTAAAGATAAGCCCAAGTCCCACCTACCATGTTCCCTGGGAAGGGAATAGTGGTTATCTTTGCCCCTTGTGTGTCTGATGTTCTGGTCTGAACAAGATGATTATAACACAACTTAGATTCCTATTTACCTGGCCAACAGAAATAAATGGCCTGATCTCTGGTAAGAAAAGAAAGTACCAAGTTTACCTTCTTAGCTCTCTGCTTTTCCTGGGCCTCAGTACTTTCCACCGGGTTAGGGAGCCATATTATCATTGTCACACTTCTGTCTGGAATTTCTTCTGCCATCCCAGGTTTCACCCACTCTCCCATCCACCTCAGCTCGTTGAGGCAGCAATCCTGGGAGGAAACCTGCATAACTCATTGTGAGACTGCAGTCAGCACAAAGTGAGGCCCTTGCACATGCTAGTGATGGTCTCCTTGGTTATAACTGAAGAGTTTTAAAAAGTCAATGCCCAGCCTACATCCCATCTCAGTTATATCAGGATCTCTGGGGCAGGAATGGAGGATCCAGGCATCATAGATTTGTAAACGACCCATGTGATTCCATTGTACAGCCAAGGCTGAGACCCATTGTTCACTCTGGAGTCAATTATGTAGCGCTGCATCTGCCCTACTGCAGCCTTCCTCCTACTTTTCCAGGTTCTCAAGCTTGTCCAGTGATGTTGTATATACCAACAGAACCCAAATTCACAGACCCCAAACCTATAAAAAGTACCAAGGTTAGAGCCTACTGGTTTACCCTGCCCATGGATCACAAATGCATTTTATTTTGGAGGGAACAGACAAGGGCATAAGGATGATTCAGAGTGAACGCCTCTTCACTACTAAAATTAAAAATAAACCTGAGTTAAATACAGTTGATGGTGTTTCCCATCAGAAATGCCCCATTTATATGAGCTCGGGGTCATGTACACACACGCAGTGGAACTTTCCTCAAGAGCACCTCATGGTTCCCTTAATGTGCCCCTGTGGATCTGGTATTCTCCAAGTGTCAGTGAGTCTTCAGGTCAAAGGTTGTCAAATTTGAAGTTGCCTCAGAATCCCTTGGAAGGCTTGCTAAAGCACAGGTGACTGAGCCCAATTCCTGGAGTTTCTGATTTTGTTGGTCTTAGGCTCCATAATTTGCATTTCCCCTAGGCTTCATCTGGTCTGCTCCCACACTTTGAGAAGTACCATCAGTTAAACCTGCTGGATTCCTGTCCTTTTCCTCCTGAGTCATGTCGAGAGATTTGAGGACCAGGGACCTGTTGCACCAGCTTGTGTGTGGTCCCTTGTGGGAAGAGGGGACTTAGCTCTTATTGTAGTGTCTCCAATTCCCACACCAACTTCCCAATCAGGGCTTCTCTAACCTGCTCCACCCTGAAACTCAGCTTGCCTCTTTCCCAGCTCAACCCAACTGGAGTTTACTTCTCCATTTCTTTCTCTCTCTCTCTCTTTTTTTATTGGTGCATAATAATTATATATAATAGTGGGATTCATTATTACATATTTGTACATGTACACAACAGCACAATATAATTTGGTCAATTTCATTCCTCATTGCTTCCCCATTTCAGTACTACTTATTATTGTCTTCTGCAGAGTCCCTCTCTCTCCCCTGTTATCTTCAGGGATGGCAAGAATAGCATTCAGTTAGGACTGGGAGTATAACTCAGTGGTAGAGCATTTGCCTAAGGTGTGTGAGTTCCTGGGTTTCATTTCCAGAATTGCACACACACACACACACACACACACACACACACACACACACACACAAATACATGTAACTCATGACACTTAGACCTTAGTCATGATCTTGCTGACTGTGCCCCCAGCATTCTTTTGCCCAGAGTATAAATATTTTTAGTGGGAATCTCAAGCACCATGACTGCTGAGTCAGCAGGGACTGCCTGGGGGATTCCTGTGAAGTGCTGGCCAGGGTAGTGGGGACAGGTGGCCCTACTTTCCTCCCCTGCTTAGCAGATCTGTGGTCCAAGAAGGGTCTGGTGACCATGTATGGACACAGCCCACTCCAGGGTGGGCATTCTAGATTCAGGTCACATAGAAGTCATAGACCTTGCAGCTTCTCAGTACTTGCCCTCTGTCACAGCATCATGATGAAGATTGATCATAAAGATACAGTGCTATGGGAGGCTTAATTAGAGCAATAACAATGGTGGCACCTGTGTTTTCAGAGCACTCTGCAGTCACTAATTAGCCTGTACCACATACTAATAACCTCTCCCTTCCCCACAACAGATGGCAGGGGGTCATAGGGAGTGTCTTCCCCTCTGGGAGGAGAACTAGGCCCTGAAGAGGCCAAGAGGGACCCAAACTGGGCAGGCAGAGACTGCCTCCTCTGCCTGCCTCCTTCAGAGCTGTCTCCTTGGGCCCCGGCCTGGCCACCTCAGCCACCTTGCTGAACAATTTTCCCAGGTAGTCAAGGGTGAGTGGCCCATCTGGCAACTTGTGTTTGAGGACCAGGATCAAACCTCACTTTCCAGCCTAGGGTCTGTACTGAGAAGGTCACTGTCATATCTGCAGGGACAGTTGCTGAGTAAGAGTGTTGGAATTAGGAGGAAAGCAATCTAAACAGCACACACCAGAGGCCCTGGGCTCAACCTTTCATTTTGGGGAGGTTCAGAGAGCAAAAGGTCCAGCCACTGTCAAGCAGGCAAGGTCAGTGCCTCCAACAGGGCCTGGCTCCAAATACACTTGATGATTGACACCCAGTGAGTTCATGACAGAATTCAAGGCCTGATTCTCAGAGTGGTATTAAAAACCAACGATCCCTAAATCAGCACTATAAAACCCAACTCTTAACTTTCATCTTCCAGGATTTAGAAAGAAATTGATTCTGCCTCTTGCTTACAGCTGGAGAATCACACAGATGTGCACCTGGGCAGGGACTTCTTCCTTGATCACCAGCCCTCCGCTCACTCCAGTACCTATGTCAACCTGCGGGAGGTGTCTGGCCGTGCTCGGCTGCCCCCTGGGGAGTACCTGGTGGTGCCCTCTACCTTTGAACCCTTCAAGGATGGCGACTTCTGCTTGAGGGTGTTCTCTGAGAAGAAGGCCAAGGCCCTGTGAGTCTTGTTTCACTCTGTGGTGGGGCAGGGTTGCCTGCGCACTGGGCCAGCGGAGGGGAATGGCTACACACAGATGCTGGGGCAACATCACTGGGTGACCTGCTCCTGGTTGATATTTCCAGAGGAAATTTGTCAAACATCACAGGTCCCAAAGTCCTTCATGGGGTGTCCACCTCTTGCCTCCTCCTCTTTGTTCTATAGGACACCTGGGGTTTCCTTGCAAAAGTTGGTCAAGGCTGGAGAGAAAGGGCGCCAGTAGTAGCCTGGTTATAAGGAGTCCCGCCCATCTAGGAGGGCACCAGAGGTCAGAGAGCAGGGTGTAGGGGAGAGCACCATCTCCTTCCCAGCGCTCACACACACACACACACACACACACACACACACACACACCACACTGTATAATCACATGCACACACTGCACCCCACATGTACACAACACATACAAAATACACATCACACAGTGTGCACAAAACACAGTGCACACATAGACACACACACATATAAAACATAAATCCACCACATACCACTTAGACATCACACATTACACATATACAACACATACTACACACAGCACGCACAGTACACGAGCCCCTCCCACCTTATATAACTTATCCCCTGTACTACACATATACCACACAGATACTGCATACATACACATAGAGCACAGCATGCATATGGTACATGCATGCACACAGGGTTGTGATTTCTTGCTGGCTCATCTCCATGAGGCCATTTCAACAGGGATTCATGTAGCCAGGCTCTCAGGGAAGAAGAATGGTACCTGGGGTAAGGTGATGGGAAAACTCCTCAAAATTTGCCAGGCTAGATCTTCTAGAATCCCTTAGAGAGAATATTCAACTTGAAGCTCTTGTTTCTGATGAAAAATTTAGGGAGGAGTGGAGGTTGGGGCAGTAAAGGGGAGGGATTCTGGTTAAAGATTGGGTTTATGCAATTTTTAGTAGGAACTGAAGGTTTCAAGTGGTCAGTTAGTTCCTCAAGAGTCAAAACTCCCTGAAAGAACCTAGTTATTAAGCGAACTTTTAACTTTCTCATGTTTAGTTTCTTTGTATTTCAGGGAAATTGGGGATGTTGTAGCTGGAAACCCCCACGAGGTATGCAATCTCTTACTATTCCAAGTTTTGACACTATTGCATAGCAGCCATTTGGAGTTTCTTGTTGCTTTAACAGAGTTCTTTACATATTAAGGATGGCAACTTCTTATTTATCAGGTCCACAATATTTTCTAGGCACTGGCTCTTCCTGAAGAGATGAAATAGAAGTAGCACTGGAATGCAGGCTTCATAATGCATCTGCACTCCCTGGGGGAGAGGTCTTAGTATCTTCCCTATTCAGTCAGGTGAACAGTCAGAGACAGCTCACTCACTGTGTGCTTGAATGTTCTCTGTGCAGGACAGAGAAGTCAATGGGAGAAATAGATCTAGTCCCCTGTTCTTGGATTGCTCTCCAGGGTTCTGGGGGACAAATGGAAGCATATGAAAAAGATGAAGGGAAGGGTGCTCCTTCCCTAAGCTTGCATGTGTGCTGGGGCAGCACCTAGTCTGGGAAGGCCATGGGGAGGAGGTGAGTGCAGAGCCAGCTTTGGAGGAAGAAGTATATGTGGTTTGCAGTGTGGGTTCACCAAACTCCTCCCTCCCTACGTCCCTTACTGTGTCTTCAATTTCCTGTCCTTTTCCTTAGGTGTGTGTGGCAATACCATGTTGCTGCTCTGTGAGGGCCACCCTGTGTCTGTGACCAATGGGCTCTGGTGCAGGGCCCAGGGATCGGGCAGGACTATCTGTACAGGGACATGGGCCCAGCTTCCACCCCTCTGACCTGTCTATCCAAATGGGCTGAAGTGTCTCTGACTGCAGATGTCACATAAAGCAACCTTCACCCCAGGGGCTGAGCTGCTGTCTTTGGCTCAATGGTGGTGGAAGCAGACATTTTATTACTGGACATAAATCAAATTTGTAAGCCTGTATTTCTGAAGATGCATGAGAAAATGACAAATAAGGACCCATCTTGCCCTGGGGGTTTATGTTGTGAGTCTATCAGACAGGTAGAAAAGCATGCCAATGGGCTGTCTGTTCTTTCTTACTCGGTTAGTCTCTGCTCTGGTGTGGTTGCTCCCCTGCGTCCTGGGTACAGTACGTAAACCCACTGTCAATAGTGCCTCCCACCTCAGTTCAGCTGGCACCAGAGGTCCTTCCTGTGCTGTGGCTCCTAGTGATCTAGCTGGTCAGAATTCTCCCTCCAGCTCCACCTCCCAGTCATGGATGCCAGCTCAGCCTCCTTGCTGCCCCAGGGGGACTGATCATTCACAGTGGCATCTCTTACCGTCAGACCCAGGCATGTTAGAAGAGTCAGTTTTCCAGTGTACAGCAGGGGACTGAGTCTTTTTGTTTTTGTTTCTGCCAAATCAACTTAAAACTGACTCTAAGCCTCCTTTGAACCAGGCTGGCAGAAGTTCAGTCCTGGTCATAACTCCCCATCTTCACCACGGGTTTTCTGAAGCTCGAGGTCTCTCTGGTCATGGGTGCAGATTGGTCAGGCTGTGGTCACTGCTTAGGTTCCTTCATAGATCAGAACTCTTGGGTTTCTGCCCTTGGCCTGTGACGTGATGAAGTAGGAACCCCCAGACGTGGCATCAGCCTTCTGAGATCCCCAGAGCATGACTATGGAGCCATGCAAGGGTCCCCAGTATTCCAAGGCCTTGTGGACTTCCAACGTATCCTTGATCTCACAGAAACTCTGCTTCTCCTCCCTGGAGCACCCTCGCCTGATACATGCATGCCATACTACACACACACACACACACACACACACACACACTATATATATATATATATATATATATATATACACATACCACACATGCATCTTACATAAATACACCACAAATGCATACACACCATACACAAAAACACCCACATACCCACGCATATACACACCATGCACGCAGCACACACATACCACACAGGTACACATATACATACCACTCCTGCTCCACACACCCAGCATACACATACTGGGCATATGAATTACATATATATATACTACACACATGCTATACAATACACATACACACCATATACCCCTCACATACATACCCTACATACAACCACACACATACACACCACACACACATACAAATACCACACATGCACACACTACACATACACACCCGGCATATGAGTACATGTACACACATAATACAGTGATAGTGTCCTTAGGGAACTCAGGACTTTATAAGAGACGGAAAGAGCTATTTCCTTCCAGAATTTTTCTTCCCTCCAGAAACCTCTAAGTCATGAATGGTTGGATGTTCAAAGAGTCTGACTACCTGCTTGGAATGGGGAAGGGAAAAAAATCAAGGGTGAACTAACGCAAAATTGGAACTTAGATGTGTTTCTTTGAGCAAGGCTGTAAAGATGTCACTAACAGGTGATATAATAACAAAAAACTAGATCCTTGTGTTTGTCATACTGCCATATCATTTGCAAAGTATTTTTGCATGTATTCTATAGGGATAGCAGGTAATTTCATGAGAATAAATTCCTTGAGGATAATTCATCAGTGCATGCAGACATAGGTGATGGATAGTTCCCAACTTGCACCAAGCGTTCAGTAAGTCCTTTTCTGAATGAATGAACAGATTTAAGCTCTGTTGTCCTCATTCTCTGTGTCAATGATCCTCCTAATGGCCAAGTGCCTGCTCTGTGTTGGTATGTGCCCATATCCATTCAGTGGTTTTTGTAAAATATTTTCCCAGAATAATAGACTTTTATTCCATGTCTAGGATTTATGGACTTCTCATTAGTTTTTGGTGTAACATGTTTCATGAACACATGACTTTTTCCTCCTGCAAAACTATTTTAAAACCATATGCATGGAATAGGATGTATTTATCAGTTTTTCTTCTAAAAAAATCTATGTGTGTGTCATGTGTTTTTACTTCTTCATCTTATTTGAAACCGTAGGCATTAGAATCTTCCTGTGACAGGTGAGGAAACAGCCCTGAGAGGTTGAAAATGGGATGCCAGAAATAGGAAAGGTCATTGCCTTCCAGAACTTCTGTTTTCTTCCCCTACAAGTCCCCAGGTCACAGTTCATTCATTCATTCAGAAATCTCTGGTTATCGTCTTAGAGGTTGGTGGAGAAGTGCTCAGCTGGAGTTTGAAACCTGGTTCCATCATTTACTAGCTGTGTGATCTTGTCCTGTGACTTAACTCTTTAAATCTCAATTTCTCCATCTATGAAACATGAACAGTGATGAGACCCACCTCATAGGATAGTCATGAGTGTTAAGTGAAATAATCCATATAAAGTACTTCATGGCAGCAAGTATTCAACAAAGGTAAATTTGATTCCTACTGTTGTTACTTATGTTAGTACAGAACCGTTGGGCTGCACTGGGCCTTTTATACTCATCTTAGTGATGGTTTTGGAAAAAATTGACCTGGCTCTCTGAAAGTTCTTCCAATCATCTGGGAAGCTGTGACTTTTCTGTCTAGTGGTGACAGTTGGGGGATTGTTTAATAAGTTTGGATGGAGCCCATTATCATATCAGAAAGCCTCTGGTCAAAGGCATTCCTATAATGGTTTGCAATTTTCAAAGGACTTTGACATACATTAGTGCTCATTTGATTCTCAAAATGACCTCATGAAACAGTTCAAGCTAATTTAATATTAGAGTTGAGGAAATGGATATTTAGAGCCCTGACATGGGATCCAGTAAGTGGCCAATCTGCTATTTCAGCCCTTGTCTTCTGGCTTCTAGTTCTGCTGTATCTAATTAGAGTGTGTTCTCAACCACTTTTTAATCATGTGTGTAATCGGTCAACTTTTTGTCCCTGTGATAAATACCCAGGAAAAACAACAGAGGCCGGAGACAAGAAATATCTTTCCAAGGCACACCCCCATGACCTGTTCTTCCAAACATGCCCCATCACCTGTGGTTTCCACCAACTCCCAGTAGTCTTTTCAGCTGTCAGTGGATAATCCACTGATGAGGTCAGAGCCCTCATGATCCCTGTCACTTCCCAAAAGCCCCACCTCTGGACACTGCTACACTGGGGACCAAGCCCTCCACATGTGAGTTTTTTTGGGGTACATCCTAGATCCAAATCATACCAGTATTGTTCTTTGAGAATCTGATAAAAACTAGTAAAATGCATATAAATGTAACCCAAAATTTTCATGCTATTTCTGGAGTTCACAGGTTCCCATGAAGGTCATCAATGAATCCCATGGGAGTTCGTAGGTCGAGACTGAGATTCCTCCATGTCAGTGTGTTTTGTTGTTCTCTGAAAACAGTTCAGGGTTGAAATCAGGAATTCAGGGGTGATGGGGCTCACTTCCCCACATCACTCAGAGAGGATCCCCTGGGCTCTGGCACTGCATCCCTGCTGGATCATAAGCCCTCTAGGGCAGGGACCTCAGATGGCTCTCTTGTTCACTCCCACTTAGTCCAAAGCCTGGCACACGATTCATGCACAATAGATACTAATGGATGAATGTTGCCAATCTTTGTCTTTCATTTTTCATTTCATTCACATCTTGACTTTGCACCTGTCCTTCCTCTTAGCCACACCCCAGTGAGCTGGATAAAGAAGACAAGCAGTTCCAGAGCCTGTTTGAAGAGTTCGCAGGGAAGGTGAGCAGAGGGCAGGTGCGACTTCCCAGATGGGCAGGAGCACGCTCAGTAATGCTCGGGTCAAGTCTGTCTTTATTCCCTTGGGTTGGAGGAGTTCAGAGAACGAGGCCTCATTCCCTGGGTGCCCAGCTTCTGTGCCTGTCCCCTCATCCTCTCAGAAGACAGAGGGCCCTTCCTACACTGCTGGGGAAGAGTAATCATTATTTTGAGGCCATTTTTCTTCCTCTGTTGGCTGACTTGAAAAGTGGAATCTCTAGATTCTGTTGTTATTTGGCCCAGTCAGTTCGGGGCTTCTGGCTAAAGAGTCAGGGCAGCAAAATCTCTCTAAATTGATCTTTTGGAGGTGGAATTGCCCAGCCTAGGCAGGGGACAGCTCAGTTAAGCTAGCCTGGACTTGGAAACACAGCCAGGCCCACTGCCCTGAGACCAGCAGTGCTTGACCTGCAGAGCCAAAGCTTGGCCAGGGTGTGAGCGTGAATGGGGGTGATTGAAGCAGGGGTAGTGCTGCCTTCAATCCTTCCTCCCCACCCTGAAGGCTGAGGTTTGTTTTGGTAAAATCACTGGAAGCCCATAAATTGGAACTCACCCAGGACTCGAAGTGCCCCAGGTGGTCCCATAAATAGTGACTGACCCTGTTCTTCGGAGGGTAATAAAGTCCCCAGAAGACCTCAGAAAGGGAAAAGCAGTGCTCTCCATCCCCCGGAAAAGCTCTGGGGACTTTTTAGACTTCAGGATGAAATGGAAGCTAGGCACAGTAGCATGTGTGTATAGCTTCAGCTACTGAGGGAGTTTGAGGCAGGAGGATCACTTGAGCCCGGGAGTTCAAGAC
The DNA here is from genome assembly GCF_902686455.1 of Sciurus vulgaris. Lineage (NCBI taxonomy): Eukaryota > Metazoa > Chordata > Mammalia > Rodentia > Sciuridae > Sciurus > Sciurus vulgaris. The sequence continues at coordinate 61,312,273 of NC_136473.1, forward strand.
TAGTCTGGGCAATATAACAATATCCCATCTAAATAACAACAACAACAACAATAATAATAAAGATGGAATGGAAGAAAATACGTCAGAAACCTTTGCAGAAAAGGAAACCTGCCAACAACTCTTTTACATTGCCACTGGATAAAAAATTCTTGCGAAAATTCAATTCATGTTTTAGATGGATGCTCAGGCCAGTGTTTTACTAACAAAAGCTTGCCAAAGGGCCATGTTTTATTTAGAACATCCAGAATGATAGAGAAGCTCACATTTGTAGAGTTCGTCCTGTGCCTATCTTTCTTCTCTCTCCTGCTGAGCAGGGCGGCACTGACCACTCTCCCAACTCGGCTGGTGATGTGACTGGCACAGAGAGGTTAAGGAGCTGGCTGAGGGCACCAGGCCTCACAAGGGTCAGAGCCAAGGTTTAAATGTAGACTCTCAACATTCCGTTTCTTCCCTGGCAGGCAAAAGAGGGCTGTATTCTGGCCTAGAGGCCTCTCAGAGGGACCTCAGGTGTTATTATTGGGACTGACTATCCTGTGCCCCAGTGAGCCTAGCTGCCCCCACAGGAAACATTGCCTTGTGTGGCTCTGGTCTCTTTTTTTCCAGTGCCAAGACCTGGCTGGAGGAGGATGGGAAGTAGCTGGGCCAAGGTCACAGGATAAGGAGGGGGTTTCAGATGGGAACCCAGCTCTCAGTCTAGCACCCCTTCATTATCCCATCTCAGGTCTATCTTCCTGGCATGAATCTTACCTCTGGCTCAGTGTTTATCCTAAATACATATGGTCTATACTGCACCCCCCTCAATCTCAATTTCCATTTCTGAAATTGGCTTCTACATGAACTAGCAACTCCCACAGATGCAGTGGGACAAAATGGCACTCTGGGGTGAGACAATCTCAACTCCACCACTTGGTAACTGTGAACCTGAAGCCATTATATCCCATGAAAATGGCCAACGACATCAGGCGTAGAAATGGTGTTTAGCAGTTTACAAAACCATGGGTCTTTAACTGTAACTTGGAGCGGAGTTGCCTTGAGGATTTAAGTATATCCCACATCAGGTGTGTGGCACATCTGAGCCAGCTCCTGTTCCTACTACTTGTCACACTTTGTTTTCTGTTTAGGCAAGCCCCGTCAAAGGCAGTGGGAGCCTGGGAGGCAGGCAGCCTTCTGCCAGCCGTGGCCACCAAGCTCACAGCACCAACACATAACCCTGCCAGGCTGTTGGGACCCCAAAGGAAATGGAGAATTTGAGTTTTTAAAGCTGTCACATGCTTTTAAAATCACAGGGCTGGTGGGCTGGGTGTCTGACTGTGGAAGAAGTTCTGTATTCATTTAGCATCTTGAAGTAACTTGGCAGGGCTGACATGATTTGCAATTGGTTGCTCTTACTAGGATTCTGAGATCGGTGCCAATAAGCTCAAGACAGCTCTGAATGGGGTGTTTTCCAAACGTAAGTTCCTCCCCGGGGCCTCTCAGAAAGTCTGTGGGCTCCTAAGAAAGATGCTGGGGTGGGGCTGAGGGAGGTGGCAGGCAGAAGTTGGCCAGGAGCACTGCATGGGGAGAGGGGACTTTGACCTCTAACTCCTGAGGGCCAGCAAGGCAAGAGCCATAAGGCAGGAAAGACTGGCGAGGAGGAGGTACTGGGTGGGGTGAGGGAGGTGCTGGAGACCAGCGAGACCTTGAACAATGGATCAATAACCTGTGATGCTAAATTAATTTTATGACAAATCCTGGGGGGTTGGACTGCAGTTGACTTAAGTGACACTCTCTCACACAATTACCATGACTGGTACCATGGGAAACTGCAGACTAAGGATCTTGTTCTGCCATAATTTCATTCTTCTTTAAAGCTGAGTAATATTCCATCGTGTGTGTGTGTGTATATATACCACATTTTCTTTATCCATTCATCTGTTGAATGGCATCTAGGTTGGTTCCATAGTTAAACTATTGTGAATTGAGCTGCTATAAACAGTGATGTCTCTGCTTCACTGTAGTATGCTGATAAATGGGTGAAGTGGGAGAATATTATGCTAAGTGAAATAAGCCAAACCCTAAAAACCAAAGGCCGAATGTTTTCTCTGATATGTGGATGCTAATTCATAATAAGGGTGTGGGTGCTAGGGAAGAATAGAGTGACTTTAGATTAGGTAGAGGGAAGTGAAGGGAGGGAAGGGAGTCTGAGGATAGGAAGGGTGTTAGAGCAAAATGGACATTATTACCTCATGTGCATATATGACTGCATGACCGATGTGATCCTACAATATACAATCAGAAAAATGAGAAATTACACTCCATTTATGTATGATCTATCAAAATGTATAAATGCATTCTACTGTCATGTACAACTAAGTAGAACAAATAAAGAAAAGAAAAGAAAAGACATTAATGCCTTCAAATGTATGAAGATAGATTTCCAACCTGGAAATATCTACCCAAACAATGATTAATTGTACATGAGTGCAAAATAAAGGAACTTTCTGATATGCAAAAAAACCCCCAAACAAACAAACAAACAAAAAAAACTGGGTTGCCATCTTGTAGTGAGTACTTACAAGTCTGTTTTGTCTTGGCCTTCATTTTGAACAAATGTCGGATATTCCCACACCAAAAATAAATAAATAAATGAATAAATAAAATAAAAATAAAAAGGATCTTGTTCTGTAGCCATTTGGGGAGGCAGGGTAGAAGGGATGATTCTGACTGTCCTAGCCTGTTCTAGGTCTCCATCTTCAGACTTCAGCAAGTCTTGGGGACTGCCTCAGGGTTCAGCCACACCCAGGAGGAAGAGTTTCCCTTGAAACCTCCGCACCATGGGAGCTGATGTGGAGCTCTTTCTCTTCTGGTCCAGGGATGGTTAAGTCTTTCGGCTGGTTGAGTAAAGGCTGTCATTCACCCTGAGTGAGCGAACCAGAAACAGGGACTTGACTGAGAGGCAAAGGGAGAGCCCTCCTGGAGATGGACATAGGACTAAGCAGCTCCCCAGGGCTCTGAGCCAAGGTGCTGGCTCAGGATGGCTCTTCCATCTTCTGCTCCTCCCTTGGTGTTGCTGTTGTTGAGAAGAGCAGAGAGAAGAGGAGAGGGCTACAGGGTCTTGGGCAGCTGCCTTGACTCCCAGGTGTGTGGGAGGTTATGTTAGAGGCCAGGGATGAGCAGCAGCTCATTGAGCAACTATGTATTGTAATTAAGAGTGTAGGTGGTGGAGCCCCAGCTCTGCCCTCTACTGGTTGTGTGAACTTGAGCAAAAATATGTAACTTGGCTGGGGCTCAGTTTTCTTATCGATAAAACGGAACAATGATAGTATCTACCAAATTGGGTGGTTTGGAGGAGGAGATGTATTGTGTTTAGAATAGTATCTTGTTAGTCAAAAGTTAGCTGTTTTATTTAGAACTTATATACCAATCACTGGGTTAACACTTCACTTACATCATCTCAATTAATGCCTACCCGTTCTTGGGGCCAGTATTAACATTAACATTATCACTATCATTCCCACTTGATGGAGAAGGAAACTAAGCTTTTAGATATTAATCTGCCAAGTCTGTGTTTGTGAGCAGCAAATCTGGGGTTCAGAGGTTGAACTCTGATTCTGGTGCTCATCTGCATGGTGTCCCAAACCACCAGGAGGTTTAGGGGGTATCTGCCCATGAGCCCTGCACAATGTTCTCTTTTTTTGTGGAGACCCACATTCAGCTCCATAGTCTGCCTGGTGTGTTTGGTGGTCTTCTCCTGTGGAGGTTATTTATTTCCCTTATTTTCAAACAGTCCTCATTCCCACCCTCTTTTCTATTTAAATCTTTAGGAACAGACATCAAATTCAATGGATTCAACATCAACACTTGCAGGGAAATGATCAGTCTGTTGGATGTATCCTTTAAATGTCACATTATTTTTACTGCTTTTTCCTCCACCTTTTCCAGTAGGAAAGAGAGGGCAGGGTAGAAAAGGGGGAAATATATATTGAGCATGTGATTGGAATCATGGTTGAGTTTTAAAGAAAAAGGTATCATTTGATGAATAATTCTCAATAAAGTTGAGATTATCCCCACTTTTCAGGTTTAAAAACAAACAAACAAACAAACAAAACAAGGAGGCATGCAGTGTTTAAGTGGCTTATCTACAATCACGCAAATTAAAGAGAGCAAGAGGGTGGTACTGTGACCCTCCTCCTCCACCCACACTGGGAATCGAAGAGTTCCTCCTGCCGAGTTCCATTCCCACCACCCAGCCTCTGCCCACCCCGACGAGGCCTTTGTTTCAAAGTCTTCACTTGGTCTTTGGACTTTCCCTACCAATAGTTTAGCATTATCACACAAGATGAAACCTATTTGTTCACTCTGATCTAATTTCACCTTCTCTTCCTGGAGAGGAATGGTTTTAAAGTCTTTTCTCTGGTAGAGTGCTTGTCTTGCAAGCACAAGGCCCTGAGTTCGATCCCCAGTACCGCGGGGGGGTGGGGGGGGGGACTTCCTGCCTGATATAACCTGGGTGACTTTTAAACACCAGAAACTGCCAGACATGGTGGTGCACACCTGTAATCCCGGTGACTTGGGAGCCTGAGGCAGGAGAATCCTGAGTTCAAAGCCAGCCTCAGCAAGTGAGGCACTAAGGAATGCAGCGAGACCCTGTCTCTAAATAAAATACAAAATGGGGCTGGGGATGTGGTTCAGTGGTCGAGTGCCCCTGAGTTCAATCCATGGTCTTCCCCCCAGCCTCCCCCAAAAAGGCAAAAACAACACATCAGAAATTTATTCCTTAAGTTCTAGAGGCTAGAAAATCCAGGATCAAGACTTGGCAGCTTTTGTGTCTGGCGAGGGCCTGCTTTCTGGTTCATGGCTGTAACTTTACAAGGGGGAAGGAATGAGTTTTCTGGGGTTCCTTCTCTAAGGGCACTGATTCTATTTGTGAAGGTTCCTCTCTCATGACCTAATTTCTTCCCAAAGGCCTTACTTCCTAATACCCTCATATTGGGATCAGCTTTCAACATATGAATTGGGGGCGGGGGACAAAACACCCAGTCTATAGAAAATGGGTAGGAATTTTTGGCAGGGATGGAGGAAGCTAAGGGATTCTAGGTGGAAGGAACATTCTAGGTGGGAAGGCTCGGAGCGTGAATAGTCCAACATCATTTCCTTCAAGTTTTGCTTTGGGCAGCTCCAGGTTACTATTCTGCACATTGCTGGTGATAAAGGTAATTTCTCCAGGGCTTTGGGAGGTTGTCCTCATTTCTTAGGGTCTCATCCATACTAAGATGTGATGGCCTTTTCTGCAGGATCCTTCACTATCTATGAGGTGGGACAGGAGGACTGATTCTCCTTTGTGTAGTATTCATGCAGTGCTTCGTGAGTAGCACAGTGTGTGCCGCTGGGTTATCAGTGATGGAGAGATGGTACTATCTAGTGGTCCCAGAACCCCAGAAGACCACTCCCTGAATGGCGCTGGAGCCGTCAGCCCTGTGTCCTTCCAGTAATTTATGGGCTGCAGAGAACTCTTAAGTGTTGATTTGCTCTGTTGCAAATAGTTCTTTGGTTTCTGACCCTTTCTCATCAAACCTTGCCTGTTGACTTTAATTCAGATTCTAGAGTTACTGTGTAGCTAACCCCTTATTGTTCCCAGTGGTATTTATATCTCTCCCAGTTTCAAGAGGACTGTGATTCTGTCACTCTTTAGGAGTTTTTGTTCCACAGATTAGATGTGTAGGGCAGTGGTTCTGAATCATGGTGTGCAGCAGAACCACCCATGTAGACTTAAAAAAAAGAAGAGCTTTGTGGATGGATAATTCATGTTCCATACAATGTAGCCACTTAAAGTGTATAATTCAACCATACAATTCAACAGTTTTTGGTAGAGTCAGAGTTGCATAACCATCACCACGCAATTGAGAACATGTTTTTTGCTCCAAAAAGAAATCCTGTGCTCATATTAGAAGTCACTCCTTATCTTCACCCATTCCTAGGCCACCACTAACCTACTGGCTCCATAAGTTTGACAGTTGTGAACATTCACATAAATGGAATCATACAATATGTGGTCTTTGTGATTGGCTCCTTTCATTAGCATGATGTTTCAAGTACTATAGCATGGGTTAGCACTTCATCACCCATAGAGATATGGAAATACAGTTGCCTGAGTTTCAGTCCTGGAGATCCTGATCCTATAGGTCTGGTCTTTAGAGGCAATTTCCTCTGGAATTGAGAAGTACTGGTTTTCTGGCACAAAGACTTTGGAACAGACCAAGGTCCAGATTCTGGCTCCACCACTTGTTAGGTGTATAAATTGGGGAAGTTGCTAAATGCTCTGAACCTCATCCCAGCCTCCTCCCCCCCGGGATAATGGGATAGTAATATCTACTTTGTGTGGCTATCATAAGGGTGAAATGAGATGCAAGTATATGAAGTGCCTAGACACGGTGTTAGCTTCCTGTGTACATTACTCTCCTCGGAGATTTTGTTTGTATCATTAGTAAGGCTTTGAAGGCTGTAGTCGACACTCAGTGTTGATCATAGATATAAGAATGCAGACTTTCTTAAAGGGTGAGTATGTTAGTTAGCTGTCCATTACTGTAACAAAATACCTGAGATGATCAGTTGATAAAGAGGAAAGGTTTATTTTGGCTCACAGCGTTTGAGGTCCAATCCATAATTTATTGGCCCTGTTTCCCTGGGACTGTGGTGAGGCAGCATATCATGGTAAGAGTATGGGATAGAGCAGAACAACCTACCACATGACAGCCAGGAAGTAAGAGAGAGAGAAAAGAAAGTCTGGGGTCCCAATACCCCTTCAAGGGCATGCTTCCAATGACCTATGATCTCCCACTAGGACCATTTGAAAAGGTTCCACCACCTCCCAATGACACAAAGCTAGGGACCAAGACTTTAACACACAGAATGAGGACATGCCAAAATATAGCAGCATGTTTTACTCTTGGGTGTAAACAAGAATTTTGACTGACTAAGGAAGTGGTCAGTGGTCTGTTTTAGAATTTGAACGTAGTGCTGTAACATGCTGGTGTTTATTTATTAGCTGTGGTGAGAAAAAGGTAGAGTTTCAAAGAGATTAAACTTCATGAGGTTAAGTACAGTTCAAAACTGAGTCCTGCTGGGCAGGTGTCACACGCCTGTAATTTCAGCAGCTCAGGAGGCTGAGGCAGGAAGATCGAGAGTTCAAAGCCAGCCTCAGCAATGTAGCAAGAGCCTAAGCAACTCAGTGAGACCCTGTCTCTAAATAAAATATAAAAAAGGGCTAGGGATGTGGCTCAGTGGTTAAGTGTCCCTGGGTTCAATCCTGGGTACTAAACAAAGAGAGTCCCCATAGTATAGCACAGCACTCAATGTTCATTGGGGGAGAACCCAAGTTGGACATGGAAAGTCTCATGACTCCCCACCTGTTTTGGTTACACAGTGGCTGGTGAGGAGATCATTTGATTCAGAATCTCAATCATGTGCCTCCTGATGATTTTCCTGATAACATTTTGACATTCCAACAAACTGTCACAGAAATTTAAATCTGGAAGTGAATTTGCAGATCACGTAGCTCTGTAGATGCTAATTAGTGATATTACTGGGAGGTCTTCAGGCTGGTGATGCGTGCCCTTTATTCCTACCTCTGTGTCTGGCTTCAAAGAAGGGCCTTCGTGGGTGTTTGACTTTTTCATTTGCATTTGAATTTGTTTCCCACCATCCCCCTGTTGCTCTGCTTGCTACAACAGTGGCAGATTCACTGAGGTCTTGAGGCACTTGTGCACACTCACCAGAGAAAGCAACCCACGGGGCATGTAGACTTGGAGTTCAACCATATTGACCTTTAACATGCTTAGAGTCATGGGTCGGGCACCTTGGGCCTGGTGGAATTCAAGATGCTGTGGCTGAAGATCTGGAAGTATCTGGTAACTCTTCTCCCCATCTCGGGCAGCCTCTGGGCCTCGGCCCCTTTCCTCCATTCCAACCCGCCATGGCACTCATGCCTCGTCTGTTTTGGACCCTAGTCTGATCAGACCTTTAATCATGATCAAAACCACCCAAATCTGGACACATTGTTCGGGAAGGAACATGGAAGCAATGAGAGAAGCTAATGCCAGCCCCTGCAGTGACAGTGCTATTCAGAGGGCAAGAGGGCCAGCACTGGCCCTCAGTCCAAGCTCTTCTCTTTATTCTGGAATCTTCTTGGGAGAAGTCAATGAGGTCTCTTCTGGAATGTGTCCCTCACCTTCTCAGGGAGCAGTAGAGTGGAGGGAGATGGTTGTTGGGGACCAGAAGCTGCTGTTCTCTATCTGGAATTTCTGTCCTGCTTTAGGAGATCTATCGGGAAATGGATTATAACCACTCAGGGACCATAGATGCCTACGAGATGAGGACAGCACTCAAGAAAGCAGGTGAGGACAGTGCCTGTAGACAAGGTCTTAGCACCCAGATGTGCCCATTTAGAATAATTGTTCTCGGAATGGTGACTGCTAATGGCCATCACTGGGCCATCTTCTGTTTGGGATCAGTATGGCCACAGAGCTTCACTGAGTTTCCTTCCTGTCCAGGAAGGAGAGAAGGCTGCTGGACTCTAGAGAGCATAGAGCGTCAGGATGTGTCCAAGAACTCTGTGTGCTACTGGGAAGGTGACAGCAGTTACAGATGGTGGGGTCCTCATGGGGCCAGGCAGGGGCCCCGCCACATGGGCAGCCCCTCACCGTTTCTGCTTTCACTTGCTGTGGCTGATGTGGCAATGGCTCAGACAGGGCTGAGGCTAGTGTTGGATCACGGAAGGGACTGATGAGGCTTATCTAAGAAGATAGACCGGATGGCAGGGCATCTTCTGGGAGCCCTGGAGGAGGCAGAGTCAGCTGGTTTATTGCTTTATAGAGAATCATGAAGGGGCCATGTAGTGTCAGCCCACTGAGTTTTTATGGGGGACAGTTCTGAATCCTTCACACCACCTATGACTCAGGTCTCCTCTGCCCTCAGGTTTCACCCTCAACAATCAAGTGCAGCAGACCATTGCCATGCGGTATGCATGCAGCAAGCTTGGCATCGACTTTGATGGCTTCATTGCTTGTATGATCCGCCTGGAGACCCTTTTCAGTGAGTTCTTCTCTCTTTCAAATACATCCTTTTTCTCCTGAGTATAGGAGCAGGACCAGGCATTGCCTTTGGGAGGGTAGGGGGTCCAAGAAACCATAACCAGGACTTTTGTAACTGAGGCTCCCTTGAAGGGAGAGGAGGTGGACACAGAAGGGGCTGAGGTGGTAATGTTGGTCAGGCCCAAGGGCAGGGACTACCTTTCCTTGGAGACTTGAAAGGCTGCCATCTAGAATGTTGAGCTCCTGCTATGTGTAGTCACTAGGTCAAGGAGAATGAATACCAGAAATTGTCCTTGCGTGGTTTTTAGTCTATACACATTTGCACTTCCAAGGGGATCATGTTGAGAGTCATTCAGGGAAGGGATGGTGTCCTCTCTGGAAAGTAGTAAGTGTTCTCCTGCTACCTTGGTCCTTGGGATCCTGCTGTTTTATAATCAATGGACCTTATCTAGAGAGGGGTTTTTCTTCCATGGGGTTGGGGTTGGGAGAGTGGGAAATGGTCTTAGGAACAAATTGTCAAGTGACCAGAGACAGAGCTAAGGGCCTGGGTTACCCACAACTTCACCTCCTGTTAATATAATTGCAAGTTTCTGAGATGAGGCTTTTGAGGGTAGAAATGCAAAAGGGACCATCTCTGTCATCCCATTTGGGACATCTGCTGTCAAAAAGGCTCACCCTGTGTGCTGAGTCTAGATCTAACTTAAAAAAAATTTTTATGCTATTAAAATTTTATGCTATTATTTATGGGGCTCTAACCCAGAGCCTCATGCATCCTAGCCAAATGCTCTACCACTGAGCTATACCACTAGCCCTAGATCTAGCTTTTTGGGTCCTTGAGGATAGGTAAGAGCTGAAAGGGAGGGGGAGGTAAGAGAAGGGATTTCCAGGTCTGGAGGGGATGGAAAGATGTAACTCTCCTACTGTTCCAAAGACCAGGAACAGCTCTGTTTACTTTTTTCCTTCTCTGGTATCTTAGAATTATTCAAGCTTTTGGACAAGGACCAGAATGGCATTGTCCAGCTCTCTCTGGCTGAGGTAAATGACCTGGTTTGATGAATGGCATGCTGATGGTACTTGGAAATTCTTGGATGGTACAGTGCTGGGTGGTGTTTATTCCTACTGACTGTCTTATTTCCACATGAATACCATGCATGTGCTGTGAAAGGCATGGGGCAAGGAATGCGTTTGTCTATCATGCAGGTTTTCAAACATTGTTATTTATTATTATTAATTATCTCAAAGATAAAGCAACAGCTACTTTTCAAATCATTTCAAAGATGCATTCTTGTTAATTTGGATGGAACTGTGTGCAGTAGGAATGGTTTGAAATGTCTGACTCTAGGGCTGGATATCTGAAGCTGAAATATAGAAGGACATCAGAAACAAAAAATGAAGCACCAAGGTAAAATGAGTGATACAAAATAAATGACTGTTTTTCTTTCTTTGCTATGTACATGTTACATAATGTTTTATGCGGAAAGCACCATAGTGCTTGCCATGTAGAGAGCTGCAGCCCCGGGTAGCAGAAGCCTTTAAGTAACCTGAGGGGGCCGCAGGAGGTGTCCACATGTCCTAAAGGTCCAGGGCAGTGTGGAGGCATTAGCCCTGGTCCTACTTCTGAGGCAGAGGACCAGGTTATTTCTGACCCTGCCAAGTTGTCTGGTCCAACCACTTTCCTTTCTTCACTGAATTGGAAATGTTATTGACCCCTTTCTGAGATCTAGGAAGGGCCCTCCTTCCAACATACCTGTGGATTCCTACAGATGTCCAAGCAATAATGCAGAATCTAAAATGAAGTATATTTATAGTAATATATGCACCTACATATGTATGGAATACAGATGCCTATAAGAATATAGGAAAAATATAGATACATATATAGTAACATACATATATAGAAATATAAGAATTATAAGATCAGAAAAATTATAAGAAATATAAGAATATATACATATGTCTGTACACACACACACACACACACACACACACACACAAACACACAGTTGTCCCTGGGTATACACAGGGCCTTGGTTCCAGGTTATTCCTCATAAACCAAAATCCACAGATGCTCAAACCTCATATTTAAAATGGCACAATATTTGCATATAACCTACATGTATCCTCCTGTATATTTTAAATCATTATTCTAGATTATTTATAATACCTAGTAAAATGTTAATGCCATGTAAATAGTTGTTCTACTGTATTATTTAGGGAATAACGACAAGAAAAAGTCTGTTCATGTTCAATACAAATGCAATTTTGTTTGAATATTTTCGACCCGTGGTTGGTAGACTCTGGAGGCAGAGCTTGTGGATCTGGAAGGACAAGTGTACACATACCCACACCTGTGTTTGAAAGCCCCCTTTGGGTCTAGAACTTTCTCTAAGCCACTTTTCTCTGGTGCTCTGGCTAAGGAGCTTGCTCGGGACTTCCCTAAGGGCTTCCTGTGGTCAAGCAAGACACTCACTGGAGAGTGGGGATATGAAAATGTTTGCCCAGGTGGGGCGGGAGGACTCCTGTGGTGGAAGGACACCTGCTCCCTGGAACCTGTGAGCTCACCTGTCTCTTCTTTTGCAGTGGCTATGCTGTGTGCTGGTCTGAACCCAGTTCTTTGGACGTCGACGACACTCCTCGTCTCCCTGCTTACCTCTTTTCTCTCTTTCTTTACAATCTTGTGATAACCCTCAAGTGGCATTCAAATTCATATTGTTCTAGCTTATTCTTGTTCCTTGAGGTGCCCGTTTTTCCTACCAGAGCAGGCTGAGGGGCCCTGGATCTCATTCCACAGCTGGGAACCCTCAGCTTCTTAAGCTGATCCCAGGATCCAGTGGAGGGGAAGCAATCAATTAAAAGTTGTGTGCGGGATGGTCTCTGCCTTTTTCTAGTGATGTGCAATGTGGGCAGTACCCTGGGCTTTTCATGCTATAGGAAACATGTTTTGGGAAATGACATGACCCCAAATTACCAAAAGGTTGAAGAGGTGGTTTCCTGAAGTACAGAGCCCTGCTGCAGATGGAGATGCTGCCAGAGGCCAACTTTAGGAAAGAGACCCAGCCCCAGTCCTGCCAAGGAAGGCTGCAGGGTGGGGTGTTGGGGAGGCCAGAGCTCTCTTCTGTGCAGCGGGTGTTGCTGTCTGTGTGGAGGGGGGATGTCTTACCTGACAAAGAGCTAGAGGCAAATGCAGTTCAGGCTGCTTCTGCTCACAGGTGAAGACAGCAATCATGTGGTGGTTGGGAAAATTGAGGCCACAACCACAGTGTCCCATTGGGTAGAAGAGGACTGAGCTGATTCTTACACACTGCCTCTGGAAATGAGGCACAAAGGAGGAAACACACGTACATGCCTTGGTCTCTGTATTAGTCTGATTAAGGACTAATTTTCTCCTCCAGAAGCAGGGCTAGAAGAATGTTCCTTGTGGGTACGTGACCTGTGAGGACGGCCACACACCTGTCAACCTTCATGCTGCCTTCACTCTCCTGAGACACAGAGGGACAAACAGGGCTGGTGGGCCTCAGCAGAAGAGGGGAGATCAAGGCTCTGGGACCTCACCACTGGGGAGAGGAAGGGAGTGCTCAGTTGATCTCATGGTGGAGAAGGAGGTGTATTTATTTTAGTGGCCTGTGGGTCTCGGAAGAAAAGGAGTCCTCTCATCCATTTAGGGGCATCAATGTGGGAGAGGACCAAAGTTTCCAGCAGATGCAAGCCCAGCTACCCTGAGGCTGCCTGGAGGCACCCCCAGCCTCCACTATGGGTCTGGCTGGTGTTCTTCCCAGGCCCATCCAGTACGTAGGAGTCCTTACCACACCTCGTTCTTTAAAAATAGAGTGCCACAAACCAAGTCCCAAATTTAAAGTGCTGTTCAAATTGTCCTCGACTTACACTGAGGCTGTGTCCCAATAAATTCTTCCATGTATTGAAAATATCATAAATCAAAAATGCATTTGATAACCTGACCTACTGAACATCATAGCTCATCTAGCCTGTTTTAATAGTGCTCGGAATATTCACTTTAGCCTACAGATGGGCAAAATTATCTAATATGAGATCTACTTTATAATTAATGTTGAATAGTCTCATGGAACTTATTGAAGACCTATATCCAAACCACACTGGCAAAACAGTATACAGTGGAATGTCTCTTGTTTCCCCTTGTGATAGAGCGACTGCCTGGGAGGTGCACACTACATCTTACTAGTCTGGGAAAAGATCAAAATGAAAAATTTAAGTGTGGTTTCTATCAAACATGTATAGTTTTTGCACTACTGTAAAGTCAAATGATTGTAAATTGTATGGTAAGTTGGGGACCATCTGTATTATAGTCAACTTGCATCAGGTAGTTTAATTTTATATTAAGCTGACAGGCTTCTATTACTTCAGGGAATAGTCTGGTAATGAAATAGTCTCATTACAAAATGGCATTTGCTTTAGGGTCTCAGATTTCAGGGAAGGATTGTCCTGGAGACTCCTTACCAATGCAGTCATGAGCAGGTTGAATACCCCTGCACTACAGAGTTTTCTACTCAAACATCTGAGAGTTTGCTTTGTACTCCCATCTCCCCAACCTTTCCTCAGATTAAAACAGTAAGAGATGTTGCTCTTAGGTGTGGCCTCTTCCTTTCCCCTTGTATTAGCTTTCTGTGACTATAATGAATTACCTGAGGCAATTAACATGTAAAGAGAAAAGGTTTATGGGTTCTGGAGATAATGGTCCAAGATTGGGCAGCCCCATATTTTGAGGCCTAAACTGATGGCAGCATATCATGGCAGTAGCACTTGGTAGAACAAACCACTTGTATCATAAGCCAGGAAACAGAGTGAGAGGACTGACCTGGTTACACAATCCCTTTGAAGAGTGCACCAAAAATGACCTAAGGACCTCTAATAAGACCTTACTTGCAAAAGGTTCCACCATCTCCCAATAGCACCACCCTGGGCACCAAGCCTTCATGGACCTTTTGAGGACACTATCCATAATCAACCTATAGCACCCCTGGACATGGCCCCATCTTGAGAGAGATGGGTTCCTCCTGCAGTATCCAGCAATTTCCCTCCCAGACCCTGCACTGCACTTGATTGCATTAACAGATTGACTTGACTGTCTTCCCTGTTTCAGTCTGATTATCGTGGATGCAGAGATGGTATTTTCCTTGTTCTCCCAGACCCTAGAACAGTACCTGGCACAAAGTAGACACTCCGTGAGTGAAACAATGTCCTTCCTCTTGCAAACAAGGGTGCCTCACTTTGCTTTCCCAGCTGAGAGGATGGGTTTGCATGGGCCCCTCACAGATGACCCAGCAGTGGATGGGAACAGAAGCCACAGAAGGGAATACTGCTAATATGTGGCTGCATTAAAGCCAGGTCTCTGTTAGGTGTGGCACCTGCTCCATCCCTAAGCACCTCCCCATCCCCACAATGCCAGGTACAGAGGAAGCTGTGACCACTGTGGTCAGCAGGTCTTTGATTTGTGCAGAGTCCCTAGGAGCTCTTGGCTTCTCTCATCTTCTGTGAGAATAAAGCTGCTCAGGGGGAACTTAAGTCAGTTTGGAGAGACATCAACGGAATCCTGGGTTACACCTCCTCTCATGCACCCCAGCCCTCCCTGGCCTGTGGAGTCAATTCGCTTCTCCTTGTTTCCTCATTAGCTGATGTGAGGAAACACAGGCCACCATGCAGTACCCAGACTCATCTGAGACCTCCTGGATATGTAGTGAGAGTGCACTGAATATTCTGTATAATTCCACAGCAATGAGGCCATTTCAGCAAGTCCCTCTTTCCTGCTGAGAATTGTGGATTAGCTTTCTCCTCACATCCCCTGCCCAGGCAGGGCTTTTCGTAATTACACACAATCACAGAAACAGCTTGGAGCGGGGCTGGGAGATTCAGGCAGACAGCCCATCCACAGGCTACAGAAGGTTCTTCCCAGCCAAGGTCCTGATCACGTTGGTGTCTCAGCAGCCTGGCTCCTCGGATCTGCATCCCCGACATCACAACGAGCAGCGAGGCTCCCCCGCCCTGCCTGGGTGGTCTCTTTCTGGCTCCTGGCTCCTCTCCAGTGCCAGCTGCTCATCTGAGTTGGGGCAGTGGGTCTCGGGAACAAAGTCTTTCTCCTTTTCATCAGCTGTGCTTTTTCTGCTGACTAGGCTAACTTACTCCGACTTCTCGCTTCTAGTTCAACCTGCCTCACTCCTCAGATGTACAGCATCTTTTCAGCTTTAGATGTCTCAGTTTCCTGTGAACCCAATCATTTCTAGCTGGCTCCTGGACATGGCTGTCCCCCTACTCCTCAGCCCACTCCTTCTCTGCTCTTCTCCCATGGTGGCCTCCAGTTATCTATCAATATCTCCCTTCTGAACTTTAACCATGTCCTTTGAGTTATGGGCGTGGTTGATCTTGAGAGTTCGCAGAATTGATGGTGAATAATGAGGATTCCACTGACCTCTCTTCATACTTCAAGAAAGACAGTGTCAGAAGGATCCATTTAAGGGGGATTTATCTGTCAGCTTTCCTCCATTATTTAGTTGCATGTGACTATGGGGGCCACCTGTGGGGCATAACAGGTGCTATAATCTGGTTTGTGTCCCCTCTCCCAAAATCATATGTTAAGTGTGATGCCATTGGGAGGTGGAACCTTTGGGAAATGATTAAATCATGAGGGTAGATCTTCAGGAATGGAGAATGGGATTAGTGCCCTTATAAAGGGATTCCTGGAGAACTCCCCGCCCCACCCCATCCCTTCAGCCACGTAATGACAAAGCAAAAAGATAGATGTCTGTGAGGCAGGAGGTGGGCCTTCACCCCACCCAAATCTGCCAGCAACTTGACCTTGGATTTCCCAGGCTCCAAAACTGTGAGAAATAAATGCCTGTTGTTTTGTAAGTTACCTGGTTTGTAGCATTTTGTTGTAGCATTCTGAATGGACTAAAACAGAAAGGGTGGAGAGAAGCATCCTGGATATTCTCCATCTCTAACCCTGTCTGATGCACAGTTTGCCATGTTTGAATGGTTCTGGTCTTTGGGAAGGATCATGATAGCCACTCACTAGTGGCATCTGCGTGGAAAAAGGGGTCCCATCAATGGGGGACAAAGAGAGAATTTGGAGTTTGCAAGTTGTGGAGACAGATGTTGGCTCCTCACAATTTGGGGAGGTATGTGTTTGGTTCACTGGATAAATATGTGAGGACTTTATGGGGGATGGAAATAAGGCAGGGGCATTGTCCCTGCCACCTGAGGTCTCCTGAAGGCTGATGACGCATCTCACATCTCCTTGAGCTGAGTGGGGGGCTGGAGGCAGTGGGGGTTCTTTAATTAACTGCCACTTATTGACATTTTCCTTTGTCTTTTGAAAACACATATTTATATTCTTGCGTGTATATATTTATATTTTATAAAATTCATTTCTTTGTTTTTTTTGATGCTGAAGATAAAATCCAGAGTCTCATGCTAAGTACATGCTCTACAACAATCTACACTCCCAGTCTCTATAAATTCACTTTTATGTATTTTATTTATTATTATTTACTTATTAAAGATATACAATTTATATATTTATTTGGCATTTATATTTATATAAGTCATTACAAGAAAAAGTTAAGAAAACATACTGAAACCTTACATATTACTAACTAGATTGAACAATTTTTAATATTTTGCTGTATCCATTTTCTCATTTTTGTTTTTGTTTTTTTTTAAAGTTTTAAGTTGTAGATGAACACAATACCTTTATTTATTTATTTTTATGTGGTGCTGAGGATTGAACCTAGTGCCTCACATGTGTTAGGTGAGTTCTCTACCACTGAGCCACAATCCCAGCCCTTGTTTTCATTTTCTGAAGAATTTTTTTGTTATAGAAAGTCACAGGCAGGTCATATGACATTTTGTTTTATATTGTGCATCCCCCATGAAAAGACATTTTATTACACAACTGTAGCACTATTATACAACTGAACAAAATTAACAATAACTCTTTAATCACATCTAATAACCAATTTATATTCAAATTTCCTCCATTGACTTTAACATGTATTTTTAAGAGTTGGTTTATTTAAATGGGGATTCAAAGAAGGTCCTCACTTTGCTCTTGATAATCAAGGGCGATCTTCCTCTTTTTGCACGCCGTTGAATGATTAATAAATGATTGGACCTTAAGGAAGGACGCTGGCATGGTGGATGTTTTCTACATGTTTCTCAGTCTAACTTAATTTCCCACAGAGTTCCCATTCTAGCCAGTTTCCTCCCTCTTTCCAGGGCCACACAGCATGGCTGGAAAATGGGAAAAGGGTATTTAATTTTCACTCTGCTGTGGGTATTGTCCGGGCCTGCCTGCCCTTGGAGGCAGCCTCTCCTGCTCCTGGGCCTGGTGGCTCAGGACGCTCTGGGCTGGGAACGTCCTGTCTAGCATCCACACCTGTCTTCCATCAGGGCTTATTCTTTTCCTGAGTGCCTCCCTCGGTGGGGAAGTGGGTCCCCAAGGAGCCAGCTCTTCCTGGCTTCTAGGAATCCCTCCTTCCAAACCTTCCTCCCAACTCCTTGTTACCCACTTGTGGAGTTGCAGTTTTCAGCTAAGTCAATCCCTGGGCTGGGGTGTAGCTCAGGGGTAGAGCACTAGCCTACCATGCCCAGGGTTCTATCTTAGCAGTATGGCCTCCACCTCCCTAAAAGGAAAGAAGGAAAGGAGGAAGAAGTCATCCACTGAGGCCAGTGTTTCAGTCAGCTTTTTGCTGCTGTGACTGAAAGACCCCACCACAACAACTGCAGAGGAGAAAAAGTTTATTTTGGGGTTCACAGTTTCCGAGGTCTTGGTCCGTAGGTAGCTGGCTCCATTCCTCAGGGTTGGAGCTGAGGCAGAATACTATGGTGTAAGAGTATAGTGGAGGGAAGCAGCTCACATGATTATCAGACAGCAGAGAGAGACTCCACTCTCCAGGTACAAAACATATAATCCAAAGGCATGCCCCCCAATGACTACCCCCTCCAGCTACACCCTACCCACCTTCAGTTTCCACTCAGTTAATCACTATCAGGGGATTAATGCACTGATTGTGTTAAGGCTCTCACAACCCAATCATTTCTCCTCTAAACCTTCTTGCATTGTCTCACACATGAGACAATGTGTGGACACATTTGGGGGACACCTCACATCCAAGCCATAACAGCCAAAGAGCACATAGCTTGGCCACCTGCTGGCCACCACCTTGGGAAGGAAAATAACAAGGAGAACAAGCTAGACTTGAGGCCTTAGTGAATCATTGTGCATATTAAAGGAGGAGCTCATTGGTCCTGGGAGGGAAGGTAAGGTGAAGGTTGGGCTCCAGATCCCTCCAAAAGGGCCCCCCTGGCTGGAATTTCCCATCATTCACTCATGCATGCATTCAAACATTAGTCACCCTCCCTCCTCCATCTTCCAGCAGATTTCTACAGATTTCTTAGACTGTCATCTTGCCCATTCCTCTGGGCCTCTGAAGCCCAAGTTGGGAACTTGTGATCCAGTCACAATAGAAATGAAACTGAGCTCAGTAGTACAAACGCAGAGGCAAAGCTTTAATTGGGGAATTTTTACCTCAAGGAGAGAGGAGAGAGCACTGACAGACGAGGCTGCTCCCCAGACAAAGGAATGGGCCAACTTTCTATTGAGTTGCTGGCATGGATTTCTTATTGATGTGTTTTTTTCAGGAAATTTTTTTTCTTGTGAAAGATACAGATCAATAGTTATTGAGTTTATTCTTAGATACCTTATGAAACCAATATTTTGACTTTTCTGAAAAAGGTAGGAGAGAAGGAGGAACGAAAAGAAAAAAATGCATGCCAATTTTTAGGGTCTAAAGTCTTCTGGGTGTTTTCTCATCCTTTCCACATACTGTACTGATAACAGGTCAGGGGCCCAGGCCTTGGGTCTTCATCTTCCTTCCAGTGGTGGTCCCTGTCTCCTCTCAGTTTCCTTATCTGAGAAATGGGATGATAACAGATACATGCCTTATAGGAAGTTTGTGAAGATCAATGTGGTACAGCCTGAAAGCACAAAACCAGTGCCCATTCCCTAGGAAATGTGCCATAAATATTAGTGTTTGTTATCGTTTTTGTGGTTGTTTTTATTGGAGACAGGGTTTGACTCTCTTTTGTACTTTGAGACTTGCCTGCTGGGCTTCCCCTTGTGATCATGATCGATTTTAAGTCCAACACAGAGGAGTCTGAAGTTCAGCAATATTCTCAGTTGTCTCACCAAATGTTCCTTTTGACCAGTGTGGACTGTGCCTGCCCTGGCCTTCTGAGCCTCTGAAGAAGCCAAGCCCAGAGGAGGGAGCCTGCCAAAGTGAGCCTGCTACAAATTTCCACTGTAGGGAATGACTCTGTTAGCAAAAACAGAGGGAAGCAGATGGGAATGCTCCAGGACTGTAGAAGGTTCTGGTTCTGTGCATATTGTAAGTCTTCAATTTAGGCTCATTGAATCCAGTGAGGTGAGAGACATGATCTGGTGATGAAATTCAAGCCCAACTCATCCAGTTGTAAAAATTATTCTGCTTATGCTCTGGAAGGAATTGCTGAGGAGTCTGTTCCAGAGCATCATGGATACCAACACATGGATTTACACAGGTGACCTGCCCAAGTGTCAGGGGATGCTCCTGTGTGGTCCCTTGGCTGCTTCTGCCTATCTAGAGTGGCATGTCCTCATCATCCCAGGGAAAGTGGGGTGGGCTTTCAGGAGGTTAAGTCATTCAATTCTACCCAATAATGCCATCAATAAATATTTCTTAAGCACCAACCACACATCAGGCTCAGTGTTTGCCCTGGGAATTGCAGGGAGGGGTGCAAAGTTGCATAAGCCAGGTCTTTGCCTCTAAGAAGCTTGCTGTCCAATGGGGGAGACAAATCTGAATAAAAATAACAATAATTTGAAGCAGCATAACATAAGGCAGTAAAAGAGGAGCAGAGGGGAGAGGGAGGTTAATGATGTTTCAGGAAGCAGAGCAGGTTTCATGAAGGATGAGCAAGAATTTGACAGATGGAACTTCATTCATTCATTCAGTAAATGTTTATTAAGCATCAGGCATCTTCTAGGTGTTGTGTGAGGTGCTGGTGTTTAACATAACATCCTGCCTATGTTAAACATCATGGTACTTTCCCTCCCTTCATCAGTGGGAAATAATTTCAAGCTACTCCACACATAGAGACTTCTTAGACTCCCTAGGGTTTAGGTTGCTTGGTAACATCTGCCCCATCCACTTCCTGGTTTGGAGCCCTGAGAGCTCTCTTGGTAACTAAGAGATACCTTCTGCGGCTACTGTAAGGCAGTGATTAAAGCACCTGATGTGTGGCCAGGATGAGGCCTTTGCAGCTATATCTTTACCAGAGAGAGGATAGAAGAGCGGAACAAACCCCAGAACCTTGTGGACCTGGGTAGTGTCTCTATGGGGAATGTCCCTGAGTGAGCCTGGAAATGCTCCCCTGGAGCTAGGAAGAAACCCAGCTGCATGGCTGATGGAGTGCAGTAGGTTTCCACTTCCACCTGCATTCTTGAAACATTTGCTGGTAATTAATTTCTGAATTACACGACAATGCACTTCCTAATTACACAGGGGAAGCACTAGTAGCTATAACAGGGTCGTTATCTATTGCACAAGTGATTCTAATATATGCTCTACCAGCAATGAGAGAGGGAGGGCAAAAGGGAGGGAAGGAGAAGAAAGGGAAAGAGAAAAAGAGGAAGAGAGACGGACAGATTGACATGGAGAAGAAAAACATGCTGACAAGATCCTTCCATTCTCAGGGTGAGGCTGCCTTCTCGGGACCTTGGTAGCCCTTCCAGGAGATATGCAGCTGTCTCTGGGCTCAGATAGGAAGGGGTTCTTTGGAAACCCTGTCAACTGTGCAATCGCCAACACAAATGTAAATAACAACATGCAGACTGGATGCAAACATAATTATAGCTCAACATCAGGAGGCGGGAGACTTGCTGGGATGGTCCTGTTTTCACATCTGGAAGTTCCATTTTGCATGGTGGTGATTAAAGCAGAGACTCCAGTTTCTCTCTGTCTCTTTTCAGTTTTGTTTTCACTGCTGCACGGAATTTTAAAAAATATCGATTCCAGGTTGGACATCACACCAAAGTGAGGGCTTTCATGTCATTTTGGAATGTCTGGGTTATGAAATGCTTATTAGACTCATTGGACAATATTGAGCACCTACTATGTGCTGGGAGCTACATGAGGCAGTAGGGTTAAAAATCTCAGATGAGAGCCCTGCCTTTGCATGTGTCTGAAGAGGGAGATGGAGGTATGTGGTTTTGATATGAGGTGACGGGAGCAGTGGTCGAGATCAATATAGGGAGCCACGAAGGTGCAGGGAGACATGAGTTCCATCTTGGGGTTCAGGAAGGCCACATGGAAAAGAAAAACATGCCTCCAATCTTACCTAGATCACGAGGACCAGAGAGGCCTGATTGCCCTTCAGTATCTGGGTTACAGGTAGGTCAGGTAGGAAGGCTTTAGGCAACGGTTATCCTGAGTGATATGTCGTATTTGCCATGTTCATCCAGAGACAGAAACTGCACCAGTTATTTAAACAAAAAGAATTTAATGTAACAAACCTAAGTAGGTATAAAGTTGAAACTAGTAGCTAAGTGGATAAAAAAAATAGTCCAAGGTATTGTAGAGATAGCAACTGTAGCAAGCTAGCACTCATAGGGCTGAGTCAACAAAGGGAAGAACTTAGAATTTCTATTATTATTATCATCATTGTTGGTAAAGACAGGGTCTCACTGTGTTGTCCAGGCTGGTCCTAAACTGTTGAGCTCAAGTGATGCTCCTTGAGCTTCCTTGGGAGCTGGGGCTACAGTTGTGTGTCACTGTTCTTAATTATTGTTGGACTTATCAAAACCTAGAGGGGACTTTAGAACATCAGCCATGGCCCCCTTCTTCCTCCCGGGAAAAGTCTGTGTTATTAACTTTAAATAAAACCTGCTTAATATGCTTGCCTTGGCGTACTTCTCTAGTGTTCAAACTTCAACATTAGAGGGAGCAGAACTCGTCACCATTAAATGGCGGTATCAGATTTAGAGGCCCCAGTGAGATTTATGCTGAGAAGCACCCACCCCCAGATGACTTTACAACCTGCTCTTCCCCAACCAGACTTCTACCTTGGACCCCTCTACCGACCTTATTTTTAAAAGGGAACTCCAAACTGCTTGCCCCTCACTGCCTCCTTCCAGCTTTGAAGCAGCCAGAAAGAGCGCCCCCTTTTCCTTACAGCAGTAAGGAGTTCCTAAAGCAAAAGCAGGGAATGAAGCCAGAATTACGGACAGGTAGTGTAGAAATAGGGGATCGGGTCAAATCGAGGAAATGAAGCCATGAAGCCATCTGCCTCTGGAAGTTGGAGATTGCCCCTGGGAGAATGGAATGTCGAGGACCTCGGGGAGCTCATTGATTACCAAATTTACCTGCCTTTATCAAGGACTGCAAGCATAGAGCTGCTAATTAATGCCTCCTGGGCCCTTGCCTGGCTGAATCACCTTGGCCCTCCCACTGCCCATCGCTTCTCACTTTATGCAAAACTGGGCCTAGTCATGTAGGCAGGAAGGAGAAATAAGAGGGGAGAACTGGAGAACAAAAGAGACTTTAACCTATAAAAGATGTAGGGTGCGCTCACTTCTTGGGACTTTAGAACATCATCCACGGCCCCCTTCTTCCCAGGAGAAGTCTGTATTATTACCTTTAAATAAAACCTGCTTAATAAGCTTAAAAAAAAAAAAAAAAAACTTAGAAACTTCAAGGAGAGACTCCATCCAGTTGCAACTCAGACCTCTAAGGAGTTGGCATCTTGGGGAGGGAGAGGCTATGCCAGAATGAGGTGGAAAAACTACAGTGGACTTGCATCCTCTGTTGGCAGAGCCTGGTGGGAGCCCTGTAGCAACTCATCATAGTCACGGAGCTTCAGAAATTGGATACAGATCCTGTGAGCTGGATGGAGATCCAGCCACTCGCCAGAGATTTTGAACATCTAAAAACTGTTAGACATTTTTCTAGCCTTAGGGACACATCAGTGAACAAAATAGACAAAAAATCCCTGTTTTGGCAGACTTACATTCTTGTTGAGAAAACAGACAATAAGCAAATAAATGAATAAATCATGTAGGTAGCCTATTATGAGAAGAGAAAGCAAGGGTAGGGAAGAGCATAGGAATGTGTGTGGGAGTGGTGGTAAGGGTTCAATTCCAAATAGAAAGTTCTGGAAAGATTGAGAGTCTGACCTGAAAAATGTGGAATGTATGGAAAAATGTATGGATACTCAGAAGAGCACTGTAGGTAGAGGCAGCACAAGAGCACAGATGTGACAAGTTTGAAGAACAGCAAGGAAGGAAATGGCAGAGCAGGAGCTGGATCACATCAGGCTTTTAGCAATGGTAGGAGCTTCAGCTTGAGATGGGAATTAGCTCTGGTTTGAGTGGTATCCCCTCCATAGCTCGTGTTGAAACTTGATTCCCATTGTGGTGGTTTTAGAAGGGCCCTTTGGGAAAGTGATTAAGTTATGGGGCTTTGTCCCTTGTGAATGATTAGTGCCTTATAGAAGGTGGGAGGGAACCAGGTTTGTGTGTGTTTTTTCCCCCTCCTTCTGCCATGTGAGAATGTAGCAAGAGGATCCCACAGACACCAAGGATCCCTGGTGCCTTGATCTTGGACTTCCACGAGAAGTCAATTTTTATTACAAATCACCCAGTATCAGGTATTTTGTTGTAGCAACAAAAACAGATGAAGATAAAATTCTTCAGAAGGTTTGAGCTGAACAGCGACAAGGTCCCACTTACATTTTATCAGAACTGTCCTGGCCTTTGGTTTGAGAATTGAGTCGAGGAGTAGCAGAGAGACTGTCAGGAGGCTGGGGATGCAACCCTGGTGATAGGGGAGAGTGTGTAGACCCGTCTGCATCTGTAGAGGTGGGGAGGAGAAGTTGGAATCTGGGCATGTTTTGAAAAGGCAGCTCATAGAATCGCTGCTCTTTTAGGTCTGAGGTATGAGAAAAAGGGAGGAGTCAAAAAGAATGATAATATTTTGGCTGGAGCAACTGCAGACTCAGGCAACATGAACTGAAGGCTTTTTGTCTGCCTGTTTATTTTTCATATTTCGGTCATCTGTGATTATAAAGTGATGAAAAAGATTTTGTTTTAATTGGTTTAGAGAGGATTAATCTGAAGAATGTAAAGTTAAAATAATCTTAGATATGTAAATCATTTTTCTGAATAATCTGTAATATTTGTATTTTGTCCAACAATCCTATTGGACAAATGAATATGTTCAAATGAGTATAGAAATTCTTACTTCCTCCACAGGCTCTGGGATTTGAAGTGATTGTGTATGTTCTGAAGTTCCATTTTCTTACCACATGCCCACCTCTTCGAGTTTTTTTGTTTGTTTTTATTTTTGACTCTGGCTACCCATGGGTGACTTCTCCATTTCTAGCTACCAAGTCTTGTCCGCTTGTCCATCCTTTATCCACTCTGTATTTTTCTGAGCTTCCTTTTTTATTTTTCACCTGTTCTCAGTATCTTTCTTTTCAGCCTCCTTAATCCTTCAACTTCCAGATCTAACAAATCTTTCTCCTTTTTAGATGCTTGCCTCT
Source organism: Sciurus vulgaris (assembly GCF_902686455.1). NCBI lineage: Eukaryota > Metazoa > Chordata > Mammalia > Rodentia > Sciuridae > Sciurus > Sciurus vulgaris. The sequence continues at coordinate 61,336,950 of NC_136473.1, forward strand.
TTGAGCCCTGCATCTGGAGTTACTTCCTAATGCATCTCATGGGTCTCTCTCTCTCTCTCTCTCTCTCTCTCTCTCTCTCTCTCTCTCTCTCTCTCTCTCTCTCTCTCTCTCTCTCTCTCAAAACCTTCAGTGGGGTCCTGTTGCCAGCAGAATGAATGTTCCATTCCTTAGCATGATACCCGAGAACTTTCTTGGATGGGTCTCTAGCCATCTTTCCAGACTCTTCTCCAGTTTCATTGTTGTGTTTTTATCACCCTGATAAAACTTTGTATTAATTAAAAATCACCAAGTATGCTCTCTGCTTGGCTGTCTATTCAACTGTGTGCTCCTTCTGCTCTTCTTTCCCTCTATGAGTGTTGCACCCACACCGCCACCACCTCTTCCACCACCTACTAGAGGAGGAGGAAGAGACTCTCCTCTTTTCCAACATGCCAACATGTATACAAGCTATTTGGCTGGAAACTCTTAACTTGGCAGAGAGAGAAGGCCAGGAACCCAACCAGAGGGAAAGGTCTGCAGGGCCTGGACTTGAGTCACTTGACAGCCCCAGCCTCTGTTCCATAATGGTGATCTTCTATCCTGTTTCTTACCATCCCTGAGGTCTGTGCTGGTCAGGCCCTTGCATGGAATCAACTAGGAAGTTCCCTGTATTTAGCCAAGTCTCTGCCAGCAGTATGGCTGCAGACTGAAGTGTTATCTTCTAGGCTGTCTCTGACCTCAGCTTTGACTCTCAGGAGAGTCTCTACTGAGTCCTCAGTGTCCTAGGATCCCCAGGCCAGGCTCTGTTTAACTGAAGCTCTCAGGGCCACTCCCCAGGTCTCTTCCCCCAGGTGGGGCAGGGCCCAAATGACCTTGTGGCTGTCTTTCTCTCAGCCCTGGTCCTCTTTGACTCTTGAGGAGCGAGCTTAGCTCTTCCTGGGCCCCCAGTCTTAGTGTTCTCCCCTTTGCTAGGGTCAGGATGCTCCACTGACTTCTGTTTTCCATTCAGGGATCTGCAGAACTTTTATTTCCCTCTTTTTTCATGCTCTACCTCCAGCCATGTTGTCAGACTAGGCAGACCAGGATCAGGGGCTGCCTGCTCCATGTATGTGCAACCCTGGGGACCATCTGGCATGTTTCTATACAACACCAGCAATTACTGTCCTTGGGACCAGATGCTTATGGCCTCCTGGCCTCTGGACTTTCCAAGGGGACAGTTCCTTAGGAGAGACAACCTGAGCCAATAAGGGAGGCTCGGGGGCCATTCTGAGGCTCTGCCTGCCCATCCAGGGAGCAGATGGCACTTCAATGGAGGCTTGTTGCAGCTTTACCTTGAAGGTGGACATAAATTGTAGCCCTCTTTATCAAGTGACATGAGCCTTATCCTGACTTTGTTGTTGACTATCCAGTGACCTTAGGGTGGTCCCTGCACTACTCAGGGCCTCAGTGCTCACAAAGGAGAACTTACGTTGTGAGCCTGTATTCTGGTTGGTGGTGTGAAGGGCTTCTTGTCATGGTTTCTTATAGAGCCACCAGGTCATGCCAGGCATTGGGTGACTTGCTCCCTTCACCACAGAGTCCCCGCTGACTGTGCACCGAGGAAGCCTGCATCCCTCTCAGCCATCCCTCTCCCCAGGCCCTCAGCAGCCCTTCCTCATAGCCTGGGACTCTCTTCCACACTACAAGAGTGTTGACTAGTAAGTTGGAGTGAATGGTTCACAAATTCATTTGCTTTGTTTTGCATAGAGTCTTTGGAGACCAACTTGCACAAGCATGGAAAGCAATAGGCTGTCAGGGTGTAGGACACTGGGCTGGGAGTGTAGCTCAGTGGTAAAGTGCTAGCCTACCATGCACAAGGCCCAGGGTTTGATCCCCAGTGCTGCCAAAAACGAGGTAGGGTGTAGAATATCTACCTTGCCCTAAAGGAAAACCCCTGAGCTGTCAGGGAATCCAGCAGAATCCTGGAGACAGGGAATCCTATCTCCACTGGCTTAATGACCTTAGCAGGACTCAGCTTCTCATCTGTAGTGTGAAGGACTTGGGTAGATGGTGGCCCAGCTTCCTTTCCAGCCCTCCTGAACTAATTTTCTGGGTTTGGAGAAATTATTAGTGTCTATGAAGGAAGGAGATTCCAAAATGGAGTTCATAACCATGGCCCCTTTCAGCAGGAAGATCTGGAGCAAAGTGGGAAACACAGGAAGTAAGGAGCTGGGGTAGTAGAGTCTCTTCCAACCAAAGTTTTGTGTCTTCACCCCATTTGGCATTTCTTTCCATTCCATTAAGATGCATAATTAACCACAATAATAGCTAAGAGTTGTTGAGTTTTTACTAAGTGCAGGGATTTCTACTGAATATTTTATACATTACCTCATTTAGTCAATAATGCCAAAGTGCAAAGAGCAAAGGTGACCAACAGATTTCAGATCCTATCTCAGTCAATTTGCTGACTGTATGGTCTGGGACCAAGTGGTTATTTTGACCTTTCTGTTTGGTAAGTTTTTTTTTTTTTTTTTTTTTTCCCATCTGAAAGTGGGAATAATTATTGTGCCAACTTCATAGAGACATGTGGTCAGATTAAATGAACTGGCCCATGTGTTCAGAATAGTGTTCAGCACTGTTTCATTAAATACTCCATTAAAATTTAGCTATTAACACTGGGTGGTAGGTACCATTATTTCCACTTACTGCTGAGAAAATTGAGGCTTAGAGAAGCCAGGGAGAGGGGGCAAGGTGGAACTCAAGCCTGTGACTGTCCACATGCTCAGAGTCCACCCCCTGCTCCCAGCATGGGTCTCTTCATCGTGTTTCTCAGCACAGGGTCCAGGGCCCAGAAGGATGCCTCCTCCTGTCCCTGCCCTGGGAGCATGGTACCCAGCTGTTCTCCAATCCCAAGGAAAGCGAGCGCTGTGTTAATGCACATGATTTTCCCATAGACCCCAAGAGGAGGGCGAAGGACAAAGCCGACCAATGAAGAGGCTATTTACAGCCTGGTGTGACTCTGAGGCTACTGACTGGACTCACGGGGCTGTGGCCTTGTGAGAATTTCCCTGAAGAACCTGAGGCCACGCTACCCAACCACAGACTCAACCTTTCCTGAATGTATGCTGGCCCCTGGCACAGACTCCCATCAGGGAGGGTGCGCTTGTCTACATCCAGGGCACACACAAACACTCCGGTTTATCTATGGGACTAATGAATCCTGCCAACTCGATAATCAGCAGAAATGGAAAAGTCAACCAGAGCTAATTCTTTCCAGAGTGCAATGTAATTAATTTAAAATGACTTATTTAGTAAAATGGTAATGACGAGGCTAATGTTATCTCCCCAGGTAACAAGCCTATTAGCTGTACATTGCTTTCAGTTGAAGCAGGGAACAGGACAGTCACAAAGAAGTGCGGGATATCTTGAAGGGCTTCCCCATCTGCCTGCAGTTTCCTTGGCTCTGCCTCCTGCATTAGTAGTGGTGGGTTGGTTTCTGATTCTTACTAAGTCAGGACAGCAGGAGGAGGCCACTTTCCTCACTGCCCTGACACCTTGCTACAGTCCCAGGAGAGATAAACCCACAGGAGCCAGGTGTCCCTTTCTCTCCTCATTCAATGCCTCTGTGGCTGAAGGAGGGCCACAGCTGATGGATGCTTCTGGTTCAGGAAGAAGCTCTGGCCCCAGATGACAGCTGGCGGTCTATTTTAGCAGGGAGCTTAGGAGAGTCTATGGATAATATTTAGAACATGTCTTCTATTTGGGCAGAACTAGATCTAAATCTCACCACTTCTCAGCTTTGTGACCTTGAATGGACTACTCAATCTTTGGTCTATTTCCTCATATATAAACTGGAAATGATAGTGCCGGCCTCCCGGAATCACTCAGCTACCTTTTATCAGCTGCAGGAAACATCAGAGTCAAGTTATGGGCCATACATAATGAAGAATTTATGTAGCACATTCTACACTTTAATCTTGGTTTATGTGCCCTGTTACTTCTTTCTCCTTTTGCTTCTGCTCCTAATTCATGCTAAGTTGGTCTTTTATGTAGTCTCATATGACTTCTTAACCTATTTCTGGAATAGAGTGGAGGATAAATAAGTTACAAGTTGTGAAGATTAAGTGACAATTGCAAAGTGTCTTGGCCTTTATGACAGCTCCTTCCTCTCTAGTCAATGGGTTTCCATGATGACTTACAACTCTCAGTGGGGCAGGCCTGTGGGAGGGATTCACAGTTTCAGGAGGACCCTGTTAGGAGGGGTCCAGGGGAACCAATGAGCAAAAGTAGAAACTGAATCCGAAGGGGCGAAGGCCTGAGTCAAATAGTTGGTCCAAGGACCAGGGTACCATAGAGTCAGATGAAAAAGGCAGAGCCCAGGTATGCAGTGGAGAGCTAGTGAATTTAGGGGAGAACTGATGATAAGAAGGGTCAAAGTGGGTGGTTGGGGGTAATGGGGTATAGCCTGTGGCAGGTCTTGAGCTCAAGTGCTGAGCTACCCTCATAAATGATACCATGCTAACTAACTAACACCATGCTATCAAGGGAAGGATGAGTTCCCCTTTAGAAGTCTCTTTAGGAACTTAGTAAGTGAAGAATTAGCAAACACAGATAAGACTGCAAAATAGTACTAATGCATTATTCTCAGACAGTTTTTAGAGAATTAAAGGCAGTAATTAGTAGAATCAAAGTCACCATAAATACCCCACATCAGCGTTGCTTTAATATTTTAAGTGGATTTTACTGTTGATGATTTTTAAAATGCATACACACATCTCTTGCTGTCTGCATGTAGCAACAGGGAAATGAGGAGTGGGAAAGGATCTTGGCTGACATTTAATTCTCAGTACACTGTAAGTGCGTCACTCCCAGAGACCTGCTTTTCTGGCATGGAGATATGTGTCTCTGCCTCTGGCGATATATTTTTTTTTTCCTGCCATCTCTAGCATTTTATATACGTGACAATCACTTCCGTGAGGAGTTATTTGTGTAGTAACTTTGCAAAGTGCTTTAAAAATACAATTGCTGTTCAGTTATTCCTTCCAAGTCCCTCGTGAGGAGATCATGTCTACACATGAAGTTTTGGAGGATCTGGAGGCACAATGCTACTTGCTGAGGTCGCATGGGAAGTCACAAGCAGGAATCCTGGCTGCCACCTCAGGGCTGCCCACAGGCTCTGGATATCTCTATTTGTGCTGGAAGCTTCCTCTGAAGGAGACATTTCCAATTCAAATGGGAGATTTGCAGGGACAGAAAGACTGTAAACATAGGGTAGCTAGAGTTTGGTCAGGGCACAGTGCTCAGGACACCTAAGAACTCTCCTGTCCTAGGAGCCAAGGAGCTGTAGGACAGAAGAGTTCTCTATAATGATTTTTCCTGATGATGCAATTTCAGCAGGGTCCATTGGCATACTGTTCTTTTTTATTGTTCTTATTTATTTATTTGTTTATTTATGTTTTTAAATATCTTTATAGCCCAGGGGCTCATGCGCTCTAAGAATGCATTCTATCACGAGCTATGCCCCAGCCATATTGCTCTCATTTGGATGACCATGGACTATACAGAAATTGGGAAACAGGTGAGTCCTAACCAGACACTCCTAGGGGTAGGAAGGAAGGAGGTGGAGATAGTGTCCCTGGTCCTTGAGGACAGAACTGCTCTGGAGGGTGTTGTATCTGGAAGTGGTTCTAGCAGCTCCATGAGGGCAGGCCTAGGGTGGGGTTGGAGGAAGGGGCAGGAGAAGTGAATCCTGGATCTCAGCAGCTGCTGTCATTTTCCTTGAGGTTCTAAGGCTTGGCCTCTCGGTGGGGGTAAAGAAGAGGCGGCTCAAAGCAAGTATGAGGTGGAAGTGGGGCAGTTACAGTTCCTCAGAAAGCTCTGCCATCCTGCCTCCTCTCCACCCAACCATCCAGCCCCTGGCTGGTGCCACACTCCCAAGTGTGGGGATCATGGATGTGAGTCCCCTGCCTACCTCCTCTCCCAGGGATGGCAGCCTCAGACCTGTGTTGGGGAGAGAGAAGAGTGTCCATGCAGTGATGAAACACAGCCTCCTGCTGTCCCAGGAACCCCTGGGGAGTGGGGAGGTCGGGTGGGAGTGGGGACTTCCCAGTCTGGAAGGAGCTTCCTCCACATGCTTGTCTGATGCTCATAGTGGCTATTAACTCCATTTTACAGATGAAGAAGCCAATATTCTAAGTGGTTATCAACTTGTCCAAGATTATACAACTAATTAGGAGTGGAGACTGGGCTCATTAGCCTCTCCAATGAGCCAAAGTACCTGTGTGTCTCTCTCTGGGCTTCAGTTTCCTTGGGCATAACATAGGTATCTTTTGCACTCCTTCTGGCTAAGACAGTCAGCAGTGTTCTGGGAGGGCACCTGGCATTCACCTCCATTGCCTGTGGCAAACTCTGCTTCTGATCTCCTTGCTTGACATGATCTCTGGCAAAGTCTCTAAATGTTTGTCTGGTTTCTTGTAAGAAGCTGGGAGTACACAGAAAGAATACTGATAAGAGGCCACAGGGCCACTGAGATCAGTGAAGTTGTGTCACCACTGCAAGTTAAAGAGGCTGTGGCATTTTAGCAAGTCCCCATCCACATCTTGAAGGCATGGGGAGTATTTCTACCCATAGGTCCCTGCTGTGGATGGGCTCTCTGATAGTTTGACTTAATTTGCCTCAAAACTACTGTTCTGTTTTCTTGGAAGTCATTTGGGTTTAGCTCCTCCAAAGGACCAGCATGAAGCATCTGTTTTAACTTAAGAGTGCTCTCCTTGATTTCCCCAGCAACATGAATAAAGACCTTCTATTTTTAGAACTGAGGTCAAGTTTAGGAAAGGCTCTCATCTCTGTGGGGAGAGCTTTGTTTCTGTCAATAGTTCTTCTTCCACAGGGATCTCCAGGTTTTCATTTCCTGGGCAAATCAGTCTCTTATATGACTTGAGAACAAGATAATGACGAAAACCGAAAATGCTCCTTTACTTGTGTCCTGGGTTAGTCTTATCAGATAGGGATTGGTTCTTGAATCTAGTGTACCAAAGTTGTGAGTGCTCTACAGGAAGTTGAGATTGAGCTGAGTGAGCACTGGTCCCCATTGCCTCTTGAATGTTTTATTAGTTTACATTTGCTGAGCACCAACTATGTACAGAACATTGGCCTATAGCTGTAAGAGATAGCAATCATAGCATTAGGGTAGATATGCTTGTTTACTGAACCAATTGCTTCCCCTAATCTCCTCCTTCCTCTCTGGTTGAGCATGCCACACACAATAGAGACTTTCTATTTCTACACCAAAAATGCCATCAGGCTTCCTCACAGCTGAGGAACACACATGTAACACAGTCTTGATTAAGGAACCCCCAAAGGAAGTTTTCTAGGTAACTTCTGGGAAAGATTTTCTCAAAGATTTTCTGACACAAAGAAATATGAAGAGAGGTTATTCCTCTTTCTGATATGATTGCAAGAAGACTGGTGGTTGGTGACCATTTTACTTCCTTGAGAAGACCAGGCTGACCCTGAGGACAGCAGAGTGGAATGGTGGAAGGTGATGAGCCCTTGATGACTTCATCACATGGAATTAACCAAACTTAGAACTTCTTGTCTCCAGACTCCTTGATGTGTGTCATGATAGGTGCCTAAGCCATTTTGGTTGAGCTATTCTGTACTTGTAGCCAAAAGCATCCTAGGTGATACAAAAAACCAGAATCTTTCCCCTTAAAAGATTAGATAAGAAATGCACCTGTGTTAGTCAGGTCTTTTTTGGTTGTGACCAAAATACTGACAAGAACAATTTAGAAGAGAAATACTTATTTTGGCTTATGGTCTCAGAGTTTTGCAGCTGAAATGGTTTGCTGGCCATTTCATCTTTGGGCCTGAGGTGAGGCAGAATGTCATCTCGGAAGGGCATGGCAGAGCAAAGCTTTGAGATCATGGCAGCCTTGAGGGGGAGAGGGAGAGGGAGAGGTGGGAGGTAGGTGGGGAGAGAGGAAAAGGGACTGGAGAAAAGAGAAGTCCTTCCCCATGACCTACTTCTTCCAATTAGATTCCATCTCCCAGTAGTCCACAAATGGATTAATCCACTGATGAGGTCAGAGCCCTCTGATCCAACCACTTCCCTAAAGAATCACCTCTGAACAGGAGACCTTAGGGGACATTCAAGATCCAAACCATAACAGCACCTGTTGGGTACCTGAGGAGAATTTACCAATACATGCCAGACCATAATTTACAGATTGGCCTTATGTTATTAAGAAGATGCATTCATAGAAAAATTGTATGATGCAAATTATAATTCTTCATTCATAGACTTCATACATGCTTCTGAGATATTTTCTCAGCATTCATAATTGGTATCCATCTAATGATAGCTCCTAACGCTTCATAGTTTCTTCTGTTTTGACAAGTGCTAAATATCTGGAAATTCCTACCATTAAGTACATTATTATATAAACCAGGCATCCTGTTTGGCAACTGAATATTCATCCTTTAATTTATCTCACTGGTAATTTCAGACTTAAATATCAGGCTCTGTGAACATGTCCATGATTCCCAAAGACAAGATTGGGGTAAAACATGGAATGATATTCACATCTTCATTATTTCCAGTGTTTATTGTTGCCTTGGGTATTATAGTTGCAATGATTTTCAAAAAGGTGTTCATGGCTATAATTCCTAGCACATACTTAATTCCTAGCACATCATCAAAGGAAGAAAGTCATTTGCAGAATTTACCATGGAGCATTCCAAAGTCTAGCCACATGTATTACAAAGCTCTTATTCTTAGTGAGGGCATCAGAGTCTTGGTAGTTGGAATTAGAAAGTGGATTTTCTGAGAGAGTTACTGATGAGTCAATGGGGGCCAGGTACCCCACCTTCCCCCAGTGCTATCCTGTTTTAGGAAGACTACAAGCCTTTTTCTGGACTTATCTAATTTGCAGAGTGCTGGGTAAGGCTTAATTCTGCCAAAGATACACCTCAGCACTAGATTTGTAAACCCACAGTAGAAGTTAGAGCTATTCCTTCCCATCCAGCATGGCGGCAGGTGTGTGAGCTCTGGCCAAGGTGAATTTTCTAGAGGCTTCTGTTTCCCAGTCAGTCTCCTCCTGCCTTGGAGCTATTTGGTAGCTGTGGGCTCCACAGTGTTTTCCAAAGTTTTCAGACTCTGGGTAGCAGCCATAACTGTGATCTTTGGGACCACAGGTATAGTGATAATTTGAAATTCTCTTTTGGGCTAGGGGTGGCAGTCCTGAATTTATTTCCTCTAGCCCTTCTAAGAATTTTTCCAACATCTTCAAAATTAGAGGGAAGTCCATCAGATTATTCTCACTGTCACCAATTCCAAGTTCAGAAGGTCCCCAAAATTCCTCCAAATATTAGGTTTGATAATTTGCTAGATGGCCTCACAGAACTCACCACTGTATGTGTATGTGCACAGGCACGTGTGAGCATGTTTCATTTTTAAGCCCCCCAAAACTGTGCCTGATACATTATAGTTATTTGGTAAGTGTCTGAGTTATGACACTTATAGATGCTTTGGGTTGCAAGACATTACATTGGTTGGTATTTGCCATATTCTGCCTAACGAATTACCTGAAAATTAATGCCTAAAGCAATAAGCATTTTTGACTTGCTCATATACCTGTAGATTGACAGGCGATCTTGGCTAAGTTTGGCTAGGATTGACTGCAGGTTGATTCTAGGTCTTTCCACACATCTCTCATCCTCCTTGGGACAATGGACATCCAGGACATTTTTTTCCCATGATGAGGCAGGCATGCAAGAGGGCAAGTCCAATCATTCCCATTGATCAAAGGAAGTCACATGGACAAGTCAAAGTCATGAGGTGGTGAGGCACACTTTACCACTGTGAAGTCATGACCAAGGAACAGTGCTCTAATACTAGGAGAAAAAAGTGAAGGATTAGGACCAATAATTCAATCAACTAGAGGTACCAAGCAAATTTTTTAGTTCCCAAATCTGATCAAACATAAAGATGGCTTCAAGTTGTTCAGTTATTGTGCTCTAGGTTTTTAGCAGAGCAGGAAGGAATGCTGGGGCTGCTTTGGGCGTTGGGGACACTGGACTTGGCATCAGGAGTTCTGAGTTCTTGGCTTCACCTGCTGAGTGATCCAAAAGAAAAGTGACACAAGGCACATGAATTCTTTGGGCAGGGAACTCTTGTCTGCAAAATGAAAGGACTTTGACCCCTTCAGCTGAACTTCCACTGCTCACATCCCAGGGACAGGATCTGTGTACTAAGGAGAGTCTGTGCTGGTTTAATGCTCCACTGTTACTGTTTTGAAATTCTGAATAACTTTTGGACACGGGGTCCACATTTTCATTTTGCACCTGGCCCTGTGATTTATGTAGCTAGACCCGCCCATGGGGGCACAGGTTTCCTGAAGATTTACCGATGTAATTCCAACCTTGGAGGATCTGCTGCTCACTTTCACCTCATTCATTCTGCAATAATAATAAATATTGCAGCCCTCATTTATCCAGTGTCTACTGGGGGCACTATGCTATTAAGGGCTTTACAAACAAATCCCTTATCCCTAATCAGGGATTCCAAATCTCAGATCAAACTTGCAAGCTTTCCAGATAATGAGACCAAGCTTCATTGTTAATATATAACTCATCCAAGATCACACAGCCAGGATTTGAATTCAGCTTTGTATTACTTCTAAGTCTTTCCACAAGAACAATTTGCTATTATGTGTCAGGAAGGGTGTGGCAATATGGGGATGTAGAACTTGCATTCAAGTGGTAAGTACCCTATTAACAATGATAATAAATGCTTGCCAAGCACTTACTATGGCTAGACACTGTTCTAAAAAAAAATATATATGTATATATAATATATGTGTATATATGTATATATACACACATATCATATATATACACATGTATATCATATACATACATACACACAGACAATATACATATATATTTAAATAAATTAATTTAATCCATGTGACAATCGATTGTAGTAATGGGTACTATCATTAGTTCCATTTTAGAGAGTGGAACAGTGAGGTATAGAGAGGGTCAGTAACTTGTTCACAGTCACATGGTTGCAAGGTGGCAGGGCCAGACGTAGGGCACAGGCAGTCTGAGTCTAGAACTTGCCACTCCACTTTCACCTCAGTTGCCATTGAGTCTAGAACTTGCCACTCTGCTTTCACCTCAGTTGCCATGGTTACCTTGGTGTTTTAGTCAGTGTTTTCGCTGCTGTGACTAACGGATCTGAGTAGAACAACTGTAGAAGAGGAAAAGTTTATTTGAGGGCTCATGGTTTCAAAGGCCTTAGTCCACAGAGGGCCGGCTCCATTCCTCCGTGTTTGAGGTGAGACTGAACATCAAGACAGTGTGTGTGACAGAGGGAAGCAACTCACCTGAGATCAGGAAGCAGAGAGAGAGTTCACTCACCAGATACAAATAGATACCCAAAGCCACGCCCCAATTCCCACCTCCTCCAGTCACATCCTACCACTTCAATTAACCACTTAGTTAATCCCTATCAGGAGATTAAATCACGGATTGGGTTAAGATTCTTACAACCCAATCATTTCTCCTCTGAACTTTCCTGCATTACCTTGCATGTGAACTTTTGGGGGACATCTCACATCCAAACCACAACACATGGTGAGGCCAGATCCCTTTCTGCTTTGGTGATGAGGGAATTAAAGTAAATGAGCTATGGATTCCTTCCAGGAATTCCTACACCATGTCAGATTATGGGGCTGCAGATGAGAAGAGGACACAGATTCTGTCCTCATAGAGTGTACCCCAGAGATGGGGAGACAAAGGAAGAGAGTTTCAGAGCTACAAAGGGACTCATGCAGGGTTTTTGGGAAGTCCTCAGGAGACTGGCTCAGGGGAGAGGAAAGGTCATGTAGGAATCTGGAAGGATAGGTAGGAATTAGCTAGGCAGGGGAGGCAGGGAAAGGGCGATCAGAAGAAGGGCAGATGAAGGAGGGAGAGAGAGTGAGTGAGGTGTTTGGTTGGAGTGTTCAGAGACATGTTCAGTTCAGGAAGTGCCTAGGAGTACATGGCAAGAGCTAACTGGAGAGGGGAAGAGAGCAGACCAGAAGGCCACCTATGTTCACCTGTCTGCTTGGCTACAGAATTTGCATTGTATATGGAAGAAACTGGAGCCTTCCCAAGTAGCATGGTTATGTCTGCTGAGGTGGGAAGCAGGTGAGCCTGGAGCTGCGGGGAGACCCGATGCGCTCTGTGGGGGCCTGAGTGGGGTTATTGTCCAGGAATGCAGCTGTTATCAGGGCCATCCTTAACACAAGGAAGCAGGTTCTCTCCACACAGCCTGAAGGAAGCTGCCATGCAATCAGGATTCAGTACTGTCTAGCACAAAACACACTAACTGCTCTTTCTGTGTCTAAAGTCCAAGAGGATTTATCTTCTCTCCTCTTTTTTGAGCAGATGGTCTGATTACACTGCTCACTTTTTTGAAGGAAAATCTCTCCATCCAATCTGATCCTGGGTCCGTTGGTGCCATTTGTATCTCTCCTGTAAAACTGGAGCTAAGGAAAAGCCTAACTGGGGAGAGCTGACTCCATGATCAGCCTGCACACAGTGGGGGGCTTGGAGTGTCCTGCTGCCCTCTATTAACACTGCAGAACATCCACCTCAAGCCAGCAGCCCATGCTTACAGAGTGAGATTCATTTTAATAGTCCCCTGACAAAGGCATAATTGGGAATGCCTAGACAATTATATTATAAAATTTTATATAATATTTATATAAAATTATATTCAATTATACCATTAAAATAAATTTATTTTTAATTTTTATATTTCATAAATATAAATTATTATATTTTATATAGTATTGAGATAATTATATAAGGATATAATTATAGAACCACCCCCCAACACATTACAATAGTGACGCCTACGGCTTTGGAGTCTCTGCAGGTGCCTGAGAGCTGCTGCAAAATCTTTACTGTTGATTAGATAGTTATGGCCGACTAGGAATATGAAGAAAAGTGACCAAGAACAGCCACGGGTTAGTGAGAGGTGAGGGAGGAAAAGGAAGCTGAGGCCAGGTGACAGAGGAGCAGGCTGGGGAAGAGGAGGGAATTCAGGAACAAGAGCATGGAAGGACCAGACAGACCATGCTTCCCTGAGATTTAGAAACTTCACAGATGTTTAAGACAGTTTTTTGTTACTATTACATATACTTGAGATAAACAACATAGGAAACCTCATGTTTGGAAGTTTCAATCTATGTTTGATTGGCCTCATTGCTTTTGGGCCTGTGGTGGTGGGAGTGTGTGGCATGGCAAATACTCTTACATTATGGCCAGAAAGCAAAGAGAAAGAGGAAGAGACTGGGGTCCCAATGTCTGGACAGATCTGAAGTTGGGCTCTTCGAAAAGATTATGCCTCATATAAAATGCCCAGGGTGAATCTGTGCTGCAGGCAGGTCCCAAGACTAAGCCAGTCCTTGAGAGGCTTCCTGGGAAGGAGTTTATAGACAGCTCTCTTGAATTTAGCAGAAGCCCCCTCTTTTGCTAAATCTCTGACCATTCCTAGCTCCCCAGCACCCTCTCTGGGCATCCTCATGCAGGGAAAGGGCAGTTCATTTCACATAAGGGTCAGATTGTCTCTTCTCTGCCTCCCATGCAGGTGTCCAAGGCCTACGATGGCCGAAGGCTATGTCTTTCTTTCTGGACGACCTGTCTCTTAGCCTGACAGAGGAGACAGAGAACAAGTGGGAAAGGGAGAAGGGTACAAAAGAAGCCCTTTCCTTCTGCTTCTGTATCTTTTTTCCTTCGGATAAAGATTGAAGTAAAGTCAATTAAATGCAAAAGTCAGTAGAGTTGGGTTGAAAATCCAATAAAAAGTCAGGACTATTAATATAGGAATATTCCTAATTAATATAGGAATATTAATTCAACTCTATGATGGTGTTTGGCCTGGGGGGTGGGTCTTGGCAATTTGGAGGCCAGAGAGATTGCTGTATTCGGAGTACGGTTTTCCTCATTTCATATCTAAGACATTTATAATATAGTTTATGAGCCTTCTCACTCAGGTCACTATCGTAAATGAGAAGTTATTCCCGAAGGATCTTATCTAGAACAACAAATGGATAAAATTATTGAATTTATTAACATCTAAATTAAAAAGTCAGGAAAAATTGAGTTCTAATTAATCAGCTTGCAAACAGCTACCCCCGAGGATAAGATAACAGCCCCTTCAGCAACAGCTTGTGACTTGAGACATATTATTTTTTAAAACAATAATATTTTCACAGCAACTCATATCTGAGAAGTTCAAAGCCATCCCATAAATGTTAATTATTTAAAGACTTTCTGAAAGTGAAGCAGATAATTACTATTTTCTCCTGCTTTCTAATGAGAAAATGGTACTGAGAAGGATGGGTGAGTGACTTTGCCCAAGGTCATGGGTGTGGGCTGTCAGAAAGAGGATCAGGATCACACAGGTGTCTGGCCTTGGTCTTGCTGTAGCCTCAGGCCCTCTGGTTTCCTGGTTCCTGCTCTGTGCTTCATGGCCAGCCTCCCTCCTACCCACCTACCCCAGCCCTTATCTCGTTCAACAGAGGTCTGTCTTCACACACCAGGTCCTGTCTGAGCACTGCATGGCCTCAGGTGGTACCACTGCACCTGGAGCCTGCCCTGTGTTTACCAGATTCCCAGGGACTTGTCCTTGGACCCCAGTTTTTCCATGTGCTGTAGCAGTAGAGGGTCCCAGGCACACAGGTGAGCTGTCACCTTTCCCCAGTGGTTTCTCACCTGCCAAGAGCTGCCCTGCAGCCTCACAGCATAGGCAGGCTGGGACCTGAGCTTGGCCCATCTCTGGTGGGCATGTCTGACCTTTCGACAGGCTTTCCCCCTCTGCTCCAGTCTGGTTTATTGACACTCTGTGCTCTGACACTCTGGTCTTCTGGGATGCGGTCCTAGGGATTAGTCCCTCCTTGTGAGGGTGCAGGTGCTGTCTCCTTTTCTCTCCTGAGCTTCACTAGAAGTTAGATGTGCCAGGCAGCCCTGGGAAGTCAATGTCATACGTTCCCCAGGAGAATGGCTGGGAAGTTGTGCTCCATATAAATAATGGGTTTCAGAGCATCTTCATATTAGATACCTCATCTTACTGGCATCTGGCCCCTCTCAGGGAGAGAGAGGCAGGCGAGATTAGTTCTATTTTATAGATGGGAAGGGAATGAATGTTTTTTTGAGTAATATGTTGGGCAATTTATATATGCTATCCCATTGAGTCTCACTGTATTAGTTTTTCTTTACTTTTTTTATAAATAAGCAAATTGATGTTCTGGGCATGGTTGTGCACACCTATAATCCAAATAGCTTGGGAGGCTGAAGTAGCAGGATTGTGAGTTCAAAGCCAGCCTCAGCAATTTGGCAAGGCCCCAAGCAACTCAGTGAGACCCTGTCTCTAAGTAAAATACAAAGGAAAAAAAAAAGCCTGGGGATGTGGCTCAGTGATTGAGTGGCCCCAAGTTGTTCAATCCCTTGTAACAAAAAAAAAAAAAAAAAAAAAAAGAAAGAAAGAAAGAAAGAAAGAAAAGAAAAGAAAATTGATATTCAGAGAGGTTAAGAAGCGTAGCAAACAAAAGTGCCAAGATTTGACCCAAGACTGTCTTTCTCCAGACCTGGGCTGTTCTTGTTGCCCTCTATAAATGGTAGGACTTGGGACCTTAGGAAAGGCCAAATGTGTCTCTCAGAATACCCAGTCAATGAAACAGGGACAAGAAGCCCCGCACCTTGCCTGGCAACCCAGCCTTCTGTACTCTGTACTCCACTGAGGGTAAGGCCAGGACTACCATGAAGATGGTTGCTGGCCTTGTAATGCAGCCAAGCAGGGTGGGTGGCTTTAATCTGGAGGGACTTCCAGAGGGCTTCTTTAGTCCTGCTCTGTTGGGGTGGTGGTTCTGGACCTGGGAAAAGGAGCGGTTTCCTCTCCTTGTACCTGTGCAGGAACAGAAGGCGAGAACTTTCTGGGGCCAGCTTCACCTTTATCACAAGTCATCAATGTCCTGCAGTGAGAGTAATCAGACTCCTGCTCTATTTTCTGTGAACTAATTAATTCTTCTCCCTGGAGCCCTTCCCAGAGTCCTTGATCATCTGAAGAGCTACAGCTCAGCATTGGTGGTTGTGCCCATAGTGTGAGGACAGGACACGTGGCACAATTACACTGATTTCCTTTTGGAGGAGTCAGGAGAAGGAGCAGGGCCCATGTCCACTTGTGCCCCTTGACTTCTGTGCAGAGATAGTTCCGTGCAAGGTGATGATGGTTTCCTGTTTTTTGTTGATTGCACATGCAAATGCGACCTCTCCTTTATTTCTTTACATATTGTGTGAACTTGGTGCATTATTAACTCTTTCTCAGTTTCCTCATCTTTAAGGTGGGAATGCTATTAGTACTACCTTAAAACATGTTTGTGGGAATTAAATGGCATGATGTGTCTGTGCTATTTGGATAGTGCCTGGCCCATAAGTAGTGCTCAATGAGAGTCAGCAATCACCGATACCATTACTAACAACCTCTCTGAACTTGTACTTTCTCAGTCATCGGATCTGGAGGAACAGAGCCATAGGGCTATTGAGGGAGTGAGGAGTGATATCAAGAAGTCACCTAAAGTAAAGCAGTTGGCCAGAATTGAGTGTCATTTATTCCCTCAAATGCGCTCATTAAGTGCCTGTGCAAAATTTTAGGGACACGGAATTAAGAGGAGGTGTCTGCCCTGCATGGCTGGCTGGAGGCAGGGTGATAACTATGACCGTGTCTGTCTAGCAACTGAGGCATGATCCCTGAGCAAGGAATAATTTATGCTGCATGAATAGAAATTTTTTAATTCCACAAATGAGCAGGGCCCTGTACCAGGCCCAAGATTAAAACTCCTTGAAGGTTGGGTGTGCTCTTCCATTTATAGATCATTTTCTTATCATTCATCACACTTGACTTTTACATTAACCCTGGTGGCATATAGGCATCATCACTACCCACATTATCAACAAGGAAACTACGGCCTGGGGCAGAGTCTTTTCCATTTAATCCTGAGTTTGAGATGGTTATTATCAGCATCACTTTTTTTCTCAGTACCGATATCATGCACCTTCCTCGGCCAGCCCTGACGATGTGAAGCCAGACCACAGTGATGCCTGTAATGCTCAGGGGAGAGGAAAGAAAAAAGTTCAGGATTTGATTCATTCACTTATTCGACAACTAATTGTGAGGACCAATGTCTTGCAAGCTCTCTGGGGTCCTCTGCAGGGGTGGGAGGGGGAGCAGCTTTATTCTTCACCAAAAAAGGACACACAGTGGATTTTCCATATAAAAGAGAGGAGGATATAATGACTTTCCTTGTTGTCTATATGGAATAACTACAGAGAGAGGCATGTCGGCCATGATGGGCAGGAATGGGGAAGGCAGCCACCTGGGCTGGAATGCAGTGCTGAGGACAGAACTCTTACCTGCTCCCCGCTCTGGCCCTTCACTCAAGTCCCTCTCCTTCCCTGTGAGCGTCTGTCCTCTTTGCCAGTCCAGATGTCTTCCTATCCATTCTCTTAGTTCCACTCTCTCCTCTCACACGTGGCTTCTAGGACAAATCTTATCCATACTTGATCTTTCTGTTCTCCGACATTGTATTTCAGGTGGACTTAGGGCTACATCCTCCCAGGCAATTTTCTCTCTAATTGGTCAATGTCTACTCATTTCCAGTCAGATTCTGGGGCTCCTCTTGAGCAAAGCCACGTCCTAACTCACTTGGTATGCTTTCAGCATACACCACAAACCACATCCCCTCTGTAGTTGAATAAAGCCACTAGAATTCTCATTCCCAGATCCTGCCCTAACCCAGGATCTCATCAAATCCATGGACCTCAGCAGCAGCTGACCTGGAGTCTCCCCAGCCTCTCCTCTAGTCCATTCCCCACCTCACTTATCAGGCCTTCATAACATGCCCCTGGTCCCTGCTGTGTCTGTCCTCCCCTGGCCCCTCTCTCCTGAAGACTGCTGTTTGAGCTTGTCCTCTGATCTCTAGTCCTCTTTCTTTGGTCACTTTCCTTATGGGGTACCTGATGATCCAGCTCCAATAAGCCAGGGACACATGGGTGCCTGTTTGCTCAGATCATTCCTGGTCTTTCTTGAGTGACCTCGAAGGTCCAACCAATCCTTCAAGGCTGAGCGAAAATGTCACATGGTCATTTCGAAGCCAATATCCTGGGCAATGATCATTTCTTCCTTCATGTGGAATCCATGGTGTCCCTTCTAGTTGGAAAGTGCCCTGTTTCCAGGCTTGTTGGAGGGCTAGAGTGGTTGCTGCTGAACCCCATGTGCCTGACCAGTGGGCCCTTCTGGGAGCATCTTCCCCACGGACACTCGGTGCTGCCCTGCTCTGGTCCTGAACACGCATGAGGCCCTTTACTGCTTCCACTCCCCCTCCTACTGCTCCCGTCAATTCTCCACCTTACAGAGACATTGTGAAGACAAATGAGATAATATGTGCAAGGCGCCTTAAGTCCCTGAAGAGGGACTCTATTATTCTGGTTTTGCAGCTCCCTGTTGGGGAAATCAGACTGGATAGCAGTGAAAAGGGAAGAGAGACAGGAGGAAGGGGTTGGGGAGGCCCTTGCCTATCACCTCTCCCAGACTCGCCCACAGAGTATCTTCCCCTTGCCTGGGCTGAAAGGAGAGAAGCAGAGGGGGGCCAGGACATGGTCTTCTCCTCCAGAAGGTCCCTTGAATGACTTGGCCAGAACATCTCTTGAACCCTCACCAGGAGAGATATGAATGGTGGAAGTAAGTAGCTGTGGGACAGGGAAAAAGGGCTAATGGCCTCCAGGTTGTGACTCATAGCTTGGTCGCAGACCCCAGGAGGCATGGTGTGTGCCAGTGTCTCTTTGCATTCTTGAGGTCAGGGTGCCCTGTGTGCATTCTCTGGAAGAGCTGTAGTAACTAATCTTTAGCGCAGGGCAAAATACTTGAGTTGAGTGCACCTCAAGCCAATTCGCCTTCCCATCCCTACCAAGAACCAACAAAACGAGCTTTCTTCTTTAGTTCAGAGAGCTGGCCTGACATCTTTTTGTTGGAGCTGTCTCCCTTCCTAAATAAAAGCCTTGTCCGCATGTTCACTCACCTCATTCAGCTTTGTTCCAGCATCGTCAGGTCAAAAGATCCCAGTGTTCAGCATCAGTCGAGGTCTTTTTTGCAGGCTGCTGGGAGGGTCAGTCCTGTCCTGAGGTGCAGGCGCCTGGGTTTACCTGAAGGCAGCATGCTCCTGTTTCTCTGGAAACCACCTGCCTGAGAAATGAAGGCGTCCACTTGCAATGTGGTTCACAGCCATCAGTGTTCCCGTGTGCCTCCTGCCACAGTGGCTCTGATCAGGGAGGGTGCCAAGGACACACTCTTCAGGGCGCGAGTCACTTGATTTCCCCTCAGGAGATCTTTCATGTTGTCCGTCTTGCTAATTAGTTCTTTGGTGAATTCTTAGGCCTTGCTTTGCTGCCAGCAGGACACTGGGACAATAAGGGGACAGGTGGATAGAAAAGGGCCTCTGAGGATTTCCACCTGATCTGGGCACCCACTCCCTTCTTATGTTCTCGTTGAGATGTTATCTGCTCCTTTTTCATTACTCAGCAGAGGCACCGCCTCCTCTGGGAAGCTTTCCCTGATGATCTTGTGGCTCCCCACCCTTAATGATACTTCTGTCCAATTCTCACCAAACAGGACAGTAACTGCCCTTGTGCCTGTCAGCCTTCCTGCTGGGATACAGGGGAGGGCAGGAACTCACTCATCTTTGTGTCCCATGGAAGTGATGTTGACTGTTTGCCCATCCAGGCACTGTCCCATCCCACAGGCAATGGGCTCAGTGGTCCTCGGAGAGCAGCAGGACAGTTAGACCCGGGTCCTTTTCTTTTCATTCTCAGCACAGCATTTTTGGATACTTCATGTTACCTGAAAATGTGGGAGGCGTGGCAGGATCCCCTGCCCTCTTCAGGACTGGTCCTCCCTTTCCCACGCCTACCCCTTCCCTTTGCCTGGCGCCTCACAGCCCAGTGGGGAACGAGGCAGGCCTGGCCCCAGTGCCTGCTTCAGATGTTGTTCTCAAGGGCTCTGGGAACCTGACGGCCTAGCAAGTCATTTTGGCTTTTTCCACGTGTTAATAAGTGGAAGCTACTTATCTTTGGCTGATTGATTATTGATTATCTTTGGCTGATCTTTTCCTCTTTAATTGTGACAAAATGCACACGACACAAAATTTACCATCTTAACCATTTTCGAGCGTACAGTTCAGTGTCATTAAGGATGCTCACATCGTCCAACCATCACACCACCCATCTCCAGGTCATTTTCTTTCTTCCCTCCCTCCCTTCCTTCCTTCTTTCTTGTGGGAAACGACAAACAGCACTCTAAGAATGGGAGAAACCAAACTTTATTTTATGCCAACCGGCCCAGAGATTAGCACTCCAAAACTCTGAGCACCCCTGATCAATTTTTGATAACATTTATAGGCTATCTAGTATCATAGATTTTCTAGTCTAATACTACATGATTGGACACAAGGTTTCAAAAAACAACATGATTGTGTACAAGGGTCTCTGAGTGGGAAGTGCTTATGGAAGCAGACTGTAACAAAGGAAGCTGGCTTACAAGGTCTTCTGTATCTCTGCCCTTGAACCCTAAGCTTCCATAGGGGTGTTTACACTTCAGAGGGACATGGTTAGGTCCCAGGGAAAGTCCTTTACATTCCAAAAGGAAGGAGTAAATGGTGCAGGGGTGTGAGAGGACATGACTCTCATTCTCCCTGGGGCACTGGTTCTTGCAGATAGTGTCTGTCTTTAGTTTCCTTTATATCCAGGCTTGGGTCAGTTACCCACTAACTCACTCTATTTCTTTCTTTCTTTCTTTCTTTCTTTCTTTCTTTCTTTCTTTCTTTCTTTCTTTCTTTCTTTCTTTCTTTCTTTCTTTCTTTCTTTCTTTCTTTCTCTCTCTCTCTCTCTCTCTCTCTTTCTTTCTCCTCCCTCCCTCCCTCCCTTCCTTCCTTCCTTCCTTCCTTCCTTCCTTCCTTCCTTCCTTCCTTCCTTCCTTCCTTCCTTCCTTCCTTCCTTCCTTTGTTCTATCAGAGATTGAAACCAGGTGCACTTAATCACTAAGCCACACCCCCAGCCTTGTTTTTGGTTTTATTTAGAGACAGGGTCTCAATGAGTTGCTTAGGCCTCACTAAGTTGCTGAGGTTGGCTTTGAACTTGTGATCCTTTTGTATCAGCCTCCTGAGCTGCCAGGACTACAGGCGTGTACCACCCCGTCTAGCTCCTGGTTGTTTTTGACTTGCAAAGACTGAAATTCTGCACCCATTAAACACTAACTCCCCAGTCCCCCCGAGGTCCTGGAAACCACCATTCCACTTTCTGTCTCTATGAATTCACAGCTGATTGTTTCAATGGCACAAATGTGCTTTTATATAGTATGAGCCTAGCTCAGGGTGCAGCCCATTGGTACCTCCTGGAGACTCCTGGTACCTCAGACATGGGCAAGTGCTTCGTTTGATGCTTTTCTTGTAGAGGACAGCTAAAGCTGAACCCAATTCCACCTGACTCTCAACCTGTACTCAAAACTCTGAGGAATTAATCTTGAACAAGAACATTTCAGAAGTCTTGTGAGGGAAGAGCAGGGGGCTTGGGGCAGTCTGTGGGTTCAAAATATTGACATTTTTGGAGTCCCTCCAATCACACTTGGTTGCTTATTTATGATATGAGCTTTGTCCATGGACAGCTGAATGTCAGAGCTAGACAAAGTGAAGACAATGGACCTGGAGAAGGCATTCCAAGACACTCATACCAAGCAGGATGCATCTCAGACATCCAGTGAAGTCTTTGAACCTGCTTACTTCCTTAAAAGCATGTCCTTCACCAAGGCCCCAATGATACAGGGCTTACAGCCTCAGCCCCACTCCCCACAGATCTCACTGCCCAATGGAAGAGGCAGAAAGTCTTCTGCGATACCCTCAATAGAAGCAGTCTTATAATGGAAGGAGACACCTGGGGCTGTGGGAGTCCTCACCTGCCTCTGGTGGAGTCTGGATGGCTTCCCATAGGCTGAGGCCAATCTTGAGGGATGATTAGAGTTTTAGTAAAGTTTGTGAGGTGGTGGCGGGCTGGGTGGTACCATGTCAGGCACCAGGAGTGGATGGGAACAACATGTGCCTAGCTGGGTGATATAACAGAAAATGGCAGGTCACCCTTGGAGGGTCCTTGGAGTTTGTGTCAGAAGTAGGGGTTTATCCCCATGGCTGTGGGGAATCACTGAAGGATTCTCCAGGAAGAATCATAAGCAGGATTGTACTCTGTCAGGTGGAGAATGGTGTGGAGGGTGTTGCATTAAGCCATTTAAGAAATAAGGACCAGAGGGACAGAGTGTGGGGGTGGGGATGACCTGGAGAAACATTTATGGTAGAATGGGTGAGGACAAGAGGGGTGACTGGGAAGGAGTTAAGGTGACACCTAGTTTTCTGCTTTGGGAGATGGAGAATAGGGCACTTCCCTAAGGGAAACCTAAGCCAAGTGCTATGTTTCAGGTGGTAGGGAGGCATGTAGTGTGGTGGAAAACCACTGGTGCACAGTGACAAGGTCTGACTTCTGATCCCAGGACTTCCTCTGAGAAGTCAAGTGATAGTAGGCCAACCCTGAAGCTTTCAGGGCCTTGGAATACTCACCAGCAAAATGGTGCTATTACTGGTTCCAGCTGGGCTACTCCTGAGCTAGACCTGTTCTGAGTTCTCCAAAGAAACTTCTGGCCTGCTGAGCCCGGACACAGATGCATAACTGGGACCTGGGTTTCTTGGACTGCCCTGCTTCTGCTACTGCAGGTCAATAAATCTACTCATTTCCCATCAGATTCTGGGGCTCCTCTAGGGCAAGGCCATGTCCTAACTCACTTGGTATGCTCTCAGCATACACCACAAACCCTCTGTAGTTGAATAAAGCCACTAGAATTCTCATTCCCAGATCCTGCCCTAACCCAGGATCTCATCAAATCCATGGACCTCAGCAGCAGCTGACCTGGAGTCCCCCCAACCTCTCCTCTAGCCCATTCCCCACCTCACTTATCAGGCCTTCATAACATGCCCCTGGTCCCTGCTGTGTCTGTCCTCCCCTGGCCCTGCTCTCCTGAAGACTGCTGTTTGTGGTCCTGCTAGGTGAGAGATGAGACAGCCCTTTCCTCTAAGAGCCTCCATGGGCTTCATAGCCTGTAGCACCTTGTCAGTTAATCAGTTAGTGGTTCTGCAGGTAGCAATGCTGCAATGTCCACAATGGGCCATAGCTTTCTGGTTACCTGCAGAAGCTTCCAGGGCTCAACTGTGGCCTCTGGGACAACGAAGCCATTGAATTTTACATTCCCTTGAGCATATCCCTCCCTCAACTCTGGGAAGCAGATGTGTGTATGGGTCCATAGAACGTTCTCTTTCACTCAACAAAAAAAGAGTAAGCAAACATTTAGGAATAAAGGTTTTACAATGATGAGAGCAAACACTGAGGACTACAAGATATTGTGGGACATAAGTGTTTAAAATCAAAAAGAAAAGGAAAAATAAATGGAAAAATGTTGCTTGTCCAGAGCAGGCCAGTGTGTGGAGGAAAGGCAGGATCCACCTTCCTCACCCCCTCATGTTTTGGGCCACAGCTCCCTGACCCAGGCTTGCAGGACACTCCTTAAAAGCCCGGGTGCCCAGGCTGTTTTCAGTTCAAATGTAGACATCCTTCTCCTGGATCCTTAGAAAGGCAGGACAGGCAGGACAGCAGAAGCAGAGGTCAGCTCCACGGTACTCTAAGCAGTACGGGGGCTTAGGCTGTTCCCCTGAGAAGAAGAAGGGAATGAGATGCCAACGTGAATGCTGGGCACCTGGGTGCCTCTTGAGACTTCATAGAGCAACAGAAGTCTGGTCAGATGTGCAGGCTTGCCCACTAGAAAAGGATGTTCCTCTCCTCCCACATCCCAGCTCACAGAGGCCACTGACTCCAGGCATACCAAACCTCCTGGTCCAAGTTCTCAGTCTGGTAGGATATTCATTCTCCTGTCCCCTGGCAACTTTATGGAGATACAATCATTTATTTGATCCATTGTCATTTTTATTTGTTATGTTATATGTTACTAAAGCTAATACATTCTCTTATAAACTTATTTTTATCGAGGTGAAATTTGTATATCATGCAATGCACAAATGTCTTTTGTATAATTCAGCAAGTGTTCTGGTTCTTATTTCTGATAACAAACCACTCTAAAACTTAGTTGCTTAAAAAAACTTTTACAATGGACTCTCCTGTTCTGTAGTTGATTGTGGTTGGTAATTCTCATTTGAGGTTCTTCTTGTGGTTTGTGTTGAATGTCAACTGAGGATCTGGTCATCTGAAGGATTGACTTGGTTGGACCATTGTTATGGTCTAGATGTGGTGTCCCCCAAAAACTCATGTGTGAGACAATGCAAGAAGGGTCACAGGAGAAATGATTGAGTTGTGACAGTTTTAACCTAATCAGTTAACCAATCCCTCATGGGATTAACTAAGTGGTAACTGGAGGCAGGTGGGGTGTGGCTGGAGGAAGTGGTTCACTGGGGGCGTGACTATGGGGTATGTATTTTGTATCTGGAGAGTGGAGACCTCCTTTTCTGCTTTCTGATCATGGGCTGCTTCCTTCTGCCACACTCTCCCGCCATAATGTTCAGCCTCACCTCAAGCCCTGAGGAATGGAACCGACCTTCTATGAACTAAAACCTTTGAAATCGTGAGCCCTCAATAAACTTTTCCTCCCCTAAAATTGTTCTGGTCAGATCCTTTAGTCACAGCAGCAAAACAGTTGACTATAACAGACACCCTGACTGACTCACTTGATTGGCAACTCACTCACTTGATTACTTTACTGTCACCTGGTCAATCCAAGCTCCTCTGCCTGGCTGTTGTTGTGATAGTGGCTTCTTGCAGCATGATGACTAGATTCTGAATGTCCCATATGGATGCATAACTGGTAGACAAGACACTGCACAGAGATAACGTATACAATTTGTTGAGTGTATGTGTGCACACTTGCACTACCATCACCACAATCAAGGTAATAGACACCTCTACCACCTCCTGGATTTCTTTGTTGTTGTTGCTGCATAAGAACATTTAGCATGAGATCTACTCTTAGCAAAGTGATGGATGTTACCTTGCACAGATCTCTGGAACTCACTCAACTTGTATGACTGTAACTTCAGACCCCTCAAACACAACTTCCTTATTCCCCTCACCCCCCCACACCCCATTCAGGTTTGCTCTGAGAGTCATTGCCCCAATCTCTTTTGCATGTATAATGTCTTAGTTGGACGGTCAGGGTCAAATCCTAGTTCTGACCCTTGTTGGCTCTCAGTGGCAGTTCCTTGCTTTCTCTGAATCCTGGCTTCCTTATCTGTCAAATGGATTCACAAAGAACCTACCTTCTGAAGTGGTCATGAGGATTCAGAGAAAGATCATGGAATGGACTTGCCCCTGGGCCTGGCACATGCTCAGCACACGACTGCCTCTCTTATCTTCCCATCTCCCCTCCCCGCCCCTGGCTGGGAGTCCCATCTGGATGCCAGCAGTGGCCTTGTTGCAGGTTGAGGTATACTCTCTTGGAACGTGGGCTTGCCAGACTCACCCCAAAGCTCTCTGGGCTCCTGATTTGGTTTGGCATCCTTCCAAACTGCTTTCTTATCACCCCATATGATCCAGAAAGGTTAGTGGCTTCCAGGGAGGCTCTTTACCTCCCCGTGGAAGCACTATCACTTTGTGGAACAGCTTTAGGAAAGATGTGTTTCATTAAACTTCAGAGCTGGAAGGGACCTTTAGAAACCATTTGCTGCTCCGCAGGCCTCTCCAGCAGAGACTGTCTCCAGATGGGCCATCAACCTTGAAACAGGAGGGAATGTGCTGTGGAGCAAAGAGGCTACAACAGTAAAAGAGAGGGAGGGAGGTGGGTCTGGTGGCATTTACTGCTCAGGAAGGTTTGATGGGTTTTTGCTGAGTGCAAACTTTGAACTAGCTAAAAGTGATGGAAATTTCTGGGTCATGGACTCTTACCAGGTTCCTTGGGAGGAGCTGGGCTTGGGTAAAAGGGGAAGGTAAATCCTAGAGTGGAGGTTCATGGTGGAACTCTATGGGGAGTTTTTTTCCGCAAATCTATGTCCTACCCAGCTCCCACCAGGGTGTTTCAGAATCTTGTTTTGGGGGTGTGTGCTCGGAGCTGCCCCCAAGTTGATGCCAATACAGGTGCCTGCCTTTGTCTGAGGAGCACAGGTCAAGGCTGAGGAGCAGAGAATAGCAGCACACAGTAATGACAGCATGGCTAAGGCTGTTAGACCACGACACAGAAAAGGAGACCCTACCTTTGTGTAATGTATGATGTATAAAATCTTTTCTCAGACATCATTCCACTTGATGTCCAAGTTTATGCTCTGATAGTCAAGGCTGGAATACTTCTGTTTTATAAAAGAGAAAGTCAAGCTAGGCCAAGTACATAAAGCAAAAAGGGAAAAGCCAAGGGAAGAATCCTTCTGACTCACCTTGCTGAGGGACCAGTCCAGGCCACACTGCGGGTGTGACCAGTGGAGCTGTGGCTCTTACCCAGGTATAGGTGGGGAACTTCAAAATGTGAATTTAAAAGGCATTTCTTCTATCCCTCTGTTAATTTCCCCATGGTAGGGCACCAATTTCTTTATTTGATGTCTTTTTGGGCTGGGTTGTCATCATTCTTTTGGAATAGTTTCTGAGTGGGCAGCCTCCCAATGGCATGGAACAAGAGGGAGCTTTTCAACTGTCTCGGTAAGTTTTGGACAGTAGGGTGTCTCTGTTGGCTGCCAGGCAGCTCAGGTCCTCCCTTGTCCAACATTGTTTCATTTACTCGCCCAGCCAAGGTGTTAGTCCAAGGGCACTGGGCAGTACCCTCCTGCCTCTAAGCTCCATCCCAGAGCCTGCTACTCTGGAGTCCGAGCCAGGATGGCTCACAGGCTGTGGCCTCTTTGTCACTGCACTGCCTCCTACATAGGAGGATGACAGTGAGCAGAGCAGAGCAGAGCAGAGGCCTGCCACCCACACTGTGACCCTCAGATGTGAGCCCGGCCTGAGCACTCTTTCAAAGCCTTAAGATGTGCACAAAAAAATTGGAAAGAGTCTTTAGAGAAAGAGTGTTGCAATTATTGGGAGCCTATTTCCTGCATGTCCCCAGTCCCAGGGGGGCCTTTGAAAAATAGAGAAGGTAAAGTCTAGTCTAAGTTAAAGACGCTTTGGACTTTTTATTGACCCAGATGTCCACTAGCATCACAAAGATTTGTATACGGTTCTGCCCCTTTGCAGTAGTCAGGGCTGTCCCAAGAAATAGATTGGTAGGATATTAATGAGAAAGGAATTTAACCTAAAGTGCTGGATGTACTTGTTCCTAGGCGGGCTTTGACTTTCTCATTTGTATGTGGGGCAGGACCATATGCAAATCTCAGTGATGCTAGTGGGCATTTGGGTCAATAAAGAGTCCAAGGGGTCTACAAATTAGACTAAACTCTGCTTTCTCTATTTTTCCCACGGTCCCCTTGTGGCTGGGGACATGCAGGAAACAGGATCCAGGTAACTGCAACACAGTCTCTCTAGGGACTCCTCCCATTTTTGGTGCACATCTTCAGGACTTTGAAAGAGTACCCAGGGTCAGAGTTGGCATCTAAGGATCCCAAAGCAGTTGGCAGATCTCTGCCTCTGCTCTCTATTGTCTTCCTACTTGGCAGTCCAAAAGCTGCAGGGTAGGCTGACAGGCTGGAGGCCCTGGGAAGAGTTGATGCTGTAGAGTTGAGGAGTTTGAGGCCATCTGTTGGCAGAACTCCCTCTTGCTTAGGGGAGGTCAGATTTTGTACTTGTAAAGACTGATTGGATGAGATCTACCACATCATTGTTATTATCATGAAATACTAGAGGCAGGCTAACTTTATAAAGAGAAAAAGTTTATTTTGGCTCATGGTTCTGAAGGTGCAAAGGGCCACCTCTGGTGATAACTTTCTTGCTGGCAGAGTCCTGACATGGTACGGTTCACTAACTGGTAAGAGTCAGGGAGTTTGCAGGCACATGTATGTGTGGTCTCTCTCTCTTCTGCTAAAACCACCAGAATTCAATCATGGGGCGCTGCCTAAGAATCTTATCCAATCCTAATCACCTACCAAAAGCCCTACCTCTAAATATTGTAGTCAGATTAAATTTCCTCCCTTTTAATACCTCATAATAGGGACTAAATCTCTACACACAAAGACAAAGACTCAAGGGACACTCAAACGATAGCCCATTGATTTAAATGTTATCTAATCCAGAAACACCTTTACAGTAACATCCAGATGTGTTTGACGAGGCATCTGGGTGCCAGGGCCTAGTCACGTTGATATGACATTAGCCACCCCACTCTCCACATTGTACAATTTCTAGTTTATTTGAGTCTGGGAGACTTGGCCCCCATTGCCTTAACAAATCACATCCCGTAATAAGCAGCAGGATTCAGCTGAGAGGGGAGCCCTGAGCCTGCTAAAGTGTCTGCATTCTTAATTGGGAATGGACATTTGCCCTCAGGATTCTTCTGGGTCCTCATTTCTTCTTGTGAACTTTGGACATTTTATGGTTGTTAGTACTTCCATTTACCAGAGGCAGGCAAACTTATTGCACAAAGGGCTAAATACTTCAGGCTATGTCGGTCATGTCTGTGTCTGTTGCAAATTCTTTTTTTCATTTGTTTTACAAATGCTTAAAAATGTAAAAGCTAAAAAAAATAATAATAAAGTAAAAGCTACTCTTAGTTTACTGCTTATACAAAATTAGGCAGAGGGCTGGATTGGCCTGCAGGGTGTGAACTGCCAAACCCTTCATTTAAACGACTAACTTTCCAGGCACACCTGGATTCTTGACACTTGTGGTCCACTTCAAATCCATTAGAGCACTCCTCCAATTGCTTGCAAGACCCAGGTGTGCAATGGAAACCTAAATGACACAAACACTAAGAAGCCAACAGGAAGAGAGGGCTTCTCTCCTCTAAGCTCAAATAACTAAATTGCCCCCCAAAAGTATTCTAGAAGCTTGTTTTGAGATAAGGAAAAATGCAGTCTCTGGGGAAGCCTTCTCCATCATAAAAGCTCTATGGCAGGAGAACCAGGGGTGAAGAAAGACCATTGACAGAACATAAGCCATGCTCCCTCCCCCGAACCAGCTGGTGACCCAGCATGGCCACCTCCCTCTGGGGGAGATCAGATCTCTCTGCTTAGGATTCTCAGCAGAGAGATCTACCCAAAGTGGCCTCTGAGGCTGTGCACATCTGGGTTGGGAGGAGGGAGTCCTGGGCTTTGACAATTGCTCCTATTGCTGGGACACACTGTTCTGTGGTCTGGAGCTGTAGGTGGACGGAGCCACATTCAGCCAGAGGGACCTATCAGCCTCCCAGAGCTCTGACCAGTGCTGAGGGCCCTGGGATTCTTTTATTTTATTTTGGTACTGGGGATTGAACACAGAGGGGCTTAACCTGAACCACGTACCCAGCCTTTTTTTGTATTTTATTTAGAGACAGGGTCTCACTGAATTGCTTAGGGCCTCGCTAAGCTGCTAAGGCTGACTTTGAACTCCTGATCCACCTGCCTCAGCCTCCCAAGCTGCTGGGATTATAGGTGTATGCCACTGCACCTGGGATTCTTGAACCCTGCTTTCTGGTGTGTAGATGGGGGAAGAGGGTAATGAGAGCAGGTTTTTTCCCAAACCACCTGTGAATCAAATCAACTGAACAATCTTGTTGGGTAGACACTTTTTTTTTTTTTTTTTGTAACAGGAATTGAGCCCAGTGGTGCTTAGCCACTGAGCCACATCCCACTTTTTTATTTTTTATTTTGAAACGGGGTCTTGCTAAGATGCTCAGGGCCTCACTAAAATTGCTGAGGCTGACTTTGAACTTGCTATCCTTCTACCTCAGTCTCCCAAGCCACTGGGATTACAGGCATGCACCACCACACCTAGCTGGGTAAAGACTTTGTGGAAATATGAACTTTTTTTTGCTGGCAAGTGATATTTCATTATGTGTGGCTTCCCTTCTTTCATAAGAGATAAATGAGAATGGAAATTGTCCACTGCTTCTGTAGGCTTGTATTTGATCTCTGTTTATAATGAACTCTCTTCTTAGAACTTGGACTTTTCATTCTTGGGATTTCTTTCCTCTCCTCCTCCCTCCCTCCCTGCCTTGGTTTCCCTCCTTCCTCTTCTGTCTTCTAGCATCTGTCATGTACCTTTGCTTGCAAATACTGTGAGAGATATGATATCAAACCTGTCCTCAGGTAGCTTAGGGGAAGGTATACCTTAAGCAATATAGAAGGGTCTGTGTTCATCTGTAGTCTTTTCTTCCTCCCCTGAAGTATTGTTTCTGTGATATAAAGAGCGAACACCCAGAGTCCCCAGTACTGAAGTACTGAATTAACAGTGGGGACATCTCACAGGGTCAGGCAGAGCAAACTGGAGGAGAGTTCAGGTGTCTAAAAGTTCTCAGCCCAGGGCTGAAAATTGTGAGCTCATGGAAAGTTCCATCCTTATAGGGACCCATCAGAGTGAGTTGTCCCAGAACAGAAGGTTAGAAACAGATACAGAGAGTACCAAATACAGAATGCAATGCATCTTGAAGGGTAGAACAGGAATAAACCACCCAGACCTTTGATTACTAACCCTCTTAGAATGCATAATTTTAGATGAGTTTCCAGAAAGAATAATAGTATATTTTAGGCAAATGTTTTGTGTGCTTTATTTGAATAATGTTTATCTTTTCCTAAGTTTGCCTTTAGATTTGATTAAAAATGTATTGTCCCAGCTGCTGCTGTTTGGATCCACTGGAATGAAGTCTGTAAATAAACTTCTCCTATAGAATGTTCCAAGCCTGCTCGGGGGTCCCAGAATTGTCTGCTGGGAAGCCTTGTGGGGAACATGTATGAAGACTTCCACAAATGCCAGCATTGTTCTCATCACTTCAGAATTTGTACTTTGGTCCTAATTAATACAAAAAGAGGGTTTTCAGAGTTATCCTATTTTATTTCTTTTTCTTTGTGAAGTAGAACAGTTCAACTGGATCCTCTTATTGTAAATCATTCAGATCCAGCTAAAGTTCAGGAGACTAATAATAGGTGCTCTGAAAATCATCGAGTGTGTCTTCAGAATTTGCCACAGATGGGGCTATTATTTTAATTTCTTGAGTTAATACAGGCTCCAACTTACGATAACAATGACTTTATGAAGGCAGGCTCTGGATAACAAAGCTGTTTTCATCCTTTGCTAAATGGTTCAGGAATCATACTGCTTTCATCCCTTTTTTATTATATGTTTTTTGTTCTCTGACTCTTTGAAAAAGGTTTTATAATTCAGAAAAGTGGGCCATCTTTGCATGACGTAAAGAGAGAGGAAAATGGCATTGCCATTTGTTCATTTATTCATCTCATTTACTTATTTGGTTTTTAGATCAGCAAAACCAGACACATAATAGTAATACCTTGATAAGGTTGTTGAAAAACTTAAGTGAAACCATGTTTTTTTTATCTTGTTTATTTTATTTTTAATTTTTTTGGTACTGGGGATATTTAACTCAGGATGCTCTACCCCTGAGCTACACCACCTGCTTTTTTTTTAAGTTTGAAACAGGGTCTTGGTAAGTTGCTGAGGCTGGCCCTGAACTTGTGATCCTCCTGCCTCAGCTTCCCAATTTGCTGGGATTACAGAGGTGGGTCACTGCGTGTGCCTGAAACCTGTTTGCAAAGTGCTTATCAGTGTGTCCTTGCAGAAGGTACTATCACACCTTAGTTTCCACATGGCGACTTTGCTGTTCCCTCTTTTGTCCTCAATAAATATTGAATAACTAAATGCCTTGTGCTAGGGATTATAACATATGCAGGGTATACAATGTTCAGAAAACCGCCAAGTAAAACAACACAAATAATAACATAGGATGAAGACTGTTACAATATAAATGTAGTGGGAGATTTCTCTCTCTCCCTTCTCTGCTCCTAAAAAAGGACCGGGGAGCTTCCACAGTTTTTCTTAGTTGGGTAAGTCAGCTTTGAAGTATAAAAAGTACCTGAATGGGAGGGGTTGTTGGGTCACCAGGAGAGGATCCAGGTCTCTGTGCTGAAGAGAGTAAGTTACTTTATCTTTGAAGAAAAAGGTATGTTTACACCTTTTATATTTGGGGGCTCTTGGGTTCCTGGAAATACTTAAGATGAACACTTTGCCAAGAAAGATGTTTTCCTCTGAATCGGTTGGCTGGAAAGGGGAAAGTTGCCCTATCTTCTCTGGGTTGGGTCTCCAGGGAAGGGAGCAAGCAGAGTCTCCCAGCAAGCAGTTGGCTGATGGAGGCCTCAGCCAACTCTGCCAGGGCTTCTAGGAGAGCCAGTCTTAGTGTGATGGCTGAGTGGGGGCCTGCCTTCCCCAGAGAACCATGGAGACTGAGCAGCAGCAGGCAGTAGGCTGCCTTCCCTTAGAGACAAAGGAAATCTGTACCTGGGGCAGTGGCCTGCCAACCTTGTCTTAGACCAATGTCTACAGCAAAAAGCAAGGGAGGGCCCTGGGGAGCATCAGGAGAGGTACAGGACTTCTCATTAACCTGATATATGGGCTTGAGCTTATTTTTTTATTTGTTACAAAGAATATAGAATAAATATGGTTTTACTTGTACTCTCAATTTGTGGAACAGTTCACACTGGTTACCTAACCACACAGATGACTGTGTTACACACAGAGGCAGAGTCCTCCTGCGAAGCTCCTTAGAACCAAGTGTCTTACATATAGTTGTGGTGTGCTCTTCAGACCCTAATTTGTTGGTTCGATTTGTTCAACAAACTCTGAAGAAGTTACAATCATCCATTTTACTTCTTATTCTGGAAATTTCCATAGTCCCCCATTATCTATGGAAGTAAGGATGAACCCTCCCACTCCTCATACTGACCCTGATCTTTCCACTCCAGCCTGCATGTGTGGCACTTCCTAGATAGAACCAACAGACTCTTTTCAAGTTTCCTGTTCCATCTCGGGTCTGGGGGTGAAGTTTATTCTGCTTAGAATATTCTGCTTATGTCCTGGCCCCAGCTCTACCACTCATTCCTGGATGTATGCCTCCCGCTGCTTCCAAAGCCCAGGTGTGCAACAGAAACCTAAATGACACAGGTCCCAAGAGGTCCACAGGAAGAGAAGGGCTCTGTCTCACAAACTCTAATGACCAACTTAACTAACATGTTCCAGAAGCTCCTTCTGAGGTAAGGAAAAATGCAGACTCTGGGGAAGTCTTCTCCATTATGAAAGCTCTAAACCAGGAAAACCAAGGGTGAAGAAAGACCATTGACTCAAACCATGCTCCCTCCCTCTACCCAGCTGGTGACCCAGAACAGCCACCTCCATTTGTGGTTCACCTTAGGGTCCTTAGGAGAGAGCATGGTCCAGAGTGGTCTCTGAGGCTGTGCACATCCAGGTTGGGAGGAGCGAGCAACCTGGGCTTTGCCAGCTGCTTGTGGCTGGGACACACTCTCCTGTGGCCTGGAGCCTAGCAGGGAGGCCTAGGTGGATGAAGTCACATTCAGTCAGGGAGGACCTTCAGCCTCTCAGGGTGTGCTTTCCAGTGCTGAGGGTCACAGGATTCTTAAATCTTGCTTTCTGGTGTCAATGTGGAGGGTGGAATTTTCTAACCAACTAACTTCCTGTGATTTTCTGAGGCTTGGGTATCTCCTTGGGAAAGAAGGATGTCAGAGGTCAGTTTTATAACTTATATCCCATCAGGGCCAGCTCAAACACCATCTATCTTTAGGCTTTTCCTAATTCCCCACTCCATGGCTACTGAGTCTCTGTTTTAGCATTCCCACAGCACTTAGTTCATCTCTCTCTCATGGCACACATAGTCATAAAACCACATAGCTTAACTCCTGATGGCAGGAACCAGCTCTGACAGAACTTTGTATTCCCCTGCTATGGACAAGGCGGTAGAGTAGGAGTTATTCCCTCCTGGTTGATTTGAAAGCTTATAATATTAACCAACATTTATGGGTGCTTCTTCTATGTGGTGAGCATTTTACACAGGCTCTTCTCATATGCTTCTCCATAACACAACCTCAGGGGTAGCACTGAGATTGGCCCCAATGATGTCTTGGAGAAGTGAGGCAACTTACTTGAAGTCACTTAATCAAAGGGTGCATGCAGGGTTGGCCAAGGCAGTGTGGCCCCAGTCCATGCTCTTGATCCCTGTACTGTGGGTGAGCTGGCTCATGCATGTGGGATCCTTATTAGGACCCACAAATATGTGGGCTATATTTGGCAGCTTACGGAAGAGCAAGGTTCTCCTTCAAGAAGGGATGAAGATAATTATCCCAAAGACCAGTGGTTCTAAATCTTGTCTGCACTTTGGAATTATCTGGGAAACTTCTTTTTAAATAACTGCTGAGGCCTGTGGAGAAAAACCTGGATCTTGTTTTCTTTCTTTCTTTTTTTTTTTTTTTAAAGTCATGGTAAAATACACATAATATAAAATTTCTCCTTTTAACCATTTTTAGGCATATAGTTCAGTGGCAATGAATACTCACATTGTTTTCATCATTCCAAGTGGAACTTCAAACCCATTAATCAATAACTCCCTGACCTGCTCTCTCCAGTCCCTGGTGACCAACATTCTCTTTTTTGTCAATAGGAATTTGAATTTGACTGTTGCAGAGATCTCATGTGAGTGGAAGCCTACAGCATTGGTCGTTTGTGACTGGCCTCTTCATCTAGTACAATGTCTTCAAAGTTCACTCATGTAGTTCACTCATGCAGTAAGAGAATTTCATTCTCTTATAAGACTGAAAAATGTCCCAAAATCTGTCTTCTGCCTTGTGTTTCTCCCTTTTTTGGCAGTGGGCACTTGGGTTGTTTCCACCTTTGGGCCATGGTAAGTAACCCTGCCGTGTACACGGGCATACGGATATCTGTTTCAGTCCTTGCTTTCAATTCTTTTGGGTAAATGGAAAGGGAATTGCTGGACCCAATGGTCATTCTATGTGTAATGGTTCCAGGATCTGTTGTACCATTTTCTAAACTACCTGTACCATTTTACATTCCCACCAACAGAGCACAAAGGCCCCAATTTTTCTCCATCCTCCTCAACGTTGGTTATTTTCTATTTCTTGTATAGTGGCATCCTAGTGGGTGTGAAGTGGTATCATGGTAGTTTGGAAGACTTTAAAAAATGCCCAGTGCTGTACTCCAGCCCCATTAAATCAGACTCTCAGGTGCACCCAGGCCTTAGTGTTTTTCAAATCTCCCAGGCAGTTCCAATGTGTGGCCAAGGCTAGGAACCCCATGGGGAACCCCTGGCTCTGAGCTCTATTGCCACTGCCTGTTCCTTTCTTTTGATGAAGGAATCAAATTACCACCCTTTCGAAGAGGTTACAAGAGGGGAAGGGGAGCTGCCAAAATGTCCCCCTGAAATGTGGGAACTGGGAAGGTAGTAGTGCAAAATTTGAATGCTTCTGTACTGTTTGCTTTAAACAGCATTCACCATGCGGGGGCCCCAGTTCCCAGACACAGCTGAGCCAGTCTGAAAGCCCCACCTGAAAAGTCCTGGCTCTGCCAGGTGCCTGACAGTACCACATACAGGTTCTGGGTTCTGCAACTCTGCTGTCAGTCAGTATATACTAAGGGTTCCTGCTCCCTGGAAAGCCCCACACTGCTTCTGAGAGGTGTTGATAACATGCCCCAGAGCATTTCTTGCCTGTGCCAAGGCATTCATCAGAAATGTGCCTCCAGAAAGGCAGCTCCCATCCTCCCATTCCAGGGACTGAGCTGCCAATGGCACAACCCTGTGACAGAGTCCCTTTGGGTATTCCCAGAACTCTGGAAGCTGCCCAAACCTTGCAGAGTTCTCTCGCCATTTCTCACCTTGTCGGAATGTCTTCAGCCTTTGTCATCTTCCTGACCTGCCTCCTCAGAGCACCAATGACTCAGCATGTCTCCACCCTTCTAGCCACATGTCCCTTTTATGTGGGGAATCACTATCAAACACCCCAGCCCCGCCTTCTGTTCTTGCTTCGTGCTCACTGCAGTCTCTCAGCCCAGCTTTCTTCCAGACTCTTTCTTGCTGTTCCCATCCTTCTCAGAGGCTCCTCCCTCCCCTGCACAGCTGTAGGAGCCAAAGCTCTGGAGAACCACACATACATAGACTTCAGTGTGGTTCTTGGCTTTCCTCTTTGCAGGGGAGAGATCAGCAAGATGCTCTACTCTGCAGAGCCTCAGTTTCCTCATCTGTAAAATGGGCATAATGCCCATCACACATGATTGTTGTGAGGATGATAGGAAATGAGGTAGATGAAAAACCTCTGCCCTCAAGTGCGGCATTTAAGTAAACTGCCAGTAAATGTCACTGTCCTTCCTAACCCTGCTCCTTTCTTTCCTTAACCTTAGAAACCTCACCTTCATGTAAAAGAGTACCAGGTATGTGCAGGTAGAAAAGAAGTAGGGCAGAAACAGCTGAAGACATGGATCAAAACCAGGTTAGAGAAAGCTTTGGATGTCGCATAAGGAATCTGGACTTTATTTCTGTAGATGACTGCTGTTATGGGTTGAATTATGTCTCTTCGAAATTCATGTGTTGAAGTCTGAGTTAGCCCAGTAGTGACCTTATTTGAACTCAGATGGAGCGAGGATGAAGTCATCCTTGGGAGGGGTGGGCCCTCATCCAATATGACTGGCATCATTAAAAAGGGGCAAAATGCAGTCTGTAAAAATAAAAGATTTTTAATAAAAAGTGTTTTTAAAAAGGGGGCAACATGGAGGCAGATGTTTGCACATAGGAGAGAACCATGTGGAGAAGAAGGTAGAGACCCAACCCCACTGACAGCCTGATCGCAGGTTTGCTTCCAGTTCCAGAACTGAGAGGCAGTCAGTGCCTGTTGCTAAGGTCCCCTGGTTTGTGGGGCTGTTATGGCAGCCCTAGCACACTGGGAACAATGCAAGATGGGGCGAACTGGAGAGGGTAACACTGTCCAAGGAGCATGAAGCGGGAGCTGTGAGGGAGGGAGAGATGCAGGCGGGGTTGGGGGATGTGGGAGGCCATGGGCACCTCAGAGCCATGCTGACAGATGGGGAGATGGATTGAAATAAGAGGAGGGGTTGAAGAGAAAAGCCTGAGGTTGGGCCTGGCAGGCGAACAACTCTGCGGGGTTCTAGCCATCCTTGTGAAGGCTTGTGAGGAATCTCAAGTCCCTGCCTCAGCAACCGTGGGCTTTGTCTCCACTTGCTTCGATGTGGGCCATACGGAGTCCCTACACCTGGACAGGAGGAAGATGCTTCTGTGCAGCTACCTGCCAAGAAGACCAAATGTGAATCTGGGCAGAGGAGTCCAACCAGGTGTGACAGGGAGAAGGGTCTGGGGGAGACAGTCATAATAATGTCATGTTTCTCCAGCTTCTAGTGTCCTGGGGGCTGATAGTCCTTTCCAAAAGACAGGGAGAATCCTTGTCATCTTTGAAATGCAAACCAAGAGTCCCAGTCCTCCAGGCTTGTGTGTGTCAGTCTGGTGCATAATACCTGGTACAGAGGGAGGGAAGGGGTCTCCTCACAGCCTAATGCCTCCCGGGGATTAGATGATTCTCCCACCCACATAATTGCAACAAGACTTGATTTCCTTTCAGAAGGGAGGACTTGCCCTCAGGATAGTGACTTTATATGGTCTTGAAAATGCATGTTCTCTCACACCCACTGTGTATGCATAGTATGCATGCGCGCGCGCGCACACACACACACACACACACACACCCACACACACACACCTATAGTCTTTACTGTGTGTCAGGCACTATTTGAACCTACAGTTTAAAGGTAAATAAGAAAGAAAGAGTACCCATCCTCAGGAGCTTAACTCTTTA
This sequence comes from Sciurus vulgaris, assembly GCF_902686455.1. Taxonomy (NCBI): domain Eukaryota; kingdom Metazoa; phylum Chordata; class Mammalia; order Rodentia; family Sciuridae; genus Sciurus; species Sciurus vulgaris. Next base: position 61,374,833 of record NC_136473.1, read on the forward strand.
GCCTATGCCCCACATTTGGGAGTGGCACAAAGAAAAATAGGACAAGGTAGGATGCAGGACTCACAGGTTGATGGGCAGAAGGGCTGATTTAGATGCTATGGTCAGGGAGGCCCCCTGAGGAAAGATGGAGGCAAGAGAGGGAGCCTTCCAGGCAGCCGGGGAGGACTGTTTTAACCTAAGCACATTGGCTACTCCTGGGGAAGGGATGGGATCCAACACACTTTCTGCAAGAACAGATGCACAGAAAAATGTCCTGTTTAAGTTCACTTTAACTCTTGGGCATTGTGCAAGCCCATAAGCCCTGGAGTTCACCAAAATGAGGGAGCTTCCCCCTGGGGGCCAGTAGAAGCCAGGACAGTGCTATGAAGAAAGTGAACAGAAACATGACAGGCAATCTGCCTTCATTGTAGCATCCTCGAGGAGCGTCTTGACTTCTTGGAGTTAAAGATAGAAACATTCAGTGAGCACCTGCTATGAACTGGCACCTGAGTAGGTGTCCAAAGATAAGAAGTTTCGGGGATGCCCTGCCTGCAGGGATGTCTCCTGTGGGGAGACTGAGGCTTCTTACAAAGAGAACTTCAAGTGTGAAGAGCCGAGGGTGCCCAGAGCAGGGGAAGGAGGGAGCTGTCTCATTATCATCACTGACATTTGTCATCATAAAAGATATTCATTAAGCATCTAATTGGGCCTGATACCACATTTTATTTTTCAGAACTCTTAAGGTCTAAACAACGTGCAAATGAGCAAAACAAATATCCATGTAAGGGAAGTTATTTGTATAATTAGTTTCCCCCTTTACTCTCCTTTTCTTTCTCTTCTCATAGTGTCTGACTCACAAGACACAAACAACTTGTACATGCAAAAGATCATCACTGAGCTGGTGTGGAGCCCTGTGTCACGACTACCTCACAGATGTACCCCTCCTCCAACACACCCTCCCCCACACACTCATTTATGTTGAACTCACACCAGCACCTAACACACATCCCACACCTCAATGCTACCCTTACAATGCACCACAAGCACACCACACCATGACGCACACGGCACATATCAGTCACAGACATCTCAGCACATCACATGCATACTTTCTGCAAGGTGCCCAGAGGTGGCTGCTGCTATCTCAGGAGTTGTGAGGAAAATATTGGGCTTTAGAGACCATGTGGGATCAGAAATGGAGGGAGAGAGGGAGCGGAGGGTAGCAGGATATCAGAGGGACGCCTACTCTCAGGTGAACAGAATCCCAGCAGGGCTGCCTCAGGCTGCAGGGACTCGCCCCTGACCTGGAGCCGGGTGACCCCAGGTACTCCCCTTCTTCTCTCCCACCTTACTTCCTTCCCCAGTAGGGGCAGGGCTGACCTGCTTGGTCCCATTTTCACTGGGTCAAACCTCAGGGGTTCTTAGGGGATTTGGCAAGGATAAAAGGTCAGCATGCAGAGTGTGGCTGCTGCCCTCTTGCCCACCAAGGCTGGTGTGGTGAGTGTTCAGCCCCAGTCCTCTGTTTCCACATCAGCGCCCTCAAACACAGGGACAATTAGAGATGTTAGGAAGATGATTGGCTATGGTAATTTGGGGTTCAGGAAAGATATCGGTCTATAACTTTGAGAGTCATTGGCATGGAGTTGAAAGCTATGACCTTGGATGAGTCGTTTGGTAGTAAGCTGTGGATAAAGAAGAGTCAGAGCCTCGGGGCTCCTCAAGATTTAGAGGCCTGGTGGAGTGGGGTGGGGTTAGGGCTGACACACAGGACACTCAATAAGCAGTAAGTAAAAGAGGAGTTGAGAGTGGTTCCATGGAAGGTGTAATTATCAACTGTTGGTGCGTAAAAAATAATCCCCAAATTCAGTGATGTGTGAAATAAGCATTTATTTAGCTTAAAACTGTGTGGGTCAACTGGGGAGCAGCTCCTCCATGCTGGCTCAGCTAGGGAAGTCCTATTCCACTGCACATGTCCCTCTTCCCTTACCCCCACCCCCTGTACAAGTGGCATTCTCTTGGTGATGGCAGACATGCAAGATAGCAAGTGCAATCAATCACACAGGCACTTTCCAAGTCTTTGGTCACATCACACTGGATAAATTTCTGTTGGCCAAAAAAAGTCACAACCAGAGACAAACATTAAGCAAGGAAAATAGACTCCTCCTATTCGGTGGGAGAAGCTACAAAATCATAGCCAGGGTGTACATGCGGGGAGTAGTGAAGAATAGCACCTGCTAATGGAAACTACCATGGCAAGCCAGAGAGGACAGCTTCCAGGAGGAAGCAATGGTTGATCACATCAAATACTCCTGAGAAATCATGTAAGATGAAGTCAGGCACTTGACTCTTGGATTAGGCTGGATAGCCATTGGAGACCTTGACAGGGGCACCTAGCAGAGTCCTGGGGATGCAGGACTCACTAAATGGATTGAAATGAGACAGGTATTGAGGAAATGGAGACAGTGAATACAGATCACTTCCATGCTTTGCTGTGGAAGGACATGAGGTTCCAGGAATAGCTTTTTCCTCCTGCTCCCCTTCCTCTTCCTCCTACCCTCTCCTTTTCCATTTCTTCCTCCTCCCCTTCCTCTTCTTTCTTTTCCTTTTCTTCCTTTCTTTTGCTGCCTCCCTGATCCCAGGAGTCAATACTAAATCAATACTAATAATACTAAGTCAATATTAAACTGTGGTTCAGTATTATGGATTAAATGGGTTTCTGAAGTAACAGCTAGTCATTATAGGTTCTTAGGTGAAATTGCGTCCTGGGTAACCAACAGTCAATTTAAAAACATTCTTATAATTTGGAATTGCAGTATGGTGTGCAAATGTGCATTTATGACATACACACACTCCAGAAGTCCCAGTTTAAGCCTAAGTTGTGTTCACTGTTGGAAGTAGCTCTTGGGTGTATCTGATGACAGCATGGAGGATACTATGTGTGATAGTAATTCATTTGTGGGTAAAAGGCCCAAATGAGGGAAAGAGAATGAGGTTGCTGAAGAGAAAATTCATGCCAGGGAGAGGATTTAGTAACTGTCTTGGATATTGTGCCAGGGCCCAAGAACTTCTGCCAGCTGTGGGGGTGGGGGATGCAGGTACAGGGAAAGGCAGTGTATCTGAGGTATGGGGCAGAGTACAGGATTCTGGGGGCTGGGGGGCACAGAGTTGGGCTGAACTTGGAGGGGGAATATGCTGGCAAAAACACTAGAGATGGAGAGAAAGAACAGAGCAGATGGTAATTGTAGCTGATGGACTGCTGTGGGAAGCTCCTGGGTAAAATGGGATGATCTCTCCAAGCAGAGTCAGTGGGGATATGTGCCTACGACATCTGAGTTCCCTGCTGTGCACCCCATTTGTAGGCTGGCTTATACATATGGACAATGAAGCACACCCTTCACCTTGTCCCTGCACTTGATTCAGGAAGCATTGTTGTTAGGCATTGTGTGTTGGACGTGACAATGGACACAGAGTCAGAAGCTCTGGGTCTGCTTATTCTTCTGTAAGTCACGTAACCTTGCTTGATCCCAACTTCCCTACCAGTAAAATGGAAGTCATTAAATTTGACTAGCCTATAGAGTAGCTTGAGGATCACTTTGAAAACTGTAATACACACATATACACATGTATGTGTACCTATGCATCTTTGTAAGCACACCTATATTTGTGTGATTCATATATAACTTAGTTTAGAGAGAGAGTCTCTTCAAACATTCTGTCCCATTTGTTGTCATACACGGGTTTTGCAGAGTGTGCTCTGGCTCCAGGCCTCTTTCGCCTATTTTTTCAACAATTTTACTTAGTCACTCTAGAGTCAAGGGGAGTCCATGTCTTCATCTTAGAATGTTCTCCAGCCTTACATACACCCGGTGAAAACCCATCCATCCCTAAGACCCTGCACAGAAGCCTTCCCCATCCGTGAATGTTTTGTTCATCTTCTGAGCTTGCATAACTTTGCACCTTCATAAGGGATGATGTGTGACCGGATACCCAACAAGAACAACTTAGAGGGGGAAAGCTTCTTTTGGCTCACTATTTCAGAGGTTGGCTGGTTCCATTGCTCTAGGCCCAAAGTGAGGTAGAACATTATGGCTGAAGTGTGTATCAGAGAAAAGCTGCTCTGGTCGTGGTGACCAGGAAGCAGAGAAAATGAGAGAGAGGAGCCAGAGGATCAAGATATAATTCCCAAGGGCGTGCCCCCAGTGATAAAACTTCTTCCAGTTTGCACTGCCTGCCTACAGTTACCACCCAGTTAGTTCATTCAGATTTCTAATCCATTAAATGGATTAATCTAATGATTAGGTAACAGCTCTCACAATCTAATCGGTTCACCTCCTGCATTAACACAGGAGCTTCTGGGTGTTGCCTCATATTTGAACCATAACAGTCACATTCAGCTTTGGATTACAGGTAGTTTGTGGCTTAAATCTATATTCACTGAATACATGAACACAATGAGAACAACTCATTTATTTGGCAAATACTGAGGGAGCACAGATACGCTCATGGTGGTTACATACTGGGGATGCACAGAGGAGACGAAAGATGAATGTCCCCAAGGAGTTTACTGGAGGGGTCTAGGGAGGTGGTGAGCTTGGTACCCTTCAGGGCCATAGCTACAGGGTTCAGACTAAATGAGGCCCTGCACTTAGCTGATCTTGGGCTGCCACTGTGGGGCACAGGTTATTTAGAATCCGTGTGGCCCAAACCCAAAGAGGTCAGGTGAGTGCAGCTCTGTTTAAATCAGCAGGCAGCTGTGGCAGGGGAGTTTGAGTCAGTCTGCTTTCTAGTCTAGTTTCTCTTATCTAGAGATGAGATAAAAACTGATTTCTCTTATCAGACCTGTTTTTCCTACTTTCCTTATATAGTCACAATTTTATCTCCAGAATTTCTCCAGGCTGGAACATCACACTGCATTAAGACTTTAAAACATTATTTTAAACACAAAGTTCCTTGCAGCATTATTCACAATAACAGAAGATGGACCCAGTCCAGAGGTTCATCTACAGATGAATGGATAAACAAAGTGTGGTGTATACATACAGCCTTAGAAGGAAGGAAATACTAGTACCTGCTACCACGTGGATGAACCTGGGAGGTGTTGTTCTAAGTGAGGTAAGTCGTCACTGAAGGACAGATATTGTCTGAATATACTTACATGAGATACCTAGAACAGGCAAGTTCATACAATCAGAAAGTATAGGGTGACAGGGGCTGGAGTTTCAAGGAGAGGGTCATAAGGAGTATTTAATGGGCACAGATTCCAGTTTGAGAAGATGTAGAAGTTCTGGCAAAGGTTGCTGGTGATGGTTGTACAACAGTGTGAGTATGCTTAATGCCACTAACCTGTATAGTTAAAAAATGGTTAAAAGGTTACACTTTACATTAGGCATATTTTATTACAATAAAGCTAGCTATCTAGTCAACTTTCAACCAATGTGACAAAATACCTATGATAAACAGTTTATAAGGAAGAAGGATTTGTTTTGGCTCATGGTCTCAGTCCATGGCCCTGATGCTAGGTCCATGGTAGCTTGGTATATCATGACAGAAAATGATGCATGGAAGATGAGGCCTATTCACCACAAGGCAGCTGGGAACTGAGAGAGAGAGAGAGAGAGAGAGAGAGAGAGAGAGAGAGAGAGAGAGAGAGAGAGAGAGAGAAGAGAGAGAGAGAGGGGCCTGGGATTCCATCACCTCTCATCTCTTGGCAGACACTCCCCTTTCCTACCAGTAAGACCCATCTCTTAAAGGTTCCATCACCTCCCAATAGTGCCACAGGCTGATGACCAATCCTTTAACTCATGAGCGGTTGGGGACATTCAAGACCCAAACAATAATAGGTTATTTATAGATGATAGATAAATAGACAGACATACAGAAAGTGTCAAATCAAATGTGGGAACTCTTCTAGGTGCCTCCCAAAGGCCCTTCCAGACCTGGCTCTATGACTCCCCCTCTGACAGTCTCAGCCCAGTCCCCATCCTATGGAGCCAGAGAGGGGCACACAGGCTCTTGCTATCAGGGTGACAGGGCCTTGGCTGTCTCCAGGAAGGTGTGGCTCTGGCTACCTGTGAAAAGACCTGGAAGCTGGAGCAAAGCAAGGAACATCGTTTCACAAGGCTAGTTAACCAAATGTGTTTTCCTTGCACGTGTCTGTGTTTTCACATTAGGTTTGTGCTGCAAAGAGGATATTAAAGCTAATTAGACTCGCAGCTTTGGACAGATCTTTGAATAACCAATACGTTGTTTCTTACGGAAACACACTAGTCAGCTTTGCTATCCTTTACCTTCAATCACACACCTCTGAGGCCCGCAGGGCTCTAAGGCTGGGTAGTTTGAAGGGTTGGCTAAGGGCAGATAGATTACTAGAAAACTTGTCCTAGAGACTTTGTAAGACTCAGTGGAGGTTGGCCTCTGGCTGCTCCCATCACAAGCCCTTTGTCTCAGGAAGTCAGATTCTTTACTACCTAAGTCCAGGCAGGGCTCTCCTGTATCATCTTATGGTAGGAGACCCCAGCCTCAGGAGCTCACCTAGAAAGGTGTCTTCCTTTCTTAGCACTGAGCCGTGCCCTAATACTCCCAAGAGGTGGGAGAGATATAGCCAAGTTTCTGAGTAGCCCTGCACCTTCCCTGGCCCCACATAGCCATACTGATTGGCCTTAGGGTGAACACTGATCAGGAGAAAACATCCCAGAGGTGAGACTGAGCCAATCAGATTCTCCTTCTAGGAAATATGAAATAGAATCACTGAGACAATGATTCAATTAGCCTCAAAGTTCTTTTATTGCAGCCAATAGAATCAAACCTTGGGTTCATCTAGGCAAAAACTTAGTAATCATAATTCCTGTTGACCTGAGGACAAGAGCAATGGAGACAGTCACAGACACTGAGCAGCAGCATCTCCTGGGCTGCTACTAATGTATGTGATTCTACCCTGTTGTTGTGTCCCTCCTTTCTAAATTCAAATTTACAGGAGACATTGGCTGGCTGAGATCCAGTTGGGTATCTACCCTTTGAACAATCAGTTATGGTCAATAGGGGGCTCACTCCTGAGTTTCAAGGGTCTTCCCAGAGAAGAGAAAATTTTATGGATCAGGTCATTCATTGGGAGGTATCGTGGAATAGTCAGGATGAAGAGAGACCAGAGGAAGGTTGTGTGCAGAGAGGGAGGGAGGAGAACAACCCCAGTGCATAGAGAGAAGCACATGCAGAAGATGAGGTGGAGACAATAAAGGAGGACCCTCACCTATGAAGTTCAAGGGTGGGTTCCAACCCACGTCTTTGAATCCCAAACTCTGCCCACCATAGCAGTGGCTCTACCCTTGATGAGGTCATTCTGCATGGGTTTCATTCATCCCTCTTCTCATGAGAACATAGCTACTTGTGAAACTGCTGGCACATGTGAGTTGTGTAGCTGATCACAATCCTTTACCTGGTTGTGCAGTCCAGCATGATCACGCTGAAACTTTATTCTAAAGATGATTGCACCGGCAGGTCTCCTATCTCCCCTCAGCTTAATTAGGCTCCTGGAAACCAAATGGAAAAAACTCACTGTGCCCCACTGAAAAGATGAGGCTCAGTACTCCTGCAGGGAGGTGGCCACTCTTTCCTTTCCAAGTTCTGTGGAACAAACCAATGTAAGCCTGAGGATCAAAGTTGCAAGAGTTGAAAGTACCACATTTAATTCTGTGATGAAAGAACCAATCCATTCTTGCACATCCTTCATTTCTTAGCAACTTGCCACTTTATGACTTGAAGTCTGTTTTGCCCAAATTCTCTGCAAATCACTAGCAGCTGTGGACCCTTTGAAAGGATGCTTGGCAAGAGTCAGAACAAATGGGAAATGCAACAGAGTAGTGGGCACCAAGTATAGGGAGGCAGGGAGCAAAGGCTGGGCATGGACCACACCTCGGATGGACAGTCAAATAGAGGAAGAAGGGAACTAGAGTCTTAGACTCCAGAACTGTTGAGGAACCCGTATGTCAGAGAAGGTGTGACTGAGTTGGAGGTGGATCTAATGAGTCTGGAGAAACTTCTAGGAGGAAGTAGTTACTGTCAGGTTGTATCCCGAAGGGAGGGACCACTGTGGGTAGGTGGGGAGGATGATAGTAATTTGCAAATAACATTCAGCTAATAGCCAGGCATGAAGGCAGCTGGTTGTAGGACCCCTGTGTAGAGTGGATCAGGATAGGCCAGAGCTAATATCTGGGGACCTGCCAGAAGGACATTGGAAAATGACTTAGACCAGAGATCTGGGCTGGGCATGGAGAGAGTGTGAAATCCACATGATGCCACTGACCATTAGCAGAAAGGAAAGACAGTCAGCTGGCCAAAGTCGGATACAGGCCAGGATTCTGCTTGTGTCAGGGCCAGTGGCTCTCTAGGCCCTTGTTGAGTGTGAATTGACTTCAGGATATCAGCAAATCTCCAGGCCAAAGCGGAAGGAGGAAGCAAAGCCAGGGCCTGACCCAGGTTTGGGAGTGATCTACCTGAGATGAACATCAAGAGAGTTCTAAAGCAGTATCATATCCCTCCTTTGGGAATTGTTCTTCTCTGTCCCCTGGTAATATTTATGTACAAAATGACCCTGCCTGCTGGGCTCATGGGCTATCTCAGGAGTGGACACCTTTTTGAGCCCAAGTTGGGGGAATTTGTCTTTTGTGAGCATTTGAGATAGAGACTGTTACCATCTCTCTCTGGGTTGGCTTCTTGAACAAAGTGAATGTAGGGAAGAAAGAGAGAGAGAGAGAGAGAGAGAGAGAGAGAGAGAGAGAGGAATTCAGAGAGAAGATGAGGTAGGGCAGGAGGAGAGAGCCAGACATGACATACATGACTTCTTTCTTGTTAGGGCCTATTTCTGAGGCCCAGGACCCCTAAGGCCTTGAGTCCCATGAGCTCCCTCTATTGTATCCTGCATTCTTAACAGAGGTGATATTGCCTCTTGGGAGGAAAAATTAATTCTTGGGGGGGCAAAGAAACCTTAGATATTACTATGGTTTGTGATCCACTAAAGGGTCATAGTCCCTAAACAGATGCAGAGTTATCTGTGGTCTTAAGGTTTGATAGGTGTCAGGGACCTTGATTAGCACACACAAACATCTGCAATGGGAAGTGATCATGAAACAGAAACATAGCTCTAAATCCTTGCAATGCCCCACTTCTTTTTCCATGATTTCCAGTTACAATAGCCCAAATGAAGACAGGAATCCTTGGTCAACGGCTATGTGAAAGCTGAAGAGGAGCTGAGGGTAAGCTGAGGGATTCTGACAGAGTAGACACCCCTCAGAGCAAACAGGACAGGAGTTGGGAGCCAGGAACTCATGGGCTCTGAGGGAGTCTCAGGAAATAGCTGGGACTTCAGCTGAGAAATGGCTGGGCTTCTCCGCAGCCTTCATGGAAGCAGCGGACGGCTATTCTGATGGTTCTAGGCCAAGTTCTCTATCTTGTTTGCTCGTGTTTTATGACCACGTCTGCATTTTCGATCCAGGTACTGAGGGTAGAGTTGGGCCTTGATGGGTGCAAAGCCTCTGGGCTAGAAACTGGAAAGTACAGCTCAGTACAGGGTCAACAGAGGCCCACAGGGACCCCAGACTTGGCTCAGGCAGGTGCTGACACTAAGACCTATTTATTTATTTATTTATTTGTTTTTTCATAGTCTTTTTAAAATTTTGTTTTAATTAGTTATACATAACTGTAGAATTTGATACATCATATATCATGGAGTATGATTTCTTGTTCTTCTGATTATACATGAAGTAGAATACCACCAGTAATATGGTTCTATACGTACATGGGTTAATAATGTCCGATTCATTCTACTCTCCTTCCTATCCCCATACTCCCTCCCCTCCCTTCACGACTCTCTACCTAATCAAAAAAAGTAACTAATTGTGAATCAGCATCCACATATCAGAAAAAGCATTGGGCTTTTGTTTTTTTGGGATTGGCTTATTTCACTTACTATGATATTCTCCATCTTCATTTATTTACCTACAAATGCCATAATTTAATTCTTCTTTAAGGCTAAGTAATATTCCAGTGTGTGTGTGTGTGTGTGTGTGTGTGTGTGTGTGTGTGTGTGTGTAACATTTTCTTTATCCATTCATCTGTTGAAGGGCATCTAGGTTGGTTCCATGGTTTAGCTATTGTGAGTTGAGCTGCTAGAAACATCGATGTGGCTCCATCACTGTAGTATGCTAATTTTAAGTCTTTTGGGTATAAACCAAGGAGTGGGATAGCTGGGTCAAATGGTGGTTCCATTCCAAGTTTTATGAGGAATCTCCATACTGCTTTCCACAGCGTTTGCACCAATTTGCAGTTCTACTAGCAATGTATGAGAGTACCTTTTCCCCCACATCCTCACCAACATTTATTGTTGCTTGTATTCTGAATAATTGCCATTTGGACTGGGGTGAGATGAAATCTTAGGATAGTTTTGATTTGTATTTCTCTAATTGCTAAGGATGGTGAACATTTTTTCATATGTTTGTTGATCCATTGTATTTCCTCTTCATTGAAGTGTCTGTTCAGTTCCTTAGTTCATTTATTGATTGGGTTATTTATTTTTTTGGTGTTAAGTTTTTTGAGTTCTTTATATATCCTGGAGATTAATGCTCTATCTGAGGTGCTTGTGGTAAAGATTTTCTCCCATTTTGTAGGCTCTCTCTTCACATAACTGATTGTTTCCTTTGCTGAGGAGAAGTTTTTAAGTTTAAATCCATCCCATTTATTGATTCTTGATTTTACTTCTTGTGCTTTAGGAGTCTTGTTAAGGAAGTCAGATCTAAGTCCACATGGTAAAGATTTGGACCTACTTTTTCTTTTCTTTTATTTATTTTTAACAGTTTTAAAGTGATATAATTAATAAGTCATATAATGCATCCATTTAAAGTGAACTTTAGATGGCTCTTAATATATTCACAGATAAGCACAACCATTACCAGTCAATTTTAGAATATTTTCATCACTATGAAGAGAAACCATGCCCTCTTTAGCTATCAACATCCACCCCCCAATCCTCCCTTCCCCTCTCCAGCCCTGGGCAACTACTAACCTACTTTCTGTCTCTGTAGATTTCCCTATTCTTGATTTTCATACAAATAGAATCATATAATATGTGGTCTTTTGTGACTGGTGGCTTTCACTTAGTTTCATGTATTTAAGGTTCACCTAAACAATAGCATGTGTACTTTATTTCCTTTCACAGGCAAATGATATTCCATTTTAGGGATATACTACCTTTTATTTATTTGTTGATGATGGACATTTGGGGTTTTCCATCATTTGTGTATGAATGAATGGTGCTGCTATAAATATTTGTGTACAAGATTTTGTGTGGACATATATTTCCATTTCTCTTGGGCATATATCCAGGTGTAGAATTGCTGGATTGAATTTCCACCAGCAGCCTGTGAGGTCTGGATGTTTTTCCACACTCTTCTCAGCACTTCTCATTTGTACTTTCTGATTCCAGCCTTCCTGGTGGATATGAAGCAGTATCAGTATAGATTTCAACCAGTCCCCAGTTTTGCAGGTAAGAGATGGTGGCAGGAGGAGTTGATCATGCTAGAAGGTAGTGACTTTGGCGTACTTGCAAGTGATCAGTCCCTGGAAGGCAGGAGCCAGGGTGAATAGGCAAGCAGGTCACCTCCAGGAGGGATGGAAGGTATTTGGGACTCCAGTGGATATGCTAGAGATCACTCTAAATCAGCAGAGAATCAGAGCTATCTAGGGAAACTGAGTTAGAAGCTCTGTTAAATGGACGGCAAACACTCAGCATATAGACCACCCCTTCCCATGGCTGCTCCCATGGTGGGTGTCACTAATCAATTGTATTTCTTCCTATTCATCTCAAAAACAGTCTCAACACTACATTTTAGGCAGTCACCACTAGTGAAAAAGGGCTGACAAGAAATGGCACTTACCTGTCATCCCAGGATAGGCCCACACAGGAGTGGAGAGAGGGAGGCTGTGACTCAGAGAACACCTGGGTTAAGACCCAGGACTTGAGGGAGCAGGACTAGTACTGGAGGCCACTACAGATAGGGATGAGGTTGATAGTGGACTTCCTGTTCTGGTCAGGGTTCCAGACCAAGGTAGTCAAGCTGAGCACAGGTGGAGAACAAAGAGAAGCAGAAGCTTATGGCTCTTATAAACATCTAAGGATGAGTGGGAGGGGAGGTTGGTGACACGATAAACAGGAGGACATGATGGTCCTACCAAGAGGCACCACCGAGCTTAGGCAACTATCTGGCCTGGGAACAAAGCTCCATGCATACCAGGCTACTTGGTGGGCATGGGTGTCCTGGACTGTGAGGGGTGCCAGAAAGCACAAGAGAGCAATAGGCCCCAGGGCCAGGCATCTTGGGTAATGCAAGGCTACATGGGGTCAGGGTGGGCCAGGCAGGCCAGGCACAGAGTTCAGGTGTCCACTGGGCCAGTTTGCAAAGTGTGGTTCCAGGACTCAGTGTGGAAAGGGACAGAAGACTTGAAGGGACCAGAGCAAGGCTAAAGGGAGAAGTCGGGGGTTGTCCACACAAATGATAGATGCCCACAGCAACCCAGAAGAGGAGGCAGGGAGCTCTTCTCAGCCAAGGCTTTGGGGTGTCAGGAGTCTGATAGGACAGAGGGCAATGAGGAGCACCAGGCTGGGTGGGGATTGTGTATCAGGAACAGCACAATATCTGAGAGGAAAACAGAGCTGGTGTAGGGGAAGAAAAGTTCCAGCAAGGAAAAGAAGTCTTACAAACACAAAATATCAATAGCTGTCAATTCAGGAGCAGGGGCTGACCATTTCACTTCCTTATTCACAAAGCAAAATTCTTGCCAGAAAAGGTCAGAGATGATGTGTGTTGTATGCTCAGAGTCATCCGTGGAACAATAGGTGAGGATTTGGAATCTCCAGGTCTTTGAGTTGAAATCACATTGGGGAAGGGACTCGGAAACCAGCTACATATTTTCAGTATCATTATTTTTCCCTTTTGTGATCCTATGCTGCATACAAGAGTGTGTTTGATAGATATTCCACTAATCCCTTAATAGGACTCATTGGCCTTAACCACAATAAGGGTTTGGTTTGCAATATTGTAGTTTTTCTTACCTGAAAAATAATGTCTCAAGAAACAAAACTGGAATCTAGAGTTTATGCCTTTATTTATTCATTTATCTTGCAAACATTAACTGAAATACAAGCCAGGAGATCCTGTCCCCCTATAAAGAGCATTTTTTTTCTTTTTTTGCATTCAAGTTGTGAACTAACTGAAAAGTAAGACATGTAATAGGCAGATGGAGACCAAAATATCACAATTAGTGCTGACTGATTCTTGGCTGAAAGTGTATATTGAGTGAGAGTAACTGAGCTTGTTAAACACCCATCATAGAAGGTGCCAGATGCCCCCAGGCCCACTCCCCACAAGGGCTGGTACCATAACATTGAACACCCTGGTTCCCAAAAGGAGGAAGGAAATATGCCCAGTTCCTTTTTTCCCCAAACACTATCAAATAAAGTCACATCTCCAGCCTAGGGTTAAGCAAATTGAGAGGAGGGGGCAATGACTGGAGTCTCACACTTGCACATAAATGAGACCATCAGGTTTGGGTTAAAATTATTTCCTTCTAGCCACTTCAAAGGACAGGAATAATAAAATTGAAAACAGTTGACATTTACTGAGAAATAACAAATGCTAAGTGTGTTCGTCAGTTTTCCGTAACTGTGACAAAATACCTGAGATAATCGACTTATAAGGAGAAAGGGTTGATTTCAGCTCAGAGTTTTAAAGGTTTCAGCCCATGGGTGGTTGGCACATTGTTTTGAGGCCTGTGACAAGGTAGCACATCATGGTGGGAGCACATGATAAAACAAGGCAATCAACTCATGGCAGCTGGAAAGCAAAACAACAACAACAAAAATAAAGAAAATGGGGCTGGGATCCCAACATCCCCTATGAGTTCATGCACCCAGTGATATAATCTTTTCACATTAGGCTTCACCTCCTAAAATTTCCACTGTCTCCCAATAGTGCTGTGGGCTAAGGATCAAACTTCTAATACATGGGTCTTTGGGGGACACTTCAAATTCAAACTATAGCACAAAACATTGTGTTGGGAACTTTGGCCTACTATATCATTTAGTTTTTTAAAAGAATCTTATAGGCTACTTTTATTGTCTCCATTACATGGATGAGGAACCCAAAGGGTAAGGAACCCATCCAAAGTCACACAGCTTGAAGGAGGTTAAGCTGAGACTTCACTGTAGGCAGTCTGATGCCAAAAACCCATCTTGGCCCCCAATAAACAAGACACAGGTCTTGTATCAGCATAGTGGGGAGACAATACTGATGTAGAAACCGTTGTGGTATAACTTGGAAGGTGAGAGGTGCAAATAAAAGGCTGCAGTTATTCAGAGAAGGAAGCGACAGCATTGGAATAGTGACCCAGGAGGTCCTTTTTATCCAAGCATAATTGTTTCTGAGAAAAGCCACTGAAATGAGAGCATTTACTAGCAAATAGTGTGGAAGCAATTTGATTGGGACTTTGTCTTAAAAAATCAAAGTAAAAATTATGAATAAGATTATTTTTTCTTTGATGTAACACAAATTATGTTATAATTACAATTTTTAGAATGATTAAAGGCTGAATTCAGGGTTGATTAGGGAGTTCTTTTGTATAATTGTCAGACCAAACTGTCTAAGTTTTATAAAAGACAAACTTCTTAAACTTCTTCACTTCACTGTTGACATTCATACTCAGCATAGAGGCTGTCTTTTCCCACAAATGTTCAAGGGGTTCATTAACTTTCCAAGGGCTTCTCCTAATTGTTTGGTGTCTAAATCATTGCCTTCTAAAAGCTCCTTCAGAGTTATCATCTTTGATAGTCTCCTCTTTAGGTATTAGAGGTCAATGACTTAACATGAGATCCAACATCACTGTTATTGACTTCATGAAATCCCTCATCTTTCCCAAGATTTAACTTTGTAGTCAATTTGCATCGTCTTGCATTATACCTTGGGCATTTATGATGACTTCCCATCAGGGTAAGATTGAGGAGCAGACTTTGGGCAGGGCAAGTCAAGGTTAATCAAGGTCAAGTGGAACTAATTTTACTAGGATCAGTTCCTGAGTCAATATTTGCTTGGAAAGATAACTTACCAAGTTATCTGCAACAAGTACTATGAGACACAGATATGAATAGACAGACAATATGGATCACCCATATATGGAGAGGCCTTAAGAAGGAAAAGTGTTGGACATGCAAAGACCAGGCTCAGGGAGGATAGGGCATTGGCATGAGCAGAGATGATCAAGTACAATATGTGTATCAAGAACAGTAAGTAGACTCGGGCTGGGGACATAGCTCAGTTGGTAGGGTGCTTGCTTTGCAAGCACAAGGCCCTGGGTTCAATCCCCGGCACCGCAAAATAAAAAGAAGAACAGTAAGTAGACTCAAAGGTAAGCGTTGGAAAGTAGTGTTAGGAGAACTAGGTTTGGAGCTAGACTTTGGAGGATTTTTGAAAATGGACCTTATTTTGTAGGGAATGGGGAGTCACTGCTGGTTTTGGATCCTAAGCTTGGCATGGAGCCTGGCCCATGTTAAAAGTTTTAAAGTTCAAAAAAATTGTTGAAAAAAGTTATATTAGGGATAGCGGGTAGTAAATTAGAGCATCCACCAGCAAAATAAAACACAGATATCAAAATTACCTAAATACAAACCCTAACTATTGCTTAATTGTTGATGGAGTGAAATTCCCTTTGCAGTTTCTTGTGATGGGATTTGAATTTCATACTGGAAATTGTTCCTTTTTAGAAAGAATGCTGGTACAGTTATTGCAGAGGGGAACTATTTTTATTTTAGGCTAAGACTTACATGGCATTCCATCACTATGTGTGCCAGTGTGCTTTCTGAAGCTATCACTATAAAGTGGGAACATCTGACCTCTCTGGCCATGTGGAAGATGGACACGGTTCACGAGACTCAGTTTTGGATCTAATTGAAACTGTTTGCCTTCCAAATTTGAACTTCTACTGATCCTTCAGCACAATAACGATGAAGAATCTCTGCATTTGGTTGAGCCTGTGGGTGCTTGTGGATGGTGTGCGTGCACATGATCATGTGCTCACAGGTATGTTAAAGAATCAAGCACAGCCAACATTCTTCAATCAACAGTGAGGTTTATCTGGGGGGAAACGAGTTCTTGGACCTCTCTGAGACAAACAGGGCAGCTATACTGTGCTGGGGATTTGCCCTGCCCTGAGTACCGTGGGAGTCACAGCTGATGTTTAGATTTCTCACTCTGTAATTATGATGATTAAAGACCTACAGATGCCCTCTTTCTTTTTTGGTACCAAAATCAATGTTATACCAGAAATAAGATAGGATTTGAAATATGCAATAGGCAATGCTAATACTAATACTAATGTAGTAGGCGCTTCTAATAATGCTCTGTGGTGACTTTTCAGGTGCGGAAGAGGGAATAAAAAACAATGAATGCTAATTAGTTTACATTAATCAAAATTGCATTCAGCTCTTTTTTTTTTTCTCTTTTCAGAGCTCTTAAGTGTGCAGAAGCAGGTTATTCAAATTTCACCCCTGTTTTTCAAAAATTAATAAGGGCCATGCATTAGTGTAACATTCTGCCTGCTTCACAGAATACATTAGTAAAGGTTTTAATTACTAAAATTATACAGTCATAAAAAAATGATTTAATGAAAGCAATCATATCATTTGCATTCTAGGCCTGGCTGCAAGCAGACACTATGAGGAGCAGTAAATTAAACTGAAGAGCAGTCGAATAATTACCACCATTGTAATTCTGCCTGAGGACCCTGGGCTCCAATGACTTTAAGTTCCAAGTAAATACCTGTTCGTAGACAAGAAAATCAGCTTCGTCTGAGGAGGATTACAGATTGCAGTGGAGTCCTAAAATCCTTTTTCTATCTCAATACCCAGAGCCTGTCTTTCCTAGAAGAATCCATTATGACCTCACTTCAGATAGGGGAAAATTAATTGCTATGTTCTTTTATTGAAGAGGGTCTTGTGATGGTTAAAATAATTAGAGACAAGTCTGAAGTGATGGCCCAGGTGTCAAAAAAGACAGATGATTTTATTCATGTGGCAGGACATGATTTTATTCACAGGTGGGCATATGAAATTGAATACAAGAAAGGGTTGTGCCCATTGGGTTTGCAGAGTTGACCCTAGGTGTGGGCAGGTGCACGGAGTCCCATCCCCAGGCCTTCCAGGGCTCTCCCTACAAAGGAAGGGCAGAGATAAGTGACACATGAACAACACTGACGAGGGTCACTGTAAGCCCACTATGGAATCATTTGCTATGATCATTTGCTATGGAGTGATGGTGGTCAGGAGAAAGGGTCAGCAGCCTGGATGTTTTATTCTGCTTTGATTTATACCAATCTTAAGATGTGAATTCTGGTGTTCCAAGTTAAATGTGCAAAGTCTCCAACCTACTTTGTCCTCCTAATAAAATGCCCCCTACCCTATGAACTCTGGGGCCCCTTCATTGATGGTTCCCTGACTTTATGACTACAGAGATTGGGGTGCACTCAGCAGCCTTTGTTTCTTTTCTACTGATCAAATTGACTGATGTTCATTGTGAACCTACTCCGCATAGCAGGCGTGTTGATCTTGTGTAGGGGACAAGGATAATATTGATTCCACTCCATAAAAACACTTTTAGTTTAAGATACACATCATTTATACCCTTGGAAAGATATAAATTCAGTATTATAATGGTTTAATGTTAAAAAAAAAATCCCAGCACATTAGTTGAACTGAGGAAGGGATCCCAAGAAAAGGCTGCGTGGAAGGACAGGGAGGCGATGGGTCAGGGAGTCCCAGGAGGAGGACTCTGCATGGACAAAAGGCAGAGGGTGAAAAAGTGTGAGGCAGGCTAAAGACACAGGCAGGGTCTATTCTGGGTGTAGAGGGGGACAGTAGGAAATCCATAAGAAAGGCAAGTTGAGGGCATGGTGGGAGGCCTTGAACACCAGCCAAGGAGCCTGCCCTTCATTCAGGCAGAACTAGGGAAGGATTCAAAATATTAACTATGGTGGAGGGAAGGGGTCATATTTGAGGCTGTGATTTGGGGCACTGGTGTACAGGAGAGGGAGGGATCGGGGACTGTTGGGTCTTTGCTCTTTTAGTTAAACATAAGAGCCACAGGAGAGCTGAAATGAGGGAGAAGAAACACAGGGTAGAAGATCCCTAAGTCCCAGACAGTTGAGGACATGGAAAGGAACCAAAGGGAGACAAAGATCATTGAGTTGCCAGCATGAGTGGCACCTTATGAAGAGGAAGGGAACACTGACAAGAAGTAGGGATGGGCCTGCATGGGACATATGTGCTATTATGATCAGTTTCCATAAACCTTATGGGAAATGTAATCCCACCACTTTACAGATGGCTTGGTCATGTGCAGGTCATCACCCCAAATGGAAGCTCGCTCTCCCTCTCTCTCTAAGCATCTAGATTATGGGAGATGGAATGAAAGCTGGAAAGGCCTGAGGGGCAAAGGGAGACTTGCTTAGGAGTCTTTTGCCAAACAGCACCATGTGATGTTATAAGCCACATCTTTCAGATGGTCATTTTATTGAAACTAGCAACTAACAATGCCATTGTGCACTTCTGGTTTTAGTCATGACAGAGTAGCTTGTATCAGACAAACTCCTGCCTATCAAACAACTATAAAAGGTGGACAAAATATATTAACTGATAAAAGGTATTGGACACAAACCAAAGCAGGCCAGGCTCATGCCACCATGATTCATGAGAGTTACCGGGTTCCACATTCTCCCCAGCTCTTCCTAAAGACATTAAAGCCAAAGCAGAACATGGTGCCTTGCTGAGCAGAGGGGACAGTTCCAAAGTGGCTAGAACTTAAGAGTCAAAAACCTGAGGAGAAGGGAACGGCAAAGAAGGAGCTCCCCCAAGATTTGCCCCTGAAGTCATTGGTGACTTCTGAACTGCATCTTCTGAGGATCCAGAAAAGCTAACAAAAGCAGCAGCTACGAAGATGAAAAGCTGAAACAGAGATTTCAGCTCCCGAAGAGTACTGGGGAGACAAAGGTAGAATTAAATTCTGTCAAAAAGGAGGACCTGTGTAAATAGCCCCAGCTTCTAGCCCCAGCTTGGAAGGCTCACACTTAGAAGTAAGAATATACCCTAAGAGTGGTGGGGAAAATCTCACAGACATATTTTGGGGAATGAATACGCTGGCTCTAGAAGTTATGTGGAAATTAAAAAAATATTTTCTAGAAGAGTCAAATCTTACAGAAGAAGAACACAACTGAAGGATTTATGCTACTTGATAGCAATATTTCTAGGGTGCTATTGGCAACAATAGACAGATAGACCAATGAACAGAACAGAGAATTAGGAAGCAGAATTACATATACATAATCATCTGACTTAGGTCAAAGGCACCACAGCAATTCTGTGAGAGAAGGATGGGCTTTTCCATAAATGATGCTTAGCCAATGGACTATCCATATGCACTCAATCAATAAGGACCTTGATCCTCTACCTCACACCATACACAAAAATAATTTGAGAGATTCAAGATGGTGGATTAGAGGAAGGCTGCATTACTAGTTGCCTTATGGTTTGTGATTCAAGTAGTGCTTCTCAGCAAAGTGGGTGAAAAAAGAGATTTCATTAAATTTATATTGAACAGAATGTCAGAGACTCAGAAATTCAGGGACATTGAACAAAGAAGAAAAAGTACATTGGAGCCCAACTAGTTGCAGCTATGGCACCAGCTGTGGTTCTGGTTCACCACAGAGGGGAAGGATAGCACCCAGAGAGAAATATAATGAACAGATTTGGTACAGAAGAACTTGTAGATCAGAAAAGCAGCCTGAACTTAGCTGATCAGAGGTTGTGCCATGAATTAGTGTCTAAAAAGTGCTCTGTATTTCTCAACTGGAACACAGAGACCTGAGATAGGAGCCATCCTGAGGAGGCCAGGCTGCATCTTGCTGCTGTGGGACCTGGGAGATCATAGCAAAGATCGCCACACTATCTCAGAAAGCACATACCATGTGGCCTACAGTGTACCTAGCAGAATGTGAGTGAAACAGGCATAGAGAACCTAAGGTATTCAAGTCAGAAAGATGAAGGGGAGTTCAATTTGCTTTTCCCTTTAGTCTGGCAGCTCACATGACCAGATGAAGAGGATCAGGAATCTGAACAGGTGGATGTGAATGCACTCATGGACTAAACCTTGGAAGGCTGCATTGGTGGGCAATAGAGTGTGTAGAGGATTGGTTCCCCTGTTCCATGAGACAAATCCTTGGGAGGCCCCCAGCAGAGATCTGCTGGACCCTAGAGTTGTGTTGATCTAATCTCTCCAGAGGATATACTAACTAACAAAGCCCCTAAGACCTGATTAGACCTAAACCCCAGCCACTAGAACTCCCCCATAGAACTTTGCAGCAATCCCACCCTGGGAATGAATTGATCTGGTCTTTGCAGATAGAATTCCAATCAACAGTATTTCCCTTTCTATCCTAACTCATACTGGTGAGAAGGGAAGCTGAGAGCTATTTCAAACAGCTTCAGTTTTAGGCCACTCCAGCTGGTAGCTCAGTGAGCAATACAAAAAGAAGAGGTGGTTAACAATCATCCTTCCAGGACATGGCACAAGAAGAAACAGAAAGGACAATTGGGCATAAATGGTGACCATACATTCTCACTGACTGTTTCAAGCAACTCAATGGAGATGATGATTTCATTTTTTATTAAAAAATTTTTTTTCATGTGTGTTGTGTGTGTGTGTGTTTCTTGCTGTGCTGATCCATTTATGGATGTATATAAATACATTTTTTTCATTTCTAGCATTCTTTAAATGTAGTTATTTTTCCTTTTCTTCTATTTTTAAAGGTTGGGGTTTGGGGTTTGTTTATTTTTGTTTGTTTCTCTTTATTTCCTTTCTTTACCCACTAACAGTCAAATTCTCTTATTCTCTCTTTCTCTCTTCCTTTACAGTGTTTTTCCTATTTTTCTCCTCCTTCCTTAAACCATCACCTGCTACATCTATTCTGTATTCTCTTTGTTCACATTTTGAACATTGTAAACTCTCTTCTACCATCCTATCATATTTTCTTTTCTCTTAATGAACTATATTTTTATCATCTTTTAGAACAAATAGGTTTATATAACTCCTGTCCCCACCATTTGTGTTGTTCAAATTTTTATTGCTATAAATGGCATAGTTGACATCTGTTGTTTGCTTTAGTGCAAGAGCTATTTCCTGGGTATTTATTATTTTGCAAAAGCAATTTCTGACCCCACTAGTTGTGCTTTTGTGGCAATTAATGAGAGGTCATAGTAAGAGCCAGGTATTTATTTTCATGCTGTATATTGTTTACATCTTTTGTCGCTACTGTTTCTTTCCCTCTTTTCTGTGAGGTGTTGGGAACCTACAATGATACTCAGGTTCACAGGGTAGAGACTCTGTTATTGAACTAAACTTACCTAAAAGACAGTGCACCTTGATCCACACACAGATTAGCAACACTCAAACTTCAGTTATACTCTAATAAAAAAAAATAGAAGAATCAAAAAACCCAAGCTAATTACCAGGTCCCAAGTAGGAACAAGTAGGGGTGGGTCCTCAGATCCCTCTAAAGGACATTCACTGCTACAGCAAAAACAGATAATTAACACAATGCTTATGGCTACTATAACCATGAAGGAATGGGGGATGTCTCAATTTAGATCTATCTAGGACACTTTGGCAAGAGAAGGTTGTGCCGTAAAAAGGCCCACACATAAGAGTGGAAGAGAAATCTAACCCAGCAGATGCATAAAACCCAACACAGAAATACAAGAAATATGAAAAAACCAAGGTAACATGAGCCTTCTAAAGTTCATAATTCACCAGCAGCTGACCCTAAAGATATTGAAGTGAATAAAATATCAGATAAAAAAATTTAAAAAATGATTATAAAATGATTAATGAATTTCAAGAGAAAACAACTGAACAAAACAAGGAGTCAGTACAGGATATGGCTGAGAAATTCAATAAGGAGATAGAGATTTTGAAAAATAACCAAACGTAAATATTGAAAATCATTTCATTGAAAATGAAAGATACAATTAATCAAATAAAATGTTAAGTTAAAAGTATTTCTAATAGAGTAGAACATCCTGAAGACAGAATCTCAGAGCTAGAAACCAAAGTGAACAGCCTTGAATAGTCAGATGGTATTAAAGAAAAGAAAATAAGTAATTATAATCAGAATATGAAAGAACTCCAGGACAAAATTTAGACACTAAATTTAAGAATCATTGGAATTGAGTGTTGTGAGATACAGGACTAATGGAAAGGATAACCTCCTCAGGGAAATAGTAACAGAAAAATTTCCAAACTTTGAGAATGAGATGGAAGTCCAGATACAGGAGACATTCAGAGTCCCAAATAGATCAAAAAAGAACCTCTTCATACAGAGGCCTATCATACAGAGCAAGAATAGAATTTTAAATGCCTCAAGAAAAAAAGTAAGGTTATAGTTAGAGGTAAACCCATCAGAATTACTTCCAATTTCTTAGCACAAACTCTAAAATCCCAGAGGGCTTGGAATTATGTGTTCCATGTCCTGAAAGAAAATAACTTTCAGTCAAGATTGCTATACCCAGAAAAACTAACCTTCAAAGTTGAAGGAGAAATTAAACCTTCCAAGATAAGCAGAAACTAAAAGAATTCATAAACTGGCACTATAGAACTTATTCAAAAAAATACTCCACAGGGGATGAGTAAAAAATAACAGAGCTCAGAAATGAACAAATTTCATTTGAAGAGTAGCTAAGTAAATGAGAAACAGGACCAAATTATACATTAAAAATAAATCAAAATGGAAGAAATTCATAAAAATCTCTCTATAATAACATTGAATGCAAATGGGCTCAACTCTCCAATTAAAAGACATAGGTGGAAGAATGGATTAGAAAGCAAGACCCAACTATATGTTATTTGTAAGAGACTCACCTAAAAGTGAATGACAGCTACAAGCTGAAAAGGAAAGGACGAAAATCAATTTACCATGTGAATGGAGCCTGAAAACAAGCAGAAGTAGCTACTCTCATATCCGACAAAGCAGACTTCAAACCAAAATTAATCAGAAGAGACAAAGAAAGTCACTTTATATTAGTAAACTGAACAATCCAGCAAGAACATATAATGATAGTTAATATTTATGCCCCAAACATGGGTGCAACTAATTACATAAAAGAGACACTATTTGAATTGAACCCTCAAGATAGATCCCTGTACAATAATACTGGGTGACATCAACATACCTCTCTCATCAATAGATAGATCATTCAGACATAAACTCAGTAAAGACTCTTTGGAAATTAAAAATATTATAAATCAAATGGACTTAACAAATGTCTACAAAATATTTCATTCAACAATAGCTGAATACACTTTCTTCTCAGTGGTTCATGGAACTTCTTCAAAATAGACCACATTTTAGAGACACAGAGCAACTCTTTGCATATACAAAAAATGATATAATTCCTTATATCTTATCAGATCATAAAGGAATTGTTAGAAATCTACACCACAAATCCATACAGAAACTATATAAACACATAGAGATTGAACAATACATTTTAAAATGATGAATGGGTGATAGAAGAAATCAAGGAAGAAATTTTAAATTCTTAGACTCCAATGAGAATAGTGATACAACACATGAGACCCACTGGGGCACTATAAAGGCAGTTCTAAGAAGAAAATTTACAGCTATGAACACCTACACAAGAAAGTCAGAAGTATTCCAAGCTAATAACCTCATAATGCATCCTAAGAGCCTTGAAAAAGAAGAACAAATCAATTTCAAAACCAGTAGGAGGAAGGAAATATCAGATCAGGGTTGAAATCAATGAAATTGAGAATAAAAAAAAAAAAACAGTACAAAGGATGAATGAAAAAAGAGTTGGTTCTCTGAAAAGATAAATAAGGTTGATAAGCCTTTAACCTAACTAACCAAAAGAAAAAGAGAGAAGACCTAAATTAATAAATTAGATATGTAAAAGGTGAAATCATCACAGACATCACAGAAATCCAGAGGATCATTAGGGACTATTTTGATAACTTATACTCCAATAAATTGGAAAACCTAGAAGAAACAGATAAATTTCTAGATACATAGGAACCACCAAAATATAATCAAGAGGACACAGAAAACCCAACAGACCAATAACTAGCTATTAAATAGGAGCAGTAATAAAAAGACTTCCAACAAAGAAAAGTCCAGCACCAAGCTGAGCTTAGTGGTTTTATCCCAGAACAAAATGGTTTTATCCCAGAGACATAAAAATGTTTAACATATGCAAATCAATACATGTAATTCATCACATAAATAGAATTAAGGACAAAAATCACTTAATCACCTCAATAGATGCAAAGAAAACCTTTGACAAAATTCATCATCCATTCATAATAAAAATGCTTTAGAAACTAAGGATAGAAGGAACCTACCTCAACATCATAAAAGCTATATATGAAAAATACAAAGTCAACCTCACAGTAAGTGGGGAAAAACTGAATGCATTTCCTTTAACATCCAGAGCAAGAAAGACAAGGATGTTCACTCTCACAACTCCTATTTAATGTAGTACTAGAAATTCTAGCCAGAGCAATTAGGCAAGAGAAAAAAATAAAAGGGATAAAAATAGGAAAGGAAGAAGTCAAATTATCACTGTTTGCAGATGATATGATCCTATATTTAGAAGATCCAGAAAGCTACACCAAAAGACTACTAGAGTTAATAAATTCAGCAAAGTAGCAGGTTATCAAATCAACATACAAAAATCAAGAGCTTTCCTATATACCAACAATTCCACTCATAATAGCTGCAAAAATGAAAACAAAAACAAAACAACCCAGGAATAAATCTAACCAAGTAGGTGAAAGATCTTTACAAGGAATACTAGAGAACACTGAAGAAGACACAAGAAGATTGAAAGACCTTCCAAGTTAATGGATAAGCAGAATTAATATTGTTAAAATATCCATGCTAAAAAAAATGCATTCACACTTCAAAAAGAATCCATACTACCAAATGTAATACACAGATTCAATGCAATCCCCATCAAAATATCAATGACATTCTTCACAGAACTTGAAAAAAAAAAAAAAAAAAAAAACAGTTTTAAAACTCATTTGGAAGAATAAAAGACCCAAAATAGTCAAAGCAATTCTAAGCCAAAAAGGCAAAGCTGGAGGCATCATAATATCCAACTTCAAATTATACCACCAAGCTATAGTAACAAAAGTTGTATGGTACTGCCATTAAAAACAGACACATAGACCAATGTACAGAATAGAAGACAGAAAGATGAACCCACACATTTATAGTCATGCAATACTTGACGAAGGGGCCAAAAACATAAATTGAAGAAAAAACAGGGAGGATGAGTGGGAAATGGGGGTGGAAAAAGGGGAGGATGACAAATCAAAATTTATTTCCATGCATGTATGAGTTTTTTGGGATGAACCCAACTATTATTAATATCCATAAAACTCTAATAACGATTAAAAATACTATAAATGGTGCTGGGAAAACAGATTATCCATATGTAGAAGAATGAGATTAGATCCTTATCTCTCTGCACAAAAATCAACTCAAAATGGATCAAAGACTTAAGAATTAGAATAGAAACTATGCAACTCCTAGAAGAAAAGGTAGGGTCAACACTCCAGCATATAGGTACGGGCAACATCTTTCTCAGTTGGATGCCTGAAGCTCAGGAAATA
The DNA here is from genome assembly GCF_902686455.1 of Sciurus vulgaris. Taxonomy (NCBI): domain Eukaryota; kingdom Metazoa; phylum Chordata; class Mammalia; order Rodentia; family Sciuridae; genus Sciurus; species Sciurus vulgaris. The sequence continues at coordinate 61,400,593 of NC_136473.1, forward strand.
ATGCCAAAAGTTAATAAATGGGATGGCATCAAATTTAAAAGCTTCTGCACAGCAAAGGAAACAAGAATGCAAAGACAGAATCTACAGAGTGGGAGAAAAATTTTTCTAACTACTCTTCTGGCAGAAGATCAATAGCTAGAATATTTAAAGAACTCATCTGGTATAAGGGTTCTGGCCTGTAATCCCAGCAGCTCAGGAGGCTGAGGCAGGAAGATTGCGAGTTCAAAGCCCACCTCAGCAAAAGTGAGGCACTAAGCAACTCAGTGAGACCCTGTCTCTAAATAAAATACAAAATAGGGCTGGGGATGTGGCTCAGTTGCGGAGTGCTCCTGAGTTCAATCCACAGTACTTCGCCCTCCCCCCAAAAAATAACTCAAAAGTTTAACTCCAAAAAATCAAATAATCCAATTAATAAATGGGTAAGTGATTGAACTGACCCTTCTCTAAAGAAGGAATAGAAATGGCTACAATGGCTACACAATGGAGTTTTACTCAGTCATAAAGAAAAATGAAATTATGTCTTTTGTAGGAAAATGGATGGAATTTGAGAACATTGCATTAAGTGAAAATAGCCAAAGTCAGAATGTGAAGAATCATATACTTTCTCTCAAAAGAGAGAAAAGAAGAGAGAAAAGAAGAGAAGCAAGAGAGGAAAAAGCAAAAGAAAATGGGGGTGGGGACAAATCTCATGAAAATTGAAAGGAGATCAGTAGAATAGAGGAAAGGGACCAGGAATAGATAAGAAGGTGGAAAAGGGAAAATACTGGGGAATAATTTTGGCCAAATTATATTGTTGTAGTATGTGCATGAGCAAATATGTAATGACAAATCTTATCATTATGTACAACTATAATGCAAAAATAAAAATGTGGAAAAAAATTAAAATAACTTAAGATAGCTCATAGATAGAAATATGAATGGTAAAACAGTACAATCTCTAGAAAGACAATAAGAGAGAAAGTTTTTATAATCTTTTTTTTTATTGTAAACAAATGGGATACATGTTGTTTCTCTGTACATGGCGTAAAGGCATACCATTTGTGTAATCATAAATTTACATAGGGTAATATTGTTTGATTCATTCTGTTATTTTTTCCCTTCCCCCCACCCCTCCCACCCCTCTTTACCCTCTATACAGTACTTCCTTCCTCCATACTTGCCCCCTCCCTAACCCTAACTCTAACCCTAACACTAACCCTTCCCTCCCCCCCATTATGTGTCATCCTCCACTTATTAGCGATATCATTCGTCCTTTGGCTTTTTGAGATTGGCTTATCTCACTTAGCATGATATTCTCCAATTTCATCCATTTGCCTGCAAATGCCATAATTTTATCATTCTTTATGGCTGAGTAATATTCCATTGTATATATATACCACAGTTTCTTTATCCACTCATCAATTGAAGGGCATCTAGGTTGGTTCCACAATCTGGCTATTGTGAATTGAGCAGCTATGAACATTGATGTGGCTGTATCTCTGTAGTATGCTGATTTTAAGTCCTTTGGGTATAGGCCAAGGAGTGGGATAGCTGGGTCAAATGGAGGGTCCATTCCAAGTTTTCTAAGGAATCTCCACACTGCTTTCCAGAGTGGCTGCACTAATTTGCAGCCCTACCAGCAATGTATGAGTGTACCTTTCTCCCCACATCCTTGCCAACACCTGTTGTTGCTCGTATTCTTGATAATCGCCATTCTAATTGGGGTGAGATGGAATCTTAGGGTGGTTTTGATTTGCATTTCTCTTATTACTAGAGATGTTGAACATTTTTCCATATGTTTGTTGATTGCTTGTAGATCTTCTTCTGTGAAGTGTCTATTCATTTCCTTAGCCCATTTGTCGACTGGATTATTTGAATTCTTGGAGTAGAGTTTTTTGAGTTCTTTATAGATTCTGGAGATTAGTGCTCTATCTGAAGTATGATTGGCAAAGATATTCTCCCACTCTGTAGGCTCTTTCTTCGCATTGCTGATAGTTTCCTTTGCTGAGAGAAAGCTTTTTAGTTTGAATCTATCCCAGTGGTTGATTCTAGCTTTTATTTCTTGTGCTATGGGAGTCCTGTTAAGGAAATCTGATCCTAGACCAACAAGGTGAAGATTTGGACCTACTTTTTCTTCTATAATCTGCAGGGTCTCTGGTCTGATTCCAAGGTCCTTAATCCATTTTGAGTTGAGTTTCGTGCATGGTGAGAGATATGGGTTTAGTTTCATTCTGTTGCATATGGATTTCCAATTCTCCCAGCACCATTTGTTGAAGAGGCTATCTTTTCTCCATTGCATATTTTTGGCCCCTTTGTCTAGTATGAGAAAATTGTATTTATTTGGGTTTGTGTCCGTGTCCTCTATTCTGTACCATTGATCTACCTTTCTATTTTGGTACCAATACCATGCCGTTTTTGTTACTATTGCTTTGTAGTAGAGTTGAAGATCTGGTATTGCAATACCCCCTTTTCACTCTTCCTGCTAAGGATTGCTTTAGCTATTCTGGGTTTCTTATTCTTCCAGATGAATTTCATAATTGCTTGCTCTATTTCTGTAAGGTACGTCCTTGGGATTTTAATTGGAATTGCATTGAATTTGTATAGCACTTTAGGTAGTATGGCCATTTTGACAATATTAATTCTTCCTATCCAAGAACATGGAAGATCTTTCCATCTTCTAAGGTGTTCTTTAATTTCTTTCTTTAGTGTTGTATAGTTCTCATTGTAGAGGTCTTTCACCTCTTTTGTGAGATTGATTCCCAAGTATTTTATTTTTTTCGAGGCTATTATGAATGGGGTAGTTTTCCTAATTTCTCTTTCTGAAGATTCATCACTTATGTATAAAAATGCGTTGGATTTATGGGCATTGATCTTGTAACCTGCTACTTTACTGAATTCACTTATGAGTTCTAAGAGTTTTCTGGTGGAATTTCCAGGTTCCTCTGAATATGTAATCATGTCATCAGGGAACAGGGATAGTTTGAGTTCTTCTTTTCCAATTCGTATCCCTTTAATTTCTTTGGTTTGTCTAATTGCTCTGGCCAGAGTCTCAAGAACGATGTTGAATAGAAGTGGTGAAAGAGGGCATCCCTGCCTTGTTCCAGTTTTTAGAGGGAATGCTTTCAGTTTTTCACCATAGTTTTTATAATCTTGAGTAGGCAAACAAGGAGGACCATCCTCCTGAAGGGAAGTCAAGGCAAGAAAGCTGGGCATAGGGAGGAGCTGGGCTCCTATTACCACTCAGGGTGGTAATAACACAGGTGGGTGTGTATATAAAATTTCACCAAGTTATATCCTTAAAATTTGGACTTTTTGTTCTATGTGGTTCTATGTGTGTATGTATGTATATAAATATGCAGGTTAAGTTTAGGATCTTTTTTGGGTGGATGCAAAGAGAGACAATAGTGAGCTATGGTTTGAAAAATGTTTTTATGAACATTGACATGGGGTCTTTCTCAGACTCCATATTAACTACAGTATATGGATTCAGAGACTAGCCTGATATTTTGGCATATGGAAGTTTCTATTACTCTGGAGGTAGCCACAGTTATGCCTTTGAATGCAGTGGTTTCTAGAGAAAGGAGCTGAAGCACATTCCCAAACCCAGTCAGATAGCTCTCGATCTCTAGAAATACATGGGGGGCCCATTGCAGGGGACAGGCAAACAGATTCAGTAACACCAGCCAACCCAGCATGGGTTTCATGACATAAGGCATTCAATTTTCCCAGGTCCCCTAAATTCTGACTGTACTGAATGGTATAAGGTAGACCAGTGGTGCTTTCCTTTGCTTAGGGAGGAAAGCAGGGTCTTAGGTTTCTCAGGCCATAACATGGGAGCCCAAACATTCACCCGTGCTTACTTGTTTAGGAGATGGACTGTTGGACTCAGGTCAAGAGGAATTCCATCGCTGTGTTGGGTGCTGTTCTTCACTGCTAAGTACCCCCTTCAAGAATGAAGAGTTTATTGCCCCAGCTGCTGCCAGTTGACCACTGATTCCTGGGAATTTTCCTCAGTAGAAGAGAGCAGCCTGGCCTAGGTTTATCCCCCACTTTCCAGGGCTAGTCTGTATTGAAAGGCTGGATGAGGTAGGGGAACAAAGGCCTGTGACTCTTATTTAGCTGGGCGCAACTCTGAAGGGCAACCTCCCTAGGAACTGGGTTGGGGCCTTTGCTATACCTACACCTGAGCCCAGCTCCTCCCTATGCCCAGCTTTCCTGCCTTGACTTCCCTTCAGGAGGATGGCCCAATGAGATTCCCATTACTACTTCATTTTCCATCACATGTAAGAAGGACTGAGAGATGCAACATGTGATTCTCCTTTAATCTTACAGGAAGTCTAAGGGGACAAATTAAAGAGAAGCATTGGAAACTTGAAGCTTAGAACCCCTGGCCCCCACCTTGCATCTCCGGCTTATGGAATCGTACAGCTCAGGAAGGCTGTAATGGCTATCCATATTTCCAGTTTCTGGAGGAACTTAAAATGAATGAAATGTTTGAAAAATTCTATCACTGATTAACCAATTAACCAAATGATTGAAAAATAAGGAGCTCTACAATCTAAATCAGTCATAGGAATAATGAACTTAATAATAAAAGATGAGGCTAGACATTCCTAAAGAAAGGACAGTAAATCACAGAGTAAGATGCAACTCTAGTTTCCATGGAGCTTAAGTTAAAATGATGAAAGCTCATCATTAAGAAAAAAAAGAAAAAGAAAGTCTTGTTCATGGATTTATCTAAATCCCACTTTGATTGTTTCCTCGAAGAATCTGTTGAAGAGGGCAAATGATTTGAAGGCAGAGACTTGCTTTGCCCATAGCCTTGGCCTTGGGCAATTCACTTTCTCTCTCTGGACACCACGATCCTCATCTGTGTGCAGAGAGGTTCAGAATGCATCAGATTCTCCAAGCTATGTTCCATGGAACACTGGGGTCCTGTAGGTCATTAAACAGTGTTACATGCAAAAAAGTTCCATGATTGAGTAAGTTTGGGCAAAGCAATATACTGCAGTACCCTTTTGAATACACACATTGCAAATAATATATTAAAACACTGCTTCCCAGCAGTTTTGACATCATTGCACACATAGAAAATGATGATACTCTCTTCCTATGACTCACTGGAGAAAATAGAAGGGGATTTACTTTTACATATATTACATTTTTCTTTATATTATATGCTTATGATTAGAAAATAAAACACAATGTCTTGCTTTTCAAAAATAATTTGTAAGAAGAAGCAAGAGCTTGTTTTCATAAACTTTACTTTTTTAATATCAGATTTTATATTTGATGTAGCTGCATATAAATCTCAACCAGGATTTTAATAGTCAGCCCTGGGAATAAAGTTTATTTGCACACATGTGGTAGCAAAAGGCAAAATGGTATTTCTTATTCCTCAACTGGCAGAAACGTCCTCACCATTAGAATTTAGATAATTTGATCCCTCTAAGTTGTATTTTAAGGGTAAGATGATTCTTTAAATCCAGCAGCTCTTCTTTTTCTTTTATTAGTAGATGTAATATCTTATGATAATGTGTATGGATCTAGCATGCAATCAGACTTGACATATTGAGTATTTCTAAATAATGATAAAGCTTTTCCTTAATCCTACACAGATGTTCCTCCATTAGTCTTTAATCATGTTTAGAATTCATATATTAGTCCTAGTTAATATTAGTGGTAAATCATATTAGCCCCACTTATCCAAAGTTAAATTTTCATTTTGAATACACATACGTTTCCCATACATATATGTTTTTATGCAGTTCTTGTAATTTTTTAATTAACTTCAATTGGATACTCAAAAATTATCAGTTTAAACTATTTAAAAATCATCAGCTGTTCTTCAGTATATGTGCAGAGTGTGAATGATTCATAAAATAATTATCAATTTTTCCTCTTATTCATAAATTGCTGACACAGTTCTGGTGAGCCAATGTACTTCAGTATGAAAGATCAAAAATGGGTATTCTGATGTCATTTATTTAGATAAAGCTGGAAACAGAGGGGATGTTCAGCTTGTATTTCATTAGATTCACCATTTTTATAGCATCATTCAATACAAAATTTGCATGAGGGCTTCCCTGCGAACAAAGCTGTGTATTATTTGTGTTTCATGGTTTTTGGAACGAACCCTTGATGTACAGCTTTGCTTTTTCTTGTCATCAAGGCTATATCATCAGTGCACAGATTTATGCAGAACTCTAATAATATGTGTTTCAATGTTTCTGTTGTCGCTTTTAATATTCCATCACCTGTGCTTTGTTTAGCTACTTCTTGGCAGAACAAATAAAAAGTTCATCTAAGCCTTTTTCTTCAGGGATTCTAACCAATGCCATTACAGAGCACAGTTATTAACATCTGTAGATCATCAACCTGCAACAGAAATATTTTGATTCAGTAATTTGCTGGGTGCCATTCCCAGGCCAGGACATGCTTACCTACAGCATTATTCAAAAGTGTCTCCTTTTCTACTTCCTTTGCTTCACCAGTCCCAAACACAGTGCTAACAATTTAGGCAGCTGGGTAAAATGAGCCATTATGCCATTGAGGCATTTTGGCTTTTAGTTATTAATTGCACCACTTTATATATAACTTCTCAAGTTTGATTGGATAACATCGCAAAACTTTTAAAGTCATTTGTTTCTTATTTTGCACATAGGGACACAAAGAACACTAATTTCTTTTTCCTGGTGCAGGTGGATGTTTTGAGATAACATGCTGACATAGTTCATTTGGCATCACTGCTTTCTTTTCTTTCTTTCTTCTTAATTGTATCCAAATATACATAACATACAATTTACCATTTTATCCATTTTACTGTACAGTTCAGAAATGTTCACATATTGGGAACTTTTTCATTGTCTCAAATTGAAAATTTTCACATTAACTCCTAATTTCCTCTTACTGTCTCCTTTCCGTCTCTTAACTTTAACTACTTAAGGTGTTTTATATAGGGGGAATCATATAGTTCTTGTCTTTTTGTGTCTAGCTTATTTTCCTTAGCACAACATCCTCAAATGTCATGATCCCTACTTTTTTGAGTTGAAAGGTATTCCTCTGTATGTGTAGACCCCGTTTTGTTTATCCAAGCACCAACTGATTGGCACTTGGGCCACTTCCACCTTTTGGCTATTGGGAATAAGATTTCTATGAACATGAAGGTACAGATATCTCTTCTAGTCCCTGCTTTAAATTCTTTCAGGTATATACCCAGAAATGGAAACATTGGATCATATAGTAATTCTTTGAATATTTGAGGAGGAGACATACCATTTCACATTTCCGGCAACAATACACAAGGATTCCAATTTTGTAAACATCCTTACCAACACTTGTGATTTTTCTGTGTTTTATTTTTGATAGTAGCCATCCTAATAGGTGTGAAGTGATATCTCACTGTCATTTTTATTGGCATTCCCCTAATGACTAGTGATGTTGAGCATCTGCTAGGGTTTGGATAAATGTCCTCCAATAGCCCATGTGTAAAGGTGTAGAGACATGTCTAAGTAGCTCTAAGATGGCGGCTGGGGTTGGGCCAAGAGGTGGCGCATAATTAGTGTTAACATGGCGTGATCTCTCATGACCTTTTGCCTGATTGGTTGATGTCTCTTTAGCGCTTGTGGTCAACAGATGTTCCTCATTCTTTCTTGATTGGTACCATGGCACAGTGCTCCAATCCTGCTACTAATCCTAAGCTGATTGGCTGCCTTAGTGTATATGAGACATTCTTTTCACCTGGGAGAAGGACTAAGATGCACCTATAGGAAGCACCTCTGATAAGCAGCACCTCTGATAGGACGTAGGAAGCACCTCTGGACGCACCTCTAAGAAGAAGCAGCAGACCTCTAAGAAATAGACCTCTGAAAGTGTAGCCTCTCTGAAAGCGTAGTACCTCTAAAAGCAAGCAAGCCTCTCTTCCTCTATAAACTAGCAAGCAAGCAAGCAAGCAAGGAAGGAAGCAGCCCAGAATAGAAGTATTTCATTCCCAGTCCACCTCCAATTCTTTCCCACGGGATTGTTGCTGCAGGCGGCAACATAATGGTACAGTCACCACCACAGTGGTGACCTCCCAATATGGCACTATTGGGAGGTGGTGGAACATTTAGAAGGGGGGACCTACTGGAATCCAGTTAGGTCATTAGAGGAGTATCCTTGAAGGAGACATTGAGACTGCAGCCACTTCCTCTCTCTCTCTTTACTTCTTGGCAGGCTTCCTTCACCAAACACTCCCTCCATTGAGGTAGTGCCTCATCAGAAATTCAAAGGTAACAGAGCCAAGTAACCATGGACTAAAACCTCTCAAAATGTGGGCCAAAATAAGTTATAACCGATTCAACTGACTCACATGTCAACTTTTCATATGCCTTTGGCCATTTGTATATCTTCTTTGGAGAAATATCTTTTCAAATCCCTTGTCTATTTTTAAATCTGTTATTTCTTAAAAATTTTGCCATTGAGTTATAGGGATTCCTTATATATTCTGGATGTTAAATCCTTATCAGGTATGTTTCTCACATTATGTTTTCCTTAAATATTTTCTCCCATTCTACAGATTGCCTTTCAGCTTTGTGGATCATGTCCCTTAATGTACAGAAGTTTTAAATCTTGATATAGTCTAATTGATCTATTTTTACCTTTTCTTAACCTGTGTTTTTGGTGTCATTGCTTCATTTTGATAGCTGAACCATAATCAATAGGAAAAGGTTGAGGAAGTAAAGAATGATCATGTACTTTAATCCACTTTTCAGGTAATATACATTTTAGGGCCTAATTAGTGACTCTTTTTTTTGAACCATGATTCTGCTTATAGATCTGATGGGTTTTCTTGTGCCTGTATTGCATATATTAGACAGCTCTGTATTAAAAGTTTTGAGAAATCCTAAAGGAAAGAAACAGTTTTAACCAGGGTAACTAGAATTTTCTGAGCATACATGAAAACATTTGTTATTTCACAGAATGTTGTACAGGTTAGTAAAAATGCATGAATGACAGTTTGAGAAAGTCTGGCCTTGTTGATTTTTTTTTTTTTAAATCTTTCTCCATACAAGTTGAGTAGGTGATTCTGCTGACCTCGACCAGTCAGGTCACCTTAGCTGAGCTCAATCATAGATCTGTGGACAGGTGGCAGATGGCTTGGTGGACCCTCAGCTGGGAGGGTCCAGACTCTGCTGTCTGTGATCTGGCATAGAGTAGTTTAGCCCAGCTTTATTTTGTGGCAGAAGTAAGGATCTGAAAGAGGATAAAATGTACACAAAGCCTCTTGAGGTCCAGGCTTGGACTTGGCATACTCTCACTTCTGCCACATCCTATCAGTCACAGTAAATCACAAAAGCAGTCCTGATCCAAGCAGGGAATGGGGACAGGCTCCATCTCTTGATGGAAAGAGCTGGAAAGTCATATTGTGATGGGGAGGGGTGGACAATTAGAGCCATTTTGCAATCAGTCTTCTCCAGCCGTGCTCAAGGTAGCTTTTTAGTGGAAAACCAAGCTGCCCAATTTCAAAGCAGTCTACCCTAATTTCCATAATCTTGACAAGAAACAGCAGCTCATTACTCCAGAGTCACCACAGAGCCTGGCCTCCAGATGCACAGGTTGGGGACAGATTGTGCTGTGCGTGTGCCCCACCCCAACTCACACTTCTTTTTCTCAATATGCATGCTGTTGAGAAAAGATTAAAATGAACATCATGAGTAGCCCCCAAAGGGAAAAGAAAGCATCAAAAGCCAGCAGGTAACCTGAGAGCTATGTGATGCCAGAGGAGGGAGGAGTGGTCCTGGTCTATCACTCACATCTTCAGGGCCCAAGGCAAGTGTACAAATGTCTACAGATGTACACATTCTGAATCATGCCAAAGCAATGTGAGGTGAAATATGTTCTGGCCTCCTACTTGACAAATAGGCCTTCCTAACAGTATATAAGCCAGGCTTGAATTTAAAATTCTTAACCTCCTTCAAGTTCTGTGCTAGGAACTTGGAAAGAGCTGGTCCCTGACACTCAGGCCTTGGTCCATTCTCTGTTCCATTCTCTTCTCCTTCTTTCTGACTCCAAAACACACACTGCAAGGAACCTTGTGTGTATATATAACAGGGAATTAGAGGATGCTTTTGCTAAAAGGACTGTCTCGTCCTTGGGCCTGCAGATGCCTGATGGATGCCCAAAAGCAGGATGAAATCTTGGCACCTCTGCCTTCATTTTGCATTTGTCTCCTTGATTTGCCTTATACTTTGGGGCAGATTCCTGCTCAACTCTGCATCAAGACTTGTGAATCATTAAGGAGCATTTATTCAGAACTGGTAATCCTCCCCCTTCAAGCCTGAAAACAACAAGCTAGGAGTAACTAAAGTGTTTTCAAGATTTGCTGGGACATTCAATGCTAGCTTTTAAAATGTCCTATCCTGGACCTCCTGGAGCAGTACCTGGAAGTCTCTAGTTATTGCCTTACACCTTCTAGGAATAGTGGAATCTTGCAGGCAGATAATTCCATAACGGGACTGTACCCCCAAACAGAAGCAATCATTTCATGGGAATTGAATTGTATTCCCTTCCGTGATCACAGGTCTGATAGATAAACATCCCGTGAAACAGATGGAGATGTCTCCTCGAGCAACAAGGACTACTCTGGAGCCACCTCTCAGACCAGAGCTGATATAATAATTAACCAAACCATAGTTTGACCAAAAATGCTTAATTATGCATACCTCTAGCCCCCTGTCCCAATTCTTCCTCTATTTAAACTCGGTGTTTCCTCTAAACTTAAAACTTCCTCTGTTTAAACTTAGTGCCCCAAAGACAGCCCTGATACACTTGATCTCATTGCTCTCCCAATGTGGTCATACTGATTGAAGTTCTTTTCCTGCTTTTCACATTACTTTTTCCATTTGGTTTTTGGGATGATTGGCTAGATCTAATTTGTTGGGACTCTTAGAGTTGAGCCTCTGGCCTAGAACTCCAGTAATAAACACACTCGAAGATTCACCTGGGAATATATGCAAGCTCCAGCAGCAGCCTTGGCACACAGTTGTCTACCTTTTTCAGGCAGCTCAGATAGGGACATTGGCCCCATGAATGTAGACTGAGGTCATCTGAGCCAGCAGTTCTAGGGTCCCAAACACAGAGGCCATAGGACTTGATGGTGGCACAGGCTTTGTGTGCAGGGTGAGGTGTGGGTGAGGTGTGGCAGAAGGAGGGCAGTCACAGAGCTCAGGGTGGGTTTTGTGCAGGCCAGCTGGTTTGTTTGGTGATAATGGAGAAGTTAGAGTTGACTTTAAGAAATTAAATCCAAGATCCTTTTATGTCACTTCTTTCTGGGCTGGCCATTTCCCCTAAGTCCCAGTTTAGTTACTAATTATGGGAGAAAAAGGAGGCTGGGGAAAGAAGAAGGGTAAAGCACAATCCAGGGAAATCCCCTCTGAGAAGGACCCAGAGGTACCAAATGTTGCCCTACAATCTTATCAGAACCACCCATCCCTTAGAACATTCTACGCTGGCCTCCCACATCCACACAAGGAAATAAAACCATGCCCACCAAACATGCCACTTATTAGTCAACTTTACATTACTATAACAAATAGCTGAGATGATCAATTTATAAAGAGAAAAGTTTTCTTTTGACTCAGTTTTAGAGGCTTTGGTCTGAGATTGGTTGACTCCATTGCTTGGGGCCTGTGGAGGTAAATCATGGTGGGAGCACATGGTATAACAAAACCTCTCCCCTCATGACCAGGAAACAAAAAAGAGGCAGAGGAAGAGACTATGGTCTCACAATCCCCTTCAAGGACATGCCCCCAATGACCTAAAGACCTCCCATTTGGCCCTACCTCTTAAAAGTTCCACTATCTCCCAAGAGTGCCTTAGTGGGGCACATGCCTTTAACATGTGGGCCTTGGGGGACATTTATCCAAACCACAGCAGCCACCATTGACCACATGCCTCATGTCCAAACAAAAACTTCACATTGAAGTTCATAACAGTTGATGTATAATAACTAGAAACTGGAAACAATTCAAATGTCCATCAGCAGTTGAATGGATAAACAAATTGTGGTCAATAGACATGCAGACAATGGACTGCTACTCAACAATAAAAAGGAATCAATTATTAACTTACATACCATCATAGATAAATCTCAGTTATGCTGAATGATAACAGGCAGACCCAAAAAAGAATACATATGGTATGATTCCATTTATATAGAAGTCCAGAAAAAGAAAACTAATCTACAATGACAGAAAGCAGATCAGTGGTTACCTGAGGATAAGGGCAGGTATAGTAGGAGGTAAGGAAGGGAGAGGACTCTGGGGTGATATATATGTTCATTAGCTTGATTATGGTGATGGTGTCTCAATTATGTATGTAACATCAGCAGATTGTACATTTCAAATAAGGGTAATTTATTGTCTGTCAATTGTACCTCAATGAAGCTGTTAAAAAACAAAACAAAACAAAACATACTGTGTACTCCATATAATTTTTCCTTAGAATGGATTTTGACATCTTTAACAGGAAAAAGTAAGAATGCATCATACCTGATCTCAATTGGGCTTTTCTGCAGAAGATGCTTTAGATGTCTCGGTCTCTGTATGGTAGTAGAGTTTTGTGTTTGCTGGATTTCAAAATCGCCTCTGAATGCTCTGGGCACCTTTAGATGGCCTGGGTCTTCCTGGGACCTTCATTTTCTCCCAGTCCATGCCTCCCATAGAGAAGAGAGATTGTTCTTGTCTGGAGTGTCATTTTTGCTTCTGCATTCCCATGGACACTGCTATTGAGTTTATCTTTCTCCATTAGGGCAGCCAGACACCACCGACCATAAATATGGTCATTAATCTGGTGTACTGAATATTCTGGGTTAAGAGAAATGCCTGAGGCAGTAGGGAGACCTGAGGATCTTCATTTCTGGAAATTTCTACCATAAATCTCCTTGAGGCTTTCTTCTCTAAATGAAGTCCTGCCCCCCAGCAGTCATCACAAGGATTGACTCCAAAAGAATCTTGGAGGACCTCAAGGGCTAAATTTCACAGAATTGCTGTAGAGAGATTATCCACGGAGACCACAGATGGGGCGACAGTGTGAGGAGAGAATCTCTCTTAAGGATTACTGTCTTCCTATCTGTCATCTGCCATTGACTAGAGGGAAGGAAAGTGATTTTACACAATGGCTGCATCTAAAAGCCTCATCTCGGCTTTTTCCTCCTAGGAAAAAAGTCATTATAGAGAGCTTTAGGATGGCTGACCCAGCATCCATTTTTTTGTTTGTTTTTTTCTCCCTAATAGAATCCAGGATTCTTTCAGCGATCCACTCCTCCATTCACATGTTGTGGTTTGAATCATGGTTCCCCCAAATTCATATGTTGAAGCCTTAGCCGCAAGTACTTCAGGATATGACCTTATTTGAAGATATGATTTTTGAAGATTTTGAAGATACAAAGAATTGCATTATGATTAGGTCATCCTGGAGTGGGGTGAATCCCTAATCCAATATGATGTTTTAGTGTTTTAGTCAGCTTTTTTGCTGCTGTGACCAAAAGGCCTGACAAGAGCAACTTTAAGGAGGAAGAGTTCATTTGGGGTTCATAGTTGCAGAGGTCTCAGTCAAAAAATGGTTGGCTCCATTTCTTGGATCTCAAGGTGAGATAGAACATCATGGCAGAAGAGTGTAGAGGAGAAAAGCAAAGCTGAGAACAAAACTTCAGGAGATGGGGAGTGGAGAAAGAGAGAGAGAGAGAGAGAGAGAGAGAGAGAGAGAGAATGACTCCATTCATCAGATGATATAAAATACATACCATAAAGGCACAACCCCAATGACTCACCTCCTTTGTTCACATCCCACCTGCCTTTAGTCACCACTCAGATAATACCCATCAGGGAATTAATTCACTGATTGAGTTAAAGCTCTCATAACCCAAACATTTAACCTCTAAATCTTCTTGCATTGTCTCACACATGAGCTTTCATGACACACCTCATTCCTTATGAAAAGGAGAAATGAGGTTGCAGAATCAGACATGAACAGAAGAAAGATGTTGGGAAGAGATGCAAGAATATAGTTATCTACAAGTCATGGAGAGAAGCCTGGAAGAGACTCTACCTTCACCCTGCTTGGGACTTGACCAACACTGTTGACACATCTTTATTTCGAACTTCTAGGCTCCAGAATGCTGAGATGGTAAATTTCAGTTAAGCCACCGGTTTATGGTATTTTGTTACAGTAACTGTAGTAAACCAACACACAATGCAATTCCTAGGAAAAAACTGATCAACTAGTCCCTGTTTCCAAGGATGAGTCTTGTCTGGCCACCAACAAACAACACACTCCAGCCCCTCTCACCTCCTTTCATCTCAAGTGGTACAGTTCTATTTCTAGACCATTGGTATATAAATGATGTGCTTGGAACTGCTGCGGCCCCTTGGCCACCATGAGCAAGTCAGTCTTGGGAAAACAATGTGGAAAGTAGAGATGAAAGAAACTGGGTTTATATTGATGCTTTTGAGTAGCTGAGACCTCCAATCAATTCTAAAGCCTGCCCTGATGCAAGAATTTCCACTTTGTGAACCAGTATATCACCTGCATTGTCAAGCAGTTCAATTTAGGTTTTATTTCTTGCTCCCGAAATCACCCTACTGAGTGTGATAAGTGTGGAGATTTTAAGTGTTGCTTCCCAATGGAAAATATGTTAAGCGCTGGGTACAGTGGTGCATGCCTGTAACCCCAGCAACTTGGGAGGCTGAGACAGGAGGATCCCAATTTCAAAGCTAGCCTCAGGAACTTGGTGAGGCTCTAATCAACTTAGTGAAACCCTGTCTCAAAATAAAAAATAAAAAAGGGCTGGGAATGTGGCTCAGTGGTTAAGTATCCCCGGGTTCAATACCTGGTACAAAAACAAAAATAAAAACGAAACACCACACCAAACAAACTAAACATGTAAAGAGAACATCATTCTCTCTTCATCCATCTCTACTTTGCTGAGTTCTCTCCAGTGCCATGATCTGACATAGGAAATAGACTCTGTTCAACCAGGATATATTGATTGTTCACCATTGCAAGACATATAATAGGTATTTATGGGGACACGGAGCCAAACAAGACCCGCCTAATGGAGCTTAGAATTCGTAAGATGTATTGTGTGTATACAAATGACTGATATGAGATAGAATAAAAATATTATAAGATAAGCCCACAGGAAGCTGCATGGGCTCATGAAACAGTGAATCTCTAATGGTATAAAGAAAGCAGAAACCTTGTTCACTTCTGGGGATAAGATTTGAATTGAGTAAAGGCCAGGATGTATTGAGTCTCTTTAATGAGGCTGCAGTGTGTTGAATATACAGTAAGAGGAGAGGAAGTGCTCGTCACCTCTTCAACATTCATTTTCTCTGTCCTCTTCCCAATTGCTCCTGATGTTTTTAGGAAGTCCATGTAGTTTTAGGTCAACTAACTTTATGCTAGCCCTAGAGATAGCATACTTGCCCTAGGCAAAACTAACAGGCCCAATCTGCCCTTCACCCCACCCCTAATACACAGGGTGTGGTCATTCAGGTGTTGCCATGGGAACATAATTTTTTCTGTGAATGCCAGGACAAAAGTGTTTTCTTCTGAACTAGTTGGGTGCCTATGTGAGGCCTGGCACTACGCAATTGATTTGCTAAAATAAGTAAAGATAACCTAGGATAAATACAACAGAAAGAGGTGAACAGAGACAAGAAAAATGGAGAGAGAGACCACAGGACTCTAATAACTTTGTGTATGTTTGGAGGAAACAATGCTGAGCAATACAATTTCTAGATCATTTAGTTACATGTGACCATACTTTCTTTATATTATTTAAGTCAATTTGAGTTGGATGATCAGTGACTTGCATCTGAAAGTATACTTATTGATGCAGAATTCAAGAGTCTAATCCCTTATGCAAAATCCCTGGAGTTAGGCACATTCCTAATTCAGAATTTTTCAAATTAAAGAAAGGTAACTCGGTTCCTCCTATATTATGTAACACTACAAGTGGAGTGTGGGCAGCAATCTGCAATAAGCTCATTAATATTTCTGCAGTGAAACATATGAATATTCATACTGGGATGATAAATAAAGACTATAAATAGTCTCACATCAGTTCAGGTCAGGGTTTGCCGCCTAGGGAGCTTGCCTGAAACTTTGGGGGAAGAAAACACTTCTGTTCTGAGAGCTTTTTGGATTCCACAGCTGCAGACAGATGATTGTGGCTTACTCTACATTTCTCCCTGTACTTAAGTCCTTCTAGTCCAGTTGGAAGACATGAGTTTTAATAATTGAAGCATCCTAGCTTACGGTGATATCTAATGAGGGCTAGATTTTGTGGGCAATCACTGTGTTGCAAATGCACTTACCAGCATTTGCATAGGTGTCTATTCATGGCATTGATAAACTGGCCAATACATATGTATTGAATATCAAGTGTAGTCACAGCATGGTCCTCTACCCAAAGCAAGAACAAAGAGAGTGTTTAAAAGGATTCCAGCAGATACAAAAGACTAAATAGCAATCAACTGGTTGAATGAATATTACAGTGAACCTGCTACAAAGCCTTAAGTCTTCCTCTCAGAAAGTAAGCCAGGGCCAGGTAGGGGTAAGATGGAGGGGGTGGGAGAGAGGAAGGGCAGAGCCCTGGTGGAAATTTTGGAGAAGGAACCTACAGTGCGTGCAGTTCAGGAGGACAGGTGGGTCATGGAAATAGGTCTCGAATTCCAGTTTCCTCCTGGTTCCACAGAAAGAGCACACAGCTCCAAAGTTGCTTCCAGTGGTTTCAGAAAATGTGGGTTTGGGAGTCTGGCCAACCGGGACAGATTTTGGCTCTGCCACCTGTAGAATGATTTCAGGTGAGTCAGGTTTCTCAGTTTGAAATTTATTTTTATTTTTATTTTTTTGTTTTATGTAAGACTGGGGCAAAAAATTCAGATAATGAATATGTGCAAAGTGTGCATTTCAGAGGCCACCATGTAATGCCTGCGAATTCAATGGAGCTCATGGTTGGTTGCTGTTTTCTTATGTCACTGTGGCCTACCTGCCTTCCCTCCCTTCCTATTAGCTGCCCTGTATCTTTCTTATTAAAACATGGCACTAACAAGCATGAGTTCACATTTATATTCTTTCTAGAGTTTATATCGATGATGATGATGATGATGATGATGATAATTACTGCTATTACTGTAAGAAACTGAATGGAACTCCAATAGTATATGTGTGGTAGAATCAAATACACATATTTGTTCTTTGTCCCTAGTTCCTGGAACAGGGCTCCTAAATCCTCAGGAATTTCCTGGGTGATAGGAGCATCTTTTATTCCAATGAAACACCCAAAGGGGGTTGCTCACCAAAAAGATCAAGCCACAATTAGAGGTTTGCAACTTTCAGTCATATCCCCAACCTGTGGCAAGAGGCTGGAGAGGAGAGGCTGGAGAGGGAGTTAATGTCGATGATGCCGACATAATGGAGCCTCCATTAAAAACTCCTAAGTGAGGGGGTTCAGAGAACTTCCAGGTAAGTGAGCACATGGAGGCACTGGGGCACCAGTGTATCCGAAGAGGGCATGGAAGTTCGCACTACTTCCCACATGCCTTGCTCTGTTTCTGAGTTATATCCTTTCTAATAAGCCAGAAAGTATGAGTGAAGTGTTCTCTGAGTTTTGTGTGCATAGTAACAAATTATTGAGTCTGAGAAGTGGAGGTCATGGAAGCCCCCAACTTAGAGCCAGTTGGTCAGAAGTTGGCACTAGGTCCCAGACTTGACTGATATCTGAAGTGGGGGAAACTCCTGTGGGACTGAGACTTAACCTGTGGCTGCACTAACTCCAGGTAATGAGTATCAGAATTTAGTTGAAATGTAGGACACCTGTTATACCTGGACTGTTCAAGAATTAGTTGGTATGAGGAAAATCCCCACACCTTTGGTGGTGTAAGTAGTGCCAGAAAAAAACAATCATAATGTGGGACCCCGTGCAACACCTAGAGCCAGCTCCAGTCTCTTCTCAATCCCTATATGTTTTGCCCTTGACTTTCAGAAACATCCTGAGTTAATTTCTGTTGCTTTGATTAGAATTTATTATATTGGTATCTGAACCATGAATATTTTCAAAAGAATCATTATCAGAATTTTTAGACATGGCTTTTTGCAAATTGTGCTGGGGGCAGCCATTGAAATATGCCTGTGAATCTCCACTGCAGGGAGCAAGACTGACTTATGCTCCAGCTGGATCCACCACCATATTGGAGGTGAGGCTGCCCTAGAGTGTGTCCATTCAATGACTGAGCAAGGTGGAGGTGATAGGTCAGCCCATTCCTGGAGGATAGGGACTCTTTTGGTGAGCACTCTGGTTTAGAGGTCCCCATCAATCGCACTGAATCCTTCTGAGAACAGTGCTGAAGTCTTTCAGCCCCATTGCTAATCCTTTCCTCACCTCTGCAAGGGCCAGCCCTGCCTCATGGTAGGAAGGCTTTCCTCCTTCTTCCTACCCTTCCCCTTCATCCTTCAGACATGTCCCCCTGTAACCCTCTTGCCATCTTGGCATCTGCTTTTTAGGGGATCTAGTTGAAGATATTCCTGAATGACTTTTTGACTGGTACAACCCATTGTGACAGCAGAGGCAAAGCTTGTGTGACCTGCTGGCCATTTCAGCCTTCTTCTTTGACCTCAAGACTGTTCTTAGACTTGGGCTGCTGGCTGAGTACTTCCTAGGGCACAGGATTTTGATAAGATTTTTCCCCTTGGCCAAAGTTCCCGCTCGGCATGTGTTTTTCTCTCTCTCTGCTCCTGGCTGTTTTGCTCTGAAGCAGACACCAGCCTGGATCAAAGATGAAAATATCTAGAGTTGGCAGCCTAAAGCAGCTACCATTATAAATCAGGATCTCAACCTCATTCATTGTTTTAAATAGGAAAATGAATTTTTTGGTCCCACAAATCACACCTGGTCATGTAGAGATAACGGTGAATTGTATGCTTTCAGGGAGGCATCCTTTAAGGAGAGCAAGCATGTTTCATGGTATTTAAGTCAAGATTTGAATGTGAAAAACAGTACGTGTGGGATATTGCCAAAAATAATATGACAGATTCTTATTCATCACCCCTACGATAACAAAAAAGGAAAAGAGATAATATGGGTCTTTGGCCAGGTTGCTTCACCATACTTCCAAATCTCTACATGGTGAGGGAATTGGGAAGGGAACAAGTTACTGGTTCCATTGCAGGCAGAATCAATTTCAAATACATTTCCTGAAGCAGCTCTTTAGGGACAGGGCACAGTAAACAGGAGGAGACCAGTAAACCACCCTTCAAGATTGTCCTAATCATAGATTTGAGAAGGATACAAACAAAGAGAGGGCTGGTAGCTGAACTGGAGCCTGCTGCTTGGCAATCTTCTAACCTTCCCTGTGGAGTCTCCCTAGAGATGAGGCAGCCATACCTGGAACCTCATTGCCTGTGTTGGGCTGGGTTGCCTCTTCCACAGACCTGAGCAGCTCCTGGTCTTGTTTCTGTGGCTCTCTCCAGACTATCCTCTGTGTTTCAGTGGACAATTAGGGCCTGCACCTGCCCTTGCCCTTCACTCTGTTCCCACACATTTCTTCCTTCATTCTCGGACATGTTGGATGCTAGTTTCAATATTTCAATGGCACTTCTACTCAGAGTGTACTAATGACTTGATCTTGCTCATTGAATACAATGAGACAAGGTCCCCATTGCCTTCTGGCTGCTACATTTGATGAAAGTGACATTCACTCTCTACTCTTACCTCCTCGCGAGGCCTCCTTGGCTCTGCCCTCTTCCAGGATCTTCAGCCTCTCAGATGTGGTTGTTTTTTTCCTCTCCCCAAGAAGGGACTTTCAGTTGCTCTTCTCTCTCAAGCATCCCTCTGTAGGTGAGCACATCCTGCTGGCTGCTTGCCTGCTGATGATTTGGGGATAATGAGAGCAACAATAGCTAATAGTTCCTCAGCACTGTATGTGCTGGGCCCTGCCGCGCTTGATCGACATCACTAACATGTGCATCATCATCTCATTACCCCACTTTAGAGATGAGGAAACTCAGGCTCACAGGGATCACATCCATACTTCAGCCTGACTTTTTACCTGACATTTTCTTCTGTTTTCAAGAGCCTAGACTACATTAATGCCCATCTTACACCTAAGGTATCATGCCCAATCCCCATGTCATCCTGTCCTCTTAATCTACATTCCTTCCCATCCCCACCCCATCTTTGCTACCACTACTTGTATTTACACTCTCAACTCTTTCCCAGTTACCCTATTTACTGTAGGACAACTCCTATTTTTCAAGTTATGACAGGCAGGAACCTAAATTTTCTCTCTCCATCACCAAGTCTTGTCATTTGAATACATTTGTCGTTTGAAAATATATTTCCTTCCAATAATCCTTCCTTCAAATGCCTATTCTTCAGTAAGTCAGAAAGAAAAGCATTCATTTTAGAGGCCGGCATGGAGCCCTTCTCAGGGAGAGTTATTTAGGAATTCACCTTCAGGGCATGGGTCTACTTGGAGAACAAGGCTCTCTGGGAGTGGGTGGAGTTGGCGGGGAAGAGAAGGTCCTGGGAGATGGACAGCTTCACGGATTAGGGCTTACCCAGCAATCCCTTTTCTCCTTATTCCACCTGGGAAAGTCAATCAATCAAACAAAAAACTGAACTTTTCACTGAATATAGGCCTTCTTGGCCTAAACACCACAACTAGGGATGCCCAGGGGTACGTTCGTGGGAGTGGTCAGGTCAGGTCAGGGTCGCTTCTGGGAAGTAGCCTCTCAGGGAGGAGTGGGACCTTTCTCCTTCCCTTGTCAGTAGCCAGCGGTGCCATGCAGATACCTTTGGCACAGGGCCCACATGTGGCAAAACCTGAATCCTGACACCATGGAGGCCACACCAGCCCCAGACCCTGGGAGACTCATGACCTAGACATTGTCACGTGAGGTAAGAGAAATGGCATCTGCCTTGACCTTAAGCTGCTGTTATTTTGGTTGTCACAATGTGTGCAGTGACAGATGTGGTAGCTTTTTTCCCACCTTCTTTGGTGCTGTATTATAGTTGTACATATCGATGGAATTTGTTACATATTCATCCAGGCACACAATATAACACTATCATTGACCGACGTTGCTCCCCAGCACTTCTGCTCTCCCTCCCCACCTCCCACCCCTTAGTCCTTTCCTCTGCTGATCTTTCTTTGAATTTCTAATTTTTTCTTTTTTTATTTGTTGTTTTTAGATATGTATGACAGTAAAGTGTATTTTGACATATTATATATACATGGAGTACAACCCATTCCAATTAAGATCCCATTCTTGTGGTTTTACATGATATGGAGTTACACTGGTCATATGTTCACATATGAGCAAAGGAAAGGATTCATTCCTATTCCTGTCCCTCCTTCCTTCTCTTCATTCCATTTTGTCTAATCCAATGAAATTCTATTCTTCCCCTCCCTACCCAGCCTTGTTGTGGGTTAGCATCCACATATCAAAGAGAACATTTAGTTTTTTGGGACTGGTTTCTTTCACTTAGCATAATAGTCTCCAGTCCCATCCATTTATCAGCAAATGCCATAATTCTTCTTTATGGCTGAGTAATATTCCATCGTGTATGTATACCACATTTTCTTTATCCATTCATCTGTTGAAGGGAACTTAGGTTGGTTCCATAGCTTGTAAATTGAGCTGCTATAAACATTGATATGACTGTGTCTCTGTAGTATGTGGATTTGAAATCCTTTGGGTATAAACCAAGTCATGGGATAACTGGGTTAAATGGTGGTTCCATTCCAAGTTTTCTGAGGAATTTCCATACTGCTTTCCAGAGTGGTCACACCAATTTTCAGTCCCACTAAAAATGTATGAGTGTGTCTTTTAACCCACATCCTCACCAACATTTATTGTTACTTGTATTCTTAATATCCCTTTGATTTTCATAAAATCCATTCCCACCTTTCTTTTCCTTTTTCCTCTCTAGCTTCCACATAGAAGTGAAAACAAATGACCTTAACCTTCTAAGTCTGACTTATTTTGCTTAACATGAAGGTCTCTAGTTCCATCCAGTCTCCTAAAAATGACAAAATTTCATTTTTGTTTATGGCTGAATAGAACTCTAATGTGTATATATACCACATTTGTTTTTATCCATTCATCCACTGATGGACACTTAGGCTCGTTCTATAGTTTGGCTATTGTGGAATTGTGCTGCTATAAACATGCATGAATCACTATAGAAAATGACTTTAATTCTTCAGGGTAAATACTAAGAAATGGTATTGCTGGGTTATATGGTGGTTCCATGCCTGGTGTTTTGAGGACCATTCATAATAATTTGTAAAGTGGTTATACTAAATTACAGTCCCACCAAGAGTGTAAAATTGTTCCTCCTTCTCCACATCTTCTCTAGCATTTTAAATTATTTTTATTCTTTAATTTTTAAATAAAATTTTTAGTTGTAGGTGGACCCAATACTTTTATTTTTATGTGGTGCTGAGGATCAAACCCAGGGCCTCACGCATACTAGGCAAGCACACTACCACTGAGCCACAACCCCAGCCCATGACTGCCATTCTGCCTGTTGTGAGATGAAATTTCAGTGTAATTTTGATTTGCATTTCCCTAATTGCTAATGATGTTGAATATTTTTTCACATATTTTTTGGCCATTTGCATTTCTTTGGAGAGGGCTGCTATGAACAAGAAGTCTGTAAGCTTTCTGACCACAGCAGTGTCACCCTATCCATCCACTAGGCCACCACCATGACCCTACAAATCTCCAGTAAAGTTGATTACACAACAACTTCCCTTTGTCCTTGGTTTGAGAGAAAACCCAAAACAGGAAGATGTGTTCCACATGAGTTCTGGATAAGGTACTGGCTCCTGGAAGAGAGACAGTGAGAATTCAAAGGAACAGCATGAAAAATGGCCCTGCAGATGTAAGCCACTGATATGTCAGGGAAGGCATAGGACTCCCCATGAATGAAAGAGTGTTGAATCTAGTTTTACTAAATTCCAAGTATGACTCCATTGCACATTGCATTATACTTGGGTTTTTCCAATTTCGTTGCATTCCCATGTCTTTGGGAGTCTCTCAGCTTCTCTGTCTATTGTCTCTTTTGTCAATTGCTCAGGTCCCTCTTCCCTTTTTACCACACTAATGTCATGGTGAACACAAATTCATCTGCTCTGAAGTCTAAAATCCTTCCAGTTGTCCAGAGGAAAAAATCCACTCTATAGTTGACACCCCCCACCCCATTTCCCATTTGCCAACTTCTTGTCCCACTCATAAAGTTTTCCCCCCACCCTGCATCTAACTGTCTCCATTGATGGAGTCTCCTTCTTTCCAGTTACTCAGGTCAAAAACCATGGAGTCTTCCTTGAGGGAAATCTGTCTCTTACACCCCAGGCTGTATCCTAGGATATAGTTAATGTGTTGAAATTACCTTAAAAATGTCCCCAACCTACAATAGCCAATAGTTCTCACGCTGACAGCTACGCTGCTAGTCACAACCATCATGATCACTTACCATGTTTCCTATCTGGTCTCTCTGCTGCTTCCCTAGTGCTAACCCAGTATCCAGAGAAAGCCTGCTAAATTTCTCCTCAGATCACTCAGAGTAAAAGGCAAGGGAAGTCTTCTTGATGGCCTATAAATCTCTCTACGACCTGTCTCCCCATTACCTCTTTAACCTAATCTCCTACTTTCCCCTGATTATTCTCACTCTGGCCTTTTTGGCCTCATAGTTAGTCTTCGAATATATAGATTAGCTTCTAGCTTAGAACTTTTGTACTTGTTAGTCCTTCTGCTGGATTATTCTTCCTTTGGGTCTTCAGAATGGTTCACTCAGTAAATTCTTTCAAATCTTTGCCCAGATGCTACTTTGGTCACTATGGCCTCCCCTAACCATTATATTACATTGTGATACTTCTCCCTCAGCCTGCCCTCCTTCCTCCCCTGCTTTATTCTCTTCCATAGCACTTACTGAGTTTGAAGTACTAGATAATGTTCTCATTATTTTATTAGTGGTGTGCCTCTGCCCAGCAGTACATAAGCTCCATTGAATTCTTGTGTAGTGGGCAGTGAGATGTGTTTGTCCAGACCCCTGCTACTCGTCCAGGCACCAACATATAGTAGTTGCTCATTTGTATTGGCCAGGTTTCACTAGGGGAACAGAACAAATAGGATGGACACACACACACACACATACACACACACACTCTTATATGAGAGGAGATTTTTTTTTTTTATTATGGGAACTTACTCACATTCTTATGGAGGCCAAGAAGTCTCATAATAACTCTCTGGAATTTGAAGATCCAGAAAAACTGGCGATGTAATTCAGTTGGTGTGGGAGGCAAAGGCTTGAGAACCCGGAGCTCCAATGACCAAGGGCAAAATAAGATGTATGTCCCAGCTCAAGGAGAGGGAGAGAATTTGCCCTCCCACTGGCTTTTATTCCTGTCTGGTCCCCCTGACGGGATGATGTCTTCCCACAATGGTAAGAGCAATCTTTATTTTGTCTACAGATTCAAACACTAAGGTCTTCCAGAAACATCCTCACAGACACACCCAGAGATAATGTTTTGCCAGCTCTCTGGACATGCCACAGGTCAGCCAAGCTGACCCATAAAACTAACCATCATATCACTCTTAGTTGCTGGACAGACTTCATTTACCTCCTCACCATACCCTGTGCCATTCTGCCCATGGTATCACCCTCAGCTGCCCCATGGGATCATACCTAGCCTGCTCAGGTATGCCCCAGCTCTTCACCCTTCTGGGGCCCTTCTTTCCTTCCCTTCTAATCATGTCAACGCCCCAAGGACCGGACCAGCCTCCTACAGCCTTCTCAGACCACTTCACCCCATACTGCCTTCTCCCTTTTCTGGTTTCTTTGCACTTGTCACTCTGGTGGCTCAGATTGTCTTTCTCACATGGGAGAGGTGATAGCCATGCATAAAATTTCTTGGAGAGGAATTGCTTCCATTTTCCCTAAAATTGGTGGTTCTTTTAAAAAGAGAGGAAGAGAGGAAATACAAGTGGCCACTGCAAAGAGAAGGCAGCTCAGATGGACTTAACCCAAAAGGACATTCCCAGGAGGCCATATCATGAGGGTGTGAGGTTTTCAAGGTCCAGCTCCAGGGAAATAAGTGGTCATGCCTGGTAAAGTCACAGCCCACCACTCTCTGGGGAGACACAGAACTGGCACATAGAAAATCCTGTGGGAACGAAGAGATGTGGCCAAGTCTAGAGTGAGATGGGGCCTCTGCAACATTATCTTTCCAGATTCAAGTGATGAGCTGTCACAGAGATGACCCACAAATCCTCAGGGTCTACACTTAGTATTTCCTATAAGGATTATAGAATGCCATTTATCGATCAAATATATTCATATAACTAATATGTTACAGTGTTTGGAAGGAGAGCTATGTTTGGAAGAATAGTAGCCTAATTAACCTTCAAAAATTTCCTGAGGGAGCCCCATTTCATAGAAAGGGAGCCCTTCCCAGAGATGGACAACAACCCATAAGTTATGCACAATGATTCAGGATCACACACCATAACATTGATTTTTCTCATTGTTTCACATATATTTGTCATTCCGAGAAAGATAATGATGCTGTAAAGGCCCAGGACCATGTTGCACTATACTTTCTCATCCAAAATGTCAAGTTCTAAGGACATAATAGGTTCTGGGTAATTGATGAAGTACCAAAATGAATGGTAAATATCTTCTTATTTCTATGTGAGTTATTAATAAGTACAAATTTAGTGTCATTATTTTTTGAGAATTCAGCATTGACATTATTTTATATACTCTGTCCCCACTTGTAGGGTGACCCATGTAAAGTAAGAAAATAGCTTTTGAAGGAAATGGAAGAGCCGGGGAATAACCCACAGCATAGAGCTGGAGAAGAATGGTTTGGGCTGTGGGGATCAAGCTCATGCAAAGCACAGAAGCAGCTCTGGCAAGTTCAGGCCCATGGAGATGAGTCCAGGGTGGGCTCTGATGGACCATTTTCAGGTTGCCCATCTGACAACCCCCACCATACACTGGGAGGCCAGTACCACTCTCAACCCTCTCCCAGCCTGCTTCTGCTAATGGGATGGTATCCTCTGGAGATGGACTGAATCTCTTTTGGATCCAGAATCTCAGGGCAGTATTGGATGCTGCTGATTTCTTCCTACTTCCCAGCAAGGCCCAGAATGCAGCAAGTCTCCCAGGGGCTGTTCGAAGCACTCACTGATGTGAGCTGCAGGCTTTTGCAAGGACCCCATCTTGAAGTGATGCAAGGTGCTCCAGTCATTGGGGAACCAGAAACTTATGGAGTGGCCCCCAAAACTCACTTCAACCACCTCTCAGGATGTCTGAGAGTCTAATCTGCCCCCAACCAAATTGCATCCATCCCAGAAGTGTGCATGAAGCATTTCACCCCAGAGCAAAGCAAACATCGTACCAGGTGATCCCTTCCTGCTCCAGGAAGCAATGTTTCTAAATTCCGGGCTTAACTAGCAGCAGACTCAAGCCCTTTGCTTATTTTCCTCTGCTGCCTGCATTTGCTTTTTCATCTTGTTCCTTATCTCCTCTGCCTTATGGGACTAAGAGTAAAAGGAAGCTCAAATCCATCATTTTTGCAGTTTGTTGGCAGCTCAAATTCACCAGTTTTGCAGTTTATTTGCAGCTGTTAGAAAAAGCATTGTTAAGAAGGTTTTGTAAGTTTTGTTAGCCTGGTAGGGGAGAGAAAAATGTGATGGGATAAATACAGGCAAAGTTCCTTGGAGGTACAGGCAGGGAGTGACCAGCAACTCAGGAAAGTGAGAGAAAACTTCGGAGATTAATGTGCTGGCATTGCAATTGGGGCTTAAGGAGTGCTTAGAAGTTGCCCAGGCTTGTATGTGATGAAAAAGTCATTCCATTTTTATGGGGTATCTAAAGAAGTCTATATGGGAAATCTAAATGCATGGAGTCAGACAACAGCATGGTGGTTACAGGGACTGGAGAGTGGTCTGGGGAGCTAGGGTTGAATGGGTTTAGCATTTCAGTTTGGGAAAGATGAAGTTCTGGAGGTGAATGGTGATGACAACAACAATATGAACACATTGATTATCATTGAACTCTACACTTGAAAATGGTTAAAGGGATACTATTATGTTATGTATATTTTACCACAATAAAAAATTTGAGAAGTTGGATGAAATCACATCTGAAAAAGAAAAAATGTCACCTCCTCAGAGAGGCCCTCCCTGGCCACCCAACCCAAAGAAGTTTCCCCACCCCAGGTCCCTGTAACTTTTTCCCTGATATTTTTTCCTGATATTTTTCTTCCTATCATTTGCCACAATATTGTACTTGTTTCCTCATAAGCTTCATGAGGACAGAGATCTTGGCTGTTTGGGTCACTGCTGCGTCTTTCTTACTTTGAACTGTGTTTAGCTCATAGTAGTTGCTTAAGAAGGGCTTGTTGAAGGAAAGATGGAAGGCTCTGTAGAAAGCAAAGTGCAGTAGATAATGTCACAATTGTGCATATGTCATCTTTCTATTCTGGAAGGATTCCATGTAGTGAAAACGGTATAAGACCAAGGAAATCCAAATGCAGATCACTTTGTTGCTTACAGCAGTAAAAATCTTGACTTGGAGCATCCTTTCACTAGTGATAAGTGCAGGCCTGAGGTTAAGCCAGGACCTGGATTGACAAGACTTCGCGAGGCGATGGCTCCTTGAGACTGCTTTTGACTGCTAGAACAGAAATCTTGACTCAGAATGTTCAGACAACAAGGATGATGCGTTCGCTCATGCAAAGAAGTGTGGAGGTAGGGACTCCAGTGACTGGTTGACTCAGCAGCTCAGCATGTCTTCAAGCTTCTTTCCCCACTTTTGCTCTGCACCCTTCATTATGTGAGCTTTGTTTATGGGTCAAGGTGATTCCCTTAGTTCCAGATGTTGCACTCAAAGACATGATGATGCAATCACTCCTTTGGAAGAGGAGAAATTGTCCTTTTCTTTGTATCTCTTCTGGGAAAGTGTCAGAATTTTTCACAGAAGACCTAGTATGTGTCCTTGGCTGGAATTACATGCCATGTGTGTGCCTCAGCCACAGACACATTCAGACTTTGGGACTGAGGATGTGCCCAGCCTTCTCCAAAGGACATGTCAAACTCAGGAGGATAAATACACAATAAAAGTTGGCATCTTAGGAGAAAGAAGAAGGGAATACTTTTTGGGAAGGCAACCAGTAAAATTATTATTGTGGACCATACCACAATACTCCTGCTTCCACCAGGTCAGACTCTTTGATCTTTTGAGGTAGGATTGAAGGGAACACAATGCAGCCCTCAGACCACCACTGCTTTCCCACCACATGCGTTAGTTTATCTTGGATTAAACTTGTCACAAAGGGCAGAATGAAGTGATACATCCCTAGGAACCTGCTATTGAGCCATGAAAAGACATGGAGAGATCACAAATGCATATTACTAAGTGAAAGAAGTCAGTCCAAAAAGGCTACATATTATGATTCCAATTAAATGACATTCTAGAAAAGTCAAAACTATAGAGACAGTAAACAGATTAGTGGCTACAGGGGGTTAGAGGAGATGGAGGGAGGGATGGCTAGGTGCATCACAGGAGAATTTTAGGGCAGTGAAACTATTTTGCCTGAGAGTATGATGGTGAATACATATCATTATACATGTGTCCAAACACCAACAGTGTCATCCATTATATGTAAACTGTGGGCTCTGGGTAGTAATCATGAGATCAGGTAGGTTCATCAATTGCAAATGTATCCCTGTGCTGGAAGATGTTCATAGTAGGGGCAGGTGAAGTGGGGAGGGGCAGAGACATGGAAATTCTCTGTACTTTTGACTCAATTTTGCTGTGAACCTAAAATTGCTCTGAAAAATAATTTTAATAATTAATTTCCTAGATGAATACGTGGTAAGAAGATAATAGGATAGAAAATGAAGGGGCCCAAGTGGCCACATAAAGCAAAGCCTCTCTGAGGAGGTGAGAGATCTGAATCATATGAAGAAAGAATTCAGGTAAAGCTCTAGGGGAAGAATATCCCAGGTAATCAAGCTCCCTGAGGCAAGGAATGAGATGGATATGTTTTAGTGACATCAACTCAGCCTGTGTTGATGAAGGTGGAAGGGGTGGTAGGGATGAGACAGGAAGTTCAGCAGGCCATGTGGGTCATGGTGATGGGAAGTCATTGAGCAGTTTT
This sequence comes from Sciurus vulgaris, assembly GCF_902686455.1. Classification (NCBI taxonomy): domain Eukaryota; kingdom Metazoa; phylum Chordata; class Mammalia; order Rodentia; family Sciuridae; genus Sciurus; species Sciurus vulgaris. The sequence goes on from NC_136473.1 coordinate 61,429,797, forward strand.
GAGTAGGGAAGACAACAGGATCTAATTAATGCTCTCAAAAGATCACTCAATGTGTGTGTTGTGGGGAGGATGTATTATGGACAGGGAAGGTGGACAGCAAGAGCAGGGACAGGCAGAGTTGGAAGAGACCACTGGAGTCAACCAGCTGAGAGACCCTAGTGACTTGGTCTACAGTTTTGACTGTGGAAATGTGGAAAGTATTGGAATCCAAGATCTACTTTGTAACTGGATCCCACAAGATTTCCTAATAAATTGAGTGTATGTGGAGGAGAGAAAGAGGCAAATCAGGCAAAAGAAACAATTAAAACTGTCAAGAGAGAGCCTAGAGAATGGGACAAAATCTTCTTTAGCTACCACTCTGATAGGGGATTAATATCTACAATATATAAAGAACTTCAAAAACTTGACACAAAAAAAAAAAAAAAGAAAGAGAAAAAAGTGAGCAAATCAATAAAAGGGCAAGAGAACTAAACAGACATTTCACAAAAGAAGAAATACAAATGGTCAATAAATATATGAAAATAAGTTCAACATTCCTAGCAATCAGGGAAATGCAAATCAAAACTACATTGAGATTTCATCTCACTCCAATTGGAATGATAATCATCAAGAATACAAATAATAAATGCTGGTGAAAATGTGGGGAAAAAGGTACATTCAACATTGTTGGTGGGACTGCAAATTAATCAATCACTTTTTGAAGTAGTATGAAGATTCCTCAAAAACCCAGGAATGGAACCACTGTGTGATTCAGCTGTCCAACTCCTTGGTATTTATCCAAAAGAATTAAAATCAGTCTATGATAGTGTTACAGGCCCATCAATGTTTATAGCAGCACAATTCAGAATAGCAAAGTAAAACCAACCCAGATGCCTGTCAACAGAAAAATGGACAAAGAAAATGTGGTATATATACACCAGGGAGTTTTACTCAGTCAGTAAGAAGAATGAAATTATGGCATGGGTTGGTGAATGGATGGAACTGGAGAACACTGTGCTAAGTGAAATAAGGCAGACACAGAAAGTCAAGGTTTGAATTTTTTCTCTCATATTTATAAACTAGAGCAAAATAAGGGGAAAGTATGTGTGTATGGAGGGGGATTCTCTGAAAACAGAAGGGAGACCAGAGGAATAGAGGAAGAGGACAGAGAGGGAGGGAGGAGGAAAGGGAAAAGTGAGAAAGAGTAAAATGCAATTGACCAAATGATGCTATGAACACACCACAGTGAATTTCATCTTTATGTGTATCCATAAGGCACCAATTAAAAATCACAGTAAACAAATAGAAAGACTAGTAGAGCAGAGAAAGGGGAAGAGGGGAAGCGAGAGGGGAAAGAGGAAGCACTGGGGACTGAAATGGAGCAAATTATATTCCACACTATATGATTGTGTCAAAATGAACCCCACTATCATGTATACTATATACACTAATACAAACAATTTTTAAAAAGAATGATTTGTATGTCTTTGGACCAAGCAACTACGGTATCACTAATTGGGTAAGGAAGATGGGAATGTAGGGAAGAACTATTTCAGTGAAGAGGGGAGAAACCAAGACTTGTGTTTGGACATGTTAAATCATCTAAGTGGAGATGTGAATGGGTGATCACATGGAGTCTGACACAGAGCTGTAGATATGAATCTGGGTATGGTTAGGTTAAAGATAGTATTTTAGATCTGGAGATCACTTAGGGAGAGATTGTAACAAAGGGGAAATGAACTTACAAGCTGTGCGACGTGAACATCTTATCTGACTTTGCCAAGCTTGATTGTGAACTTTTCTATCTGGTGAGTTTTATAGTATCTATCTTCTGAAGTTGTTATGATAATTAAGTCAGATAATGTGTATGAAAATAACTGACCCAAAGTTCAGCTCATGATAGATTCTAAAGAAATTACTATTTATTAACTCTGCTCTATTTCATTGGGAATAAAAGAATTAGTGTAAAGCATTCAAATCAGACCTAAACAAAGTGAGGGTCCAGGACTTGACTCTTTTTCTCCTGATTGATCACCTTTCAAAAATTATTTCTTGAGCAATATGTAGAATGTGCCCGAAGGGATGACTAAGGAAAGATTGACACCATAGTTCTCTGCCAAGAGTCCAGATATCTAAGACAGGTGTGCGAGGACATGGGGTAGGCATGGAAGAGGAAGGAAAATGAGGAAAAATATATTGGTGAGCATATAATGAAACAGGAATGGAAAAGCTGAAAATTTCAAACTCTAATCCCTCAAAGAATGATGTTACGGAGTGAGAAATGGAGACATCCAGGTGTGAAATTCATTTGGGAAGAAGCAAGAAGTGATGGTGAGCTGGGTTTTGACCAGGTTGAGTGTGAGCTTCACAGAGGGCATCCCAGAGGAGATGGCAGGCTGACAGCTCAAAGTAGGGAGGTTGTGCTGCTCAGGAGCGTGGCTGGACTAAGATAGCGACTGAGGAGCCCCTCAAGGAGGAGATGGCTGAGTGCTGAGATTTGATGAGGTTGTTTAAACAAAAAAGAAAATCAACTTATGGAGAAAGACTTTTCCAGAGGGTTCTGTTGTGGCTGGGATCTTATATCTCTTCCAAAGTTTCATTTGCCATAGCCTTGATTGTCAGCCTGTGGTACTACTGGCAAGTGGTGGAACTTTTTTACCTTTAGCAGGTGTTGCCTTATTGGAAGAAGTTAGTTTATTGGGAATGTGCCCTTGAAGTGAATATTGGTACCCTGGCCCCTTCCTATCTTTCTTTGCTTCCTGGCCTTCATGAAGGGAATAGACCTCCTCTTGCCGTGTATGCCCACCATGGTGTACTGTCATGCCTCAGACCCAAAGCAACCGGGCCAAGTGACCATGGACTGAAACTTCTGAAACTACAACCAAAATCTCTTTCCTCTTTTTTCAGTTGATCATCTCAGGTATCTTGTCCCAAATACAGAAATTGGATCAACACAGGATCATTTATTGCTATTTAATATTTCGTGTTTGGCTTCCTTTTTTGATTCCTAATTGAACTTCCTAATTGTTCTTCCACTTTCTCAAAGATGACCTAGTAAATAATTGCCTTGCCTCTCCTGGCTTCAGTATCCTCAACTCTAAAATGGGACCGGTAATCATACCACATGTGTTACTGTAAGAACTAAATGAGATCATCTATATGGTCGTTAGCACAGTGCTGGCATACAACAGATCCTCCATGTGTCCCCAGACAGAGGTCCCAAGAAGGCCCCATCAGAGAGAGGCAGACCTAAATTCAGGATCCTTATATATAAGGATGTAAAAGGATCCTTAACATCGTCTCACAAGGGAACTGAAGGGTCAAAGTGAGACACAGATTGATTTTATTGAGAGAAAGCAAAAGTACACACTCTGAAACACAGGGCAGAAAGCAGGCATTGGAGAGCAATGTGCTAGCTTCACTTTAGCAAGGCATATTTATGTATGTAAAATCTATAGTGTATAGACATGATCTAAGAGGGCATTTTTAGTCCTTTGTATTGGTGACTTGACATGTTAATTATTACCTACTAGGGGTTGTTTTCTTTCTTTATTTCTTTGTTTTTGATGAAAAATCTTTATTGACTTCCCCATTGGGATTTCGTTGTTCTGCTTTGTGAACTTCAACAGTACTGCATTCATGTAACATTGAGGGTTTAATAGAGAGCATGACTTACAAATGAAGTAATCAGATCCTAAAAATATAAATCACAGAAGTATCTATTTGTTGAGCAAAGGTGTTCTTGCACCTGTTTTTCTTGAGGTCCAGATCAAGAGAGAGGCTATTCATGGACCTGTAGATAGGGTCTGATAATTTAATGGCTTAGTTTGTGATCAAAATATGTCAGAGTGGACTTTAAACCTGGGCTTGACATCATGGCCACTCTTGTTTTGTCCTGCAAATCTCCTTTCTACCTGTCCTTATATCTCTTATCCTACCGCAAATGGATATTGAATTTTGCCTTGATTCTATATATTAGATTCACCAGTCACTGAGCAAGTTTGGAGAAATGCATGGACTTGGAGCATATGGTCTTTGATGTAAGCGGGGGGAAAAGGGCCTGTCCCTCCCGGAAATCAGCCTCAGGGTACCCAGTACTGAAGGGTTTTCCTACCATGCATGCTCCCTCACTGGGAGCTGACACCATCTCCACCATTCAGGAGACCCCCAGGCTGGACCTGACCATCGTTGCTGGTTCTCCATTAGTCCATGCTCTAATGAAAGAGGGAAGGTGAAGAGAAGTTTAATTAGATTTCTCTGAGCTTTGATGCCAGCAAGTGAGCCCCTGGGCTGTCTGATGTGTCAGTAGCTTCAGGCTAATTCTGAATTATATTTAGGGCTCTAAGAAATCAACTCCTGTGCCTGAGTCGAGCTCAGCCAGCACTGAGCAGGCTTAGAGAAATCTACCATTGAGGAGCACCGGGATCTTGACTTTCCAGATTATCCCTCTCAGAAGCCAATTAGAATGTCCTATGGGGGCCTGGGCGGGAGTCTGCAGGACAAGTGTGCTTTTAGCAGTGTAACTACTACCCACCTCCTTGCTCATCACCCTCTCAATTTTTTTTTTCTAAGCAATTTAAAAGAGTCATGGAAAAGTTTAGAATGGCTCAAATTGAGCTCATGTGATGATTTTTTTGCTCCCTGAAGTTCTGGGAAGGCACCTGTGATCTTATATCTGGACTTGGTCATTGCTTGGAAAATAGCAACCATATGCCCCATGGACCCTGGACTGACAACAAACAAATATGTCTTTAGACCCTTCAGAGATCTGCTTATATTTATTTTAAAAATTAATTTTGACATAGTTTTCAATTCACAGAGAAGTTACAAGAATAGTACAAAAATGTCACTCAAATACACCCAAATTGTTAACGTTTTTCTACAATTGCTTCATCCCTTTCTCTTCTACTGTATATATTGATAAGACTATAAATATTTTCCATTTCATAGACTGTATTCAGATTTCACCCATTTTCCTGACAATGTCCTTCATAACAAAAAAAAAAACCTAGGACTACATGTTCAGTTGTACCTATTTGTTTTCTCTAAATGTAGACTCATGATAGAGTCTTTTTTCACATTCCTGATGTTGACATTTTATCATAGTACAGGAGAGGTATTGTATAGATTGTCCCTTGATCTGGGTTTATGTATTTCTTTATGATTGCATTTGGGTCGTGTGTTTTCAGTGGTAATGCCATAGAAGTAATGTGGTCTTTTCTGTGGACAGCAAGAGGCACCTACTGTCCCTTTGTCTCATGACTGATGACGTTTACTTTGATCATTTGGTTAAGATGATATTTCCCACATTTCTCTCTGGTAATGTTCCTTTGTAAAATAACATCTCTTTGCTTGGTAAAGCTACTTTGTAATGAATAAATATCTGTGGGAAGATACTATATAGACTTGGGAATTTTACCCACTAATTTTAGCATCTCTTGATGGTTCTGGCCTGAATCTATGATGGTGATAGTGGTTGTCAAATATTGGTTTTCTACATCCCATTATTCCTTTGACATTTATTTGCTGACTTTCTAATGTAAGAACCAGTTATCTCCCTTTTTATCCCTTTTTAATCCATTTTTTTTTCTTTTTTTAATTTTTAAAAAATTTTTACAGACTGCATTTTGAGTCATTGTACAGAAATGGGGTACATCTTTTCATTTCTGTGGTTGTGCACAATGTAGATTCATACCATTCATGTAATCATACATGTACATAGGGTAATGATGTCTGTCTCATTCCACCATTTTTCATACCTCCCCTCCTCCCTCTCATTTCCCTCTATGTAATCTAAAGTTCCTCCATTCTTCTCTCACCCCCACCCCCATTATATATCATTATTCACTTATCAGGGAAAACATTTGGTCTTTGGTTTTGGGGGATTGGCTTATTTCACTTAGCATGATATTCTCCAGTTCTGTGCATTTAATCCATTTTCTAGGATTTTTAAAACACAATTGTCCTCTGGCTTGGTGGTTGCCTGCAGTCCCAGCTACTTGGGAGACTGAGGCGGTAGGATCACTTCAAACCAGGAATTTGAGATCCCAGGGCCAGGAGACCTGTCTTAAAATTGAATAAAAAGGGCTGGGAATATAACTCAGTATTAGAGCATTTGCCTAGGGTGCATGAGGCCCCCGCATTCGATCCCTAGTACTGGGGGAAAATCCAAAAACAAGCAAAAAATCCCCCAAATTGTCAGTATAAAATTAGTCATGTTAATTAAAAAGACAGAAATCTTGTGGCGGGTGTCCTTCCTGAGCCCTCATTGAGAATGAGCATATCTGAGACTGTCTGGTGAGCTGGGACAAAGAAGAAGTCAGTTTGCAAGATATGAATTGCACTGGGGCTTCTTTCCTGAGTAGAACAGCTTCACTGAATCCAGGCTCATGGATGAAGGGCAAGAAGCAGGGGGCAGCAGGCAAAGGCTGAAGAAACTGTCTTGCGTGAAAGATTATGAGCTGCAGGCTTGTGTGCTCCTATGAAAAGTTAGACTTCCTGGGGAACTGGGGCATTCATTCTGCATATACTGAGATCACAGTGCCCTGGGTGGTAGAACCTCTGAACCTGGTAGCAGTGGCAGTAGAGGGGGTCAAGGACTTAGGGGGTTCACTTAGATAGTGCCAGACACTTTTCACCTGGGCTTTCAGGAAGATGGGAGTAGGAGAGAGGCAGACCATGGCCCACACATCAGCCAGGATGACTGCACCCACTACCTGGTATGTGAACAGGTGATAGTCAGCTTTCTGTCACTATAATGAACACCCAAGATAATCAACTTATAAAGGGAAAAGGTTTATTTTGGTTCATAGTTTTGGAGATTCCAGTTCAAGATTAATTGGCCCTATGACAAGGCACCATACCATGATGGAAACACTTGGCAGAGTAAAGACACTTATGTCACAAGTCAGAGAGCAAGGAAAGCAAAGGGCTGGGGTCCCACAATCCTCTTCAAGGTCATACACCCCCAACAACCTAAAGGTCTCCCATTAGACGCCACCTCTTAAAGGTTCTACAACTTCCCAATAGTGCCACCCTGGGGGGCCAAACCTTTAACATATGGGTCTTTGGAGGACATTCCACATCTAAACCATAGCAACAGGGTACTTTCAGAAGCAACTTTGCAGGAGTATAAGATCTGAAAGAGACCAAAGCCAATTAAAATTAAGAGGTGCCTCATGTTCAAGACTGGAGATGCCATGGGACATAAGTTCCAATCCATTCAGCACTTTGGCCTGGCAAATCATCCCTGAAAAATTACACTAATCAAAGTAGAAGTGAGTCTTGGTATAATTCAGGGTGCAGTGCCAAATTGGTGAGTGGCTCTGTCTGCCAGCATCCCATGCTTGTCAACACAATTGGTTATCTCCTGCTCATTCATGGGTCCTTCTCTGTGTTTTGAATTGTCCTCCTTTAGTATTATGTATAATCTGAAGGAACCAACTCATAACTAGGCACTTGCATAGGGTGACAAATGCATGAAAAGTCTTGCTTTAAAGAAAATACCCAAGGAACAGAGAAAAATGAGAATTTGTGATTTCCTGAGAAGAATAGCTTCACTGAATCCACCAATCAGCTCCCCAAGGAATATTGCCCATCTTTCATTTAAGTGAAAATCAGAACATTAGTATCTCTGGCATGTGAAGAAGGGATCCTAAAGGATATTTACAATGGTATTAATTTATCATTGACTCAGAGATAACTGGAGTGTCCAAAATTCTACTTTGATTGAATGTGGGTACCATATCAAATCAAGCTCTGCACATCTCTTTAAGAATGAAGAGGCAGTATGCTAGGAAACCTTAATTTGAGATGCTATGTACATTTCCCATTGTGTATGCTTTAGTAGTTTCCATTTGGAAGTTGCTTGTGGTACAGTGTTTTCTACAATACAGTCTTTACATCAAGCTTTTGAAAACATGCCAAGATTTACAAAACAGGATGGCTACGCTCTCTCACTTGTTACTTCATAAAGTGATTCTGTTGAAGCTTTCAGACAGGCCAATATGACATTCTTGTGGCAGGGCTGGATGATGCCCCAGGGTCTCAGACACCAGCCTGGCCACTTGGAGGGATCTGGTCTTGGTTCCTTCTTTACAGGGTGGGGTGGGGCACAGTTCTCTGGTCTGCTGCCCTTGGAAGCTTCATCTTCCATGGCCTCTGAGTCCCCCTTGTGCAGAGGTCATCCCACCTGGAGCAGGGAGTCATATGGAGCTCATGAAATGGTTGTTGGAGAGTCTGACCTGGCCAGCAGGGACCTTCCCACCAGGCTGTAACATTTCTATTTCAGTAAATATTTATTGGCAGCTAGCATCAGAACAGATGCTCTGGGAAGAGAGTTCAGGAAATACAAACAGTACCTGCCTTCAAAAGATGGACAACCTATTTGGGATTCAACCAACATTTATTGAAGAAAAATGATAGAAAATGAAGAGCCTGGGACTGGAATCGCTGGGTTTGGGTTTGGACTCTGAAATCCTGTCCCTTAGGGAGCACTGCTTGACCTCTTGGCACCTCTGGGTTCCCATCATAAACGGAAAATAACAGTTCTCACCACGTAGCTTTCTTGCAAAGATTAAAAAGAGTGTGGACACAAAGCCTGCACAATGTATGGTGCAGAATAAGAAGAGCTCAGTAAACAGTCGCTAGTTTGGAGGGACTCCATGTGGTGGGCACTTTTATGTACATTATCCCCCATCAACTCTGTGAGCATGCTGTTGATATGCCCCACTTACAGACATGGAAGCCTGAGGTCAGAGAGAAGAAGGGCTTGCTGGTAGTCAGGGTCAATCAGCAGTGCAGCTGTGTTTGACCCAGGCCCGTTGGCTCCCGACTGGATGTCCTCCCTACTCTGACACGATTGGCCATCGAGGTGTCGAGATCATTGATCAAGAAGAAATATTCTGGCACCTTCTTAGCAAAACACACCACTAATAACAATGATCTCTTACCTTTGTGTAATCCCTTTCACTTCCCCAAGTGTTTTCACATCTATTATCTTCGATCCTGTCTCCTCCAAAGAGGTTCTTTTTTTGTTCAATCTGAAAAAAAAAAAAAAAAAAAAAAAAAAAAATCCCCCTAACCAGGGTTTTTTCTGCCAGGAACCTCTGACTGTGCTAAATCGTGGCAGAATTAATGTTCTGGATGGTGTCTTCTTTATTGTGGGCAGGAGTACGGCTTTTTCTTGTTTCTATTTGGGGCTTTGTGCAGCACCCCTACCATGGCCCAGCCTACTTCCAGCTTCTTTCTGCTTTATCTCATGAATTGGAGGAACATTTCCTATTTTTCACACTATTTTAAAAAGCCTCAAATTCATCTTGTGGTGAAACAGAAGTCACATTGGGAGGATACTTGGGATGATCGTCCATTCTTATGTCCCCTGGAGTGTATGTTCCTGCCCCTGTGCGTATTTGCTGCTTCCCTCAATTGCCCTGTCTAATGAATGACGCTCAGTGAGCACTGATTGGTAAAACCCTGTGGGAGTCTGGCTGCTCACGTTGGTGGCTCCCCGCCAAAGGCCCAAATGCTGCTCATCCACGTGTCCCCTCTCCATCTCCAGTTTGGCTCAGGGGCACTCACATTAATACAGGTTGTATTAAATAGGCACATTATATTCCTTCTCTCTGAACAAGGCTATTTTTCAAATACTAAGCATAAATAATTATTCGAGAAATGCTTTGCAAAATCAGCATTGTAGGACAACTGTGCAATCCTAAATCTATTTTAGAAGCTTTTACAAAAAGCAGGAAATTTGGGGCAGGGGGAAGCAGGTGCTGCATTCATTTCATGATAAATGCCTGTGCATTCACCAGGCAGGGTGAGATGGAGGTGGGAGGCTACCTGACTAGTTCCTAATAGAGTGGATGGAAAGGCGTGATGGTGGGTTCCACAGCCTCTCAGCTCCAAATCAAAATGTCTGCAGACTCAAGCAGCTCTGACCATGAAGGTAAGAATGAAAAACGTTTTTGGTTTTTTTTTTTTTTGGTTCTGAGATTTATAGGAAGCATAAATGCAATAAAGTGAGAATTGATTTAGCATTTGTGAAGCACTCAGTTCCTCCTCATGTATGTGAGCTTGGTGAGAGTTTCAATGACAAAGCAATACCAGTACAGGCTGACAGGCCACATCTTGGGAGGGGACTCCACAGCAGCCTTAGAGGAAAACCCAAGGCCACCTGCTGAGTTCAGCTCTATTTGTTTCTTGTGTTTTTGTCACGTGAAATGTTGCCAGACTCCTACTGAAGCAGCTCATGAACAGTAACATTGCTAATTCCATTTTCCAGAACAAGCTGCTTCACATACATTATTTTATTCACCTTACATAATCCAGTGAGGTGAGTATCATTATTATGCCCATTTTTCAGTTGGGGAAACTGAGTCTTGCAGTGTTTACATCCTTTGTGGAAGGTCAGTCTAGTGAGAAACTAGCATTTAAACCCAGTACCAACTGGCTCTAAATCCTGTAGTGCACTGCACTCCTGTGACCCTTCTGTCCATGAGCCCCCATCTGAGGGCAACCACCCTCCTGATGTCCACAGCGATTATTTGAGTGAGCCTATCTTCACATTTTACAAAAATGGAATTACACGGCATGTGCTCTTTTGCGTCTGGTACCTTTCACTTAACGTTAAGTTTGTGAGCTTCATCCATGGCATTCATGCCCTCTGCTGTGTGGACTCCTGTTACCTTGGAGGCTACTGTGTAGCTTCAATGTAGTCAGCCATTCTACCATTGATAGACATCAGATTGTTTCCCATTCTTGGCTATTACAAAACATGTTATTATGACTATGTAAACTTTTAAAATAGCTTATGTGAAAATCATATTTGTGAATAAGGACAGGTTTAAGGTTTTTCTCTTTCCAAACTTTTTACTTCTAGTCTATTTTCTTCCCGATTATAAAAGCCTTTGCAATTTCATCATTAAAAACAATTTTTGCTGTAGGTTTTTGTTAGTCCTTTTATCAGATTAAAGAAACCCCTTTCTATTCTGAGCTAGTTAAGTTTTTAAAAATGTATGGTTTATAAATAGGTATTTTGAATTTCATCAAATGTGCTTTCTCCTTATTGAAATAACCATATTGCTTTTGTTCCTTTAATATGCTAATGTGGTGAATGATAATTACAGATTTTCTGAAGTTAAGCCTCATATTCCTGGAATAAACTCAGCTTAGTCATGTATTATCTTTTTTTCATAAAGTACAGGATTCATTTTGCTGATATTTGTGTAGGATTATTGTCTTTATATTCATGAATGAATGTTTCTCTATGAATTTTCTCTATTGTATTTTTTGAGTTTTAGTATCAAAGATACAGTGAACTCATTGAATAAGTTTTCTTTCTTTATTTCCTTTTTTGTTGCTGTTGTTGTTTTTTTGTTTTGGTACTATAGATTGAACCCAGAGGCGCTTGACTACTGAGCTACATCCCAGTACCCTTTTAATTTTTTATTTTGAAACAGGGTCTCCCTAAGTTGTCCAGGCTGGCCTGGAACTTGAGATTCACCTGCCTCAGACTCCTAGATAGCGGAAACTATTGGTGGTCTCATTTTTTTTCCCCTCAAGGAGTTTGCATAAGATTAGAATAATGCCTCTTGCCTGCTCAGTTAGCCTCAATAACTCACACCTATACCTGATGATTCTTTTTGTTGAACAATTGAAGAATTAATTCACTTCTTTTAGAAGTTAAGGGCTATTGAGACTGTAAATTTGGGACTGTTGGTTATTTTTAAAGAAAAGTATTTCTTCTAAGTTTCTATATCTTTGTGTATCCTTTGGCATATATTTTTTATAGTAGCCTTTTACCTTTTTAGTCTCTGCTGGATCTCTCATATCATTTTATTAATTTATTATTGTCTAGTTTTAAATATTTTAAAAATTTTATGATACTTTACTTTTAATCCACAAAGTATTTAGAAGTGGGATTTTTAAAAATCTAAGTGTAAGGGCTAGGGATATAGCTCTGTTGGTAGAGTGCTTGCCTTGCAAGCACAAGGCCCTGACTATGTAAACTTTTAAAATGGCTTATGCGAAAATCATATTTGTGAATAATGACAGTTATAAGGTTTTTCTCTTTCCAAACTTTTTACTTCTATTCTATTTTCTTCTTGATTATAAAAGCCTTTGCAGTTTCATCATTAAAAATAATTTTTGCTGTAGGTTTTTGTTAGTCCTTTTATCAGATTAAAGAAACCCCTTTCTATTCTGAGCTAGTTAATTTTTTAAAAATGTATGGTTTTTAAATAGGTATTTTGAATTTCATCAAATGTGCTTTCTGCTTATTGAAATAACCATATTGCTTTTGTTCTTTTAATATGCTAATGTGGTGAATGATAATTACAGATTTTCTGAAGTTAAGCCTTACATTCCTGGAATGTAACCACAAAAACAAACAAACAACTAAATATATATGTACATATGTGTGTGTGTGTATATATATATATTTTATTTATTTATTTATTTATTTATTTATTTATTTATTTATTTTTTGCAGTGGGTACTGGGGATTGAACCCTCCGGAATACTGGACCAGTGAGCCACATTCCCAGCCCTATTTTATATTTTATTTAGAAACAGGATCTCACTGAGTTGCTTAGCACCTCGTTTTTGCTGAAGCTGGCATTGAACTTGAGATCCTCCTGCCTTAGCCTCCTGAGGCGCTGGGATTACAAGTGTGTGCCACAGTGCCCGGCCCCTAAGTGTATATTTTTGAGTCACAATTTAATTGAATTGCAAATAGAAAACTCAGTCCATATGATACTGGATTTTTGATAGTCCATTGGCCCATTCCAGGTCAATTTTTGTAAATATTCCATTATATGGGATCTATATATGTGTAAAAATCAAACTTACTAATTGTACTTTTTAATCTTTTGACTCTTTGTCTATCAAAAAATAAAAGATGTATCTTGAACTTATCCCATTCTGATGATGTGTCTGATTTCTCTATGTGTTCTACCAATTGTGCTTTATGGATATGTAAGACTTTTTAGAATTGTTCCATCTTCCAGATGAATTGAACATTTTGTTCTCTCTGTCTATATTATGCTCTTCTGTATTAAAGTCTATATTTCCTGACAGGAGAAGACTTTCTTTTGATTAATATTATCTTTTTCCAACCTTTCTCTGTCCTTATGTTTAAATGTGTCCCTTGTGAATAGCACATGATTGAATTTTAAAAATGTCTAGTGAGACAATCTTGGTCTATTATGTGGTAAATTCAGTCATTTATCGTTCATTGTGATTACTGACATATCTGTATTCCTTTCTAGTTGTTGCTTTTTGCTTCTTATTTACTCCATTTTTCCTATGCCCCTTTTCCTCTTCTGGACTATTAAAGCTTTGCATTTTTGCTTGCTTTTTATCACATTTTTTCCTCCACTTGTTTGGAAGTTATACCACATTCTATTTTTGTTCTTTTATGGTTTCCCCTGAAAACTTACCATGCAAACCTACTAAACTCTAGCATTAGTATCTTAACACTTTTGCCAAATAATGTAAGTGTTTCTTCTCTTAACTTTCATACTATCATCTTTTGGTATTCTGATTTTGTCCTTTTAAATGATTTTTTTTCCATAAATATTTATTATCAGAAACCAGATGTTATTATTATTATTTTTTTTTTAGAAACAATGTCTATTAACATTTAACCTACTTATTTACTTTTCTTGCACTGCAGGATGTTTTTGCAGAATCATTTTCCCTCCTCCTTGGAAAGAGTGCATCTTTTACAAGTTCCCTTGGCTTGGGTCTGTTTGTAGTAAGCTGTGTTTCTATTTCACTGAAAATGTGTTTATTTCACTCTCAGGAGTGAAGATATTTTTGCTGGGTGGACAATTCTAGGATGATTGTTATTTCTCCTGGCATTTAGATCATATTCCACTGTCTCTTGACTTTGATTTTTGCTACTGAAAAAGTTTCTGCCATTATGATTGTTGTTTCTCTGTATGTGATTCATTTTCTTTTTTCAGTCTTTTGAAGATCTTCTGTCTGGTTTTAGTGTTCAGCATGCTAATTTCAATGTACCTAGTTTTGATTTACTTCTTTTGTTTGTATACTGTTGTGCTTCCTGTGTCCTTCCACTTGATTTCCATGAGTTCTAAAAATAATTGTTTGTTTTGCCCCCTCCTCTGTTTTCTTTATTCCTTCCTCTTGGACTCTTGTTTGATATTGGAGCGTCTCACTTTATCTTCCATATTTCTTAAACTCTTTTTTCCATTTCATATCTTGTTTCTCTGTGTTGCATTGCTGCATTCTGGGAAATTTTTATAGTTCTATCTTCAAATTCACTAATTCTCTCTTCAGTTGTATTTAATACACTATTTACCTTAACTCTGAGTTTTTTTTAAATAGCTAAAACTATATTTTTACTTTTAAAAGTTCTATTTCTTTTTGAAATATGCCTAATTATTTATGTTATTCCCTTCTGCTTGTTCATTTTTAGGATTTCATTTCTTTCTTTAAACATGCTATTTCATTGTTTTTTATTCTGATTCTGATACTCTTAATATTTCAAGTCTGTCTAGGTCCTAGTTTATTTCTTCTGATCACCTCCCATTATGATTTGTTTTCTTGTGTGATGATCTTTGTGAGCTCATATATGACTGATCTTAATTTGTGGAAAACCTGGGAGCTTAAATTAAGTATGCTTGTCTCCAGACTAGATTTGTGTTTGCTTCCACCAGGACCAAGAGACATAATTAACCTAGACCATGTCGTCTCCTTTCAGAGTCCCTAGTCTAAACTAGGGAACCTCAGAGTCATATTCTCCCTCTTGCCATGGTGTTATTTGGATTGTCCTCAGAGTAATTCTACCTTTGTGTGTACTGATTTGTGTGTGTGTGTGTGTGTTCATGTGTATGTGTGTCCCTGTGGAGGCTTCTCTTTATTTCATAATCCCAGAAATGCAAAAAACTATGAGTTATGTGAAGGAGATACCTGCTTTGAAGCAGGCGGGCCCTCAGGATATCTAGTCTCAGGCTGGGGGTGTGGCTCAGTGGTAGAGTGCTTGCATAACTTGAACAACACCTTGGGTTCAATCCTCAGCACTGGAAAAGAGAAAAAGAAAACTAGTCTCTTGCACAGTGAGAAGAAGTTAGGAAAGGAGGAGAATTCAGGGAAAAGTGTAAACATGTCATTGCCATTAAAGCAGTCTTCAAGAAGATTCTGGTTATTGCTTGTGGCACATACTTTTCAATATCTTACCTTATAATGGTTCTGTGGCTATCTAATATATGTGAAGCTGGTCTGGTATCCTTTCTTTTCTTTAAAATCCCAAGAACACACTTGCCAACTCTATACTGTCCAATTAAAAACCCCAAAATGCCCACGTGGCAGGTTGGATTCAGTGTAATGCTACATGCTTTAGTGCTGTAATGGTCACAGATAATGCTCAGAGAAGGCCTGTGACCCAGGTTGGTCCACTTCAAGCCTTCTTCTGGGATTTTCCATATTGGAGGCAAAGACAAAGAAGTGTCTTTTCTTGGCTTGCAAATGGAATGCACATGAGTTGGAGGCTTTTGGTGGCCATTTTCCATTCAGCATAGAGAGAGTCAGTCTTAAGGCTTGGTTGACACAGGGACCTACTTCTGAGCTAAGCCTAATGAAGATATTTAGGAAATAATTATAAAGAAGTATACTTAGTCACCAGAGCATATGGTTTCAGACTGCAGAAGGACTTCCTCACTATGACACCACTGGGACCTAAACCTTCTGACCCTTTAGTCACCTACAGGGCAGCGAATGAGCCAAGGCTTTTAGCAATTGCCGTCACTCACCTAGCACAAGTGACAATAAAGCCAATGAGGAAAATAAGATTCAGAACTTTTTTAGTAGTCCCCGCCCACCTTTTTGAGAATTAGCTTGCCTCTATTTAACCTCAAAAACACAAACTTGCCAGTAAATTCGACCCACCAGTTCCTTTGAGTTAGAACATCTGCAACATCAGAATGAAACAATAACTCCTTTTGAAGCACCGAAAAATTAACTGGAAATAGAACTATTCTGTTTCAAGTGCTATTAGGAAAGAAATGGGTCTGGTCGTAACTAGACACAGAATTGGAAAATTCCCAGAACTTTCTGATTTTTGAAAAAGACAAAATCAATTAAATTGGCAAGTGCACAATATCTCCAAAAGTTTTTTAAAAAAGCTTACTACTGAAAAACTCTTGATTATGTAAGATAACACAAAAGGATAAGAATATGGTTCTAGATCACTTCAGTATTATTCCAGACCCAGGAAGGAGTAAGACCTGAGAATGCTCAATGGAGTCAGTATTTTTCCCCTCAATGCAGAATCGCTACAAGATCAGAATGAAGGGAGAATGCTAATAAAAGTGGGCCCAATGTGGAATTAATTTAATTAAACAGTCAGTAGGGAAACACTTAGAAAACCCTAAAGTCAAGAAACTTCTTTAAAACTCCTGAGGTCTTCCATTTTAAATGTAACAATCTTTGTCAGTCTTTAAAATTCTACTGTACAAGACATATATATTTTAACATTTGAAAAGAGGTTAATTTGCCATTTGGTCTTCCTAAATTCTGGGTATACTTGAAAAAAATTATTTTTAACAATAAGAATGTGTCCAGCATTAGACTGAAGAGAATATTTCATAACAAAAGCTAACAAGGAATTCTTATCATGTGTCAGGTACTAGACATTTCTTACGTGTATTCATCCATTTAATAATCACAACCTTATGAGTTATATACTTTATTTCCTTTTTATGGATAAAGAAATTGATGCATGAATTGATTAAGAACCTGGCCTAAGTTCACTCATCAGTTCAGCAGTGGAGCCTGGATTTGAACATGGGAAGTCCAGTTACAGAGCCTAAGTCCTAATCACTGGGCCCTGTTTCCTCTTAATTGCTAAAAGTCCATGAAAATGACTTTGAAAGGCAAAAACACCTGGGCTCAAATTCCAGCTATCTTACTTACTAGTAGCGGCATCTTAGAAATCTTGACCAACCTCACTTCTATGCCTTTGTTCCTTATCTGTGAAATACCATAATACGTATGTCATAGAGTGTTCATAAAATTAAAGGAGATAGACAAATGTGAAAGAGCCTAGTGAATGTCATGTTTTTCTGGCATATATTAAGCCTTTGATAAGGTCTGGCTATCAGAGAGTGTGATTCATTGATCCTCTTGTTTAGATCTGATATGTACTTAAATAGAAATATTTAAGTCAGACAACCAATAATACATTTTTGTTGAGAGACTATTTTCCAACACAAATTCCTTTAAGACAATTCAGTTCTGTAATCAGTTTTCTAAAGTGTTCAGTTGCTATTTCCAAATTTTTCTTATATTTTGTTTTCTACTAACAAAAGATTAATTGCTTTGAGATCAATTGCATTTATTGATCTGTATTTTTGGCAATATAAAATGTGACCAATTATAGCCTCTGCCATTGTGGACTTTCCTGTATGAGAATTATTTCTACCAAGTTCACTTTTCCTGGGTCACGGTCTAAGTGTTATAAAGAAAGTCTGATTCCATGATTACATTTTAGTCAATAACCAATGTTACTGTCTGCAGTTTTAACCATGATTGATTTTTGTTTTAAATTTCTACCAATTGTAGTTTTTCTGGACTCAATTTTTGGAGTTCTCAAGAATAAACTTTTTTTTTTTTGCCATTTTCCCCCAACAATGCACAATGTGCAGTTTTAGTAGTGGCAGTTTTATTTTGTTTTTATAAACATTTTATTTTGAGATCATTACAGTTTCACATGCTGTGTGAAGAAATAATTCAAAGAGAAATTGTATGCCTTTTACCTGTTTCCCCCATGATCTCGTAAACCACAGTACTCTATCACATGGGATGGTGACAGTGATCAGTGATAAAGTCAAGATACAGAACATTTCCATCATAGGAGCATCCTTTACCTTTCAATTACATATGTCACATCTGCTTCTGTCCATCTCCAGTCCATCAATAGTGCCTGATAGTCTGTCGTATGTTCTCCATTTCTACAATTTTGTCATTTCAATAAGGCTATATTTAAATGGAACTATACACTAGGTAACCCTTTAGGATTGAATTTTTTTTCACTCAGCCTAATTCCCTGGAGATTCATCCAAATCATTGTGTGTGACAATATTTAGGTCCTTTTAATTGCTGTGTAGTATTCCATGGTCAGGCTGTAACACAGTGTGTTTAACCTCTCAGCCATGTAAGGACATCTGCATTGACCCTGTTTGGAACTATGAGGAATAGAGCAGTTACAAACATTCAAGTGCAGGTTTCTGTGTGAACACAAATCTTCATTTCTCTGGGGAAAATTTCTACAAGTTCAACTGCTGGGTAGTATAATTTTTACATCTTTGATTTTTAAAAGAAACAACCACACTGCTTTTCAGAGTGGTTAAGACATTTTATATTCCCAGCAGCAACATATGAGTGATGAGTTTCTCTGCATCCTTGCCAGCATTTGGTGTTGTCACTCTTTCTTATTTTAGTCATTCTGGTTGGTGAATAATGATATCTCATTGTGGTTTCAATTTGCATTTTTCTGCTCCCAAGCTTGTCATTCCATCCTCTTAACAGACTCCTTCACAGAGCAAAGATTTTTAATTTTGAGGAAGTCCACTTTATCAATTTTTTTCTTTATGGATTGTGTTCTTGGCATCAAGTTTAAGAACTCTCTGCCCCTACATCCTGAAGATTTTCTCATATCTTTTTCCTAAAAGTTTTATAAGATCACAATTTACCTTTAAGTCTAGGATCCATTTTCAGCTCATTTTTTTTTTTTTTTTACAAGATGAAAGACTTAGGCTCAACTTCTTCCATGCACCCCCCCACCCAGATGTCTAGTGGCTCCAGCATTATTTGTGCAAAAATCATCCTTCTCCATTGAATTGCTTTTGCATCTTTGACAAAAATTATAGTCAGACCCATTTTTGTGGCTCTGTTTCTGGTTTTCCTTTTATGTTCCTTTGATGTATGTGTCTGTTCCTTTATCAAGATCACACAGTCTTGATTACTGAAGCTGTAGAGTGAGTCAGGATATCAAATAGACCAATTCCTCCCACTTTTCTGTTTTGAAATAGTTTTAGCTATTCTAGTTCCTTTGCCTTTCCAGATAAATTTTAGAATAATCTTGTCGGTAGCTACAAAAAAAAAAAAAAAAAAAAAAAAAAAAAAAAAAAAATCTGGCTGGGATTTTGATAGAATTACAAGAAATCTGTGTCTCAGTTTGAGGAGAATTGACAGCCTTATTATGTTGATCTTTCTAATCCCTGAGCAGTATGTCTTTGCATTTATTTAGTTCTGTTTCAAGTTCTTTCATCATCTTTTATGATTTCAGCAGAAAAGTCTTATGCATGTTTTGTTAGATTAACACCTAGGTATTTTTTCTGATTATAAACAGTATGATATTTTTAAATTTTAGTGACATGTATTCATTGATAGTACATAGAAATACTATTGATTTTTGTATATTGATCTTGTATCATCTTACTGAAATTTATAGAGGTTGTATATAGATTTCTTACATTTTCTATATAAATTATATTTCTATCAAACAATAATAGGTTTCTTTCCTTCCAATGTGCATTTTTTTTTTTTTTTTTTTTTTTTTTTTGCCTCCCAGCACTGTTGAATAAGAGTGGTAAAAACACTTGCTTTGTTTCTGGGTTTGAGGAATAACATTTAGGCTTTCACTATGTGGTATTAAGTTAGCTATAGGATTTTTGTAGACAAGTTAAATAATTTCTATACCCATTTTTCTGAAGGTGTTACTTACAAATGTGTATCAAACTTTGTCAAGTGCTTTTTTTCCCATCAAGTGATATGCTCATGTGATTTTTATTTTTTAGCCTGTTAATTTAATGACTTATTAACATAGTGATCGATTTTAGAATACCGAATCCCTCTGGATTCTTGGAACAAACCTCATTTGGTTATGGTATGTAATTTTTTTACATATTGTGGAATGCAGTTTGCTAACATTTTATTGAGGGTTTTTATGTCTACCTTCATGAATGACACTGATCTAGTTTCTCTTTATTTCATGCTGTCTTTACCTTCAATGCTTCATGACATGAATTGGAAAGTTTTCCTTACTCATCTGTGTTCTGGGAAAGGTAGTGTGAAATTGGTATTAATCCTTCTTTAAGTGTTTGTGAAATTCTTGAGCAAAACTATCTGGGCTGGAGATTTTTTGGAGGTGGTTAAAATTATGAATTTAATCTTATTACTGGTTATGAGGCTATTTAAATGATCTATTTTATAATGGGTATGTTGTGGAAATTTGTTTTTCAGAGAATTGGTCCATCCTCCTAAGTTGTCAAATTTGTGTGTGAAGTTGTTCACAGTATTTTCTTAGTTTATATATATATATAGTTATATATTATGTATTATATGTTATATATTATCATGTATATACACATGTATATATATATTATGTATATATTTTATATGTATACATATATAAATTTTTTTGATACCAGGGATTGAACCCGGGGTGCTTAACCACTGAGCCACATCCCCAGCCCTTTTAAAAATTTTTAAATTTAGAGACAGTCACTAAAGTTGCTTAGGGCCTCACTAAGTCTGAGGCTGAGGTTGGCTTTGAACTTGCAATCTTCCCGTCTTCCTTACTACCTTTTTTATGTCTGAGGAGTCCGTAATAAATACACCTGATTCAGTCACGATACTGGTTATTTGTGTCACCTTTGTCAGTTTTGCTAGAGGTTTGTCAATTTTATCAAAACTTTCTAAGAATAGGGTCTTTATTTCACAGATTTTTCTCTATTGTTTTTGTTTTCACTTTGATTTTTGGTCTTTATTATTTTCTTTTGCATGTTTTGGGTTTATTTTATTCTTTTCCAGGTTCTTGAGGTGGGAGCATGGATTTTTGAATTGAGACTTTTCCTCTTTTCTAATGTATGCAGTTAATGCTATGAAGTTTCCTCTCACTATGTCCCACAAATTTGACATTTTATTTCCATGCAGTGCAATGAATTTTTAAATGTCCCTTGAGACTTTCTCTTTGACTTAAGGATTACGCAGAAGTGCTCTGTGTAGTTTCCAAGTGTTGAAGGTTTTCCTGTTATCATTTCATTATGATTTATAATTTGATTATATTGTTTTGTATGATTTTGCTTCTTCCAAATTTGAAGAATTTGATTTATGGCACAAGATATGTTCTATCTTGGTATATCCTCCATGGGCACTGGAGAAAAAATATATATCCTATTGCAGATCGATACATCAATAAATGTTGAGTAGACCCTGTTGGTTGATGGGGGCATTCTTGAGTTGTTGTATGCTTCTTAATTTTGTTTAGTAGGTGTATCAGTTGTTGAGAAGGGATATTGAAATCTCCAACTATACTCATGGATTTATCTATTTACTTCAGTTGTTAGTTATTGCTTCATGCAATTCCTATTTATTATTGATACATACATATTTAGACTTACTATATCTTATTGATGGATTGACTTACAAAGTTTACATTCCTTTGCCTCTGGTAGTTTTATTTGAATACTTATCTGATATTACTATAACAACTTTTTGAAAAAGTAATTTCAGTCCATAGTTTATATTTTTATTCTGTTGATCAAAATAATTTTCCTTTGTCTTTAGTTTTAGAACTTTGATCATGGATTTCTACGGATTACCCTTTCTGGATTACCCATAGAATTTATGGTTTACCCTTTGCGGGGGTTGCTTAACTTCCTTACCGAAGTTGGAAAAGTTTTTTGTCACTATTTCCTTGAAGAGTTTTTCCAACCTTGTCCTTTTTCTACTCTCCTTCTGGGATTCCCATGCCATCAATGTTAGATCTTTTGTTATAGTCCCACAGGTCTAAGAGGCTCTGCTCATTTTTTTCCAATATGCTTTTTCTCAGATTAGATATTTTTTATTAGATATTTATTATCTTCCAATCGCTGATTCTTTCCTGTTTCCTACATCTGTTGTGGAGCCCATCCACCGAGCCTTTGATTTTTGTTACCATATTTTCCAGTTTCAAATTTTCCATTTGGTTCTTCTTTGTATCTTTTGCTTCTTTCCTGAGATTTTCTTCTTTAAGTATGTTCGCAATTGCTTGTTGAAAGCATTGTTTTTACTATAAATGTTTTAAAATATTTTTTATATAATTCTAACATTTGTTGTCCTTTTGTTAGCATTTATGGATTCTTTTTTAATTTGATTTGTGATATTGTTGGTTCTTGGTGGAGTGATATTCAGTTGAAACCTAGACAACATGTGTACTTGATAGATGCTGATAAAGCTTTTAATTCTCCACTAGGCTTTCTGTGACACCAGGCGGGAGTGTGTGGAGGTGTCTATGGAGGTAGTGGTTGAGAGTCAGGGCTTTGTGTGCTCTCTGCTGACATTGCTAGAGAGGGGAAGGGAGTTCCTTGTTAAAACCTGGTAGGGTAGAAATATAGACTCCCTGCTGGGTCTTTGCAGAAATAAGTAAGGATGAGTTCGCAGGTTTTTCTATGGTATTTGACTGGAGTAGAGTGATTATCATCTAAAATACTTCTTCCTTGTTAGGTTGCCCTTCTCAAGTCTTTTGACTGGAGAGATTAGGCTTTTATTGGGACTCGTTTACTCTTGTTGGTGTTTTGGGGTTGTCAATTTCTTCAGCTCCAGGTTTAGGATATGTGAAGGAAAAAGAAAACCTAGGAAATGTACTACTGTGTGATTCCTCAGGTCCTGAGGTCTCTAGTCACTCTGATTTATCTTCACCTTTCATATATAATGTTCAGAGTGTCTTGTATTTAAGGGAAGGATAGGGAAAAGCCTACTCTGCTTCTGTCAGTGTTAGTTTGTATAGATCATTACTGCCAGTAGCATTCACTAAGGACTGGACAAAAGAATGAGAATCTCTTGGAGCAAAGAACTAAATGATAAAAAGCATGGGATATGGATGTGGAATTAAAGTATCTCCATGATAGACTTTTGACTGTATATTGACTGCTCATATTAAACATAAATGTAAAGCAGTCCTAGACAATGACCCTAGCCTCAGGTTGCCTGCAGTCTAGTTAGGAAACCAAGATGTAGATTACAAAATGCATATTCTACACAAAGCAGTAACTATTAAGTGTTCAATGAGCCTTGCAGTTTGTCAGAGAAGACAGATATCAAGATGGGTGTCCAGAATGTGAACTAAGTTCAGAAAAAAACAGGCTTGGATATGATGGGACAAAGAAGATGAAAAGGCATCAAGATTGGGAGAATAGGAATGACAAAGGTATGTGGTCAGTATTATGAATAATAGAACCTGTTATATTTATAGGTTATCATTAGATTCTGGGTACTATGCCAAATGCCTTATAATTTTATTTAGTCATTCCTTGCAATGTGCTATTGAAGTATGAATTATTTTCCACTTTACAGATGAGGAAACTGATGCTCAGGGGAAGCAACTTTCCAAATATCACACAACTGTTTTGAGGGAGCACTAGGATTCACACTAAGGTCTGTCTGAAATGTCTAAAGCATTAACCCTAGACTACCTGGACTGCATGCAATATTTCTCTATAACTTGGGCAAGTAGAAGAGAATAAGGTTGGAATTTGAGGCATGATATGTGAACTCTCACATTTTTTAGCAGGGTGCTCCCTGAACATTTCTGAGTGAAGGAACGAGGACTCTACAGCAAGCCTCTTTGGAGGACAGCAGGTAGAGGGGACTTAGAGTAGAGGAAGAAAATATAATGGGGAAGAGGATCTGGTTTTTGGTAGCTAGGCTGAGAAAGTGAACCTCACACTGACCTCTGCACAAAATCTCTTATCAGGTGAACTTTAATGTTGTTTTAAAATTACTAATAAACTGGTGCTGTGGAGCGCACCTTTAATCCCAGCATCTCGGAAGGCTGAGGCAGGAGGATCGGAAGTTCAAAGCCAGCCTGGGCAACTTAGTGAGGCCCTAAGCAACTACATAAGACCTTGTCTTTAAACAAACAAACAAATAAACAAACAAACAAAACGGGTTGGGAATGTAGCTCAGTGGATAAGCACCCTGGATTCAATCCCTGGAACAGAAAACAAATTATTAATATGACAAAAATACTCTTCTGGGGGCTTATTCATTTTGTCCCTGCCTCTCTGTTTCTGTTTCCCCTTCACTCTCTTCTCCTTCCCTGGAAACAAATGTTACATGAGAGTCTTTTTAAAGAAAACATTCAGAGCTTTTCAATAGAGACTTTGAGATGTGATGGGTTAATTTCTATATAACTGCTGGCTCCTTATTTTAAAAATGTCATGTTACTGAGTCATGCTTAGTCATTCATTCAGAGTCTGGTTAATTAAACACAAAGTGGGTAGACAGAATGACATCAAATACCTTCTTCAAAAGAGGCAGAGGAGAAATAGAGGGGAAGAGAGATTTGGATAGAATTTTGTTGCATAAGACTGAATGTAAACAACAACAAAATCAGACCAAATATATTCCCGCGAGCTTTCAGATAGGATAGTCAAGACACTCTGCTGGAATTATAAACAGGTCTTATGAACACAGGGAGGGATGGCCAAAGAAGTTTTTAATCTGGGAGGAGCCAGAGTTTACAAAATATTCTTCAAAATACATTCCATGGAATGACCTGGGGTAGGGGGTGTCCACGGTTTGTGACAAAACACTAGATTAAACAAATGTTTCATGACTGCAAGTCTTTTCAGAGCCTTTAACATTTTAAAGTGCACTATAAACTCTCAAGAAGGGATATAATATCCAAGATTCCCAAATCTACTTAGTCACAGAAATTCTCCTATACCATTTTTTTCCCCCTTGGAGATTTTTTTTCTGACTGGAAGTTCACACCTTATTCTTTCAGAAGT
The DNA here is from genome assembly GCF_902686455.1 of Sciurus vulgaris. Lineage (NCBI taxonomy): Eukaryota > Metazoa > Chordata > Mammalia > Rodentia > Sciuridae > Sciurus > Sciurus vulgaris. The sequence continues at coordinate 61,454,573 of NC_136473.1, forward strand.
TCTGTAATAGGAAAAGACTAAGACCTGGCACAAACTGTATCCCCACATGTAGATTATTCTCTGGTTCCTGGAAGATATGCCTAATGTGTGCCTCTTAGATTTTTTGAGAGCTATATGAATATTTTCTATTCAAATAAAATTTTACAAAGCTAAGCAATTTTCTTCTCATCCCCAAATTTCTCTCTCCAACCCTCTAAACCACCCAAGCGAAACAATAAACTAGTCCATGAGAGGAAATTGCAGCTATTTTATATACTTTTTTAAAATCAATAATTACAATCAGATTATGAACCCGAATCGCTTGGCCACATCTCTCTCTGGCTGCTGGGGCTGAAGATCTTTGTCCTCAGTTCTCAATAGCCCCCTCTCTGCTGATGGGCACACTGGGCCTCTGCTGCCATCTGATCAAAGCAGCTGTTGGGAAGCCCTCTGCCATTCTCTCTTCTGGAGGTCAGGGAGATCTTCTGAAACTCTGGCAAGGTGGGATCTTTCCCTCGGGAGATCTGCTCCATTCTCTGTTCCTTTTTTTTAATGGCTTCCTTGATGCCCTCAATATGACACTTTTCCTCCTTTTCGGCTTTCAGCTTCAGAATGTGATGATTCTTCTCCCGCAGGATGTTGAGCTCCCGGAGGCGCTGTGCCTTGTCCCTGGTGGTCTTGTGCGCATGATTCCTGGCCTGCTGAATCTTCTGTTCCGCCAGCTCCAACAATATCCTCTTGCGCACCTGCCTTTGCTCCTCTGACTCGGCTGCGCGACACTTAACCTGGTTGAACTGCTCTTCCTCCTTCTGGGCCTTCTCCCTCAGCTCGCGGTGCTGCTCCTTAATCAGGCTCTGGTGGATCTCTTGGGACCGCATGTAATTCTGCTCCAGCGACAGCTTTCTGAGGAGCTCCTCCGCCTTGGCTTGGCAGTCCATGAGTACCTTGCGGGCCTGATAATTGACGAGGGAGCTCAGGTTGGTCTCCTGGACCTTCTTCTGGCTCTCCATGGAGTGCCGCTGCCTTTTGTGACAGGCCTCCTCCAGCCTCTTCCGCAGCTGCAGGTTGTTCAATTCCCGCAAGCTCTGCAATACCCTCTCCTGCTCTCTCAGGCGCTGCACCTGGCACTGCTTCCGGTGCTCGGCTTCCGCGCGCGCCCTCTCCAGCCTCTCTAGACGCTGATTCCCCTGGTCCTGTGGTTGCGACTCCCACCGACTCTCCTCCTGGATCGCGTTCTTAGAGTGGCCGTCCCGCCGCCTGTAGTACTGTTCGCGGCCCCGGCGACTCTTGCGCTCCTTCCGTTGCAGCCACTGCTCTTGACTCTGCTGCAGCAGCAGCCGGCGCTCTCTTTCCAGGGTCATCTGGACCTTTTGGTCTGAGCGCTTCAGCTCCTCCCAAGCGACTGCCGCCTGCTGCTGCAGCTCCCGCATCTTTTGGGCCTTCTGGAGACGGGTCAGCACCAGGGACACGATCTTCTGGTCCCTCGAGGACATCACCGCCTCTTCCAGCTTGCTTTTGAGAATCTGGGTGTGCTGGTTCTGCGGCTCTTTGCTGGAGACCGAGGGCTGGGAATACTGACTGGCTAACGACTCCACCAGATCACTACAGTCTCTTTTCTGGGTGCACGTACAGGCTGACTGTGTCCTTAACTCTTGGGAGGGCACAGAGGACTTGTCCGTGTGAATAGAGGAAGGGGACCAGCGACCTACCTGGCTGCCGATCGGCACTGCCCACTGGTCTTCACTCTGTGCCTTTCCTACCCCGAAAGTTCCCACACTCGGGGGAGTGGAAGCTCCCCCGGGATACAGCGGGGGCGAATCCACCTGGGTGGGAGGGCAGCGCTGGCAGGACTGAGTCTGTTGGGGTTGCAGATGGAGATGCTGCTGCCATGCCGAACTGGTCTTGGTCCCTTCCTCCCCCCAGGCTTCTTCTACGCGCCGGCTGCCTAGCCGGTGCTTCCGCGCGCGGTCTGGGGGCCTCCGGGGCATGCGAGTCAGGCTGCGGCTTTCCAGCGGCGAGGTGTTGTACCAGCGCCGGCGTGGCCGCGGAGTGAGCGAACCCTCGGGAGGCAGCCAGGATGCCCCGGCCTCACTCCGCAAATCCGATGTACCGCCCCAGGGGCCCGAGGTCGGTTCGGCTTCGGGCCCATCTAGCCGCACGGGGGACCTGCTCTCTGGGCCCGGCGGCGAGTTGTCCCAGAGGTTCCTGTAGCTCCGCGGGGAGAAGTGGCGGAAGCCCTCCATATTCCTTCCAGTGTCTGCGCGAGGGTCCCGCGGCCTCCAGGAGGCGCTGCGGACACCCACTCCACCCTCGGATCCTAGGGTCCCAGTCCTCTGTGACGCTCTGGTCACTTCACAATGCGCCTGGCGCCACCGGCTCCTCAGAGCCTGCAGCCCTCGTTTGCCATCCATGCAGGCTTTGTTGAGAGGGGTCAGGGTGGCACGGGCAAGGAACTGGTTGGAGGGGAGGTCTGTAGGAAATCAGAAGACATTTAAGCTGAGGGTGAATAATGAGCCCCACCTGTTGTTTCGGGCAGGCATTTGAACTCGCACACCTTGAACTGGAGGGATTTTAAGAAAGCCCCACTGATGGTGTCACCCTCAGAAAAGAATGCGGTAGCAATAGCACCACCATCCCCACATCTGTGCACCTGTACAATGTGAGCGAATTACGCAGCTGTGGAAGCATATTAATATGCGGCACCACCCTTTTGCTTTTTAAATTAGCAAGTCCGAAACACGCTTTAATGTTTATGTTTAAAACTTCAGCACAGGAAAAAGACAATTCTGATTTTTCCCGAATATGGCAATTCCTGCTTTAGTCAAAACATGAACGTTGTGTGCACATTTCTGAAAAAGCTTCAGTGGACACCATGCAGAAATCTGTTGTTTATTTTATTTTTCTACAATTTTGTGCCGTTCTTTGTCCTTACTGAGGTACCCCCCTGGTTAATGGGAAAAGCATTGCATTTGGTTAGGCAAACTTGAGTTTGACTCTTCTGTCACTTTCAACCCCTGTGATCTTGGGTACTTTACCCTCCTGTTCTGGAAAGGGGCCATGCAGGTGGGGGGACGCGGCTGACAATACCAGCAATTGGCAGGATGAGGTGAAACTGTATGGAAAACTTGCCACCATAATGCATTCAATAAATGTTATTTTGATGTCCTACTAAGTTTCCAGAAAGTTTTAAAACTTAACTTATGGAATGACAAAAATTTCTATAGATTCGTAGCTTAAGAAAAGATGAATGGTTAAAGGTATAGGATGGACTGCTAGAAATATCCAAACGGTACTATGGGTCTCGGTTAAGTCATTTCCCTTCTCTGGGATTATGATGGTCTGAAGATTTGTTTCCCTCTGAAATTCATATGTTGAAGTCTAATTACCAGTGATATTGGTATTAAGAGGTGGGAGCCTTTGGAAGCTGATTAGGTCATGGGTGAAACCTTCACAAATGGGATTAGTGCCCTTATTCCAGAACCACCTGGTCACAGTGTGTGAGAACCAGCCCCAATGTGCTATAAGATTGAAGAAAGAGGTAGTCAAATCCAGTGTAATTTATTGGGGACTTGCTGACAGAAGTGTGGTCTTGGGCAGCAGCAAGATGAATGTAACCCTATAATTTGGACCAGAAGTAGGGGGTTTATAAAGCAGACAGGACAAGAGAGACTTCATCCAAGTCAGAATGTACCTGGTTTATCTTAAGGACATCAGGCTCATACCTAATGCTCGTGTCGCCAGGGCCCTGGTTATAAAGCCCAGCATACTACTCCAAAGGTTTTGCTAATTTATAGTGTTCTGGGAAAATATTTGCAGAAAACCGACCAGGGTCATTCAGGGGTCATCATGGCAGTTATAACTCAAGATGGCTGCAGATATATCAGGCCAAATCCATACTACCCTTATAAAGGGATTCCACATAACTCCCTCATCTATTCTGCCATGCAAGGACAGAGTAGAAAGCTGGCTGTATATGGACCAGGAAGGAGGCCCTCACCAGACCCCAAGTCTAGTAGGGCCTTGATCTTGGACTTTCTGCCCATGGCGTTGTAAGAAATACGTATATGCCTCTCAGTCGATGGCATTTTGTTATGGCACCCAGATGGACTAAGACAGGAAGAAAAAGGAAAGTTACAGATAATACTCTCCAAATATAACCTTAAAGAAGAGAAATGAATATTTCCATCCTGGTTCTTTTCACCCATATCTCCTTGAAGTTTCACAGCAACCTCAATAGAAATGATAACATTTTCCTCAGGATAAATCCAGGACTTGGCCTGATTTTCCCAAAGGCCATTTTGTCAATGGTGGAAGTTTTGAATTCAGCTTCACTTCTTTTTCTGGGATATGCTGCCTCTCAGGAAATACACTATTAATTAATACATGCTTTTTAAAGACGCAAATCATAAAATTTATATTATCAGCTGTAAATCAGAGGGCCATGGACCCCATGTCCTTGAGGCCTCTTAGCATCTCTAACCACATTGATGGAGCAGTGAGGCGCGCTGTACCTGGACAATGTCTCCCTAGCAGTCATTAGCGCCTCTCTAGCTGAGGACAAAAGTTTCTGCCCTAAATGTCTATGGTACCACTGACATCCTCATTAAACCAATTGATGTGATTATAATCCTTACAAGGAGATAGAAAATTTGAAAACATTAAACTGAATTTGAAGTAGAATTATTTAGCTTTTGTAAATTAGGAAAAATTTGGGCATGAATTGAGTTATGCTGATAGCTGAGCATGATATCTCTCTGGTGAAGCTTTGTAAAACATTTTGCATAAAGTGTGGCTCTGGCCAATTCCCAGGCCACTTCCTGTCACAGAGAAGCAGTGTTAAGTGGGTGAAAGCATATTCCCCCTGTTCCTCCCCCGCCAAGAGCCAGGAGACTGGCTACCAGCCAGCTCTGCTTCCGCCAAGTCACTGAGCAGTCATCTCACCATGAGTCTCAGTGTCCTCATCACTGCAGGAGATGAACCAGTAAAGGCTCTTTCAGCCCCAAGTGAAACCGAAGAAGAGTTTAATCTATAAAATACTTCAGACTTTGTTCGATAAGGCAAAAATGAGTTAACCCATGAAAAACACTTAGAGCAGTGCCTGGCATGCTGTTGCGGCCTAATGGATATTAACCACTGGAATCGTCATTATCATTATGCCCAGAGCACTAAGACTGATGGCTCTGCAGGGCTTAATAAAAACTTAGTTCAAGACAGAGCCAAAGTTAGAGCGCAAGGGCTCAGGTTTCAGCTCTGAACTCTTTGACCTCTTGCTTCCTCTGAAGGTTCTCAGAATTTGTCATGGAATCATGTATGGGTCGTTCACCCTATTGGTGATGGAGTAAAGGACATAGTCTTAACTTTATAGTGCTATTGATTGGAACTTTGGGCCAGGATTAGGATGACATCACCAGAAACAACATCCAGGTAACAGATGTGATAAGTGGTTAAATGGTCACCTTAACTGGGTCCCCAGGGGAGAGAGAATTGGTTCTATCTGGATTGTTCATAAGTGAAGTCTTCATAAAGGATGACATTGGAGCTAAACCTGGGAGGACAATTAGGATTTCAGCAGACAGGGCTGCGCAGGAAGACACAGCTGGCTGAGGAATCTGCATGGAGCCCCAAAGGCCTGTTTTATTGAGGTTGTGTGTGGTTTGTGTCAGAGTGTGGGGAGTGACAAGGCCAGAAAGAGGGTCTGGGCCTACCTAGATTCTGTAGGGTCTTGAATGCCAAACCAAAGAGCATGGGCTTCCTCCTCTGGGACAGCAGTTCCAGCTAGGTCTAGAGGAGTTCTAGGACTCTTTGCAGCTGCCTTGGGCCCCAGAACAAGTAGAGCTGGAGGTCTTTAGGGAAGGCTCTGAGTTCTCTGTCCTGGCTTTGCTCAGAGAAGTTTTAGACTGTTATCTGTTTTATACCCTCCAGCTTGTTGGAGCACATCATTGAAAAAACTTGGGGTTCTTCTGTTTATACAAAAGGGTTGAAATCCACTGTGTGGGTAACTGTGGGGAGTCAGTAAAAGTCTTGGTCCCAGAAAAGTGACCCAATGGGATCTGTATTTTAGAAAGCTCAACCTGACAACAATGTGGCAGATAAGTGAAGAGGGTGGTGCGGTGATCTGGGGGAGCAATAAGGAAACGTAAGTCAATTCAAGGGCACTGGAAAGGATGGATTTGGGGGGTAGTTCAGAGGTCAAGGAACCATGACTGGGAAATGACTTTGATCTGGAGAAAGAGGGTTTTCTAACCTGGGTTCTCCTGCAAATAATGAGTGACAGTGATAAAAGTCAGCAGTCTGGGTGACCTTGAGGACAGTGATCTTGCAAATCAGGTGAAAGAAGCTGTAAGAATAAGTAAATCCCACAGAGAACAGCAAGCAGAATGTCTTGAACACACTGATGAAACTTGGAAGAGACACCTTCTTTGAAAAGCCTCGCGAGGAGGCTCTAGCATAAACAGAACAGCTGCACAGAGCAAGGACAACCCTCACCTGCATCTTCGGCATCTGATTAAGACCCCTTGGAGGATCCCCAACTTGGAAGTCATGTCAGCTCCTCCATGGGACAGATGAAAGCAATGTTTTGCAAATGCTAAACTGCCAGGCTTTCCCTTGATACTGAGAACAATTAGCCTCATTTTTTATTTGTCAAAAAAATCCTTTGGGTCTATCATTGGATGTCTCAGAAGGTGGCCTTCTGCCAAATGATGACCAGAACCTCTTTTCTTAATTTGTTAGAGTGATAGAAAATATGGCAAAACGTGCTCTGATCCCACAATTCAAATGAATCTATGGACTTAAAATGTGTTTCAAGCCCTTCCTCGCAACAGACTCTTGGTTGATGTGGGGACTCAAAATTCTTGCGCTCCTAATTCTTGGATCCATCAAAGGGGAGATATCAGCTAGATACCCACAGGTGGTATGAGCACTTGAATGTGGGTAGTTCCAACTGATAAATGCACAAGTATAAAATGCACAATGGATCTCAAAAACTTAGTATGAAAAATTATAAAAATATACCAACTTAAAATACTTGTTACATATTGTGATAATGGTATTTGGAATCCCTGAGATTAAATAAAATATATTATCAAAATTAATATTACATTTTTTATACTCATTTGAGTGTAACTACTAGTGAAATAAAAATTACATATATAGGCAGATGAACATTATGGCATATTCATTTCTTTTCTGTGGAAGAGGTATTTTTAAATTATTTAAACTGACACATAAAAATATAAAAATTGAGCATATTAATGGGGTTTCCATAATGTTTCAATATTATGTATATACTATATAATGATTATATCAGATCTAACATATCTGTCTCCTCATTTATTGTTTCTTTATAGGAAACTTTAAAAATATTTTCTTCTAGCTTTTGGAAATGTACAGTACATTATTATTATTTGTAGTCACCTTTCTGTGCAATAGCACCCCAGAATTTCTTCTATCTAACTGTAACTAGCTGTAAACTAGCACCTGTCTAACTGTAAACTAGAACCCATCGATCCACCTCTACTCCATCACAGTATATTTCTGTTGGACACAAAGATCTCTCTAAGTCATAGAGATTGTCCAATACTCATGTTGTAAATGAAACTTTTAACATATAGATAATTTTTATTTAAATAAATTTATTGCTTTAAAATTACCTTTTCTAAGAAGATAATATCTAAGAAGATTTTTTAAATTACTGTCTGTATGATAGGATAAATGATTAATTTTCAAAAATTCAGCTTCATGGTACAATTGCATAGGATTTTAGTTCTTTTATGCCCACCTCACTACACAACAAAACAGATATTCTCCCAAAACAGTATCTGAAAATATAGAACAAGGCTGCTCTCTGCATGTGCCTACAACATGCTTTGGACTCATTACAAATATCAAAGCCACAAAATGGTAGAACCAAACAAACCAAACATGCAAATATCAGTACAATAAATGAAAAACTTTGTTAATGCAGTACTAGGAATGAAGGTTGTAGCCAATGAACTTCTCTTTTAAAAAGAAAAAGGAAATAGTGGATTAAGAACCTGGAAATAGGATAGATAAGTTGCCATGGAAACAATCACTTACCCACAGTGCAAATATTCCATGTGTACGAGAGGTTATGTGGATGAAAACGATGGCTGATACATGTTGAGCGTGTGTTGGAGCATTGCTGAGTGCTTTATGTGTAAACCTTCCCATCACAACAATGTGAAGTGGGGCCCCTTATTTCTTGAGACACAGAGAGAGAATTGTCAAGATTGTGAAGCTAGCTAGATTGTGGATGCTTACACCTAACTTCCTATCTCACCATCTGGCCTTCCACCAACCAGCCTTCCATGCTAATGCTGCAAAATTATAGCCTAAGAAAAGTGTGTGTGGACCAGTAAGCAGGAATTGTAAATGTTTCTAGTTATTCTGCACTTAGGATTTTAATGTTTTTCATATTGAGGATTTTAATATTTTTCATATTCATAACATGAACAAAACTATAAACAGGAGATGGAAAGTAACCAATTCTTATGAAGAAAAAAAGAAGTTGAAATAAGTATGTTCAGAGCCTGAAATGAGTTCAGTTTCACAGGGAGATAATGAGACTGAGTTACAGATATTGGATCTCTCAACAATGACACAGAAGCACAAAACTCTGTGATAAAGTTATTTGTTTTGAAATATTATTACACACATATCAATCTTCCACAAGATTTACCCAGTGGAAATTTGGAGAAATAGTTTCTTTTACTAGCATGCCCAATATGGAGTTACTTCTTCCTCTTCAACATAAAATGGGCATTACATTGAAGAACTCTTTAAAGAATGTGCTTTGTTGAAACGTTGCAAAACTGTGTGGGCTTTTTAAAGCTCTATTTTTTTTTTTCTTTCAGTTTTGCTGAAGTCAAGCTTGGTGTTCTTAACTTCAAAGATCATTTGTTTTACAGAAAAGGCCTAGGTGAGGGAAGACAGCTGCCACAGGAGTGTGGTGATAGATGCTTTTCTATGACTGCTGACTGTGCATGCATTGCACTATGCAGTGTAGTGTGAATCCTCTGCTGATGTTATCAGCGGGGTAGGCCCCCTAAAATTCTAGCCTCTGCTTCCATAGTTTCTTATGCTATGGAGGAATTTTCAGGGGACAACTCACAATGTTCTTTCCACTCAAAGCCATCCACAGGTAGGGCTAGAGTGGAACCTCAGGAATTATGGGTGGTTCTCTCAGTGTACCCAGAATCTCATTTGTCCATAGGACCCTTTATCCATCTCCCTGGGTCTTTTCATGGTCACACTACTGAGGAAAGTTATTAACCGTCCTCCTCTATATGGAATGGTGCCCTTTTCAGATCCTGGTTCAGTGGGTGCTTTCCCTTACCTTACCAGATGAAGTCCCTTTCTGTTCACTCTCACAACTTTTTTTGAATGGCAGGTCCTTTCCTTGGTGGTATGAGTTCATTAAACTTGGGGACTCTATTAACCTAGTCCTTCTGCAGCTAGTTCCACAAGAAAGTGGACCATACTTCCTTTGTCACTACCACTCAAAGAATCTCCTCTACCTGGCGCAGTACCTGACATACTGTAGGCCCTTAGTAAATACTTGTTGAATGAATGAAATAAATTATTGCACAAATAATTCATGAGCATCTGACCATAGCTGAGTCCTCACTGATGGGTATCAATGCTCTCATTTTTATATATGCACCAACTGTAGTGGTTATTACAATATTTCCTACCTGTCTCAAGCCCTTTTTCACACCTTTGCTCACCCATTCTTTGCTCCTGTTCTCAGTCCCTACATTTTAGACAAGATCGAGGTCCTCAAAGCAAGCTCCTTCCCTTTGTGTTAGTCAGTTTTTCATTACTGTTACAAAATACTGGGATAAACACCTTAAAAACATGAAAAGCCTATTTTGGCTCACAGTTTTAGAGATTTCAGTCCATGCCTGTGGCAAGGCAGCACATCATGGTGAAATCATGTGATGCAGGAAGCTACTTGTCTCATGGCAACTGGGAAATAAAGAGGAAGGGGCTAGGATTCCAATATCCCCCTCATGGGCATGCTCCAGTGACCTAAGTACCTCCTACGAGGTCCTACCTCCTAAAGGCTCCACCATCTTCCAATAGTGCCCAGACTAGGGACTAAGCCTTCAACACATGAATATTGGGAGAACACTTATCTAAACCATGAACCCTTCCTCTGGACCTTCACCTATCTTTTTCTTTCCTTCTTACACATTAGAAATCGTTTGTCACTGTCCCTTGCTAAAGCTACTACTATGATTCTGTCTCTCTCTGTTAACCTAGGCCACTTGACTCTTTCCCCTCCCCCCACCTCTCCTGGCTCCTTCTTCTCAACTTACAGTTATGGTCAGGAGATTTCAATCCTCCATGTCCCTTGGTACTTTAGCTCTAGAGCATTTCTGTCCAACAGAACTTTCTGCAATAAGAAAAATGCTCTATATATGCACTGCCTAATATGGGGGCAACTAGGCGCCTGTGGCTTTTTGGCATATAAAATGTGATTAGTGTGACTGAGGAAATGGATTTCTGATTTTATTTAGTTTTAATTAATCAAAATTAAAATAGACCCTGTTGCTAGTGTATTGTATATTGGATAGCAGAGCTCTGAAGTGTGAATTCTGAAATTTTCCTGTTAGTTTAAAATAAATTTGTTTCACCATCTCTGGATCAAATATCCTTGGGCAAGCTACTTAGGTTCTTAAGTATTCAACTTTCTCATCTGAAATTGTCATCACAGGGGCTGGGATTGTAACTCAGTGTTAAATCACTAGCCTAGCATGTACAAGGCTCTTGTTCAATCTCCAGTATTGGAATAAAACAGAATGTAGTAAAACAACAATAGCAATAATACGAAAGCAAAGGGTAATTGTAAGTGAGATGATTTGGTTGTTATAAATGACATAATCCATGGTATTACACTTAGCACACAGTATATGCTTGTAGTCTAAACACTTAATATGTGCTTGACATCATCTCCTCCTCCTCCTCCTCCTCCTCCTCCTCTTCTTCTTCTTCTTCTTCTTCTTCTTCTTCTTCATTGATATCTGACCCTATTCATATTCTTTTTCAAACTTCAGGTCAAAATGCTTTAAGGACTAATGATATCAGCTTAGTGACTTTCAACTAGCATTTTTCTAAAGAAATACTTTAGTGTAGAATAAGAAATATGAATTCCTTTCCTATAATAGATGTAGATGTTAATTAATGAAATATCTTTCTATAGATGGGTGCAGTGTACACCAAAGGATAGAGTAAATTTCTTATCATATGTTGAACAAAAAAGTTGTGTTTCTCTAGAGGTATTGCTTTAGAGTTTAGAAGGTTAGGACTGATATTTCAGAGGCCAAATCCAATAGCCTTTTCTCTGTTTCATCTTGATTTCTTGGTCCTATTAGTCACTGAGATCCATCTTCTGTTCGACTGGATTTTTGCCCCTCCCTCGTCCTCCTCATCTTTTCTCCTTCCCATTCTCTGACGGCCAATTACATCACAAGAGACTGTGGACACATGTGGTAGACTCCAAAGTGGCCCTCATGATTTTTTCTCCTGTCACCCTGGTGAACCCTCCTCCCACATTAAATAGGACTCACCTGTGCCAACAATAGATTTTGAGAACATGACAGGTGTGACTTCTGAGGCTGGGTCGTAAAAGATACTTCAGCCTCTGTCTTACTCTCTTACCCCTGGGGAAGCAACCACTATGTGATGAGGACACTCCTATTAGAACCAGATCTTCTAGCCCCAGTTAAGTTATTAGATGACTGCAGGCTACAGCCTTGTGAGAGGGCCCGAGCCAGATTCCTGATGCTTAGAAACTGTAAGAACAGAAATATTTGTTTTTCTAAGACTGAGTTTTGGGAAAATCTGGCATGCGTTACTAGAAAATGAAGAGGGTGTATGCCTTAAATTGTGTGTTTCTAGACCCCATGTTTTGAGTCCCCAGCTAAATTGAGATACAAGTGTTAGTCAACTTTTTGTTACTGCAATAAAACACATGAGATAATTAACTTGAGAAGAGGAAAAGTTTGTTTTGGCTTCTAATTTTATAGGTCTTGGACTGTGGTTGGTTGGCCTGTGGTGAGGTAGCCCATCTTGGTGGGTATCATATGGTGGAGCAAGCTGCTCACTTCATGGCAGCCAGGAAGTAAAAGAGAAAGAGGAAGGGACTGGGGCATGGCCCAAATGACCTAACTTCCCCTGCTAGACTCTGCCATAACCTCCCAATAGTGCCACAGGCTGTGGACCAAGGTTTTAACTCATGGCCCTTTGGGGGACATTATACAAACCATAGCATTCCAGTGGCACAGCAGCTAGTATCCCTGCCTAGTGGAGAATGAAGGGGAACTGGATGTGGTTGTGTACGTGTGACTTTCAAGGGATGCTTCTTTCACCTGGTGGACAGCCTAATGCCTGGTTGTCCAATCTGCTACTAGGGAGTCTCTAACACAGGAACCTCATTTATACTGACAGACACCCTTGTGGCTCATGTGACCTGGATCCAGTTGATGCCTGCCTGACCTTTGCTCAGGTGCTGGGAGCCCACCCTGTTGGTCTCTGTGGTCCCAGGGAAAACCCAGTCTAAGTTAGCTCCTAGTACTTCAGATGGAAGATGCAAATTTAATGTACCACTATATTAAAAAACAAATTCAAATGCTTTTGCTTAAGAATCCTGAGCAAAGAAGTCACAGTGACTCAAGAGGGTGGTCCTTTGTTTCCTGAGTCACTCAAGGCCAGAAAGAAGAGTCAAGAGTCAAGGGGGGAGAGAGAGAGGGAGAGGGAGGGGGAGAGGTCGAATTAACAATATATATATATATATATATAACTCTCTCTATATATATATTATATATATATAAATAGTGGGTCACTTTGGGCTTGAGGGCAAATGTCTGAATGGTTCACTTAAAGAAAGCTGCAGGGAATCAGGAAAGTGAGGAGCTCAGTTTGCTAGGCAGGAGAGGTGTCACTAAGTTCTTTCTGACTGTAGGCTTGAGCCATTTGGGCATAGTGTAGATCCGGAAACTAACAAGGGTGGCTGAGCCTTGCTTATCATATGAGAAAGTTAAACTTGTATTTCAAGTGGATGCCAAGGCAACATAAAATTGTAGGAATTCCCTATGCCCTACCCCAGGCCTACTGAACCTGGTTCTTAGGGAAAGAACCTAGGAATCTGCATTAATTTCTGTGGGTGATTCTTTTACCTCTGCTATTTGAGAAGCACTGTTGTTCTTTTTCACTCACTGCCCCAGCCACGCACGCCCCTCCCTCCATTCCTCCTTTCCCCTACTGTACAGTTCCCCAAAGTTCTTTCCGGGCTCTTTTCTTCTTACTGCACACTCTCTAAACTCACTGAGGTCCATATTCTGTGACTTTAACAGACAGCCTTAGAACAACTCTGGGCCCATTTCTTTTTTTGCTCCGCGGCCTCTGAAAGCTCCTATGCCCACATTTCCAATTACCCACTGGATATTTCTTCATAGATTTTCTTCTAGCAATTCAACTCAACAAATCAAAGATTGATTTCATAACTGTCCTCACCAAGTCTTTTCATTTGTATTCTTTATTTATGTTAGCACTTTACAGCTTAGTCTTCTAGACTCTAAATCTTGACATTATCTCTGAATCCTGTTTCCTTTACCCCCGACACTTCCTGGCCCCTGAAATCTGACAGTCCTCCACTCTTCAGAGCCTCCTGTGGCATCTGCCATGTTTCTTGTTCACACCTCAATACCCCTTACCTGGCCTGTTGGGTTTGGGTCCCCATCATCGTTTTGCTCTATTCCTTTCATCCTAGCTTCATTCTTAAAAGATTGGCGTCTGAACTGGGTGCAGTGGTGTAGGCTTGTAATCCCAGTGGTTCTGGAGGCTGAGGCAGGAGGATCCCAAGTTCAAAGTCAGCATCAGCAACTTAGCAAGGTCCTAAGCAACTTAGTGAGACTAGTCTCAAAATAAACAATAAAAAGGGCTGGAGATGTGATTCAGTAGTTAAGCACTCCTGAGTTCAATTCCTAGTACTAGTGAGAAAAAAGAGGTGGGGGGGCGGGGGGAGAGAGAGAGAGAGAGAGAGTCTGATGTCTGATACAACTGATCATGGTACTCATTCAAAATCCTTTGATGGCTCCCCACTGTCTTCTGAATAAAGTTGAAACTCTTTGGTGTGACCCTAACAATATGTTATACCTGTATTTTTAGCAACCACTTCCAACCTACCCCTAAACACACAAATTTATTTATTGGTGGACACAAAATCTTTATTTTTATGTGGTATTGAGGATTGAACCCAGGGCCTCACGCATGCTAGCCTAGTGTGTTACCACTGAGTCACAACCCCAGCCCCAACACACAAACTCTTTAGGCACAGGGGGTTATCCATAATTTTCCAAGCACGCCTTGAAGTTTTCTGTGTCTTTCTTACACTGCTATAACTCTTATAAAATTAATATTCTCAACCTTAAGGGAAAAAAATCATGATGCAGTCCACTGCAAAATTTACTTATGGGATATTCTACAATACAAATAGTAGCTATGTTTATTTCTGTACCCTAACCATCCCAGCCCCAAAACAGTGAGAAGCAGGGTAGGAGTGTGGATACAAGTCCTGTTGGGTTTCTGGCTGCTTTGTTGATTTGGACAATAAAAGTGAAAGAAGCACTTCCAATTTCTTGTGGGATTTCACCTGTGTCATCTGCCACACCGGTCGTGTATCTGTGAGGACACATTCATTACTCATTCATTGAATTAATATAAGCATTTATTAACCCTAACTTAGGCTGAGTGGTGAATGCAAAGATTAGCTCTAGAGCCTACTCTATCGTCTTAAATACACTTGGTAGACAATAGCCATTGTCAAAGAAATAGAATAAACTCTCAGGGATTTTCACAGGTAAAATAAATCATCTTGGGATTGAACGAGTTGGGAGTGGGGGTAAATTATTGTCTGTCTTCCTCCATGTGAATGTAAACTCTGGGAGGACAAGAATCTTTGTTTTGTTCAATTCTGTATTTTCAGCACCCAAAAGCACAGACTGCAAATAGTAGTGTTCATGGCATATTTGACGAATGAATGGGATAAATGAATAAAAAAGTTGTATGTATAAGAAATGTGGGCCTGGGTTATAATTGAGCTTCTTGAAGACTGGTTTAACATCTATTTGCATCTTATGCATTTGCATTTTATTTGGCATCTCTTAAGCTCTCCATAAATGTTGGATAAATGTTGAGTAAGAGATCCCAAAGCAGAGGTTTGTTTTCTTGTTACCCTTTCCCCTAGTGTCTTGATGTATTAGCCTTCTTAAAGAAAATGTCTGCGCCAAGCTGACAGTGGTTTTAAAGGTAGGAATCTTTAAGAAACCAAGGTGATAGAAGATGAGACAAAAGAAAAAGGTCAGAAAAATAATATTTTAAGTGTAATTAACTACTGTAAGTGTCTGAAAGCACTGGCTTACCTTTATCTCATAGTCAACTGAAGTGGAAAATTTGACCATAGCTGGTGACCATGTTAAACCATCTCATTAGCAACACTTGTTTGATTTCATCAAATATTGCTATATAGAGGCCAAAGCTAAAATTTACTAAAAATATTTATTCAGTTCAGAATTAAATTAAAAAGCCAAAGGCCCAGATAATATTTCTGTTACTGTTCTCCCCTCTCACACACCCCAGTGATCTAAATTTAACTGAAATTATTTCAGTTAAATAAAAGGATCAGATATTTATGCCAGGCTCTGAAGTGGCAGCTATCTCTGCAAATTGAAATGACTTGAGGCTCATTTTAGTGAGAAGCTTATCCATTAAGAACCCCACTGGATACAGAATTAATTGCTGGGAAAAGAATCAAAAGCAAGAGAACATCATGGTCCTTGCCCTCAAGGGACTTACCATGCAAGCAGGTGAAACAGATATGAAAGTAATCCAGGGGTGTGGGGAAGCAAAGAAATATGTGAGTGCAGATTAATTTACAGCTTCTTGGTGAAGCCTGCTAGTTGCCTATTAAAATCTGAACTTTCCTTCTATACTTGGAACAGTTGTCTCTGAGACTACATTTCCCAGTTCCCTTTGTATCTGTAAGACCATGTGACTAATTGGTCATGTGACTTCATCCTGCCAATGGAATGTGGGCAGAATAGATGTGGGCCCAATCTCTGGTTACTGTCCCCCACCCTCAACAAAAAGAGAATAGAAGTGGGCCACTTTAGGTTCATACACATGTCATCCTCCTTTTCTATTGACTGACTTTTTAAAAAAATGGTAAGAGGCTGGTTAGTTTCCCTTCTTGAGTAGCTGATTAAGTCTACACCCTCAACCATTTCTCTTTTAAAAGACTCTCACATGAAATTACTGTACATTTGCTCTAGTCACCTCAGGGCCAGGTACCAGACAACTCAGGATAACCCCTATGCCTCAGAGCCTGCAACATTACTCAAATTAGGCAAGGAGTAGGGAACCCATGACACCCAGCTAATCCCACTCCACTTGCCATACATAAGTTGCCTCTTGCAGCCCCACCTTCTGCACTCTGTGCCCAGGTGCACTCTGTGTGGTCCTGCCTGGCAGGCATTTCTCATTTGGGATTCCAGGTACCAAAGGATTCTACGTTTCATCTATCTGAGTGTCACTGCAGCGTGTCCCACCATCTGTACATCTTATAACATTCTGAAATGACGAAGACTAGAAACTCTTGGAAACCATGTGTTGAAGACAACAGAGTTGACTTCTGCCTAGGTTCCTGAATGGTGGCTGTCCCCCAACTCCACTAATTCCCAATGTCCTCTTCCCAGCCTCACCATTATCCTCCTATACTGTCCTGTAAGAGTGAAAAAAAAAATATTACTGTGATGGAGTCAGCATTTATTTTGGCTTATCTGTTATGGCAGTTTACCTAATCTGACTATTACAGGGAAATGACCAACCACCACTAAGGATACGGTATGGGTTTAGGAAGCTTCCAGAGAAAGAGAGAAGGGGGGTAGGTAGAGGTTGAGGAGCTAATATCCCAGGCCTTATGAAGGGGGGAAGATCTGGAGGGGAGCTCAAGATTGATTTTACAAAATGGCAAAATGGTTTAGCAGTTAACCTTTATTGGGCATCCCTCCCCTTTCTTCTAAGGGAAAGTCATTAGGTAAAGGACTCCTTGTGAGAGAGCTCTCTATTATCTCTTATTTTTAAAAATACACCATCCGTACATGTCATTCTCCAAGGTAACTCCATGTCATGAAGCTCTGGGTCCATTCCTACCTTTTTCCTTTATCTTTTACTCACCAATCTTGTGCATTTCAATTTAATTTTAAATTATTGAAACTTCCTATAGTATCTCATCATCAAAAAATAATAAAATTAGATTTAAAAAACACAGAAACAAAAATGTTCTTCCTAAATAATTCCATCTGTGGTCACCAAACTTGATGTAACTAAATGCTGGGAACATTTTAGACATTATTCTTTTGTGTTCAGATAAATCCGTAGAAGAATCTACTATGTTGGTTTTCCAAAAATTGTATCTTTCTGTATCTGTCATACCACAATTTGCTTCTCTTACTGAACAACTGCTTCAGGAGCCAGTAACTACTTAGGAGACCAAGGTAGGAGGATCACCTGAGCCCAGGAGATGGAGGCCAACTTGAGCAACATAAAAGACCTAATTAAAAAAAAAATGTCAAGGAACAACAATAATTAACAGGGCTCCCATGTTTCTACAAGGAAATCCAATTTATGACTACTACAAATTCTTTATGACTACTTAGTGTTCCATATACCACAATTTCTTTAGTCATTCTGTTATTGTTTTAGTCAGTTTTTCTTGTCACTGTGACCAAAAGACCTGACAAGAACAACACAGAGGAGGAAAAGTTTATTTTGGCTCGAGGTTTCATAGGTTTAGTTATCTCAGTTGACTCCATTGTTCTGGGCCTGCCGAGATGAGGCAGAACTTCATGATGGAAGAGCATAGGGCAGAAAGCAGCTCATAACATAGCAAAAAGGAAGCAGAAAGAACTCTACACCAGGGACAAGATATAAACCTAAAGTCACACCCCAGTGACCTACCTCCTCCAATCCTAACCTACCTGCCTACAGTTACCACCCAGTTAATCCATACCAGTGGATTAATCCATTGATTAGTTCACATCTCTCATAATCTCATCATTTCACCTCTGAAAATTCATGCACTGTTGCACACATGAGCTTTAGACACCTCATATCTAAACCACAAGAGTTATACACAATTTGTTTCTTTTACAGAAATATCTGCATTGACTATGTTTGGACCTACCTTTCTTAGTACCTACTATGTGCTGGGTACTCTTCAGATGCTCTTTAGGCATTATCCCATTTAGTCCCATCAACAGTTGTATGAAGTAAGTACTGACATCATCTTCATCTGATGGATAAAGTATCTTAGACAAATGCACCAGGGTTAGGGGTAGATAGTGACTAGTGCAAGGGCAAAGTCAACTCACCCTTTTCTACGATGGTTTTAACAGTACCTCTGTTTTGTTTTAATCAGGGGTGGCAAGACATGTAGACACAGAAATGACTTTCTTGGAGTAAGAAGCTTGTTTACACTCACAGATCCATAGACACAGGAGACGGAATACTGTGCAGGTTTCTTTTTCATCTCATCTCATAGACTATAA
This sequence comes from Sciurus vulgaris, assembly GCF_902686455.1. NCBI lineage: Eukaryota > Metazoa > Chordata > Mammalia > Rodentia > Sciuridae > Sciurus > Sciurus vulgaris. The sequence goes on from NC_136473.1 coordinate 61,473,184, forward strand.
ACCGTTGAAGACAAAGGTGAAGTCTTCTTTGGTTTTGTATCATCCATAGCTAGCACAGTGACTAGGATATGCCAGGTACCCACTAATTGCACTGAGTATGGATGGAAAAATGGATGAGAATGTGATTGAATGAGCTCCTTAAGTCAATGTCACACTCAGTCCTTGAAGCTTGTCTCCTCACAAAGTGTGTAGTCTCTCTAGGACAGAGATGGTGGGTGGATCAGAGACTTTGAAAATCCTAGATCTGCACACAAACACAGTATTGAGGGCAATGCTAGGCTTACGTTCTAGCATGCTGTGGGCTCATTAAATGGTTTATGATTGATTGTACGCTCTCCTGGATGCTCAGGATTGAGGAAACCCAGAGAGAAGATCAACTGGCTCCAGTCTCTGGTCTTCAATGTCAGGGAGTGTGTCCCTGAATCCCCATGCAACAGTGTTAGGAGACAGGGCCTAATGGGAGGTAATGGGCCCCACTCTTATGAATGAATTACTGTTGTTACCATGGGAGTGAGTTAGTTATCCAGGGAGTGGGTTCCTCATAAAATGATAAGTTCCCATCCTTTCTGGTCCTCTTGTTCATACCTGTGTGCTCTCTCTCTTTCTCTCTCTCGCCTTCTCTCCCTCTGTTAGTTGTGTGAGCATGTTGCCCTCTCACTATGTTATGAAATATCAGTGCCCTAATAGATGCAGCCCCTTGATCACAAACTTCACAACATCCAGGACCATAAAACAAGTAAACTTCTTTTGTTTATAAATGACCCAGTTTATGATATTCCATCATAGTAGCAGAAAATAGATTAAGATACGGAGAGAGGAGTGGGTACTATCTCCTTTCCTTCAAACATTAAATATTTCAGAAAAAAGGAAATCTTGATTGCTGTATTGTGTTCCAAGCACTATGCTCAGCTAGCTATAGGTGGGCCAAGTAGATAAATACTATTCTTGTTTCTTGAACACTGTCTAGTCAAAGGCAAATGGTTAGGCAAGCTGCTCATCACAGCAGTCTGTGCTATGTGTGATCATGGCCAGATAAATAAAAGGTGTGGGGGCAGGGTGGTAATGGTAGACTTTGCTATTTGGTGAGGATTGTGAAGTAGTGTGCCATGAAAGCTAGCATTCTGAGGTTTCAGGGGCATAGGAGTTGAGGTGTGCTCAGGAGGAAGGAAGAAAGAGCCATACGGTGGAGAGTGGTGGACTATGCTTGATAAGATATAAAGGACATCAATTCTTTCAGTTACTTCCTGTCTAAGTCCTATCATGTCCCTTCTCTGCTCACAAACCTCCAATGTCTTCTCTTCTCCCTCTGTAAAAATCAAACCATTAACAAGGTGTTTTAGGCCTATGTATTCAGGTGACCTCTCTAACCTCAGCCCCCTCTGTCCTTCCCTTCACTCACTCCACTCCAGCCTCTCTGACTTCCTGTTTCCCATCTTTGACAGGAATGCGAAGGCACTTGAATTTTCTTTTCCCTCAGAAAACTGCATCACTTGCTCCTTTGCCTTGGCTTTTTAAGGCCTTCCAGTAAACTTTGTAAAAATTGCAGTCTCCAGTCTTCTTCACAAGGTGAGACGCATTTCTAGCTCCCCCGATCACCCTGGGGTGGGGGTGAGTGGGATGGGGGGGGTGGAGGGGAATTCTCTTCTTCCTTTTGACCCCCTAGATGCCCAATAAAGACTACATTTCCCAGCATCCCTTGCAACTAGGCATGGCCATGTGGCTTGGTTCTCACTAATGAAATGTGAGAGAACTAGTTCATTAACTTTTGCTTTATTAGCCTGAAAGGAAATTGCCCCCTTTTTTTTTTTTTCTTTTTCTTTTTAACCACTTTCCCTCAGACTGAACTCCAGAGATGCCAGTAACCCAGCTTCAGTTACACAAATGGGAATACCTTAGGGAAGGGCAGAATAATGAGTCAAAGGAAACTTGAGTCCCTGAATGACTCTGTGGAGCACAGAAGTCCTGCCATCTAGAACAAGACATTCGCAGGAGGAAGAAATAAACTTCTATTACAGTTATTGTGTATTTGAAACACTTTGTTACAAATCTTTCCTGTACTCTAACCTACACATTTCCTCTGCCCTTTCTGATTTATTATTCTGTCCAGTACTTAATACCATCTAACATGTGAAATGTTTTCTTTTATTCACTGTCTTCCCTAACTAGAATATAAGTTCTTGGAGGGCACAGATTTTTGTTTTTTCACTGTTGCATCCTCAGAATAATATCCAGGTCTTAATAGGTACTCAATTAATATACATGTATTAAAATATTGTTGGCCACCCAAAGTGAAATCACAGTCTATGCCATGAAGATGCTTCATTAAATTTCAAAAATCTATCCTAGTGCAAGGGTTGGCAGGGAGATGATAGGAGCTGGGGAGTAAAAACAATGAGGAACCTTATGTCTAGGAAGTGGAAAAATGGGGAGAGTCAGAGAAGGGGTAGGATCTCTAATTTTCCCAGATAAGCCTCTCTGGTTTGTATTTGGGAGGAGGATTCCAAAGCTTCACTTAAATACCTGACTCTACTAGAAGTGGTTTTGTAGTCAATTCCTGTAAGAGCTTAATAGGAAATAAGTCGTCCTCTCTCTTGCATTCCATCCACCCTCTCTCTCTTCCTCTTGATGAGAAAAATACATATCAAAATATATTGTGAAAAGCTTATTTTGTAGATTCCTTGAGATAAAAGGTAGTCATGAAAATAACTGTAGAATGGTGGAGAAACTGTAAGAGATGGAATTGAACTTCCTTAGATTCACATCTGAGGATCTTATTGGCTGGGTGCTCTTGAGTGAATGGATTGACCTTCTTTTGTCTTTACTATTCTCATCTAAGGATGAATGAGTATAACATTAGCACTTTATTTTTGTTGTGACATGTTATAGGCTGAATTTTGTCCTTTCCTTCCAAATTCATTGAAGCCCTAATATTTGGAGATAGGGTCTTTATAGAGAAAGAGGCAGTTAAGTTAAAATGGGCTCATTAGGGTAGCCCCCAATCCAATATGACTCGTGTCCTTATAAAAAGAGGACATTAGGACACAGACCTCACTGAGGAATGACAATATGGACACACAGGGAGAAAATGGTCATCTACAAGCCAAGGAGAAACCCCAGAAAGAACCAACTATATCAACAGCTTGATCTTGGACTTTCAGCCTTCAGAATTGTGAGAAAATAAATTTCTGTTGTTTAAGCCACCCAGTCTGTAGTATTTTTTTTTTTTTTTTTTGGTGTGGCCATGAAGATTAAAAGAAAAGAAAAGTGGATAACACAGAAAACTATTAAAATGGTGTGATTTAGCTGGCCTCTAAATGCTTTTCTTCACTTGCTTTAATAGAAGTAAACTATTTTAAATAGAGGGGGTGCCAATCCTGACCCATACTGGTCAATAACCCACATAGTGAAATTAAAGCCCTTTCTGACACAAACTTTGAGTGTTGGATATGAGTAGGCAATGAGGAACTGGGTCACATCCACAGAAAGGTCACAGGCTGGTGAGGGGTCTGGGAATTGTCACACCGAGAGAGGTGGCTGTTTAACCCAGAGAAGGAAAGACTCAAGTGAATGCAATACCATCTCCAAATGAATGAAATATGACTTAAATAAGAGGCCTTCGATTTAGCTGTGTGGGTTGAGGGGAGAGGCAGAACTAATTGGGTACAAGTTTCTGGAAAGTAGATTTCAGCTTCCTTATGAGGCTGGGTGACCACTTTTTAAAAATGTCAGAGAGGAGATGAAGCATAGATACCATGTTTGGACCCAATGAACTTGGATGTTCCTTTCCATCCTGACATTCTCTATATAAATGGATTGTACTTGAGCTGAAAAGATTTCAATATTACTTAAGATATATCTCTTGATTGTAAAAACACATGCCTGGTCAACAAATATTTCTGAGTTCTGTGAATTTAGTGTCTACTAAAAGGAGGTAGAAAATTCATTCAGGAAAAAAAATCGAATAATTATTCAATCTGCAGAGGACCATCACAGAATCTTGGAAACATGGAAAAATGCCCGACTACAATTTTGGAGCCCTGAAGTACAAGCTTGATCAGGAATGCACTTGCGCTAGAGCCAAAATCTTAAACTTATTCTGTGTAAAGCTGTCATCTCAATTTTACAAATCGGAAAAAGAAAATACTGAGCTTGATTTATCTACTAAAGGCTAATCTATCCTGCAAGAATTTGTTAAAATTACTCTCAGTAAGAGTCGACACGGTAAAAGCTGTAATTTCCCAACTATCATCAGTATGTGAGATTTTGAGAAAGTCGATAGAAGCACGGGATGATTTGGTAGCTCTACCAGAAACATGGTTTTCATATCCACAAATTGCTACAGAATAATTCGAGTGCCACTGGTTCTAAAGTGCTGCCTGCCGGCACTACCTCATTAGCTCACACCCCTTAATCACCGCGGCTGGAACGAGGGCCCTCCGAGTCCAGCCCGCAGAGGGAGGCCTATCTTGGGAAGGGACGGCAAACAGCCAGGGCTGGTGGTGAGTGAGCACTGAACCGCTTCGAGCTGAGCAAACCGCGCAGGGATCGCCGACCAGGAGGATTCTCTCCTTTGGGGTCTGGGAGAACAAATACCCCCGACCCTCTTGGGTTCGGATTCACAGCCCCAGGTACCCAACCTTCTGCTTTGGCACCCATCACGTCCCACCTCCCTGGGGCAGCGCCTTCTAAGCCAAGACTCCGAGAGGCCAGTGTATCCCAAGACAGGCCATGAGTCCTGGCTCATAACGCCAGCGGCTGGCAAAGGAGAAAATGCCAAGGTGCAGGGGAGGAGCAGTGAGTGTCTCGGCCGCTTCAGGTTGTCCTTCGGGCTCTGAGGAGACACGCAGAGCCTCAGCGGAGGTGGATGAGGGGTGGGGTGGAAGGCGGAGGATGAACAGGCTTTAGCAACTGACGCCCCCTACTCCGCCCTTTTCAAGTTATAACCCGGTTGGTGGTGAGAGTCTTAGGGTGGGGACTGGCGGACAGTGTCGGGACTCCTCAGCCCGCGGCCGCGGTCTAAGGAGCTAGCGCTCTCACGCGTCGCGCAGCGCGCTGGGGCCACCAGAGGCCATGCCGAGGCCGCGGCGGGCACAGTGGCTCGCGCGTCGCCGGGGCAGCTGGTCGCGGTCCAGCTCCTGGAGAGAGGCGACAGGCCTGCGTGTGTGTGTATGTGAGAGCTGCCGCCAGGCGACTCGCGCCCCGACAGGTGCAGGCGCGCCGGCTTCCCATTGGTCGCGGCGGCGGCGGGCCCCTTCCCCTCCCCGCCCTCGCCGGACCCCCTCCCCCGCCGCTGCGCCGGCTCGGTTCGCGGAGGCGCGTGCCCGCCAGCGCGCGCACCCGGCCGCGCGTCCCTCGCCCCGTCTCCGTCCCCTCCCCCTTTCCGCGCTTCCGCCGCGCGCTCGCGAGCTCAGGTAGCGGGCGCGCCGGAGCCTCCCCGGGGGCGCGCGGCCGGCTGCAGTCCCCCCCAGCACCCCCACTCCCGCCGGCTCCTGGGAGCCTGGGGAGGGAGCGCGCGGGCGGCAGGCGGGGGGAGCTGGAGCCGGGTGCTGCTGCTGCCGCCGCCGCCGCCGAGGCTTCCGTCTTGCTCGCTCGCGCAGCGGCGGCAGCAGAGGTCGCGCACAGATGCGGGTTAGACTGGCGGGGGGAGGAGGCGGAGGAGGGAAGGAAGCTGCATGCATGAGACCCACAGGTAAGACCGAGAGCCGGGAAAGGGCTTTCCAGTCTGGGGAGGCGCACGCAGGCCGGGCAGGGGAGTTTGTGTCCCGTTCTGCTCCCCAGGGGAGGAATTTTTTGACAGCGCAATCTCACTGGGGACTAGGGCAATAGGACCCTCCTGATCCCAGGGAAAACCAGAGAAGTAGCTGGGGGGAGCCGGTGCCACATTGTGAGATTCCTAAGAGTGAAATGGTTAGGCCCAGGGAAAAGTGTTTTCTCAGCCCCTAGACGCTAGAAGGCTTTAGACTTTCCTGTCATGGTCACAGCCGCTGAATCCCGGGGACCGGCGCAGAGCCAATGTGCGCTAACCCCTGCTCTCCCTCCCCTCCTCCATCCCTCCCGCACGCGCAGCATCCCACGGCGGCTGTTACTCAGTGTACCCTGCGCTGGGGGTGGCAGGGAATCTCGCTGTGGGAAAGGGGGCGGGGGCCTTGCGGGAGTGAACTGGGATGGAGTCCGCGCAGCTGAGGCGCCAGGTCCCAGGGCCGAGGAGTGGGAGCATGGCCCGGAGCTCCAGCAGCCGGGGGTATTGTCATGTTCCGCTCGTGGTTGCAGACTCTTGCAAGCTGGATGCCCTCTGTGGATGAAAGATGTATCATGGAATGAACCCGAGCAATGGAGATGGATTTCTAGAGCAGCAGCAGCAGCAGCCTCAGTCCCCCCAGAGACTCTTGGCCGTGATCCTGTGGTTTCAGCTGGCGCTGTGCTTCGGCCCTGCACAGCTCACCGGTGGTGAGTGACCCCACTGAGAGCAGAGGGCCTGGGATGGCAGGGCGGGGAGGGGAACCAGATTGGCAGGACAGCCCTGCTGCACACGCCCTCACCCCGTACATTCAGACTTCAGAGGTGCCTGAGATCCCAAGGATTCCTGTGCCCCAGCCTAAGACCTACCCTTTATTCAAAACGCCTGGAGTTCCCAGAAAATTCCTCTGTGGAACCTGCGCAGGTTCACACATCCACATTCTGTCTGGAGCTTCCCACCAGCAGACCCGCCTGGCTTCTCTGAAGAAAGAACAATAAAGTCTGGTCCATTATTCTCACTTTGGGAGAGAAAAGTGTGTGTTGGGGGGAGGGGAAGTGGTGTATGTGTGGACCTCTGACCCTTGTGCATGCCCTCAACAGACAGAGGTCAGGTTTCAGCCTCTGGATTTAGGCAAGAGTTACAAGATCCATCTTTGGAAATGTGAAGGCTCTGAAAACATGGCCAGACTGGCTGAAGGATAGGTTTATTTGAAAGTTAACTTTCTCTTTCTTTGGAAAGTGGTGTGTTCCAGCATGTCTGTGCCTGTTGGGGGGTTGGGAGGGGGATGCAGAGATTTTTCTGCTGGAAGATTGTTTAGTTAATCTAGGTCTAATTTACAGGGAGAAGCAAGTCAAGTGCTCTTCTATAAAGTGGAAGTTTGCAGAAATAAAATTGATAGCCTCAGTCTCTGTATCTATAACATACTTGATTTTGAAGGACAGGACTATCTTTTGGTTGTGGTACAGGAAGACAGATGGAGTTCCTGTCTGAATTTCAGAGCCTAAGCCTGTCCCTGCCTCCCCTACTCACTGCTGTCCTTTATTGCTATCCATTCTAAATTTTTGCTGAGAGCTTGCTGATGTGGATGTGTTAAAAGGACAGAACTGTGTTTCCAGAGCTGAAATATTGTTAATTTGTGAATAAATTATTGCTGATTGGAAAACAAGTATTGCTTGATATAAATAAACCATTTACGTGTTTGAAAATATTGCTGTTTAAGAGACTCCAAAGATGGAGATGGAAAAAAAATGAATGAAAAATTAGCAAAAGTGGGAGAGGAGAATAGCAAATTGTTCCCTAATTCAGGCATTCCATTTAGACATGTGAAAGATACCTAGAACCTAAAAGAGTTTGTTGTGATGTACACATCTGTCAGAATTAGGAAGAAAATATTTGCTTTGGATGTGGACCTGGTTTATTTTGTTTTATCAAGGATTAACTTTTTTTTTTTTTTTTAATAGAAATGTCTCTGAGACAAGCATCCTTTTTATAGAGGACAAGGTCAAATGTGAGGCCAGACCAGTTTCTGTGACCAGGGCTCTGGTCAAAACTTCTGCTCTGCCCTGAACACTACCTCTGCTTCACTGGCAAGTAGAAATCATGGGACAGGACACCAGTGGGCAGGACTGGTCCATTTCCTCCCCTCTTCTCTTCTCTTGCCTTTCAGTTCTAGCTTTCATTCCTTCCAACCAGGTCCACATGATTTTCCCTCTTCTTGATTGGTGTCTCCCCTGTAGAAATGGATCAGGTTCAGAGCTTTCCCTTTAGGTGCTCACATACTGCAGAAAGGCTGCCAGCAGCCTTGTTTCACCTTGAACTTCTTTGGGGCAGAGAGTATGATTTGTTAAAGAATGTTTATCATTTTAGAATTCTTCTATAAATAAATAGTTTGGACAGAGAAGGGTGATGGGGGACATTCTATGGAATTCACCAAATAGAGGTTTTCTTTCTTAGGAACAACACCCACATGAAGCGTCCAAGATGACAATAAAAGCAATGTCACTTTAGCTCTAGACCTATGCTCCCAAAACTTTAATGTACACACCAGCCACCTGGGATCTTATTAAAAGGCAGATTCTGATTCCATTGGTCAGTTGGGATGGGGCCTGAGATTCTACATTTCCACTAAGCTCTCAGGTGAAGCAGTTGCTATTGGTCCCCAAACCATTCTTTGATGAGCAATGCTTTAGACTAAGGCATTCCTTGAAGTAAGTTGCTTCTGACTCCCGACTTTTTGCCATCACTCTCAATTACCAAATGCAAATGACCTGTGAGGGAGCAGAAGTCTCACCCAATATCTAATCTTTAGGTGATACACAGAACTGAAACTCAGCCCTTAGAGAGTGCTTTCTTTTTTTAATCCACAAAAGGGTGCATATTTAATAGACACTGTTCTGAAATGTGGATTTTCATTTTTGATTGCTTTCAATGGAAAAGGAGTACCACAATAGCAAGATATAATAGTCTCAGCTAGGAGGAAAAAAGCATGTGCCCAATACAAGTATTACAGAAAAAGCCTGAACTAGAAAGGGAGAAATTGAGAAAACGATCAGACAAAGGGAAAGGGGGGTGTGGGAGAACTTCATCAAAACCAAAATGCTTTGTCCTAGAAAACCAGAGATCCAATTCAGATCTCTGAGCCTTTTGAGAGTTTTCATGGGCCTAGCTTGACTTGAAGTGACTTTTAGGTAGCTCTCTTTAGGTTGTTTTTTCTAAATCAAGAAGAAGGGCCCTCCTTCACATATGCTGAGAGGACTTTACTAGGTTTATAGGGAGGCACAGGACATGGTTTTTTCCAGAATCTAGAACCTTTTCTTCCTTGTGCCCCAGTTAACTTTTCCAGAAGACGTCTGGGTTTTGAGTGGTTCCCAGGTTTAGAGGATGGGAGCTGTGGGTTGGCTCCTTAAAGGTGATTCCTTGTTACCAGGAACTCAGATTGGGCTCTGGTCCCTGATAGCTTTGGGCTCTTGGGCCTTGGGAGCTTTGGTTTCCTCATCTATAAAATGAGGACGATGACACCTGTCTTATGGGGTTGACATGAGAGATGGAAATCACGTAGGCTCTCAGTAAATTCAGGAAGTGGTAGGGAGGAGTTGTACAGAATGTTCTTTTTACCTAGAAGACCCCTCTTATACTTCATTTCCCACCCCATCCCGAGTAAACAAATTTCTCTTCAAGACCTAACTTAAATGCCATGATCTCTTTCATATTTCCTGGTCATTAAACTCTTCCCTTATCCGGACTCCCCTTGCCCTAGGTTACAATCTTCTATCATAGTATTGTCTGATCTACCAGACTGTAAGCCCTCTGAGATCAGGAACCTTGACTTAATTCATTTCCATGTCCCAGGCATCCAGCACAGCATCTGATTCGTAGTAAATGCTCAGCTAATGTTGGTTGAAAGCAAGAAAAAAAGATCCCCAAATTACTACCATACCATCTAGGAAATAATTTCTTGGGTGAGTTACAAATGTGCAAAAGTATCATGGTAGTTGAGGCCGCCTCCAGTTGCAGGTTTCCTAGGAGGTTGGAGAAAACATCAGGAAATGTCCCAGAGAAGGAGTGGCACTCAGGATGGGATGGGGGACTGGAGCATGTCAGGGGCAGGCACCTTGTACAATGGTGGGGATGTGGTTGTGTGACTGGGCTGTACAGGAAGTGGAGAATAGTGTGGTTAATCTACAACATAGTCTACTTCTAGGGAATAGTAGAGTAGAAGGACAAGGAGCCTTATTACAAAGGTCCTGGAAGCCCCAGTGATGATCCTGCATGTCACATAGCAGGCACTATGGGACCTGCTGAAGAATTTAGAGAAGGAGCATAATATCAGGTGAGCTCTACTTATACTTTATCTGCTCCAAGCCTCTGACTTGGGGCAAGCCAACAGTCTGGCTGCCCTCTCTGCTCTCCTGAGTCATTTTCTAGTGTGACTGGGTTAAGCTTCTTGAGGTCTCATTTGGGTCAGGGGGCCACAGCATTGAGCTATGTATCAGCAGATAGGAACAAATGCCTTCTGACTGACCGATGGTTTGTAGATGTGTGTCTTGGAGTTTTATTGAGAAAAATTTTCTTACACGATAGAGTGCAAGCTTTTCATTCAACACTACATCTAAAGTCCACGATTTTAAACTGCACTTAACTCAGTCTGTAAACAAAGCCCCGGCTCCTGAAACCCTAAAGCATATTTCTTTAACAAAAGGCTGCCTTCATATAAGCAGCATGGTAACTCTTTCGATTTATCCATAGGATGAAATCTGAAAGCTTTTGGGGGCAGAAGAAGGATTTCATATAACAAGTAGCAAATCTCTCATCTCAGAGACATAGAGAGGCAAGACAGAGAATCAGGGGTTCTTAATTTCTGAGAGTAATAACAAGTATAGGTGAAGCTCCTTTCCCAGTAAATATTGATTAGACACATGAAGAACAACACCTACATTATTCTGTTCTTGATTTCAGAGGCATATTTCCAAAGCTTCAGATGGGATGCTCTGGTATAGAACCAGAGGTCTACAATTTTTATAGGATGGATAGCATGCATGTTGAGCTTTTGCCATTAAATGACTCCATGGTTTTTGGCAGGTTACATAACTTCTCCTTGACTCAATTTCTTCCACATTACTAGCATTTTTTGGTTCTGTGATTATAGAAGTCCTTGTTTATCTGCAATTTTGTTTTCCATGGTCTTGGTTACCAACTATCACAGCAGTCTGAAACTTCTGTGGAGAATTCTAGAAATAAGCGCTTCACACATTTTAAATTGCATGCCATTCTGAGTAGTGGGATGAAATCTTATGCCATCCTGCTCTGACCCGCTTGATATGAATTGTTCTTTTGTACAGAGTACAAAAGATATTTTGAGAGAGATGGCATTCACATAACTTTATAGTATATTGTTATAATTGTTCTATTTTATTATTGGTTACTGTCACTAATCTCTTACTATGTTTAATTTAATTAAATATTATCACAGGAATGTATAGGAAAAGACATAGTGCGGTGTACATGGGGTTTGGTACTATTCATGGTATTCACTGGGGGTCTTGCAACTTATCCTCACGGCACAGTGAATTGATGTGTTCCGAACTCTCAGTAAAGGCAGTTGACTTTTCCCCCGTCTATCCTTTCATCTGTAGATGTATGCCCTGGAGATAAACAGATAAGGGACTCAGTTCTTGCTCTGGAGGAAACATACAAGTCAGGGTCAATGCCTGCTCAAAAGTTTAACTGTAAAAGGCTTGCACAAAATTACATTTTATATACATTTTTAATTCAACTTAAAATCTAGTATTATTTATTGATATCAATGAGAAGAGTGATTTTGCAGACTGCTTCTCTTTATCTTTGCCTTATTTTGAAATTTAATTTGGTGTTCGATAATTGAGAAAAATCATACATAGAAATATGTCTGAATAGGTCACTGGAATCATTGCCTCTGAATTGAAGGAAGAAATGGGCATAAGAATAGGCTGATTATTTTTATAAATATTCATATTTCCATAGAACCCACCACAATCTCCAGGACAGATATAGAAGATGCATTAGATACAACATTTTGTCTACTTATTGGTCCATTCTCATAAGAACTGTTGCTAACAGGGAAGATTGGAAAAAGATGTGACATAATTTTAAACTGGCCCATATCTGAGTGATGGATAAAAGTTTCCAAATCATTAATAACACTAATTGCAAAAATGTAGAATGCTTAGTATGTGCCAGTGCTATTTTCAATGCTTTAATCATGTTAACTCATTTAATTTCTCAGGTAGATATTGTGATTTATCCTTACTTTATAGAAGAAGAACTGAGGCATGGAAAGATTAGTCCATTTGTCCAAAGTCATCTGGCTATTGGTGAGACATGGTGACCCAGAGTATCTTTGTTATTGCAGTCTTTATTTTAGAATGCCTGAGTGTGGAAATCCCAATCCCTAAATACTTACCTTCCATGTTATCATGCTTGACTCAAACATTTCTCTTTAAATTGAAGTTATCAAATATTTTGAAACTTTGGCCATCTCCCTTCTGATATAAGGGAACTCTTTTGTGTTGTGGCCAAAAAGACAGAAAGCATACCAACAAATCAACAACAAAATTGTACAACCTGGGACAAAGTGAAGGCCCAGAGTGCTTGGCCTTAGGCTCAGAATGGAAGAAGGTAAGGGACCAGAAACCTGTGAAAGTGTCCCTGTGGGCTGTTTGAGGGAGGTGGTCAGAATGGGGCATGCCCTGACTCTTACCTGCTCTGAGGGACTAAGCATGAGCAAATAAATGGCTGGTCTCTTGGGCCCTCCACTACTGACATTTTCATCCTGATTTTCTGATGATTCTCTGAGCTGTTTATGCTTCCCAGGGTGATACCTTCCCGGAATGGTTCTCTTCCATGCAACTTGGAAAAGCCCTAGTAATGTGTTAGCTAATATGTGCTTGAACTGTTACAGTTTGTGTAATGTTAATTTTCTTAACGCATTAAGATAGGAGATTTTGACCAATTAGAATAAATTTTAAAAAAGATAGTAGATTTTGACTATTTTCTTATTTCTTTCTTGATTTTAAGAGAGATCCTCAGTGAGATTACTCTTCTAGGTTCCACATGTGGTCAGATAAAGCTAGAGCAGGAGTTAGGCCTATTAGCCAAGATTTTCCTCTTTGCAATTCTTGGCCAGCCTTTAAACTTATCTTTTTATTGTATGATATAGATGATAATCTAGTTGGTATATATTAAAAATTAAAAGAAAAATGATATCTGAGGCTTGTGAGCCTGAGTAATAGTTTCCCTGCAAGGTTAAGCTTGAAGTTAGAATAAGGCGGAATTGTTCATGAGATCTCAGAGTCACTCATTCTGCTGTCCAGGGTGCAATGTTTGATGGTATGAGCTTAAGATGCTGTGTTTTAGGGAAGAATTTAGCCCAGTATTTCTTCTTTAAGAAAAAGATTATTGTGCTACTCTAAGAGAAAAAATTATCCACTCAAGAAGAAAAACAAATAGAAATAATTGAGTTGCTCACAAACTGGAATTAAAAGTGCATTTTAGAATAGCTTCTTAATTGAGAGTATTGTAATTGCTTTATTAATCTTAAACAAGGTAAACTAGGAACATCAGAGAAGTCAAACAAAAATAATTCTTGACATTATTTGGAAATGACAATAAACTTGGAACTCTGTAGTGGGTGGGTGAGCCTTCACTGATTCCACTATGGGGCAGAGACAGGTGCAGGCTCCAGTGGGTCAGGGCCCATCAGTGGGCATGGGTGTGAGTGTATCTGTGTAAGTGAGTGTGTTCTCACCCTCCAGGAGTGGAGTTTGGTTCTTTGAAGTGAGAGGAGTTGCAGAGCCCAATAAACTTGATCACTGATCACATCATCATTATTTTGATAAATTGAGCTTTTCAAGAGCGGGGATGAGTAAGGGTGAGGATCTTTGGAAATAAAGGCTCCACCTAGCTGTCTCCTGTTTCTGTTTAAACTGGTGACTTTTATCTCCTGGAATTACCAGCATGGAAGAAGAACAGAATAAGGAAGGTCACTCATGCACTATATATAAAGTCACTATATTCTTTTCTTCTGAGAGTAACAAAATACAAAAAGACCTTATTTCTTGTGTTTGATTACATTTGTAAAAGATATATGTGGTTGAATTGGGTGATCAGTTAGAGGGATGTTCTGTAAAGAAAAAAGTAAAATAAATTCTTACAGTAGTTTTTTTTTTTTTTTTTTTTTTTTTTTTTTTTTTTAATCATTGGTGCGTCTGTAGCACTCATCTAGCTAGTTTTCAAATTCAAACTCTCCATAGGAAGACCTTTTTTGGTACTTAAACTCAGAAGTGTCTGAATTTTCTCCATAACATAAACAACAGGATCTGCTTATTCTGTAGAAATGTGATAGGTTTAGAGGGTTAATCTTATGTGAGGCTCTCAGTGGTCCTTTTAGTTGGCGTCTATTAACTGAATTCTAATGTTAGGATCTAATTCAAGGATGCATTTAAAATTCACATTTTTGATTTGGGGGGTACACATCTGCAAATTTAGCTTATAGTATGACAGTGTATATTCAATGACTGATGGGGGCGACCTCTGCTTAAATTATACTTAAACAAAATGGGGAAATAGTCTTTTAGAAGCTCGAATTTCTCTAGTTTAGAGCAGTGCAGTCTGAATGGTATGTGACCTTTAAAAGGCTTACACAGATTTTTTTCCCTTTGGATTGTAAATGAAGGACTAGATATTTTCCGTATCATCCTTCAGTTTTACACCATTTACTTTTAATAATAACTTAGTGGGTATGTTTTAATTTCTCGAGGTAAAGAACTGGAGATATATAAGGTCTTGTAGGAAGTGGAGCCAGCTTTCTTTGCTACTGTTATTAGCAGGCTGAGTGTCGATGACCTATTTGCTGCTTTAGTTTCATTATCTGTGAACAGGGACCATTACTTGGACCATCTACCTTCCCTGGTTGTTGTGAGGATCAAATTTATTAAAAGGGGGATGGCATCCTAACTATTTAAGGTATTGATATCATGTAAAACAAATTGACAGTGAATGCTTGCTACAGTCACCTTGCTGAAGGTAGCCCTTTCAAGAGCTTTTGCTGTGCAGGGACATAGCCTAATAAATACATATGAATATCCAGTGGCACAGGCCCAGACAGATGTGTGCTGCAGGCATTCACTGGGTAGCCACTGATCCTGGACCCCAGTTGTCCCATAGAACCTACCACCATGAGATGGTATAGTAGGTTCTTTAGTGGAGACTTATCTTGGAGACTCTGGGGAGAAGTAAGGGAAAGCTTATTAACAAAGAAGACATTTGAACTAGGTCTTGTACAATAAAATAATTCTCCAGGCAGAGAAGTTGGGAGATAAATTTTTTTTTTTTTTTTAAACAGGAGAAAGGATAGAATAAATAGGATCAGAATGAGAAAGCATATGTACTAAAGACAAGGAATAGCTCAGGGCAGCCTTAGTAAAGGGTATATAGATTAAGCAGAAACAAAAGAAGAGACTGGAAGGGCCAGTTGGGCCCACATGCTCAGCTAACCACAATGCTTAGCAACTTGAGTGGTATACCATGGGCAACTGGGAGCCTACAAAATATGTCTTTAGGGGCATGGCATGATCCATTCTTTGTTTTAGAAAGCAACTTTTTAGTAGTGTGAAAGATGGAGAAGCAGAGAGACCTTTGCTCATTAAATATTTATTATGCCTCTATGAGAGTCTAGATGGAGGATACCGTGGGAAACCAAACAGAGATCTGTCCTCTGAAAATTTATATTCTTTTGAGGACCAGTTAGGAAATGATTGCATTGACCCTGGAGGGACATGCTGAGGGCTTTAATTAGAGAGGAATAAATGGAGACAAGAAATGTGAAGAGAATTATCTGAGGCCAGACAGCTGGCTGGATGTGGGGTTGTAAGGAGAGGAAGAGCCATTATTAGTAGATCCCCAGCAGTGGTGGTTTGGAGGGGAAGCTAATGAGTTCATCTTGGATGAGGAGGCTCACCTTGCCTGCAGGACATCCATTGGAGCACCATCTGTCCATTAGGCATTGGAAACTCAGTTTGGGGCACAGGAGAGAAATTGAGATGGAGATGTGTGTGTCATCTGTGTTGAGGGGGCAGCTAGCGCTGCAGGAGAGGCCAGGCTTTCCCAGGAAGAGAGTGCAGAATGAGCAAAGAAGAGAGTGTGAGGACGGAGCCCAGATAGCGACCACAGTGAAATGTCAGAGAAGCTGGCGAGGAGGCTGAGGAGTTGTGCTGCTGATCAATACTGATCATAATAATTTTTTAAAAAACCCAACCACACTTGCCTCCTGTGATTTGGGGGCAGAAAGTTTATTTTTATGTTATTATTAGAATAATGTTTGGGTAATCTGAATCCTAGATGCCCATATCAACTGCTCAGAAAGTTAACGGGGCCAGGAGGGAGAAAGGCTATGATTACTGGGATGGAGAATCTGCATAAAGGTGTTTGAAGCTCAACTGCAGAAGAGTCAGGAAATTTCTTAATCTTTGCTGGGAGGACAAAACTAAGAGGAGAGCCAGAGTTCAGCAGAGTCACTGGATGATTGTGTGTCTGTGTTTCCTTACACACCTGAGTGTCTAAGTGCGGTGATGGTGGTGGCAGGGTAACTTAATCCTGCTGCTACCCCTTCCTCTGTCCTCCTAGGGTGCTGGCTCAATGCTCTGAACGCAGGTCTTTCTTGTACAAATCCTAGAGCAACCCTCTCCTCAAGTCCTTCAAAGAGTCAATCTTCCCCAGCTGTCAGTTATCTTCAAAGTATGATTGCCAGAGTGACCCCTCTGTCACCCCATTCTGTGACCACCTCCATCACCTCTGAAGCAAGTCACTTAACTTCTCCATGCTTTGGTTTCTTCCTTGGTAAATCCAGGGCAATCAGCCTCCTTTCTCTACACTTCACAGGGGTGTGGGATGTGCAGATGTACAAGAGGTAATGTCAGAAGGCATTTGATAAATACAAAACGGTGATTCCTGTCTGGAGAGATGCATCTCTCTACTGTGCCTAGGGCCATTTTTACTTTTTGCCTCCCTAAGTACAGAAAGGAGGGTGAGAAATGCTCTGTGCAGCATGTAAACGTGTGGGTCCTGACCCCATGAAAGCTCATTTTGTGTGGACATGATGTCAGGCAGCTGGAGGAGCTGTTTTTCTGCAAAATGGGATGTGCCAGTCTGTGCTCCATCCCTGCTGCTGGTGTGTTCAGTGAATAGTTGTCTAGAGAAGGAGAAGGTCCTTGTGCCATTGAGAGGAACTTCTCAATAGCCGTTGGCCCAAACCCAGTCAGCTTTTTTTGTGTGTTCACAGAAACCTCAGGAAAACTAAATTAAATACGTGAGGCGGGCAAGCAATTAATTATAGGATCTGCAGAGGTTCATGAAGGAGGAAGTTGCTCCAAGTGTCCCTAGATCTGCCTGTCCCTCATCCGGCATGGTACTTCTGAGGCTGGGAATGTGTGGGCATGGAGGGTCAGCCCCTACAAGCTCAGGTAGGACAGTGGGATGAATCAGGAGTTGCCACAGAAGCGTAGAATGCCTGTTTTTGTGGAGTTTCTCCTCTCACCTCCAGCTGCACAGTGTGTCTGACTCTTAGGGATCCTCTTCTTAGCTTTGCACGTAGAATGCTACTCCTGGCATCTGTGGGCTGGAGATCTTGGGATTCCTCGTCCTTTGTTGAAATAAGCAGAAATCCTCTGTCTGTGTTCTGGTCTCAGAACACTTCAGGAAAGCAGCCTGTTAGCCTGCAGGGGGCACCTCACTGTCCTCAGATCTTTATCATGTGTGGACTTCTGGAATGCTAGGCTCTGATTTGGAGAAGAGTTCCTTCAAATGCAACCTGATCTATGGGCTTCGGCTTAATAGTAGAGGGTCTTGTATGGTTTTATGAGATAGCAGGGCATTTATCTACCCTTGAGAGTGATTTTGCTGAAATTCTACTCTTGCCATTTTCATTTACATGGAAATGAGCCCATGGAGCTCTTGCCCTTTGTCATCTCCAGATGAAGGAAGACCAAGTAATTGAGAAGCTCCAGAAATGTACAGAGTATCTAAAACTGTCCCATCTCCATAGCAGCTGCCTTTGCATCTTGGGTGGAGACCTGCAGCCACACTCAAGGGCAAATTCCTGTTAGTCTATCGTTGTTGCTGCTGTAAAAATTGTTCTTTCTTAGGTGTCTCCATGCATGATGGTTACCAGAGTCTCTAATCAAAGGCAGAACCAGTTGCCAATCTCTACATTCATGACTATACAACTTGGGTGCCTCTCATCTCTGATGTGCCTTGGTCTTCTCACAGTGGACTTTCTTTAGTACCTGCTGTTAGTGTTGGGACGCGACATAAGCTAACTTCCATAGAAATTAGTGGGAGGTGCAGCTATATAGGAGGTGGTGTCAGAAGGCATCTGAAAGATACAAAACAGTGATTCCTGCCTGTCTGGAGAGAGCATCTCTCTACTGCCTAGGGCTGTTTTTGCCTTTTGCCTCCTTGAGTACAGAAAGGAGAGTGATTATACTAAGCCTGTTGCTTCTTGGGTCTTCAGTTTAA
Organism: Sciurus vulgaris; assembly: GCF_902686455.1. Taxonomy (NCBI): domain Eukaryota; kingdom Metazoa; phylum Chordata; class Mammalia; order Rodentia; family Sciuridae; genus Sciurus; species Sciurus vulgaris. The sequence goes on from NC_136473.1 coordinate 61,491,470, forward strand.
ATTGGAAAGGTTTTTTCAGTACCATTCCTGATTAAGAGATACATGCCTTACTAAGAGTTGGAGAACAGAAAGTCCACAACCTCAAAGTCAGAGAGGAAAGGCGATGCTCTAAAGATGGTCCGTGGACCTGGAAAAACCAGGATGGGGCAAAATTCAGATTAGTCCCTCTGGATCCATTGATTCCCACTGTCCTAAGGGAGAGTGCTCTTTTCTCCAGCTGGCCTTTGCACAGATGTCCCTGAGCCTGGATGCCTCTCCGTCCCCTTTATCCCATCTGGGTCCTCCCCAATGCTTCAGAGGCAGCTTCTATCACTTCCGTAGCCTTCTGTGATGTCTCAGATGGTCCCTGGCCTCCCCAGCTCCAGGAAACTCTCTGCTCTCAGAACTCTCAGAGCACCAAAGTCATGGAGTACTGCGCTGAGGGAAGGAACCATGGAAGTGGTCCAGTTCAGAGGTTTGCACAGAGTTCCTTGCTCCCCAACAGGATCTTCCTCGGGGAAAGGCTGAGGGAACCTGGCTGGGCTACTTCAATCTGTGCATTTGCTAATCTGCTCTCACTCTTTTACCAACGCATGAGAACTCTGCACCTACTCCAGCCAGACTGTTCTAAAGATGAGGAAAGAAAAGTCCCTCTTACCCATGTGACAATTTGAAGTTGTCACTAAGAACCAGGGATCTGGAGTCAGACATTCCCCCATCCTGGGTTGGAATTCCAGTTCTCTTGCTGGATGACTTTATGTGTGTCTGTCTCAGTAAAATGGGAATAATAGTACATATCTATGATGTAGAACTGTTGTAAGAATTAAATAACAGAATATATTTGTACAGTTGGCATGTAGTAACATTTCAATAAATGTTGACTGTTAGAATCTTTAGTGGCAGCATCATTAGTCTCCTTACGTAGAGCATCCATAACTGATTTACCTTTTTTCCACTGGACTATGCTCTTTGTGTTCTAGATATTCTGTCAACACTTGTCTACTGATTAATACATGTTGGAAGAAGGCCTGGGAGAACAAACCCTGATGTCACATTCTGCAATGATATTACAGATTTCAGGAGGACAGGCACTAGACTTTCTCTCAAAGCACAGCACACATGCCTAGACCCAGTTGGATGTTGGTAGCTTGATCAAAGGGTGGAAGGACTCTGCAGCTGGGTTTGACAGCCAAGACCTGCTGCTACATTAATAAAAGATATTGTTGAGTGATGCATTTTATTATTTCTAATTCTTCCTCTTTCCCTTCTTGCTTCTGACATCTAGGTCAGGCAGCAATAGTAGCTGCTGGAATGGGCAAGAAGGACAATGATGGGCTTGGACTTGAGCCTTGTCCCATTTTTGTGAATGGCAGCACTGTGGGTGTGGAGTTTTTACTTACTTCCATGAGGGTGGAATCATGACTCTTACCCATAGGGATGAAAAAGTGAGGGGGTCTTTTTATCTTAAATATCTTTATCCACTCCTGTATTTATTCATCAAGAACTTATTGAGCACTTATTGTGTGCAAGGAGTGTGTTAGGTACCAAAACTAGAACTATGAATAAGATATAACACTGGCCCTCCAGGGGTGTAAGTATAACTGGGATAGTATCTAAGTCAGCTTGGGCTGCCATAAAAAAATAACACAGACTGGGTGGCTTAAACAACAGAAACTTATATTCTTGCAGTTTGGATGCTGGAAGTCCATAATTAAGATTCTTGCAGGGTTGGGTTCCACCGGGGGCTCTCTTCCTTGCGTACAGCTACCTTCTCAATGTGTCTTCATGTGGACTTCCCTTGGTGTGTGTTCAGGGTAGGAGGCGGGAGAGAGATATCTCTGATGTCTCTTTTAAGGAGGACACTAATCCAATGGGATTAGGACTCCACCCCATGACTTCATTTAACTATGGCTATATCTCCAAATATAGTCATATTGGGGGTTAAGTCTTCAATATATGAATTTTGTGGGACACACTTCAGTTCTTAGAGGATGACAAAGGAAGACGAATGTTAATTCTGGCAAAGAGATGCTGTGAGGACTCAGAGCTCGTCTCCTAGCCGGTGGGAAAATCTGGGAGGGCTTCCAGGAAGAGATGGCACCAGAGCTGCTTTGTAAAGTATAGCAATTAGATGAAGAAAGGGAAGGAGAAGCAATATGAGCAAAGATGTTGCTACATGAAACTGCCTATGTTCATATGTGTTGGTTGTGGGTGGAATGACTGGAAATCTTTTACTTATTCATGAATTTCACCAAGTCATTCACCAAACGTTTCCTGAGGTTTACTCTGCATGCAGACAGTGATGGTGGGGTACAGAGATGATGTGGAAGTTCAAATTTGCAGAGTTTCCCAAATTACAGGGCCATAACATTTGCTCTAACCTAATCAACCTACTGCTAGACACTTGCATTATTTGATTACAGCTGCTGGCCACTAAAAATCAATTGCAAGTGGCTCCCCAGGCCATGCAGTGGGCCTACCCCTGTTTTAGGTCAGGTAAATATTGAATTAATATGGAGACTTGGACTGCAGAGAAGTGATGGGTTAATAGCTATGGTAATAGGAGTCTGTCTCCAATTGTATTTTTAAGTCATTTCAAATTTATTTTTTATGGGGAATTTTCTTCTCTCCTAGTCAAAACATTTCCTTTGTCTTCTTTTTTCTTCTTCTTCTTTTTGTGATACTTAAACTTAAAACAGATGGGGCATCTGAATGATTTATGTGTCCAGATTGGGCTGTGGGGGGATGTTCCAAGGGAGATCCACAACCCCTTTTGTTAAAGAAAGGGCTTTGTGCAGAATGACAGACAGGGCAGCAGCTGAGTCAACTGCGGTCTAGTTCTTTGTGCTTACGCGCCTCTGCCTACCACATCCCAGAGGTTCTTAGCCTCATGCACACGGACCACCTTCTGAAGGTCTCTGAATCTTTCTTGACCCCACCAGTGACATGTACAAACGTGTGCATTTCCCCAAAGAGGATCTGTAGCTTTCAATAGACTCTCAGATGGGTTCATTAACCCAAAACAGGGTTAGAAAAGATCACAAGTGCAGAACAAACTTTTTAGAGTGAGTCTGTAGCTAAGCTATGGATAGAGATCATGCAGAAAAGGAAAGGTTTTGAGAGCCTCAGAAGGAAGTGATTGTGAACCAATGCCCTTCTGTGGCGGTTTTGGGCTTACCTGCCTTTAGGCGAAGGTTCATGATATACTGGAGAAAGAAGATATAGAAAAGAGGAAAAGCAGACAGTGCTGGCCGGAATATCCTTCTGGACTGGCAGCTATCAGAGAGCTCCTCCTTTAATTTAACCCTTCACCCAGCCTGGCGATTGCATACACTGCAATTTAGAAAACTCTGTTGTGAGTGCCTGTAATCCCAGCTACTTAAGATGCTGAGGCAGGAGGATTGCAAGTTCTAGGCCCACCTGGGCAAATGAGTAAAACTCTGTCTCAGAATAAAATTAAAAGGACTGAGAATGTAGCTCAGTGGTGGAATGCCCCTGGATTCATCCCCAGTATTGTAAAACAAACCAAAACAATAGCAGACCCAAAACTCCCTCTGCTGTTAAGTGGTTTCTATATAAATATTAAAGGAACAAATAGATGTAGAACAGGTGGAGTGATTTGCAAACTTGTACCAGAGCCTCTCTTATGGGCAAGGCATATGTGGGCAGGATAGGGAGTCTGAGATGAATGATAGGCAGGATCCAAAAAGCTGAAGTTTATAGAACATTATGAGTGAAAAATATTCATCTTTATTTTTTGTCCTGAAAATGTGGACAGAATGAGAAATATTCCAATAAACAGGCAAAGGCGATGCTTTTGTCTCAGTTATCTCTGTAATTCAGCATGTTCTTATGACATATTGAAGCATTATAGACTTCATAACTGTGATTATGCTGCTGTTTCCAATGTTATAAACGGATGGTTTAGTTGCATATGAAAAACGTTATTTTTTTGTCCAATAATGGATATTAGAAAGGTAACAAATGTCCCTGCTGCTTTTGATCCATGGTTTGCGTAGTCTAGGCTTTGGGATGGGGTATGAGAGCTGGAGGGCCTCAGAGGTCATATAAACACTGGTGAGAAAATGAAGTCCTGAAAGCAGGGGGAGGTGCTGCTTAGTGGCAGAGCTGGAACTGGGACCCTGAGACCCTGGTATGTGCTTTGGATGGGGCTTCTTGGTAACATCATTCGTTTTCTTTTGGACAACTGGGAATCAGAACAAGACCCACTTCCTGAGGATTATGTGGATCAAATAAGATAACAGTCTTGTTTGGCTGAGGGGCATTAGCAGTCAGCTGCCCAGGCAAGTGGGCAGGCCCAAGGCTGGCATCTTTTCTGATGTCAATAACACTGCTGACGACCATCACTGGCAGCACACTGGGTAATATAATGATACCAAGGAAGAGCTGCTGTCGGATGCACATCCAAGGCAAAGTGTGGCATCAGGTTTTGCAAAAACAAAGAGCTTTATTGCAAGAGGTTCAGCAAAAAGGTTAGGACCTGTGAACTCAGATCAGCTGACTGATTGGTAGCAGGGGGATTTGTAGGAAGCAGGAGGAGAGAGGCTGCTTTTTGACTGGATGGGAAGAAAAAGGAGGTTTCAAAGGTCTTTTACAAGGCATAGAATGCCATCAGACCTCCTCAAAGGTTGCATGTTTCTTTGTGGGGAGATTTATAATGTTCGGCACAGGGGATCTTGAACTTGTCATGTCCGAGGATCATTGACTGGTTGAGCTTATTTCTTCTCTGTGTGTCCAAACTGTCCTTCAGTGGGCTCTAGGGGATTTTCCTGAGAGATAGCTCAAGCACTTTGCTACTTAAGGTATTTATTTCTCACTGTGTCCAGGCCTTAGCTAATTTCATTAGCTCCGGGGCACAGAGCCTAAACTCCCAGGACTTTTGTGGGGTATCCTGATGCATAGGTAGGAGCCCATTTTTTCATGAATACTATAGAGTGTGAGCTGTTTTCCTGGGCTTGCTCACATGGAAACTCAGAAGCGAACCTGTTAGCTTTTACTATGCCTTACTGTGGTGACATCTTCAAACCCCAGAAGCAAGTTTAGGATGAAGCAGGTAATGATTTATGTGAGAATGTTAATTCAACACTATATCTTTAAAAAATGGAGAAATGGTATTTATCATGCTTCATACCTTGTAACTAATAACTGAGAAAATTAGAAAACTTTTCTGTAACAACTACAATTGAACCTCTATGAGTTCCACATTAATGGATTCAACTAACTGTGCATTGAAAATGTTTGGAAAAATAATTTTAAAAATTGCACCTAAACTGAATATGTATAGTTATTTTTCCTGTTATTATTCCATAAACAATACAATATAACAACTATTTACCCAGCATTTGCATTCTCTTAGGTATTCTAAGTAATCTGAGGTATACAGGATGATGTGCCTAAGTTATATGCAAATATTACACCACTTTATAAAAGGAACTTGATCATCTGCAGATTTTGGAATCTGGCAGTTAGGGGTGGTGGCAGCACAGAATTCTGGTCTAGAATCAGTCCCCCATGGAGACTGAGGAATGACTGTATATGTTAGTAAGAATATCTAGCTCAGTCTAGCCGAAGTTGAGTATTCTTATGCCTATTAAAATGCTTATGTCAGACTAGAAATTGAGGTATTACAAAATAGTGCCTTAATTATTTCATGTATACATTCAAGTTAGAATTACTGAGTATTTACTGTATGAAGGGCCATATGCCAGATTCTGCAGGGAATACAGTGGTGGTGCCTGAGACAGGACTTCTGCCATGGATATGAGGGTTGAGGTATTTTGTTAGGAAATAATTCTATCACCCATAATTGTGACATAAGATGCTGGGTGATATCCAAATATTTGGGGGTTCAGAAGTGGGAAAGATGGCTTCTGACTTGAAGAGGGAAGGATTTGTGACAGCAGTGACATTTGAGTTAGGCCTTAAAAGATATGTGGAATTTCAACGGGAGGGAATGTACAGTAGAGGATTTTAGAAGAAAGATCATGGATAAAGGTATTTCTGGGACAAGCATAAGGTACGTTCATGGCCAGGGAAGGATTTACTTTGGCCTTGCTAGGGTTTGGATAAGTGTTTCCCAAAAGCCCGTGTGTTAACACTTGGTTCCCAGCCTGTGATGCTATTGAGAGGTGTTGGAACCTCTAAAAGGTGGGTCTAGTGGGAGGAAGTTAAGTCACTGGGGACTTGCCCTTAAAGTTGATATTGAGACCCCAGCCTTTTCTCTCTTTCTTTTGCTTCCCGGCCACCATGATGTGAGCTGCTATGCTCCATGTGCTCCCTAGCGTGATACTTGCCTCATCGTGGGTCACCCAAAGCAACAGACAGCTGACTATAGACTAAAACCTCTGAAATCATGAACCAAAATAAACCTTTCCTCCTTTTAAAAAAATGATCGGGGCTGGGGAGATAGCTCAGTTGGTAGAGTGCTTGCCTTGCAAGCAGAGGGCCCTGGGTTCGATCCCCAGCACCAAAAAAAAAAAAAAAAAAAAAAAAAAAAAAAAAGATCATCTCGGGTATTTTTTCATAATAAGATAAAGTTGACTAACTGAGAGCATGTTTTGGGGGAGAGACAGGCAATATAGCTGGAAGTATCACAATGATATTAATGAATGGTAATGATGTTGGCTCATGTTTATCATTACTTTCTTCATGCCAGGCACTCTCAGGTGCTTTCTACATATTAATTCATTCAAAACATCCCTGTGAATCAGGTATTGCTTTACTCCCATTTTGTATTAGTTAGCTTTCTGTTGCTATCATGAAATACCTGAGGAAAATCAGCTGAAATAGGAAAGATTTATCCTGACTCTGTTTCAGAGGTTTCAATCCATGTCACTTGGCCATATCACTTTGGGCCTTCAGAGAGGCAGAACATCCCAGTGGGGAGCACGTGGTAGAGCAGAGCCTCTTACCTGTGTTGGGAAGCAAAAAGAGAGCAAGGAAGTACACTTCCAGAGAATACCCCCAGTGACCCACTTCCTCCAACGTGACCCCACCTCCTATGGTTTCTGCCACCTTCCGTAGTCCATTCAGTTATGAACTCCTTAATGGATTAATCCACTCATGAGATCAGAGTCCTCATGATCCAATCATTACCCCAAAGCCCTACCCTACCCATTGCTGTATTGGGGACCAAGCCTTTAATACATGAACCTTTGGGAGACATTCCAGATCCCAAATTTAACACATTTTCAGATGAGGACTGGGATAGGGAAGGGTTAAAGGATGGGTACAAGGTTCTAGAACTAGGCTGGGGCTCCACTCTGAGCTCTCTCACTCTGGCTCCCCTGGGGCATTCAAGGCTTCTTCCTCACTGTCTCCAGAGGCACCCAGAGCAGGGAACCTGGTTGTCAGAATAGGGGTGGATTTACCAGCCAGTCCTATCTGCTTTTTTCCCACAGATTTTTTTTCCCTCTCCAGTACACCTTGAACCCTAGCCCAAAACCTCACGGGAAAGGAAATTATAAGTAGGGAAAATCATTTTCTAATCCTCTGTAAAGTATTCCCTTCTTACAAACTCATTGGGAGGCCACTGTGGCAAACCCCACTAAGAGTTTCTGAAAGGAGGTATGTGTTTGAGCCATGCTTTAGGACTGCGTTCCTCAACTGGGGCTGTTTTACCCCCTGGGACATTTGGCAACGTCTGGAGACATTTTTGGCTCTAACAGGGTGAGTAGGGTGAGATTGGGAGGGACTGTGCTACTGGTGGAGGGAAGAGACCAGGGATGCTGTTAAACACTTCACAACATCCCCCTAGAAAAAGGAATCGTCCAGTTCAGAATGTCTACGGGTTGGGTGGGTCAAGAACCCTGTCTGGGGTGAACAGTCTGGTTGCTGTGGTGGGCATGGTAGATTGGAGGGGAGGTGTGGATGTGGGTAACCAGGAGGAGGTATTCCAGGGTAGAGATGCTGAGGGCCCTGAGGAGGTGCTTGCAGCAAAGAAAGCCAGGGTACACATTTCAGAGGATGACAACAAGAGGATAGTGGGGAAAACCAAAGAAGAAATTGCAGTCAGAGGTGTCTCGTGGGGATGGAATAGAAAAGTGGGATTGTTAATTGTAATGGGAATGTCAGGCAGGAAGCTTATTTTAGAAAGATGATGAGTTTGGTCTTAAGGTATTTAAATTTTGACATGAAGGTGAAATTACCTAGCAGACATTTGGGAATGAAGAGTAGAAAGGGAGAAATTGGGGTTATAAATGCAGATGAAGGAGTCATCTCATGGGAAGCAGTCATCACGATCAGTGTTCAGTGGTCTAGAGAGGAGACTGAGGACCAGGAGGAGCCCGTGTGGGACACCTTTGAGTGCTGGGGGAAAGCCAGGGCCTGGATTTGAATCCCAGCTTCATCTCTTAAAAAAAATCACAGGATCTTAGACACCTCCTTGAACCTCGCTGTGCCTCAACTTCCTTATAGAAGACCCAAGGAATGTTCAGAGGGATTGGTGGGGAGCCAGGAATGTAGTGTTACCAAAACCAAGGACAGAGGGCTTCAGGGAAGGGTGGTCGGCGTGTGGAACTCTGCAGAGGGGAAGGGTAGAGGACCAAAAATAGCCTTGTATTAGAAGCTCATTATGGACTTTGGGGATAGCATTTTCATTATTGGTTTGTGAGCACCACTTCAATGTACATTAGCCTCCCTGGCATTACACTTCAACATCCAATCACATTTTTCTTATGCTGTGTGGCAGAAGTTGTGTCTATGTGGATTTAATAAGCAATTACTCATATTAACTTCATTTTTTTCTTAAGTAAGAGAAACTATTGAAGAGAAGAGAGAAAGGGAAGAATAGATAAATTGTAAACCAAAGGGAGGAGACAATAGACAGGAAACTGTGGTTATTTCCACAGTCTGTTTTTCTTTGAACCTCCAGACTCCTAGCCTTGAACATTAGAAAGAGTGCTGAATGTTCTGAACCCAGGGAAATTGTCCAGACGGATTTGAAGAAGCAATCTGCCTGTCCTCCCTGGGTACATGGCGTCCTCCTGGATGGTAAGATGGGCCAGCTTTGTTTTAGGGATAACATGCCCATCCTCCACTGGAAAGTGTGTGTCCTGATTAAAGGAAGGCCATGGGTCTGGAGGAGATGGGACATGGTTGTGCATTTCTCTATGATTTAAGTTTGAGCCTCATTCCGGGCCCACTGAACCAACCGAATCTACACTGAATGTTGTCCTTGGCAGCCCTTCAGGCTGAGCTTCTCTCAGGGATGAACAATTCTTGAGCAATTCCTTCAGTGTGTTAAGTGCGGACTAGCTCCTCCCTTAGCTACAAATAAGCAGGCCAATTTTATTCTCAAGAAAGGAAGCTGCCAGGAAAGTGCAACTCCAGGGCAACCTTCCCTGCATTAACTGTGCCAGGCAGGTGGGGCCCTAGGACAGTCCCCACATTTACATTTTGGTTGTATGAGATTTTCCCTTGAGAAGCAGGGTCCCCTTCCCAGCTTGCTCTGGCAGCCCTGCCTTTTACCTCCCTTGCTTGCTTATCTCACACACCATGTATGCCCAGTGCATAAAATACACTTTTCTCTGTGAAGGATGATCTTTGTTGTTCAGTATAACAATCTGCGTATGTCCTTCCTCCACTTTCTTAGGTGGTCAAGCTGTCCACATATATTTATGGAGAAGATAGTTCTTGAGGCTAAGCAGAGACAGTGTTCTAGAAAATTGTAACACATTCCATTTTTTAACTGTTTGGGGAAATGTGGTTATTTTATGGACATCTAGGGTTTTCTTAAAACCTCAAACATTTATTTGTGCTCATACATTTAGTTTTTATTTTCTGAAGATGGGTAATATGGGGCTTGGAAGTAGCTAAGCAGAGATTGACATGTGCCTTGGAACTGGGCCAGGTTTCTTTTCTTTCTCTTCATGGAAATGAAGATGGAGGGGCGGAGAGGAAGAGTCAGGGAGAACGTATGGGAAGGGAAGCCACTGTGGTTCCTGTAGCGATTGCACAGGGACCTGTTAGGTTAGATAGGAAAACCATAGCTAGTTTGAATCTTTTTATCTTATTAAAAGATGATGTACATTTGTCTGTGTGTTTGTGTGTATTTGTTGATATATATTTTTTTAGAAAATGTGGATCAACAAAATTAAGAAAATAAATGTTGGGCTGGGGAGATAGCTCAGTTGGTAGAATGCTTGCCTTGCAAGCACAGGGCCCTGGGTTCAATCCCCAGCACCACAAAAATGTCATCCTAACCCTTTTAAAAATATGATGTATGTCTATCATATCTATATTTCTCCTCCAGTGGTACATATATCTATATTACTTTGTACTATGCATTTGTCACTTAACTATATATTATAATCTTTTGTAATATTTTAAGAATTCATTTTTTATAACATCATTTGAACTCACTACCTAGATGACCTTCCATTTTATACATATCCTACAATTTAACCATTGCAGATGCTACAGCCAGCAAAATCAAGGCAGTTTGTCCAGTAGGGGAGACAAACAGTCTACTCATCTCAAAAGTAAATGTGCACTCTGGAGGAAAACTACTTGGTGTTGGAAGTGCTTTTAAAGGAGGGATGGGAACTGTCACTTGGTCTGGACTGAGGCAATGCTCAAGGGATACCCCTTGCTGGGGAAGTTGGTTTTGAGCAGAGAGCTGAAGGGGCTTAAACTAGGGAAGATCAAGGGAGAAGGTGTTCCTGGTGGAGGGAGCAGACTGTGCAAAGGTCCTATGTCAGGAGAGAGTACAGAATGGTCAAGAACCTGAAAGAAGTCTCTGTGACTGGAGGCTTCATGTGTTTTGGCCATGTTTTGTCCTTGCTTTGATTTGTTGACTTGTATTCTTTGTCAGTTTTTCTAGAGCTGTTTTTGATTTGCTGTCATTCACTTGTAAAAACTCTTTCCAAATATGCCCCCCTTCTCATATATTGCAGCTTTTCTTGCAGTTTTCAATTGCATTTGTGATAATTCTATCAATCTTTTTCTCTATGGTTTCTACCATTTGGTGGTGTACTCCAAAAGTGTGTTGCCAACCTAAGGTTATTAAGTATCCAACTATATTTTATGCATTTAATTTTGTCATATATAAACATTTAGTCAATCTGGAAGTTCATTGGTGTGTATGTGGAAAAGGGAGAATATTTATTGTTATCCAGCTGTGCTAACTGTATTTATTGAATAGTCCATCATTTTCCCAATATTTTGAAATACCACCCTCATAATATACTAACACTCTAGATATTTGGATCTCTTTCTGGACCTTCCATTATATTATATTGATTTGACGTCTTTTCTTGCACCAGTACCATATGATTTTGCTATTGTACCCTTTAAAATCTGATAGAGCAAATCCCCACTCATGATTCTTCTTTTCAAAAATGTTCTCAGTTTTTCCCATGAAATTATTGTTCTGAATAAATTTTAGAATCATTTGGTTAATTTTGTAGATTAATTTGGGGACAAGTGACATCTATTCAATACTAGTATTATCAGAAAAAAAGCAAACCTCTTTGTTATTTTAAATCTCCTTTTGGGTTATTGGGTAGAAAGCACACTTTTAAAGACAACATCAATCCTGAGGACATTGCAATTTCATCTTGAAAAATATCATTGACCCAGAGAGTATGACTGAAATAAAAACTAGGAAAATAGGACACAGAGGCCCTCCGTGGCTCCTCCAATCCGTGTGCTCCAGGCCCCCATCTGTCCTCTGGCCATGGCCTCACCCTGGCTTTGGTCCACCAGGGCAGACCTCAGGTCTGACTCTGAGCTGGGGAAGGCAAGGGTGTGGATTTCTCCAGTCATCTGCACTGGGCTCCCTCCTCGGTGCTTTGCATATCACCTCATTTACTCCTGACATCACCAGCCTAGGAGTGCTCACTAGCTTTCTTTCACATGGACTCTGAGACTCTGGGAAGTTTGGCCAGGACAGGGGCAGTGATGGGGGTGCAGGAGTCGAGGTGGTGTCTGTTGGTAGATGGTTGAAATAGTTTACACCCAGGCCTCTCTGATACAAAGCCCAGCCTCTCTCCCTCCTTCTTCCAGGCTGAGAATTGCCCTCTCAAAATGCATCATGACCTGGGGAGGGGAGACATTGGGAGTGCCCCCTGTGGGTGAGCTGCATGTGTAGTTGTTGAGCCTGGGATATGGGAGGGCAGCCTCAATTGATTTTCATTTGCATTTTTAAATATAAGATCTGAACTCTCAAGCACTCGGGTGCCTCTGTCTGCGGATTCAGGAACCACTGGCACTTTGGCTTTTGATGTTCAGCGTGGGGAACCTGATGGGAGTCAGCCCCTTCTGCTTCCCACACAACTGGAAGGGACATTGGGAAGGGCCTAGAGGGGTGAGTAGGTGATGGGACCCTCTCCAGACTCTGCTGGTGGCAGCTGCCCTGTCTCTTGTGTAGTCTGGGTTGGTGAGATGCAGCCGCAGCTTTGCTATTTTTAAGCTGTCCGCTATGCTCTGGTGGAGGCTGCCCAAGTCTGATGCTGAATCATGATCCAGCTTGCTAATTGTAGCAGCGCTTGTGGCCTGCCAAGTACCCCGACAGGCATCTGGTTCTGCATTTTGGGTTCCTGTGATATTGTGGGGTTCTGACAGAGTGACAGACATTCCCTGAGACGGGTGCCGGGCAGGCCCAGTACTGTCACCGTGCTTGTTACCTTTGGACTTGATGAAACATTTACAACAACAGCAACAACAACAATAAAAACACTTCCCTAACAAACATCAGATTATTACAGTTTCTGCTTCTAGATGAGGAGGCCAGCTTTAGGACTTGTATATCAAACATGTATATTTTAGCAATCAAAGATGCTTTTATTCCCTGTCTTAGAACAGGTAGCATCTGTATGCCAACCACATTAAAGAGTATGTGTAACACACGGGTTGATGTATGAGGTCAAGAATGTCTTTTTCTAGAAGTCAGTTTTGCCTGGGTGCTTATCGTATTTCAGAAACAATGGGGATTTAAGAAATGTTCCTTCCAGAGCTTGGCTGCCTTTGACATTCTCTCTCACTGGGGACCTGTTGGCTGTGTTCTCTCTCCCCAACTTCCTTACTAAGTGGATCACAGGACTGAGATGTGGAGAACTCACCTGGCCCTGCCCTCAACTTTTTCCTGGAACCTGCTAGACCCAGCTGCCAGCAGTCAAAGCAGGCTGAATATTACGACCTGTTGACAGAAGCCACCTTCAGATTGGTGGGGACTTAAAGGACTGGGTGTTGACAGCCCCCTCATTATTACTCTTGGTGGTGGCATATGACTCTAGAAGGATTCCCTACTCCTGAACACTTTTCCTGCCCCTTCTTTAATACAAAGCTAGTTTTTCGTTATGACTGCGGTGCAGAGTGCTCACTGCTCTGGATCTGCACCCCAAGCAGACACCTCACCGGGTCAAGGCATTCCTGAGACGCCCGCCTGTTCCCTCTGCCCCTCAGGAGGACTGACAAACCAGAGCCCCGATTTTCATCTGTTCTGGGACACACAGCATGAGAGCTGAGCTTTCTTCAGGAAAGAAGTCACAAACAAGCACTTGTGACTTCCTGTTGTTCTCAGGCAAACCAGGTGTCTTACTTCCTGGTGGTGTCAATCTTTTCAAGGGTACTGGGTCTAGAGCACAAGCCTAAATGCCTTCCAGGGTCTAAATCCTCTTCAGGGAAGACGATTGAGCAAATGATTGCAGGGGCTTCATGACCTAAAATTCTACCTGTGGGGTAAGGAAGACTGTTTGGAGGAGGTAGGAAGTTGGGTGTTACTGCTGTCAGAGGAGGGCTGTCAGAATAAGCCCTGCTCCCGTCAGTTCAGCAGATTAGTGTCTGCCTCCCTCAAGACTGTTGGAAGCGGCCCTGGGCTGTGTGAGGACACACATGGGCAGACTTAAAGACTGACACATTCCAGAACTGTGTCACCAGGCTTCTGCATCCTGTGGGGACTTGGGTGTACAAATTCGTAAAACTCATTCAGTTAGTGGTGTGCATTCCGAATGCCTCAGCATTCACAGGGGGGCTTGGCAGTTATTCATTTAAAAAGCCATCATGAGATTCTGATGCGTAGCTGGCTAGGTTTGATAACTATGGTCATGACTGCCCCACTTCTACCCCAGATCTGGGAGGGATCTGGCCCTGGAGATACCACAGAGCTTCATATATAATATGAAGCTTCCACCTTCCCTTCCACCTTACCACCATTCCTCCTGGTTCCTTCTCAGCAAACATCCAACCTTCTTTCCTTCCTTGGTCCTGGTCCTGCCATACAGTTTTCCTCCCTCCACACACTCCTGGAGGTAATGGTCCATATTTAGTCTTTCCTCATCTCCGACTCACTGCTCAACCCACAGCAATATGGTTCCACCCCCACGACTCCACTGAAATTATCCTGGTAAATGTCACCTCCAAAGGCACATGAATGCCAAATCCATGTACATGGTGGGTCTTGTCACTTCTCATCTTCCTCAGGCTCTTTGTAGCACTTGACTTTTTCTTGAAACTTTCTTCTCCTGAGACTGCTAGGATATTATTCTTTTCTGCTTTTTACTTCCAAGACTTCTTCACTTTAAAAAAAAAATGTTCAGTTGTAGGTGGACAACATACCTTTATTTATTTTTATATGGTGCTGAGGATCAAACCCAGTGCCTCACAGTGCTAGGCAAGCTCTCTGCCACTGAGCCATGACTTTAGCCTTCTCCTTCACTTTTACCTCACACACTCTTCCTAGTGTTCTTGATCCTCTTCATGTTTCAAGCCACACAGTCTACCCATGTGCCCTCATCTCCCCTAGATTAGAATGATTCCCTATAACTGGATATATTTTGTTATGGTTTGGATAATGAGGTGACCCTCAAATCTCCTGTGTTAAGGCAGGAATGTTTAGAGGTGAAATCATTGGATTGTGAGAGCTGTCACCTACTCAGTCCATCCTGGTTTAAATGGACTAACTGGGTGGTAACTGTAGGCAAGTAGGGCATGACTGGAGTAGGTGGATTACTGGGAATGTGCCCTGGACAAATTCATCTTCCCTGTGGTCCCTTCCCCTTTTTCTTCCTCTCTCTGCTTTCCAGCCTCCAGGAGCTGAGTAGTTTCCCTCCACTGTACCCTTCCACCATGATGGTCTGTCTCATCTTGGGCCCAGAGCAATGGAGTTGGCTCACTAAACCTCTTTAGACCATGAGCCAAAAGAAACTTTTCCTCCTCCAAGTTTTTCTTGACAGGTATTTTGGTCACAGTGACAAAAAGCTGACTAACACATATTTCACCTGTTTTGCTTTTTTTCTTGGCCCTGATGAGGATATGCAGGTGTCCCTCCTGATATCTCTACTGAGTTGTGTCCTGCATTCCTCAACTGATCTAAACTGAATTATATTCTTCCCTCCAATTCCTTCTCCCTCCATATTCCTCATCTCAGTGATGGCATTATCAGCTGCCTTGTCCTCCAAATCAGAGGCCTGGGAATCATCCTGTATCTCCATACCAGTCTATGCTGGCAGTTTTTCACCATAAATGCTTTGGAATTACCTCCCCGCTACCTCTATAGCCCTCATCCAGATTCTCATCCAGCCACTCCTTGAAAAAGCTTTCTAGTGGGTTCTTGACCTCCAGTAGAACCCATCTGACCCATCCTCCCTGCAGCAAATAGAGTTGATATACTTTGAGTGTGGCCCCTAAAGTTCATGTGTTGGAAAATCAGTCCTCAGTGCATCCATGTTGGGCCGTCAGGCCTAACAAAAGTTTATTAGGACATGAGGCTCTGTCCTCATGAATCTATTAATGTCATTATCATGGAAGTGGGTTAATTATTGAGACAGTGGACTTGTTATGAAAGTGAGTTTGGCTCCCTTTTGCTTTCTGGTGCCCTCTTGCCCTTCTGCTTTCTGCCATGGAATGATACAGCAAGAATACCCTCACCAGAAACTACCCCTTGGACTTCCCAGCCTCCAGAACTGTAAGAAATACTTCTCTGTTCTTTGTAAAATTCCCAGCCTGTGTATTCTATTAGAACAACCCAAATGGACTAAGACAGCTGTTTTAAAACATACTTGATTGCATTGCTTAACCATTCAAATTCCCGTAGCTGCAGGTGGGAGCTTGAATTCCAAAGGACAGCACACAAAGTTCTGTGGTGTGCACCTTGTCTCTCTCCTGACTCAGTTTTTGCTGCTTCTCTGTTTGTTTCTCTTTTTCAGCTGTTTGTGCAGCCTGATGGATCTGATTTCAAAGCAGAGGACCTGGATATTCCTCTGGGTCCCAGGGCTCTCAGCCTCAGCCCTCAGAATCCTTTAATCATTTTCAGTCTACTAACCTGTTTTAAAAGAGACTGACTGCATTTATGAGGCAATAGTTAATTCATTCCTTCATTTTTGGGGAAAGATATATGTATACGTAAATTTCACTGAGTTCTACGTGAACCGAGACTTTTCATCACACTGTATTTCCAATTCAGTTGAAGAAATATAAATTTTTATATTGGCCTGCGTGGATCTGTCCTGGATAAATCTACTATTTCTATTCACCTTTTTAAAGAAATGAAAAATATTCAAGTGTTCTCTAGGAGTCTGGAGACCTGGCGTGGGACAGATCGAGTTCTGCCTGAGAAAGAGGCTCTGGTGGCCTCCAGTCAGGCAGCCTCTGAAGGGCTCCTGATGTCTTAAGGACTTTGGTATGCTTTGGCCTCATTTTCTCATTCAGAGCTGCCCTTGTTTATGCCTCTGTGCTAAAAACTATAGCCCTTCCTTTTGGAGACAAAAGCTACCACTCAATAAACTGCCTTTTTAGCAGGTACTATGCAGCTGACGCTAGCGAGGAAGAGGAGAGTGTGACCTGAAGATTTTGTACGCAGCTCACAGACAAAGCCCGTGACTGTTCACGGGACTGCAGTGTCCTAATTGCTGTCTCCTGAGCACATGGCTTACTCCAGTGGTATTAAAGTTGCAGGAGAGTTTCTGCTATTAACACCCAGTTGCAGCAAGAGCATCCCCTACCTCCCCACCCTCCATTACAGTAGTTCATTGCTTGGATGTTTTATCTCTCTCCCTCACACCTCAAGTTAAATTTAGACATTTGAGGTTTCAGTTGCTCAACACAGTCTGTGGGTGGGCTCTGGGAAGTGTCAGTCATTCATTCGTGGATCCCACTAATATTTGAGCACTAAGCAATTTATGATGACTATGAGGGATACAGCCCCTGTCCTCATCCAGTGCACAGTATGATAAAGTACGTTAATAACAATAAAATGTGAAGAGTCCATTTAAGAAAGTGAGCTTGCTGCCATCTGGAGATAGGTTGACAGGGAACAGGACTGGAGAAAGGAGACCCTTCGAAGGCCACTGGTGTGTCCTTTCTAGCAATCTCAGCTGCCAAAGTTCACCAGGCTGCAAGATCTGCAGGCAGGGTTTCTGGCTATGCAACTTGGAGCATAATAATCACACTTCACCAAATATTCTTTGAATCCTTTTATCGTGCCAGATATGGTGATAGGAATTGGAGAGTTAGAATTAGCATTAGATTTGAAAGCAGAAGAACCAGGTTCCAAATGTGCTTGGCACATTACCTGTGTGAATTTAAAAAAAAAAAAAATGGTAAGAATAAAGCTCTGTGTTACAGTCACTGAGATGCTACCACAGGATGAAGCGTATTCACACACAGGTCCATGGGTCCACTTACCAAATTCTTCTATGCTAAATAAGACACAGGCAAGAATTCAAGAAGGCACAGGAACTGTGGCTTCTGGGCAGACATTAACTATGGGAAAGAGCAGTTCCCTGCTATGTTCTCCCAGTCCTGTCTCCTTAGAGGCAGCCACTTTCAAAACTCAGACTGACCACAAGTCTACCTGGGGCTCCTAGATTGTCTGTTTATACTGGTATTTCTTGATTTATAAAATCTGGATGCTAAAAATATTAGACATTATCTATAGACTTCAAAATACCGATAATAATGGCAGTTCCCTTCCCTATTTCCTATTTGTCCTTCTGTCAATTGTCTCCAATTTTTCTTTAAACCAACAGTTGTTGTCTATATTATGACTTTGTAAGTCCTATTCACTGTTAAGGCAAAAAAAAAACACACTAAGATAACATAACATTTCCTTTTTTTTTTTAATGGTTTTTTATTTTCCCAAGAATTAACAATCGCTTTATTGTTGTTTTGTTTTACAGTATTTTCTGTGTCTCTCTAATTCTTTCCTCTATCTCCAAAAGAATTTGAAATCTTTTTTGCTGTCATTTTCCATGTGGACAGATGCAACCAATAATCCATCACTGTCTTTTATTCCCCTGTAGCCATCCTTCCTGGTGCCCTCTGATCACCATTCCAGTGGGGATTGGCTTTTCTCTAGGTCTTCTACCCAGTTATCTTGATATTTGACAGTTCTGCTGTGTTGACTTCCCTGTATTCTGAATCCAAGTCCCCCATTTTTTGGATTATGCTTGATATTTATGGGGCATATTTTTTAGCAGCTTCCTGAGTAAAGGGGATGTGAGGGAAATATTTGGGAATTTGACAGTTCCAATATATTTTCCCCTGCTACTTTTCACACTTAGCTGATAGCATGGTGAAGCATAGAATTTTAAGTTAAAAATCACTTCCCTCGGAATTTTGAAGGTATCACCACTCCATGGTCACTTTCTAGTATGGTTGATAAGAAGTCTGATGTCGCCCAGTCTTCTATCAATGACCTGGCCTCTCCCTTCTCCGTCCTTCCACACTCAGGCTCTTCACTTTATTTCTGGTTCTCTGAGATTTTCCAATAGTGTACGTGGTCATGGAAGTTGGATCATTTATTGTGGCCTTGTCAGTTTGGAGGCTCGTGACTAATCTCTGGGATTTTCTTATATTTTTTTTCTTTGATTATTTCCTCCTCTTCATTTGTTCTCTTCTTTCTGGATTTCCTATAAGTTGGATGCTGGAGCTCCTTGGCTGATCCTTAAATGATCTTATCTTCTTTTCTAATTTTTAAAAAATTCTGTCTTTTTGGTTTTCTTTTTACAGAGATGTCTACAACTTTCCTTCCAAAGTTTTTTGTTGAATTTTTTTCAACCACCATCTTTTAATTACTAATAACTCTTTCTGTTTCTTTTGAAAAGAGCATGTATGGATGCATTATATTCTCTTACATCACTGAGACTATTATTGTGATATTTTCTTCCTGCATTAGTTCATATTTCTTCATGCTTGTCTTTCGAATTGGGGGCTTCCTTGACCATTTGTAGTCAAGACTGAAACAAGAAGAGAAGCTCTGTTTTGTGGGTGATTCTTGTCAATTCCTATCACTGAAGATCGATTGGGCTAAAATCTAGCCATTTCACTGGGGTGGGTGGAATGAGGAATGGTCTCTGATTTTCCACATCTGGAGGTCTTTTCTCTTGAGTCTGTTCATTTTCTCCAAATCCGGGACTCCAAATTTGGGGCTTCCAAAGAGTCAACCTCTCCTCTCTTAGTACAGTAGGGGAAAGGGAGGTCACCAGGAGGCCCCATCCAGGAGAGAGGAGCAGGGGTCTAATTGTTCCTGAACACATTTCAGTCAGTCTGTATTTTCAGCCCCATACCTCCCCACACACCTCTGGCGCTTTGATACTCCTACTTTCCTGGGCTTCTGTGACTTTCTGGTGCCCATTACTTATTCCTTCTTGCTCACTCCTTTATCCACTTCCCATTTTCTAGTAAAAGCAGAAATTGGTTTTGCATTGTTGCTTCTCCTGTCTTCTGTGCTGTTGGGAGATTACGCTGTGTTTTAATGCTTTCTTCTTATGTCAGTGGAGTTTTGGGAAGGAGAAAAAGTAATTGAGTGTTCAGTCTGCCATGTTCGACTGGAAGCCCTGATTTCATTTCATATTGTTTTGGAATAATTTTTTTAATTGCCTACAGCATAGTAGAACCAAACACTAAGTGGTTCACATGTACATTCTGGTAGAATCCTCCTGCTTGCCCACTGAGGAAGTGCTGATAGTCTCAGTTTACAGGGAAGGAAACAGGTGGAGGAGGGTTAGTGACTCAGAGCAGAGAACAGTGGGGTCCAGGCAGAAGTTCCAAAAGTTCACACCTTAACCCCTGCCCCAAGGTACTGCTTCTCCAGAGGGAGGGTGTGCCTGTGTGCATGTGTGAACCAGGGTGTAC
Organism: Sciurus vulgaris; assembly: GCF_902686455.1. Taxonomy (NCBI): domain Eukaryota; kingdom Metazoa; phylum Chordata; class Mammalia; order Rodentia; family Sciuridae; genus Sciurus; species Sciurus vulgaris. Next base: position 61,511,543 of record NC_136473.1, read on the forward strand.
TCACCATAACAACTGAGGTAAGAATTGATGCCTGGGAGGGACGGTATTCTTTTATGGAGAGAGGAAGGAAGAGTGTACACAGCTATGAAAGGAGAGGCCGAAGGAAAATGAGTTGGCCAAGATCCTTTGAGTAACCCTGCCCCAGGACAGACGCTAACCCCTGCCCTTCCCAGGACAGCAATGTAGGCAGGGTGTCTTGGGTGGTCTGTTGGGCCATGTCCACTTGGGTGCCAAGAGCAAATAGCCATGGATGAGCATTGGGGTAGGAACATGGCAGAAAATAGCCATTGTAAGGCACCCTTAGGATGCCCCCCCACATACACCTTTGCTGGAGGGAGATACAAAGGACAGGGGTAAAAGAGGGAGGGATCAAGCTTCAGACTGAAGCCTTGGGAGGAGGTTTTAACCCCTGCTTCTAGTTCCCTACTATACAGACTTTGTTGATCAGCTTTTTAGGACTCTGACCAAAATACCTGATAAGAACAACTTAGAGGAGGAAAAGTTTATTTTGAGCTCATGGTTTCAGAGGTTCAGTCCATGAACCAATTTCATTGCTCTGGGTCTGGGGTGATATGGAACATCATTACAACCATGGCTAAAGGGCACAGCGGAGGAAAACTGCTCATCTCGTCATGGCAGAGTAGCAGAGAGAGAGCGAGCAGGAGGAACTGCAGGAAAGATGCACCCTTCCAGGGCACACCCCCCAGTGACCGCCTCCTCTGGCCATGCCCCACCTGCCTACACTTACCACCCTGTTAGTCCGTTCAAACTAGGATGGACTGGTTAGGTTACTGTCCTGATAATCCAATCATTTCAGCTCTAAATATTCCTGCACTAACAGGAGCTTTTGGGGGACACCTCATATCTAGATCATAACACTCATCATGAGAGAGAGGTTTGTTCATGGAGGTTCTATCTTCTGTGACTACATTTGATCACCAGGGATTGCAGAAGTACTCACTGAAGGTTAGGCCATGTTTTAGTGCTTGGGATATTTATTTTAAAGTCTCAAATCCAAATTACAGCATAAAAAATAACTAACAACCTCAAGTTTAAATGGATAGATCCTAAGAAACCTTGTATATCTCTATGCAATGGACTAGGAAGGTTAGTATGAGGTAATGCTCAGGCCTGGAAGTTGTTATCGATACCAGCAACAGTAAATATCCAATTTTTGCAAGAGAGTGTACTGAAGTAATTTAATCCCTCTGATGCTTATTGGAATTCAGGTACCATGTCTCAATATAGATATGTCATTTATACATATAATATCTTCTGTAGATATACGGGTATATGGGCACGTATAAAACAAGTTGCTTTGAGGTAGCCCAGCCATGCTTCCTAATAGCACGCTCCAAATATTTTATGAACCACATCATATGTATTTTATGGCCACATAGAGTGTTCCTGACACACTACCCTGACTGCTGTTTCACTTAGCATTTGGCTTTTGCCCAAGAAGACTAGAATTCAGAAGCTGGAGAGTGGGAGGGCTTGTAACGAGTGCCACGCAGGTGGCTCTTTGCCCTGTTACTCAGTCTTCTCTGCACGTGTTCAGGGACACCCTCTAGAACAGTCGTTTTGGGATTCCATGAAGCAGAAGGCAGGCGGAAGGTCAGGAGATGAGGAGAGGGGAAGCTGGAATGTCACCGTGGTCCTTTACAAGTAATGAAGGACTTGTTTGCTGCTTCATCTGTTGGAGCTATCTCGTTGTCACCCCTGCTTTTGTTTTCAGTACAACCCTGGCATTTTGATGTTGCTGTTGGGTTTGTGGGGTGCATTCTTGGAGAATGTGGATGAGATCATGTGCCTGCTTTAGCATCTCTTGGTCGTCACTGGCAGGCAGGGGTGCAAACTCCTGGGGGTCCTCAGCCAAAACCCTGCCTGTGGGAGCAGATGGCCTGGTCAGATGAAGTCTTTCCAGCCAGGTTACAAGAGGCACACAAGGTCCTGTGAGTTGAGGCCTCGCTCGGTGTGTGAGTTTGTCAAGAGAGTTGCAGTTTAAAGTGGTAGGCCCTGAGAATCTCATTTTTCCACCCTGTGAAGATAGTATCAAAGGCCTTGGAAATCAGCTGTGGGCTTTTAAGTAGGCCATGTGGCATGATGGTAATTGCCAGGCCATGCTTGCATTTGTTCTTCAGAGGCCCTTTTGTCATGCTCAGCCCCAACCACAAGGGGACACGGGTTCAGCTGTTTTTGCTGGAAATGACAGAGCTTTGTTGGCACACAAGGTTTCACAGCTGGCTTGGAATGGAAAGATTAAAGAAAAAAGGAAAAGCTTGCATTTGGGACCTTAGTAGCTCAGGGTGATGGTTACATGCTAAGGAGCCAGTCTCTCTGTGATGTGGGAACGGGAAAGAACTTATGAACTCAAACGCCACCACATCGAGACTAAGTCACTATCATTATTGCTCTTTGGAGGATTGACATTCATCACTGAAAGGAGCAGTTAGAATCACTAATGCCTTCAGGGAAAATAGTCTGGATCTGATGTCCAAGTGTAAGCAAACGAGTTAGCAGGTGACCTGGGGGTGGATTCATTAAAAGGCTTGGACAGGCCTGTGTGGAGAAATGCCCTTGATGGCAGCCAGTCATTGACACAGCAGCTGCATCTCTGGCAGTTAGGACAATGGGAAGTGGGAAAGGGGAGGACGTGACAAACGTGGTGTGTGGGTACCAGGCATTTTATTAGAACAAAGATCTCCACTCGCCGTTTGGCATCACTCCTCCTTCCTTTCCTTTCCCCAGGCCATCCTTCCATCTTTTGCTTCTAATGGCTACGTACTTCTGTGACATAGATGCTATACCTTGCAACGTGGAGCTGTCCCACCAGAGGACTCTCTGTTTTTACATGAAACTCGCCAACTATGGTGAAAAGTACCATGAGACTAAACGCTGCAATCAATTGTGTCTACAATCTGTTTGCTTGAATTTGTCTTCACTGTACTTGAACTCTGTGGCTCCTGTTGCCTGGGGCGCTAACTGTACATTAGCTGCATGAGGCTGGAGACACGCAGTTTTGTTTCTATTAATGCCAGGAGAAAGAGAAAGTTAAAAGCAGTAACTAAGACAAATGGTGTTGTTATTGGCAGATATTCCTTTTGCTGTCGACTAACCTGTTTTATTTTTGTTAGTGTGGACTTTATTTTCTCGTTTGTTGTTTTTTGAGTCTCCTTGGTTAAGACTTAACATTCGATGAAAATAGGTAATGAGGGTCCTAGGAAAGAATAAAGATATTTCAGCAGTACTTGGAAAGCATATTAAGCAGGTGAGAGAATGAAGGCCTGGGGAATTTTCCAAACAGAAAACTTTTATTTCTTAAATATGAAGGGAGAACAGTGATATGTGGATTGTGGTTTAGTCAGAAATCTAACCCTTCAAGTTTTGGACCTTTTATAGCTTTCCCTTGCTACAGAATGCCAGTGTGCTTTTAATTTAGTGGTGGCAGTGGAGAAATTGCAAAACCTCCCCAGCTGAGGACGTGCTTAGGAATCGAATGAGCGTGATAATGAGGATGAATGTGAGTTGCTTTTCCAAAAAAAATAAGAGTAAGTTGTAGTAGCATGCATGAAGGAAGAAAAGTGTCCCTCCTTTCCTCCCTCCTGTGTCATCCATCCATCTGTCCTGCCTGCCATCCATCTATCCATCCATCCATCCATCCGTCCATTCACTATGTCAACTTTCATGGAGTGCCACCATGTGAAAGTCCCAGGGGTAAGGACTTTAGGGATGCAACACTAAACCAGGAACCAGGAGTATATGTCTCCCTGGAGCTGAGGGTAACAGGTGAGCACAGAACATAATGACTATGAAATAGAGAAAGCAAAAAGGGAATATTTAAATGAAGTACCAGGGAACATTGAAGAAGGGCAAGTTGTGACTTTGGGACAAAGGACATTGAACTTGGATTTAGAGTGTGAATACATGGGGAAAGACAGGACAAGTTTAAGCAAAGATGCTTCCTTTTGTTCTTGGAATGAGATTATAAATTTTGCTGGGCGTGGTGGGGGATACCTGTAATCCCAGCAGTTTGGGAGGCTGAGACAGGATTTCATGTTCAAGACCAGCCTCAGCAACTTGGCGAGTCCCTATGCAACTTAGTGAGACCCTGTCTCAAAATAAAAAACAAAAAGGGCTGGGGACCTAGCTCAGTGGTGAAGCACCCCTAAGTTAAATCTCCAGTACCCCCTCCTCCAAAATGAGTTTATAAATCAGAACAGACAATCCACAGTTATATCCTTATTCATTTTTGATCCAGAATAGGATACCTTGGGTCATGAAAGTCACTGATAATCCCACAGTGTTATCAGCATGTGAATTTAACCTTCTCCTTGAGTGTAAATGCGAAACTGAACTTAACAACTCCATTTTCTCACTTTCTTTATATTCACTGATAGGATGTTGAATTAAGTGGAAATTTTCCCCACAGTACCATGAGCTGGAAAAGAAGGGAATAGGCTTGTGGAGGTGGGTGCACTTAGTACAAGGACAGAACTGTCAACTTGAGACCATGAATGTCAGTGGTCAGAACGGAACACAGAGCCTGATTTTTGCCTTCTTGGCATTGTGCTGTCCAGTGACATATGGGCCTTGTGAATGTAGGATGGTGCTAGTGGTCATCAAACTCCCAACCAAAATAAAAGTTTGTAGAGTAGTGGTAGGTGAGATATCTCTACAACCAGGAATTGGACCAGGGATCCTAATCTGACCCTGGGTGGTAGAATCCCTGATGGAGCCAGCTGGTCTAGGAGCCTCTGAGCTGTGTCTGTCAACGTGTGGGCCTGGCAGTAGTGGCTAAACCAGGTAGCACCCAGTGTACCCCGCAGACACTGCTGGGGTCAGCACTGGGGGAAATAATGAGGGACTCATGAGAAAGCTGAAGGACACAGTAGCAGTAGCATTCATTGTTTTCCATCACCTTGAATGGTGTGGGCAGTCAGGTGGGAAAAATAAACACAGAGGAACATTTTGACAGGGAGGAATCCCTGATAAGTGTCAGAGGAACTGGGAAGTTTTCAAGAAGAAAATAGATGGATTCTCTATTCAGAGCCATTCAGACAACCCTGCCTGAGTATTGAAATGACCAGAATAGGAAGGGAGCAGGTGGGTCTGAGTCCTGACCCACCTACTGTGAGATCGTAAGGAAGATACTTAACATCTCACAGCCTCTTCTTCCTTATCCCTAAAATAGAGGATGTACAGACTCAAGAGGAAGAACTAAGTGAGACACTGTACCTGAGAGTTGTTCACAAAACATGTACAGTCAATCTAAGGTGTGTTATTAATGGTTGTGCTTGGACATTTTGACATTATGATTATCATGTCCAGGAACAGAGGTGAAAAATGCCAAGTTTTTTAAACAACATTTTTTTTTTTTTGAGAACACTAATTACTAATGGCAGATGGCATTACACCTGTCGTGTTGTCTCCCTCCAATCCTGAGCACAGAGGAAAGATTGCTTTTGTGCATGAAGGGGTTGGAGGTGGCCACTGAGAACTCTTCTCTCCTGTACTCTTCCCTGTGGACCAGTGCCAAACATGAAATTACCCCTCAAGAAGATATATTTTCTGCAGGCTGATGCTTTCAAATGATCGAGTGTGACCAAGAAGACCTTGTATGTAAATGTACAGCTTATTGAAACTTTGAGGTGGTGACAATTCCCTCTGATAGGCCTATGCGAATGGTACTCATCCCCAGGGTACAGGAGAGAAGTTCTGCTCCTCATGCCCAGATCTGGGATGGAACCTCATCCACCTTTTTCCAAATGCATGAAATCTCCCTGTGGGCTGGCAGTGACCTTGTCCCCTTGTTGAGTTATCAGAACTGTGGAATAAGCAGGATCTAGCGCCATTCTCTGGGAGCTCTCTCAGCCTTGTGACCCAAGTGCAGGGAGTCACACAGTCAGGTTTGAACCGTATAATAGAAAAGTCACTTCCTCTTGCCGTCTGTGGCGTATGTGTGAAGTCAGGATGTGTTGAACCTGGTATAAAACAGATTGTGCACCTTGATGAAGCTTGTTATGAATAGTCTTTCCTTAGAAATTTGTAGAAATACCTGAATGTCCAGTAATAATCTCCTCATCATTCTTTGGGTGATGAAGAGACAAGACAAAGAGTCATGTGTTTGTCTTTTTTTTTTTTTTTTTTGGTGATGGGGGTAGAACTTGGCCTCGCACATGCTAGGCTACATCCCCAGCCTAAGACTTGTGTTTTTTCTTATGGCTAAATTCAATCAAATGATAATGTTATTTGGAAATTCTTTTATTTCTTGATATGTTCTTGTTCACTTATTTAAATAAAGACCTCAGCACATGGGAGGGTTTTCTTGCCTTCTGGGAAAGACAGTAAAGAAGAGATACCAATGCCAAGTCACATAATGAGAAGTGACTTTCATTCCAGGCCTGGTTGGGCATGGAAACCACTCAGACTTCCGAATGCCTGGATTTCTTTCCCCTCTTAGAAATGTGAAGACACAGAAGTCATAGACTCATCTCAAGTGCACGGTGGAGTGTGTCATAGAGACAGTCTCACAAGTGAAGCACCCACACTGGAGCACAGTGCCTTGATCCCTGGTGGGCTGGGGGAATGTGGGGATGTGTTTACAAAGACCCTGTGGGGAGAACAGCAAATACAGCTACAGAGACCATGCCTGCGGGTTCTGCCCATGAGTGCCCAGCACCTCTTCACTCATTCAGATGGAGACCTGTTCAGTCTGGCTCTCCCAAGTGCTGGGGTAGGTGGTATCTCCTCAGCCTAGAGGAAGTCTGCAGTCCTTCTTAAAGAAGGTTTGCTGCCTTGCTAGATTCGGATGTCCTTTGAAGTTCACATGGAGGTGGAGTCTGGAAAGGGAAATATCTGCACTCTGGACTCATCTCCAGAGGAGAAAGGCAAAGTGCAGTTGTGTTTTATTGATCCAGCATCTTTGGAGGAGTGGTACATTCCATGGAAATAAATTTTTCATAAGCCAAGTTTTAATCCTTTAAAAATAACCATTTTGGACCTGAGTGTGGCTCTGTGGTTGAGTGCTTGCCTAATGTGGGTGAGGCTCTAGGTTTAATAATTTCCAGCACTGCAAAAAAATAAGTAAATAAAAACAAAAAAACAATTTAGATGGGGTCCTTCTAAAACATGTATTTCTCTACTTTCTTTAATAGAGAAATTTTCATGTCTTGGGTTTTGTTATGAACAGTCACCCTTATGTGATTCTATGTTAGTGACAGTCTCATTAGCCATGGCCCCAGAAAGCTGTGCCTCTGTATAGTACTTATAGCTTTGATTCTGTGGTTTGCTTTTTTTTTCTTTCTGACCATCTGTAAGTTGTCACTTGCTTCCTAAGTACCTAAGCTCAGTTTACCTTCATAAGCATTTATTGTGTCCTTGCCATGTGCCAGCAGCTGTGTTAGGAATTGGAATCACAAATGGGATGTGGTGGGATGGGGGAAATTTGAAACTTACACACTGCATATAGGTGTGACAAAAATACGAATAAGAAAGTTGCATCCTTTACTTACCGTAGCTTTTCATGTGGCACTGAAGTCACTCTTTAAATGTATTTCCCTTATGCTGAATTAGTTGCTTTGGGTAAGCTCACACTCTTTTGATAATCATTTGAGCAAATTAATTGCAGGTTTAGACCTTCTATCTGGGCTGTTGGCACCAGGCTTGGAGTCCTCAGCCAGCATGACTCTTGGTCTTGAGATCTCTTGGCGTGGCCACCTACCAACTGTTCCTTCTCACTGAGTCTCAGCCTCATTATCTACTTTGCCCCTTGCCCGGGTGGTTGTATTATCAGATTTCCATTACTATAACAAAATCTATGAGGTTGGGTACTTTTAAAGAGAAGAGGCCTGTTTGGATCACAGTTTTGGAGGTTTAAAGTCCAAGATCGGGCAGCCCCACATGTGCAGCCTCTGTTAATGGTCTCACGGTAGATGGCATCAGCCTGTCAACCGAAGAACTTCCGGCTAAACCCCAGTCTTAAAGGTTCCACTGGGATCCAAGCCTCCAACACATGAATCTCTGGGGGGACAAACTGCATCTAAAATGGCAGTGGTCCTCCCTGCAGCTTAGCTATGGAGCCCTCTTTCTTCTCTCCAGAGCAACCTTAAGGCAGGCCTGCTGACTCTTTTCAGTTACCTTACATGTCTTCCACTGGATCCCTTCATGCCTTGGAAGCCAAGGCCCCTCAGGGTGCTCTCTTAGGCCCCTGTCAATCAGAGCCGAACGCATCACCACTTTCTTTCTGTTGTGGACATCTCATTTTGGTGCGGAGACATTTGCACAATGGTTCTCTGCACCCAGAATCTTAAAAGAATGCAGAAAACAAGCACTCTTGGCTTTTAGCTTCTTCCCTTAACTCCACTTCTTCCTTCCTTTTTCCGCTTCTTCCTTTCCTTCCTTTTCCCCTTCCTTCCCCTCCCCATCTTGAGGATTGGCACCCAGGACCAGACAAGCAGGTACATGGAACTTCCCTGCAGTACCACTACTGAAGGAGGGCGGCAGGGCTGTACCTTCTTCTGCCTGGTGGGGGCAGGTGACAGCCTTTCTCCACCATACCCTCCTCTCTGTGGTCTCCTTGGTGTTGTGCTTCCCAAGGGAAGTTCTAGTTGTAATTATGTGAAGGCCGCAGGGAACACGATTATAAGGGAATGAAAAATACATCAGTTTAATATTTTCAAAATATTGTTCCAATTATACAAACATAAATAAAACATGGTCTCTGTCCATGAAAATCTTACTCTAGTGAAGGAGACGAGTTTGTGACTGATAATTTCAGAATGCTTTGGAAAATGCACAGCTCCTGTCACTGTGTCCTCTGCTCCCTGCATCACACGCACACATGTATGCACGACCTACCCAGGCCAGTTACCCTTATGATCTGCATATGGCACTGCCACCTCTTATCTTGTCTCACAGTTATTTTTGTACATATTTGAACTTCTACAGGGCAGGGGCCTTGTGAGTTTTCCAGCACTTGGCACAATGTCCTATTTTCATTTTTTTTTTTAAAGTGTTAAGTCTTGTGCAACATGTAACATCGTGTTTGACACTGAGGTTGCAAAGATAAATGGAACGTGAACTTTTAGAAACTTGCCTTGTCGATGAAGGTTCTCCACAGAATTCAACAGGTCTGTAAACTTAGGTGGGGAAAAATCTTTTTATTTTCAGAAATTTCTAGCTAAAGTTCAGTCTTTATTTGTGGAGGTAGAAAATTGACCAGAGTAATCTTGACAGTCCCATGACATTGTTATCAATAGAAATCATAGATATTTTCATATCACCTACAGTTATTGTCTGTATTTCAAAATATCATTTATATTTATCACTACTTTGAAATTAGTGTAATTCTTAGATACAACATATTATTTGATGTATTAATGAAGAAGTACATATATCACCATATCGCAGATCTGTTCGCTTTAAGTATTTTGATAATGGTGTTGCAATATAAATTTGCTTTAAAATTCTATGCATTTTATTTTATACATTTAAAAACATTGTTCTGAGAAGGGGTTCATGGGCTTCACTAGATTGCCACAGAGACTCATCATATGAAAAAGTTTGGAATATCTGATCTTGTTGGGTCAACAAATACATGATTAAATAATCCCAGCAATATAGAAAGTTCTAGACTAGTGATATAAACAGGACATTTGGGAGTCAACGAGGGAGAGGTGCATATGCTGCCCAGAGAAGTCCACTGAGACTCTGCAGAAGAGATGAAGGTCATAAAGATGATGATGATGGTCAGCACCTATTGATGACTTACCACATACCATTTAGGATTCTAAATACTTTGTATATAACATCTTTAAACCCCTGAATAGCCCTTGGAGGTAAGCACTTACCTAGGAGGTATACATCCCCATATTACAGATGAGGAAACTGAGACATAGAGGGGTTAATTGATCTGCTTCATGCATTTATGTAGAAATTGACTGACTTGGGGTCATGCAGACCTGCGTTTTTCTCTGCCTCCTCAAAGGTGGAAGCAAAGCAGGAAGGAATGCTCAGAGCTGCTAGCTGAGCCCAGAGCAGGGCTCACTCCTCCCCGGCCACGTGTGCCAGTGTTTGTTTCAGAGGGTGGTGAGTCTTGTAGAGTTGGGCAACATCCTGATCAGAGGGGAAGGGGGCTATGATGAAAAGGCACCTGGAACTCTAGGACCCTTTGGCCCGGAAGTTAAGGGATGAGAAAGGTCATGAATGACATTGATAACATGGTGTAACATGTGGAACTTGGAAGAAGTAGATTGAGGAAAAACTTAAAGACCTACCACTTCATACAGGAGTTCCTGTGTGTTTAAATGGTTTCAAGAGTTAAGGCAAATTGGTGAGTGTCAGAGTTGCTAGTGGAGCTGGGTCTGTGACTTGGGGCACAGGCCTGTGGAGATGAGGCTCTGTCCTCAGACTGCTGTTCCTGAGTTCAGGGCCCTTTATACAAAGATACTTTGTATAAAGGTAGTGTTTCCCCAACTCAAAGACTGCAAGAGAGTGGTTCCCTCTCCTTTGGGTGAGTTGCAGGGAGCTAAAGGCTACATTCATCACCTTCCTTTATTTTTGGACTTCTCCCTGCATGTCTGCCACCCATTGGTCTACTGCACCAGGGAGATGTTTATGTTAGCAGGCAAACTCATTGCCCCCCACCTGTGTCTAACCATGGGGGCCTCTGCATGAGGACAGCTGTGTCCATGTCTGTGGGAATATCTGTCCATTCAGATGTTCATAGGGGCCCCAGGAAGCAGAAGGGCACAACCACCCTAGGTATAAAATAAGAGGGGGCTCCTACGTCCGTCCCAGGTTTGTTCTGTGTGCTGAGTGCATTTTTGCTGACAGGCACAGGGCTTCTTAAATACCAGGCCATTCTCACCTTCTCTCCCCCGCTGATGACACTACAAACAAGACAGGGCAGATACCACGTGAGCCATTGCTGTCTCTTGTAGACTTGTGAAATTCATTGAGATGGTGGGGACAGAAAGAGGAGTTGAAAATAGCTTTTCCTGCTCTCACATTTTTTTTTAAAGGACAGAAATGGAACTCCTAGAAGGAATGATTTTTTAAAACTCTCCTGGATGGGAGGGACAAAGGGAAGCCATTGCAAGCTAGCAAGGCATCTGTGCATTGGGCATGACCCTGACTCTCACTCTCTTCTTCATTTAATCTTCACAACTCACTGAATATTCACCTGGATTTGCTCATGAGAAAAAATGGAGTCATAGAAGGAAAGAAAGAACCTTGTCCAGCCAAGACCTCCTTGCTAATTAAGTGGCAGAACTGGTCTCGGGATGATGTCTCATCAGCTGGAAGTCCTTACCTTTCCCATCAATACTTCCACACTGCAAAGGTCAAGGGGCATCTCTAAGCGTATTGCATCTCTGTTTTCTTTGGTAGTTGGAAATGTCAGTATGAAGTTTTTTATTTTATTTTATTTTATTGACAAACAGAAAGAACCATGGATTAAAATCTGCAAGAAGAAAACTTTCCCTAGGAGAGAAGTTGATGCTGTTGAAAGAACAGCTTTATTCCCTCCTGCCAGTGAAAACCAGCTGTGCTCCCTGTTGCTGCACGTGTTGGCTTGTGGGTGAATTTCCAGCCTGGTTCTGTGTGGATGTGCGTGAACCTGCGGTGGAGGAAGAGCCGTCTTGTGAGGAGGTTGTTAACCCAGCCCGATGAGAGGGCAGAGCATGCTGCACTCTCTGATCTGAGAGTGATCAGAAGGCTGAGTAGGAAAGAGCTCCTAGTGAAGTCTAGGCAACTTGGCATAGTCACAGCCAAGCAGATCTGGAGCAAATGTGTTTCTTGGCCTCGTGGTAAACATTGATTTGAGTGTTGTTGTTGTTGTTTTTTAATAATATCCTTCTGGGAATAAAGAAGAATTGTGAGCTTTTTGTAAAGACCACCTCCCCAAGTTGTCAGGTACTTTCTGAAAAACTAAATGGAATTTCAGGACAAAATCTTTTCAGAACCAAATTGAGGTATGAGAAAACTCAAGACTCACTTGGAGGCCTTCCTCTCCCTGCCCACCCTGAGGTAACTACTGCCCCTTACAAAGTCCACTGCCAGTCCCTCATCTTCCCCAGGCCTGCCTCCTCTCCACAGGCACATGTCCCTGCCTCACCTGCCCTCCCTTCCCTGCTTCGGTCAACCAAATTCTATAGTTCAAGACCTTGAGAGGTGGAAACTATGTGTTGGGAGATGTAGGGGAACAGATGAACCAGCATTCAGATTCTGGCCCTGTGCCCTCCTAACTCTGTGGCCCTGGACAAGTGACTTCACTTTTCTGAGACTCTGTTTCCTTGGTTGGAAACAGAGTGTGTGGTGGTGAGTCCTGGCCTCACATTTGCCCTCCACTGGGCATGGCACTGACCCGGTAGGTACATCCTGGATGTGGCAGAAGTCTCTTTGAAAGGGGAGTGAGGAGCTGGGACAGACTCATCCTCAGAGAAGTGGAAGGATGAGGTTGATGGGCTTCTCCGATGGCAGTGTGAGGACATGGAGAGTCCCATAACTGCCTGGTGTCTCCCCTGGTTCCCCCGTTCCCACCCTCTACTCCCACTACCACTGCCCTTTCTCCAGATTTCAGTCTGGCTGGGAGCGTGGAGGCAGTTCTAAGAGAAGCATCCCATCCAATGGAATCCCATAGGCCATGGCCTCCCAGGAGAATGGTATAAAGGGAGGGAGAGACATCCTCCCATTGGTGCTGGTTCCTGGTTGCTGGATCAATGCACGAACGAAGTCCCTTTCCTTCCCCACCAACTTTACCTTGGCTTGGATCTTAACATTTTTGCAGGTCATTCTGTGTTTCACTCACCATTCTGTGCTGTCACTCTTCTTGCAAGTCCCTGCCCCACCTGTCTATGCATCCCTGGTCATTCCAGTGCCTTTCCTTCTTGCCTTTCTATTCAGGGATTAATACCTGGAGCTGCTTTCTCTGAGTGGCCTAGTTCAAAGAGTTTCTCAATGCTTTTGAGTCCCCTTTTCTTTCAGATTCTCCCTATAGAATCAGCCCTATTTTCTCTCTGACCTTTGGAAAACCTACTACTGTAAGTATAGGCTTTTGAGATGAGATTGTATTTGTCTAACATCTCCTTCCCTCCCAATCAGGATTTCTAATTGCAGTCTCTTCCTCCAAAGGCTGGGTCACTTCAGCTTGGACATCAAATTCTCAAAACTCAGAATCACTTTCCAAGGAGGAGCTGCTCTTGTAATCAGATCTGTTCTTTAACTCTTTTTTTTTTTTTTAAACAACAGCACCAGAATAGTTTTTTTTTTTTTTTTCAAAAGAATTTTTACCTCGAACTCCAAAATAGAAAACATAAAACAAGTGGTGGTCCCAGAGCCCCAACTCCTTCAGTGTCCCCTTTTACATCTGAGCAAGTCCTAAAACAACTCACCTCTCAGCAGGGAGAGAATTTGTCACTCTGCTCAGAGATTTCTGGAGCATGTCTGGATCACCTTTCTCCCTTCAAGATTTGTCTGCCATTCATCTCTCCCCCTGGTCTACGGGCCATAGCAGCATCACCACCTCCAGGGCCCCACCCTGAGTCCAGGACTTGAAACAAGTGGTAGACAAGTTAGTCACTTTCAGCTCTGCTCCACCCCCTCTGTTAATATCAGATTTTTTTTTTTCTCACTGTTTATCTAGGATGTGGATATTTCATTTAGTCCCCGTTGCTCCATGTGGCAGGTACTGTTTTCCCCGTTTTGATCATGAGACAGTTTTGGGGAAATGAAAAGGTTTGGTAACAGGCATAGAGTCGCAAAGCTCAGAGATGGTAAAGCTTGAACTCAAGCCCAAGCATTCTGATCCAAATCCAGATCTAGATCACTCTTCACATCTGACACTATGTTCCTGACACTTTCACCACTAGGACTTGCAGTGCAATTCACACCCAACTCCACAGTCACACAGACTCCACAGGTTAAGGACACAGTCCCCAGCAAGACTTCCTTCCCCTCAGGCACCAGCCACAGCTCCAGGGTTTCCAGGCCACCGGTACTTCCAGCCAACTGGCTATACACTCAGGGGTTTCCACTAGCCCTTCAGGCTTCATAATTTGCTAGAATAACTCACAGAACTCGGGAAAGTAGCACATTTAAAGTTTTGTTATAAAGAATACAAATTAGGACCAGTCAAAATAAAAGATGCACAGGTAAGATCAGGGAGGGTCCCAAATACAAATTTCCCATGTCCTGGGGATACATCCCTCTCCTGGTACATCAGTGTGTATTGCTAACCAGGGAAGCTCGCCTGCCTGAGCTTTGTCCCCAGTTCTGTTGGGATTTCATTATGAAGGCATGACTGATTAAATCATTAAGTAGTTGAACTCAGTCTCCATCCTCCTTTCCTCACTTGATGATGTTGGGCTGATACCACATGACTTAAGGCTCCAAGACTCTAGTCACATGGACTGATCCCCATCCTGAGTCATCTCTTTAGCATAAATTACTCAGGGATCACCCATGAGTCACCTTGTTAGCATAAAGTGTTGGGGCCACAAAGACACTTCCACCACTTAAGAGATTTCAAGGATGTAGAGGTAGCCTCACAGCAACCAGGGACAACAGTGGGCCAATATAGCATGGCTTTTTTTGTTCTTTGCTTTTTGCCCATCTCCCCACGTGTTTATGTGGTGTCTGGATGCCCAGAAGCAGGTTACCATGACTTGTCACCAGGTCACATCACCCAGTTCCTGAGTTGAAAATGATCTGAGAAACATGAGCTCTCATCCTACCTTCGTCCAACTGTCCACCTGACTGATGGATAACACCATGAGCAGAGACAGGGAAAATGTATAGCGTTTCCTTGAATCTCTGAATGAGAGAGCCCAGCTTCACAGCTGCACCTCTGTGATTGCAGTCAAATCTGCTGCCCTTGGACCTGGGTTTACTAATCCAGGTCATTCCCAAATTGCATTTGAATAGCATTGCAGAATTTTCTTTTTGTTTTTTTTTTTTGAGATGTGATTTTTAAAATTTTGTTCTAGTTAGTTATACATGACGGCAGAATGTATTTTGACACATTGTACACAAATGGAGCACAACTTTTCTAAATCCAAAGTTCCTCCATTCTCCCCTAGGTCCTCCCCCGATTATGGATCAGCATCTGCATATCAGAGAAAACATTTGGCCTTTAGTTCTTTGGGATTGGTGTATTCACTTAAAATGATCTTCCCCAGCTCCATCCATTTACTTCCAAATGCCATCATTTCACTCTTCTTTAAGATTGAGTAATATTCCATTGTGTATATGTACCGCATTTTCTTTATCCATTCATCTGTTGAAGGACACTTAGTTTGGTTCGTAGTTTAGCTATTGTGAATTGTGCTGCTATAAACATTGATGTGACTGCAATTGCAGATTTTTCTAAGCCCTCAGGTGTCCTTGCCTCTGGGTGCCTCATAGCTCTGAGAGATATACAGGGTAGTTCCAGAGTCCTTACTTCTTAGATTAGGTAACTGGGCTCTGGAAGCTTCTAAAATTTGCCAAAGGTGATGTGTCACTAAGGTGGTGGAGCTGCCTAGCAGCCAGGATTTGGGGGCAGGTGCTCTGTTCCCAGCATCAGCCAGTCTCACCCCATCCCCAGAGAGCTTGAGTGATTTAATACGATCCCTTTTTTCTCTCATTTGGAGTTGAGGCCCAGGCTGCATTCAGTTACCAGCCTATCCTATTTGCCAGCTAATGAGACAAATTGTAGGTTCCATAAAAAATTAAACAGCAGCTGCTTCATTTTCTTCCCATCGAACTTTGAAATTATGGAGATCTCATTTACACGGCAGCTCTAGGTATGGATATGTGGGCCTGCAGGATCCAGGAGTCCTTAAATTTAACCAGAATCATATGTCTTTCAGATTGGTTGATATAAAATATTTTGAGCAACCATTCATGAACTGAACCATTAGCCCTGCAAATGGAGCACATGACTCCTGTTCACCCTGTTGGCTGCTAATTAATAAGCCCTTACAGGTGGAGGCACTACCTGTGGCTTCTCACTGGAATAAAATCAAAGAGATAAAATTGGGAAATGAATCGAGCTTACAGAAAATTAGCAAACAGCTGAATTCTAGAGTGTAAAGTTCTATGCCTCTCTGAGCAATAAGAGGAAGCAGACAGAATTCTAGCTCAAGCCCACATTTACCTACATCCTTAATGCAGATTTTTCTTTTCTTTCTGGTTTGTAATTATAGTGCAGTCTGCATTTTGACACTAGAAAAAGGAGGATTTATCTGCTACAATGTGAGAAGTGTGGAGATTATAATATTTTCCAAGAAAAGCAAACAAGGAAATTCTGAGTCTATTTATGGAGCAAATAAGAATTTCTTTGCAATTTTTCCTTTGCATTCATCTTCAATTTATTTCCATATTGGACTGCTCATAAACACCCTTCACCTCCATCTACCTAACCATGTCATTTAAACCATAAATTAGGCTAGAAATCAGTAGGTAAAAAGGGCCAATGCTTCAATACCCTTTAGTGATATTGATTGATTGATGGGTGGATGGATGGATAAAGCAATGCTGCTCCATAGCAGCACAGATTGTGTAGAGCACCTCTTATGTCATTTGTAGTGTTTCCTTGTATCCTGTAGGTAGTGTTTCAGCTAAGATCAGAGCAGATCTGATTCGGGGAACTGGTGGTATTTCATCAACCCATTTTTTATTCACCCCCATTCTCCCCAAACCAAGTAACTCCACTGACAGCATATTTATAACACAGTGTTTTGGAAATTAAGTGGCTTCAGAGAGGATGCAGCAGTTCATTATCAATATCCACCAGACTACTGCTCATTCCCAGCGCCCATCTGTACCGTTTCTCTCCTGGTCTGGTGGTCTCGTGAGACCTGCCCAGCACAGTTTATTCTCAGCGTGCAGGCAGCCCTCTTGGGGAGGAGAGCTGTGAAGCACTCTGGCCATATTTGAGGTGTCAGCAGCCTTTAGACAATTGCTGCAAACCTTCAGAGCCTTGGCTGGCTCAGAGGTGACGCTGTTCTTCCAGCGGGAAGATGATTGAAGGGAATGACTGAAGGGACATTGTTTCTGCAGGTACCTCTGTGGAATTAAATGCCCACCAGAGCAGATCCAGTCCTCTGTGCCACACACCTCTGAACCTGACTTTTTGTTTTGTCTTGTTTTGAGTCTTGAGACTGTGTGTGTCTATGGAAGCCCACATTTCTTACCCACTCCCAGTTTAACAGTCCTGTGCTATCAGAGCTCATTTTAAAAATAAACATTTGTTCCTTTTGGGGGGGGGGTAGGGGGCACCGGGGATTGAACTCAGGGGCACTCAATCACTGAGCTACATCCCTAGTCCTATTTTGTATTTTATTTAGAGTCAGGGTCTCACTGAGTTGGTTAGTGCTTTGCCGTTGCTGAGGCTGTCTTTAAACTCTTGATCCTCCTATCTCAGCCTCCTGTGCTGCTGGGATTACAGGTGTGTGCCACCATGTCTGGCAACATTTGTTTCTTGTTTATAAGTGTTCATTGTAGAGAATTTGGAAAAATCCAAAATGTATAAAGAAGAATATAAAAATCACCAATTAACATTCAATCTCAACTAGCACAGTTAAAATTTAGGTATGTTTCTTTTCATTCTTTTTTTTTTTCATTTACATGCATTCTTTTTCCATATTCAAGAAAGGTCCTGCTATATACATTTTTTAAAAAGTTTATGTAAGGAATTGTCCCATAGTCATTAATATTTAAGGATTAGGAAATCTTCAAAAGCATAATTTAATGGCTTCAGAGCATTTTATCATATGAATTTATCATTAGCTTATTTATTTAGCTCAGGTAACTCATATAGGAGCTCTTGGAAAAGTTCTATCTGACAAACATGTTTGGGAATAGGGTGCTATGAAATTTTATCCAAGAATTTTCAGTAAAAGAACAGAGTCCACATCGTGTTTCAGCCCAAGGTCACAGCATTACAGCTGTGCTTATGTAGGAATCATAGCACTGGGCTTCAGAGGCTGGCTCTTACACACAGAGCAGTGTACAGAGTCACTGACCTCTCTATTTAGTTAAAGGGGCACTATCTGGAGATGTCTTCCTGAAGGTGAGGGATGGCTTTGGACAACTGTGGAACTCTCGAAATATAATATGGGCAGCCTTTACTAGTCCCATCTCCAGCTAATCATCTGTGGAACACAGGGAGCCCACCAGCAATCCCAGGCATACCCTGGTGGTGTCCAGCCATAGCCCTGGAGTCTTCGTGTAGACAAGATGACAGAACTCAGCAAGGAACTCTAGTGGAGTTGATGTGACACTCTTTAAGCAAGAGAGGTCACACGGAAGAAACCAAATTACCCATTTTTTAATGAATGATAAAGCAAAGTCAGGCAAACTCTACTAGTCAAAGGCACATCTGGGGGTTGTCCAAAAAGACCAGTCCTTTGGTGGAAGACATCACGTCTTCAGGGATGATTTCTATGGAGGACTCGTACATTCCAGAATGGCTACCAGGGTCTCTCCTCCCTGTTCATGCAAAACTTATATACCAAGAACAAGGCTTCTGGTGGGGAAATGTAACATCCCTTTATTTCTCTAAATTAAATTGCAATCCAGCCAACATCTTGGGCACTACTTTCTGGGAGGACTCAGGCAGCCCCTTGAATCAGGGGACAGTGATTGAATCAAGGGACAGTGGGCACTGGGACATCTGGACATCTCTCCTACTGGCTTCAGCCTCTTTTCTAGCCCTGGATGGCACTCTCAGCCCAGCCCACTGGCCCTTGTGCAGAACCTATACAGGTCCTACTCTCCCCTCCAGAACCTCTGCATAGGCTCCGGGCTGCTTCCCCCAGACTCCACTTTCTTCTGCAAGCAAAGACAATCAACTTGAAATAGGCTGACAGCACAGTGCCAGGTATGAAGGGAATACTTGGATTCCATCCAAAACAGGAATTTGTTCTGCCTGCTGGGGTGGCAGAGATCTTCAAGATGGTTGTGGATTGTGTGTGCTATGCTACTTCTTTATGTGATTTTTACCTTGAACCTCTGTTGTTTGGTTGCAACAGGTTTTGTTTTTAATGTCTTACCCTGCAACGCTTTGAGTTGGTTTGTTGGAAGAGGAAGAAAAACAACTCTGTGGATCCAAAGAATGATGTTCCCTCAGTGTTTTGATAGAATCAAACGCAAGTGCGTTTGAACAAATTCAGTCATCCTCTAAAGGAAATTCTTTCTATCTCATCCTCTTTAGAGGCTGTCCTTTATGGTTCACAACATCTGTACCTTTTCCTGGAGATGAATCTCACCAGTGGTCCAAGGAATAAGTGCCATTAGGTCAAGATGCCTGTTGCAGCAGGGGGTCAAGTATTGCTGAGGTGTGTCCTGCCACCCTTGGGGTAGGAATGGACTTGCATTAAGGATCATGGGCCAGGATTAGGAACTTGGCCTCATTCTCTAACCCTTCTCCTCATCAGAGTTGTGTGAACTTACACAGTCATTTACACTTTTTCAGTCTCAGTTTTCTCATCTATGAAACAGGGAAAATTATTTAGGTTAGTTCTAAAAAAATTTTTTTTTTGTAATAACATTCTGTAGTTTCTGTACAACATTTGTTTATTGTGTTCTTACACATTATTTCTAGGTTTTCAGAATATTTTTTCAAAGATACTATTTCACTTAAATAGCTCTGTAAGGGAGATAGGTGATAAAACTTGTTTTTTTTTTTCAGGCAATGTGTTTATTTGACTCTAGATTGAGTTGCCAAAAATTAATTTTCAGAAAGTCACTTCCAGAATGAAAATATTTGTCAAAATCCAAATTACCAACACAAAATTCTCTATATTACCAATTTGGTAAGATAAGTTAAAAAGTCCAAGCTCCACTCATGTCTCAGCCTTTTGTGAGGCAAGTCCAGGAAAAGGGGCAGAGTGTAAGTATACTAAACTGAAGACGAACTGCAAAACAACTAAGAAAAACTGCACTATCAGTATATCAAGTGACAGGGGTAGACCCTGGCCTAAAGCTGTGAAAAAATCAAGATCGATTTGACAAACCAGCTTTCAGCTGCTACCAACAAGAAAGAAATTTAATAGAAATTTAAACAAAACTGGTTTTATTTCATAAGATGTCTACAGATAGTCAGGGTATGGTACTAGGTCAGCAGCCCAACATGATGAACATTGGTATCTCTTTGGTTCCCTTTATCCTTCCTTCCTCATGTTTGAAAGGACCACTCCAGCTTCTGCCATATCTTCAGTATGTGTTTCAAAACTAAGGAAAAAGGTGGCTTAGCCACTTTTATTACTTCTATTGGGAAGCAAATCTTTCTCAGAAATCCTGCAAATGTGTCCTAAGGCTACCTGTAACTGCAAGAGTCTGGGCAGGTGAGCAGTTAGCTTTCCCAACTTCTTTACTGATGGCAGGTAAAGGAGAAGGGTGTTGGGAATGGCTGACAAGTTGGGCCACCAACATTATCTTCACATACAAGTAATTTCTTTTTCAAAATGGGTAATTTTATGTCAAGAAATTTCTGTTGATAATTTAAAGATTAAAAATTGGAACTCATTCTTTAAATCATGAAATATTTTTATCAACTGCATTTCTTTTTCTTGCTTTATTTTCCCCCTAATGTTCAATAAGGGAAATATAGAACTAAAATAAAATTAATCCTTTCTTAAACTTAATGGATTATTCTGTGGTACTGAGGATTGAACACAGGATCTTATGCATGCTAGGCAAGTGCTCCAGCACAGAGTTACATCCCCACCCCTTTTTTAAGTTTTTTATTTTGAGAGAGGGTCTTGCTAAGAAGCCAAGGCTAGCCTAGAACTTGTGATTCTACCTCAGCCTCCTGAGTTGCTGGGAATACAGGTGTGTGCCACTGCAGTTGGCTTAAAATTACTTAATCTTTCAAGAAAGAGTAGGCAAAACCAAAAAGTCAACAGTGACAAAATACTTTCAACCACTCTTCTCCTTAGTCACTGTCCTTCTACAAAAAACATCTGGAAAACATCCCCACATCCTTTGGCATTTAAGAACTGATACAGCTGACCAAAATCCATGTGGTTTCCTCTAGCTCCATTAACATTGAACACTTTTTCTTCAAAAACGGAAAATCTCCTTTGTCTTTCCATTTCATCATTTGTACCATCAAAAGGAATGTCTTCTCGATGGCGAATTAAGATTCTCTTCCAGTTTAGTTTTCTGAGTCTTGACCAAAATTCTTCACAGGCACTTTGTGGACCTTCCACACAAACAACACTAGGTTTTCCAGGCATACTAAACCCAGACAGGGAAAGCTCCTTGGCCCACTCTAGAATATTCTTTATTTTGCATTTGTTGTAGATGTGATGGCTGTAGATTCAAAGTCTTGTAAGAGTGTGATCGACTGACTGGACTGGACTTTCTGTGGTGGGGGAAGATGGGGTATCTCTGCTGACATAGACTGAGGCATGTTCTCTAACCCATTCTGTGGCATTCAATACACAGACATCTCCACAACAATTTTCCTGCAGGTATGCAGTCAGATCTGTGTTCAGCTGGGTCTGCTGGGATCTACTTAATAATACTGATCTGACAGTAATTTCGGGTAGAACTTCAGGATATTTAAAGGGAAGAATGCAGGCCAGAGAAAATATCACCATTGACTTCTCAGATATGTCCAGGTTCATATTGATGGTATAGTACACTTTTGAAGATCGCCCCTCCATAGTCTTTTTTTCAACACAATCTTTCAGTTCTGCTAAAGTCAGCTGGTCATTCACTATGAGCTCATTCTCACCAGGGAACATACTGGCCAGAAGCTCTAACTCAGAGAGCTGGGCCTCTGCTTGCTCTATCTCAATCATATTTGGACATCTGTTAGGTTTCTTTATAAAAAGATTTTTGTGAAATCAAACACCATTATTTAAATCAGTGGCATCTTCACATCATTCTTTCTCATCTTTATAAAAGTTTATCAAGCAGCTATTATATGTAAAGTTTTGTCCTTCATGTCTTCCTGGTGCTACTTAGTTTGAGGATCAGGATGCACATCGTTCGGGAGGCTTCGAGCCACAGACCAGCACCAGGTACCCACACTTTCACCGAAAGATTTAATTAGCTTCATAGATAACCCATCTAAGAAGACGTCCCACACCGCCACACCGCCACACCACCGCGCTCAAACTTCCGTCGTGGTCTCTAAAACTTGGTTTTTATCATAGATTATTATTTAAATAAATTATCTGCTGGCATAATCCCAACATTTGTTGCTTCAACCTAAAATGGTTGAATCAGGGGACAGTGGGCACTGGGACATCTGGGCAAGTTATTTTATGGTAAATTTATACAGGTGACAGAAGCAAGAAGTTTCTTTAAGTTTTCTTAAAAACAAACGAGACTAAAAAATGCAACAGAGCCCTCATTTCTTCATTACTTGCCTAAGCATGTACATAGGTTTACCCATTGATATGTAACATGGTGGTGAAAAAGGACAGTTGTCTTGTACCTACTGTCTTAAGTCAGCAGCAATTTCTCTTCCATCTTTTATTTCACAATCTGCTATAGTTTGGATGTGGAATGACCCCTGAACACCCATGTGTTAACGACTTGGTTTCCAGTCTGTGGTGCTATTGGGTGGTAGTGGAGCCTTTAAGAGGTGGGGCCTAGTGGGAGGAAGTTAGGTCATTGGAATCATGCCCATGAAGAAGGGGACTCTGGCCCCTTCTTCTCTTTCTTTTGCTTCCTTGCTGCCATGAGGTGAGTTTGCTCCACCTTACACTCCCTGCCTCAGTGTGCTACTTCACTAGAGACCCAGACTGATGAACCAGTCAACCATGGTCTGAAACCTCTGAAACTGCAAGCCAAAATAAACCTTTCGTACCTATAAGTTAGATTATCTCAGGTATTTTGTCACAGTGGCAGACTGCCCCCCCCCCAAATGTACTGGGGAGGGTACTTGAGAATGTAAAGAGAGATTACAAACTTCACCTATTACCTGGATTCAAGTTGGTGAATGAACTGTTAAGGGGAAAGAATAAACAGTATCACTATAAAAGGTCATTTGAAAATTGTTACTGTTAACAGTTGGATTTTCATAAAGTGATTGTGACAACTAATCCCATCAAACTGTTATACTGATCTCATGGGGATGCTGTGGGGATGTAATGAGATGGGGTATGTAAAATGCTTTGTAAACTGTGAAGTTGTGTACATGTGGAAAACATATTTTAGTATTGCTCTAAAGCTGTTGCTCACAGAAAAGAAAGCAAATTTGATTATCTTAAAAAAAAATAACACATGGCCATAGGCATATTTATATTGCATTCTAGAAAGGTTTTTTTTTTTTTTTTTTTTGTTAACTACTTATAAACTATTTTCTGGGCTGCTTCAGTCTAAGTGCTTGTGCTCTGGAGGTTCTTACCAATTTTTATCAAGAAGAGATTAGAAATTGTGGAATTTAGAAGTAGAAAGACCCGAGACACTACCCACTTCTCATTGAGTGGGAAGATATTGAAACCCCGAAAGACCAAGTTACTTGTCCAGGGTCACAGAGCTAGCAGGACAGGTGATGTGAATTATACTTGCTAAGAATTTGTTTTAGAAGAGAGCCACATCTTTAAGCATACCAGTCAGTTTTTTTTTTTTAAATGTATCCAGCCTCATTCAAATATTTGCACAACTGATAATCCTAAAAAATTTAGGTCAATTGCAAAATTTCCCTGCCACCATCTTCCTGAAGATGAGAGGAATCCTCAGATTTTTTTTTTTTGCATGGTTGGTTCTGTGTTTGCTTTGTTTCAAAAAGATAAAGGTTGATTCTGTTTTTCTGTGTTAGAATACCACAGTCTGGAATAATTTTGTTATGTTGCTGGGCATGCTTTTATGGAGCAGTATCATGAGACTGGAATAAAATCACATTACGAGTTAGCATTGTTATCAGTTTTATTGAAGCTGAAACTGAGTGAAAGGATTTAGGAATAATTGGGTAATCAAAGCGAATTAAATCAAGAGGGGGAAAATATCAGTTCTGGCATCAAATGGGAACTGCTATGACTTCCACATCTGTGGTCTTTATCCATTTTAATCAAGTCTAAATTATGCCATTAAGACTTATTTTTGCAACGTTTACACTTACTCAGACATAGCGGACTGTTACATTCATCTCTGGATATTTCTCAAAACATTAAAACATTCTCACTATTTCTAGGGAAAAGTTACCTAACTTGATTAGCATCCAAACATTCAGAGTTGATATTATGTTTATAACCACGGGTGCAGTGTTCCATGTAGTTTCTGGGAAATGGAATTAACATACTAAGCTTTCAACCCATGTAGATGAATTCTGCATCCCTTAAACTCATTGTTGTTTTTTCAGAAAAGTAGGTTTAAGTGGTGTCTCATTAGTATAAATCTGCTATAATAAATAGCATATCATGCTATTAGTGTGGCAGAAATATTGCTATAGAAACTAGCCCAGTCTTGCTTCCTCATGTTCCTTTGCTGTATTTCCCAAGGGATACTGCTTTTGCAGTAAAAAATCTGGTTAGCCTAATAAATAGTAATGGTGATCAGCTTCCCTTCATTCCCCCTCCAGATAGCTCTTAAAAATGTAACTGATAATACTCTGAATTTTGGAATGAAGTGGCACTAAGTTCACAAACAGAAAACTTAATTAAGGAAACTTTAGTTTCCTTTCTTGCAATTTGAATTTCCTTTGAGTTTTGTTGATTTTGTGCATGTGAATTGTTTCTTATTGGAAAGTTTATTTTAAACCTCTCCTTTTGCTCTGAGCTCTTTGTTCATAAGTCTTAGAATCCTTGGTGTTTCTGTTGTTGGTTTGGTTTGGTTTGACTTGCTGATACCTGGGGATACACACACAAGCCTGTGTGGACCTAGGGGGTGCTTTGGAGCTTGATTGCTCACCCCAAGAGAGACCTTTGACAGCCTTCCACCAGGAAGTGGCTGCTGTCTCTTAGAATGAAGGCCAGAGCTATTCACGTGCTGAAAACCTCTGACCCTCAGATTTCCCCTTCATGCTCTTGGAGAAATCGGAGTAGAGTTCTTTCTCTGGAGGTTTGAGTGTTACTGTTACTGTTTCGTGGCCTAACCATTTGGCCAAGAGATGAACTCCTTTAGAAGTATTTGTTGTCTAAGTTCAGCAGTCATTATCAAAGACATTTGATTTGAGGTCAAGTTAGGGAAAAGGATAGGCGTGGATACTTTTCAGAGATTAAGGTGGCTCTAGGAAATTAAGACAATTTCCTCTGTTCTTGCTCTTTAGGGAACTGGTTCAGTGTTAGTAACATAACAGGTTGCATACATTGATTGTGCACTTGCCATATGCCACTTACCACCTCACACGTATTTACATCTCATGTGACTTTCACAGTAGCCCTGGAAGTAGGTACTGTTCTTATAACACCCATTTCATAGGTGAAGAAACTTGAGACAGAAGTGTTAAGCAACTTGCCCAAGGTTATACAGGTAGGAAACAGCAGAGCTGGGATTCCAACCACAGTCTCACCCCAGAACTTGTGCCCTTAGGCACCAGGCACATTATTTCAAGTAAATATGTTTTCAAATATCAATGCAAAGTGGAGCATGTGAAAGCAGTGTTTTTCAAACACTTTGTGACCCACTGAAAGAAATACAGTTTACATTGCCGACAAGCATGTGTGCACAAATAAAATGGTACAATGCTCGCCCTGTGTAGGAGGCACTCTGACTTTTCCTTTCTATTTCACTTAATTTCTAAAGAGTGCTGGTTGTGACCCTGAAAACTGATTTTAAGGCCTACTCTAAGGTCACAACTTGCAGATCAAAAGCTACTGAACATCCTGGATGTAGGCTGACTGTTGGGGACATCCTGGCTCCCATTGCTGAATGAGTGCCTGACAGCTAACTCCTTCCCACCCCCAGTGCCCAGCACTGTTTGTGGACAGAGTAAATATATAAACAGATTATAATTTTTCTTTTCTCATCTCTGTTTGTTTTGATACCTATCTCCCCTTCTTCCCCTTTTTTTTTTTTTTTTTTTTTTTAAAACAAAGCTGAAATTTTGCCAAACATAGAGATTGTTTAGACTGGAACACAGACGGTCATGAAATAATTAATAATGACATTGTTATGGAAATATGTACTATAATGAATTTTTATCAAGCAAATCACATTTCTCCCTGAGATTTTAGTTGTGATTTTAACAGTGTGTTGTGTCTCCTGCTGTTTCTACCACATGCTGGTCCTGGGACCTCTTCTTATTCTTGTAGGATCTCCTCAGGTCCATACTGGTCTCTCCTCCATAGGTAAGCTGGTTTACCTGGGCTTTCTTCCAGCTCCATCACTACAAGGGTCAAGGCATTCCTGAGCAACCCAGTTTAGCCGTCAGGCCTTATGGCATTTTCTGGGAGTTGTTTGGTAGCCTCTAAACTATCATTAGGGAAGACACTCTCATTAGGGAAGAGGATCCTCTGAATGCCTGAGCCTGACCTTGGCTCAGGAGAGACCTCCAGAACACGTGGAACTTTTCTAGAATGTGACTCTGGAGGAGCCCTCCAGCTCTTGTCAGTGCAGACCCACACGTTAAAGCGATGTCAGGAACCTGGTGGGCAGGGAATGGGCCAGCCCAAATGTATGTTGGCTGCAAGGTGGGTGGAAACTGTGACATGCCAGTTAGTTCTGTGTCATCTAACCACCAATGTCCAGGAGCATCATATTTTAAAATATTGACTTTGGACTTGGCTTATGTTCTAAACATTAGGTTTAACTTAATATGATTTCTTTAATGCTGCTTCTTTTTTCCTCTTCTTTTCATCGCTGATATCTTGTTATAGGTACAACACTAACTGAAATTGTTTCTGGATAGTTTTCTTACCCTGGTCAAGACAGGATGTCAATACATGTGTTCATTTAGAAAAAATAAGTCCAGGTAGTTCTAAGAGCAAGGGACTTTTGAGATGGTCGAAAAACTGACAGTGGTACAGGGAAAGGTATGTGTTTGCAGCAGGGAGATGGTTAAGAGACCCACTTATCCACAGACCCCTAGGACAGTATGAGGATTCATTTTGGTTGGTCTCTTCATCTCTTTACAATTTAAGCTCAATAACTGTATTTTCAGCATTTTGAAAAGCAGAAAGATTTTTGGACTTTTTTTCTAATGGGGCACAGGGTTCCTCTCTACTATAAAATTTTTTTGAAGCACAGAGACGGTCTGCAAGAAACTTTATCTGCATTGCTGGTGATGAGGAAAAGACAGATTTCAGCCATGGGAAGCTGGAATTAGAATTTAAAATCAATGTAGGAAAGCCCATCAGTGGTCAAGAGAGACTTCCCCAAACTTAACACCTCTTTCTCTTTATTCTTTGACTACCGAGGCATTATGCACTCTATTCTCTAGGACTGTTTCATGCAACAGGGTTTAGGATCTGGGCTTGGGTTTTGTTTTTCCCAAAGACATTTTCATCACCAGAATATACTACAGAACCACATTGTAGTCACTAGATGTTTGATGACCACCTGCTTAGATTCATGAATGTGTTAGATGACAAGTCATGTTCCCTGGCCTCATCACACTGAGATATATGCTGAAAAGTGTTGACTTTGACCCTTGTGGATTTTTTTTACATTTAATCATTAAACATTTCAGCATTGCTATTTGCTGAGCCCTGCTTTAATAGATTCAGGGACACAAAAATATTTTCTAATGTTCTTTCCCTCAGAGAGTTGATAGCATCATAAGAACCATGTCATCACACACTGAAACATGAGCCAGATGTGGTGGTGCTGCCTGTAATTCCAGCAGCTCTGAAGGCTGAGGCAAGGGGATCACGAGTTCAAGGTCAGCCTCAGCAACTTAGCAAGGCTATAAGCAACTCAGCAAGACCCTGTCTCTAAATAAAATATAAAAAAAAAGAGCTGGGGATGTGGCTTAGTGGTTGAACACCCCTGGGTTCAATATCCAGGTACCAAAAACAAAAACAAAAAACAAAAAACAAAACACAACTGAAATATGAGAGTAGAAGGCTAAGTGGAGACAGTGATGCTAATGGCAAGAACCCTGGACCGAGAGTCAAAGATCCAGGTTTTAGTTTCAGCTCTGCAATTAGCTGTTAAGGGACCAGCCCCTTAATCTCTCCAACCAGCTGATTTTAATGCCAACTGTGTGAGTCTGCATTAAGTGCTTTGGGGCTGAGAGCAAGACTTGGTGATTGCTCTCGATTCTGTTTAATATTTGCAAATATATCTGTTTAAGCTTCTGCAGGGATGGTCCTTTCTCACTAGCTCTAGGACCCTTTCACTAAGAAAATGCATACAAAATCAATTTTTGTGTCTATATCCTGTTTCTCCCCCCAAAGACTCATATAGCAGTTTACAGAGTAATAGAAACCCAGCCCTAGTTCTAAATTGATTTGGCTACATTTGATACACTCTTCCTTTCTAGAATATGACTTTTCAGTTATAATAGCCCAAAAGATTGCTTTTCACACCTCTTTCATTTTTATGATTCTTTTCAAAGACTTCTTACATTGCTCACAGTATAACTGGTAGCTTTCAACAACTCAAAAGTAACCAAACCAGAAGTGTCAAGACCTCATAATCAGACTGAGGGTCTGATGCATGTCTTTGTATGGGAAGAGAGGGGCAGCCACAATCCCTGATCCTCATACAGATTTTTATTAGGAGATAATCAAAATCCTCCATTGAGGACCAGAGTCCAAATTACAATTCTGCCCTTGCTTTGATCTAGGGTCACAATGCTGGGCAAAAAACCTAGTACCAGCAATGATGATGCCAGTGCCCGAGAGGGAGATGCTGACTGAGCAAGCCACCTCTTGTGTCAGCACCGAAGGGGACTGTAGGTTGGGATGCTGCACCTGGGCTATCCAGATCCCATGGCCCAGGTACTGCCCTCACCTGGTGAATTGCTTACCTGAACTCAAGGAATCTGAGAGAAATAGCATCCTCCAGAGATGGGGAAAGACAGCATTTGTACCAGTCACATGTTTTAAATGCCTAAATACCTTAGGAAGACTGTGTATATCTGGGTTCTCCAAAATAAATAGAACCAATAGGAAGATTATTATCTATATCTATATTTATACTATATCTACCTGCCTACCTATGTCTCCTGGAGACCCAGGAGAGCTTGTGGTGTAGTTCAAGTCCAAGTCCAAAGTTCTGAGATTCAGAGGACCCAGGGGAGCCAATAATGCAAGTTTTGATCTGAGTGGAAGTCTAAAGACAGGATAAGACCTCTGTCCCAGCTGAAGGCAGTCAGATGGAGAAAAGGGATTCTTTCCCACTTAGTGTTTTGTCTGATTCAGGTCTCCACCCATTGGGTGAGGACTGCGTGTTTGGGACAGCAACCTGCTTTACTCAGGCTACAAATTCTAATTCTGAACTCAGCCAGAAGCACCTTCAAAGACATGCCCAGAATAATGTTGCACCAAATATCTGGGCACCCGTGGCCCAGTCAAGGAAATGCATAAAATTAGCCATCATGAAGATCAGCTCTTGTATGTACATGTGCTGAGTTGGATGTAGGAGGAAATTGCCGGGGAATGCCACTCTTGAGGATTGATCAAGGCGTGATTCCATTCCATTCTGTGTGTGCTTTTCTCTTCTCCAAGTGTGACTACTTAGTTTTCAAATATAAGCAGAATTCAAAGAACTTGGGCAGGAAATAAATTGAAACTTCAAGAATACAGGTTCTTAGGGTAAGATTATTTGAGTGGGCCTGCAACCCAAACAGTTCTCCACTCCTCTTCTCTGACACCTACACCAGTCCACTCCTGAATGGATACACCATCAGATGGAGCTGATTATCATCATTACAGAAGGATCCTAACAATATAGCTCTACAGAAAAATGACACAGGCTAGAAACTGATATACTGGGGAATAATTTGAAAAGTGTAATCTGATCTCTGGAAAGCCCTAGAAAATTACTATTTCTCTCAATGGGATTAGTTGTCCAAAATGAAGAATATCCTCTTCTTCTACTATCCTGTCTTCTGGTTGCTTGCTCTCCACAACTTTTCGTTCCTCTCTTCTGTGACAACAACTGGATCTGGTGACCAGCAGCATTGATCATTAACACTGGACCAGGCACAGAAACATGCTCAGAAGTTGGCCACGGTTAAACTAAAACTGAAGTAGATGGGAATGTTCTTTAACAGAAAGGAATAATAATTGGATTCATAAGGAGATTCTGTTGCTCTCACATTATAATTTTCATGAAGCGCTCATCATTTATTTATTACCACAGGAATCATTTCCCTGATGGATTCAGTCATTTTTCTGATGGGTCTTCAACCCTCCTTGAATTATTTGTCCTCTGAGACAGGACAGCTTTGTGATCAAGGACAGGGGATGTGGCCATCTGAGAGGATGTGGCAGTCAGCAGGTCTGACTATTGGCAAGGAATGAATGTGTGTTATGGGTGGGGTGTGGGGACAGATGTTTCAACCAAAGCCTAAGGACAGACCTACCTCTGAACCCCATATTGGTAAGGGAGCAAGAGGGCTGAGGTGTTTGGGGTTGTGGATTTGGAGAAAATTAAGGAAGCTGCTCACTCAGATTGCAAGAAGAAAGGAAAATGGAAGGGTTTTAAGAGGGAATGTGTTTTTGCTGCAGGAGAACATTTCATATCTGTTCCATTGTTGGAATATATAAGCTTTTTGGACTTTGGGGCTATACATGGTACTGCTTGGTGGAGTGGGGCTGCATGGGGTCCAACAGAGTAATTGGTGTGCAGTTCCTGACTTATCCATTCATATACCCGTCTATCCATTTTACCCCTCTACCCATTCATCCGTCTGTTCATCATCTAGCCATCCACCCATCCAGCCACCTATTCATCTATCCTGTGTAAGCAGCACCTGCAGAATGAGGAACACCTGAGAGAGGTGAGCCTGGGGTGCCTTGATGGGAAAGGGATCTTTTTAGACTTTGAAAGGGAAGATATTGCTCTCTGAAGATATTGCTGTTAGCTGAGTCCCACACCATGCATGGTATGGAGCACATCCTCCTCTCAGTAGAAGTTCTGGCATGACTTCTCTTCCTGTTTTGGTGTAAGACAAGTTCTCTTCCAGTCTTGGGTCCTCTCCCCACTGATATCTGGGGGGTGGGCAGTTTACTCTCACTGCCTCTCTTTCTCTCTCCATTGTTTCTCTCCCTGCTGTGTGGAGACATGTTCAGCTCTCTTTCATCTTAACATTTTAATACAACAATGATAAAAATCGTCCCTTGACCCTACTTCATGGGTAGCTGCCTCCCTTTTTTCTTCCATTCACACTGAGCACACTAACTGTGGACTTATCTCTTTGAATATTGACAGACAAGCTCCCTCTCCAAGATCAGTTTTTCCCTGTCCCTTAAGCTGCCTGAGCAGTTGTCCCAGTGGATGCTCTTGACCTCTGCTTAGCTGACCAGTGGGTGACGTCTGATGCAGCATCCCATTCCTTCCTGAAACACTCTCCCTTGTTCCTTCCTTCTGGATGACCCTTGATTCCCCATGTGTTTCATAGGTGCATTAATTCTGTGTCCTCAGCTGCTCCTGCTCTGATGCTGTGCTAGTCCCAGGATCTAGTCTCATGCCGTGCCCACCCAGGCCTTCACCTACCACCTGTGCATGAATGCAACTCAGGGTCCAGAGGACCTTCATACTCCAGCTGATAGCCAGACACCTGTATCTGGGGTTTCCAATAGCTCCTCATCCTTCTCCGCAGATCTCCTCATCGTTTTCCAGAGACCCCTCCATCATTTTGTCCTGCCTCTCTTCTAACTCACTCCCCTGACCAAGCCCTCATCCAGTTGGCCACCAGGGTTTGTGACTGTGTCCTTCATGTCTTTCATGGCCCTGTCCATTCCACTGCCTCTCTTACCTCTGACTCACGAGTTCTCCCCTGGATGGTAGCAGTTGGTACTGACCCTCAGACAGGTACTGTCCTCGTTGTGCAAGAGTCATATGGACAACTCTGTAGGACTGCAGGCCTTGGGCACCACTCCACCTAGAAAGGGTCCCATGATCGTGAGTTAAGCTCTCATGGCCTAGAAGCCATTTCAGATGATTTCCCACCCCCTGCCTGGTCCCTACCCATCAGTTCTCCAGATGGGTACCAAAGAGGTTGTTCTATAATGCAAATCCGATGCTAATCATGTCCCTGTGCAAAACTCTCATACCTGTCCCCCAAGTCCCCATCCCATGCATCAAGTCCAAACTCTCACCTAATATGTAGCTTCCAGCTCTTGCCTTCTGTTATCTGCAGGGCCCCACCTACAACCTTGTAGAACCATCTCTTTCCTGAAATATGCTCATTAACTTCCCCACTGCGTGTCTTCTGACCTGTGCCCATGCTGCCCTTCTTTCTGTCTGGCTGGTTCATATCTCTTCATCCTGAGGATTCAACTGGAGGCCTTCCAGAGGCCTACCCCATCCTCTGGAACAGCCCTGCTGTGGCCCCCCCATTGACTGATACATATACCCCACCCCATAGTTTAGAGCAGAGACTGGTTCTATCTGACTTAATAGCATGTATGAGAGAGAATGACTTCCCCTTCCAGACTGCCCAGGGCTCTGAACAAATGTGCTTTTAGGCATTCTAGGCTGTGGTGCCATCTTTGCTGCTGATCTGACCACATAAGTACCACCACAAATACACATTTAAAAGGATGCACCATGAGTTTGACCATCTTTGTAGAGGCTGAAAATATAAACACGAAACCATCATTGGCTTTCCAATACCGATCTGTGGCTGGGGCACAACTTACACTATTTTGGGGTGCTTAATTCAGGTGTGATGGTGGGAGCAGCTGAGAAGGCTGGATGATGTCTCCTTTGTAAACCTGCCCTCGGTTTGATAAGCTGTCAGACCTGCTCCTACTTAATACTTGTGAGTGTCAGATGTGGATGCTGTCTTTTCTCCTGCCTTCCTTTTCGTCTTTTCTCTCATTCCACAATTCCTCATTCAATGACTTCTGGACATCCTGCCATCTCCATGTCTCCTGTGCTGCACGGTGTCTGGGTCACGATGCCAGGTGGGGAGGAAAGCAAGTGAACCTTACAAAGAACATGCAGGTTGGAGTGGGGGAAACAGCCTCGGCTGAGGATTTTTTGAAAGAACAGGATATTAAGTAGAATCAGATACCTTATAAGTCTTATATCAGAGCAGCAGCTGGAACCAGGTGTTCCGAAGCATGGCCTGCCATGGAGCCAAGGCAGCCACAGTCTCAATTAATGGTTCTTGCAATCATGCTCGAAAGATGTCAGACTCATTAAGCGTAATAGCTGGTGTGAGTTTATTAGAGGGATAGGAAAAAGAAAAGGGGGACAGTCTCAAGGGATAGAGTGGGTCCTCTCAGAGGAGAGGAATGGCATGTCCCTCGTGCCCTCCAGTTTTATTGTGGGATCCTGTAAGTTTTCATACCGTCCCAACCAGGTCCACCTCTTAACTTTTGACTGATAGCAGGACTGCGTCAGACTTTCAAGTCCCCACTGCACATGGTCTTAACCCCATGGAGGGGAGTTTTTACTATTAATGATGACATGCTAACAATTCAAGAAAACTTTGGATCACTTGGGCCCATCACTTGGCCCTAATTGGAACCCATTCTTACCGATTTTATGGTCAGGGGGCTTTGCTTCTAATTATCCTACCTCTCTGAGTTCTGGAATCTGGTCCCTGTAAGGGTCACAAGAGTCCTCCCCTTCAGGATGACTTGTGTTCTTCTTATGGGCAAGGAGGAGCCTTTGGGGTCTGCATTTCTTCTGCAGGTAGCAGGTTGTTTGCTGAGGACTGTAGCTTATCCCACTGACTTAAGCCAGGCAGAGCTGCAGGTGTTTTGGTTTTCAAAAGAAAGCATATAGGCCCAGCAGCTCGGGAGGCTGAGGCAGGAAGATTGTGAATTCAAAGCCAGCCTCAGCAAAAGTGAGGCGCTAAGTAACTGAGTGAGACCCTGTCTCTAAATCAAATACAGAACAGGGCTGGGGATGTGGCTCAGTGGTTGAGTGCTCCTGAGTTCAATCACTGGTAGCCGCCCCCCTCAAAAAAATAAAAATAAAATAAAATAAAGTATATGAGGGTCAACATAGTAGGTGGCCCAGTTTATAGGATTATCCCTTCACCTCGTGTTCCCATTGCTCATCCCGTGCTCTCTAAGAGCCCAGTGGCACTCATTGCTTGCTGGGACTAGGGTGAGATTCCTCTGCCAAATTTTGGTGGTGTCCAGTCGGGCTGCAGGCTGGTTCTTGGTATCTACTTAATAAGGATTTTTTCCATTTGGTTTTGTAAGAAAATGAAGTAGAATGCCTTTGTGGATCTCAGGAGTTTTCATTCCTTCCCTTTGAGGGTTTGTCTGGAGCCTTATGCACACAGAAGACCCCTCCTTATCCTTGGCCTCTCCTAGCCAATGAGACAGGCACTGAAATATTTATGCTCTTGCTCTGTTGTTGGTGTAGTTGAAGTGGACCAAAGTGTATAAAATAATACAGTATCTGCCATTTATTTTTATGGTATACTAAATTAGTAGGAAGACCCTTGGCATCAGAAGAATGTATACAAGGACCTTGTCTTCTCTGTTAATGTAGGGTTCGATGACCTTCATGTGTGCGCTGACCCAGGCGTTCCAGAGAATGGCTTCAGGACCCCCAGCGGAGGGGTGTTCTTTGAAAGCTCTGTAACCCGATTTCACTGCCAAGACGGATTCAAGCTGAAGGGCTCCACAAAGAGACTGTGTATGAAACATCTTAACGGAACCCTGGGCTGGATCCCAAGCGATAAACCTGTCTGTGTGCAAGAAGGTAAAGTACTCACCTCAGTCTCTTCTCTCTGCTTCTGGCTAAACCTACATGATAGTGGAAAAGAATGAGTGTACAGTAAGGGCTGGTGCAGGGGTAGATTAACGTCAGCATTCAAAGAAATAGTCAATTATCATCTGGTTTTATCACCATTATTGTCAATGTGAGAGAGCAACTCGGATAATATTAGGGCTATTTATGATTAGGCTGCCAACTCAGCACTCATTTCCATGTTACTCAATAAAAAGTGCAGTAAATATATTGTGCCAAAACTATATTTAGTGATACAGAAGATATACATTACTCAGAGGGTTAAATCAATTACTACTTATCAGTTCTGTTAGAGGTGATTTGTTTAAGGAAAGAAAGAACTGTGACAAGCCGAGTGAATTGACACGGGGACATTTATTTCTAGCAATTATCCTTTAAATGGATTGGTGGTGACAATATATTCATTTATTTCTGGCAATTGCCTTAAATCCGTTGGTCAGATCAACTTAATATACATTTTGTTTTCACTTAATGTGGACACATTTAGAGTTCCAAAAAGTGCACTGAGTTTAACTAATTGGGATGCCAAGTGGTTGGTTATATATCTCAGAGGACTAGCAAGGCTGAAGTTGGAAGAGGCATGAATCAAGAATTAATTCTAGCCCCAAATTTCCATAAAGCATAGAACTTCTATTTCATTGAGTTCATTTGGATTCTCTTGACATCATTATTGAGTTTATCTTGGGAGGGAGCTTCTTGCAATGATGTCTGCAATTATTGTGACTTAGGGTATATTTCTTTTATGAAACAATTTAAATAATTTAATCTGACAAGCATTTTAAAAGTATCTATTATGCTTTTCCTCATGGAAATTGTAAAGGATGGGGAAGGCGGTGTCTTGCTCTTAAAGTACTTGCTGTCTTTACTTTTATTTTCAAGATATATATGTGTGCACATGTACATTTTTAAATGTGCATATGTGTAAGGAGTTAAGGTTTTTAAAAATAAATTCACATTTTCCTCTTGTATGCAGCCTATACATGTGTAAGTTTCTATTTAATTAAAAGTTTACTTTGTTGCTTCCAAATAAACCTCCCTGCAAAAACCTGTGGCCTAAGATACCCAGTGCTTAAAACCCAGATAACACAGGGACCTCAGGGAACAAAGAAAACCAGAACAGCTTTCCTGAATATTACCCAAAGATGATGCCTTCTGTTATTTGATCATCTGGGGTGGCGAGGAGTTGATCACTTTTTAGATGAGCTTCTTTCCAACTCCATAAGCTGTATAGTAATTCCAAGAAAAGGACTGGGAAGTTCTTGGAGTAGAAGGCTTCTATTGTATGAGTCTGTGTACCTGGTTCAGTCCCAAATGTGCTGGGAGGGACTGGGAGGAGTCAGCTCATTTATTATGCAGCCTGAACCAAGGCCCCAGGTCCCCTAAGGAGGGTCTAGGTCTCTGAATTCCAGTTATGGTGTTGGCTCCAGCCATTAGTTTGGAAAACTTTGGAAAAATAGGTACCACTTTTCTACAAATAATAAAATGGTATGTTTATTTTATTTTTTTGCCTTTTATTGCGCAAAAAGTGATTTTTTAAAAAAATTAGTTCTGATTAGTTATACATGACAGTAGAATGCATTTTGACATATCACACATAAATAGAATATAATTTCTCATTCTTCTGTTTGTACACAATGTAGAATCACACAGGCCATGTAATCATATATAATAATGTCCAATTCATTCTATTATCCTTCCTTTCCCCATACCCCCTCCCATCTCTTTACTCCCCTCTGTCTAATCCAGAGGACCTCGTTCTTTCCTAGCCCCCCCACCTGCATGTGAATTAGCATCCTCATATCAGAGAAAACATTTGATCTTTGATTCTTTGGGATTGACTTATTTCACTTAGCATGATATTCTCCACCTCCATCCATTTACCGACAAATGCCATAATTTCATTCTTCTTTAAGGCTGAGTAATATTCCATTGTGAATAAGATTAGGATTATTTTTAATCTTAGTGTTCATTTTATTGATCCTTGAAAAATCTTATGAAGAGATTGTCTTTGTTGCCTTGATGGTGGAGAAAATCATTATTGCTAATATCCTAGGCCTTCTTTATTGTATATGACTTAGGAGGAGGTTGATGGGCAACACCCAAGAGACTATACCATGCAGGACATTTTTTCTGCTTTGTAAGTAATCCTTGTCCTTGCTTAGGATTTATGCTGGGTGAATAGTAAGGACTGCTGAACTAAGCTATTTTCCTTGCCAGGTAATTCTTAGAAAGCTAATGAATTTTTTGCTATAACATTAATAATAATAACAATTATTTATCACATTTTTATAGGTCATTAAAGTTTAAAGTGCTTTCAAAGTTTTATGTTTGATTTAAAATGCACAAACCACCCTACAAGACAAGTCTTACTGTTCTCCTATCCCGGTTAGGAAACTGTGTCTCAGAGAGGATCACTCACTTGGTCAAGGTCACACAGCTAAGAAGGAAGTGACAGAATTGAAACTAGTTCTAAGCCAGCCTTTTTAAGGTTGTGTTTGACCTTCTTCATGTCACAAAAACCCCACTCTAATCAGCTTTACCAGAGCTCATTGTTACAACAAATGACATCATCCAGTTTTGGGTTGAAGGGGCTCATAGAAGTCACACAACCAGGCTCTTGCTCTGATTTAGTTTTTGTTTGGCAGATAGAGAAGCTGAATCTCAAAGGAGGCTCTTAAGAGCCTTCCTGGAGTTAAATGACGATTTAGCAACAGACCTGTTCTAAACCCAGGGCTTGTCACAGTTGCCTGGACTCCTTCCAATCTTTCATGCTACTGCTGATCAGTTCTGTCGGAGAAGCAAATTTTTAAAGTATAAATTCATATGCATTATCAGGCTGTATAGTAGCCAAGTAAGGTGGATTAGGCAAAAGTCCTCTTGCGTGCTCACATGGGTGTCTGCTCCGCCTCATTCTGCCCCATGGGTCAGCCCTTGTCCCTTCTTACACGGCCCCTAATCCCAATCTAAATCACTGGTTCCAGATCAACTCCATTTTAATTTGGACTTACAGAACTGATACTATAGGGAATGAATTCCTTTTGTGGCACCTAAATCTCTAACCTGAGAATTGTCTCTGCTCCAGGCTGCTTCTGCAGGACTGTCACCTCGTGACCCTAAGCTTGAGTAAAAATGTCTATGATGCAGGGAACAGGGGAGGCAGCCCATAGGGTGGAGAAGAGACCCTGGGATTGATACAGGACTGAGACTATGCCCCATGGACACAGGGATGCTGATACATGAAGGCCATGGTGCCAGCCACCATCCTTCTTTCCAAAACCACTCAAGTAGTGGTCGAGGTGAAATAAGATTGACTTTACATGACTCACTACAAACACTTATTCAACACGCATGTCACATCAGGACAATTAAAGATGCTACTTCCTCCCTGAAACCTTTGCAGAGGGCTGGAGTCAGCACTGTGCTAATTCACTTGGGTTCGCACACCTTAAAGAAGTACTGTATGTTAAAAGAATTATTCCAAGGACACTAGAATAGAATCAGCTCCAGGTCCATTTATATTATGAATAAATATTATTAGGGCATAATATTTATGCCCTGCCCAAACCTATTGATTGTCAGTAGTAATGGAAATATTTCCCTGCTTATATTGGTACAGCTGGGCTACAGAATATATCTTAGCCCTTATGGTGTTGGTTATACTAGCTAGACAGAAGTTTTTGTTTTTGTTTAAATTTTAAATAGAGAACTCAATAGTGAATCGCATGCCATTCCTGTGTAGGGCGAGAGTCTTATTTAGGTTCAGAGACAATGTTATACAACATCCAAGTACGGCCTCCCTTCAGATTCTTATTCCTGCCTAACGTGGTTAATGATGTTTTTAAAAGCCAGGTCCCTCTAGCAGGAGCATCTTGGTGGATTGAGTGTCCCTTGAGCACCTTTGGGTGTAGGTGAAAAGCTGTGTGTGCAGAAACACAACTCTCTTCTTCTTTGAGTTTGCTTTTCTGGAGTGGGTGTTTTTAGAAGTAGAAGAATACTAAACTAGAGCCACTGCAAACTTGAATTTTTATGAAATGGGGTTTTAATATTTGAGGTCTTTCTCACTGAGTTCTTCTCTGCAAGGTGGAGGGGGACCTTTCTCTTCCTTCCCAACCATCTTCCATGAGCAGTTCTGAGAACAGTTACTGGTTGCATTGGTCACTCGGTTTCAAGTTAATTTCAGATAAATCCTAATTATGTAAATAAAGTATTTTCGTGATGGCAGAGTGCCTCCACTTTAACAGACAGCTTGTTTAAGCAAGAGTCTTCCAGAGCAGGTGCCTGAAACAGCTTACGACCAAGGAGCTCTTCTTAATCCCAGCAGAATGTCATTAAGAGACCTTGCGTGCACCTTTACACAGTGTTGCTTGTTTAAAAATGAACTACCTAAACAGAGGCTTCTCAGGAAAGTCTTTCTCTGTAGTAGGTAAGTCAATTCCTGAGTTGAAAAGGAACAGAGGGGTCAGGTAGACAGACACATTGTTTAAACCACACATGAAAGGCACCCTGCAGAGTGCTGCCTAGGCAGAGCCTATCCTTGGACACCCAGAATCTACTACTTGGGATCCAGAACCCTGGGTACAACCGCAGCACTGTGGGAAGGGCAGAGCTGAAAGGGATCTGTGGCTGCAGAACAGAGGGAAACACGTTTGAAGACATGAGATTTGCCTCAGAACCTAAAGAACAGCCTCATTTGGCCTTTCACTGCTTTGTAGGAAGAGACACTCAATCTAGGAGGAGGATGTATTTACAAACCCAGCTCCGGGCACCCACAATTGCTTTTTATTACCGGCAAATCTGAGTAGGCAGTTCTTAGCCACCAGGTATGAAAAGAAAACTCAAATGCAGATGCAGCTTTTTTCCTTCTCATCTTTAGTCACTTGGCCAGGGGTCTGCTGCAGTTCCTCTGCCTCTGCCTTTACCTGATGCTCCCACAATCTTTAGACTGGCTGTCTGGTTACGACTGGCATCCCGCAGGTGGGACTGTGCCCCATGGAAATTCACTTTGAGCTCCTCCAGGAGTTACTGATATTTTTCCTGGTCTCTTCTTATACTGATGTTTGGGTTCCAAGTGAGTTGGCCTCAGCTATTTTTAATCATTCATACACGAGGATGGCGCATGAGTATTTTTTTATCCCATACCTCTGATTGGCTTAGTAAATACTTTATAATTGTTCGGGCCACCGTTAATAGTGTCAGTGCAGATGAGTCTGAGTTATGTGTAGGGCATTATTGTGAATTGAGTTGTCCTTCCTGGGTCATGTATTTGGCGATGCTGACAAAGGTGGACAGAGATTGAGGGAGGCAGGGGTTGAATGAGGAGGAACAGCTAGACATAGTCTGGAACCTGC
Source organism: Sciurus vulgaris (assembly GCF_902686455.1). Lineage (NCBI taxonomy): Eukaryota > Metazoa > Chordata > Mammalia > Rodentia > Sciuridae > Sciurus > Sciurus vulgaris. The sequence continues at coordinate 61,551,661 of NC_136473.1, forward strand.
TTTTTGCCCCCTAGTGGGTTAAGGCAAAGCCTCTCTGGGCACTGCTCCACCCTACCACCCCCAACACGTCTGCCTGTCCCTGGTCTGCATATTCCCTTTATTTTCCTTTCCCCCAAAAGACTACATTGTTTTAAGGAGGTGTCTAGTTTATGGACTAGTACCTCTGCTTGATATACAGTATCTTCTTTAATTACTATAGCAACCCTACAAAATAGGTTCTAGGACCTTATTTTATAGACAAGAAAGTGGAGGCTCAGAGAGGTCGATTCCCCATGGCCTCGTAGGTACTGGCAGAGTTGGGATTCAGATCCAGATGTGTGCCTTCCAGGATGCTCTTCTCACCTAACCAAGGATTTTCCCAGGGGAGAGGAACCAAGCTCTGTAAGTGTGGAGAAGAGAGAAGAGGGAGCAAGTGATACCTACCAAAATCACCCCAGGCCTATTACCCGCTTTGGGAGGCTGCCTGCTATCAACACATTTGGTAACAACCTGTTTGTGCAGGACACTGGCTTCTTGAAGCTTGTTCCAAAGATCACCTACATCAGAACTTGTTGAAAATTCGTATTTGGATCCTCCCTTGGCATGCTGGGGGTGGGGCCAAGGAATCTGCATTTCTAAACCTCTCCCAGATGATTCTTAGACTTTCATAGTTTGAGGTCCACTTATTCAGGAATGTGGTTTGATATGGCTTTAAAAGGGAGAAGAGAACGTGGTTTTCTCTAGTGTTCAGCAGAAATCCTTGGAGAGCATTCATTCTTAAAATCAGAAAATGCCAATGTTGTCACTTTACATACAAAGAAACTAAGGCCTATAAGAGTTTAAGTGACATATGCAAGGTGCACAGCAAGTAAGCTGTGAATGAGTCCAATGTCGTGACTCCCACCAGTTCCATGCCCTTTCTCTCACACCAGAGGTGTGCAATCCAAACTGTGGGTCGGAATGACCTGTAGCACTTTTAACAATAAAAGTGCCAGGAACCCATTCCAAGAGACCCTGCTTTCATCATTCTGGTTAGTGGAAACCCAGGCCAGGTGATTTCTAAAAGCTCTCAGGGCAATTCCAGCAGCACCCAGGGACCCCATCCAGTTACGATTTTTGTCTCAAGGTCCCTGTTACCTCATTATCTGATTGTAGCTAAAGGCAGCATAGAACCCAGGAGAAGAGCTGTCCCTGCCACACCCCCAGCTGGCTGTGTCTCCATGCTTAACCCTTCTTTTTACTTGCAGAGTGTGAAAGAGAAAAAAATATAATTCATTCATCAAGCAATATTTTTAAGTACTTACTAAAATATATTGGCTCCCATAGACCTGACCGGAATTGCTATAAAAGATGAATAATTTGATGTTAAGAAGCTTCCTGGGGAAAAGGTGCAATGTGAGTTTAAGTATTATTACTACATTATAAGTTTTCAATTAAAAGATCCAACTTGACCCATAAGCTAGAACTGGCAATTAAGTTGGCAGCTAACTCCTTTATTCATCAAAACTGTGGGGTACAGGCATTTTTCAAAAGCAGGGTAGTCTTTTTACAGGTGCTTGTATATTAAGGCAAATCATCTCCCAGCTCCAGAAGCTTCGCCAAAACAGACGGATGCTTTAAAAATGTTTTATTTAGCATCCTTCTCTTCTCGTGTGTTTTCTGTCATCTAAAATTTCTTTCTTATTGCCGTAGATATTAGTTATCAAAAATGACAGCCTCTGCCCACAGGGCAAATATTTACCTATCTTCCCTCTAAGATATTCTCTTCTCATTTTCCATCTTCTAAGGTGGGGAAAGAGCAGAGGGTGCCCCACCAGTACATCCCCAGCACCACTGACATTTCTCATGCTGTGGTTTGCAGAAGTTACTGTATGCCTTATACTCCCTCCCTTCAGTGTGATTTGGTTTTTGCTCTTAAAAAAGATTTCTTTAACTTAAATGTGGTCATGACTTGAAAGGAAAAAATATCCAGAGGAAATAAGGTCAGGCCAGACTGGGGCAGATACAGTAAAGATAAGTGACAGAAATAATCAGTTATCACCATTGCAGGGTAACAGCTGGGCCGCCACAGGCAGGGTTCACAAGTCTGTGCAACCAGCCCTGTAAGTGTGGCAGGAAGGTCCAAATTAGAGCAGCGTCACTCTTTAACCCACTGTGGCTCGAGCTCCGTGTCACAGACAGGGCTGGGATCCCGCCCTGTCTGTACAGGAGTCCTGGAGGTGGGGGTGGCTTTAAGTGGCAGAATCGTTAGGCAAATGGAGAACAACAACATCAGCATTGTTCAGATCCTCCTCACATCGTGAGTAAAGGACATGCATTGATCCTTGAATACCAAGTGGACTGCAGAGATTCCCCAGAAAACAGTTTTTCACCAATTCACAGCTGGAACAACCCAGAATTAGGTTGACTGCTTATGAAAAATGCAGGGCTACCCCCACGGAAGTCCTTCCAAACCCATCTCAAGTGGAATTCATCTTCTCTCATGACAGTCTGCAGCAGTTCAGCGCTGATCTTGTCTCCCTGGTCAGCATCTTGTGAGTCCTTTTAGGTATTAATTCAGACCTCCTCGGAGCCCCACACTGGGTCTCAAGAGCCAGAGGCCTCAGTGTGCAGAGCGACCCCCCAGCCTGCTAGGATTTGAATCTAATTACACTTGGCTGACCCAGCTCCTAAGAGATGGGCTGGGAGTTGTCAAATTTCGAGCCAGCCTTTGCAGTTTGACTGCTGTCTTCAGTCTACATAATCAGGGGGACTGGCCTTGCATATTTCATCAGACAGTGCATCTCCATGTTTGACTATACGGGAACTGCCCCAGGGGTGTGTGAATGAAGCACATTTGCAGGTGCCAAGCTCAAAGCTTCTTATGCACTAGGAATCTAAATTTAGCAAGCACCTGCTGGCAGCCTCCGCGGCATCTTGAGGTATTTGCCATGGGCACTCCACAAGCAGAGCATCAGGAGGTTGGGTAGGAGCTCTGCAAGTCCTCAGCCCAAAAGAGTTGACTCCCTCCTGGCCCCCAGTGCTTCCCATCATCTGGACATAAGGGCTACTTTGCAGAAAATGGAAAGTGACCTCGAAGTTTCTTTAAAGATAAAATAATTAAAATTGTATTTATCAAGAGAAAAGCAGGAAATCAGAAATATTTGTCCTCTAGGGTGAAGCTGACCCAAACCCAGTTTTCTCCACCAATCTACATAATCTACATTTAGAAGTCAAATGATCTTCTTGAAAATTTTTGAAAAATAATTAAGATTTTTAATGCCTTTGGGAACTTCAGTGCCACCTCAATATGATTAGTCATTCATCCCCTGATATTCTGTTAAGCACTCTAATTGCCAGACCCAGAGGCTCCAGTGGAATTGGGAGACATGGTTACATTTCCAGTGAATTTCCTTGTTCTCCATTTTGGATTAATTTTGCTGTTGTTGTCTTAGCCTTTTAAAAATTAATGAAATGAAATAGAGGATATAGCTCAGTGGTAGAGAACTTGCCTAGCATGTGTGAGGCCCTGGATTTAATTCCTAATAACACACACACACAAAGTAACAATAATGAAATATAATACTTACATAAGAAAGTTAATAAAACCAAACAATTCAACAAACTATTGCAAAGCAACACAAAAGTCACTTTTATTCAAGAAATGGGATACTGCTGGGTCCCCAGAAGCCTACTCCCCATCACTGCCTCCTCCCCTTCCTGAGAGGTAGCAGTCACTTCCTGTCATAATCACCTGACCCATGGTGTAGGGGGTGGGGGTGAGAGAGAAATAGAGGAACTTTAGGTTATGTAGAGGGAAATGAGGGAGGGTATGAAGAATGGTGGAATGAGGCAGACATCATTACCCTATGTACATGTATGACTACACAAATGATAAGAATCTACATGGTGCACAACCATAGAAAAGATGTACCCCATTTGTGTAAAATGAATCAAAATGCAGTCTAAAAATAAAATAAACAATTTTTAAAAAGAACATGTGTTCCTAAACATGATACTGTTTCAAGTTTACTTTTGCCTTATTTGAGTTCATATGCATGGGATTATAGCATAGGGATTATTTTATGTCTGATTTACTTTATGCTAGTTAAATCCATACATATTATTGCCTGCAGTTGTAGTCTGAGTTTTTTTGTACTAGGGATTGAACCCAGGGGCACTTAACTACTGAGCCACATCCCCAGTGCTTTTTTATTTTTTATTTAGAGACAGGGCCTCACTAAATTGCTGAGGCTGCCTTTGAAGCTGTGATCCTCCTGCCTCAGCTTTCCAAGCCACTGGGATTACAGGAATGCACCACCCCTCCTGGCTAGTCTGATCATTTCTATTTTTTACTTTTTTGGTGCTGGGAATCTAATGCAGGGCCTTACACAGGCTAGACAAGTACTCTACAACAGAGCTGCCTCCCCAGCCTGCATAGTGTTCTAATATATGAATATAGCATACTTTGAACTTTCTAATGTTAATGGAAATTAGAGTTTTCCCAGTTGGCTTCTGTTACAAATACTGCCATTTTGAATATGCTTGAACATACCTGCTGATGGATGTATATTGTCTCGTTTCTCCTGACTACACCAGAGTGGAGCTGCTGAGGCAGAGGATGTGTGTATGTCCAGTGTTAATAGGTAATGCTGGTCTCCCAAAGGGGTTGTTCTGATGGACACTCCCAAGAGTAGGGTTTGTTCCCTGCCAACACTTGGTGGTGTCAATATTTTAGCCATCAGGTACTTCTGGATTTAATGTGCATTTCCCTGGTGGATAATGAGGTTAAACACCTTTTTGTGTATTTAATGACCAGCTTGTTATTCTCTCTTAGAAGTGCCTCTGAAATCCACTTCCCTATTTATCAGTTGCCTTTTCCTTATTGATTTTTAGGAGTTTTTAGATATACTGGATGCAAGTCCTTTGTTGAAAGTGTCACAAATCTGTTCTGTGGCTTACATTTTTACTCTGATCATTAGTGCCATTCGATGAACAGAAAATGTTACTTTTCATGTAGTGAAGTTTATCCATCTTTTTCTTTATGCTGACACTTTAAAAATTTATTTTGTCTTGTTAAAAATGATGTTTTTATACTCTGACAGAGATATTGTCTTATGTAGTCTTCTCAGAACCTTACTGTGCTGCCTTTCACATTTAGATCTTGAACCCATCTGGACGTGACACATGTGTATCATACAATCCAGCACTTGTCATTAGAAAGATGATTTGTTCCCCTCTTAAGACAGAGGTCCTGGTTCAGGAATTTCTGTGATGTTTCATCATCTTTCTTTGTGTCGGTGTGATGCTGTTTGAATCATTATAGCTCTGTAATACACCCTAAATTCCGGTAGAGCCAGTTTCCTTGCTCTTAAACATTGTCTTGACTCTTGTTCTTTTGCATTTCCACATGAATTTTAGAATCAGCATGTCAATTATCAAGACAAGTTTGAATTTTTAATATGATTGTATGGGATTTATAGTTAAATTGCAATATGAGTCTTCCCAATTGAGGAACATGGAATATTCCATATTTTTAGGTCCTCTACAATTTTTCTCTTGTTTTATAGTTTTCTGTATATAGGTTTTATATACCTTTCATTAGATTTGTGCCTAGAAACACAATTTTTTTTTTTGTTCCTGAGGAAAATTATTTTATATTTTGTTTTTTTAAATTGGTCACCTATGAGCTGGGCACAGTGGTACGTGCCTGTAATCCCAGCGAGTTGGGAGGCTGAAGCAGGAGGATTGCAAGTTCAAAGCCATCCTCAGCAACTTAGCAAGGGCCTTAAGCAACTCAGAGAGACCCTGTCTCTAAATAAAATACCAAAAAGGACTGGGGATATGGCTTGGTGGTTGAACACCCCTGTGTCCAAACCCCAGTTTAAAAAACAAAATTGGTCATATGTGGAAATTCATATATGATAAACTCATTGCTGATTTGACTGTAAGTTCTTTGGGTTTTACCATATATGTAATTGAGTGATGTGTGAAGGGTACAACTTTTATTTCTTTCTGACCTTGTGTTTCCTTTTCTTGCATCCCTACTTTGGTTTGGAACTCTATTATAATGCTGAATACAAGTGGAAAGAGTGAACCTCACTGTTTTATTTCCAGTCCTAAGTGGGATGCCTTCCATATTATTGTGATAGATTTTTTTAAGATATCTTTTTATTACATTAAGGATATTTCCTCCCATTCCTATTTTGAGAGTGCTTTAAAATTTTTATGATCATGAACGGATGGGATGTTGAATCTCATCAAATGCTTTTTCACATCTATTAAGATGGTAATTTTCTCCTTGGTTCTGTTTGGAATTCTTTATTCTGTTGTGATTCACATTGGTTGGTGGTCAAATGTTCATTCAACCTAGGATTCTTAAAGTAAACGCATCTTACTTGTGACATGTTTTAAAATTTATTGCTGGATTGTGTTTGCTAATGTCTTGTTTTTAAGTTTTGCTTTTATGTTGCTCAATGGATTGGCCTCAAGTTTTCCCTTTCTGTAACATTCTTGCCAGATGGCATTATCAACCTCATAAGCGGTTGATGTGGGTCTTCAGAAGAGAACACTAAAAAATAATTTCTGTGAGATTGCTGCAATTCCTTCTGCAAATAGTGGAATTTATGGGGAAGTCACCTAGGCCTGGAGTTTTTTTTTGTGTGTGTGTGCAAAGATTTTCCATTTTGAATTCAATTTATTTTATATTTTGCAGAAGTATTTTCTGTTTCTTGTTGTGTCTGTCTTGGTCAATTGAACATTTTTTATTTGTTTATTTTAGGAATCGGACTCCATCAAATTTTTCTAAATTCTTGATTTAGAGTGTTTTGTAATATCCTCATTTTTTAAAACAGAATATGTAATGATGTTACTTTTTATTCTTTCATTGTTATGTGCACTGTCCCTCTTGGTCTCTTGCTCATCTTTATTTTACTTCCTTGAACTTTTTTTTGGGTTTAATTGCCTATCTTTTTTTAAACTTTCACATAAGAACTTTTATTTTGGATATTTGTTAATAATTCTAAATTTGCGTGCACCCAATAATACCCCTCAGAATTTATAAAGCAAAAATCAGAACTTTTAAGAAGAAATTCACAATCACAGCAAGTGCTTTAAATACCCCTCTTTTACTAATTTATAGAACAAGCAGGAGGGGAAAGGTAATAAGGATATAAAAAACTTGAATCAAGTGATTAACAAGGCACTGGGGTTGTGGCTCAGTGGTAATGCACCCACCTAGCTCGTGTGAGGCACTGGGTTCAATCCTCAGCACCACATAAAAATAAATAAAATAAAGTCATTGCATCCATCTATAACTAAAACATAATTTTTAAAAAAGTGATTAACAAGCTTGATCTGAACAACTGAAATATACATTCTTAATTTTTAGATATTTCTTTTTCTAATGTGTATATTTATATTTGGAGGGAAATTTGTAGCTATAGTTTTATCTACATAGCATACATTTCAATATGAAGTATTTTCATTGTTATTCTATTCAAAATATTTATTTTAAAATTAGTTTGATTATTTATTCATGTATTTATTTGGATCTTGTTAAATTGCAAAGACTGGCCTCAAGCTTGTGATCCTCCTGCCTCAGTCTCTGGAATAGCTGGGATTACAGGCATGCACCACTGCACCCAGCCAAAATATTTTGTTTTTATTGTTATTTCTCTTTGGATCCATGGATTATTTAGAAAAGTATTTCTCAGTTTCCAAACATCCTGGAAATTTTCTACTAATTTCTTTCTTAATTTTACTGTGGCCAGAAAACATGCTCCAAAATTTCAGTCATTTGCAATATTTTGAGATTTTCTTTATGGTCCAGTATGATCAGCCTTTGTAAATGTTCTATGAATGTTTAGAGGAATATGTAGCAGTCTCAGTCCTGTAGAGTGAGCAGCTGAGAACCCACAAAGAATTACCACCCAAGTGTTAAATATTTAAAAAATGCTTTAAATAATAATTTGCTGATTGCCTTTGGCAGTCGCAAATAAATAAAATGTACCCATCTATAGGTCAAAGGCAAACATTAAGCACAAGATGCACGCTTACCATAATGACTTTGACCAATTCTCATCTCAGTGGTTTTAAGCTGGGACCTACTAACAATTCCACATTAACATTTAGCTGAGAGCCACATGTATTGAGTGTCCTCTTCTGATGCTTCTTCAGGTCCCATGAAAATCAATATCCTTTTAAGAAGAAAGAAACAGCCTGACCAGCCCTGCTTATGAAGCAAAGCCACCTTGCGTGGTGGCGCCTCTTTTTCTATGAAGTGCCCTCTCTCTCCAGTCAGAGCCTTCCCAAGCAGCACTAGCGCTCAGCCTCTCCTTTTCTCTGCCTCACATTATGTGCATAATGCTCATAATTTGCCTCAGTTGATTCCATCCAGCTTCTGCAACCTAATGCTATGTACGTTGTGATGGTCTGATCGCATTCTCTGAGTTGTGTTGGAATGGTAATTCTTTACACCAGGAGTGAAACAGCACTGCTATGGAAAAGTAATTCTGGAGAGGTTAGTAGATATTGAGTCAAAAAAGGATTTTGTGATACGAAGTTCAGGAGTCCACAAGACCACCCTCACTTCTGACATTGACTATAAGATTGGAGGTTTCCAAACTTCCCTCACGTTCAGTGACTCAGTAGGACTCAGAACTCTGAAAAGCCAATATACTGATAATTAAAGTTTATTACATGGAAGCACATGGATTAAAATCAGCCAAGGGAATAGGTGCGTAGGCAGGGTCCAAGTGAGCTTCCAGTTGTCCTTTCCTGGTGGAGCTGTGCAGACAGTGCCTATTTGCCCAGGCAACAACATATGACAATATACATGGACTATTGCCCCCCCCCCCCCCCCAGGGAAACTTGTCCAAGCTTTGGAGTCCAGAGTTTTACTGGGACTTAGTCATGTAGGCACGGTAGACCACTGTGTGGCTGACCTTAATACCCAATCCTTCCAAGATCTGAGGTGATTCAGTGGGGCCCAAGGTCCCCAGTATGAACCACACTGTTGGCATGATTATGTGGCATGGCCCAAAGCCTCAGGGTAAGCAAAGACACTCATCCAGGCAGGACACTGCAGGGTTTTAGCAGTTACCTCCCAGGAGCTGAAGGCAAAAGCCCACCTCTTTTTGGGCAGGTTAATCCTTCACTGCACATATGCAAACCCTTTGAGGACATATAGATCAGACTGTGTCATGACCCGGGCTTATCAACCTCCAGGAGCTCCCCATCACACTAAAATAGGACCCCTGTTCCCTGCCCTAATCTACAAATCCTTCCATAGTCTGGCCATCTTGATCACTATATTCCAGACACACAGACCTTCTTTTGTTTTTCAGGACACCAGGCTCTTTCTTGGCCTTTGTACTAGCTGTTCCTCTGCCTGAAATGTTCTTCTCCCAGTTCCCCACATAATTGGATCCTTGTTGTCATTCAGGTCTCAGCTTAATAAATGTCTTTTCCTCAGAGACCCCTTTCCTGTCTGCCCAAATTAAATGAGTCTCTGAGTCAGTCCCTATCCTATCACTTTGTTATGCATTCATCATAGCAGTGAGCATAGCTTTTTATTTCCTAGCTCATTTGTCTCTTAATTTTTTGGTTAGCAATCTCCCTCCATGCAAGTAATAAGAGTAAGATTCTGGAGTTCTCCATCTGCAGCAAGTAGAGCACACTGGGCCTAGAATATGTGCTCAGTTATTCATTGGACGAATGAATGAGCAGCTGGATGAATAAATAAGCTTTCCAATAATTGGTTTAAGCAAAATTAAGTAGAATTCTTTATGGCCAAAACTTCAGAGCCTTTAATGTACTAATGTATATTGTGAATCTCTTAAGTGTTCCCAAGATTAGTTTTGGGGAGTATTAAGGTGGGAACTTGGCATTTTTAAGGAGTCAAATTCATTTTCACATGTAACTCACATTTTGAAAAACAGCATTCCAAGTTATGGCAAATATTCTTGAATTTTCTTTTACTGTGCCTGATCCATTCATCTGTTAGGATTCTGTTCTCCACTAACAAAGCTAATAAATTAATTTTTACTTAGGTATAAATGTGTAATACTGCCTTAGGATCATTCAGCCCTTCTTTTAGGTATTCATTATATTGAATCCCATTGATACTAAGAGCAGGGTATAAAAATAATGACAGTGATGGACTGGTGAAAGATGGTTTCCAGAATGGGAGCCATTGGTATCCCTTAGGTTATATATGGAAAGTATCCATTTACTCCTCCTGTACTTAAATTCTAACTGTTGATATTTTGATAGTCCTTAGGAAAATATGTTTGAAGTGGTTTTAAAAAATTCTGTTGATGTACTTTCACTATAGAAAGTCATGTAACAGTCTCCAACTTAATGATGGTTCAACTTATGATTTTTCAACTTTATGATGATGTGAATGTGATACACAATCAATGGAAACTGTAATCCAAATTTTGAAATTAAATCTTTGCATTATGCAGTATGATACTCTTCTTTGATCTGGGCTGCAGTAAGCTGTAGTTTCCAGTCAGTCAGGTAACTGAGGAGAAATGATTGAGACTCCCCAGTGTACTGTGGCTCACCTAGGGTGGTCAGTGGGTTAGTTATATTAAATACATTTTCACTTACAATGTTTTTGACTTTCAGTGGGTTTAGCTGGACGTAGCCCCATCATAAGTAGAGAAGCATCTACATTTCTATTTGAAACTTGAGCTTGGCTGAAAATCACACATTTCTTTTCAGATACTACAGGTTTCAGATTCTTTCTTTCCATTGAGATAAGGAACATGGTTATTTGCTGTCATGGACAACTCACTGGAACACATACTCATGCCAGATGCCTCTTCTTCAGCCTTACCCTCCTTCAGTGAGGGGAGTAGATTCTGGACATCACATGTAAAAAAAGAAAAAAAGTGGAGAGAATGTAGATGATCTTTTCTTTCTTCTGTCAAACTTTAGGTTTTTGTTAGAACCAGCCTATGTCGGTTTTCTCCTTGTTCCTAGGGTGCAGCCCTCCTGGCTTCTCTACCTCATGGAACTTGAACTCTAACTTCTTATTCCCCAGCTGGTACATGGCTCCCCCACCTCATAAAGTGTCCCTGCCCTCCTTCCTATGGACACTCCTCTTTGAGCAGTGTACATAATTATTGGAATTTGGGAGTCTGGGAATTCCCTCTAAACCCTGTGTCACATGCTCTGCAATAGACCCAACTCCTGTGTGTGGAAAGTTGGAGTTCTAATTAGAAGTTCAAAGCCTTCTTGGTTAAATACCACAAACTGAGAAATCAACCTTGGGATGGAGGCTTGGGTGCTTCTGCCCCTGGTCAGCCAATATCCACAGGTCAGTAATGTCCAAATGGACATTTTGTCCATTGTTTTTATTGTCTATAATTGGTTACCTCCTGAGTATACCAATTAATTCTTGAGCAAATTTTAAGTCCATCATGAAAATAGTTTTTAAACATATAAATTACTGCCATAGATTTTATTCATTGCCAAAATTTTACAGACAGATGCCTCGATAAATGTGTTTTTATTTGCTGTGAATAATTTCTGCATGGTGCCATTGAAGAAATATAATTCAGATTCTTCCATTAAAAGAAGGCAGCTGTGGTATGCAAAGAGTCATCAATTATCTTGTGGCTCCAGTCAGGATTATTCTGGGGTTGATTTGGAGGGAATTCAGCTACTCTAGTAGAAAAACTATTGGTTAAACATGAACAGTTAGAAAACCCCTTTCCATGGCCTGTAACACAAAAATGAGATATAAAATTGAAACCAGAACACAGTTCTCCAGCCGAGACTCTGTTGAAATCCACAGGCTGTAGGATAATCTGAGGTTTCCTCAGGGGAAGGCTGAGTAGCTGGGCTGGGCTGAGAACCTGTTAACCAGACTCCTGAGGGGTGTGCTCATGCAGGGTCCTTGGGCAGAGGTTCAGATGACTCTGCTTCCCTTTCTTCTTTGCCAGGTGTGTACACAGGTCTAGAAGCAGAGAAGGAACATCAGAGGAAGTGGAACACAGGTCCTGCTCTCAAGCTAATGGTGGTGACAGACTGAGATACAGGCACAGCTTAGGTGCACTTGACTTCAGATGGCTCACACAGGACAGCGAGTGAACACTGCCCTTCATGCCCCATTGCCAGGCCCTTCCATTGCCAGGCTCCTTCTGCCTGCCTCTTTTGCATCGCTGACATCCTGTTTTCTGGAGTCTGTTATGTCCGATTCCCAGCCCCTCCAAGTATGCCCAACCCCAACCCCTGCATAACTCCTGGGATGTGCTCTTTCCAAAGCCACCAAAGTTCTAAGCCACCAGAGCCATCCACCAGCCAGCCACTGTTCCTTTTCTTCCTTTTCATCTTCATCAGGGCTCCCAGGGTCCAGAGTTTCAGGACAGACAGTGCAAAGCTCAGAGCAACTTGAAGATCAAGGCTCCCATTAATATTATTCCAAACATATTGTGCATTCAGTAGGCTTTGGAGAGTGACTGAGAAATCATAATCTTTTTGCAGCATGTAAGAATTTCTGGAAGAAGTTTCTGTGATGGACAGAATGTTGTCCTTGGGCTTTGCCTTGTTGGAAAAAATTAAGTACCAACAAATTTGGAACATAACTCATTCAGAGATCATAATAACAAGCACATATGCATCTAAAATGAGAAGCAGTGTCAAGACTGGGGGTGTAGCTCATGGGCAGAGTGCATGCCTTACAGGCTCAAAGCTCTGGGTTCCATCTCCAGGACCACAAAAGAGAGAGAGGGGAGAGAGAGAGATGAAAAAGAAATAAAAGAGAATATGCATAAAATGAGAACCATTAAGCAGAGATGTGCCTATAAGAGATGGAGAGAGACACATCATGATCAGTGTGACTTACACCAGATGGGATTAGTTGGGCAGTATTTAGGGTCAGTAGGGGCAGGGAGAACAGGATCCCACCTTGGCAGCAAGGAACAGAATGGTCTCTTTGGCAAGTTGGAAGTAGATACAGTTAGAAGTGGATAGTTACCATTCACCCATTTTATCTTATCTTTTTCTCATTTTTCTGTGTGGACTCTTTGCTCCTGCTCAGCCTCCTCCTGACCCCCAGCTTTGCTTGCGCCTTCCCTTCCTGGACACATGCACTTTGCTCTACTCCATTTTTAGGAGGTAGTGCAGCTGCTGGTTCTGAGCCTTTGTGAGATTGGCAAGAGTATGTGCTGCTCTATTTTTTTTTTTTTTTTTTTTATCTTTTTAGCAACAGATAAGGCAGACAGGAAGTTCTAATGACAAACACAGCCGCAGCTTGAAGTGTGCTGCTCTGCACACCATGTTTTCTCATTGGGCTGGGCCCCAGGGAGAAGGTGGCCTGATGGGCAGCTGCAGGGACCAGTCTGACAGTCCTCATTGTGTTGTGCTGTTCACAAACCAGCAAATACATAACCAGATGGATTGTTCAGGTTAATTCCCAAATCTTGTCTTACTTCATTTATCTCCAGAATTGTTCATAAGATCAAAGTAAAGTGTGATTGTTCATAAGATCAGTATAAAGTATCTTAGCAGGAAATGAAGTTCCCTTTATGCCTGGGTCTCTCCTCATGAACCTTCTTTTCCTGTTATTCCAGTGAAGCAGGTTATGGTGCTTGTCATTGGGCACCTGAGCCCAAATAAGGTACCATGTACCAGAAGTTGTGTAAGTCGAGGCCAGGACTGAAAATAAGAGCTGTCTTGTGCAACTGTTACCCATTTTAAATTCCAAAAGTAATTCCTACCTTTTCCAAAATTGCAGATTGCCGTATCCCTCAAATTGAAGATGCTGAGATTCATAACAAGACGTATAGACATGGAGATAAGTTAATCATCACCTGTCATGAGGGATTCAAGATCCGTTACCCTGACCTATACAACATGGTTTCATTATGTCGTGATGATGGAACATGGGATAACCTGCCCATCTGTCAAGGTATGGGGAGGAAGCCACCATCGCTAGCTGTTCTTCTCTCAGACCTGATTGTACATGTTCTTTGATAGAGTAATAGAGATGGTGAAGTGGATGGCTTTGCCCACTTTCGTCCAACTGTTCCTGGGACATCTTCACTGCTTGGGGTAGTTGCACCATATGGTAACTTTTATGGTATAAATGGAAAACCGCTTATTCTTTAGCATGCCGGATGTCCCCCTAAAATAGAAAATCAAATAGTTTAAGAATGAGGAAATTTGTAACTGGGCTGTGAACACAATGATGAACTATTGTATATTTAATGGAACCAGTGAGGCACTTAAACTTATTTCAGTGGTGGTGAGAATATAGTTAAAGCCCATCTTACAGAAGACTATTTTCTCTTAATAATGTTATCCCTTTTTATAATGCAATGAAGAGCAGAAATATCATCAAATTCAAATTTTATCCAAACCACGTGGTGAATATTCATTTTCTCATATTTTTCAAATTTGCCTGGGCCAACGTAGAGGACCCTGTTTGTGAAAATAATCCTTAGCATTTCACATTAATTCTGATTTTATTTTTTGACATGCGACTTGGACAAAAGGACCATGAAGCCAATGTATAATTCATAATTCGAGGGAGAAAAAAGCGATCTCATTTGCCCCCAAAACCCCGGCATGTTAAAGTTGAGACAAATGTTAACTTTGAGCTTGGAAATCACAAGTGGCAGACTCCAGTATTGCTTTCTGCAACTCACTGTGGGAAATAAATTGTTTCCTTACACCAGAGCTTAAGAGTCATGACTCCATGAGGAAGGGAGCTTCTGGAAGTAGGAGGACAGAGACAGCCACACTCCCAGCCCTCAGAAACTGCCTGTTGTGCTGGCCTGTTCTGCATCACGTTTCTAAAGGGGACATGTGACTTATTTACATACTCAGAGGTTGTCTACAAAATAAGCAGCTGCTCCTTCACTGGGCTACTTATTCAAATACATTTTATTATTTGCTGATTGGTTATCAGTCTCCAGCCCTGCAGAGGCATGGTGAAGAAAATCACCTCAGACTCCAGCCTCTGTGGGTTTTTTCTCTCCTACTCTATTTCATTTTGGGTCACATAAGTACTATATGCTTCTTTAGGAATTCCTTTTTCCACTAATTACTTTTTAAACATACCCTATGATGGTTTACTCTTCAGGTGTCATTTTGAGTTCAGATACTTGCTTCCCCATGACTCTGTCTGGCCACATTGGCTTCCCATTCCATCACCTCTTAGTTAGACCCCAATCAAGACAGGATTATTCTAGGTCTACAACAATAGCAGGGCTGGCTGACTGGCCACTCTTTATTTATGTATGTGTGTGTGTGTGTGTGTGTGTGTGCATGTATTTTGCAGTGCTATGTAAGGAACCAGGGCCTCGTGCACACTGGGCAGGAGTTCTGTCTCTAAGTTACATCCCCAGCCCTTGACTACCCAAGAGAGTTATGTCTCTTGGAACAACAATACACACTGCAACCCTGTTTTAATTCTTCCCTAGAGCCTTCATCCCAAGAAGGAGGTGTCCTGGCCTGTGCCGTGGCCCCATGTCACCCTGCAACTCCCTGCCTCTGGAGAGGTCCTGCCAGCTGGATCTGCACCAACCTCCTCCCAATCATTTACCTAGCACAGCATAGGGAATGAGGAATCAGTTACCTAAGATAGCCTGACACCTCTCCAAGCCCCCTGGGGGAATATAATTGGTCCTTAGAGTGACATTTCATTCTGCAACTTTTATTTGCACCTATAGATCCAGGGGCTAAAGCCTGAAGAGGTTTCTCTCTATTATCTGGAAGTGCAAATGGAAATCACATTGAACTATTGAGTGGAAGCCAGATTTTTACTGTTATATTTAGGACATCCTGCTTCCAACCAAGAGTGAGCATATCTCCCTCTCTTAACTCTGATTAAATGTATGAATTTTAACCCCTGCCATCTCCTTGGGGGTGAGCTGAGAGGCTGCTCAAAGGCCTTTTTTTTTTTTTTTTTTTTTTTTTGGGGAACTTTATGATTTGGAGAATAGTGTCTGGATGACTTCAGCTCTCTATGGTTCAGAGCTAGTTTTTATTTGGGAGAAACCAGTTTATCCATGTGTGTAGGTTAGAACAAGCCCTTCCTAGGAAGAGGAGCAAACACATTCACTCTTGCCAACTCAGTTGAACTATGCATAAACGTTCTAATGCATTCAGTTGTTCATATTACTGTGATTATCTTAATTATTTAATTTTTTATTTGTTTTTGGTACTGGAGATTAAACTCGAGGGAGATCTACCACTGAGCCACAGCCTCAGCCCTTTTATTTTGAGACAGGGTCTTACTAAGTTGCTAAGGGTCATGCTAAGTTGCCCAAGCTGACCTTGAATTTGCAGTTCTCCTGCCTCAGCCTCCTGAGTTGCTGGGAATACAGGTATATGCCACTGTGCTTGGCTGTGCTTATCTTTTTTCCCCTAAATTATTGATTCTATTTATTATACAAACACCACATGCACACACACACACACACACACACACACACACACACACACTTTGCTATGAACTTTTTCAGTTGTCATCTGAGCTCCACCACCTTTTCAGATATGGTCCGTCATGAATGTTGGCTGGTTCACAGTGGAGACTGTGGGTAATGCAGAACTCGGTGCTCCCAGGACATAGGAGTGCATGGTGGGAACTGCACCAACCCAAGAGTGAACGCTTCCCTAAATCCTGCACCCCCATACCCTACTTGTCTCACCCTCACTCACTCTGATGCACAGGAACCATGTACTGAGGTGTCCACCAAAGCAATTTGCTGAGACATACCTTCCAGTCACTTAACACTGTCTAACACAGTCAGTTGTGGAAAGGTTCTGCCATCTGCCATTGTGCATGTGATGCATACAATCTGTACTTGGTGACTGGAAGGGAGAGTAGGTATTTTCATTATACATTGTCAACTTCACACACAATTAGTTCTCCCCTGGAAGAACACCAGCTCTGCAGTGTCATTATTCCCTCCAGTGAAACTACTGAAATCAAAAGAAAATTCCATGATCACAGCGGATGCCACACACAACAGAATTCTGTGCCATTGGCAATGTTCTACTGGGCTGCACAGGTTTCTACACCAAAAGGCAGCTAATGCTTTCAGAAGTGCAGATGTAGAATCCAGGTCCAGTTCTCCTCTGACAGCATACGAACTCTGTGCTTGTTGCACTGACTCATTACCTGGCAATGTCTCTCCATGCGTGCTCCTCAGACCAGCAGTTGCAGGGGCGCCTGGGCCTTTAGAGGTGCAAATCCTTAGGCTCCAACCTAGACCTGCAGAAACAGAAGCCCTGGAAGCAGGCCCAATGGTCTGTGTTGCACCAAGCCTTTGGGTCTTTCTCAAGTTTGAAAACCATTACCCGGCAGGATTCTTCACCTATTTCATGTAAAACACAAATGGATTTTCAAAAGTCTAGTGGTACTGGCTCAGGCAGGTTTCCATTCCATAATCTGCCACCCATGGAATCAATTTTGAAGCATAACCTTCCTAAGCCCCTTCCACACCACTGAAGCTTTTGGAGTGTATCTCTCCTAAGGTCTCTTCAGTGGATCTCAGCCCTGACAACACCTTAGGATGACTTGGGGAATTTTAATAAAAGACAGTGATCCCCAAACCCAGGGCATGGGGCTGGGCATTAGTGTTTTTGAAAATCCCCTCAGGTGATGTCAGTGTAAGTGTACAGTGAGAGCCAGAACCACCTGACTAGGTATGCCCACCCATATCACACACTCAACTACTTTCCCTTACCCTCATTCCTGACTAATTAGCTGACACTTTTAGTCCCATTTGCAAATATACAAGCAAATATCTGCATTATATGTAGAATAAGGAGTCTGTATGGTGAAAACCAAAGTACTTCCTTCTTCAGAGGCTATTATATTATGTGGTATAGAGGTGGTATCCCCCAAAAGCTCATGTGTGAGACAATGCAAGAAAGTTTAGAGGTGAACTAATTGACTAATTGGGTTACAAAAGTCTTAACATAATCAGTGCATTAATCCCCTAATAGGAATTATGTGGGTGGTAACTGTATATAGGTAAGATGTGGTTGGAGGAGGTGGGTCCCTGAGGGTGTGCCCTTGGCATTTATATTTTGTCTATAGTGAGAGGAGGATCTCTCCCCCCGCCCTCCTCTCCTTCCTGGTGCCATGTTCTGAGCCACTTTCCTTCACCACACTTTTCTGCCATGATGTTCTAAATGAATGAAATTGACCATCTATGGACTAAGACCTCTGAAACTGTGTGCCCCAAATTTTCCTCCTCTAATAGTTCTTATTAGGTTTTTTGGTAGAGGCAAAAAAAAGCCAACTAAACCAGGCAATGTTGTTTTGTTTGTTTCTTCTATGCAGTGGGCAATCCTGAAGAGTCCCAGTGTGCTGTTTGACTTTCAGATGTACAAAGATGACCAAGTGAAACTTTCCCCTTTTTCTTTCACATTTCACAGGCTGCCTGAGACCTCTAGCATCTTCTAATGGCTATGTGAACATCTCTGAGTTCCAGACCTCCTTCCCAGTGGGGACTGTGATCTCCTATCGCTGCTTCCCTGGATTTAAACTCGAGGGGTCCGAGTATCTCGAGTGCTTGCACAACTTGATCTGGTCATCCAGCCCACCCCGGTGCCTTGCTCTGGAAGGTAACACATCTTAGCCTTTTAGAAGTTGCATTTCGGATTATCTCCCACATTGAGGTGGGAGATGGAGAGCTGCAAATGATGGCCAGCAATCCTTTGTTCCCCCAGTCCACTTTTCTTGCCTCTGTCCATGGCAGAGATCACCTGCCATGAAACTATACTTACGCTTAGAGGTAAAACTTGTTTCCCCCATCCTCAGGCTCAAAGGGGAAGAGAGTGGGTAAAAGAAAAAGTTGCAAGCATTAAAGGTTAAACTGCAGGATATTGCGAAGTTAAATGAAATGTCTTCAAAAATTAATTTTCTCTGCACCAAATGAAAACATATTGCATTATGGCATCATTAATCTCACCCCTCGTTTTATTGTTGTGTCAATGTTTCCTCCATATTTCCATGCATTTTATAGCTTGGCTATAAATGTTTTGCTGCAAGCACATCCTTGAAAGCCTGAAAGCAAGAGCTCTTTCTTCCTTGTTTATTAAATCTCTATGATTACAGAGTGCAGATCACTAAAGACCACTAATCAGAGGTATGAGATAGTGAGGGGGAAGGGCATCGGCTGCCAGGATCAAGGCAGTGTCATGGGATGGAGTCCATAAAATCTTGTGCTGGACAAGTTGGACATACTAGTTCAGCCCTCGCTTTCATACCCATCCTGAAATTATGCCTGATGTGATTCTTGGCATCTGAAAAAGTGGGTTGGAGGGGACCTCTATGGGGAAGAAAAAAAAAAAAGAAAAGTAAACCTCCCATCAAGAGCCCTTCTAAACCTGTTTGGAACCTTGGTTGGAAAAGAAACAAAATAAGAAACAACAGAATGTGGAAGCGTGCCAGTTCTTACAGGTTTCCAGCAGCTCTACAGTGTGCAGCTCTATGGGAGGAAGTGAGGGAGGGATGTATGTCTGGAGGGTGATGCTCAGAGGAATCAGAGAAGGCATTTATTCCTACAGGGAAGGATGGACTTGGAGCCCGGAGCCTCCTTGGAGAAACATGGAGAGAGTGGTGGGAGGCAGGGAGAATGCCAGTCTTGGGCCATTTTTTTTTTTGCCATATTCCTAGTCTAGTCATTAGAGTCCCTGCTTCCCTCACCTCCCACCTGTCCCAGCTCCTCTAGTGGACTGGCACCAAGGGTGGAGGTGTTAAATAAAATATAAGACACCCAGTTAAATTTGAATTTCAGATAAATAATAAATAATTTTTAATAGGAGCATGTCCCAAAATGTTGCATGAAACTTAAGGTTAAAAAAAAAATCTTGCTTTGGCTTATCTGCAATTCAAATATAACTGAATGTCTTATACTTCCATTTGCTGAATCTGGCATCCTCACCTCAAGAGACAAGGTCATCCCCTTTGTTACGTGGATTAGCTTTTCTCTTGTCTGGCCACTGCTGGTGGGTCAGGGTAGGCACATGAAGATAGGGGCCTGTCTCCTAGTTCCTGGAGGCTTTTCCATGCCCAGATGACCAGGGATAGAGGGGAAGTTTCAAGATATTATTATTATTATTTTTTTCTGTTTGAAATGCCCATTTTAAATTTTTTTTTCAAGTTTGGTTTAAATGTGTTTCAAGTAGTCAGATTTTGATAAGCTTCATTTGGGGACTTGGAAAGCAGTTTTTATGGAGCCTTGAGAATATGATATGGATAGACATAAAACAAAATCTAACTTCAAGAGGCAACGATCTTAGGCTATAAACAGGGAGCTGTGAGCAGCTTCTGGTTGAAAATGAGTCTGCTTGCTTAACACGTGCCCTTTTCCACTGTAGCCTCAGCTCTGGCTGCAAAAAGGTGCTAAAAACCCAACCTGACATCCCCTGTGCCAGGAAGGCCACTTGAATGTCTTTTTCCCTCAGATTGTTTTTTAATGTTCACATCTTTATTTTCAATACACGTCCCTTTAAATTATCTGATGGAATTAATTTGTGAGCCCTTAGATGTCACACTGGCTAAAAGTACAAAAGCCATGATTCTAAACTGAGAGAGGGTGGGCCAAAGGATTGCTCTTGTCAAAACTAGAAACTGGGTGAAGCAAGCAATGGGCCTGGCATGATGGCACATGCATATGGTCCTAGCATCTTGAGAAGCTGAGGGAGGAGGATCGCTTAAGGCCAGAGTTCAAGGCTAGCCTGGGAAACAAAGACCCAGCAGAGACCCAGTCTATGCATAAGTGATGGATTAAAAAAAAAAGAAGCAAAGATTCATGAGAACATTATCCAGTTGTGCCTAGATATTGGCACTTCTTTAATTCTTTCTTTGACTGTGTATCATCTTTTTCAACCTCAGTGCCTTATTTATGTAACATTGTGGCAGGGTTTCAAAACAGTTGATATGTTTCAAGGAAATATACCCCTTTAATACATCACCCACACTCTCCCCCCCTTCCTGTTTTCCTAAGCACACAATTTGCATGGTTTGATTTTTTTTCTTGATGGCAGAGTAAAAATGATTGCACTGTGCTGTAGAATCATGATGCTATTTGGGGCTTTTCAATATGTTAGGGTCTGCCCCCTATGGTGAGTGAGTGGGTGCTGTACAGGTCTTTATGAGGTTTTTATCCCTTCCCCTTCCTCTCCCACTACTAAGGCATCAGCTGCCAGTATACCTGTCACTCTCAGGGAGCATGTGGTGGCATCTTTTCCCCAACGGCTGCCTACCTTGCTGTGAGCCCAGAGATGAGATCCCTAAGCTGATCTTGGGTATATTGATTAAGACTGTTGGTCATCAGGCTGGCTGGCTTCACATTCTGGGTCTCTTGCTTTGTCACTTTGTCCTGGGACAAGTTGTTTTGCCTCTATTGGCCTCCATTTCCATTTCCTCATCTGTAAAATGGAGGTGGTGATCTACTTACCCCATGGGACAGTGAGTGAGGATTCAGTGCAACAAATCTGATGTATTTAGAGAAGTTTCTGGCACATAGCAAGTGGCCAATCAATTGATGCTTTTAGAGTTGTGTATAAGTCACCATAAAAACAAGTGAGGATCTGGGCATAACTCCCTATGAATAAGGTGTCCAGGCTTTGGGGGCATGTACATTGTGACACTGATTTTGGTTTTTCAGGTGCAATGTTAGTTATTTGCATGTTCTTAGCTATATTTGTATAAGATGGAACAGATATTGGAAAGAAATACTGAACAATAAAGATAATTGCAATTAATTTGGAGAGGTAGTTTCTTAGTCAGGATTTTTCACCACAGTGACCAAAGGATCTGAAAAGAACAATATAGAGAAGGGAAAGTTTATCTGGGGCTCATGGTTTCGTAGGTCTTTGTCCAGATGGCTGACTCCATTGCTCTGGGCCTGAGGCAAGGCAGAACATCATGGCAGAAGGGCATGGAAGGGGAAAGATGCTCAGGACTTGGCAATCAGGAAGCAGAGAGAGCTCTACTCACGAGGGACAAAATATAAACCCCAAGGCATGACCCCAGTGACCTACCTCCTCCAGCTACATCCTACCTGCCTTCAGTTACAGCCCAGTTAATCCATATCAGTGGATTAAGCCATTGATTAGGTGCTACCTCTTGTAACCCAGTCATTTCACCTGAATGTTCTTTCATTGTCTCTCATATGAGTTTTTGGGGGACACCTCATATCTAAACCATAACAGGTGACTACATATGTGCCATGCTCTTGACCAAAGTGTCTGTTTTCTACTACTGACCCCCTTCCTGATGACCAAATCGAGGTTTTTAAAGGTTTAGTAACTTGCCAAAGTCACATAGCTAGTAGTGGGGAAGCTGGAACTCAAGCATGAGTCTTTATCACTTTAAAACTCTTGATCTGAATCTGAGTCTGATTAATTTGTTCTGGTTACTTTATAATCCATCAGGGAAGGTGATTTGGTTTTTTTAAAGAGTCAGAAAAAATTTTTTAAGCTTTATTGCATAGGAAGGAATTTATCTTTCTAATCTAGTTGTCCTCCTTAAGAAATCTCAGATGCAGGGGACCATGAATCCAGAGGGAGGTCCTGCTGCCCACCAGGTGGCTGCCAGGTCTTACTGCTGCCCCCTGACAATGCCCGTTAGTCCCCAGTTATAGTGTTGTGCCTCACTTCAGGCAGTGAGCTGGGCAGAGATGGTTGGTCTCCTTTTACAAATGGGGACACTGACACCTTGGAGGATGGCATAGCTTGTCCAGACCTCCCAGTTCTCTTGAATGGCTCTTTCTGCCACATGGCATCTCCTCTCCCTAGTGGAACGAAGAGCCAATGTTTGACCTGTCACACTCACATGTGAACAGTCCTATTTTTGAAGCCCAGCTTTGGGAGGAGTTGATCATTTGGAAGGAAAGACCTTGGCAGCAGCATCAAAATTGGTGAGAGTTCCAAGGACCAGTATAAAGGTCACGTATTTTGATACTGCACTATTAGACTCAGCTTAGGAGAGGGAACCCCTCACATGTATGCCTCCATGGCCAGGTAATGGATAAAGCTCCTGAAGTCACCAAATCTTGAACCAGAATATTGGCTGCAATATTTTTAAATAGATTAATATACATATTTGGATCTGAAAGGAACTCCATGGGTCCTTGTATGGTGGCCTTTCTTGGGTCTGTGTGCTTTTAGTCATCTGGGTTTATCTTCATTCTTTCCCTTCTCAGGCCCTCTTCATCTCTGAGGATATCACCTCTGCCTGTCTCATTTCCATGCATTGAATCCAATAACTTTTTTAAAGAACCTTACATAATGAACATGGGCAATCTCTTCTAAGTGCTCAGAACTCAGTTTACCTTGCCAGCAGTGTTTACAGAACACCTGCTAAGCCCAGAGCAAAATTGAAATTGAAATTTCAGAGGAATCAAAAAGAAAGAAAAGAGTATAATTCCTTACTTTGCAGAGTTTACAGTCTACAGGGGAAAATGAGAAGACAAATTCCATTATCTAGAGAACAGATCATTATAGATGGCATACACACACACACACACACACACACACCCAGATGCACCAAGGAGCACATGAGAGTATTTGCATTTTGGAAAGGGTAGAAGGACAATTCTAGTAGGTGATATCACAATTGTAGAGTGAAAATTTCTGCCCAGCGATTTTTGGCATTTTTTTGTTTATTTTCCCTGGAGTCCAAAGAGTAGCACACTTTTTGGCTCCACTTGATTCACTCATGTGGAAGGATTGTGCATTTGAAATTGGAGAGCGCATCAGCCCAGGCACAGAAATTAGTGTGTGTGAAGGACACTGGTCCAAAGGTTTGAAGGATGGAACATAGGATATTGAGGGGCATAGAGCAAGGAAATACAGCCACACAGCAGACAGTTACGGGTGAAGACACATGCCCATTTGGGGCAAACTAGGAAGAAGAGGTGCTAACTGTTCAGCATCCCCAAGACAATGTGGTTGGGACTGCAAAGGATGCTGTCCATGCAGAACCACAGAAAAGTGCTCTTTCTCCATAAGAGGAAGGTTTTCCAATGACCTGGTGGTGACACAAAGGTGCTGCATATCTAGTTCAGGAAATTCCTGGTGGCAGCTCGCTCAAATGACATGCCAGCAACAACAGAGATCATGTGACCATGCATCTGGGAGGCAAGTGGCAAGGGTCAAAAGAATAGATGATTAAAGTCAAAACTTGGAATTTGGAGTCCTTGGTAGTAGCTTTCATCCACTTAAAGGCTTCTTTGTTTCCTTAACGTAGGACTTAGATTCCCTAACCAGAAGTCCTCTCAATAGATCTTCAGAAACAACAAGAATGTGGGGGATCAGATCCAGAAAGGACCAATCAAATGTTCAGTGAGATTAGACTTTGGAAAGAAAGAAACCAAAATCAGTGTCATGTGTTCTTTTAAGCAAGTGCCTATGAGGTCCGTGTTCTCATGTTGAGGATTTTGCAAGATCCAGCGCTCACAGTGGCAAATGGGTTATACAAGGTGTCTGCCCTCCAAGGGCTCCTATAGCTCATGTTGCTATTCATGAAATCTCACTATCTCCGCAGGTGGAGCTAGGTTCAGAACATTCTATCTGTAAGGTATCTAGGGTCCCTAGTGGTAAGGGTTACCTACTCTGAGACTTCAGAGGAGGTGTTCTCAAGTGAGGTCTTCCTGGTTTAGAAAGAACTGAGTCATTTTTTGCAGTGTGGGGCTGGCTCCTGGGGAGTTTGATGTGTTTTTTCATCTGCTTTTCCCAAATAGGGGAGTAGATCATTTCAGAAACTGCAGGTGCCTAACGCTTCCTCTGTAATGACTTGGGCAGTGGCTTCCCCAAAGCTGACATTTTCCAGAGGCTTTTTCAGCCCCATGGCTGGCATTTCTTCCAGAAACAAGCAAAACTGACCCCATTAGATGCTGAACATCTGAAACTTTTTGTTTTTAAATCCAACCAGCCCTCAAACTCAGAAGGCCCAAAGTGATCCCCCCACTCCCGCTCATGTCAGGGCTCACATGGACAGAGATGAAGGTTTGATGAGCCAGGGTCGGATTCAATCACACAGAATGCAGCAGTGTGATTTCCTGAGAACCTGCTAGTGCACAGGGTCCTTTTAGGTCTGTGTCCTTTTATAAGAAAAGGAAGAGAGACATAAGAAACTGAAGAACCCTATTTGGCCAAATGAGAAATAACTTGAAAGTTTCCAATTTGAGATCAAAACTCAAAGCCAGCTTGGATGTAGAGCGCTTCCAGCTCCCGAGCTGCATTTTGCAGTGTACTTTGTTCCCGAGTCAAAACACGTTCAGGTACAAGAGGCGCCTGGCATAAGAGGTGCCTGCCATGATTTCTCCCTTTCAGGAATCCAGACTGGGGACTTCAAAGCAAATCCTCTGTAGGGAACAGGAAAGACACAGCAGAGAATCTGGGCTCTTCAGAGAGGCCTTGCCTGCCTTCGGAGAACTCAGCGTGCCAGTGGAGGCAAGCTGCAGGGGATAATACTCACAGCTTCTGTCTGGACTGACCCCCTGGGCAGGTGGGAGGTTCCCATTTCCCAGATGGAAAATTCAAAGCACTAGTAGGAGTCTGGACCTGTTCCCAAGAAGGTGGCTATAAATTATTGTCCATGAGGTGGTTCGCTGTCACCAGGTCACTTCCCCAAACCAGGGTTGAGATTCTCCTGATGGCATTTATGCTCTCCTCTTGCCACCTTTCCCTCACCAGGCAAGTGAGGGAGTCTCAGAGTCTCTCTCCTTCCTGCCCAGTGATCCAAATAAGAAAGCCAGGACACATGCACACCTTGATCCACTGGCAACTACCCTGCAATAGATTTTAAGTAAACAGAAGGAAATGACAGAGGAAAAATCACAGCAGGTGTCTCGAGACACTGACTTTGAATTACTGATCATAGAATACAGAGTTTAGAAGGCCTTTGAGAGCCCAGAATTACCTCCCATGACTACCCTGCCACAGCCAGCATCTCCTTTGTAGAGATGAGTTAGCAGCTCCAGAGCTGAACCAGGGCCTTGTGGCCTGGGAGGTTGGCACACACAGTCCAAGGCTCTGGCACTACTGGGCTGCCTTGAGTGGGGAGGCACACCACTCTGTCCCCTTTCCCTTCCTCCTGTATGTTCTTGAACAGGGAAAAGCAATATTTTGAACTTCCTTGTCCCTTGAGCTACTCCATGACAGAAAGTGCCTCTTTCCTCCCTGTATTCCCAGCTCTAGGGTGTGGTATCACTAACGCTTCCTTCAATCCACTTGACATCAGCGGATGCCTCCTCCCTGTCAGGCACTGTGCAGGCGCCTTTATTGTGTGGTCTCTCACCCTAACAATAGTCATGAGAACACACCTGATGCCAGATGCAGATGGGACTGTATTCTCCTGAGCCCAAGTCTTCTACTGACATCACTCCTAGGACCTAGGGTGCCTGCTGAACATTATGGTCCAGATTCTGATCCTAGCGCTGTCGATTTTTTGGCTGGAGAGAGAAGGAGTTGGAAGAGTTGATCTCTGAAGTGCCCTCCTGGCAGCCACATTCTTTTCACTGCTCTTCCCAGAACTCTTCCCAGAGAGGCTGCCCTGGACTTGCTGACTCTGCAAGGCAGATAGCAAAGAGAAGGGCTGGGGGGCTAGGTTGTGGCTGCTCCTCTTGATGGCAGCTGACATAATCTCCCTGCAGCTCATATTCATGGTCAGCCCATGAGCCTTCCATCACCAGGAGGAAGCAGCGGGATTAGAATAGATGTTTGTGGAGGGTCATCTTACTTAGTAGCAGGCACTTCACTTGTCATCTTTATTCAGCCTCAAGACAATTCTGGGTATAATGATTCTCTCTTTACAGAAAGGAAACAGGCATAGTATCAACCCTTGGCCTTAGAGAGCAAGCCACAGAGCAAGACTCAAAAGCCTCCCTGACCCAACCTCAGGATAGGTCCTTTCTCAGGCACTGTGCTGCCCTCCCTGGGGAGGCCACCTGAATATTCTGCTCAGCCACCCAGGGGAAACTTCTTTGTTCATTAATGTTCCCTGTGGATTTTAAGCATGCAAAAGGTTTTGGAGGAGAGAGGAGAATATGCTTTCTGATTTTTTCCAAGCTGTATCCAGTGGTGAACAAGGAAATCATTTTTTATTTCTATCCATCCCTTTTGCCCAGGTAAGGTTCTGGTGTCAACCAGCATTGTACTGAGTGCCCTGGGGCTTCTGCTTATTAGGAATTCTAGTCATGCTCATCTCAGCTGTAGTGATAATAGCAGTGACCAACTGGTCACTCAACACCCCCTCCCCCAGCTTCTCACCCTTCTGAGTAGACCACCTGGCCAGGGGCATAGTCTCCATTAGCCTATGCCAGCCCTTCAGGCTCCCTGCAGACTCACCCATGATCCTGCCAGCAGCTGGATCCAGTATGAAATTGCATCAGCAGAAAATGAAGAAAAGAGCAGTGAATGCCTTTTCTCTCTAAACTACAGAGCACGGGGGCCTCTGTTCATGGGAAGGTGGAAGGAGGCCTTCTAATTTATCCGCTTGCTCCGAGCTGTCCCTTTCTCTCTGCTTTACCTGATGTTAGAGGCTTATAGGAGGTTAGGAAATGCTTGGTCAGGTGGTTTTGGACTAGTGTCCTCAAGACTCTGAAGCCCAGCAAAGAGGGCCCCAGGTTAGCTTACCTCCAGGCTAACCCAAGCCCCAATGGCTCTGTTTTCCATATTTACACTAGAGATTTATTGAAAGGAAGAGTTTGCCAGTATAACGTCTGAGGATCATTCCCTTAATTCTGACTTCTCAGGAACCCAAGACCAGAGAATTGAAATTATTTGTTAAGGTCACATAAAAATTCCAGCATCTCTTCAGGTTCCCAACCTTCAGGTGTGAAGTAGATGGCTGATTTACAACCCTGATTAGGAACCCAGCTTATAGCAGCCAAAATCTTTTGGGATTTTTAAGTTCTTACTCTTGCAAACAAAAGAATTTCCTGTTTGCTTTGAAGACAAATGAGTGTTCCTGGACCTGGGAAAGAGGAAATCTTGGGCTTTCCTGGTCTTCCATGTTAGGGACATTAGCTAGCAAAGCCCAGTCTGAAACACAGAGAGGTCAATTTGTGAATGGAAATGCATTCTCTGATCTAGACACTTGTCAGTGGGTAACATCCCCTTTGCCTATTTTCTCCCTGGACAATGAAAATTTGTGTAGCTAACACTGTTTGTGTAACAGCCACCTTGCCTGTGAACCTGGAGGAGTATTTTATTAGCAGGAAATGCAAAATAGCAAGCAGTCCTGTTAATTTATTGTTCACAAGCAATAGTAAATTATCCTAATACCATTTCCATGCACTGTTCTTACATGACAGCAGAGTGATTACAAGAAAATAGGTGCTTGCATGCCACACAAATGTGCTTAATTTCTCCTTTCTTTCTGTTTTTTATAACGAGTAATCACCACAGTGGCATCCCTCAGAAGAGGGTCGCACATCACTCTTGCACTCACGTTTAGACTGTACTGTGACTCCAAGAAGCTCCCTCCTCTTCCTCCTCCTCCTTTCTTCTACTGAATTGGAAAACACTGATTCTTTTGCCTTAAGAAAACCAAGAGGCCTCCTTCCTGTTTTTCATGTAGACTCAAGTTCCCAGGCTTTGCTGCTGTTGCTTTCTAGGCTCTTTTTCTCTTGGATGTTATAACTTCTGACCTGCCATCCTGAACTCTCCCTCATCTTCTCTCTCTGGATCTGCTGTCTACCAGCCTGCTCAGCCACTTCACAGGTCCCTGCCTACAGTGCCTACAGAGCCTGGCTTTCCTTTTGCCTCATTGGAAACATGTGACCATCAATCCTCCATTTCTCCCGACTTCCAGAATTATCATTTTTTATTTTTAAACTGCACCTAAGTGTAGAAATTTCCACTGAGGTCAAAGGAACAAAACTGATGATTCTCCTCCTCACAAAGGGGCAAACAGAGTTGATGCTTCACTGGTTTGAACAGTGACTCCCACCAAATCAAGAAAGGAAGAGGACACCAGAGGAGGACCCCAGAAGTCTCTCCCATCCCTGCACACTGTGCTCAAAGCTGGGATCCTGCCAGGTTCATGTCCACCTCCAGGCAGGCCCCTCCCTCCACTCCACTCTCACCTGAGCAGGGCACCTGTCTCAGGGTCTGTGCCGAGTGGGAGGCTGCTCTGTTTGGCATAGGGGGTGTGGGACACGTC
The DNA here is from genome assembly GCF_902686455.1 of Sciurus vulgaris. Taxonomy (NCBI): domain Eukaryota; kingdom Metazoa; phylum Chordata; class Mammalia; order Rodentia; family Sciuridae; genus Sciurus; species Sciurus vulgaris. The sequence continues at coordinate 61,580,771 of NC_136473.1, forward strand.
CCTTCACCAGATTCATGGTTCTCGACAAAATATATTCTGGTGTTATCCTTCCGTCCCTTCTTATTTTTTGAAAATTCAGACGTGCAAGCTGAAGTCTTTTTCTTATGATGCTTAAATGTCAAGCCACTGAAAGAAGTGCAGAGTTAAGCAACCGCAAAGCCAGGACCAGTGGTTTGAGCCCCTCGCTTGCGCCCCAAGGGTGACTTCATTCTGCTCAGAAAATAGATGAGCACGACAAATGGGAAATTCTCTGCGTTTGTCCTTAAACTCTAGAATATCATCTCCATCCCCCTGCAGGCAGGATTTATTTCCTCCTTCCCTCTCTGGGAAGTTAGGCGACTTGTATTTCAGAGTAGTAAAACCTCTTATGATCAGGTGCCATGCAGAAGATGATAAACCCCCTCAGTCACTTCGAGTCACTTGGCAGTATCTGCAAAGTGGCCTGGGGTCATTCTTATGGGTCCTTTCCTTGTTTCCTTCACCTCCCCACCTCCCACTTTCCTTCTCCCAAATTTCCTGCCTCTTCTGTCAAAGAAACTAGGCATCTGGGGTGGGAGGCAGTGCCTGGCCATACCCATCTTTGTCTTATGTCATTCATCTTTTTTTTTTTTTAATAAAACTTCCACTCACAATGCCCGTGGGTATAATCATTTTCTCTTTTTGAACAGGAGGAGGTTTCTTTTTTATTTGTTTTGGGTTTTGCAAAAAGATCGTACCTGATTCTAAGCTGTGTCTAGATTCCTCTGAAGTGTTTAGAGAAGACAGTGCTTTACCAGAGCTCATCTGTCTCCGCGGATATGGTTTCTGAAAGAAAGTCTAAGACTTTGCTCACACTCGGGTCTGCTTGCTCTTCAATGGATGGGAACCAAATGCATCTTCTAACTCTGCCTCTTCCACCCAGGGGAAGGGATTTAATAGATCCAAGCATTAAGAAGTTGGAAAAATGGTTGGATATTTTTAAAATGCAGCCAATTATGTTGAAATCCAGATTTTAAAACTAGTCCTTATCTCAAGCTATCACAAGGGAACAACAGTGCCTACATCAGTCTGTATTTTCATACCATAAATGTCTTACTCTGACAGAGTTTTTTTCTTTTTTTTTTTTGAAATGAGGAGAAAAGTAAATTCGTAGGAAGCTGGGAAGCCAAGAATTCTATAGACAGCCATGCCTAAAATAGCATTTGAGAGGAACCTTACCTAGCTATACTGCTTGATGTTTTAAAAGACATTGTGGGCCTTTGCATTATCTGTCTGTGATTCTACTCTCCCCAGAGCATAAAAAACCCAGCCTGATTTTGACTAGCACTTCCCAGAGAGAATAACTAGTATCTTCCTGAGGAGTGCTTGGGCTCAAGACTGGGATTCGGTCTTCCTGTGTTGTTTTTACCCCACCCATTGCTACATATCTTACAAGTTAACCACTTTAAGGGACACCATTGTTTCTTATTTCATGGAAATCTTGGTGCCTTGTTATTCCAGACATTCTGACTTTAGCTAGGAAACCCTCCCGCTTCCCAGTGGACTTGGCCCAAAGGCTGGGGCTCCACCTTCCGGGCCAAGGATGGATTCATGCTATATTTGCTTACAAGGGTGGCTGTAACAAAGTTTCACAAACTAGGTGGCTTAAAACAGCCCAGTGAGAGATAGGGATCTACTTGCAATCTTTTACATACAATATCCAGTTTTCCCATCAGCACTTGTTAAAGAGGCTATATTTTCTCCAGCAAAAGTTTTTGGAGGAAAAAAAAGGGGGGATCCCATGGAAATAGAAGGGACACAGGGTAGAAGAAGGTGATCAGGCAGAGGGATGGGCAAGGGGAGGTCCCGGGGAACAAAATTAATCAAGTGATATTCTATGCACGTGTGAACATGGCACAACGAAACACACTATTCAGCCCAATAAAATAAACAAATTTATTCTCTGCCGGATCTGGAGGGTAGAAGTCCAAAGTCAGCGGGGCTGTACTTCCTCTAACACCTCTTCCCAGCTCCTGGTGGTGGCCACAGCCCTTGGCGTACCTTGGCTTCTAGCTGTATCACTCTGGTCTTTTTTCTGTCGTCACATGAATCCTCCCTAGGTCTTTATCTTCACATAGACATTTCCTTTCTGTGTCTCTCTGCCTCTTCTTTTAAGGACCCCAGTCATATAGGATGAAGGGCCACCCTGCTATAGTGTGACCTCATCTTCTCCATCTACAATACACCCTGTTTCCAAATAAGGTCACGTTCATGGGACCTGGCATTAGGACTTCAACGTAAGAATTTGTGAGGGTGGAGGCCCTAATTCCATGCTGTCCCCACCTTGGGAAGAAGCAGCCTTCCCCCTTTGAGTTCCCTGTGCTTCTTGCTTCCAGGTTAAAAGAACTATCTTCGAATCTTTCCAAACCCTATTTGACCAGCATCCTTTGAACTGCCCACTCCCTGTTCCTGAGCCAACTTGTGCTCTACCCCAGTCTATGTCTGCTGAGCCAAAAAGGGGTTCTCCTTCTCCATCTATCAGGATTCCTCCATCTCTTCTCATCTCTATAAGCCTCATGGCTTTTCCAAACTCTAACCCCACTGTGCATAATACATATCTTAGTAAATAAAGAAATCATTGCTCTAAAATCTGGCTGTTGAGATGCCCCATGCTCCATTTCCTTTATGTACACTTAAAACCCCATGGCAAGTCTCAGTGAAAGACTTCAGTAAATGATTCACAGTCAGCCTCACATATGGTCCAGTCCAGCTCTGCTATTTACTCGCCAGGTGACCTTGGGGAAAGAACTTCACCTTTCTGAGCTTCAATTTCCTTATCTGCACAAATGAGGCAATAACAACACCTGCTCTGCAAGATTATTGCTAGGATCAAGTGAAATAGGTATGTATACTGCCCCCATAGTAGATGCTTGTTAAATGTTATAGTTGTGATTACAGCTTGCCTTTTGTCTCATGGGCAATAATGTAGCTAAAAATAATAACTATCTCTTTTTTATTGAGCATCTACTTTTGTGCCAATCATTTGGTGCTTATTGATTTACAGATATTATTTCTAATTGTTATAAAAGCCCTGCAAGTAAGCATCCTGTTCCTGTTTTACAGATGATGAAAACCAAAACTTAGAAGGAAAATGAAAATAAAATTTTAAAAAATTTTAAAAGTAAAATGGTCACATAGCTACTCAGTCCTTGAGCCAGGATTTGAGCCCAGGGCAGTGCACTTGACCCTACATGTAAAGCTGCCTCCAGTGTCCCACACTAAGCCACCCAGGTGTGTCTTCTAAGTGTCTCTTCTCTCACACTCTTGCTTTCATACTTTGTCCTTTCTGTCCCCCTAGCTGGCTTTGACCTTTCTCCCTCCTTTCACTGTCCATGTCTTCTAAGGCAGCATTTCTCAAATTTGTTCAGATGTCAGAAAAGCATGCTTTCCACAGAATACAATGCTTTTTTTTTGCAGAAGAAATACTAATAAAATTAATTATATCATGCAAATCTTTGAAGCACTTTTACCAACATAAAATGTAGCTACTTTCGATGTGTAACCTAGACTCATACCTAAAATCATGTATGCACTTGTACACACACACACACACACACACACACACACACACACCATGGCTAGGAACAAAGCATGATTAATTACTTCCCACTTTTATTAACTGACTACTTGATTATATATCTCCTCATCTGCTAGAAGTTGCTATTAGACAAGAACAAGAAGGCACCAAAAAAATTTTAGAAAAATAAAATTAGGAGAGAAAAAATTGAGGTTCAGAAACAAGAAGGCACCAAAAATATTTTAGAAAAATAAAATTAGGAGAGAAAAAATTGAAGTTCAGAAAATCCCATAACATTAATTTATCTGTGTGCCAAGTTGGTCAGGTTTATGGACGGAGAGGTTGAGGATCCCCAATATACGCTGGCAACATTGAACTCCAGCACCATCTCTGAGGGTGGAAAGATTTGCTGGTTCCAGAGAGAGGCAGAAAAGACCAACTCTAAACGCTCCTTTACCTATGGGCTTTTTGTCTTACCTTGTGAGACATCCTCCACTTTTAATCTTCTGTCCCTGTTCTCTCGCTTAACGAAATGAAGATGCTCAGATTGTCATTAGAATTCCAACTGTAGGTGGATTTTTATGGGAAAAGGTTCACAGTCTTCAGGACATTTTGACCCCATGGATGTCTTGTGATTTATTCTCACCTGGTGTGGTTCAGGCTGTCCTTGATGTAGCTGGTGCTCCAGTCACTGCAGGGAAAAAGAGAAGCCCCGTCAGAACACAGAAGCATGTGCCAACTTTTCATTTCAGTGTCAGTCTTTGCTGCAAAGACAGTCAGAGTACACCACGGGTTTACACCTGTTCCCTCACCTGCATGCTCCTCCATGGCTTCTGGTGGCTACACCACCAGACATGATTCCTATGTAAAGCCTCATGTGTTTATGGTGTGCGTGTGTGTCTGTGGTTCACACTGAAATTTCACAGGTGTCATCAGATGCATTGTGTATTTCTTCAGGGTAACCTGAATGTGGGACTCTGTGATGGAAAGCAGATCAGAGCCCCTCCCTCAGGGCCACTGGGTAATATTGATCTTAAATTTGATCTGTCAGCACATCTTGAGCACATAAACACCATGTTCCATCCAGTCTGGAAACAAGCAAAGCTCCAGCCTCATGATCATTTGCTTCCTTTGGTGGACACATTTATTGGCCTTCTATGTTGTTGTAACAAAACAAAAATGGAAAATGTAATGTGCTGTATAATGTTTATTGATTTTTTTCCTGAGCTAAAAGCAAAGTTTTAGATGTAGCCTTGGAAACAACTATGACGTTGGCATGGAAGGTCCCACGCGGCTTCCTGGAATCATTACCCAAACTTAGATCAGAATAAGGAGAGCTGGCTCAATGCCAGTTTTGATTATTAGAAGTCAGCAGAACTCCTGAAGACAGATGTTGGGTGATTCTGTTCATATCAGATGAAACAGTCCCTATACTCCTGATCCCTCTCAGAACCTGCCAATGATGTGCTAGGCTGTCTTGAGATGATGCCCTTGCCTTCCATACACAGAATCACTGTCTCTCCACCACTTCCCCATGCTCCTCAAAGCCAGCTGAAGTCAATATTCTGGTATTAAGAGCCAGCCATCCTCAGCAGATAGAAAATAAAGGGAGCTGATTTTTCCCAGCTCTCTATTGTAACTGCATAAGATAGTGATTCTCAACTCTGACTACCCATTAAAATCACCCAGGAACCTCCTAAGACCTAGCCAAGACCAGAACCCAGCCCTGAGCAAGGAAACAAAGTTCCCCATGTGATTCTAATGTGCATCCAGGGCTGAGGAACCACTGACATACGTCATTAAGACACTTCAAATGCAGCATTGATGTGGCAGCCAGGGTGAGTGCTGACCGTAATAATGTGCACTAATGTCTAAAGAATGCCTGCCTCGCTCTTGCACAGAGCAGATTCACATCGTTACTTACTCCTTATGCCAACTGCATATGGTGGACTACTACTGTGAGAAGGTTCCCAGAAATGGATCGTGGCTCCAACAAAATGGAAGTTTACTTTCACGTAGTGGTAAGGAGTGACTGTTGGATTGCTGGTGCCTCTATGGCATCTGGTCATTCCCACAGGACAGTGGAGGCTCTGTTCTCTTCCTGGTGTGGCTTCTGAGATCCCTTTGAGAAATCATTCTAGCCAGCCAAAAGCATGGAAAGGTCATGAGTCAGGCCTAGAAGTAGTAATTATCATTTCTTCTCACACCCCATTGACTAGAACCTAGAGGAGCACAGGGCACTGGGTAATGTGGACCAGCGGGGTGTCCAGAAAGATGAGGGGAACATGGATTGGGGTGAGAAACTAACAGCCCCTGCCACCAACCCTAGATGTGCAGGCACACTAAAGGGACAGCTCCTTCCTGCATGAAAAGCATCCAGGAGTTCTGTGAAGCTTTGGAGTAAGTAAAAGTGAAAGTATCCAAAATATTTTATTTAGGCTCAGTAGCTCAAAAAAAAAAAAAAAAAAAAAAAAAAAAAAAAAAAAAAATTTTTTTTTTTTAAATTAGAGGCTATAAGTTATAATGTTCTATATTTTCTGTCCTCTGCCCCAGAATAAGTTGTGTGAATATTCATAAGGTATACAGACTATTTTAAAATCTCTTTCAAAGCTTTTTGTTTGTTTGTTTTTGCAGTACTGGGGATTGAGCCTGGGGGCAATCTACCACTGATCTACATACCAAACTGTAAAAAAAAGGCATGTTTTATTTTTATTCTGAGACAGTGTCTCCCTAAGTTGCCCAGGCTGTCCTTGAACTTATGATCTTCATGCCTCAGCCTTACAAATAGCTGAGGTTAGAGGCGTGTGCCTCCAGGCCCAGCTTCAAGTCTATTTTTAAAGCCTTTTGCACATAGGAATATATATGGGATAGGGACTCTAACGTGTAATAGTGAGCTCTAAGTTTCCCTTCCCCACCACTAAACAATGGCCTCATCATACTCCTCCATTCAGAAAATGGGAGCCTTCAGAGAACAGCTCACTCATCTCTCCACCACCTTGGCCATGGATCTCCACACGCCTGTGTTCAGCTCTAGCTCCTCCCTCCTTACCTGTCAAAGACCAGCCCTTCACCCCTGCACGCGGTCATGTCTTCTTATCTTCTCAATGACTGCCCTCCCTCAGTCCCCGGCACCTGTATTCTCAGTCTTTTCCTCCGTGTTGAACCATTCCCGCCAATGTATGAGCAAGAGCAGAGCTCTTCCAGGGGACGCAGGGAGCCTCCCTTGACCCTCTCGCTCCCATTTGCAGCTTCACTGCAGCAAACTCCCCAGAGTCATCCACAGCTCCTACGCCCACTCACTCCTCAACTCACTGCAAGTGGATTCCCTGCTGTGACTTACAGAAGTTGTTTTCTCAAGGTCACCAGTGACTTACATGTGCCCAAATCCAATTGTCATTCTTCTCTTCCCATATTTTTCAGCTTGCTAGGACCCACTCCCTCTTGGCATCTGTGAAATACCCCTGTCTGCTCTGCCCATTCCTTTTGCCCTCTCTGATGGCTCAGCTTTGGGACTGGCACCCTTTCTTATCTTGCTGCCATTTCTCCTAGAGGAGCTCATGCAGCTCTGTGGCTGTAGATGTTATCTCTGTGCTCATGACTCCTGAGTTCTAAATTTATTCCAGACCTTTTCTCCAACTGCTTGATTGACCCTTGAATGACTCTTACTGACAGCTCAAACCTAACCAATGCAAAGCCAAATTCAGTACCACTTCCCTCCCACAAAACAAACACCTAACTTGGCAAATGGCACCTTGATCAACCAGGTCAGAGATCTGGGAGTCATCTTTATTCTTCTACCAGTGGCCCCCAAATCAATCTAACAAGAAGTCCCAGAGTAGAAGTGAAACTGGAATATTAAAGCCATGTCCCACCGCTCTGCTTCCCATCGTGTTGGCCGTCATGTCTCCAGGTCACGGCAGCTGCCTCCTAACAGCCCTGCCAGCTCTGTGCCTGCTCTCCAGTAGTCTGTCCACATAGTGCTGGAGCTGGGTTTAAAAAATATGTCAATCCTTGCTCTTTGCAGCATTCCTTCACATTTCTGTTAAAATCCCAATTTCTTCCCATGCACCATGGAGCTCACACATGCTGTCCTATCTGCCTCCCAACCCTGGTGCTGTGCTGCCTTACCTTCTCCTGTCACACACAACCACCATCCACGTCCCTCCTCAGTGCCTCCAACTTACCTTCACATGTGCCATCCCCTCTGCCTGGCATGCTCTCCTCCAGCACTGCCCTCGACTGGGTCCTGGCCATTCACATAGGTACCTGTGATGGAATCAGTACTCCTCATCTCGGTAGAGAAAGGACCAGGGTTGTGTGGTGTTTTCCAATATGCTGCAGCCCAATACTTGTATAATAGACAATAAAAGTGGATTCTAGAAAAAATAAAATGATGAAGACATAATGTAAGTCCCACTTTTAATTATTAGGTTTGACTCTTGTCCAATTACACTTAAATAAATAGGAATTGAAAACACACATGGATGTTGTGACAAGGCCAAATTGATTTCTTATTTCACCATGGACTCTGTAGCAAATAGTCGATGCACAGGTACTGGTCTAGGTCCCCACCAAGAATAGGGCTGCTCTAGATTTCAGTCTAAAAGTCACCATCATTGGGGACTTCCCAGAACAGCTCACTTAAAGTACATCCTTGTACCCCCACCCCCAATACTGTTAAATTTCTCTTCTGTCTCCCATTGATCTCCACTGTGGTAGAGGATTTGTGATCTTATATGACGTGAGCAGGTCCTTGGCTTGAAATCAGTCAGTCGCTTAGCTGATGGGCAGTTCCTTCCAGCTCTCACCACCACATTTGCTGTTGCAAGCACTTTGTCACCTGCCTATGACTGTGGCAGGGGCAAAAGAAAGCATCCTTTGACCATTCTCCATGAGGAAACAATCCCTACACCACGATTCAAGGGGATTTTAACCACCAGGCAGTCGTAGAATCCTAGTAGAATCCATCTTGGGAGAGTTGAAGACTCGGGAGGGGGGAGACTTTGCATTATCCACATGGAGGGACTGAGACCTCAAGGATTTCCACGTGACCTGTCCTCTCCTGATGGAGACTCCCACCTGCAACCCTCTCTCCTCCTGGTCCTTTTATCTTTTCTGTTGCTCCCCACTGACACTGGCCCCATGATCCCACCACACTTGTTCTTGGAAGTTCTGTCTCTTTCCTTCCCCAGGTCAGGACCCTTTCCCAGCCTCCTCTTGGGTCAAGAAAATCTTCAGTATCCCCAGAATGGTGTACACATGACCCATGTCAGAGCAAGCAGAGAGGTCTGGCCTTTAGCTCCTTGAAAGTTTTACCTCTGATTTTCTAATCCAAAGTGTAGACCTGGAGTGCCAGTACTGATGTACATTTTGGGTCTTACTGTGGATACAAGAACACCTGGCTCCTTTTGGTCTAGATGTCTTCCATACCTTCTTGGGAGATGTGCAGCTTAGGAGCTCCATTCCAACTCCTGAGTATATGAGAGTGTGGTACTAATTTTTCTTTTCAGAAGATAGAGCAGAGGGCTTACCGAGACATATAAATATTCATTTGCTTACCTATCATCTGAAGAAAGGACCAAGTAGAACCTAGTTTTGTTGGTTCTCCAAAAAATACTTGTTAAATAAATGAGTTTTTAAATGAGTGAAAGAGTATAATCCATGTACTTAGATAAGAAGAGTAAAGAAGCCAGAAAGTCTAAAATGCACATTGTCCAAGTATAATTGACTTTTTTTTTTTTTGTATTCAAAAGGGAGTACTCCAGTGCTAATAATGCAAAATAAGAAGAACTCATGGAGGAATCTTTTTAAAGTGCATTACCCTTTCTTCCTACCTTCATTTTGCTTCAGACAATAGAATTAGTTGACCTTCCCTGAGCTCAGACAGTGGAGATAGGAGCTTGGTGTGCATAGAACAGAAGTAGTTGGACAATTATTTGCCTGTAAGGAAATGAAAATACTCCAAACAACACACTGGTAGTGGGGACTGAGTGGGAGTCTGCTTCCAATACTTCCCCAAACATTTGGTACTTGACCCTAGGCCGTCCCACCCTTCCTGATGTTATGAACAGCACTCCCACAGACTGGGAGTCACCTGCAGGGGAAAAAAAAAAAAAATCCAGAGGCTGTTGATAATAAAGGGGTGACTTGGTGGGAGAAGGTTGCTCTGAATCACTTGTGAGGGAGAGAGAGTATGGCAGACTATGTCACAGGGAAGCCACATCTATCCATAGGATGGTGCAGTCCATCTCCCAGAAGAAGCTAGGCAGGATTGCCATGAGTGAGGCAGGAAACTCAGCACTACATCCTTAAACCCTTCAGGCTTATCAGCTTCCCAGGTCTCCTAAGAGTGAGCCTGCATCCACGTCCCCAAGAGAGTCTTTGGTGTCCCTTTGTAGTAATGACCATAAAGCCAGTGTGCTCCCTGTGATGTCTGTGCTCCACATGGGGAGCATCTGGCTAGGGAGACACTTACCCACTCAAATTTAATTAGACCATATTTTTCCAGGGAATGGGGAGAGGATTAGCAGGTTTAGACACTTATGTCTAGGCCTTCATGGAGTGTGAGGAATTTGGGGAATTCAAGCAATCAGAAAAATGCTTTCTTCTCCCCAAATCTCACCTTATGGCCAGGATTGGCACAGAGGTCCCCATCCCTGAAAACATGCCAGACAAGATTAGTACCTGATATAAACCCCTTCTTTGCTCTAGTGAGTATTGTTTTCTCCCTTTGATTAATGAGGAAACAGTGAGGGGGCAGAAGCAGAGGGAATACTTCCTAACTCATTCTGTGAAGCCAGCATTACCCTAATACCAAAACCTGACAAAGACATTAGAAGAATACTACAGATCAATATCTTTCATGAATATAGATGCAGAAATCTCCAACAAAATATTAGCAAATCGAATCCAACAATGTATAAAAAATTACACTCCATGACCAAATAGGATTTATTCAGATATGCAAGGCTAGTTCAGCACTTGAAAATCAATTAAGCAATCTATCAGATCAATAGGCTGAAAAAAGAAAGAACATGATCTTATCAACAGGTACAGAAAAAGAATCCGACCATAATCTGACACCGATCCGTGATTCAGAACTCATTAAAATGGGAATAGAGGGGAACTTCCTCAACTTGATAAAGAATAGCTACAGAAATTCTAGAACTAACATCATACTTGATGAAAACTCGGGGCTTTCCCACTAAGATCAGGAACAAGGCAAGGAGGTTCCCTTCCACCACTTCTTTTCAACTTATTCTGAAAGTCCTCGCTACTGCAGTAAGTCAAGAAAAGGAAATAAAACTTGTACAGATTTGGAAAAGAAATAAAACTGTCTTTGTCCATGGATGATGTGATCATCAATGTGGAAAATCCAGAAGAATTGATTAAGCAAAATTCTTTAGAAAAACTTCTAATATTAATAAGTGATTACAGCATGATTATAAGACACAAAGTTAATAAACAAAGGTCTATCTTTTTCTTATAGACCAGGAGTGAACAAGTGGAATTTGAAATTTAAAACAGTGCCATTTACATTTGCTTCCCCCCAAATAACATGCTTAGGTATCAATTTTGTACAAGATTTACATGAGGAAAACCACAAAACCTTCATGAAAATAATCAAAGAAGTACGTAAATGGAGCATATTCCGTGTTAATGAATAGGAAGACTCAAATTTATCTGGTTGCTGATTCTTCCCAACTTGTTTCACAGACTCAGTGTAATCCTGATTATTATTTGGGGGGATTATAAACTGATTTTAAAGTTTTTACGGAAAAGCAAAAGAACTAGAATAGCCAACACAATTTGAAGGAGAAGAACAACTTCAAAAGTCTTACCATAAAGCTGGGTGTGGTGATGCATGCTTATAATCCCAGCATCTTGGGAGGATGAGGCAGGAGGATTGTGAGTTCAAAGCCAGCCTCAGCAACTTATGGAGGCCCTAAGCAACTCAGTGAGACCCTGTCTCAAAATAAAAGACAAAAAGGGCTGGGAATGTGGTTCAGTGGTTAAGTACCCCTGGGTTCAATCCCTGGTACCAAGAAAAAAAGAAAAAGAAGACTTACCATAAGGCTATAATAGTCAAGAGAGTGTGCTATTGGTGAAATAAGAGGCAATTGAACAGGATAGAGGGCCCAGAAATAGACCCAAATAAATGTAGTTAACAGAGACAAAGAAGCAAAGGCAACACAGGGAGCACACATAATCTTTCCAACATGTGGTGCTGAAACATCTCGACATCCAGGTGCCAAAGTGGAGGTGGTGAGAATCAGTATGGACCCACACCTTGTCCTATTCACAAATGCAAACTAAAAATGGATCATAGACATAAATATAAATATAAAATGTAATATTATAAAATTCCTAGAATATAACAGAGAAAAAAATCTAGATGACCCTGGGTCTCATGATGTCTTTTTGAAACAACTTGGAGGACATGATCCATGAAAGAAATAATTGATAAACTGGGCTTTGTTAAAATTTAAAAATCCTGTTCTGTTAGAGTTTGCATCAAGAGAATAAGAAGATAAACCACAAATTGATAGGAATGGCACATCAGATAAAGGAGACTGTTATCCAAAATACAGAAAGAACTCTTAAAACTCTACAAGATCACTAATAATCTGATAATGTAAAATAATGTAAAAATGGTCCAAAGACCTTAATAGATATCTCGCCAAAGAAGAGATGCAGATGGCAAATAAGCATATGTAAATATGCTCCATGTCAGGTGTCATTGGGGAAATACAAATTAAAACCTCAAAGAGATGCAACTACACTACCTATTAGAATAGCCAAAATCCTGGATACGGACACACAAATGCTGATGAGTATGTAGAGCAACAGGAGCTCGTATTTCTGGTGGCAGTGAAAAATGACAATAGCCACTTTGGAAGATAGTTGAGTGGTTTCTTACAAAACTAAACATGGTTAAAAAAAATATAGTAGCCAATCCAGCAATTGTGCTCTTTGGTGTTTACTCAAAGGAGTTGGAAAATTTGTGTTCACACAAAAACCTGCCCACAGATGTTTATAGCAACTCTATTTATAATTGCCAAAACTTCAAAGCAACTTTCAGTAGGTGAATGGATAAACAAACTGGTTCATCCAGAGAGTGAAACAGTGTTCAACACTGAAAAGAAATGATCTAACAAACCATGAAAAGACACAGAGGATTTTTTTCCCTCTTTTAATTAGAGCCTTATAGTTATACATAGCAGTTGGGCTCATCATGGCAAACTCATACATTCATGGAATTTGGTATCAGCTCATGATTCCCCCCTTTTCCCTCCCCCATTTTCCTCCCCTCTTCCATTCTCCTCCTTCTGTTCTACTTCACTTCCTTTCACTTGTCTTTTAATTTATATTTTGACTGGTTCTTTGTGTTATCCTATCCTTCCATCCCCTTTCCTTTATTTTCCCTAGCTTGCACATGACAGAAGACATTTGACCTTTGAGTGTGTACGTTTGGCTTATTTCACTTAGCACAATATTCTCCATTTCTATCCATTTACCAGCAAATACCATAATTTCATTGTTTTATGACTGAGTACAATTCCATTTATATATGTATATCACAATTTACATGTATGTGTGTATATGTGTATATATATATATATATCACAATTTCTTAATCCTGTTCATCTATTGATGTGCATCTAGGTTGATTCCAAAATTTAGCTATTATGAATTTAGCTATTGTGAATTAGATCTCATGCTGTTCTAAACATTGAGGTGGCTGTATTGCTGTAGTGTGCTGATTTTAGACCCTTGAGGAAAATATCAGGGAGAGGGATAGCTGGGTCATATGGTGGTTACATCCCTAGTTTTTTGAGGAATCTCCATACTGCTTTCCAGAGTGATTGTACTAGTCTGCAATCCCACCAACAATGTACAAGTGTACCTTTCCCCCATAACCTCCCCAGTATTTATTATTGTTTGTATTCTTGATTGCTGCCATAATGACTGGAATGAGATGAAATCTTACTGTAGTTTTGATTTGCATTTCCATGGATCCTAGAGATGTTGCACATTTTTTCATATATTTGTTGGTGATTTTCATTTCTTCTTTTGAGGAGTTCCTGTGTAGTTTTTTGATGGGATTATTTGTTTTTTTGGTGTTAAACTTTTTGAGTTCTTTGTATGTTCTGAATATTAATCCCCTATTGGAGAATTAGCTAGCTAAAATTTTCTCCCATTTGACACAGAAGATCTTTAAATGCACAGTCTAAGTGAAGGAAGCCAATCTGATAAGGCTACATACTGTATGATTCCATCCATATGATATTTTGGAGAAGGCAAAACTATGGAGATAGTAAAAAGATCAGTGGTCACCAGTGGATGGAAAGATGATGAGACAGAGCACAAAGAATGTGTGGGGCAGTAAAACTATTCTGTATGTACAAAATGTACAACAGCAAGAGTGAGCGTAATGTAAACTATGGACTCTGGACGATAATAATGTGTCAACATAAACTTGTTAGAGGTAGCAAATTCTGAGGGGAGGGATGTTGATTGAGAAGGCTGTGCATGTGTTGGGGAAGAAGGTATATGGGAAATCTCTGCACCTTCTGCTCAGTATTGCTGTGAGCTTGAAACTGCTCCAAATGGTCTTTACATATATGATGTAGATAGATAGATAGATAGATAGATAGATAGATAGATAGATAGATAGATAGATAGATAGATAGATGAAAGAATAAAAAGGCTCTAGGGGTTTTTCTAACAAGGACAAAAAGGGCACTGTATATCTTCATCTTTGAATTTTTTTAAAGAGGAAAGCCTAAACATTTTTTCCCTGCCCCTTATCTTCCAAGCCTCAGATCTGCAGTAACCATGCTTTATTTTTGCAAGGATGTAAGTCCCCCTGCCACTCGTCTCCTCCTCTGCTAGCACCACTCCATCTGTGTTGAGTGTTGTTCCATGGAATACAGGATGTTTGCTGTAGACATTCCTTTTTTGTCATGTACATTTTGCTGTGCTCTGCACACATTTTAGATCTCATGGGAAGCACTGACCAGCCTTGTTTTGAAGATGTTAGAACACCGACCTCTTTATTGTATGAGTCTTTCAGAGGTGGGGCTGACAAAGCTCTATCTCCCATCACTAGGACATCCTTAAAATGCCACAGATCTTTGCCTGATGTAGCCACATGGTGCAGAAACTGTGGTAAGCTGTCATCATTTCTCAACTTTTTTTTTCCATTAGAGAAGTGGGACCAGGAACAGCATAGAAATCACAGCTCATTGACAATGGAGAAGTGGTGGATGGAGGAGGGACTATGGTTTGTTACAAAGACTACGAAGTTTTCATTCACTCACTCAAAAATATTTACCAAGAATAGTGCTGGATACTATAGAAGTTACAAAAATTTAAAGGCTAGCCCTCTCAGATTTGTACAAGTATGGATGGTTCTTGACTTAGTTAGGATGGTTTAAGATTGTTCAGCTTTATGTTGGGCAGTGGTGTGCATGCCACCTTCCCAGCAACTGGAAAGGCTGAGGCAGGAGGACTGTGAGTTAGAGGCCAGCCTCAGCAACTTAGCAAGGCTCTAAGCAACTTAGTGAGACCCAGTCTCAAAATAAAAGACAAAAAGGGTTGGGGATGTGGCTCAGTGGTAAAGCACCTCTGGGTTCAATCCCCAGTATCAAAAAATAAAACAAAAAGATTTTCAACTTTACTGAAAACAATATTATTGGGAAAACAATATGCATTCAGTAGAAACTGTACTTCAAATTTTGAATTTTGATCTTTTTCTGGGCTAACAATAGACAGTAAGACCCTCTTCCGATGCTGGGCAGCAACTTCAAGTGGCAACTCTGCCAGCTGTGTGCTCACAAAGGGAAATGACAGATATTATGCAGAGTGCTGTATTGCTCAGCTTGGGTGTGTGGCAGGTTAGGTGTATTGAATGCATTTTCTACTTAGGATACTTTCTATTTACCCCAAGGGTTTATCAAGACATGGCCTTACCGTAAGTTGTGGAGTGTCATTTGTAAAAACATGTAAAACACAGTGTCCAAGGAATTCTGAGACCATTGCCTGGATGTGCAGGGAAGACTCGCTGAGGAGTCTAGTGTTCATGCTGGCTTCAATCTGAACAGGAGGAAACAGTGAGGCAACGGGGGCATTCAGGGTTTAAGGAGCTGCCTGCGAAATTTCCGGGAGGCTGGAAAGGGAGAGAGAGCTTAGTGGGGAAACTACAGTCTATAGTTTCTTTGGCTCACCTGTCCGGCCTCAGCTCAGGCCCTTCTTAGCCAACACGAGGCACATTGAGGGTCTCAGGCCTCTGCATCTCAGTCCCCCACTAGCCTGCCTCTACCAAGCTCCATGAGAGATTAAATATGGTAAAAAATTGTACTCTGTCGTCATGTGTATAGAGAGGAATTTTCCTGCTTTTCTGAAAGGAGCTATAGTCCTCTGTCATCAAACAAGGAGCAGAGCGTTGACACCTGGTGGACAGTAATCATCATCCATTTCCAGCCTCGCATGGATTCTGCCTGGAACCACAGAATGTCTCGACTGCACACCTCATAAAGCAATAACTGTTGCTAATAATCTCTAAAGCTTTGGGAAACATTTTAAAAATAGAGCTACAGCAGAATCTTTGTTGTGCCACCCACAGGTTCTGGCGGGTATGTTTTGCTTAGAACTAGCAGCCGATGGGATCTGAGTTGCAGGCTGAGCCTAAGGGAATTCTCGGGGCAGCGTGGTACTTTTACTCACTGGTATTCTAGGAACACGTAGGTTATTTCAAATGCTGCCCATGAGGCCACCATGCCCTGTGCTAGAGGCTTCTGTGTGTGCCATTTGTCAGGTGGCATTGTCTTAGTGAAGGGGCAGAGAGGCTGAGGTACCAGAACTCAGTTTAGCCCCAAGGCAAGGCTGTGTCAGGTAGAAGCAAGGAAGTCCCTCGGGATATTTAAATAAATTTCAACAAGTTTGTTATTAATAGCTCTGTTGTTGTTTCCTTCCAAGTCAAAGAAACACTTCCCCAGCCTCTGCCCTGATGGCACCATGCAGGGGTTTCCTCTACAGAGAAGCTGATGGTCTGCTAGGTGCAAGGTGTGAAGATAACTGCTTCCACTTAGGGGCAGATGTGTCTCCATTACAAGTGATTATGACAGTCTCAGAATGAAAGATGCAATGAATGATTTTACCTGGTCTCCAAGAAAACATGGCCATGAGATGCGTCCAGGTTCTCTGAACGTTCAGGGCTGCCCTGTTACAGTCCAGGGATTCTAACTTCACAGGAAGCCTGGCTGTGCCACTCATGGGAAGGGGAGCACAGGGACTCCAGCAAGTTTGGGCACCAGTGACACTACTAGCTGTTATTACCAAGTCCCCAGGGTGTTCCTGACGTTTGAGCACCATGGTTTATGTACAGCTTCTAATCCTCACAACGACCTAGTGAGTTAGGAATTGATTTTCATTATACAGATGGGAAAGCGAAGACCTAGCAAGTTAAACAAGTGCCGAATACCCCACAGCTCATCAAGAGTAGAGAGGTGACTGGAACACAAACTTGGGTAACTCCACAGCCCACCCCCCTGTCCGCCACACCTCACAGCCTCCCCTTGTCTCATTAAATGATGGATTGACAGTACAGCAATTCCTTAGCACATCATGGGGCCGTTTGCCTTGGAGCGGATGCAGTGATTTGAACAGTCCTGTATCCTTGAGGCCAAGTGAGAAAAATTGCTGCTGATAACAAACGTGCATATATTCACAGGGCCTCTTCCATGAGATTTTCTGGGCCTTGAAAACAGTTCTGGTAATTTTCTAGTCCTATCTTGGCCCTTAGGGACTTTTTTTGGAGAGCCTACTAGGAGGAGAGCCTCAATGCTCTGGATGCTGTAATTTTGTACATAATCAAGGTGTTTTGATGTGTGTATACATAGCAAAATGATTACTACTGCAGTGGAGCAAGTCACGTATCTTCCTCACATAGTTACCTTTTTGTGTCTGTGGTGAGAACGCCTGAGATCTACCCTCAACCAATTTACAGGATACAACACAGCATTACTAACCATGGTCCCTTGATCCAGATTTGTTCACCCTCCCTACGAAACAGATGTGCCCTTTGAGCAACATCTGCCCACTTCCCCCACCTGCCCACCCCTGGTAATCACCACTGTATTCTGTTTCTCTGAACTTAACGTTTTTGCATTCTACATATCAGTGAGACCATGCATCATTCATTATTTTTCTTTCTGTTTCTGGCTTTTTTCATTTAACTCAATGTCCTCCAGGTCCAGCCCTGTTGTTACAAATGACTGGGCTTCCTTCTTTTTAAAAGCTAAATAATACTCCATGGTGTGTGTGTGTAGTGTTGCGTGTGTGTTGTGTGCCTGTGTGCGTGTGTATCGTACTTTTTCCTTATCCATTCATCTGTTGGTGGACACTCAATATACCTGCGCCCATAGAAAGGACTTCCACTAGCATGTGACTGGACTCCACTAGCATGTGGCTGTGCTGGGGACCCCAGGCAACCAGATGAGCCCATCATCCCTGGGGATCACTGAGGTACCCTTCCCTGTGTTCTTACGAGAACTGAGTGGAGGGAAAATGTCATAGAGGAGGGCCACTAGTGAGAGAGCCCCACCCCCCACCTTCCATCCCTGGACCTCACAGAAAGCTACCATTGCAACTGCCTTTTCTCTGTCCCTCTTCCTCAGCTGCTGCCTTTGTTACCTCCTTGGATATTCCCAGAAACTGATCGAGATATTGAATCTGAAAAGAACCCCCATTTATGTAAATGGAATGCATGAGGTTACGTGACTCCATGCCATGGACAACATGGTAAAGGGCATCTGCCAGCCCAGGAACAGCACCCTGGGGCAGCTAAAAGCTCCTCAGGTCTGTCCCTGGGCCTTCCCTGCCCTACACCATGTTACAGGCAGAGTTCCTGCTGAAGACCTCATTTCCTAGGCTCCCTGGTCATCCTGGATCCCCACTAGCTCTGCCCAGAGGGAGGTAGGATGGTGGGCAGGCAGAGAAACTGGTCTTCTCCCTCACTCTTTCTGCCTGGGGACATCTCCAGCAGTGTCTGAGTGTCCTTGAGCTCCAGCTCTTGCAGAATAGACCTGGGGAGTCCCATCTTCCACTGGGATCCCAGCAACGAAGACCCCTTCATCCAACCCACCCAGGGGTGGCAGTGGCCTCCTGTAGCTGCTGATCCTGGGGTGCCCCTGCTGACTCCTCCACTTTCCCATCACCCATGTGAGCCACTATCTCATGATGTTCCCACTCTTTAGAGACTTGGGTCTTTGCTGGCCCCAGGGATGCATATATGTTGGCTCTGAATGAAGGCCTTACTGGCATTCCTCAGAACAGCCCCAGGGACTCCTGTTTTACACATCAGGATCCTGAAGCTCAGAGATGAGAAGGGACTTAGTGTCACTCAACTGGAGCGTAGTTCAGCCAGAATTCAGACCTGCTCCTGTCTAGAGCAAGTCTGGGCTCCCACTCACTCCTCTAGTTGCTACTTTGAGCTTCTGTCTCTTCATATCTAAAAGACCCAAAAAATGATCTACTTTGCAGCACTGTTTGCAGGGGAGGAGGGAAGGAGGGAAGGAGGCAGAGAGAGAGAGCACGAGAGAGCAAGAGCGCTTGTATCCACATGCCTTGGAACTCCTCCACTGGTGGTCCCATTTTGTCACCAGCTTCATTGGGCATGTGCTGCCAGTGAGTGGTACTACTTGCTTTTTTCTGTGCCCTTCACAGGGCAACCAGTGTCGGGTGGTGACTCTCCCTGCAGAACCAGCCTGTGTGCAATGGGCATTGCCCAAAGATTTACATTGTCCAGGGCATTTGGTTGCCCCTAGAAAGGGGCTCAAAAGTTAACTCTCTTTTGGGTTTATTTGTTTTGGTTTTTGCTCTGAGTTCTTCCAGGTTTCCACAGGTGTGGGTTTTAGGCTGCCATTGGTAGAATTTGTGGTTTTATTATTTCCTGAAGAATGCTGTTTATTTTTTAGTCCTTCTCCGGGAAAGAGAGCTCTCTGTGGCATGAGATAAACAAGCACCAAACTGCTAAAACCATCTTTCTGGTTCCAGAGAGGGAGCCATTCCTACCTTGCAGCCCAGGATGCAGTCTTGAGATAGGAAACTAAAATCAGCTTTTCCCTAATCTCATGGAATATTAGAATCAGAAAACCCCCAAACTTCATCTAGGGCAGAATAAGCTTTCACTTTACAGAGGAGAACAATAAGGCTTCCAGAGGTTAAGTGACCCGTTTAAAGTCACACAATGTGGTGGTAGCAGAAGCAAACCTAGAACCCAAGACTTCTCGTTTCCCCCTTATGGGGAGGGGGTGTGTGACCTGGGTCCTCAAGCAGAGGTAGAAGAATTGCTCCACGTTTGTCACTGGCCAGACCCCAAGATGACACTGGAGGATCAGGTTAGGACCAGCCCTGTGATTCAAACAGTTCCAAATTACTACTGTGGTTGCAGAAGCAGACTTGGCATAGCTGTGCCTTTCAGTAAAGATTTTGTCCACAAATATCTTAATTTTATTTACTAGGCTGTCTGGCACATAATAGCATGCATTATTAATAGAGTAGCTAATACAATCTATTAAATAGGCACACTCTTTGCATTGTAAAATGAGCCTCTCTTTCACGGTGTACTTTACAACACCATGTGAGAGCAGCATGTGCTCAGAATATTCTAGAAGGCTTCCACTTCACTTTACGTGAAAATACAAAAGAGGGGGCCAACTCTGGCTCAACTCAGTGGTCTTGTGATGAACGCAGAAGCACATCTTTAAGCAGCCTGCTCTCCTGGATCAGCGTGCATCTGAGGGCTTCAGACAGGGCGAGCCTGTGGTGCTGAAACTCTTATTCTCCCCCACTGCCCAAGTTTGTCCACTACCTCCAATGGTGAGTCACGGAGATTTCATCTGCCACCCGCGGCCTTGTGAGCGCTACAACCATGGAACTGTGGTGGAGTTTTACTGCGATCCTGGCTACAGCCTCACCAGTGACTACAAGTACATCACCTGCCAGTACGGAGAGTGGTTCCCTTCCTATCAAGTCTACTGCATCAAATCAGGTGAGTCCCTCAGAGGGGCAGCCTGTGTCTGCTCCGCTCCCACACCCAGCGCCAGGAACAGGCTGTGGTAATGTGTTGCCAGTATGTGGGGCTGGGGCTGGGCTGTGCCAGATGATTCCAGGCCCTGTTCTGAGGGTCAGGAGTATTAATCTGCCCATTCCCAGTTAAAATGCTGATCCTGTGGACAGGGTCCCTAGTCCCTTGGCATCCAAGGAAGGACCTCAGCCTCTGGGCAGTTTTCTCCCATCCTTGGCCCTTCGACTGGCAAGGATGCAGGCCTGCGGGTGTGACCAGAATCCTGCACACTGCCCTGGGACTCAGGGATGCACTGTTCTCTTCCACTAAAAATGCAAACGAGAACACAAACGATATTACTGAAGCTCAGACTTTTCTCACCTACACAAATGGAGGCCATTTTCAAGTTCCAGTGCTTTCCTAACTTAATGACAAATTACAAATTACTTGGAAACTCGCTTCACCACTTAGTGCCCAGGATAGTGACCACACAACCGAGGCCTGGGTACTGGCATGCACCACAGTCTTCTGCCCTTTCTAGACCATGGCCGTGGCCGCCGCTCCAAGCCACAGTGCTGGCTGCAAGCCACTCCTCTGGACACAGCACGCGAGGGACATGCTTATTAACACTGGGGATCTGAAGGCACACAGGTGTTCATGTGAGCCAACGAGGGGAGAGGGGCAGAGAGAGTAGGAGGACGGCCACTGAGTGTGATGAGAGGAGGGAGCAGGCTAGCGGGCAGGGTGCTTGTGGCGAAAGGATGAAACTCTGTTCTGGAAGGAACTGCTCTTACTGCATCTTACTCTCAGACACTCAGTGGACAGAATGAGGATGAGGGCCAGGGGACAGGCACGTCCCCTTAGTCCTCCTCTTTTTTGCTTTATGCCACCACCTTTCATCCCAGCCAATAATATATCCCAGAACATCGCCAAGGCCTATAGCCTCCTCTGACCCCTTCAGCCCTTGGTCCATTTCAGAACACCGTCCTTCGGAAAGAGGACCCCCTCTTCATTCTCTGCACAAAGGGGCAAATTATTTGGGTCTATGCCAGGCTCTCAGGCCAGTGTAGATTTGAACAAGAAGGTCTGTCTTCAACCCAGCAGAGCCCATGCTGGAGATGGATTTTAGTCTTGTGTGAATCATAATGTGATTAATAGGCACTGTGCCAGGTGCGAGGTGTCTGTTGAGCCCCAGGGAGCTAGTAGGTACTCTCTGGGTGTCTCATGTGGCAGGTGAATCCATCAAAGGAACATTTGGGGGACTTTGGCACCTGTCACAGTGCAAACCTCATGCATGGTTTTGTTCTCTCACGGCAGAGCAAACATGGCCCAGCACCCACGAGACCCTCCTGACCACATGGAAGATTGTGGCATTCACAGCGACCAGCGTGCTGCTGGTGCTACTGCTCGTCATCCTGGCCAGGATGTTCCAGACCAAGTTCAAGGCCCACTTCCCCCCCAGGTCAGTGCAGCAGAGAGAGCATGTGACAAGTGCAAAGCTGAGGTCCTCAGGTGGAACAGCAGAGCTAGAAATATCTTCCTGGAATGTTTTGGGGTATCTGGGACCAGAGCACCATAGGCCTCATTTGTCCTCCCCCCAGTAGAACATTCTGAGGCAAGAATTGTGGGGGCTGGAGAAGGGAAGCAAATGAGGGCTGCATGGTGCTCACTGCCCCACCAGGGAGCCACTCCCACCTGCATGTGGCCCTGGAGGATAAGACATGTACAAAGGACAAGGAGACAAGGTCCGAGCTATGTGTCATAGTGGAGGTCAGTTGTGTGTGCAGTGGGCGGTGGTCTCAGGAGGGAGAACATCATGGGACTAGTGAGCCTCTGCCTGGAGTCTGATCCGAGCCTGCTGAACTGGATGTTTGGAGGGTGGATCTCCATCCCCCTAACCCCTTCCCCACACACTGCCCCTGTTGGTGACACGAATAATCAGCCTAGTGTCTTCACCCTCGTAGTTATCATGATGGTTTAGGACCTAATGCTTCAGGACAGGGCACTTCCCCCATTAGGAACAGTCTAGCTCCCAGGTTCATGCAAACTACCCCTGAAAAGGGGAATATTGCTTAGGGAAGGAGGAAGCTCCTGGAATTAGCCACCTCTTTCTCTCCCCTCCAGGAAAATCCAGTGTATCTCTCACAACTCCCTGTGAGGAAAGTGGGCAGCCTGTTGGAAACAACCTTCAATCCCTTTCCCTTAGCCTCACACCCCCAGGGCAGTCTCACTTTATTTAGCAATGCTAAGTGGGTGTATGAGTCAGCTTTGTGGTCACTGTGACAAAATACCTGAGATAAACAACTTCAAGGGACAAAAGGTTTATTTTGGACACAGGATTTCAGAGATATCAGTTCTTGGTTGTCTGGCCCTCTCACTTTGGGCCTGAGGCAAGGTAGAACATCATGTCAGGGAGCAAATGGTGGAGCCGGAAAGCAGAGAGAAGGGCAGGGGGAGAGGCTGGATCCCAAGATGGCTTTCAAGGATCTTACTCTTCAACACATGAACCTTTGGGGACAGAGCCAAGCCGTAACAGTGGGCTTAGAAGCAGGAACCCCCCATGGTCACATCTGGCAGGCACCCAACTCTTCCTAGCCTCAGAGAGTGTGCTAGGTATAAGGGTCACCTGCATCCCTCTCCAGATCCAAAGGTGTGTCTGTGCACCCTGGTGACATCACCAAACCTTTCCTGAAGTAACAGAAACTTCTCAAACCTGCCATCTACTCTCTGAGTCTGCAGCATTATTATTTATTAATCAAGGGACCATGTTCTATCACTGAGCAATTACAGTATCTCAAAAAGGCCAAAGGATTACAAAGAGAAAGCTAAACTGCACAGCTGTGATTTATAGTACATTAGAGTACTTTAAAACAGCCCACAGAAGCTATTTTTCTACTTAGGCTTGGAAGAAGTTTCCAGGATATTGACTAAATATTAAGATGTTTTAAAATTGTTCTCAAAACTCTTTCACTTGATGTTCTTAATCCCTTGAGTGTTTCCATCTTGCATCATTCTCTAGTTTTGGAAAAGTCAATTCCATCTGTCCAAATGGATGGTAAGATTCTCAAGGGCAAGTCAAGAACAGAGATTGTTCCCTGTGTCCCAGGAATGCAGACGCTGTGGAGATGTTTGATGACAGGGTATATGGGAACTGAGTATCCTAGTTGGGGAAAGCTGACAGATCACAGGGGACGTGGCCTGGCATAGAGTATTAGGATGGGAAATAGAGAATAGAGAGAGGTAACTGCCTATCCTAGCTGGGACAACTAGGAGGTGAAAGGGACAATGAGCAGTCCTGAGTTGAGAAGTGGAGGTACCTTGTCCAGGATATACTAACTAGTGACTCTAAGAGAGGGAACATCAGATCCAAAACATCCTTCCCTCCCACCTCCCTCCTTCTAGCATGGACCTTGGCAATTTTCCACCTGCTAGAGCTCAGTAGTCTTGAAGAACTATAGGGCATGGAGCCTACCACCATGAGCCACAGGATTTTGCAAGATGGTTCAAATAGTGGACTCCAGACCATCCTTTGAGCACTAGAGAAAAGTACAGTCCAATACTGCCCTCCACCTCAGGTGCCACGTCCACACATTTCACACCCTTGGGTTTTGGAGCCATCAGCACTCAGGGATTCTGGGTCTGCCTCCCTAAACAGGTCATCTTTCCTTCTTGGCATGTCACTGTCTGGCCTTACACAGCTCCAGCTTCCAGCAGAGGCACTAAGAAGCTAAGCTGTGTCAGCCACTTACAAGCCACTCTGGGTTCCTTCTGGGGCCAGGAATAGAGCGCAGTGGTCCAAAGGAGCACAGGGGTTGGTGTCAGACACCACCTGGGCTCAAGCCCAGCCATGCTGACCATGCAGGATGATAAGATGCACAGGAGCCAGGCCAGGAGCAAGGGCATGTGCGCCTATATGAGAGTGCCTGTGAGGTGGCAGATTGGCTTCCCAGATACCACCTTGTGCCAACAGCACAGGCCATGCCTAAGCTACCATGCTGCAGGGTCAGGAGGTGGCCCATGAACTCACGAACTTGAATGAGGAAATCAGGTCAGAGCATGCCCATAGTCAGACTTTTGTTTTTTCCTTTTGTTATTGTTCTATCTTGTCTAAAAGTAAGTGGTTTCTATACTACGGCAGAAAATAAAAAAAGAATTATTTCAAGCACAGATTTGCCATCTTCCATGAGCACTTAGGGTCCACCATTCCCTCGATGTTTAACAGTGCTACTCTGCATTCAAAACCATCCTGGGACATACAGCAGAGGCACCTTGGGATGTTCTGTTGGAATGGGTCACGTGGTTCCCTCCCACACACAAGTTCATGAGTAGGCAGGACAGATGTACAGGAGGTAGTAGATCTCAGAGGCAACAGGAAGAATGAGGCAGGAACACCAGAGTGACAAGAGAAAAACCTCTTCTCTGTCAGCATGGCCGTGAGGGACTGCACTGTCTGCCAGAACAGACCCAGAAAGTAGGCTGGCTCTTCTGCACCCTCATTCATGCTGGTCTTTATCACACTCTGTGAGCCCCGAGTACCCCAGCTCTGGTGGGGAGCACTGGAGTAGCCTTCTGACTCATTGACACCATTGCTTCCACACAGGGGCCCTCCCAGGAGTTCCAGCAGTGACCCTGACTTCGTGGTAGTGGACGGTGTGCCCGTCATGCTCCCGTCCTATGATGAGGCTGTGAGTGGTGGCTTGAGTGCCTTAGGCCCTGGGTATCTGGCCTCTGTGGGCCAGGGATGCCCCATACCCGTAGACGACCAGAGCCCCCCAGCATACCCTGGCTCTGGGGACACGGATACTGGACCAGGAGAGTCAGAAACCTGTGACAGCACATCAGGCTCTTCCGAGCTGCTCCAGAGTCTATATTCACCTCCCATGTGCCAAGGGGGCACTCACCCCACCTCCGACAACCCTGACACAATTACTAGGACGGCGGGGGAGATGGCATCCACCAGTCCAGGCATCGACATTGCAGATGGTAAGTGTTTCCCCAGGGCTAAGCTGCACCTGTAAAATCTCACACCCAGCATCCGTAAGCCAGCCCCTTCTGCACACCGCCCCGCTCCCTGGCACAGAGCTGAGTCATTTGCCTTTCATTCAGCTCCCATTTCTTCCCCCTCTTCTATGGGTAGAGGCTTTGGCCAAGGCCAGTTATTGTAAGGAATGATCATCATTTTGCAAATAATAGGTCCATTAATGGAAATTTCAGGAAGCCCAAAGGGCACCAAGCCATCCAGAGCTGAAAGGCTACAGTGGTCCTACTTAATTTTTGTAGCTTCTACAAGATACAGGATGTTTTCCTTCTTTATCCCTTAATTAGGCAGGACTTCTAAAAGCAGAGCTTAGGAACAGGATAACACACACAGGCAAAGAGAAAGAGAAATGTCGGGGCCCCTGCAGTGTCCCAGCCCCAGACAAGTGCTGTGTACATACAAGTTGCTTTTACCCCATGTGAGATAAAAGACGCTCCTGCACCTGTTGCAAGGAAGGGCAGAATGCAGTCCATGGGGAGGTAGGACAAATGTATCAGTTAATGAGGGCTCTGTTTCCCAGAGAAGGGAAGCATCAGCCCAACTTTGCAACCATGAACTCTAGAAATTCTAGCTCAACAGTGAATGGCCATAGTGACACAGAAACAGAGGCCTCCTGGTCCCCACACAGTTCCTTTCCTGCAAACCACACTGCCTCTCTGTGCTTGAATCTGTAACTTGCTGGCTTATATGACTAGTTAGGGTCTGTGTTAAAGTCTAACGCTTTATTTTTCATGAACTAGAAATAGGGTCACAATTGCTTTCCAGCAAATAGATGTTATACCAGAGAGTTGCTTATTTGATTTTTTCTTCTCCTCACTAATTTCAGGAATTGTCATCATTCCAAATTGCTATCGTGTTTTTGGTGGTACTAAGATCATAATCATGTCTTGTTTTACAGAGATTCCTCTAATGGAAGAAGATCCCTAACCGGGTGAACTCTCCATAATTCTACTGCCCCTTGGGGAAAGGAGCCTTCTGCCTTGGAGGGAGGGCCACAGACAGACAGAGCGAGAGGACATGAGAGGCGTTTTCTAATTTATCTACATAGGGACAGTGATTCACATCATACATCTCGAACTCAACAGCGAGGCTGACAAATTGCAGGGCAGTGCTTTCAGAGGACACTCAAGGATTTGACAGGACCACTGGGGAATAAAGAGCAGAGGGGAATCCCCTGTGCTGTCCTGAAGGGAGGTGTTAAGTGTGCCGAGTGCTGGGGAACGTGGGGCAGTTCCCTGCGCATCCCACTGCGTCACACATCCCGTCGACTTCTGTTATGAGTGCTCCCTGCGCCTTCAGAAAGCATGTCACATTTTGTAAATTTGCTTCTCAAATCTGCTTCAAACTATTGCTGAACTCCAAAGCTGGATGGGTCAGCCTCTGCAGAAAGTCCATGTTGAGCTACAAGAAGAGGAGCAGAGCCCCCCTGTGACCTCAGTAAGGGACAAACTCACAACGGAAAGGCTCCCCTGTGACATTCGGACCATCTTCCTTTAGCCAGAAAACTCTGCTCAGAGCAGGATGTGGCAGTCCCAATAAGAAAGGAAAGACAAGCAGACTCTGCTTTCTTGAAATTTCTTTTAAAAAAAGGGAGTTCTCATGCTCCATGCCACAGAGCATCAAAGCATCAGCGTTTGGTGATGGAGCATTGGTATTTGTGTTCATGGTGTGGCACATGGATCAGTGGTGTTGGCTAAGAACTGTGACTTCACACATGATCAGAATGTGTTCAAACACATCTCATGGTGGAGAAAGTAACTAAGGTAATGTTTAGTTTGGGAATTTTAAATGACTCCACCTGACAGTTGATCTGAGTCATGAGTTTCTCTCCGGGTGACTATTACGTTGCCCTTACTCCAAAATGTAAGCATATTTTTATTTTCCAAAACAGAAATTGTTTCTGTAAACATATTCTGCCTCCAAAGAAAGTGAATTCTTTATTCCCCCCCATCAGTTTGTCCTGCAGAGTCAGGAGGCTCCTTCCAGCCCCAAGACTGCCCTCCTCTCCTGCTTTTGGGGCCTTGGGCTGCCTCGCCTGCTGGCCAGCCCTACATTCCTACTGCAAGAGTCTCATGGTGCCCACTGGGTGTCGTTCCTATGAAATTGATTGATTGACATATAACAAAAAAGAAAATGCCCGACTCCGAAAGTGTCTCTTCAAATATGTGTTGGTTTGTGGAGTTGATTCCTTTCCTCCTCTGGGTTTTAGACAAATATAAACAAAACTCTAATCCATAAAATTGCTGTGCTGACAGAGCAGTGAGGGCTGGAAACTTGATCAAGTCCTGTTTTTTCTTGACACAGACTGATTAAAAATTAAGAAGAAAATGACAGTTTGAGGCGTGACTTTAATAGTGGAGTGGAGTTGGGTGGGCAGGAAGCAGATGACAGTGATCATGGGCGATGGGAAGAAAGTGTGGGCTTACGAACATGAATGAGACGACACCTGGAAAGGGCCTGCCTAGCCAGCGCCTAATGCAGAGCCCACTCTTGCTGGAGGTAGCACCAGCAGTGACAATGGCACTGAGCACATTGTTGCAGTGCTGGTAATTAGAGATGGAGGGACAGCCCCACCCTGCCCTGGCACAGCTTCTTACCGTAGTACCATTTATTTGAAGGAGCTGGTGTTCACAAGGTGGGTGTTAGGTGTCACCTGGCCTGACAGTGTGAGCCAGGTGGGAACATGGGAAACGAGACCCACTGTGGGCAGCCTCCACCAGGGATCCAGAGCTGGGCTCTTCTCCATTCTCACACCTGTCTTCCCTCCCAGGCCCCCTACATGTAGGTGTGTCTCTGAGACCACTAGGTAAGTGCTCCATTTTCCCTGGGACCCACAGAAGGAGGCATGCAGGGCTATCTCTGGGGCATCCCCTGCCTCCTTCCAGGAAATGTTGCAGCAGTGAACAGCCACCTCTACCCACAGATCAAGCACAGGACTGCCTCACCAGCCCGAGTCCCAGGGGAGAAACGTACCAGTGCCAGAAACGTCAAGGTCTTAGTGGCAACATAGTTCTAAGCACAAAGGCTGGTGGGGAGGCAAGGCACCTTAATTGCAGCATCAGATGGTGCCCAGCCAAGTCCCCAGGACCCTCCCTGCCATCCATGTACTCTGTGGCCACGTCAGACTCCCCCACAAATATTACTTACAGTGGTTTTTTCTCGCTACTGTGAGCATATGTGGCAGGAAAGAACCCACAGGGTATTCCAAGCATGTCACGATCCTGACCTTCATTTCTTTTAAAAATCCTGGAGGCCCTGGGTGTAATGGAGCAGATTCACCTTTCTCCTGCCATCTCCTGTGTGCAAACAGATCTGGCTGTATGGTGACTCTGTGCCATGCACTGTGCCAGAGAACCTTGCCAAACACAGGTGCTCTCTGCCTCGGGAGAGGGCTGTCTGGAACACGCAGCCGAGAATGAGAAGCCCAGGGTGCTGCGACGAGCCAGTCCAGGGTGTCCACCCGAGTGTTCATTTCAAGGAAGAGCAGAGCAGGTGTTCTCTGGCTGATTCGCTCCCTCTCATGAGCACATCAGAAGTCACAGGTATCTTCACACTTCATTTCCATGTAGCTTTTCTTTTAATTGCAAGGTTGTAATTTGCTGGTCTGGAATCTTTAGGCCCTTTCCCTAAAGGACCTAATTTCACCTGGTCCAGCAGCCAATGCACAGACGCATTCCTGCAGAAATGCTGGTGCATAGCCATGTCATAGGCCAGGGGGGTCAAACGCAGAGGCTCCTGGACTGCAGCCTGCCAGGTCTAGCCTTCTCCCACTCCTCCTCCCCAACTCTGGATCTAGCAGTAGGCAGCCCCCCTCCCTCATAAGGCCCCATTTTTAGCTGTTTCCCACAGAGGCTGCACAGCATCATGCAAGAGTATGGGCTCTGCAAGGAAGGGGACAGACCACCTGACTTCAAAAACTTCCTCCTTCTCCACCTGGATGTGTTCTTGGACAAGGCATTGACCTCCCTGGGCCTCAAGTCCTAAATGCAGGATTTGGAGATGGTTTGCCTGTCTTCTTCTCCGAGCTGTGGGGAGGACTAAAGTTAAGTCAAATGCCCAGTACACAGTGGGCATCCAATGCATGCAAGTTGTTGCTCCCCCTTGGGAGTGGGAGGGAGGTGTCATGTGAATGATTAATGTCCACGTGCAAACCCAGGTGTCTCCAACCTGCCCTGAACCCTTAAGGATCAAAGGTTTTTGCAGGTAAAACTTGCTTGGGGTTTCCTAAGCAGACTGAAATGAGCTACACCTGGTCCTCTGGGAGCTTCTGCCCATTCCTGGCTTCTGTATGCTAAGATTTCAGGCAAATGGAAATTCTCCATCTTTACCCATTAGGCATGTGCCCTCCTTCCCAACACAGCCCTTCTCTGAACACTACACAAAGTTCTGCTCGGAGAGGCAGGGCAGGCTCGGAAATCCCCCAAGGACCCTGAAGGACTCATCTCATCTCCACGGGCAACCCTGTAGATTATCACTAACCTGCTTCCTTAATTTTATTGTCTATTTTGGATTTAAAGCATAAAAGTTAATGCCCGTACATTTCCAAGGTGATAAAGGGGAAAGTCCGCCATCAAGATGCCTGTACTAGCAGGTAACACAGGGCCTTGGAGAGCAACAGTCACTTGTCAGGGAGGGTGAGTACCAAGCACAAGCACGGTCCTATTGAAATCATAATACTCAACGCAGAGTATGTGCCTCAGCGTGGTGTTTAACTGCCAGAGCAGGAAGTGCACTGGCCCCACGCTAGGCTAGAAACCAGTCCCTGGGTACCTGCAATGCAGTATTTTAAGTGGCCAAAGGAGTAGCCCAGCTACCTGAAGAGAAGCCACAAAGCCACCCCACCACGGTGAGACCTCATTCATGGACTTCAAGCCACTTGGCAGCTCACAGAGCCCTGACCTGCTGGTCATCCAGGTCACTAGAAAAAGAAAAGTAAGCACTAACAGATGAGTAGAGTTTGGGCAAGGGAGATGGGATGGCGTCTGAGGAATGGAGACTTATATTTTCTGCCTGGAACTGATAAGAAGTATTTCTAGACCCTGTTTCCATCAATACATATTTCATACTTACATATTCCATGCCAGGCCATCTGTGCTCTCCAGTCCAGGAGGCAGTAAGGACTGGAAATGGGCAGCTATGACCCAGGAGCTGCAGGACACCTGACCTCAGTGTGGACTCTCAGAGGACACTTCCATGGGAGGTGGCAGCCACACTCATCGAAGGCGAGTGCCGGATGAGTCGGGGGCGGGGGCACATCGCATGTCCAGTCCCAGGGGTGAAGAGAGGGGGCTGGGTGTGGGAGAGGGAGACTGGTTCTGCACTTCCAGAGCCTCGGATTGGGGTCAGGGTGGAGAAGAGGGAAAGGGGGGCAGTGGTCGGGCAGAGGGGCAGAGAGCTGGGACTGCAGAGGTCAGTGAGAGCCAGTTTATAAAGGCCAGGCTTCAAGCTGGGGAGGGAAGTGGTTTCCCTTAGAGAAAAGAGGAAGCCATTGGAAGGGGGAATGGAGAAGTTGCTAGAGTGAGCTGGGGAGGGGTGAGCAGGTTTGAGAGCTATTTTGCAGGTCAGTTCAATTTTACAGAGGGCGAACCTAGGAGTTAGGGACATCCAAGCTCAGAGTAGGATTGTCACTGGGTCTCAAGGTATTAATGATTTGAATCTGGAATGTCCCACAAAAACTCACATAGGAAACAAGGTCCTCAATGCAGCAAGGCTGGGCTGGTGGCCTAGCTGAGTGGTAGAGCACGTGCCTGACGGGCCCTGGGTTCAATTCCCAGCACCACCTCCACCCCCCCGCCAAAAAATCAAAATAAAAATAAAAAGCCGATGCAGGGGGAAAAAAAGTCAATGTGCCAATGCAGCAAGGGGATTTGGGGCAATGATTGTATCATGAGGACTCTGACTTCATCAGTGGATTAATCAATTGTTAGATGAATACACTACTTGGGGGAGGGGAGCTAGTTGGAAGAAGTAAGTCAGTGGCAGTGCCCTGAGAGGGTTTGTCTTCTCTCTGGTCCCCTCCTCCCTCTCTCTCCCTGCTTTCTAGCTGCAATGAGATGAGAAATTTTCTTCTACCTTACCCTCCTTCCCAAAGTTTCTGCCTTGGAACTGGTTGACCATGGACTGAGTCCTTTGAAACTGTGATCCTAAATAAACCTTTCCTTCTCTAAGTTGTTTTTGTCTGGTAATTTTGTCATAGTGACAAAAAGCTGATTCATACACAGGGCTGGGGGCTCCCTAGTCCTGGTTTCCTCAACTGTATAGTGAGAGAAAGGAACAGAAGGTCTCAAGATCTCTTCCAACTCTGACAGGGGAAATCTCTTTTATTGTGCATGCGCGTGCACGCACATACACACACACACACACACACACACACACACACACACACATTAATATAAAATCAAGCTCCCTCAATCTCTCTTAGCAATTGACCACTCCTGTTTGTCTTCCAGCCACCACCAACATCCATCTGATGCTCATCCTGATTCTTATCCTGTGGGGCACCTGCTGCTCAGGACCAGCCTCCATCCCAGCACCCCCTTAGAAAGGGATCTATACTTTAGATACTCTGAAGGTGCCCTCATTTTACCTAGGAGTGGGAGACAAGAGACACCAGACCACAAGCCATTCTGGCCTCCAGTGGAACTTCTCTGAACCCTGGTTCACTTGGCCTTGGTCAGGAGGACCAAGTGCTAATGGTAACCCTCCTGGAGTCCATTTAGTGTAATGACTTAGGGCAGCTAAAAGCCCAAAAAAATCTATTAGATCAATTTAGCCCACAAATTCTTTATAATTGTGTTGCATTTCCTGTTCTAGGAAGCTTGCTTACCCACCGAGTAATCGTGGGGAGAGGAAATGGAAAGGAAGCAAGTTACAGGCTAATATCGGCAGACCTTCTTTTTACATCTGTCCCAGGGAGTAAGGAGGTGGTTTCACACATTCCTGTTGGTGCACATGCAGCAACTTCATTTTTAGAGCAGTTTTAGGTGTAGAGAACTATTGGTCAGAAAGTAGAGTTCCATATCCACCTGGAGAGAAGAAGGGAGGATCTCCTATATTAATATCTTACATCAGTGTTGTGAAATCATTACAATTTATTAAATGACATTTTATACAATATTAGTTAAACTCCAGAGTTCACATTAGGGTTGCTTCTTGGCATTCTACATTCTGTAGGTTCTGACAAGTGTATAATGATATGTATCAACCATTATGGTATCATACAGAATAATTTCACTGCCCTAAAATTCCTCTCTGCTCAACCTATGCATCTGTCTTCCCACACACCCCAACCCTGGAAATGACTGACCTTTTTACTGTCTCTTTGGTTTTGCCTTTTCTAGAATGTTACATAGTTGAAATCATAGAGCATAGAACTTTTTAAGACTGACTTCTTTCACTTACCAATCTACATTCAAGTTTCCCCCATGTCTTTTTTTTTTTTTCCTATAAATTTAAAAGGAAAAAGGAAAGCAGTCCATTTTACAGAATTTGAAATTCCACCTTCACAGACTTCTTGGCTAATGGGGCTGGAGAAGAATGTGAGTCAGGTGAGTCTGTGACCATGGTCCCCACCTCTGCAGACCATCCAGGGTTTTGGGAAGACTTTCCACAGGTTCCCCCAATACCACATTCTTGGGTATGATAAACCTCCTGTGTCTTTCCTCGCTTTGGTCGTAGGTTGTGATTTTGTCACTCAGGCCCTATATACTTTTGTTAACCCTCAGGCTCCATGGCTCCAAGGTGCTTTCATTTTCCCTTCATACTTTACACCTCCTTAAATCCTTTCCAGTTCCCTCATCGACATATAAGGAAAACCCATGAATTAGCACTGTGCTCAATGCTGAGGGACCCTGGACTGATGAGATGAGCCTACAGTGGGTAGCAGACACCCACAACAGGAAACCATCAACCACATAGAGAAGCAGGGACAGCACCCTCTACCAGGTGCCTTGTGAGTACCTGGAAGAGGCCAGCAGGCCCACCTGGTAGCAGGCAAAGTTTCCCAGAGAAGGGGACTACTGGGCCACTTAGCACACAGTGATCATCTTCCTTTTATGCACATATTATCCACTCTTTCCCCACCCTTTGGTAGAATCTCAGTGCTAACGGGGACTGCATCCTAGCCACCTGCTAACCTTGGCACTTCTCTGCTTCAGTTTCCTCAACAATGAAATATGGAAAATAATGGAATCTACTTCATAATGTTATCAGGAGGAATTCAAGGAGCTCCTTCGTGCCCAGGGATTAGAACCATTAGATCCATTTTTAAGGTGTTAGCTATCGTCATTATTATTAAGTCCAGACAATTCTGTAATACTGGCTTCCTTCCTCAATATCCCAGACATAGCTAGAATCCACTTAGTTGGTGGTGTTTGTTCTCCTCCACAGGCATCTTACGGTGATGTTTTCCACTCTGACCATTGAGTCAAATCCAGTTTGCCAACAAGATGCCCTCCAAGCCCACTTTAAATCAACAGATCTTTAAGGAACAGGTCTTGACCCACCAGAAAGCAGCCCAACCTGCAGCCATACAACTCACATTTCCAAACCTTTCCTCAGGAATATTGTGAGAAATGTGAGGAGACACCCTGTGGAGAGCCATCTGCAGAGTCCCCTGCACCAGCACCCTCATGCCATCGGAAGCACAGAGCCATAAAGAATGAGGCTAGTCTGGCATGACTCATTCTTTGTTCACTTACATTCTTACAGTGATTTTTATCAACCATCCTTTCAGCATCTAAGGGCTGACAGCCATATGTTTATTGATTGATCCAGATGCTGTCTGACATCAGCACTGAATTCACAAGTCCATAGGTCACCGAATCCACCCTCTGCTTCCTTTTTGTTGACCCCATCTCAGATGAGCACTCTGCTTTCTCAGGAGTGCTCTGGCCTCCACAGTTCCTCACGCTGCTCCGCACTTCCTAATGTTTGGGGTTTTCTGGGCACCCCTTCTGTACTTCAAAGAAATCAAGAAAGACCCCCTTCTATGTATGTAGAATATGTCAAAATACATTCCATGTCATGTATAACTACAAAGAACAAATAAAAATAACATAAGGAAGGCCCACTTCCTCTTAGGCACCCCAGCAGCCCTGCCTCATCGGTCAGGGCATCGGGATGTCCAGCTGTCCTTACTCTTCTGGGCTCTAAAGGAAGCAGGAAGCTTCTGAGGTTGAATAAGCATTTCCACAGCTCCTGTTCACCTGGACTCTGGATCCATTTTTCAGGTCAGACAGCACCCTCAGGCATCCATGGGATCTCTCTTTTCTCACCCCAGTATGAGTTCACCAAGGCTGAGCACCCCAGCCTCCCTGTCAGAATTACCATTGTGAGGCCTATTTCCTCCGGAGGGGAAATTCCTGGTGGCCTCTCAAGCTGTAAGGTCAGCCCCTTCTGACACTGAATTGACTAAAATCTAGTGTCCTAACCAACAGGCTAAAGGCCTCCTTGATGGATTGATCAGACATTGAGGCATTATCACAGTTAACACCAAAGGAATCTTCTAATGTCACACCGTGCATCTAGCTCAGCAGTTCTCTACTATCTTGCCCCCCACCTCAGGGACATGTGACAATGTCTGGAGGACATGTTTTCGGATGTCACAACAAGGGGTTGATTCTATCTAACAGGTAGAAGTCAAGGATGCTGCTAAAATCCTACAGTGACCACCCACACCCTGACATCCCAACAAAGAATTAAGTAGTTCATGTGTCAACAGTGGGCCACAATTAAGAAACCCTGGTTTAAGAGAGGCACTTCATGTGGCTTTGGGACTTACCTGATGTCCTACATCTAATAAATGATACCAACTGGATTGGGCCCTCATTCATGCTGAGTCAGGACATCTAGACCCCTTTCAGTCTGAACCTCTTTGACAGCCAAGATAGAGGGAAACATGCTCAGAAGAATATTGTTAAATACATAAAATAAAATAAAACCAATGAATTCTCCTGAAGCACAGTTATCACAACACTTTAAAAAACGGATACATAATGTAATAATGCTATTTTTTATGAGCAACATTAAATAACAAGGTCTGCTGTAGGTCTAACAACTACCATAAATGCAAGATGGTGATCAGTTGCAGAAATAATGTTTGGGGATGTCTGTAAACTCTGTCGTGTGAAATAAAAATATTGGTAGTTTCTTGGGTGACAGAGTCACAGGGACAGCTATATTGTGGTTTACTGCCTACATAGTAAGTGAAAGAGATGCTAAATGCCTTTAGAGGTTAGTGAAAATGAGATGCAAGTGTTTCTCATTCAAATCCATGGACCCATGAGTTCCATCCTCTACATTTAAAATGTTAGCTCTAAATCCTAAATTCCTAAGGTGAGAGCTGGCACCCCAGAAGGCTTGGTTTCTCTTCCTCACTGGATGTAAGTTCTGGATTCAGGGTAGATGCCATAGAATCGTATGAGGTGTCCTTACCCCTCGAGTAGACTTTGTCATTCAGTTAGCAGTGAAATGAAGAAGCCCAGGCTCTGGAATGAGAAAACCTGAATTCACCTCCCAGCTCCACCATCCTCTAGCTGTCTGAGTTGGTATTCATTACTTCATCTCTCTGAGCCTCAGTTTCTTCATCCAGAAGATGGGGAGAATGCCAGCTGCTTTACAGGTTTGTGTGAGGATGAAGTAGAATGCCGGATGCAAATGTTCATCACAGAAGCAAGTGTTTGAAAGTGGTATTTGTCATTATTCTTAAGGGAAGTCAAGAGTCAAATAATAATTTCCACCTGGTTCTGAGGAGTTGACATCATAACAACATATGGTGTCTGATCTGTGTCTGTCACATCATCTATGTCTTCCATCTGCCTAAGTGGTTTTCCACAAATTATACACCAGTCCGATCCTGCCCCTCTCCAGTTATCCACATAGAAATACTTTTGAGGTCATTCTTGCCTCCAAAGCACAAGTTAGCATGTAACTATTTATCTTTTCTACCTGCACACTTTCCCAGGGGACAGATCCAACTGGGCCACCCAGAGCATGGTTACAACATCCACAGTTCAGTTGTGCTAGGGCAGTGGGGAAAGTTTACCTAGAAACCAAGGGAGACACCCAGAGATGGGAGGCGAGGCATAAGATTTATTGGAGAACTCTTCCAGGGAAGAGTGATGGGCTGAACAGGTGCTTTGCAGGAGAGACCAATGACAGCCACTGGACAGGTGTAACTCTGTTGCTCATGGTACCTACAGTGCTTCCCAGAAGATAGAGCTTCCCTTTCCTTGCAAGGTTTTGTCCACATTGTCCTGGGGCCGCCACCTGAAGGAGCACTTGCCTCTCCACAGGCTTCAGTGTGCACTAGCTACTGCAGGAAGAGGGGTTTTGGAAGTTAGGCTACAGACTCAGCAACATGATGAATTTGCTTAGTTTGCTTCATTTCTTGTATGACCAGCATCTCGAGGAGCAGCTGTCCTGGCATGCATGCAAGAAAGCAGCTTTCTACACACAGCTTTAGCTTGCCCTAGTTCCCGCACACAAGAGAAAGTCAGTGTCCTCCTCAATAACGCTTATCTAGGCATTCTGGCCTGGGCTGCCTCTCACTTCCGGTTTGGCTAGACCTTGTGAACTGAAAGGGCCATTTCAGGGACATGCTGTTACTGTCCTCCTTTTCTTTAAGAATGATGTGATGGTTCGTTCACAATCTCAGGAATAACCCTGAGGCTGTATGTGCTGTCTTGTGCTTGGAACCATTTGGCTTTTATTAGTGATTTCTAACATTGTCTTCAATTTTCTGAACTCTGAAAAGTGCTCCTGTCCTCGACGCTTGGTCCTCCCTCTCACCCAAATTACCCAACAATCCGGTGTGGACAAGCAAGGTGTCTTAAACCAAGTTGAAAGAGTTACCTGGAATTGAATGCAACCGAAACCCCTGACAAGTGTGTATACAGTTCATTCCAGCCCTTTGCTGCATGTCCTCATATGGATCTATTTCCTGGTGAGGAACTAGTCATGGGGTCTCCTGTGGAGTTCCTTCAGAGGGTCTTGGACTATCATCACCCTCACTTTTATCTGAGAAAATGTCTGTATGACGGTGTTTTCCTAAATACAGATTGGTAACAGATGTTAGGCGAAAGAAGGGCGCTAAGTCAAATTTGGGGAAAGTTCCAGGATGCCAGTGGTTGGTTTCCATACAGAAGGACTTCTCAGAGTTTTTAATGGTGGTGGTAATATAGAGTTTCCCACATGTCATAGACTGAATGCTGTGTCTACACTGAAATTCACATGTTGACACTTAATCCTCAATACTATGTGTTAAGAGGTAGGGTTTTGCAAGGTGATTATATCTTGAGGGTGGGGCCCATGTGAACGAGATTAATGCCCTTGTAAGGAGAGACCAGAGAGCTCTCTCACCATCTTCCACCATGTCAGGAAACCACAGGAAGTCACCCTGACCCTCACCCCACTATGTGGAAGAGCACCCTCACCCTCACCCCACTATGCTAGCATCCTGGTCTGAGACTCCCAGAGTGACAAATAAATGTTTGTTGTTTATAAATCACCCAGTCTATGATATTTTATTATAATAACCAAAACCAACTAGGACACTACAGGGTCCTCCTATTACAGAGCATGCCAGCGTCCCTCTGGGAAATGCTACTCAGGGATCAGAATGAGGCTGACTGTGAGAACACCAGAGTCCATGTTTCACGGCCCCACACTCATGGGCTCTCTTCAGGGTGTGGCCGGGAGACTTCAGTAACCCCAGTTGACATGGGTGCTCTGTTCCAGCTGGCGTCACACACCATTCCCAAGTAGGGTCCTAGGACTGCAGTCATGGTCCACCTCCAATGGATGGGCACCCACCTGCTTCTGGAGGACCTCACTCACCAGGGCTGCACACACTGCACTCCCAGAGGAAAGACCAAACAGGACCTGCTGGCTCAGTCTCCCACTTAGAGACCATCATGACCCAGGCCTCATGGTTACCCTGTCCTTCACCCTGGGACTGGACTAAGAGAAGTGGGCAATGGCAGGGACCCAGGTGGGCCAGAACGCAGTCAAGTTGTAGCAGCCACTGGGGGCCAGCTGATGAGCCACAGTGCCATAACCCACAGAGCATCAACAAAGGATCTCGAGTAGGGGTGACAGGAGACGGAGAAAAACTCAGAGACAAAGAAAACAGACATTTTCAGGTAAAGCTGGGACCAGGTGGGATACTGCACTCTGATGGAGGAACAGTGACCCAGAACTAGCTCCACAAGTTTATTATATCGGGTCTCATAACCAGAAGTTCAACTATAGGGGCATTGTAAATTGTTCAAGGCTTGTGGATTATTAATAGGTTTCTTGTGCACTAAAAAGTTACAGAGTTAGAAACATGTTTTCAGCTCTACTCCTACAGTGCTAGGAACAGCCTGCTATTATCCTGCTGCACCCAGGAAGCCCATTGTCCTGGAATGTCTGATAACTTAGTGTCAGAGCTGAGAGTCAAGTCTCTCTTCACCTTTTGGCAAGGAATGTTTCCCAGGCTTGGCTTTTGTCAACACCACAGGAGGGAGAGCTGGCCCCAACCAAGAGCTTGACCACCTGAACAGAGGACAGCTCAGACATCACCAGCACCAAAGAAGCTGAAAGAAATGTTTTCAAACTACCAATTATAAAAAATAAATGAATAAATAAATAAATAATAAAATAATAAAAAGATTGAGGTCACCAAGCTTACAGGAAAGACAGACTTATCTTTTTATTTTCTCTATAGTAAATAATAATACAAAATTATCATGCTAAGAAGAGATCAAAGAATATACAACCCAAACATGTAGGGAAAAAGTACTACAGATGAGCAGCAGAAAATGATCCATATTCATTTATGAAATATGTTGTTAGTTTTTCTGGTGTGTGTGTGTGTGAGTGTGTGTGTGTGTGTGTGTGTGTGTGTGTGTGTGTGTGTGTGACTCTATGTTGTCAGATTTTTAAAAAATGTGTTATTTGTTGTGATTTCTTCTTCTATATAAATATTTGTATTTTTAGTTTTGCATACTTTTTCTTAAAAAGAACACACCAAGACTCTGGGTTCACCCTTTATGAGCCTCACTGAGAGGCAGTGGGGGGTCTCCATGGATCCCTTCCAGTTCTGTCATTTATCAGTTTCCATAAAGACGGTGAGAGAAATGCAGGCTTCTGATAGTAAGGTGATAATAAGGACTAACATTTGCAGAGCCTATCGAGTTACAGCACTTCCATGTCCTTATCTCTTTCAACTCTCTCAATACCCAAGGGTACATAGGTTAATATTCCATGGGCCTAAGTAATAAATACTAAAATAATAATAATAATAATAATCAATCAACTACAGCATCTGCTCCATGGCCTGAACTGTCCCTCGACCATTGCCAATGCAGTCTCCACCTTCCACCTTCAGCCTGGAGCCCTTCTGTACCTCTCTAATGGCCCCCAAGGCACCACTGTCACTGCCATTTCTCCAAGTTTTTTATTTACCAGACAAAGGGTGTCATTCAGGGAGGCCAGGAGACCTGGTTTCTAGGCTTGAGTTTCTCACAAAATGCGTAACAGACCTGAGCAGGTCTCTCTCTCGCTGAGTTACAGTCGCCTCTTCCTGCCCCTGTCCACGTTAGATGAAGCTGGATACCTTTAGCTGAAACCACCCCTGGATTTAGGATTCCTAACTTCTAACTTTGAGCAGTATTTCAGACCTGAGCTCACTCTTCTGCCCTCAGAAGGCTCTGAGTACCTGCTCACCAGGTACAGCATCCCTTTCCCCTGCCAGGCCTGCTGTGGGCACAGAGTGTTAGCACACACCCAGAAAACTGGCATCAAAGCCAGGCCAAATGTTGCTGTTCGTGGCTCCTAAAGGGGCAGAAACTGGGGCACAGCTAGCCTGGAGTGTGCAGCGGGAGGCTCCCTGCTGCCGCTCACCAGAGAAGGCAGGAGCCCCAAACTAACTCCAGGTAACAGAGTTCCCATGGGCAGCAAAAACAGACTCAACATGTTCTCCCTCTCCTGGGGGGCAAAGGACCATGGAATGGCTTCAAAGGCAGAGGGGCAGGGTGATCTGCAGTCACAGAATCAGTCCTGGGGAACCCAGAGCTGCTAGACTCATTTGAGCCCCTGAGCCAGACGCTTGGACTTCTGACTACCAGTGGATTCTGACTTCTGACTTCTACTGATAGTAGACTCTGACTTCTGTCAAGCTGTCACTCAAAATGCACAGAGTACCCACACCATGCTGGGAGCTGTGCCACCAAGTGACTCCATTCTCTGTACACACACCTGCTGGCCAGGTCTGATCCAGCCCCTCCTGACCCCTTCCCTCCCAGATCCCCTGCATTGCTCTGTTCCTCTCATTCCATTAGCTTCAACTCCTGAAGGTTCCCTACTGCACTGTCCTCCCTATCACTGCCTCAGCACAGGGATGCAGAGAAACCCCTATCTCCCTTAGGAAAGTGGGGGTCAGTCTGCAGCACCTGAAGCTTCTCATATAGGCAAAGGAAGAAGCAGAGGCCATGTACACCCAAGAAAAAGGAGGAAACCTGTTCTGAAGAGCAGCATTAGAAAAATCCACAAAAAACAGTGGCTCCGAAATCCTTATCCAACATTACCTGAATGGTTCAGTTTGGGGAAGGGAGGGAGAATGGGATGGGAGAAGGGAGGAGAGCTGAAGGGGGTACCTGAAGAAGGAGAAAGGGAGGGAGGTGGGTATGTGGGGAAGTGGGAGGACCTGGCAGGAGACGTGAGCCCTCACCCTCAGGTTGACCTAGTCCAAAGGACAGAAGCACCTGGGCTCCCGCCTCTGCCTCTCCGCTGGCACACCTGCTCTGCATTCCAGTCAGTCCCCATTCCCATCTGATCCCTGAAGCGGCTCATTCTGCATGACTCCTGCGCCAGCTGGGCAGGCAGGTTGGGTCTCTGCCAAGTCCCTGGCTCTCTCCTTGACTCATCCACAAGCCAGGGCTGCTTCTGAATGCTGATGGGATGCTGGAGGGAG
Source organism: Sciurus vulgaris (assembly GCF_902686455.1). Lineage (NCBI taxonomy): Eukaryota > Metazoa > Chordata > Mammalia > Rodentia > Sciuridae > Sciurus > Sciurus vulgaris. The sequence goes on from NC_136473.1 coordinate 61,622,370, forward strand.
AGGCACAGCCCCCTCCTGCCTTGCTTCTCAGAGGTCAGATAGAGTCCAGCCTGTCTGTCTACTGATTTCCCTCTCGCTGAGCCTACAGACCAGGGCAGTTCAGGGCTTCTGGAAGGAGCTGGGGAGCAGCAAGAAAAATATAAGGTGTGGGGATCAGGCAGATGACTCCCACCCTGCCCCAGCTCTCTGGGCCTCAGTTTCCCCATCCGCAGGCCAAGGGTGAGCTGATGGCTCATGGCACCCCCTCTGGCTCTGACATTCTGTTTCTTCTTCATTCAGTACCTACAGAGGTCCCAGTCCTGCCCCCAGGGGAACAAGGAGCATAACACAGCACAAGGGGGGCAGAGCATGATTTCTGAGCCTCTGGAACACTCTGTACCTGGGAGTAGGCTGTCAGGTCTGGGAGACGAGGATGATGATGAAGAAATTGGAGAAATGAACCTGGCTAAAGTGTCACATATCAGCTGAGCAACACCTCCACCCATCCTGGTTGAACCTGGGGGGCCAGGCACAAGGTCAGACCAGCTCCAGTGCTTGCACGCACACTGTGTCCTTCTGTGGTCCAAGGTAGAGCCCAGGGATGGGCAGAGGGAGAGGCTGCATCCCACATGGATGTCAGTCAGCAAGAAGGCTGGGTGGTCTCAACCAGCTTCCTCCTTTTAAAGCAGGCACTTGCAGTGTTTTAAAGGTCTGAACAGAGTACCACATCTGCAGAGGGCCAAGGGAGAGAAAGTGAGAGGAAGAAGTTACCCCAGGCTGACTCTCCATGCACTGCAGCCTCTTCAACAGTCCCAAATGCAAGGATCCGCTGATGTCACTGGAGGTCCAGAGACTAGATCAGGGTTGTGCTGTTGAATTCACATTTGTCTGACTTCAGACCCTTGTTTGTCAGCATTACATGACCCAAAAGTGATTTTTTAAAGCCCCTATAAATTGGTAGGAATTGGGCTATACTTCTTTCCTCAAAAGGCTGGTGCTCAGGCTGGGTCCCCCAGAACTCCAGAAAAGAGGAACACAAGACACGCCTGGCTCAGGAGCATGGGCAATGATGTCAAGGACTGAATTATCTCTGACTAGCCCTCCCAGGTCATCTATGTACTTGACAGTATTTATAGAGTGCTCACCTTTGCACCAGGCATTGTGCAAGACCTAGGGCATTCAGGTTGAACAAGAGTGACCCAGAAAGGCCTTGGAACACTGAGGGTCAGGAGGAAAAGACAAGTCTTGGACAAATGCAGTCATAAGACAAGTACCAGGATAGGGGAGCCACTTGTCTCAGACGGGAACCTCAAGTCCACCACAGGCTGCAAAAGGCCTTGCTTCTCCACGGCAGTAGAGAGCCATAGAGGGTTTTAGGAAGCAGCTATGTGTACTTGGTGATCTGTCTAGCTGCAGTGGATGTGAAGCAAAACTGAAGAAGGGGAACTAGAGAAAAGGTGTCATCAGAGGCATGTGGCCTGAAGCAGGTGGGTGAGGGAGGGGCTGAAGCAGAAGGATGATCCACTGATGTACTTGGGGAGCAGGAGGGAGGGATTTCCTCAAGAGTTTTTCCTAGTGCACAGCTTCAGCAGCAGGGTGATGGGCCTCAGTCATCACATTCAGGAGAAGCAGGTCTTAGGTGGCAGATGAGGAGACAGTGCTGCACACGAAGTGTGAAGAACCTGTAGGACTTGGAAGTGGACCCACAGATGAAGTGGTGGGTCTGAAACACAGCAGCAAGACTGGGGTGGACATGAACATTGGCATCATCTCCATCTGCATGGTTTATTTGCTGCTCACAGACTTGGAGCCATTTTAGCCCTTAGATTTTGTCCCAAGCATGCAAAGCTCAGCCAGGTGAAGACAAGATGACCCAGAGAGTGTGAGGAGAAGAAGAGCAGGCAGCCCACGCTGAGCCCTGAGCATCAAACCAATGCTGGGAAAGTGGGGAGGGACAAGGCACCTGGCAGGATTGGGAGCAGCCCATAGTGTTGATGGCCATAGAGGAAGAACCAAAGACGGCCATTGTGTGGGGAGGATGAGGTCAACCTTGTGAACTTTCTCACACTACAAAGTAAGTTGCTCCACAGGCACTGCCTGAATCAGGGCTTCCCTGCCTCCTTTCCTTCCCCATCCCTGCTACCATGACTGGCCTCTTATAACCCTAGAGCTAGGGTATGAGTCAGAAAACTCATTTGAGTCCCTCTGCAGCCACTTACTCACTGTGCAGGCCTTGGGCCTGTCCACTCCCCTCTTGCCCGTCATTTGGATCTGAATCAGAGTGACCTCCTCCCTCTATTCCCAATCTCTCCTCAAAATAATCCTTCCAAAAGCTGAACCCTTCTGAAACTTTTCATTCCCTGAGATAAAGGGAAGACCCCAGGACTCACAGCTCCATCCCAAGCTGTTGTACTGGCCTCTCCAGTACAACAGATGCCCTCCAGCCCCTTGCTAGCACTGGGCCCACCAGCTCCTGCCTCAGCTCCTGCATCTCCTCCACTGTCCTGGGTATCCAGGAGGCCTTTTCTGAGCAGCCCTACCTGCCACCCAACCACTTCCTCTTTAGGGCCCCCACCCTGCCCCACAGCTCTGGACACCTGTATCTTTAGGTCAGCTGCATGATGGGAACCTGGGGGCCCTCCTTCTGGCCATGCCAGAGGCTTCAGCCAAATGCTCTTGGATCCAAAGCTGGGTACATCTACCCTCCTGTAGAACATGGAATGATGTTATGTGGTATTCAAACAACCTTATTCTAAAAATTAGTCATTTATTTTTACTTTCCATTGTAGAAGGTGAAATTTTTTTCATTATAGAATCATAAAATGATTTTTTTAAAGTCAGAGTATTTAATTCTAAGTGAATACATGTAGAGAAAAATATCAGTAAGAAACAGCGTGTTTCGTCATGTGAGCATGGTGACAGAGTGGTATTTGAGAGTTACTGGAGTAGCGAGCTGAACCCTGGGATCCCCTGGCCCCAGCACTCCGCTCTTTATGACCCCATCTGCATATCCCATGAAAGGATCATTTGCTGCTTATGGAAGAGGAGTGACTTGCCCTCCAAGCACTTTAGCCAAGCTCACCTTCTGGGATGAACAGGGGTGTGGGTGTGGGGTAGGGGAGAGGGAGGGCTAGGGAGTGGCCCTAGCACAGTCACCATGATCTAGTGTCCCCATCAGCCTTCAGTCATAATCAAAAGCCTAAAGGAACATTGTGTTCCAGGGAGGGAACACTGTGTCATGCTGGGTCATGGGGACACTGCTTCTGCAACCCCCCTCAAAGCCATCAGATGTCAGTGAAGTCAGAATCCCTTGGAGTTCTACTTGTTTCTGCATTGTGGGCTCTGAGGTCAGGCCTGGCTCTGGGCTCAGAGGTCCTTGGATGAGGAAACAATTCAAACAGCCTCTGCTCCTCAGACAGGCTGGCCAGGGGAGCAAGCCAGCACCAGGAGCCAGTCAGGCTGGACAGGTACCAGCCAGGTCCTGCTGGGAGTCCAAGCTGCTAGACCAGCTGAATGCCAGCCAGCTGTGGCTGTTTCCTCTCACTTAATGGAACCTCCCAGCCAGTTACAGAAACAGCCCTTCAGTTCCTGCCCCAAGACCTTCTGTCACCCTCAGAAGGAACATGGCCATCTTCTTCCATCATCAGGGCTCTTTCCAGACAGGCCTGCCCTCATCTCCCTCCCTCACATTCCACACTCTGCCCAAACTCCATGTCTCTTGGGTCTTCAAATATCCTCTGCCATTGGGACCCCTGGGCATTACACATGTTGTTCCTCTGACTAGGATGCTCTTGCTCCATTTTCTCCATTGCCAGGATAATTCTGTTTAATCTTTAAATTTCAGTGTAAGCATCCTTCCTGTGTTCTTCCCTGGAAGCTCTACTACCCTGCCCTAGGTCTTGACCTGTCACATGTCATCTCCCTCTGGACTAGAAGTTGCCAGATGGCAAGGCCCAGTCTGCTTCCAACACACCTATATTCATGGTGCCCACTTGCACTCTATGAGTGAATGAGCTTCTAAGAATGCATTGCCTTTTGTGCTTCTAAGAATGCATTGCAAATATGAAGGCATTTGTGAGAGTGTTTGGGGATCAGCTCAGATTTCACATCATTGGATCTCTGCAAAGGGGGTATCTTTCTACATCTCCTTGATTATGGTGCCCACACCCAGAAATCTAATATCTCCAGAGCCTATGTGACTTAGACTCCCTTCCTCTGAAAAACACAAAAAGGATGGGGCATCCAGGAGCACAAAATGAAAGGTGCAAGAGAGGAACATGGAAACGTGGCTGAATACCTGCTCTTCTACAAAGGCAGGTGTAGGGTGAGGACATGTACGTGTCTGCCCCGGAAGATCCTCTTCTCACCTCTTTTCTCACCAACTAGAGAGGAAGGCTTGGGAAGACATGAATATTTCCTTTCCAGGGTCATCCAGACCCACAGGCTGAGAAGTGGACTATAAAATGTTCTCTATTGTGTTAGTTTTCTGTCACTGTGACAAAATACTTGAGATAAAGCAACCATAAGGAAGAAAGGTTCATTTTGGCTCGTGGTTTCAGAGGTTTCAGTCCATGATTGCATGCATGGCCCTGTCACTCTGGGCCTGTGGCAGCACAGTGTATCTTGGCAGAACACATGGCGGAGGAAGCTGTTTGCCTCATGGTGGACAGGGAGCATTCAGGCAGATATGGCTGAATTTGAATTTTGGTTCTGCCCTTCACTAGCTATGTGACCTTCAACAAATCACTTATGAGTGTGGCTTTCCTCATCAGTAAAATAGAGAGACAAATACATTATTAGTCTTAATAGCCAAATGCTGGAAACAACCCAAGAGCTCTTCAAGAGAAGTGTGGTATGTTCATACAATGAGACACAGTTGGCTGTCCATAAATATGCAGTTTTTGCACTCATGAATTCAATCATGGACCCAAAATATTTGGAAAAAATATTGGTATTTGTAATGAATGAGTACAGTTTTTTTCCTTTTCATTATTCCTGAAACTATACAATATAAAAACTATTTATGTAGCATTTACATTGCCTTAGGTATTACTAGTAATCTAAGAGATGGTCTAAAGTACATAGGTTACATGCAAATGCTACAGGATTTTATATGACAGTCTTGAACACTGACAGACTTTGGTATCTGCAGGGGTCCTGGTACTAGTCCCCTTGAATCTGAGGGACACTATGCTATTCACCTTGAAGTCCTGATACATGCAATAGCATTCCTTCAACATGGATGAATCTTGTAGACAGTATGTTCAGTGGAAAAAGTCTTAAATGCATGTATTCTGTATGACTCAATTTTTATGAATTTCTTAAACAGTCAAAATTAACCTGTGGTGAAAAAATAAAAACAGTGGTTGCCTCTGGAAAGTAGGGGCAGGAACTGACTGAGAAAGTGCACGAGGGCATTTTCCAGACAGGGGTTTGGGTTACATAGCTATTTGCATTCTTCAAACCTCAATCAATATGTACTTAAGACTTGGGCATTTCACTGTGTGTACATTTCACCTTTGAAGAAAGATCTGTTAAAATGTTGAACTCTAGTTAATTATTACATGTTCAATTTAGGGGGAAGCATACTGATTTTTATAATTTACTCTGAAACTCATAAAATACTATGAAATACATGATAATAAGATAATTCATGATAGGTTGAGGGATGAATAACTAGATGGATAGATTAGGAGATGAAGTAAATGTTATAAAATGTCAGTGGTAGAATCTAAGTGGTGAGAATTTGTGGTGTTCATTGTAATATTCTTTCAGTTCTGCTGTTCAAAAATTTATAATAAGGATTTAGAAAAAATTGAGTACTTGTCTCACAAGGTTATTAAGCAGATTACTTGATTAAAAAAACTAAAGAACAGAGTGCGGTACCTGTTTTGTATTATTCTCCCTATTTGGGGGGTAAATTATGTCCCTCCCAAGTTCATTTGTTTAATCCTAACCCCAGCACATCAGAAAGTGAACTTATTTGGAGACAGAGTCTTTACAGAGAGAAGAGAATTAAGATGAGGTCTTTATGGTGGGCCCTGTCCACTATGTCTTCTGTCCTCAGAAAGAGGGGAACTTGGGAACCCAGACAGGCCCACAGGGAGAACCCCCTCTGAACATGAAGACAGAGATCAAGATGATGCTTCTACAAGCCAAGGAATGCAAAAGATACCAACAATCACCGCCAGAAGCTAGGGGAGACGGGCATGATCAGATTCTCCCTCCCAGCCCTGGGAAGGAACCAACCTTGCTGACTCCTTAATCTTGGACTTCCAGCCTCCAGAGCTCTGAAACAATACATTGCTGTTGTTAAGTAACTCAGCTTGTGATACTTTAAGTGGCAGCCCTAACTGACCCATTGCTCCAGACCTCCATGAGACCCTAGGTTACAAGCTCCATCAGGGAACCAAGGGCCCTGTCAGCCTCCTACCACCCTAAGTCTCTGAAGTCACCACTTTCTTCCTCGGATTCCTCAGAGCAGCCCACCACCTGTTCCGTGAGTGCCCAGAAGTCTTTGCACCAGAGGAGGAAGTTTCCCTTTATATCTTAGACTTCTGGTTTGAATTTTTTTTTTTTTTTTGCAATGTTGTCTCCTCAAAAATTCATGTAAGATGGTGGAATGAGACAGACATCATTCCCCTAGGTACATGTGTGATTACACCCATGGTGTGAATCTACATCGTGCACAACCATAGAAAGGAAAAGTTGTACCCCATTTGTGTAAAATGAATCAAAATGCACTCTGTAAAAATAAAAAACAAACAAAATTTTAAAAAATTTATGTAAAAACTTAATCCCCCACATAACATTGTTGGGAAAGTGTGGCCTTTGGGGGAAGATTAAGTCATGAGGGCTCTGCTGTCATGAATGGAATTAGGTGCCCTTAGAGCAGGACTCCATGAAAGGAGTTCAGCTCTTTTGTGTTTCTGCTTTCTTCCATGTGAGGACAATTCTCCTCCCCTCAGGAAGGAGCAGTGTTCAAGGGGCCATCTTAGAGGTAGAGACAGAGCGTCACCAGACACCAAATGTGCCAGTGACTTGATCTTAGACTTCCCAGATGTCAGAACTGTGAGAAACAAATTTCTATTCATTATGAATTATCCAGCTCAGATATCTGTTATAGCAGCACAAAGTGAATTAAGACACGGATCTTTGAGCAAACCTCAGAGAGTGTGGCTCTCAGTTACTGCAATATATAGCTTTGAACTTGTAATTCTCCGGCCTCCACCTCCAGAGTAGCTGGGATATAGACATGCACCACTGCCCACAACTACTACTGTATTTTTAATAGCACTGAAATATGACTCAGACTCATCTCCTAACAGGAGCTTCTCTGGAGGAAGGACAAAGGCCACATGAACTGCACCATGCTGAGTGTCCCCCACTAATGTCAATTGCCAGCAGAGGCCCACCCAACTGCCCCCTACCCAACTGCCTGAGGTCTGTTTCCAGAGGCCTCTTAGTTTGGCATAGATTTGTACCCCTTTTGTTTAAGCCCATTTATCTGATCTTATCCCTCAAGTGCCCCTACTTCAGTTCTCCCAGGAAGCCAATAATAGCATCCAGAACTCAGTCACTCAAGTGACAGGAAATAGGACACTGCTGGTAGCAAGCTGGATGAGGTAAAATGAAGGAAGATGCCAGGTAGAACCAGGTACCTCTTGCCCCACCCAGAAAGGAGGATGAGAGTCTCCTTGAAACAGATCAAGTTTGTTAAAAGCGGACACCAAATCTCTTTGCTCATGCCCCAGGTCCCCAGTGCTGAGCACGGAGCCTGGCATGGGGTAGGTGTTCAACCAACACAAGGTGAACAAATGGTTGATTTCCAGGAAAGCAATGGGGTAGATTTAGTACCACAGAAGCTTATAACAGGAGTTTAACCTCAGTGTCCAGATGCCAGAATTGTGTCACTGCTTATCTACTGCTCTTTAACCAGTCACTCCAAACGTCGATGACTTAAAATGCTAACAATATTTTTATTATCATCTCTCACTGTTCTGAGGATTGACTGAGCTCAGCTAAGTGGTCCTCACAGGGCAAAACAAGGCAGGAGCCATCTCTAAGTCTTCTGTAATCATTGGTGTTCAGCACAGACTTTCCCTGGGGCCTCAGACAGAAGATCTACCTGTAGTCCTGGACTTCCTCACAGCATGGCATCCATGTTCTAAGAGCAGGTAGCCACCCCCACACCCCAGCTACACAAAAGCTATATTGCCTTTTAGGATGAGTCTCAGGTAATGTCACTTTTTCCAAAGATGAAAATCCTCCCAAATTCAAGGACAGACAGGGAACCTAGCCCGCCGCTCTCAGTGGGAGGAACACCAACAACACATTGCTAGAAGAGCTTGTGGGATGGGATTTTGGGGTAGCCATCTTAGGAAGCACATTCTGAGACCTGATGCTCAGCCTCAGAGCCTTTGGGTAGAGAGATAAAGTGAGTCAGGGCAGAGACTCAGAGCTTCTGCAAGAGGCATTCCAGAGGCCTGGTGTTGGGGAAGAAGAGCTACTGGAACAGAAAGTGAAAGGGCTTCTGTGGAGCTGGCTACATGGAGAACAGGAGCCAGTAGAGCTGAGAGGGCAGAAGCAAGTGGCACAGCCAGTTGGGTAATCAAGAGGGGCTTGGCCTCCCTCAATAAGGGCCCCTGGAAGGGCAAAAATCTGAAAGACAGCCCCACAGATGCCTTCAAGCCCCACCAACCACCAGCCCCACCTGGCAGGCACTGCTCAGAAGCATTACCTTGGACCACACAGGGGCATGTCCTCTGACTACCATGATGTTGGGTACCTGGGCTTGACCTTCCAGTGCTTCCTACAGATCACAGGACAGTCAGTGCCAAGCCCATGCAGCACCTTGGTGAATAAGAAAAGTGCCCCCTTTGTCCAGACAGGCTCAACCCCACAACAGGGCACACCACTTGGCAAGCCTTGCAGAACTAGGTGTCAGCCCTACATGAGCCTTTGACCACCTTTGTGAACAAATTTTTTAGTCATTTCACATAATTTTCTTTACTGCCTGTAATTGTTACTGCCTTGCTCAGGAGTCCTTAATGTCTTAATGGTGAGAAAAACAAAACTGTTAATTAAAGGGAACTCAAGCTCTATTTAAAAGTATTTGGGGGTCAACACAATCGATGGGGTAAATTCTTAATCCATTCAAAGTTCAAATTCCCTATCCAGTTTTCCCCTCCTTCCCTCAACAGTGACCATCCCAGTTTGTCCAGGACTGACAGGTTTCAAAACTTGGAGTCCTGGGCAACTGGAACAAGTTAGTCACCCCTAAAACCTTAATTGGAACTGTGACATTTGTTTATTCTGTCTTCTCTGGTAGCTAGTAAAATTGGCCTCTTTTCATGCATTTATTAGAAGGTGGATTGACTGTTCTGCAATTGGCAATTCATATTCTTTTACTCTTTTTTTCACTCTTTGTTTTCACACATGGATTTTTCTTTTTCTTTTCTTTTTTTTTTTTTTTTACTCATGGATTTTTCTTCTCTATTAAATGGTTAGTTTTCATGTAGTCAACATACAGCTACCCTTTCTTGATGACTGGTGGGATTGCTACTTTTTTAGGACAGTCCCCTCACACAACAAATTATACAAATATGCCCTTACATTCTTTTCTAATATTTTATTTTGACATGAAAATCTTTAATGAATCCAGAATTTGTTTTTGTATATGGTGAAGGTAGAGTCTCCTTTATTTTTGGAAGATATTTTTATCTTCTTTTCAATGTTTATTCCAATAATTCATTTCCCTGTCTTACTGTATTAAGTCCCTCAAAGCAGTGTTGGTCATTCGTGAAGACAACATAATAACTTCAGCATTTTTTCATTTAGTAAAATGTTTGCTTTTGCTTTTTAGTGCACAGTTTTTTTTGTAAGTAGCTTCTATCTGTTCATATATTAATAATTCATATGCTAATAATGTCTTAGAATACAAAATATGTGAAATTGGCTACCCAATCTTCCTTTTGTTTTTCGTAGAGCTGGATACCCAGCCGTCCCACTGTGAGTGATAAGTCATTCCTTCTCTGACTGAAATGCCACCACCATGTTGGTTTTCACTATTCATCTATTTCTCTGCTCTCTAATCTTTTCCCTAAACCCACTGATCAGATCCTGTGCTGTTGTCGTGCTGTTTGGTGCAGGAAGCTGAAGTCTAAGTTCACTGTCTGATACAGCTGGTCCTTTTTCATTTGTGTTTTCTCCACTGTTATTCTCTGAACACTTGACATTTAAAATTAATTTATCCATAGAAAGTTTAAAATCACTTTATCTGGTCCTTATAATTAAGTTTCTAACTATAATACTATAATAGCATTAAATTTATATCTTACTGTCTCTAATTTATTGGTTTTTTTGTTTTTGTTTTTGTTTTGTTTTGTTTTTTAGGGACTGGCATTTTTATGACTGAATATTTCCACAAAAATTTAGTTCAAACATCTTCATGTGTTGAGGGACGTTTTTATGTCTTTCAATACAATTTTGACATTTATTTGTATAAACAGTATATCTTCTGTTGTCTACATTCCTAGTAATTATATAGTATTTGTTGATATTATGAATGGGCTATTTTTTCTATCTATAGAAAATAATATTTTCCATTATTTCTATCTCAAATATTTATTGTTATTATAAATCAAAGCTCTATATTTATATATTTATCCACCTATATTCCTCTAAATTCTCTTAATAATTTTAATATTATTCTATTAAAAAGTATGAAGTTGTCCGGACATACTCTCAATCATCTGTAAAGATGTTTCTGTCTTCTTTTTCTGGTATATATTCCAATCGATTCATTTTTCTGTCTTATTGTATTAAAGTCCCCAAAGCTGTGTTGACCAATGGTGGTGACAACAGGCAGTCTCTTGTTCTCTAACTAATAGAAATGACTTTGGCATTTTCTCATTTAGTAAAATGTTTGCTCTTGGTTTTTAGTAAATAGTCTTTATTATGTCTAAGTAGTTTCTATTTGTTTACACCAAACAAGCTCTTAGAGGAAAAAAAATATATGTACCTGTCAGACACATGATAGCATTAGCAAATGCCTATGAAATTGGCTGCATAAATTGTGAAGCATGAATCATACTTCCATTTGTTCCCTAACAGTGAAAAACTCATAAATTGTTTTGTGGCTAGAAAAAGTAAAACAATAGAAAGCCCCAGGTCCTCTAGCCAGGGAGTTTCCTGACACCCCTTCCTTGCTTGGCTCTTGCTAACCCTTAGACCCCACAAAGCAGACCCACCTTAACCAGCATCCTTCTTGCTCTTTCTTCTCCCATTGCCTAGTCCAGTAGTTACCCTCACTCCTCAGGAAGGGGATAACAAAGAAGGCATGTAGGAGCACCCTATTTTTCAGAGATCTTGGTAAACAATTTCCCATCCCCCTTTCCCCATTCTCTGCAGCTTTTCTAGGATATGGGTGGTCTCACTAGCTCAAAACAAGAGGATAATTCCACCAACCCATTCTGAGTGTCTGCAGGCATAGTCTTTTTCTGGGGCTGCTCAGTAGGTGGATGAGCAGAGAAGCCCCAGAGAGTCAAAGACCTTGTGAGTAGGGAAGCCACAAGGAGCAAAGGAAGTCCCCAGGCATGGAAGAAGGGAGTCCTCCTATCCACTAAAGGAGATGGTCAGGATGTCTTCAGGCACTGGACACCCTGGAAGGACCTTCCTGCACACAAGTGCTACTCAGGAAAACCCACAGGCTTGCTTTCCACATGCTCAAGTGTGACTGGTGTTCCATGGTACAGATGAGCCATGGTTTGCTTAACCATTACCTACTTGTTGAAGGATATCTAGGTTGTTTCCAATTCTTGGGCTATTATGAATAAACTTGCTATAGATGCTTCTGTAAGGCTTTTATATGAACACAAAGAAGTCATCATTTCTTTGGGATAAATACTCAGGAATGCAATTTCTGGATCATATGGCAGTTGCTTGTTTAATTTTTAAAGAAACTGCCCCTTGGTTTTCCAGAATGACAGTGGCTCTATTTTTGGTTTGCCTATTATGTTCTGTTCACTATCTCTCCACCAACATTTATTCTGTTTCCATTGTCGTTGATTTCCATTCTTTATCATTTTTTCTTCTGTTCGTTTTGTTTTACCTTTCCTAGGTTCTTAAAACAGGCCTTTGACTGTATATTGGAGACTTTTTCTCTTTTCTAATATTTACACTTAATGCTACAATTTTGCCTCTTGGTACTGCCTAGATGTGTCCCACAATTGATTTGTGGTATTATCATTTTCAATCAGTTCAATATGAGACTTTTTTCTTTGCCTAAGGATTGTGTTAAAGTGTGTTGTCTAGTTTTCAAGTATTTGAACATTTTCCTCTTATCTCTCTGCTCTTGATTTCTCATTTGATTCCCTTGTAGTTAGAGATCACACTCTATGAAAATTTGCTGAAAAATTTTTTATGGACTATCTTGAAAAATATTATGTCATGCTGCTATTATAATGTGAAGTGTTCTATAATGTGCATCAAATCTTGTTGGTGACTAGCACTGTTGCATTCTATAACCTTGCTAATTTTAATCTAGTTGTTCTATCAATTGTTGAAAGAGAGATGTTGATGTGCCAAATATCATTTTCATTTACTTATTTTTCCTACCAGTTCTTCTGTTGTTGCTTGACATATTTGCAGCTCTGATGTTTGGTGTATACACATTTAGGATGGATGTGTCTCCTTGGTGGATTGACATATGGCCATTATATAGTTCCTCTGTTTCTGGTAGTTTTCTTTGCTCTGAAGTCCACTTTATCTGAAATTAATATAACTATGCCTGCTTCCTTCTGATTAATGTTTACTTTTTATATTTTCCCACCCTTGTACTTTCAATTTGTCTATGTCATTATATTTGACATGAGTTTCTTATAATAGAGTTGGGTAATGTGTAATATTTTTTCTCACTTATTATGCCAATCTCTGTTTTTTTTTCATTGGTATATTTGGACTATTTGTGTATAATGTGTTTATTGATGTGTTAGGACTTAAATATGCCATTTAATTTTATACCTTGTTTCTCATTTTTTCCTGCCTTTTATTAAGTACATGAACATTTTTTAATAATTACTTCTTGATTTTGATATTTTTAAAGTAATTTTGTATTGTTTTTAGTGGTTGTCCTAGGTATTGTATCATAATATATATCCATAACTTATCTGTCTAATGGTCTTCCATTTCTAATAATGTATAGAACTCTTACTACCTTTCTGTTCCCTCTCTCTTCTTCACTTATACTATAATCATTGTAAAGATTTCCTCTGCACACACTTAGAACCACATCAAAGGATATTGCAATTTTATTTCAACAGTCAAGTGTAATTTTTAAAACTCAACAAGAAAAGAAAAATGTATTTGCCCACACTTTTGCTCTCTTCCTGATGCTCCAAAATTTTATTATTCCCTTTATGTTTAGAGAAATTTCTTTATCCATACTCTTAAGGCAATGAGGAAGTAGGTTTTCTCATCTGACAATGTCTTTATTTCCATTTTATTCTTGGATGAAATGTTTTCTGAGTATCAAACTATGGGTTGACAATTCTTTTGTTTCAGCACTTGAAAAATATGATCCTACTTCTTTCTGACTTCCATAATTTCTTATGAGAAATCTGCTGTCATTTCAATTGTGTTCCCTTTATAGGAAAAGGGGCTGCTTTTCAAGATTTTTTTTATTTGTCTTAGTTTTCTGAAGTTAAATTATTATGTTTCTGGATGTGGAATTTTTTTAGCTTTATCCTGTTTGGGATTTTCTAAGATTCCTGAATCTGTAGGTTTATGTTGCTTGCCAAATTTGGGAAGTTTTCTGCCTTTAAAAAAAAATAAAAAAGAAAAACAATGTATATATTCTTCAGTCCCATCCACTTTCTTCTCCCCTGGTACTTACTTTAATGGCACAAATTTAGTCTCCTGGGACTTGTTCTTTTTGAAAGTTTATTTTCTTTCTATGGTACTGATTGCATAATATCCAATGTTTTATCTTTTAGTTCACTGATTCTTCTCCATTCTGCTAGACTTTCCACTGGTTATTGTATTTCTAAGTTGTAATTTTCCATTTGATTCTTTACATTATCTATTTGTTTGCTAAGAATTTTTATAATTTTATGTTTCAAATGTATTCCTACTTGTTAATGGAAGCAATTTTGTCCTAACTGCTTTAAAATTGTTATCAGATAGTTCTAACCTTTGTGTTGACCTCTGGTGATTATCTTTATCTTTTTTCACACAGTTTGAGATACTCCTTGATATGAGATATTCCTTGGTATGACAAGTGAGTTTTTTTTTTTTTTAATTGAAAATTGGATGTGTTCATATTATAGGAGTGAATCTTACTTAAACCTTCTGGTTTAATTGACTTTCTGAGTCACTACCCTGGCAGACTGGTCCTGCCTTGTTACTGCCAGGTGATATAAAAGTAAAAAATATTTTTCAACCTCAACTGACTCCCAAGGAGGTTTCCTCAAACCTGATGAGTGAAGAGTTCCTCATTGTACTGTGATCTCTATTCACACCATAAAACTTGATCTTTGTTACCAGCTGTCAGAGAAGAAAGTCCTGCTCTTTGTTTTTTTTTTTTTCTAACACTGCCCTAATTATAGCTTCATGAGAATGAATGTTCATGATCCCTATCAGGCCCTTACTAGCATGGGTGGGGATGGTGGTCACAGTATTTTCTGCAGTATTTGGAGTAGGGTGGTTATTTTCTAAAAGTATCCTGTTTTAGTAGGCTGCCTTTTTCCTCCTGACTTTCACTGGATTGGGTTTTTGTTTGTATTCTATTATCAGTTGTTGTTGATTGTTTTATCTATTACTGGCTTCTTCAGCTTCAGATCTGAGCCAAAGAAAATATTCCATTCAGAAAAGTTGTCACTCTGTCATTTCTCAGGCCTCACAGTACCTGGATGGCCCTCCTTTTTCTCTCCTTCAAAATCTTCCTATGCTCTGTATAAACCACCCAGAGTTTCTAGTTGTCCTTAGCATAAGCAAAGGGGAAAAATATATCTATTCCACATGGTCCCACAGAAAGTGAGTGTGGTGCACACACACACACACACACACAAGTGCTCACATACACAGTATTTATTCTATTATTTATTGACTTTGAGGTCCTACTTTTCATTCATCCTTTATTTTCTCCTGCTTCATGTTCCTCTTATTTTGCCTGATTTTTCTTTTCCTTTGCTGGTCCACACTCCTTTCTCCTATGCTCTTTCCCACTTTTCTACCTCTCTTTTTTTTCCTTTTAAGACTGAGGAAGATTCTAATAAATTCAGCAGAAGCATTAGACAACTGTTTAAAACCCATCGACCCCTTGATTCTACCTCATTCACTCATGGAGTAAAGGAGCTCATGGGCCCAGACTGGGCTTCCTGAGAGCTTCGGGAATCTACCTGCCCTTAGGGTCCACAGGCATTTGGTGGCAACTTCAGCTCATATTACCCTACAATTGCACCTTCCTACTGATCAATTTCTGTGACTAATTTTCCTCTTGTCTCCAAGTGTGTGGTGCTTTATGCCTTCACATTTAGATCTTGGAAGTTCTGACTGGTTTCTTACAATTCCTCTCTACCTGTGTACATTCTTTCCTTGGTACGAGATCTTGATTGTGGAAACCTGATTATAAAATCTCTGGAACAAGCTTGGCACCTTCCAACCCATCTGACTGCCCACACCCATTCTCGGGACTTGTTTTAGCCTTTTTCGGTCCTGCCCAATGTGATGTTCTGAAGTGTAGTCAATCCAAGACTTGGTTAAAGATTTAACAGCTAACACTGTTGCCCCTACAGGGTTTCCAAAGAGAAAACCAAGTAACTAATAGTCTACTTATTTTTCTAACAGTCTCAGGAAAAAACTTCATGCAGGGCATATATCTATGTAAAAGAAGTAGTAGCTACATTGTCCTAGCTAAAGGGTAAAGTCCCATTGGTATGCAGTGCGCAGAAGAAGAAGCTGACTTTAAGTCATAATTTGCATTTTCTCCTTGCAGAGCTATTTATCTGAGGATGTTAAACTTCTACGTATGTGAGGAACTCTTATTTAGCAATATATTAATGGACTCTGGCTGAATTCATGTAGTTTAGGCAGCTTTCTAAAAGTGGGCAGCATGTTTTGTGGCACAGATTTCCATAATTCTATAACAACTGGCTCCCCGCATGAAGGAAAAGCCAAACCTGACACCATGCGTCTCCCTGCAAGAGAATTCCAGAGGAAATGACTTAAACCTCAATCTCAGGGATTTGAAAGGTATTTGCATCTCTAGAAGGAACTGCTGAGGACAGTCTTCAAGTTAGTAAAACTCTTCCCCCAGGGAAAATGTACTGAAACAAGAAGGAAAGCACTGAGCAACAAGACAAAACCAACTCCACTGCTGTGGTTTGGATCTGAGTGTCCCCTGAAGCTGCATGTATTACTAATGGCTTGGTCCCCTGCCTGTGGTACTACTGGAAAGTAGTGGAACCTTCAAGAAGAGGATCCTAGCAAGAAGTCTTCAAATCACTGGGGGTGTGCTCTCAAAGGAGATTATGGGACCCCAGTCCCTTTCTCTTCTTTCATTTCACTTCTCAGTCCTGAGGTGAGTGACTTTGCTCTGCCCTGCCATAATGTGCTGCCTTGTCACAGGACCTGTTCTGGTTGGAATGTGAGGTAGCCCCCAAAAGCTCACACTTTAGACAATGCAAGAAGGTACAGAGAAGAAATGATTGGGTTATGAAAGCCTTAACCCAATCAGTGAATTAACCACCTGATGGGATTAAATGAGTGGTAACCGAAGGCAGGTGGGGTATGTGGCTAGAGGAGGTGGGCATCGGGGTATATATTTGTATTGGGCAAGTGGAGATCTCTCTCGCTCTACTTTCAGATCACCATGTGAGCTGCTTCCCTCTGCCACACTCTTCCTCCACCTTGAGCCACGAGGAATGGAGTCTGCTATCCACTGAGACCTCTGAAATTGTGAGCCCTCAAATAAACTTTTCCTCCTCTGCAGTTGTTCTAATTGGGTCCTTTAGTTACAGCAGTGAAAAAGCTGACTAAAAGAGGCCCCAAGTCAATAGGGCTGTGGACTGAAAACCCCTAGAACCATGAACCAAATTAAAACTTTTATCTCTATAAATCAATTATCCGAAATATTTGTTATAGTGACAGAAAGCTGGCTGACACACCTGCCCTCAAAATCACTCAAAGAGATGCCGGACTCAATTTGAGTGAAACTAATAGTCAAATTGATGTGGCTGCAGTGGCTACTGGGCAAGAGACACTGGTTTATCTTGTGAACCGAACTCACATGATACCAGCAATCATGAGGTGGCATTGAGAACTTGTGTTGAAACCCACCCAGGCTATGGTCTTAACTCCATCCTGTTGTAGTTATGCAGCCTAACCACTGAGAGATTCGAAGGAGAAAGTATGTGTGTATGGGCAATGGTGTGTATCTTTGGCAATGATGTCCTTGGGTCGGATGTGTTCAGAATTCACTTATCTGCACATAGACTTGTCCCACTGAGAGACATTACGTACATGTCTCTCTTTATCTCATGGTCATTTTTATATCACCAGGAAGACTGTAAGTCTCTTGAAGACAGGATAAAATCTCAGACTTCAACCTTCCCTGGTGCCTAGCTCAGTGCTGAGCTCCATTAATGCTGCGTGGATTTCAAAAGGCCTGACAATTCCTCTTAAAACAAAGACTTAGAGAATCTCCTTTTGCCAAAAGCGATGACTCTTCAATAGGCTTGCAGATGTCCAATATGTAACTAGAGCAGGGTAAAAGCTTGGCACCTTGACTTGGGGTGTAGCTCAGTGACTGAGCACTTGCTTAGCAAACCTCGGGTGGTATAATCTCCAGTAACACAATATACCACACACACACACACACACACACACACACACATTGGCAACTCTACTTTCATTCCTATGTCTCTTTCATTACCTTCAACTCTGTGATTTGCTCCACTCTGCACATAGAAATATTACCCATTCACAGAGCGTTCATCTAAACATCAGTTTTTAGCCATTTTCCTGACCTATCTCGTCCCCCTTCAAGACGGAGACAGGATTTTCAAGGACATTCCACAGTCAGCTTTCACACCATCAGGTCTCTGGAGTGGTGCCTAGAAGTCTCCAGGGTCAAAGATCTGACAGAAAAACATCATCTTGGCAACAAGTGGAAATTGCTCCCTCAAGCAATAAGGCCTTCTCTGGGACCACCTAGTAGAACCAGAACAGAGATGACCAACCAGACCACAGGTGAACCAGGATTGCTCAGTTATGTGTACCTCTCACCCTCATCCCATTTCTTCTATTCAAACACACAGCCCATGTCAGTAACTCAAAGACCAGGCCGAGATGCTGGGTTTCACTTCCCAACATTACCATATCGGTTAAAGTTCTTCTCATGCTTTTCACCATTATCTTTTCTGTTTCGGTTTTGGTGCAAGTGATCATACCAACATTTTGGGACCTCTGAAGTAAGGCCTTGGGTCTGGGATAATGGTAACACTCTTAGCAGTTCCTATAGCTACCCTGGGCCAGGTAGGCTCCTGTGGAATGGAGTGACCAGAGGCAGAGAGACCATGAAGTCTAACTAAGATGGTTTGACAGAGATGGGGAACTTCAGAGGAGGTTGGAATCAAAGAAACAGTCATGGGACTGGGATTGTGGCTGAGAGGAACAGCACTTGCTTAGCATGTGTGGGGCACTGGGTTTGATTCTCAGCACCATATATAAATAAATGAATAAAATAAAGGTTCAGCAACATCTAAGTCTGTGTGAGCAGATTTGTGCCATGTCTTGACTTTCTGAGGTAGGTCAGTGAGGGGCTCCTGGGCTCTGCAGAGGGGAGGATTCCTCTCCTTAGAAGGTCCCATATAGTCATTGCTGGGGCCCCTTCTTTAGGATCTGGTTGTAAGATCTTCCTTCCACTCCTGGCCAATGGGGTGCAGGTGTTAAAGTTAAGTAAACCATTCCTAAAAAGTAGCCTGTAGTAATCTTTGAAGATGAGGGGAGAGATGGACTGGCAGGGGGAGTGTGGGGACCATACAAGCCTCCATATAGAAGGGAACTAGTTTGATTAGGTTAAGAAATACAAAGGATGAAAATACAAAGCAGATCCTGAGTTGCCCTCTCTCTCACACACTTACACATGGGTGCACACACACGTGCACTCACACACACATGTGCCCACCCTGGGACTTCTGGACTCCTCCCAGAGGCCGCCTGTTTACCTGCATCATCATTAATCAGAGTCTCCAGTTTATCACCTGCCCACACCCCCCATCCCTCCTGATGCTTAGTTTCTCCAGGGCCCTGCCTACTCTTCATGTAATCTCACAGACTGTCACGGTGCTATGATTCCAAGGCAGAGGGAGGACAGAGTTATTTAATAAAGCCTCTGCTGTCTCTCCAGCTGCCCGCCCTTTCCTCCATTCTCCTCCCCTGGCTTGCGGCTTCCAGCAACCTCACCACTCATGCCAAGACAGGGTGGATGGAGATTCTTTCCTGGTCCACTGAGCTGTCAGAGCCCCCAAGACTGGCTGCACAGTCTTACACCCTTCACTAGAGAAAAACAAAATCTTCATAAAAAAATAATAATTCACCTTTCCTGAGTGAGAACCCACAGCAAAGGCTGGTTTTTGGTAGATCTGCTGGGTTGTGGCTCTGGGGACCTGCCATTATTTGAGGGGTGGGGCAGTAAGGGAGTCTTTTTATCTTCTTGTTTGTAGGAGCCATTTTTACACATGGCCATTCTGAACACAGTAACACACTGTCATGGAGCTGGGCTCTTGGTCGTGTGGCACGCACATCGTGCTTGGCTGGCATTCTGCTCTGTTTTTCTTGTGTGTTTCTCTTCTGTTCTTCGGCTTATTTGAAAGCATTCGGCATGTCCTCAGACTTGAGCAACTACCTTCTCCCTCTCATTTCCCCATTTCTTGTTCCTCAATTCCCCAAAACACAAGGGTTGACAAGGGTCAACCCCTAGGGTCCAGCCCCAGCTCTGCTCTTTGTTGGCTATGTGGCCTAAGTTTTCCCTCCTCTCTGGTGGGGTAGGCATAATGACAGTGCCTGCCTCAGGGGCTCGAGGTGATGCATGCACAAAGCCTCACTGGGTGCTCCTACATTTGCACTTGTCATTATGATAATTTTGGAAAGCAAGTTTCCAAGGGAAGAACAAGAACTGCATCTATGAATGATCTCTAGAACATTGTGATACCCCCTAGGACTTATTTAGGGTGTGCACCATTGTGACATTTGTGACCCAAACTGCCCCTTTAAATGTTCTGTGTCTGACCTTTGGAGTCCCAGGGCTGCATAATGGAGACAGGAATTGGTAGGGAAACAGGATGGGTGAGCGGGATGGCACACGCCTGTAATCCCAGGGAGTCTGAGGCAGAAAGATCACAAGTTCAAGGCCAGCCTCAGCAATTCATTGAACCTCTCAGAAACTTAGCAAGACTCTGTCTCAAAATTTAAAAAGGACTGGAGATGTAGCTCAGTGGCAAAGCACACTTGGATTCAATCCCCAGTAAAAAAAAAAAAAAAAAGAAAAGGAAGAAAAGGAAAAGAAACCAAGAAGAAGAAGAAATAAAAGGAGCAGGCAGGGGAACAGGAACAGGGAGTAGGCAAAGCTCTAGAGAGAGCTCTGGAATCTCTCCACTCTTGTGACCATAGGCAGGTCTCTCTCCTCTCTAAACCTCTGTTTACTCACCCATCGGATGAGGATACCAGTTTCCCACTAGGAATATTTTGGTGAAATTTAGATGCCATGAGTATGAAGTGTGTAACATTGCCTTGCTCAGAATGGGTGTTCAGAACATTTCAAGTTATCTATGCTATGCTACCTACTTGCCCACTTTGTGATAAGCAGCACCTGAAGTGGGTGCCAAACCTCTGTGTGAGAGGAGCAGTAAAAGGATGTTATCTCTTTTCCTGGAATAGCATATATCAGTTCCCAGGATACCCTCAAATACTCGATCTTACTACTCTGAGCCTGGGCAGGATTGTCAGCCCTTCTGAACAGGCAAGCCGATTTTCTTAGTCCATTCAGGCTGGTCTAGCAAAATGTCATCTATAGAGAGACTTATAGGCATCAAGCCTTTATTTCTCACAATTCTGGAGCCTGCAAGTCCAAGATCAAGACTCCAGAAGACCCAGTATCGGGTTTGGTGATCAGCATTATTTTAAAAAGAAATGAACAAAATAGAACAGAACTGAACTGAATATTTCAAAGTGCATTGCACATAATAAGAGGAAATATTGTTTCATGAAACTTTCATGTGTGTGTATGTGTACTTGATAGTAAGTGTAATTTTTAATTTGGATCATTGTCAAAAAATTTTTTGAAAACACTTCATTGGATATTGAAATTTATACTGGTTGCTGACTGTTGTATTCAGAGCAAATAAACTTTTGGCAACCACCCTAATGATTCTGCATTAGAGAGTCAGTAGATTTTGTCTCCCATCTCTCTGATCTGGTACGATGATAGGAAACAAATTCTTTCCAACCTGCATTCATCGTACAGCAAATTCTTCCAGTTCTGAAAACTCTGGGACCTCAGCATGTCCTGCAGAGTGAATCTACTGTCCTACTGACTCCCAACAGGTGGCTACCTGTTATGGTTTGGATGTGAGGTGTTCCCCAAAAACTCATGTGTGAGACAATGCAAGAAGATTCAGAGGAGAAATCATTGGGTTGTAAGGGTCTTAACCCAATCAGTGACTTAAGCCCCTAATAGGGAGTAACTGAGTGGCAGGGAGTGGTTGCAGGAGGTGGGAATTGGGGTGTGGCTTCAGGTACATATTTGTATCTGGTCAGTGGACTCTCTCTCTGCTTCCCGATCAACACGTGAGCTGTTTCCCTCTGCCACACTCTTCCGCCATGATGTCCTGCCTCACCTGGAGTCCCAAGGAATGCCTCCAGCTTTCTGTGGACTAAGACCTCTGAGACCATGAATACTCAAACTTTTCCTCCTTTAAAATTGCTCTGGTCAGATCCTTTAGTCACAGCAGTGAAAAAGCTGACTAAAACACCGCCTTTCCAGCTGTGTCATCCCCAGTTCCTCAGTGCCTGTGCTCCTGCCATGCTTGTCTTCCCAAGGAACTTTCTGTCTGCCTAAAAAGAAAGCACCCTTTCCCCTCCCCATATCTCTGTTCTCCAGGACTGGCCCAAGTTTCACTTCCTTCTAAGCAACCTCATTTGCAAGCCATGGTGATTCCACTTTTCTATAAAAACACATCATTTCTTATGCAATCAACCCATGGGGTTCCTGGTGATGTGTTGCTGAATTGCTCCATTAAAAACCACTCTCCCTCAGCATACTGCTTCTGAGATTCATCTGTGTGTCACATGCATCAGTAGCTTGCTTCTTCATAAATCTATGAGTGATATTCCACTGTTCATGCCAATGTGTCTTCATCCATTTGCAATGAGTTTGACAGAAGCGCAAAATCTGGGGGAACAGTCCCCACAAGATGGCCCTTACTTCAGATGCCAGACGCAACAAATTTGAGGCTCCCTAGGGCCACCTTCACTTCGTGTCAGCTGGTGTCTCCACAACCACCTTCAGGCTTGAAAATCATTAGAACAATTCATAGAATTCAGGAAGGCACTACACTTACAATTATAGTTTTATTACAGTGAAAAGATGCAAATTAGAATGAACCAAAGTTTAAAGTATAGAGCAGAATCTGGAAGAGTTTCAAATATGAAGCCTCTGTGTCCTTACAGACATTTTACCTTCCCAGCATCTGTGTGTGGCAATATGAACAGTATTGTCAATGCAGGAAGCTCATCTGAGCTTTGGTGCCCTGAGTTTTTATTGGGGCTCAAACACATACTGCCCATGTGGTTGACCTTGAGTCCATAACTTTTTCCAGAAGCCAGAACAACATGGTATGTCCCAAAGGCTCATTGTAAATCACAGCCAGACTGTTTAGTGTCCAAGGGCACCAGGCAAAAAACAACACTCCTATATTAGGACATTTCAGGCACCTAGGGATGACCTCCTAGTAGTCAGAGACAAAGACCAGATCTGTCTTTGGTTAATTCTTCACTACCTACCTTCTCCCTGCTGATGGACAGTTGCAGTGTGCCCAGTTTGGGGCCCTTAGGAGTAAACCTGATGACATGCAACAACATAGGTGAATCTCAAAAATATTTGGCCAAGTGAAAGAAGCATATGTTTAATATTCCATTTATAGAAGCAATAGAAAAGGTAAGTCTAATCTATTGTGATGATAAGATCAGCTATAGCTCCATAATTTGCAGAACTCAGTGCAAATTACATCCCAATAAAGATTTTTAAAAAAATTTCCATTTACTGAACTCTTGCTACATGCCAGTTCCTTCGTTAAGCACTTACAATTTAATAAATTTATGCTCAGTTTGCACTGAAAGATGGACCTTATGAAGCCTATGTCACAGATGAAGAAATTGAGGCTGCAACTTGCCCAAGGTTTCATCAAACACATGACAGTATCTGGATTTGAACCCAGGCCTATTAGGCACCAGAAGCCATGTACATAATCACTCCATACCAGAACTTCTGCCTCCCATTTTGAGGCCATGATGTGGCTTTTCATATGTGTTTTCTTTTCTTCCACTTACTCTAAGTCCCCAAGAACAGAGATGACATCAACTTTAAGAGGAGGGCATACACTTACACAGTTGTAAAATCTTTATTATTATGTATTTTAGTTGATACATAGTAATTGTGCATTTTATGGGATACTGTGGCATTTCTTTTTCTTTCTTTCTTCCTTTCTTTTTTTTTTTTTTATACCAGGGATTGGAGCCAGGGGTCTTAACCACTGGGACACATTCCCAGCTCTATTTATTTATTTATTTTTTTTTTCATTTTTTTTTTTTATTGTAAACAAATGGGATACATGTTGTTTCTCTGTTTGTACATGGCGTAAAGGCATACCATTTGTGTAATCATAAATTTACATACAGTAATGTTGTTTGATTCATTCTGTTATTTTTTCCCTTACCCCCACCCCTCCCACCCCTCTTTACCCTCTATACAGTACATCCTTCCTCCATACTTGCCCCCCTCCCTAACCCTAACTCTAACCCTAACACTAACCCTTCCCTCCCCCCCATTATGTGTCATCCTCCACTTATTAGTGATATCATTCGTCCTTTGGCTTTTTGAGATTGGCTTATCTCACTTAGCATGATATTCTCCAATTTCATCCATTTGCCTGCAAATGCCATAATTTTATCATTCTTTATGGCTGAGTAATATTCCATTGTATATATATGCCACAGTTTCTTTATCCACTCATCAATTGAAGGGCATCTAGGTTGGTTCCACAGTCTGGCTATTGTGAATTGAGCAGCTATGAACATTGATGTGGCTGTGTCTCTGTAGTATGCTGATTTTAAGTCCTTTGGGTATAGGCCAAGGAGTGGGATAGCTGGGTCAAATGGAGGGTCCATTCCAAGTTTTCTAAGGAATCTCCACACTGCTTTCCAGAGTGGCTGCACTAATTTGCAGCCCCACCAGCAGTGTATGAGTGTACCTTTCTCCCCACATCCTAGCCAACACCTGTTGTTGCTCGTATTCTTGATAATCGCCATTCTAATTGGGGTGAGGTGGAATCTTAGGGTGGTTTTGATTTGCATTTCTCTTATTACTAGAGATGTTGAACATTTTTCCATATGTTTGTTGATTGCTTGTAGATCTTCTTCTGTGAAGTGTCTATTCATTTCCTTAGCCCATTTGTCGACTGGATTATTTGAATTCTTGGAGTAGAGTTTTTGAGTTCTTTATAGATTCTGGAGATTAGCGCTCTATCTGAAGTATGATTTGCAAAGATATTCTCCCACTCTGTAGGCTCTTTCTTTGCATTGCTGATAGTTTCCTTTGCTGAGAGAAAGCGTTTTAGTTTGAATCTATCCCAGTGGTTGATTCTAGCTTTTATTTCTTGTGCTATGGGAGTCCTGTTAAGGAAGTCTGATCCTAGACCAACAAGGTGAAGATTTGGAACTACTTCTTCTTCTATAATCTGCAGGGTCTCTGGTCTGATTCCGAGGTCCTTAATCCATTTTGTGTTTAGTTTCCTGCATGGTGAGAGATATGGG
Source organism: Sciurus vulgaris (assembly GCF_902686455.1). Lineage (NCBI taxonomy): Eukaryota > Metazoa > Chordata > Mammalia > Rodentia > Sciuridae > Sciurus > Sciurus vulgaris. Next base: position 61,647,438 of record NC_136473.1, read on the forward strand.
TTTAGTTTCATTCTGTTGCATATGGATTTCCAATTCTCCCAGCACCATTTGTTGAAGACGCTATCTTTTCTCCATTGCATATTTTTGGCCCCTTTGTCTAGTATGAGAAAATTGTATTTATTTGGGTTTGTGTCTGTGTCCTCTATTCCGTACCATTGATCTACCTTTCTATTTTGGTACCAATACCATGTCGTTTTTGTTACTATTGCTTTGTAGTAGAGTTGAAGATCTGGTATTGCAATACCCCCTGTTTCACTCTTCCTGCTAAGGATTGCTTTAGCTATTCTGGGTTTCTTATTCTTCCAGATGAATTTCATGATTGCTTGCTCTATTTCTGTAAGGTACGTCATTGGGATTTTAATTGGAATTGCATTGAATGTGTGTAGCACTTTAGGTAGTATGGCCATTTTGACAGTATTAATTCTTCCTATCCAAGAACATGGAAGATCTTTCCATCTTCTAAGGTGTTCTTTAATTTCTTTCTTTAGTGTTCTGTAGTTCTCATTGTAGAGGTCTTTCACCTCTTTTGTGAGATTGATTCCCAAGTATTTTATTTTTTTCGAGGCTATTGTGAATGAGGTAGTTTTCCTAATTTCTCTTTCTGAAGATTCATCACTTATGTATAAAAATGCGTTGGATTTATGGGCATTGATCTTGTAACCTGCTACTTTACTGAATTCACTTATGAGTTCTAAGAGTTTTCTGGTGGAATTTCCAGGTTCCTCTAAATATATAATCATGTCATCAGCGAACAGGGATAGTTTGAGTTCTTCTTTTCCAATTCGTATCCCTTTAATTTCTTTGGTTTGTCTAATTGCTCTGGCCAGAGTCTCAAGAACGATGTTGAATAGAAGTGGTGAAAGAGGGCATCCCTGCCTTGTTCCAGTTTTTAGGGGGAATGCTTTCAGTTTTTCACCATTTAGAATGATATTAGCCATGGGCTTAGCATAAATGGCCTTTACAATGTTAAGGAATGTTCCCACTATCCCTATTTTTTCTAGTGTTTTGAGCATGAAGGGGTGCTGTATTTTATCAAATGCTTTTTATGCATCTATTGAAATAATCATGTGATTCTTGACTTTAAGTCTATTAATGTGGTGAATTACGTTTATTGATTTCCTGATGTTGAACCAACCTTGCATCCCTGGGATGAAACCCACTTGATCATGGTACACTATCTTTTTAATATGTTTTTGTATGCGATTTGCTAAAATTTTGTTGAGAATTTTTGCGTCGATGTTCATTAAGGATATTGGTCTGAAATTTTCTTTCCTTGATGAGTCTCTGTCTGGTTTAGGTATCAGGGTGATATTGGCTTCATAGAATGAGTTTGGGAGGGTTCCCTCCTCTTCTATTTTATGGAATACTTTGAGAAGTATTGGAATGAGCTCTTCTTTAAAGGTTTTGTAGAACTCGGCTGAGAACCCATCTGGTCCCGGACTTTTCTTTGTTGGTAGGCTTTTGATGACTTCTTCTATTTCAGTACTTGAAATTGGTCTATTTAAATTGTTTATGTCCTCCTCGTTCAGTTTAGGCAATTCATATGTCTCTAGAAACCTGTTGATGTCTTCGAAATTTTCTATTTTGTTGGAGTATAGATTTTCAAAATAGCTTCTAATTATGTTTTGTATTTCGATCCTGTCTGTTGTGATATTTCCTTGTTCATTCCGAATTTTAGTATTTGGGTTTTCTCTCGTCTTCTCTTTGTTAGTGTGGCTAAAGGTTTATCAATTTTGTTTATTTTTTCGAAGAACCAACTATTTATTTTGTCAATTTTTTGTATTGTTTCTTTTGTTTCAATTTCATTGATTTCAGCTCTGAGTTTAACTATTTCCTGTCTTCTACTACTTTTCGTGCTGTTCTGTTCTTCTTTTTCTAGGGCTTTGAGCTGTAGTGTTAGGTTGTTTATTTGTTGAGTTTTACTTCTTTTATTAAATGCGCTCCATGAAATAAATTTCCCTCTAAGTACTGCTTTCATAGTGTCCCAGAGATTTTGATATGATGTTTCTTTGTTCTCATTTACCTCTAAGAACTTTTTAATTTCCTTCCTAATATCTTCTGTTATCCATTCATCATATAATAGCATATTGTTTAATCTCCAGATGTTGGAATAGTTTCTGTGTTTTACTCTTTCATTTATTTCTAACTTCAATCCATTATGATCTGATAGAATACATGCTAGTGTCTCTATCTTCTTGTATTTGCTAACATTAGCTTTGTGGCATAATATATGGTCTATTTTAGAGAAGGATCCATGTGCTGCTGAGATGAAAGTGTATTCACTCTTGGTTGGATGGAATATTCTATAAATGTCCGTTAAGTCTAAATTATTGATTGTGTTATTGAGATCTATGGTTTCTTTGTTCAATTTTTGTCTGGAAGATCTGTCCAGTGGTGAGAGAGGTGTGTTAAAATCACCTAGTATTATTGTGTTGTGGTCTATTTGGTTTCTGAAATTGAGAAGGATTTGTTTGACATACATAGATGAGCCACTGTTTGGGGCATAGATGTTTATGATTGTTATATCTTGCTGATTTATGCTTCCCTTAAGCAGTATGAAATGACCTTCTTTATCCCTTCTGACTAACTTTGGCTTGAAGTCCACATTATCGGAAATGAGGATGGATACTCCAGCTTTTTTGCTGAGTCCATGTGCATGGTATGTTTTTCCCCATCCTTTCACCTTTAGTCTATGGGTATCTTTTTCTATGAGGTGAGTCTCTTGCAGGCAACATATTGTTGGATCTTTCTTTTTAATCCAGTCTGCCAGTCTATGTCTTTTGATTGATGAATTCAGGCCATTAACATTCAGGGTTATTATAGAGAAATGATTTGGTTTCCCGGTCATTTGGTTCATTTTTAAAATTTTGTTTATTTATTTGTTTGACACAACTTGTTTCCTCCTTTATTTGACAATTCCTTTAGGATAATTCCTCCCTTTGCTGATTTGCTTCTTTGTTTTTCATCTCTTCCTCATGGAATATTTTGTTGAGAATGTTCTGTAATGCTGGCTTTCTTTTTGTAAATTCTTTTAGCTTTTGTTTATCATGGAAGGATTTTATTTCATCGTCAAATTTGAAGGTAAGTTTTGCTGGGTATAAGATTCTTGGTTGGCATCCATTTTCTTTCAGGGCTTGAAAAATGTTGTTCCAGGCCCTTCTAGCTTTTAGGGTCTGGATTGAAAAATCTGCTGATATGCGTATTGGTTTCCCCCTGAATGTAATTTGGTTCTTTTCTCTCACAGCCTTTAAAATTCTGTCTTTATTTTGTATGTTAGGTATTTTCATTATAATGTGCCTTGGTGTGGGTCTGTTGTAATTTTGTGTATTTGGAGTCCTATAAGCCTCTTGAACTTGATTTTCCATTTCATTCTTCAGATTTGGGAAATTTTCTGATATTATTTCATTGAATAAATTGTTCATTCTTTTGGCTTGTTTCTCTAGGCCTTCCTCAATCCCAATAATTCTTAAATTTGGCCTTTTCATGATATCCCATAGTTCTTGTAGATTCTGTTCATGATTTCTTACCATCTTCTCTGTTTGTTCAACTTTGTTTTCAAGGTTAAATATTTTGTCTCCAATGTCTGAAGTTCTGTCTTCCAGGTGTTCTATCCTATTGGATATGCTTTCTATGGAGTTCTTAATTTGGTTTATTGTTTCCTTCATGTCAAGGATTTCTGTTTGGTTTTTTTTCAATATCTCTAACTCTTTATTGAAATGATCTTTTGCTTCCTGTATTTGCTCTTTTAACTGTCGATTGGTGCGATCATTCAATGCTTGCATTTGCTCTTTCATCTCATCGTTTGCTTCTCTGATCATTTTAATTATGTACATTCTGAACTCCTTTTCTGTCATTTCTTCTGCCATGCTATCATTGGGTTTTATTGATGTAACATCTAGATTTGTTTGCAGCATTTTCTTTCCTTGTTTTCTCATATTGTTCAGGTATCAGTGGACCGCTGAGATATTGCAGATTTCCTCTATTGACTTACAATGTCCCTGAAGATTTCTCTATATATCCCCCCTTAGCCTTCAGTAGGCTGAAGTCATGGAGGAAGTTGAGAATGCGGTGCTCCACAAGGAAGCTGCCTCTCTAGGAGTGGTGGCCTTCAGGTGGGGTATAATCCCTGCTAGTGGGCAGAGGTGCCTCCACTTGTTAACCAATGGTCATCCAAAGGGGACCTAGGCTGCGGGCTGAGACAAGGCCTGTTTGGGCCTGAGTCTCTGGTTTTACCGTCCTTGTGGGGAAACCTCACCCAGCAGGGAAGACTCACCCGGTGGGGAGGTCTCGCTGGTCAGTTCCCTCCTAGAGGTTCCCCTCAATTTACAGCTACCGCCTGGGCTGGGCTGCCTTCCTCTGCAAAGTTCCCAGGGTTCCGGCCCTACCTCCTTTGCCTGGGAGCCTCACCCTTCGCAGATGAATCTCCTTAGGTTGCCCCTCCTCAGAGAATTTGCCCACAGGCCTGGAACCTTCGCTCCGCCCTAAGGCTGTCTCTGTGAAGCTCTTCCACCCAGAAGCCTCCTAGATCCTGGGACCCTGCTCTGCACCTAATCGCCTGGCTGTGTGGCCCCTCCTCTGAGCAGCCACCTGTGGCCCCGAACAATCGCTCTGAGTCCCAGAGACCCGCCACAGGCCTCTTCCTCCAGACAGCTGCCCAGTATTCCGGTGCGGTCACTAGGAGTCCAAGAAACTCACTTCGTGCCTCCTCCTCCCACCAACCACCCGTAGACTGGGGCAATCAATCGCTCCGAGTCGAAGTGACCTTCCCCGTTCCTCCTCCTTCTCCAGATAACCCCCCGGGTGTTCAGGAGCAGTCCCTCTGAGTGGCTCTGAATCCACGTGACCCGCTGCACGGGTCCTCTGGGCAATCGCCCAGAGCTCTGGTGTAGCCACTCAAGACCAAGCGTCCCACCACGGTTCTCCTCCAGGCAGCCCCCCTGTGTTCAGGAGCTGTCACTTTAAGACCAAACAACTCACCACTCGCCTTCTCCTCTGAGCAGCCGCCTGGAGTGCTAATGCAGTCACTGCGAGTCCAAAGGACCCGCCGCGCTCCTCCTCCTCCTCCTCCTACTCCTCCGGGCAGGCCCCGGGGTTCAGAAGTGGTCAGAGTCCAAACAGCTCGCCACGCAGCCCCTTCTCTGGCAACCGCCTGTAGCTCTGGTGTAGTCACCCGAATCCAAGCGGCCGCGCTCCTCTTCCTCCTTCTCATCCTCCGGGCAGGCCCCGGGGTTCAGAAGCGTCGTTCTGAGTCCAAACAGCTCGCCGCGCGGCTTCTCCTCTGGCAACCGCCTGTAGCTCTGGTGCAATCACTCCGAATCCAAGTGGCCACGCTCCTCTTCCTCCTCCTCAGGGCAGGCCCCGTTGTCCTGAGTCCACACAGCTCTCCTCGCCACTCTTCCCCTGGGCAGTCGCCGGAGCCCCAGTGGTTGCTCCGAGTCCCAGCGCTGTGCTGAGCGGCCTCCTTTACGGCGCTCCCAGCTGTCCGAGTTCACTGCTCCAGCGGGGGGAGGGGCGTCTTGCCGGCAGCTCTACTTCACAAAGTTTCCTGCGTTCCGGGACCACCGTCCCATCCGGTATGCCTCCCCAGGGGGTGAGAGTCACCCGGCTGCTTTGAGTTGGTCCCAAGCGTCTCAATATCTCCTCTTTTGAATCCTGAGTCCTGGAGCAACATGAAATGCAGCCACCCTCTAGGCCGCCATCTTGAAACCTCCTCTATTTATTTTTTGAGACAGGGTATCACTAAGTTGCTTAGGGCCTCACTACATGGCTTAGGTTGATTTCAAACTTGTGATCCTCCTGTTGCAGCCTCCGGAATCACTGGGATTACAGGTATGTGCCACCACATCTGGCTAGTGGCATTTCAATACATATGTACTATATGTAATGGGATAACTAGCATGTCTATTACCTCGGATATACATCATTTCTTTGTGTTGGGAATACACAAAAACATATGCCATTTGATTTCAAATGCCCCTCTATTTGCTATTTTAAAATAGTTAATTAACTATTGTCAACCAGTCATTCCACTGTGCTGTAGAACATCAGAAGTTATTCTTTTTGTCCATCTGCACCCCTGTGCCTATTAAACATCCTCTCTCCATCCCTCCCTCCCCCATACACTTCCCAAACTTTGGTAATTGCTAATTTGGTAATTTTTTCAAACTTTTCATAATATACATGGAACTTCATGCACAGGTATATTGTTATTCAAAAGAAAATTGGGTTCTTTGTACAAATTCTTTATAACATGATTTTTTTTCTTAAAATAATATTTCATGAGTTAATATTTCCTCACTGAGTTCATTGAGTTAAGGTTGGTTGAACTTTCAGGGCAAGGGAGGAGATGGCTTTAGAGTGTTCTGAGATGTCGATGCCACACCACTTTCCTGCAGATGGTAATACTGCACAAGGTCCCCTCGCTGCAGTTGAGGACGGTCTTTTCCTTGACATACTGACACTGAAGATCCAAAACTTGCAGGAAAAACATTCTTCACAAGTACCTTTGGCTATGTCTTTAGAATGGTTACATTTCTTTAAAGAAAGCCCTAAAGGGTAAAAGATGAAGTGTGTGTGCACGTGTGTATCTTAATTATTCTTCAAGAACATGATCTTTAGTGGGCGCATCTATTCCATGATACAGATGTATCGTAATTGATTTAGCCAATTCCCCTGTTAGATAACTCACCTCCCCCATTCTTTCAGAATTATGAATAATTCTGCCATAAATCTATACATGCATAAACAGTGTGATTTAATTTTAAGCACTAGCTAAAATTAGTCAGAAATTTGTCAGAAAAAGACTAGCATTTAAAAGTTCATGGGAGGGAGTTTAGGGGACATGGTCACAGTTTAGGTGGTGGCTTCCTTAAGAACAGTGCTATGGGTGGGATGTTGACTGTCCCCAAACCCATGTTCTAAAGGTTTGGTCCCCAGCACGGCAGTATTCGAAGACAGTAGGACCTTTAAGAGGTCGAGCATGGAGAGAAGTCAGCCTTGGGGAAGGCCCTTGAAGGGGATTGTGGGGCCCTGCTCCCTTCCTCTTCTCTTTCACTTCCCAGCCATGCAGTGAGCAGTCTTATTCCATCACAATCTCCCACCATGATGTGCTGCCACAGGCCCCAAACAGGACCAACTGATCATAGACTGGAACCTCTAAAACTATGAGAAAAATAAAGCTTTTCTCTTTATAATTTAATTATCTTAGGTATTTGTTATCATGATAGAAATCTATCACAAACAGAAAGGCCACATGCTGGTGCACACGGCTGTAGAGGAAGGAACACTGCAGCAGCAGCAGGTCCACACTGAGTGGAGGACCAAGCTGATATTTTGCCTCTTCTTGTCCTGCAGTGATTCATTTGTGGTCTCCCAGGCAGATCAGCAACTCACCAAGATACTGGTCAGAAAAAGGCTGAATTTGTCTCTGCAAAGAGAAATCAGAGTTACATCAGATTTCAGAGTTCTATTTTCTTTTTCCTTCAGGCAACATTTTGCAACATTCTCTACTTAACAGTACATGGAATAAAGGGGTACATTTCAAGTTTTCTCTGGAGTCAGATATTGGTGAGGAGAGATCTGAGTTTAAACCAGACTGCAGGGTGAACTGTACCAAAGGATCCTGGTCACAATTAGTAGCAGAGACAGCCTCTCCTCATGGCCTGTGAGTGACAAGGCTGACAAGGACAAAGATGGTGCGTCACAGATGCTGTGAGGGTCAGCTGGGATTCCTATGGATCCCTTAGGATCTCTTTCCAATCTGCAGGCTTCTCCCTGGTTCCAGAGTGCCTTTGTTTCTAGCAGATTCTACCTAGCCCTCTTTTGGTGAGGACAATTGCAGAGGTATGATTTATACCCCAGAACTTTCCTATAAGATCAGCCTGTGGCTTTGCCTAAAGTTACTCTTGCTTGTCATTTTCTCCTTCCCAGCAGTTTTCCAACCTCTTCCTCTTCTCTCAGGATAAACTTCATAAATAAACCACTTACATATAAATATATATGTTCCCATCTCTGCATCTGCTCCTGGAGAACCCAACCTAAGGCACTGTGTTCCCAAGATGTAAAGTTTAAAAAAAAAAAAGTTCTTGCCTCTTGCATTGGCTTAAACCAGCATCCAGAGAATGGAGGATGATCAGGAGAGAAAAAAAATTGTCTCAATGTGCATGAGCTGGGGTGGGGCCTGCCAGGATTGTGTTCAATATCCACAGAAGAAGATACATCAATATCCCTTCCCAAGTAAGGAGTAAATTGAAATCCCTACCTCATCTCCTGCTTCATACCTACCCTATCACTCTAGGCTGAGCTTCTTAAATGTGCTATACCCCACAACCAGGATTTGTTGGGAAGGAAAGAAATAAGAGGGTCAATATGAGATGTCTTCATAGAGCATGAATTTCACTTGAGAGTTTTGGGGGTAAAGTGTTAAGCCCTTTAGATAGTAAATAACGTGAAGCATTGGTTTTATTTTACAAGCCAATACAGAATTGAATGTAAAATTCAAATGAATATTAAAAATTTAAAGTTGATGTTTTATGGACTACTTGGGAATTTACTCAAGAAATTCAAGTGAAAAAGTTCTTTCTCCTTCCCTATCAGGAGGATCTCAGTACTTTGGAGATATCCAATATTGACATTCTCTTTCTTCTTTAGTAACAGAAGCCAGATTTTACTGGAAAGCCCAATTGAAATCCACAACTACCACCAATATATTTCCCAGGGCCCCTTTAAAGATGGGGTGGGTAGACAAGTGCCCACTTTGGCCAATGAGACCTAAGTAGAAATCACTGAATGGACTTCAAAGATAGAAAAATACTTACAAGCTGATGGATTTAGCTGTGAGCTTCATTTTGACCTTGACATTTCTCCTTAGTCCTTCCTAGAAGGGGCTACAGTCCCCATCTCAACTTCTGCTTCTGGAGAAATAAATGCTAAGAGCCAGTTGAGAGTTGGCTCTGACATCCTTGAGTCTTTGAACCATACCCTCACATGGCTATTTCTGAGATTCTCGCATCAAGAGAGAAAAACATAATAAAACACCTAATTCATTGAAACCACTGCTTTTCAAGTTTCTGTTATACCTGGTTGCAGTTCTTCATTAATATGTATCCAATGCTGGGGGAAATCTTTCAGTATCTCTCAGTCCTTTATGAGTTTTACTTCCTGTCAATATTTTGCCTCTTAGGAAAGGGTGGCTGTGTCTTCTAATGCTATCTTACCATGCTCCAAAGGCAGTCTTCAGTTCAGAGTCTGAAGGATGGAGAACATGCTGAGTGCCAGGAGGGAGAAAGAGCTCATCCCACTGGAGCTAAGAACAAAACCTGGGGTCTCCAGCCTTTCGGAAAACTCAGACTCAAATGACTTCTCTTGAGCCATCTTCTCACCTCCTCCAGCTGCCCATCTGAAGTCTGATAGAAGGCTCGTTCTTGGGCTGCATAGACCCGAGTTCTCTTCTGCTCATTACTAGCCATGCATCCCCTAGTTTCTTCCCACATTAAGCCCTATTCACATCTTTAGTGGTCTGAAGATAGTGATGTATGTAGAGCGCCTGGCACAAGAGCCTTCCATATAATGTGTATGCAATGTATTTCTTCCACCTTAGGGCTCCCGAATGCTAATTTTATCCTTTTATCAACTGGACCAAAATGTTTGGGCACGGGGAAGGTGGTTGCCTGATAGCATGTCTTTTTCTCCCAGCTTTGTGCTCCTACAAACAACTCTGATGGGTAGAAGAAAAAGCTTCAGGGAACACGCAGATTGGAAAGGGCAGCCCACACCAGGAGATAGGAGTGAAGAGTGAGCATAACTGAAGCTCAGAGAAGTCAAGTGAGATGATTTTATAGAGAAACAAATGCAGACGCAGACTGAGATTTCTCTGCCACTGGGAATTTGGGGGCAGTTCACCCTTCCCTTACTCTATGCAGTCTGAATCTTACTCTGCTATTGTCTGAATCTGTGCTGGCTTCTTATTGTGTTATTTATACTGCAAATTTTTTCTGAGAAAATAACTGATCTTTAATTTATTGATTCATTGAGTCATTCATTTCTGAGACGTTAGTATCTTATCCATTTTGTGAAAAGAGTCAAGTGATACAATAGAACTCAGATTCCAGCTCTACTACCAACAAGCTGTGTGACTGGAAAATTCATTTCCTCTCCAACATGGAAGATATGAAGGTTCAATATGAAGGTTCTTATCACGGCCCATTTTAAAACAAACAGCCTTTTGTAGAGAATAATATATACTCATGTATGCACCAATAAGCTTTATTAAAACTCAGCATCTCACCATATTTGCTTCTTAAAAATAAAATAAATTACAAATATAATTTGTACCATACTCCTTATTTTCCTCCCTAAAGGAGGCCATCATAATCTGAATTTGCTGATTTGCTGGATTTTATTCCTATACGTGTGTGTGTGTGTGTGTGTGTGTGTGTGTGTGTGTGTGTGTTGCTGAGGATCCATCCCAGGACCATATGCACTTCTGCCTGCAAGGCAAGCACTCTACCAGAGAGCTACACCCTCCACCTGATGCATGTTCTCACACTCAGGGGCTTATTCTCATCTACATTCCAAAATCCAAAAAGTTCTGAGAAACAGAACTTTTATAGGCAAACTTGTGACAAACTCATTTGGAACCAAAACCTAAACTGACCTCAAGTTCTTTACGGACTACCTATATCTCATTTTAAGTTCTATTCAGATATTTCACTTAGAAATATTAATATATTTGAACATGGTATTTTTCCCCTACAACTTCATGTGATGTTTCTGAATTCAGAACAACTCAGAATATCAAAACATGCCTGGCCCCCAAAGATTTAGGATGGGAATTGTGCCTGCATAATACTATATACATACCACTCTATTATATCAAAATTGCACAAATTATTTATTCATTTTGTCTATTGGTAGGCATTGTGAATGTTTCCATTTTTTTTTATAAACAGTGCTGAATGAACACACATGTTCATGTGGACAACAGAATCTTCCTAAAAGATACCCAGGGAATCCATATCTTCAAGTTTAATGGTACTCCATTACTGTCCAAAATAGTGAATCAATTGATTCTTTCATCAGTAACATAGTAGAGGTCCTGTTGCTCCCTTTCTTGACAACATTTGGCATCATTGGATTCTTTTTTCCATTTTGCCAGTTGATGGGTAGGCTCAGGGGGAGCCCAACCAATAGAGCTACTTCTTTTCAAGTTCTGGCCAACTTGGGAATAAGACAAAGGACTTAACAAAAAGAGAAAGAGGAAGAGAGAAAAAGATGAAACTTGCAAGTTTGTTTTTAGTTGTGTTTCATCCCATAGAAACATGTGAGCCAAAAGCCCCTCAGCCAGATAAGTCATTCTATCTCCATTGGAGAAACAGGGCAGGAGACATGAAGTCATAAATATTTAGGAAAAAAATCTCCCTTCCTAAAGAAAACAGGAATAAGGAAGGAACATTTGTCATTTCATTTTTTTGTGCATGTGCATTTCTCTGATTACTACTGAGTTGTGCAAATTTTCATGAGTTTATTGGCCATTGAAGCTTTCTCTCCTGGGAATTGCATATTCATATTCTTTGCCCATTTTTCTATCGTGTTGTTTGACTCTATCTTTACAGACATAATTTATGTACTCTGAATACCAAAATTTGTCAGCAATACACATTACTAATACAGTCTCCTAGTCTTTGAGCTGTGTTTTTTCTTATTTATGATGAAATAGAAGAATATGAAAATGGAAGTTTTCTGTTTTAATGTAGTCAGATCCTTTATTAATTCTCTTCTTTGAGGGTTATGGATTTTGTATCTTAATAATTCCTTTGCTGGTAGTAGCAAGAATTCTGGGATGTGTGTGTGCTAAGCTGCCTGGGCCATACTCCAAGGAAGGGAAGTGAAAGTCTCTAGTTTTGAGGACCAGACTGGAGAAGAGGGAGGATGTGGGAGGAGAAGACAGAGCTGGTGGACTGCCAGCTTCCCACTCCCCAGCTGTTCCTGAACAGCTCAGCTTTCTAGAATTCCACTTGGTTTAGCCCCATGGCCCAAGAGGCTCCCAGGTGGCATCCCCTGGCCTCCAGGGTAGCAGAGCTCCTCCTGCCACAGAAACCAATAGTCCAAGGAAGACTTTTGTCCTCAGGGTCAGCAAGGGGCTCCCAAGAAAGAAAGCCCAAGACTCAAGTGGCCCATGGTAAGGACCACCCACAGGAAAATGACTGGACACACTACAGGTAACTCTAAATTTTTATTTACATGGTCCTCTTTCTCCACTAAGGGAAAAGAGACTCTGTTCTAATCTATTTAGACTACTGTGACAAAATAGCTAAGACTGGATAATTTATGAACAACAGAAATTTATTGCTCACAGTTCTGAAGGATGGGAAATCCAAGATCAAGGTGCCAACAGATTGTTTAGTGAGGACCCATTCTTCATAAATGGTGGCTTCTTTCTGCATCGTAATGTGGCAGAAGGGCAAAAGGGCTCCCCCAAACTGCTGTTAACAGGTCCTAATCCCATTCTCTGCCCCTATGACCTATTTACCTTCTGAAGGTTCCAGCTGTTAATACAATTGCCTTTATTATTAGGTTTCAATATGGGAACTTTCAATTCATTTGGAGTTATCTTCTCATGGCCTGCCTCTGAGCATTAGAAATGAGGACACAGGTCCTGTGTCCATCCAGATAAGCGACCCGAGGAGACCTAGGTGAGCTTGTGAATCCAGAGCTGATGATCTGAAATGGTTGTGAGGACAAGCCATCTCCTAGAACAGGATGTGATAAGGAAGAACTCGTTGAGTTTACATGCAGAGGGAAATTTTCTCTGTTCACATATTCCCTGAGGGATGCATAATGAAATTGTCTCTTTTATTTGCAACTGTGTCCTGAAGCCCTGACACCTAGGCTGAGTCACCACCTTCCTCTTCCTACCTTCTATCAGCAGCTGAGCTCAATCAATGTGTCCAATCAGCAGCTGAACTGGTCTGAATCTGTGGGCGGTGAATGAAAAATCTTTGGGTGCCTTCTTCATCCAGCATGGGCTCGCCATCCCTCCAAGGACAGTTTCATGGTGTTTTATAGTGTGTCCTGTCAGTCTCATCCTCTGTGCCTAAACCATCACAGCGAGGAATTTCTTCTCTTTCTAGCCCCTTTTCTCCACTGAACTCTTTCTCATTTGCATCACAACTCAAATGGTTATTCTCCACATTTAGTAGATCTCTGGTGTTGCTACTTGAGAAGCCAATGATTTCTCATCTGCTTCCACCTGACTGTGACCCACCAACCCCAGCACCTGTGTTCTCTCTCAGTGAACCCAATGGAACCAAGGGATATATATGAGTGGTCTAGGAACTATGGTGGGTTTCCCAAAGATTCGAGAAATTGAATGGAAATTCCCTTAATATAATGAGTAGGAACCATGAATACAGTTTCATATAATAAAAATGTACTTCTATAATGGTAATCTTGTGTTTTACTGCCACATAAGAGTGCCAACTAAAACTCTGCTCACCCTCCCTTATCTTCTTTCTACCATCTTCACGCTGGACTTTGACCAGTAGGTGGATTTAATTACATGGATGTACACACAGGCAAGCTCATAAGACACACTAACTCACTCTAAGCTATTTGTTTTCAATTACAAAGTTACCAAAAATGAATCAATGAGTGTTTGGATGGATGGATGGATGAATGGATGAGTCAGTGAAAGACCAAAGGAATGAATGAATGAGGACAAAGGGGAGGACTGTTGACAGGAAGACACTCAGTAACAGAAAATACCAAAAGACTAGAATTCTTAATATACCCCAACTGTTCAGAACATCAAGGAAACGTGGGAGCCAGAAAAATATGCCATTTCAATTCAGCAGTATGGAGTATCTGATATAATCCAAAAAAAGTAAGAAAATAAAAGAATAGGGAGAGCACAAAGATGGAAAAAAGGAAAAGAGGATTTAAAAAGTGGGCAGGGCTGGGGCTATAGCTCAGTGGCAGAGCACTAGCCTGGCATGTGTGAAGCACTTGGTTTGATCCTTAGCACCACATAAAAATAAACAAATAAAATAAGGCATTCTGTCCATCTACCACTACAAAAATTTTTTTAAAAATTATTCATCCACAAAGAAGAATAAAATTATGGCATTTGCAGGTAAATGGATGGAGTTGGAGAATATCATGCTAAGTGAAATAAGCCAATCCCTAAAAACCAAAGGTTGAATGATCTCTCTGATAGGTGGTTTATGATACATAAGGCAGGGGGAGGTAAGGGAAAAATGGAAGAAGGATGGATTGTGTAGATGGAAATGAAAGGTGGGGAGGGGGCAGGGAAAGGAAAAATAAAAGAATGAGATAAGCATCATGACCTATGTACATGTATGATTATGCAAATGGTATGACTCTACTCCCTGTACAACAGAGAAATGATAGTTGTACTCCATTTGTGTATAATGAATCAAAAATTAAATAATTAAAAAATTAAAAACATAAAAATAAAAAATGGGGAACTCAATGAGCTGTTAATGTAGGTAATTGCAGGATAAACTAACAGGCAATACTGCAGATTTAGATTCAAGTATTTCCAAGTGCTTCATATGTGTCAAAACGGGTTCACACATAGCAACACATTTAATACATTATTCTTGGGAGAAGGGCATTAGTCTTTTTACAAATAACCAAATCAAAAGCTTTAAGAAATCAAGACTTGCCTGACCTAAGAGTCATGAGCCTAAGAAGGTGTTTCAGGGCAAATGAACCTAATGCAAGTGGTGGCTGCAGGGGACACAGCTGGCTGGCCATAGAATGAGCATCACTGGAGTTCAGGAACCCCATCCTGTCTCAAATTCAGTGAGTCACTTACTGCTTTCCCTCCTAGGTGACACCTCCAGAAGTCACATGCACATACACTCAATCCCTCGGAGTTAAACCCTCCTGCATGCTCTGGAAGTGCTAGGAGACCTTGAAGAGAAGATCCTCATCCCTAGAGAGCTTTAGGATGGCTCAGCAGACAAAACTGACATCATAAAGCAGAGACAAAGTGGACCTAAAACAGGGGACCGAAAGATATGGTTCAGCCAGGCGCTGTGGTGCATGCCTACAATCCCAGCACCTGGGGAGACTGAGGCAGGAGGATCTAGAGTTCAAAGCCAGCCTCAGCAAAAGCGGGGCA
Organism: Sciurus vulgaris; assembly: GCF_902686455.1. Lineage (NCBI taxonomy): Eukaryota > Metazoa > Chordata > Mammalia > Rodentia > Sciuridae > Sciurus > Sciurus vulgaris. The sequence continues at coordinate 61,662,586 of NC_136473.1, forward strand.
CTAAGCAACTCATCAAGACAAAATAGGGCTAGGGATGTATTTCAGTGGTCCAGTGCCCCTGGGTTGAATCCCCGGTGGCGGCCCCCCTGCAATAAAAGAAAGGTATGGTTCAGACACTATTTATTGTTCTGAAGAAAGAGGGGCCTGTAATGAACCCAACACTCATGGAGGAGGTGAAGGACACTTGGAGGATTTAGATTGGTAGAAGAAAGGAGCTCCAGGGAAAAGAGACCAACTGAATGAAAGTAAGGATAAACCTGGTGTTTGGAACACAACAAAGATGTTATCCTGGAAAGGGCCCAGGAATGGTGGAAATAAATGGACATGAAATGGAACTGGGCTCGCAAGGGCCTTCGCAGTCATACAGAAGTAATCCAGGTTAGCCTGGATGTCAGTTGCTGACATGACGTTCCCACTCCCCACTGCAATATTGATGAAGATGAGGAGAGTGGGCACTCACTAGAACAGAGTTTGTAGAACTGGATGGAGAAGACCAGTCAGAGGCAGATGGGAGAATATCTGCCTGGACACAGACAGAAGGACTCTCATTTTGGAATATCAGAGAAGCAGGCAGGAGGGGCTGAAGAAGAGATTGCATCAGCCCACGGGATGGAGGAGAGTGCCACTGCTAGATGTGGGGACTGGGCTGGGGGCTCTGCTCCTCGATTTGTTGCCCAAAGACAGATCTGGAAAGAAAATTTGCAGGTAGTTAAAGGAACAAATAGAGGGTTGTCACAGTGAACTGTACACCCATCTGTGGACATACACCAGGTGTGGGTGGATCCCTGGGGCTCTGAGAGTAAACCAGAGCTCAAGACAGGACCAGTGAACACAGGCTGTTATGTTATTAAGGAGCCATCATGTGAAAGACTTAGCACTCAGATCTCTGGAAGTGATTTTCTACAAAAACCAAAGGGAAAATTGGGAACAGGACTTGGCATTCTCCAAAGGAGCCAAAAAGAGAGGCCTGCATAATGCAGAGTGAAAGGGGAAATGATCTGTGATGAAAAGATAGCAGATATACTGGACACTAAGGAAGGTAAGACAAAGTACAGGGAAATCAAGCATGTAGTAGCAGATTTAAAAATCACATTAGTAGCAAATATCTCCCCAAAGATCATCTGCAAATCTCAAGGAGAAAATAGAGCTTTACAATAGAAAGTCCAATTGTCAATACCTCCACATGATCAAACTTAGTATCATTGATTTTGGAACAGGAATATACAAATATACAAAGAATATAGCATCAGTAAGAAGTATTGCCACAGTTTGGATATGAGTTGTACACTAAAATCTAATGTGAGACAATGCAAGAATGTTCAGAGGTGAAAACATTAGATTGAGACTGTAACCTAATCAGTGGATTAATCCACTAAATGGATTAATTGGGTAGTAACTACAGGCAGGTAGGATGTAGCTGGGAGAAGTAGATCACTGGGGTCATGCCTTTGGGGTTTATATTGTGTCCCTGGCATTTTTCTCTCTCTCTCTCTCCCCCTCCCTCCCCACCCCCTACTCCAGGCTGCCACGAACTGAGCAGCTTTCCTCCTACGCTCTTCCATGCCCTTCCACCATGATGCTCTGTCTCACTCACTGCAGGACCAGAGCTCGGAGTTGGCCAGCCATGGACTGAACCTCTGAAACTGAGCCAAAATAAACTTTTCCTCCTCAAAGTTGTTCATGTTGGGTCTCTTGGTCTTTTGGTCACAGTAACGATAAGCTGACAAATATAAATATTCTTGTCAAAAATATTTGAGCAGAATCTAATCACACCTTTGAATCTGCTTCTACTTTCTACTTTTTTTTAAAGATACATAATCTTCTTAAACAAGTTTACCAAGTTGGCAGGATAAAGACTATAAGGTAAATACACAAAAATCAATTTTATTTCCATATATTATCAGTGAACAATCGGAAATTTAAAAAAAAAAAAACTACCATTTACAATAGCATCAAGAAAAGAATGAAAGGAAGGGAGGGAAGAAGGAAGAAAGGAAGAGAGAGCTGGGTGTGGTGGCACACACCTGTAATCCTAGCAACTCTGGAGGCTGAGGCAGGAAAATGGCAAGTTTGAGGTCAGCTCTGGCCACTTATTGAGACCCTGGCTTAAAATAAATTGTAATAATGGATGGAGATGTAGCTCAATGGTAGAGTAGCTTTGGATTCTATCCCCAATGGGCTATACATCTAGCAAAATATATGTAAACATGCATGCTGAAAAATCTCATGTTATTGTGAAAGACTTTTTAAAAGACCTAAATAAATGAAGATATATACCATATTTATGAACTATAAAATCCAATATTATTAAGATATCAATTCTTCTCAAACTGATTTAAAGATTCAATACAATTTCATCTAAATCCTAACAGTATATTTTGTAGATATTGGCAAATTGAGTCTAAAATGTTTATGGAAAGGTAAAGGAATAAAATAGCCAAACAATTATGAAAAACAAAAATGATGTTGGTGGACTAACACTACCTGATTTCAAGGCTTACTTTAAGGCTGCAGTGATCAAAAAGGTGTAGCATTTGTGAACAGGTGCATAGATCAGTGTAACGGAGTCCCAAAATAGGCACATGCGATATCGAAAAACTGATTATTTTTTTCAAAGGTGTAAAGACAAAAAGCATGATCTTTTCAACAAATTTTGCTGTAATGACTACATGCAAACTTTGCCTATTCCTCACATCTTATATTAATTTAACCTCAAAATGTGGGCCTAGATGTAAAACTATAAAAATTTTGAAGGAAAATAATGAAGAAAATCTTTGTGAACTTGTTAGGACAACATGCTTAGCTACAACACAAAAAGTAATAATCTGTAAAAGAAAAATATTTACAAAATGGACTTTATCATTATTAAACATTTTCACTGTGCAAATGATACTGTTAATAAAATGAAATTACAAGTCATACATAGACTTGGAGACAATATTTTGAAATATCCTTTCTGACAAAGAACTTCAATTCACAATATATAAGAAACTCTCGGGGGGGAGGGAAGGGTTAGTTTTAGGGTTAGAGTTAGGGTTAGGGAGGGGGGCAAGTATGGAGGAAGGAAGCACTGTATAGAGGGTAAAGAGGGGTGGGAGGGGTGGGGGGAAGGGAAAAAATAACAGAATGAATCAAACAACATTACTCTATGTAAATTTATGATTACACAAATGGTATGCCTTTACGCCATGTACAGAGAAACAACATGTATCCCATTTGTTTACAATAAAAAATAAATAAATAAATAAATAAAAAGAAACTCTCAAAATTTAAAAATAAGAAAAAATATACTTAAAAACCAGGGAAAAGATTTGGACAGTTTAGTAAAGAAGATACACAGATAGCAAATAAGCACATGAAAATACATTCAGCATCACTGATCATTAGGAACAGGCAAATTAAAACTGCCATTTGGAAACACTACTCATAGATTAGAGAGGCTAAAATCAGACTGCCCAGTCATGTGCACAGGGAGGTGAGGGCAACCAGAGCTCTTGCACATGGTTGGGGAGAATACTACTAGTAACTTTGGAAAAACAATTTGGTAGTTATTTATAAAGTTAAACATTCACTATATTACAACCCAACAGCCCACTCATAGGCATTTATTAGCTAAGTGAAATAAAAACCTATGTTTACATAAAAACCTGTAGGTGAATGTTTTAGCAGCTTTATCCCTAAGCACTAACAACCGCAAATAATCCAAATGTCCCTCAGCTGGAGAATGGATAAACAAATGGTGCATCCACACACTGAAATATGATTCATTGATTAAAATAATGAACCACTGATCCGTGTAGTGACATGAATTAAAGTCATTATGGTAAGTGAAAGAAGCCAGGCAGATTCAGAAGATCCTATTCCACGTGATTCCATTTATATCTGGCTTCCGCTTTGTAGCAAATGCAGGGAAGGAGGAACAAGGTAAGCGCACCAAGAGGAAATAATCAGACTATTCCAGGAGGTGGGACAGTCTAGAATTAACACAGACAGGGTGCGGTGGTGGCAGGGGCAGGCACTCTGCATGAAGACACTGGGGGCAAAACAACAATAGGTAACTTGGAAACCTTCATTGTATCTGGTTTGGAGGAAAAAAAGACACTTTGGCAACCACTGAGGAAGTCTGAATGTGGACTGAATTCAGATATTAAGGAATTATTAAATCTTTGATGTGATCATGATATTGAGGTTATAAAGAAGAGGGTCTGTACTTTTAAGAGATTTTTTTTTTTCTTGGCACCAGTGATTGATCCTAAGAGTGCTTAACCACTGAGTCACATCCCCAGCCCTTTTTATTTTTTATTTTGAGACAGGGTGTTGCTAAGCTGCTTACGGCCTTGATAGTTGCTGAGGTTGGCTTTGAATTTGTAAACCTCCCACCTCAGCCTCCTGAGCTGCTGGGATACCAGGTATGTACACCATGCCCAGCATATGTATTATTCTTTCACATTTTTTACTTAATAATATTTTGTAGTGATATGTTGGGAATGTACAAAGCAGAATTAACCATCCTCTACTAAACCATTAATGGAGAGGACAAATTTGAGACACACTCTAGAAAGTAAAAGAACAAATACTATGAGAAAGACAATAGCAAATATGCAGGCAGAGGTCAAGAGAGCTTGAGACAGTGTGAGTGAGAAAGTAAGGCAAAAATGAATTTTATTTTGTTAAGGCACTATTCCAATATCCCAAATAAGAACTCCAGGTCCTTCTGAAGCAAAAGACAAAGGATTTATTCTGGCCATGGCTGGGGAAGCAGAAAGCAAACAGTTCTGCAGTCTCCCACACCCCCTGGGGGTTGACTGCTGCTTAAAAGCTGGAAAACTACAAGGAAAGGGGGAGAGAGGGTGGCAGTTACAACCACAGGTTACATAAACAACTTGCTCAGGATTCTCAGTGCATGTTCAGAGGAGCAAACTTACATTCTACAAGTTCAGGGTGTGAGTGGGGAAAGGCAGAGGTGTTAGCTGCTATGCAAGTGTACTCACAAAAAAGAAAAGGGGGCTGATTTTTACACAAGGTGAAATATCTGAACAAAATGGAGTTAGCTTAGTTCAACATTTAAATCAGCCCATAGCGATTTTCCAAGCAGCAGAGATTAAAGAGAATGGTACAACATTCCCATGTGATCCGACATAGGAATTACTGGTGTTCCTAAAGAAGGCCATACAACAAATAGAAGAAATAATCAAAGATATAATTAAAGAACATGTTATATAACTGATAATAAACCTGAGTAAGAAGAATAAAAGCATGGTCCAGATTTCAAGAAAAAAAAAAATCAATGAGTTGATTCATTTCCAGAAACATTTTCTAAATTAGTTTTTAATTATAAAGAACTGCAAGAAAGTCCCAGGAGGATCTACATAAAGAAAATTTTATTTTCATTATAAATGAAGGAACTGATTTTACGTTGCATACTTTTCTAAATATTAGTGGCAAAAAAGGTCATATGGAGACAGTATTGAGTGAAGAAAGTAAGGATTCAATAACTTTATTCCCAGCCAAATTGTTTGTGATATGTAGATGTAGCATAAAAATGTTCTTATATATGGGCATGGAAAAAAATAACTTATAGAAAAAATTACATGAACATATGTTTCATTCAACCAAGAGATAAATTTAAAACACAAGACTGGTGAAATCACATCTAAAAGTATTTGCAGATCCTTTCTTGCTGGATTTACATCCCAATCTTAGTAATCCAATCTAATTATGTGTCTCCCCGGAGCAAAGCTTAGCCATGCAGTCACCTCACTATGTCCTCTTCTGCTAAAGCATCTTTCCCAGCACCAGGAGGTGTGGCTTTGAGCCATATGCATCACTCCATAATTGCAGTGGTATCTCTTGCCATGCTTGACAGACAAGGAAAACAATAACTGCTGTTGTTCTGTTTCAGCATTACAAACAATAGCACACAATCAACATGGTAGAAGGGAGAAGGCTATGCCAGAATTACTAAACTAACAATCTTTTCTTCCTGCTTTCCATTTTTAAAAAGATGTTAAATATGGCCACATAATAATAAAAATAATGAAATTGAATCATGATTCTTCTACGTCTTCAGTGGCATAAAATTTTTGGTTTTGAATTTTTTTTAAGTACTGAAGATCAAACCTAGGTCCTTGTGCATACTCTCCTGAGTTACACCTCTAGCTCCATTTTTTTAAAGTAATAAAATACCAAAAAGGAAATATATTATCAACCTCTATTCATATTATCAGCCAAGATGAGTGAATATTCTTATGTTAACTATTCTTTAAAAGTAATGTATATAGTAATTAGTGTATATAGTGTGATATTGAAAGTGTAATTTATACATACACACACAAAGTGCCTCTATGCCATGTAAAGAGAACTTGAGAGAGCAGGAGAAAGTGAGACAAAAATGAATTTTATTTTCCAAGCAACAGAATCCTGTTGTCATGAGGAAACATCTCTGTATAATAGACAGTTACCTTGATGAGCCTTAGAGTGATGGTGAGAATACAAATGGTAATTTTTTCAAATGTCTGGCTTTAGTTTACTGAGTGGGGGATACAAAATGAGGTGGCAGTGGAATTGCTCCAAGGCATGAAATGAAACTGGAGAGTAATAATAGCTGACACTTCTTAAGTGCTGGACACTGCACATGAGGACTGCTGACAACTCTGTGAGGTAAGTACTATAACCCCCCACTTAACAGACAAGGAAACTGAAGCCCTGAGAGGCTAAGTAACTCATCCAAAGTCCTACAGCTAGTAAGTAGCATAACTTGGCAATCAAATCAAGCAATTCTGGCACCAGAATCTGTTTTAAGAGCCAACACTGTAGTGCCCACCATAGTCTGCTGTCCAGAAAGAGAGGTAGGGCAGACAGAGTGAAATAGACTTGGGTACATTTCTGATGGATAGGATGCCATGGATGGGCTGTATCAGAACCAATGTCAGAGAAACAGAAAGCAAGAATGTAGAAGAATCTGGGTAAATTTTTTTCTTTACATTTTCATTTCCTGTAATGTTCTACAGTTGAATGTACACTTTTATAATCAGAAAAGAATCATTTCTTAATGTGATGATTACATTTAAAATATTCATAGCAAGTAGCTTGGAAAGAATCTCAGAGAAAAGTTAGCAATGCTTATAACTAGATGGAAGAACTATGGGTGATTTCTTTCCCTTTCTTCCTTTTCTAAATTTTGCAATCTCTCTACAATAAACAGATGTCATCTTTGAAATGGAGAACAAGTTATTTTAAATAAAATAAAAAAGAATAATTTTAGACACAACAGACATTATCCAAGAGAAGTGATGTGAAGACAGGGGATCTTAAGAAAGTTTGATTGTTTCAGAGTTGGACCAGAGCAAGGTAAGAGGCCAATGATTGAGGTGTGAAAGGTCCCATGACTCCAACCTTGTTGAATATCAATGTACTCAACAAGTGTTTATTGAACATCAACCAAAGACCAGACACAATGGACAAGGAGTTTAAAGACTGAGTGGGAAAAATATGCACCAAACAAGTAAACCCAGGAATACACAGTTAATTTCAGATAGTAATAAGTGACAGGAAAGGGGAATAAATAAGGTACTGACTAGAAAATAAGGCAAGGGGAAAAAGGTGAAGGACTCTGCTTTAGGGAAGTGGGCAGGACAGGACTCCAAGAGGAGTTAAGGTTTGAGCTGGGGCCCGAGGGTGAGAAGGAGCTGCCCTGGGGAAGGCATCTGGGCAGAGGATACTGCAGAGCAAAGGCTGTGAAGAGGAACAGAGAGGACTCCAGTGTGGCTGCAGCACACTGTGGTTGTGGGTGGGGAGAAGCAGGAGCTTGGAGAAAGCAGGGGCCATTTGCATAGGGCTCTGTGTGCTATGCAAAGGTGTTTTTATTGTATCCCACATGCTAGTAGAAGCCATTGGAAGGCTTTAAATACTAGGATAACATGATGTGAATTGAATTATGCTTTAAAAGGTCACCCGGACTGCTCATGAAGAATGAGTTTAAGAGGAGCAGGAGAAACAACATGGAGACCAATTAGGAGGTCTGCGCACTCTCCAGTGGGGAAAGATGGGACTTGGCTGTGGTGGAGTCAGGAAAATGTGGCTCAACCTGCTATCTTTCAAGAAGCAACACAACTGCTGCTCCTATATGAGGCTTTTCCTGACTCTTCCCAGGTGGGTGTTGGGGGCTCCAGGTATCCCCTGCACATGACTCCTGCTGCAGCTACAGCACTTAATCCTACTTGCTTCTGTGTGTGTCCGTCTCATTCTTATGGTCAGACTCCTTGCACTCCTAACCAGCAGCTGGCCCTTGGCAACAGCAACAGCTAGGCCTTCAGTGCAGACCTCTGCTAGGTGAGGGACAGAGATGGTTAATCTCAGGAGTCAGTTTGACTGGACTAAGGGACACCCATATAACTGGCAAAGCATTATTTCTGGGTATATCTGGAAGGGTATATCTGGAAGAGAATGACATTTAAATTAGTGGACTGAATTAGGAAAATCCATCTTCGCCTAATATAGATGGGCTCCATCCAACTGGCTGAAGACTCAGAACAAAAATTTAAAAAGAAAGGCAAATTCTCTTTCTATTCTCCCCACGCCTCTCTGTCTCTCTCCACGCTCCCACCCCACTTCTCCCTCTCTCCTGCAGCCTGGGACACCCATCTTCTCCTCTCCTTGGATTTCAGAACTCCAGGTTCTCGGCACCTTGAACTCCAGTACTTGCACCAGTGGCCCCTTAGGTTCTCAGGCCTTTGGCCTCAGACTGAGAGTTACACCATCTGCTCCTGGTTTCTAGGCATTTGACCTTGAGCTAAATCATGCTATCAGTTTCCCTGTTTTGCAGACTACATATGTTGCATTGTGGCATTTACCAGCATTTGTAATCACATGAGCCTATTTCCCTAATAAGCCCCCTCTTATCTATCTATCTGCCTATCTATCTATCTATCTATCTATCTATCTATCTATCTATCTATCTATCTATCATCTATCCTGTTCCTCTGGAGAACTCTAATACACGTGTTGTTTTTGTTTAATCTGTTGACAGCCTGAGAAAGTAGACATTATTCATTCCATTTTATAGATCTGAAAATAAGGTTTAGAGTGATAGAAAATCACTCTAAATGAATTATTCTTTTCTTTATCTTGATCTTCAGTAAACTTGCTGCTTTTGTGTCGGACAACATGTCTCTGAAAATCCTGAGGAAGGCCTGGTGAGACCCTTGAAACACACACCACCAACCCGCATGTTCCCCTCAAGCAGTGGTAATAAGGTTAAAATGTGGCTCCCTGCGGGCAAAGGCAGAGTTTGGAAAACACAATTGGACTGCAGATGGGCTCCTAAGGTCACAAGGCTAAGAAATAAGAGAATCTGGGCTTGGAATGCAGATCTAGTAAGCTCTCCAACTCACATTGCCAGTGAGTGGAGATTCAACAAATAGATGATAAAAGACTGAGCAAAGAAAGGAGGACCTGAGAGGAGGACCTGGACAGGGCAGCATTGATGAGACAAGAGATAAAGAACTGGCCTGAGAGAAATCTCAGAGGAAGGCGAGATCAACCCCTGCACCTGCTCCCTGCAGGAGGTGCAGCACTCACTCCAGGAGGCCTCAACAAGGCCCAACTGCAAGACTGCAGCACTCAGGGACCACCTGGTCATGGCGGTGGGGAGGGAGGCTTAAGACCCAGAGAGCCAGTCACAGTGTCACACATCTAGAATCCCAGAGACTCAGGAGGCTGAGTCAGGAGGATTTCAAGTTCAAGGCCAGCAACTTAGCAAGACCCTGTCTCAAAATAAAAAATAAAAACAGCTGGGGGGTGTAGTTCAGTGGCAAAGTGTGCTGGGTTCAATTCCCAACCCACCCCCGACACAAACCTGAAGAGAGAAAATAAGATTTCTGGGGCTCATGAGGAGCTGTGATGAAAAGGTCAGGAGTGACCATTGTGTCACAGAAACCAGGAGAGGAGATGACTTGGTGGAGATGGCCAGCAATAGAGTTAGACTGTTTCTAGGCCAAATGGATTAAAACAAACAAACAAACAAAAGCAATTCCCACAGTGTGGTCTTTGAGGAACCCAAATTGCAATACCTCCTAAGGTTATTTTGCAATTTGATTATTGAGAGTGTAGTGTGAGTGAAGTGAGGATCATTAAGTCTGTCCACCCCCTTCTCCCACCACATCCCCATCAGCCACAGTAAAGGAGATGGTGCACAGCCATGAGGCAGATTACCCCCAAGACCCAGACAACCCAAGGCCCCTGAGTCTGATAATAGCCCATCTAAAGAAGAGGCTCCTTCCAACACCCTGCCAGAGCCCACCTGCAGTCCAATCATGTTTTCCAAACTCTGCCTTTGCCCTGCAGGGAGCCATACTTTAACCTTATTACCACTCCTTGAGGGGAACATGACGGTTGGTGGTATGTGTTTCAAGGATCTCTCCAGGACTTCCGCCGGATTTTCAGAGGCACGTTGTCTGACACAAAAGCAGCAAGTTTACTGAAGATCAAGATAAAGAAAAGAACCATTCATGTTCGTGGCATGAACAGAAGAGGAAGGAAAAGGAGAACATCTCGGTTTCTCATTGGAGTTACCAGGAAGCACAATTAAACCTTGCTGGAAGAAAAGTGCCTGCACTCCCTGCTAACGCGTGCCTGCACTCCCTGCTAACGCGTGCCTCCCTCTGGTCCACAACCTTGGCCAGCTGAGAAGTCTAAAGAATGCACAGCCCTACAGTGCCATCTTAGCAGTCTTGCAGCTGTGCCCAAAACTGACTTCAGCTAGGAGGACCCTGGGGGTGAACTTCCATTACTCCAACTGCTAGGCATTCTTTGACAAGGAGAAGGTGGTCCACGTTGACTGGGACTTTGGAGCGGGTGGGGTAGGGAGAATGGAAACAGAAGTGTCCAGGAAGAAACAGCCAGAGTGTATCTAGAACCAAAGGGAAGGACATAGATCAAAGAATGCCTCTGGTAACTCAGGTGTGCCTGCACCAATCTCCTGGAAATAAAAAACTTTGTTTCAGTAGAAAGAGAAAGGAAGTGGAGAAACAGAAAAAGAAAAGGACGAGAAGGAGGAGCAGGAGAGGAGGAAGAGGAGGAGGAGAGAAGGAAAAGACAATTAAGATCCAATGAAAGGCATTTCCAAAAGGACAGAAAGCTGAAATCTAGCACTGAATGAAATGGATCAATTTGATTCACCTTTGCAGAGTGTGAGCAAGCAGTGATTGTCCTTCTTAACCTAAAGTGTTGGCCGAAGGTGAACTTCCTCTGCAGTTCAGTAATAAAACTGGAATTACACAGGTTTTATCATATCCCTGAGTCCTCCAACTGTTTCATGCCCTCAAAGAATCAACAATTCTGAAGAGCTATAAAACACCCAGACCAAGAGACTACTGAAAACATTTACTCCTGAGATCTCTGAGACTGTCCCTAGACAGAGCCATCTCAGCTGCCCTCCTCATAGGCTCCTTTTCAATGGTATGTAGCCAACTGGCCCTGGAGAAGGGAAAACCCATGGGGACTTCTAGGACTTTCTAATTACCTTAAAGGACAGTGGCAGCACAGAACTCCGTAAGCCCAAAGATGCCACAGAGGAAGTTCACTCCCTATACCCACAAAGCTTGGCTCTAGCGGGCATAAAGAAGGGACAGGAGGCTTCACCATTGTTTGGTTCACGCCTTCAGCCAACATTCTTGAGTGTTCACCATGTGTCATCACCAGAGTCAAGGGCTGAGGGCATAAAGGTGGAGACAAGGAAACTGTGGAAAGAGTCCTGTTTTCTCGGAGCTCACGGCCTGGCAGGTGCAATGCACAAGATCAAATTGGACTCCAGGTGGAAAGTGTGACCAATGGCAGAAATAACATGCTATGGGCAGCACAGGGTGGACATAATGACTGAGTTGACCAAATCTGTCAAGCAGCAACATGAGGGAGAGAGTCCAGGCAGAGGGACCACAGGGACCTGGAGAGTGTGTTCTAATCCTGCACAAGCTTCTCTCAAGGACCAGCTCTCTCTACTGTTAGGTCATTGGCCACCTACTGTATTTATTTTACACTGTTGCACAGCAAACACCAGAAATTTAATGTCTTAAAACAATAGCCATCTCTTACATAACAATTTCTGTGGGTCTAAAGTCCAGGCTTGGGTATCTGGGTTCTCTGCTCAGGGTCTTATAAGGCAGAAATCAGGTTTCAGCTGGGCTTCATTCTTTTCAGAGTCTGCAGATGGAAGAATTCAGTTCCTTGCTTTTTAAAAATTTTTTACAGACTGCAATTTGATTCATCGTACACAAATGGGGTACATCATTTCGTTTCTATGGTTGTTCATGATGTAGATTCATATCATTCGTGTAATCATACACGTACATAGGGCAATGATGTCTGTCTCATTCCACCATTTTTCATATCCCCTTTCTCTCTCATTTCCCTCTATGTACTCTATGTACTCTAAAGTTCCTCCATTCTTCTCTCACCCCCTCTCCCCCCCCACCCCATTATATATCATCATCCACTTATCAGGGAAAACATTCGGTCTCTGTTTTTTTGGGATCGGCTTATTGCACTTAGCATGATATTCTCCAATTCCATCCATTTATGGCATTTGCAGAAATGAAATTTTGGCATTTGCAGAAATGAAATTATGGCATTAAGGTAAATGGATAGAACTAGAGAATATAATGCTAAGTGAAATAAGCCAGTCCTACAAAAACAAAGACCAAATGCTTTTCCTTGTTAATTGTAGAACTGATGTCCCTGTTTTCCTGCTAAGTGGTGACCTAGGACTGCCCTAAGCTCCTACCCACCTGGGCCCCTCTGTGTGCCATCCAAAGCATGACTGCTTCTCTAAAGTCTGAAGGTGAATTTCTAGACAGTCTGCTGAGCTGAGATCTTCTAGAACATTGCCTGACTGAGGGAGTAATTAGCCCATGATAGTTGAGGGAAGGGTAGGGTACAGGGTATCCAGAACCAGAACATGTGATCTTGGGGATCAACTCAAAATTCTGACTACACATCTGCAATTTATCATATCCAATGAGAAAATTTCACTTCTTTTCATACTTGACTTCTAGAACTGTTGACACTGATTCTCACTACTACCTTGAAATTCATACAGTGATCTTCTTGTCTCCCCAAACAGAACTCATCCATCCAAGTCCACTCCACCCTGTATTTCCTAACACCATGACTGGCACAACCGTCCCCCAATCACAAAGCCCAGGATCTTGTGAAATCACCCTACCATCTCTTGCTCTTTGCAGGGATTGACTTTTTCTGATTCTACAATGGAAATCTGTCTTCTCTACATCTCCAATGCCAAAATGCAAGTGCCATGAGACTAGGGACTTTGTCAGTTTGTCCTTATCACAATATCACAATAAGATAGTGGTTTAGATCATGGATTCTTGAGTCTAAGTACTTGAGCTCAAATCCTGCCTTGTCATTTACTAGCCACATAAGTCTGTGTCGGTTCTATAACCTCTTCTCCTTTAGTTTCCACATTTGTAAAACAAGAGTGATAATAATACTGATTCATAGGGTTATGGTGAGGATTAAATCAGTTAATGCATGTGCCTACCTACTTCTTGAACCATTCCAGTCCTTTACACAACCTACATGCATTTTCCAAACCACTAGCAGTTCCCAGAACAAGTCACAATTCTTACTCTTTCCCAGCCCAGAATGCCCTCCTCTGCCCTGTCCAGCTGAGGAGACTGTCATCATCTTTTTTTTTTTTTTTTTTTTTTTTTCTGATGCTAGAGATTAAGCCCAGGAGCATCTTATCTCTGAGTTACATCCCCAGCCCTTTTTATTTTTTATTTTGCAACAGGGTCTCCCTAAAACAACTGAAGGCCTGGTTTATTTGCTGAGGCTGATCTTGAACTTGTAATCTTCCTGCCTCAGCCTCCTGAGTCATATCATCATCTTTTGCCTACAACATCTGCAGCATCTGCTCCCAAACGTGGGGGTTTCCAGGCAGAGGTAGATCTCTATGTATTGTAGCATTTGTTGAATAACCATTTGTTTATATGTCAACTCCTCCACTGGGCTGCAGTCTCCTTGATAGCAAAAGTCAGATCTTAATCAGATTTGTATTCCTGGCAAGAAGCACAAGGTATATAGTGGAAGCTTAATATATGATTATTGAACGAATGATTGGCTCTGGGAAGTATCTAATAAACCTTGATATTTGTATTTTCCTGAATCTTGTTTTGCTTGTCACTTTTTAATAGAAATAGTCATTGATGCTTATGTCACAAACTCATTGAGTTTTACTTGTATCCTTTAAAATGAAGATTGGTAGTATCATTCATTCCCCAACAAATATGTATTGGGAAACACTTATCAGATTCTAGATTTAAGGTGGGTAAATCAGGTATGGCTCCTTCCCTTATAAGGCTTACAGTCTATTAAATCTATACTTTGAAGAAGAGGCTGACCTTGAGCCATAAATGTATCAATACAAAGTTATAAATAGAAAAGAGAGTTGTAAAGAGAACAGGTTACAAGAAGAGATCTAATTTATATATGAATGCTCCCTGACTTACAAAGGAGTTGTGTCCCAATAAACCATCACTCACTGAAATATCATGAGTGGAAATGCACTTGATACATCCAATGTAATGAACATCAGAACTTAGGAACACAGAACACTGTAGGTTATTGGTTGTCTGCCCTTGTGATCACATGGCTGACTGGGAGCTGTGGCTTCCTGCCATGGACCAACATTGCAAAAGAACATTGTACCAAATATGGATAATCCAGGAAAATATACAAACTCAATTCTCAAAGTATGGCTTCTACTGAATGCAAATCACTTTCAGACCATTCTGAATGCAAAGAAGAAAAAAGAAAAAAACACACAAGGATACCTACCACAAATCAGGGACCATCTGTAGAAAGTTTTAGGGAACTTCTCTTGAAGACATGATGTTAGAGATGCTGTGAAAGACTGCATAGGCGTGAGCCATGCAATATCATGGGGAAAGAGCATTCCAGCCCATGGGAGCAGCATGTGGGAAGACCCTAAGCAAGCGAAAGGCAGCTG
Organism: Sciurus vulgaris; assembly: GCF_902686455.1. NCBI lineage: Eukaryota > Metazoa > Chordata > Mammalia > Rodentia > Sciuridae > Sciurus > Sciurus vulgaris. The sequence continues at coordinate 61,677,611 of NC_136473.1, forward strand.
GTGAGGTTAGCCTGGGAGGTGGGTATGGAGGGGACACAAAAATTGAGAAACTGTCAGGGGACAGACTTCAGGGCTTTCATCTGGAATCTGGATTTTATCAATGTATAAGGAAGCCACTGAATGTTTAAGCCAGGAGACTGACATGAACCTCTGGGAAGGATATTCCTGGGAGCACCATGTTGTGCACTGCAGATGTGGGAGCAACTCTGGATTTTAGTGGTGAAAAAAAGCAAGAACTTCTCTATCCCTGATCAGCAAAGCTTTGGTCATCAGCTCCTACCCCTGAACCCACAGGAGAAAGATAATGGAAGCTCACTTCCAGGGTCACACATGAGAAGACCTTAAGCTGTCCTGGCTATTCAGGTGGAAGTTGTCATCTCCCTGGGTTGATATCTCATCCATCATGACATGAGACATGCCAGGTAGACAGGCTCTAAGGGTCCTTTCAATTCTAACATGAATCTAGGAAGCCCAGTAACTGGAATCAGTATCCAAAGCCAGGAACCACACTTGGCAAGGGCTTTGGGTGGTCCTGGGAGGCCACAGCACTCCTATGATAAGCCTGGCCGTGCTGATCTGGCAGTGTCCTCCTATGAAGGGAGCAAACGGTGGCCTGCATGAAACTCTCTCCCATCTTACCTTTGGTTCTACTGACAAAAACAGGAACATTGGGATTGCCCAGCAAGGTGTCATTAGGTCATGTCCTGGCAGCCTGTGACTCCCAGCTTTCACTATCCCCTGGTGCCCTTAGAGACCTCACCCCTCTACCCTGCATAACACCAGAATGTAAGCACCCTCTTCATCCCACAGCTCCCCACACGCCGTTGGGGGGAGGCAGGAGATAGTTTCATCCTCTCTGCATACAGACCTTTGAGAGCTACTTGAGGCAATTTGTCACTCAGCTTCAAGTTGCCAGCCAAGGAGGGGAGCTGAGAAGACTCTATAATGAGATCCGTGCGCTGTAATTAAGTGCCAGGCTTTGTTTTACACCTGTCTTTCCCACCGTGCTGATCATATCACCAAGATCCCCCAGGCAGTAAATGGGGAGTGGGAGTCACTCTGTGATTGCACCCCAGCTCCTAAAGGCAGGTAGAGGGAAGGGTCCTATCTGTGTCCCACCCGGCTTCCCGGCTTTCCCAGTCTTACTCAAGACAGTACCATTTCTGCCCTTGAACTGAACTGTGCCCCAGAAAGTCATTCCATCCCTTTCTGATTAATCTCCTCTTTCTAACCTTTGGGTTGTACCAGCCTCCAGGGAGTCGTTTCTTTCCTTTGACATGCCCCTTTTCCTGAAAGTGAGGCAAATCCCAGCATCAGAGGGAGGGTAGGAAAAGAAAAGTTAGGACAGAAGGAACCCCAGGCTCATAGGACACAAAGGGTCTGTCCTCTCTTGCATTCTGCAAACAAAATGAGAACTTCCTTCCTCAAACCACCCCAGCTCCCAAACAGTAGCATCTGCTGAACGGAATCTGTTCTGAAGATCTTCACATTTTACCCTGAAGTGGCGCAGTGGAAGGAGCACTGCCCTGGGAGTCAGCACGGACGGAGTTCCTCCTCCACTTGGCTGTGCCTTTGGACACTTCAGGTCTTCGGACAACACTTCGGGGTCTGCTGAAGTGTTGGGTTGCTCCTCTGTACGACAGGAAGAGGAAGGAAAGGGGCAGTGCTGGTCTGGAGGATCTCGGTGGGCATATCTGGGGTCTACAGGGGCCGCCGCAGGACCTCCGCCTGCTTCCCGCGGCCCTTCCCCTGGATGCAGGGCGCCAGCTCCCCGCGCCACAAACTTCCGAGCTTTCTGCGTTCTCCCTCGACACGTGGACCCTTGCCCCGTCCCCAAAGGGTCACTGCGGCAAAAGCCGAGGTCTCCCATTTAAGGAGAAAGCTCAGAGGGTACCCGGCAGAGGGGGCGAGGCCAGGCCAGAGGGCGGGCTGGGTCGCTGGGCGTGGCTTTGGTGGTGGGCGGAGCCTCCCGGGACCTGCGAGGCCTTCGGGAGCCCTGAGAGGTGGCCTGTCTTTGCTGCGGGGAGGAGCGAGCCGAGGTCGACTCGCGCAGGGATTGTCCAGGGAGGTGAGCGTCGGCAGCTGCAGGAGACCCGGGAGGCCGAGTCGCGCGGGGTTGGGACACGGATGCCTTTGGCGGTCGGGCGCCTCTGCCCCTCCTCCGGCCTCCTCCTGGAGCTGGCCTTGGCTGTTTCCAACTCTGTTCCCTCCGCCGAACGTCCATCCCTGAATGTCACTCTCTGCACCGCGATACTGAGGGAAGTGGGGGTCCCTTGACCCAAAGTGGAGAGGGGAAAGTGACACGTGGATACCCTGTGCCCAAGAGGCAGGACACGAAGAAACCTCGGCAGTACAAGCAGGTAATTCCCATGCTTGCCTTGGAACAGAGCCATTCTTCCTTGGCAAGCTTTCACATTTTCACCTTAGTCCCCACCCTGTGGAAGGGGCCCAAAGACTTGTCCAGAGGCAGCTTTCTCCCTGTCCTCTTGGAAGAGAAAGACACACAGCCACTGCTAACAGGGCCATGGAAATCCCAGAAAGTCACTGAGAGGTTCAACAAAAGGCCTTAAACACCCAGCCCCAAGGTGCCAGGTGGAGCAGCCTGGCAAAGACTCCACAGTAAAAATTGTTGGCCTTTATGTTGCAAGAAAGAAAAATGTCAGCCTGTGAAGATAATGGCCCAGTGGCTCTGCGTCTGTAAAACCACAATTGAGAAGACATTTTCTGAGGTGGGTTTGGGACCACATTATGGTTTGGTTGATTGACTGTCCTGTGGGTGAGGTACTTCCAAAGAAGACTGCTTGAGGCCACGTTGAGTGGAAATCCATGACGGTGGCTTTCTCCCAGGTGTGGATTAGCTTTATGGTTACCTAGTATTTGAGACACATCAGCCCAGTATAGTTAACTATAAACAGCTTAACCCCAGTGACCTTCAGATACTGTTGCTGAGCAATGACCCAATCAATGCAATGCCTTGTTTGGTCATAGAGTGCATCTGTAGTCTGTAACACTGTCCTCCTGCTCAGTGCCTGGAAGAGGGTGTTGATTACCTGCTGGGCAGGCACAGTCGGGCTCTTGCAAGATGCATTTAGTTTGATCACTTTTCTCTGCATTTACTCAGGATCTGAACAGCCCATCCAAGATCTCCTGAACTCTTTGACTCACTTCACCTTATTCTCTGGGAAAGAAAACAATGACCAGGAATTTCCCAGAGCACCATGCACAGCCAGTCAGAAGGAAAGCCCTGGAGCAGAGCCCTGGAAAAAGTTCTGTGGGGCTAGATGCTAATCTTTCACTTGCCACATTTTGGAGAGGATCCAGGGGGGGTCCCAGAGGAAGGGCCCAGGCCAATGCTAATTACCAAGCAGTACGAAACCAGTTCATATTTTAAACAATGCAGTGATCATGCCCACAGGCTTAATTATCATCCTGATAGGCACTTACTTCCATCCTAAACAATGGCCAGGATCACCCCTTGAGACATTTAATCTTTGAGCAAAGCAAGCTTTCTGATTCCATTTTCTGAATGCAAAACCAATCCTGTCAGGTCTTGAGTTTTGTTTGAGGAGGGAAGACACCTCCCAGGGAAGGCATGTGCAGCACAGAGCCTTCTTCATTGATTTCCACACATCTGGAAATGTGAATGTGCTCAGTGTTAAATCAGAGTAGTTCTGTTTGCTCACGTACTTGGATAGCAAGATACCCTGGAATGTCTAGTAACTGATTCCAGATGTGTTTGTTTCATACTTAATTGTGGAAAAGAATGCAGAAAGCAGATCTCTGAATCCGCCTGAATCTCTGACTCTTCAGTCAGGTCTCTGAATATTTGGCGATTTGAAGTTCTGGTTTTATAGTCCCCTAATGTGTAAACCACAATCTATAATGTGCTCAGCTCTGTGGGCAAACACAAGTTTGAATTATGGTTCCTATTGTTCTGAATCCTCCAGGTGTAGGTGGGCAGGTAAAACCAGCACCCACGAGACAATTAGAGAGCAATTAAGTACAAAATTATGTGGTATCATCTTCTAGTTCAAAGATAAAGTCGGTGTAGGCTAGAAAATGCAGAGAAGACTTCTAGGAGTTAGTTGGTCTTGAGCTCAGTGTAGAAACCACAGCCAAAGACTGGTCCACAGAGAAGCATGGAAACCCCAGAGTAACAGGAAACTCGGGAAAAGCAAAGTCACTTGCTGTCCACAAGATACATTCGAAACTCTCCATGGCTCCCTTTCCAACTCCATCTCCGGTCACTCTTTTCAGGTATCCATCCTGCTGTACTGACCTTCCTGTAGGATTCTGATGACACCATTTTCCTGCCCCCCTTTTTTTTCGTTTATGCTTGCTCTCCTGTGTTCAGGATGCTGTGCTGCGGGAGCCTCTAGAGTTTTAAAGCACGTCAGATACTAACTTCCGTAGTGAAGACTTCCCTGGCTGGCCCCTACTCCGGATTTCATGCAGAGCTGGACAGTGTCTCCCTCGTCCTTCATTGCTCCTTGCATTCTTATCATCCTGTTGAATTTCTTGTCACCCTGTACTGCCCATCAGAGTTGAGGGGTCTTTGCCCCACTCAGGCTGTTACCGGAGTCTAGGCTAGAGGTCTGACTTTGAGGGTCCCAACAACAAACAGATCCAGACACTTGCCCCAAAAAATAAACAGAAAAGGTAATAATGAAAAACTGGGGGAGATCTCTAACCAATATGACCATATTCAGAAGGCAAAGTGAGATTCAGCATCTCAGCCCTGACTTTGGTGTATTGACAGGAGCTTTAGGTTTAAACAGATGAACTGGGGCCGTGGGTGAGAGGTATGCAGAAATAAGCAGTCTTGGCCAAATTGTGGTCTGGTTGATTATTCTGTCGGTTCTTAGTCTGTGAAGTGGCTCCAGAGAAGTCGTTATCGCGTGATAGGGCAATTGCCACTTGCCGCTCAGGATGTCTATAGTCCTGTGATCTTGGAAGGAGGAATTCAGTTTCCATGAGCTGATTGTCTCTGCTTGGGGAGAGGACAGCCTCATTCTGGGGTGAGCTGGAAGATGTAAGGCAACTCCTGAAGACTCGTAGGCACTACACCAGGGGTCTGAAACAGGATGCTGCAAATCTTGCCCCAGTCTTGAAGGAGAATGAGTTAGGTAAATTTAGGGTCAATAAACCTTATATTACTGTTTTTTTTTTTTTTTTTTTTTAAGATGAACACTCCTTAAATGATTATTTTGCCAGTGCGCAGACCTGAGCAGATCATAAAGTTGAAGGTAATAAAGGAGACAGATACAAAATGAAGCCAGGGATGCCAAGCTTTATCCTGTTTTTAGTTACCCATAGAGTATCTGAAGGAAGTAAAAAGCCACTGCTTTTAGCAAAATCAGCCTCTGCAAGTCCCTTTTATAAGGCAGGGCTGTGTCACATCTGGGGAACCCCTGAGCCTAAGGTAGTGTCTGACACATAGGAGGCATTTGGTAAATGAGCCTTGATTGAACTCCAGCCACATAAAGGGAAGATCAAAGCTCCCACTTCCTTGGAGCAGAAGGTGTGAGATGTGTTATTGAAGAGCTAAGACTGGATAAATTAGGTGGAGCCCATTCCCAGAGCCCTTGAGGAGTGTGAGTTTAATGCAGTAGCAGTACTCAAACCCCCTACCACCCTCAGAATGGAATTCTAGACTGTTTTTGATCTGGCCTCAGCATATCCTGTCCAGCCTCAACTCCCACCTTGAACACACACATTGGCCTTCTGAGCTACCCCAGCACCAAGCAACACCTGAACCTGGATTCGCTCTTCCCCTTTGACCAGACCATGCTGCTTAGAAGTCTTTGCCAGGACTGCACACTGCTCTTCCTACCCAACACTGGATCCTTGGAACTCCTGGTCTACATCCCCTGTGTGTAGAGGGCTTGTGCATCCTCTGTGCTCCAGAGTACCCCAGGCACATCTTCCAACAGTAATTATCACACCCTCTTGTGCTGCAGTGACATGCTGTCTCCCTGCTGGTGACTGTGGGCTCCTTGAAGGCAGCTAAGGGTTTATCCTGGGTGTTGCACCATAAGCTAGCTTCAGTCCCAAGAGATGGTTTCCAATAAACATGTATCACCCTGGGGTGACAAAATACTAAAGGAAGGACAAGTGTAGAGACATATGAAAGGGGCAGGGCAGGGGAGTAGGATTTGGTGATTAATTAATTAATTAATTAATTCTAAAAAGGTTAAAGGACATGGCAGGTAGAGGCCGAATCCCACAGGGATCAGATCCCTGGTCTGGGAGAAATCCACTTATCTGTCTCTGAGTTCCATGCAAAAAAAGTTTTTATTTCCTGTAGGATTTTCAGAATGCAAAATGTCTTATCACTTTGAGACATAGTGAGTTTGACTGTACAACAAGACATCCAAAGGGATGTCCTTTGAGACCAGGAGAGGTAAAGGCTGAGAGAGATCTTGGGGAAGGAGTGGGCATGGTCCAACTTGGAGAGCATATGTGGTGACTGAGGGAAGAAGCCTACAGCTGAGAAACCCTTGGAGATGAAAAATGCCCAGGCTAGAGGGAGCAGGAGATGGGAAAATAACTCGTGAGAAATAGAATGGTGGAACGATAAAAGGGAAATCATGGAAGCCAAGAGAAGATATTCTGAGAATAGTTGGCCAAAGCTGTCTGATGCTAAAAAAAAAAAAAAAAAGAAAGAAAGAAAGAAATATAGGAAGAAAGAAGGAAAGAAAGGAAGAAAGAAAGAAAGAAGGAAAGAAAGGAAGAAAGAAAGAAAGGAAGAAAGAAAGAAAGAAAGAAAGAAAGAAAGAAAGAAAGAAAGAAAGAAAGAAAGAAAGAAAGAAAGAAAGGGAATGAACAAAAGAAAAGACAGAAACAAATTTCAAGAGAGCACCCCTGTAAGAAGCCAGAGCTCAGGGGTTAAAAAGAGGCTAGTTAGTAGGAAGTGGAGACACTGAGAAGAGGTTTTGGGCTTCATATCTGAGGAATCTGGCCATGAAAGAAAGGATAGATTATTTCTCAGAACGGAGGGGAAGTAGCTGGGTCAAGAGAAGACTTTCTGTTCATTTTATCAGGGACTGATGTCTAAGTTTGCATGCCGAAGGAATGTCTAAGTTTGCATGCATGTTTATTCTGAAGGAATGTGGGTAAATTCTCCTTTTCATATCGATTATATTTCAGTTAATTTCTTTTGTTTCCCTTGCAAGTATCCCATAGAACTTTCTGGTATATTTCCAAAGTCATGGTATCACTAAATCTAACCATTGGATGTTGTGATGCCAAAATGAAAATATTCCTGACCTGTGTTAAACTTCTCTCAGATGTCCCATGCTTGGCTTTCTCTCATCCTTGTGGTGGTCATTTTTTCCTTTACTGTACACAAATTAATAACACCAGTAATAGCAGCAAATACACACATAGCATTTACTCTCAGCTGGACACTGTCCCAAGTACCTGTGGGGATCCAATGGTAAATCAGTGTTCTTCAGAATGAACATGTCTGTCTTCAGGCCCATGCACTTAAATCACTACTATAAATTCAAAATAAGTAAGCTGGTATTTTACTGTAAATTCACATTCATGCTCCTGACACTTCTACAAGATTCATAATCCCAACGCTACCGACAACACGACTTGTCCAGAGTTGCCAAACCATTAACTCTCCAGACCCATTTTCATGGTTGGACCAGCTTTAGTAGTCAATAAGTAATTTAACAACTAACTAGTAATCTATCAGGTGCAAGGTATTGCGAGAGACCTGGGAATCTGAGCTGTGTCCTCCATCTCATTTGCTCTTCCTAATCACTCCAATTTGGAGACAGGAAAACCCTGCCAGGATTTGAACTCAAACAGCCACAAATCAAGGCCAAATCTAATGCCACTTTCATCCCTGAGTGTTTTGTGATCTGAGATTCCTCCTCATCTTGCTCAGAGGTGAGTCCACGTAGTTTCAAGGCTACCTTTTACTTCCATTGCCAACATGTTAGACCAATAGATGGTGAGTATTCATCTCTAACATGAACATGCTCAGATGTGCAAAAAAAACAAAAACTGATCCTAGATACTAACTTAATATTTGTTTGGAGTCTTCATCTCACTGGACTGGGATCCATAGAACTACCTCAGTTTGTATCACAATTGCTGGTTCTCACATATTGCCAAGATCTCAGGGGCAGGGCTGGGAGGTGTTTCCTGCCCTGTTCCCCAGTCCACACAAGAGGGCGCTCTTGCCCTCGCCCCTTCAGTTCCAGCAGGTCTGTTGCTCCAAGACCACAAGTCTAACTTTCTGAGATCAAGCCACAGTCCTATCCTCCTGGTACCTATAGACCTACTGTGTCCTCCTGTTTCTCCCTTGTCTCTCTGCTTCTGTCCAACAACTTCCCTTCTTCCTGTACCTCCTGGCAAGGGCTGTGTGTCCTCTCCCTACAGCTTTGTTTAGGAAATCAAGCCAGAAGAATCTGCAAGGTATTTCTGGGTACGGTGCTGCCACTTGCCTGAAGGTGAAAATACAAGAAGAGGAAAAACAAGTTTTCTAATCTCAAAATATTTTCTAGCCACAGATGTAGTCCCCTTTCAAGTAAATTCTTAAGGAAGGAAGAAGTTGCTATTTAAGGCTAGGGTATATGTTATAGGTACATTGATAATGCTATTTTCCACTATATTTTTCAAGATCCTTGGTAACAGGCTTGCAAATTTGCCAACATGGAGATGAATGTTGTGCTCCAGGGAGGATTGACTGGTCTATGATTTCTGTCATGATACGTAGCAAGTCTCCTTAGGTAATTTTAGAGTTCACAAGGATGTGAAAATGCTGCCAATTCAGATTTGCCATTATACATATGCAGAACCTGAGGATAAGAAAAGTTAAATTTGTCTGAGAGGCCCTGACGGTGCCCAGAGGAGGACCTGGATTTACTATTACCCAGCCAGGCGCTTCTGCCAGGATCATGTGTATCTTGGGAGTAAACACCACCAGCAAGTTGCAGCCAAGTCACTCGCTGACTCCCTACCCTCAGTCAGAGTGCAGCACAGCCGCAGGACAACCTGCCCAGGCAGGTTTCACACATGATAAACCTGCTAGGGAGAACAGTGCCCTGGGCACATGATAGGGACCTGTGCTTCCTCAGGGGCCTTCGCCTGCTCCTGCTCACAGTCACTCAGGCACAAACTCTGAAATCATCTTTCCTCTTCTGCACCTGGAGGCTCTCAGAGATCCTCTTCCTCCTTAACCTCTTTGAGGCTCACCTTGCAACTGAGGCATCTGCGTCAGCTGCAAAGCCAACATGATTTCATGTGCCTAAGGAGCTTAAGAGAAACACAGACTGCAGATCCTTCCCAGGACGCTTCTCAAGTGCTTTATAATTTCCCTTCCCACTTCCATTCTCTGCATATCACTGAGCACAGTTGAAAAGAGATTCTATTCTCTGTTCACACTCCCCACCCTGCCCCAACCTCTTTCCATTTACAGCACAGTCCAGATTATTTCTGCTGCTCCTAGCAGATTGTCTGTGTCGTTACTTTCAGGGGTGCTACACTGGACTTCCCAGCTCCCTGACCTTGCAGTTGCCCAGCTCTCCTGAATTCACTTTGCCCATCAACACACCAGGTTTAGCTGAGGTGCATTTGGGAAGCTGTCAGAGCCTGCAATGTTAATTTTCTAATTGAGAAGACGAGCACAGACTGAACCTGAAGACAGGTAGAGATGTTCAATTCTAAGGTGAACTATCTTTCCCTGAGGATTGTGAATGTGTTATGCTAGTTGTTCACCTTTCATAATCACTCAGATGAAATTATTTATTTTAATCAGATGCTTTAACACTGTGCTAATGAGTTTATAATAAGCAGACAAAAGAGAAGCCACTCTGTGCCTAACCCATTTCAGTTCTCAACATACTGTTTTCAGATTATCACTCCCTTGGTTGCTGCTGTTTTTGTTGTTTTATGATGCTGGGGACTACCACCAGACAATATTAAAGAAAACAGAGGAAGCTAGTACATAATTTCCCATGAGTACTTAAAGAGAAACACCAAATCACCCCAGCGTGTCAAGAAACCCACTTCCTTCTCTCACTGTCCCCCTTCAGTGGTTTTAAAAGGAATGCCTTTCTGGTGAGGCATAGTTGCATAAATGATGGCTTTCTACTTAAGCAAGCAAGAAATATGAGAGGATTATGTGGCTAACTGGTTCTCCAGTTTGGACACTGGAGGGTCCTCAGTAGCTGCTCTTTGTGTTGCTGGAGGAAGTAGAAACTATAATTGTTGCTGTTTTACAGATGATTTAGACTTATGCACGGAGGGCTTCAGCACTGCCCAATCTCACACATCTGTTACATTGGGGAGCTAGGATTTGAATCCAACTATGAGCAGCTTAGTTGTCATTTCCATCTCTAACCTCACCCCATTATGCAAGCAATACAAGCCTCCCAGTGGAGCCCAGCACAGCCTCTCCCACCCCAATTCTGCCCTCTGTGCGCCCCCTGCTGATCTCCAGGAGAAGTGCTTCTGAACCAGAGGAAATGACCCCAAGCCCTCCTGTTTTCTTAGCTCCTAGTAAAACGGTGGGTCCCTTCTAGCTCCCCATCTTCTGAAACCACAAATGAGTCCTCTCTGAGGTACTACCTGATGTTTCAGGGCTAAGAAGAACTGGGGAGTGAATTCAGTTCCTCTCAGAACTGATCGTGCAGCATGAGGCAGCCCAGATGAGCAGAGGATCAGTGAGCAGCCAGGCAAAGAGCACATCTCTAGGCCCTGTCCACTGGGTGTGTTCAGTGGAGCAGCAGCATGAGTACCTCCTGGGAGTTCGTTAGAAATGCAGGTTCTATGACCCCACCCAGAGCTGACGGATGGACATTTCTTTCTCTCTCTCTCTCTCTCTCTCTCTCTCTCTCTCTCTCTCTCTCTCTCTTTTTTCCAACAAGATCTCTAAGTGATTCTAGTGCAAAGCACCCACTGAAGCTCTGTATGTGTTTTGCAGTGTATTCAATATTGATTTTGTTTAAAAATCACAACGACAAGTTTTCAACTGGATTCAAATCCTAACTCCACGATTTAATAGGTGTAAGACCTTAGGCAAGAGCTTAACCTTGGTGAGCATCCATTAAATCATCTATAAAATGATGAAAAGCAAAACTGTTCAAATCTTCAACTCTCAGGACACTCTCATCCTAAATCTGAGACCCAATAATTGCTTGGTGTCTCCTAACATCACCATGATTTACCTAGTCCTACTGCTTAGAAATGTCAAACTCTGGTGGTGACCTTAGCTCTATTTTCCCCCAGAAACTCACAAGATCCTTGAGTCAGCTCGTTCTCTGCTCACTGGAGAGTAGAGACAGTGGACTTGTCTTGTCCTTGTGTTTGAGCCTCAGAAACCAAATGACCATGGAAATGTCATGAAAGAGACTTCTGAGTCCTGGGGGGCAACTTCCTCACCACCACAGTGAATTTTTTCCTCTCCCTGGAGTTATAAGAAAGAAAGTTGCCCATCAAGCTGAATGACTTAGACAGCCACCTTCTGAACCAGAGGTTGGGCCAGAGATGGTTCAAAATCTCTTCAACCCTGATGTTCTATGTGCCTCAACTTACAAAATGGTCTTGATCTTTTCTGATTAAAATTCCATTTAATAGAAACACACCTAAAAAGAAAATTACCATATGGCACAGAAAACCACCTATCCACCTATGTAATGTTTTCTATTTCTTTCTCTTAGTTAGCTTCCTATTCTCTCTTAAGAAAGCAAAAGCTCTACCTCCTAATGTATTCTCTCTCTCTCTCTCTCTCTCTCTCTCTCTCTCTCACACACACACACACACACACACCCTCTGCCCCTAGAATGAAAATAACTTAGAAGTCCCTCATGCTAGGATGAGGAGGTAAGTGCTTCTGATGAATATATATCTTCTTCAAAATATTAATGGGGAAAAATTGCTGGGGTGCTTAAGTTGTGCCAAGTACTTCAGGGGCTCCCACATGAATAAAATTGAGTTCTTGCCCTCTAGATTTACAATCTAGTGAGAGAGGCATAATGTAATAAAAATGCTGTCCTGGAGCCATCCCCAGAATATCAAGGGAGAGAGGCAAAGCATGCCTGGAGAGATGCGAGGACCGTTTCATGGAAGAGCCGGCCTCAGAGCAGCCCTGGCAAGGGGCGTGGAATGGGATGAGCTGAGGAGATGTGCATATGCATCCCAAGCCCAGGAAGTAGCCCAAGCAGAGAAATCAGGGTGGAGGCCAAATTCTGAGAATGGCTGATTATATCTGGGAAACAAAGAAGCAAGAGGAAGTAAGTCTAGACACAGCAAGGAAGGTTGGCTGGGTTGTTTCCCCTTTGTAAAGTGAGAGTGCAGGTCCTAAGGGGCCATTCCAGAATTAGGATATGGTCCCAGGTGGAGGGCCCCAGAGTAATTCTGAAGAGTTCTGATGTTGTGGGCATAAGGAGCCAGGGAGACTTTTCTGGTAGGAGTTGTGCTCTGGGAAGCTCCCTCAGGTAGCAGAGTGAGGGATGCATTTGTCAGAGTTACGCACACTGTTAGTTCTATTACGGTGACAAAACACCTGAGACAATCAACTTAATAAAGGAAAAGATTCCTTTGGCATACAGTTTTAGAGAGTCCAGTCCATGATTGATTGGTCTAAATGCTTTGGGCTTGTGGTAAGGCAGCATATCATTGCAAGAGTGCATGGTAATGGAGAAGTTTTCAACTCAGTGCCTGGGAAGCAAAGAGAGAAAGAGGAAGTGACTGGGATCTCAATATCCCCTTCAGTAACCTAACTTTTTCCTATTAGGCCCCATCTGCTAAAGATTCCACCGCCTCCCAACAGTGCCACAGGCTGGGAGCCAACCCTTCACCATATGGGCCTTTGGGGAACATTCGAGATCCAAACCCTATTGCCCACTCTGGGAGGTGGTTGCTTTAGGAATCCAGGAGGAGACAGTGGAGCCTTGAAGCAAGGAAGAGGCAGCAGAATAGGAAGGCAGGGGAATCACTGCTGGAGATACTCAGAGGTGAAATTCATAGAATGAGTTGCCAACTGCATTGATGCCATCCTTGAAGCTTCTTCCTGTGGGGACTTAGGGAAGCCACCTTATTAGATTTTGAGGATATATGTACTGAAGACAGAAGCAAGGGTCTGTGACCAATGATGATTTTGACCAGTGCAAAGGGATTCGGAAACATCGGAGTCTACATGCTATCCATTAGGGGAAATGCTACAGATGCAGAAAAGGACATTTCAGGGTGTGTTCAGGGGAGGAAGGAAGGAAGGAGCTCACTCTCCAAAGCAGATAATATAGTACTAACATGTAATACTCACTGGTCGGACGGGAGTGATGGCCCAGAAAGGAGAGAAGAGAGCAAGCGAGATGGGGCTGCTGTGCATGACCCCAGATCAGTCCATCCAGGGGACCCAGAGAACCAGCACACAGCTCTCAGCTCCTGGGCGCCATTTCTGCAGGTCCAGGAAGAGGAAGGGAGGCCCCAGGGCAGGACATAAGCAAATTCATTCATTCAGCAGATGTTTGCCAACAGGGTTCCTTCTGGGTGCTAGTGACAGCAGTAAACCAAACAGAACAAGCAATGGAATTCTACTTTACAAACAGGGACGCAGGTGGGACTTTAAATACCAGCCGAGGAGCTTGACGGCAGTTGTAGATGAATTTCTAGAAGAAATGTAGTGAATGGTCTGCAGCTCAGGGAACCCCTGCACTGCATACGTTCCCTGCAGCATGGTCACGTCCGTCCTGACAGGGTTTTCAGTTTCTGCAACTCCGGGAATTCGGCATGGACAGAGATTCTCACCATATCTCCCAACCCCACCCAGTGTGCATGGAACAAAGACTGAACATGAAAGGGGCATTTCTCACTGGGCTAGACCTAATAGTCATGCTTGGTGTTATAGAATCATCGTAAACACTTAGAGATGCAAACAGAGCCTAATGAGACCAGCGAGCGTCAGTAAATAAATCAGCCCTTCTCCTGAGCGTGCACCAGTGCCCAGAAACCTAATGTGCTGATCTCAGAGTCCTGTTTATAGAACTGTAGGCATTCGCAGACTTTCACCCTGCTGTGTTCGTCCTTGGTGTTCACAGAAGATGCTGAGGACTGCCTCTGCTCAGGCGTGTGATGTGTCTAAGTGACGATGTGGAGCATGCTTGCATTTTGCTTGTGTGAAGTCGCCTGTCCCCAGCCATGGAATGTTGTTTGCACGAGTGAGCTGCCCTCTCTCACCACATTAACCTTAATGTAAAGTGCCGAGGCCCAGCCTCCCCTGCTTGACTGAGTTTCCCTCCCAGTGGCGCAGCAGGGTGCTGCCCCAGCACGGGTACAGAGCCCTCTAGCGGGCGTTGCTGTCCCAACACAGTCACCCACTCGGGTGGCCACTAGAGGGCAGCAGTACGCTCCCAATCAGGAGCAGGAGCTGGGCCTTCCTAGGCCGCTAGAAGCAGGAAGAAAGGCCAGCTGCTTCTGGGAGGGGCAACCGGTGGAAGTGCTCCTGAAGGAGTAAGAGGAAGAAGAGACTGGTGAAGTTGTGTTGAGGGCACACTTGAGTGCTGCGTTTCTGTAAGGGCACCAACGCACATGACATGGACTGGCAGAGCTCAGCCTCCAGGTGTAGGTTCCAGGGCAGTTATTTTTTTATTGTTGTTCTTGTTTTTGTACTCAGGATTGGACCCAGGCTTAACCACTGAGCCACATTCCCAACCCTTTTTATTTTTTGAGACAGGGTCTCACTGAGTTGCTTAGGGCCTCACTAAATTGCTGAGGCTGGCTTGAACTCATGATCCTCCTGCCTCAGCCTCCTGAGTTGCTGGGATTACAGGCATGCACTATCGAACCCAGATGCAGGGAAGTTCTGAGGCCATCAGGAAGGTGCCATGGTTCAGATAAGGGCATGAGAGAGCTGAGAGGAGAAACTTGTGTTGAGAGAACTCGATATTTCAAAGTGGGAACCATGCCAGCAATAAATTACACAGAGATAAAATGGACCTTCATATGGACATTGAAGAGGACCAGAGAGGGTGACCTGCTGGGAGCCAGGGCCAGAGTGTTTTGTGATTAAAGGGAAGTGACCATAAGATTAGCAGATGATGACTGTGAGGTGGGCTGAAGCAGGACCACTGCACAAAACAGCTTGCACTGCCACAAGGAAGGTGTTTGACATAGAAGGGGATGCACAGCAGACAGAGCTGTGTGGTCTTAAGTAAGTTACTTAATTTCTCAGGGCCTCAATTTCCTTATTTGTAAAATGTTGTCTACAATAGTGGAGGAATCTACAGTATCCCACTGTATGATATTACAGTGATTAGCATTCAGTCTTCACTCAGTATCCCCAGGAAATTGGTTCCAGGACCACCACAGATGCCAAACATATCAGATCCAAGTGTCTTATACAAAATGGTGTAGTATTTGTATAACCTACTCACACCTCCCATACACTTTAAATAATCTCAGATTAATTATCATGCCTAATGTATTGCAAGTGCTGTGTAAATTGTTGCTTTACTGTATTACTTAGGAGATGACATTAAGAAAAACATCTGTATGTGTTCAGCACAGGTGCCATTTTTTTCCCAAATATTTTTGGTCTACAGTTGGTGGAATCCACTGACGTGAAGCTGGAGGATACAGAGCGATGACTGACAATTCTGTCTTCCCTCCAGACTCTAGCCCAGTGGTTCACAGACATGAGCATGCATCAAAATCACAAGAAGGGTTCCATAAAACACACTGCCAGGCCCCAATCCCAAGGCTTCTGATTCAGGTGGACCCCAAGAGTTCATGCTGCTCTCTAGATGCTCTTGCTGCTGGTGGGGGGACCACACTGTGGGCATCAGTATCCTACAGTGTGTAGAGCCTACAAGCTCCCAGTGGGCAAGGATCCTCAGTATCCAGTGACTGACATAACTCAGCCTCGGAAGAGTCCCTGTGGAATAAACAGAGGTGGAGCTGAATGAAAATGAAATCACTTCCGTAGCCTTAAAACCATGGTGACAGGAGCTAGCATTGTACCTGGGGAGCAAATTCTGAGGCTGAGAGCACGCAGTCCCCATCTGTTTTAATGGAACTATGGTCAGAGGCAGAATGCTGAGCTGGAGGGACTGCGACCCTAATGAGGTTTTGGACTTGTTCCAACCTATCTGCTGTTGTTCAGTGGGATGCTTTATTAGGATGCATCTAGAGAATGTATTTGTCCTGGGAGACTTCCCCTGGTCCCCTGCCCTTCAGGTTTCTCAAGGCTAAACCTACATTCCATACCCACCTTAGGAATTAGTCCAGTATTTTTATTACTCTGCGAACTTTGCAGAAACTCTCTCAGGTCCCCATTTGGAAATCCACCATGAAGTGTCTTTCTCAGATAGTGAGTCCACCAGGCTTGGTGCTCCAATGGGGCCCCAGGTTGACCTGGCACCTGCCAGGAGAAACATTTCTCTGCAGCTTGCCACATGATTGCGGCCAGCCTGGAATCCATTCAGAACACGGGCCCTGCCAGGGATCCTATTCCTGGTATTACTTGTTAGGGATCGAGGATTAAATGAGCATAGGAACGGCTCTGGCTCGGACCAAGGCATCCTCAGGCCAACTGTGGTGTCCAGAGAGCAGGGCACCCCCAAAATGTAGGCTTGTGTATTTGCTGCTTGTGCACCATGGGCCATAACTCAGGAAGCTTAGGCGAGCAGCTCTGTTGTTCAGGCAATGAAGTCAAGAAAGGGAACCTGCTCCACCAATGGCTGGGATGAAAGAGAAATGGACTGGCTTCAATTGAAAGAGATACTGACCCTTCCCTGGTCTTATCATCTTAACTAACAGTGGCTTGCAGGAACCTTGAGACCTGCATTGATTGTGCTGTTCCTGTTTTCTCCCCTCAAAGCCCTAGATATGCATTAACCCACCCTTAGTCATCTAAATCCAATGCACAACAACCCTCTGAATTTCCTATCAGCCCTTCTTTCTCTCAAGAATCATGGGGTTTCTGAGATGAAGGGGACCCTTCAGATAGTGCCTTCTCAATGTGTGGCCTGAGAACTGCTTGGCTCTGAGTACCTGGGATATGGCTGTGAAGTGCAACTTTCAGGCCTCACCAGGCCCAAGGAACCTAAATACCCAGGAGGCAGGCTTGGCATCAGGCTTGGCATCAGTAGTGGGTTTGGCTTAATTTTTTTTAATTGTGGGAAATATGTATAACCTAGACGTTATCATTTTAATCATTTTGAAGTGTTCAGTGGCACTAAGTACACCCACCACCATCTTTCAACTTGTTCATGGTCCCAAATTAAAACTCTGTGCCTATTAAACAATCACAGCCCATTCTCCCCTCCTGCCAGCCCCTGGAAACCTACTCCACTTTCTGTATGTCTGAATTTGTCCATTCTAGAAACCTCCTACAGGTTAAGTGGTGTAGCTCTGTGGTACAGCACATGTTTAACATGCTTAAACTCCAAATTTGATCCCCAGGTTCAAAAAAATTTTTTAAATAATTTTTTTATTTTTAAAGACTGCATTTTGATTCATTGTAATAAATAGGGTTCATCTTTTCATTTCTATGATTGTGCACAATATGCACAATATAGATTCATACCATTCGTGTAATCATATATGTACATAGGATAATGATGTCTGTCTCATTCCACTATTTTTAATACCCACTCCCTCTCATTCCCCTCTATGTAATCTAAAGTTCCTCTATTCTTCTCTCACCCCCTAACCCCATTATATATCACCATCCACTTATCAGGGAAAACATTCAGCCTTTGGTTTTTGAGATTGGCTTATTTCACTTAGCATGATATTCTCTAATTCCATCCATTTATCTGCAAATGCCATAATATTATTCTTCTTTATGGCTGAATAATATTCCACTGTATATATATACCACAGTTTCCTTATCCATTCATCTGTTGAAGGGCATCTAGGTTGGTTCTACAATCTAGCTATTGTGAATTGAGTAGCTTCAAAAAAAAATTTTTTTAATGAAAGGGAAAAAAAGAGAATTCCAACTGTAATTGTACAAAATTTTTTTTCTTGTTCTGATTCATTATACTTAGCATAACATCTTCCAAAGTTCGTCCATGTTATAGCATTTGTCAGAGTTTTAGTCCTTCTTGAGGCTGTATCATATTTGCTTGTATAAACCCCAAATTTTGTTGGTTTATCTGGGATGGACCTCTGCATTGTTTCCACCTCAGGGCGATTGTGAGTCATACTGCTTGAACATGATGTATAAATATCTGTTTGGGTTTCAGCTTTCAATTCCTTTGGGTCTTTACCCAGGAGTGGAATTGCTGAGTCATGTGGAAATTCTGTTTACTTTTTGAACTGGTAGGGTTTTGAAACACAGTTGTGGGGTCACAGCCAGAGGACAGGGTGATCAGACTTCCTAAAATGAGAGTTACCTGGGGAAATTGCACAGCTCCAGATGCCCACACCCCAACCCAGACCCAGGAAACCAGCCTTCCTCGGATGGGATTCAGGCGCCTGTATTTTTTTAAAGTCCCCTGGTGATTCCA
Organism: Sciurus vulgaris; assembly: GCF_902686455.1. NCBI lineage: Eukaryota > Metazoa > Chordata > Mammalia > Rodentia > Sciuridae > Sciurus > Sciurus vulgaris. The sequence continues at coordinate 61,696,084 of NC_136473.1, forward strand.
TGGCATAGACACATTGAAGAATCATTGCTTTACACCAGTACTTTACAGCTTCACAGGTCTCAAGACTCTGCAAGTAATTCTAATATGTAGCTGGGGCTGAGAACCACTAATCTTGTTCAGTGTCAGTGAAACGTGAGAATTTTCAGGCTGCAAGAAAGGACACGCTCTGTCTAAGCCCCTGAGCCCTGAAGGGCTAAGTCTGCACTGGTTCCTGGGCTAATCCCCAAACCAATCCCATGCATTCCCCCAACTCTACCACCCAGTGCAGGGGTGGGATTACTTACAGGATCTGCATCTTTCCTGCTCTTCATTGAATGGTCAGCCTTGAATGAGAGTAAAGTCAGATCTGCTGTAAAGCTTGTATTGAAATATGAATTTGTTCCTGACACAACTGATGTTGAGGAATAATACTGAAGTGTTAGAGAAGATCTTTGGTACCTGAGGGAGCAGTACCCTACTGTACTTGGTCCCTAATGTATCAATAATCTATGATAGAGCACTTGCCTAGCATGCACAAGGTCCTAGGTTCTATCCCCCGCACCAAAACGAAAAACAGTAAAAGCCACCTGTTACTAAGGAATGTGAATTTCGCATTTGCTCATTTCACACGTTACAGCAGAAAACAACCCAGCCCATCCAAGCCACCTAAGAATACACAAAGTACACTCCACGGTCTGTCAGTTACGTGAGTTCTTCATGTGTGTTTTGTGTCGCTGGCGTCCATATCCAGTGTTTCCCTCTGATACCAAATATCCCTCTTCTTTCCACCACCTCGTAATAACAAAATAAATCACAATCCTTCTGACACCCACTTCCACAAGCAAACTTAGAGCTTTTTCAAAGTCAAGTGCCATGTCTACTCTAGTTTTGATGTATTTCTTAAACATTTAACTTAGCTAACATGGTGTTACTGTTTTGTTTGGTTCCTCTTTTTTTTTTTTTAATGTGCCACTAATGAAGATTTCAGTGTTGTGCCATAGTCCCATTTCCCCCTTAAGCCTTGTGGTTTTTATTGTGTGATTTTACATAGCACAGTGACTTCTAAGAAGAAAAGTATCTGCTACTTGATAGAAGTAACCACAGAAGTAAATTTTACATGTTGCTTTAAAAAAAATGTATTGATGCATAATAGTTATACATGGTAGTGGGATTCGTTGTGGCATCTTCATAAATGCACAACCATAATTTGTTCAATTTCATTCCCCGGTACCTCCCATACCTCCATTCCTCCCTCTCCTGGCCCCCTTTCTATGCCCTAATGGTTTCCCTTCTGTTTTCATACAATCACTTTTTCCCTTCAGCTTCCACCTATAAGAGGAAATATACAACCCTTCACTTTGAGTCTGGCTTATTTCATTTGACATGATGCTCTCCAGTACCATACATTTTCCTAAAAATGATATAATTTTGTTCTTCTTTATGGCTGAGTAAAACACCATTGCATCTGTGTGTGTGTGTGTGTGTGTGTGTGTACACCACATTTTCTTCTTTATTAGTTCTTTTTAGCTATACATGATAGTAGAATTCATTTTACAGAATTATAAAAGCATGGAATATATCTTGTTTTAATTCAGTCCCCAGTACTTCTCCTTCTCCTCCCTTCCCCCCACCCCTGCTTTCTTCCCTCTATTGATCTTTCTGCCATTTACCCATGGTTATTTTTTTAAATTGATTTCTTGTGAAGGTACACAATGGTGAGATTCTCTATGGTATATTCATATATGAATATAGGAAAGTTATGTCAGATTCAATCCACTGTCTTTCCTTTTCCCATTCCCCTCCCTTCCCTTCATTCCCACTTTTCTACTCTACAGAAGTTCTATTCTCCCTCCCTGCTCCATTGGGGGTTAGCTTCCATATATCAGAGAAAACATTCAACCTTTGGTTTAGGGGGAGTTGGCTTATTTCACTTAGCATGACAGTCTCCAGATCCATCCATTTATTTGCAAATGTCATAAAGTCATTCCTTTTATGGCTGAGTAATACTCCTTTGCGTACATGTACCACATTTTCTTTATCCATTCATCTGTTGATAGACACCTAGGCTGTTCCACAATTTGGTTATTGTGAATTGTGCAGCTATAAATACATATCTCTAAATGTATGATGACTTTCATACTTTCAGATAAATATTGAGGAGTGAGATAGCTGGATTATCTGGTGCTTCCATTCCTAGTCTTTTGAGGAACCTCCATACTGATTTCTACAGCTGCTTTTGATCAGCCTACTAATAATGATGTAGGAGGCACCCTGTGTCCTCCAGAATGTTAGTCCCCCTCCCTCCTTTTCCTCCCTCTACTCAGGAGAACCACTAGATGGCACACTACTCTGATGGGTAGAAAGCTCTTCCTGCTCTATGGTACCCACCACATGAACTGGGGAGAAGCAAGTGGCCACAGCTCCCAGGCTTCTTCTGGGCCCTGCTCCACCTGCTCCCACCCATCTTGCTCCCTTCCAGATTCAACTCACTTAGAGTTTTGGGTTTCAGGTTTCTTGGTACCTTTTGGATTCTGTTATGTCCACATTGGTCAAGCCTCTCTGGCTGAGTCAGTCCCCCACCCTGGCTCTCTCTCTCTTGCTGTGTGGATTCTATTCTTGAACTCTCATCTGAAGTCTGACTGGATCTTAACCAACTTCACTGTCTTGTTCTCACTTCAGATTACAACTGCCCTGTATCAGTGCTCAGTTGAAATTTGCTTCCACACATTTTAGCTTCTGGCTCCCATTCCAGGACATCTGCTGTGTGACCTTTCTTCCTACTTTTGTCTGCACAAACTACCTCTCCAGACACCTCAGTTCAGTTCACCTGACTCTTCTGCCACTGTTTGGCCATTGGACCCAGAGAGATCTGCTTCAGAGGCAAATATGTAGTTATTTCATGCCTTTCTGTACTTCATAAGGACATAAGAATGCATGAAATTTTTACAATACAACATAAGCTCAAACAATTTTCTTTAAAATACTTGTTTGGCTGGTTTTATCAACCTTACTTAATAACTTTAATTTTTAGCTGTCCTAGTATGGCTTTGAAAATTTGGTGTCTTGAAATATATGTTTTCTTTCACTCATTATCACCACAGATTCAAGGTCATTCACCTAGTTTGGTTCATATGTTTATATGTATTGAGTCATCCATAAAGAAAAACTAAAAGTTTGACTCTCTCATCCTGAGCTGGTGTTCCCATTGCTGTGTCTCTGCAGGGATTTCTTGTCTGGTGACATAAGATGAGAATTCATTCTGATGTTTGGATAAAGCAGCAGCTAAAAACTTTCAGCAACTTGGGGACTATTCTGGTTCATGTCTGCAAATACCGGTAGTTCAACATCAGAACATGTTTATCTGAAGTCACTTAAAATCCTCATTTGTGAAATCAAAGGTTCTGTCCTCTTTTCTTCTGGAAGAGAGGTCAGCAAACCGTGGTCTGTGTTTGGACTGCAAAGCCTAAAATATTTACCATCTGTCCCTTTCCAGGAAACTTTTCCCAACCTGTTCTGGAAAATAATCCATGGTGGTTATTTGTATATATACTAAAGGTTATCAGTGTAACATTGGAATGGTCAGGCCTTGGAGATCGGTGAATTATCTAAACCTGGGTGCAAAATTTGGTTTGTGATGCAAATGCGCAAGTTTGGAGGCTAAAGACTCAAAGCTGTCAGAAGATTCACAGAGGGGTCCGTGACCTCAAAACATTGAGAATTACGACCTATCGTCTCCTGCTGGACAGTGTGCCTGAGTGCCGTAGCTGACCACAGCATCTAGATGTGGGCAATGAGACTGACAATCTTATGTGTCTTGAAGGTCCTGCTAGAATCCACTTCATACCAGAGGATGTGAAAAAGCTTACATAAAACTCCACCTAAATATGATTTTTCCATGATCATTTATTTTTGTCCTTGGGTCATGAAGCCTGATTTCCCCTTATTTTTGTCTCCTCTGAAATGCATCATCAGAATCTTCACCCTGGGTACCACTGCATAAGGGATCATGCTTCCTACCACATGCCTTTATCTGCCTTCTAAGATTCTATCAGCTTCTAGAATCAGAGCCCCAACAAGTGCACACCAGGACACTTGGAGCTGGATTTGGGGTCCCTTGAAGTACCTGCCTTTCATCTTGTCCCTTGGCACACCCATCTCTTTTTCTGTAGATGCTGGTCTGCACTTTTTAGTCATGCTTTAATAATCATGATTTATATTTGATATTATTGATGCTTTTGGAAAATATATAGGATATAAATGATAAGTATATAATTGAAGATGTCAGGTACAGTAGAAAGACAATGGAACCTCCCATTATGCCTGAGAAGAATGGTCCCAAACCATTAAGGGAGACAGGATGGTGTCTGCCTTTGGAGGTTCTGCTGCACCATTATCTGCTCTGATAGCTTTCTATTTTCTTGCATTAATTCATCATATTGACTATTAATATCACTTGGAAATTTTATTCCATTTTCCATTTTGTGATTATCTATAAAATACAAGATCATTAGCTCCCACTCAAAGCCACAGGAAACTCTTTGAGAAATGACTAAGGTAGTCAGGCATGGTGGCTCACCCCTTTAATCCCAGTAGCTTGGGAGGCTGAGACAGGAGGATCACAAGTTCAAATGCAGCCTTAGCAACTTAGCAAGGCCCTATGCAACTTAGCAAGACCCTATCTCAGAATAAAAAATAAAAAGAGCTGGAACCTCAGTGGTTAAACTCTTCAGGGTTCAATCCCTGGCAAAAAGAAAGAAAAACAGAGAGGGGGGAGGGAGATAAGGAGGGAGGGAGGGAGGGAGGGAGGGAGGGAGGAAGGAAGGAAGGAAGGAAGGAAGGAAGGAAGGAAGGAAGGAAGGAAGGAAGGAAGGAAGGAAGGACTAGTTTATTTCTATTACCCAATCTGATCACCTGCAAAAGAAAAAATCACAAACTGTGTAGGTGGAAAGAATAAGTAGGTTTCAAAGGTTTCAACAAATTCCTGGTTTTAGTCACCAGCATGGCCCAGACGAGAGATGGCAGTGGCTTGGAATAGAGCAGTGGATAGGCTTAGGAGGAGGAACCCACAGAATTTGCAGATGAATTGAATGTGGGGTGATATTCAAGAGAATGAGGGTGATTCTCTGTTGTCATCTTGAGCCTCTGGGTGAAAATAATCTAGCTACTTACTGAGATGGCAGAAAAATTAAGAGTGATGATAAACATTCTCACCAAATTTCTCCTAATAACCATTAAATGCCTCAAAGACCTAATTCTGCTCTACTGTATTTTTTGTGCCACAGCTTCACAGATGCTTTGAAATCATCCTCAACAGGAAGCAAAACCTCATCAGAGCTGGGTCCAGTGCCCAACTCCAGCTCCATGACTGTTCTGGGTTTAATCTATTCTACAGTCAAAACTATTGCCCTTGATGGTATTTTGTGGAATTTCTGCTCTTTACAAACTTTCCTTCCTTTCTATTTCTTTATTTTCATTCCCCTTCATTCTCGTGCCCTCTGAAGGCATAACTCTTTGCTGATGTATTAGTCAACTTTTCATCATGATGACAAAACACCTGAGTAAACAACTTACAGAGAGGAAAGGTTTGTTTTGACTCAGTTTCAGAGAATTTAGTCCATGATCTCTTGGCCCTGTCTCTCGGGCATGTGGTAGCACAGTACGAAATGGTAGGGAACACATGGCAGAGAAGGCTACTCACCTCCTGGTGATCAGGAAGCAAAAGGGAGGCAGAAGAAGGGGCCAGGGTCCCAATTTCCCTTTCAAGGGCATGCCCCCCTGACCTAACTTCCTCCTGCTAGACTCCACCTCTTAAAGGTTCCACTACCTCCCAGTTGCACCGCAGGCTGATAACCAAGCTTTTAACACTTCCAAACCATAGTAGCCTCCATCACAGGGCTTTTGTTACACTGAAGTGAATTGAATGTGTTTCAGGCACCAAAGATGGAGGAGCCTTATGAAGTTTCTCTGTGCTTCTCATAGCACCCAGCATGATAGAGGGAACTTAAGCCAGACATGACTGAGCACCTTTTGCCGTTGCTGCATGGGCTAAGCAAACACTCAACCCAGACAGATGTAGAACTCACCCCGTGGACTTCAGCAACTGTAACTGGGTTTTATTTATTGTTGGATGCTCACAGAGTCACACAAATGCTAAGCATGCAGTAGATGCTTTATAATCTTTATTAAACTGACCAGATCTGACTCTTTGTGGAGATGATGTAAAGTAACTCTGTTAGTCAGCTTTTCATCTCTGTGATCAAAACACCTGACAAGAGCAACTTAGAGGAGGGAAAGTCTTATTGTGGTTCATGGTTTCAGAGGTTTCATCCATGGTGAACCGACTCCATTGCTCTGGGTCCAAGCACATCATGGCAGAAGGGTGTGATGGAGGGAAGCTGCTCAGAATATGGTGACTGGGAAGCAGAGAGAGGAGAAGAGAAAAAGAGGACTGGGCCACAGAAGAGATGAACCCTTCCAGGGCATGCCACCAGTAACCCACCTCCTCCAGCCACACCCCACCTGCCTACAGCTGCTACCCAATCAGCCCATTCACATTAGGATGGACCTATTTCATCATAGTTCTCAAAATCTAATCATTTCACCTCTGAATATGAATCCAGGAGCTTTGGGAGGACACCTCATATCCAAATCATAAATACCCAATGTCTGTATGATGAGATGTGCTGTGTATGGAATCAGCTCGGATCATGAGATGCGCTAGAAGACAAGACAGGTGAGGGTGGAAAGGTAAAAGGATTTATTTTCCACCCATCAGCTGAACCTTTTGTGGGGTAGAAATGGACTGCTCTCTGGCTGAAGTGAAACAACTTTTTTCCAACTTCCCTCAGCAAATCTTGAATGAATGAGTGAATGAATGGACACATGAATGAACAGACAGTTATTAAAAAGACCAGGTGAAATTTGTTTCTGTTCATTTGTTTTGTAACGTTGAGGATCTTACTCAGGGCTTTGCATCTCCTAGGCAAGTGCAGCACCTCTCAGCTACATCCCAGCCCAGGTCAATACCTAGAACACTGCCTCGTATGGAGAAAATGCAGTACAAAGTGTCTGACAGAAAGACAGACAGAACAGCTTCATCCACAGCAGGCAGTACCAACCACAGCCACATTCTGGAGTCACGTGAGCAAAGGGGGTCCACCAGAGCAGGGACATCCTGGAGGAGACCCCCAAGTTCTGAGGATCATGTACAGTGCCTCAAGCTGAGATGCTGTGTTTTCATTCCCTTTCCCCCACAGGACCATGGCAGATCGCCTTGACCTTCTCTTAGGAGTGGTGCTCATGGCCGGTCCTGTGTTTGGAATTTCTTCCTGCTCCTTTGATGGTCACATGGGCTTTTTTCATTTCTGCAATCTCACCAAGATTCCCCAGGTCCTCAACACCACAGAGAAGCTCCTGCTAAGCTTCAACTACATCAGAGCCATCACGACCACCTCATTCCCCCGCCTGGAGCAGCTCCAACTGCTAGAGATCGGGGGCCAGTTTACTCCCTTGACAGTGGACAAAGAGGCCTTCAGAAACCTGCCCAATCTTAGGATCTTGGATCTGGGTAAAAATCAGATAGACTTCTTGCATCCGGATGCTTTCCAGGGACTGTTCCATCTGCTTGAACTGAGACTGTTTGCCTGTGGGCTCTCTGATGCTGTATTAAGAGATGGTTATTTCAGAAATTTGATTTCTTTAATTCACTTAGACCTATCCTACAATCAAATTGGTAGCCTTTACCTTCATTCTTCATTTCAGGAACTGAATTCCTTGAAGTCCCTAGATTTTTCCTTCAACCAAATATCCATCTTATGTGAAGGTGAGCTCAAGCCACTTCAAGGAAAAATGCTCTCTCTTTTCAGACTTAAAGCTACTAACCTGTACAAGGGAGTCTCGGTGGACTGGGAGAAATGCATGAATCCATTCAGAAATATGTGGCTGGAAACCCTTGATGTTTCTGAAAACGGCTGGACCGTGGCTATCACAGGAAACTTCAGCAATGCCATCAGGGGAAGCCAGACTTCCTCTTTGATTCTCACCTACCATATTATGGGTTCTGGGTTTGGCTTCCAAAACATCAAAGATCCTGACGAGAACACATTCTCTGGCCTGGACAGAAGCTCAGTGGTACGCCTGGATCTTTCACATGGGTATATCTTCTCCTTGAACCCCCGACTCTTTAAGACACTCAAGGAGTTGAAACTTCTGAACCTTGCCTACAACAAGATAAACAGGATTGCAGACAAAGCATTTTATGGACTTGAGAGCCTCCAAATACTCAATATATCATGTAACCTTCTTGGGGAACTTTATAATTCCAATTTCGATGGGCTACGTAGTGTAGCCTACATTGATCTCCAAAAGAATCACATTGGAATAATTCAGGACCAGACATTCAGATTCCTGAAAGAATTACATACCTTAGATCTCCGGGATAATGCTCTTAAAACCATTTCTTTTATTCCAAACTTACTTACTATCTTCTTAGGTGGCAATAAACTGGTGACTTTGCCAAATGTTAACTTTAAAGCCAACTACATTCACTTATCAGAGAATAGGCTCGAAAATCTGGCTGACCTCTACCGCCTTCTCCAGGTATCTCAGCTTCAAACTCTCATTTTAAATCAAAATCGTCTTTCCTCTTGTAACCCAAATCACACCCCTCCGGGTAATCACAACTTAAAACACCTTCTCCTTGGAGAAAACATGTTGCAACTTGCCTGGGAAACTGGGTTCTGCTGGGATGTTTTTAAGGGGCTCTCCCATCTCCAGGTTCTGTATCTGAATAATAACTATCTTAATTTCCTTCCCCCTGGATTATTTAGCGATCTGACTGCATTGAGGGGACTGAGCCTCAACTCCAACAGGCTCACGGTTCTTTCTCCTGGTAGTTTGCCTGCTAGTTTAGAGGTCCTGGATATATCCAGAAACCATCTCCTATCTCCTGATCCTGGCGTATTTGCATCACTTAACTTCTTGGACATAACCCATAATGAATTCATTTGTGAGTGTGAACTCAGCACTTTTATAAGATGGCTCAATCAAACCAATGTCACTCTACTGGGATCTCCTGCAGATATAAACTGCATGTATCCTAACTCACTCTTGGGGGTTTCCCTCTACTCCATTTCCATGGAGGACTGTGATGAAGAGGAAGTCTTAAAGTCCCTAAAGTTTTCCCTTTTTATCTTATTCACTGTCACTTTGACTATGTTCCTCATGACCATTCTCATAGTCACAAAGTTCCGGGGATTTTGTTTCATCTGTTATAAGGCAGCCCAGAGACTGCTGTGCAATGACCATCCACAGGGAATAGAACCTGACAGGTACAGATATGATGCCTACTTTTGCTTCAGTAGCAAAGACTTTGAGTGGGTACAGAATGCTTTGCTAAAACACCTGGACACTCAGTACAGTGACCAAAATAGATTTCACCTGTGCTTTGAAGAAAGAGACTTCCTCCCAGGGGAAAACCACATCACCAACATCCAGGCTGCCATCTGGAACAGCAGAAAGATCATCTGTCTTGTGAGCAGACACTTCCTTAGGGATGGGTGGTGCCTGGAAGCCTTCAGTTATGCCCAAAGCAGGTGCCTCTCTGACCTCAGTAGTGTCCTCATCATGGTGGTGATTGGGTCACTGTCCCAGTACCAGCTGATGAAACACCAGTCAATCAGAGGATTTGTACAGAAGCAGCAGTACTTGAGGTGGCCTGAGGATGTCCAAGATGTTGGCTGGTTTCTCAAAAAACTCTCTCAGCACATCCTAAAGAAAGAAAAAGAAAAGAAAGAAAACAATCGCATTCAATTGCAAACGATAGCAACTATCACCTAGTAAAAAGAGCAGCATGCAATTTATCCCCAGCCACAAATACCTCTTAACTTTGTATTTGCACAAAGTTACCAAGGGGGCTCTTTCCAGAGGTCTTTTCCTTATTATGAAAACATCAATCTCTTGGCTTTCCTGTCAACACAACGTTTTGTCTCACTGACCTCCAAGTGGAAAATAATATCTAGAAAATTGCAACTGCCCCAAGAGATTCCCACTCACCATTAATTTCCCTTCAGATCCAATAATAATGTTCTCTCCTGTTGTGTGGACTATGGAATGTCTCCTCCTCATGGAAAAGACACCTTGGAAGAAGTTACAGGTGGCTTCACGCTTTCTCAGCATTCAGTTCAAGAATGGGCTGGTCTGTGATTCTGAGGTCTCTGTGTTCTGCAAAACAATACTGAGTAGAAAACAAATAGAGGAGATCTTTTTCCTTCTTTGGCTTTAGGAACAATGCCAGTGCTGGATGCGGGTCACACTCTCTTGGGGATAACAGGTGGCCCTGAGGAGACTTGGGAATAACAGGTGGCCCCGGTTAGACTCCTCTGGGTCTAACCCTTGTGGGCCATGACCATTTTGCATGTGACCCTTCTTTCAGCCTGGCACTCAGGACCTTCCACGTTAGCACCAACCTACCTCTTGAACTTTTCATCTACCAGTACCACCTCATTTATCAAATCAACAAGCTCTTATAGGAAGAACTTGGAATTTATGCACAGATCCTGGATCAAATTTTGATTCTGCTGCTTGTTAGTTGTGTAACTTTGAGTATGTTACACCTTTGCTGGGCCTGTTTTCTCACCTGTGGACATCATAATATCACCTTCATAAAGTTACTGGGAAAATTAAATTAGTCAAGAATGTCAGGACTTCTCAGATCTTTTCCTTAGTTTCCCTAATGGCCACAAGAGACTACATAAACTGTATGCCCTCTGGGGGCAGTTACAACTTCTTTGAATGTGTAATTTTTTGACCCAAAAAAGAATCTACATATATTTTGCTTTTGAATTATTTTTTGTGTTTCTTAATATAAGCGTGTTTCTGCAAAAACATTAATAAAATTTTTAGCCAAAGAACTTGTGTCATAATTACCTGATCGCTTCACATTCAACCTCGCCCACATCCAACATACTGTAGTCAGGTCAATGACTACAGCTCAAGGGGTATTCCTGGGCCTGGGGCTCAGTACTCCACAATGTCACTCCCTTCCCCCCATGGTGCACCCCAGCCCTCACTTCTCTAACACACACACACACACACACACACACACACACACACACACACACACACTCTCAGGCTATTCTCGTCCTGGCTTCTTTGGGCCAACTCATCCATGAGGCTGAGCTCACCCCACACCCAGTGATGGACTTGTCCTCATGAAAGCCATGAACACCCTACTCTGTTCTTCCTTTCTGGACTATTTTCCCAGGTCTTTCCATACATGTTCTTCAAAATCAAAGTCATGAAACCCCTGGGGATCCCTGCAACCCAAAGTCCTCTGTCTTGTGAATACTCTTGGCATGTTATCTGTTCTATTTAAACTAGTACTTTCTATTTCCCGCCTTCTTGAGAGTGGTGAGCCTATCTGGCCACCTGCCCCTCTGAATTGTAGACCTCATGAACCACTGTCTATGTCTCACCCTCACTGGCCATCACAGATCTCAAGTATTTTCAGGTCTTCACCAGAATATTTAGAAAGGCTGGAGAAATTATTTTTTATAATCTATTTAAAGGCATTGGAGAGCTACAAAATAGTAACTAGGGCCAAGAACCAGAGAAGGAAATCAAGAGCCATGGCTCCATTAATTAGAAGAGAGCATCAATGAGTGAAAGGGCAAACCATAGCGCGGAAGAATATATTTGTAATTCATTTATTTGTAAAGGACTCACAATGCAAATATGAAAACATGTTTATAGATCAATAAGAAAAAGACAACAGAAAAGAAAAATGGGGAAGAGATTGAAGAATTTACAGAAGGATATCCAATGTCCAATATGTAAATGAAAAGATATTCAAGTTCCTTCAGTCATCAGAGAAATGCAAATTGAAATCACATTGTAACCAGGCCTCCAATCCCAGCAACTCAGGAGGCTGAGGAAGGACTGCACGTTAAAGGACAGCCTGGGTGACTTAAAAATAAAAATAAAACAAGCTGGAAATGTAGCTCAGCAGTAGACCATCCCTGAGTTCAATTCCTAGTAATCGAGATAAAATAAAATGACATATTGTCATACCACTATGAAACCACCAGACTGGCTAAAATTAAGAGAGCTGACAATATCCAATAGAGGAAAAGACGAAGAACAATTGAAACTCTCCTATGTTATCAGGAATTGGTATAATTTTAAAAAGTTTGCTGTTCTCTATGGAAGTTGAATCCACACACGCCCTGTCATGCTGCAGTTTTACTCATAGGTAAATATTGCTCACCAGGTATATACCACCATTCACATGTGCACCAAAAGACATGAAAAACATCTCAGAATCATTATATGTAATACCCAGCATTGGAAACGACCCACGTGTTCATTATCCATACAATGGACAAATTGTGTGATTGAAACTAGACAAATGAAAACCAGTTACGGTGACAAGTAAAAACATAAGTGAACCTCAAAAAAATGTTAAGTCATAATGAAGCATAAGGCAAAATCCATCTTTGATAATGAAGATAATGGTCACCTTTGAAATGCACTGGTGGGGACTGGTGAGATACTGGTTATTTTCCATTTCTTGACCCGGGTGATGGTAATCGGGTGTCTGCACTTAGTGGTGTTGCATAATATCTGCACCCATTAATTTGTTCGCTTATCTGTAAGGTCTTATTCTTCGATTTAAAAATAAAAGTTTTAAGAAGAAGGAAGATTTTTTTTCATTGTTGTTAAAGGAATAGAAGACATGTAGTAGACTGATTCACATAGAACTGATGGGACTTGCTCTCCTTTATGCCTTATTTTTGCAAAATGAGTTTTTCCGTGCTTACCCAACGAGGGGCAGAGGACTGCACGCTTTCGTTAAGGGTCTTTTGTAATAGTTGATGTTTAACTCTTACATGCATTTCATTAACAACTGTTAAAATAGGCAAAAGCAAATATGTATTTACACAAAACTGAGATGATGACTTCTGTTCATGGCAGCAGACAGAGAATATACAAAGTATCAGCCAGAAATTTTAAATTAAACCACAAAGAAAAAAATTACTTCAGCAGATGAGTATACATGCAAACAAGATATATATGTGTGTAGATAATGTTTTGCTTGATTTTATTTTTCTTAAGATTAAAGGAATTTTTAATCTGTTTTACTTAGTAATTAAATGTTTCATTTCTCAATAGCTTTCATTTACATTGAACTTTTAAGAAATCAAACCTTTTTATTTTACAGAAAATTCCATGGAAAGAACTTGCTAAGGCTCCTAGATCCCTCTCAGGCATCACAGTCCAGGCAAGTCTGACAAGGTGGCTTTATATCTGAAACTTGGGGACCTGATCCAAGTGGCTGAAAATCATGTTTCTTTTCCCAGCTCAGGTCGTTCACCTCCACAGGCCTGTTTCCCTGTCTCCTTCCCAGGAAGGTCGGCTCTCTGAGAAGTGATAAAAATTGATGACATCATGTCTCTTTGGGAGCCTGGCTGCCCTTCAGGAAGCAGGTGTTGTGGAAGAGAGGTGGCTGAGGCCCTTTTCTGCTGCACTGACCTGGGTTCACTGCACAGGTAGCCCTCAGGGCCTAACACTTGAGGCCACCTCCATGGTTTTTCCGATGGCCTGGGCCATTAATTGGATCCCAGGGTTTTCTCCAGCTGCAGCTGTGTTATAGGGTCAGCAATCTTCCAAGTCTGCTGGTCATGCCAGGCCTGGAGGCATTTGCAAAAATAAGTCACCAGTGCTGCCCTGGTCCCTATTAAAACAAGTGAATTTTGGAGAGGAAATTAGAATTCCCTCTGGCTTCTAAGGAAGACATTCAGGCTTAGGTGCCCAACACAGGAGCAGGAGCATGACACCTGTGGGGAGTCACTGGCTGGTGAAGGCATGGCCTCTCTCCTTGCTCAGGCTGCATCCTTAAGATGAGCCTTGGGTTCCCTCGCTGGCATCTTCCCCAGAGACAGCCCTAGACAGTGCTCTGGACTTGAAATTAGAAGAGCCCCGTTGCAGTTCCAGTTGCATTGTGTAACTCCCTGGAGCTGCATGGTTTGCACTGTGGTTTGTTTCCCCAGGATTAAAAGGCCCATAGAAACAATTAGCATAATTCCTAGTATAAAATCAATGCACAGTGACACGTGGGTTTGCAGAGGTAAAGTCATGCTGGAAAAGTGGACCATCTAGGTTTCCCTGGGCGCCACAGGTTTGTCTCTGTTTCTCCTGGTCTTCACATTCCCTTCTTTGTCCCTGGGGTAAATCTCACCTCTGTGGGAGTTCAAGCAATGCCTCTGGACATCTAAGAAAGAAATCAATAATCTGTTTTTTTTGGGTTTTTTTAAAGAAAAAAACCACTTAAATGGACAAATTTTAAACATACCCTTCAATGTCTACAACCATGTAATCACTACCTTGATCAAGACACAGAATATTTTCATCACTCCAGAAAGTTCCTTCTTGCCCTTTCCTGCTAATTCTGCACCTACCACTGTTGTGATTTCTATCGACATAGATGAATTTTGCCTGTTCTTAAAATTCACATAAATGGAACCATTCAGCCAATTTTTTTTTGCATCTGTTTTCTTTTACTTAAAAGAATTTTTTGAGGTGTTTCCAATTCATTGTCATATATCAGGATTCTCTTCCTTTTTTTCACGTGGTATGGATGTACCATGATTTATTCAGTGTCCTATTGGGCTAGTTTCCAGTTTTTAGCTGTTAGCAATAAAGCTACTATGTACAATCTTTTACAAATTATTTTGCAGACCAGTATCTAGGAGTGAAATTGTTGGGCATGTGTTTTCCTTACAAAAGAAACAGTTTTCTAAGATGATTGTAACATTTTATACTTTTATCAACCATGTGTGAGGTTCCAGTTGCTCCACATCCTCCCCAGCATTTGATGTGGTCAGTCTTTGGAATTTTAGCCATCTTCCTGGAACTGAAGTCATGGCTCATCATGGCTTTCATTTGCATTTCCTTTGTGATTAATACATTTAGTACCTTTTGACATGCTTAGTTGCCACTTCTATATCTTCTTTCATAAAGTGTCTGTTCAAGTGGTTTGCCTGCTTTAATTAGGTTGTCTTTTTATTATTGATTTGTAGGTTGGCATGTTTTATATAATTGGATACGGATCTTCATTGGATATATGTAATACTGTCATTTTCTCACAATCTGTAGCTTGAACTTCCATTTTATTAACAATATCTTTAATGAGCAAAAACTTTTAATTTTGATAAAATCCAATACATAAGTTTATTATATGGTTAGTTTTTTGTGTCCTACCTAGAAATATTCCCCTGTCCTAAGATCATGAGGATATTCCTGTGCTTTCTTCTAGAGACTTTCTAGTTGCAGCCTTTATATTTAAACCTGTTGTCCCTGTGCTGGTTTGAGGAGTCAATTCATGGTCACAAAGAGCTATTCCAGCACGAGACTGGGTGCCACTGAAGGAAACCATCAGGTTTTCCTCCCTTGCCCATCCTCCTTCTGAACAAGGGGAAGAATTAGAAGCCATTGTCTTAGCCTGAAAGTAGAGAAGCGTCCTCACCCTCCCTGCTGGTGGATGACAGCATCTTTGTTAAGCATGCTGGCTGCCTCTGCCAAGAAGGAAAAGGGCTAACATTTACTGGGCTCTTTCTGTTTGCCAGGCTTCCTGCAGATAAGGAGGCTCAGACTCAGACTCAGAAAAGTCAAGCAACTTGCCTAGCTAGTAAGTGATTCAAATCTGAGATTTTTATGATGCTTTGATTCTTCTGATTCTTTCCCATTCTAACCCCCAGTTACGGAAGTGCCCCTTTCTTCCTTCTTCCTGTGACTCACCCAGAGAGGTTGTTCTCCTTGCTGGGATGTGCCTGGTTCCTTCCTCACTGCTAAAGCATTGTGGCTCTGTGCTAAAAAAATACCAGAGGCCCTGCCCCCAGAGCAGACTTTAAGACACTCTGTGTGTCCAGCCAGGCATCCAAGGTTTCCTTTTGGAGGATGAAGGGTCTACAGCTGACCTGCTGTAAGACCTGGGGAATCAAAGGGCAGGGAAACCAGCACCCCCAAAGGCTCTGGAAGCAGTTCTGTAGCAAGAGGTTCGCTGCGCACTGCGAGCTTGCCAGGAAGCTGCATAGGGATGTCTCTGGAGTGCTCCAGGGAGTCCTCCCAAATATCAAATCCCACATCTGGCAGCACCTGTCTCTGGAAAATACCAGCCTTTCCTCTGCCTGCTTCCTGGAGTGCTTCTCATGTGCCAGCTCTACCTAGGAGCCAGAGAGTGAAGGAGACCCAGGATTTGCTCCTGGTTTTGCTTCTTCCTGCAGAGGAGACTTTGAGGGTGGGGATGGGTAAGGCACGCTGACCTCAGACAACCCAGAACTCACTCTAAGAATCACCCCAGCCCCAGGAGGGGTGTCTGTGTCTCAGTAGCATATCCAGGGTCCCTTTGGGGAAGCTGGGACATGGTGTTAGTGTCCCCATAAGAAAGGTGCAGGGTGGAACGTTGCAGGGTCAGTCAGTGCAAACCTTAGAGGCATTACCCAACCCGCCCTCCCACAACCAGGTTCTAGGGTGTGCCTCAGGCCTGGGTGTTTTGTCAGCTGTCTTGTGACTCCAGTGTGTCGCAGGGATTTGCTTGGATTCTTTGAGGACAACACTTGTCTTCTAATTCCTCCTCTACAGAGCAATCAGAAGAACATATTCAATATCAAACGTACCCATGTCATCCTGCAGCTTAAAAAATCTTTAAATGGGACCTAAATGCTTTTAGGATAAAATTCTGAATCTGTCCCTTGCTTTCTATGACTGTCCTGAGTGGTGCGCACCCTTCAGCAGGGGGTGCCTGGGAGATGTTCCAGAGAGCAAGATGCTCACCTGAGTGCACCTGAGTTGCAAAGGCAGAGTAGGAGCGAGGCAGGCAGATGAGGGAGGCCACTGGAGGCAGAGTCCGGAGCAGCAGGGGTGGGTGTGACTTCACTGTACTGCTTGTCAGGCTTGATCACCCTTGTTCTGGGGGTTGCCCCTGCTATGTTTGCAGGGATCCTTCTCTTTGTTGGTTTGTCTATTTCATCTCTATTCTCAGTGATCAGCCCAGCACTTGCCTGTCATGTACAAACAACTGTAAAGGAAGGAGGGAAGCCAGGAAGGTGGCACTGTGGCTGGGCTGGAGCACAGAGGTGCCCGTGGGACTGTGCCAGGAGTGGGCTGAGCAGCGGTTGGAGTCATCGCCATGATCAATTCCAAGCTAAGCTCTTAGGCTTTGTCCTTAGAACAAGGAGATATCATTGAAGGGTTTTAAGCTGAAGGGACTTGACCCGGTTCGCATTTTGAAGAAATAATCCTGCTGCAACTGAGGGAGACAGGCTACAAAGATACTCCCGAGGAGCAGAGGATTTTGGTTTATAGATTCCCCTGCTCAGGAATTCAGCCTGAAAGGAATGAGGACAGAGAAATTGAGGCTCCATCAAGTGGGACCACAGGACTCTGACCCAGGCAGGGGTCCTGGAGCTGAGGCTGAGCACAGGAATGGGCAGCAGCTGTCCTGGGGTTGCAGAGTGAAGCACACAGGGAAGCCAAAAGCTGTGAAGGTGCCACAGCAACCCAGAGAGGCTAAGAAGCCGTCTGCAGGACGGACCAGCAAAAGCCGCTTTGAGGCTCAGTTTCCCCATTTGTGAGGTTGGGATGATATGAGTTCTGAGCTCATGGGTCATGAGGGTTTACTGAGATGGCGCACATGAGGCCCTCATCTTAGCACCTGGTGCAGAGGAACACTCATTAAGTGAGTTGTGGTTACTATTTCAAAGTGAAGGGGCTACAGTCAGAGTCAGTCAGGAGCAGGCAGGATGGGGTCCATGAGGCTGGAGGAACTTGACCTCTGGTGGGGAGAATGGGGCTCCTAATCTGAAGGCGTGGAAGAACCATTAAGGGCATCATGGTTTTTTTTTGTTGTTGTTGTTTTTGGTTTTTTTTTTTTTGCCCCAAAGGGTGAGTGAATTGGCCAAAAGGAGAGGGAGAGTTGAGGATGACCCCCATGATTCTGGAGCCATTTCCTGAGCAGAGTGAAGGAGGGCTGTGGACACAGAGGCCCCCAACCATGAGAAGCCAGAGGACTTCTGGAGCTAAGTAAAGAGGCCCCAGCTGGAGAGACAGCTTGGGGAATCCTCCTTACAGTGGGAGAAGTGAAGCAAAGAACAGAAGAAGGTGAGGACAAAGCAACCCCGGAAAGCCCCGGTGTTGAGATTAAGATTCATCGAGATAACTGTGTGGCAGGTGGTAGATGAACAAATGGTCGTTGTCAAGGAACTCCCATAAGGTAAAGTCCGAGGAATTCTCCATTGACTTTGGTAGTTGGAAGTCACAGATGAACTCAGAACATGTGGTTTTTGGAGAATGACAGATCAGTGAGTGAGAGAGAGGAGACAGCAAGTAGAGCCTGCTCTAGCAAGCCACCTGGCCATGCAGGGCAGAAAAGACATAGGGAATTTGGGAAGGAGGAATGGGGCGAAAAAAGGCTCTGTTCTGAGTTGAAGGAGTCTTGAGAATGTTGAGATGTGCGTGGAAGGAGATAGCTAAGGACCCAGATGAAGAAGGAGATCTTTGGGGGCAGGTGAGAAAGTGGGTGAAGATGAGGAAGCTCCCCAGGGAACTGGCAGGGAACCTGTGGGAGCAAAGGAGTGTGGGGGAGGGGAGGAGGAGAGGCAGGAGACAACTCGCAAAGCTCTGCATACGCTTATGACCTTGTCTGTAAACACAGCCATGAGCGCGTTTTTGAACTTGGAAGAAACAGAGGCCAAACACAAATAGGATAAAACTCCTAGTCTTTCTGGAGCTGCTGCAGTTAAAAACCATTTCAACTGTTCTGCATATAGGCTCTAACCCACCACCTTTTGGCACACAGCAAATTTATCCATGACTGAACTAACTCCTTGTTTTTTTAGTTTTTTAGGAAATTTTCTTCATCAGTAATTTCAAAGATATAGTGTGTTGTCTGTGTGCATGCGTGTGTGGACATGTGTGTAATTTCGTCTTGTTTAAAGTTTTAACTGGGAAAATTGAGCCATGCAGACTCGTAATGGAAAGAAATGTTCATTTCTCATAATAATCCGACGTGGAGGGGAGCTCGCAGTGGATCTGTTACATGTTTTATGCGTGTTTGTCAGGGAGCAGCATAATTGACATTACAGCGAACCCTGAGGAATTCTTTCTCCCACCAACTCCCTCCTCATTAATTGCACTTAACTTTTATGGAAAAAAAATTTTTTTTTCCTTCAAGTGTTCCACCATCTGAGTCAGACTTGGAGTGAATCTTCTGGGGAAAAAATGAGCTAAAATTGTTTCAACTGTTTTTGACTGATGGGATGTTGGAAAGCTCAAGCGAGCTCATGCACACGCGCACACACGCACACACCCACCCACATCACTTTTTCTGTTCGTTAAGAGAGAAGGAAGAAAAAACACTGACCTATTTTTATACTCACGTAAGTCCCTAACAGTGGAGCTATAAACTCCAGTCTTGGCACGGCTGGGGCTGACATCTTTGAAGAGGCAAACCCAGCTGGCTTGAAAGAAAAAGGCCACAGACATCACAAAAGTTTAAAATCCTGCATCCTGAGCCTATGGAGGGAAACATTTCCTATCCAGAATTTTAGCAAACCTCATTATAGGAGCCCCATTAAAAAGCTTCAGGGATGTTGCCAACTGCCATTTCTTTTCATTATAAAACAATTCTGGAAAAAAGAAAAAGAAGCAAAGTAACATTTATCCTCGGGCAGCAGGGTGGGGATGGGGTGCTTCCTAAGCCTGCACTTCAAAGACCCAAAGCCCCATAGACACCTTAACAGATTCTGGAGCTGATTGCAAGAGTTTTTCTGGAACTATGTGAGTATTTTAAATCTGCATTTGAAGGCACAAAGGAGTCCCAGACACTGGAAGCCTGAGCAGTGGAAACCCATGAGAAGAGTGAGACCAGCAGAATCAATTCCCTGACATGCACCCAAAATTTAAACACAGCAGATCTCTCATTAACAAATGGCTCAGATGTGTCCAAGGACAAAATTTTTTTAATTAATTTTTTTTTATTTTTACAGACATATTTTGATTCATTGTACACAAATGAGGTACAACTTTTCATTTCTATGGTTGTACACAATGTAGATTCACACCATTCATGTAATCATACATATATACAGGGTAATACTGTTTCATTCTACTGTTTTTCCATCCCCACCCTGTTTTCCTCTACACCATCCAAAGTTCCTTCATTTTTCTCTTCCCCTCATCACCCCCACCCCCACCCCCACATTATATATTGTCATGCACTTATCAGAGAAAACATTTGGCCTTTGGTTTTTTGGGCTTGGCCTATTTCACTTAGCATGATATTTTCCAACTTCATCCATTTACCAGCAAATGCCATAATTTTATTCTTCTTTATGGCTGAGTAATATTTCATTGTGTATATATACCACAGTTTCTTTATCCATTCGTCAATTGGAGGGCATCTGGTTTGGTTCCACAATCTAGCTATTGTGAATTGAGTGCTATGAACATTGATGTGGCTGCAATCACCTTTAGTCTGCCAGAATATCGACTACTTTTTGAGTGCAGATTGCTCACTGTCTGGCACATACCATCTGCCATTTGCCTACCTCTTGCCGGTCCATCGCCTGCCTTTCGCCCTACCCATCACCCACTGCCCAAGGTTCACCTCCCGATTGACAGCAGTCAGCAGACTGACCACAGACTGCCAGTGGAGCACCAGCTGTTGTCTGGAAGTTCACTGTCACAGTACCTGCAGGTTTGATTACACGTGGCTGCCAACATCTTGAGACAATAGCCAGGACTTGTAGGATCCCTGGCTGAACTGACTGAGCCCCATCTCCAGGATCCCTCAGCCTGACTGATCACTTCCTGCCTCCGGGGCCCTCACATCGACTGACTGCTCCCCACCACCAGGACCCCCAGACCGTCTGATTGCACCCTGCCTCTGGGATCCCGCAACCAGACCGACAACACCCCACCTCCAGGACCTCCAGCCGACCACGCCCACACCCTGTGCTGCAGCTCCCCATTTGCCAACACATTTGGAAGCCAGGGCAGCCATCTTGGATAATCCTGGAAGCCTTATCTCCCATCTTTAGGTGGGGCAAATCTCATCTTGCAACACCTCCTGGAGACTGGAGGCTCATTTTCAGGTACCTTTCATACATCAGGCTACTGAAGACTGGGAGGTTTGAATATTCTATGACTATTATAGTGTAGATTTTCTTTTTTCTCCTTATTGAAAAATTTTAAGTTTTTATTTCTTTAATTTTCTCGCTCTCTTTCCTTTTGTTTACCTGTTCACTCAGAGTCTCTTTCTCCCTTTTTCCATGCTAACAACCAACTTTTTTTGATTACACTCTCACTCTTTCTATGATCTAGAACTTCTATAGATTCTTCTCTTATCCCATAAACAGCTACATCCTACACCCCTCCCCATCCTCTTTGTCCTCCATTAGAAACTGCAGACCTTATTGCAATTCTATTTGTTATACTGAAGATAATTGAACTCATCTGTTTATTATGATAATATTGTTAACATCCTCATAGGGGCTATTTGGTCTAGGGTTGCATACTGTCTGTACTGGGCACTGCTAATATTGATCTCCCTCTTAAAAGAAAAGGTTTTGGAAACCTGTAGGCTCACTATAAGCCTATAGGGGGGAAACGGCAAGGACAAATTTTGATACTAACCTCACAAGAAAAAGTTGGACTTGACCTGGTTTATCTATAGGGAATATGTTTGTCCCACCCATTTATGGTATTAAAGATCTCCCACATGCGAGAGTTTGAAGTGACCTATATGCTGAGGAGAGGAAGGGCCAGAAAGTCAATCGAGCATGGGGCTTGGAATCAGAGGTCCCAGGTTCAAAGCCCAGCTCCAGTAATCACTGCCAGAGCAAGTTAACTCACCAAGTCTCTGTTTCTTCTTGGCAGGGTTGTTGTGAGCCTGGCCCAAAGTACATGTTCAATAAACAGGAGCTGCATGCAGTAGTAATGATAGTAGAGGCAACTGAACTGCACAGTCTGCCTCTTCCATTTATTTTTGTTCTTTAAAACTCCAAAACTTCAAGCCTCAATTGTCTTATCTATAAAATGGGGCTGATGATGATGATGATGATGATGATGATGATGATGATACCCACTTTATTTAAAGTACATCCATGTTCT
The DNA here is from genome assembly GCF_902686455.1 of Sciurus vulgaris. NCBI lineage: Eukaryota > Metazoa > Chordata > Mammalia > Rodentia > Sciuridae > Sciurus > Sciurus vulgaris. Next base: position 61,718,230 of record NC_136473.1, read on the forward strand.
TTTATGTGTTCTCTGCTGGCTGTTAGGGGAACTTCCCCTCATCGGACTAGGGATCAATTAATAAATACATACAAGGGTTAGTAAATTGAAAAGTGCCATAAAATTTTTTTATTTTTATTATCACTTCATTATTACATGAATATACACTATATAAAACACATAAAATACACACTACATAAGCATTTCTACATTCCCAATGGCATGAATGTGCACAGCTGGTTCTCTCCCTTCAGGTGCTGGGCCCCATCACCACGATTTTGGAATATGGGCACTGACAAAGACTCTTGCCTGTCAGTAAGGCTTTTCTTAGGCCCTTCTGAATCCTCTGCTCAGTGGGCTTAACTCTGGGCTTCCCTCTTGTCTGGTAGAACCCAGTTTGAGCAATCCTGCTAAGTTAGTTCAGAGAAAATCTTTCCCAAAGCTCCCACTGGGTATCAAATCCTCAATGGCTTCTCACTCGGGCCCGCCATCAGCAAGAATTCTGTTGCATCTGCCTAGCAAAAGCTCCCCTTTTCTTAGTAATTTTCCACCCACTGATACTCACCCTGCTCTTTGGCTATGAATCCCCATTCATTCTTGTTGGGGTGGTTAATTTCAGTCTTTCCCCTACCACACACACACACTGCAAGACTCCATGGCAGGGCTCTCTAAGACCTACCACAACAGCCCCCCTTAAACAGAGTCTCTCTTACCATCTTTAGCAAGTAATAAGAGTGATTTTTCTTCACCAGCACTCCAGAGTCATGGGATCTCTGAGGCCATCGCTCTCAGCAGCATCAAGCCCCGATGTGGCCAGGAGCAGCCTTCATTGTCATTGGTTATTGGACCACTGGCAGCACCATTGCTCTCACAGCCCGAGACTAAAGTCCTGGTTCCCAGGACAGCCTCAAAGAGGTCCCCTCTCCACTGTTCCCCTGAGTGCCTTGCCCTACCTGCTGACCCCAGCTCTCCTCCACATCCCTCAGCTCACCACGTGACCCTGCTCCAGCCCCAGATTCCCATCTTGCCAAACCTTCCTTCCATCTCTGTGGGCCCTTTGTCCTCCCAGCATGGCCCTGACTCAAAGCCTGTATCATCAGGTCTGGGGATTGTGAACTTGTTGTTCCCTAAAATGTGACAATCTATCCCCAACACTTCATCCCTGAAATCACTATCATCTGCTTCAGACAGAATTTACTAAGTGGGAAGGGATTCTCAAAGACTGTAGGGCAAATTCCATTTCTTTCCCAAGGTGTCTAAAGGAGACAGTCACTCCAAGCAGCCTGGTGAAGATGCACACTTGGAGACAAATGCCTCAGCCTTTCCTGAGGACCCAAGATCAAAGCGTGTAGCAGCAGACCTTTTGAACTCTTTTAGTGAATTCCAGGGGTGTGGCCTACATTTTTGAGAAGAGTGAAATCTGAAGATTAGGGTGAGCCTTTGCTAAACCAAAAAAGTACAGTATGTGGGTTTCACTTCCATTTTCATCCTGGCCACTAAACAATTATGCTGGGAACCTTGAGTACACATGTTTGCTATAGTTTAGCTCTTGAGTGCCCTTCTGAGGCCCATGGGTTGAAGGCTTGGTCACCAGTCTTTGATGCTGTTGGGAGATGGTGGAACCTCTAGGAGGTGAGGCCTAGGGAGAGGAAGTTAGGTCATTGGGAGCATGCCAGTGAAGAGACTACTGGGATCCCAGTTCTTTCATCTTTCTCTCTGCTTCTTGGCTGAAATGAGATGAACAATCCCCCTCCACTATGTGCTCCCACTGTGATGTACTGTGCAATCACAGGCTCAAGGGACAGGACCCAGTGGCCATGGACTGAAACCTCTGAAACTCTGAGTCAAAATGAAACTTTCCTCTTTGTAAGTTGAATATCTCAGGTATTTTATCACAGTGACAGAAAACTAACACAATGTCCAATACTGTGCTAATGCTGGTAGAAAGGAATGCTGGATGGGCACTTTCTTCCAGCAGTCTTGTTTTACAAGCACCTGTATGCAATGCAATATATTAAGCACCATGGGGTGGAGTGGGGAGAAACAAAACCAAGTCTCATGTTCGCTCCTGGTTGCCCATTATTTCATATACACATACAAGTACCACCTGTAGAAGTAAGATGAACATACATGCAATAGTTATTTGTATTGCAAAATAGGTTCTCCTAAAGAAGTGGTGTGGAAATAATGTACATCATGTAATTTATCATAATTTGTTTTCTTTTTTTGCCAGAATAACACAAGTGAAGATTTGTAAAGAAAAGGGAAATAAGTCAGTTCTTGAAGGTAAATAGGATTTAGATTCACTGGGGCTCCCCCTGAGCCCCTCAGCAGTACCTGCTCTTGCCCTTGAGCCAGCCTGAGTATCCTCACACAGTCTCCCCAACAGAGTGAAGTCCAATCTAGGTATCAATAAGGTAATCCACACTAAGGTTTTCCAAGGACATTGAAGAAAAGTTTTCTTCTCACCCCAACAATGACACTCCCTCCCCAAAATAAAACACTTTTATTTTTGAAGAGATGGGTTTTGTTATGTTGCCCAGGTTGGCCTTGCACTCCTGGGCTCTCACTATCCTCTTGCTTCAACCTCCTGAGTAGCTGGGGCTGCAGGTGTGTGAGGTCTCCAAACTCTTAGCATACAGTTCTGATCATTCTCCTTAGTGTCTGCTCCTACAGCGGTTCCTCCTCCACCTCCACCTCCCAAGTCCACCAGCAGTCTCCTCCCCACTGTACACTTCCAGTCCATCTTCCACTTCAGAATTTCTGTTCATAATTCCATTCCCTTCCGTTTTCAGATTCCATTTAACAGAAGGAAAAGTGTAACAACTGTCCACACCAGAACCGTGTATTGATAGAGAATCATGTCCCCCTTCAAATTCCTAGGTTGAAGTCCTAACACCCAGTGCCTCAGAATGTGACCTTTTTGGGCCCTGATTCAATATGACCACACGCTCCTGAAAAGGGAAGTCATGGAGACAGACGCGTGCACCAGGGAGAACACCAGGTGCTAAGACCCAGGAAAAAGACAGCCAGAGCCAAGGAGAGAGGCCTGGACACCTTCTCCCCCACCACCCTGAGGAGGAACCAGCCCTGCAGACACCTTGACTTGGACTTCTAGCCTTCAGAACTGTGAAACCTGTTTCAATCGCCCAGCCTGTGTGCTTGGTTACAGCAGGGCTGGCAAGCTCACGCGCAGCTCCAGGAGCCCCTGGTTGTGTGCAGGCAGTTTTGATGCAGGAAGCGGAAAGAGCAAAAGCAAAGTCCTGGAGGCCGGATGTACAGGGAGGTCAGAGGCCTGCTCTCCAGAGTTTGTGGTCAGGCGCATCAATGACAAGGCCAGGCCAGTGCCACATAGGAGAGCAGAGTACTAAATTCAGAGGTGGTACTTACTACAATAGTCACTTCTTTGTTTCACTTAGACTGTAGGAGCATGTGGCCCTTCCAGGTTCAACAAAGCCTCATTTCTCGACCCCCAGCTGCAGTCTGGGGATTCTGACAGTGACCTGCTGCCTCAGTGACACCACTGGGTTTTGGGCTCTCCTTATGTTCACAGTCGCCTCCACACAGTCAGCTCTTGGCCTTATTCTGGATTTGCCTTTCTCCCTTCAGGTTGGAAGTTCCTTTGCTGCCTGTTGTCCCTCTGGGGGTGCCTAATCATGCACCCCATGCAGCGGGTAGCCCACAGCCTGGGGGATAGCAATGGGAAGAGCCCTGGCCTAGGAGTCAGGATCTGCCATCTCCCCAGGCTCAATATTCCAAGGATCTTTAAACAGTTTTTATCTTTTTTAAAAATGCCGTTCTGACAAATAGTGGGGCAGGAAGAGTGGGAAATGGTATCTTAGGGTCCTTCTGGGATCCCAGGCATAGTAATCCCAAAGGAAGCCCAGGCTTTCAGGCTGAGCTTTCTTCCTGCCCACTGGTGGATCCCAAGGAACTGGGCAGTCTCCTCTGGGGTCAGTGCAGTCAGTGGGGTCCTGACCACCCATCACAGAGGCTAGGATGCTTCGGAACCCGCTGGACCTCCTCTGGGGCCTGTGCAGCCATTCTCCTTGTCACCCCCAGATGGTGCTGCAGGACCATGGCCCTGAGAGGCGCCCTCAGCTGAGGCTCCCCAAGCCCTTTCCATGCCTGCCTTGATTGATTACTGTCTCCCAAGGAGAAACCAAGAGGCCAAAGCTTAAATTCAAGGCCTGGCCCTCTTCTAGCACCCCAAAACCTTCTGGAGCCTTCCAAATCTAATTGAGTCAAAGGCATCTAGCATGTTCCTGCCATCTAATGTCAGAAGTGACACACGGCTGTGAGCCTGGCTGCTGGAATTCACACTCACCAACACCCAGCTAGTCTGGGCTTGGACCATCCCTCCCTGAGTCTGTCCTGGGGCCTCTCTCGCCTCTAGAAACCCTCCTGGCACCACAACCACAGCCGCCTTGGCCTCAGGGGGGAAACCCCTGTGAGGCTCAAGCTCACAAAAACAAACTAAAACAAACAGAAAACACAAGAACAGTCTTTTGACAGATGGAGGCGTCTGGCTGGGAACACAGCTCACCACCTCCACCTACATTCCTTCTGTTATTCTTGCAGACGACTCACAGGGCCAACACACACACACACGCACACACACACACCACTCCACACATACAGCACACAAACAGCACTACCCTACACACACAAACACACCACACCACATATACCACACACACAACATAGCTCCACTTTTACACAAAAAAAACACAACACATACAGTACACAACAATTATATACACATACCACACACATACCATCCATATAACATACATAACACACTTGTAACACACACTACTTGCACAATTATCACAAACCATATATATATCACAACACATACCCACACCACACTCACCCACATACACACATACATTTATACCACACACCATACATACAATACACACACACAAAAAAAATACTACAAAAAATACCACCCATCACATACACACTCACCCACACCCACACACACTACATACCACATACACGCCACACTTTACAATACACATACCATATCCTTCACACACACCCTACGGGTGCAATCTGCGGACTGGCCCTGTGCTGGGTCCTCACTGATTTGGAAACAGTGGAGTAATCACGCCCCCCCCCCCCAGGTGAACACGCCAGGTGGCAGAAAAAACCAACAGCCCACATCTTAGCCTGGCTGCAGTGCACCTGTAGACTTGTGACAGGCAGCACACACAACTGGAAGCTGTGAAGAGAAGAACTTGGAATGTGCTAGGAAGAGCACATCTCCTCATGCCTTTGCTAATTTTGCCAAGTGTTCTTTGCTACTGAAAGTAAAGACAAATATTTATGAGGTTCAGAAAGGAAAAGGTTAAAGCTGATTGACCCACGACTACATCTTTTACATGTTAAATACCCTCATTTGACCCTGACCCTGGCCCATAATGAGGGAGATTTTTCTCTCCCTGTTCATGATGGCCTGTGTGAGCAAGAACAGTGCTTCATCTGGACCCTTGGTTCATCCCTCCTGGGAATGCAGGGACAGGATCAGTGGCCTTGGCAGCAAGCCAGGAGCAGAGACCAGCCAATCATTGGAACCCAGCAGCCAAGAGACCCCAGGAAGTCAGCAGAACCAGCACAGTGTGAAGATCATGTTGAGACCTTCTGGCCCCCAGGCCTACCCACTCCAGCTGCTGCTCAGCCTAGCCAAGGTGGCTGTAAGAACCCAAGAGAAAATGAGGAAGGAGAAGGCACAAATCCTGCGGATCAAGCCTCAGGAACAGGCTCCTTGGAGAATAGAGAAACCTAAGCCCAGGCTTGTGGCTGGGGTCAGTGGTAAATGCCAACCTGAGAGGCAATGTTTCCAAGTTTCTCAAGGGGTGCTCTGACCATGTCCTTTCCACTTTTATCCCAGGTGACAGGCCATGAAGAAAGAGTTTAACAACTCTGCAGGATCTTTCCTTGGTTTACAAATTCCACCCAGGCATATATTAAAGTAAAAATGCTCAATGCCACATGACCTGGCTGACTAGTTGGTGATTAATTTGTTGCCCAGGTAGCTAGGGCCACCCTGAATTCACCCCACCTGCCCCTATTCCTCAGCAGTGAACACACAGGCAAGTAGGGATGGTCCCCTAAAATGAGGATTGCCACACTTGCAGAATGATAATTGTCACCTAGTCAGGCTTGGATGGTTAGACTGAAGGGTGGTTAATCTTTAGAGTCTAAAGATTCTAGCCTCTCTGTATAGAAATTGGCACTATTCTTCAGGTGGGGATGCTCCAGCTTTGACTTTGACATTTCTAGGGACAGGGGACACCATATTAGAAATCAGTCTACTCCATTCTGGAAGAGTTCATTTGTAAATGGATGTAAGGTCTGCTTCTGAACTTTCACACACTGATCTGAAATCCACCCTACACAGAGGGGCCTTCTCCTCCCGGACACAGCAGAATCAATCTCAGGCACTGACAGCAAGGGGAGATATTGGGGGAGCAATAATGGGAAAGCCGCCACTTGGGTCAAGGCAACCTGCCACTCCTTCCTGGCTGTCATGGTTTGGATCTTGAGTGTCCCTGAAAGTCCCATATACTGAAGGCTTGGTCCCCAGCCTGTGGTTCAGTTGGGAAGTGGTAGAACCTTTAGGAGGTAGGCCTCTTCAGAGGACATTAGAACAATGGGGCATGTGCTGGAAAGGGTGTGGGAACTTGGCTTCTCTCTCTCTCTCTCTCTCTCTCTCTCTCTCTCTCTCTCTGCTCCCCAGCTTCCATGGGGTGAACAGGACTCTTCCATAACATACTCCCACCATGATGTTCTGTCTCACCACACACCCAAACCAATAGCACCAAGTCACCATGGACTGAAACTTCCTAAACCCTGAGTCAAAATAAGCTTTTTCTCCTTTTAGGTTGATTATTTCAGGTATTTTGTTACAGTAAATAAAAAACTGGCCAAAACACTGGAAAATCACTCAGAGCACATGCCTTGGGCTGGAGATCAGGATTTGGGGTATCTCAGATTCTGTGTATTGACAGGATCTTGAAGCTCATGGTCTCAGGGGAGATATTCATGATGCCTGGGCTAAACCCTCCCATGTGGAAAAACAGACAGAGAGGCCTGATGGCCATCACAGGCTGTGTAGGTAGTGTCCAAGGGTGGCCTCCCCTCCTCCTTCCTCCCATCCATACATGCCCCTGAACCTGCAAGAACCAAGGCCTTTTCCCTTCTTCTACCTCTGGACAGGCTCAGGACCTTCCCTGAGCCACAGAAGGGAGCAGAAGTTCTAAATGCATCCTTTAAAAGTCCAGGCATTTTCCTGTTTCTCTTTGGGGGAAGCCATGCTGTAAAGCAGCCCTGACTGGTCTGAATGGTAGGAGACCACTCAGGGCAGAAGCTCCTCTTCCTCTCACACTGGCCACCCATAGTCATTGTCCAGGTCCAAGTTATACTGTAGCTGGCACCAGCCTTAGTCCCACAGCCCTCTTCTGCTCAGGCCCCCTCTGCCCACTGCACTGCCCAGGAGGAGCCTGGCCCAGGCCTTCCCCTCCTCTCTGGCCTCTCCTTCCTGGTCTCACAAGGTCCAGGCTCTGATGGATAACAATGCAGGCAGCCAGAGCGGGAGAAGCATCAGAACAAGGTCATGGGTTGGCTTTGATAGATGAAGCATGCAAGTTTCCTGAAGGCCTCATAAATATTGTTCCCAGCCCCTCTGTCCCTCACAGCTTTACTGCAGGATAATCCATCCCAGCGTGAGGGTTCAGGGCCCCCTCCTAGAGCTGGGAGGGAGTCAGATGGGCGCCTCGCTGTGCATGTCCCATCCCCTCCCCGGAGCAGTTACAGACATTACCTCATCTCTCTAGGATGAGTCTCTGGGACAGGAGGGGAAAAGTGACTTTCCTTCCCTCCCTCCTCGTCAGTTCCCCCCCTCCCCCCAGTGTGGAGCCAGCAGGGAGCACCCAGAAGGGGGACACAGAATCTAGGTGCCCACAGCTGAGGTGTTCACAGGGGGGTAGTGGAATCATCTGGGCCTCCTCCCCAGAGTCCCAGGTGAAGGACTCTGGAGCCAGAGCCTGCCTCTTAGGAATGTGAGGTAACCCTCTGCCTGATGCCCAGCTCCACCTCATACCAGGACTGAGGGTCCCCAGGGATTTGTTGTCCTCAATTCCTTTTTCCTGGTGCCCTGTCCTTTGTTCTAGCTTAGTGGTGTGTTTGTTGGGTCTCTCCATGGTGTCCTCAGCCTCCCCAGGAAAAGGACTATCATATTCATTTTGACCTCTCAGAGGCTCCCTGGCAAGCAGTCTGTTATATAATAGTTGTTCAGTAAGTGCAGTTAAATGGAATAAAATGAATTAGAGCTGCATGGTGTTTAGCTAATGGGAAAGGACCCTGACCTGCCCTAGAACCCAGACAGTGATGCCAGGCCAGAGGCCTCCCCACCCCAGCCTGCTATCTTTATTTGGGTTGGCAGATGCCCTTTGAGGCACCAGAACCAAGAGATGACCACAAGGGTGTCAGGACACTTGTCCCCAGACCCCTGAGACTGCATCCATATGCTGAGAGTCAGAGCCAACTGCCATGCTCCATGGGGATGAAGAGTAACCCATGCGGCAGGGAAGAAGGAGGGATTTCTGGAACAAAGCCCATCTCTTGGCGGCAGCGGCGTCCACGTACTCAGCCTGCTGCGGTTTTCCTTCCTTCCACAGGGACTATTATTGGTATTTCCCAGTCATCTTCAAGACTGAAAAGGAATCTTTGGAAACCACAAGAAGGGGAGGGGGCCTCAGGGAGGAATTCCATAAGCCAGCTCCTGAAAGTCACTGATCTGCAAACAGGAAGGCTGGTCTTTCCTGTTTAGACATCATGTCTGGCAAGAGGAAATCAAGACAGAAGTAACAATAATAATTACATAAACTTATGATATGTTAACATCGCTAGTATCAAAACTGGTTCTGTTTGCACAGGGTCTGCCAAGCCCACAGGGCACAGCCTGACTATGGGCTGTTGTGGTCAAATGATGAGCTGTGGCATTGGAAGGCTTCCCTAGGAAAGGGGATCCCTCGGGGACTCCCCTGGATGCTCAGAGGAACCTTCAGGATGGGGAGGGAAGGGCCCTGGAGAGGAAAGGGCCCTAGGGCAGAAGGGGAAAGCAGCATGGGCCAGTGGAGAGAGGGTGGGCTTTGCTCTTGGTCCAGGTTCCAATCCCAGTCCTGCTCCTGCCAGCTACTCGGCCTTGGACTAGCTGCCCCACGTCTCTGTTTCAGCCTCCTCAGCACCAAGATGGAGATAAAACATAACTTGTACGATTGTTAAGTGGGAATGAGAAACTGGCAGCTTGCCTGGCACATGCTCCCCCTACTCTGGCACATTCAGGAACCACGCTGACTCAACTTGAAGAAATGTACAGGCTAAAGGCACACACTTTATTTAATTTTGAGAAGAAAAGGATTGGGACAAAACAGACTTCATTTACAAGGGAAAGAAATCTAGGGGGTTTTCAAGATGGCGGCCTAGAGGGTGGCTGCATTACGTGTTGCTCCAGAACTCAGGATTCAAGAGAGGAGATATTGAGACGCTTGGGACCAACTCAAAGTAGCCGGGTGACTCTCACCCCCTGGGGGGGCATCCCGGATGGGACGGGGGTCCCGGAACGCAGGAAACTTTGTGAAGTAGAACTGCCGGCGAGACGCCCCTCCCCCCGCTGGAGCGCCATAGAGGAGGCCGGTCGGCACAGCGCTGGGACTTGGAGCAGCCACTGGGGCTCCGGCGGCTGCCCGGGGGAGGAGAGGCGGGGAGAACTGTGTGGACTCAGGACACCAGGGCCTGCCCTGAGGAGGAGGAGAGGAGCGAGGCCACTTGGATTCGGAGAGACTGCGCCAGAGCTGCAGGCGGTTGCCAGAGGAGAAGCCGCGCGGCGAGCTGTTTGGAATCAGAACGACGCTTCTGAACCCCGGGGCCTGCCCTGAGGACGAGGAGGAAGAGGAGCAGCCGCTTGGATTCGGGCGACTATACGGGAACTACAGGCGGTTGCCAGAGAAGGGGCTGCGTGGCGAGCTGTTTGGTCCCTGACCACTTCTGAACCCCGGGGCCTGCCCGGAGGAGTAGGAGAAGGAGGAGAAGGAGCGCGGCGGGTCCTTTGGACTCGCAGTGACTGCATTAGCGCTCCAGGCGGCTGCTCAGAGGAGAAGGCGAGTGGTGAGTTATTTGGTCTTAAAGTGACAGCTCCTGAACACAGGGGGGCTGCCTGGAGGAGAAGCGTGGTGGGACGCTTGGTCTTGAGGGACCACACCAGAGCTCCGGGCGGTGGCCCAGAGGACCCGTGCAGCGGGTCACGTGGATTCAGAGCCACTCAGAGGGACTGCTCCTGAACACCCGGGGGGTTATCTGGAGAAGGAGGAGGAACGGGCAGGGTCACTTCGACTCGGAGTGATTGATTGCCCCGGGCTACGGGTGGTTGGTGGGAGGAGGAGGCACGAAGTGAGTTTCTTGGACTCCTAGTGACCGCACCGGCATACTGGGCAGCTGTCTGGAGGAAGAGGCCTGTGGCGGGTCTCTGGGACTCAGAGCGATTGTTCGGGGCCACAGGTGGCTGCTCAGAGGAGGGGCCACGCAGCCAGGCGATTAGGTGCAGAACAGGGTCCCAGGATCTAGGAGGCTTCTGGGTGGAAGAGCCGCACAGAGACAGGCTTAGGGCGGAGCGAAGGTTCCAGGCCTATGGGCAAATTCTCTGAGGAGGGGCAGCCTAAGGAGATTCATCTGCGAAGGGTGAGGCTCCCAGGCCCAGGAGGTAGGGCCGGGCCCCTGGAAACTTTGCAGAGGAAGGCAGCCCAGCCCAGGCAGTAGATGTAAATTGAGGGGAACCTCTAGGAGGAAACTGACCAGCGAGACCTCCCCACCGGGTGAGTCTTCCCTGCTGGGTGAGGTTTCCCACAAGGACGGTAAAACCAGAGGCTCAGGCCCAAACAGGCCTTGCCTCAGCCCACAGCCTAGGTCCCCTTTGGATGACCATTGGTCAACAAGTGGAGGCACCTCTGCCCACTTGCAGGGAATATACCCCACCTGAAGGCCACCACTCCTAGAGAGGCAGCTTCCTTGTGGAGCACCGCATTATCAACCTCCTCCAAAACTTCAGCCTACTGAAGGCTAAGAGGGGATATATATAGAAATCTTCAGGGTCATTGTAAATCAACAGAGGAAATCTGCAATATCTCAGCGGTCCACTGATATCTGAACAACATGAGAAAACAAGGAAAGAAAATGCTGCAAACAAATCTAGATGTTACATCAATAAAACCCAATGACAGCATGGCAGAAGAAATGACAGAAAAGGAGTTCAGAATGTACATAATTAAAATGATCAGAGAAGCAAACGAGGAGATGAAAGAGCAAATGCAAGCATTGAATGATGAGATGAAAGAGCAAATGCAAGCATTGATTGATCGCACCAATCGACAGTTAAAAGAGCAAATACAGGAAGCAAAAGATCATTTCAATAAAGAGTTAGAGATATTGAAAAAAAACCAAACAGAAATCCTTGACATGAAGGAAACAATAAACCAAATTAAGAACTCCATAAAAAGCATATCCAATAGGATAGAACACCTGGAAGACAGAACCTCAGACATTGAAGACAAAATATTTAACCTTGAAAACAAAGCTGAACAAACAGAGAAGATGGTAAGAAATCATGAACAGAATCTACAAGAACTATGGGATATCATGAAAAGGCCAAATTTAAGAATTATTGGGATTGAGGAAGGCCTAGAGAAACAAGCCAAAGGAATGAACAACCTATTCAATGAAATAATATCAGAAAATTTCCCAAATCTGAAGAATGAAATGGAAAATCAAGTTCAAGAGGCTTACAGGACTCCAAATACACAAAATTACAACAGACCCAAGGGAAAGAAATCTATAGAGGGCAATATAGGTCCTAGACCTGACTCGGGACCCCTGGTGAGATAATGGCTCTGCCCAGAAACCCTCAGTCCCCTGGCGATTGTCAGCAGGATGGCACCCCAGGTGTAGTCGGTGACGGCGCTCACATGGTTCATATTCGTGTGCTAGATCCAGCTGGCACATCCCGACATGTCTGCTGAGAGGCAGCAACACACCAGGCAGTTTTAGGCAGCATTCAAAGGGAGCCCCGAGGAGGGAACCAGAACAGCTCCGTGGAATCCAGCTCTGGCCCCAGAGGAGCAATGCCTCGGCTGTTCCTCTGAATTGCAGTTGAAGTGCAGAGAACAGAGCGCTAGAGGGACTTCTCATTAAATACCTGAAGCACCTCCCCTGCACAAAGATTGCACTCTGAGATTTTGTGTGTTTGATTGCTTTGTTTTAATTCTTTTAGCACGTTTCATCTGGAATCACATTTGTGGAATGAACCAGCAAAGGAGGAAACTGAGGCCCAGTGGGAGGAAGGGCCAGTCCCAGGTTCACACAGCAAGTCATTTGCAGAACACCAGAGTGCAGCTGGAAAGCTCATCAATGCCCAGTTGATTGAGGTTAATGTTGTCTCCCACCCACCCGCAGTAACTTAATTTGTTCTGTGCGGGGTGCCTTGTGAGTTTTTTTTTTTTTTTTTAATCTAATGCTTCTTTTTATTTAACTGTGTCTGATATCTTCGTGAGAGACCATTAAGAAAAAAAAAATCGTGTTTGCTGAAATTAACAAATTGTGAAAACACTACACAAAGGGCTAATTGTTGAGCTGTAAATTTTCAACACACTGCTGATGAACTGAGGACCTTTCTCTGGAGGACATAATGAGCTGTTGTGTTTAGAACAGAGACATCAAGGCAGGTGTGCTTCCCACTTGCTGGCTGCTGGTGGTCACCAAGCATCTGCACCCCACCCACATCCACAAATACTTGTGGCCTGTGTCGCACGAGCCCTGCACAGCCCATAACCGCGTTGTCACTTGCTGTCTTCCCAAGTCCACAAAAAGCAAAATACCTCTTTCTAAAGAAAGAAGTGACCGCGAAGGATGGGCGTGGCACACTCGCGGCTCCTGTGGCTGTGGTCAGCACTCTGGGTGCTGTCCTTCCCCCAGGATCTCACTCACCTCTGATCACCCAGGCCTCTCTTCACCATCACTCACCCTGACACACACACCCCTCCCAGACCCTGCGAACCAACAGCTTCTTTCAACACCTGGGGGGTGCCTCTCAGAGGCCAGGAAGTTTGCTCTCTGTCCGCTTCTATTTTGGGAGCTTGGACTCAGCCCTGGAATTTTACAAGCCTGGGAGGAATTGGCCAGGTCTCAACACTTTTCTGTCCCCGCCTCCCCTCCCCAGGAGGCCCCTTCCCTTCCCGGACGGACCCCAGGATGGAATGCCTAGCACCCTTGGGCAGCAGACTGATGACAGAAAGCAGGCCTCCTCTCAGGAAGGGGAGCACAGAGGCTCCAGAGGAGAATGCCTGGCAGCCCGTGGCTTCCCTGAGGGCCCCTCTTGATTTTCTATAGCAAAATTATAGTCATCTCTCCACTAGACTATCTGAGAAGATTCCCTTAGATGATTTTAGAGCAAAATAAACTGATTTCTATAGAAAGACAATGCCTAACTATAGAAATAAGATGCATCTTAATTAATTATGATCTGACTCCTGGTTCATGTGTGGCTTCCATTGGCTCTAGGATGTTCATCTTATCCACTGCTTTATGACCAGCACATGGAGAACACCTTCCTGTGTATTAAACCCGTAGTAGATGCTTGATAAATCCTGACCGAATGAATGAAGGCATGAGTGGACATAACATGCTCCTTTGACTCTATCTCACAGATACAGAACCTCAGACATAGGGGACAAGGAAAAGAACAGGTTTGGATCTATGCAAACCAATCTCCCTACCAAAACTCAGGAGGCCAAAGTCTGGTTTCTATGGACCAAAAATCCAAGTGCACCATTTTCCCAGTCTTACATCACATCCATAAGTCACATCAATGGAGGACAAACTTCTGCTCCAGGAAGTAACCAAGCAGACTTTAAGAAGAACACGCAGTTACTCCCATAACGTACCAGGTGTAGAGATGACACAGATATCGTTGCCGGGTTCTGACAACAGTGTCAGAGGAGTCTAGTAGCAGATCCTTATCTTAGAAGAAGAGACATTAGCCAAACTTTTAGAAATCAAGTTATTTCCAACATCCCAAACTCAGACTGACTTATTCTGTATTTGGCAAGAATCAGAAATTCAAACTAAGAACAGTTTCTCAACTTCAACACTCTTGACATTTGGGGCCAGATACATCTTTATTGTCCTGTATCTCATAGGATGTTTAGCAGCACAACTGGCTACCTACTAGGTGCCAATAGCACCCAAGTTATGACAACCAAAAAAAGTCTCCAGACATTGCTAAATGTCCCCTGGGGAAACAAAATCACCCCTGTTTCAAAACCACTGAGTTGGAATTTATAGAACTTTATTTTACAGATGGGGAATGGAGAGCTTGGAGAGACTGAGTTGCATTGCCATAGTAAGTAGCTCAATATGAGAACTCAGGGGTGTAGAGAGAACTTTTTCCCTGCATGAGATAGTGCACAGGACATGGTAGATGCTGGAACAATGTCTATTGGCTAAATGAATACAATGGCACACTCACCAGGCCTGTGTGGTTTGTTGCCAGGAAATAAGATGAGGAAGCTTCTCACACTTTGTGGATGGATGGAGAAGGGAAAGGCATATGGTTTCCCCTCTAGGGACCATCCTTTCCTTAGGGACACAGAGGTGGGTGGAAAAGTGAATCAAACCATCACTGAGGTCCATGTATCCCTTCGTTTAGGGTCTCGAAGGTTTAGCTTCAGTTGGTCCAAACCTGGGCACTCCACTCCTAGAATGAAGATCGTATTAGTCTGTTCCCCATCGCTATTAAAAAACACTTGAGATAATCAATTTACAAAGACAGAAAGTTGCTTTTGGCTCATGACTCCAGAGTGTTTGGTCCATGGTCTTTTGGACCCCATTGCTTTTGGACCTGTGGCAAGGCAGCCTATCATGGTGGCAGTGATTGGCAGAGCAGAAGTGCTTACCTTGCAGTCAGGAGAAGAGAGGGGAAGGGATAAAAGTCAGTGTGCTGCTATCCCCTCCAAGGGAACACCCCCATTTAACTGACAACTTCCCCCGAGGCCCCACTCCCCAAAGGTTCCATCACCTCCTAGGAGCACCATGAACTGAGGACTAAACTTTTAAAACACGAGTCTTTGGAGAACATTTCAGATTAAAATTATTTTTAGACAAATGTGTCCTTTTCCCATGTAGCTTCCTCCCATCGACCTCTTTCCTACTTTTCTACCGACGCCAGGTGTGTCTGGGTGGGGCAAACCTATGCTACCCTCCCGTCAAGTGGGGTTGCTCCTGAGGGGCTCACAGGGACGGCATCTCCCAGCCTCCTTGCCCCTCAGCAGCATGGTGTGCGTGTGCTCAGCTGTAACAGGTGCATGAAGGAACAGGCTGCACTTTCATCCCAAAGTAGGTGAGAGAGAGCTTTCTTCTCCCTAGTGCCTCTCTCCACCCTGGCTGAATGCAGGGGACATCATGGATTTATAGAAAGGCAGAGACACAAGATGGAAGGAACCTGCATCCCCAAATAACCACCTGGAAGGAACCCTAGCCAGGAGCATCATGGGTAGACTGTGAGGTGGTAAGGCACTGTGAATACTATCGTAGCAGCCAGCATCACCTTTGCTAAGATACTAGGCCACTAGGAAAACATCTCATAGAGGGGACTTCCCATCTTGGATGGCCCTGCTTGAGGACAATACACCAGATGAGGGTAACTGCTAGTCCTGGCACTGAGCTTCAGTAGCTCTCCCAGGTGACAAGTCTCCTGACCCAAAGGCAAGCATCCAAGCAATTTCTGAGTTTATAATACTAAGCGAGGACACTTGTGAACAAGCTACTCAAAGACATGCTATTGTTTTCAGGAAAGAAAGTCCCTGTCAGGGCAATTCTATCCTCAATTTGGAGTCCCTTTTCCAATATCCCGCCCTGCCCCCAAGCCAATTTTGGTCAATTTCTTTGCTGAAAAAAAAATTTCAATGTAAATTTAGAGCTTTTCGTGTTATTCAACGGAAATATAGCCAGTGATACAGTCCTGGATGTTGCTTATTTCATCATCATTTGTCCCAAGAAGAATGAACAGGTATTCAACTTACCCTGGGTGACGAGGCGTGACAAAGTCATCCTCCCTAAGCCAGGAATAAATCAGCTCTAAAGATGCCCCTGATTCTACTTGTAGAGCCAAGTAAAGATTTTTTGGATTACTTATATTTTTCTCTCTGCTTTCAAGAGTCAGAGAGATTGAGGCTCAATCTCAGAGTGCCCAGTCACTTAATAAAGAAAATATTTTAGTGGTCAAGAAAGGCAGATTCACTTCTGCTGGACAGAAAGCTCTAACAGTGTATCCAACGTGTGTCCAGCACAATTGGACTTGTGGTGAATGAAGCCTGGGCAGTCTGGGGCTGGCAAGTCCCTGGGCCTGGACTCTGGTCTGTTGTGAGCCACGTAGCCTGGCCTCAGCAGATTTTGGAGATTTCCCCTCAACAAAGATAAACCAATAACTCACGGGATTGTGAGGTCCCCAAGGGTGAAGACTCTGCCCCTTGAACCCTGCACACTGCCTGGCTCTCAATGAGTACCTCCTGATTAAGTATTTGTCACTTGGAACTGAGCCTTTACCTTCTTCCCTCCATCATGCCACCTCATTTCAAGCCAGTGAGCACAGGCATTATGTGGGGAGGGGCAACCAACCTCCCATGTCTTAACCACTCCTGGAGGGTCTCATCATTCCCTTCTGAGCACTTAGGATCTGGATCACCCTTTGTGGGACATAGCCATTGATTTAACAAATGTTTATTTGACCGCCCACCATATGCCAAGCACTGGAGATGAAAAGGAATGGCCCTACCTTTTCGGAGACCTGCCAAACACTCTTTGTAATCAAAGCTTTTTCCCTCATCCAGCTCTGGCCTGATGTCATTGAACCTTTACATGCATACCCCATGGCTTTGCTTCCAAGGTTAAAAATTCTCTTCTACTGGTCACCGGGCTTCCCAAGTAGTCTAGGTAGAGAGAGAACTCTTTAGACCCCTCAGTGCTTAAGGGTTTCATTCTGGTCTATACCTCAGCCTCTGTGAGCTTGGTTATAGCAAGTTAGCCTCAACGTTTGGTGTGCTAACAGCACGTGACTGAGTCTCAGCAGGAGGCTGAGAACCAGAATGAGAGATTGTCAGAGTCACTGAAAGGAAGCTCCCTTGGGTCTTTCCTGAGTTCTTCCTGCCTTGTTACTTAGTACCTCCATGAAGTGATGACAGTGGCTTCACATCTACTGGGAGATGTAGAGCACACACAGGTCACCATGGGGTATCCTCATTAACATGCACAGAGAGACCCCAGAGCCTCCACACTGGATGGATAGGACCTGCATGGGTGCCATCTGGCCTTCACCCTCCAGGAACTCAGTATGTGTTTGCTCATGAGCAAACCTCTGATAAATGCTTTATTTAGAGCTAAAAAAAGAAAGAAAGAAAAAAAAAAAAAACCCCAGAAGATTAATTAAAAGGACAACATGATTTCAATGACTTGAAAACTGTGACAATTAAGTTAATCAGTCTCACTGTTTCTGTACTCAATGAAAGTGTTTTTAATTCAGTTACTTCTAATTCTCTAACTCAATAGACAGTTTTACAATAATTAACCTATCCAAAAACTAAAATTTTAGACAAAGCTTGAGGGAAAACAAAGGTAAATCTGAGGGAAAGGCTGTTTCCTTGCAGAGCATGCTGAAGATGGTCTGCCTGAAGACTCGATGTGCAGAATTGAGTACTGCTCACTCAGCGATAACTGCAGCACAATTTTTCGTTGCCTCCAAGACTGCTTATGAATTGGTTAATGTTGATTTTAGCCAATGCTTGTGCCTTAGCCAGACTTGGAGTTTAAGTAATTTTTAAAAATCATCCCATAATGGAAATTTTGTTTCTTATACAAAATCTTCAGTGCTCCTTCTAACACCTCCTCCATCTCCTTAGGACTCTGCCTCTCCCACTGCCTCTCCTCTCAGCACACATCCCAGACTCTCCTCTAGCAAGGGGGAAATAATGCCCAAAGAGACGAGAGGGCTGAATCCACGTGCCATTCTGGTCACTTCTGGGCACTGTTTATTTTCCCAAGGTGGTAGAATTTTCCCATTCTGACAAGAATGAGCTGATGGATTCTTATACCTGCCACCTGTCCCCAGTCCCACCTGCCTCAAGATGGCCTGGAAACTGAGAAGATGCTTGTTATCCAACATGAGTGCTGTGCTGTATTTTAAGCTAGAACCATTCCTCTTGGGACTCTCTTCCCAGATGAGCAAGGCTACTGTTTTCTGAACCAGGGTTCAGGTGGGGCAGGGCTAACCTTTGGTAAGCCATGGAGCTAAGGGGTTGGTAATTCAGGTGGAGGCTTTTAGAAGCAATGGGAGCTCTCATTTTAGATTTAAGGACCAAAGGCCAGATCCTGAGTGAGGATCTAAACCCAGAAGGCCAGTTCTGTAGGATGAACTGGAGGCAACATCAAGAGAAGGGATGGGAGGTCAGGGGCACCCCCAAGCCCTTTCTGGGGTACTTCCTGGGAAGATGAGCAGGATGGGTGCTCCTAATCCTACTGTTTGTCCCAGTCAGAAGCTGCCATGGGGCTGCGTCCATTATGACAAATGCCACAGCTTTATTCTAAATCTGTAGCAGCCCAGATGAGGGCCTCTTTCCACAACTGCCCTGCTGCCTGGGAAAAACAGAAGGAATCTCTGTTTCCCCTGTGCTCACATCCACATTGTCAACGCCTGTGCTTCTTCTCCAACCATCATGAGCCTCTCAACAGCACACAACAGCTTTATTCATCTTCGCACCGACCATACAGTAAACATTTGTTGTGCAATAATAATTGCATTGGTAATAAGAAAAAGATGAACAACTCCCCAAGTGCCAAGCACTTTGCTAAATGTTAATGTTTGCTTATTTATATTAATGATCTCATTTACTTCTCAGAGCAATCACAGGCCATAGAAATCAACAGCTCCTTTTCAAAGATGAGAAAATTAAGGGTCAAAAAGGTTAAGTGACTTGTGTAAATCCTTCGGTAAGTAATTGACAGACCTTAGATTTTTATACCAAATATTTTTGACATTAAAATTGTGCTTATTCCACAAAGGAATGTAATATCTAACCCTGGACAAAGGGATAAAGAACCAGGCAATCTGGAGGGGGGTGGGGTAAGAAAGAAAGCTAAAGGGAATGTGACTTTTGAGTTGCATTTAGGAATTTAGGAACACAGCCATTCTTTTGCTCTGAGAAATATCTTGATATGGCCTTGAAACAATAAATGACTTGTGGGTCTCTGCTTGCCTCCATATCCCCCTGAACTGCCTGGTGATCATTTCTGATTCTACTGAAAGTCACAAAATTGCCACTTACCCTCAGAGAAGAAACCCACGTACTGAGAATGGGCAGGAGAATTGCAGATGCCCAGGTCACACTCTGCAGTCGGCCCCCATCTTGTGAAAGAGAGATAAGCCATTGCTGGGGAGAAGCTGAGGGGTCAACAATGGGAGCACTTTAGTTCTTGGAAACTCCTTGGGAAAATAAGTTGTCATGGTTTAAACATGAGGTGTTCCCCCAAAGTAAATAGAGGTAGGTGGGGCATAGCTGGAAGAGGCAAGTCACTGGGGGCATGCTCTGGAAGTGTTCTTCTTCCCTCAAGTCCCTCCCCACTCCTCTCTGCTTCTTGGTTGCCATGAAGTAAGCAGTTTCATCTGCTGCTGCCCTTTGTCCATGATGTTCTGCCTCACCTTGGTCCCAGAGCAATGAAGTCAGTTGACCATAGTCTGAACCCTGGAAACTATGAACTTTTCCTCCTCTAAATTGTTCTTGTCAGATATTTTGATCACAACAATGAATACCTAACACACACATGAGCCTTCAGCTGGTTTTTATTCTTTTGTGGAGATGGAGCCAGATTTCTGGCATGTAAGCTAGGGCAAGGGAGAGATGGCTGTTAGACCTCAATACAGCACCCTGGCATTTGCTAGGGTCTTTCCAGGATTACAAACACCTAACAACAACCCTAAGAGGGTTGAGATCATGCATTTATTAATAACCTCATAATACAGATGGAAATCAGACTCAGAGAACTTCCGAAGGTTCATTTCTGGACACAAATCCAAGTCTACTGGTCTCCCATCACTCTTCTGGGACAAAGCAAGGAAGGATGTGAACTTAGTGTTGGAATTAGAAAGGTCCTCTGGGGGCCATGTGAGCCACCCTTACCCATGCAGGAATCTCCTGGGCACTGGGCCAAGAGGCATCACCCCAGGACTGTTGTTTAACTGTTGCAGGCCTGTTTCATTCACTGTTCAACAAATAGCACATGCCACATTTGAATAGCATTCGATTCCAGTGCTTATCCTCGTTCATTCACTAGGAGCAGGGATTCTGCTCAGGTCTATGCTAATCGAGTCACTCAAGGGCTCAGGCCTGACTGCAAAGGGCTAGGAGAACAAGTACAGGACATCAAGGTTGTCCTTTTGCAAAGAGGCCATGTTGGCTCTATGAAAGGCTCATGCTGAGGGACACTCACTGGTTCCAGACAGTGGCCACTGTATGGCATTCCTGGTGACTGGGTGTGAAGGTCATGTTGGTTCCTACAGATGAACAATGTATCTACATCATGTATAGCAAGATCAACAACACACCACAGAGGCAGAAGACACCCCTAGATTCCAACAAAAGAAAGTCAATCCACTGGACTAAAAGAAAACGACATGAATAGATAAGTCACAGAAGAGAAATACAAATGGCTGAACAAAAATATGCTCCACTTTACCAATATGCACAAAAATTTTCTCATTCATTGGCAGAAATTAAATAGTGTTGGTGAGGGTATGGGAAGACACATGCCATTTGTGAGAATGGATGCTCATAAAGGTCACCTGGAGCACATGTTAGTAAAATTTGAAATGTGTGTTTGCTTTGACCTGTGCTAATTAATATAATGGTTGCTAGCCATGTGTGACTGTTTAAATATAAACAAATTAGGATTCAAACAAAATTAAAATTTCTGTTATTCATGGTACTAGTTACATTTCAAGCACTCAAAACTCACATGTGACCAATGGCTGCCACATTGAGTAGTGCAGAATAGAACATTTCCATCATTGTAGAAAGTTATTAGATACTTCTGCCTTGTACCCAAAAGTTTTGCTTGAAGGTTTTGAGTATTAGAAAAATCATAGCATGTGTACCCAAAATCACATGTACAAAGGTATTTCCTGAAGTTTTGTTTGCAATTTTAAAAAATGGAGGTGCTAGCTCAGTGGTAGAGTGCTTACCTGGCATGTGTGAGTCACTGGGCTGGATCCTCAACACCACATAAAATAAAGGTATTGTGTCCATCTACAACTAAAAATATTTTTTAAAAATAAAAAAATTTTTAAATGGAAACAAGAACCACTAACAAAGAAATTATTAAATTATGGTGTATCTGCACTGAGGGATGGTATGCAGCAATCAAGAAGAAGTCATGTTCCATTTTAACAATATGAAACCAGCTCTAAAAAATAACAGTATCATCACTTTTATATAAAATTACATTTCAATAAAATAGGGATGTGCATATGTGCATGCGTGTGTGTGTGTGTGTGTGTGTGTGTGTGTGTGTGTGTATGCATGTAGAGACAGAATAAAACCTCATCATCATGTGTATATCTGGGGAAAAGATAGGAGTGGGTAGTCAAAAGGGTGCCCCATTAGACACCAGGAGCCCACAACCAGACCCCGATGAGCAGCAGAGATGGCAGCAGCCACCATAGCAGCAACTTATGCCAAAGCCTCCCAGTCCTCATGACTCCAGGGTTGGCTTCCCTGTGAGACATCATCACAGCCTGCAGAGCAGAAGAGGAAGGGGAGCAGCCATTGGCACTTAGGCTACAAATGGGTGAGACATCCTCCTCAGACTCCCAAGAGGTCCTGGGAAATAGGAGGACAACTTGGGATGGGGATAATTTGGAGAAAAAGTTGCTCCCTAACTGTGGCCCTTTTAGTCCTAGGTTGATGTGTCAGTTTGCTCAGGCTGCCACTGCAGTGTGCCACAGATCAAGTGACTGAACAAACTTTTCTGGTAGTTCAAGAGACTGGAAGTCTGAGATCAAGATGTCACAAAGATTGGTTTCTTCTGTTGTCCCTCTCCTTGGCTGCAGAAGGATGACTTTTCTCTGGATCTTTACATGGGCTTTTCTCTGTATAGTTTGTCCTTGATCCAAAGAGTCAGCATCCATAGATTCAACCAACTGCCAATCAAAATATTTGAAAAAACATTGCATCACTGCTGAACATATACAGACTTTCTCTTGTCATTAAACCCCAAAACAATACAGTATAGCAACAATTAACATAACATTTACATTGCATTGGGTATTTTAAGTAATCTAGAGATAATTTAAAGTATATAGGAAGATGTGTGAAGGTCATATGCAAATACTACCCCTTTTATATAAGGGACTCAAGAATTGAGGATTTTGGCATTTGCAAGTGGTCCTGAAACTAATCCCTCTAGGAATAGACAACTTTATGTGTCTTTGTTCTAATCTCTTCTTGGTATTGGATTAAGGCCCACCCTGAACACCTCATTTTAGTGCCATATCTCTGAACACAATCTGAGGTACTGGGGGTTAGGAATTCAGTATATGAATTTTGGTGAAGACACAATTCAATAAAACTGGTATTGCCTGGGAAACACCAATTGCTCATTCAGTTCATCATTTGTCCACTTAACAATTATTTTAGGGAGCATGGTCTCTGTGACAGACACTTCTTATTCTGCATTGAGGATACCACACAGGCAAGAGCTTCAAGAAATTCATAATAAGGAGACAAGTATACAGATAAAACAATACAAGCCTGAGCTAACTCCCTGCACCCACTTACAGGTCACCCAGTCAATAGCATCTGCCAACCTGTTCTGAGTCATCACCCAGCCTGGAGTCTCATGGGCTTGCCTCTGCTCCCCACTGGGCCACCCCACCACTTTCTTTCTCTGTAATGCAGACTCCCTTGCCTAGACCATGACTGATGATTGCCACAGCCCCTTGATATCGCCCATGACTCATCATCTACTCATTCAACACCTATTTATTAAACACCTAACACTGTCTTGTCCTAGTTACTCAGGCAGAGATAAATTCAGTAGATAAGCCCCTACCTTGAGGAGCGTGCATGCTAGAACAGGGAGACACAATATAAGCAACAACACAAATCAATATAATTGCTATGATAAAAATGAAGCCAGGTAAGGAGATATAGAGAAAGGAGAAGGGCTATTTTAAACAAGGCAGTAGCCAACTGAAGAGATGACTTCCAAGCAAGACCTGCGGACCTGAGGAATGAGCACTGAATCAGGCGGATAGCCAGTGCAGAAGGTGGGAGCAGGCATGGAGTGTTTGAGAGCAGCAAGAGGAAGCACAGCTGTCCACCATGGGGAGATGCTCCCATCAGGGTCCTGGGCACTGGTAAGGAATTTCACTCTGCCCGCTGAGAGTGAGATGGGATGGGAAACCATCAAGGGACACTGAGTGTCGTCATTTGTGCTGAATGTGTGTAGAAGGAAACAGAGACAAAGGTTAGGAGACTGTTACATTATGGGAATCTAGGGAGAGATGAGGAGGCTGGCACAGAGAGGAGTCTTGGCAGTGGGGACGGTGATTAAATCAAAGATGTCCAAGATACAGCCAACAGAGGACAAGATGAATGACTCCCAGACACTTACTCTCCATTTAGTCTAGAAAGGGACAGAAGACATAAAAGCTGTCTTCTGATTGTTCTCTCCAACTCAGTTCAGCTTGCTAGTATAAAATCCTCCCCTCCTCCCCACCCACACACACCATCAAGAATGGGGCCAATGGAGATGTTCTGGAAAGATACCAATGATGAGATGTCTGATTTTTATTAAATTTCATAAGCAATCTGATAAATCACCACAGAAACAAAGGTATGGGTACTATTATATTACAAAAGAATTTACTCCATGAGTTCAGCCAAGGACCATTTAGAAGCCCTCTTGTGGATCTGACAGCAGAAATTACTGCAAAGGACTCGGCAAAGATTGATGTCCCCATCCTACAAATGGGCCAGAGAGGCCAAGTGGAATCTACATTCCTGGGAATGCTGATGGAGAGAAGACTTTGTGAACAGGACTTCTGCACACCACTGAAATGGAGACTACCACAAAAAAAGAAGACCGTTTCAACTCCAAAGACCTGTTCACAAATTAGGCCTGAATCCAAACAAAAACCCAACACAGTCCCATTTGTGTATGATCTCAGGATAGCCTGACCCAGGAGGAATGGGCAGTGGGGTCAGCAGCCAGGATATTTGGACTCTGGGCCTAGTTCCGTTTTGATTTAGTGCCGTGACCCAATTTCCC
The DNA here is from genome assembly GCF_902686455.1 of Sciurus vulgaris. Classification (NCBI taxonomy): domain Eukaryota; kingdom Metazoa; phylum Chordata; class Mammalia; order Rodentia; family Sciuridae; genus Sciurus; species Sciurus vulgaris. The sequence continues at coordinate 61,742,641 of NC_136473.1, forward strand.
CATCTATTACAGTAGTAACAGTAAATATCTTCCCTTGCTGGGAGAAAAAGGGCCCTAACTATATCCAAGATGCTAATGCAATGCTTGGCAGGGACCTAAGAATTCTAATTCAATTGCTATCTCAGTACAGGATTGCAGGGGGTCAGGGACAATTACTTTACCTGGCATAAAAGAAATGCTTTTATTGTCAAAGCACTTTCTAACCATTATTATTGAGAAAAAGACAAGGATACCTACTGGCAGCACTTCTATTTAACAAAGGCAAGAGAAAGAAGTAAAACTCTCTATTAGCAGATGACATGATTGTATGTGTAGAAAGTTCAAAAAATTCACAGAGTATTAGATTAGTTTTTGAATTTAATAAGGTCACCAGACAGTTGGTCAATATAAAAAATTAGCTGCATTAAGCCAGGCATGATAGTGCACAACTATAATCCTAGTGATGCAAGAGGACTACAAGTTCAAGGCCAGTCTCAGCAATTCAGCAAGACTCTCAGCAACTTAGCAAGACCCTGTCTCAAAATAAAAAATAAAAAGCTCAGTGGTAAAGCACCCTTGGGTTCAATTCCAAGTATGCCCCCACACACAAAAAAATTAACTGTATTTCTACATGCCAGCAAAAAAGAATTGAAAGAGAAAAAAATTTTAGTCATTTATAGTAACATAATCCTGGAGTAGGCAAAGATTTCTTAAGTTAGACACAAAAAGGCTAACCACAAAATAAGATTTGATCAGCTGTCTAGAAATAAGTCTAACAAAATGGGTGCAGTCCTTCTACACTAAAACTCTGTAAAACACTGCTAAAAGAAATTAAAGACCTGAATTAATAAAATAGAGACATATACTCTTGTTATAAATTGAAACTTTTAATTTATTTAAAATGTTAATAATCCCTAAATAGATCTACAGAGCCAATGTAATCAAAATCAAATTCATACCAGATTTTTAAGAACTTTGAGAAGTAGACTTTAAATTTTACATGGAAGCACTAAGGATTAACCAAGAACACCTGAAGAACAAGCTTGGAAGGCAAGTACTACCAAATTTCAAAGTTTATTAATCAATTTCAAAGGTAGAGTAATTAATGGAGTGTGGTATTAATGCAAGGATAGATATAAAGACCAATGGAAAAGAATGCAGAGTCCAAAAATATTTATGATCACTTGGATTGCAACTGTAATTCAGAGACGTAAAGGAGAGTCTTTTCAATAAATAGAACAATTATAGATCTACAAAGAAAAATATAAACCTTGGCCTCACACTGTATACAAAAATTAATTTGAGATTAATCATAGTTCTAATGTCAAAGATAAAAAGACAAACTTGTAGAAAAAAATGAATGAAAAGCTTCATAATCTTGGAGTAGGCAAAGATTTCTTAAGTTAGACACAAAAAGGCTAACCACAAAATAAGATTTGATAAATCCAACTATAGTAAAGTTAAGGACTTTTTATCAAAAGAACCACCAAGAGCATTGAAAAAAAAGAAAAACTAAAAATGCACTTGTAGCCAGAGTATATAAAAGACTTCTAAAACTCAATCATAGAAAGACAAACCCATTAAAAAATGGCCAAAGCACTTGCATGGACACTTCCCGAAAGAGGTTCTTGAAAGAGTCAATGACAAAATGAAGAGGTGCTCAATGTTATTACTCATCAGTGAACTAAAAACCAGAACCACAAAATAGCACCACCACATCCCAGACAGCATGACTAAAATCAAAATGATGGACAATACCATAAGTTTGCAAGGAATACAGAGCAACTAGAACTCTTATCCTTCACTAATGAAAGTGTAAATTAGTAGATAAACCTCTTTGGAAAGTCTATCAGTATCAAATAAAACTAAGCATATGTACTATGACTCAACAATGTGACTTGTAGGTTCATAACCAGGAGCAATGTGTGCATATGACCACGAAAGAAAAATGTACAAGAATATCATAATAGCCTTATTCATAAAACCTAAAACCTGGAAACAATCTGAATGTCTCTCGACAAATGAATGGATAAACAAAGCATTGGACATCCGTACAATGGAATACTACTCAGCAATAAAAAAGAACAAAATGTGGATACATGTAACATGGATGAATATTAGAGAAACTTTGTTGTGTAATATCCAGAAGAAAAAGAGTACTTACTGAATGATCCCATTTGCAAGAAGTTCAAAAAGAGGTAAACTGAAAGAAGTGAGAACAATGGTTACCACTGGCAAATATTTCTTAAATTAGATACAAAAAGGATGACTCACAAAGGAATATCTAATACATTGGACTTCAACAAAATTAAGAACTTTTGCTCCTCAGAAGATATCAGTAAGAGCATGCAGAGCCAGGCACTCTGATGCACACCTGAAATCCCAGAGGTTTGGGAAGGCTGAGGCAGGAGGATCAGGAGTTCAAAACCAGCCTCAGCAACTTCGTGAGGTCCTAAGCAACTCAGTGAGACTCCATCTCTAAATAAAGTACAAAAAGGGGTGGGGATGAGGCTCAGTGGTTAAGTGCCCCTGAATTCAATCCCTGGTACCAAAACAAAACAAACAAACAAAAAAGTATAAAGATGCAAATTACAGATTAGGAGAAGATATTCACAATACATATAGCTGATAAAACACTTATATCCAAACTGTAGAAAGAAAAACTAAAACTGAATAATAAAAAGATCAGTAAATTAATTTAAAATGAGTTTTAAATAAAGAGGGTGGATATATACTTTAAAAAAAAAACGGTGTCTTCTCAGCTGATGGAAATATTCTGAATGTTGCTCTGGTTGGTGGTTAAAATGCAGTGAATAAATGGAAGCATTTATTAAATTATACACTTAGGATTAGCATGTATTGCATATTTACATACATTTCAATTAAATATATTCTACCTCAATAAAAAGCAAATAATAAGGATGACTGTCCAAGAAATACCTACCACCTAGATTAGCATTCCCCATGCAGGGTTTTAAGACGTACTAACACCGTATGATAAATTAATAGGTACATCACATAAAAGGAGATTCATGTTTAAATTGGTTAAAAAAAAAAAAAAGAAAACTGGGTTAAACAAAGATAAATATCCTCTGTTCCAAGATTCCTCAGAGCTGTTTTACATTGAAGTTTTCATAAATAATCATGGGACAGAAAGGAGAGTAGGCAAAGCTTCCCAATTGCACCTTGTGCCTTAGAGTAGTTAGAGTATTTACAACACAGTTTGTTCTTCAAAGCATACTTTGGGAGATGATGGCTTGAGATTCTGTAATTAAAACTGTAACTAAGCGCTGGAGATATAGCTCAGTTGGTAGAGTGCTTGCCTTGCAAGCACAAGGCCCTGGGTTCAATCTCCAGTACTGAAAAAAAAAAAAACAAAACCTGTAACCAAGATTGCAAGCGATCAAGGGAGTCATTATCTTCTTGGATTATCAGTTGAGTTCTTCTGGGAAACAAACTCCAAGATGGAGTTAGAAAGGCATTAGGGACAATGCCTGTGAAGGGCGCAGGGAAGAGGGACCGGGAGCAGACAGAGGACGCCTTCAGGATTGTGATGTAGGGAGTACAGGGGGAAGGACAGAGGTTCGGATAGGAAAGACCTCAGACTCTGATGCAACCTCAAGAAAATCTTGGTCAGCCCCAGGGGTGCTTCAATGAAAAACTGCCCTTAGTAGGTCCCCCAGATGGGCAAAAAGAGCCAGGCCCCAGGACCTCCGCCTTGCTGTTTTGGCAGGGGTTGCCTAGGTAGAGTATGGCCTCAGCTAAATACTGCAGGGATGACTCTCTAGCTCTTTGTACTGACTGGCAAGTGTTTTTCTCAGAGGAAGATCTGGGTGATGTACCTGCATGGTCCTTGCAGGAAGCTTATAAGTTCTAAAGGAAAAATGAAAGTTTCCATTATTTTCCAATACTAAGTTCTAAGAGAAAAACATGACCTGAGCAGTGAAAATACAACATATACAAGAGGAAACGAAGGAGCAAGGCATGATTTTGTGATTGTTATGGTTTAGATATTAGGCGTTCCCCAAAAGCTTATGTGTGAGGCCATGCAAGAAAGTTTAGAGGTGAAACTATGAGAGTGTTAACCTGAGCAGTACATTAATCCCTTCATAGGGATTAAGGGGTGACAGTGTAGGCAAGACGGGTATGACTAAAGGAGGTGAGTAATTGGGGTGTGCCAAAACATATATTGAAATATATATTTTGTACGTGGAGAGTGGAGCTGTCTCTCTCTGCTTGCATGTTGCCACTTTCTAAGCTGCTTTCTTCTACCACACTCTTCTGCCATGATTTTCTGTCTCACCTCATGCCCACAACAATGAAGTCAGCCCTCAAGGGACTGAGACCTTTGAAATGTAGGCCCAAAATAAACTTCTCCTCTGCTGAAATTGCTATTTTCAGGTCTTTTGGTCACAGCAGTGAAAAAGCTGATGGAAGCAGAGGTTTATTGTAGAAATTGTTCTCAGCTTTTAAATCAATTTTTGCAAATAATCATATTAAATTGAGTGAAGGTTTTCCATGTTATTAGGTAGAGTGTATCCTGCAAACTTTACATCAGTCTGGAATGTTGCACCTTCTTACTTTCAAGTACTCCTATAAGCACCCTTCAATACCCTTCAGCACTCCTCAGGTATAAAAATCATGCAAAGAGGGCTTAAATGAAAGGGTAACTGGTTGTGCAAGGTCTAGGACAAACAGATGCCTCCCTGACATCTCAGCTGAAGATCAAACATGGAAGCCTCAGGGGTTCATAAACTCCTCACAATCTTCAGTTGCCCCTAGACAGACAGACAGACAGACAGACACACACACACACACACACACACACACACACACACACAACTGTACCAATTTCAGTTTCCAAAAGGAAGCATGCAGAATCCAGCCTATGGGTTCTATTATAGTTCAAATATTAAGTGTCCTCCAAAAGCTCTTGTGTGAGACAATGCAAGAAAATTTAGAGGTGAAATGATTGGGTTATGAGAGTGTTAACCTGAGCAGTACATTAATCCTTTCATAGGGATTAAATTGTGGTATAGGCAGGTAAATCACGGCTGGAGGCAGTGGGTCAATGGGATATGACTTTGAGATATATATTTTGTCCTTTGTGAGAGGACAAAACTCTCTCTACTTCCTAGTGCCATATTCCCAGGTGCTTTCCTCTGCCATATCCTTATGCCATGATGTTCTGTCTCATCTCTGGCCCAAAGTAAAGGAATCAACCATCTAAGGACTAAAACCTCTGAAACCCTGAGTGACAAATAAACTTTGCTTCCTCTAAAATTGTCCTTGTCAGGTCTTTTGTTCACAGCATCAGAAAAACTGACTAAAACATGTTCCATCCCCTATCCTGATGAAATCCTTCATTTTCCCTTTTCTGGGGTATTATCTCCCTTCTGTCTTCTCTAGTGTACCAAGAACTTAATTCCTCAGATTACCATTCATCTTCTCTGAGGAAAGACCCTTGACTATGTGAGATCTCATAGCAAGTGCCACAGGTGGACATATTTGACTCCATGAAAATGTTACATGGCCAGGCTATATGGGCAATGACTAAACAGACTCCATTTTACCTTGAGACTCCATGTCATGTAGGAAGTACTTCTCCCATGGGAATGCCCCACCTCTGTACCCATCAACAGCTGCTTAGCATAGCATGTTTAGCAACACAAAACAGCAACTCTTGTATAATGAAAAATTGTTCTTTTTTTTATTCCTATTTTTCCTAAACAATGTATCATGTCAACAGTGATGTCAACAGTGTTTGTCTAGATGTTAGTAACCATTCTTTAACTTGTACCCAACTAAGGTCATTTTGACCCACTTCCTTTTAGATCTCATGATGTTAGTTTGTAGTTTTGAATCATAGCAACAGCTATTTATGATCGATGTACTGACTTATGGTATAAAAAACCCTACAACCCAATGGTCGAGGTTTTGGGCAATTGTGTGAGACAGCCAGCTGGTTAATAAAGACTCTCAAATTTGAACTTCTCAGTGGTGATCAGTCTGTTTTTAAGTTGTGCCCCACAACACAAAGACACCTCACCATTTCATTTTTTACTATTTATGTAAAAGAGATATAGATTTAAAGTCCTCACTGGTCAAAGAGTATTGACAAGTTGGTAACAGAAGACCGCTTCTAGGATTTCCAGAGACTCCTGACTTAAACATCTATCGGCACAAGGACCACAACCAAGGATAGTCAAGGTGCTGAGTTGGGCTTCTTGGAAAATGCCCAGGCCCCCCAAGACTCTCCATTCAACATATAGGTACAAGTCAGGGGACATTGGAAGAGGAAGACAGGACACAGAGCTGATGGTTTTGTGGAATATGGCCCCCTAGTCCAATCCTACAACAGTGTGGCCAAGTTAGAAATACTGATTTTAATTGCCTTCAACTGTCCAGTTCCTGGACAGCATTCATTAGAAAAGACTGTCAAGATTTTCATGAGCTTCAAGTTTCCACTGTATTCAGCAAGAATTGTGGGCTCTATTAAAAAAGGACCACATTCTGTATGTCTCTTAACCAATGCTAACTCTCAAAAGAGCTCTTCCTCCCTTGCCAGAAAACCATCACAACCAACATTTGTATGGCTCTTCTTTCACCCACCATCATCCACTTCAGCTAGTCTTTTCCAGTGAACTGATAGAAGCGTAGGCAGTGACCCAGCTGTCTGCACCATCCAAAGCATATTTCCACCCTTAGAAGCTTCGGACATTGAATTGACCAGATACGTAGATGTGTATATACTCAACGATATGATCAAATAAGGAAAGAATAAATTTTGCCAGAGTTAAGGAAATTTCATCGTGCCATTAAAAGGTGTTGTAGCATACAGGAAGGAATGGGGAAAGTCAGCAGGCACCATGACATGCACCTGTTACATTCTGGACTCCATTAAAAGGAAAATCCCTGAAAAGTTTCCCAGAGGAAAGCAAAATAATAACAAGAGGTTCACCACCAGGAAACCATTAGCTTACTGGCACCAAATTTCGTGTCTCCACGATGGGTCAGGAATATAGCCAGTCCTTAAGTTTTCATGGAAAAATTATTTTGCTACTAGAATTTAATACCTGACAAAAGAATGTGTTCAAGCAAAGTCAAAACATTATTAGATAAATAAGGACTTACAAAATTTTTCCCTGAGAAGATAACATTGGTGAAAGAGTAACTAGTGAATATATTTCAAAATATAGTTAAAGTGAACCCAAAATAGACAAAGAAATGGAATATAAGGAATGGTATATAGTGAACATAGAAAACTATGGGTAGGCCTAGCTAAGTGTGAAAATAGTAGAATAATGTCTACTATATTTGGTAACAACACTATTTTTAAAATAATGAAATATAAATAAGAATGATACAAAAATAGGGAAATATAAATAATAGATACATAAAATATTTGGAATGGTATCTCAATATGCTAAAAATTTATTTATTACAAAGCTAAGGGTGTGAATTTTTTGAGGGAATTTATTCTGTTAGAGGTAGAGCTAATGGTCATGAACCAAAAAACATGATTTTTTTCAACACCAAATTACTTAATATATACACCACATAATATGGTCTGCTTATTTGATTTCAAGGATTAATCCAAGGTAGGCTTCCAAATGTACATTTTGGAAAAACTGAATATTAAGGAAAACCCAGTAAACTACAAGTGTTCCTTTGCTGGCACAGGCAATAGAAAAACCTACCTACTGCTGAAAAATCACCAAATAAGTGAATGACTCCAAGAGTCCTGCCACCCATAAATACTCAGTGTTCCCATTTGGACATCTTTCCTTCAGGGTGTCTTCAGAGCACATGGGGCCTACCCATACACACATCTGACCACACTGGGATCCTGCCAGGGCCACTGTCTCTTCTTTGTAAAAACATTTCTGGGCCATGAAATTTCTCATCTGTGGATGGGTAATGTCCTTCTGTATTCCAGAAGGCATCTACTGACTCTTTATGCTGTGCCACTTCCCCTAAAGTGTTCATCTGGAGGCCAAAGGAGTTTTTGGTGTGGAGACTGAGCAGGTATTAATTGGAAAGGGCAATTGGGAGTCTTCTTGGGAGCTGGCAGTGCTGGATGTCCTCATCTGAGTGGTGGTTAAATGGGTGCATCTATAAAATGTCATTGAGCTGCACACTTAAGATCCATGCAGTTTTTAAAAAGTATGTATATTACTATTTTAAAAGTTGGAAAATATAATGGAATAATAATGGGAGGACATTTATGGGAGAGGGAAATAAAGACTCATTTGAAGAGTTGGCTGGAAGTGGAGCAAAGAAATGAATTAGAGGTAGAGGCTGATGTAGGGTCAATGGAAAGTTGATAAAAATGGGAATTGTTACAGCATGTTTCTGTGCAATTGGAATGACCCAGAAGGGAGTGATATTGATGATGAAGAACTGAGTGACACAATTTTGGGGCATATCTCTGAGATATTGGGGGTTCGGTTCTGGATCACCACAATAAAAATACATATTGCAATAAGGCAAGATGGTACATTTTTGGTTTCCAAGTGCACCTAAAAGTTATGTTTACACCATATTATAGTCTATTAATTGTTCAATAGCCTTCTGTCTAAAAAAACTGTTCATATGTTAATTTAAAATTACTTCATTTCTAAAACATGTCAATGAACAACTGAGCCTTCAGTGAGTTCTTATCTTCCTTTTTTTTTTTTCTTTATTTAAATTTATTTTTATTGTAAACAAATGGGATACATGTTGTTTCTCTGTTTGTACATGGAGTAAAGGCATACCATTTGTGTAATCATACATCTACATATGGTAATGGTGTTTGATTCATTCTGTTATTTTTTCCTCCCCCCACCCCTATTTTCCCTCTATACAGTCCCTCCTTCCTCCATTCTTGTCCCCCCATTATGTGTCATCATCCGCTTAACAGCGAGATCATTCGTCCTTTCGTTTTTTGAGGTTGGCTTATCTCACTTAGCATGATATTCTCCAATTTCATCCATTTGCCTGCAAATGCCATAATTTTATTCTTCTTTATGGCTGAGTAATATTCCATTGTATATATATACCACAGTTTCTTTATCCATTCATCTATTGAAGGACATCTAGGTTGGTTTCACAATCTGGCTATTGTGAATTGAGCAGCTATGAACATTGATGTGGCTGCATCTCTGTAGTATGCTGATTTTAAGTCCTTTGGGTATAGGCCAAGGAGTGGGATAGTTGGGTCAAATGGTGGTTCCATTCCAAGCTTTCTGAGGAATAGTTCTTATCTTCTTGCTGGTAGAGAATCCTTCCTTAATATCATTCACTGCTGACTGATCACCAATATCATTGGTGGTTGCTAACATTGGGGTGGCTGTGTTTATTTCTTAAAATAACAGTGGAGTTTGCCATGTCAATTGACTCTTTCACAAAACATTTCTCTGTAGCACACAACACTTGATAGCAATGTACCCACAGTAGAACTTCTTTCAATATTGGGATCAATCTTCTCAAGTCCTGCCACTACTTTATCAACTAAGTTTAAATAATATATTCTAAATCCTTTGTTCTCATTTCGACGATGTGCACAGTGTCCGTTCCAGGATTCTGTCTCAAGATACCAGTTTCACTCAACCATCACATGCAGTTCCTCATCTGTTCAAGTTTGATCCTGGATTTGCAGCAAATCGGTCATGCCTTCAAGGTTTAACTTCTAATTCTAGTTGTCTTGCTGTGCACAACACATGTGCAGTTATTCCTTCCACTGAAGTCTTAAGTGAAAATCAGCCATGAAATTTGGAATCTACTTCTTCCAAACTCCTGTTAATGTTTTTATTTTGACCTCCTCCCATGAATCAGGAATGTTCTTAATGTCAACTGGATGATGAATTCTTTCCAGAGGGTTTTCATTTTAGTTTGATCTTCCAGAGGAATCACTGTCTTTGGAAACTATAGCCTTAGAAAATGTATTTCTTAAATAAGAAGACTTAACAGTCAAAATTACTCCTTGATTCACGAACTTCAGAATGAATGTTGGGTGAGAAGGCATGGAAACATTAATCTCATTGCACATTTCCATCAGAGCTCTTGCATGATTTAGGTGGATTGCCAATGAGCAGTACTATTTTGAAAGGTATATTTTTTTTCTGAGCAGTAGTTCTCAATAGTGGGCTTAAAATATTCAATAAACTATGTTGTAAATTCATGTGCTGTCATTCAGTCTTAGTTTTTGTTTTTGTTTTTGTTTTTGTTTTCATTTATAGTGCACAGGCAGAATAGATTTAGTATAATTCTAGGGACCTTAGAATTTTCAGAATAGTTAAATGAGCATTGGTTTAAACTTGAAGTCAGCACTCAACAAGAGTCAGTTTGTCCTTTGAAGCTTTGAAGCCAGGACTTAATTCTCACTAGTCCTAGATGACATCTTTTAGTCTAAGTCTATTCCATTTACATTCCAAAAATGTTCAGTGAAGTCAACTTCATGAATTATCTTCCCTATATCTTCTGAATAATTTGCTGTAACTTCTTGGTCAGCCTGGCACTTTTCTGTTGTGGAGCTGACTTCTCTCCTTAAACCTCCTGAATCCATCTCTGCTAGGTTCAAATTTTTCTTCTGCAGCTTCTTCACCTTTCTCAATCTAAATAGAATTGAAGAGTTAGGACCTTGCTCTGATTAAGTTTTGGCTTAAGGGAATGTTACATACAGGTGCTTTGATCCTTCCAGACCACTAAAATTTCTTCTATATTCAGTAAAAGAGTGTTTCACTTTCTTATCATTCAATGTGTTCACCAGAGAGTCACTTTTAATTTCCTTCAGGAACTTTTCCTTTTCCTCCTTAATCTCTCCCCTCCCAAATCTTGGGGGAAACAGAATAACCTTTCTTTCCCAACCTAGGCAGAGTTATGTGTCCTTGAGCACACACTCACCACTAGAACAAAGTAATTCAGTCTTGGGAATGGCACCAGAAAATCTAAGAAACAGCTATCTCCCAAATTAACAAATGAAGTACAACTCTGGATGGACAGCACCTGGAACATAGCCTTCGAATCACCTCTTTACAAAACCCCTCTTCCCCCTAATGGCCAGCATCATAGCCTCTGGGACAGGAGTCCCCTGTGTTTCTCCTTTGCTAGCAAAGCAATAAAACTTCTTTTTCCTTTTTCTCAAAACAAAAATAAAAACAAAAGCTTCTCCTTTACATTTACAGCTTGAGTAACTGGCACAAGAGGCCTAGTTTGGGGCCTATCTTGTTTTTTAATATGGATTTCTCACTAGGCTTCATCATTGCTAGCTTTTGATTTAAAGTGAGAGACATGTGACTCTTCCTTTCAACTGAACACTAGAGGCCATTGTAGGATTATTGATTTTCCTAGTTTAGCAATAGTGTATATCAGGGAACAGGGAGGTGTGCAGAGAGGGAGAGAGATGGGGGAATAACTAGATGGTGGAGTAGTGAGAACACACAACATTCATAGATGGAGTTCATTATCTTATAAGGGTACAACTCCTTGGTGCCCTAAGACAATTACCATAATAACACTAAAGATCACTGATTACAGATCACCATAACAGATCTAATAATAGTGAAAATTTTTGAAATATTGCACATTTGGACACAAAGTGAGCACATGCTACTGGAAAAACTAATAGGCTTGTGTAACACAGGATTACCACAAACCTTCAGATTGTAAGAAACACAGTATCTTTGAAGTGCGATGAAGTTCAACACAATAAAACAAGGTTTGTCTGTAAAGAATAAACTTCACTGAGTCTTCAGTGGACATTTCTTCCATAGCAACAGGAAGGAAGGACATAAGTGAAGGAGGGATAGTGATGTGATGGTGAAAGTATGTGTCTTTCTCTTCTTATTGTTTCCCATTTCTTGGTTTATTCACAGAGTAAACTATCAACTGAGTAAACATGGCAAAGAATGCATTGAAGGAATGAGGAACGGAGAGGTATGGGAGGGGGACAGTGAATGCACCGGCCTTGCTTAAGAAGTACCAAGACCCATCTGAGATGAGCCTCCTTGGCATGGTGGGCAGCTTCAGTCAGGTTTAGATGATACACAAAGTAGGCAGGGATTTGGATTTGACCAGAGTTGAGTTTCCCAGATCATTACATGGGGAAGCTAAGAAATATAGGGTAATTGCAAAGGAGGGATTCTAGTGATGAACCTGAGCTGGAAGAAAGTTGAATACACAGAGGGAGCAAGGACGACCCATGAAAAGATGGCAGAATGGATGGATTGCAATCCCTGTGCAGTCAAAGAGTAAGTACTAGAGGGAGTAAGGGAGAAAGGGTTGGGGAGAAGTACAACTCTCAGTTGAGATTCAGTACATTATAGAGAGAATGCTTGCATTGGTAATGACAGGGTCTGGGATATGCCCACAAGAATGTGAATAAAGTTCAGTGGAGGCCAAGATAAGTGAGGAGAGTTCAAGGTCAGGGTATAAGGAGAATCCTCCAGGTGGTCAATCAGGAACAGTGTTGAGATTGACAGTATTCCAGGTGCTGAAACTGCAAGGAATGAGAGGGAAGACCCAAGGGGTCTGTAAAGGACTCAAGGGACACCTCATAAATCCTCTGCTGAAAGAAAACTAAAACCTAGAGATTTTAGGGAAAATAAGTGTCAAGGTAAAGAAAAGAAGATTCTGCATCTTCTCTAGGCTCAGTGGGACAAGCCCAGAGGGTAGAGAAGTGTCCCCACATGAGAGGGTTCTAGTGGGATCAGTGTTCTCAGGGGAGAATCAGGTCTCCACCAGAGCAAGAAGACACAGAGACTATTCAGGGAGGACTATATTGGATATAGGGAATAATGAATTGTGATTCCCAGAGGGCATAGTCTGGGAAGTTGGGAAGAAAGGACATAAAGTCAGATAAGGAATTGGATAGAGCTCTGTGGGGGGATAAAAACCAGGGAGCTGCTCCCCTCTGCAGCCTACCCGTTCTGGAGGTCTCACTTAGGAATCAACAGGAAGTTCTCAGCAACTCCAATAAGCCACCTAACACCTTCCCCTGACAGTGCTGAGACTTGTCTACCACAGCATCACTTAGACTTTACTTTCATGCTATCCCTCATGCCTGTAGCTCTTCCCTCCATTCCCCTGGGTCTGACAGAATGCCAATCAACCTTCTCTTTCCAGACCTTGAGAACTGGTTGCCTTTCCTGGGAGTGGGGTCAGGAACTCGACTTAAGTCTTGTTTTTACCAACTCCTCTCTTACCCAAGGACAGAGGCTGAGAGAACAGGACTCCATAAGGTCAACTAGAGAAAATCCATTACACAATGCAACTGAGTTTCTGCCATTGAAACACCAACATTCTGGTATTAGAACTTTGTCTTAAGTACCATCACTTCTCTCTTGGTTTTCCTCCTTGTAAAAATGAGAGGATTTCCAAGGTCCTCTCCTAACATTCCATCTGAGAACTGATGTGTTGGGTGCTGTGGAGATAGCCTACAATAGATAATGCTACATTCCTGGTCCCTCTGAGTCTGTCTGCTCTGTGGGATTTACTACACAGGAATGCTGGCAAATGCCAGGGTCCCCTTTGGGACCTTACAGCCCCCAAATCAAAGCTCACATCTACCCACCATGATAACTAGCTTATAAGTTAAGAACAGGGAGTGAGTCAGTATTTGTGAACAGGCACTGGAGCTGAGGTACATGTAGACTGTGCACATCAGTGGTCTGTGCTGTGGACAGAGCCAGACACCTCACAGAAGTGGAGACCAAGAAAGGGGCCGGCCTGCAGAGCACACAGAAAACACACCAGGAGCCAGAGGGACCAATCTGCCAGGTGGGGTGGAAATGTGAGGAGAAGCTAAATGGAGACTTTATTGGGTGTTGGGCTTACAGACTGTTTTTGTTTGAGATCTAGTCATAAATTAATCCTACACATAAGTGTTCCCAAAGAGAGAACCCAGGAAAAATATTTCAGTTTTAGGGGTTGAACTAAATCTCTCAGTTTCCATGGCCCAATGGAATTCTCCTCGGGCTCCACCTCTCTTCTCCGCCTCCGCCTCCCCCCCCCCCCCCCCCCCTCCTCATCCTCCTCCTCCTTTCTCTCTCTCTCTCTTCCTCTTTCCCTTCTTTCTCTCTGGTGAGCTGCCCAGAACCTGAAGACAGGATCCATTCTTCTAGGAGAGAGAGAGGAGGTTGGAGCAGGAAGATAAGCAGAGGTCAGCAGCCAAGGGAGGCAGATAAAACTCTGTTTGATTTGGCTGTACTTGCCTAGCCCTGGTCCCTGCCCAGACCTTCAAAAATAGAACTGCCAGGCTCAAGGAAGGAAAAGGACAAACACAGAATGCACGTAAACAAATTTTAAAGGGAGACCAGATGGACCCTCCAAAGGCTGTAGTGACTCCCTCTTCCTCCACATCACTCCCCGCCATCCGGCCCAGACAGCACCAAGCATAGGCAGCCACACTGGAATTTCACAGGCACAACAGCATATAAAAGAGGAGCGGAGTTAAGCCCAGCAGTTTGAAGTAAAAGATAAAGAAGAATTTGATGAGTGGGGTGAATTCCCAACCAGGGTTCACCATCTGGCCTCCAGTGGAAAAACCCTACAGAAACCACAAGCCACTGCCTGAAGGACACCATCACCATTTAGTGACAAAAGAAGCCTGAAGACCCTTCCACCCTTACATAAGAGGGGCTCTGCCCTGGGTTCCATGCTTAGATGATTCTTCTTCGGTCCTCCTCAGGTGGTTGTGCTTCCCACGGAATGAGGAATCCTTAAGACCAAGGGGATATCCCAGGCCTTGCCTTCCAGAATCTAGACCATGTTTTGTGGACCCAGAACCCTGAAATTCCTTCCTGATGGCCCTGAGTTTTCTTTTAGGACCAATATGGGACTCTTCCTCAAGCATGTCTCTCCTAAAGTATGGCAAGAAAACAGTATTTGTGGAAGACATGAACAACTAAGACATGGGGTTTGGGGCCCACAGCTGTGCACCAAGGCCCCTAGAAGTGCAGGATGGAGCCAGGCTGGAAAGAGAAGAAGTGAGACATGACCAGCTCTGACACAAGACTCCAGAGAATTCAAAATTCTAAACTCAAACCTAGCTTTCCAGATTGCTATACAACAATAGTTTTCAAGGATGCAGGATAGAACACATTACTTTAATGGCCTGTTGGCTTCTTATTGCTTTTAAATATTTTGACATGTGGTATGCAGGCTTCTCTGTGTACTCTTACACTGGGTCCCACAATGCCAGCTCAGAGCTGCCTAGAAATGAATAAAGAAGTGTTGTTTCTAAAGGATAAGGTGGTTTTTTGTTTGTTTGTTTATTTGTTTTTGTTTGTTTTGTTTTGTTTTTTGGTACCAGGGATTGAACTCAGGGTTACTCAACCACTGAGCCACATCCCCAGTCCTATTTTATATCTTATTTAGATATAAATTTAGATATAAATTTATCTCACTGAGCTGCTTAGTGCCTTGCTTTTGCTGAAGCTGGCTTTGAACTCCAAATCCTCCTGCCTCAGCCTCCCAAGTGGCTGGGATGACAGGCATGCATCACCACGCCAGCTTAGAGGGTCAGTTTTAACACCCTTTCATGTTAGTTATTTCTCATGCTTGCCCAAGGTGTCAGACTGAAAGTCAGGGGTTAGTTTGAGGGTGATCAGAGAAAACATGAATCCGATGCTGTTGTGTGCTTAAAACCCACCAAGGTCCCTCTCGTCCTCAGTTAGCTTAAGGCCCTTTGTGTTCTTTTTATCTCCTCAAATGCACCCCTTGCATTCTACTTGCACCCACCCCATTTCCCTTCTAGTGCCCTGCTTCTTCTCCCTTCCAACACTGGTCCTCCACCTCTGCTTCTTCAGAAGCCACCTTCCCTTTGTCCTCCCTGAAATGGCTGACATGTCATTCCTTTGGAGAGCCTTTCCTGGATTGGATGCTTCTCTCCAATTCTCACCCAATTTTTCAGTAATTTCCTAGTCTTTCTCTCTCACAAAAGACAGTGGGTATCTCAAAAAAGTCCATGTCACCTCTGTACTTTTGGGTTGTGGACCTGATGGATAAATGAACAGACACATAAATCAATGGTGGTCTGGAGAGCACACTCACATTGGGACTGGGAGTTGGGAGAATCCCATTATAGACTGAATTTGTAGCAAAGTTATCTTAGAATTTCATCTTCCAAAGTCTTGGTTCACTTGTCTTTAAAGGGGTCACAACAGTAGAAAGAATCAGACATAACTTTCCTATGTTCATATATGAATACACAACCAGTGAAATTCCACAATATGTACAGCCACAAGAATGGGAAGTTATGCTCCATGTATGTATGATATGTTAAAATATATCCTACAGTCATGTATAACTAAAAATAACAAATAAATAAGTTATTTAAAATATATAAAGGGGGTCACAATAATCTATAAGTGTTCTAAAATTGCAGAGTGTGTTGTTCTCCTCCTGCTGAGCACTTGGCCCTCTCCCCTTCACCTCAAATTGAAACACCTGGGACAGTGTGGCAAAGTAGTAAATACCAGAAGACATCAAGTCAACCTATCACAGGCCCCAAGAATGATGTCAAATTATGCAGACTTGTATGTGGAAAGCACAGACTCTGGTCCACCCTGTGGACAATGTCCTCTCATAGTACTTGAGAACTAGGAATCCACAGGGAACAAAGGTCCTCTTCCCAACATATGGGAAGAGAGGAGGGTTCTGGAATGTTCTTGGAGTCCAGACAAAAGTAACAAAAATGCTCTCCACTGAATGGTGCAGGTAGGTTATGCCTGGGATCCATCACTGATCCCCCAAACCAGAGAACACAGAAGACCCCAGGGTATTCTGAATGCATAAGCTGGTCCCTGCTAGCACCTCCCAACATGTCTAACCCAGGCCACAGTCATTCTGAGGATTCTCATTTTCCTGTGGCCTTTGAAAAAGACTCTGCACCAACAGAGGCAAGATCTTTTAGGCTTAACTTGAGACAATGTTATATTATGGTTAGAAGGCAAATTCACTGCCTCATTTCCATTCCCAGAATCCTCTCTTCCATAAGCAGAAGACCCCAAGTATTCAAGCCCAGTTTTGTAAGTATATGAAGCAGGTAAGAGTGCAAAAATCAGAGATCAATGCCAAGGGTTTTCAGGAAGAGTCAGGAGCACAGGACTCTTCCGAGGTTGAAATCAGGCTCTAGGGCTCCTGATGAACCTGACAGGTTTTCTTAGATTGTACAAAAATCCAGAACGCTCCCAGCCAATTTTCTTCCCCACTCTCCTTCATGCAGGGTCAGACCTGCATGGTAGTCTGAGGGCCTTTGTAGCCTTCTTATTGCCTCCCCTTTGCTCTCCTAGGTATTTCCCCTGATAAAAGCTGTACAGATTCATCCCATCTTGGCTTCTGCCTCTCAGAGGACCCAGATTAACACCCTGATCTTCTATAAGTCTCTGCAGTTCTCAGGACCCTCATTTGTTATATTAAAAGAGAATCGAGGGTATAGCTCAGTTGGTAAAGTGTCTGCCTTGCATGCATAAAGCCCTGGGTTCAATCCCCAGCTAAAATCCCCAGCTAAACCACTAAAATTTAAAAAAGAGAGAGAATAGAATCACAACTCTAATAACAATATAAAATGAATACAATAAGCACCTGTTAAATGTTTTAACTTGTTAATTAAAGAGGGAACCAATATATTGTTACTAGACATAATCAATGTGAATTGAATTTACAAATAGATCTAAAGTCCATCAATAATCGGTAACATTTAACTTTATACAATTAATTTGTGTGGATATTTTTGTTATTGTTTGTTTATTTCTTTGTTTTGTGGTGGTGTTAATCTAATTCAGGACCACACACATGCTAGGCAAGCACTTCACCACTGAGCTCCACTCCCAGATCTTTCAAAAATTTATTTTGAGACAGGATATTCCTCAGTTTCCCAGGCTGGCCTCTAACAAGTGATCCTCCTACCTCAGCCTTCCAGGTAGCTAGGATTATAGGCCTGTAACAACATGCTTGGTCCAATTTGTGTTTTTACAGAAAAAGAATAATTTGCATTATTGTTAGTTTTCTATGAGTTGTAGAGTTATAAAAATAACTTTTGAGACAATGAAAGGAAGATTGCTTGGAAAGATACACTAAACAAGGCATTTGATAATTTTTTTTTTCTTTTTTGCCTGTTTTAGTCTTTCATAATTTTTCCTGACAGGATGATCTCTAGAGTCCTTTCTAGCCCAAATTACTATGCCCCAAAGGCTCATTTGTCATATGTAAAATCTGGTCCCTTTGCACATCGCATGCGTCTCCTGGGGAGAATCAACCCACAAACTTCTGAGCATTGCTCCCTTATCAGGAAATGACATTCTGTGGATTCTGTGTTAAATGCTAATTGATAATTAAAAATAAAAAGTGTGGGGAGTAATCATCCTTTAAATTGAAGGGACTCTCACAGACCATAAAGCATTAGTCAGGGTTCTTCTTTCCAAACAATAGCAGCAGGCTATTGTTAATGGAAGAGAAAGATCAGCAGTTCACAGAGTCAAGGAAGCTAGAAAACTCAGCCGCGCAGGTTGCATTTTCACGATCATAAAGAGCACACAACTTCTTTAATGTTTTGGAGAAATTTTAAGAGATTCACAGACAACTACAATAGCAAGTCAGAAACCTTTCTATTAGGTCACTTTTTCAGACCACAGTCACTTCCATCCCTGCTTCATACACACATACCCTGCTTTTTGATTATTATTATTATTATTATTATTATTATTATTTTTAAATAAGCAACCTCCCACTTAGAAAACAAAGCCCAGAGGTCAAGTGACAAAACCAGGACCTTGCCTGTATCTTCTGACTCCTATTCTTTCTGATACCCCATAGCCTATGACAGAAACCACAGTCATACCAACATCTCCTAGAGACAGAAAGTAAGAGAAAGAGCTGTAAGGTTGGCCCCTCTGCTGGATTCTTCCCTTAGCTAACAGCTTCTGTCATAGCCTTAGTACCTTTTTATATCCCAACAGGCAGCACATTCTAGCCAGGGCCAGAGGCATCTCTAACAATCCTGCAATTAAAGGTCAAGTTCTGTTGCAATTGAAAGAGCAGATTAGGACCCTCCACATGTCAGGAAATCTCTTCCTTAACCACTAACTTAATATTCCCTAAAGCACAACTGTCCCTATAGTTAGAGAAGGGTTCCAAGGAGCTCAGAAACTCTCTCCCAAAAACACAAAACAGAAAAGGTCTGAGTTAGACCACGTATTTAGCCTTCCATCTGCTGCCAAGCTAGCTGGTCTTGAACAAGTCCCTTCGTCTTTGACGTGCACCTTCTCCATCTGTCAATCTTTATAGACCATGCCTATAAAGAATCTTGAAAAAACATAAAATAGTAAATGAAAATAGAGTAGCCTATTGTTGCTGCTTCTGCTGCCTAGAGTGTAAGAATCCAAAAAACCAGAGATTGAGGCAAAAGATCTCCATAGAGAACTTGGCAAAATATCTCCATAGAGTATCACCACAATGCATCTTGCTATATATTTTCTTATATATACATTCTGTTTTATGATGCATTATTTCCTATATCTCAGAATCTGTCTTTCATCAATCTGAGGATATTCTCAGAAAAAAAATCTTTTCAAACGTTACCTGTCTCCCAATCTCTATTTTCTCTTTTGGAAACTTCGATTATATGTATGTGCAATTGTTTTTGTAATATCTTTCATGTCTTTAATTTATTTTTTATATTTTCCATCTCCTTTTTTCCTTGCACTGAGTTCTGGATAATTTTCTCAGATCTATTTTCCATGTAGCTGAACATCCTTTCTATTATTTTTCTGTTGTGTTTGTAAAAATCCCTTCAGCTATTTTTTTAACTTTTAGAAGTATTTTATTTTCCAATTGGCTGGGTCTTTTTAAATATATTAAACCAGTTCTTTTCTCATATTTTCATTTACTTTCAAAATTCTGTAATGAGTTTAAGCATGTCTTTTTTATAATCTGTATTTGATAATTTCAATATGTGATTTGGGAGGGATTTAATTTTTCTGGTTGTTGTTTTTACTGATTCTTGTTCTTGGTGGCTTATTTTTGTGGCTTGAGATTTTGAGTTTGTATTTGTAGGTTTTCTCCAAGGGACTCTGCCCAGGGTAAAATCATCATCCTGCACGGGGGATATACGTTTCCCTCTGTTCGACACCCCAAGAGCACATCCAACCACTGCTCTTTTTTCTTTTTTGCCTATCCACATTTTTATCGGTGTATTGCAGTTGTACATAATGATGGGATTGTTACATATTTGTACATGTGCACAATATAACAATATAATTTGGACAACATCACTACCCAGCTCTTCTGTCCTCCCTCCTCTCCTCCCTTGCCTCGGTCTCATTCCTTTATTGATCACACTTTGATCTTAAGATTTCCCCACCACCTTTTTTATTTTTTCCTTTTTCCTCTCTAGTTTCCCCATGTGAGAAAAAAAAAAAAAACATATGATCCATGACCTTCAGACTTTGGCTTATTTCACTTAACATAGCGATCTCATGTTTCATCCATTTTCCTTCAAATGACATAATTTCATTTTTCTATATGACTGAATAAAATTCAGATATGTATGTATACATCTCCTTTAGCCATTCATCCATTGATGAACAACAATTCTAGCTCCATAGTTTGGCTATTATGAGTTGTGCTGCTATAAACACAGGTATGCATATATCACTATAGTATAATGACTTTAATTCAATAGGATAAATACTGAGGAGTGCTATAGCTGGGTCATACAGTGATTTATGCCTAGTCTTTTGAGGAAACTTTAAATTGACTCTCCACAGTGGTTGTGCTAATTTCTAATCCCAATGGTGTATAAGTATTCCTCTCCCTCCCACACCCTCTCCAGCATTTATTATTATTTGTATTCCTGATGACTGCCATTCCGACCGGCATGAGATGAAATATTAGTGTAGTTTTCATTTGTGTTTCCCTGATCACTAAAGATGCCAAAACATTTTTTTCATGTATTTGTTGGCCATTTGAATTTCTTTTCTTGAGAAGTGTATTTCTTTTAAGAAGTGTCTGTGTAGTTCATTTGCCCATTTATTATTTGGGTTATTTGGACTTTGGTGGTAAGTTTTTTCAATTCTTTGTGTGTTCTTAATATTAATCATATGTTAGAAGAGTAGTAGCAAAGGTTTGTCTCCAATTTGGTGGGTTGTCTCTTCATGTTCCTAAATTTTAACTTTGCTGTGGAGAGGTTTTTAAATTGATGCTGTTCCATTTATTCACTCTTGGCATTATTTCTTGAGCTTTAGAGGTCCTATTGAGAAAGTCATTGCTGTGCCTTTATGCTGGAGTGCTGACCCTATGTTTATTTCTAGAGGTTTTATAGTTTCTGGTCTAATTCCTAGGTCTCTGATCCATTTTGAGTTGATTTTTGTGAAAGCTGAGAGATAAGGGTCTAGTCTCATTCTTTTATATATGGAAAACCAGTTTTCCCAGCACCATTTGTTAAAAAAGGTTGTCTTTTCTCCAAAGTCTGTTTTTGGCATCTGTGTCAAGGATCAGATGACTGTAGATGTGTTGGTTTGTCTCTGTGTCTTCTATTCTGTACCATCACACTATGTGTCTGTTTTAATGTCAGGACCAAGCAGTTTTTGTTACTATAACTCAGTAGTATAATTTGAAGTCAAGTATTGTGATGTCTCCAGCATTGCTTTTTTGACTTAAAATTGCTTTGGCTATTCTGTCTTTTATTCTTCAAATGAATTTTGGGACTGTTTTTTCTAGCTCTGTGAAGAATTTCATTGGTATTTTGATGGGGATTTCATTGCATCTGCATATCATTTTTGGTAGCATGGCCAATATTAGTTTTGCCTATCCATTAACATGGAAGGTCTTTCCATCTTCTTGTGTCCTTTTCAATTTCATCAATATTCTATAGTTCTCATTGTAGTGGTTTTTCCCTCCTTTGCTAGATTTATTCCTACTTTTCTGAGGTGAGGGGACTATTGTGAATGGTATTGCTTTCCCAATTTCTTTCTCAGCAGATTCATTATGGTATATAGAAAGCTATTGATTTTTATCTGTTGATTTTATAAACTGCTACTTTGATGATTTTTTTTTAATTAGCTCTAGGAATCTTTTGTGGAGTTTTTGGATCTTCTAAGTATGGGAATGTCATTTGTAAACAGTGATTATTTGAATTCTTTTCCTATTTTTATCCATTCTCTTGCCTAATTGCTCTGGCTAGAATTTCTAGCATTATGTTAAGTAGGAGTGAGAGTGGAGATCTTGTTGTGTTCTAGATTTTAAAAAAGAAATGTTTTCAGTTTTCCCCCACTTACTATGAGACTAGCTTTGGATTTTTCATATATATGATGTTGAGGTAAGTTCCTTCTATCCTCAGTTTCTTCAATGTTTTTATCATGAATGGGTGCTGAATTTTGTCAAAAACCTTCTCTACATCAATTGTGATAACTAAGTTATTTCTGTCCTTTATTCTCTTTATGTGATAAATTACATGTATTGACTGTATATATTAAACCATCTTTGCCTCTATGGAATAAAACCAGTTTGGTCATGATATACAATCTTCTTAATATGTTGTTGAACATGATTTACTAATATTTTAAGAAATTTTGCATCTAAGTTTATCAGGGATTTTAGTCTCTAGTTTTCTTTCCTTGATTTGTCTTTATCTGGTTTAAGTAGGAGTGTGATATTTAGAAATTTTCCATTCCTTTCTATTTCATGAAATAATTTGAGTAGTATTGGCCATATCTTCTTTAAAGATCTGGTAGAATTCACCTGAGAATCCATCTGGTCCTGGAATTTTCTTTGTTGGAAGGCTTTTGATTACTGCTTCTATCTTATTACAAATCATTGGTCCATTTACGTTTTCTATGCCCTCTTCATTCAAGTCCATCATTTATGTTTATAAATGAATCCATTTCTTCTAGGTTTTTCAATTTATTAGTGTATAAGGACTCTCTGAATTTCTGTGATGTCTATGGTGATTTCTCATTTTTCACCTGTAATTTCATTAATTTGGGTTTTATCTCTTTTTTCTTTTTTCTTTTGACTGATTTGGATAAGGGCTTATCAACCTTGTCTATCTTTTCAGAGAACCCTTTGTTTCATTGATCCTTTGTATTATTTTTTTAATACTCAATTTCATTGATTTCAGCTCTGATCTTAATTATTTCCTTCCTTCTACTGGTGTTGGAATTGTTTTTTTCTTCTTTTCCAAAGGTCTTGAGAGGCATCATTAGATTGTTTATTTGGGATTTCTGATTTTCTTATGTAGGCACTCATAACTATAAACTTTCCTCTTAGAACTACCTTCTTAGTGTACCAGAGGTTCTGGTATGTTGTATCACTGTTCTCATTTGTATCTAACAATTTTTAAATTTCTCCCCTGATTTCTTCTATCACCTGTTCATCATTCAAATGTTTATTGTTCAATCTCCATGTGTTTATATAGTTTCATAGGGTTTTGTCACATTGATTTCTGGTTTTATTCCATTATGTCCAATAAAAACAAGGAATTATAAATTTTTTTTGTATTTGCTGAGAGTTGCTTTGTGGCTTAGAATATGGCCCATTTTTTGAGGAAGTTCCATGAGTTGATGAGAAGAAAGTACGTCTGGATGTTGTTGGATGAAATAGTCTATAGATGTCTGTTAAGTCCATTTGATTTATAGTATTTTTAAGGCTCAAAGAGTCTTTACTGGGTTTATGTCTGAATGACCTATCTAATGGTGAGAGAAGTGTATCGAAATCACCCAGCTTTATAGTGCTGGAGTCTATCTGAGGCTTCAATTTGAGTAATATCTCTTTTATATAATTAGTTTCACCCATGTTTGGAGCATAAATATTTATTATTGTTGGATTGTTCCCTTTACCAGTATGAAGTGACCTTCTTTGTCTCTTCTGATTAATTTTGGTTTGACGTAAGTTTTGTCAGATTATGAAAGCAGCTACTCCTATTTGTTTTTAGGCTCCATTCACATGGTATATCAATATCCATTCCTTCACTTTCAGCCTGTGGCTTTCTTTGCCTGTATAGTAAGTCTCTTGTGAACAAGGTATAGTTGGTGTATAGTTGAGTCTTTTGTTTTTTTAATTCATTCTGCCAGCTTATGTCATTTAATTAGAGAGTTGAGATCATTTACATTTGATATTTTCAATGTTATTTCAGAGAGATGCTTATTCATTGTTGCCATTTTGATTTATTTATTTTCATTTTAAAAAAAAATTTGTTGTAGATAGACACAATACCTTTATTTTACTTATTTATGTGGGGCTGAGGATTGAACCCAGTGCCTCACACATGCAAGGCAAGCACTCTACCACTGAGCCACAAACCAGCCCCTGAATTATTTACTTTTTTTTTATTGTAAACAAATGGGATACATGTTGTTTCTCTGTTTGTACATGGGGTAAAGGCATACAATTTGTGTAATCATAAATTTACATAGGGTAATGTTGTTTGATTCATTCTGTTATTTTTTCCCTTCCCCCCCACCCCTCCCACCACTCTTTTCCCTCTATACAGTCCTTCCTTCCCCCATTCTTGCCACTCTCCCTAACCCTAACTCTAACCCTAACCCTAACCCCTCCCACCCCCATTATGTGTCATCATCCACTTATCAGCGAGATCATTCGTCCTTTGGTTTTTTGAGATTGGCTTATCTCACTTAGCATGATATTCTCCAATTTCATCCATTTGCCTGCAAATGCCATAATTTTATTATTCTTTATGGTGGAGTAATATTCCATTGTATATATATATATATATACCACAGTTTCTTTATCCATCAATTGAAGGTAATCTAGGTTGGTTCCATAATCTGGCTATTGTGAATTAAGCAGCTATGAACATTGATGTGGCTGTATCTCTGTAGTATGCTGATTTTAAATCCTTTGGGTATAGGCCAAGGAGTGGGATAGCTGGGTCAAATGGAGGGTCCATTCCAAGCTTTCTGAGGAATCTCCATACTGCTTTCCAGAGTGGCTGCACGAATTTGCAACCCTACCAGTATAAGTGTACCATTTTCCCCACATCTTCGCCAACACCTATTGTTGCTTGTGTTCTTGATAATCGCCATTCTAATTGGGGTGAGATGGAATCTTAGGGTAGTTTTGATTTGCATTTCTCCTGTTACTAGAGATGTTGAACATTTTTTCATATATCTGTTGATTGCTTGTAGATCTTCTTCTGTGAAGTATCTGTTCATTTCCTTAGCCCATTTGTTGATTGGGTTATTTGTATTCTTCATGTAGAGTTTTTTGAGCTCTTTACTTATTCTGGAAATTAGTGCTCTATCTGAAGTATGAGTGGCAAAGATTTTCTCCCACTCTGTAGGCTCTCTCATCACATTACTGATAGTTTCCTTTGCTGAGAGAAAGCTTTTTAGTTTGAATCTATCCCAGTTGTTGATTCTTCCTTTAATTTCTTGTGTTATGTGAGTCCTGTTAAGGAAATCTGATCCTAAGCCGACATGTTGAAGATTTGGACCTACTTTTTCTTCTATAAGATGAAGGGTCTCTGGTCTGATTCCGAGGTCCTTGATCCATTTTGAGTTGAGTTTTGTGCAGGGTGAGAGATAGGGGTTTACTTTCATTCTGTTGCTTATGAATTTCCAGTTTTCCCAGTACCATTTGTTGAAGAGGCTGTCTTTTCTCCTTTGCATATTTTTGGCCCCTTTGTCTAGTATGAGAAAATTGTATTTATTTGGGTTTGTGTCCATGTCCTCTATTCTGTACCATTGATCTACCTGTCTATTTTGGTACCAAAACAATGCCGTTTTTGTTACTATTGCTTTGTAGTAGAGTTAAAGATCTGGTATTGTGATACCCCCTGCTTCGCTCTTTCTGCTAAGGATTGCTTTAGCTATTCTGGGTTTCTTATTCTTCCAGATGAATTTCATAATTGCTTGCTCTATTTCTGTAAGGTATGTCATTGGGATTTTAATTGGAATTGCATTGAATCTGTATAGCCCTTTTGGTAGTATGCCCATTTTGACAATATTAATTCTGCCTATCCAAGAACATGGGAGATCTTTCCACCTTCTAAGATTTTCTTTAATTTCTTTCTTTAGTGTTCTGTAGTTCTCATTGTTGAGGTCTTTCACCTCTTTTGTGAGATTGATTCCCAAGTATTTTATTTTTTCGAGGCTATTGTGAATGAGGTACTTTTCCTAACTTCTCTTTCTGAAGATTCATCACTTATGTGTAAAAATGCATTTGATTTATGAGCACTGATCTTGTAACCTGCTACTTTATTGAACTCACTTATGAGTTCTAAAAGTTTTCTGATGGAATTTCCGGGTTCCTCAAATATATAATCATGTCATCAATGAACAGGGATAGTTTGAGTTCTTCTTTTATCCCTTTAATTTCTTTGATTTGTCTAATTGCTCTGGCTAGAGTCTCAAGGACGATGTTGAATAGAAGTGGTGAAAGAGGGCATCCTGCCTTGTTCCAGTTTTTAGGGGGAATGCTTTCAGTTTTTCACCATTTAGAATGATATTGTCCATGGGCTTAGCATAGATGGCCTTTACAATGTTAAGGAATGCTCCCACTATCCCTATTCTTTCTAGTGTTTTGAGCATGAAGGGGTGCTGTATTTTATCAAATGCTTTTTCTGCATCTATTGAAATAATCATGTGATTCTTAACTTTAAGTCTATTGATATGGTGAATTACATTTATTGATTTCCTGATGTTGAACCAACCTTGCATCCCTGGGATGAAACCCACTTGATCGTGGTGCACTATCTTTTTAATATATTTTTGTATGCGATTTGCTAAAATTTTGTTGAGAATTTTTGCGTTGATATTCATTAAGAATATTGGTCTGAAATTTTCTTTCCTTGATGAGTCTCTGTCTGGTTTAGGTATCAGTGTGATATTGGCTTCATAGAATGAGTTTGGGAGGGTTCCCTCCTCTTCTATTTCATGGAATACTTTGA
The DNA here is from genome assembly GCF_902686455.1 of Sciurus vulgaris. Lineage (NCBI taxonomy): Eukaryota > Metazoa > Chordata > Mammalia > Rodentia > Sciuridae > Sciurus > Sciurus vulgaris. Next base: position 61,769,510 of record NC_136473.1, read on the forward strand.
GGAGTATTGGAATGAGCTCCTCTTTAAAGGTTTTGTAGAACTCGGCTGAGAACCCTTCTGGTCCCGGACTTTTCTTTGTTGGAAGGCTTTTGATGACCTCTTCTATTTCATTGATTGAAATTGATTTATTTAAGTTGTGTATGTCCTCCTGGTTTAGTTTAGGTAATTCATATGTCTCTAGAAACTTGTTGATGTCTTCAAGGTTTTCTGTTTTGTTGGAGTATAGATTTTCAAAATAGCTTCTAATTATGTTTTGTATTTCACTCGTGTATTTCACTCTGTAGTGATATTTCCTTGTTCATTCTGTATTTTAGTAATTTGAGTTTTCTCTCTCTTTCTTTGTTAGTGTGGCTAAGGGTTTATCATTTTGTTTTGTTTTGTTTTGTTTTGTTTTCAAAGAACCAACTCTTTATTTTGTTACTTTTTTTGATTGTTTCTTTTGTTTCAATATCATTGATTTCAGCTCTGATTTTTAACTATTTCCTGTCTTCTACTACTTTTGGTCTGCTCTTCTTTTTCTAGGGCTTTGAGCCGTTGTGTTAAGTCGTTTATTTGTTGATTTCTACTTCTTTTGTTGAATGCGCTCCATGAAATAAATCTTCCTCTAAGTACTGCTTTCATAGTGTCCCAGAGATTTTGATATGATGTGTCTTTGTTCTCGTTTACTTCAAAGAATTTTTTTATTTCCTTCCTGATGTCTTCTGTTATCCATTCATCATATAATAGTGTATTATTTAATCTCTGGGTATTGGAGAAGTTTCTGTTTTTTATTCTGTCATTTATTTCTAATTTCCATCCATTATGATCTGATAGAATACAAGGTAGTATCTCTATCTTCTTGTATTTGCTAACAGTAGCTTTGTGGCATAAAATGCAGTCTATTTTAGAGAAGGATCCATGTGCTGCTGAGAAGAAAGTGTATCATTCTTTGTTGGATGGTATATTCTATATATGTTTGTTAAGACTAAATTGTTGATTGCGTTATTGAGATCTATGGTTTCTTTATTCAATTTTTGTTTGGAAGATCTATCAAGTGGTGAGAGAGGTGTGTTAAAATTGCCTAGAATTATTGTGTTGTGGTCTATTTGATTTCTGGAATTGAGAAGGATTTGTTTGACATACATGGATGAACCAATGTTCAGGGCATAGATATTTATGATTGTTATGTCTTGCTGATTTATGCTTCCCTTAAGCATTATGTAATGTCCTTCTTTATCCCTTCTGACTAGTTTTGGCTTGAAGTCCACATTATCTGAAATGAGGATGGATACTCCAGCTTTTTTGTTGTGTCCATGTGCATGGTATGTTTTTTCCCTCCTTTCACCTTTAGTCTATGGGTATCTCTTTCTATGAGATGTGTCTCTTGCAGGCAGCATATTGTTGGATTTTTCTTTTTAATCCAATCTGCCAGTCTATGTCTTTTGATTGATGAGTTCAGGCCATTAACATTCAGGGTTATTTTGTGATATGATTTGTATTCCCAGTCATTTGACTCATTTTTGTTTTTTGACATGATTTGGTTTCTCCTTTATTTGGTTATTCCTTTAGGCTAGTTCCTCCCATTGCTGATTTGCATCGTTGTTTTCATCTCTTCCTTATGGAATATTTTGCTGAGAATGTTCTGTAATGCGGGCTTTCTTTTTGTAAATTCTTTTAGTTTTTGTCTATCATGGAAGGATTTTATTTCATCATCAAATCTGAAAGTAAGTTTTGCTGGGTATAAGATTTTTGGTTGGCATCCATTTTCTTTCAGGGCTTGGTAAATGTTGTTCCAGGCCCTTCTAGCTTTTAGGGTCTGGATTGAAAAATTTGCTGATATTCTTATTGATTTCCCCCTGAATGTAATTTGATTCTCTTCTCTCGCGGCCTTTAAAATTCTGTCTTTATTTTGTATGTTAGGTATTTTCATAATAATGTGCCTTGGTGTGGATCTGTTTTAATTTTGTATATTTGGAGTCCTATAAGCCTCTTGTACCTGGTTTTCCATTTCATTCTTCAGATTTGGGAAATTTTCTGATATGATTTCATTGAATAGATTGTTCATTCCTTTGGTTTGTTTCTCTAAGCCTTCCTCAATCCCAATAATTCTTATATTTGGCCTTTTCATGATATCCCATAATTCTTGTAGATTCTGTTCATGATTTCTTACCATCTTCTCTGTTTGGTCAATTTTGTTTTCAAGATTAAATATTTTGTCTTCAATGTCTGAGGTTCTGTCTTCCAGGTGTTCTATCCTATTGGTTATGGTTTCTATGGAGTTTTTAACTTGGTTTATTGTTTCCTTCATTTCAAGGATTTCTGGTTGTTGTTGTTTTTTTTTTTTTCAGTATCTCTAACTCTTTGTTGAAATGATCTTTTTCTTCCCGTATTTACTCTTTTAACTATTGATTGGTGCGATCATTTAATGCCTGCATTTGCTCTTTCATCTCCTCGTTTGCTTCCCTGATTATTTTAATTATGTACATTCTGAACTCCCTTTCTGACATTTCTTCTGCTGTGCTGTCATTGGGTTTTATTGATATAATATCTAGGTTTGTTTGGGACATTTTCTTCCCTTGTTTTCTCATATTGGTCAGACGTCAGTGGGACTCTGAGATATTGCAGATTTCCTCTATTGGCTTATAGTGTCCCTGTAGATTTCCAGTATATCACCTCCCAGCCTTCAGTAGCCTGAAGTGTTGGAGGAACTTGATAATGCAGTGCTTCCGAAGAAAGCTGCCCCTAGCCCGCTACTGGGTCCAGAGCTGGGGGCTTGTTCTGCGTGGAAATCCTCTCACTGGTGGTCCTGCTCCTAGAAGCTGGCTGTAGACAGGGCCTTCCCCTGCCTGAGGGAGCCAGGCTGCTCGGGGAAAGCCTCTCCCTGTCTTGCCTTGGTCCCAGAAGCCACCTGAGGGCCAGGGCCTGCTGCTGGGTTCAGGGCTTGGGGTTGGCTCTGTGCCAAAAAGCTCTCACTGAGCGGGCCTGCTCTGAGAGGCTGGCTCTGGATCACTCCTGCAGCCGGAGGGAGCAGGGCTGCTTGGGGAAGACTCTCGATGCCCTGCCCTGCTCCTAGGAGCTGCCCACTGTCCGGGCCTGCTGCCCAGGCCAAGCTTCACCTTGTGTGAGAGACTCACCCCGCGGCTTTGTGTTGGTCCAAGTCTCTCAATACCTCCCCTTCTTGAATCCTGAGTTCTAGAGTAATGGGAGATGCAGTCACCCTCTAGTCTGCCATCTTGGATCCCAATGTGAATTATTTTCTAATATTTAATTTGATCCTGTTTCTCATTTGCTTGACTATTCTTTTAATAAGATTTATCCATTTGTGATTTATCCATTTGTGATTTCTGGTGCTTGTTTTTTATTTCTTCTGTGTGGCATATTTCTTTAAGTAAGTTCTGTAGTGCTGGCTTAATAGTCAGGAATTCTTTTAGTTTCTGCTTATCTTGGAAGGTTTTTATTTCTGTTTCAATTCTGAAAGATAATTTTTCTGGATATAGCAATCTTAGTTGACAGGTTTTGTTGCTGTTTGTTTGTTTTCGGGACTTGGAACACATCATTTCAAGCCCTTCTGGTTTTTAGAGCTTGTGCTGAGAAATCAGAAATGATTCTAATTGACTTGCTTCTAAATGCGACCTAATGCTTTTCTTTTGAGGTTTTTAAAATTCTGTTCTTTTCTGTATGTTAGGCATTCTAATTATAATGTATTGTGAAGCCTTTCTTTTTTCATCTTATCTATTTGGCATTCTGAATGTCTCCTTTATGTGGATGTCCATATAATTCTCAATGTTTAGAAAATGTTTCTATTGTTATTTCACTGAAGAGGTTATTCATTCCATTAACCTGCATCTTACATCCTCTTCAGTTCAAGTGATTTTTAAATTTGGTCCTTCTAATGATGTTCCAGAGTTCTGGTATATTCTAATTATGGCTCTGTGTTTCCTTTTCTTTAACACCATCTGAATGTTCAACACTGGCCACTTTGTCTTCCAGCTCTAAGATTCTCTCTTCAGCATGGTGTAATATTTTATAGAGACTTTCAATAGAATGCTTTATTTGGTTTATTGTGCATTTTATTTCCAACATTTCTTTTTGGTTATTTTTCATTATCTCTATCTCCTTATTGTATTTCTCATTCAGATCCTGTACTGACTTCCTCTTTGATTCATTCAGTTGGTTTTCTGTGTTCTCTTGGAATTCATTAATTATTTTTTTTAATTCTTTATCTGGTAGTATTTTATTCAATTCAATATTTTGAGGGTGAGTTGCTGGTGAATTTTGAACTTTATAAATTGCCATGTTACCTTGTTTTACATATTTCTTATATTTGTGTTTTCGATTTATTGAATCTGTTGGGATGGATTTCTCTTCCACTTTCATATGTGGGTTTTTTTTTTTTGTTTTGTTTTGTTTTGTTTTGTTTTTGGCACACTCTTCACTTGCTAAAGTGTCCTAGATTTATCTAGATTGAGACCCTCTTGTAGGTGTGGTATCCAAAGCCCTTGTGTTAATTCTGTTTTTGCTAATAGCAGTGGATGTCTATTAGTGAACCCTAGTCTACTAGGGGTCTGGTCATTAGTTTGAGTTTTACCTCTTCTATTCTTTATATTAAAGTATAACTAGAGCTTGAGTGTTGTTTATTTGTGTGTGGAACAAGGTTCTCTGTCTTTTGATTGGGTTTAGCTTAGCAGCTAAGTCTCTACCCTATGAACTTTTAGTGTCCTTGGAGGCTCCCAGCCCCTCACAGAACAGGGGGAAACAAACAATAGCAACAACCAATGCAAATAATATACAGCACTAAAATATCTAGTTCCTACTATATCTACAATGTTAATTACCACAAAAAACAGGAGTGGTGGGGTCAGCAATTTCCAACAGCAAAAACAATAAATAACCATGAACTAGTTCTTGTATTAAAGCAAACAGTAGTTGTCAGCTATGTCATCCATGGCAGTAATAATTGCAACAGCACAAATAGTGGGGGCTGGAATTATATAAACCAATTAGTTCTAAAAGATGATTAAAATACAGTTCATTAAGAGAAAAGAAAATGTGACCAGAAGGTAGAAGAGAGCTTACAATCTCAGAATTTGGACAGAGAGAATGCAGAAGAGATGTAGTGGGTGATGATTATAAAGAAGGAGGAGAAAAAATAGGAACTTCAAAGTAAAGGGCAAGAGAAAGAGACAGCAAAACAATCTGGCTGTCAACAGGAGAAGAAAAAAGGAAATAGAAGCAAGAGAAACAAAAAAATGAAAATAAACCCAAACAAAAATAAACAAAAAATGTAATCCTCAAAAGATAAGATGAAGAAAAATAACACATTATGAAATGCTAAAAATGAGAAAAAAGGATACAAATATATGTACGTATACATGTCCATAAACCAATCAGCACAGCAAGAAAACCAAAAGCAAACCAACAAAAACAAAACAAAAAATTAGATTTTTAATGAAAAATGAAAGACTCATCTCCAGTGAGGTGGTCAAAATAGTCAACAAGAATGAATGGTCACTACCTATGCCCAGTTGTCCTTCTTTCCATTTCTTCTTTGAGTTATGTACTGAGAGAGAGCAAGTGAGAGAGAGAGAGAGAGAGAGAGGAAGTTCTTACCCCTTTCCTTTTTTATACTGCTCACTGAACTGCCAGTTGGAGTGGTCTAAGACTGAAGCTGGTTGAAATAGCTCTCAGCTTCCCTTCTCACTGTATAAGGTAGAATGGAATGGAAAATACTGTTGGTTGGAGTTTTTTCTGCTCTGACAAAATCAATGCACTCTCAGGGTGGGGCTGCTGCAGAGTTCTGTGGGAGGAGTTCCAGAAGCTGGGGCTTTAGTCCAGTCAGGCCTCAGGAGATTTGTTGGGTGGTATCTGCTCTGGCAAGATTAGATGGATACACTCTTTTGGCCTGGCAGTTGCTAATCTCTGCTAAGAGTCTGGATATCAGGAGCCTCACAAGAATTTTACTCAAGGGGCAAGGGAGCCAATCTTCCACACACTCTACTGCCCATGAACACAGACTTCTAAGTCTTAGCTACTGTGTATTTACACCCACTTTTTCTGATTCCTGACCAACTTCAGTTGGTCCTGTGAGCCTCCAGACTCAAAGGAAGAGTGAATTGAACTCCCCTTCATTTTTCTGATTTGAATACCCCTGAGAACAGCCTTCTCTGTGCTTGTCTCACTCACATTCTAGGCCACATGGTAGGCACTTGCCTGGAAGGCATGGTGGTGTTTGCTGTGGTCTTCCAGCTCTAATAACAGCAGTTGCAGTGTGGCCTCCTTAAGATGGCTCCTACCTCAGCTCTCCATAGCCAGTTGGGAAACAGGACACTTTTCAAACACCAGTTTGTGGTGCAGCCTCTGGATCAGCTAACTTCAAGCTGCTTTTCTGATCTCAGGTTTTCCCACACCAAATCTGTCTGTTATGTCTCTGTCTGTGTGCTACCACTCTCTCTGGTAAACCAGAGGCACCATGGCTGCCATACCTAGCTTAGCTCCAATGTACTCTTTCTTCTGTGTTCAATGCACTCAAATTTCTGGATCTCTAAGACACTCTGACTGTCTAATATTAAATTTTAGTGACATCCTTCTTTCACCTACCTCATTGAGAAGCAGTACTCCTGTTGCTAGAATCATGAGCCATGAAGCAACTAGGAATGCAGTCTTCCTCTAATCTGCCATCTTGAATCCCCTCCCACTGTTCATTTTTTAGTCTTAGTTCTTAGAGATGATACTGCCATACATCCAGTTTTCTCACTGATGAAGGAGTAGAATGGAGTCTTGGTTCATTTTTTTAAAATTATACTTTATGTGTGTTTTTGTGTGCATTTGTCAATTTGACTCATTGCATCTAAGAACTAGAAATCATTTAATTACCCCTGATAGTCAGTAGGTAAGAAAATTGTAGTATACTGTACAGAGTACTGTCAATCACTGAAAAAACAAGGTGGATCTATATATGCTAATATAGAATATTCTGAAAGGTGGGAGTGGAACCCAAGATGCAGAAAACATCACAGTTTGCCAACATCCATCTTAAAATATTTAATATATATGTATATTTATGTGTATGCTAACTAATGCATAGAATATAATTGTTTGCCCATGAAAAGTTTAATAGTGCTGATAGTTAACTTTGGGTAAGGAAACTGAAAAGTTGTAAGACAATTGAATTGTTTGATTTTTAAAATGAGAATGGATATTTTTCCACCTAGAACTTTTTGTTCCCTTTGTTTAAGTATGATGTTATTCAGCTTTCCATTACTGTGCCAAAACACCTGAGGGAATCAACTTACAAGAAGGAGAGGTTTATTTTGGCTCATGGTTTCCGTTCATGGTTGACCCTGATGCTCTGGGCCTGTAGCTGCACAGTACCTCATGACACAAGGGCATGCACAGGAGGCCTGTCTATTTCATGGTGGCCAAAAAGCAGAAAGAAAGAAAGAAAGAAAGAAAGAGAGAGAGAGAGAGAGAGAGAGAGAGAGAGAGAGAGAGAAAGAAAGAAAGAAAGAAAGAAAGAAAGAAAGAAAGAAAGAAAGAAAGAAAGAAAGAAAGAAAGAAAGAAAGAAAGAAAGAGAAAGAAAGAAAAGAAAGAAAGAAGGAAAAGGAAAAGAGACAGGTCTCAATATCCCCTTCAAAGACACACCCCAATGACCTAATTTCCTCCCACTAGGCCAGCCAATAACCAAATGTAATAAGTGGTATTGAAGATAATTTAATGCATCTCAACAAAACAGGTGCCCCCACCCAACTTGCCCCTCCCCAGCCCAGTATCTTTACCAGTCATACCGTTAGTTCTCTAATCATTGTCCCCACAAGCTTTTGAAAACAAGAGTAGGAACAGGTATTCTCCCTCTGGGGCAAAGAGAAAGCTGAGCCCAGGCAAGCCCCAAGTTCTTAGGGAGTTCCTCTAAGCTTCTCCTAGACAAATGGGGCTTTGAAACTGCTGAGAACAACCTTTTCCCTTGTCAGTCAGTCTGTAGGGTGTCCAGAGTCTTTGAGGGCAGGAAAAATCCTTTTTTCTGTGTGTACTTAGGACCCCTCCCACTCAGAGCTGGACATCAGAAAGTTCTCAACATGCTCTAAATTCTTGTGTAGATGCCAGGCATAATGCCTGCCTCAGGGAAGAATTAACCCCTGACCTCCTCCAACTTAATCTGATGCCAGTAAAGACTCCTGTCAAAACCCACAGCACAAACCACAACCTCTGGGAAGCAGACAGGTGAGCTCTGCACCCTCTTTTTCCTCTTCCTCCTCCTCTTCCTCCCTTTCCTTCTCTTCACCACCTGGTCACATAGATATTCCTCTAGGCAAAGAAAAAAGAATGGTGAAGGGGACAAAAGTTCAGGGTCTATGTGCTTCTGTCTATTTCATTAAGAAAAGCTTCTTAAGAAAACTGCTAAGGAATGTGTTGTTATTTCCATCTGCATTTGTTGTTTCTCAAGGTAAAGAGCATGGGAGTCTTTTGATTTCTCTTTGTCTTTCCTTCCACAAACCAATTATTTATAAATATCAGCTGCCCTACAGTCTGAAGTACTTCCCAGGTATGTTCATGTCTCTCCATTTCATTGCCATGGCCCCAATGAAAATCTTCAGCAACTCCTTCTTGCCATCCTAAAATCAATTCTCCTATCAATAACAACCAGGACATCAGAAGAGGTTATTGTCATGCTATAAGCCAAGAACTTCCCAACGGTACCCAGATTTGAATGCTGGCTGTGTTCATGGGACCCATGACCTGCTCTTGTTGCCTTCCTCCAACCTTAACCCTGCCCCTGCCCCTCGATCATGATCCTGCAGCAACACATGGGACCCCTTCCTGTTCCTGAGCCCTGCAGCATTCTTCCCAACCGATTTCATGCTGACTCCCTGTCCCCATTCCATTCTCAGCCCAAGCTACCTCATCTGGAGAGGTCCTCCTCGACCGCCACTTCTGTCCTAATGTCACACCAACGTGCCCATTACCCAGCTTTATTTTCATCAGTGGTTGTACCATCTATAACTAGCATATTATTTTATGTGCCTGTACTTCTGTGTTCCCCCAGGTAGTAAGCTCCAGAAGAGCAGAAAAGTTACCTTGCCTGTCACTTTATACCCTCAACAACTGGTATAGTGCCTGGTCATTCAATGCAGATAGTGTCAATGAATGAGCCGTCATTCTAAAAATGGAAATGGCATGAATGGAATCCCACACACTTTCCTGTTGGGTCAGGATTGCCATCCCTTCTGGGTGAGCTTTGTGCCTTTTCCTCTGGCACAGATAGGAGGCTTATTAGGAGATATGCCTCAATCTCCTCCATTCAGACTGGTGTTGCCAGCAAGTGAAGAAAGTGAACATGGAACATCCCACTTGGCTCTAGAAGCTTCTATCCAAGGGACACATATCACCTCCACTGAGAATTCATTGGTCAAGGCAAGTCATGTTGCAATGTCTGGATTCATAGGGTCAAAATGGACTCTGGAATGGGTGGGGTCCTCACCTTGGTTCTAGGTACTTATTCTGATACCATCAGATCTGTGTTGTAGAAAGGGCTCTCTGCTGAGTGTAGAAAATACACTACAGGGAGCAGAGCTGGAGACCAGTGAGGAACCTGGCCAGGAAAAAAGAAAAGAAGAGGTGGGGTTAACTCTCAAGGATCTGTTTTGGGTCCATGGATGAATAGAGGTACCATTCCCTGCAATGGGAATGTGGATCTATTGAAAGGCCTTGCCAGAATAAGTGTCTAGAAACAGGGTGAAGATCCCACCCATCACAGTGTTCACAAACAGCTCACCTGTGCTATTATGTATGGTCAAAGGGGCAGCTAGTTAGGTTGGTGAAGACACAACCAGCAGGGCCAGGAGAAGCAAGGCAGGTATCTTGGGTATAGAATTGGAGATGTGTCAGTATCATGCAAAGGCAGGTCTGGCCCCAGGAGTTTGACATACCTGACTCTCAGGGACTTCACCCTAGTCTCAGTCCTGACAACAGAATGTGAAGGGGCCTGAGACATTCTTCCCAGGGGTCTTGTCTTCTACCTGCTGGTATCGGACTCAGCCTCTCCAGGATTCTTCCCTAATGGTATGACTGGACACTAACCCCACCTCATCTGACTGAGGCTTTGCTGTCTGGATTCCTGTGTCCACCTTCCTGGTTTTACTAAGTAACTTGGACTTTGCAGCTCTCCCTGGAATGTCACCTACTTCTCTGAGCCCTACTGGCCAGGTCTTGCTGCTATTGCTCCTAGGCCTCATCAACCTGCCACACCACCATCATAGCCTAAGAGCTGGACAAGGTCCTTCTGTGAATGCTACAGAATGCAGCTCAGGACATCTAATGCCAAGTGAGGCCCTGGATCCTCTGACCATCCCTTGTGCCAATTCATGTCATGCAATGATGGCATTTACACAGGCCGGCTGCCACCCTTCCCAGAATCTGGAAATAAGTCTGCCTGGCTACAAGAATCTCATAAACACTGTGACACACAGAGAGGTGGGTTGGAAGGCTTGGAAACTTCCAAATTTTGTTTGCGAGTAGAAACACACAGTCTTTAAAGCCATGGAGCAAAATATGCAATCTCCCCCTTTAAATCATGCAAGGACTGTTCAGTGAGAAGAAGATGAGCACATGGAAGTTTTAGGGAGACTCAGACAGAATCCAGCACTGCCTGGCAGGGCCTCCCCACAGCACTTCCCTGGGGACCACCAAGGATGGCTCTGCCCCCAGAGCGTGGGTTTCGTCTTTGCAGACAGGTAGTAAAGACACCACTTGCCAATGCCTCTGGGCCAGATGTGTTGAGACATGGATACACAGCCTTGGGCCTCTTCTGCCCAGACACTTCTCTGCGTCCAGAACTGCTTCTCTGGACAGAAGGGGTGAGGCCAATGGAACTTCTGGATTCTTTCTCTTTGGATGACCAAATGCTCTGGGCCCACCCTAGACCCACATACCAGAGGGCACCCACAGAAATCTCCCCTTCTCTATCCTCCCTCCTGGAGAGCAGCCTCCTCAGTGCCATGGGAAGAGGGGCAGCACTATCTTTCCACCGTGGGATCTCCTCACTGCCAGCTCCCCCAGGCAGCTTGGTGGGGAAGCCCAGCAGACTCACTTCCCTCCATGCCTGCAAAGGGCCCAGGGAGTAGACCCAGAAGGTCTTTTTCCCGATGGAAGGACAGGAGCCAGAATGGACAGAAAGCCTGGGCCTCTCACACTCTCCTGGCTCTTATCCCCGTATCTTCCCTCCTGGCTTTCCTACACTTCCTCCCTTTCAGACTTTCCCTTCTTCCCTTCCTATGCCTGAGTTCACTTCTCCACCAGGACTCCAGCCTGCTGGGGTCCAGGGCAAGGTGACCAGCAAAAGATGCAGGATGGCCAACTGATTCTGAATGTCATACAGACAAGAGATAATTTGCTAATACAAGTGGGTTTTGTGTTTTATTTGCTAAGAGTGGCAACTTTGGTCATAAGACTGCTGGTGGGGAGCTGCAGGGCCCCAGTCCCTCTGCCTCTCTTAACCAGGTGCCTGGTGGCAAAGGCACTGGATGTTTATCCTTCAGCAAACTTTCTAGGCAGATTATTGTATTCACAGAGCACTTTGTGGAAGACCAGGTGAATATAGAAAATGAGAATAATTTGGGGTAGGGAATATCAGATAGGGGGACAGCAAGAGGTACCCTAATGGCTTTCATATGTGAAAGAATGAGTGGAATGCAGGTGGATTTTGAAGAAAGACAAATCTAAGCTCAAAACCCAGCACTGATTCACTGTTTTCTGACTGTAAGGAAGTCATGTAACCTCTTGGAGCCTCAATCTCCTCATCTGGAGATGAGAATGCAATCGCAAGATTGAATAATCAGAAGCAATGTCTGTGAAGTGCCAAGGATGCAGTGGGTATTGGAGAAGTAGTAGCCACCATCACGTTCAGTGTTGACACGTTTTTGGTTGTCTTGTGATGACTGAGGGACATGAAGATGCAGGCTGTCCCTTCTCTCCTGGACTGGTTGCTTTGATGGGGCATTGAGAAACAAGCAATACCCTTGGACTCAGCCCTGGGTTCAGAGTTTTGATTAACCTTGCTCCTGAGCTGACCAGGAGTGGAAAGTGATGTGTGATTGCCTAGGAGGGCTGAAAGTCAAGGGTGTGGCCTCAACGTGACAGGTGCCTGCCTCTCCTCCCTTCAAGCTGGGGCAAGAGGAGAGAGAGGATGCACAACCACCCCCTCAAAAACCCAAGCATTGCTTTACCCATCAGAGGACCCCAGGACTATAGGAGCTCTTCACAAGCCCTGGGTGCCAGCCTAGAACTTGCTCAGGCTTCAGCAAGCCTAGGTGTGTCTCTTTCAACCCAAAGATCTCTTGAGAAGGCAATTCCATGGCTAGGACTTTGGAGAGAATGAAGGAAACAACTGTGGTGGGTGAACAACTCTATGGGGTGTCATTGCAGGGTTCCTGGGGCCATGAGGTGAAGGGTCAGGGTGGCCTGTCCCCAGCTCCATGCCATTGTTGACAAGGCCAGGACTCCTGCAGTGGTTTCTTCAGAAGAGGCTCTAGTTGCTCTCTGATCTATCTGACCCCAGAGAAGAGCTTGGATCAGATGTGGACTCTGCAGAAGTGGCAAGAAGGGGCTACATGCCCGCCCCGCTGGTCCAAAGTGGGCCATTCATGTTTCAGCTGAACACAACTTCTCTCACTAACAGCCCTTCTTGTTGGCTCCTCTTGGCGGCAGCACCTATAATTTCCCAATATAGCATCTAATTTGAACTTCTACAAGCATCCTCCCCTCAAAATACTTAATTATCATGTTCTTCTAAAATATTGAAGGGAATCTTTCCAGCCATCTGAAGTTCCCCGGAGGAAAAAAAAGAATAAACCAGCAATTAGTGCCACAAACTCTGATCCTGGGAAATTCATGCGAGGCCTGGGGATGTGTTCAGCTCCAGGGCTCCTCCTGGGAGAGCTGGTGCCCACTGGAAACTGAGGGCAAGCTGACAGGCCAGAGGGCTGGTCATGGCAGGTGTGGCTTGGGTCTGAGGCACACCTTCTGCCTTTACTTCAGCTGAACCTAACACATGTTTCTCCCTGGAGACTGCCTGCTTTCCTGACAACATAAAGCTCTCCCTACAGCCCCTGCAAACTAGTGCTTGGAGCCTGGTTTGTTGCTTCCTTCTCCTGAATATTCTCTTCACCTTCATTCAAAAACTCAAATTCCAGCTCTCCTTGCTATGTCATTTCATTTCATTTCCATTTTCAATTCATTGAAGTCTTTAATGTCTGGTTCATCCTGGGATGGTCCAAGGCCTTGGGATGACCTATGAACCAACCTGTTCCTCATTCTCTTAATTTCCTCATCATTAATAGCAGTCCTGTTCCATCTTGGTCACACAATCCTGGACATACCTAGGGTTAACAATGACTTCCCAAAGCTGAAACGTCACCCTCTGGAATCTAGTTCCTCCTTGTTTTACACCCTAAATCCCACTACTCCTAGGCGGGAACAGCTAAGAGTTCGCCTCATGCCCTCCCCAGTGAAGTTCCATTTTCTGTCTGTACCAAGCCTTCCCTTGGTCGGAACAACCTTCTTATATACATGACACTGCCCTGTGCCCTTTTCATTTCCCCAGCCAACCTAGACCCAGATTTCTTCAGGGAATGAGATGGCACAGCCCTGCAGCTAGTCACAAGTAGTTTTCTCTGCCCTTCCACCGTGTGGCCCAGCTGGAGGCAATCTATTGGTGGCGTGCCCCAGAGCAAATTCATCCTCCCATGCTGCTTATAAACCCTTTCACTCCTTTTTGCTTAGACACGTGGTATTTGGGCTCTAGGACCTCCTGGATGGGCAGGGGAGTCCTCTGAATTCCCCCAAAAGTCTTTGTTCATGGGCTGGAGTCTTTCTGGCACAAACTTGTAGAGGCCTCTTATGCAGATCCCTTCCTAACACCCAGCCAGCAATGTCATGCTGCTCTCGGTGGGAGTATTTACACTGTGGACGTCGGCAAATGTTACACATGGGGCCTGTCTTTATTCCAGAGTGGTTTCCTGGCACAGCACTGCCAGCACCTACCACAGAGGTCAGAACTTAAGGCTCTGCCATGTTGACTGTCCTATTTTGGTAGCTACTAGGAACCGTCATGGCTTATAAGGTAATGGAGGCCTTATTTCTTGAAGAGTTCACATCAGTAACTACAGAAGGAACGAACCACTTTTACAAATTTTAACTATCTTATGAACAATACATTTCAACTATTTTACATATTTAATTTTTTTCCACTGGTGGGTACTCCAAACAGTAAATGTAAGACTCAGAAATAATTCCTTATGATCAAATAAGCATACTGAACTTGAATATTTGATTCCTGCTAATAATACAACTTAAATCAGTGCTTAATTTGTTTATAAGGTCTATTGAAAGACCTCCTGAAAGCCATCACCTGGTGAAGCTTACTAGTGTCCCACATGAGGGTGCACTGGTCTTTCCAAAGAGAATCCCTAGGTATAGGCACGATGTTAGACCAGAAGCCAAAGCACAAGCACAGCATTTGATCTGCTAGAATCCGCTCAACAAATCTGAGGTAGGCACTATTATTATCCTCATTTATAGATGAGGAAACTGAGACCCAGAGAGGTTAACTTGTAAGTGGAGTTGCTGGATGTGAGCCAAGTTGTTGACTCTGAAATTTGTACTAGAATCCACAGACCCCAGAAGATTAAGGAGGGAAAAGCCTGAGGGATGCCTAAACCCAAAGGTCTGGAAGGTTCTGCTCTTGACTTTCACTTTCCACAATAGATTGAGCCATTTCCTTCCAGAAAGGAAGGGCCACTAGCAAGGGAAGCTTAAAAATACAATGCCTTCCTTCCATCCCCAAGGATACATTAAAACGTGCAAGGGAATGACAGGAAAGGAGGCAATCAGACACGGTTGGCCTCTTGGGTTTTTTCAACAACTGTCGCATGCTGGGGCTTATTCATTCCCCGGGGCCACAAGTGGCTTTGACTGTGTTCTGAGTATGTGTGTCCACCCATGCCTAAGAGCAGGAGTGAATCTACCTGACCAAAGGAAGATGTGCTCTGAGTGATTCACTTCCAATAACCTCCACCCAGAGCTGATGAAGGAAACAAACACAGCATCATTGTCATCCTCAGAAATGTAAGTCTGATTCCAGGGAGGATTCTGGATTCGGGGTAGTTCAAAGACCCTCTTTACCAATCAGAAGCTATATCTTGGGTGTAGAAAAGAAACTTCTTGACCAGAGAAATGAGTCCACAACCTCTACCCCAGACTTTGGACTTCCCAGAAATGAACTGCTCCATTTACTCAAAGCCAGGTCTCAAGGCATGGACCCCAGGGACTTTCACTCCACTCCCTTGGAACCTGGAAGGAGCCGTTATCCCAATCCCCAGCTTCCCAGCTCCCAAAGCTAGCACTGTTTTCATGCTATTCCACCTTCCAGGCCTTGATCTTTGCTTCAAGGTCCGTTCCACCTGACCTGACCTCACTCATGATCACCCTCAACCCAGAAGGACCAACGCCTTTCTTTGGGGGCTTTATCATGTGTGGATGGGGGCATACCACCTGCCACTTGCTTCTGGTCTCTAGTTGTCTCTGGTTATAATTACTCTACATATGTGCGGAGTAGAGACTGTGCAGGAGTGAGCTGGCAAGCTTGAGTGTCATCTCCTCCATAGAGTTCTTCCTCTAAGTTCTCTCCATGGCTGCATGTTAGGATCACTCAAGAACTTTTAGATTGCATGATGCCTAGGGCTCATCCTGACCAATGAAGCCAGAATCTGTGGGGGAGGTATCTTCAAACTCCCCAGCCAAGACCGAGAATCAGCACATGAGGCCCATACTTCCCCAACACCATGGTGTTTATGAATCATGTGGATTCCTTGTTAAAAGAAAGATTCTGATTTTTGTGGGAAGAAGTGGGGCCCAAGATTCTGCATTTCACTTAAGCAGCTGGGTGGTGTTGCTCCTGCTGCTGGTCCATGGGCCTTACTTAGAATAGGAAGGCTCTGGGCTGTATCTGGAACTGTTCTGCATACAACCTCATGTTGGCCCTCTCATCCTCTTTGTGATTGCTCCATTACCCTAGACTCTGAGGGTAAAGATATGGTCTCACTTGTCACTGTGTCCCCTGTGGATTGCACAAGGCACGGTTCCATGGTTGCAAGTATATGTGCATTACTGAATGAGGTGGTTAGTAGATAGGAGGCATTTCAAAACGCCCCAGTACCTGCTCTATTCAATGCTCCCATCCCCACCGGACCCAACTGCCTGTCTCTATTCACCAATGCAAAACGTTCTCTCCGTGGGACTGCCCAGAGCCCACCTGGTAGAGGGACCAGGAGCTCTAAACTATCAAAATTCAGAAAGGTACATCCTGCTGGCCGAACACAAACCAGCAGAGGCTGCCTAGAGGTTCCTAAGGAAGGGTGGGCCCAGTCCAAATAGGAGAGAGGAGAGGAGCAGGAAGGCTCTGCTGGGGGAGGAGAAAAGGGCAGGGCTAAGGGCTGGTCCCAGAGGGGAAAAGCCTCTAATGACAGCAACATCTGATCTGCCTCTCCTTCCTGCTAATCCTAAATCACAACAGTGTGAAATCTGAGCAAGTGTGAACGCCTGGAGCTCCAGCTGCTTTTCATATCAAGCCCCAATTCCAACCTGTCAGAGAGGGAAGCCCCCACTTGGAGGATGCAGCAGTTACAGGCTGCAGGACTGAGACATAATCCCTGCAAAATAAGAGGAGAGACACCTTAGGCTCAGGAATACATGCAGGGAACCAGCCTGGTCTCTCCAGCCCAGCTGCCACTATGACTCTGGGTCTGCCCCCCACCCCCTTGCTGCCCCTGGGGAACCCCAGTCCTGTCTTCCTGCCTTTGTGAGCTTCATGGACCTCTGGAAAATGCACCAACAGTGGAGGATGGGCAGGAGCAGCTGCCTCCGTGGGAAGCTGGGACGGGAACAGTATTGGGGGTGGGGGGCAGTCAGCCAGCAGGCCAGCCCTAGCTATTGCAAGCCCTGAGACCAACCCCAGCCACATCAAGGTGATATGCCAGGGGATTGGCTTGGGGAAGCTTAGTTGCTGGGATTGGATTAGCAAGAGATGGGACAAAGGTTGTTTAAGGGGATTAGGGGCATATTAGACAGGCCAGGTCCATTAACCAGGATGAAACTGTGCTCCAGGAGGAAGTGTTTGGGGCTGGAGGGCTGGGGAAATACCTGCTGGCACCAGAGTCAGGACCCGCTCTGTGTGCAGGTTGGGGCTCCTGTTACCCTTGGTGGAATTCACTCTTTAATAGGGGCCTGGGGGGAGTAAGGAGCAACAGGCCAGGGCAAGACTGTTTCCTGCTGCCTGTAAGGAAGGGATGAAACCAGCACCTTGCTCTGTTTATCTTACCTCCAGCCCTGTCCAGGCTTGGCTGATGTGCCGACAGGTAATTGAAGGTAGTCACTATGTGGTTTTAGAGCTGAAAGGGATGTTGGTAGCTTGCTATGACAGATGTCTTTTGGAGTTGCCTTCCCAGCCCTCCTCCTGCTGCACCCCTGGGTCCTGCCCAATGAGAAGCCAGAGTCCTGTTCTGTGAGTTTCAGCTCCTCTGCAGCTGCCATAATTGAACTTCATCCTGTTGAGATCTGACCCAGGAGGACCCACTCAGAGACCAGGCTGGGCCAGTAACAATGCCACTCTTAAAATTTGCAACTGGGGCTCTGAGACCCTGGGGCAGTTCACTGGGTGACATGAGCGTAGGATTGAGGGAGCCAATTTGGAACAGCCCTAATAGGCCATGTTCAAACTAAGCAGGGGAAGGCTATCCAGAGAGAGAGAGATAGAGAAGTTGATGCAGAAATAAGAGATCATGTCACCTCACAGAGATGGACAGAGACTGAGGGAGAGACGTTTTTTGGTTCCAGTCTTTAGGGAACTACTAGCAAGCCCAATTCTTCACACCAATAATCTTCCTAATGTATTCAGAATAGAGCTGGGTTCTGTTTTATGACTATCATTCAAGTTACAGTTGGGCTGTGGTGGCCAAGGCCAGGCAGCAGGATAGCACTTGGCCTGGAGTCCAGTCCAGCTCCATGGGTGTCCAGCATAGGTGGTGGCCCCATCTTTCTCCACAGAAGGCCTGAGAGCTGATGGGGAGTACAAAGGTCACAGACTTGCCTCTGCTTTGGTTCTGATATTAGAAGTCTGCAGGCTGCCTTCTTCCTCCAGAATCCATGGTTTCCTTTGACCCACAGACTCTCTGCACTGCTCCCTGGCAATCAGAGGAGCTTATAGGAAAGAGATGAGACCTGCAGACTGCCCGCGCCCCCCCCCCCCCATCCTGGCTTCTTCCCAACATCAGGGAATAATTGTACTTTGGACACAGAACAGCCCAATATCCAGTTTCCAAGAAAGGTGAACAACAGTATTTGAACCTGAGACATACCAGGGTAATCAGATCAGTCTGAGAAAACTAAGAAGCCTGTAATTTATGGGGACGAGTTTGGCAGACAGGAACCAGCAGCCTGCTACAGTGTCTCTGAGGGGCGGGAGGGTGCTGAGATTAAAGTGATTCTCTCTCACTTAGGGAACCTGGATCTGAGGGGCCAGGTGGAGGGGTATGAACTTTATGAATTCCTGTTCCCATCGGACCAGGACAAGACTGACCCCACAAACACCTTCTGAGATAGTGGCCACTTTGGACATCCAGGAGTGCCAGTTAGCTCTTGGTGGGTTCTGAGGATCCTTTTTCTTGACGCTACCCACTTTGTGTACCTGAGATGCTGTGTGTTCTGAGATGCTGTATTTGGATATTTCAGGCTGCCTTGATCCCCACCCCAATCTCCTGGACAAAGTCTTAGGACTCTTCCTAGCCCAAACCTCAGTTTACCTGCCAACCACTTTCTTGTGAAAACCCTAAAAGGTCAGTATTCTAGGATAAAGAAGGACAAATTGAGGTAGTATTTACAGGGAGGCAAAAGAGGATTCTGGGCAGAGGATCTGGGCTTCTATGTATAGAAATGAGACCACATGGCTTGTTTTTAGACTCTAGGAACTAGTTCCCTGGAAGGTAAGAGATTGAGGGATCTGATAAGAGCTTATTTGTTTCATCTTCACCAATTTCTTATAAAGTTACTATATTCATTCCCAGATTAGGATACTGAGGCTCAAAGAATTGAGTAATTAGTTCCTGTTTACAGTCCATCCGGCTACCCTACCAGACTGACGTGCCCTGGTCTCAACTTCCCACCTCAGCCTTGTGTTAAAGTCCTTCAGCACTCTTCATCCATTCAGTGAAATTTATATACAGACAGAAGAATGAGGGGGGAAATGTCAGAGGGAAGAAGTAAGACAGGAAGAAGTAAGACAGGAAGAAGAGAAGGCTGAACTTGGGAAGAAAAACAGAGAAGGAGAGAGAGGATGGCCAGTTGGCCCCTAAATCAGAGTCTCAACTGCTCATGATGGTGTGAGACCAGAGCCTCTGCCCACCCCTCCTGCAACCAGATCTCTGAATCTACTTTTCAAAAAGGCCCTTGGGTGCCCCTTTGTTCACAAAAGTTTGAGCCCCCTGTAGCTTACAGGGGGCCATCCAATGCAATAGCCACTAGCTGTGTGGGGACACTTAGATTGAAATAAATTAAAATTAAAAATCACTTCCTCGTTCAAACAAAACATGTTTGATATATTCAGTAGGCACAGAAGGCTGGGGGCCACCCGACCTGGATGTCCATTTGAGACATTAGTCTAGGCCCTATTGCCTAGACAAATGGGCCTGTGACAGGCAGTTCTCTGCATTTTCAGATGGTTCCCAGAGGCCTGGGGATTTGGGGGAGTCCTACTAGTCTCTAATAGTGGCTAGTGATGTGAACCAAACACCAACTGGTGACCCCAGCTCCACCCAGGCCCTACCCTGACCTGATCACCTGAGGGATGGTGGAACATCAAGTGGCCATTCTTAGAACCAGACCTCCGGGGGTTCTATAGAAGAGGGATCAGTGTCAAAAGACTGAGCCCTTTGGGACAGGTGACCTCCTATTCCTGGTCCCACCCTCACAGGAAAGCCGGCTTCAGAAGGACCAGGCAGCACCAGACTGTGAAGTTCCCTAGAATATGTCCACTGGAACCCGAACATGATGTGAGGACTGAGGACTGTGTACATCTTATCACCAATGTCCCAAGAGGTGAGCCGTGTGAGTCCCTCCATGGATGAGCCTGAGAAGGTAGCAGGCAGCCTCAGCCCTCGCTGGTGAGGAGCAGGTCTGGATTTGCCTCCAAGCCTCGCTCCTGAGCCAGTGCTCCCAGGACCTCTATTTTCCTTTGCTTTGTCCCTTGAAACCTGTCCTAGTGGAGATTTGGGTCCTCACTCTGGTCGTGAGACTGTCCTGGCCATGGGCTCACAAGACAATGCCTGCATCCCAGCCCTTTTGTGGGTCTAGACAGATTCCTAGCAAAGACTATCTTGCTGATCAATGTCAGGATATCCCTTCCTTCCAGTTATAAAGAAATACCTCATCCAGGAATTTCCAGGGCTGGGACAGCCTCCTGTTTACCCCTGCCATTCTGTTCCATCCTGGCAGATGAGGAAAAGCCGCCCATTCTCTCCCTCACACCAGTGCGCATTTCCTGCCAGACTCCAGGCAACCGCTTCCTAGCGGGGTTTTTTCCCAGGGGGTTGGGGGTGGATATTACAGGACCATCAGCTTATACTAAGGGGAGAGGTAGCCTAGAGGAGCACCAGCATGCAGGGAGGCAGCGAAAAGAGCCAGGCCTGCCTGGGGATGGCCACTGTTGCTCTGTGGGCCCTCCCTCAGGAACAGACAGAAAGCTCCTTGGCTTTCCATGAAACACTGGATGATTCTCTTCTGCCATGGACCCTGCACTTCTGCACTGGACGAGAACCTACAGCTAAGCCAGACAAGAAGCTGACTGACCCCACTGGCTACCCTGTTGGCTGACATTGGGCAGAACTGGCCAGGCATTGGCATGCAGGGCTGGGGCCAAGGTCTAAGACCTAGGGGTGTGTATTGTAGGGTCTGCCTATAAACGGCAAACCTCTCCAGCCAGCATAGGGCATGACTTCCTGGCCAGCCCAGTGTCAACAGACAGTCTCAGAACATTTGCTTCTAAATACAGCCTGGAGACAGGCACATCTTGTTAGATTGAAAGACTTACCCCATTTCTCTACCTGCAACCTCATCCCTCAGAGTCTAGATTAATGGTTGGGGGTTCTCTGATGGACAGTAAAACTCTGCCCCACAACTTTCAATTGGTCTCTTAGTCTTGATTTTGCTTTAATTAAGCATTGCTCACTACAGAAGGAAAAATAATTCTACTTTAAAGACACAGATCTGGAAAATTATGAACCCATGAAATTGGCCTTACATGACCTCAGTGGGTTAGTCCCTACTTCCCTAGGCCAGCTCAACACTAAGCTCTCAGCAGAAAGGCCTAGTTCTCCTGAATTGCCCTGTGCTGATGGGAATCTTATCTCAGAGTTTTTCCTTAAGGTATGACTCCCTTATAGCAACCTGCATGACTAGAATCTTCTTTGTATGTTAGGCCTCCAAATCCACCTCCCTTATTAACGTGGACAAAGAGACTAGGGTAATCACCAAAGGCTGTGTGAACTGCAGCCAAACTTCTGTCTCCATTCGTTATTCCTGGCTCTTCCATTAACAGATCATATTCTCTGAAGAAATCAAAGCCTTAAACATGTCTTCTCATTCCTCCACCTCCCCTCCCCTCAGCTCACATTCTTCCTTTTCAGCCAGGCAGGTCTCTTAGGGAAGTCACAGGAGGGATTGGGCCCCCACCTCTATCCATCAATTATGCATTTTTGACTGAGTTGTTTCCACTGTTTCCCCCAAATGGGGAAGTGGATGTTTCAGAGGCTTTAAGATCTAGACATTAATAGATAAGTGAAACAGACATTATTAGTTCATGCACATGTATGACTGCATGACTGGTGTGATCCTGCAATATGTATAATCAGAAAAATGAGAGATTATACTGTATTTATGTATGATCTCTCAAAATGTATAAATGCATTCTACTGTCAGTCATAACTAATTAGAATCAAATAAAATGTAAAAATTTTTAAAAAGATCTAGACATTATTGCTAGATTATTTAGAATGTTTACAAGTTGCTAGAAGACACAATGACTTTAAGTCAGCATTTAAAACTTTAGAAAACATCGAATGTAACTGGTTTTCAGTGGGAGAGAATTTACGAAATATTAGCAAAATTACTGGCATATTGCAAGGGTTAGAAGCATTCAGGCTTCCAGGAATGACTCCCAGCACCGCACTGAAGAATGGCCCTGGGTAAGGCAGCCAGTGTGACATTCCAGATCGCCTCCATTTGCAAACAAATGTCCTGATCCCTGTTCATTTCATTACTTTCAGACCGAAGCTGGACATGGATCCATCTGATTAATAGAAACTAAGTTACTTGTCTGCAGCTGGGAATCAGTGTCTGGACGCTGCTATGTTGGGCACATATGCACATTCACAGCATGGAGGAAGCTTGCAAAACATGGAACAACTGTGAAAGTGTGGGTCTGCCTGTGCTCAGTCTACTGCACACATAATTGCCCTCCCCCCAGTAACTGAGACAGTGCTGAGGCCCATTCAGGCCCTTAGTTTTAGAGCATATGAGGAAATCTATGGGGGGAAGAAAAAAAGATTAGGATTTTGGGGTAACCTGAAAACTCTCACTCTTCTGTAGTCTTCTTGTATTACATATCAGAAATTTTAATTGGTTTAAAATTAAAATTTGAACTGGTTGTTCAAAACAGTCCGGCTCTCTCCTCTTACCTTGCAGTTGCCTCTGCCAGGACTGTAGCTCTCTGCTCTGGGCACCACCTACAATACCTGAACCAAATGTCTGTGTGTGGATCTGGGAGTCTGCTAGACAAACATGGGTTAACTCTAGCTCTGCCATTGCATAGCTGTGTGACCGTAGGAAAGTTACCTATTTTTTATCTTTAGTTTGCACATTTATAAAATAGGGATACTATTACTGACTTCATAGGTTTGTCAAGGCATTAGTCAATTACAGATACAAAGGTGCTACATGAGTAGACAGTAAATACTCGGGATTTTTCCTCCCCTTCCCTTCTTCTATTTTCCTTTGACATTTTGTTTATTCCTCTACTATGAAACTTATACATATCTATGGTGTTTGGGCATTTAGCAACAACACACATATACATATATACATACATATACATATATATGTATATATACATATATACATACATATACATATATATGTATATATACATATACATTTATTTATTTATTTATTTATTTATTTATTTATTTATTTTGAGATGAAGTCTTGCTGTGTTGCTGAGGCTGGCCTTGAACTCCTGGGCTCAAATAATCCTCCTGCCTTAACCTCCTGAGTAATTGGGACCTCAGGTGTCCGCCACCATGCCCAGCTCAACAGTTTTTTTTATTTAAAAATATTGCAAACACATAAAGGAAAGTTAAAGTCACTTGCTTTCCAAGCACATTGAAAAAGTTATATGAATAATGTGAAATTACTTCTGCAGTTGTAATTAGTGCCATATCTCACTCTACTCCCCAGAAGGAGTCTTGCTAAAAGTTTTGTGTATATTGTTCTAAATATTTTATTTATACCTCATTTTTTCACTTAACACTATACAATAGTTATCCTTACAGGGTAGTTTATACATGCTTCTTTGTAAGGACTACAAAGTATTTGTTAGGTTGGGATTTAAGCAGCAACATGGGAGGAAACAGAACAACTAAAACAACGGGCAGAGCACCAAAGAGCGACCAATCAAACAGACAGATAAACCCCACTGACCCTTACGTCCACCTACCACTCAGCAGGACCCCCACCTATTCTGGCCTATAAAGACCCTGGGCAGCCAGGGCCACATGCAATTTTCTCCAGCTCTCCACCCTGACCTGTACCCCGGGGGGCTGGGAATTTCCTCTGAGAGCCAAAATCCCATAGAGTTTGCTTTGGCCGCTTTTATTCGATTAGTGTTTGGCCACCCACCCTCGCTTAGAGTATTACATAGCTTCATTTTGCCAGGACTCTACTAGTGGATGACTTTTATTTCAAATTCATGAAATTATCCCCACACATATATTTAGCACAATCATTCTGCCATTTCTGGAGGAAATATTTCAAGAAATGGGATTCCTCTAACACAAACTATACATATTAACAATGTTGCCCAAAGCTGCCCTTTCAAAATATTCTGTTGATTTTCCCTTGTCCCAACAAGGGAAATGCCTCTGCCATTCTCTCAACACTGGCTCCTGTAAATCTTTTCAAAACACTAGCCAATCTAATAGGCTAACATGATGAATCATCTAGTAGTAGAGGACCTGTTTATATCATTTGTCCATTTTTCCATTGTTTCCTTTTCTAGATTTCTCTGATAGAGAGATTAATCCTTTGTGATATGTTTCATCAGATTGTTTTTTTCTTTGGTGCAGATTTTTGCCTTTGGTGATGATCTCTTTACTATTCCGGACTCTTGGTAGGCAGGGCCTTGTCTTATTCAGTCACCAACAAATGACACAGTAGTTGAGTTGGTACAGGCCCTCAGCAATACCCGCTGGACAAATGAGTGAATCTACATCTAGATGACAGGCAAATCAAGGGGAAATCACTGTGAATTAGCAAAATTTCAGAGTTAGGGATTTTAAATGAAAGCATATATTCTGGAAAATGTCAATTGTGCCTATCCACTTTCTGAAAGTTTCATCTGCAGTTCAGTTTATTCTAGTAGAAAGCACTATGGATCTTGGATTTTGCTTTTTCAAATTCTGAATATTATAGAACCTTCAAAATGAACCTGAAATAAATAGTGTGTTTCAAACATTATTAAATAACTACTATGTAGCAATATTTATATGCATGAATAGTGAAAAACTGGAAATACAAACTAAATAAAGAGAAACAGGGTAGTGAAGAATTGTATTGGCAAAGTAGTCATATGAATGGTTAAAATCAAGATGGTATCAAGGAATCCTTAAAAACTTTAAGAAATGTTTAATTATGGCAGATCTATATCACGGGAAAAGCTCTAACACTGTTACGTGAGTAATCAAGTTAGTTCCCTTAATCTCAATTTCACCATCTGTAATGGGCAAAAATATCTGTTCAGGCTTCTTCAACCATCCATCCATTTATCCTTTCATCCTTTGACTCACTGTTCACTCAAAACTTATTAGCAAGCAGCTTACAGTGAAAAGTGATTACATTTAAAAGAGAATCCACTTATAGATGACTTATAAACTATATATAAAAATAATGTATAATCATAATATGCAGGATAATTTTAAGATTAGTTTATAAATTTGGAATATTAGATGTCTCTGTGGTACTCTGGGAATATAGTGAATAAGCACATGGTACAACTTTTGGAACAAAAATAAATACAGCTTATTTAAAACACAGTGTTGGACTGGGGATGTCACTCAGTGATAGAAAGCTTGTGTAGCAAATTCAGGGCCCTGAGGTTCCATGCCCAGCACTGCTAAGGGAAAGATAAAACAGAGTGGCAAACACAGTGAGATAGACTGGAATGGGATAAAGTGTTTAATATTGAAGAACTCACAATCAATATAGATGCTGAAAATACATATGTATACACATTTATATATTAAGAGATACATTCAATATTTGCAACAAAGACAATTTTATTTACATGTATTTAAATAGCATATGTGTGACAGTAAGCAGCTAACAAAGGATGGCCTGCTTGGATTTTTACAGGATGTGCTGTCATGAGTAAAGCAGAATGACATGATGGCACAGCAACTATCGGGACCACAATATCCACAGTAGAAGCTTTAACATACCTCATCTCGTTCTATCCCCACAACCTTGTGAAGAAGGTGCCATCAACTTTAGTTTATAGATGAGGAAGTAAACTACTTAGAAAGTGGTCCCCACAGAGGTCTCCAAATACTTTTTTTTTTTTTGTAAGATTCTGTAGCTGCATACAGGTGTAATTATAAAATGCTGAACTCTATTTAAATCCTACATTTAATATTTAATTAATTAATTAATTTATTTATTTTATTTAGCCCAGCCTGGCTTTAAACTCCTGGGCTCAAGTCATTTTCCTGCCTCAGCCTTTTGAGTAGCTGGGTCTACAGGCAAGTACCACCATGCAGGCCACATCTTCTCCACCCCCTCTTTATTTATTTTTTTAACCTCATGCAGTTGTTTGCTTTGTGAATTTCTTCTCAGGGGACACAGATTTTGCTTTTTCAGAAAAGTAGCCTTGTTGAAGGCAGAGGCTCTTGGTCATCAGTGGCCCTGCCTTTGGGCCCTGAAAGCAGTAGACTTGCAGTCAAGTTTTGTCATTTCAACACAGCAGTGTGGAAAAGTATGCCTGCTTTCTAGGAGCTGGCCTGGTGAGGGAGACGATAAATAAGACAACTGTAACATGTCAATATGTGAACCTTGGTGTAAAGGCACAGATAGCTCCGCCTCCTACTCTAATGGGGTTGTGGGATTGGAGGAAGCGGGGTTACCTGTTGTTCCTTTAAGATGACTGAAGGAAACTACTTTAAAAAAAGATTCATTGGCCTGATTCTCCCAAGACCTGAATATGATATTAGTATACAAAGAATATAAAAACCTTCCCTCTTGAGGGGGCTCAAGATGAATTCTCCCACCCTCTTGATGAGGGAAGTCAGTTTTTGTTATCAGGGCAGAATCTGTGCCTAAATGTGTTTTCTGAATCATGCAGATTTATGGGAAGGATTGAATTTTGTCTTGAAGTTGACTTTTCTAAACTTTGTTTCCTCTCTGATGATAAACCTCAGGTATTTACCAAAGTGTTGTGTAATTTGACTGGCAGCAAAGTCTACCAATCAGAGGTCAGGGTCCTTCTCAGGGTAGGGCAAAAAAATCCAGTTTGGGATCTGTGATAGAATTATTGAACAGTTCAAGATTATACAATATGTATCCATTCCCCTGTGACATATACATCTAATAACACATACACTATTTAGGAAATTAAATAAAGAAGAGACCAAGCTCTAGCAAAGAACAAACACAGGTGAACTTCAATCTCGGTGAGGATATGGTCTGAGATTTGCTTGCTCTCCAAAACCTGTCCTTAGATCTTGCAAAAAGAGATTTTGCAGGAGAGTAAAGTGACTTGTGGCTTTACATACCCCATCCTTTAGGGCTACAGTGAATTAAGCACTTGATTAGTGCCAGAATACAATGAAACAGAAGTCACTCTGCAAACCAGGGGAGCCTCCCAAGGCAAATAATGGAACGAGTGTGAGAGGGAAGCATCTGGGAAAGACCATATGTAAGACTATTTACAAATCCAAACTCTTTTAGCATTCTCACCTAGTACATAAAACATATGGTAAGGTTTTGCCTAGTGATAATCCTACAGGACCTTTGTTAATGAGGTTTGTAATGATCATATTGCATTGCAAAAAGAATGACATTATAGTAGTAAATATATATTTTTAATTCTAGAGGTTTGTTTTCTTAGGTTAAGTAGGCTTTTATAATCTTGTTTATATTATTGGTTTACTTGGAAGATCCTCTCTCCTTTAAATGGTAGAAAGTTAAAGTTCAATTCATTGATCAAAAATGCCCAATTAGCACAAGGGCCTGAATTTGATCTCTAGTATTTCAAAACAAAAAACAAAAACAAACAAAAATGTCCAGTTAACAGATAAAGTTGAGGAAATTTTATTGTCACTTTGTCTCAAATTAAAACCAGCTTTTATAAGAAGCTTATTGAGTTTCAAAGAAAAATACTTCTTGCTGAAAATAATCTGTGCTTCACTTCTTAGGAAGGTGTAGGTTATACTGCAGAAAGTTACATGAAAATAAAAAGAGATAAGAGGGAAAATGTCTGTGTTTAGCTATTCCAGTTGATTTGTTTCATTATGATAGTCACAAAATCAAGAAATGTATCACATTTTAGGGGCCTGTGGGGAAAAGTGGAGGTATTGACCGGTATTTTGAGTGATGGCTTAAATGCCCCCCAAAGGGGACATGTACTCTGCAAGTTGGGCTACTGTCTAAGCTTCTTACTTCAAAAAAGCACACTGCTATCAAGGTTAGCTACAATAGAACCCCTGAAGAACATCCTGGCTAGGGAGAACTCTCTCGGACGATGACTTCGGGATGCAGTATGTCATTGCTTTATTCCATGCCCCTCCTAACACCTGTAACACCTGAAACTCACACCCACCAAAGCTCAGGAAAGCACACTTATGCACACAGATGTCCATGCTGCTCTTCTGTGTCCTACTTGGCACTGGTACTGTCAACTTCATGTTCTAACTGATGACTTAGAGGAGCAGATAGAGAAACCATGTTGGTCCTGTTTGCTTAGTGAGTTGATCTCAGGTTTATAAAGCTAATGCCTTTTAAAATTTCAAAATAGAAAATTACAACTTGGCACTGTGATACAGGCCTGTAATCCCAGCCCCTTGGGAGGCTGAGGCAGAAGGATCACAAGTTCAAGTCTAGCCTAGCAACTTAGCAAGACCCTAAACAATTTACTGAGACTTGTCTCAAAATTATAAGAAAAAAATTTTTAAAAGGGCTGAGGAAGTGTCTCTGGGTTCAATATCCAGAAGCAAAAATACAAAACAAAACAAAAAAATCATTTCCCCCAAATATAAAATTATGGCAGTTAAAACATTGCTATGATAAAAGGCACAAGATTCTACTAATCAATCATAAATATTCATTACTTTTCTCTACATGTAATGATGAAACAGCATATAAAACTAAACATTAATGAAATTTGTTAACAGTGTAAAAACAATTGGAGATAAAATTAAATATCAGCACACATTTTGGTAAGACACATTATTGTATAAATATTTAGACATGATTATCTCCTTTTGGATTAAAACAAAAATCTCATGATTTCCTCAGATTTCTACTTTTTGCTATGTCTGAACCTTATGAAAAAACCCAAATGAGTCTGTTTTTTTTAATACAAGTCTTTTTCTTCTAAAATGACTCTCCTCATTAAAGTGAAAAGATACAGCTGTTTTCTAAGTCACTCCTCACATTTCATTCAGAAACTCTTCTAACTGCTGTTGGAAAGATGGTTTCCACGTGAGACAATGGGAACCCTGAATACTTCCTAATCTGTATACCATGTTGGTAAAACTACTCTTCACATCATCCCTTGCCAAACTTTTAAAATTTAGAGTGATGGAGGCTGGGGCATAGATTCTTGTAATGAGATTTAATAATAGCTTAGCATACCTTTAAAGAACGTTGTTTTAGGAGGATGTGTGCACCTTAGAGCAATTACACACAAGAAATGAATACACACAGATGAAGCCGTATAATTATTTCAAACAATACAGCTTAGCCCTGTGAGAAATTTCTTGCTTTGGTCTAGTCCACTTCTCAGTCAAAAATAGGATTTTAAAAGGACCTTGCAGGGAGGAGATTGAGAACAAATTTGGTAACATAGACCCAAAGTTCAAAGATGTATTCTGTTACAGAAACAGGCAGTGTGCAATCCCTTTCATCATCAGGTAACTTCCCACCTAACAAATATTTCACAGTGTGTAATTTATCTTATCTGCTTTACAGAATACCTAGAAAAGGATAATGGATAAAATTTCTTTGTAAATCAGAACTAGAAATAGTGATCCTTTGTTGTTCAGTAATGAGGAATTTAAAAAGAAGAAAAAATTTTAAAAGCTTTCTAGCCCTAGCAAAGGAATTCTTAAAATAAAAAAAAAAAAAAAAAAAAAAAAAAAAACAAAACAAAAAAAAAAAAAACTCCCTGTATAAAAAAACATAGATCAAAGTCCAAAGTCCACAAATGAAATAAATGTAAAAAGGGTTCATTGCCACATTCAAGGTTCAGGATAATTAAGCAGAGTTAAAGAGGACAAAAGTCCCCTGAAGACCCTGGATCCAATAGATGGGGTAGAAAATATCAGCAAGGCCTAATGGAGGCCCCAGGGAGAGAACAGAAGATGTCCCTCTGCCTACTTTCACTCCAGTTTCTATTTTATAAATCTAACAACTCTTCATTCACATGAAAGTCTTTTAGTTTAGACTATCTATAAAGAAATTTGTATCTCCTTTCTTGTCCTTGAATTCAGTCTTTGTCTCTGCTCAACAAAAAAAGTGCCTTTGAATCACTGGACTTTTACTAGCCAACTTGATTACACATTTTACAAGGAAAACAAACCTAGAGTTGGGTACTGGAGTTCTACTTTCAATTGTTCCTTTCTTTCCACTTTTCCTCATTTGTCTAACAGGAATTGAACTCAATGGGAATGAGCATAAGCTTCTGAACTTCAGAGTAAAAACCTGAAACCTTTAAAGAAGCAGCTTAGCAGCAGTACAAGAGAGTGATCTAGTGCATTTAGTTCCCTGCAAGCTCCATGAGAACTAGCTGCAATACTTGAGCCAAAAGTTATTTCCATCTCTAAGTGAAGTAGCAGGAGTACTATCCAGTCTCCTGAGGGCTGGTCTTCCTCATTGTGTGCTATCAGAATCTGTTTTGGATACTACACATGTACAAGAAATTTGACAAATTTATCCAAAGAAGTCCATAATTGTTCCATCTGTGTTTTACTTGCCTGAAGTCCAGCACCTGGAAGAACAATTGAGTGAACTGGGGATGCTGGTGGGGGATGTGATTACCATTTTCAAGCATCCAAAGAGATAGCATGTGGCAGAAAGATCAGAGATGTTTGCTTTCACTTCAGAGAACAGAATGAGGATCAACTGGTAGGGAAAACAACAGATTTTGGTTCAACCAAGCTAGACACATACTGAGTCACTTATCACTGATGGAGTACAACACTAGATGGAGAATTACCTAATAGAAATGCAGTTTAGTGGTGGAGGGCCGGAGTGGTCGACCCATAAGATCCCTTCCAGCTCTTGATAGCACTTCTTCAGGCCCTGGGGATACTATGCAGATCTAATGTGGAAAACTATTCTTAGAAAATAATTAATATAACTTTGGAAAACATTGTACTTGGAAAGATTCCCTCCAGATTCTTCTGAGGATCAAACCAGAGGTAGAATCCTAGGAGGAAGCAGAATGCAGTGGGCTCTTCCCATAGAATGCATACAGTATCAGATGACACACTGTGATGGAGGCTATGTCACTGGAGGTACTGCCCAGAGAGCATGCTCCAACAGCTCAATTACTGCAGACTGATGTAAGGCAAGCTGCACAGAGTCACTTAAGATGCTATCACTTAAGATGCTACCTGAAGGCTCAGCATTTCCAAGTGTTAGCTGCACATCTTGAGATGAGCTTAACATGGAAATACTTTGAACATGGTCCCTTAGGGGTCAAGATGGAAGCAAACTTCATATAAGATCCCTTACTCTGAATGCTTCAAGAAGAGGACACATCTGACCTGGGTTCATCTTTCTCATTATGCAATTTGTCCTGGGAGGTGCAACACTATTTTGGGTGATTATATCTCTTCATCCATGCTCTTCCTTCTGTGACACTAATATAATTGTGGCCTGAGACAAGACAGGATCTGTGACTCCTAGGTTAACAGATGTAAAAACAGAACTGTACATTTTGGAAAGATACCAATTTGGATATAAAGGTGGCACTGGCTTCATGTACGGTCTACTCATGCAAATGAGTGGAATATACTATTAAGGTGCTTGGAAATTATTTTTTAAATAAGGTCTCACCAAAAGTGCAAAACCCACTGAACTAAATCCTATCCCCACACACTGTTTTTACTTTATTTTGAGACAGGGTCTCACTAAGTTGCCCAGGATGGCCTTGAACTTGCAATCTTCCTGCTTCAGTTTTCTGAGTTGCTAAGATTAAAGGCATGAGCCACTGCCTGTCTAAAATATAAATTTTAATGTTGTTTACTTCCGGGATCCCAACTGAAGTGGCTCTATTAACATGAAGGCAAATCTTAGTGTGAATATTGAGTAATCAAAAGTCTTTATTACTACAACTAAATACGCTAGAATAAATATGACTGCCTGAGAGAATGGAAATGTCTAGGTAATTCACACTAAAAATCTCTGATTCATTAATGTTGAAGGATAGAAAGGATAGAAGACAATTGTTTTTTAGGTGGGTATAAATGTAAAAAAAACCTGTACTCTTTGAAACAAAAAATCCATAACCAACGAATCCAATAATCTAACACACTCACTATATTTTTGTTTTTGTTTACTGTTCAAATGAAATGTAAAAATATACTGTAATTTTTAACAAGGTGAATCTTGCCTGTTTCTAAGTTTCTGGATTCCCTTCCTAAACTGTTGGATTTTACTCCCATCTCAAAAGAATGATTGAGGCACTGGTTCTGAATTTAATGCTATATTTATTATAGTGTTTTTATTAACAAACTTTCACCAGAAAGTTCTGAGTGTGTTAATACAGCAGGCACATTGGCTTCAAGGTTTGGCATCTGACAGTCCACAGAATTGCACTTCACTCTTACAATTCTGCCACAACTTTGTGGATTGTTTGGGCAGGACCTATAATCGGCCTCCCCCATCAAATGGTTAAATATAAATTTTGGTTCATTCTGATTTAAAAGTTCTGAATTTACAATTACATCAGTCTGTGACAAGCTCAGCTCCACTTTCCTCTCTGCCTGTTCAGTCTGATTCGGTAAATCAGGGACCTTGGTTTCAGTCCCTCCGCTGCCTTCCATGTTCCCCATGTCTCCATGTTTACAGAGTCCCCTTTGGTTACTCTCAGGATCACAACACACTTTTAGTAAAGACTCAGTGCCTCTGCAGATGAACGAGGATGGATCTGCCATTCTTGGGAGATGCTCTTCTATGCTCTGAAGACTGTGCACACTGTTCTTACCATTTTTTTCTTGGGCCTGAATGTGCTGCACTGGGTGGAGGAAAAAATTCTGAGGCAGGGAATTCTGCATTCCAGATGGCTTCCCTCTGCTCTGCAGGCAGGGACAGTGATGGATATGCGGGATAGGATGCATGAAGCCTTCGGCAGTGTGGTGTGTGGCCTTCAGAGGTGCCACACCATCTTGGATCTGGACAAAGCTGCTAGCAGTAGGGGCACACTGGTGACACAGGGAGTCACCCATGTGCTGGCAAGAGTGCGGACCATATTTCAAGTGTTTGTAGGCATTTGGGCAGCTACATCTCTGATTCAGAGAGAAGAAGTGACACATAGTGTGCCTTTCAAGAGAGGGCTGTAACAAGGTGGAGCAAGTTTCACTTTTGGTGCTTTTGTTGAGTTCACTGTTGTAGCCTGTATGCACAGGCATCCCTAAATTCTTTGTCTGGCTGTTGAAAAATTCAGAGCAGATATGTGTCTCTTCAAAAGTAGTCTTCTCTGAGGAAGTACAGGTGTGGGATGCCAGAGGTTCTAATTCATAAAACTCATGCTCCAGTTCAGATTTTTGGACCCTGGAATCTAAGTGATAAGCATTCATGGTATGTGTTTTGCTTTGTCCCTTGTCACCAGGACTTGTAGACAAGGCATGTGAAAAGGCACTGCACTGTAGTTTTTTAGGTAAAGGAATCTGACCACAGGTACCCTGTGGTCCAAGGCACCGACACATGCACTGGAAAAAGAAGGTGGCAAAAGCCCAGCTGATACACATGATGAGCATCATGAAGGTGCCCAGTTGTGTGTAAGCCAGAACTGTGGAGGGCATCATCATGGCCCCAGCCACGAAGGTGGTCAGAGCTGCCATAGCAATGGCAGAGCCCATGCGACTCAGAGAGAAGATCACCTTGCCTTCTCGGTCGGGATCTGGAGCCAAGCGGTATGCGACCCCGTAATGGACAGCAAAGTCAACAGACAAGCCAACTGCAACCGAAATGGTGACAGACTCTAAAACATTTAGCTCCCAGCCCAGGAGGACCAGAGAACCAACAGTAACAAATATGGTTCCAGCTATTGAAATGATAGCATAAAGACTTATGATGATGTTCCAAGTTGTCAGCAGCATCACACTAAATGCAACAGCAACAGAGAGTCCCATGGCAATGAGAGTGCCATCAGAGAGGCTATCTTGGAGGTCATAGAACTCCAGATTGCTGACAAACCAACCATTGCTGAGGCCCTCTGGGGCAGAAATCAGTTCATTGGAAATCCACGAGTCCACCTCTTTATAAAACTGATGCATCTTCTCATAAGCCAGGGTGAAGAGGTAGGTACTTTGGAACTCTAACACTACTGCCCTAATAGTATCATTGATATCAAACCTTGGCCCTGGGGTTTTGCTGTCCAAATGGTACCCTGTACTCCTTTCCAGCTCCATGATAGCTCTTTTAATACACAGTTCAAAAATCTCTTGTTTATAGGGGAAGCTCCAGTGGCTGCAGCATGGGTACAGAGCAGGCTCATCACAGTCCTGGTTTTCCATCCACTGTTTGAAAGTCTCAATGAAGCAGCTGGTGAAGTCCTGTTCATCGGTCTGGTAGAAGAATGTTTGGTTTCTCAGTTTTTGACAGAAGTGCAAAATCCAGGCCTGGGAAGCTGGACTAGCAATGTTAAAACTGTTATCTAGTGTCAACTTCCCTTTACTCTTGGGATTTAATGGATTGCCATTGTCTTCTGGAGACACGCCCCAGATAACTGTGATAGGCATGTGGAGCTCCTCTCCATGGTGAACACGCTCAAACATAAAAAGCTTTTTGTACTCAGCATCATAACGCTCAAAAGGATGAGATGACCTGAACACCTGGAACTCAGATAACTCCAATGAGGGCAGCTTCATCTTTGGATTTATACAAACAATGTAGGCCCCACCTACGGTTAAGGCTAGGAACCAGAAGAGCCAAAGGTAGCGAAACTTAATGACAATGCATGGTAATACTTTTTCAAAAAATATCCGAGATGCTTCTGAAATGGCAAAAAGTACTTTGTGGCACTTCTGACAAGCCACTGTCCAGCAGCTTTTGTTATCATAAATTTGCTGCTGCGGCTTTCTGAAGCAAGTGAATATGTTGAGGAGGTATCGTTCATGCAGTACGACGACAGCTGGCAGCCATGTGACCATCAAAACATAATTCACCAATATAGCTGTCCCCGCATAAACCCCGAAGCATCTGATGGCTGTAATGTTGCTAACGTAGTTTGCATAAAAGGCAGCGGCAGTGGTAAAACTGGTGACGAACATGGAGAGGGCAGCATGTTGCAAGGTGATGCTTACTGTTTCTGAAGTCTCGGCATGGGGCTTGTCAAATTTGGTGTAGTTCCAAACATCACACAGGACAAAAGCATCATCTGCTCCAATTCCAACCAAAATAATGAGTGCAGTGAGGTTCATAAAAGGAAAAAATTCGAAGTTAAATACTACACGATAGAGAAAATAGGAGACAATCAAGGAACTAATTATTGCAAACATTGTCATCAGAGTGATAAACATGGACTTAGTGTAGACACACATAACTAAAAGGACAATCACGATGGCTATGGCAGGATACACAGTATCCATGAGAAGATAATCTTGGAACAAAGTGTGTTTGATACCAAACTCAATCCCAGTGATGGTAGTCACACCATCAGAAGAGTTCCAGTTTTCAAAGTTGTCCAAGTAAATGTTCATCATGCTCTCCCCTTTCTCCGTGGGAGAGAAGAGCATGCTGTATTTTAAAGCTGGCGTGGCGTAGTCAGCCGTCTTTGGGGTTATGAAGTCTTTGTCCACCAAGTAGTGGAGTATCTGGTACACGGCATTGTACTTGGTACATTTGCGTGGCACGTTGGTGCACTTGAGTTGATCCTTTCTTCTGGCTGCCATGTCCCAGCAGTCTGGCCCCAGAGTGCCATTTTGGTAGTGTTTGGCACAGGTCCGAAGCAGCTTCAAGGTATGAGAAACATCTCGCTCAACAATTTTTTGACAGGATGACCTGTTGTTCAGAATGGCGATATAGTTTCCCAGGGTCCAGCTGGGGCAGCAGGAAGCAGCAGTAGTCCTCTGGCACAGATCACCAAACTGGGGATGAGATCTGATCTGCAGAGAGAGACACAGAAGCACTGGAGTTTAAACTAGCTCACCACTGAGAAGCTCATTATCACCTTGATGGCTAGCAAAGTTACAGAAACAGGTAAAAAGTCATCCTCTTAAATTAGGTAGCAGTCTGTGTATGAGGTGAGATTTTTTTTTCCCAAAAAACTATCTCATATCAGGACTCCAGAGAATACAAATACTAATAAATAACCTAGAAGTTATTTTATTTTGAATAGTGAGCTACTGTTTGGGAATGACATATAAGTTGTAAAGGTTCACTGACCAATGTAAGTTTGATTTAAGACAGGAGATAAAATTAATATCCACTTAGTAAACAAGACTTTTCAAAGTCACTGTGAACAGCAATAAAGTACATGGACTGTGAAGCTTATGTATATATAGGATTAAGAAAACAACTGTCCAATTGATATATAAAACAAATTTGTGGCTTTGCCTACAGTTTTGGTGAACTGTGAAATTTTTGGTGACAAAGGCCGCATGTCTCAATCAACAGAGTTGGAAGCAAACATGGGATTCCCTAGAAAACTGTTAGTGTCTGAATGTTATGTCCCCCAAATTCATGTTACAACCCAATCCCCAGAGTAGTAATATCAAGAGGTAGGGTCTTTTGCGGGGGTGATTAATGGGACAAAAAGTGGTTCTTCCAGGGTGCATTTTTATCCCTTCACCATATAAGGCACATAATGGGCACAATCCTATGAGGAACAGTCCCTCATCTGACACTGAATCTGCTGGCTCCTTGATTTTGAACTTAGACTCTAGAACTATAATAAATTTGTTGTTTATAACTCACCTAGTTATAGCAAAATACCTAAGGTATTTTGTTATAGTAGCCTGAACAGACTAAGACAAAAACTTTCCAGTGAATCAAAAAGTGACCCTAGTAATATCAAAAGAACTGTTGTCAAGATTCATGAAAGATTTAGATTACAATTGTTTCCTGAAGTATGGGTAGAATGGGACAGTGTTTCTAAATTTACACATTATTTATATCTGATTTTAAATAACATATAATTAATAAACACTTTATTATTTTTCCACATTTTAAAAAATTTATTCATGTCAGCAGAACACCCTTTTTTGGGAACTTCTTCCTGGTAAATGGGGGACTGGTGTACATTAGCATGATAATTCTGGACTTACTACTGACAGTATTCCATTTAGGACATCATTCTTGGAGAAGGGTTCCCTTATGGCTATTCTTATCATAGTCAATTGAAAAGTTCTTCAAACTTTGAGGGCAAGGGTCACTTCATCTTGTGTAGGTGCTCAGTGATTTTTTTTTTTTCTTTTTAACTGATGGACAGATAGGAACATGCGCTTACTATCTAAAAGGGTAGACAATTCCTTGAGCTCCAATTTCTTTAAATTCAGGATGCTGGTATCCAACTCAGGGTAGCCAGCAGCTACCAATCATGATGTCTTTTCTCTTACCCTATAAGAGTCTTCAAAAACAGTTTTTCTAAAGGTATGCATCAGCCAACACTTCTGAATTTGAGAATTGGTTCCCAGTGGCTAACTAGCATTTATTTATTTATTTATGTTTGGTATGGTGCATTGAATCCAGGGGCATTCAACCACTGAGCCACATCCTGAGTCCATTTTATTTTTTTTTTCTTTTGAGACAGGGTCTTGCTCAGTTGCTGGGGCTGGCTTTGAACTTGTTATCCTTCTACCTCAGTCTTCTGAGCCCCTAGGATTACAGGCATGCATCACTATGCCTGGCTAGCATTTATTTTTGAATGCTATTTTCAATAGCAGCCCTCAAAGTAGTAGCTGGTCTGTATTTATAATGTCCAACTTTTTAATCTTTGGTCAAATATGCACATTTAAAAAACCCCCACTGTTATTGGGGTTATGCAGATTTAATCATACTCTAGCAGTGCCAGTACAGCTAGAATATGGTAAATCTGTACAACCTTATTCTGTAAATGAGATGAACAGTTCCTCTTCCCTGAGAAGGAAAATAAGAAACATCCCCTTTCTCTTGAGTCTGACTAGAGACTTCTCTTTGAAGGATCAGAGCTAAAGATGCCCCATTTCAATCAAGTGTTCCCTCATCTCTATTTACCAAAGGCTGTTCCAGGGAAAAAAACTCCAAAGTTCAAGGAGGGTGTGAATAGTTCTTTTTCTAGGAGGATTAAAAATACCCTATACCTTGATTAGACTAGGTTTTCATCAAAATGTTTTTTTCAAAGTAGAGAGGAAGTTGGCATAAACCACTTTTTTGGAACTCCGCTTATCTAAGAACCTAGTTGACTGAATGATACCCTAAACACTGGCTACTAAGCTATCTTACTGGGACTCATAAATGGGGTGAGGTATAGAAGAAAGAAGATCAAGTGTATGTTAGGAACTATTGAAACTGGGTTACCTACACATGGGGACTCACTGTACTATTTTCTCTACTTTTGCATATGTTTGAAGATTTTCATAAAAAGTTATTTTTTTATAAGAAACTCTATGGAAATAAAAGTAAGGCAAAATTGGTTATTATTCAAACATGCTAAAGTAGCATTTGTTTTCAGAGACTACTTATAAACATTTCTGAAGAGCAATAATTAACATTTCATAAAACAGGATAATTCATATTTGATTGTTGCCAGGTATAATCATTGGTGTATGCCACTTGGGGAAAACTGAACCCTGGAAATAACAGGGAACCCTAGAAAGGCATTTCTCTGGTTTTCATGGCAGATAACTAGTTTTACCCCCCACCCCACCCCAAAGAAATTACATGCAAGTCCCTGGGGTCAGCCTGGTGAAAGAAGGGTAATGTAACCCTATTGCCTGACAGTTTTCTGATGGAAGAAAATGAACTGCATTCATTATGAAATCCAATGTCAGCTAGAAGGAACATATCTGCAGTTTCTGAAATAATCAAATGTCAAAGATAAAGGGAATCTGGTTGCTGGGTGAAACTGGGAAAGAATGTACAGAATTCTGTCCTTGAATAACCTTTTCCAAAAACAGCAGGGTTTTTTAATGTGTATATTTGACCAAAGATAAAAAATTTGGACGTTATGAATACAGACCAGCTACTACTTTGAGGGTTGCTATCAAAAATAAATGCTAGTGGGGCTGGGGATATAGCTCAGTTGGTAGAGTGCTTGCCTTGCAAGCGCAAGGCCCTGGGTTTAATCCCTAGCACTGCAAATAATAATAATAATAATAAATAAAAAATAAAAAAAATGAATGCTAGTTACTAGGAACCAATTCTCAAATCCAAAAGTGTGTTGGCTAATATACCCCTTCAGAAAAACTGTTTTTCGAGGGCTCTTACAGACTAAAAAATAAGGACAGAGAAAAGACATCATGATTGGAACCCTATAGCTACCCTGAGTTGGATACCAGTATCCTGAATTTAAAGGAATCTGAGCTCAGGGAACTGTCTATACTTTCAGGGAATAAGTCATGTATTTCCATCTGTCTGTCCATTGAAAAGAAAAAATATTCACTGAGCACCTACACAAAATGAAGTGGTCTTTGCCCTCAAATTGGCCACAGGGTAGCAGAGAAATTAGACAAAAAGATAAATAATGACCAGGTGCAGTGGCACATGCCGATAATCTCAGCTTTAAGGACAACCTAGGTAACTTAAAGAGATCATCTCAAAATAAAAAGAGCTAGAGATATAGCTCAGTGCATAGAGCACTTGCTCAGCATATGCATGAACCTGTGTTCAACTCCTAGTACGGAAGAAAAAACAATATTGTATGTATATCGTGTATGAGGGCTTATGGACACCTCTAGAAGGAATGCCAAAGTCAGTCAGTATGGCATGACAGTGGCACTAACTTGGTCATCTGTGTCTGAAAGAGATAAATACAGAGGCATGTATTATACTGTGGGGCTTAAGATTGGCAGTTACATTTTCATCATTTTTTAGAAGGATTCATTGGAATAATTTCAAAATCTTTGAAGTTTATAAAAATAAAAATGGAGTCCATGAAAGCAATTTCTTGTAACTCTCAGGAGAAATACAGCCCTTCTAATTCTAGTTATTTGCAAATTGGATATTTTAGGGAATCATTTTGCTCATGTGGTTATAACATGTCTTTGCACATTTCCCTAGTTAGATAGTAGCAGGGGTGGAGTTGACATAAAGTAGGGGGTAAAGGAAGAGAAGAGAGAAAAAGAAAAAAACCAGCAAAGTTTTAAATGATACCTTAACTTTTAAAACTACTGGCTAAGTTGGTGATATTTTAAGAAGTTGAGAAAAGAATAAAGGGAGGAAAATTAAGCCCTTAATACCAGGCTCAACAGGCTGGATGACCTAGAAAATCTGTTCTTGCCAGGGATTACAAACTTGAACTCATAGCTGTCCAATCCTTATTGTGAATCCAGTAAAGAGATATATTCAGACAAGAAAAGCGTATTTATATAAATTCTGTAAATGCATCAAGTCAAATTATTAAAAAGCTAATATCTAGATTCATTATTTTAATCCCTTATAGAAATGCTTTGCCATCATGTTTTCTTATTACCAGCCTACCTAAGGTATGTTTTACTAATACTGTACCTCTTATAAGAATGCTGCTAAGAACTCTATGACATCACACTTCTTTTATGAAGACCATGGAGAATGATTCCCCCTTAGCATGAGGAAAAGCAGGGATTCTTCTAAAAAAACATATTTATTAACCTATCAGTGACTTTTATCATAATTTTAATCCCCTCCCCCCACTCTGCCATCTCATGGGAGGTTAGAGATAAATCTGCAATTCATCACCAGCAAATGCAGGTTGTGAGTATGGGTTCTCATATGCTTAATATTACTCTTTCTTAGTTTTATTATTTTCTTCCCATTACTTTCACTTCATGTAATTAACTCAACTTGTTTATCTCATTGTGTATACCTTTCTGTAAGCTACTTCTATACGCTGATTTTTATCATCTAACACACACAGACAGATGCTGTTTTCACTGATGAAAGCTATCATGACACAGTATTGCTTATTGGCTTTTGAGTTCTTGAATCCATTTAGTCTCACATACACTCATGGAATTGCTAGCTCTTAAATATAACAACAACAACAACACTCCAAATACTTATTCGAGGCCATTTTGACTCATTAAGGTTCATCTGAATAGGAAAAGGCATATACAGTAAAACAAAACTAAATAAAAATGGGGCTAGGAGTATCTTCTTCTCTATGAAATCACCAATCATGGTGAGTGAGGGCGGATTCTGGAGTTAGATGTAGCTGGTTTCAAATCCTGGATCTGCCACTTACCATGTGTGTAAACTTCCCTCATCTGTAAAGTGGGCAAATAGTAGTATCTGGTTCACAACTCTGTCATGAGGATTCAATGAAATAATTCACAGCAATGTATTTAGAACACTTTGGGAAAAAGGGGGGGGGGTATCTGAAGATCAATCCCAGGTAAAAGGTATAGAAGTAAAAGAGTCCAAAATTAATGGAGTGAAAGATGTAGAAGTTAATGACATGCTCTCATCTAAAGTGTGATGATAAAGTAACTAGACTGGCTAAATTTCTCTGAGCTCAACTTCTCATCTGTTAAAAGGTATTAAAAATCCCAAAGCCACACGTCCAGTGTGAGTCATATACAAGTACACAGTATAAACTCTTATACATAGTGCCACTACACATCTACTACTTTAGAGTTAACTTCCAACGTGAGAAGTGTTGCAAAACATGATGAGGAAAAATATGTTTACAGCCTCCATGTATGGACGTGATAGCTGTGGAAGAGAAGAAAATTCAGCAAACAAAAAATTGGCCACTGATTAAGAAGCTTTGTTTTGTATTTAGATCATTTATGGCTTTGGTCTATTTGGAGTTATTAAACAGAAGG
The DNA here is from genome assembly GCF_902686455.1 of Sciurus vulgaris. NCBI lineage: Eukaryota > Metazoa > Chordata > Mammalia > Rodentia > Sciuridae > Sciurus > Sciurus vulgaris. The sequence goes on from NC_136473.1 coordinate 61,811,246, forward strand.
TGGCATTGACAGAAAATTGATATTCTAATCAAAGGGAGAGTCATTTTCAAAATGTACAAACAGCCTCTAAGAATGAAAAATGGAATAAAGCCAGGAATTCTGGGACCAACTAACTAGAGGATGTGGCCACTTACTTCTTGGAAGGTACTCATGTCAGCACAATGAGACTGTTGGTCTGGTGACCTCTAAGAGTCCTTTCTACCTTCTATTCCATTAAGAAATCCTGTTGATAGAATGAAGATTGCATTGGGTTGGCAAGCTAGCTATTAGCAGGGCAGATGATTTGATTTTTAACTAACCAGTGATTTTACATTTCAGATTTACGCTAAGAACATAATGAGTTCCTTTTCTGCCAAGTTGCTGTGCTTAGACAGGCCCATCAGTGATACCAGACAGCAGTTTCTACTTGGGGAAACTGGCTTTGAACACATGAGATTGACAGCTCTTCCAAACCCAGCGGCTGACTTTATATCTTCTGGTGCTGACATCTGTTTGGCTTTGGAGAAGACTGTCTTTTTATATTCCAGTGTCTTCTAAAGCAGGAAGGTATTTAGAGTTTAAGCAGTCTGGTTTGGATTAGTAGGGCCATTTACATACATCTGTAGTTATGCCCTTTGATGTCCCCTTTCCTAACCTGTTCCCTGAATTTTCCTTTGAGGTCACTGGCTCAAATGACCCATTGATTGCCAGAGAGGCAGGCATTTAATAGCATAATTAAGATGCTGACAACTGCCTGGGCAGGGGAGATGAAGAGAACAATGAAACTAGATTAGAGAAGAGAGAAAATACAATTTTAGCTATTATCCTGAAAAACAATATGCTGGGAAATAACAGAAAAGACTATCAGGGAGAGAGAACATGAGTAGCAAAGGAAAAGAGCTGTTTACTAAGGAAGATAGTGTGTTGTAAAGATGGGGCAACACAGGGACACTTTGATCCTGGGATCTGAAAGAACCTAAAGCTGGCCTGCTGGTGTTTCCTCCTCAGTAGGTAAGTCTCTTAAGTACTTTCATCTGACCAGACACCAGGGCAAAAGTTAAAGCAGTTTCAATAATAAACCTTATTTGTGCTAAACAGATTTCAGTTTTATTTTACATACCCTGGAATTATCTACATTGCACATTGATTTAATTGCAGGTAAATTCCATAATGTCTCTCCTCCTGCTGAGGTAAATACTACTCTGGAATATCGGTCACCTGGTGATATGAAAAAGAGAAAGGAAGAAGGTTTATTCATTTATTTCATAAGTCTCAGAATTCACAAACAAAAGTTGGGAAATCACACAGATAATTCATTAGCTGGAAATTCTGTCCTATGATAAATTCCAGGAGAAAATGTTAAATAAACAACAAAAAAGGGCTATAATATTGCCTTAACCCAAAGCCTGTGTCTACTTCCTATACCTTAAAATTGTAGTAAATAAATATATAACATATCTATTTCTGATCATATTATAATTAGGAAGAAACATGCACATGAACTTTTAGCAGGAAATGAATCAAATGCCTCCCTCTTAGTTTCACAACACATCACCCTAATGGTATATAAAATTGAAGAATGATGCACTAGGGAATGTCAAGAATGGATTATAAGGATATTTTCTCTGGCAGCTAGCTACAGAGGAAAAATGGCAGGTGATCAATTTAAAAGGGCTGAAAACAGAGTACAACTATGTATAAAATGCCAGCCAGGATCCCAAATATACTGCCTATTCTGGTTGAGTACTTGAAGTTTCTGGTGTAATAGTCTAGAAAAAATATTTTGAAATCAGATTAATACAAACTATGTTTCCCAATAAGGGAGGTGCATGATATACTGGAAAGAGCATGATCTTTGGAGTCTGATCTGGCTGTAATCAGGTCCTGCCACTGATAACTTGTGTGACTTCATGCAACTAACAGCTTCTCTGAGTCTGCTTCCTCATTTATAAAACGGTGACAGCAACACCTACCTCAAACAATTGTCATAATTGAATGAAAATGAAAATATGTGCTAAGTATTGTTTCTGTCTCTTCAGTAATTAAAAACATTTAACATGTATCAAATAAAATTAATTTTACATACCTAAAATGCTAAACTGCATTAATGAAGCTAACAGGCAAATTTATGAAAAAAGCTTTATTGTACAAAAGGCTTTATTTTCATGATCATGAAGTTTTCTTTAGTAAATTCTTGCTTTTATCAAATAGTTACTACCTTACATAAATGATTTGGGAGCAAAATTGGCCTTGTAGAAACAAACACTTCATTTACATAGAGTCGATAATGTCTTTGGTCAAGGCAGAACCTATTACTTATAAGACAAATATTTGGTGTTGACAACTTAAATATAAAAACTTGCTAATGTACCTCCTGGTTAAGATATTAACTAACAGATGTTGATTAAGCAGTAATGTAGTAACGCTTTGAAAGAAATAAGGCAGTCAGAACATTCAACTAACCCAAGTTAAGTTTTTCTAATGTTTTTTAAAAAGAAGAGACAGAAAAGGAAACTTGTATTGCTTCCTGGGATCACTATAAGATTCTGCCTAACCCCTTACTCTCTCTCTATTTACTATATAGTGAAATGTGTTCAAAATAAAGACCTGAAGTCTTGACAAGATCTAGAAACAAAGATTTTATCAGGTTTTCTAGTATTCTAAGAAGACAGGAAAATACACACTTAAGAGGGCTTTTCACCACCACTAAAAAATACTAAATCCAGAAGAGCTTTAATGATAATTCACACTTAATGAGAAATTATAATTAACCACAACTACTTGTTCCAGCTAATCAAAGTTTTATGTATTCATCTATATTTCTTATATGTCTCATGTTCCTTCTTCTCTGGCAGCTGCAGAGTAATCAGGCTGACTTTATGTTACAGCGAATTTTATTTAGTGAGCTTGCTACCAATACTTAGAGATCTATGATTTCACATTAAAATCAGAATTTCTGGGAAGTTCTTGCAACATCGGGCCCTCATTTACACAAGGGCACATTCTACTGTAGCTGAGTATCAGTTGATTTCTTTAGATAGAACAGGTGCTCTCTGATGCTCCACAGTCACCATCAATTCTAACCATCTTATACCCAGCTAGCTTTACTCACTCATATTATCTGCCAGGCCCTTTGCACATTCAAGCTTTGGACTTCTGGACTTTATTTTGTTCACATCTCTGTTTCTACTACTAAGTGGCAAAGCAGGCACATAGAAGGCTCTTACTGTATGTTTTTTAAATAAATTAGAGCTTCAAAAATTTTTTGATAATACAATAGATTATTTCAGGGTTTAATCCAAAACTATGTACTTGTAACTTGCTAGATATAAATAGTATAAAGAATTTGAAATATTACTTGAAATTTTGAAGGTCAAGAATTTTATTAGATTATATATTTCTTAAAATGAATATAATCCAATCTTTTTCTTAAATTTTATTACAAATAAATTTATACTAGTGGTTGATTAATCTAGAGGAGTAAAATAAGTAATTCAACTGAAAATCTCTTTTAAAGTATGATAGAAATAATAAAGTTGTGTGACTAGCCATATATTGCTTTTATAATGTGATCATTTGCCACCCTGCATGCGAGCAAATTGCCGAGGGGTTTGGTTTGTTCATCTAGGATGCTACTTACTTGGAACATCACAGAAAAAGCTGTCTTTGTGGAAGTTCCAGTCCACTTCTCTTTTTTCTCTTTCATAATGATCATCTGACCACCTATCATCTCGATGGCTGAAATGGAACAACAATTTGATCTTTACTAAAGTTCTAACTATTTTGAGGTTGGTAAGCATACCAGGAGCCATAACCTACTTGACACTAAGTTGGAAGGATTATTACAAACAACAAACATTAATTTTCTCACTTCTGAAAAAGAAAAAAAAAAAGAAAAGAAAACCTCACCTTTTCATCCTTCTACAACAGACTCTTATAAAACAATGACAAGTTAAACAAATTGTGTGGCAAAAGCTTTTGGGTCTCACATTTTACATTTAACCTTTATGCTCAGGTAACATTTAAAGAAGAATCTACTAAGGAATATTTTGTCTAAAAGTTATATAAAATAAATGATTACCTTTTGGCTTGTTCATCTGCATATTTAAAAGGATAATTTGCTAATGTTGCTTTGTATCCTGTATTTTTCACCATGTTATTCCATGTTACCAGTCTCTGTCCTATTGCAGTCCCTCGTGGTTCAAAACCCTAAGGCAAAATATTACACGCTCTCATTAGTATATTTCATTTTAGGCTAAGTATAGTTATAATAACAGCTTGGGAAAGTAATGTCAAAGTGATGTATAGCTCTCAATAGAAAATATAGACATTCCTCACAGCTACTCCAGAGGTGAGCTGCATTAAAACAGGATGACTTGACATGATAATGATCACCTATTTATTGTGACAAAATAGTTTGATTCTTTGGTATGTTACCTGTCTCAGGAAAGAAGAAAAAAACTTACCAGAAACTTATTTTTCTAATTCATGCCTAAGCATTTAGTAAATACTTATTTTTAATCTCATAAAAGTTATGATCAAATTAAATTACATTATGCATTGTTACAGTGTTTTTATGGAAAATATATCATTATTCTTGTTCACATTTTTCTCATTATTCCACTCCAGAGGAAAATTTACTTAAAAACAGACTCTGCTATCTGTTAGTAATACTGAAATTCCTTTAACTGCTTTAGGGGGAAAAAAAAGAGACCCTCAGTCTTAAAAACTTTCTGAAAATGATTTTATAATATGCAGATTCTTTAGTAGATTGCCTTTTAACTTAAACATGGAGACACAGAAACAAAATTTACAGAGTTTTGAGGTTAAGCAAGTTCCTTGATCTTTTGAGAACCTGAGAAAACAGGTAATACATCTTTACTTTTTCAGAAAGAGAGTTAAATAACAGAATGCAACATGTATTAAAATATTTAATTCATGGAGATGATTTTAGGCTAAAGAAAATAGATAGATTCTACTGGTTCAGTTCTCCTTACCAGCAGTGGATCAGAGAAGTCGGGAAGCTCTGGTACTAATACTCCAACCAAAGCACAGACCACAATAAACACAGTGCACATGCCCAAGACCACCACTGGCCAGTCAGCTAGCAGGGCTGCATAACTATAAAGCATAAAGAAAACACAAAGAGGGCTTCTTAGAATCAGTGTAGAGTTTTTTGCTACCTAAGAGAACAATTTGCTAGGTCCTTATATTTTAGAGACCTAAGTATAGGCATTTATCAATAAAAGAGCTTATAGGATAAAAAGTATTTATATGTAATTGTAGAAAGTTACAATGTTATTATCCTTTCATTTCTGCAATAAAGCAGTACTGGTCATATGTCACACGTCAGCATTTATTAAGAATAATGTTGGTATATGACAAATAACATTTTATACCTAATGCCTGAAAAAGATCAAAAAACTCTAATTTATAAATAGAAAAAGAATTTTAACAAAAGATCCATCCTCCTTCTAGCCACTTCCAGAACTTCTGTTTCTGTCATTTCCTTTCTCCATAACGTTACTCGACCAGTTCAGTAAACTGAAGAGATCAGTCTCCAAACAGGTTCATGTAGTGTAAATCTGAAAAATAACCAAACCAGTTTCTAAAACCTTTAGTTTTCCTTCTAGTTCAAACTATAATGAACATATCCACTAAACTATGAGTTTCACGAGGGCAGATATTTTTATTTGGTTTATTATCAATGTCTAAAACAGTACCTTAAGGAGATGCTTAATAAATACCCAGGAACTAAATGAACACACACGTGGGTGTCTACCATTCTTCTACTTTCCAGGCACTGGAGTCTGGCTTCAGTCTCTTCCTATACCTTAGAATCTTCTGTCCATTTCCAAATGCCATCAATGGGCCTTTATTTCCAGATACCCTCCCCATACCCTCATACACCACCTTCAAACACAAGAGACATTTCTGTATACACCTCAACCCCACTTCCACAACACCCTGAACAATCTGAACAATGCCTTATCCCCCCCCCCCCCACCAAAGGCACAGAGAGATGTTTATTTAGAAAGTAGGTACACATTCAATGGAAAATAAGTGTAATCTTAAGAGAGATGCCTTTGGGGATAAAGCTAGGAATATTCATTAAAGGGAGAATGTAGGCTATCTGCAGAGGGAAACACAATCCATGTGTTATTGTCTTGACACTTCCGGTCTTAATACGAATTGAGTGCTAATAAAGAGCTTACTAAACTAACCTTTTTCTAAACTTCAAAATGCATCCAGCAAAGTTCTGGTTTCTTGAATCATTATTAGAAGAATAAAAACTCAAAATACTTAACTTGTGGACCACTATTCTCAAATTCTCAACAATGTTAGCTTATTTGGCTGCTGTGATGGCTCTTTCTGGTTCATTTGAAATAGGTTCTTACTCATATATTTATGAATTATCTCTTCAAAACCACACTAACAGTTACAAATAAAGCTGGTGGTTCTGAGAGAAGCTACTACATTTCTCTAAGAATAGATTACTAATTTTTATATTCTGCCCTCTTGACTTCATAGATCTGGCTTTATGACAATATTTACCTCAAATTACAATTTAAGGGAATTAAAATATAACATATATGTGCTTTAAGGAACTATCACAAGCATTCCTCATTGCTGCTCCTTTAAAGTTATTTTTTAAAAAATGATGATAACTTGCACTTACTCAAGTAGTATTTGCTCCTGTGCCTTCCATAGACTATCATCACATTAATTCTGACACTCAGTCACTTTATGTGACGAAACTGAGGCACAGTTAGGTTAAGGAACTTGTTTCAAGTCATCAAACGAGGAACCTAGACAGTCTGGTTCTAGAGTCTGGTTCTTAATTACTACCCTTTCCTCTCTCTCTCTTTAAACTAAAGAGAAGCTAGAGACATTAGGAATAAGTAATCTTGCCTCAAATGTCTGCTTCCCCAAATTCAGGACTAAAAATTCTGGGCCCCACCAAGAGTTGACTTCTCTGGGCAAAATCACATAGATTCACAGGTCTCTAAGCTTGAACATTATTTCCTTGACTACAAATGCTGAATTTAAAACCTCACTAAGGAGTCAGGCATGGTGGCACACACCTGTAATTTCAATGGTTCAGGAGGCTGAGGCAGGAGGATGGCTAGTTCAAAGCCAGCCTTAGCAACTTAGTGAGGCCCTAAGCAACTTAGTAGGATCCTGTCTCAAAAAAAAAAAAAAAAAAAAAAAAATTTAAGCACCCTGGTATCCCCACCCCCCCAAAAAAATTCATTAAGGAAAAGTTATACTGGATAAGTCAAAGTAACCTTTAAAAAATAATTCTGAATGTAATGAGAACATAAATCACAACATGGTGCCTGGGGTTGTTCAAATGTAAACACCAAGTAGCCAGAAGTTTTCATGTTTCTAGAACACACCCAATGCAAAAGTATTCTCCTTGCTTTATTTCCTCCTCCACCAAATGCAAACTAAGATGAAAGTAACTGGTTTTGAAGCAGTAAAGTCCTTTGTTTCAACAGCACATCTGAGACTTTCTGTTCATTCCTTCAGACTTTAAAAGAGTCTGTTACATTTCAGACCTTTAAAATATCAGCGATGTGAAATGAAAATGGCTTCAGGCTCATACAATTATTCATTACATTTTATTTTAAATGAATCCATTTTCTTTCAAATGAACCAGAAGTTACGCATTTCTACCTACAAATTCTCAATAGAGGGCAGTGGGCCCAAAATTGCTTAGTTTTCATACTGTGGTTTAATTTACCCATATAGTAATTTTTTGTTTTGTGTTCATAAAAGATCTGCACACACATGTATAGTAACCTTAAAAGCCTCTTTCAATAATTGCTTTTCTACCCTTTGAAAACATTTGGTTTTGATTTTACAGCACTGCTATATACCATATATGTGTACTGACTACATATGGAAACTTTATGGTATTAGTGACTTCACATTTCTTCCAAACACATTTAACCCTACTATATTACAATTACACTTCCTCACACAGCAGATGTTTCATATGCTGGCCTTTTTTAGAGACAACTGTTCACACTTAAGAAATGGAAACACCATCCTGAGTATGTAAGGCACCACAGAGGGAAGCCCAATTATTCTAAGTTTTACTCAGACAAGTATTTCTCCTAAACACTACAAAATTACTGAGAGCATTTCTGCTCCTTCTGATATCTATGCTAGGATATGATATCACTGTAAGCACTATGTGGAAAACAAAGGTTTCATGTACGATATGAAATCCAGACAATGGTTGTAATATCAAGCTAAAAATCTAATGAAAATGGGAGAAGTAAAGGAAATTAAAAATGGCCTATAAATCTCTCCCACTATATATGTATACCTCAACTAACTTCACTCTTAGTGAGTCTGGGTTCAAAGAATACACTAAAAAATAAAGTGCCTGCCTATTATTTTCTTTGAAAAGTAAACCATTTGTGTGCAATTAGAAGAATTTTCAAAATTTTACTAGCATACATTCTTCTGCACATCAAACATTTGTCTTCACCCACCTGCTCTAATTTTAGAACTATCTGGGTAACAACACAGTATAGTTGCAAATTCTATATACCTCTGGGCACCTGGGTTCTGGCAGGAGTCACTGTCTAGCTAATGCTTGTGTGGCAGCTGTCCCTGAGGCCTACTGCTGTGCCAGCTGCTGAGATGAGGCCTGCAGCCCATCCAAGGCACTGCTGGGTACAAGTTCCCATCAGTTTTTCAGTTGATGAAGTCTCAAATAGTATACAGATTGGACAGACCTGTCCTCATTCTACAGAATAAGGAGACAGAAATTTTTTGGAGGGTGACTTAAATGTGCTGGTGGGGGCAGTGTGAATCTAAATTAGTGGACATGCTGTTGGACACTCTGGTCCAGGTTGTTACTGCTGTGCTGGGTTGGTATCCAATGGCAAGTCCTTCAAGAATATTAAAGATTCTCAGCCACCTTATTATTTGGCTTACTCTAGAAATAAATAACTGTTAGAACAAATAAACAGGGCCAACTTAATGCTCACATGATATTGAATGGGGGCCCATTTTAAAAGGGTCATTTGTATTACAATATTGTTCCTCTCAGTTAATTATCCTCTTTTAAAAGCTTACGAAGATTTTCCTCCTTGCTTTTTGTTGCATGTCTGAAAACATTCTTCTTTCTCCTCTTTCCTCAGAGTGCAAGGGCCTCCAGTTCCTGACCAACCACCCAAACCTGGATTCCCTGTGGCCTGCCCTTTGGTCTCATGGCTTTGTTCTCTGTACTACCAAAAACAACCAACTATTCTTGGCTTCCACCTTTCTGACTTGAGAAATATTAAATACATTTAGCTATCCCTTATTGCCTAAATATCCTTTGTCCCTTGGTTCATTCCTTTCTGTTTCCCTTATAACTCTTCCTTATTACTCCCGTCCCTTAAGGCGAGGCATTTCAAAATGTTATTAATCACAACATTTCCAGTGGCATCAACTATCAACTTAATGGGATGAGTGGCTAAAGTATGAGAAATTTCACACACACAAAAATACAAAACAGAACTCTTTCTTTTGTGTGAAGTAATAAATTCATCCAATAAATAGCATTAAACAGAAGAATGCAAGTTATTCTGGGAATTCAAAGATGCCTTCAAGGAACTTACAGCTTAATCCAGAAAATCAGACAGGTACACAAATATCTGCCAGATCATGTAAAAAGACATTATTTTAGGGGAGCACGGATAAAATGTTTTCTGAATTCAGTGAAGAAAGAAAGAGATTCTAACTAGGGTGAGAAGAGCGAATCAAGAAAGGCTTTTTTGAAGAGGTTATACTTATTTGCATATATACCAGAAAGAAGAAATTAAGACTTTAAAAATACCCATCTAATAGCAGAGAAAAAAAGAATCTTTTCAAAATTCAAAATTTTTAGTCATCTGAGAAAGCCCTTATTATTTCTAGATGAGTGAGATTCCTTTTCTTAATAACATACTTACTTGCATATCTCTTCCCTTTATCTTTTTCTATTTTTTGGCAAAAATGAAGGATAACTGGATAAAGTATGGTATATTCATACAAGAGAATGGAATTATTCAGCTTTAAGAAGGAATGAAATTCTGACACATGCTACCACATGGACACATTTTGAGGACATTATGCTAAGTCAGTGAGTCAGTCACAAAAGGACAAAAACTATATGATTCCTTTCATATGAGCTACCTACAGTGGTCAAATACACAAAGACAGAAAACAGAATGGAGGTTGCCAAAAATAAACCTTAAAAATTTCCACATAAAAGATGTTACTATCTTAATATAGTAACAAAATCTTTAGAAAGAAAATCAGACAACTCATTTGAAATAAACTGCCATGTACTCAAATCACGGTAGTTGGCATGATCACCTCTTTTACAACACTATCCCTTTCCTCAACAAGTAAGACACTGACAAGCCAATCTACTACAGGAAGAAGACAGAATAATCAGACAAATTTAAATGGTTAGAAACAAACAGAATTTAAGGCCTAAAAATCTACCTTGAGACTAAAACTGCTTTTGGAGATACAGGATTTCTCAAGCAGTCAACTCTCAGGAAATTTATTTTTTCTCCATAAAAATATGAATGAAGAAGGTGGAAAGAGCAGCAAAATGTGGGAAAAATATTACAAGGGAAAAGGCATACTGGTAAGTTTATTATTTAATGAGATGACCCAAATTACTTTACCTTTTTGGTAACTTGAAAGGTCTGGATGGTCTGAAACAAAAGCAAAGGAAAAACAATCAGAAACGAAGCATCATAATATAAACAAAGGTTTTACAAGTGCTTAGTCCCCACTACCCAGATGAATCACCGTCAGACTGTATATAGTATGCTCCCAGAACCTACAGCTCTTGGACTCCTCACCTCTTTTACAACAGGAATCCTCATCCTTGAACCTCAATTGAAACTTCTTCCTTAATCAAGCACCTACCAACACATATTTTTTTTTTAAACAGGAAGGATATCAATATCTAACTTCATGCTTCTTTTTAGCAAGTGTGGGCTTGTATTTCAAATCACCATTTCCCTATATCTGTGTTATTCCCTCTTATCCTTCACACCCTGCCACTCGAATACACAGGAAACTTCAAACTCAGTCACAACTTGCAAACTCTTCATTCCTAGCAGATTAATTTTTTTCCTATTTGCTGGCCTGTGTTAAGCTTTTAATAAATATCTGGTGAATGAACAAAATCCACTACCAATGTTTCACTGGTCCCAAGTACAGTGGTTTTCACAGCATGACCTGAAGACCCAAAGGAGTTCCTGAGACCCTTTCATGGGGTCTGTGAGAGCCTCCAGGTTCCAATTATTGCAACGGGTTGCAATATGAGAATTCTGCTATCCTCTGGAAAACCACACATCAAAAAGTTTTGTAAAGATGTGAACTGATACTTATCTCCCTAAACTTTTTTTAAATATGTAATTATTTTTCATGAAAATGTCATTGATGATAATGTACAAATTTCTTATTTTAATGTGTTACACACATAATTTAAAATTTCTTAGTTTCAGTTCCAATGTGGTACATATCAGCTATAACCCATATAAACAAGAGCTCTTTGGAGGGTCTCAATAATTTTTATAAGTATAAAGCGGTAATGAAACCACAAAGCTTGAGAATCACTTCACTAATCTAATATGAAGAGTGTAAGTATATGATGATTGAATAAATGGGATCCCGAGCTATGTGCCTACCCTTTCTTAACCAGAAATTTTCTACTAGGTTGGACCATACTTAGAGGAAACAAAATGTAAACACCTGCCCTCCAAACTTTCTACTTCAGGCTTTACTTTTCCAACAGTTCAAACCCCATCTTATAATTTCTTAAAGATCTAAAGTTCTCTTTCTTATTTTTCATGCCACTTAACATTTCTTGCTAAGTGTTGCCCCACTACCACCTTTAATAGTAGTGGAGTTTGAAACCAGGGCTTTGCACATGTGAATCAAGCACTATACATACTAAGCTATATCCTCAATACTTTTAAAATTTTGAGAAAGGGTCTCATTAAATTGCTGACACGGCCTCGAAAGAATCTTCCTACCTCAGGCTCTTGAATAGCTGGGATTACAGGCATATGCCACTGCACCAGGCATGTGTATTCATTCTTACAAAAATATTTATCTAGCTCCTACATAGCCTTGAATGAGACAAACAGGGTCCCAAACTTCATGAAGCTTACATTCTAGAAGGTACTTTATATTAATCTGTTTATACAAAAGATGCCTATGTTTCACATTCCATGTCTTATTTACATGCCCTCATGGACTTTAAGATCATTAAAAGTATTATAATTCAGGAGATAGAACAATCTCAAAGGTTGTGAGCCCTAGAAAGAATCTTAGAGAATCCATATAAATTCCAGTTCCATTCCAGCCCCATTTTTAACTATGGGCATCAGCTTTCCTTTTTTGGTCATTCAGGGTCTCAGCAGGGAAGCTGTAGTGAGAACTCAAGTCTCTTAATGGCTATTCTGCTGCTCTCTGTTCTGTATGTATTTGTAAAACCATGAGAAGGAACCCATCATACAATAAAGAATCAAGCTTTTATATGGGAAAAGTGGTACCTTTTCTTTGGGAGATGTGAAATTTACTCGAAGTTTACAGTAAGAACAATGTAAGAGAATTTGTGCTTTAATAACAAATATGAGATTAAATATTCATAGCATTACTAAATACAAAAATTCATTCTTTTTATATATGTAAAATTACTAATTTTTAAATCTAAAAATAAGATATTTAATGCATAAAGAGGAACCCTATTTTACATGTGTTTAAATTTCCATAACTTAGTATAATGTATAGTCCTTTGTATATATCAAATTAGTGTTTGTAGGATTAATACACAGGCATCTTTTATCACTTTTCTCATGCTCAGTAGCTTTGACATCAGTAAACAATAAAAACCAGCAATAAGCTAGGGGCATAAACATCAACACAGGTAAATGTAGTTTTATTTTCTATTTCTGTCGGTTACACACACATACAAACATTGTTTGTAACTTCGGCCCACTCACATTTGTCAATCCTAAAATCCTTTCTCATTTTATTATATTTCTTCCTTTCTGTGTGTTGCTGGGTCCTGTGGCAGAGGTTCTCTGATTCAATGTTGCAGGAACCATAAGTTTGGTGGTTAATCAGAAAGTTTAAAGTAAGAAACTTTTTAAAAAGTGCTATTACATTCCTTAAACATTGAATTATATCTTCAACACAAAGTACACTCACTCATTTGGCAATTTTTTCTTAGATAAACTATACCTACACTGTGTCATTTATGGTTTGCAGTTTTGGAGAACTTGGATACTTGTGAGTATTCTGGGTATACTGACTACAATACCATTTATATTTTGATGATTTCCCTTCAAATCTTTTACTTGTTCTTCCCATGCCTAATTCAATAGTAAAGGTTTTTTTTTTTTCTTTTTTCTTTTTTTTTTTTTTGAGCACTTTACCTTTATGTAGTTTTCCTAAAGTTGCAATTTTCGTTTTGTAAAACAACTTTCTTTTAGCACTTACACACAAGTAGATTATGTTTAAAATTCAACTAAATGACATAATTTTAAAAACAAGTCCAAGCCACACATATAGGCTTGATAAGCACAAATGTCAAATGCAGGGAGCAGAAGTGTGTGGATGGAGTAGAGAACGGCCTCAACCTGGAGAACCTGATGCCACTTGGGGGCCAGCGACTGCACAGAGGCATATAAAGCACAAGTCTGGTGCTTTGGTAAAGGCCTAGGAAGCACACTTTACCCAAAGTGCCCTTTCTGTAAAAATGTTCACTCCTGAAAGAAACCATGAGGCACCTTTAGTTTTTTTGAATAAATTGGCCAAACAAACCTCTGAACCTATAATTTCAAACATAATTACATATTGATTTTTGATATAGCAGAATTGAGAGATAGTTCACATATTATAGAATTCATCAATTTAAGGTATTTAATTAAATGGTTTTTAGTACTTTCACAGTTGTACAACTACTGACACATTCACATACTGACCTTTTTTGTTTTTGGTACTAGGAATTGAATCCAGGGACATTTTGCCACTACGCTACAACCCCAGGATTTGCTTATTTATTTACTTATTCATTTAGAGACAGGGTCTTGATAAATTGCTGAGACTGGCCTTGAACTTGTGGTCCTCCTGCCCAGCCACACTTGGCCACACAATGACTTTTAAAGAATATGCTATCTGAACACCAAGGATGAAGCTATTAATAAGCTATGGGAAAATTTTATTTTTACAGAGAGGGAGAATATAAAGCATTGGACAAAGAAGCAAATCATCTGTATGCATAACCTTAATTTCTCATGTCTGGTTTTCTAGTTATGCATCCTCAAAAGCATCTCTTGAACTTCTATTAAGAAGTTAATAGATTTCACTACCTTTAGACCTAAAATGATCCCTGGAGTCACAATTCTGGGATATACCGTAGTAGGTATTTGCAAGGACATAAGATTTTGTTGCATACATTTGAGTTTTAAGAAATGTAAACATTCACCTTCCTCCCACTTACTCCCACTAACTTTTTTTTTAAATTGAGAAATTCGTGGGTCTCTGACTAGTTTACTCCTGAGACAGAAACAACTATGGATTCGTCACATTATTTCTGCTTGAGTAAAGACTTCATTTCATGATAAAATTTGAGACAATAACTAAAGATTGTCAACATGAGTGGAAAAAGAAATATTGAGGTTACCACAAAGATACCTCCTGGGAAAACATTAGATCCCTTTTGAAGTTTCTCTCTAATGGAAATGACAAATAGATCTGGAAACACACAAACCACACTACAGGTAAAAAAAATGAAAGCATTTTAGAGTGTTGCCTTCTTTAATTCTGCCTGTGCATCTCCTACCAGAAAATAAATGTACAAGGGACAAGAAGGGAACCACCTCATACTTTCATAGATAAAAAGCAGTCTTTCTGCATTTATAAAATCTTTCAGATTTGTTCCTTTTAATATCTAACAACAACAAACTGCAGGATGATTTTTCACCCTAACTTCAGACTCTTGTGTTGATAAACAACTAATAAAAACAAACAAATGTCATCTCTAAAAGAGAGAGGAAAACTGTCTCTTTTCTAGGGTTCATTCATCTTTTAATACCATGTGGTCAAAACACATGCCAGCCAACCAGCCACCCAAACAAACTCAAACAACAATAATAATCTTAAGTGGGAACATTTGACTGCTCTTTGGTTAGGTGGTAGCCTTTTTCTGATAAGAAAATGCCCAAGGAAAAATAGCATTTACATGTTCCAGAACACACTCCCACACTCCCAGTAGAGAAAGCTGGGGTAATGCACAATTCCCTGACAGTAGACTAACTGCAGTGTCACTCTCTCCCACTCAAGAAAGCATTTCTGTATGCAAGTGGGTGACAGTGACATTATTTTAGAGCTATATGCAAATCTACTTAAAAACAAATAAAGCACTTACAAACTCAAGTACTCATAATTAGCAACAAATTGCCCTTGGCACTTCACACTCAGGATCAGTAAGAGCAGTTGAGAACCTTGGCTCCTGTACTCAGATGACCAGTGAACTGTGGTATGTGTGCAAATATCAGTCAAGGGAACAACTAATGAGACTGTAAAGTTCTCAGAAGGAGGGAGAGGGAGGCACACATCAATCAAGATAATGGGGATCTATAAGGAGGTGAGGGGAATTTTTTAAAAATAATAAAGTATGAAGAGAAAAGTTAACAAGAAACTGAAAAAAAAATCAGTGTTTCTGTTTCCCTCACCTTTTAAAATTTCTTTTAATAATTTTTGGGAAGAAAGAGAAAGGAAAGATTGTATGGTGAAGGAAATGAGAATAAAGCAACATGAAAATGTTTCATCCGGATAATTCTCTTCTTGACATAGCTGCAGAATTAATATTACAAATTACAAAGAGACAGTGTTGGCTTTATCAATTTCTTTTTTGTTTTTCGTGGTACCAGGGATTGACCACTGAGTTACTTCTCCAGTTCCCCCCCACCCTTTTTGTACTTTGAGGCAGGGTCTCAGGTCTCATTAAGTTCTCCAGGCTGACTACAAATTAAATCCTCCTACCTCAGTCTCTGAGTTGCTAGGATTACGAGTTTGCCACAGTGCCTGGCCAGTTTTATAAATTTCAAGTTGTTCTTCCTATCATTCAGGAAAATCAAGCCTGTGAAAAAATGGCTTCATATATTTCTGAACAAATAAAATATTATGAAGGAAAATATACTGTGAGCTTTATGCTAGTAGCCTAATTTAAGCAATAAAGTACTTAAATTAGCACATTTTAGTCTCAATAGTCACAGTGGATTGTCCTTTTGTGAAAGGATACTCTGTAAGAAGTAACTTCAGTTCAGTGCTGGTATGTTAGGAAAAAAGTATCTGAAAACAAAGAATCCACTTTGATGAACACTCTTTAAAAGATTTCCAATAAAAGCAAAGCCATTCTTCACCCTTTAGCATTTCCATGAATCATCACTGGCACACTTGGGTTATACCATGAAGATGAAACAGATACCCTGAGACAAGTTAAGCTTGGCCTCCAATCCATTTTTCATGGAAGAGAACTAAATGTTTATGGTCTGTGTCAAGAGATTTGAAGGATAGCAATAACCACAACTACTTGCGTAATGCATTTCCTGAATGCTTAGGAGATGTTGGCTCAAAAATGTTGGTCATCTTGAAGTCTAGAAACAACTGGACAGAGTCCCAACTACTACACAAAATGAACTCAGAGACAGAAGGGAAAGGTTGTTAGTGGGGGATGAACATTCAAAGAGCACCTGATAAATACCAAGCTCCTTGGGAATGTTAAAAAAAAGAAATTTAGCACATGTTCAACAAATATTTTCAGTATAAGGAAACTGTCTTTAAGAAAATAGAGAACCTAGAAATCAAAAGATAAGAAGTAGAGGCCAGGCCCTAAAACTTATTAGTTGACAATCTTAAGCAATGTCTTTAATTACTCAGAATTTGTGAGAGAAGGATAATACTTTAAAATGAGCTAGTACAAGTCACTGCTTTCTATAAAACACTGAGCATTTATCCAAAAGAAAAAAAAATTATCACCACTACTACTTTTTCCTCTGGAAATGGTATTTGAGGATCAGTTAAGGAGTAATGGCAGAAGATGATTCATGTGGAACAAAGTGTGATGACCCTTGATTCATAAGCACTGTGAATCTTTATGATTGACTTTATAAGATCCAAGAGATACTTACTAGTCACTGAACACAAAATAAAAGTGGATGGGGGTTGGGGGAGTAGCTCAGTGGTATAGGTCTTGCATAGCATGTGCAAGGACTTGGGTCAATCCCAGCACTGCTAAAATAACATAAAATAAGTAAAAATTGATGCTAACACTCCCACAAGCCTAATTAGAATAAGAGCTTGTCAGAATGTTATCCCATTTAACATTTCCATGAAACATAGGTGAAAAAGTTAGGAGACCACTGAGCAAATCAATGGTAGAGCCAGGTCTAAAATCCAAATTTCTTCACTGATCCTATGTGTGTTTTTGTTTTTGTTGGCCGTACCCTGAAAAGAAGAAGCTATACCCTGCAAAAAAGAAGCTGCATACTGATGTAGGCTATGAGACATTGCTGTGAACCAAAAATGGAAAGGAGGGCATATGCAAGGATCCTCACTGAGGTGCAGTTTACAAGGAAAAAGAATCCTTCTCTTCATACATGGACACTGACTTTTGTGCAGGGTGGGAAATAAGGATCTGGTCTCATTCTTCTACATATGAAAAAACCAGTGATATGTCCACAGTAGGGGATGCTGTACAGAATGAAAACACACACACACACACACACACGCACACACATACTCACACACACACAATCTATATACATTTATGCTGATACGAAAAGAACTCCAAGGCAAAGTGAGAAGTTTCAAAATAATTCATACCATATTTATATGTAAACACTTAAACACAAAATATATAAACTTATTTTTAAAACAGAGAGGGGAATGTGGCAAATCAACAGACCTGTTTCTACCGAAGGAGGAAAAGGACTGGGAAAAGAGTCAAGAGTGACAGGATACAAAATCAATATACAAATATCAATAACTTTTCTACACACCAATAATGAATCTGTTAAGAAACAAATCAGGAAAATAATCCCTTTAAAATTACTTCAGAGAACAAAAACCTAGCAATAAATCTAATCAAGGAGGTGAAAGACCTCTACAATGAAAACTAAAGAACACAGAACTGAACAAAGAAATTAAGGAAGACACTATAAGATGGAAAGACCTCGAATGTTCATGGATAGGCAGGATGAAAATTGTTAAAATGTCTATATTATCTCACCAAAAATAATCTACAGATTTGATGCAACCTCTGTCAAAATACCAATGACATTTTTCACAGAACTAGAAAAAAAGCCCTAAAATTTATTTGGAAGAATAAAAGACCCAGAATAGCTAAAGCAATTTCAAGACAAAAAAGCAATGGTGGAGGCATCATAGTACCTGACTTCAAATTACACTACAGACATATGGTAACAAAAATGGCATAAAAACAGACATACATACCAATGGAAGAGAAGTTACAGAGGTAAACACAAAAAAATAAAGTCATCTGATCCTTGATAAAGGTGCCAAAAACATGCACTGGAGAAAAGACAATCTTTTAAATAAATGGTGCTGGGAAAATTGGCTATTCATATGTAGAAGAATGAGACTAGATCCTTATCTGCACAAAAGTCAACTCAAAATGAATCAAAGACCTAGGAACTAAACCAGAAATCCTGCAACTCCTAGAAGAAAATGTAGGGTCAAATTCCAACATAAAGGTGCAGGCCAAGGATTCCTCAATAAGACTCCTAAAGTTCAAGAAATCACACAAAGAATTAATAAAATGAGATGGCATCAAATAAAAGCTTCTGCACAGCAAAGGAAACAAGAATGAGACAAGAGAACCTACAGAATGGAAGAAAAGCTTTGCTACTTTTCTTATAGGATTAATATCCAGAATATATAAAGAACTCAAAAACCTTACCACCCCAAACCCAATAAATGGGCAAATCAACTAAACAGATACTTCTCCAAAAAGAAATACAAATGGTCAACAAATAAATGAAAAAGAAATGTTTGACCTCTTTAGCAATCAGGGAAATACAAGACTACACCGAATTTCATCTCACTCCAGTTAGAATGGCAATCATCAAGAATACATTAAATGCCAGAGAGGATGTTGGGGGAAAGGAACACTTATATACCATTGGTGGGACTGTAAATTAGTACAACCACTATGGAAATCAGTATAGAGGTTTTTCAAAAGACGAGGAATGAAACCACCATATGACCCAACCATACTACTCCTGATATTTATCCTAATGAATTAAAGTCATTATGCTATGCAATACATGCATATCCATAGTTACAGCACAATTCACAATAGTCAAACTATAGAACCAATCTAAATGTCTATCAATGGATGGATGGATATAGAAAAATGGCATATATGTGCAATGAAGTTTTATTCAGTCTTGAAGAAGAATGAAACTATGTCAGGGAAATGGATGAAATTTGAGAATATCATGTTTAGTGAAATAAGCCAAACTCAGAAAGCCAAAGGTCAAATGTTTTCTCTCATATGTGAAAGCTAGAGAGGAAAATGGGAAAAAAGGTATATTGGGGAATTTTATGAAAATACAAGGGAGACCAATAGACAAGAGAAAAGGGACCATGGGGAAGGAGGAGGGAAGAGAAAGAAACACTGAGGAATGACATTGTCCAAATTATATCATTATATCATGTGCATGTATGACTATGTACCAATGAATCCCACTATTATGTATAGTATGTATAATAATGTAAAAATTTATAATTTCATATATACATATATGAAAAGTTTTCTGCATATATTTCTACTTTTAATTCATATGTACATATCATAAAGACATGCAGAATTGTTTAGCATGCTTTTAGAGTCTGTAAGAACTGTGTTACTATATATAGTCCATAAACTGCCTTTGTTGCTCTGTTTATGAAATTCACTTGTGTTGATATGTGGACTCCAGTTTCACTGTTTTCATGTTGTACATAATTCCATAGAATAAATATGCCACAATTCATTCATTCTTGTATTAATGGAAAGAAGAATCAACAGTAAGCTATACTTTGTATTTTTTTAAGTCTTTGAGAGAATATGTTCACAAATTAGTTGTGTCAGGAGTTGTTTTAAAGGATAAATTAATATTCCATAGATAAACAGGAGGGAGAGAGAAAGGAAGCCCTGTGACAGCACCTAGGCTAGATGCCTTCACATGGCAACATGAGTAAAGCCAATAAGGACTTGTTATGAGGGAACAGTGAAGATTATTAGGAGTTGTTTTCAGGGAAACAAGGGACCAAAGTAGATGACAGATATAGAAAGCTGCTGAAGTTTCCAAGCAAGAACTAATATGATAAAAATACTATTTTGGGAAGACTGATCTGGTGGTAATGTGAAGGGGAAACACTGAAGAACAGAACAGGGTGGGAGCTACTACAGTGACCTACCTATAGAAAAGTGACCAAAAAAAGTGGAAAAGACTGTAATCTTTCTTTAATGATCCAGAATCTGCCTTTAAGAATCATATAAAGATGTGAATCAAAATGACAAGCATCTATTGCCTTAAATATATATGGTAATATAAGGAAAAATTTTGATATTTTGGATAAACAAAGGTTTCTATATCCTATGAATATAGGAATTTCCATATTCACTGTTGTTTAATGTTTATGTATAAAATGATATATCTTAAAGACAATAAGAAATGTTTAAAACTATGTCTAATAAGCTTTAAATATTAATCAAAAATGGTAGCAGTACCTACTAAAGTGAAGTTAGTGATAAATTTGGATTACAATACAAAGAGGTTGTCTAAAAGATTAGTTTGGAGGTTGAGGGCACAGTTTTTTATCTTTGGGGCTTACATGAAGCCTGATTCAACAAATACCTTCACTATTTTCATTAAGAAACACAAACCTTGCTCACTTTCAAAATTTTATGGATCTTATCCACAGAAAACCAATTGCAAACCAATAGAAAATTCAATTGTTTTGAATTGCCAAAACAAATTACACAAATTACATAAGTAAGAATCTGTACATTAATTACAACCTCAGTGAAGGTTTATTTGTATTTTTAAAAAGTTCTGATTATGTATTTATTTAATGTCTAAGAGTTAGTCTAAATTTACTCATTAACAGGATATATTCTTTAATCTGCTAGACCAGAGATCAAAAGTATAAAGACAATAATTCCTAAATTCACCAATTATCTCCTCACCCAACATTTGGTATTTTCAATTTTTAGTATGTCTAATTTTGTAAGAACTATCATTTGATCTCCAAACTATAAGAAACATTATTAATCTTTCTTAAGTTCATTTCCCACATATTTTGGATTATTTTGCCTTTACAAAATTACTCAATATATGAGGTTGAGTGTGAGAGGTTAAAAGTCACACCTGTTATCAAAAAACACTTTGGGGAGGGAGTTTAAAAAATAATAAAACTCTACTGTATCGAAATGAATTCCAACAGTGTAAGCAATCTCTTGCAGCTGTTGTGATATCTTCATTTTAGTAGCCAGGAGGATAGACTAATGTCCTCAAACATCTATAGAAATCTTTCAGTTATGCTTTTCAGAACAATAATCTATAGTGAAACAGACTTTTCTTCCTTAACAAGACTTTCTTGTGCATCTCCTTTAACTGAAAAATTACATTTTTGTAACTTGAAATAACTGCCCCCCCCAAAAAAAAACTAGAAGAAAGTCACACTAGCAAAGAACTAAGAGATTAATGAGAATAATATCTAACAATCACTTTATATTATTTTAAGTAAAATATAAAGAGATCCTATATAGAGCCTAAGGCAAGGGGTGAGGGAAAGAACATGAAAATAGAAGGCAGACTATTAAAGTGTAAGGGGATAGGGGGAAAGGATAATGGGGGTGGATATAATCGAAGTATGTTATATGCATAAAAGAATATGTCACATTATTCTGTATAATTAAAATACAATAATAAAAGATATTTAAAGAGGGGAAATTTTGGCTAAATAAAGGTCAAAGTAAAAGTCTAACTAAGTTGGTTTCAATAAAAATAACACTGATAGAAGAATTTTCTTCTCAAAGTCTAGAATTAACACCAGAAAAAAATTAAGTTTAAAAGAATCAGACTGAGAAAAAATGAGAATTTTCTGCAGAAAATGAGGAAAACCTTGCTGTGCTGAGATCACATGTTCTCAAGCTATAGTATGTCCTTAATACACTTTGTCATCATGGTTACTAGGCTAAAACTTCATTTTATTTTTTTTCTTCTGTGGTGCTGGGAATTGAATCCAGGGCCTGATACATGCTAAGCATGTGCTCTATCACTTAGTTGCATCCCCAGCCCAGCTAAAATTTTAAATTCACTGTACTCATTTGCAACTCCAAAACCTATCATATATGCTAGTGATTCAAAAATATCACATAATGACATTTAGGAACTTACTCTAAGGATAATATATTAAAAAGACCACAGTAAGAAGTCAGAAGACCTATTTCCAACTGGGTTTTAAATCTTGGGTTTTAACCCCTCTGGCTTCAATTTCCTCATTTGTAAAAGAGAGCTGGATTAAGTTATTTCTAAGGTCCTTTCCTGCTGTGAAATTCTATTGCATTTTCCTGTGGAACTTTAGATAATTCAAATCACCACATATTTTAGCCTCCTGGGAAGAATTTCAATGCTCTGCCATGGCAAAAGCTGGTGAACCATGTTCCTCTAATCAAAATTTTGTGTTGAAATACTTCATGTGAATAGTCAATAAAAATGATTGCCCCATAAGATCTGTAAGAACTAGTGTTTTAAAATGCATTGAAACAGTACTGTCTTTACATGAAGAGCTAGAAAGGCAGACTTTTTAAGTAGCTAGATAAGTGGTTTAATTAAAAAAAAGTTCTCAAAAATGCTTGGTAGGAAGATGGGCAGAGCTCCTCATCTGTTAACTAGATGAACATGGAGAATGATCAACTGGTGATGTCAATAACACATGTGTCTGCATGTGTTGAAGGCTAAAACGCTGTAGGAAATGATGCCAGATTATCAGAGACACTTGCGATAGGGAGTGGGGAGTGATCATCTAGTTTGCCAAACTAAGGGCTTTTACAAGAATAAACATGAAAGAGTGCTCAAGTTGAAAGTGCTTGTCCTAGGTCTACCCATCTATTATCTCAGAAAGGCAGTATACAGCCTTCTTTTTTCAATCCTAAAATTTTACCTTTGATAGGCTTTTCATTCAATGTTTTGTTCATTCTAAAATATGAACTTTGATTTTTGTTGTTCTTGTTATTGGGGATTGAACCCAAGGGTGCTTTACCACTAAGCTACATCCCCAATCCTTTTATTTATTTACTTTTTATTTTCAGACAGGGTCTTGCTAAGTTGCTGAAACTGATTTTGAACTTGCAATCCTCCTGCGTCAGCCTTCTTGAGTCATTGGGATTACAGGAGTGCCCCACAGCATTCAGCATGAACTTTAATTTTTAAAGAAGGACCCATGCTTTAGTGAGAAGAAATATTTTCTATTTTAATGTTTTTTGTTTGTTTTCTTAAAATCTAAAATCAAAGAATATTATGAAGGAAAGAAACAATTATTCATATTTTTACTACACAGATAAAAATCTCTGTATCTTTTTAATTTATTTCTTTTCAGAATTTTTCCCTTTGTGCTTAAATATAGACAACAAATATGCCCACAATTGGGATCATACTGGATGTATAAGGTGTTATCACTTTGGATTGTGAGCTTTTTCCATGTAATTAAAATCTCCTGAAAACATGGTTTTTAGTAGTCACATTATGTTCCATACTTGCCATACTTTACAAACACACAATTATCATCACAGTACATTACTTTGTGTCTTTAACTTACACATATCTTTCCCATTATTTATAAAAGTCATATTAAAGTTTTGAAACATAAGGATTGTGGCAAATACTCTTTCTAGTGAGTGATACAAGTTTTTTAACATGATTTTTTGGACATGCATTTAATATTTGTCAATGGCTGTAATTTTCCTTTATAATTTCTGTGACCACTTTCATAGAGTCATCCTTGATCCCGACATTAGTTTTTCCCATTCCACTTGCCAAATAATTTAGGCCAGCCCTGTTACTTTGTGATGTTTCAATCACCATCTTATAGAAAGCCCTGTTTTAAGAGGGAAAAGTAAAATCCGAAAATCCACTTCCACAAAATACATGGAATCCAATATTGTGAGAATAACAAGCTAATTGTGGCACGCTTGTGCAGCTGGAGGTTTAAGTTTCCAGAGTCTGGCTAAATCATCCAAATCTGTCCTGGTACAGGCTATGTTTCCGTGCCATCTAGTAACAGCTGTTAGCTTGGGTTTAATTAGCAGTGGGGATGAATGTGAATTCTGAGACTTTTTTCCAGGATACAACAGTGGTAACAGAAATCTCAGGTTTTTTTTTTTTTTTTTTTTTTTTTGGGTGCTTGTTTTGTTAGTCAGATTTGGGGAATCTAGACTTGGAAAGTAATGGAAATATCTCCTTACTTCCTGAAAGGGAATTGCCCATTATTTCCCCATTTGTCAAAAGATAACAATTTTTTTAGTCTGGCACCATTTGACAACAGGAGTTTGGTGGAAGTCAGGAGCCCATTAAGTTATCAAGGGGTTTTACTTGATTACATTTTTATACACACTAGGTCTGCTTCCTCTATTCTACTACATCCATTCATCTATCAATTCTTTTCAAAGAATCACACTTTTTACTTTGGCTTCAAAATAAATAAGGCCCAAGAATGGAATACAGTTAGAAAATCCTAACTCCCTTTAAAGCATTAATGAGTTTACCATGTTATTTGCACATCAGCAACTTGAAAATATTTTCAGCTAGTAAAAGACTAGAAGAAATTATTAAATGGGTCCCCAACCAAATATAAGAACTTTTAATTCTCCATGGTATTTATATGCTAAATTATAGTCTAGAACAAAGAATCTAAAGGAATTTTCAAAAGCCTTTCAGTTCAACTTCCTAACAGGACAATGTATAACAAGAACTCCCATGTGCTTTCTTTGTGCACAGGTATTTCTTACAAAGTAAACTCATGTAATTTCAAGTCAACTAAGTTTTCCCAGACTTACGTCATAGGCTGAGGTATGTGGGAGAAAAATGACTCTAAGGGCTCTTGCTTGTCATAAATGTTCAAATCACCCCTTCAATTTCTTCTTCCTGACCTTAAATCTGGCTCCTCCATATGGGAAATCTTAAATCTTTCTATAATCTTGGCTTACTTCTATCATATCATCTTTGACAGAGAGATAGGAAAGAAATGTTACTATCCTCCCTGAGGAGGGCAGCCTAAGGACAGCCCTTTATTTTCTTAACACTATTAAATCATTCCTTTTGTCATCTCTTCTCCACCCTAAAATTCCAGTTCATTTGCTGAGCAGCAAAAAGTAAAAGATACAATTTCTGCTCTTAAGTACCAAAACAGGAATATGAGAGACTAACAGAGATGCAAGTGGGAAAGCAAGTAAGGCAAGATATGTACACGAATATGATCATGTCACAAACCACTTTTTTGATTTTTCCAAAATAAAAATGCTGCTTAATTTTGCTGTCTTCAAATCAAGGGAAAAACAAAGGTATACCACAAAAGGTGGCAACACAGATTGGAGCTGGGCTTATTTTGAAGCTACTAAAAAGAGAGGTGTGTATGCTGACTGTGAAGTGATATTATTCCCCCTCCCTTCACTTGCCTCCATCCTCTTCTTCCACTCCATACCAGAAATATAAAAAATACAGTACTGTTCTTGCCTTTCAAGTATATATGAACTTGCCAAAAAGTGAGAGAAAGTTTAGGGTGGGGTCAGATGGTGCGCTTAAATCCCTTTTTGTCCTTCTTTTAAACTTTTAAACCTTTCCACCCAACTCTTCAATTTAAGGCATAAAGTTACAGTGAATAATCTGATGATTTTTGCACATGTAAGTATCCAGGTAACCACTATTCAGATCAAGAAATAATGACATATCCCAGCACTCCAAAAGCTTCCTTGTACTTCTTCCCAGTCAATAATCAATATTCAGGCTTCTATCATCATAGATGGATTTTGCCTAAAGCATGACCTTTTTAGGACAGTCAAAGATAGAAGTTTACACAGAACCTCAGATAGTTAAAATTCAGTTAGTTTAAATTTAGGAAAATACACAAAAACAAAGTCCTAGTAATTTTCAAATGGGTGATTCCTAGATGAGACTTTTCTTTTCTCTTATAGTTTTAGAAACATCTGTTCAAATGTCTTATATGATACAGATCTTAAATTGCCTATAAAAGGTTTCTGATAAGCAACAAAACTTCACTTTAAAACTGGAGTATGTGGACTTGGGAGAAGGCTCAGTTGGTAAAGTGCTTGCCTCACAAGCACAAGGCCCTGGGTTCAATCCCCAGCACCGCAAAAAAAAAAAAAAAAAAAAACACAAAAAACAAACAAACAAACAAAAAACTGGAGTATGTACTTATCACTACTAGCATTTCCAAGAACCCACTGTGTGCTCCACATCAGGGAAGGTGTTTATGTACAATATGGACATATGTACAACAAGGTTAGAGAAAACAGGTAAGATTTTTCCTCAGGTTCTGTACAAGGTGACACTATGAGTATTCTGTTGCCATGATCTAAAAATTATTAGGGGAGTTGAAGATGGGTCATGTGTGTCCTCATGATTATTTATATTATCTGTGATCAGTAAGATCTCAGTTCTATGATCTAACGAATGAACTTGCACAGTGCCTGCTATATAGTAAGCATTCCATAATTATGTCTGGAACTACTTATGAAACTAAACAAAACAATTAATATTTGCACAGCATAGAGAGGCAATTAGAAGAAAGGCTTCCAAATCAGACAGACCTGGACTCAATTAACTATTAACTATTTAATTAATCTTTTAAACACTATATAATCTTTCAGACCTTAGTTTTTTCTTCTATAAAATGAAGATGATATCAATAGCACTAAATTCCTTGGGTTGCTTTCAAGATTAAATTAGAGTAAATGTAAAAAAAAGTACAATGCCTGGCATGCAGTGTTCACTGGAATCAGTAATATTGTTATTATTCATTTTAATTGCAACTTTATGTCTTTTTAAAGTCTATTTTCTTCACCAAGGACATAAGTACAGTGCATGACAAAGTCCCATATCATAATTTTTAAAAGAGCTTTAAACTCAAAGATGAACTATTATACATATTTGAAGAATATTATAAAATATTTTTAGTAACAATAAAATTTATTATTAAAATTCTTTAAGGGGCTGGAGTTGTGGCTCAACGATGGAGGGCTTGCCTACCACGTGTGAGGCCCTGGGTTTGATCCTCAGCACCACATAAAGATAAATAAATAAAATAAAGGTATTGTGTCCATCTGCAATCTAAAAAACTAAAAAAAAAAAAAAATCTTTAAAAGATCATTTTGTTACAAAAATTACAAATGAAACAGTCATGTATGTGACAGTAGAACAGGAAATATTTGAATGTTATGTAACCTAAATTGCAATGCTAATGCTGATGTAAAACTAAATGTTCTTATACTGCTTATATGACCAAATAATCACATAACTCATTGATATAGAAACCATTAATAGCTAAGTATTTTTCATGCAAAACTTACATATTTTTAAGAAAGAGAAGATGAGATATGTCACTTCAAAATTTTCATCTCTTCCCATTTGAAACCTTAATGGGACAGTTATAATGTTCTATTTAACTGTATTCTGTACTAGAATTTAAATTTTATATACTTAATTCACAATAATGAAGAATTATTGCTTCTGTTTTAATTCATGATTTGTAAATAGAATGTCTCAGGTTAGTTATTTTGATAAGGAAAAATAAAACATTTAGTTTCTAAAGTACGATACCAAAAGCATTTTTAGTACTGTGTTGAATTTACATCTCTTCAGATATAGACCTGCTTATGACCATTCTTCCCTTCATTAATCAATATCTATATTTTAAGCAAATTCATAGTCTCTTTATACCTGATAAGAATATACTAGTCTAAAGGAGAAAATAATGCATGTGTTTCAAAATGACAAGTAACTGCTGAAATGTCTATGGATTATGGGCATTCCTGATGAATTTCTTTTGCTGTTTCTTCCGTTCACTTTAAAGCCCACTTAACCATTCAATGGCTACTAATCAGCTGGGGTGGGGTGGGGGGGACTTACCTCCAATTCAGCTGTTAAATATTTTGAAAATTTTCCCTTAAAGACATTAAGAATGTTTCTAAGAAGATACACAAATGATTGCAGCAAATGATAGAAATATGCAGTGTGTACACGTATGAGTCACCATGCCAACTCAATCGAAACTTTCTGGCAAAAAACAAATATCTGAAACATAAGGATATCTATTCAACAGAAATACTGTAGGGCAAAGCTGCACATTCATTAGATCTGGTTAACAGTTATCTCAATTAGCAACTAAGCCTGGTAACCCATAATGGCATTTCTATGTGATGTCCTAAAAAAAATTAATAAAAAGGTTTTGTGCATAATTGTACATGCTCTCTGCCTGTCCCACATAAACTTAAAACCACTCCAAAAGCTGGAACAAAACTAATTTTCATATAATAGCTTCAGTTCCAATTTAAGTTAAAAAGAAATTTCACTTTCATTAGTTGATCCAGGTCCTAAGTAGGAAGCAAGAAATAATGCTGTTTACTATTCAAGTCACCAAGAAAAGAACTGTTATACAAAACAGGTTGGGAATGGCAGGGGTGTTATACTATTAGTTAATTATTTCTCCTTAAGATGAGTTCTAAGGCCTAGCAGATCACTATTTAAAAGGTGACTATTCTGCTGTTTGCTGAAAGGTGAGGGAAGCAGGGCATGGGAAATTCATTTTCAAACACATTTTGTCTCTGCCACTTATCAGGGGGCAGAGGAAGGGCACTATGAAAGGTCAAAATACCACATGGCTCTGGGTCTCATACAATGCATACCCCAAGAATGCTTTTTTTTTTTTTTTGCAACAGTAAAGAAAATACTTTAAAGCAATTAGACTTCTGAAAGGGACAACCGTTAATTAAAAAAATTTTAAAGGATTGAAAAGGAGCTTGGGTTAAAAGAAAACTTTCTTCTTCAGCACATGAATGTAAATTTGCATAGTTTAGTTGAGGTTATAAAGCAAACAACCCCATGTAACATTTTAAAGTTACACTAAATTATAAAGTACTTACCCTTATAATCAAGCCTTTCCATGTCAGACTGTTGCTGTGAGCCCTGCACAAAACATGCTTAATGAGAGCATAATATATAGTTTTTGAAATAAGATGTGAATAGTAATTATTAATAAGAGATCCAAGAAAAGCCCATAAGAAAGCCAGAAAAACCTTATTAAACTTAACTAACTTAAGAGCATGGAATGCTGGAATAAATTCTACAATCCATAAGCCCAAACACTCACCAGACACTGGTGCTGGTCAATGAGAATTTTAAAGAGGAAGAGGTCCAAGGGCAAAGAGATGTGGGGAAGGGGGACAATACAATTTGGAACTCAATATAGAATTAACTCTATGAATTAGAGGGTAACTTTTAAATGATTAAAAATAAATCTTTCCTAGGGATTGCTTTATAATGAAATAGTTTTAGTTTCTGGTAACATTTATGATAGGTTATGGCTGACAGTTAAAAAACCAAGTTCCAAACTAACAGCTAAAAACCAAAGATCCAGAATATTCAATATTGGCTGGGACCAAAAGAATTATCTCCCTACTATAGCACCCCTTATATACGTAAGTGGAAATGAAGATAAACGTCCTTTTTCTATTTAAACTTCTGAAATACAAGGAAAATCATCTGTTAAAAGTAATCTTATGCACTGATATCTGTTGCCCCATTCTTACCTAGGGCTAGAAGACTCTTCCTCCTTCAACTAATCCTTCCTTCTTCAAAACACACTCCATCCCTTAAAGGAAAACTTTCATGCCAGGTCAAGAAGTTTGAGGAAACTGTGGAAGATTTCTAAGCAAAGTAACATAATGAAAGCAGTGTTTCAGGAGGGTGGCGGTGGGCAGGTCCAAGTGACCACAGACACAAATAGGGTCTGAAGGAATGAATATGCTAAACTGTCCATCCTTGCTTCTTCCTAGACACAACAAAATAGTGCTTAGAGACAGTAAATTGCTTATATTCCTGTAGAAAGCATCATGCTTGAAACACGGACTAGGTAGTGACTATCAGTCATGTACCATTCAAATGGGGGAAAGGAAGTGATTTATCTAAACCAACTAAAACAGTAAATTCACACAGAACAAAGAATCAAATTTGGTTTTGGATTGTCTTGTTTTATTAACTTTCTAAATTCAAAAGAATACATGTGAACAAAGAAAAGTCCAAACTCTTAGTTTGGAATTTAGGGTTTATCCTTCAGGTTCATAATTTATTGGTTGCTTATAAAGACACTTTTATCAGATTTCCAAATATGCTGGAGGTAATCAGAGTTGAACAGAGAAGCTATCACCAGTCTGGTTCTCCCTAGGATATAATGCCTGACCCCTCACCATCTAAAATTCAAACAAAAAGGAAGCTTAAGAGCTATGGTAGTAGTGGACTGCACATCTACTTTTTATTTCTTTTCTCTTCATAATGAGGCTATGATTTTTTAAAAAGTCAATGCATTGCTGGGCAGTCATGTTTGTCTATAATGCCAGCAACTTGGGACACTGAGGCAGGAGGATTTTGAGTTCAAAGCCTGACTCAGCAACTTTGGGAGGCCTTACGCAACTTAGTGAGAGCCCATCTCAAAATAAAAAATAAAAATGGCTGGGGTTGTGGCTCAGTGGTAAAGTGCCCCTGGGTTCAACACCTGGCACCAAAACAAAAACAAAAACAAAAACAAAAAACCAAAACCAAAAATAAACAAATAAATAAGTCAAAGCATTTGGGGTGAGGAGATTTATAGGAAAGAAGCAGGTATCCCAAAGATAGTCTCAAACAATAAATAAAGGAAACAAAGCCTTTTACACCTTCTCCCACTATCTGGGAAATATCTCACTATGTGTATTAGACCAGTGGTACCTGATTTTCATTGTCAAATTATCACGCCATAAAATCAAGCTCTCCATAAGAACTTGACTGATGTTCAATGATCTATTCAGTTCATTCAACAATTAATTTCGGAGTGTTTGCCAAATGTTAGGCTCCTTGCTAGGCCTTGAAGATACAGCAACACACACAACACAACACAACAAATGGTTTAACAAATTTAGGGCAATGTCTGTGAATCAAAGGTATTAGAATTATATAATCATTACATATAAAGTAGTTAGAAACTTAATAAATACTTTATGATTGTTACAAAAGATTCAGAATTCACTGTTTCAGGGAGCAATCTTCATGGACAAACTACAGCATATTGTTCTTTAAAGGTGGAATAAAACGAATACCTGTAGCAATGCCTCTCTGGCCCTTTTCCAGATGAAGAGAGCTTGCCTTGCTCTGCTCCAGGCTCCTCCAGGTCTCCTGCTCCCATATTTTAGCAGCTGGATTATTGTCCATATTTGAAAAGCCCCTCCCATCTCCCATGATGTTTTCTCTAAGCCCACCTATCTCTATCACCACATAAGTGTGACTCACATAACCCTCTAAACAGTTTGCCCAAACTGACTATATTAGCTGCTTGATCACAATGACCACTCTAACTTCATGAGGTTTTATTTTTTAAGTTTCATACATCTTTCACAAAAAAAAATGTTTTGAGAAACATTTTTTTGTAATCATTCATTCAACAAACATTTATTGAAACCTAAATATGCCCCAGACACTAGAATATATTTAAAACTCTAAAATACCAAGCAACCAGTTGAATATCTGGTTTTTGTTAAAACAAAAAGATGTAATTTTGTACAGTCAATTTTGCTGAAAAGTACAGCAATCAAAATTCTCCTTTAAATGTTAAGTTCTATAAATTTATTTAAATTATACCTAACAATGTAACTTAAGTTTGGAAAGAAGTTACAGTAGATAACAATTGCCTTTTTCCTGAAATTAATGATGTAAATGATCCATAACAATATCTTTTTATTAAGTCTTCTGTTTGCCAAACATTTTACAACCTTTCAAAACTATGTTTTAACCAAAAGGAAAAAGAACACTTGAACCACTTTTTCTTTTCCTTCACTCTTCAGTACCTGCTAAAGAACTAAGTGTAATGTGGAAAGGGGGTAATTAAAGAACATATTTGCTTCTTTCCAAAATGTTGTATTAATTAATTTTATGAAATAAAGAAGGCATTGTTTCTTGACATTTATTATTAAAGTAAAAGATGACCAAGGCTCATATTATAAAATGTATTACAGACTGTGCAGTGCATTCCATGAGGCATAGCACTCTAAAATCTGCTCATTTATAATATAAAGAACTCTCTAAAAGAAGTCCTCCTAATAAAAACAGGGCTTCACTCAATCTGACTGCCAAACTGACTGGATTTGGCAAGCAAGCTTGGAACGTTTTAAATTTTACAAACATTATCCCTTTATAAAAGTTAATTTGACTACTTTAAAGAACGTAAAAATAAACCTTGGTTTCCATAAAATCTAGATTAAATCTTACCAGACTTCTTCTAAAATAACTATAGAACTATCATAATCAGATTATGTAATTGGTATAAAGTATGAAGGCCTTGAGTCTTTGGGGTTGGAAAGCTTTCTCAACAACTCCTTTTCCTTTTTTAGAAGGCACATTAGTGACCCCCTTTTCCACTTGTTCTTTCTTGTATGTTGATGGGTTAAATGAAGTATTTAATTTACAACTAAGAATGAAAAAGAATGCATCGTGTATTTATTTAAGCTAGGTCTCAATAACAACTTTGTTTCTAAAACAATACCAACAGGATTAAATACAGTCAACAAACAACAACAAATTAAGAGAAGAAAAATAAAGGAAGAAAAATTAAAAGCGAAGAGAAATTAATATATGGTGCTGGGTACTGTACTAAGTGCAGGACAGCTACTGTTATTCCCATATTTACAAAGATGGAAACTAAGGTTGTGAGAAATTAAATATTTACATAAGATCACAAAGCTAAGAAATGGCAGATTCAATGCAGTCAAGATTCAAATGCAGTGTATCTTCCAAAGCCCAGGCTCTTATATATTGTACAGTGAGGAAAAGAGAAGAAATGGAGAAAAGAAAAAGGAGAGTTAGAATGTTGCACCAATGACTGCTTCTAGAGCCTAGTTGTACTTATGTACCCTTGGGAAAAACTGATACTATATTTGATCTACTTATCAAAACCCCAAGCAACTAGAAAATGAATAAGTTGATAACTTTGCATTCAAGTAATCAAAATAATGATGTGTGGTGGCTTTTGTGGGATGTAATTGTGGCCTCTGGAAGATTTTGAAAGATCTGCTTGCCTATTACATACATTTTTTTATTTTTAATATAGTCCTTCCTATTTTTTTTTTAGTCCTTCAAATTTTTTAAGAAAAGAGTTTTTTATCCTTTCTTCATTATATACTAACAAAATATAAGCAAGCAAATTCCAATGAACTGGGATTATGTTGACACAAGGGTATTCACTGTCAATATTGCTGTTATTGTGCATCATAAAAGTTCTATTTGCTCCCAAGAAGGCTGAAAAGAGATCTTAGTTGCTTTACAGAGTCAAGAAACATAGCCCTGTCCAATGAAACTTTCTATAATGATGGGAATATTCTTCATCTGTGCTGACCAATATGGTAGCCACTAGCCACATATGAATACTGATCACTTGAAATGCAGTTGGTGTTACAGAGGAACTGAATTTTTAATTTTATTGGGCCCTACTGAACAGCAATGTTCCAAGAATGAAGTTTAACTATTCCTTCTTGCAAAAGACACCTGCCCAGCAGTCTAAGATATGTAATAATTTACATCAAGAAATAAAGATAAATTATTATTTCACTGTAAAGAAAGAGAAAGATATAAATTTGTAGAACTGTACAGTTTAGTTTCCTTTTTGTATTAATATATAAACCTAGCCTATTCCTTTGGAAAAACACTGATGTTTAACTTCTATGCTCCAGAGGATGTACAGCAATTTTATAAATGTGTACTGATCAAAGTTGACTTGTGCTCAGGCCATACTGAAAACTGTGTTTTACTTGTCTTCACATCTTTGAAGTTGCAGACCAGGCTTTCAGTTTTTCATCTGTGTTTCCAGCAGCTAACATTAACTACTCATTAAATGCTTGATAAATTCTTGGATAGGTAATCCTGAATCTCTCTGTGTATTGCTCTAACATCTTAGAGAAACACTGGGGTTGACTCTGGATGATCTGGGTAAAGCAGATGCTGAGATCTATGTCAATGCTGAGGTTCAGGCAGCAATACTGATGTTTTCAGAGTGATTTTTGATTTAAACTTTCTGGTTAAACAAAGTAAAACTATCACCAGAGTTAAGGAAATAGGAAAGGGTGGGTTTCTGTAGACCAGGTGCAGCAAAGTAAGAAAGATATTGGAAAATTATGCTCAGAGTTATCTATAATATTACCTCCATATATTATGATATAATTTATATAAAAGAATAAGAATTCAAGTGGTAGATTCTGTCCCTTTTAATACACAAATTCTCACTTCTTTTAAGAAAAAGAAGTCCCTTCACAGAAAACAACTAATGTTCTGAGGAGAAACAAAAAGAAAACTTGAGAAAAGTGAGTCAGAAATTGGTAAATGAATAAAGAACTGAAGAAGAAAAGAAATATGGGTTGTAAGAATCATGCAGCTGCAATGTATGGAATGGCAAGGACAATGTTCAGTTAAATTTAATGAGGCTAATCTAATTATAGGGTTCTTTTACCCTCTCTATAACAAACATTCTAAGTCTATATAGCTCTCATTCTTCCACTGTGCCACCAGAAACATTCAAAGTGACAATCTGTCTGTGAATTCACCTTCAGAAAAATAAAAATGCATTTGGCAGGTACCCCAAAATATCACAGATTCCCTATAATGATAATGAGTCCATGGCATTGCCAGTTATCATTTGTGGATACTGTTACAGTGAAGAATATTTCTTTGCAATACCAAATTAAAAGGTAAGTATAGTTTAGTTAGAAATCTTTCATGCTAATTTTGGATGCAGAGCTCCTTATTAACTCTGCAATAATACCATTATCCTTTCACTTTAATAAGGCAATAAGATCCCAAATGAATTATTCACAACTTGTTTCAACCAGTATACATTAAATGTGACTGGCTCCTGAGAGGCATTTTCCAACTCTGGTGGATAAAGAACAGATCATTACCATGCATCCTTTTAGACAACTGGACAGTGTTCAGGATGTAAAGCTCACTCTCATCTCAAAAGATCCTCCACTCCAACAGTCCTATTCCCTTTACTCCTTCTTAAATATGCTTCTATTTTTTGCAAGCTCTCTCCTAAGAATTTCCCCCCACCTTCCATGTTCTGCCTGCTATGGTCCCTTTATTAATTTCTAGTGATCTTTTAAGGCCCACGTAAGTTCTATCCTTCTCAGCCCAACTGTCCCTAAGCCTCACTAACCTACGGGGATCCTTTCCACCTCTGAACTCTTACAACTCTTTATTGTTTCTACTGCAAAATAAATGTCTCATCCCCAACTCCTCAGGTGGCTGGATGGCTAGCGGCCTTCACACCTGTTGATATAGGCTCAGACCTTCGTTTCATAGGAAGATTCTATGCCTTTTGAATTACTTCTGTTCTCAGTCATGTTAATTAATGGCTGAACAATGAATATGAGGCTAGGAATTTACAAAGAAAAAAGTCCGAGGCTTTAAAATAAAATATATTTAAGTTACTTTATAGTTAGTGATACATGTATTAAAGCAGGATATATCAAATATGATCTCTGCAATGATCTTTATTTTATCAGAAATTACAAGAGAATTTTACATAGAAAAAAAATCATACACAGGTGATCAATATGATGAATCTTTTAGAAAGATTAAAGCTTAAAGAGTCAAGAGGAAATGAAAAAGACCCTAGTGTATTAAAAAGGGAGGAGGAGAAATAGGAATATGAACATATTCAAGTAAGTAGCAAATAGGATAGGTTAGAATTAGTTTCTATTTGACTGACTCTAAAACATTCTCTATGGCTTAAGTGTTTTATAAATAAATGAAAACATTAAAGATAAAATATTAAACAGGTGGGCCCATTTGTGTATATGTGCAAATAGTAATTACAAATGAAAGTTCATTCCTGCACTTAACTATAAGACGGTCAACTTTTAAGATATCCTTTAAAATAATGTGAAGTCATGAATGCATCCGAAACAGTAATTGAACAATACTTCATTAAGTACTTGATATTATTGATTTTAAAACAAAAACTTAAAAAAGCAACATTCAATAAACTATAACAAAGCAAACTAAAAAGATTTAGGAAATTTAAGTGTCTGGTAGACACTTAAAAGTTCTGGGTAGAATAATTAACAAATGGCAGAAAATATCACATTATATTTCCATTTTCAGAATTTTTCTACTAAGGACATCCTGTTCAGACTCACCCAAACTGCTCTTTTTTCCCTTAAATTAGCTTTATGGCTATCTTACTGGATGGAGAAAGGGAGGCAGCATCTGGCTCAGGTCCTTGCCCAGAGCACAATCCAGGAAATAAATACCTGTTGGCTTCAGTCTAAGCTCTTCAGAGTTCAGTTTAAGATAACCCTTATGAGGATTATTGTCATCAATGTTACCATCACATACGACCCAGCATCCTAATTCTCTGAAGGAAACTCATTGTTACAACATATATCCTGTTTTAATACCATTTATCAATAAATTCCAGTCCCCCAGGAAACTTGATACCTCCACTCTGTTTACTTAGGACCCTTTACCTGTCTTCCCCATTTTAGTACATGACATTACTATTTACCCCTCCAGTACAGACCAGGAAACTGAAAATCAATTGTGATTTCCTCCCCTCCCATATCCAACCCATATCCAATAGTACACCAAATCTGGTTGATTCTACCTTCTAATCTCCCTAGAATGAATTTATTTCTAAATCCTGTTTCAAGTCACCATAATCTCTCACTTGAAGTATCGCACCAAGCCTTCTAATGGTGTTCCTATCCATAAAAGTTCTGACTCAATGTATTCTCCACAATGAAGATGACAGTGTTCCTTTTCTGCTTAAAAATCTGTAGCATCACACTCATTAGGATAACTATTCTCAAATAAGATAAAACGGATAAAATAATGAGTGTTGATGGAGATATGGAAAAAGTGGAACTTTGATGGGAATATAAAATGGTGCTGCTGCTTTGTAAAATAGTACAGTAGTTCCTCAAAAACTTAAAAAGAGGATTGCTATGCAATCCAGGAAGTTCACCTCTAATCTGGGCATCTGACCCAAAGAATTAGGAACAGAAACTCATACAGATATCTGCATATTCATATTCATAGTGGAATTATTCACAAGAGGCAAACGATGGAAGTGGCCATCAATGAATGAATGAATAAACAAAATGTGATATATATGTACAATAAAATATTATCTTAAAAAGAAAGAAAATTCTTATATACGGTAAAACATGGCTAAAGAGACATTATGCTAAGTGAAATAAGCAAATCATAAAAAGACAAATAGGTATATGATTTCATTGATATGAGGTACCAATAATCAAATCCATGGAGGCAGAAAGCAGAGTGGTGGCTGTCCTGTCCTGGAGGAGAGGAGAATGGAGAGTTAGTGTTTAATGGGTACAGAGTTTCAGTTTGGGAAGATGATAATAAAGTTCTGAACATGGATGGTGGTGATGATGGCAAAACATGTGAATGTATTAAATGCTACTGAACTGAACACAAAATGGTTAAATGGTTAAAATGATAAATTTTGTTATGTGTACTTTACCATTATGGAAAAAAAAAAAAGACACATGCACGCAAATATCCTCTTTTGTGTATGTGTGGTATTGGGGATTGAACCCAGGTCCTCTCGCATGCTAGGCAAAAAATCTCAGGTCGACAAATGGCCTCCAGATAAAGCCTAGTACTCCTTAAGTTATTAAAATTCCCTCAGGTCTTGGTCCCAGAATACCCCTCCTCTTGCTATTACTCCTCTTCCATCAAGGTCAATGCACAGTTAAGCTGCTGGTGTTGGACCCAGACTATCTTACAAGTCTTGGCATGAACTGTTCCTGATACCTGTAAGAAAGACATGCCCCCCTGATCACTCTCTCTTCATTTGTGACTTCTATTCAACTGCATCCCTGTGTAGTAGTACTTATCACAATATTGTAGCTGTTTGATTTACTGTCTCCTTTCCTATTAGCTCATAGGATGAAGGGGAAAAAAAAGTCTCAATCTGTTTAGAATTATATCTTCAGTGCCTGGCACATGTAAGTATTCAATAAACACTGTTGAACAAATAAATATACAAAATAGGAAAGTAATGCTTGAACACTATAAAGTGTATGATGTACACAAGTGGACATATACCATTCCTCTGCAGGTACCTTTAAAAGACTCTATAGCAAATAGTTAATCAAAAGGCACAAATTTTTTAGATAAAATTTAAAATAAGAAAAATTTCCTTCATCAGTTTCCACTTTTTTCTTACAACAGATGGATAAATATGGTATTTCTTATCAGGTTTTGTTCATTCAAATTAAATAATGTCAGTATTTTCATTTCTCCTTTTGAAATCTGAAAATTCTGTAATTTAGTTGCAGCCTTTTACTTTCAGATAACTTCTTTAATTGGGTCTCATTTCCACTTTAAATAACAGACTCTTTTTCCAGAAGGCTACTATGCTTTTCTTCATTATTTCTGTCCAGTTAACATCCAAAGACAAATCCCAGAGGGACAAGTATATGAACCCAAAGTTCATGCACAATCTGAAATAAGTTCGCCGTGATTACTGAGTCCCCAAGGGCAAAAAAAATGGGCAGTGGTGAGCTCAGTCACCCACCTCTCTGTTTTTTAATGCCATACTACTAAAAGTGTGCATAGCACTCTCACTGTTTTAAATTAGATCATTAAAGAAATGCTAAGTAAAAATCCAGAGAATCTTGGCACAACCTGGCATACTGAAAGAATTGGTTATTTGCTCTTGGTTATATTAACTTTATGACTTTTTAAAGGAGAGTATAGCTTTAGAATAAAGAACAATTTATCTCATCTCACATTCTATAACCATTTAATTTGGGATTTTAAAACATCAATATTTATGATGATATTATTATAATATATATATCATAATATATCACATATATCATAGATAACAATGAATTTGGTGAATTTCTTATCATAGTTCTAGAACTATGAGGCTCTTGTCTATATGGAAATGTATTTAGAAACTACAGAAACATGCTGCGGAGGACACTACCCTCTACCGATCTCCCATCCTGCTTTCCCCTGTTCTCTCACTTTTTTCTTCCTCTAAGATTAAAATATATAATCTCAATATGCAAAATCTGATAAAGGTGAAAAGTATTTCTCACTTAATCTCTTTCTGTATCTGATTCATTAGTTAAGAGAATTTGCTACATGCAACAAATAGATTACTACTCAGTAATAAAAAGAAAAATTAATACACAATTAAATCAATTTCAAAAACCATATTCTGAGCAAAAGTTCCAGACACAAAAGAATATAAACTGTATTACTGCATTTGTATGAAGTTCTAGTAACTGGCAAAACAAATCAGTGGTAACAGAATTCAGAGCAGAGATGATGTTTGGTGCAGAGGGAGGGAATGACTGAGAAGGGGCTTGAGGAAGCTTTCTGGGATGACAGAAATATGCTACATCGGGCTAAGATATGGATTACACTAGTGTACACATTTGCCAAAACTGATCAAACTGCATACTTAAGATCTGTGCATTTCTCTATGTGTAAATTACACCCTGTTTTTTGAAAAAGAAAAGTCTCTTTAAAATTTTTAATTACCTAAAACTCTGAAACAATACTAGACTTGTACAAAATACATTGTAAAATACATTACTGTTGCTCACCTGCAGTGAATGTGACTTAACTCACCTATGGAAAAAGTTGCTGAAAATCACATGAAAGAAAATATGGACTGAGACAGGGAAAGAACTGGCAATGATGTGGATTTTTCTAGTACTTTTCAAAATAATAGATCTAGAGATATTTTAGGAAAAAATAAATTTAAAGTCCAGTGCCACAGATTTACAGATTTAATCTGCTGTGAAAGGAACTGTCATTTTCATCAGGATCTAAACATATTACACAGTCACCCAAACCACATGAATACAAATCATGGGTACAACCGTAAAGAAACATAAGGAAGCAATTGCTTTTATACTTCTTTTTCATAAAGGTTGACCACTATCAATAGCAAACAAAGAATTCCTGTGAGAAATTCTGAGCCTCATCACAAATCTATCTCCTATGGACAGATAGTAACAGGAGTTGCTAACAATAAAACATCTTACTGAACTTGTAACTCAAGGTATAGCAGAGATTCCTAACCAGTTTGAGGATACGGAAAAAAAGGGAGCAAGAGTTTAATGGACCAAGAAGTCAAAGGATAAAACAGATATATTATTTCATTTGCATTTTAGTAGGCTTCACGCAATCCATAAATTAAGCATTATTATTGGTTTTCTTTCCCAACCCATTTTTCTCTCCTCCTTTTGGGGAGGGATATAAACATAAGCAGTCACATTCAGGTGGAATTAGATGAATGCTAAAGGCCAGCAAAACTTTTAAAGACTCACCTGATGTTGGCTATGTGCTGCTGCACAGGTTGATGCTGAAAATGGTCAGGCCACGGATGATGCAGGCAGAAGGATGGCGAGGGCTGAAGACAGCATGTGGCCTGATACACAGGTGAATGGTTTGGACACAGAGATGCAGAATACTCTGAGTGTGGCTGCATGCAACACGAGGCCAAAGCAGAGGGTGCTGCAGGGCCAGCCTCAGGGTGGCACTCTTGGTGACTGTTATGGCTGGTCAAAGGATGATGATATGGGCAAGGATGGCAGCATTGGGATAACATCTGAGGTGTTCTTTGGTCGTCTAAAGGCAGAAAGGATGATTTAACTGTGCCATTAAGTTGCAGGCATCCATTTGGACTCACTTTTGTTCTTGTTGCTTCTTTGGGTGTGAGCTGCTGGGCTGCATGGTCTCCATCACAGGGGGTGAGG
Source organism: Sciurus vulgaris (assembly GCF_902686455.1). NCBI lineage: Eukaryota > Metazoa > Chordata > Mammalia > Rodentia > Sciuridae > Sciurus > Sciurus vulgaris. The sequence continues at coordinate 61,852,377 of NC_136473.1, forward strand.
GGGCCAGGATTGGTAGCACTGGTTGTGATGCTCCCATTGCTCAGAACCACAAAATCGTTTCCATTGCTCATAGCCATGCTCTGATTTCTTGACCCTATGAAAGAAAACTATATAAAATCATCTAGTTATAAATAGGTCAGCAAATACATAAAAAAGAGAAAAAAGATATCTAAAAAGAGCTTTTTGAACACAAGGGTTCTTGCAGAAGTTGTGTGACAGTGGTGGAATTCAAGCAGCATCTGCAATGGAACCAGCCAACACTCAGGCACTGTTCTTCTTTCCTCCAGATACTGGTGCACTTTAAGAACCATCTCCTATCCCCACCAATCACCTCTGCCACCCCACCCCTCCTCTCAGTGCCTTTCTTCTCTCCCCTTCTTAGATGTGCAAGAATCTGTTAAGATTTAGAATATTTAGGCTAACTCACAATAAAGGGAGGGGGATAGAAGTACTTTGGATTAGACAAAGGGAAATGAAGGGAAGGGAGGGGGAATGGGAATAGAAAAGTTAGTAGAATGAATCAGACATTACTTCCCTTTGTTCATATATGAATACATGACCAATGTAATTCCACATCATGCACAACCAGAAGAATGGGAAGTTGTACGCCATGTATTTATAATATGTCAAAATACATTCTACTGTCATGTACAACTAAAAATAACAAATAAAAAGGAGATTATACATTTAGGTCATACGGTTAAAAAAAAGAATTAGAATATTTAGGGATGCTTGGGTATTCTGATTTAAGAGTGATGGTCAAAATAAAGAACCTGAAGGCATCAACTGAACAGGTTAAAACAACAATTTCCTCTGGCCTCTTCTGGTGACAATACTACTGAATAATCTTCAGAACGTTTAATGCTTTAGAAAAGTCTTTTCTTCCAAGTTACTTAAGTCACAGAATAAGAATAGACAAAAAGAAAATGAAAACTAGTCAGCTAAGAATTCTTACAATAAAAATACCAGATGCGCAAAGTTTGCTCCCTCCTTTACATCAATGACTCTAATGCTAAAAAAATCAACCATACTACATAGTTGTCTATAAATGTATTAATGTGTTTTGTTATATATAACAGGTAACATTGCTTATACATGAGAAAAACAATACCAAGGTAAGATAGAAGAAATAAAAAGATAGGTAGAAAGGAGACAAAAGGAAGGACAAGGAAGTGTAATTTCAAGCTGGTTTCACATGCCTTTTCAAGCCTGTTACTCCCCAAATTAGTTCTTCTCCCATATCTGTTATTCTCAAATTTCTGGGAAATCCATGATTATCATAAATCCATTCACTTACAAAAATCACTCAGGGTACTACAAAGTAACCTATGTAACTAGATATGTTATTTAAATAATCTTGTGTTCACCAGACTGATGTCACCCTCACAAACCTTCCCCTTCCCACCCCTTGCCAAGTTTCTTCTAAGAGTATCAGACCCCAAGAGCACCTCCCTCTCTGGAGATGGGCCACATTTTTCCTTGAATGTGTATTCTTTGCTTTCCTAAATAAATCTCTATGCCTATAACTAATGTCCTTAAATTCATTTTTGTGATGTTTGTCAAGGACCCCACTCATCCTGAGTTGAGGGACTCCTCTGGCCTCTTCTGGTAACAATACTACTGATATATCTACTTCAAATGAGTTTTTTTTCTTACTTTTTTTTTCCTGTCACCAAAGGCTCCAGGCATTCAATATAAAGGAAAACCCTTACATGGTCAAATTACAAGTAGTATCCTTGTACAGTCAACAAACAAGGACAAAAACAGACAACCTCCTCCCTTTCTGCTACTCCACCCTGCCTCCTCTGAGTAACATAAAAGACAAAATCTGCAAATTTACAGTAAGAAAAACAGGTCATTAAATGCCACTGATCTACTTAACCTACACATGAAAAAAAAAAAAAAAAAACCATACTTTGGCTCACTAACCCTTTGGGCACATATTTTGGGCTCACTACTTCTAAGCAGACAGAATAGATTTTAAAGAAAACTCTACCCAGTTTCTCCCCACCTAAATGACAAAACACTCAAGTAGCCAATTTTGGTCTAAATATATGGCAACTCAACCAAGAAACCTATGAGGAGGACTGTAATGCACATTTTCACCCCCTGTATTAACATTCAACTGGAGCATTTCTGGGCAGAGAACACCAGAAGAATGTATAAAACTTCACTCTAAATACTGGCACCCAGAAGGTATCACTGTACTGGGATGAAAATTTAGCATTATTTATTTACTTACCTTGCAGATAAAACTTGTACAGATTCAGTTAAGTAAGCATCACACAATAAAAAATAGAGAAATAAAGATATGTATTAAAAATTTTCTTATATATCATTTCAGTAGAAAGACAAAACATTTTAAGTACTTTTTAAAATCAAATAGGTGTTACTTATCTAATTATGATTACCTTTGCCTGCCAATGCCAAAACTTCCTTATATAATGACCACCTAGTGGAATTCTGAATGCACTACATAAAGGTGCTCTCACCTTCATAAAATCACTCGTGGGTACACATCCAGTATAAAATATTCAAATAATACGTCCAACACAAAGCACAAGTAATTAAATAGTTGTGCAACTTCCTGGAGAGCAGGGTAGATACACTGTAAAATAAAAACACTAATCTAGCCCAGGAGACACAAAATAATCCTTCATTCACTTTCTAAATGTGCCTCTCACTTATGCTTGTTTATTGAAGAAAATATCCTCCCTTTTGTTGTTAAAAGGAAGAGCCATATGCTGATCATCTGAAAACAATAAAATATAAATTAGAGGACATTTAGAGAAGCCTAGCCTCTTTAAAAAGTTAACTGAAATTTAAAAATGTTTATTTGTATGATAGACAATGTAGGAAGCAACTGCTCAATGAGATCAATGAAATGATTTCCCAGAATCAGAAACTCCCATGGTACAAACACTTCACACACAGAAACCATGGAAGCATAGTATTCTCCAGCCTCCACCTGCAACCTGTGCTCCAAAGCCAGATCTAGACCTCAGCCAAGCTATCCCCACTGATGGGACCTGCAGGGCTAAAAAAAAAGCAACTCCTGCCTTTTCTATCAGGATAGAAAGAAGGAGTACTGGTTTGCTAGTTTGTTTTTTTGTTTTTTATCATCTCAGGTTAGCTAATACACCATCTCAAATCACTTTTTTATTTTTTTAATTTAATTCAGTTAATCCCATTAATTCTAATCACAGTTGTTGGGTGAGTTATGTTAGTAAGGAGCATCTAACAACAACGAAACATCTTCAAAGTTTTAAAGAAAAACTGGGTGTTATGGTTTGGATATGAGGTGTCACCCGAAGCTCACATGTGAGAAAATGCAGGAAGGTTCAGAGGAGAAATTATTGAGTTGTAAGAGTCTTAACCCAATCAGTGAATTAATCCCTGATGGGATTAATTGAAGTGGTAGGGTGTGGCTATTTGGTATATATTCAAATCTGACAAGTGAAGTCTCTGCTTCCTGATGAAGCAAGCTGCTTCCCTCTGCCACTCTTCCGCCATGATGTTCTTTCTGCCTTACCTCCAGTCACAAGGAATGGAGCCAGTCTTCTATGGACTAAGACCTCTGAAACCATGAGCCCTTAAATAAACTTTTCCTCCTCTACAATTGTGCTGCTCAGATCATTAAGTCACGGCAGCGAAATAGCTGACTAAAACACTGGGATACTGTTATCAACATCAATACCCTTAGAAGTATCCTGAAATCTTCCCTAGACTCTCCACAATTTTCACCCATTTCTCTATCTTCTAATTAAGTCTATTCATCCCTAAGGAAAATAATTTTCCTTTTACTTTTGTAAACAGAATCACAACTACCATCCCCTTTTATTTTTAGTACAAATACACATTTTGTAGTTACACAAGAGTTAAATGGATTCTTGTAGGCCAGCTGAGGGACTTAATTATCATTTATAACATTTTTTTTGCCACCATGGTAAAATGCAGTTCAAGTGCCAAATAACTGACTTACAAATGAATTTCTGGAACCCAATCTATTTTGTAACTGGGCTACTTCTTGTAATGAAGCAGGAACTAGTGGATAGTAAAGAATAATCTGAACTCTGACTTTGGCTTGTGTTTAAAGCAAGAAACACTAGCTTTCTCTGATTCAGTTTCTTTAATCACAAAATGGGAACAACTAATTTGATTTCACAAGTAAGGAAACACACACACACACAGAAAAAAAAAAAAAAAAAAAACCAGAAAACAGTTGTTTTAAGAAATGTCTCTCACTTATCTAGATTCTGTGAATATATTTGTGTAGGGGTTCAGTTTCCATCTGAAGTCAAGAGCTAACCTTATGGTTCACATAGAGAAACATCTTTTTTCTTTAGAACTGAGACAAATAAGGAAAAAAAATGTAGTCTAAGCTTAGGATGGAGGGAATTAACAGTTAAGCAGTCAAGATATAAGAAAAATACACATGATAAAAAGAAATGAAAAAAGGAAGTCCTGAAAGAAAATGCTAATACCCTTTACTTATGCCAAACCCTTGTAATAAATGTTATGGTATGTGATTACAAATGTAGTAATAATTGTATTTACGGTGGAATTTTAAAGTAAGTTCTGGGTCAAATGAAATGAATAACTTTCAAAGACAAAAACCACCTGTTCTCCCTAGGGCCATAACACACAGGGGATGCCAAAGGAAAGCTTTACTGTGTCACTGCTTGAGGTGGGATGGACCCCATATTAAGGTATACTTTCTGCTGTCCATGAATGTAATGTACCAATAGAATTATATCCAAAGCCACTAATCTCACTTATAATCATTTAATGCCTTTTCAGGTAGCATTTTTATGTCTTGAGTGATTTAGCAGTTTGGAGGTTATATGGTCTTTGGCCAAGAATCATCTTTTATAATATTTTAAAAATTTCTTTTGGTACCATGGATTGAACCAAGGGGCACTTAACCACTGAGACATGTCCCCAATCACTTTTATTTTTTATTTTAAGACAGGGTCTTGCTAAGTTCCTAAGAGTCTCACTAAGTTGCTGAGGCTGGCTTTGAACTCGTGACCCTTCTGCCTCAGCCTCTGAAGATGCTGGGATTATAGGCATGTGCCACTGCACCCAGCTTCTTTTATAACATTTTAATTGAGTTATGAGAATATTAAAAAGAGATGGAATGATGCTTCCTCATTTTAAAGCCCAAATTATGCTTTAAAATGGCAACTGAAATATTCATGGCTGAGAAGAAATAACATGGGTAGGTCTGAGTTTGAAAGCTGACTCTACTAGTCACCAACTTCGAGAACCTTGGTCAAGTTACTTAAACTCTGTCTCTAAGTCTTGGTTTCTTCTTGGAGTTAAATTTGTTAGAAATGCAAATTGGTGCAACGTTGTAAGAGAGTAATAGGGGTACTACTTATCGAACTTTGAAAAACCTTTATCCTTTGAGCCACAATTTGACTAGAGATCTATCCTGCTGTTACACTTGAACAATGTGTAAGATTTATGTATGCATCAGGAGGTTGACTGCAACACAGTAACTGTGAAAACCAGGAATAATTTATCAGCAATACCAGACAATTTCTGCTATACTCAAACTTGTGTGTTCTGCACAATAAAAAACAATGAGTTAGATCAGGATATAATAATTGGAAGAAAGTTCAAAGAACATCATTATGTACAAATAAAACTTAGAACAACCTAAGTGCTTTGGATCTGGGGCATGTGTGTGTGTTTTGTGTATGTGTGTGTGTGTCTGTGTGTGTGTGTGTGTGTGTATAGAGTCACCAGAGTTCATGTGATTAGAATTACATCCTACGTTTGTCTGGAACTCAGAAAATATGCACTTGTAAAATATACAAAATCATCATGCTTCAAAGACAAAAAAGAGTGTGTCATTAAAAATGTTATATAATAATAACTGGATCTGCTTGAATTATGGAAATTTTATTCATCAACATATATACATTAAATATGTTAATAACACACAATTTATCCTAAGAATACAAACAGATCATTTAGGTGGCTCCTAGAATACAAACCATCTAAAGCCCATTTAAAAAAAAAAAAAAAACAAAAACTCACAGCAACTACTTGGAACTAAAAATCAGAACTGCTAGCCTGTCCAGAAAACTGCCAAGTTAAAATCTAAATGTACCGCTGAAGAGAATACACAGACCTGTTCCAATTACCACAGTAACCACTTAGCAAAGCCATCACTATCCTTAACAAACACAGGGCTCATATGGCCTGAAGGAACAACATCTTCATCCCCATCAACAGTTACAATAGTCCACCTCTTTGGTAGTGCCAAAGCACTTTTACACACATGATCTCACTTGAGTTGATCCTATTAATAGCCCTCAGAAAAACAGATGTGGCAGGCATTACCACTTCATTTTGAAAAAGAGAACTTAACACAGAGACTCTTAAGTAAGGTGCCCAAAGTTACACTGATGACATATAGTGAGGCCAGGAAGTCCGATGCCAAGGCTGAGAGCTTTCTGTTAAACTACTTTCCGTAAGCTCAGATGATGTATTTTAGAGTAATACTTTGCTTCACCAGATTCACAGCACTATATATAAGATGGCAAGACTGGGTCACCAATAAGATTCCATGCTATAGCCAACCATCTTTTCCAGAATAATGCTGTATGTAGCATAGTTTCACTAGATGAAAATACAAAGCACTAACTAAGGGCTTCCAAACATAAAGTTAACCTGGGATTTAAGATGAAAAGCAGATTCTGATGCTTCTACCTGGAGAGGGGACACAAGCCTCCAACAACATTCCTGTGCTGCTGTCCCTGGGACATACTTTTCATAGCAAAGCAAAATAGCAAACTAGGTGGGGAGGCTATAAGAGAATTAGGCCTAACTAGTGGCAAGATAATGCACAATATTAAAGTAGGATGACAGAACAAGTAGAGAAATAATAAGAGTTGACAGAGAGATAAAGGTCCATTTTTTCTAATTAGGGCAGAGAAAAGTAACAAATTTTAACAGGAGTTTTAATTGATAATCAAATTTAATTATGATTTATCTCATGACTCCCAAACTGTTTTGTGCATGGAAATTACATGATAGAATTTTAATGCTTTTAGTGTAACTCACACAAATGGACTGAAACACCTTGCCCAGGTAACTGGGTGAGAAACTTTTTTTTCTGCTTACATGGTACTAGATATAAGAAGATGGGTATACAAAAGGGGTATAAAGGCAATTTGGGAAGTACCTATCACTATTTACCAATTCTGTTTTAATATGAAATGGTTTCTCTAAAATTGCTTGATGCTTATCCTAAAATGATGGCCCTATTTCCAATCATCAGAACCAAGTTGGTCTATTAATATTTAGGGCTATGACTAGAGAAACAGTTTCTCTAAGTGACAAGAAAAACTGGCAAAAAATTGTACATCAGGCATTTTCTGCAATGCAGCTATTAAAGCTGGATGGCAGAAGGGCATCAGCCAGGTTTTTTCTCTAGGAATATTTCCCCCACAAAATGCTATTAAAAATGTTTTCTGTCACCTTACTATGTCAAGCACTTTCTTCACAATACCTCTCTGAAGATCCCACTAAACCCATTACAGAGAAGACTGAGGGTCAAAAATGTTGAAGTAATTTGTCCATATCACATGATTGGAAGTCAATTCCAGACCAGCATGACTTTTCTAAAGGTAAGCTTTTCCACTACCTCAAGATGGCATTACCTCAGGGTAAAGCCAAGTTCAACTGGTGTTTATAGAATCACTAGAGACTACTGATATAAAATTCTGTCTGAAGGTCCATGTGAAAAATAGCCTCTGAATTCAGTATTTCCCAGGATAGTTTTAAAAAGTTACAATTCCACATTCAAGAATGTCAGAGACATATTTCATTAAATTTAGGAGGTGTTACTCATCCATGTATTGTACTATGCAAACTTGAAAAAGCAAGGCAACAGATTGATCATTGTTGTCATGTAGTATCTAAACGACTTCAAAATAATATAATTGTGACCTGACAGAAAAATATATATCTTTAATCAAAGAAACAGGCACTTGAACTAAAAGGATGGTTTTAAGTAGGGAAATATAATCTTCTTCCCTTCTGAGACAAATTAAATTTTATTTTTCTTTCAGTTCAAGAACTTTTTACCATTAAACTCTCCTTCAATAAGAACACTTATAAATATCTTACCTAATCATTTATAAACATTTTACATATTAAAAAGAACTATTCAAAAATAAAATTATAACTATCATGCCCCATAAGCACAAGTTACAACAAATTAGAAGTCATGTTTCCAAAGAAAGAACATTATGATTTTGAAGATCTAAACCACTAAACCTACATTTCTTAAGTATACTAGTATGCTTTTCCCCACACCAAAATAAAGCAAAAACTGAGCTCTAGGAATTCTGAAAGTAAAGGATTATAATTCTTTTACAACCAGACTTTACTGTTTGATTTTTAAATTTATATTAGGTAGATAGTCTCAACTTGGATAACAAGTACCACCTTTGAAAATGAAATACCTTTCTTTCTTTTTTTTTTTTCTTTTTTTTAACCAGTGATTGAACCCAGAGGTGCTTAACCTCTGAACCACATCCCCAGCCCTTTTTTATTTTATTTAGATACGAGGGTCTCGCTGAGTTGCTTAGGGCCTCGCTATGTTGCTGAGGCTGGCTTTGAACTCTCAATCTTCCTGCCTCAGCCTCCCTGAGTCACTGGAATTACAGGCATGTGCCACTGTACCCAGCTGAAATATACCTTTTTGCTATAACTTTCAAAACATATGATTATATACATGATATATACTGATAAAAACATAAAAAATAAACTGTTACATTTCACTTTTTATTAAAAATGCTCATAGTATTTACAAACAGCTTAACAATACAGAAGAAAAATTAAATTGCTAGTCATAGTCTCTCACCCATACTTACAAAAAAAGTTATAAAAGTAAAATAGACTTAGAAAGATAAAGCACATGTACCAGAGCAAATCTGAGAACACTGAATTTGGAAAGCAGTACTATTGCTAGAAATGAGTCCAGTTGTCAAAGCAGAAATTTATACACATGCTAAATGAAAAGAATTTTTAGGGTTATAGAAATATCAATCTCATTTTTCTGTTTTATATCTAATATACTTTTGGTAGTAGTTCCATGTGGAAAGTGACATATATGTCTAAAATAAAGTCTATCTTCTCCAATCTGGGATAAATGTCAATAGCATCTATATTTAGCATAAACACTTATTTTCCTAAATATGTATTTCAAGAGCACTGCACTTAGAGCAGTTCTCAGAGATCTCCTTCTCAAGTTCATCTACAGAAAAAATTCTCCCCACACTCACTTGTGTTGTACCCATAAGTATCAATGAGAAGAGAGAAAGAGAGAAAATATCTCTGAATTTGTATTTCAGATAAGTTTAAGTTCCACACAGATGCATTAATTATTTTTGAATCCTATGTCTGGAGAAAGATGCCAATTTGTATAACCAAGAATATGTAAAGTAAAACTAAAGTGTTCTACACTCAGAAATTTCAAACAATGGTCACTTAAGAAATGCTACAAAATCCTCCTGTAAGTAATTGTCTAATCTAAGAACTAATCACAAAATTTATCTAGTATCTGCTACTAGTCTCAAAGGGAATGTAATAAATACAACAAATATTCACAAAATTACAGATCTATTACAGTAGTCTCAATCCTAGCTGCACATTAGAATCACTTTGAATAGAGATTATATACTATTATATATACATTTTACATATTATAAATAATATATAATATTATATTCAATATTATGGTATATAATATATAAAATTATAATTTTATAATATATAAAAATGCATATATATTAAGTTTTACAGAAACAGGGCCCTGGCCAGATGTTCTGATTCAATTTATATTGTAAAGATGTGGACATAGTACTATTTAAGAAGCTCCCTAGATGATTCTAACATGCAGCCAAGGCTGAAATTCATTAACTTATACTTTATATATTTAATCCTCATCAATTTATAACTGTCACTCAAAATAGTCAATATTCAGACAATATTGCTTGAAATGCAAAATACTGCTGCCTATTTAAAAAAATTTTCGATTTGGTATTCCATAAAAATGAGTTTTATAGTACTGAAACTATCTCCAGTTGTTTTCTTGGTTAACAGTGAAAAGACATTTCAGTTCACTACTTCTTACGTTGGAAGGGTAGGGGCAAGGATGCACTAAGGTGAAAGGCTTAATAAGCAAGACAACTGTGCAGAATTCACATGAATAGAACATGGAAATGTGACACAAGCTGTGACACAGCCTCAATTTCTTGCAGATCTTTCCAAGAAGGCTTAGGAAATAGTTAATTTGACTAATGAGTTTATTTAACCCTCAAGCAAAAGTATATCCCTAACCTCTGGTCAGTTTTTAAAATGAAGTCTCAAGCTCCTCTAATAGAAGAGCATGCGCCCTCAAATTTCATGTCAGGGAGGGGGAAAAAAGATTTCTGGCTGCATTTTAAACATCTTAAACTTTGTAATACTATGATAAGGCAGCCTTCAGATGCCAGGTCTATTCTCTAGCTTCACATTCCTGCCTAATAAAGATTAAAAGATGTTTTGGTAATTAACAGGACCATCAAGATGTGATAAGTCTGTCTTTATGTGATGAGATTTCATCTCAATTTATTTTGTCCGTACTAAAGTCACAAAATGGGCAGTTTTACAAGTAAGCAATTTATCTGTATCACTATATACCTCTCTTTTCAGTAGAAACAGGATCATATTACTGAGCTTAACTATTTTTGTTAAACATCACAAGCATATCTAAAGTTACCATGATACTTCACACATCTAAAAACCTCAAAACTTAAAAGCTCCAAGGGGGGAAAAAAAAAATCACTGAGGTAAATCAAACTAAGAACATTCTCTTCCCACATATTGTGAAGCTAAAGAATGTGAGAGAATTTAAAAAATGTCTTTCATAAAGCCCAAAACTGAGATCAATATCAAAAAGAGCACTTAAAAGTTGTTTGATTTAGATGGTAATGTGTTTTGTTTTAATACTACACTTACAATTATCTAAAAATTTCCCACAAATGTTAAGTACCTGATACCAGGCCCCACTCCCTGCTGTTTTGTGAAGTTTGAGAGGTAGCAAATCAAATTTCCTAGAGCAGCTTCCCAAATGAGTTCTTCCCTTCAGAGTCCAGCAAATAATGTCTCAAGGGTATCCTTTAGTCTACAGAGCAACTTAGGCAACGTCACTTAAGGTATCTGCATGAAACACAACTAAAGACATCCTTTTACTTAAAGGACTCAGATTTGTTTAAAGCTTAGAAAAACATCAAATTTGTAAACAATTTTTTCTTACTTGAATTGGATCAATGAATTAACTTTTTAGTAAAAGCCTGGATGCAATTTTCCCAAATCTTTTTCTAACCCTTACTTAATCACTACAAATGTCTGTGAATTTTGCTATATGCTTTCTTGGATGTTTCAGATGAATTATAATTACATATACTGTTGAGGAGAGATTCTTAATTGCTTATGACGGTAATTAAGTCATACTTTTCAGTTAAATAGGTAAATATTCTTATTTAGCAATCTTATAAGAAGCACCTACTGTGTTTCTTGTGAATAGTTTCCTTGCAATCTAAATGTGAGCCTATGTAATGGTGATTAAAATAAGAGAATAGAATTGAGATGGAGAGAACATAGAGTCACTCTATTCACCAGCCCTAGCTTTTCTAGCCTTCAGTTGCTTTGTTTTATATGTACATTTTTTGTTTGCTTATTTGTTTTCTGTTTTTTCTGTTTTTTTTTTTTTTGTTGTTGTTGTTTTGTTTTGTTTTTTAACAAAAGCTGATAGGCTAAGCAGTTCATGTGTCTTGATCCTAAACAACTCAGTTTTATTTCTTGTATTAGGATGTGATCAGGAACTGCAATTTTTTTAAAATGGAAAATATTCTTATCATTTGTAGGTGAAGGCTGTCTATCACATCATCCACACTGTAAAGAATCATACAGTGAGAATGCTCAGACAATCCCCGAATTCAAAGCAGTCAGGTAGAAGGTAAAGAACTGGGGCATAGTAATAAATACTGAAAAGTACATTTCCCAAGAATTGCCAAAAAGTGTCAATTAGTTCAATATAAGCTACAAAGACAGGTGGGATTAAAGCTAAATGTTGGATGAAATCAATTTTATAAGAAAAATTATCTTTCAGACTGAGGCAAGGTTAACAAGTATTTTCCAAACTGCTTTATAGGTTATAATTTCAGACACTTAAACATATGTTTCATAATAAATGCAAATAGATCATGCTCATAATTTTGAAATTCAGGTCTATGATGTAAGTTATATGAAGCATGGAAGACACACAAAAATACTCTGCCTTATTTCTCTATATTAAAAAAATTTCAAATGAAGTATAATTCAATAAAATATTAAGATTAAATATTTTGGCAATCAAAATATTCTAAGATAGTTTACCAGAGCTGCAAAAACTAAAAATTTTAAAAATCATGCAAAAGAATGTGTCAATAGACACTTGAACCATGGGAAATAGTAAACCTCTGCCCACTAGAGAAACATTCATAAGTTTAGAGCTTATTTACCTAGTTTAATGATTTCCCAGTCATCAAAGAGCACTGGAGTCTTCTTAATTATAAATATTAAGGTGTACAATAATCCTCTTATGGGCAAAAAGACATAGTTCATTCCTCTTTCAACAGGAACATTTACTTGTTAAATTTCTGACAAATTGTAAAGCATGATCGCTATTTCTTTCACTATCACTAAGAAAGGCATTTCTGGTCATTCAGTGATCATGATGAAATACCTGAATTTTCACAGAATATTTCTTTTTACTTTTTTTAAATTCACATTTCACAACCAGACAAAATATTTCACAAGTTAAAGTAGTTTGAATTTTTCTACCAGTCACATATAAATGTATCCATCTCGTTTTTTAAAAAAAAGTAGCAACTATATTCCAACTTGTACTTTAAGTGGTAATCCAATCATGATGTGGCTATCATTGTTACTAGTAAAATGCATGCAATGCAAAAACATTTAATCAACTCAAATACAGCATGAGGGTGTGCACTAACTAAACTGTGTGTTTGAAACAGATACTGGTAAGAATAAAACCTGCTGTTGAAACTTAGCTCCCAAGTAGGTATCTTCACCAAACTTCTCTATAGGTTAGAAGATGCTAACTTATTATTTTCTTAAAATACTCAATTCACAAAAGTGATTAAGTCTATTTTTTTGTATCAACTGGTCATCACAGAAGCACATATTTACAAAATTTTCTGATTTAGACTGTGATTATTAAACAAGAATCTCCAAATATGAAACAACACATGATACTTGAAATCTTAGGTTTACTTCAAACTTCCTAAAGCAAGCACCACATTTTAATAAACTGAAGAAACAGCTGACCTTACCTTACTGTGCTCGACTATAAATTCAGATAAACTTTGCAAGATTTTAATGCATTAAAATGTGGTTCAAAGTTTACACTGAAAAAAGCAGTGAGCTGGAATTTTAAATAGAACCCTAGAAACTGAGTTCAGTTTTAAATTTTTCCAAAATAACAAATGCACACATACTGAAGCAAGAATAAATATACGACCTTTCTGTTACAAGAGGAAACTTCTCTGGCTCCGTTTGGTCTGCGAATGACTGCAGTAGCCACAGCTGTAACTGGCTCCAGGAAGGGAGCACAACAGAAAGCAGCGTTGGCAGGAGCAGCTCCAAGGAGCAGGCAGGACAGACTGAATGACAGCACATGCAGATTGCTTTGAATTAGGCATGTTAGGGGCTGGAACTTTTGGTGTTTGCTCTCCGATAGGACAGGAGAGTTTTTCTTCTACTTAACCCCTCGGGGCAAGGTCTTAATAATGGTAACAGCTGGCATACAGAGGGACTTGATCTGAGCTCGAGGTCAGCAAGCCAGGATATGAAGGTGACATGTAATTTCTAGACTTTTCCTGCTTCTACAGGGAAATAGCACCAAGGACTGTTTTTAGTTATAACTTCCTTTGATCTTTTGGATTTAAAGTTACTTAGTAGATTAAAGCCACGTTAGGTGATATTATTTGCTTGCTTAGCCAACTTAAGTGTTACAGATTCAGTTTTCTGACACATAGGGCTACTACATTTAAACTAACACAAATAAACACCAATCCGTGTTTATTTCCAAGTTCCGGGGATTCTTGTGTTCTTTCACAAATGGCTCTCGAGACTCTGCTTTTAGGATAGAAAGTTCGTAGTTTTAAAAGAGGCAGAGCGGTCTTTTTTAAAGAGGAAAGTATTAGTCAAAACAATTGTGTTTTTCTTCAATTTTCCTAAACAAAAACAGCAGTTTGTTAAACGGATCCAACACTACTTTTTATAAATGGATGGCCCTGATGATGCCAGCATTTAAGATTCTATAATCACAACATAAAAACCTCGTAAATACCTACAAACAAATGCTTTACAAATGGCATCCCATAGAAAGTAAGTGATAATTTATTAAAACCATGAAATCTAACTTTTCATGACTTTTTCCTTTTTCTCCTGTGGTACTGGGATTGAATCCAGGGTCTCTAGCATGCTAGGCAAGTTCTCTACACTGAGCTACATCACCAGTCTTTTTTCTTTCTTTCTTTCTTTCTTTCTTTCTTTCTTTCTTTCTTTCTTTCTTTCTTTCTTTTTTTTTTTCTTTTTTTAAGTTTTCTTTGAAACAGGGTCTTGTTGAATTGCTCAGGCAGGCCTCAAACTTGCGATTCTCCTGCTTCAGCCTCCTGAATAGCTGGGATTATAGGTTTCTGCCATCACACCAGACTTCTTCATGATTTTGATAATAAAAATGCGTAAACAATTCTCCTACCATTAATTAGTTAATTACATAAAAAGAATGCACTTTCAAAAACTTCAAAAGCACAAATGAAAAATAGATAAAATAAAACTTAATCAAAATAAATTTTATATCAAAGAACATTATAAAAAAGTGAAAAAAATCACAGAATGGGAAAAAATATTTTCATATCATATATTTAAGTATCTAATATCCAGAATATGTGTTTTTTTAAAAAAAAACTCCCTATAATTCAACACTAAATCCAATTTGAGAGAAATTTTTGAACACATATTTCTCCAAAGATATGCAAATGAGCAACAGACCCCTGGAAAGATGCTCAACATAATGAGTGATTTAAGGAAATACAAATCAAAATCACAATGAGTCACCAATTCATATCCCCAAGCATAGCCATAATAAAGGAAAACCAAAACCAAAACCAAAAACTAACAAGTACTGTCAAGGATATGGAGAAACTGGAACCCTAATACACTGCTGATGCTAATGTAAAACGTTATGTAGCCATTGTGAAAAAAAGTTTGGAAGTTACTCAAAAATTAAACACAGAATTAGCCTCTACCTAGCAATTCCACTACTAGGTACAGTTGATCCTCAGTATTTGCAGATTTCATATTTGCAAATTTTCCCATTCCCTATAATTTATTTGTAATCATAAAATAATCTTTGGGTTACTTTCACACTTATTTCGACAAGCTGATGTGCAGAGTGGTGAAAAATTTGAGTTGCTGGATGCACACATTCCCACTGGAGGTCAAATAAGACAACACTCTCCTGTTTGGCTCTCATATAGTAAACAAGTACCCCTTTTGTGGTCCATTTAGCACCATATTTTTTCACTTTGTATGTCTTTTTGTTGTTGTTTTCACAGTAGTGCTGGAGAAGGAGAACATGAGATAAGTTCTCTGCTACTGAGCTAAACCCGGAACCTCTACATTTTTTGTTCTTTTTAATGGTGATTTTAACTGTTCTTCAATGGCTCCCAAGCAAAGTGCTGAAGTACTACACAGTGTTTCTAAGTGCAAGAAGGCTATGATGTGCCTTTCAGAGGAAAATACAAAATAAACTTTGTTCAGGCATCAGTTATAGTGCTGTTAAATGTTGGGTTCAATGTAAATAAATCAACAATGTATATTAGATAGGGTGTCTTTAAACAAAATCACACAAATGGCAATATTGTGTATTGATCAACTGATGAAAATACAACCAGAGGCTCAAAGGAATCTAATCCTACATTTATCCTAGAAGAAATGATTCTGTATTTGTTGATTCAGCCTTTTCAGTGACTTTATGGATGTAACTACTACAAATAGTGAAAATTGAGTCTATATACCCAAGAGAATTGAAAACATATGTTCATACAAAAACTTGCACACAAATGTTCACAGCAGATTTATAATAGCCAAAAAGTAGAAACGACATAAATATCCATCAACTCATCAATGAATTAACAAAATTTGGTATCTGTACAATGCAATACTATTCAGTCATAAAAACAAAGCACTGGTACATGTTACAACATGGATGAACCCTGAAAACATTATCCTGAGAGCAAGAAACAAAAAGCCACATGTTGTTTGATTCCATTTATATAAAATATGCAGAACAGGCAAATTCATTGAGACAAAAAGTATATTAGTAATTGCCAGAAGCTGTGGGTAGGGACAGGGGATGCAGACCGACTGCCAATAGGTGTTTCTTTTGGACTGATGAAAATGTTCCAGAATTAGGTGGTGGTAATGATTGCATAATCTTGTGAATATGCTAAAAACTGTTGAATTGAATGTACCTAAAATGGTGAACTTTTTGGTATGTAAATTATAGCTCAATAAAAAATTTAAAAAGGTATAAAGTTCTACAACCAGTGGTTCTCAACTTGAGTGTATATCATAATTCCCTAAAGGGCCATGGGAAGACTGAATCCTGGGTACCTCTGGGTACCATCACCCCGAATTCTGATGCTGAAGGTGTGGGGTGGAGCTTAGGAATTTGCTTTTCTAGTAAGTCCTCAGATGATGCTGTACTACACTTTGAGAATGCTGTATTAAAGACCATGTCTGAGTTCCTCAAGTGTGGGAAAAAGAACTTTCATTTCTTTATCTCCTCAATATACCTAAAACAGAGCCAGTCTTAGGGAAGAAAAAAGAAGTGGGAGGAAATGAAAAGAAGAAATATTTACTGGAGTAAAAATGTAATGATGTCAGTCCCTGAAATCTTAGAGTGTGATGATTTCATGTCATATATATGCCAAATGCTTTAAGATCTAAAAATCCCCAAGACAAAAAGGAATTAAAGAATTAAAATGAAAATGAAGGTATTTTAATGTTCCCTGGTTTAGTTTGTGAAGGCAGCTTTCATTTCACTGCATTTGTCCTTACAAGAAAGAAAACCTTGCAAAGATTCTAGATTGTTGATTCCACAAATTACTGAAAAAAACTCCCTAATTAGTTAAGGTATAATACAAATGAAAGACCTGAACTCTCCACCTCATAAACTTGCAAATCTTTATTTACATTTTTAGCAAAGTTAACTGATTTCTACATATAATCACTTGATTTAAAACATGAGGTCCATGTAAAAGTAGACAATTTAAAGTACTCTTCTGGTATTTTTACATGTGTACATTATTACTTTATGATAATGTTTATTTCTAATCACTTCAATATGTCTCTCAATATATTAGTCAGAGTGAAGAGTGTGAGTGAGCCTACAAAGTTCTAAAATTCTCTGAAAACAATGTTCTTTTTTTTCCCCTTCCTCAGATCGTATAACTTAGGTGTCTTTCTTCATTATTACAAAGATAAAGAGTAAGGGGTAGGGAGAATAGGATTGGTAGGACAGGCACATTTGGTACAAAAACAGCTGCTGATTAACAAACTCTTTCCAAGCTGAACCTAGCCCAAATTTCAATTCCAGGTTTTGTTAGGGTTATTAGCATTTAGAAGTTCTGTCTATTTATTTATTTTCTTAGTGTTAAATGTCAAAACAGTTATGGACAAGTAAACTTGATCTAAAACAGACAGAAGATGAATGCTTCAGCAAGACTTCTTCTTTCAGCAGGGTCAAGTCAATTGTTCAGTAATTTGGAAGTAGAAGTTCAGAAAAACTAACACAGGAAAGTGTGGGGAGTCCTCTCTGCCACATCCTACATGAAGGAGAAAAGGGATAATTGCTGGAGGAGGGTGTGGTGGTTTTTCTAGCTATTACCCAAAAAACTTATCTACTCAATAAACATACAAGAGCCAATATCTTTTCACATGAGAGGAGGTGTGACAGGTCCGGCCATACTAATCCTGGCCTCTTACAACATGGAGTCACCCAACTCTCCTTCTTTTATAATATACAGGTAAAGGGGGCAAGGACCGGGAGGAGCTTCTTCTGTGATAGGATAGGATGGAGTTAGGGAAGCCATTCTCTTAGGGGAAAATTCCAGAAAGAGACAGGGAACCACTCCCATGCAGTGCCACATGCTTCCCAGCAGTTCCTAGAAGCCAGGTCTCTGTCTTCCATGGCTCAAACTAGTATGACTCTGCTAAATAAGGACAACTTCCCACAGGAAAGTTCTACAGACAATATCCTATATTGTATTTTGATGTTTCTGAATAACATATGATTAGATACCCACCCTCAAACAACTCAGACCAGAACATGATGTTGCTCAAGTCATAGCCCAGAACAGGAAATCAATCCAATCTCAGCTCTACCACTCACTGGCTATGTAACTTAGAACTAGTCACTTAATCTGGAGGTTACACACATCTGTCTAAAAAATCCAAGCACTAGAAAAGATGATCTCACAGGCTCTGCATTCAATTTTTATGAATTTTGAATGTCACTACAAATATATAAAACAAACCCAAGATCTACTATTGAAATTTGGATTAAGAAAAGACTATACATTCAAAGTTAACAAATTTGGAGCAAAAACCATTCTGCAAGTAACCTGGAGCAAAACCAAAATAATCATGTGGTGCTGAATTCCTTCCCCCGAATTTGGAAATATGTGCATCAGTCTTATATATGCCTCTCATCTGACAACTGACAATTCCTAATCTTATTGCTTCTTTCTTTTCCCATTTCCTGTTGAAAATTCTACCTCCAAAATATACAATTCAGGTCACTTTATTATAGGCTTCACATTAGAATTCAGGTGAACATTTTCTCACACAAAGCATAGTGTTACGTGGCTCAGAATTGATAGTTTTATATCAAAAACAAGCTGAATCATTTCAGCCATAACAAAATAGTGAGATTATAGATAGATCATATAAGAATATAATCTTGTGATGCATGAGGATTTGAAAACAAAGCACAATGTATTCACAGGCTCTGAAGAGTCTCCAAAATATTTTTGGTTTGCAATATAGGATTTCAAAATGTGATTTTTACTTTTACAATAGAAATTTTTGGCAGAAGATCTAAAATGAAGACCACTATGGCTTGACTCTAATCTAATTAGAGCATTCTTCTAATGGTTTTGGTTGTAGTTTGTTACCAAATTAAACTGAATCTAAATGAATGTGGTATACATATATACAGAAGGGTTATGAGTAGTAAACCAAAATTTTCCATAAGATAGACTTTGAATATTTATAGGCAGTTACATTTACTTTCCTTATGTCATGAAATAAAAATACATGTACGTTAATTTTCCAAAAGTTAGACTTTAGAGGAAAATAAATGTGTCATCTGCATTCAAACACCTGTCATCGTTGCTAAAGGCTTAGATTAAGTACTACTATGTCACATCACATTCTCTGATACAAAATGAAGTTGTATAAAAAAAAAGAAATAAAATTCAAATCCCTTTTATTCATTTATGCTTTTTGTAATATGTGGTAATATTATTTTTGGCAAGGAAGGAAACTCTAAGACAGAAGACATAGAGCAAGGTATTTCATGAATGCAGAGGGAGGTGTTTTATATGTTGAAAACACATACATTAGTTATCGAGAAGTTCAAATAGTTCAAAATTATGAATGTCATGCTAGGTCCAACTTCAGAAATTTGTTTATATGAAATAAAATTCCATGAGGTGGCTATAAAAAGATAAGAACTGAAATAATAACAAATGGGAAAGGAACAAGGATATTCACATCAAAATTTAAGAATATGAGAAATACACTAGAATATTTTACTTGAGCATTTTTAAAAACTCTAAAATATCCCAGCATAGCAGTGTTAGCCTCAAAATACAGGCCTCACTAAAAAAAAAAAAAAAAAAAAAAACACACACACATTTCTAAATGGAATAGGAACTAGGAACTAGGAACTAGGAACTAGGATTAACTAGGATTAAGTCCCATTAAGCAAAAGGATATCGGAATAAATTTAAAGGCAACATGTTACAAAGCTCAGAAATTCCACTTCAGAAATGCTTCTTCAAAAACACTGAAATGGAACCAGGCACGATGGTGCATGCCAACAGACCCAGCTACTTTGGAGGATGAGGCAGGAGGATTACTTGAGCCCAGGAGTTCAAGACCAACCTGGGGAACATAGTAAGACCCTGTCTCAAAAAATAAAACACCATAGAAACAAAACCCATCGCAGTGACTGGCCTTCAAAACCAGGGCATCTTTGGAATTTTCACTGAAAACCCAAAGGTGATAGTCTAGGCAAGTCCTAGTTGACATTACCATGCATGAATAGTAGATGTTTTGGGGGCATCTGCCAGAATGTACCTGGTAAATGCTTCAGCCCCAGTGTTATGAAGTATGGACATGACAAAGCAGCTATTCTTATGACCATATCAAGCCACTGTACACGTACCATGATATGATACATGTCTTTCAGGCATCCCCCAAAAGACTCAGAATGCTATAAGCAGGGCAAAATAGAACCTCTAGAAGTCATTCAAAGAAACCTTAACCTTAAACATCTTTGGAGAAGAAAATGTCACAGATTTCTTTGTTAATATACTGCAAGCACTACTCAAATAACCTCAGACTGTAATATTTCTGACAAAAAATACAGAAGGAAATATTTGAGGTGAATTTAAATATCTATATTCCTTTATAACAAAACTCACGACATAATCTTATAATGAAAGTTACCATGACAAGGGTAACAAGCATTGGTTCAGGCACTGAATGTAAAAACAGCAAAGATATAAGCATTCTGATACTTTGATTACAAAGCCACAACAACAAAAAATAATCTTACATTACTGGTAGCAAGAAAGTACTTAATATACTATGGAGATCATTGTATCAGAATTCTGAGTAATATTAGCAAATATGATACCACCAAGATGATCTTTGTCTTAAAAAAAAAAAAGAAAAGTGACATTTATCACAATACTGTTAGTAATATTCAGTATTTGTACTTTGCAGAGGTTTGTCACTGACAATACCTTAAAATGAAAGATGAAAAAAAAATGTTGAGGAGCCACAGAAATGAAATAAGGAAGTTCTTTGTTTTGTTTCTAAGTTAAGATATTTGCCTTGTTGAGTCAACCAACTGTATTTGCTTTCCTGTATATTTCAGTCAGTGACCAAGAATTCCTGAGTATGTACTCTAGTTAATATTCTCAAGTCACATTCCATTATGCATTACACAGCCCTCAATCACTGGGAAGGAACATTATGCATCCCCCCCTTCCCATCCCTATGGGATATTAGGCAATGCAGTATCCATTCCTTCTTCTACCAAGTGCAATGCTTTAGTAATACACATCCACACCCTGCTGGTTTTGCAAGCAGTCATATCCAGCCTCTAGGATCAAGCTCAGATCCCCTTATAGAAAGAAGTGGAAGCTCAGATCCCCTTATAGAAACAAGTGGAATTGTCACAAATCTCTAAAATAATTCCTAATCTTGTATAAAGCTAAGAATGTGCTTTATACTTACATCAGAGAAGTGTAACTTTTAGGAACAATTGTTTTTCACAATGTCTGATTATACTTGCAATGATGGTTACTGCATTAGCCTGCTTTCTGTCATTAAAACAAATACCTGAGATAACCAACTTACACAGAGAAAAGGTTTATTTTGACTCAGAGTTTGGGAGGTTTTAGTCCATTATCAATTGGCCCTGCCTCTTTTGGACCTGTGATGAGATGGCATACAGGGCAGACTATGTGACAAAACTGCTCACTTCATGACAGGAGAGCAAAAGAGGAAGAGGAAAGGCCTGGGGTCCCACTACCCCTGCAAGGATATGTCCCAATGACCTGCAGAACTCCTGTTAGTCCTGTCACTTAAAGGTTCAACCAATTCCCAATAATACAAAGCTGGGGACCATCCCTCAAAGTGCACAAGCCTTTGGGGAATGCTTAAGATCCAAACTAGAATAGTCATTTTTGATAGGAGTAAACTGACAGAAAACCAATCAGAGACAGTATTCAGGACAACTGAACTCAGATTTTAGAAGGTCAATATAGGAAAGATGCTCAGTCTTTGTACTATGATCTCAACTTCTTTACATCTTGTGATACTGTCAAAAACTAAATTTTGTATAATTTCTCATCACACTTCTTAGTAGGGGAGGATCTGGTATTCATGACTAATTGTATCTGTAGTGTCTATTATCACAGTGATAAATGACTCTGCACCCTTTTCAAGAGGGTAAATGAAAAGAAAGAGGGAAGTGAGAAGAATGAAATAGGAGTTAAGGTCCTGGTGCCTGCATCATCTTGTTTCTGAAAGCAAAAGTCCTTGAGTTGTTCCAGAGAAAACTAGCAAGCCAAATTAATAATAATGTACAGATCTCACTAGGTTACAAGAAAAAAATTTGTTCTGATCCCAACTTCAAAGCATAAAATGAATATCCCTTCAGTGTAATATATTTTCCAAGCAATTAAATCTGAGTCTCTAGTAATACACATAAATTTCTGGATTTTGGTAATATATTTGAAAAGTTCAAATAAGCAGTTTGCACAAATCCCCTAAACATAGCTTCTATTTTTTAAAAGTTCCTTTTAAAAACTTAAATCTTCGTCCCTTTGATCAAGACTAACTTCAAATACAGGAGGAAGGAATTTTAAACAACCCAAAGATTTTAATGATATCCTTCAGATCACCAGGCATCAGAGAAAACTTACGTAAGTCTAGGTAAGAAAAAGACTATTATGGTTTGGATATGAGGTATACCCTTAAAAGTTGATGTGTTAATACAGGAATTTCAGAGGTGACATCATTAGATTATGAGAGCTGTAACCTCATCAGTGAATTAATCCAGCTGATGGATTAATAATCTGAATAGACTACTGGGTGGTAACTGCAGACCAGAAGGAGATGCGGCTGGAACAAGCAGGTCACTGAGATATGCCCTTGGGGATTACATTTCGTCTTTGGTTTCTTCTGTAGGTGCTCAAGTACTCTTTCTCTGCTTCCTAGCTGCCAAGAGGTGAGCAGCTTTCTTCCCCCATGCCCTTCTACCACGATGCTCTGGACCTTTGAAATCTCTGAAACAGTGAGCCCCAAATAAACTTTTCCTCCCCTAAGTTGTTCTTGCTAGGTATTCTGATCACAATGATGAAAAGCTGACTAACACAAATACATAAAAGTATTAGTCATATAAGTAGATCTTACTTATCCAATTTTTTGTCATTGTTGTTTAGAACGTATTTGAAAACAATAAAGTATTTTCACTCTGCAGTACAAATTCAGAACTAAAACAAGTCATCCCCATTTGGACCTAAAGTGTATCAAACAAAGACTTTGAATCACAAATTTGTACAGAAACAAAGAGTATTTGAAACTCAGATTTTATAAAAGTTATCCCTCAAATAAATGCTAATTAGAGATTCCTATTTATTTATTTACTTATTTCGCAGTGCTGGGGATCAAACCCAGGGTCTCATGTGTATTAGGCAAGTGCTCTACTACTGAGATAAACCTACAACCTACCTATTTTGTTTTTTACCTACTCCTTCACTTAAGCTAATAGCTTGTGACTTTATTTATTTTTTAAGACTAAAAGTTAAACAGTAAAAGCAGGAAGAAAAGAAAAAGGAAAGTGAAGGATGTTCATTAAGGACAATATCTTATTGTTAAGCGAGTAAAAGAATAATTATAAAAGAAAGTAATTCAAATAATTTAAACACCTTATAGATCAACTTCTTTTTCAAATAAACTCTTAACTTGGAAGTTCATATTTTAGATAATGTGGGTCTAATACTAACATCTCTATTGATACATATATACTAGTATTTTGATAGATAAAAGCTAATTACCTTAGCCATGAAAAATAAAACTCAGCTTATCATTTGTTTCATTCTTTAATATTCTATAAAATAATTTAGTCTTAACTTTATATTTCATTTCCAACTATTTCACAGGGAAACCTTTTAAGAGTGCACAAGTGACTAACAAGTACGGAAGTGGGGTGGAGGCTGTACTTCTCATATCAAAATAAATCCTTTTAATGAATTAAGTTCCAATCACTTTTTTTCTCTGTGTTCAAGACTTTAAAGAACAATCAGAAGTCTTTTTGAGTACTGGTTATTTTTATCATTCCTGTTATAACTAGTGAGTCCAACAGGTTGAGAGTCACACAAATTGTCTCACGTCCCTAGATCATATCATTGTATATGGCAACTCGGCTTTATTCTTGCTCCCACTATATCATTTGTCAATACTCAGACATGAAAGCACATCCAAACCATGCTATTTTTCTAGCCCACATTCTTTAGAAATCTCAAATAGCCAAATAAGTTCAACAAAAGTTTACTAAAGCTTAAGGATATACTGTGATTCACTTTGTTTTTCTGCTAATAAGCCCTGAGAATAAATTAAAGTTAAAAGGAACATTTTGATTAATTCATGAGTCAATTCCACATAATTGACCTCTAAGAAAAAGAGTTCAACATACCAGAAAACCAAGGCACACAGGAATAGAGAAAAGACTAATGGGAAAGGAAGTAACAGAAAGCAAATGGCAAAGGGGATATTGGAAATGGAAAAAGGCCACAAGTAGTACCAAGATGACAAATGTTATGACACACACATCGAATAATGAGGAAGAAAAGAAGCAAAGCAGAAACCAGGGAAATCTAAGGAAAAACCAGAAACTGAGGGAGAAGGCAAAATATGACACTGAGTACAGGCAAATCAGAAGAAAAAGCAGGTGGTTCATGCTATACTTTAATGCAGAGCAGTAATCTAGCTTCTAAAGCAATTTGTTAGGAGAATAAAAAAAAACACAAATGAAGAAAACTGAAATACTACATACAACTATGGATTAATTAATTGTAGAATGAACCCCTCTTGCAAACTATGGTAATTCCTGAAGTGTCAATGTGTGTGTGTGTGTGTACTTGGCAGTGCTGGTGATTAAACCATGGGCCTTGTGCCTGCTTTAGAAAGCACAGGCTCTACTACTGAACTATACCCTTCCCCAAATTTTTTTTTTTTCTTATAACCACAAAACATCCACTTAACTTCTGGACACACACAGCTTCATTAAAGCAAATTAATAAAGTTAAAACAAAACAAAACAAAATCCAGGGCAGTGCTGGGGATCCCAGAGATAAACTTCAGATTACTCTGGCCTATGGACACATCACATGAGTGTTGGCTGTTGCCACTATGTACCTTTTCCTTGCTACTCTTTTGAGCCTGAACTGCCACCTCACTTCCTCATTAAAATAATCTGTTAAAAGGAATTAAAAAAATACCAGAAGGCACCCCTCCTTTAAGAGCACCCCCTTGCTCTACACAGTCTTACACTTGAAATACAGTAAATCCCAAATTTTCCCCATCCTCTTTGAGGGATTCCTTTGTCTCGTAGGTAATCCAAATTGTTAGCAGAAATAGGCTTCGGTTTATAGAAGATTCTCTTCTACTATGCTATCATTAGTTTATGCTAATGACTAATCAGTCTTTTTTTTTTTTTTTTTTTTTGTTCTGAGGACCAATGAAGGGACAAAGTGGGGGAAAAAAAGTCTTAAACAGAGTTAATTTAAGACAAGCGGATGACTGAGTCAAATAATCTGAACTAATCATATTAGGAAAAGAAAAAAAAGAAAGAAAACAACTTGAGAAGGCAGCATGTTTTACCAAAAAAAAAAAAAGCTCCACAATGAATTACTTTTAACTTCTTAAAGAAATGTATGTTGCTCATTTAGAGAAGACAAATTACCAGAGTTTGCCTACAAGGGAAAAAAATGATCAACTAAAAATGGTGCCATTTCATTTCTCTCAATGTAGATACTATAGTGCCTACAAGAAGGGTTCCAAAGGTTCAAAAACCTCAAGAGGCTTTACAGAAACTCTCAAATCTGGCCAAACTGCCCTCAAAGTGCATCTTGAACTCTATTACCCCTAGCAATTTGCTCACACTGACATTTTTTTTATTCAACAATCTCCTATGAGAATGCAAAGTTGAATCCTAAATATTTCTTCAAAGTAGAGCTTCATGTCCTTCTCTCTTTAAATTTAGACTACTATGACTCACAGAGATCATTGCCTCTTGATTCCCTAACAACTGGACCCTATACCATGTATTGCATATTTGTAGTAGTTTAAGGATTTGTAGTTTTATAGTTGAAATAAATTAATGCTATAGTGTAAAGTATGTTCATAATTCTCAAAGGCAAATAATGACTACCATACCTGTGACATATTTATTCAATTTTGGTGTTGTTTTCTAATTTCACCAAGGTTATTCTCTTGGATAACTTTTCTTCTTGTTGACTGCATCTTTCAGTATTTCTTTGGGGGGTATGGCAAACACTCTTATTTTATGTATTTGGAAATTTCTTCTTTTTACTCTCATTTTTGAATACGAGTTTAGCAGGGTGATTTCAGGGATATTACAGAGGCAGCAGATGATGTACACAGTTTCTGGTCACTAAACTGCTTTTATTCTGCTTAGTGTCCCCTTAGTTCACATCCAATAACAATATAGCCTCAAGAAGAGCTGGTAGCTAATTTCTTAACCTCCATTAACAATGGTGGAAATCAGGCTGAGTAAAGGGTTCCTCATTTCCACTCCTTCCTTCAAACACTGAGCCTGGCTCCATCCCCCTGTCTCCTGTGAAGTAGCTGAGGAGTAGCTGAGCAACTTTCTGCTTTCAGGTCAGGAGTTTGGCAGGCTCACAGTTCCAGGCCTATTTACTACTCTCCCTTTTTTTGATCACTTCCAAGTCCTCTGAGATGTTTGTCTTGATTCTGAGGCTGGCCATATCATTTTAGTTTTCTCTTTTTACATTGTCTCATTGCTGTACGGGGATCATGTTGAAACAAGACTTTTTTGGAGCCATCCTAATTAGAATGCTCTTGTATCTCTTCTTTATGCCTAACCGTGCCTAGCATGGTGGCTACTACATAATAAGTTCTTGATAAATAATATTAACATGGTAAGTGTCAATAAATAAGCACATATGAAAACATGTCAAAAGAACCCAAATAACAAGAGAATTATCATATTCATAAACAATCCTAGTGGTATACAGGTGTTATTTGCTTTGATTAAAAACAGCCAATATATTAGTCACATTAATATAATAATTAACTGGGCAATTCATAATGAGTCTGAAACAATTAAAATTTTAAGAAACCCAGTGAGCAAAGACATAGAAATCATTAAATGGTGCTGACTTCATTCTGACTTCCTTTGTAGTCTATATACAATTCATCATTGGTGATACAATTCTAAAAACAATCCTAACACGAATCAACTGAAAGTGGATATTTTCACCTATCTAGCCCACATCATCCTTAGAAGTAATATATCCTAAGAGGTTTTTTTTGTAGGAGATACATATTACAAGGAAGAACAGTATGTATCCCAAATCACATCAGGATACAATAAACTTGAAAAGTGTAGTATATGAACAGCACAAATGAGAGGGGTAATACTTTAAAAAAAAAAAGATTCAAAGTAAAAATTCATGAAGCTATATTCAGCAGTGACTAAGAACATGATCTTTGATTCTGAAAAGGGCTTCCACTTATTTTACATTGAAACAGACATAACACTGAGACAGTAAACTTATTAAGTTTATTTAATAAGTAATGCTTAAGAACATCCAGTTGTCTTTGTTTTAACTCTATCCATCACACAATCTTTTTGACTTGTAATTTATCTTTTAGAAGAATCAACAACAAAATGAAAGTATATTGTTTTGGTTTGAGCTAGTTTTGTTTCTACTATAACATTCATACTGTACTTTCCAAATATATCTCCAGTTACCTCTGTGTAACTGATAAAAGGGGTCCTTTACTCCATCAAAATACAAACATCTCTTTCATTTAAAAATGCAGTGACTAGGGATGGGGATATAGCTCAGTTGGCCGAGTGCTTGCCTCTCAAGCATAAGGCCCTGGGTTCAATCCTCAGTATTGAAAAAAAAAAAAAAAAAATCAGTGATTAATCATTCCTGCATAGCTTTATTATGTAATCAAATTGTTAAACCATTCAGTTTCTATAAAATCCCTAATCTCATCTCACTGTTGTTACCCATTATCTGATTTTTTCCCCCTCCAACCCAGTAGTTCTCAAATGTGAGCCTGCTGACATCAGAATCCCCTGGGGAACTCATTAATATACAGCTGTTAGGTATGCCCTCTTTCCACTCCTCACAGGGAAATTCTGACTCAGTAGTTCTTGGGAGCTCTGGAATTTGTCTTTCCAACAAGCTTCCAGATGGTCCTGAAGCTACTTGCTGGAGCACCACACTTAGAGAACCACTAGTCTAGCTTCTTTCCCCTTTTACTACATACACTAGAGTTAATCAAATTAATTCTCCCCAAACCATTCATTTAATAACCTAGGGCAATCATACAAAGTTCGAACTACTAAACTTAATAGTAAGACATTTGATAATTAAAGTCCTCATTTATTCAGATCTCATCTCTTGGCCAACCTAGCAAATCTTTTCACAATTCCTGTCTCCACTAAAATATCAACTTGGTTCTTCTGCTAGAAGGCTCCCTTTATCTGAAAATCAGTGACCACTATTTTCCTTATCAACTCTTATTTATTCATTCATTAACTCAGTAAATATGTATGAAGCGCCTATGATGTATTAGTCATTGTGCTAATGATATGAAAAAGAACCAGGTCAAAAATCTTCCAAAATTAACCACAAATCAACTCCAAACACCCCATTGTTCCTTATCCATCTTAGAAATTAACTTGTTTAAGCAAACAAAAAGTACTGACCCCAAAGTGCATTGAACTGTTTTTTTCCACAGTTTCATAGTGGAAATGGAATTTTACTATATTCTCTTTCCAGGCCCTCTTAAAACTTAGTATACATTTTAGAGAGTTCTAAAGTGTTAAGAATGTCACTAATATTTCATAATCCATACTATTTTTATTTGTATATTTATTCTCTGCTTTGATCTTAAATGGGTGCATGATAGCTACTTACATATTTACAGATTTGCATATTTACAGATTTGAATAGATTTTCAATATCGCCCTCTAATACAGAAGGTTTCTAAAGAAGTAATTTTTGATGATTACAAGCTAATGCTTGATATTCTCTCCAGGTAAAAGGAAACTAAAATATTTGAGGGCATGAAATAAGACTATGTCTTGGAGTTTAGTACACAATACATGGCAAGTGCCCAGAAATTAAACAAAAGGAGAAACCATCTACAGTCTACTAAATTTTTCAGAAAGAAGAAATGTTTACAGATGACACTGTAGCAATACAGATCCAATAGAAATATTTTACTTTTTCTTTTGCCATGCTGGGAATCAAACCCAGGGCCTCATACATGTTAGGCAAGCAGTCTACCACTGAGCTACATCCCCAAATCCTTTTTTGCTCTTTTGTATCAAATATTTTTGTAAATCCTCAAAGTCCTATGAGTATATTTAAAATACTTTTACTTGTGCTTAATTTTTAAATAATATTTAATTCATATTTTAGTATAAATCTGAATAAAGTCATGCAAGTTATCCAAAACTAATAACTCCATGGAATAAATGAAGTTTATTAATGATAAAGGAAGCTTTCACACAGACCACATTAAGTCAATTTTATAATTTTATTAAAGTCTGACAGAAGAGTCCATGTACGTGCAATAAAGTTTAATGAAAGCCCAGACTGGTACTAAAAGAGTAAGTATTATATGCAATGAAAGCATACATTATAAATAAGAAAACAGTCTTTCAAGACATCTGAATTTGTTCAGAAATTAGGCAACATATATTTATGATCAAATTTATGCATCCAGGTAAGAGGACAGCTACAGTGATGCTATATATTGTTTTCACAGTCTGCATTTGTGAAACAAAGTTATTCTTTAATTAGCTATTTCTAAGACAAAGTTAATGACTGTTTGAAAATGAGGCTCATTACATGATTCCGTAAATGTACTCTGTAATAACTAACATTACCACACAGCTGTATAAACATATTTACTATGACATACTCTTCTACTACAGGTGTATATTTTCCATTCTAAGCATTACTAATATGCATTTCAGACTAGTCTGATTTAGAACTAAAATTTAAGGGAAGAAATATTTCTTAAATTATTTAACTATTCATAAAATAAAATGTTAACCTAACAGAACACTTATTATGTCATAACCCACCTTATTTTTGTGTTTTTATGCTCCACCTTGTTCTTAAATAGGAGTATGCTAGTTACTTCTTTTTTTATTTTAGATAATATCAATAATAAAAACTTCATCTAAAAAGTCAATAAAAAGTAGCCTTGAAATGAAGTATTTGATTTGCATTTTCCAGCAAACATATCTGTGGATTTTGTTTTTCTAGTAACAAAGTAGAGTAAAAAAAGTAAAATATTATTCCAATAATATAACTGAATGACTAGAATTCACTTTATTAAAACACAAGTCACTGAATAAATTGTTTTCTAGATTTTATATAATGTATCATATTGAGAGGAAAGGCTTTAAAAATTAATTTCATCTACTTCTGTATATCATTACTGCTAAGGTGTTAAATGATACTGAAAATGTCTATAAATATGTTAATATATAAATGACATCTTGAGTATAGTTCAGAACAAATGGCTTGGTAATGACTTAGGCTGTACTAGACCAAAGGCTAAATGATTAAGAGCCATGGTCTTAGTAAGCACACACAAATATATTTTCTAAAAAGTATTTCAGACAAAAACTTTTTAATTTTGGAAATAAAAATCAGATTAAAAACCTTACATTGACAGGTACTCAATGTCTTTTCTAAATGATTTTAAAATATGCTTAAATCTTTACATAATGGATATGAGAATATTCTTCAGCTTTTTGCTTCATCCTTCATGATTAGGGAAATGAATAAGCAGACTACTTTTCTACAAAAGGGATTTGAACTGTAGAAGTACACAGCTCATGTGCTAGGTTTTACTTGATCTGAATACTATTGCCCCACAAACACTAAAGCAGATAAAAAGAATTAAAATATATTTAAGCATATATTTGGTGTTCATTCACTGTAATGTCTCCTTCTGAGACAACGCCAACCATAATTGTCTTTTAACACAGTAGATCTCTTCCACAGACTTTGAGCAAGCATCTTAGACCTTGGGACTGTGCTAATCTTTGGTATACTTGGAAGATAATGTCAAATATCTTCGGTACCTTCTAATTTTATACAATATAGATTAATATCACAATACACCTGAATTTCCTAAACAGTGACCAAAAAGCCAACTTAAACAACATAGGTGCTTTAAAAACAGCTTGCAAAGCTTTTTGTTTCCCCACTCATTGCAAAGGGAAGCAATAACTTACAGCAATTTCTTATATTAAAAATTTCCAAATTTTCCAACATTAAAGTTTAATATTTACTTTTTATAATTAAAAGTAATCATAATTTAAACATACCAAAATCCATTTCTTGCATGTGATTCTCTCCATATGGTCAATTTACTTCCAGTTGGAGTATGTTTCTTGTAGTTATTTCAGCAAAAATAACTACCCCTCAGTCTCTCCCTTTAATCTGACTCTTGAATTATTTTTGAAGATATCATTTCACTGCCTTCAGCATCTACTAGAACTACTATCACTCTTGATTTTCACTTTTGATAATGAACCTACCTTTTGTGAATACTCTTCCTTTCAGATAACTATTCCTCATATAATACCTACTCCAACCCTCCACTATTAGATTCCACTCCCTCTCCCCTATTCAAGAAGATTATCAAATAATTCTCATATTTCTTATTTCTTATAAAATTTTCCCTTTCTATTGAATAATTCCCATCAGCTTATAAATAGGCCTTTATTTTTCTCATTTCAAAAATAATAACAAAACAAAATACTTTCTCTAGTCCTAGAAATACTGACCAGATTTCCCAACCAAGTACATTACTTCAGTTCCCACCCAGCATTCTGTTCAAAAAATGTTAGTTAACTGGGGTCATATTGCAATTGATTGAGATTATCATTAACTTTACTACTTTCACCTGAATTTACTATCTCTAACTTTTAAGGTGAGTTAAAAATATGTTCTGGGTTATTTGTTGCTGTTATAATTTAAAGCATAACTAGAGTTAAGTGGCAATCTTCCAGACTATACATATATATTTTATTCAGTTTACAATTTTGTTGAGATCACAATCTTTCCATATCATACTTCATTATACAATATGCTCTCCAACAGAAAAAAGAACATAGAAGCACTGAAAATCAACAAATTGTGAAGTCAAAACCACTCAACTAGATTTTCTTTTTTATGTATCTCATACTGACACAAGACAAACCCAAATAACTATATCATCAATGTGTAAGTAAAACATATTTACATAGTATCTTCACATATATTACATCATTTAGTCTTCATTCTTACCTAAAGAGGCAAGTACTTTGATTATCCTCATTTTATCAATAAGAAGACTAAGGCTTATAAAAGTTGTCGCTAGTTACAAAATGAGAAAGTGGCAATACTGACATTCAAAACGGGACAGTCTGAATTCAGAGCCTAAATTCTTAACCACTATATTATATTCAATCTCAATTCTAAGGAGTAATAAGGAAAAGTACACTTTGATTTTAAGAAATAAACTACCTGTATTTTAGTTATTTTAATCTTAGTAACGCCTACTTATAGAGGATATTTTATATCTTTTATCAAATTTTATAGTAAAATTATTTGAAAATTCTCTCTCTCTTTTTAAGAGACAGGGACTGGGTTTGTGGCTTGTAGCAGGGGTGTAGGCCAGTGGTAGAACACTTACCTAAAATGTAGGAAGCCCTGGGTTAGATCCCTGGGCCCACCAAAAAAAAAAAAAAAAAAAAAAAAAAGGACAAGGGAGGAGGCAGGGTCTCTGTGTTACCTTCGCTTCATGGTGACCAAAATACCTGACATAAACAATTTAGATGAGGAAAGGAAAGATTTATTTTTGGCTCACAGTTCCAGAGGTTTCAATCCTTCGTTGGCTAGCTCCATTGCTCTGGGCCTGAAGTGAGGCAGAACATCATGGCGAAGGACGTGATAGAGGAAATCTGCTCAGTTCAAGGCAGCCAGGGAGGAGGCAGAGGAGGAAAAAAGGAGGAGAGAGGGAGAGAGAGAGAGAGAGAGAGAGAGAGAGAGAGAGAGAGAGAGAGAGAGAGAGAGAGAGAGAAGGGGAGGAGAAGGAAGAAAGAAATGGAGGCAGATAAGGACAAAGATAGAAAGAAAAAGATAAATACAGTAATACAGACAGAAAGATACGAGAAATAAGAAATATCTTTCCAGGACAAATACCCAGTGACTTACTACCTCCAACCATGTCCTACATGCCTACAGATTCCACCACATACCAGAGATTCATTATGCTATTCAAACCCCTCCCCAAAGCTCCACCGCTGAACACATGATTCTCAGTTGCCTAGGCTGTGCCATAATTCCTAGGCTTAAGTGATCCTCCTGACTCAGCTTCAACTCTTGAAGTCACAGAGCACTATTTAGTACTTGACATTAAATTTCTTCTTATTCTGATTAAATAATCTCATTCCTCTAGGCCAAACAATGTAAAACAAGGCCCTTATCCTTTGGACATAATTAAAGAGAGCTTTAATATTTTGACTGTCAGATGTACATAAAAATTGGGATTTGATGCTTATAGTTGCTCTCAAACATTTCACCAACTTGTAATCACCCATGAAAATTTATCAACTAAGAAGACATGTTCTAATTCTTTCTCAGGCAAATAAAAAAAATCAAATAACTTCTTTTTTCTTTGCAGTACCAGGGGTTGAACCCATGTTATACCATTGAGTTATATCCCCTGCCCTTTTTATTTTTTATTTTGAGACCGGGTCTTCCTGTGTTGCCCAATCTGACAACTCAGACTTGTGATGCCCCTGCCTCAGCCTCACAAGTAGTTGGAAAGAGCAAATCATATTTACAACTCTTTTTAAAAAAAACACTGTGTCCAAATCTGAGGTTGTTTACTTGACACCCACCTCACAGAAAAATCAACAGATTGAAATTTTGGGGAGACAGACAATGACATGGGAAAAAAATGATTAAACGTAACTGCTATGAACACTGGTTTTCCCAAGGCCTTAAGGACTATATCCATATAAACTGTATTAAGGTCAATATTTATATAAAAGTATTATTTCAAATAGAAGTTCCTTAAAAAGGTATTTATAATTTATTTTCTAAGACTCTTTTTCCCCCAGGAACATTAAAGATTAAATGTCGCAAAGTTAAAATAAATCAGTTAGGTGTGCACTTAGATAAGCCAGACCAGGGTGCAAGTGCAACAACTAGATAGTTTAATTTAAACTAGTTAAGAAGTCGAGTTCAGATATTCTGGTGGTGTAAGGGAATGAAAGTAATGTAGTACAATCAAATCCTAAATGCAACTTCACATGTTATCTATAACCATGGAAGCCATACTTCCCTGTTGACTGTAATAAGCCACTGTATGGGTCATAAGAGATGAGATACTTGAAAATGTTTTAAATCATTAAGTATCTTAACTGAGAAAATTATTCCTATTATTATGAAACTAAAAATTTGGCAGAGTTTCAAGAGCTAAAAACTAAGAATTTTCTGTTTTTCAACAACATCATTTTTACTCTTTAAAGAACCCTCTAGGCACTCATAAAACCAAAGTTGACACTTCAGTAATAATGTACCCTTCCCCAAAAGCCTGGTGTATAACCTTGATTTTTTAAAAACAATAATTCTCCTTACTACTTTTGAACATGACATTTTGATACTGGCTTAAATTTTTATAATATATCTGCTAGTATGGACATTTTCCATTCAAAACAATGTTTATATACCTGCAGTTAACTTTCTTCCATAAAATGTAAGCTATAAGCCCTGAGAAACTGACCAAAACTTTACAAATAAGAGGATTTAATAAGGTTTATGTTTTTTTCTGAGAGAATGTAGCTAGTGAATATCCAATGTCAACAGTTCATCTGTAGGACATCCAGACACAAAGCAGAAGGGAAAAAATGACAGTAAAAATGTACTACTTCTGTGATGATTTAAAGACTTAGATGGAAGAAGATAATACCCTTATGATTTGGATTAGATAATTACTATCTTTCTGAAAGTAAACCCAAAATATATATATATACACATTTTAAAGGTATACATACATATAACTAAAATGCTGAGTACTTTAAAATTCTAAATGCAAAAAAGTAAATATAAGAAAACTGGTATGTATTTTAAAAATAAATAACAATCAAATGAAAGTGGAGGTTACAGACTTTGAGAAATACTTCCCTAAGGAAATGGGGCCCACCTCATTATCTCTGGACTTAACCAGAACTATTAGATGTAAAATGAAATCATTCATGACAGGCTTACTCAATTATTTTCTAGAAGGTTTAATAAACCATTGTAGAAATACACAACACCCCACAAACTTAACTGACAAATGCCTATTTGAAAACATGTAAAACTAGATGCTAATGATACTTGAATTATTTTTAAAAATAATTTCATCCTTTACCTTTTTTGTGTGTATTTTTGGGGATTATTGGAGATATAACCCAGAGCTACATACGTGTTGAGCAGGTTCTTGCTCAGCATAGTGGTACATGCCTTTATCCCAGCAGTTCAGAAACTGAAGAAGGATCACAAGTTCAAAGCTAGCCTCAGCAATTTAGTGAAAACCTGTCTCAAAATAGAAAATTAAAAAGGGCTCGGGATGGGGCTCGGTGGTTAAGTGCCCAAGGGTTCAATCTCTGGTACCACCACTCCCTCCCTCCCCACCCCACCAAAAAAAAAAAAAAAAAAAAAAAACATGCTGAGCAGATTCTCTATCACTGAACCACATCCTCAGACCCCTGTTCTTATTTTAAACAATTTTACTGGTATAATTTACATACAATTAAATGTACAATGCATAGTTTATTGAGTTCTGACAAATGAATAGACACATCCATAAACCAACAACCGGAATGAAGTTATTCAATATTTTCACCACCACAGAAAGTTCTCCTAAACCCCTGCCTACTCTCCCCACCAGGCAACCTATGATGTAATTTCTATCATCATAGATGTGTCTTCTCTAGTACTTCATAAATGGAATCATAAAATATATAATCTTTTGTGATAAGTCTTTCATTCAACATGTCTATGAGATTCATACACATATAGTAATAGTCTTTTGTTAATTTTTATTGCTGGAGAGTATTCTATTAAATTATTACATTATAAGTAGCTTATCAATTTCCCTACTGATGGACATTCAGAACGTTGCCTTACTTTTTCACTTTTAAATGGTACTTTTCAAAGAGAAGAAATTTCTACTTATGATGAACTCTTATTTATCAAAATATTTTTAATCTTATGAATAATGTTTTTATCCTAGGATATCTTTGCA
This sequence comes from Sciurus vulgaris, assembly GCF_902686455.1. NCBI lineage: Eukaryota > Metazoa > Chordata > Mammalia > Rodentia > Sciuridae > Sciurus > Sciurus vulgaris. Next base: position 61,888,908 of record NC_136473.1, read on the forward strand.
TATACCAGGGTCACAAAATTCTGTTTTCTTCTAAAAGTTTTAGAGTTTTAGGTTTCATAGCATTTAAGTTTATGAAAAATTTTTAGATTATTTTTATATTTGCTGTGAGAAATCAAGAGTCTTCCTCCCTTCCCCAAAAGAGATCAAGGGATACATCATGGGTTGAAAAGACTGATCTTTCTCCATTTAATTATCTTGGCACCTTCGTTAAAAAACCTATTAGCCTTATGTGTAGATCTTTCTGGACTCTCTTCTATTCCACTGATCTGTATACTGATAATACTCTTTTAAAGATTAAAAGCACACTATTTACTGTCTTTGTATGAAGACATTCCCAGCATTCTTTTCACAAAGGAACAGTAATTTCATTATTCTTTAATATACTTAACATACCATTACCTTGGCTTATATTTACTGTTATTCTTTTTTTTTTTTTTTTTTTAAATTCACATTTTTACTCACAAAATCAAACACACCAACCTGGCACAAAGACTTCTCTATATATTGGAAAATCACTGGGGGAGAGGTCAAAATTCTATAATGATTACCTTCTTTCATGCACAGGAGGAAGAATATTTCCTTGGAAGCAAGCATAGTGCCAATAATATTTGTCCAGGAAAACATACAGACTCCTAAAGCCCAGTCCCAAAGTCATCCACATCCAGCTCCCAGTAATTTTTTCCAGAAATAAAGATCTGAGCTTCCCATTGAACAAAATAGTTGGATCTGTTAGAATTCAAAGATATATCTTTTTCTCTTTTCATTCTTAAATTTTTTATTTATTGTTTGATAATTTGGTATGAGAGTTTGAAGAATGATAATTTAAAAGAAAACAATTTTCACTTTGATTAAAAGTAACTATAAGTAGCTTCTTTTAAATATTAATAGACAAAATTTGAAATTGTTTCTTTTTCAAGGTTGATTTATCATCCACATGTTATGTCTGCTTATAAATCTTCAATGAAATAAGAAATATTACATAAGTGATACTGCTAAGTTGAAGATGTACTAAATATGATCATTTTCACTTTGATCTCAAATGAGCAAAAGGAAATCTGTGTTGTTTTAAGGTGATCATTGTTGCATATGTATAAATTTTCTTGCAAAATATTTATGTACATTATAAAACAAGAGCTGTCAGAAAAATGTATAAGGATGTGTTTGAAACTATTTAAGCTGCAAAAACATAAACAGCCCATCAAATGAACTAGAAAAAAATTATTCTCTTATTTATAATTTTTTTTATTGTTAACAAATGGGATACATGTTGTTTCTCTATTTCTACAAGGAGTCAAGACATACCATTTGTGTAATCATAAATTTACACAGGGTAATGTTGTTTGATTCATTGTTATATTTTTTCCCTTCCCCCCCACCTCTCCCACCCCTCTTTTCCCTCTATATAGTCCTTCCTTCCTCCATTCTTAACACCCTCCTTATCCCTAACCCTAACCCTAACGCTAACCCCTCCCTCCCCCCATTATAGGTCTTCATCCGCTTATCAGTGAGATCATCCATCCCTTAGTTTTTTGAGATTGGCTTATCTCACTTAGCATGATATTCTCCAATTTCATCCATTTGCCTGCAAATGCCATAATTTTATCATTATTCATGGTGGAGCAATATTCCATTGTACATATATGCCACAGTTTCTTTATCCATTCATCAACTGAAGGGCATCTAGGTTGATTCCACAATCTGGCTATGGTGAACTGAGCAGCAATGAACACTGATGTGGCTGTATCTCTGTAGTATGCTGATTTTAAGTCCTTTGGGTATAGGCCAAGGAGTGGGATAGCTGGGTCAAATGGTGGTTCCATTGCAAGCTTTCTGAGGAATCTCCATACTGCTTTCCAGAGTGGCTGCACTAATTTGCAGCCCCACCAGCAATGTATGAGTGTACCTTTCTCCCCACATCCTCGCCAACACCTATTGTTGCTTGTGTTCTTGATAATCGCCATTCTAATTGGGGTGAGATGAAATCTTAGGGTAGTTTTGATTTGCATTTCTCTTATTACTAGACACGTTAAACATTTTTTCATATATCTGTTGATTGCCTCTACATCTTCTTCTGTGAAGTATCTGTTCATTTCCTTAGCCCATTTGTTGATTGGATTATTTGTATTCTTGGTGTAGACTTTTTTGAGTTCTTTATAGATTCTGGAAATTAGCGCTCTATTTGAAGTAAGAGTGGCAAAGATATTCTACCACTTTGTAGGCTCTCTCTTCTCATTACTGATATTTTTCTTTGCTGAGAGAAAGCTTTTTAGTTTGAATCTATCCCAGTTGTTGATTCTTGCTTTTATTTCTTGTGTTATGCGAGTCCTGTTAAGGAAGTCTGATCCTAAGCCAACAAGTTGAAGATTTAGACCTACTTTTTCTTCTATAAGATGCAGGGTCTCTGGTCTGATTCCGAGGTCCTTGATCCATTTTGAGTTGAGTTTTGTGCAGGGTGAGAGATAGGGGTTTACTTTCATTCTGTTGCATATGGTTTTCCAAGCACCATTTGTTGAAGAGGCTATCTTTTCTCCATTGCATATTTTTGGCCCCTTGGTCTAGTCTGAGAAAATTGTATTTATTTGGGTTTGTGTCCATGTCCTCTATTCTCTACCATTGATCTACCTGTCTATTTTGGTACCAATATCATGCCGATTTTCTTACTATTGCTTTGTAATAGAGTTGAAGATCTGATATTGCAATACCCCCTGCTTCACTCTTTCTACTGAGGATTGCATTAGCTATTCTGGGATTTTATTCTTACAGATATTGGCTTCATACAATGAGTTTGGGAGGGTTCCCACCTCTTCCATTTCATGGAATACTTTGAGGAGTACTGGAATGAGCTCTTCTTTAAAGGTTTTGTAGAACTCGGCTGAGAACCCATCTGATCCCAGACTTTTCTTTGTTGGCAGGCTTTTGATGACCTCTTCTATTTCATTGCTTGAAATTGATTTATTTAAGTTGTATATGTCCTCCTCATTCAGTTTAGGTAATTCATATGTCTCTAGAAACTTGTTGATGTCTTCAAGCTTTTCTGTTTTGTTGGAGCATAGATTTTTCAAAATAGCTTCTAATTATGTTTTGTATTTCACTCGTGTCTGTTGTGATATTTCCTTGTTCATTCCAAATTTTAGTAATTTGAGTTTTCTCCCTCTTTCTCTTTGTTAGTGTGGCTAAGGGTTTATCAATTTTGTTTATTTTTTCAAAGAAGCAACTCTTTATTTTGTTAATTTTTCCGATTGTTTCTTTTGTTTCAATTTCGTTGATTTTGGCTCTGATTTTAACTATTTCCTGTCTTCTACTACTTATGGTGTTGGTCTGCTCTTCTTTTTCTGGGGCTTTGAGCTGTAGTGTTAAGTCGTTTATTTGTTGATTTCTACTTCTTTTGTTGAATGCGCCCCATGAAATAAATCTTCCTCTAAGTATTGCTTTCATAGTGTCCCAGAGATTTTGATATGATGTGTCTTTGTTCTCGTTTACGTCTAAGAATTTTTTTATTTCCCTCCTGATGCCTTCTGTTATCCATTCATCATATAGTAGTGTATTATTTAATCTCCAGGTATTGGAGAAGTTTCTGTTTTTTATTCTGTCATTTATTTCTAATTTCAATCCATTATGATCTGATAGAGTACAAGGTAGTATCTTGTATTTGCTAACAGTAGCTTTGTGGCATAAGACATGGTCTATTTTAGAGAAGGATCCATGTGCTGCTGAGAAGAAAGTGTATTTGTTCTTTGTTGGATGGTATATTCTATATATGTCGGTTAAGTCTAAATTGTTGATTGTGTTATTGAGATCTATGGTTTCTTTATTCAATTTTTGTTTGGAAGATCTGTCCAGTGGTGAGAGAGGTGTGTTAAAATCACCTAGTATTATTGTGTTGTGGTCTATTTGGTTTCTGGAATTGAGAAGGATTTGTTTGACATACACAGATGAGCCAATGTTCAGGGCATAGATATTTATGATTGTTATGTCTTGCTGATTTATGCTTCCCTTAAGCAGTATGTAATGTCTTTCTTTATCCCTTCTGATTAGTTTTGGCTTGAAGTCCACATTATCTGAAATGAGGATGTATACTCCAGCTTTTTTGCTGTGTCCGTGTGCATGGTATGTTTTTCCCCATCCTTTCACCTTTAGTCTATGGGTACCTCTTTCTGTGAGATGAGTCTCTTGCAGGCAGCATACTGTTGGATTTTTCTTTTTAATCCAATCTGCCAGTGTATGTCTTTTTATTGATGAGTTCAGGCCATTAACATTCAGGGTTATTATTGTGATATGATTTGTATTCCCAGTCATTTGACTCATTTTTGTTTTTTGACATGATTTGGTTTCTCCTTTATTTGGCTATTTCTTTAGGCTAGTTCCTCCCATTGCTGATTTGCATTGTTGTTTTTCATCTCTTCCTCATGGAATATTTTGCTGATAATGTTCTGTAATGCTGGCTTTCTTTTTGTAAATTCCTTTAGCTTTTGTTTATCATGGAAGAATCTTATTCCATCGTCAAATCTGAAAGTAAGTTTTGCTGGGTATAAGATTTTTGGTTGGTATCCGTTTTGTTTCAGAGCTTGGTAAATGTTGTTCCAGGCCCTTCTAGCTTTTAGGGTCTGGATTGAAAAATCTGCTGATATTCTTATTGGTTTCCCCCTGAATGTAATTTGATTCTTTTCTCTTGCGGCCTTTAAAATTCTGTCTTTATTTTGTATGTTAGGTATTTTCATAATAATGTGCCTTGGTGCGGGTCTGTTGCAATTTTGTATATTTGGATTCCTATAAACCTCTTGTACTTGGTTTTCCATTTCATTCTTCAGATTTGGGAAATTTTCTGCTATTATTTCATTGAATAGATTGTTCATTCCTTTGGTTTGTTTCTCTAAGCCTTCCTCAATCCCAATAATTCTTAAATTTGGCCTTTTCATGATATTCCATAATTCTTGTAGATTCTGTTCATGATTTCTTATCATCTCTGTTTGGTCAACTTTCTTTTCAAGATTAAATATTTTGTCTTCAATATTAAATATTTTGTCTTCAATGTCTGAGGTTCTGTCTTCCAGATGTTCTATCCTATTGGTTATTCTATGGAGTTTTTAACTTGGTTTATTGTTTCCTTCATTTCAAGGATTTCTGGTTTGTTTGTTTTTTTTCAGTATTTCTAACTCTTTATTGAAATGATCTCTTGCTTCCCGTATTTGCTTTTAACTGTTGATTGGTGCGATCATTTAATGCCTGCATTTGCTCTTTCATCTCTTTGTTTGCTTCCCTGATTGTTTTAATTATGTACATTCTGAACTCCCTTTCTGACATTTCTTCTGCTGTTCCGTCATTGGGTTTTATTGATATAGTATCTAGGTTTGTTTGGAACATTTTCTTCCCTTGTTTTCTCATATTGGTCAGACGTCAGTGGGACTCTTGAGATCTTGCAGATTTCCTCTATTGGCTTATAGTGTCCCTGTAGATTTCCAGTATATCACCGCTCAGCCTTCAGCAGCCTGAAGTCTTGGAGGAACTTGATAATGCAGTGCTTCTGAAGAAAGCTGTCCCTAGTCCGCTAGTGGTTCCAGGGCTTGGAGCTGGCTCTGTGTGGAAAGGCTCTCACTAGGGGGCCTGCTCCGAGAAGCTGGCTGTGTGGGAGGAGCCCACCGCCGGAGGGAGCAGGGCTACCTGGGGAAGACTCTAGCTGCCCTGCCCTGCTCTGATAAGCTGCCCCTATCCGGGCCTGCCACCCAGGCCAAGATTTACCCAGTGGGGGAGACTCACCCTGTGGCTCTATTTTAGTCCGAGTTTCTCAATGCCTCCCCTTCTTGAATCCTGGGTTCTGGAGCGACAGGATATGCAGTCACCCTCTAGTCCGCCATCTTGGATCGCTCCATGGAAAGAGCCTGTGGCCAGAGGGGGCAGGGGCACCTGGAGAAGTCTCTGGCTGCCCTGCCCTGGTCCCAGAGGCTGCCTGCGGGTCGGAGCTCTCCTCTGGCTCTGGGACTTGTGGCTGGCTCTGTGGAGAAAGGCTCTCATTGGGCGGTCTGCTCTGAGAAGCTAGCCTTGAAAGGCGTCTCCTGCCGGAGGGAGCCAGGCTGCTTGGGGAAGTCCCTGGCTGCCCTGTCCTGGTCCCTGAAGCTGCCTGCGGGCCACAGCTCACTGCACTGGCTCCAGGACTTGGTTCTGGTTCTGTGCAGAAAGGCTGTCACTGGGGTGTCTGCTCCGAGAAGCTGGCCGTGTGGGAGGAGCCCACCGCCAGAGGGAGCAGGGCTACCTGGGGAAGACTCTAGCTGCCCTGCCCTGCTCTGATAAGCCGCCCCTATCCGGGCCTGCCACCCAGGTCGAGCTTCACCCAGTGGGAGGGACTCACCCCGTTGCTCTATTTTAGTCCAAGTCTCTCAATGCCTCCCCTTCTTGAATTCTGGGTTCTGGAGTGACAGGAGATGCAGTCACCCTCTAGTCCGCCATCTTGGATCACCCCCTATTGTTATTCTTCTAAATAACTACTTCTTAAAAACAAAAAATATCATCCAACGTAACAATAAAATGTGTTGAATCAGTTTTCTAAGTTGAACCCTATTCAGTGGACAACTTGGAAGAGTATAGTAGAAAAAATCACTAAACGGGTTAGCCCTATAAAAGTCCCTAACAAGCCTTTCAGAATTTTCCAGATATGCTTTAGCTGAGCCTTACCTGGACAGTACCCAATCAGGATGACCCCTGCTCAGCTGTTCTAGGCCATAAAGACCTAGCCCCATTCTCCCAGCCAATACCAGTTCACTGCCCACCAATTATGAAATATGAGTTACTCCTGCTTTAGAGAAAAAACTGAGACCATCCCCTAGGTTATAAAATGTATCTAAATCTCCATTTGTCCTTAAATCCTTCCCAGGAAAGAAGGTAAGAAAAAATGGAGTCCTTCACTCAGTTATTTTTTTTACCTATCTCCTTTATCCTACCATTTGTGTCAAATTAGTTTCTTGTTTTTCTGAATCTTTAGCAAAGAAATTGGAATCTGCAGGAATTCTCAATATCATACATTATTCAGTATTTTTCACAGTTTATGTTTTTAAATAATGAGTGATAGTCATTATTGTATGCAGTGAATAACTTTTTTATGATAAGGTCATATAAAAAGTTTCAGAGCTTTTCTCTAAAAAATGATTTCATAATAAAGGCATGATTTATTATTATCAACAATTCTTTTGATATTTGGATAAAGTGTATATTTTAGTACATGTACAAATGCTCTATACCTGAACAGACATGTAATATGAAAGACATTAAATAAAATAAATGTTAACACATATTGTCAAATAGTAATGACTTACAATTGAAACATCAAGCCAAGCGAGGTGCAGCATGTCTGTAATCCCAGCGACTCAGGAGGCTGAGGCAGGACTTTCGGAAGTTCAAAGTCAGCCTCAACAACAGCAAGGTGATAAGCAACTCCGTGAGACCCTTTCTCTAAAGTACAAAATAGGGTTGGGGGTGTAACTCAGTGGTTGAGTGCCCCTGAGTGCAATCCCTGGTACCCAAAAAGAGAAACTGAAACATCAAAAATAACTGATAGGGACTGGGGTTGTTGCTCAGTGGTAGAGCACTTGCTTAGCACGTGTGAGGCACTGGGTTCGATTCTCAGCATCACATAAAACTAAATAAGCAAAATAAGGGCTTTGTGTCCATCTACAACTAAAAATATTTTAACAATAAATAAATAAATAAATGATACTTAAAAGTCACCTTTTTTAAATAACAACCTACAACACATCAAACATTACTCCCTTATCTGAGAAGTTTTTTTTTTTTTTTTTTTTTTTGGTCATATGACAGATATTATAGGCACAGAAAACTTTCTTTTATGTTGCAGAGAGGTTGGAGTGCTCTCCAAGTTGGACATCAGGATACATTTTGCTTCGTTTTTAAGCTAATTATCTTTTACAATGAAAATATTCTACATGATTGACCTGATTTTGGTTTTACTATTGAAGTCAATATTGCTTTGCTAATTCAGATTATAGATCAGTTATTTCAGAGTGTTTCCACAGCACATTCTGAACTCCTGCATTTGTAGTGCTAAAGTATTTACAAAGAACTGTAGCCAGCTGGAAGCAAATATCAAACACCAGAAATCCTCAGAGGAGACTTTCTGAAGATGGTGGAGTAGACAGGGTTGTTTTCCAAGCTGCTCCCTGACGTGAAACCAACAAAGTGGATAAACAGCTTCGGTGAGGTGGGTGAAAGAGGGATTTTTCTGGGATTTAATACTGGACAAGCAGAACAAACTGGGGACTCAGAAGGTTGGATAAAATAAAATAAAGAAGAAAGCTCACTGCTGGCAGCCACAGCAGCCAGAGCTGATTCATTTCGGGCAAAGGAGGCACAGGGACTAAGGGAACCTGTATTTCAGGTGGCACCATGGTGTATCGTGGTACAGAAAAATCACAGACCAAGGACACTGCCCCACTAATCCAGAGGGTGTGCTATACTAATATCCTTATGTAGGAAAGACACCTCTGGTCTCCAGTTGTTCATGGAGAGCCGAGGTACAGCCATCTTGCTGTAGCGCTATGGTGGCCAGCAGCTGTGGGACGAAGTTCAGGGGCAGAGACCTGGGAAATCCGAGTGGGGTCCAAAAAACAAACCTGGCAGATGCCCACCACACAACTCAGAGTGCCTAGGATACTAGGAGAAAATCAGGCATAGATTGTGTTTTACTTCAGAGAATATGGTGATGGAATCCTGAGAAAGCCCATGGCCCCTCAGTCCCTTTGAGTCTGGTAGTTTGCAGGCTCAACTGGAACCAGCAGGGAATTTGAATGCACAGACAGGTGTGACTGTGCTCTTCCGGATTGAGCCTGGAAAGTCAGAAAAGGCAGGATCTGCAAATGGCAGAGTTGGGTAAAACTGGCTCCTTACTGCAGCAGTGGAACACTGGAGGCTCTGGAGATGCAGTCTCCCCACATGCATCAGCAGCTGCCAGGTCCTGAAGGTGCGCTGCTTTAAAATCTTTAGACCAATCGCCATTCAACAAAGCATCTGGGGCCTACTTGGACCTAAACACCGCTTTCAGGAGCCCCGCCTATGGGATCTCCTCTCACAGTACCCTACAGTGACCACACCCTGAGAGTAGAGCAGACCACACTCTCCAGCTAGATCTATTTCATACTGCTGAGAAGGGAAGCCAAAATATTTTGAACTCCAACCTGCAACTTGATGAGCAACATAAAGAGGAAGGACAGCCTGCATCCACTATTTTTGTGCACAGTACATACCTCAAGAAGAAAGTACATACCTCAAAAGAATGACTTTTGGGAACAGACAACAAATATATATTTTCACTGACAAGTTTTGACCACTGCAATGAAAATAATTCCTTAAATATTCAAGAACCTTTTTTTTTATGATTGTGTATTGAATGGTTCATGGATATTTGTACATATACATATTGGTCTAATTTTTCTCATTTCTAGCAGTTTTGAAGGTAGTTATTTTTCATGACCCTGTTTTTTGAGGGCAAGGGTTTTTGATTAATATATTTTGGTTTTGTTTTGTATTGTTTTTCACTGTCTACATCTCTTGATTCTCTTTCCCTCTTTTCTTTTGCTAATAGCCAAATTCTACTGTTCTCTATTTCATTCTTCTTTTAATTTCTTACTTCTACTTTCTCTCTTCCTCCCTCATAATCATCCCATCGTATATCCCTTTGTAGTCTCCCTGTTCACATTTTGAAGTAGCAAACCCTTTTGAAAACTCACTGTTTTCACTCTTGGCAATTGCTTACCATTTCTGTTTATTGTGCAAATTAACACTGTAGAGCTCATAAAAGGAACTAAGTATTCAGTTTAATGCTGTAGATTGTTTGCATTTGTCTCCCCCTACACTGTGGTAGTAGAAACCTTCAGGGTCTGAGGTCTGCCACCTCAGATTCATACTGATAAATAGGAAGACACACAAACAATTATGAAAAAGCAAGGGAACAAACCTTCCCAAACAAACCAAAATACCTCAATAACAAAATCCATTGACACCACAGTGGAGGAAATGTCAGAGAAGAAATTTAGAAAGTTCATACTTAAACTGAGCTACAAGGTAAAAGACAATGTAAGGAGTGAAATTAGACAGAAAATACAAGAAGTGAAAGATCACTTCAGGAGAGAGATTCTGAAAAAGAAACAAAACAGAAGTCTCCAAAATGAAGGAAACAATAAACCAAATTAAAAATTCAATGAAAAGCATCAGCAGATTAGACCACTTGGAAGATAGAGTTTCAAGCAATGAAGACAAAATATATAATCTTGAAAATAAAGTTGATTATGGAGAAAAGATTAGTTAAGAGACCATGAACACAACTTGCAAGAAATATGGGATAACATGAAAAGAGCAAATTTAAGATTTATCAGGATAGATGACAGCTCTGAAATACAAACTAAAGTAATACACAATCTTTTCAATGAAATAGTATAAGAAAATTTCCCAAACCTTAAGAATGAATTAGAAAATCAATTATAGGAGGCATACAGGAATCCAAATATACAAAATTACAACAGACTCATACCAAGGCACATTATTATAAAAATGCCTAACACACAGAATAAGGATAGAATTGTAAAGCCTGCTAGAAATAAAAGCTCACATTTAGAGGTAAACCAATCTGGATTTCAACTGATTTCTCAACCCAGACTAAAAGCTGGAAACAAAACATATCATTCACATGGATCTAGTAAACAAGGAAGGGATTCTATTCTCATATCAGATAAGGTAGACTTTGAAATGAAGTTAATCAGAAGAGACAAAGCAGGTCATTTTATACTGCTTAAGGTAATCACACGACAAGAAGAAATAGAAATAATAAATATGTAAGCCCCAAACAAAAGAGCTTCTACAAAAATCAAACTAACCCTTCTCAATATCAAGAATCAAATAGACCACAGCACAATAATACTGGGTGACTTTAACATACCTCTCACATCACTAGATAGATCTTCCAAATAAAAATTAAATAAAAAAGATACAGAATTTAAAAACACAATTAATAATTTAGTCTTAACAGACATAATATCCATTCATCCAATACTGTTTCATCCATCAATGATTGAATACACTTTCTTCTCGGCAGCATGTGGACCATTTTCTAAAGTAGGCCATATTTTAGGACACAAAGCAACTCTCAGGAAATACAAAAAATAGAGATAATAGATCTAAAATTACATTTCAAGGAGCTACAAAAAGGAAAACAAATCAACACCAAAATCAGCAGCAGACAGGAAATAATTAAAATCAGATCCAAACTCAATGAAACTGAAATTTATTAAAAAAAAAAAACTGAAAAGGTCAATGAAACGAAAAGTTGGTTTTTTTAAAAAAATAAACAAAATTGATAAAGCTTTAGCCAAGCAAACCAAAAAAAAAAAAAGTGGGAAAAACTCAAATTATTAAAATGTGTTATGAAAAAGGAAATATCACCACAGACATTACAGAAATACAGAGGATAATATGAAACTATTTTGAAAATTTACACTCAAATAAATTAGAAAATCTTGAAGACATCAACAAATTTCTAGGGCCATATGACTTCTCCTATAATCAGGAGGATATAGAAAATTTAAACAGATCAATTTCAAGTAATGAAACTGAAGATGCCAACAAAAGTCTACCAACAAAAAAAGGCCCAGGGCCAGATGTAGTCTCAGCCGAGTTTTACCAGACCTTTAAAGAACTAACACTAATTATCCTCAAATTATTCATGAAACAGAAAATGAGGGTCCCCATGCTTCTCATTCTATGAAGTTAGTATCATCCTGATACCAAAACCAGATAGACACATGAAGAAAACTTCAAACAAATATCCCTGATGAACACAGATGCAAAAATTCTTAATAAAATCCTATCAAATACATACAAAAACACATTTAAAATATAATGCAGCATGATCAGGTGGGTTTCATCCCAGGGATGCAAGGTTAGTTCAACATATGAAAATCAATAAATGTAATTCACCACATAAACAGACTTAAAGACAAGAATCACATGATCATCTGAATAGATGCAGAGAAAGCATTTGACAAAATTCAGTATCCATTCATTTTTCAAAACACTAGAAAAACTAGGGGTAGGAGGAACATACCTCAATATTGTAAAAGTTATATACAATAAACACAAGGCCAACGTCATTCTAAATAAAGAATCTGAAAGCATTCCCTCTAAAAATTGAAACAAGAGAGGGATGCCCTCTTTCACCACTTCTATTTAACATAGTCCTTGAAACTCTAGCCAGAGCAATTAAGGGAAAGAAAGAAATTTAAGGGATATGAATAGAAAAAGAAGAGCTCAAACTACCTCTGTTTGCCAAAAACATGATACTATATTTAGAAGATGCAAGAAATTCCAACTCATAAATGAATTCAGAAAACTAGCAGGATACAAAAATTAAGACTCATAAATCAATTGTGTTCCTATACACCAATGACAAATCTTTAACTGAAAGAGAAATTAGGAAAAATATCCCATTCACACAATAGCCACCCCTCAAAAAACTAAAATACTTGGGAATCAATCTAACAAAGAGGTGAAAGACCTCTACAATGAAAACTACAGAACACTAAAGAAAGAAATTGAAGAAGGGGCTGGGGAGATAGCTCAGTCGGTAGAGTGCTTGCCTTGCAAGCACAAGGCCCTGGGTTCAATCCCCAGCACCGCAAAAAAAGAAAAAAAAAAAAAAAAAAATTGAAAAAGACCTTAGAAGGTGGGAAGATCTCCTATGTTAGCTAGGCAGAATTAATATTGTCAAAATTGCCACATTACCATAAATGCTGTATAGATTTAATGCAATTCCTATTAAAATTCCAATGTCATTCTTTATAGAAATAGAAAAGGCCATCATGAAATTCATAAAAATAAGGGCAGAATAGCCAAAACAATCCTTAGCAAGAAAAGTGAAGCAGGAGGCATCAAAATACCAGACCTTAAATTATATTACAAAGTTATAGTAACAAAATTGGCATGGGATTAGCACAAAAACAGACATGAAGACCATGGAACAGAATAGAAGACACGGAGACAAACCCATAAAAATACAGTTATCTCATACTAGATAAAGGCACCAAAAATATACATTGGAGAAAAGATAGCCTCTTCAACAAATGGTGCTGGGAAAACTGGAAATCCATATATAGCAGAATGAAATTTAACTTCTATCTCTCACCCTACACAAAATGCATCTCAAAGTGGATCAAAGATGTAGTTATTAGACCATAAACCCTGTGCCTACTAAAAGAAAACGTAGGCCCAACCCTCCAAAATGTCGGCTTAGGAACTGACTTCCTTAAGGAAACTCTCAAAGTCCAAGAAATAAAATCAAGCATCAACAAATGGGATGGTATCAAACTAAAAACTTTCTTCATGGCAAAGGAAACAATCAAAAGTTTGAAGAGAGCCTACAGAAAGCCAAAAGTTGAGTGTTTTCTGATACGTGGATGCTATCCCACAATAAGGGGGGTGGGGGAGAGAGAAGCTTGGTGGATTAGACAAAGGGGAATGAAGGAAGTGGGGGCATAGGAATAAGAAAGGCAGTAGAATAAATCTGACATAACTTTCCTATGTACAGCTATGAATACACCACAGTGAATCTTACCATCATTGTATATCCACAAGACTGGGATCCTAATTAGAATAAGATATATTACATGCTTGTATAACTCTATCAAAATAGATTCTAATATCATGTATAACTTAAAAGAACCAATAACAAATACCAAAAAAAAAGGGGAAAAAATCCTCAGAGATTATTAGAGAGATAGCATTTGAATAATGTAACTTTTGGATATCCTACTAAGGTTAATAGCATTACACAGAATCACACATCCAAATTGCCAAGATAAGAATTTATTTTCTTGTCCAAAGTTGTTATTTCATGGAACATCACTCACTGGAATCATACACAGTATTATAGTATGTGAATAGATTTATTAATACTTGGTTTGCAAGAATGATTCACCATCTAGCCAGGGCTAGAACTACATACAAGTACATGGCAATGCCACCACCATGACCCACTGTGAAACCATCTCTCCTATGTGATCCTATTCAGTTTCCTAGAAAAAGCTCTGAACTTTCAACGCCCCTGCTTTCAATGCTTCCTACTCTTTCTTTACACTTGATGTCAATGGGTTCCTTTGAATTGGTAATGTGTCTTGATTGCTAAACTTGAAGGAGAATTAAAATATTTTCCCTGTTTTCCTAATTTCTCCACTGAATTATTTTTCAGCATTTAGGATGTGGAAAAGTGTAAAATTCCAGACAAGTGCCAGGATGTAAATCCCTACAAAAATGTTTCTCTTAGCTATCCTTACCTAACTAAGATCTCTTTCCCTACCCTCAATGATTTTCTGCTTCTAACTTTCAATCATACTCAAGTTCTTCTCCAAATACTTAAAAGTTCATCTTCTAAAATTTTCATGCCCCCTCTCCTCATCCCCTTCCTGTCATTGTCAATTCTTAATAGAGCAGTTTGTATTTCCTACTTCAGCTTCCTCATCTGCCCTTTTCTCCTAAACACAAAAAAACCTGGCTTCCGCCTTCACCATTCCGTGAGCCTGGTTGTATTCACTAATGATCTCAAATCAGCAAATGAGATTTCTTTTCAGGTCTCATCCTGATTCTTCCTGTAGTGTAGGATCCATCAACCAAAAACTTCTTCCTCAAAACTTGGTATTCTAAACAGTGTTCTATCCAGTATTTCTTACTGCATCCTTTTGCATGCCCTTTTGATTTTTTGTTGGCTTTTGTTCTGGCCTCCTCTGTTAAGTAGGGGTCATTTTCAAGGTGCTAGGTCCCAGTCCTTTCATCTAAAAACACTCTTCTTGAGTAATTTTAGCTGTTTGACCTATAATACAATTGACTCCCAAATCCTTATTTCTAACCTCAGACTTTCTTTTGATGTACAGAAATTTCTGTCTACTGAATGTCTTTGCTTGGATATGGCAAAAATACTTTAACTCATCACAGCAACAATTAGGAACTTATCTTTTTTTTAATTGTCAGAATTGTATTTTTTTTTTATTGTAAACAAATGGGATACATGTTGTTTCTCTGTACATGGAGTAAAGGCATACCATTTGTGTAACCATACATTTACCTATGGTAATGTTTTTGATTCATTCTTTTATTTTTTCCCTTCCCCCCCACCCCTCCCACCCCTCTGGATTATTCTTTCCTTCACACCACTTCCAGCTGGTTTCGGGGCCCTATCTATTCTACCTTCTGTAGAACTGTATCACTTCACTATTTCTCTTAGTTTCTGTGCTTCACCTATACTTTACTCTCTAAATGAGCCTTGATTCTAACACAAGACCTTTATAGATTCTGGTCTCTCTTCCTAAAAATAAAATAAAATAAAATTAATTAATTAATTAATTCCCCCTTCTTTTTTACCGAGCTAACTCCTAATATTGTGGGTTGAATTGTGTCCCCCACAAATTCATATGTTTTGAAGTTCTAACCCCCACTACCTTAGAATGTGATGTATTTGGAAATAAAGTTGTAGATGTAATTAGATGAGTTCATACTGGACTAAGATGTGCCCCTAATCCAACATGACTGATGTCCTTAAAAAAGAAAAAATGTGGACACAGACATGCACATAGAGTAAACACAATGTTAACAGAGGTAGAGATCAGGGTGATGTGTCTGTACACCATGTAACACCAAAGATCACCAGCAAACCAACAAAAGGTAGACATGGAACAAATTCTCCCTCACATCTTTTAGAAGGAACCAGTCTTGCTGACACCTTGATCTGGGACTTCTAACCTCCACAACTGAGAAACAATAAATCTGGCTGTTTAAAATCACCCAGTGTGTCACACTGGTTATAGCAGCCATAGCAAACTATTACACATAGTCAATCATAGCTCAGGTCTTCACTCAAATGTCATTTCTTCCAGGAGGTCTTCCCTGATTATCTCCCAAACTAACCCCACCTCCCTCATTTATATGCTGTCACAGCATTCTTTGCTTTTCCATTATGGCATTTATCATATTTATCTGTGTAATTACTATTAATATTTATCACCCTTATTTATCTTTAAAGTAGATCAGTCCAGGTACTTAATTAGTTCTCCTTATATTACTATCTTTGAAGTACTGATCCTCATCTGAAATGATCTGAATCATTAAGTACTTAAGTATTGCTTCTCTCTCCACAAAGTATGACCTCAGGTTATAATACAGGTTATGATACATAACTGGTGTTCAGTAATTATCCACTAAGTGATCTACAGCATAAACTCAAAGAAGAGAAATCATAACTGTTTTGCTATTAAATATCCAGTGCTTACCATATAGAAACCTGATTATAGAGAAAGCATTTGATAATTATGCATGTTGAATAAATTAATGAATGAAACTATTTAATAATGGCAGGTGTTTCATAAGAATATTGAACATTTAAAAAATCATTTAAATATTAAAAGATTAGAGACTGTGACCTTCTATATGCTCAAGGAAATCTTCTTTAGAAATATTGTTATCCTCAATTTATTTCCACTTTTTAATTCATATTTAAGTACAAATTCCAACAAGACAAACTGAAAGGCACAGCTCTCAGCTATGACTGACCTCAGAATGATTTAAATTCAAGAAATGAAGACATAAAACTTTTTATTACCTTCTTGGTTAAGATTTTTGCTCTCTAAGAGCAAAATGGAAAAGGCTTAAAGGAGTTTTTTCAAGATAAATCAAAATCTGTCTTCCTTTGAATATTGTATATTATTGAAGTAATGTTCACAACATTAAAAAGTTTTTAACTTATTTTCACCCTTATCCTACATCTCTAACATAATAGGTATTTCCTTTTTCTGTTTCTTAAAGCATTTTCAAAGTCTATAAAGTTCATGTAGATTGACAATATGTAGCTATAACTATAGGGAAAACAGTCATGGCGAAAATGATAAGCCAATGAAAAACTTCCATTTGAAAGAACCACATTATCACAAAAGTCAAAAGATACTATTCCAAGTGCTACTATTTACATTCCATCAGGGTTAATCAGAAAATCTCTTAAAAGAACTACTTTTAAACGGGAGCCTTAAGAAATTGCAGAAAAAGTACTTATTGGGAAAAACCAGATTCACCTATCATCAATCAGTTCTATAGACAAGCTATACAAGGTAACTGGATACCAAGCAAAGCCCTGGCTTTCAAAGGATTAACCATCAATTGATTTAATACTAGCTTGCTTATATTTTGAGGCACTTTTCTTCTTTCATTCTTCACTTAAAATTTCTTGACCTCAAAAGGATCCCAATACCTTTTCCCAAAGCATTCTAAGTAGAAATACAAAACATACACCACATAAATTATAAAACATATTTTAAAGAGAGTTGGAATCTCAGGGTAAAAAGTATTTTACTTTTTTTTAACTATAAAAAATATTTACCTTGTTTATTTTTGAGGTTAAAAATATGTAAACAACTAAGTAAACTTACTAAGAATTGATCTATTAAAAGCTTTCAAGTAGGGGGAAAAAATACACACAGAAAAACTGGACATAAACAGCTACCCAAGATAAAGCTGTCACTAAACTAACACAGAAACTTTAAGTTTCATGGTTCCAATAAAAATTAACATCACTAATATTTAGGAAGATTGATGTTATGGGAGAAAAGAGACCTTCTAAACATCTTCTGGTTTGTTACATTTAATGTGCTTTATTTTGTTATTCTGGTAAAAAAAAAAAAAAAAGAAAAAGAAAAAGTCAACATTTCAAATAGCCTCTCCCATTATTGTTGGCATTCTAATTTCATTTTTTTTTAATACTACCACACCTTTAGCATTCCCTTGTTCCAGAAAAAAATTTACTGAAAGTAACTTTTCACTCTTTTAATCCAATAAAAACATCAAAGAAAACTTTTTTTAAAAAAAGACACTTTCCTTTCTCAGAATGACTTGTTAAACATATGAAATACTATGAAAGTTTTAACTTTTTAAAAGATGCCTTGTCGAGCTGGGGGTATAGCTTAATAGTACAGTGCTTTCCTAGCATGTATGATCCTGAGTTCAATCTACAGCACCAAAAAAGTGGTGTTTACAAAAAAAAAAAAAAATCTTTGTTTAAAAACAAAAATCCATGTAAAGAGTATAGCCCAATAGTTCACATATGATGCTCATTGTGATTGGTTAGTAGAAGTAAAATTAAAATCACTAGTGGGCCTTTCTCCCCATTAGGTACCCATACTTAGAAGTGAATGGGGAAATGCAAATAAGGCCATGTTGTGACAGTTCAAGAAATTCTAAAAAGCTATCCATCTCCTAGGAATGGTTTTAAATGAAATAACTAGTATGAAATACTAACTTGTCTAATAGTCAGGAAGATCTACTTTGCAAAACTGTGAACTCCTGAAACTTCTAATCAACACTTCCGCAACTGGCAGTCGAGGATCCAGGGGAGTACTAACCTGAACCCAGGTTTGATATTAGTGACTGAACAATCAAATGATAATGGTTTAACTGTCACTTCTCTGCTAATGTAATTCCCACACACTTTCTTCCAACTGGCCGAATTAGGATAAAAGATTTGTTATTGTTCTCAAGAACATCAACATTTTGAATGCAAACTACAAAAACAATGTGGATTTTTTTAAAAATGATCAAGTTCAGGAAATAGTTATGCCTGAAATTAACATAAGTATTTTAAAATATGACTGTATGAGTAATGGAAAAAAAAACTTTGACAAGTCTCTTTTAATCTCAACTGCCTGAAAAATATCCACATATTTTGGTTATGATCAGAAAAACAGCCAATCAAAAGGCTGACAAGCAGGTGGGAAACTAATGGCTTATACTTTAGGTATTCAAACAAGTATTTCAAATATGTGCCTGTCTTAACAAGCAACATTTTAAGGTGTAAGAGGGTAACACCAGCTTTCAGTTTCCAATTACCCATTGATCTGACATTAGGGAAGAAACCTGATAACTTGGTATCTATGAAACTGAACCTTCAGCTTCTGTGATTACTTTTTCCCCACTCAAAATCCTTTTTAGCTGGCTTTTAAAAATGTTTCAAATACACACTGAATTTATGTAAAATTGTGCATTTCTCAATAAACTGGTCCATCCTGGAAATGTCTGCAGTTAAACATAATGGTGCCCACAGAATTCTGAGATGCATGACATTGAACTGTAAATTCCCATAAGGAATAATTTTGAACAACAAATCCTCTGCCTCTAGGTAAACCAGATTAACTCCAAATGATCTCTCTCGAAACTCTTTAAGTAAACATGATGTTTCAAATCACTAGTAGGTTCTTTTGCCTCTCTTTTGGCAAAGGATTTTTCTTTCAAGGCTTTCTCAGTCAAAAGACTGGCCCTCTATAAGCAAAGA
This sequence comes from Sciurus vulgaris, assembly GCF_902686455.1. Taxonomy (NCBI): domain Eukaryota; kingdom Metazoa; phylum Chordata; class Mammalia; order Rodentia; family Sciuridae; genus Sciurus; species Sciurus vulgaris. Next base: position 61,908,262 of record NC_136473.1, read on the forward strand.
TTACCTTGAATTATTCTTCTTCAAAGGAAATACTACACAAGTTGGTTTCTCATAACAGTTCTGACATCAAAGTACACTACAACTTCCTATACCTTTGGAATTGACAGGGTTAGTCTATATGAGTTAAGGAACTTCAAAGAGTTGGCCCCCAGCCAGTCACATTTGTGCTCCATTGCCTTCTATACTAAGCTAATCCTCTTTAAGGAAGAAATGTAGGTATTATTTACCAGGGAGAGCTAAGCTTTGTCTTCATACAATCAGTGGAGCTTTATCTGAAAATACATTTTGAGCTTTGCCGACTTTTTCAATGTGCTTTTGAGGCACATACTAGGTGCTTAATAAACACATCTTGATGCATGAATGCCTGCATCTGACAGCATATGAAGCAAGTGTAAACAGGTATCGTAGATGCTCCTATAATCAGGATTGCTGCCTAAAAAAAAAACCTCAGAATGGTTTTCCCCTTCCTTTCTCTGGAGTTCTCTCAGCATGCACTATTCAGATTTTCTACACCTAGCTTTCTTTGCCATAAGCATCAGAAAAACAGGAAAGAAGTGAAAAAGGAATTTGTGTTATCAATTGCATTATCTGAGTTGGAGAGGTGTCACTGAAGGGGGTTTCCCCCTAAATTTTTGTCTTAACATCAATAACATGGACAGACTCTATGTGCTAAAATATATAGCCATTTAGCCCTGTATGTCTCCTTCTAAGTTGCCTTATACAAGAGTTTTCAATCTTATTCATATGACAAAGTATCAGAAATCCTGGTGCTTCTTACGGATTGGATCTTAATGTTTCCCAAGGCCCATGTTCTAAAAGGCTTGGTGGGCAGCCTATGGTACTATTGGGAGATGGTGGAACCTTTAGGAAGTAAGGCCTAATAGAAGTAAGTTAGGTTATTAGGGGCATGCCCTTCAAAGGGATATTGGGACCAAGGCTTCCTTCTCTGTCTCTATTTCCTGGCCACCACGTGGTGAGCAGGTATACTCCACCACATGTTCCCGCCATATGTACTGTACAACCACAGATCCACACAATGGATCTTAAGCCTCTGAAATTGAACTTAAGCCTCTGAAATTGTGAGCCAAAATAAACCTTTCCTTGTTTTACGTTTTCATCTATTTTGTCATAGTGACAGAATAGTTGGCTAACAATGCTTTTTATTAAATATCATGCTGGCTTTTTGTGAGATGCCATACCAAAAACTAAGGTATATATTTAATTCTGTCATATAAATTATGAATAATTCCATTAGAAAAAAATATTACTGTGTAAATATTTTTAAAACAAAACCAAACCTGGCTATCACAATAAAAAACATGAATTTACATGATCATTTTAAGGTCTTCCATTAATAATATCCTTCAATTGCACATTCATTTTGCTATCATTTTACTAGTGGAGAATAACAATAAATATGAACAATTCATAAGAGAAAAACTAAGACCTGAGCAAATTCTATCCATTTAGCTTATCATTTTTTCAGTCAACTTAGAAAAAAAAAAGTCCACCTTTAGTGGAATTAGAAAAGACAAAACCTAGGCAGCTTGTGGAATATGAGACTACTACAGAAGCTTGAGAATCCCAAAGATAAAAAGTAAAAGAGAAAAGTCAGGAAAAGAAAAGAGAGGGGAAGGCTGTTCCCCCAAAAGTGTCCCTAATTATGTCCCTGCCAAACCTCTTCAGAGAAGAAAAATGAGCCTTTGGGAGGCCACAGATAGCTGTGGCAACTCTTTCTTCCTGAGCTTAGGAAGATGGAAGATCTCCTGGGGTCTTACAGACTTTTTAAGGGATTTGAAATGTAAAAAATATTTTCATAACAATATAAAGTTATTATGTTGCTCTTCTCATTCTCATTCCCTCTCAAGTGTCCAGTGGTATTTTCCATCAGCTGGGTCATCGATGTTATGGTATTGCACAGATTGAGGGCAAGATCAGATAAGAAAATCCAGTTGTCTTCTATTGAGTCAGACACTGAAGAGATTTGCAAACAATTTAGAATAATGACACTCTTCTAATGTTTTATTATGGAAATTAGTTATTCTTCATGAACTATGTCCATATTGACATGCAATAGGCTTATTTTTATTTATGTTAATAAGTTTTTCTGAAATTGTTTTAATTCCTACCATAGTCAAGATTAGTAGAGATAACAAGCAATAGTTCTTCGAGGTCCTCAATTTCAAGAGTGTAAAGGGTTCTACAGACCATAAAATTTGAGAACCACTAGCTTAGGATGTAGAAAATGACTTAGAAGAAAAGGAAAAGGCTAGGGAAGCAACATATATGAGAGACCTAGATGTGGGCCTAGAATAAATGAGGCCTAAGCAGCCTTTATTTCCACAATGCCTGGATGAGTTAATTCACTTACAACTACATCTCTAGAATCATTGTGTGTGTGTGTGTGTGTGTGTGTGTGTGTGTGTGTGTGTGTGTGTTTTGAAGACCACAGAACCCATTATTGGGACTAGGTCAATTTACCTAATACAATGCACTAATTAGTTACTTAATGTTTAAGCTTCCTAACATTGTGGGGGAAGAGAGATCTTTTGTTAACATATACGATCCAAAATGAAGAGGCCCTAATTCAAGCTAATCTATATTGGTGATTACACATTTTCTAATATCAGACAACCTGGAAAAATCCTGAAAAGATTTTATTTAGTCAAAGTGATAAATTATTAATAATCTGTCCTCAATCTTTTTCCATGATACACAGAGGTAGAATCTAAACTTTCCATCCCTCATGAGAAAACTATTCTTGAGCACCATACCCTCAGTGTAGAAAATGTAGCAATATACCTCTATACCAAAATTAGGTAAGTTCAAACACAAACACACACACTAGAAATTTTAAAGGGGCAGATGAAATAAATGATATTTTAAAGTATTCTAAAGTATTCATCAGTGGTTCAAAATCTTTCACCAAGACTATCTTATTATTAATTATTCATATATTAATATAGTGAGAGCAGTGCTACTACACATGGATATACCTATAACTCAATACATACAGTAACAAGTAATTAAATTGCAATTGAACTGAAAGGGATGGAAAGGGACCTAACTGATATTGTTTGGTGGCAAACTGTAAGATGAAAGGAAAAAAACTGTATACAAATATTATATTCTAATTAGTAAATTTATTTCTTACAGGTATACAGGCAAGCTATTTGGAAACTTCTTTTTGTCCTGATTTTCCAACTTGGCACAACTAGCATTTGGGACTGCATAATATGTTGTTGAAAGGGCTGTCCTGTGCATTGGTAGGATGTTTAGGAGCATTTCTGTCCTCTATTCCTAAATGCCATTAGCCCTCTCCCAAATATGACAACCAAAAATGTTTCCGGTCATTAGCAAATGTCCCCTGGGTTATAAAACTACCTCCAGCTGAGAATCACTGCTTTATGTGATACAGCATTTGAATAAATAAGTCAGTATGTTGTAGATAATGAACATCAGATTTCTCTCTGCTGGGAAAAGAAGTTACAGATTAGAAAAAGGGGAAGGTCAAAGCCTTGCCCTGTTGAACTGGAATCACAGGTATGAACTCACCATGTTTAATATATATACAGAAAAATATGGAAACAAATATATGTGTGAATGAATATATTGGTATATATAATTCCTAGCTCTACCCAAAGAGCCCAGAGAATGACACCCATGTAGCATGGAGCACATCCAGCACCAAGATCTTGGTTTCTAAATACCAATCTTCAATAAAAGAATCAGGGCTCTTTGGAGCTCTTGGACTGATGTAGGCAAAATATAATGTGAGCCTGGAATATTTTTTGATGCCCCAAAGTATGGAAGTATTAAAAAGAAAAAGAAAAAGTGAGGGGTGGAGGGGGTGTAGAAATGACACAAAAGTCAATTCAAAGTCACTATTAATGTTATGGTTTGGATGTGAGGTGTCCCCCCTGCAAGCTCTGGTGAGACAATGCAAGAAGGTTCAGAGGAGAAATGATTAGGTTGTAAGGGTCTTAACCCAATCAGTGATTTAATCCCCTGACAGGGATTAACTGAGTGGTAACTGAAGTGGTAGGGTGTGGCTGAAGGGGGTGGGAATTGGGGCATGGCTTTGGGTATATATTTGTATCTGGCAAGTGGAGGCTCTCTTGGCTTTCTGATCGCCATGTGAGCTGCTTCCCACTGCCACACGCTTCCACCATGTTCTTCCTTTCTCACCTGGAGCCCTGAGAAATGGAACCAGCTGTCCATGGATTGAGACCTCTGAAACCTTGAGCCCTCAAATAAACTTTTCCTTAATCTACAGTTGTTCTGGTCAGGTCTTTTCAGTTGCAGCAGCAAAAAAACTAAAACACTTAATGACCAAAAGTAGAGAACTATATGACCAATAAAATACACAAATAACACTAATGCGTTATAACATATGGAAAAAATAAATATAAGGCCACACTGATATAAATAAGTAAATGAGGGAGAGACAGTTTTTCATTCCAGTAAGTTTTCCAATTATTCAATGTAGAAAAAAAAGATAGAAGAAAAATTATCATATGGCCAATACCATAGTAATTATTGTAGGAAAGAACCATCAATGGATGTTAAAATCAGTGAGCAAAAGTTTGGCGAGAAGCAGGATATCTGTATCATTTCACAGTATCTTCCCACAAAATATTCACAAATCACTAAGGGAAAAAAAATCTAACTTTACAGAGTAAAACCTGGGTCATTTTAATCTAGTGGTCAAAATTAACATCACCAATAAGACACACTGATATCATATACCCCTGATATTATACACTGAAAAGGGTACAGCATCCCTTCTGTAGGATGCATAATCTAATATGCACTGGCTCAATCTAATCATGAGAAAACTTCAGTCTCTCTCTCACACACACACACACACACATAAAATCTCTTGGAAATTGCCAAAGTCATGCAAGATAAAGACTGGGGAACTATTACAGATTGGAAGAAACTAAAGAGACAAACTGCAATGTGGGATCCTGGCATTGGACTATTGACCAGAGAAAGGATACAAGTGGGAAAACTGGCAAAATTTAAATAAAGTTTATGTATCACTTGATAGTATAATTATATTAGGTTCCTTGATTTTAAAACTTTGCTATGGTTACATAAGATACTAACATGAAGAAAAGCTAGATGAAAAGTTAAGGGAAACTCAAATTTTCTGAAGGTTTAAAATTATTTTAAAATAAGTTTTTAAAGAGAGAGAGTCTCTAGACTCAGGTGAATGAACAAGAATTCGAGGGCAGAAAGTCTCAGGAATTTGTATTTCTAAACAGTCAAAAGTGATTTGAAAGTGATCACTTAGCAAGAGTTTGGGAACCCTAATAAGTAGTGTTTAGAGGAGAGAATTTCCAATCCATATGGTCATTATCAGTCACCAGATAGGTACTGTTTTAGGCTACCAAGATGAATCCTTGTCTTCAAAGAGCTGTCAGTCTAGTTGCTTTCCTTTCAGTCTAAGCCCCTCTCACCTTATAAAGTATGAATGGAATGACTTCCATTTTTTTAAATTTTTATATTTTATTTGTTCTAATTAGTTATACATGACAGTAGAATGCATTTATACATTTTGATAGATCATACATAGAGTGTAATCTCTCATTTTTTTATTATGGCAGGATCACATTGGTCATGCAATCATACATGTACATGAGGTAATAATGTCTGTTTCACTCTACTATCATCCCTCCCCCATACCTATTCCCCTCCTTTCATTCCCCTCTACCTAATAAAAAGTAACTCTATTCTTCCCTATCCCCCACTTATTGTGAATGAGCTTGTGCATATCAGAGAACTTCCATTTGTTAATATAAAGTGTATTTTGCATTGTAAGCAAATGTAGCATACTGCCAATTTTCCTTGTTTTATGTGTATAGAATTGTATTGTAATACTACAGAGCCCCATGTTTCCAACAGACCTTCTGCAAACATATTTACAACCATGTGTATGATTAACAAAACTGTGCCTGCTTATGCTTATGTAACTATTTATGTAACTATTGTATAGTCTATCCCTAAACAATGTATGGTCTTTTGAAAACTGTAGAAACTGAAAACAGGCATGCTTCTATTAAAACTTTTGTACATATTACATCCTTGGTGATGATGTGGTTCTTCTAAATTATTTTCTTAGGAAAAATTTTCATGCTAGGAATTACTGGGTCAGAGTGCATGAACATTTTAATGGTACTTAAGTTGAATTACCAAATTGCCCTGTAAACCTAAATACTGGGTTTTAACACCTTTAAAGAACAAACAAAAAAGTAGTTTAAAAAACAAAATTATTCTTCTCAATTATCTTAACTGGCATTTCTTTAATTACTAGTACTATCCCAAAAGAGTCTTCACTATATATTTCACTATTCTTCACGTGATAGATCTTAATATTCTTTCTGAAAATTTACTTTTGCAAAAATTTCTTTTTATCTATTTTTTATTTCTTGCTGTATGTTAATTTCTAAACACACAGATACACTCTGCTGATATTTATTATATTCTTAATTATTACCATTTTTTCCAGTAGACTGTCAAAAAGAAAAATAAGAACTTATATATAACTTCATCATAAAATGCCTTCTTTGTTCCACCAAATTCCATGGAAAACCAAATCAGAGAAATGAGAAATGGCCTAAAACATATATTATATCAAGTTTTAAAATTGGAACAAAGGAAACACAGAAAATATTCTTCTACATTCATTCATAAAACTACAATTAGAACGATTTAGTTCCCTTAACTTGACCTGCATATTTGAAATATTTCTTCTTTCCTCCTTAGACAAAGATAGTTTTAAATCTAATGCAGATAAGAGAAGAACCTACCAAACTTTAATTTCCTTTTCCTTCTCCCATTGTATTGGAGTTCTTCTAAATATTTGCCATTCCCAGATTACTGAAACAGAAAGAGAAGCCAGTTCTTTGTAGTGCAGATGACTGGGATAGCCCTAGTAGTAAAACAAAATTCTCACGCCTCCTAGGAGGAATTAAATTAAGAAGCTGATTCTTAAAGATGTGACAAAAATTACTGAAAAATAAATTATTATTCTTTGCAATGTATATTTATTTTATTCTTGACAATCTCACAATATAAACACATACAGTAAACAGATATAATGAAAAAAATTAAATCCTAAAACATCTTCATGGCCATTTGAGATAGAAATCAGGTAATTCCTTACATGTTCATGAAGTAGTTCTTTAAAGATTTGTCAAAATTCTGGGGCTGGGGTTGTACCTCAATGGCAAAGCACTTGCCTCGCACATGTGAGACACTGGGTTCAATCCTCAGTACCACATAAAAAATTAATAAAATAAAGGTATTGTGTCCATCTACAACTAAAAATATTTTTTAAAAAGATCTGTCAAAATTCTAATTCTATAGAAAAGAACTGGCTATTTTTCTAAATGTTAATTGTTTAAGTCCCTCCTCATCTAAAATTTCCCATTAGTTCAGTCTAATTAACCACCTTAAAAATATTTTGATTTGATATAGCTGTTTTAAATTATGTTTACATATTGAATACACACACAGAGTCATACACAGAACTATATGTGAAGGTATTTACTCAATAATTTGTTCCACTCTGTTTTTTTTTTAAATAGAAATATATTTTGTGTTTCCGCCAAAAACTAGAATTAGAGATTAAGGTAATAATTTCTTTTCAATCAAAGCTAAAGATATAAATAATTTATAAAACCTTTAAGAAACCATAACAACAGAAGATATTGTGTTACTAATTTTACCATCTCAAACTATGCCTAATACCAATATGTTTTTGCCAATAAATCCATTATGATGCCACAAGCATGGCTCTTGGCTTGACACCGTAAAGACAACTGCAGGAAGGAAGAGAAAATAAACACTTGAAAATCCATTAAGGTGAGCAGCTGAAATAGGACCTTATTGACAACCCTAAAATACATGGACAAATTGTTTGAAAAACAAAGTCAAACAAGTTAAAACTAATTTCCTATATACAGAACATTTTTCTAAAACTTTTCCAGACATTTTATTTTAGGATGATTATCTGCCAAGTTCCATGTAGACCTATCTCTATACTTTCCATGCAAACATACTTATTCTTAAGTAGTTCAATTAAAGAGTAATTGTTCCCCCTTTAAAAAACCTATGTTCTTCCCTGTGATAAATAGCCTTCCCATAGTAAAGGAACCTGATACAAAGGCCTGAACGGACTGCATTGCCTAGCACTGAAAGGTCATTGTAGAAGTAATTTTAAGTAAATATGTTCACTAACTTTCTGACTGCAAAACTTGCGCATGCATACTTAAGAAAAAATGGGTCACACAAGAAAGACTAACAGTGAAGTAACAACTATCCATGATCCTGAAGGCAAAATACCCTGTTACTATCTTGGGGTATATATTTCTAGTCTTTTTCATATACCCGTGTTTGTTTTTCTTTTCAAAATATGAGACTGCTGTTCAACTTTGTTTTTCCCCACTCAATACCATAACAATTATTCTCTCAAGTTAATTTAAACTTCATAAATATAAATGGTAGTGGCTGCATAAGACCACATCATTCAGAGCTCAAAATATATTTAAACGTTTTCCTAAGATTGAACTTTTAGATTGCTTCTGATTTTTTTGAAGTACCTCAATCATTAACTACCATAAATGATAATAACTTTATGCATGATTCTTTTTTGGCATATTTGTTATCATTTTCTTAATACTCTTATAAGTGGAATATTTACACATATTACAAAGTAGCTTTTTCAATGTTATCTATGTTCCATAGCAATGTATGAATGTGCATGCCAACAAACCTTCAACAACACACTATTAAATATATTTTAACTTAATAACAATATATTTATTTTAAACTTACATTTATTTTGTTATTAGGGAAATTAAATCCTTTTTTATATGTATTAGTAATGTGTATGTCCTCTCCTCTGAATTGAATTTTTGTCTATTAAGACTTCGATCTTTAACAGAATGAATCAAACAACATTACTCTATATAAATTTATGATTTCACAAATGGTATGACTTTGCACCATGTACAAACAGAGAAAGAACATGTATCCCATTTGTTTACAATAAAAAAAAAAAAAGAAAGACTTCGATCTTGGGTTGAGGTTGTAGCTTAGTGGTAAATGCTTGCCTAGCAAGTGTGGGGCACTGTGTTTGATTCTCAGTACCACATATAAATAAAATAGAAAATAAAGGTCGGTCAACAATGAAAAACAAAAAAAAGACTTTGGTCTTGGAGCTGGGGTTGTAGCTCTGTGGTACGGCACTTGCCTACCATGTATGAGGCACTGGGATGGATCCTCAGCACCACATAAAAAAATAATAATAATAAATAAATAAATAAGTAAGTAAAATAAAGGTATTATATCTATCTACAACTGAAAACTTTTTTAAAAAGACTTTGCTATTTCTCTTATCAATCCATTTTTTTATGCAACTTCATTATTACTAGCTGACTTTTCATCTTTTGCTTTTAAGTTTAACGTGTCTTGAAAAATTATTTTAGCCAGGCATAGAGTTTTCAGCCTCTCTGGAGACTGAGGTAGGATTACTTGAGCCCAGGAGCTGGACGCCAGCCTGAACAACATAGAACCCATATCGAAAAGATTTTAAACTTGAATATAGTCTTTAGCATTCACAAAGATAGATGTAAATAATTATAATTAATTCAAATTGAAAATTCTACAATATGTGAATATTATTTATAAAATTTTTAAAAGTTTGTTTACCAATCATTCATGACATCACATGACGTCACTAAAAACAAAAAATGGGACTTACATCACTCATCTCACCTTTACCATCTCTTTGATATTGCAGCATTCCTCACTTTGTAACAGCCAATGCTAAACACATTCAAGTGTGATAAGCAGAAAACACATGTGCTTGTTTTGGTTTAAAGCAACTCAACATATGTGGTAACAAAAATGGAAAAGTAAAAATATTTCACTGGGGTCTTAAGCAGCTAAGTTAGGCATCTTACTGCCAGTGAATGGACTGTTACTTAAGATACTAAATAACTGTTTTGAAAGCAAATGTAATGCTAACAAGTATGATTTAAAATCTAATAGTCTTCAAATATCCTTCCCTGAGAAAGCCAGTTTCAATACAAGGTAAAGATGAGAGGGCCCCTAATTTATTACAAAGCAGACTCTTTACTCAAAAGGAGAGAGGGGGGAAAAAAGCTGCCAAATAAAAATATATTAAAGTGCTAGCTTTATACCCCTAAAAAACAGTATTTACACTTAAATCTCTTCACACATAAACTTATGATACTAACACTAATGCTATTAAAAACTAATGGGTAGACCTCAGCTTTCCTCAAATTAATTTGTACATTTACAGAAGCTTCCTTAAAGATCTTTTTAAGAATTAATAATAATATCTGAAGGTTTTGTTCTCAGAGTAAACTTAACATACAGCATGTTATACTTCCATTTCTATAATATTTTAGGTTTACAAAAATGCTTTATCCAAACACTATAGTTGATCAACCCCTACCTTTCACAAAGGCATCTATGCTGAAGAGCATCATGATTCACCTGAAAGCTAGTCATAGAGCAGAGCTGCTCCCTGAAGGCCCTTCAATCACACCACTGCCTCCTTCTGAAGCCAAATGTCTGTGTGCATAAGGAAAGCAGCTGAGCAGCTTGGAACCAACCTAAGCATTAAACGAAAGGACCACTGGTTAGAAATGAATAATAAAAAAGCACTGGCCAAAAAAAAAAAAAAAAATCAATTTGCAAAAATAACAAATTCAAAGTAACTTACTTATACTGAAGGTACATTAAAATCAAAACACTGGTAATGTACCCTTTATTAATCAACAGATTAAACTTTAGTTAAATGATGCCTGATGCTGGCAGAGGTGTGGGAAAATGTACAGTTACACTTGTGACAGACAGAGAGTAAACTGGTGCAGCCTTTATAGAGGACAACCAGTAATAGTTATTAGTATTCTTTTAAATATACCTTCAAAATCCTTTAATCCAGAAATTCCACTGCCACAGGACTTTATTCTATGACTAAACCTAAAAATTCATCAAAATAGCATATACAAGGATATTTGTTGCAGCAATTTTATTTAGCAAAAAAGAGAAAATAAGAAGCAAAAGTGTCCACCAATAGGGAACTGGTTATAAACTAAGGTCCATCATGTAACAGAACTCTATGACACCATTATTTTTTTGCTGGAGCACATACCTAAAATCCCAGTGGCTAGGATGCTGAGGCAGGAAGATCATGAGTTCAAAGCCAGCCTCAGCAAAAGTGAGGCACTAAGCAACTCAGTGAGACACTGTCTCTAAATAAAATACAATAGGGCTGGGGATGTGGCTCAGTGGCCAAATGCTCTTGAGTTTGATCCCCAGTACAACTCCTCACCCAAAAAAGGTAGTTTTTATTTCCTCATTTTTATCTGTACTTTAAGTCCTTTGATTTGCCAATTTTCAGAATAATCAATTAGTTCCTTCATATCCCCTATATCTGATCAGAGGAAGTGGGGCTTTTCATTTTTTAAATTATTTTTAAAGTCCAGTTAACATTCTCCCATTCAACTTCTGGTTGCTCCTTTATTCCTAGAGGAGCCATGTGAAATGCCTCAGAGACCACCAAGCACAGCTCCACCGAAGGTGTGAGGAGAGAAAGGGAGTACACAGAGTGAGAAGTACCACACCAGCAAACTTCAACTGCCAAGAGCAATGGTCCTGATCATCACCACAGAGCAATGAGTATGAAGCCCTGGGCATTTTAAACACTAAACAAGTATTGGCTCGAGTCATTAATGAATGCAAAACACTAATGCTGATTATCAAGCACTTTTATTGGGGGGGAGTAGGAATACCATTGGTAATCTTAGCAATGGTGGTTGTCCATAAAGGAATCTACTTAGAGTAGTGTTAAACTCCCTGTGAGAATATAAACAGAAACTATCACAGTAGGATCTCATTGTATTTAAAGAAGAGAACCATGGGCAGTTGACAAAAAGGAATGGTGCCCCCATTATGTATATGTGGAATCAAAAGTAAATAATGGGAGAGGGGGTTTCAAGATGGCGGCCTAGAGGGTGGCTGCATTTCATGTTGCTCCAGGACTCAGGATTCAAAAGAGGAGATATTGAGACGCTTGGGACCAACTCAAAGCAGCCAGGTGACTCTCACCCCCTGGGGAGGCATCCCGGATGGGACGGTGGTCCCGGAACGCAGGAAACTTTGTGAAGTAGAACTGCCGGTGAGACGCCCCTCCCCCCGCTGGAGCAGTGAACTCGGACAGCTGGGAGCGCCGTAAAGGAAGCCGCTCGGCACAGCGCTGGGACTCGGAGCAACCACTGGGGCTCCGGCGACTGCCCAGGGGAAGAGTGGCGAGGAGAGCTGTGTGGACTCAGGACACCGGGGCCTGCCCTGAGGAGGAGGAGGAGGAGCGTGGTCACTTGGATTCGGAGTGACTGCACCAGAGCTACAGGCGGTTGCCAGAGGAGAAGCTGCGCGGCGAGCTGTTTGGACTCAGAACGACACTTCTGAACACCGGGGCCTGCCCTGAGGACGAGGAGGAGGAAGAGGAGCACGGCCGCTTGAATTCGGGGTGACTACACCAGAGCTACAGGCGGTTGCCAGAGAAGGGGCTGCGTGGCGAGCTGTTTGGACTCAGACCACTTCTGAACCCCGGGGCCTGCCCGGAGGAGTAGGAGGAGGAGGAGGAGGAGGAGCGCGGCGGGTCCTTTGGACTCGCAGTGACTGCATTAGCGCTCCAGGTGGCTGCTCAGAGGAGAAGGCGAGCGGTGAGTTGTTTGGACTTAAAGTGACAGCTCCTAAACACAGGGGGGCTGCCTGGAGGAGAAGCATGGTGGGACGCTTGGTCTTGAGTGGCCGCACCAGAGCTCCGGGCGGTTGCCCAGAGGACCTGTGCTGCGGGTCACGTGGACTCAGAGCCACTCAGAGCGACCGCTCCTGAACACCCCAGGGGTTATCTGGAGAAGGAGGAGGAACGGGGAGGGTCACTTTGACTCGTTGTGATTGATTACCCAGGGCTACGGGTGGTTGGTGGAGGTGGAGGCACGCAGTGAGTTTCTTGGACTCCTAGTGACCGCACCGGAATACTGGGCGGCTGTCTGGAGGAAGAGGCGTGTGGCAGGTCTCTGGGATTGAGAGCGATTATACAGGGCCCCAGGTGGCTGCTTAGAGGAGGGGCCGCATAGCCAGGCGATTAGGTGCAGAGCAGGGTCCCAGGATCTAGGAGGCTTCTTGGTGGAAGAGCCGCACAGAGACAGGCTTAGGGCAGAGCGAAGGTTCCAGGCCTGCGGGCAGATTCTCTGAGGAAGGGCAGCCTAAGGAGAGTCATCTGCAAAGGATGAGGCTCCCAGGCCCAGGAGGTAGGGCCGGGCCCCTGGGAACTTTGCAGAGGAAGGCAGCCCAACCCAGGCGGTAGCTGTAAATTGAGGGGAACCTCTAGGAGGGAACTGACCAGCGAGACCTCCCCACCGGGTGAGTCTTCCCTGCTGGGTGAGGTTTCCCCACAAGGACGGTAAAACCAGAGACTCAGGCCCAAACAGGCCTTGCCTCAGCCAGCAGCCTAGGTCCCCTTTGGATGACCATTGGTCAACAAGTGGAGGCACCTCTGGCCACTAGCAGGGATTATACCCCACCTGAAGGCCACCACTCCTAGAGAGGCAGCTTCCTTGTGGAGCACCGCATCATCAACTTCCTCCAAGACTTCAGCCTACTGAAGGCTAAGGGGGGATATATATAGAAATCTTCAGGGACATTGTAAGTCAATAGAGGAAATCTGCAATATCTCAGCGGTCCTCTGATACCTGAACAATATGAGAAAACAAGGAAAGAAAATGCTGCAAACAAATCTAGATGTTACATCAATAAAACCCAGTGACAGCATGGCAGAAGAAATGACAGAAAAGGAGTTCAGAATGTACATAATTAAAATGATCAGAGAAGCAAACGATGAGATGAAAGAACAAATGCAAGCATTGAATGATCGCACCAATCGACAGTTAAAAGAGCAAATACAGGAAGCAAAAGATCATTTCAATAAAGAGTTAGAGATATTGAAAAAAAAACCAAACAGAAATCCTTGACATGAAGGAAACAATAAACCAAATTAAGAACTCCATAGAAAGCATATCCAATAGGATAGAATACCTGGAAGACAGAACCTCAGACATTGAAGACAAAATATTTAACCTTGAAAACAAAGTTGAACAAACAGAGAAGATGGTAAGAAATCATGAACAGAATCTACAAGAACTATGGGATATCATGAAAAGGCAAAATTTAAGAATTATTGGGATTGAGGAAGGCCTAGAGAAACAAGCCAAAGGAATGAACAACCTATTCAATGAAATAATATCAGAAAATTTCCCAAATCTGAAGAATGAAATGGAAAATCAAGTTCAAGAGGCTTATAGGACTCCAAATACACAAAATTACAACAGACCCACACCAAGGCACATTATAATGAAAATACCGAACATACAAAATAAAGACAGAATTTTAAAGGCTGTGAGAGAAAAGAACCAAATTACATTCAGGGGGAAACCAATACGGATATCAGCAGATTTTTCAATCCAGACCCTAAAAGCTAGAAGGGCCTGGAACAACATTTTTCAAGCCCTGAAAGAAAATGGATGCCAACCAAGAATCTTATACCCAGCAAAACTTACCTTCAAATTTGACGATGAAATAAAATCCTTCCATGATAAACAAAAGCTAAAAGAATTTACAAACAGGAAGCCAGCATTACAGAACATTCTCAGCAAAATATTCCATGAGGAACAGATGAAAAACAAAGAAGCAAATCAGCAAAGGGAGGAATTATCCTAAAGGAATTGTCAAATAAAGGAGGAACCAAGTTGTGTCAAACAAATAAATAAACAAAATTTAAAAAATGAACCAAATGACCGGGAAACCAAATCATATCTCTATAATAACCCTGAATGTTAATGGCCTGAATTCATCAATCAAAAGACATAGACTGGCAGATTGGATTAAAAAGAAAGATCCAACAATATGTTGCCTGCAAGAGACTCACCTCATAGAAAAAGATACCCACAGACTAAAGGTGAAAGGATGGGGAAAAACATACCATGCACATGGACTCAGCAAAAAAGCTGGAGTATCCATCCTCATTTCCGATAATGTGGACTTCAAGCCAAAGTTAGTCAGAAGGGATAAAGAAGGTCATTTCATACTGCTTAAGGGAAGCATAAATCAGCAAGATATAACAATCGTAAACATCTATGCCCCAAACAGTGGCTCATCCATGTATGTCAAACAAATCCTTCTCAATTTCAGAAACCAAATAGACCATAACACAATTAATACTAGGTGATTTTAACACGCCTCTCTCACCACTGGACAGATCTTCCAGACAAAAATTGAACAAAGAAACCATAGATCTCAATAACACAATCAATAATTTAGACTTAACGGACATTTATAGAATATACCATCCAACCAAGAGCGAATACACTTTCTTCTCAGCAGCACATGGATCCTTCTCTAAAATAGACCATATGTTATGCCACAAAGCTAATGTTAGCAAATACAAGAAGATAGAGACACTACCATGTATTCTATCAGATCATAATGGATTGAAGTTAGAAATAAATGAAGGAGTAAAACACAGAAACTATTCCAACATCTGGAGATTAAACAATATGCTATTATATGATGAATGGATAACAGAAGATATTAGGAAGGAAATTAAAAAATTCTTAGAGGTAAATGAGAACAAAGAAACATCATATCAAAATCTCTGGGACACTATGAAAGCAGTACTTAGAGGGAAATTTATTTCATGGAGCACATTTAATAAAAGAAGTAAAACTCAACAAATAAACAACCTAACACTACAGCTCAAAGCCCTAGAAAAAGAAGAACAGAACAGCACCAAAAGTAGTAGAAGACAGGAAATAGTTAAACTCAGAGCTGAAATCAATAAAATTGAAACAAAAGAAACAATACAAAAAATTGACAAAATAAATAGTTGGTTCTTCGAAAAAATACACAAAATTGATAAACCTTTAGCCACACTAACAAAGAGAAGACGAGAGAAAACCCAAATCACTAAAATTCGGAATGAACAAGGAAATATCACAACAGACAGGATTGAAATACAAAACATAATTAGAAGCTATTTTGAAAATCTATACTCCAACAAAATAGAAAATTTTGAAGGCATCAACAGGTTTCTAGAGACATATGAATTGCCTAAACTGAACGAGGAGGACATACACAATTTAAATAGACCAATTTCAAGTACTGAAATAGAAGAGGTCATCAAAAGCCTTCCAACAAAGAAAAGTCCGGGACCAGATGGGTTCTCAGCCGAGTTCTACAAAACCTTTAAAGAAGAGCTCATTCCAATACTTCTCAAAGTATTCCATAAAATAGAAGAGGAGGGAACCCTCCCAAACTCATTCTATGAAGCCAATATCACCCTGATACCTAAACCAGACAGAGACTCATCAAGGAAAGAAAATTTCAGACCAATATCCTTAATGAACATCGATGCAAAAATCCTCAACAAAATTTTAGCAAATCGCATACAAAAACATATTAAAAAGATAGTGCACCATGATCAAGTGGGTTTCATCCCAGGGATGCAAGGTTGGTTCAACATCAGGAAATCAATAAACGTAATTCACTACATTAATAGACTTAAAGTCAAGAATCACATGATTATTTCAATAGATGCAGAAAAAGCATTTGATAAAATACAGCACCCCTTCATGCTCAAAACACTAGAAAAAATAGGGATAGTGGGAACATTCCTTAACATTGTAAAGGCCATTTATGCTAAGCCCATGGCTAATATCATTCTAAATGGTGAAAAACTGAAAGCATTCCCCCTAAAAACTGGAACAAGGCAGGGATGCCCTCTTTCACCACTTCTATTCAACATCGTTCTTGAGACTCTGGCCAGAGCAATTAGACAAACCAAAGAGATTAAAGGGATACGAATTGGGAAAGAAGAACTCAAACTATCCCTGTTCGCTGATGACATGATTATATATTTAGAGGAACATGGAAATTCCACCAGAAAACTCTTAGAACTCATAAGTGAATTCAGTAAAGTAGCAGGTTACAAGATCAATGCCCATAAATCCAACGCATTTTTATACATAAGTGATGAATCTTCAGAAAGAGAAATTAGGAAAACTACCCCATTCACAATAGCCTCGAAAAAAGTAAAATACTTGGGAATCAATCTCACAAAAGAGGTGAAAGACCTCTACAATGAGAACTATACAACACTAAAGAAAGAAATTAAAGAACACCTTAGAAGATGGAAAGATCTTCCATGTTCTTGGATAGGAAGAATTAATATTGTCAAAATGGCCATACTACCTAAAGTGCTATACAAATTCAATGCAATTCCAATTAAAATCCCAATGATGTACCTTACAGAAATAGAGCAAGCAATTATGAAATTCATCTGGAAGAATAAGAAACCCAGAATAGCTAAAGCAATCCTTAGCAGGAAGAGTGAAACAGTGGGTATTGCAATACCAGATCTTCAACTCTACTACAAAGCAATAGTAACAAAAACGGCATGGTATTGGTACCAAAATAGAAAGGTAGATCAATGGTACAGAATAGAGGACACGGAAACAAACCCAAATAAATACAATTTTCTCATACTAGACAAAGGGGCCAAAAATATGCAATGGAGAAAAGATAGCCTCTTCAACAAATGGTGCTGGGAGAATTGGAAATCCATATGCAACAGAATGAAACTAAACCCATATCTCTCACCATGCACGAAACTAAACTCAAAATGGATTAAGGACCTCGGAATCAGACCAGAGACCCTGCAGATTATAGAAGAAAAAGTAGGTCCAAATCTTCACCTTGTTGGTCTAGGATCAGACTTCCTTAACAGGACTCCCATAGCACAAGAAATAAAAGCTAGAATCAGCCACTGGGATAGATTCAAACTAAAAAGCTTTCTCTCAGCAAAGGAAACTATCAGCAATGCGAAGAAAGAGCCTACAGAATGGGAGAATATCTTTGACAATCATACTTCAGATAGAGCACTAATCTCCAGAATCTATAAAGAACTCAAAAAACTTTACTCCAAGAATTCAAATAATCCAGTCGACAAATGGGCTAAGGAAATGAATAGACACTTCACAGAAGAAGATCTACAAGCAATCAACAAACATATGGAAAAATGTTCAACATCTCTAGTAATAAGAGAAATGCAAATCAAAACCACTCTAAGATTCCTTCTCACCCCAATTAGAATGGCAATTATCAAGAATACGAGCAACAACAGGTGTTGGCGAGGATGTGGGGAGAAAGGTACACTCATACATTGCTGGTGGGGCTGCAAATTAGTGCAGCCACTCTGGAAAGCAGTGCGGAGATTCCTTAGAAAACTTGGAATGGACCCGCCATTTGACCCAGCTATCCCACTCCTTGGCCTATACCCAAAGGACTTAAAATCAGCATACTACAGAGACACAGCCACATCAATGTTCATAGCTGCTCAATTCACAATAGCCAGACTGTGGAACCAACCTAGATGCCCTCCAATTGATGAGTGGATAAAGAAACTGTGGTATATATATACAATGGAATATTACTCAGCTATAAAGAATGATAAAATTATGGCATTTGCAGGCAAATGGATGAAATTGGAGAATATCATGCTAAGTGGGATAAGCCAATCTCAAAAAGCCAAAGGACGAATGATATCGCTAATAAGTGGAGGATGACACATAATGGGGGGGAGGGAAGGGTTAGTGTTAGGGTTAGAGTTAGGGTTAGGGAGGGGGGCAAGTATGGAGGAAGGAAGTACTGTATAGAGGGTAAAGAGGGGTGGGAGGGGTGGGGGGAAGGGAAAAAATAACAGAATGAATCAAACAACATTACTCTATGTAAATTTATGATTACACAAATGGTATGCCTTTACGCCATGTACAAACAGAGAAACAACATGTATCCCATTTGTTTACAATAAAAAAAAAAAAGTAAATAATGGAATAAAAGGAAGATCAGTAGAGTAGAGAGGAGAATAGAGGAAGGGAGAAGAGGGCAGGATGGGAATTGAAATCAAATTTCTTGCATGTATGATTTTGTCAAAATGAACCCATTTTGTGTATGGGTTACAAAATGTATAATTTTGTATGTATAATTATATGCTGTAATAAAAATTTAAACATTATCACCTTAAAGAAGCGATAGGGGTTTCAGGATATGATAGATATGTTTAAACTAATTTGCACATCATACACTGTATACATGTATCAAAACACGTGGCACCTCATTAATATGCATAATTTTTATGTTTGTATATATGTTAAATTTAAATTAAAAAGAAAGACCATTTTGCCCTCAAATACTTGGTGATGTAGTGAAAGGGATGGGCTAAAGCTCCAGTGAAAAGTAAGCCCACGATGCCAATAAAGAAAGGAGCCAAGTTCCATCTTTCCAGCTTATATTAGTTTTCCATCATTACTATGACAAACAGCAACAAACTTGTTGGTTTAAAACAACACAAATTTATTATCTTGTATTTCTGAAGCGGAAAAATTCAACACATGTATCACTGACCAAAATCAAGGGTTAGCAGGTTGTATACCCTCTGGAGGCTCTAAGGGAGGGCTTTGTTTCCTCAGTTGCTCTAGTTTCTGTAGGCTGGCTCATGGTCCCTTTGTCTTCAAAGCCAGCAACTGCATCACCCCAACTTCTGCTTCTCCACATCTCCTTCCTTGTCTCTGCCTCTCCTGCCTCCCTCTTTCATTTAATAGGACCTTTGATTTTACACTGGGTCCAACCTGGTAAAGAGAACAATCTCCCCAGCTCCAGATCCTTAATTTAATGACAAATGCAAAGACTCTTTTGTCATGTAAGGCAGCATGTTCACTGGTTCTGGGAATGTGGACATCAACATCTTTGACAGCTATTCTGCTTGTCATAGCTCCTAAGACATCCAGGACTCCCCAACAATCTTTCTTTTTCCTGCTGCCTTGTTCCTCGGTAATAGAACTCAACTTGTTCAACAGGTAGGTGGTATCTTTTAATCTTAGGAAGATAAGTCCCTATCCAACTTTAGGGGATGGATCACTGGTTTAAAATAGTGATGTCCCTATCCTTTTCTTCTGTCATTTAAATAAGATATGATTGTCTGAAGGTACAGTAGTCATCATGGAGCCATGAGGGGTTAAAGACTGAGAGGAACACAATGATCCTAATCCTTCTGCAGGAGTCACTGAACTAAATAGCAATAATATCCCACCTCTAGATTTCAAATTATATGTGAAAACTAAAATCTTATGGGTTTAAACCATAATGATTATGTTCGCTGTACCTTGAAGCCAAGCATCTTACTAATCAATGCATTTGAATACTATTCTATTACATCACTTTTCAAATTACTGCAATTTGTATCCATATCTCCCTTAATAAGTTGGGTGTTCCTTAATGGCAAGAGGAACCTTGCCCAGTACCTAGTCCCTGTGATAAATGGCTTCCAGTGATTCCCACTTCTGGATTCATATGCTTGTGTAATTCCTCCCTTTGAATATAGGCTAGAAATAGTTGTTTGCTTCTAAAGAACACTTTATAGTAAAAGTAAGAAAGTGTCACTGCTGTGACCAGGTTATAAAGGAACATAGTATCCATCTTGCTGGTTGTTATGGACTGGATTTTTGTGCCCCCATCTAATATTTACATGTTGGAATCCTAACCCCCAATGTGATGGTATGAGGAGGTGAGTCCTTTGGGAGGTAATTAGAATGTGAGGATGGCACCCTCATGAATGGGATTAGTGCCCTTATAAAAGATATCATTGAGGAACTCAATCATGCCAATATCCTGATTTCAGACTTCTAGTCTCCAGCACTACAATAATTATTTTTATTGAATTTGCCCAGTTTATGTTACGCTTGTTGTAGCAGCCCAAGCTGACTGAGACACTGATTTCTCCCCAGCCCCGTCATCCCCTCTTTCTACTCACTTACTTCCTATGATGAAAAAGGCTGTTGTCACCTAACCTGTGGAGAGTGGGCAACTAAGAGCAGCTTCAGACTAACACCCATCAAGGGACTGAGTCCCTCAGCCCAAACAGGCTAGCAGGAACTCAATTCTGCTACCCTAAGTAAGCTCTAAAGTAGATCTTTCCCCAGTTAAACCTTAAGATGGCTGCAGCACTGTATAACACTTTCACTGAATTCTTGTGAGAGACCCTGACTGAGTCAGTGAACCCAGCTAAGCAGTGTACAAATTTCTGACCCACAGGAACTGTTACTGTTTAATAAATATTGTTCAAGCAATTACATTTGAGAGAAATTTACTATGGAAATAACTGATTCTGTGTCCAATAAAGGTGTGTTGAATTAAAAAAAAGAAAGTAATGGTGGCCAACCGACGCCACTGATGATGTGGCTTGTACTTCTCAAGTGTTGTCTTCTTTTAAAAAGTTATCAATACTAGCTCTAATTGCTCCAAGCCAGTTCACCATATTGTTTTCTAGTACTCCATGACAATTTCAACTGTAAACTATTTCTTCTGTTTACCCTGATTTTAAGGAACGCTAGCTTACTAGTCAGTGGTTTCCAACTGCTCTTCTCATTTACCCAAAACTCCCTCACAGGCCTAAAGTTCTACAGGATTTGGCTTATACTTCCTTCTCCAGTCTTATCCAGCACCCTCACTCTTCCCCAGAGGCTTTCCAGCCATTCCACTGGCCTCCTCTCAGCTCCTTATATTGGCTATGCTCCCTCCTACAACATCTCAGCGCTATTTCCTTGGGTTAGACTACTGTACCCTCCCTTCTTCACTAAGACCCTGCTCTTTTCCTTCAAAGCCCATCCCTAAGGTTTTTCAGGGAAGCCTTTCAAGACCTTCCCAATCCGCTCAAATTCCCTATTAGAGAATTCAGAGTATCTTGCACTTGGCCTTCAAGACATTAATCACAGACACCATTTACTCTGTGTGTGTGTGTGTGTGTGTGTGTGTGTGTGTGTGTGTGCGTGCGTCAGATGTTCATCTGTCTCCCCCATCAAAGTTAGGTAAGGGCAGGGACAATACTACTGGCTCACATTTTATTCTCAGTGTCTGGTATTTCTGCATCCCAAGCACTATAAAAGTCATTTTAGCTATTTGTCCCCTATAACAAACTGGGATAGAGATATTACTGTCCCATTGGATAGATAAGGTAACAAGCTCAGAGAGGGAAACTAACTTTTCCAAAGCCACAGAGTCAGAAAAAAGCAGGAACAAGACAAACTCACACCCCTCTGACTCCAGAGACCCTATAATTTATCTCTCCACTTGATGCTTTAACAACATGTTCACATATCTGTCTTAATTTGTGTGCAGTATTTCAAACATAAGAGAGATAAAGAGAATATAATGAATACCCACGTATCTGCCTCCCAACTTGAAAAAAAAATTATTTACTTATTTATTTTTTTAAACAAAACATTACAAAGTAGAATGCAGTCCCATATGGAATATTCTGGGATCTATTTCTTTCTTCCTTCGAAGGAGGTAATCATTATCCCAGATTTAAAATTTTCCTTCTCATGCTTTTCTTATATTAGATGTGTATCCATAAACAATGCACATACTGTATTGTGTTTGACTGGTCAGTTGGTTGGTTTGGAGAGGGTTGTTACATTTTTCTTTTCTGTTTTTTGTTTTGTTTTGTTTTGTTTGTTTTGGTGTTTGTTTGGTTTTTTTGTACTAGGGGATTGAACCCAGAGGACTTAGCAACTGAGCCACAGTCCTAGCCCTTTTTTTTATTTATTTATTTAGAGACAGAATCTCACTAGCTCTATATAAATACCAGCAGATCCCATCTATCACTCTGAAGCTTTTTTTGCTCAACAATTTTGAGACAGGTTCATATACAGCTCTACTTCATCCTTTATAACAGACAATTTTTATACTACAATATAAAGACATTAAAATTAACCTGTACTTTTTTGATACACATTCAGCCAGTTTTGATATTCTACAATTACAAACAGTGCCATGGTGAACTGATGCATGTCTCCTTATACATAGGTGGGAATTATTCCCATACAGTTCACTAAGAAGGTATCTGCTGGGAAGAAGGATATGTGTATAGATGACACACAGCTGCCCACCAGAGTACTGGTACACAGTCTTCATTTTGGTCTGTGTATTAAAGACTGAAGAGAATTCCTAGCCTACACTCCAGAAGCTCTCTTCTTCCCACACCATGATGAACAGCTGCCAGACCTCTGCATGCACAATTAATATTCAAGAAATAAAAGGAATGTCTAAACAGGGAAGTAATAATAGCAGTTAGAATGTTATTAAGTGTTTGTTCTGTATCAGACACAAGAATCTGAAATAAATAATACCTTTTAACCCTCATGACAACTCTATGAGGTAGATGTTATTAATACTCAATATTATCATCTGATACATCAAATTTCCCTTAGTAACTCTCCTTTTGAGAATTTTCCTGGATGTTTTCATGTATTTTTTTTCTCCTAGGAAAAGAGTCATGTACATATCTTAAAATATAGTAGTAAGACTCAAGAACTCTTTCAATTCATAACAGACATCTATAAATATTTGCTGATGCAATTTCTACTTAAAATATTCTTTGTCCCTCTCAGACATCAAGAATGGTATTTGGTAATTTTCATTCTTTTTAAGCTTTCAGTATATTGGGGCAACAGGGGAAAAGGAGGAGTTAAAATAATTTATAGTAACTCCTAAAGTTTAGTTTCTTTAGAACATGTGCGAAAACATATAACAGTATATACAAATGAAATTGGGTATAATATTTTAAAATCTAAATTCAAGTTCTTTCATGAATGTAAGGCCCAACCAAGCTGAATGACCAAGTGGCCCCCTTCCACTATAAGTCTAATTCTAATTTTCTATTCTCTCCTTGCCAACTCCACAAACTTATTAAACTAAAACAATAATAATTCCACTTGACCTGATAATTACTTAATTTTCCCTTCAGAGTTAAAATAATAGTAGGTATAAGAGGGGGTCAGAATTCTTCATAAAGGATTAACTTTAACAGTCTCATTTTATAACACAGAAAAGATTAAGAGGAAAATAAAATCCCTTTATTTTTCTTCATAACTGCTTCTCATGCATGATTTGTTTTGTCCTTTTGTAGCCTGAATCAACTAAATCTTAAAGGTATCAGGAGCTTTTATAGTACATACTCCTCATGGTTTCTGCAAGCTTTACTAACTCCTCAGAGTTGAGTTCAAAATGAAAGAATTCCCTTGATAAAATGCAGTGTTTGGATCAGTTCTTGTTTACAAACCAGAAATATTAATTTGATACTACTGTAATGAAAAAAATAAAAAATTATAATAAGTTTTATTATAATAAAACTTATAATAAAAGGATCTGATTATAACATCTAATTCAACCAGGAAAAGGGTTAATATTTTTTTCTCTGTTCCAAATATACTCAAATTGTTACCAGTATTTTCTCACAGTTTTTAAATTGCCCTGTTTTCATTTTATATGAAGAACAGCTTTTTTTTTTTTTTTTTGAAGAACAGCTTTGTGAGTGCTAGGTGAAACTTATGACTAACAGGTTTCCAGTAAATATTTACATCCAAAAATATTTTTCTTTTATTAGTACCTATAATTTAAAGCAAGCAAACAACCTCTAAGTACCAGAGGCATCCCTAATTTAAGAAAATTACAAGACCATTTACTCTTATTTGAAGTTACCAAAGACTCAAGAGCATTAGAACTTACTAAAATTCACAAGATACAAAGAGTAATTTTTCCCTTTTAAATAAAAAGTGTAATTATACTAAGCAATTCATTTTTAGGCAAAAGAATGGTTCAAATCTTAAGAGATGAGAATTTATTAACCTTGTTTTTGCATGGAAACAATATTCCTGTTTCACTGGTAAATATACTAACTTGAACCAGTTCACAGCTAAATACAAGAAATTTGAAATAAAATAGGATGAAAAAAACATGTGCATACAAAACTTTAATTTCAGGGAAAGGACATCTAAAAATGAACTTCATGATGATCCTTTTTATATACATGTTATTTCTGAAGAATTTCAGTATATTAGAAAATTAGAAGAATCAGTAGCCAGACCACTTGTATTTTTCCCCTCTGGGAAATTCTATTAACTGACATCACTATTTTATGTTCACTTTCAAAAACAAGTTATAAATATAAAAAGCTGTATGTGGGTTTAAATTTCTTCATATTAGACCTCTTTAATAATAAAAATAACAGATGCTTATTTTAGAAAATTAAACAATACAAATATAAATGAAGAAAAAGTTAATTTCTGCCACAAATTCCACTCTGATAATTTATGAAACTAACCTGATTCCTCCAGGCACATTCAAATATATACAAACATAATATCAATAAACATATATACACACAAATACATAAACACACATATTCACATACACACACGTGTGTGTGTGTGTGTGTGTGCGTGTGTGTGTCTGTGTGTGTATATGTTCACAGGTTTTATTTTTCATGGGATAAAACACAGTACTCTGCAACTTGGTTTTTCTATCATGGTAATGGCTTCATCTTAGTAGACACAGAGCTAAGTCAGTGTTTTGATATTGGCAAAACCATTACACAGGATGGACATACTATAATTTATTCTCTTCATAATCATTGTCTTTGCTCTTGGTAGAGGTTCATACCCTTTCTGAGTGTGTGCTCCAACTCTGACACCATAAGATATACCGTTTCCTTTATCTCCCCCTCTCACTAACTCCCTCTGCAACAGGCCTAACTAGTAGAGAAGACCAAAAAAAAAAAAAAAAAAAACTTATTTTAACCATTTTGTTTATAAGGTTGCCCCTCAATGCCCTATATTTACTATATCTCATTGCCCAGAAAAATTTGCACTAAGACACTGACTCTTATATGGCAGTTACAAGTCAATTATTTCCAACAAGAAAAACCCTGGAAAGGGAGCTATAAAACCTAGGCCCTATTTCTACTTTGCCACTAACAACTGATGTGACACTGACAAATTACTTAACTGCTTGGAGGTCCACTTCCTCCTCTAAATCTTGAATGACTATAGCCACATAATGTCTAAAGTCCCTTCACACTAAAGTCAATGACACCGTACTGTTCAACAAATGCAGACTTTATGATAGCCCACAGAGGAGAACCTTCCTAAAAGAACCTTTGTTTAATTTGCACAAAGAGTTTATGAACTGATTAATGATAAGAACAACATAAAAGAAAAAATATTTTAACAACTCGGGAAAGTAAAATGTTTACCTCCACAGGACCATTATGACTGCTATTTAGAGACAAAGAACATGTTAATCACAACTATAATGGTCAATTCACTGAAGGAGTTTGTCTAAAAATCTCATGTTATTAAATGCTCAGCTTAGTTCCAATTATTATATATCTTGAAAATAATAAATTTTCTTTAAAAAATGTAGTAAATGATGAATGTTCAGAAAGTAATTTGGGCTCTACTTCTGCTTTAGCCATTCAGACTCTAGATTAAGGTTCCTCATCTGTAAAATGAAGAAGTCAAAAGCTTCAAAGATTCATGAATTCATTTAACAGATCTTTACTGAGTATCTACAATGTGCCAGGCAGACCCTGTGCTTGGTACTAGGAATAAAACTAGTCTTCTCCTGTGAGGATGTGTAATTCTATGGTTCTGTACCTCAGACTATTTTCTAATTCACACTGGCCCTCACCATAACTGGACTAAATTTAGTTAAATTTTACTATGTGTTTTTTAAGAGATTCATATATAATTTTTTGCATATTTCATTCTTTTTTTTCTTCAGTACTAGGAATTAAACCCAAGTATTGCTCTACTACTGAGCTATATCCCCAGCTTTTTATATATATATGTTTTCTTTTATTTCCCCAGCTTTTTATTTTTTATTTTTTAATTTTTTTATTCTGAGACAAGGTCTTGCTAAACTGCCCAGGCTGGCCTAAAACTTGAGATCCTCCTGTCCCAGGCTCCTGAGTAGCTGGGATTACAAGTGTGTGCCACAATGATCAGCTCTGCTACATTCTTAAAGACTGAAAAGAACATCAGTTTTCACTTCAACTGGCAAAGAAGCTTGTCAAACTTCAAACTAACAGGAAAGGCAATGAATTATTTAATATCCATAACTACCTTTAGTTCATAAGTGATATTAAAACATATCTACATTTTAATTTACTAATGTTCATCTTAAAAGCATGTAAAGAGGAATGAGATGTAAAACTATCTCAAGGATATCAAATCAAGTACTGTTCATGTTTCTGAGGTACAATTCTCCTGTAAAAGAAAGGAATGAAAATAAAGGAAGCTCAGAAAAGGATGAGGGTGAAGATAAAGGAAATGAAGCAGGGGGAATGGCACTCCCTCCAGACAAGAGCAACTGGAGGAAGAGTACCTCAGTGTTCTCGGCTTGTCCCTCCTTACATTCATCTTTTTTTTTTTTTTTTTTTTTTTAAATAAGGGAAAAGGGTGAGCAGGGAGAACCAGACATCACCTATAGAGGTCAACACTGAACCTCAATGACCTGGAGTCTCTGGAGTTTCCCTTCCCCTAGTAATTTTTACCAGTCCTCATGTGTGTCATGTTCTTGGGGTGCCGGTACTCCTCTAAGAAATTACTGCATTGTCATAAAACCCAGCAGGGGCACTTAACTGAATATTCAAAGAGGAAACAAAATCATGGCTAAAAGCATTTTTAGAGACATTTTTGGCAATATGCCAAATAACATCCCCCTCTCCTGCATGTGTGTGTGTGTGTGTGTGTGTGTGTGTGTGTGTGTGTGTGTGTAAAATCAGGAATACTGGGCTGATTGATGCTGGAATAATTCTATTTGTAGAGATAAACCAAAATAGGAAGCAGGGAATTCATGATATGACAACAATATCTGGCCCTTAAAAAACATATTTTGAAGCAATATTGTTTGAATTTTAGCTTTACATATAGAGCTCTGTTCTCAAATTTAATCTAGGAAAAGAAGACTATGTATATGAACTGTCATTTTACTTTCTTTCTAAACCAGAAAGGATTTTAAGAAAAGTGATTTACATGTTTTGATTTTTCTATCAATTTTTTAAAAACCCACTCCCTCTTGTAAGCATGGAGATGAAAACAAAATAAGTATTTCCATACACAGTTAAAGAAGCTATGCTGGAGAAAAACTTACTCAAAACAAAAAATAATCAATTTTGTGGAAAAACCTTAATGACTATAAAGTCAACTTCCTTTGCTATTTTTCTGTAATTTTCAAGAAACTATCCATTATGAATTCTGTGTAAGATGTTACAATGCATATGCTATATTTAACATACTTAGGTAACTAGAAAAAGCAAAAATAGAAAAGCATAGAGTCACTTAAAGGAAGTTTCTGGGAATAAAATAATAGTTTGTGAGCACAGAGGTGTTAGTTTTAATTACATCAGAGAGAAAAAAGGACATTTGCTGAAGGTTTAAGGAAAACTCCACTCCAAGAGGTAATGTCATTAATGGCTATCCTAAATTGTAAATCTATAACCTTTGAGGGCATAGGTGAATGAAACCCTACTGTCTTCCCCTAGATTACTCACAGAGTTAATAATGTAATTTAAGAATGAGTCTTAAGGTTATCAGAATTTTCTGGTCATTGGTTTATAAGTTACCTTCAAGCAGTCTTATTTATAGCACCTTAATAACAAGCAGCAGTGAAGTAGAAATTCGTTTTGTCTGGCAGCAGGAAGCATAGGAAGAGAATTCAGATGAAGAACATATTTCACATCACTAGAGTTGACAAATGTGAAAAATGTGCCAGACAAACCCTGCAAGCTACAATTTTTGTAATTAGAAATGCTGAAATCTTTTCAATAGTGCCGCCCATGTCCAAGATTTTTTAAGCAACAACAAAGGAACTATTTTCCTTCTAGAGCAATTTTACTTTTATTTATGACTTTCTCTTATTGGAAAAAGGCTAAATTGTTTGTATTAATTGAATAATTTATAAGATTCATGTTTTAAATGGAAAAAGCAAGAGCATTTATAGCTCATGTGATTCAAAGTGAAAATTAAGAAATTGGCAAGAAGAAAACTATTTGTTCAACCAAGTTTCATTCCATATCTACTTCATGCCAAGCAACAGTCATGCGGTGAGAATACATAACACCACAACTATTTATTCACTCACCCATTCGTTCAAACACTTAAAACACATATATTTATCATTTACTGCCAAAGCTTGGACAAGATACTAGGGATAAAAATATAAAAATTAAAAAGAAATGCTATAGAGCCAAGTTTTCACCAGGAGATATGGCAGTTATAAAGATGGAGAGAAACTAGAACAAATACTGGAGTGCTGCATCAGAAATGAAATAATCAATATGAACCTTTAATTTAGATATAGAACTGTCATTTAGACAAAGATACAGATAAAGACAGACATACATATGTTTCTTAGTTTGATCCCCGAAAAATCTGAGATCTGAGTGGGTCTACAACCAATAATATATTACTAGCAATCAGTGGATATCAAGGACTCAGATCTCGGGTTTGAAATACCATTCTCCATTAAAATGAACCAGGGCACTATGGAATAAGGTTGAGTTCAGGTTTGGGACCAAGAAGTACAAAAGAACCTACATCTTCTTGTTATACAAAAAAGGTTAAGATATCCTCAAAGAATGGTAAAAACACACTAGAAGGACAGAGGCAAATTGCAGGGACTCCCACTGGCTAAATCTGGACTAATTTAAGCACCAAAATAATTAATATTAATGGAATATAACTCATTGAATACAATATGAATCCATGAGTTCAAACCAACAAATAAAAAAATTAAAAAGACAGGGAATATTTCCCTCCTATCAGAATGCCAACTAAAAAAATACAAAAGATGGAATGATGACTACCAAAACCTATGGATGAAAGTTTGATGAGGAACAAGATATTTACAGTTCCAATCTCTCTAAAAATTACACATTAATTACAAAGAAATAAACAGTAACTTCACAGTGGGGAAACCTGGTGGATAACCAATAGGTAAGTCACTAATACTTATACAAACCAATATCATGTGCCTTCCGCTAGGAAGTACTGAGAAGGGCATGCACAGCACTCCTTTTGTGGCTTTCTTGCCCTAGCTGCAAAATCCCAAACAAATTAAGAGGGCACAGTATACAAACTCAAATGGTGGGATATTCTTCAAAATAACTGACCTAAGTTCTTAAAAAAAATTTTAAAGTCAAAAAAGAACAAGACTAAAGAAAGAACTCTTCCAGATTAAAGTAGTAAAGTACAATGTCAACAATTCATTCTCAAATGGCTCAGAAAAGTATACATATATAAAGTTTGGTAAATCTGCATAAAGAGTATATGAAATTTGCTTGCACTAATCTTGTCACTCTTAAGTTTGAAATGATTTCAAAATAAAAAGATACAATCAAAGCCACGATATGTTGTTAATTCATTCATGTGTATAGTCATTCAGTCAATAGTTAAAATTTGACTATATGCCAGATGATGAACAATAACATGAGTAGAACAAAGAACTTGTTATAGTATAGATAGGAGGTGTCCCCCAAAAGCTCATGTGTGACACAATGCAAGCATTTTCAAAGGCAAAATTATTAGATTATGATAGGTGTAACCTAATCAGTGGATTAATTCATCAATTCAGATTCACTGGGCAGTAACTGTAGGCAAGGAGGGTTGGCTAGAAGTAGTAGGTCACTGGGAGAGTGTCTTTGGGTTTATATTGTCTACCTAGTGAACAGTGGTCTTTGTCTCCCCACCCTGCACCCCGCTTCCTGGGTGCCATGTTCTGAGTTGCCTTCTTCCTCCAAGTCCTGCCTTGGACTTGATGTTCTGCCTCACTTCAGGCCGAGAGTTATGGAGTCAGCTGACCATGGACTAAACTTCTGAAACCATGAGCCAAAATAAACATTTCCTCCTCTAATTTTTCCTAATTGTAAGTCTCAGCAACACAAAGCTGCCTAAAACAGACCCCTACCTTTGAGAACATCCCAGTTTTGAAAGGGCTGCTCATCCTTTCAGAAAACACCAAGTTGCAAAAATTATCTTATCACTCTTCTCTTTTAATACAGCTCAACTATTTCATGAGGAAAGGTATTGTGAAGAACATAAACATTTTTCCCACTGTACTGGAAGGTTATAGTAAATATTCTTAAAACAAATATTTATATCTCCTTAGAAATAAAATTTTTACTTTTAAACTATGTGAGTTTTAACATGATCTATAGTGTTATAATATTACTAGAGAATTCACAGGGAAACATGTTACTTGCTTTATTAACACCAAATAACTTTTAATGTAAAATTAATAACTTATTTGGTGATTGGAAAGAACAGCAAGATGATTATAAGTAATAGTCATTTGGAAAGTAGAGAGTCTTTAGGTATTAACTGGAAGCAAGAGTGACGGTACTTGGGGAAGAGCTAGGTGCAGACATAGACTACAAGGATGAAACTGATGAGATACACTCAAGAGTAATTTACACTTGTTGAATCCTTATGAACAGGAAAAATTCTTACTTTATAATCAGATTGGATTTTTGAAAGGCTAGCAATGGCAGTGGCATCACTCAAAACTAAGGTATAAATAATACAGTGAAGATATTTACAGGACACTAAGTGTGAAGCACTTTATCTGGTTTATTTCATTTAATCTGCACAACCATCCCCAATACATAGAAACAATTCCCATTCCCATTATACAGATGAGGAAATGGATTCACAAAAGAGGTTGAGTAACATGGCTAGTAAGTGGTAGAGATGGGATTGAAATCCAGGTTTGTCTAACTAAAAGCCCCACTCTTAAACACAACATAATTTCCTTCTCAAGATAAATAAAGATAATATCAATCAAATATTTGAGAAACTACTATATGCATAAACTGGGATGGCTACTAAAGAAATTGTGCACAAAACCAAGAATTCTTAACTGACGAAACTTAAGAGTCTAGAATATAAAGCAAACTACAACAACACTGAAGCCTTCATTATAGTGAAATGTGTTTTCCATATTTGCAGGTTACAAAAAAGTAACCACCACTAACTTAAGAATTTCATAGAAAAAGAACACCCAAGTCAAAATGTAAAGTCACCACAAAATAAGACTAGAGAAAAAAAGAGGCAGGATATTCCTAGACACTTGACCATGATTTGATTCAAGTTCTGTATGAATAAAGAACACATCAATTCAGAAGACAGTTAAGTTGGCAATGGAAGCAGAGAGAGAGGAGAAGGCCTGTCCTGAGAGAGGATTCCCTGGCCTGCAGATAGTCATATTCTAGTGACAAGTATGGCTTAATATAGAGAAGGAGGTTGTCTGGTGCCATTGAATATCTGAAATTTTTATTTTTATCAAAATAATTCATCTATGTAGTTTAAAAGTAGTTCTATAAGACAAATCAAGGGTGGGAGTGGTCCCCTGCCCCTTCATTTTCCAGCAATTACATTCAATTATTTCATCTATTTCTAGATAACATGTTCATAAATGCTTTTTAAAAATTTAGTAGTTCAGACTTCATATACTGACATTTTGCTGAAGGTACTCTGGATTTAGCTTGCTTATAGCATTCCCCTTTCCCCCTTTCTCAATATAGTCACATCACAATTGTCAGTTAAATCAATGTCTAGTGTTTTGCATTATTATGACTATCTAAATATCATTCCCAACTGAATCACTTTTAAGAATTATTGAATTACCTTCCTTAAAAAAAAGTTTTCTTCTAATTAGATGCCTCTTTTTTAAAATTTGCTTAGTTATCTGTGTCTTCTCTACAAGATATGAGAATAATTTCAGTCAAAATATCAGAGACTCTCTATGTACACATACTGTGATAGACACTGAATAATGAATAGAACCAACGACATGCTCCCCAACTTCACAAAATTTAAGAATCTAAATTATGTAAGTTGACTGGAAGAACACAGATTCATCCTAAACTCTCCTTGGAACATCCCCTACTAGTCAAACGATAGACAGCCTGGTTATACTCTAATTATATTTTTTTCCTTCTATCTCTACTTTGTTCTCCATCTACTTGCCTTTTTTAATCTGTTCGGAAGACAGTCTCAATTTTATCTCCCAAACCTTCTACCAAACTGATAACCTTTTAAATACCAAGACTTTTTATTCTTGGAATAATCCCATTTATGTATATAATATCTTCTCTTATCTCTGAGGATTTTAATTACAGTTTTCGAAACATCTTTTGCTTCTACATTGTTTCTGTTCCTTTCACATTTTTTTCCCTCCAATTTTGGTTTCTTTCCTATTACAGTCTTTCCTCTAAACTGTCTGTTCAACTTAAGAGTAGGACAATAAAATGATGATAACTGCATATAGATAGGTAGAACTAACAAATTAAAAAAAAAAAAATAGATGGGTATAACTTCCTAACTAGTAAGTTCCATCATAGGCTAAGACTGCAAACCACCTTTTCCATTTGGGGATCCCAAAGTTATTGCACATAAATCTTTTTCCTTTAGCTACTCTGTTTCCCAGAGAGAGATCCTCTGTTCTCTTATATGTCTGTCGGGGGTGGGGGGACAGGGATGGAGGGTGAAGTAGTAATAAGCCTGGCAGCCTTCTGTGTGCTAGCCATATGAAAAGGGTAGAGAACACTGCAAGTCAGTATGCAAATTCCAATTTGCTCCAATTAAAATCTAGGTCAGATTAGGTTACCCCAACTAAAATCTCAGTAAAAGTCCTTACAAATGGCCAGAAAGGCCTCCACCAACCATTTGTGCCCCTTCATTATCTCTGACATCATTTCACCCCTCCAACCACAAAAGCCTTCTTCCTTTTCAGGACCTTCACACCAGTCATTCCTCTGTCTGGGACACCCTCACCTCTATCTCTGTAGTTTACTCCCTATTTTCCAAGTTACTGCTCAAATTGTATATAACTTTACTATGTTCATATATGAATACACCACCAGTGAAACTCCACATCATGTACAACCACAAGAATGGAATCCTAATTAGAATAAGTTATACTCCATGTATGTATAATATGTAAAAAATATTCTCCACTGTCACATATATCTAAAAAGAACAAATGTAAAAAATTAAAATTAAAAAATTAGTCTACTCTGCCAACTCATTTCAAACTGACTTTCCCCTCAGCATGATCAACCTCCCTTATCCTATTCTACTTTTTCCCTGTTTGTCACCTTCTAACATTAATATATAATGCACTTTGTCTACTGTTTGTTGTCTATCTTCCATGATAATGGAGCTTTTTTGGTACATTTTCATCATTAATGTACACTCAAAGCCTATAAGGACATAACAGGCATTCACTGGTCCTTAACTGTACCCCAACAATTCTGGAAAATGAACCTCTCGTTTTCTGCTACAGTAGGGCAGTCACTGACATCATGGAGTAGGAATAAGAATCCAGACATTTTACCCTCCATTAGTTCTTATGTCTACCAGCATGTCCACCTGAAGAGATATCAGGTACCCCAATTTCTGAGGGCTCCAGGGCTCTACTGCTCCATGTCCTCATTTGTTTTTTACCCTGTAAACATCAACTTCTCATCTTCCAAATTTTTTTTTCAGTTTTCTTCTATTCTTCTCACCTCCTCATTCTATTATAGTAATTGTAGAGGAATTTCAAAGAGAAGCAGGAAAGGGAGTCTGCAGTCAATCTTCCATACTTATCTACACTGTTAAATATTAGAACCCTGTAACTACCTCCTTTTTTTGTACTTCCTTAACTCCAAGAAACATACTGATGATTACTGTGGTATACTGTTTTATAGTCTAGCTAGAAGACTCAGCCCGTATTTGTTCCTTTTAGCAGGTAGTATCCACATATACATCAGTCTATGACGTTGGTAGATCCAATATCCCAGAAAGAGAGCAACTCTTTGTTGACACACCATCAGGTTGAAAGTGACAGTAAGTTAATGTTCTCTTAGAAGTCTCACTAGTCAGAAAACCTTTTGTTTTTTTATTCATCCATTGTGCTAAGCATTTTCATACCCTGAATGCCAACAGAATAGAAATGAAATTAGCAAAACTGGTGGAGAACTAAAAAAGAACTAGAAGATCAGTATAAATAAGTAGCCAAGCTGGCAAGCAGGTAACTTATAGTACATAATCTACCACTTGCTGAGTACCAAATATGTGAAAGGAACTTAATGTGTATCATGCTATTATTCCTCACACCAATTCTACAATCTATTATCCCATTTTATAAACTAAAAACTGAGAGTCAGATTTTATATCACTGACCTAAGGTCACAGAGCTAGTTGAGATATGAAAGGAGAACCACCTAATTTCAAATTCCATAATCTTTATTCTGTCATTATAATCATGCTGACTTTAAGTATCAATTAATAATTTAAAATGTAAATGAATCCATTATGGTCTAATTTAAACAGAATAATAAGTGATAACATTTTCGATATTTCTTAAAGTACTATTATTAACCATAAGAATTATAACACAAAAACATATTGTTCATTTAACATTCTGTCCCAAAATGGCAAGTGACATCAATAGATATTTTGTGATAGGGAACAGCTGCTTCTTAGGACGTCAATTCCTAAAACTTAGATGCAAATTTCTAATACTTTATTTTCCCTCTACTGTGTGCCTGTCCCCCACTGTACTATGTCTAGCATCAATTTCTTATCTATAGTAGCCCTACAACAAAGGCTAATAGTGTCAGAGTGGAAAAGACCCACTATCTCCAGCTGCTGGAATCTCAGGCACATTATCACTGACTTCTCATGGGAAAAGGGCAAGCAATGCCTTTTTAAGTTCAGAAGAAGAAAATTAAAAACAGTAACCAGCCATACCTGGATTAGCAATGAATGACAGCAACACAGCCTGAAACTATTAGTTTCATATGGGTCAGAAGGAATCTCAACAAAGGAATTTTTGGCTGTAGCTCTATTTGCTAACAATTTTGAAAATTAAACATGCATCCACTAAAAGAGGAATGTGCCTATGCAGATCACAGTAATGTGTACGCCCTTGAAGTCAAAGGTGTATATGATTCTAATAAAGGACTACATGTCAAAATAAAGTTTTCAATTTTTCCATCTGAACTTGATAGAAAATAAATGACAGTGATGGGACTCAAAATATTCACACCCTGGAGCTGCCAAAGTAAATAATTTAGTATCTTCTTGAACAGAAAACTTTTTTCCTCCAGGACATAATTTTCAAAATATTAAATGTTCTGTTAGTTTAGTTTAGCTCTCCTCTTGTAAGCAGCTTCAATCCTTTTTTTTTTTGAAACTGGAGAATGATGGTCTTGCCTCTCCTATAATTGGAGAAAAATTCCAGTTGCATTAGGTAGGAAGCATTTAAATCATATCTTTATAGCTTGCTTATAAATTATGGTACTCTTAATATTATGTGAAAGCTGAATTAATCAAAAATCTTCAAATGTTAGGGAGAAAAATATGTTGAAGAGAAGAATCATTTCAGGCTACAAAATTAAGCTATAGTCTTTCTTCACATTTTGTTTCATTAAGTATGGAAGGCACTTAGCAACCAAATAAAATTAGTTGTAAAAATTAGAATGCCCTGATATAACAAAGTTCCTTGGCTTAAGAAGTATAATGACATGGGTCTAATCTGCTGGTCCATAATAATGATTTCCATGTGCTAACCCTGCAAAGGTGAAGGTTTATTACTGGCTAAAATGTTGCTTTCTAAATGATTCAGTTTGTTTATTACTTCCTCATATTCTCTTCCTAATGAAGAAGAAGATTTAAGAACAGTATTCTGAGGATTTTCTAACATTTATTAATTGTTTAAATCTATCATTTCTAATATATCTTAACTCCCAAAGCCTGGAACTCAAATGCCATATATCTTCTCCCTACTTTCCTTACTAAAAAAGGGTTGTGTGAAGACAGGGGCAGAGGGAAAATGGTAGAAGGAAGAAAGAAAAGAACAAACTTGGTACAATTTTTTGTCCCACATAATGGAACCCTCAGGAGTTAGTACAAAAACACTAGCTCCGAAAGGTTCTACAACAAAGAAGCAAAAATCAGTTTATTATTTCAAGGATCTGTTTTGCTTTGCATCTAGCAGGAGCTCTCTAGTTAAAGGGGCAGGCTGCAGAACCTCCCTTTATGGCAAACCTACTCCCTCTCCTCCAAAGAGTCCCTAAGTTCTCTAGATAAGAATGAAAATGATTCAGTATGAACTGTTCCACTTCCCCTAAAGCTATAGAGAAGCTGCTTTCCTA
Source organism: Sciurus vulgaris (assembly GCF_902686455.1). Classification (NCBI taxonomy): domain Eukaryota; kingdom Metazoa; phylum Chordata; class Mammalia; order Rodentia; family Sciuridae; genus Sciurus; species Sciurus vulgaris. The sequence continues at coordinate 61,945,460 of NC_136473.1, forward strand.
TTCCCCAGAATCTTGTTCATCTCAAGCACCTGGGTACACCCATTAGCCTGACCACTCAATCTTTAAAGCATGGCATTTGGGGCAGGCATCATATCAGCTGTTTACAATGAAAAGAAAAAAAGAAAAAAGAAAAACTGTGAATCAAAAAGTTTAGACCCAAATATAGAATCCTCCAATAGCCAACTGAAAGGAAGGTATGAAGCTTTCCAGTTGATGATATTTAAAATAAAAGGGTCAGACTAGTTCATAGCATCCAAACTGTTTTTCTTAGAGCCCAGACTTCAGAGTTATCTTCAGGGGACTTTGGAGTTCTAATTCTATTACTCAGTTTTATTAAAGGATCTATAAGTCAGGAAAACAGAATTATAAAAAATAGAATTCTTTCAGTTTTAGTCACCTTTATAGGCTGTAGCCAACCTCTCTTGCACACACTGCTATATGTTTTCAATTCCACAGCAAATTTTATTTTTCAAGGTATGAAAAATTTGGGGCTCCAAGAGCTGCTTCCTTTCTGAACAGCCAAAAATCATAGCCTACCACCAACTTCACTATTAAAATAGGTTAAGAGAGACTAAATGAAGGGCTCTATTTTGTCTATGTAATTACTACTTGTGGATGGCATTCTAAAGCAAAATTTACTCTCTGGCCAGACCCTACTCACTCCATTACATTTTATCATTTGTATAGCAATGCATGTAGTATATATACATGGATATATCTCTTTTCCCAAAGCAATGACCTTTATTGCTGTATTTATATTTACACCCACAGCCCAGCACGTGCTAGGCACTCAGTGCATTTTTGCTAAATATGCTATTGTATCATCGGTGCTCTTCACGCTGACTCAGTTGATCAGTCATGCGGCTTGTATTTGTTCATCTGATTACTACCTAGCAGAGTCAGAGTCCTTGAGAATGCAGATTTTATTTATCAGAAGTATCAGTGCTGCTGGGGATATAGCTCAGTTGGTAGAGTGCTTGCCTAGCATGCACAAGGCCCTGGGTTCAAACCCCAGCACCGCAAAAAAAAAAAAGAGAGAGAGAGAAGTATCAATGCAGAGATGAATTTCATAGCAATGCTATTTTCAAAAGAATCGTTTCCCTTTCTAGTCTTTTACCCATGATAAGATGTCTGAAGAATGCCTTACTTGATTATCTCCTTTTCCAAGAGGAATGCTAAATTTTTCAGGCTGTCAGGATGATTCATGTGGATGATGATTTTAGTCAAGGAAACAACTGGCTCTTTGGCCAACTAGAAAGTCTACATGAATGTTTTGTTACAGTTGACATGCCTGCCTTCAAAGACCTAAAAGAAACCCAAAATGCTGTCAACGTGGATTTTTTTTTAGTGAATTTATAACTAATTCCAAAACATTCTTTTTTCAATGGATAATTAGCTTCTAAAATATTAAATGCACTGGTTCCAAGTTGGCTAAGCATTTCACAAAGGAATGGAAAAAGGAAAAACAAAATTAAAATGAGAAATATTAACCTTGCTTTAAAATGAGCTGGCCTGAATATTTGAAACTGAGAAAAATAACTTTTAGGAAATGCACAATGTCGTATCTCTGAAGCTGAAAATCAAAACAAAAAAGAAAACAAAGCTACTGCATGCAAACAGTAAAGCACACACAGTGATGCCACAAGTAATTAATTATGTGGGGTAAGGTAGAGTAAGTTCCTTTACAATACAATGGTGTACATCTTGTGTATACTCTGAGTAAAGACAGTAATGATGAGCAAATGTTCAAGAATAAAGAGGTTCTGTAATATCAAGGAGGCAAATGACAGGCCCAACAAATCACCTGGGAGGGAAGAGTAGTTACATCCTATAGAGCAGTAATGGTTCTTAGCCATGCAGGAGCAAAGAATGTCTAATTATGATGAACTTTATTACCAACATTTATTAAATGTTTCTCATGTTAAAGCATTTGTCATGTATTAACTCAAATCTCACAGAAACTCAATAGGGCTTGTCTTATATGTGTCATAGCAGAAGAAACTGAGATGAGGGCATGTTAGGTGTTAGTATACTGTTCAACAGCTCAGTACATGACAGAAAGCATTCAAACAAAGCTGGCCTCTGAAACTTTATTAGCAAAGCCCACTATACCATCTGCCTTTCTGACACTCTTAAAGGCATCTCTAAACCTCATGCTTGTATTTCCACTGAAGGCAGTTTTCTTTTTTTGTTTTTATTTGTTCTTTTTAGTTATACACGGGAGTAGAGTGTATTTTGACATATCATACATACATGGAGTATAACTTCCCATTCTCGTTGGTTGTACATGATGTGGTGTTACACTGATGGTGTATTCATATATGAACACAGGAAAGTTAAGTCACATTTGTTCTACTGTCTTTTCCATTCAAATCCCACCTCCCATCCCCACTGTCCAATCTGGTGAACCTCCACTCCTCCCTCCCCCACCCCTTTGCCTATTATGAGTCAGCATCTGCATATTAGAGGGGACATTTGGCCTTTGGTTTTGGGGGACTGGCTTATTTCACTTAGCATGATAGTCTCCAGTTCCATCCATTTACCAACAAATGTCATCATTTCATTCTTCTTTAGGGCTGAGTAATATTCCATTGTGTGCATATATACCACATTTTCTTTATCTATTCATCTGTTGAAAAGCACCTAGGTTGGTTCCATAGCTTAGCTACTGTGAATTGTACGTCTAGGAACACTGATGTGGCTGTGTCACTATAGTATGCTTATTTTAAGCCATCTGGGTATATGCCAGGGAGTGAGATAACCAGGTCAAATGGTGGTTCCATTCCAAGTTTTCTGACAAATCTCCATACTGCTTTCTATAATGGTTACACCAATTTGCAGTGCCACCAGCAATGTATGAGTGTACCTCCCTGCCTCATTCTTGCCAACATTTATTGTTACTTATATTCTTGATAATTGCCATTATGACTGGAGAGAAATGGAATTTCAGTGTAATTTTCTATGCATTTCTCTAATTGCTAGTGATGTTTAATATTTTTTCATATATTTGTTGACCATTCATATTTCTTCTTCTGTGAAGTGTTTGGTTCCTTTGCCCATTTATTGATTTTTTTTTTTTTTTTTTTTTGGTGTTAAGTTTTTTGTGTTCTTTATATATCCTGGAGATTAATGCTCTGAAGTGCAGATGGCAAAGGTTTTCTCCCATCTCCCATTTTGTAGGCTCTCCCTTCATGTTCTTCACAGTTTACTTGGCTGTAAAGAAGCTTTTTAGTTTGATACAATCCAATTTATTGATTACAGATTTTACTTCTTACAATTTAGGAGTCCTGAAGGCAATTTTCTAATAATGGAGTGACACTGAATATATTGTCTTTCTTAATAGATACTGTTCCATCATCTAAATTATATTCTCAATTGAGATCTAATGTTGTCATGATTTTCCTTCCAACTAAAATGGTACCTTTATTCAGAATTTTAATTTGTGAAAATTCCATAATTCCATAAATTCATAATTTCTTGTCAAAATACTTCAAGTACATTAGGACATTATCAAAAGAATACACAGAAATATGGCCTGTAACAGTCCACTAATATTTAGGAATATTCACTGAAGTACTTTGAATTCCGTAGTTTCCTGTCACAGTACATATCTGTCAGACTGGTTGCCAGCTGTTTCACTTTATAGTTATTTTTAACAATACTGTTTTGTTAAAGCTGCCTTTCCAAATCATGGAGACATTTTTTTAGCTACATTGCTCTTGAAAGGTTTATGTTATACAGATTTGGTCTATTGCATCTCAGTATGGTTTTCATTTAAAGGAACTTTTTTGTATGAATACTAGATTAACAAGTAACTTCATTCTTCTCAGAGTTTCAGTAATTGGTATTTTTCACATGGCTAATGGGCAAAAAAATAGAACGTGTGCTTCAAAGCTGAGGTACCGCTTGGCAACATGTTTCTCTTTTATAAAGTAGATGGTTGAAATCATCTTGTCACAGGTGTGGAACAAATATATAACAAGATGCTTGGATTAAAAATGCATTAATTTGATCTTATAAAAATATAAATTTTAGTCACAGAGCTAGAAGACACATTTGAGGAAAATAGTATTAGAACAAAGTGCTGAAATTACCAGCATGTTGCACACAGAGTTAACATCTTTAAAAGCAGGAAACATATAAAAGAAACGATCCAAAAAGACAAATAAGCACTTTGAGATATAGTTCATAAGAACTTAGCATAAAAACACTATTTAAATATTTTCCTTATCCCATCCCTGTGTTTGACAATACCTCAGTGAATGTGTACAGTTCTGATGCAAATATTTCCACATTAGTGGAAGACAACTAAGTATACTGATACATATGTCAGTCCTTTGTATTTATTTGTCTCTGTTTCCCCAAGTGGACTATGAGCGGCTCAAGTTAGATAATATACCTAATTTTCTGCTCAATATCTGGCACACCGAAGTGCAAAAAAATATCTGTTAAATGAAATAAGGCATAATCTCTGCCTTCAAAGAGTTTATAACCTAGAACATCTGTATTTTTCAATAACTGAACTTTATCTAATCTTGGTTATATTTTAAACATAATAATCTGTGTATTAAAAGAATGTGAACTCTTGCCAGTACAAAAGCACAGAATAAATATTAAGAGCTTAAAAAAAAAAGCACTACTACTTCTTACTATACTTCTACATTTGTTTTTGTGTGTGTGTGTGTGTGTGTGTGTTGTCTTTGTAATTTACTCTTCTACTGTTCTAAAAGTTGATTCCTTTTACATTAAGATGATAAGAATAGCTACTGTGTTGACCACTTCATGCCACATGGCTGACAGTATGGCAATAACTTTTTATGAACTTTTCATTTAATGTTGTAACATAATTTTTTATGAACTTTTCATTTAATGTTGTAACTACACTGTTCCATTACCAGGTATGCAGTGGAAGAAACAGGTAGATGGAAGAGAACAGGCCAGAAGGGGAATGGTCTTTCAAATCAGTGAGGAAAAGATAGGTTAACCATACTTTTTTAGAAGGGGTCTTGCTATTTACTCAGGTTGGACTCTAACTCCTAGGCTCAAGTGACCCTCTCCCCTCAGCCTTCTGAGTGATGGAACTACAGGTATATATCATCACACACAATTTGAATTAGTCAGTATTAATACTGCAGTAACTAGCTATGCATTTGGAAATACATAATATAACTACATCATAATATCCTTCAAATAAACCTCAGGTGGACCAAAGATTAAAAAATAAAAAGCATTACAGAAATAGAGCAAGCAATCATGAAATTCATCTGGAAGAATAAGAAACCCAGAATAGCTAAAGCAATCCTTCGCAGGAAAAATGAAGCAGGGGGTATCACAATACCCGAACTTCAACTTTATTACAAAGCAATAGTAACAAAGACGGCATGGTATTGGTGCCAAAATAGACAGGTAGATCAATGGTACAGAATAGAGGACATGGACACAAACCCAAATAAATACAACTTTCTAATACTAGACAAAGGTGCCAAAAATATGCAATGGAGAAAAGATAGCCTCTTCAACAAATAGTGCTGAGAGAATTGGAAATTCATATGCAACAGAATGAAACTAAACCCATATCTCTCACCCTGCACTAAACTCAACTCAAAATGGATCAAGGTCCTCGGAATCAGACCAGAGACCCTGCAGATTATAGAAGAAAAAGTAGGTCCAGATCTTCAACATGTCGGCTTAGGACCAGACTTCCTCAACAGGACTCCCATAGCACAAGAAGTAAAAGCAAGAATAACCGGAATAGATTCAAACTAAAAAGCTTTCTCTCAGCAAAGGAAACTATCAGCAATTCGAAGAAAGAGCCTACAGAGTGGGAGAATATCTTTGCCAATCATACTTCAGATAGAGCACTAATCTCCAGAATCTATAAAGAACTCAAAAAACTCTACACCAAGAATACAAATAATCCAATTGACAAATGGGCTAAGGAAATGAACAGACACTTCACAGAAGTGCATGCACAAGCAATCAACAAACATATGAAAAAATGTTCAACATCTCTAGTAATAAGACAAATGCAAATCAAAACCACCCTAAGATTCCATCTCACCCCAATTAGAATGGCGATTATCAAAAATACAAGCAACAGGTGTTGGCGAGGATGTGGGGAGAAAGGTACACTCATACATTGCTGGTGGGGCTGCAAATTAGTGCAGCCACTCTGGAAAGCAGTGTGGAGATTCCTTAGAAAACTTGGAATGGAACCACCATTTGACCCAGCTATCCCACTCCTTGGTCTATACCCAAAGGACTTAAAATCAGCATACTACAGAGATATAGCCACATCAATGTTCATAGCTGCTCAATTCACAATAGCCAGATTGTGGAACCAACCTAGATGTCCTTCAATTGATGAGTGGATAAAGAAATTGTGGTATATATATATAATGGAATATTACTCTGCCATAAAGAACGATAAAATTACGGCATTTGCAGGCAAATGGATGAAATTGGAGACCATCATGCTAAGTGAGATAAGCCAATCTCAAAAAACTAAAGGACGAATGATCTTGCTGGTAAGTGGATGATGACACATAAGGGGGAGGGGGTTGGAGTTAGTGTTAGGGTTAGGGTTAGGGAGGGGGGCAAGAATGGAGGAAGAAAGGACTGTTTAGAGGGAAAAGAAGGGTGGGAGGGGTGGGGGGGAGGGAAAAAATAACAGAATGAATCAAACAACATTACCATATGTAAATTTATGATTACACAAATGGTATGCTGTTACTCCATGTACAAACAGACAAACAACATGTATCCCATTTGTTTACAATAAAAAAAATTAAAATAAAAAAATAAAAAATAAAAAGCAGAGGAAGTACTACAAGAAAATATTCTCATGGCCTTTACTTGGGACATGAAAGAAACTACAAAAAAGACTGCCAAACTCAATTATTCAAAAGTTTAAAACTCTATATGGCTACTTTGTTCTATGCTTTTCAACCAAGGAACTAATTCAGTCAAAAGTCCATTAGGGAACTCTTTCTCCTTCTCTCTTCCCTTCATCCTTCTCCCTTCCCCTGAGCTGAACATGTCTGTTAGGGAAGGGGTAATGTGTGTCCTATGATAAGAATTTGGTAAGTTGCAGCCAAGAGATCTGTTATACAAAAAGAACTGAGAAAAGAAAATATTATACATATTATTAACAATATTAAGCTTACAGTTTTCTCACTGTAAAAGAAAGGAATTACAAATATGGAAAGAGGAGAGTTTAGGGGAAAAACTATCATAATGGATTAGAACTGGAGATACAGGTGTGAATTTATGCTTATTAAAATAGATGGGTATAGAAATAAATATGGATAAATGTATAATATATACATCACTATATTTATATGTCTACACATTTATATATGTGAATATGTAATTTCCAAGCTCTGTCCACTGATAAGACCTGAAAGGAATGTTTTGATAGCACTGTATTTAACTATTCCTGGGACAATTTGAGCATCAAAATGAATAAGGACACTAAAATCTTATGTGGAAAGGAGGATATGTCTGCATATCTTGACAAAGACTGAACGAAAAGAATATCCTTATTAGTGTTTATGCTGATGGAAATGGGAGGGAAATGTAATGGAAACCATTTTGGTATCATCATTTGGTGACCCTTTTATATAGCAGATATAGTAGTTTCACCACAAAAGCTTTTTTAATTTTATTTTGACTGCATTTTGATTCACTATACACAAATGGAGTACAACTTTTCATTTCTATGGTTGTACACGATGTAGATTCACACCAACAGTGTAATCATACATGTACATAGGGGAATGATGTCTGTCTCAGTCTATTGTGTGTCCCTCACCAACCCCCTCCAAACAAAATTTGAAGTAATAAAAACTATCATAATGGAGACTATATTACATAGAAAATTAGTAAGTTAAAGAAAAAGTGTTTTTACTTAAAAAAAGCTGGCTATGTCCCAACATGTGTGCATGCGGATAGGGACTGAATATTCTGCTACCAGTTTGAAAACAGAACTCTTCACCATGAATCTTTTCCTTGTCTTATACTCCTGTCCTGGTCATGGGCAATACCATTTCCTGGAACCCATAACCTTAATCTCATTTTTACTTCTATTGTCATGCTCACTTTCCATCCAACACATTCTGTCTCTAAAATGCCATTGAATCTGTCCTCTTTCCTGCTCTCTCCATATGTATAGATTTGGTCCTAGCTCAGGTCATTATCAACTCACTCCATTCTTTCATTCTTTCACTGCAACCACCATACTGTTATGAAAGCCTTCTCCCTACACAAACAATTTTGATGAACTTTACTGACCACACACACACTCAAAAAAAACAAAAAAATCCTTACTCAAGCACTCACAAAAATTAACTCACAAAGGATCCTAAGCAAAAACTAAAAAATATAAAATTTATAAAAGAAAATCTAGGAGGAAATCTTCAAGATCTTAGGTTGGGCAAAGAATTTTTTAGCAAAGTACAAAAAGCACAAACTACTATGTAAGAATAACTGATAAACTGGACTTTTTTCAAAATTAAAATTTCTACTTGCAAAAATATCATCAAGAAAATTAAAAGGCAAACACCACTGAGAATGTATTCAAAATGCATTTATCCAATGAAAGATCCATCTCTAGAATAGTTACAAAAAAAACAATAAAAATACTACTCAATTTAAAAGTGGGCAAAAGATTTGAATAGACGCTTCACAAAAGCTACATGAATAGAAATTGAGCACATGAAATAATGAAAATTCCAACCAAATGAGATACCACTACAAATCCACCAAAATATGGTATCAAGTGTTGAGGAGGAGGTAGAACAACTGGAATATTCATATAGTACTGGTGGGAATGTGAAAGCCTACCATATGACTTTGAAAATCCACTCTCAAATATTAACACAAGAGATAAGAAAACATATTTCCATGCAAAGATTGGTATGGTACACAAATATTCATAGATGCCTTATTCATAAAAGCCAAAAAAACAGAAAACTACCCAGATGTTTATCAATGGATGAATAGATAAATACACTGTGGAATATCCACACAAAGGAATACTATTCAGTAATAAGATATATATAAAGGATGGATCTCAGAAACATGCTAAGCAAAGAAGCCAGACACAAAATACTGCATGATGCCATTTGTATTCAAACGAATTGATAATGACAGAAGGAGATCAGTTGTGGCCTAAAGCTGATATAGATTGAAGCTGGAGGGCACAAGGGGAACTTTAGGGGGATAAAATGTTCTACATCTTAACTGGTATGGTGGTCACATGGCTATACAGATTTGTCAAAATGCCTAAAACTGAACGCTTAAAATGAATGTATTTTATTATATATAAATTAAACCTTAATAAAGTTAAGATAAACAGAAACTAAAATTGAGAGGCACAAAAATGCTTATTGAACACTAATTACCAAGATCACACAATGTTTGTGACATTCTCACCATACTGTTCATACTTAAGGTATTTGGTCTTCTGCAAAATTTTGTTCAGCAGTACAAAGTTTAGAAGCATATCATTAGTTCTCCCTTTTAAGAGACATCATGCTTCAACACCTTTCAAAAATTTTTAAAATTTTAAATATTTGTGTATAAGGATTTTCACTGCAGTACTGCTTACAAAATCCAACAATAAGAAATAATTTAAAGGTTCATTAAAAGGGACTAAGTAAATAAATTACTGTCCATACATACAAAGGAATGCAAAGCAGTTCTGTATATACTGATTTAGAAACATCTACACTACAGTCTTCACAGCAGCCAGAGTAACTTTTAAAACACTGAAGCAGGTATCACTTGCTTGACAAAACAAACAAGCAAATAAGCAACGCTTCATCACACTAAAAGAAAAACTGAAACTGTGCCCAGGCCCTACAAGGCCTAACACCTGCCCATCTGTCTCTTCACCCTCTATCCCTCTATGCTTCAACTATACTGGCCTTCTTCTTTAGGTTTCTAGAACTTTTTTCCTCAGAACTTGACTTGGTTGGGTCCTTCTTGTCGTTCAGGTCAATTCCTCAGAGGCCTGAACACCCAGTTCAAAAGAATAGCCAGTCATTTTTTACCACATAATCCTACCTTAATTCATCTCATTCCCATTTCCATTTTCTCTCTCCCTCTCTCTCTCTCTCCCTACTTTCTGCCCTACCTCATGTCTACCTCTACTTCAATTTGAACTCCATGAGAGCAGAAACCTTTTCTGTTTTGTTTACTGCTATATTTCTGAGCCCTATGCAGACTAGATACTCAGTAAATCTCTCTAATGAATGATCTCCAGGACATGTTGTTCAAAAGCAAAAAGAGATACATACATATAACACTGTTTTAGTGCACTAAATATATGCACATATAATTCATCTGCATAAAATCTCTAGAAGAATATTTAAATACACTGGTATCAACAATTGCCTCCAGGTACAGGAGTTGGGTGGGTAAAGGGAGGTACTAATACCTTAATACTTTGTGAATTTTGTATCATATGCATGTGGTATCTATTTTTAAAAGTAACCTAATAAACAAGCTATTATATGTAAAAAGGCATTAGAAAATGAACTTCAGCAAAGCAAAAGAAAATGAACTAAGAGAGCATATCTGCTTATAACTTTACAGATTTTCAACTTTATTACACCTTTGAATAAAAAGTTTAAGAAATTGACACTTGATCCTTGCTATGGTTGGAATATGTCTCCCAAAGTTCGTGTGTTGGAAAGGTAATCTAAATATAACAGTTTTGGGAGGTGGAGGCCTAGTAAGAGATGATTAGGTCATGAAGAGCTTAATATTATCATGGGAATGGATCAGTTACCATGCGAGGGAACGAGTTATAAAAGCAAGTTCTGTCTTCTCTTGTCCTGCCTTCTGCCATGTGATGACACAGCCCAAAGGCCCTCATCAGATGCAGCTTCTAAATCTTAGCCTCCAGAACTGTAAGCAAAATAAATCCCTATTCTTTATAAACTACCCAGTCACAGATATTCTTTTATAAGCAATAGAAAACAGACTTAAATTCTATTATTATACTCTTACCTATACTTATCACATAAAATGACATCTGGATTTTATTATGGATGGCATGTCACTATTCACATCACTAAATACACTATCCATACAATCTACCTACCTTCTCTCTTCTTCCTAATAAACAACCATAGCTTATTCTATAATACAAACTCTACTGGCATAATCAGGAAAAATCAGAAGACAATACTGTCTCAAAAACAATAGGCTCTAGGCTGGGGTTGTGGCTCAGTTGTAGAGCGCTTGCTGGCAGGTATGAGGCACTGGATTCAATTCTCAGCACCACATATAAATAAATGAATCAAATAAAGGTCTCAACATCTAAAAAAAATATTTTTTAAAAAAATAGGCTCAAGAAAAATAGAACAGAATTATAAAAATATCACTAGAATAATCTTAAAAGTTACTTAAACCTCTTCTGATCAAATGATATTTTAATAGCAAGATTCTACAATATGAATTTGGAAAAAAATAAATAAGCCAAAATAAATAAGTCAAAACAAAAAATAAGTTAACCAACTAAAAGAATACATTTTATTAACTGGGTTACATTTTTTAAAAATTAAAAATTAAACTGATAGGAAACCAACATTTAAAATGTTTTCTAAACATACTTTAAGTTGAACCTAACAAATTTACATTTTACTTCAATTTCTGCTTTTGAAATAGCCACTATCCCATAAAGGATACTGAATAGTCATTAAAAATTCAGATTCATTATGAATTATTCTGAACATTTAGTCATGTCAAGGGATGAATACATTTCTAAATGTTAACATTCCAACAAATTTTCACCCAAAAAGCTGTTTATCGCAGAGGGAGAAAAAAAAGTAATAAGTAATAAAGCTTCAAAATTATCATCTTAGAATTGACGCTGAACTGTCTTGTTAAGGTCCAGACAGAGCTATAACACATAAATACACACAAACAAGTAAGTTCAAAGTTATAACAAAAATAATTTAAAATGACAAAAACATATTATTCAAATTCCCACTTATAAAACATGGTTAAGAAATGTTTACTACACTAAGTGTACTGCATTACAGATCTATATGTTTCAAAAACACTTGCTGAAACCAGAACTGATATTTGTGTGAATTTTGTCTTTTACCTTATATTGAAAAATTACATAAGTCAAAACTGAATAAAAACTACACTGAAACTTAAAAAAAAAAAAAAAAAGCCTTGCAAGCAACAGTGTCTATGATTAAATGTCAAAACAAACATGTAAATTATTAGGTTATATTTACTATCAATCTAACTATCTTATTTTCTACTTCTGTCTTTTGGTTTAGAATGACAAATGAACCACAGAATCAATTCTGAATGCACATAAAACATTAGTAATACTTCACTGTGCCTTTCTTTGGTATTTACCACAGAGTAAATACTTTGAATATTCTTTAAAGGACAAATTATTTTTGCTACACTCTTTTGACCTGCTCAGAACAAACAAATCTGTCTCTTAAGTGGAGATTTTACCTTATTAATAGCTAGGTTATGAAAGTTATTTTACCTTAGTAAACAACATTTTGTTGAAATTTGTCAAAAGTTTTAAATGTCCCATTTTTAGTGAAATCAATTAGCTAAGTCCTAAATGCTGAGATTGAAATTCAACAATTCTCAGCCTTTTTTACACTTGAAATATCTCCTTCATGATCTACAACTAAATTTAAGCAATTTTTAACAACTGGAGAGGGATTCTAAATCCCACTTCACAATATCTTAAACTATTCACTTAGAAATATAATTATCAATACAAATCCCAATTGTTTCATTCTGTTTCCTTGCCACATGGCCCCATGCCACTAATATATTTTTTGCATTCAGAAAAACTCAATGTCTTACTTAGAAACAGCTTTGAAAATTGGCTCAAGGCCTATTTGCAATTGATACTAAAGCTTAAATACCTTCCCAGCAAAGTTACACTAACTTCAAAATACTCTGGGATCAACCATCAAAATGTTTTTGTTTCGGTTACGACACTAATGAACACCAAATGCTGGAATTTGTTTTAGAGGTCTAGTACATCAAGGATTTTCTTAAAAGGAAAGGCTAGATCAACTATCCATTATACAACTAAAGGCCGATTAGTCAGCACAGATATAAATATACTTGAAACATATAATACTTAAGTGTACAATCAAGCATAAAAATGTTTAATTCAGAAAGCCTGATCAATCAGCCATCATCTTTTTCCTATAAAAACACCAAACTCCTAGTTTCTAAGCCACACTTGAAAGTTCTTCCTTTCACCCCTTGCACAAGCCACTTAACCTTCATCTTGATTTCTCTATTCCTATAAAATAAGGTAGTACTACTATACTTTCTTATCCCACAAAGGAGTACCAAACACTTTGGAAGCAAAAAGCAGGTGAGAGGAAATTCAACTCATCAGGTCTGTTAAAGCTACTAAGAACTACTGATTAGATATGATTTTAAGAAACAAAGTAAATGATATTTTAAGGACTGGGAACATGGCTCAGTGGTAGAGTGCTTGCTTAGCATGCATGAGGTCCGGTTAGATCTCCAGCACTGCATTAGAAAGAAAAGAAGGTAGGGGGAAAAAACAGTATTTTTTTAAAAAATACAAAAGCAAAGACTGGAAAATGAGCTCTTCTGAACATATTCTACAGATGAACACTAAGCATGTAAGAAAAGGTGGCACTTTAAGGGATATTTCAAGTCCATGGGTGCCTGTCCTAGCCCTGGCAACATACCTCAACAAGGTATATCAATTATGTTCAGCACTAACAACAATGATGACATCATTTATCTTCTTTTGCTGCTATTTTTGCTTCTAATGTTGATTCTTCTGTGCAATGGCATTGGTTTCAGGGTGTCCTCACATCAGATAATCTTGGTTGCTACAACCATCACTGTCAATCCCATCTTTCTTTTCCAGCTTCTTGTCATTTTCCTCTTTCTTGTCTTTGGATAACCACTATGATTTCACACTTCTTGGCCTTAAATCTGGCCTTTTACAGAATTCAACATTCAGATGTCTTTCCTTTTGGTTTATCAATTTCTAATCCCTCCTTTTAGCTATCATAGTCAAATCTTTGATTCTTATTTTCTATTTTTAAATTGAAGAAAACTGCTCAAAAGGGAATTTCCCCCCTTCCACTTAGTGCTTTATTTTCAAGTTTCATTCTATTCTCAGAATACAGATCACTAAATAAGATTTTACAAGCATATCATATTACAAATTTACAAGATACTAATCCATTAAGAAATGGTTTAACAAGTGAATAGTGTAAATAAGATTCTTATAATGAAAGTTAAAATTTTTGAAAGAAATGCTTTTAAATATCTCAATTATTTCAGAAGTATCTTTATCTTTGCAACTGAAAAAAATTACTAGTCACTGCTATTTATTCTTCAAAGAATTTCCACCTAACTCTTGGGACTATTTTGTTTAGTATAATTTTAGATGCATTATTTAATAATAATAAAATTGCATTTCTTTAAAAAAAATTCTGCCTTTTTTTTTTTTTTTTTCCACTATCTTGGATTTTGACGGCTTCCCCAATCAGTTAGAACTGATGAGGTTTATCATTCTACCAGTATATATCAAGTAGAGACTAAACTCCTTTGTAGTAATATGTCTGTAAATGCAAGGTTCTGTTATATAAAATCAAGGCAAATTCATTGCATTTTAAATTTCTAACCATTTCTAAATGGCATTCCCTAAAATCCATAAACTATGTGTAAGCTAATAATGGTACATTTTTCTGAAATGTCATCAGACTAACTGATATACTACACACTGTTTAGTATATAGCTTTATTTTCCAAAGAGTATTCTGTGGTACTCTCCAAAGCATGAGTGTACACACGTATGTGTATATATGTTGGGAAACATTTACCTAATTTTTCTCAGTTTATGATTACAAACCATATTCCAGCAAGGCATCTCCCAAGACTAGAGTTCCATGGAATATACTTTGTAAAATACTGATATACAGCGAAAACACTGCCACTATTGGTTACTGGTGTTTTTTGTTGTTGTTGTTGTTGTTGTTGTTGTTGTTGTTGTTGTTTTAGTATTTTTTTAGTTGTCAATGGACTTTTATTTTATTTATTTATATGTGGTGCTGAGAATTGAACCGAGTGCTTCATATATGCTAGGCAAGCGCTCTGCCACTAGGTCACAACCCCAGCCCCTGGTTACTGTTTTTAATCTTTAAAATAAAGCAACTTCCACCTAAAATTGCAATTGGAAAAGAACTAGTTATTTGTGGAAAGGGACTAAGGCATATAAAGAAAGTGTAGTTATAATCTCTCTCTAAATCAGTAACACCTGAAAGGACAAACAGTGCTCTGCCCATATTAAACTCTTCTGCTGAAGCTATAGAATATAACAAGTCTTCTTTTTTTTATATATGACATATTTTGTTTAACATATACCTCAGTGGTTTTAGACATGTCATTTTTTTATATACATTATCTGGGGACTTTAAATAATAAAATCAAGAAAAATTCTTTAAGACTTCTAAAGAAGAGTTGCCTATAAAAGTAAATAAATGTGAATCTTAGTGTCTTAATGTTTGAAGTATCAAATTCAAATAGAATCTTTAGACTTCTTTCCTGGACCATGAAATTAGACAAGGAGCAAAAACACTCAATTTCTCAGGTACCAAAATAATTAGAACAAAGGCATTACTAGACTCAAAACTCATTTAGGTACTAGTGTAGACACAAAAATGAATAGTGAAATGTCTAAAAATCCAATCCTTCTGTATCTCACCTGCCATTTTTCTCTGGTTATTAAAAGAGGTTGCAGATAGTACAAACATTGTATCAATACCAACAAAAAGTAAAAGACCCTAAAGCTGCACATACTATACCATTACATTTTGAAATAATGGCAAACTTTACCAATTTCAATACTTCATTAATATAATTATTAGCATATAAATGTCAAAGATGCTTATAATAAATATCACTTTAAAATAAAACGGTATATTCATTAAACAGCTTGGTAATAAAACACTAACAGTGAATATTACTGTTAGAAAAATTCTGTTTTAACAAAATTTATTTTAAGTAATAAGGTAAGCCCCACTGGGGCTGGGGATACAGCTCAGATGGTAGAGGGCTTGCCTTGCAGGCACAAGGACCTGGGTTCTATCCCCAGCACTACCAAAAAAAAAAAAAAAAAAACGAAAGAAAGAAAAAAAGAAAGCCCCACTTTACTAAGACAGTCTTCTAGAGATGGAAATTATTTCTAGAGCTGGTAACTGTTTAAATTAGGAGTCTAAATAGTGGTTAAGTACATTAACTCTGAAACCCAGACAGGGGTTCAAATCCCAGCTGTGAGTCTTAACTAGCTGGATAACCCTTAGCAAGTTACCTAACTTCTCTGTGCCTGTTTCCTTATATAAATGGAAAAATAACAGTAACCACCTCATAGGGATTTTGTGAGGATTAAATGATTTGAGAACAGCATTGAACATATAGGAAACATTATACTAATGTTTATTAAATACACTTTATTTGTTATGAGGTGCTATTTATAAAGAAACCTTAAAATAATGCTTAGCAAGTTAAATGTCAAA
Source organism: Sciurus vulgaris (assembly GCF_902686455.1). Lineage (NCBI taxonomy): Eukaryota > Metazoa > Chordata > Mammalia > Rodentia > Sciuridae > Sciurus > Sciurus vulgaris. The sequence goes on from NC_136473.1 coordinate 61,962,027, forward strand.
TATACAGAGAAAACAAAAAAATCACATTCATATAAGAAAGATTTACAGATGAAAATGCTATTTATCTCACTTCATCAACTGCAACATATTCATTTAATTAATTATTAAAGCATTTTATGTGCCTGACACTGTGCTATGTAATGTCACAATGATAAATAAGATAAAATCACTGCCCCAAATGAGTCAAGAACTTTGCTTACCTTTACCTCTATTAATAATTTAATGAAAACACATTGTGTATATATACTATTTAAGTAAATGGTAAAACTATGTACAGAAATGCCAAGAGCTTGCTTTTGTAATAACTTTTGATTTTGTTTTTTTAAGAACCTTCCAAAACATATTGCAAACAAAACTGATGGCTGGTGACAGGGAGGTACAAGCATAGGTAATCATATTTTCTTTTCACTGTTGTCTTAGAACTCAGTTATTAACTAAAGAATGTTGGAAACTATAGCTTAGGTTTGGTGGCTAAAGTTAAAAACAAACAAATGCTGTCCTCTGATATCAAATAATTCCATCATTCTGAGAAAAATAAAAAAGTAATTTTAAGCATGTGGTTGCCTCTTGACTTTAAGGCATATCCATGAAGGCTCTCACATCCTCGAACTTCTGTTGCAGGTAGACTGATACTTTCCAACCTGCATCTTAGCCAGTTATCTGCCTAGGCTCAGAAACTCTCACTTGGATTATTGAAGTAGGAATCATACACACAAAACATCAATCAACATAAATGAATGATCAAATAGCATTTAAAAGAAAAGCTTTTATCTAGAAACCAAAATTTTTAAATCTATAATCCTTCTAAGAGCAGACAATAATTACCAAAGTGACTGTCTTCCTCTTCAAGCTCTTGGCAGTTGCAATCAGCAGGATTTTCCTACATTTAAATATTTTGGAAATAAGATAATACATTCTTAGGAAAAGACTCTCAAACTTCCAGACTTCTCCATTCCTTGCTAGCTACTCAGTGGACAAAATTAGTTCCAACTATTAATCTTTATGTTGTTTTTTTCTTAATTTTTATTTATAATTTTTATTTGTAATAATTTATAATGCACATACATAAAATTTAGCATCTTAACCATTTTAAGTGTACAGTTCAGTTTTTTAAGTATATTCACACTGATGTACAATTTCTAGTACTTTTTCATAGTGCAAAACTGAAATTCTATACCCGCTAAACAACTTTCCATTTCCTCCTTCCACCTGTCCCAAGCAACCACCATTCTCCTTTCTGTTTCTACAGTTTTGACTAATCCACCTCAAATAAGTGTAATCACAGTATTTGTCTTTTTTTGACTGGTCTTTCATTTCATATAATGTTCTCAAGGTTCATTCATGTTATAGCATGTGTCATGCTATAACAAACTTAATCATGTTTCACTGTATCACATTTTGTTTATCTAGTCAACCACTGATGGACACTTAGGTTGCTTCTACACTTTGCTATTATGAATAATCTGGCTATGAACAGGGGTATAAACTGATTTTTATAAAGGATTCATCAGAAGCTAAAAACATCAGAATTATCTGATAATGGATACAATATAAAAAGATAAGGAAAACAGATTTATCACATGGTTTTCTAATAAAGTATGTTATTTTCCATGCAATGAAATAGACAGAAAAATAGCAAAAAATAGCCATTTACTTATTTGAATTGTCACTAAGCTCTATTTCTTTCACAATAGGTTTAAAACTCTATCACACCAATTAAGTGCAAATTAATTTTTATTTCTAAAATGAATACATATAAAGAATTATAGGAGTTTCCAGAAATATTTTTCAATGGCAAACAACTGTACAATTTTATAGAAAAGCTTTAAACAATGCCTGATTTTTTCACAAAACCTCCATACAACTTCACTAATTCACATTTTTTTCAAACTTGATTTTTCAAAGAGAAAACATAATATACCTGTTTTTGAGAGCATCTAATCACAAAATCAATAAAAGCCACTTAAAGGTTTAAAATATCAAGGATGAGGAATTATTATTAAGTCTTACATAATACTCAATAAAAGCTTTTCTATCTAGACAAAAGTACTTATAAAATGAACATAATATATACATATACCCATGTCAGAGCATTTGCTTCAACTTCTAGTTAATAATATGTTATTATGTGTTCAATAATCCTAAAAGTTTAAATTATATGTTATAACATTCAATTTTCATACCAAAGTGTTGCTATTGTATAGCATTAGCTATGCTACCTTCTAGTATTCCTTTTCTCAGAGCACTGCTCAACAATACCCTGTGGGCTTAGTCCTCATTTATCTAAGGATGAAAGTTCTTCCTATAAGAAGTTTTGAGATTGTTTACCATGCTGTAACAAAAAATTTGATGTCTGATATGTGGAAAAATGATAAATACAAAACTAACTCCATGTACTTACATAGACAGGGATTTAAAAGTCATTGTGAGAAATATAAGACAATTCTGAAAAGATGAGAAAATATTAATGGTAGTTTCTCAAAGGGGTCAGACTGAAAAGCTGGTAGAGAAAGACTTTATTTTTAAGGTAGTAAAACTATTCTGTATGAGCTCTAACAGTGGATACATGACATTACACATTTGTCAAAATCCAAACAATTGCTCAACACAAATCTTAATGTGAAATTTGAAGTCAACCATGAATTTTAGTTAATAACAATATATTAATATTGCTTCATCAATTGTAACAAAGGTACCACAAATTGTATTTTCCACTCAGTTCTCCTGGAAGCCTAAAACTGTTCTAAAACTACAGTCCATTAATTAATATAAAATGATAATTATTGATTTTTTAAAAAAACAAGTATAATAGTTATTGCTTTTATGCAAAACAAATTTTTAAATAATCACGACTAATATAAATTTGGGAGATAAAATCAAGGTAGGCTATGAAACTGTAGAGCTTTCACTCAATAAGCTATTTTGCCATTTATAGAAGGCTAGAATCCAGCTGGACACAGTGGTGCTTGTCTGTATCCCAGTAACTTGGGAGACTGAGGCAGGAGGATTGCAAGTGCCAGGTCAGCCTCAGCAACTTAGTGAGACCTTGTCTCAAAACAAAAAGAAAAAGAAAGAAAGGGGAGGGGGAGGTGCGGGGGAGGGCAGTGGCAGTACTGCTAGCACTGTCAACAGCTAACATCCAGAATATTAAAATGCACAGTATATAGAAACCAAGAGATATCCTAAACAGGTGCTCCTGCTTTTCAGTACCTAGATACCATACTAGAAGTATCTATATCTAGATATTTATATACAACTTTTCACCATTACCTCCTAAGGTACCTTTCTGGACATTTTCCCCTAATTATACTCACCCATGAATATTTTATTGTTCTTTTTAGTTATACATGACAGTAGAATGTATTTTGATATATCATACATACATGGAACATAACTTCCAATTGTTATGGTTGTCTATGATGTGTAGTTACACTGATCATGTATTCATATATGAACACAGGAAAATTACATCCAATTCATTTTACTGTCCTTCCCATTCCCACCTCCCCTCCCATTCCCCAATTTCCCCCCATCCAATCTGGTGAACCTCCACTCTCCCCTCAGCCTCCACCTATTATGAGTCAGCATCCACATACCAGAGAGAACATTCAGACTTTGGTTTAGGGGGATTGGCTTATTTCACTTAGCATGATAGTCTCCAGTTCCAACCATTTACCAGCAAATGCCATCATTTCATTCTTCCTTATAACTGAGTAATATTCCATTGTGTATATTTACCACATTTTCTTTATCCATTCATCTGTTGAAGAGCACCTAGGTTGGTTCCACAGCTTACCTATTGTGAATTGAACTGCTGTGTACATTGATGTGGCTGCGTCTCTATAGTATGCTTATTTTGAGTCTTTTGGGTATATGCCTAGGAATGGGATAACTGGGTCCATGAAATTTTAATACCACAATATACTCATTATTCTTTTATATTATTATGAAGTCACTCTCCTCCAAGCATAGACTAAATTGCAATTTCTTTTTCCTAAATCTTTCTTATTAGTGCTTTTTAATTATTCAGAACAATGGATTTCATTGTAGTGTATTCATAAATGTAAATAACATACTTTTATTTGTCCTAAATCTTAAGAAGCAAAAAGATGTAGTCAACTTTAATCAGTCCATCTAAAATTCGGTAGAGGATACTCTAAATTATACTAATATGAGTCCAGAGAACAGCAAAAAGAAAAAATAGGTTTGGATAAATACTCCCAAACCATTCATTAGTGATTCTGTTCTCAAGCCCAACCTATCTAAAACATGCAATAACTATTTTAGAAAAAAAAAATGGAAAAGACGTCAAACAATTTTTTGGTACATCAGTAGGTTTAATAGCTTAGCTTTCCCCTTTATTTTTACCAAATATTACTTCTGTAATGGAAAAAATTATAATTAATACTTTTTTCAAATTGGCTTAATTAAGCATTTGAAATCTTTCTAATTTTCTTAATAAAGTACAATTAATCAATTCATCATTCCATCAAAACTGAAAAGACAAGACTAACAGCAAGATTTTAAAAAATTATTAAATGGAAACAGCACAGAAAGATTTCATCTCACTCCAGTCAGAATGGCAATTATTAATTATTAATTATAAATATAAGTAACAATAAATGTTGGCAAGGATATGGGGGAAAAGGTACACTCATACGTTACTGGTAGGACTACAAATTGGTATAACCACTATGGAAAGCAGTATGGATATTCCTCAGAAAACTTGGAATGGAACCACCATTTGACCTAGCTATCCCACTCCTCAGTTTATACCCAAAGGACTTAAAATCAGCTTACTACATGATGCAGTCATGTCCATGTTTATAGCAGCTGAATTCACAGCCAAACTATGGAAACAACCTGTATGCCCTTCAACAGATGAATGGATAAAGAAAATGTGATATATACACATAATGGAATATTACTCGGTTTTAAAGAAGAATGAAATTTTGGCATTTGCTGGTAAATTGATGGAGCTAGAGAATATCAAGCTAAGTGAAATAAGCCAATCCCCCCCCCCCAAAAAAAAAAAAACAAATGCCAAATGTTTTCTCTGATATCCAGATGCTAATTCACAATATCGGGGAAAGGGACAAGGAAAAATAGAGGAATTTTGGATTAGGTAGAGGGAAGAGAAAGGAAGGGAGAGGGTATGGGGGTATGAAGGACAGTAGAATGAATCAAGACATTACTACCCATATATGATTACACAACCAATGTGATTCTACATCATATACAACCAGAAGAATAAGAAGTTACACTCCATTTATGTATGATGTATCAAAATGCATTTTATTAGCATGTATAACTAACTAGAACAAATAAAAAAATAACCACCATGTTCTACAAAAACAAATCAATGTTCAAGGACAGAAAGTCAATACAACTCTGGTTTAAACATGTGGAGTGGAAAACTAGAATTCATGGGGTCAAATCTCACCTCTATTTTTTCTTAGTTATATAATTTAGGCAAATATCTTAATCCTCAACTCAGTCCCTTGACTAGGAAAAAGGGGATAATGAAAGTCACCATCACAAGATTTAAGGTTCAAGTGATCAAATGAGACAATGCCTTTAGTCAAGAAGTGGGCACATCATACACATCCAATAAATGTTAGCTTAAAACAAAGCGATGCTATTAATATGTGGAAATAAATTAAGCCCATATAGCTCTTCATTCACACTCCCAGGTAGGAACACTGCTGCAGAGCTGTAGGGCATGAAGATACAAAGCTTTATTGGTTTTCATAAAGATACTATTTGAACCATGACCAATGTTTCACAGAAAAGCTTTGTTCATAATGTAATGACTAACACTAATATTATGGAATATAAAAAAATAATCAAGAAGCAGACAGCCATAATATGAATGCTGAACTGTATGAACAGATCTGATTTTCTTTTTAAATATTTTTAGCTGTAGATGGACATATACCTTATTTATTTATTTTTATGTGGTGCTAAGGATCAACTCCAGTGCCTCATATACATGAGGCAAGCACTTTACCACTGAGCCACAACCCCAGCCCCAGATCTGATTTCTTTAATTTTCTTATTTTTTAGATTTTTCTCTAGATCTGAATTTGAACGTTGTTATGGTTTGGATGTGAGGCGTCCCCCAAAAGTTCACATGTGAGATGATGCAAGAAGGTTCAGAGGAAATGATTATGTTATAAGAGTCTTAACCTAATGATTGAATTAATCCCCTGACAGGGATTAACTGAGTGGTAATTGAAGTAGCAGCACGTGGCTGGAGGAGATGGGAATTGAGGAGTAGCTATGGGGTATATATTTGTATCTGGCAAGTTAGAGTCCCTCTTTCTCTGTTTCCCTCTGCCACGCACTCCACCATGATGTTCAGTCTCAATTCAAGCCCTGAGTAATGGAGACTGCTGTCCATGGACTGAGACCTCTGAAACCTTGAGCCCCCAAATAAACTCTTCCTCCTCTACAATCATTCTGGTTGGATCCGTTTAGTCACAGCAGCAAAAAAGCTGACTAAAACAGAAATTGGTCCTGAGAAGTAAAGACATTGCTATGACTAACCTGACCAAGTGGTTCATCTTTTTGAGCTTTTTGGAATTCATGGGAGGAATTTTGAGATGTTTAGCAGTGCAAACTGAATATGCTTTAGGTTGTTGTACATAGAGCTTAACAGGCAATTTCAGTGGGAGCTCAGAAGACCAGAATGCCAAGAGGACTGTGGACAGAGAAGACAGGGCTAAAGAGAGTTTAGAGGAAAAAGAGGACACTATTGGTAACTGGATTAGGGGCCATTCCTGTTATGTTCTGGCTAAGAAGTTGTCTGAATTTGCCTGTGTCCTGAGACTTTCTGTGAGGTTAGTTTTAAAAGGGAAGGACTTCTTAATCTGGCGGAAGAAATGTCTAGAAAGCATAACATTCAGGAAGTGGCATGAGTACTGCTGGTGGCTTTTAGCCAATTTTATTGTGATATTCAGAAGCAGAAAGCAGAACAGAAAGATTTGAAAAACTTGGATTTGAAAGACAGGAGTAAAACTGGGCCTAAAGAAGTTGTAGTTCTTAAAGATATTACTGCCACTAAAGAAATCCTAAAGACTTTGTCTTAAGACACTAAAAAGAAGATGGCTCGAGGGCATTTCAGGAGCCGGCAAGACCCCATCCATCTCAGGTTCAGGGAATAAAGTGAAAATTCTCTTGAGAAGAGATCAGTGAGGCACCCTTCTTGCACAAGGGGCCTAGGAAGTTTTTTTCAATGTGCTCAGTCACCCAGACACTCAGAAGATGCTGTAGCAAGGGTCCCTGAAGTCTTGGCTACTGCTCAAGATGGTAGCAGACCTTGGCATCAACCATGTAGTGCTGGTTCTGCAGGAATGCAGAATGCTGGAGTTAGGGGGTCATAGAAGCTTCCACCAACATTTCAAAGGAAGGCCTAGGAGGTCAGGAAAATTGAAGCAGGGTCAGATTCCCTATGGACAGCCCCTAAGAGGGCAAAGGATGGAGATTGGAGGAGGAAGCCAAAGATGCAGTGGAGACCCCCAAGATTAAGAAATGCCAGTAATGTGCGTCATTGTCCTAGGAAAGCTTCAGGAATTGGGCAAAGACAAGCCAACAGAAAGGCCACTTGGGCTGTAACCAACATGGCCACAGGGTTGGAGCTATACAAGCCCATTAGAGGCTTGATGCCTTGTGTCCCAGATGCTGGACATGATGCCGTGTGCCCCAGATGCTGGACATAGAGCTACTGGACTTCCTTGCCCCACTGGATTTCGGTCTTGCTTTGGTCCTATCCCTTGTTTCTAGACCTTGATTTTGTAAATGGAAATGTTTACTCTGTACCTTTATATATTGGATACTTGTTTTTGCTTTTAATTTTACAGGAACTCACAATGTAAGATTGCCTTGAGCCTCAGAGAATGTAAGATTGCCTCTGAGCATTCTTGGAACTGTTAAGACTATGCGGATTCTTGGGAATGAACTAAATGTATTTTGCATTGTCAGATAAGTGTGAGCTTTTGGAGGCCAGTGGCGGAATCTTATGGTTTAGATGTGAGGTGTCCCCCCAAAAGTTCATGTGTGAGACAATGTAAGAACGTTTGGAGGTGAAATGATTGTGTTATAGCCTTAACCTAATCAGTAAATTAATTCTTGATGGGATTAACTGAGTGGTGACTGAAGGCATGTAGGATGTGGCTGGAGGAAGTGGTTCACTGGGAGAATGACTTTGGGGTATATATTTTTTATATGTGGAGAATGGAGTCTCTCTGCTTCCTGATCACCAGGTGAGCTGCTTCCCTCTGCCATACTCTTCCATCACGATGTTCAGCCTCACTTTGAGCCCCAAGAAATGGGCTGGCCTTCTATGGGCTAAGACATCTAAAACCGTGAGCCCTCAAATAAACTTTTCCTCCTTTAAAACTGTTCTATTTGGGTCTTTAGTCCCAGCAGCGAAAAAGCCGACTAAAACAAACGTCAACTAGTAGAAGATATGGACATGTTGCAACCTCCCTCTATGGTTTATTTTCCTAATCTCTAAAATGGGGGTAATACCATTTGCCCAATAAGCCTGTTAGAATAATAAGGAATAATTCATGTGACATGCTTAGAATCATGTTTGATACATTTTAAGCAGCCAGTAAATGGTACTAAGATAACTGTGGTGATAATAGGCACTGCTCCTGCTTTACAATCGAATGACAAAAGAAATGGGCTCAGACTACTCTATTTCTTATTTGTTACCCAAAAAAGTCAAAATCACCTTCTATGATTATAACTTGGAATGGAGTTCTTCCTGAGAACTTGTTGAAATATATATATAATATACCATTCCTATCCTACCACAAAGTCAATTTGAAAAAATGAGTGAATGAATGAATACATAAAACACAAAAATCACTTCATCTATTACTGATTAATTCACCAACTACTGAAATATAGCCATATCCCCAATATAATGTGGTTTCTACCCATAACTATAAAATTCTCAAAAGCCAGAACTGATAGGGCAGGAAGCAGAGATGCTACTGGAAGCATTTCATGTTTGTTCTCTGCAATGTTCTAACACTCTTTATTATAGGTGAGAAAATTATTTCTAGGATTAATATGAAGTATAATAAAAATATATTAGTTTTAAGTGAAAGAAACAAGTCATAAAAGGTCATATATTATATGATGCATGTGAAATGTCCAGAAAAGGAAAATAAGATATAAAAATAGATTAGTGGTTGTGGGGGCAGAAGGGGTGGGGAGGAGATGAGAGGACCTAGGAGTGGAAAGAAGTACCTACTAATGGATAAGAATTTCTTTTAGCACAGTGGCTCGGGAGGCTGAGGCAGGAGGATGGTGAGTTCAAAGCCAGCCTCAGCAAAAGCAAGCCACTAAGCAACTCAGTGAGACCCTGTATCTAAATAAAACACAAAATAGGGCTGAGGATGTGGCTCAGTGGTCAAGTGCCACTGAATTCAAACCCTGGTACCTGCCCCCCTACCCCCTGCCAAAAAAGAATTTCCTTTAGGAGTATAAAAACGTTCTAGAATCAAATGTGGTGATGGTTGCACAACTATGTGAATATACTAAAATCCACTAAACTATATGCTTACAACAAATTTTTTATGGTATGTGAAATATATCTCAAAAGAGCAATAGATAAACAGATTGATCAACCAATCAATTTTGGCATCTCTTTTTCATAAATGACAGTAAAATCATTGGACTTGGTTCTCAACGTGTTTCTTTCATTTAACACATTGATACAGCACTTGCTCTATATTTGTGAGGCCTGAGTTCCACTCACAGGTCACAAAAATTAATTTAAAAAATAAGATATAAGCCAGGAACGGTGGCACATGCCTGGAATCCCAGCTACTTGGGAGACTGAAGCAGGAGGATCACAAGTTTGAGGCCAGCCTGGGCAACATAGTGAGATTCTGTCTCAAAATTTTAAAATGAAAAGGGCTAGGGATGTAGCTCAGTAGTAGATTGGCCCTGAGTTCAAACCCCAGTCCAAAAAGAAAATTAATAACCTAACAATAAAAAGGAATTTTATTACTATTACGAAAAAGTAATATCTTCCCCTTAAAGTAATAAATAATACCTAGATTTATCTCAAAATCATTATTTCACCATGTCATGCATAATAATTTATGTAGTTCTTTGAATATGAAATTTCTGGCTAAGACGAGGACTTGAATGACTCAAAGTAACATATCCAAACTTGTAGCCTATTAGGAAAGAGTTTATGTAAGAATTCATGTTCTACATGCTTGGGCTAGTTTTTATTTCTGGCAATAGAGCACACTAGAATACCTGAAAATCCCCTGCAGTTTTCACTATGGTGCACTGGTTAGATCTGGCCCCTAAGGATCCAATTCCCCAGCTGCTGGAAGTGTCAGCTCCTGTTGGCTCACAACTGAGACTCATGCCACAAACTGCTCTCTAAAGAAGCACTCTATCATGTAGGAAATGAAGTACTAAAGGCCCCTGGCATGCTGTAGTACAACTGTTAAAACCTTTACCAGTAATGACCTGGAATTAAATACTGGTAAAAAGGGAATGCACTGGCGACTACATCTCAGGGCAAAGCAGTAATTAAAAGGACTATGGAACTGATGCTTTGCTGGGTACTATTGAAGCAAGGGCCAAAGCCAGTAAAAGGCTAAGGCTGATAATCACCAACGTAAGGTGAAGCAGAAGCAAAGTTCTGGTTGGGAAACAACCAGAACTTTGGAACCCTGAGACTGGGGATGAAGATATTTACATGATTTCAATCTCCCCAGTTCGGGAGCTATCTGATTCTGTACAAATTAGCCTTTTCCCTTGCCTGAAGTTAAAGCAGAGGCCAATACCTCAAAATACAACCTGTGTCCTCCAGGATCTATCTCCACCTCCATCCCAAATCACAATAACCATGTTTGGAACATGCTGATGCTGAATCTGTGAAGAAAGAAAGAGATGATATATGCTGAAAGAGTTGTAGAGCTTAATCAATGTGTACCTGCAGGAGTCAGACTCCTGAAAGTCTGAAAAAAGTGAAGGCCCACATTAAGTAAGGAAGAAATGTCAGAACTTCTGTAGCAGACAATATGGTAAGGGAATAAAGGGTTCAGAGATTTGGGCATGCCAGAGAGTAAGTAAAAGGTAAAAGCTGGAAAAACTGCCTGCACACTATGCTGTATGAGAGGGCCCAGAGTACAATAAATTTCCCAAAGCAATAAGGAATATACACATTGCTGAGAAGCTTAGTGTGGCTGTCCTTGTAAACCAGAATGGCCATCAGGAGATACTGTTAGAAGTTAAGTTCCCTGAAGTACAAAGACCGGACCCCCATGCCTGAATTTTGGACATCTCTGAAGGTTTACAATAGGTCCAGGTTTCTTCATGAGATCAACTAAAGTCTCTGCCCTCAATCCTTCACTTCTCTCACAGGCTACTGCCAAAATGATTGCCTAAGAACTGCCTGTATGCAAATCTCCACTTCAAATACTTCTCTGTCTATTCCCTGGGCAACCAGACCTCAGACATCCTCAAAAATCTCCAAATGCTGGATGAAATAAAATAAATATTCCCTTAAATGCACAGTAAATTACTCCAAGGCCCAAACAAGACAGGAACTGAAAACCAGAACAGTAAGCATGAACTAACTGTGCCTATCCTGATGTGCCAGTCTCCATAATCAAAACTTCTGAATTGTAGCTGGAAATGAAGTGTCAGCCCTGAGAAAGGAAGTCAGAACTACTTTGCCCTCACAAAAGCAAGTTCCCCATCAAAGAAGTTATCCTAGGCTTTAGGTGAGGGGAAAAAAAATCTACACGTAGAACTTAAATTGAGGGCCAACCTTCACAAAGGTTTAAAGTTCAAATTTATACTACTGCATGATCCCATAAATCTGAGGCTCAGAAATTTATTTTCAAAGAGATCTCAAATAAAATTCCTGAGATATCTAGCAAAAATAAATGTAAAACTACTTTGAATCTACAGAATTCTACCAAAAAAGAATTTTGCCCTAAGAAAGAGCTCACAATCCAAGGTTATAAAGCACAAAGAGAAATAATCCACCAAGAGAGGAAGAATTGACACAGAAGTCAGTAAAATTACACATCAAAAAACTACAAAATTTTAAAATTATATATGTTTTTTGGGGGAAGGGAGGTACTGGGGATTTAATCCAGGGGCACTTAACCACTGAGCTATATTGCCAGTCATTTTTAATTTTGATACAGGGTCTTGCTAAGTTGTCCAGGTTGGTCTTGAACTTGTTATCCTTCAGTCTCAACCTTCCAGTACACTGGGATGACAGGCACACACCACCATGCCCAGTTAACAGCTAGTTATTGTTTTTTTAAAAAAGGAAGGCAAGTTTAGGAAGTGACCTACAATGCAGAACAGAAATAAGGAGATAGAGAATTGAAAATGGGATTAAGAAATATAGAGGATAGGATGAACAGGTTCAACCACATCTTATATCAAATATCAAGAAGAGAATACCAAGAAAGAGAAGCAATATTTGAAGAGCTAATAGCTGAGAATTTTCCAAAAAAATGATGGAAGACATTAATTATCAGATCGATTATGTTTATCAGCTTTTCACTGCTATGACCAAAATATCTGATGTAAACAACTTAAAAGAAGAAAAGTTTATTTTGGCTCATAGTTTCAGTTCATGGTCAGCTAGCTCCACTGCTCTGAGCCTGAAGCTAGAGAGAACATCATGGAGGAAGGGCATGGGGAAGGAAACCTGCCCAGCTTATGGCAACCAGGAAACAGAAAGAGAAAGGGAGTCAGGGACAAGAGATAACTCCCAAGGTCATACCCCCAGTGGCCTACTTTCTCCAACCATGTCCCACAGGCCTACAGTTTTCACCATCACCAGTAAACCATTCAGCTATTGACAGATTAATGCACTGATGAAGTCAGAGCCTTCATGATCCAAGCACTTTTCAAAAGCCCCGCCTCTGAGCATTGCTGCATTGGGGACCAAGCCTTCAATACATGAGCTTTTCAGGGACAATCTAGATCCAAGCCATAACATTTGCCTAAGATCACACAGTCAATATTGATTAAGCCAGGATTCAACTTCACCTTCTGTCTCTGACTCTCACACTAATTCTACTAAATCACACTAAATGACAACAGGAAAGTATGTGTATATATGCTATAATTTATTGCTAAATGTGGCACAACTGGACTGGTTCTAACCAAACAGTCCTAGGTGTCTTTCTTTTTTTTAATATTTTTAGTTGTAGATGAACATAATATCTTTATTTTATTTATTTATTTTTTATGTGGTGCTGAGAATTGAACCCATTGCCTCTCATGTGTTAGGCAAGCACTCTACCACTGAGCCACAACCCCAGCCTAGGTGTCTTTCTTAACACTTTTTGTTTTATCACAACACTTCCTTCCACAGATAGAATCCTTGATATTTAATTTTAACTCTCTTATTTTACAGAAAAAATAACTACGACTCAGATATTAGATGAGTTAGTTGCTTAGGGCCCGATAGTCAATTAGTGAAAAAAAAAAAAAAAAAGGCAAGTAGTCATTCTAAGTTCCTGATTTTCATTCAAGTGTTCTTTTCATTATCCTAGTATATCTCCCAGTGAAAGTAAAGTTTATCCTGCCATAACAAGAGTCATTCCTACATGTTAAGTGGTTTAAAATAGTATTTTTTTCTTCTAAATGATAATAAAGCACTAGTCCCAAGTAGACCCTAAAGTTTGGTCATAAATTAACACCACTGTATTTTAACTGCAAATTCATCAAGTAATGTTATCTTTGGACCAATGTAATGGTAAAAGAAGAAACCTTTACAGCCTTAATATTTTCTTTATATGAATATTCCTAAAATCTAGCATGCTCATTTACAAACACCACAAAAATAGAAGAGTTTAAGACCTTTTTTCCTCACTATTTTACCTTCAAAATCACTAAAATGTCCAAGTACCAAGTTTGCACTCAGGAAACAAAACACCTTACTTCTTCAATACGCAGAGTCAAAGCATTCACAGTTTACTCAAGTTCCATCTGCTACTACTATACCAAATACAAAAAGAGACCTAAGAAACCCACTAAATTAAGCTAAATTTTTACACGGGTGTTAAAGTTGCTTAAATGAAATATAAAATTTACCGTTGCACACAACTTCTTTCTAGCTTATCTTCTCACACGCCAGCACCTAACTCCGTGATAAGATTACTCCAAATGCACCGGGTATTCTGTTACTAAACAGAAAACACTCATGTGCCACACAGTGACATTTTGGTAAACGACCCACATATATTACAGTGGTACCATAATATTATAATGGAACTGAAAAATTCCTATTGCCCAGTGACATCATAAGTCAAAGCAGTAGTACAATGAATAACTTACATGTTTGTGGTGATGCTGGTATAAACAAACCTGCATTGCCAGTTGTATAAAGTTATAACATGATTTTGTATGATATATAATACTTGATAATGATAATAAAGGACTATGTTACTACTTTATATATTTATCATACTATCACTTTATTATTTTATAGTGTACTTCTTCTACTTATATAAAAACAGTTTACTGTAAAACAGGATGCCATGCTACACTTGCAGCAGCCTCATACATCTTGTGTTTATCACATCTCTTCATTACATCATTTTCTCTTATGCTTGATTTGATCTCACATTGTTTTGTTCCTCACTGCCCTAGGAGCAATAGGCTACACCATATATACCTACATATCTGTAACCATATTACATACCATATAGTGTAGTTTTGGAGTGGGCTATACCATTTAGGTTTGTATGAGTACACTCTATGATGTTTGCTTAACAACAACAAAAAAAAAATAGCCAAATGATGCACTTCTCAGAATGTATCCCTAGCCCTAAACAATGCACAACTGTATATTTAAAATCATTTGGGAAAAATGTTTACATGTTTATAAGTCAATAACTTATTCATTTTGTCCAAATCATATAACATAATTATTAGATAATGATCTTTATTCCCTATGCAAATTTCACATAGTATAGTTGTGGTTTGGGGTTAAAATACCAACTATATTAGAAACTATTTTTCACAAAAGAAGAAAAACTTAGAGTGAATATAATATAATTTATATGTCGTTCAATGTGGATGACTCCAATTTGATTCCAGACAACTAACAATTATCTATGTCAAGAATACAAACATGACCCAAGTAAAATTAAAAAATAAGTAGCCTGGCAAAATTTAAAATTACCTTTTTTCAATGAAGCTGCTTCTAACAGCTGATATATAAGTGATAACAAATAATTCAACAATCAAGATGGGTCTGCTCTCTCAGAGATCTCTGAAAGGAAAATATAACATGTATTTAGTTTAAAAACAAATACTGAAACCAACAAGACTGAAATCTGGAATGTTCATATTATACCAATGGAACTTATTGTCAAGTAATATACAAATAGTTACATATTGTCTAGATCAAAAACTAATACCCAACATTAAATGAACCCAGGTTGTGCACCCAGCACTGTACTAGGTACTTCATGTGTATTATTTTCCATTTCAACAAAAACTCTGCACTCCGCAGGGTATTATTTCTACTTTCCAGTTTCCAGTTGATCCAAAAAAATTTTTTTCAAAAAAAGGTGGATGCCTTGCTCATATAACAAATAAAGAAGTTGGATACCTTGCTCAATATCAAATAAAAAGTCAGGAAGGGTCAAAATAGTTCTCTCAGGAAAACTAATTTGAAGAATATATTTAACCTACCGAAAATACTTAAAGGGATATTATCAAAAAATGTGAAGTCCTAGTTATTACCTGTCACCATAGGAATAAAAACATAAAAAATAAGTATTTTTATATTTTGAAAGCATACACATTCTGGATGGCATGTTCCATGTGTATGTTTGTGTGCACTACCTGGTTGCAACAGAATATCTCAATAGTAAGACTGCATTGCTCCATGCAGTCTGTATCATCTTTCCCTGAACCAGTCAAACTCCTTCTCTGGGTTTCTCCATTCAACAACTATGCCTGAATTCCTAGCTATGTCTCACTTTTACCCAAACATTTTTCTTCTCAGTATTTGTGTCCCGCAGATTTCTAGCTATTACCTTGTTCCTTTTTTGGCCAACAGAACTAAAAGAATCTCATTGCTAACCTCTTCTTTCTTTACTTTTAGGGACAAGTCCACAAAGAACTGGCTTATCTTTCTACCTACAGGATAGGGATACTCTGTTGATATCAGTTTTCCTAAGATGGAGAAGAAATAATTAAGCTTCTAAGAAAAACATGTGAGTAGAAGAAATGTTATTAAAGTTTTTCAACCTAGAAATAAAGAAAATGAAATAAGCACAATACTACAAAAATGCTGTAGATACAGTGGTACAAAACAGAGAAGGTCCTGCCCTCATAGAGATTACAACTTCAAGATCTGTGCTTTAGCACTGTAGGTACAGACGGAGTGCTCAAAAAGTTTTGGATTTCAGGTTTGGGGTTTTTGGAATAGAGATCATCAACTGCAAATATTCCAAAATCAGAAAAAAATTTTGAGATCCGAAACACTGCTATCCCAAGCATTTCAGATAAGGATACTCAACCTGAACTTCAAATAATTACAACACCGTGGCCTTTTTCCAATTGTAATGCTCCAATGACACTTGGCATTTAAATAGCTCTTTGAAACATTGTAAAATGTTTTCCTAGCATCTTACTTAAGCCTCACTGTGATAACCTGCAATATGAACAACTATTCTCCTTTTACTAATGAAAAATTAAGAAAAACTATGTTTCTTACTCCAAATTATACAAATAATAGGACAAAGAGTCAAAATTCAAATCTAGGTTTTCTAGTTCCTCATCTACTACACCAAAAATCTCTTGAGGAAAAATAAGTCTGGTTTCTGTCAAATGCATTTAAATATCTGAAATGAACATCTCGTAACCCATATATCATATCATAGTTTCACAAAATCATGGCAAATTAAAAATTGCATGAGGAAAGTGAACAGCAAATAAAGGGACATCAATTCTGAAGTATTAGGCCCTAGCCTTTCTTACTTCCTTGTCGCCAGACCCAGACCTTACTTCCCACACTCCCTTACAAGAGTTGTTTAAGAGAGTTTGACTATATAACTAAACTGTTCAACACTATCAGAGATCAAAAGATAGTTTATGGTAATTAAGTAAGGTCCCAGAGGGTAGTTATAGGGTATTCTGAATATTAAATAACATCAACCCAAGACCAGAACCCACAGAAGTGTCCCTGAACAAAAAAGTACACTGTCCACAAGTACTATTTACACCTTTACTTTTACCACACTAATATGAAACACTGTGAGGTTGTACTTGTGACTTAATTCTGCATTAAGTGTCTATTCTCAGAATATCAGTGATCTATCCCACCCTCACTCTATAATAATATGTAAAAGGTATAATCCTGCCTATCCATCAGGTTTTCCTAATCCTCTTTTCTGATTAAGAAATTAACAGCATCCACAAATAAATATTCCCCTTATCTTGGTAGAAATCATCCCTTAGTTCATGTTGCTTGTGAACAGTTGTTGAACACAGAAATCCCAAGGCCTCCATTCTACCCTTTAGCCAGAGAGATGGGTACAAGGTTGTTTGAATTAACTGTCATTTCTCTGGGGTGCTTTCAGATTTTAATTTTAACTCATTCAATTTTTTTTATTGTAAACAAACGGGATACATGTTGTTTCTCTGTTTGTACATGGAGTAAAGGCATACCATTTATGCAATCATAAATTTACATAGGGTAATGTTATTTGATTCATTCTGCTATTTTTTTCTTCCCCCCACCCCTCCCACCCCTCTTTTCCCTCTATACAGTCCTTCCTTCCTCCATTCTTGCCACCCTCCTTAACTCTAACCCTAAACCTAATCCTAACCCTAACGCTAACCCCTCACACCCCCCATTATATGTCATCATCCGCTTATCAGCGAGCTCATTCGTCCTTTGGTTTTTTGAGATTGGCTTATCTCACTTAGCATGATATTCTCCAATTTCATCCATTTGCCTGCAAATGCCATAATTTTATCATTCTTTATGGTGGAGTAATATTCCATTGTATATATATGCCAGTTTCAATGTATGTTAACTCATTCAAATTTAAACTTAAAATGTTTAATCTCATTTAACTTACTTTTATTTAAATTTTAATTTCAAATTTAACTTAAAATTAATTCAATAGTATCCTAAAAACTTAAAATTGGCTAAATACTGGTTTTTGTTTTGGTTTGTTTTTTTGGTTTTTGGTTTTTTTTTTTTTTTTTTTTGGTTTTTTTTTTTTTTGGTGCTGGTGATTAAACAAACCCAGGGCCTCACGTGTGCTAGCACATTGCCCTACCACTAAACTACACCGAAAGTCTCCCAGCTAAAAAACTTCTATGTAAAACACTAAAATTGTTGTTAGTGATGATAAAATACTTTTCTAAGTATCTTATGATCAATGACCAAAATTCAAAGTTCTTATAAAAGCTTCTTAAACCTTAAACATTAGAAAGTTTAATAAAAATCAATGGGTGATTTGAAAAATTTATCAATATGTACAGACCTAGAGCTATCAGATTAAGAGACTTATACAAGGTCCTTTAGCCATCAAGAAGTAAACTAGGACTTAAATATTGCTCTTATGTGCTATACTATTCAGTCTATGTGATACCTGGCACACAATCAATAATTAGTTATCAAATGAATGAATGATCAATTTGTAGTTTCCTCAGCCCCAATCTTGTCTTCCCCCACTTTCTAACAAGTATTTCATATACTGCAACCAAACCAGTCCCTCAAACACATTGTGTAATTTTGAGAGAAGTCTCAGGCTCTCCTACTGATTATACCTTCCTCTATACCTCTGTGTCTCTTCAAACCCTATCCAGCCCCAGGTCAACATGTTATAAAGTTTTCTCTAAATTTTTGTCCTGTGATAATCTCTCTCTCATCTGAAATATTACAATACTTACACAGGTTATTGGGTGTTTATGGATAAGAAATAACAACTTATGCCTGGCTATAAATTCTACCCAGCATCAAACAGTTTCATACCATCAAAAGCATTTAGTACACACACTATTAACTGAATTTAACATACTTCAATCATTCAAAAATAAGTCTATTACCTGTGAAATAAACTCCCCATTGTTACATCATTATCAAACTTTAATCCATGATTCCACATGTATATATGTACATACATACAAGTGATAAATTGTGCAATATTTAAAATCAGTAATATTTCTCACCAGATGATAATGCTGAAACTTTCAATGTTGAAGCCACCCAGTTTTAAAATAATCAGAGACGCATTTCCATTAGCACATTAGAAGGGCAATACATTAAAGTTTCTATACAACTAAAATGCATAGGCTTCTGAATCAGAACCCCCAATACATATCCATTAATCATTAAGCCTCTTAAAACTCTATCACTGTCTTCTTAAATTGCAAGATTGAGTCCTGTAATCTAATATGTGGCATAGAAATATAGGTTGTAGAAAAACTATACAATAAAGCTATTGTACAGTATGGTACCATAAAAAAATGAAAATAGAAAAAGAAAAGCTCTATACAACCAATATTTACACATATCCTTCCAAAGAAAGACAAACTCAGGAAAATTTTTAACAGTAAACATATGCTGAAAACATTCCAGGCATCTAGATTCAAAGATCCACCAATCACATGTGCCTCCATAACAACTTTGGAGGATTCTTTGCAAACTTTGATACCATTCTTTAGGGTTTAGGCTCCTTCCCAATACCCTAAAACAAAAGGACAAAGACCATATCTAAACAAAATGCAGAGATGACCATCTCACAGATGCTGACTTTCATCTCTGAAAAAACAAATGCTAAATATCAGACACTATTTGATTTGATAAAATGTAAGGGTCTATTAGCTTCAGCTAAAAACCGACTGCTGATGGCAAGAACCCTATAAGGAACACCAACCAAAAAGTACTATAGAAATCTTTGCATTAAAATTATCTTTCTTACATCATTATAATTATACAATAGTATTTTGGTTCATTCTGGCAAAATAATATATGGGGGGAATTTGATTTCAACCCCCATTCCCTCCCCTTATTCCACCTCCTTTCCTCTACTGATCTTCCTTACTTCTTTGTTTTTTATTAGTATTTTTTACATATATATATATATATAGGTGAAACTTCCTTTGATACATTTATATATGTGTATAACATGATATTGTTAAATTCATTCCATATTTCTACCCCTTTCCCTTTTTTCCTCCCTCCCTCTTGTTCTCCTTCTACTCCACTGATCTACCCTGTATGTTTATGATATTCTATCCCCTCCTCTACCACCTTCTTTCCCTTATTTTGTTCTAGTTTCCACATTATGAGAGAAAGCATTTGACCCTTGATTTTCTAAGTCTGGCTTATTTCACTTAGCATGATTTTCTCCATTTCCATTCATTTACCAGCAAATGCCATTATTTCATTCTTTTTTATGGCTCAGTAAAACTCCACTGTGTATATACCACATTTTCTTGATCTATTTATCTGCTGATCGGCATCTGTGTTGATTCCATAATCTGGTTATTGTGAATTGTGCTACTACAAACACTGAAGTGGCTGTATCACTATAGTATGATGATTTTAGTTCTTTTGCATAAATATCAAGGTGCACAATAGCTGGGTCATGGTGGTGGTTCCACTCCTAGTTTTTTCAGGAGTCTCCACACTGCTTCCTATAGTGGTTGCACCAATTTGCAGTCCCAACAGCAATGCACAAGTGTACTTTTTTCCCCACATCCTCACCAGCATGTAGTCTGGGTTCTTGAGAGTTGTCATTCTGTCTAGAGTGAGATGAAATCTTGGTGTAGTAATTTTTTTTAATTTTTGCATTTGTAGATGGACAGAAAGTCTTTATTTTATTTTGATATTATGCTAAGGATCGAACCCAGTGTCTCACACATGCTAGGCAAGCACTCTGCCACTGAGTTACAGCCCCAGCCCTTAGTATAGTTTAAATTTGCATTTTCCTGATTGATAGGGATGCTGAATGTTTTTTCATATATTTGTTGGCCACTTCTTTTAAGAAATATCTGTTTAGTTCTTTGGCCCAATTATTGATTAGGTGGGTTTTCTTTTGGTGTTGTTTTTGAGTTCTTTATATAATCTGGTTACTAATCCCCTGTCAGGAGTGGCTGGCAAAGATTTTTTTCCCATTCTGTAGGCTCTCTCCTCACACTCTTAATCATTTCCTTTCATGTGTAGACATTTTTTAATTTGATGGCATTATTTCTTGGGCTCTTGTTTAGGAAGTCAGTTCCTGCATCTATATGATGGAATGTTGACCCTATGCTTTCTTCTAACAGTTGCATGATTCCTGGCCTAATTCCTAAGTCTTTCGTCCATTTTGATTCGACTTGTGTGCAGGGTGAAAGACAGGGATCTAATTTCATTCTTTTTCATACAGATATCCAGTTTTCCAAGCACCACTTGTTAAAAAGGCTATATTTTCTCCAACAAATATTTGTGGCACCTTTATCAAATATCAGATGGCTGTATTTGGGTTTGTCTCAGTGTCTCCCATTCTGTAGGTCTTCATGTCTACTTTGATGTCAATACAATGCTGTTTTTGTTACTGTAGCCCTCTAGTGTAATTTCAAATAGAGTATTGTGATGCCTCTTGTATCATTTTTCTTATTCAGAACTGCTTTGGCTATTCTAGGACTCTTATTCTTCCAAAAGAATTCAATGACTGATTTTTCTAGTTCTGTGGTAGGATGTCATTGGTAATCTGATGGGGATTACACTGAATGTGTCTACTGCTTTTGGTAGAACGGCCATTTTGACAATATTAGTTCTGCCAATCTAAGAACACGGGAGGTCTTTTCATCTTGAGGTCTTTGTCATACCTTTCTTCAGTGTTCTATAGTTTTCATTGTAGAGTTCTTTTACTTCCTTGATTAGATTCTCAGGGTTTTTTTTTAGATTATTGTTAAAGAGATGGTTTTCCTGATTTCTTTCTCAACTGAATCACTCACTGCTGGAATACAGAAAAGCTATTGATTTGTGAGGGCTGATCTTGTATCCAGCTACTTTGCTAAACTCATTATCAACTCTATAAGTCTTCTGGTAGAATTTTAGGGGTCTTCTACCCACAGGATCATGTTGCCAACAAACAGTGATAGACCTCTTCCTTTCTAATGTGTATCCTTTTAATTTCCTTCTCTTGCCTAATTGCTTTGGCTAGAGTTTTGAGAGCTATACTGAATAGAAATAGTGAGAGTGGACATCCTTGTCTTGTCTCTGATTTTAGAGCATACACTTTCAGTTTTTCTCCATTCAGTATGATGTTGGATATGGGTTTGCTGGATATTGTCTTTATAATGTTAAGATAGTTCCTTCTATCCCCAGTTTCTCCATGTTTTTAACATGAATGGTTGTGGTATTTTATCAAAGGCCTTTCTTTATCTATTGAAAAGATCATATGATTCTTGTTCTTGATTCTATTTAAGTGATTAATTCCATTAATTGATTGCAAATGTTGAAATAAACTTGCATCCCTGGAATAAAGCCCACTTGATCATGGCGTCTTATCTTCCTAATATGTTTCAAATGTCATTTTCTAATATTTTAATGAGGATTTATGTGTCTAGGTTCATCAGGGATACTGGTCTGTAATTCTTTCCTAGATGTGTCTTTGCTGTGGTATCAGGATTACACGAGCTTCATAGAATGTATCTGGGAGTGTTCCCTCCCTTTCAATTTCATGGAATAATTTGAGGTACACTGGTGCTAGTTCTTCTTTAAAGGTCTGGTAAAACTCAGCTGAGAATCCATCTGGTCCTGGGAATTTTTTTTGTTGGTAGGCTTTTAACTGCTGTTTTAATTTTATTTCTTGATATTGGTCTGTTTAGTTTTTCTATATCTTCCTGGTTTAATTTCGGAAGTTCATGTGTCCATAAATTTGTCAATGTCCTCGAGATTTTGCTAGTTTATTGGAGTATAAATTTTCAAAATAGTTTCTAATGATCCTCTGGATTTCAGAAGTGTCTGTGGTTATATCTCTTTTATCATCTCTAATTTTGTCAATTTGGGTCTTCCATTTGGTTAGTTTGGCTATGCGTTTATCAATCTTATTTGTCTTTTTGAAGAACCAACTCTGTTGCATAGTTTTTTCTTTATTCTGGATTTCATTACTTTTGGCTCTGATCTTTATTATTTCCTGTCTTCTATTGATTTTGGAGGAAATTTCTTCTTTTTCCAAGGCCTTGAGGTAAAGCATAAGTTTAATTATTTGCAATCTATTTATTTATTTTTCTACAAACTGCATTTTGATTTGTTGTATACAAATGAGGTACAATTTTTCATTTCTAAGGTTGTACACAATGTAGATTAACACCATTAGTGTAATCATACATGTACCTAGGGTACCTGATATTCATCTCAGTTCACTATCTTTCCTTCCCCCACCTCTTCCCCATTTCCTGCTACACAATCCAAAGTTCCACCATTCTTCTCTTATACCCCACCACACACACACCCACTATATATTATCATCCACTTATCAGAGAAAACATTTGGCCTTTGGTTTTGGGGGGTTGGCTTATTTCACTTAGCATGATATTCTCCAACTCCATCCATTTACCTGCAAATGCTATAATTTCATCCTTCTTTATGGCTGAATAATATTCCATTGTGTATATATACAGTTTGTCCATTCACCTATTGAAGGGCATCATGGTTGGATTCACAATCTAGTACTGTGAATTGAGCAGCTATAAATATTGATGTGGCTGTGTCACTGTAGTATGCTGATTTTAAGCCCTTAGGGTACAAAAAGAGGAGTGGGATAACTGGGTCAAATGGTTGGTCCATTCCAAGTTTTCTGAGGAATCTCCATACTGCTTTCCAGAGTGGCTGTACCAATTTGCAACTCCACCAGCAATGTATGAGTGTGCCTTTTTTCCCACATCCAAACCAACATTTACTACTGCTTGTGTTCTTGATAATAGCCATTCTAATTCAAGTGAGATGAAACCTAAGGGTGGTTTTGATTATCATTTCTCTAATTACTAGAGATGATGAACACTTTTTCATATATTTGTTGATCACCTGTATGTCTTCTTCTGTGTAGTGTCTGCCCAGTTCCTTAACCCACTTTTTGATTGAGTTCTTTGTATTTTTGGTATAAAGATTTTAAGTTCTTCATAAACTTTGGAGATTAGTGCTGTATCTGAAGTGTGTGTAAATTTTCTCCCACTCTGTAGGTTCTCACTTCACATTATTGATTGTTTCCTTTTCTGAGAAAAAGCTTTTTGGTTTGAATCCATCCCATTTATTGATTCTTGCTTTTATTTCTTACACTCTGGGGGCCTTGTTAAGGAAGTATGGTCCTAAGCCAACATGATGAAGATTCAGGCCTACTTTTTATTCTGTTTAGTGCAGGGTCTCGGGTCTAATTCCTAGGTCCTTGATCCATTTTGAGTTGAGTTTTGTGCAGGGTGAGAGACAGGGGTTTAATTTCATTTTACTGCATATGGATTTCCAGGTTTGCCAGCATCATTTGTTGAAGAGGCTATCTTTTCTCCATTGTATGTCTTTGGCACCTTTGTCTAAGATAACTGTACTTATGTACTTATGCTTTCATGCTGCCCCAGAGATTTTGATATGCTGTATCTTGGTTTTCATTTGTGAAACTAGCTTTTAAAGAAGGCAGAAGGAAGGAAGAAAGGAAGGTAGAAAAGGAAAAAAGTCCCAATATCCATATACAAATTACACAATCATCTTCTTACTATAACAACCCTCCCTCCCAAAAAATTAAATAATAAAAAATTAAATCTACCTTTGAACAGCTGCTAAATTTCATGCACAAGTTATGTGTGAAGATCAAGTGGTGATACACACCAAAGCAAATGAGCCATTTAAGGAAAAGGCATAGAAATACCTGTCTGGAGTTTATACTGGCTTTGCAAATGAATGTACTTAGTCATTATTCAACATCACTACTTACAAAGCAAACAACTGATTCCCTTCAAATATTCATTTTTCTATCAGCACTAACAGAGAACTAGGCCCAAAATACAAATTAACACCACCTCCTATGAAAATAATAACTCAAAACATTAACATGAACATTTTAAAATGTGGATTACTTATCTTTTCAACTAAAACACTATTTTTAACAGTAATTAGTAACTAAAGCAAAACATATATATCCTATGTAGTAATCATATTACAAGACTGCATGGAAAAAATATTACAAGAAATACTGCTCTAAAGTCATTTTCTACTTCTGGATGTCCTAAAATTTGTTAAATTAATAGAATAAGAAAAAAAAATAGTACAGGCACCATTTTCAATAATAATTTCTTCACTTAAAATGAAGACACACATGAAGAAAATCTCTGGTAGAAACTTTTTTATAACCAAGGAACAGAATATTTAAGCCTAAGATGCCCCCAGAAACACATTAAAAACCCCATTGATGGAGAACTGATGAAAGTTATCATCTTTTTAAAGCTTCTTTAAGAAGCTAAGTTCTCAGAACAAACTCTGCAAAATTCCACTACAAATAAGTTTTGACATGTTCATGGTAATTTTAGTCTTAATGTCATAAATCTTAAAACATCTGCTCCCACCTAAGCTTTAACAACATGACATCCCAGGCACAGAGAAAGTAATCCTTGGAGTGTGTTTATCTTAGAATAAGGTGCAAGAAAAAGCAATACTTCATATCCCACTGAAAGATGTATTCTTTCTCCACCACCACCCCCCACAAGAAGTTCTTTTGGAAGGCATGTGTTGTTTCCCCTTCAAACAAATGTTTATTTCTTACAACACTCAATGCAAGAGTGTTGCCAGTTACCAGGAACGAGCACACTAGTCTAAAATAAACCAAAAAAGTATTCTGGCCAGATAATTCACACCCCACAGGTTCAATGCAAAACACCCCAGGCAAGCACAAGAACAAAGTGGACATATTTCTGGCAATGTGGATTCATGGTTGGTGATAACCTAAAAAATGCTAGGTTAAATATTTCAAAAATCTTTTTTAAATGTATGGCAGAGCCAGAAACATAGTGAAAGAAATGTTCCCAGGGCATACATAATAAGAAAGCACAAATCTAGAAAGATGAGTTAGTTCTGAAGTCAACATGCCTCGGGGCATCTACACAGTACTGGTGGCATGAATTTGATATGGAGGGGGCTATAGAAAATAGGGTAAAAGGAGGCCAAACTTCAGAGCTTATACAAGGTGGAAAGTGACATCAGATACCACCCTACATAAAGCTCCACAGGGAAGTAAATCAAAACAATAATTCATTTTTCTGCTGAGAAGCCTGTAGGAATGTTCAAAGGGCAAAAAACTGTTAAATGATGTCAGGAGGAGGTTGATCTTATTGTTCAGGAGGAATGTGAAGATGGTATTTACATTTAGACTTTAAGACTGCATACTAACATTTCTAAGGTAAGCACTAACAGAGAGAGAGAGAGAGACAGATGGACAGACAGACAGATCTGAAAACTTCCAATACAGTTGAAGCAGAAAAAATGGAATAAGAAAAAGAAAAAAAAAAGACAAGAAAGCATATGATGTAGTAGAAAGACTTCAGGCTTGAAGTTGGATATTCCTGGATTGAAATTCCAGTTTTTTCATATGCTCCTTCTAACCCCAGACAAATCATCTACTTTTAAAACTTCAGTTTTCTCATCTTCAAAAAAGGGATAATAATACAAATTTTTTAGTCTATGATTTAAACTGATATGTACACACACCACACCTTGTGCAATGCCTGGCACAAAGCTGTATAAAAACCTTTCTCCTTCCTCTTCATTTCATGACACTGAAGTATGACTGACAAACAAAAAATGTTTATTGTTTTAGGTTGCTGAGTCAAGACTATTTTAATCATGAACATCACAACTATTACATAAATTCAATCATATGTACCTCCTTGATTTTGTGTGCATTCCTTCATTAATCAGAATTTAAAAGCTTCAGAACAAAATTATCTTATGTGAAGTATTTTAAGAGTCTACTAGATCAAACTATGTCTAAATATGTTTAGATTTTTCAGAAGAAAGATTTAAGTTCAATGTGTCACAAATGCTCCTTCCATAGCAAAATGCAGATTAACACTACACATAAAATAAAAAGCAGCCCTCTTGCTTTCTAGAAGAAAAAAAGAATGATTATTAATTATGTCACCTTAAAGATGTGTAACTCACCTCAGTTAATGAAAATCTGTCAAAATTAAGAATGAGCATATAATTCCAAAATATGAGACAATAAAATATCATCCTGTATTAAGATTTTTTTTCTGGATTTTGATATTGTGCTCTAAATATTAAAGTGTTCAGTAAAATATTAGTAGTTGACCCAAAGGACAAAAAATATGAAAAATATTTCATTCAACAACCCAGATATGGCCAGGCATGGTAATGCATGCATATAATTCCACCACTTGGGAGGCTAAGTCAGGAAAATTCCAAGTTCAAAGCTAGTCTCAGCAACTTAGCAAGCACCTAGGCAACTCAGACCCTGTTGCAAAATAAAAAAAAATAAAAATAAAAAGGGATGGGGATATGGCTCAATGGTTAAGTAAGTCTGGGTTCAATCTCTAGTACCAAAAACAAACCAACTCAAAAATGGTTTATCCTTTAATTCTGGTAGCCAATATTAAATTGATACTTTCTCTTCTATGTAGAATGCTTCCAGAATTATACCATCTGTACATTAATTTTTAGAGAGTAAAAATTAATTTCTACAGGCATCTAAGGCAAATTTTGAATGGCAAAACTACTCCCCCAAAATTATATTATAATCCCCCTTCAAAAAAAACATGTAATTGCTTTGTCTGTCTGTATAGATGACTGCTGCCAACTTGAAAGCACAACCAACCATCACATCATGGTAACACAATTTTCTTACCTGAAATAATAATGCTGAAAGTTGCAAATGATTTGCAAGAAACCAACTGACAACCATTAAATGAAGGAAGAAAGTTTTATTACAACAGAAATGGAAAATAATGTAGATTCTAATAGAAAATGAGATGGGGGAATTTTATATGTGGAAATCTTAAATAGAGCTGTATTATGTATAAAACAGGAGGCATCAGCTTGATAAACAGCCAAGTAGTCTAGAGTTGAGTCCCTGAAGTCTGGTTGACCAGATTCAAATCCCAACTCCAGTAAATAGTAACTTGGGCAAGCTATTTAGCCTCAGTTTCTGTATCTGTAAAAAAAAATAATGGCCCTGAGAAGAATTATAGTGAAGATTAAATTAGATATAAGAAATGTAAAACATTTAGTACGGTGATAAACACAAAGTACATATTTAATAATTGTTAGTAATCTCACAATTATTATTCTCTGAATCTTTTTTACAAGACACAAGGAGAAATGTCAAAAAGTATCTTAACAGTGGTTATACAAAGAAATTACATTTTAGTTACATATTCCCTGATAGGAGTAAATAAATCCTAGTGCCCATCACAAAGCATTCAGCAAATACAATGGCCTGGAAGCCAATAACAAACCACCACAAATTAAATCATTAAAAAATTATTAGTGTAAAGGTGACTACTAATCTCTTCAATTGAGCCCAGAGCTCTAATTACTATACTCAGGTTACAGTATTAAGGGACTAATGAAATATTTCTATAATACACTGCTTGTTGCTAAAGTGATCTTGAGGGTAACCATTACAGTTAATCAACCACAGTAAAGTCAAAAGGAAACAAAAAGCACCAACTATTAGGTAAGCACAGTAATTCAATCTGCCCCTCAAACAGCTTGACTGCTGAAGAGGAGTGGACAGGGTAACAACATGTTGGAGATGCAGGCAATTCAAAACAGCTTAGTTTTCTCAGGTTCCAGTGAGTAAAATAAGAATCTACTGCAGACAATTCTGAAAGTTCAATTCTCATTTGACTATTTTTAAAATTCATTTCTACATTGGCAAATAAAAGGAATCCCTATCAGGTTCCCTCGGAATAAATCCTACTCCAATACTCAAAAATGCATACTTACATACAATACATAAATACATACATAAAATTGGCAAATAAAAATTATGGTATACAACATGATGTTCTGATATATGTATACATAGTGAAATGACAAAATAAATGCATTTGACCTTGACAGCATAAGAAAAATCTAAGCAATCTCTGGGAAAGTAACACATGTGTCTAAAACCTATGAGTTGAGAATGAAAAGAGAAGACTCAAGAATACTTGAATTCTTATACCACTCCCACCACCTGGAGAGAAACTATTTGGGAATGAGCTGCTAACTGGCAGCAACTGCCATCAGCATCACCTGAACAAGCCTTTAGAGCAGGAATCTAATAACTACTTACTTGGAGCCACTAATTTACTCTTCATTTTAAAGTAGCCTTTTTATCTATGTTTAAAGAGCAAAACTGTCTAAAATTTTTTTTGCAGCAGATGGAAATGAATTCATCATTACCCTCCATTATCCCTTTAAGCTGGCAATAACTTGTGGCAGTAAAGCAAGGGGAAAAAAAGAGTTGGGGTGATTTTAATCAAAGCTTGGATTCTAGCCCTGCCCTGCAGCATGCTGTAATATGAGAAATGTTCCAGCCTCACATTCCAATAGAAATGAGTTTTTATTCAAACAGTCCTTCTACATTAACTGCCACCTCTCTTTTTGCTATTGTTTTTATCCATGCAACAAATATTTCTTAGGCATATACTACTTTCAACCATGTTAAATGCTATGTTAATTATGGTATCATCCTTGAGAAAAAAATTGGTCAATAATAAACTAATTGCATTTAACAAAAATTTTAAATTGGAACACATGCAATAACACAAGCAAAATAAAACATTTCTGGAGTGCACAGATGTAACAACGAAAAAATCTAGAATCAACATGCAAGGAACTCTCTAAATAGTACTTTATGTATGGGCACCAAAACACTTAAGGGGCTTTTGAAATGTACAAGAAAACAGCACATACTCAGAAGGAGAAGTGCTAAAATCAGCTCCACCATTTTTAAGTGGTACAAACTTAGACAAAGTACTTAATCTCTCCTATAGAGAAGTATAAATATCCTATGTACATAAGGGTTGTGTGAAGATATCAATATATTAAAATCCCAGCACAATGCCTGGAATATAGTATATGACCAATAAATAGAAGCTAGTAGTAGAGACAGTTTCAACAAAAAGGACACATTTATGGGTGACTCTTAGTCCTTGGTAGAAAAAAAACATCCTGTCAACAAAATTTATTACCCCTCTGAAAAGCAAAGTAAAATCACAAGTTTCATGGAACAACACGTAATTTGACAATGTATAAATTAGGAGCATCTATCTTATGGCAAGATAGAAGATGGTAAACTGCAACTAATATTTCATAAGCGTCAACAAACGATATAAATAAAAAGACAGACAGACGTAGTAAGATTAAGGATCCGCAGGAGCAAAAAGTTCAAGAAGTAGTTACACCTATTTGTCAAATTGAAAAGGTCCTGTCTCCTCCCATTATTCTTCTGGCTCTTCTCAACTCTTATATGGAAGAAATATGTTCTCTTAGATACTGGGAGTTCAAAAAACTAAAAATTAAAAAAAAAGGAAATCTGAAGTAACAAAGTAAACATATTAAAGTGCTTGCTAATTCTTTGGGCTAACAGGTTTTTTTTAGTCTTACATGCTTCACTTTAAATATATATATATATATAATTACCAGGTGCAGTGGTGCATGACTATAATCCCAGCTACCCCAGCAGGCTGAAGCAAAATGACTGAAAGTTCAAAGTCAGCCTGACAATTTAGTGAGGCCCTGTCTCAAAACAAAAACTAAAGGGCTAAGAACATAGCTCACTGGTAGAGTTCTTGCTACACAAAAACCTAGATTCAACCCCCAGTACTGAAAATACGTGTGTGTGTGTGTGTGTGTGTGTGTGTGTGTGTGTGTGCGCACATGTATAATTTTTTTGGGGGGGGCAGGTACCAGGGATTGAACTCGGGGGCACTCAGTCACTGAGTAACATCCCCAACCCTATTTTGTATTTTATTTAGAGATAGGGTCTCACTGAGTTGCTTAGCACCTCACTTTTGCTTAGGCTGGCTCCTGCCTCAGTCTTCCAAGCCGCTGGGATTACAAGCGTGCACTACCATAAGCATGCGCTACCATG
The DNA here is from genome assembly GCF_902686455.1 of Sciurus vulgaris. Taxonomy (NCBI): domain Eukaryota; kingdom Metazoa; phylum Chordata; class Mammalia; order Rodentia; family Sciuridae; genus Sciurus; species Sciurus vulgaris. Next base: position 61,993,145 of record NC_136473.1, read on the forward strand.
CCCAGCACATGTATAATATTAATATACAGAAATATATGTATTATTTGTGTGTGTGTGTGTGTATATATATATATGCATATATATATACATAATTTATTAAATACACCTTGGGACTAAGTGTATTTTAAAGGAATTCCACACTTTACTCTGGGTTTACTTAATAATTCAGACTAACAGGAAAGAAATAGAGATTTCATGGGGCAGGGGCAATAGAAGAAAAAAGAAAAATGGATGACTTTAATGCATGGGCCCTTGTAAAATAAGAAAGTATCAATATCCAATGGAAGAAGTCTGAAGAGCAGAGGAAAAAAGGAAATTGCAAAATGGTATGCACCAAGGACTATGGAACAAATACAATGTTCAACACACTACTTACTCTGATTTCTTAGAGGCAACAACTGCCAGAATATCTCACTGAATATTAAATGTTACTGTAGACAGATTATTGAAAGTTATCAACTATAGGACTGTGAAGTAGAAAACCTTGTAACATGAAACACTGAGGTCTGTAAATAAGTTGTCCTATCTTATTATATCACTTTAAAAACCATTATCACTAGGGGCTGGAGTTGTAGCTCACTGGTAGAGCATTTGCCCAGCATGTGTGAGGCACTGAATTCTCAGTACCGTATAAAAATAAAGATATCGTGTCCATCGACAACTAAAAATATTTTTTAAAAAACCATTATCACTCAAAATTTGATGATTATTTACTTTAAAAAAAAAAGGAAAATGTTCTTTCTTAAGCTTAAGCATTCCTGAAATCCTTCTGTTTACAAATGTAGAAATTCATTAATTTCTCAACTTAAAATTAAAAGTTAGCATACAAAACTATGCAGAGACATTGTCTTCCAGCTGAAAAGGCTCCAGAATGAACCCTTAACAGATCTTCAAGTGTGGCAAAGTCTCCTTGAATGATAACTAAGCACACCAAGTCACTCTGAGTCGAGTGCAAATTCTATCAATCCTCTAAATATAAGTTGAATGGTTTCCTGGTTTGGTTCAGAAAGAATTACATTACAAAGTTGAGGCAGATATTCTACGCTTCATATCTAGATCTCGATACTGGATATTGAGGCCATAAGTAGAAAAAAATCTGTCACTTACATAATTAAGTACTTTCATGTCTTAAGAAGCAGTTATCATGGAAAAGGTCTTTTTTTGTTTAACCAATTATCTCTACACCTGACATTCACAGATTTTTTTTTCTTATTCCAATCCTGAAGGGAAGAACTGTTAGGAGAGGGTTGTGTGCTCTATTCCCTTTTTCAGCTCCATCCTGATACTTATATTCCAAAGTGAAATTATTTTAAAAAGTAGGAGGAGGGTTATAAAATTAGTTGGAGTTAGCACTGTAATACATCATTTCAATATGATGAAATGGAATTTGCAGTTGAAATGCATACCCCCAAAACTGCATAATTTATTCAAAAAGCAGGTCCTCTGATGACAGAGGTAGAGAAGTACTATACATATGTCAGAGACATTCGCCTGCCTGCAAAGAATAAGTGTGAGGACAAAAATGCTAAAGATCTGTGGAGGTGGCATGAAGTGGCAAAAATAAGAGAAAGAGGAAGAAAAAAGGACCTCATCTAGTGCCACTTTCTAATAAGACCTTCAGCCAATTTCCATGTAGAGTATGATAAAAACTACACTTTACTGAGTACCACATTATACTCAGCACATCCTATACACAATACATTGTTTACTCCTAATAATGAGCATTATTATGCATATTTTGCAAGGTAAGGCAGAAAGTTCAGTAACTTGATCAAGGACTCTCCTGAGCTGAGATTATAAGTGATCAACAAGTAACATTATTGTTATTACCTAAATTCAGCTCAAATTAATGCCTGAAACCAAGCAACCTTCTAAAGAATCCACTTATATCCTACAATGTTCTCTTGACGCCCCAGAAATTTCTTCTAATTTTGTCCAAAATGGTTTCCAAATCAGCACCATCTCTATCCTTAACCTCCTCCAGAAAACAAGTCTTGGTGACTTCTCTTGGGACTATGTTCCTATCCTTAAGGTCTTTTCCTATCCCCTGTAAATCATCCAATGCCTGGCTAGCTTTCACCTACTTGCAAAATTTCTTCAAGTTCCATGGGTATCATGTCACTATGTGCCTCAAGTAGGTATGTGGTTCATTTTTTATATTTATGACACACCTACTTCTCTGCCTACCCTCCCACCAATGTCACTGAATGGTTTAAATAATCACCTCCATTCTCTTAACTACCAATTTATATTCTCTGAAGTTGAGATTAAAATCACCCTCTCTTCAGAAAGCCTGCCCTTGACTGGTTTGACTTAAGTGTAATCACTCTTATAGAAAAAAAAGGGCTTGGAATGGGAACCAAGAGATCTCAAACTCTAGTCCTAGTTCTTTACTAGCCATGTTACCTGGGCAAATCATTCACCTTTCTGAAACCAGTTTCTCAAATGTGAACGAGGGTTATTAGACTAACTAAGCTCAAAAACTAATTCCCTGCTCTAAGAATTTTTATGCAAAAATATTAGCAAGAGCATGAAGTTATAAAAACAGAAAAACTTATCGAGCATTAAAGTTATTTAAGGCTCCTTAACCTTAAAAAATACAACATAGTGACCTATAAAAGAGAATAACAAATTTCAAAGAATGGCAAGGGCCTTTACATTGTTCATTTTCCATTCTTTACTTGACACATGAATGAAAACCTAGGCTTTGTTGCTTTTAAATCCATTAAAGACTAACTGGGCTACAAATACAGACACTCTTCTGTCTACTAATCACTAAGAAGTATTTTATATACCACATTATTTGTTTAATACACCAAAAATATTTTAGATACTAACTGTGACAGTCTTATGTATCAACATTGCTAGGTTTACAAGACCCAGTTAATTTAATCAAACACTAGTTTAGGTGTTGCTATGCAAGTATTGTGTAGATGTAGCTAATATTTACAATCAGTTGACTTGAAAGTAAAGGAGATTAACCTCAACAAAGTGGGCTGGACACATCTAATCAGATGAAAGTACATTGAGAGCATCCCAGATAAGTTGTTTGCCTCAAGACTACCTGCATGAATTTCCAGCCTGCTGGCCTGACCTACAAATTCTGTACTTGCCCACCACAAAAAATGCATGAGCCAATTCCTTGAAATAAATCTTTTTTTAAAAAATACACATACATACTGTATATGACATTGGTTCTGTTTCTCTGGAAAGCCTGGTTAATATACTAACACAGTAAAAGTCAAATTGGTACTTTTCCTTTTTAAGAGTTAACAAATGTCTGTATGTTACAACCTCTTTAAAATATTGAAGCATTTTAAATAAATGCCAGACTGTTATTTTTTAAGTTAGTACTTTCTATACAATGCCAACAAACTAGCAATGCTTTCTTCTCACTTTAATCATTAATCACCCTCATCAATCCAAAACCAGACTTGACTCAAAGCTTTAAGGGATAAATATAGATGACAAAGCTTAAAAGAACTGTTAATAAATGAGTAAGCAAACTGACACCAAAATATCTTTCTACAGGCTGAAATAATGAACTTTTAAAACACAAGAAGGATAAAATTTAATAGGAATACATGTAAAAGTCCTGCATTGCAGCTTAAAAATCTATTGTACCAGTACATGAGGGTCAGACTAATGGAGAGTTCCCACAAAAACTATGGAAGCTTTGGCTCACCAAATACTTAATATAGGAACAAGATGTGCTGCTGAAATATTAATGCAATTTGGAACTTAAATAATAATGAACTCAATAGGAGTACAGAATGGTATCTACTTTGTAGAAGTAATGGTAAAACCATTTGCCACCTCATCAGACATATAAAACAAGTGCTGACAATTACAAAAGCCATACTGAAACCTAGAGCATCCAGAATGAGATGATCAGGATGGTGAGAAATCTATGTATTAGCATTATTTAACCTGGAGAAGAGATAGATATCTTTAAATATATGACAGAATCTTGCATAGAAAAGGGAAAACAGAGCCAGGTGTGGTGCAGCATGCCTGTAATCCCAATGGCTTGGGAGGCTGAGACAGGAGGATCATGAGTTCAAAGCCAGCCTCAACACAAGCAAGGCACTAAGCAACTCAGTGAGACTCTGTCCCTAAATAAAATACAAAATAGAGCAAGGGACATGGCTCAGTGGTTGAGTGCCCCTGAGTTCAATCCCTGGTAATCCCCCATCCAAAAAAAAAGGAAAGGAAAAGGAAGGAAGGAAGGAAGGAAGGAAGGGAGGGAGGGAGGGAGGGAGGGAGGGAGGGAGGAAAGAAGGAAAAGAAAGAAAGAAAAGAGAAAAGATATTTCTTGTTGCTGTGGATGACATTTGGAATAATGGATGACAAGCCTGTTTGGAGAACAAGTTCAGTCAGCAAATAACTCTATGTCCCCAATCGCAAGTTAGGTTGGTAACAGAGGAGAAAAAATCAGAAAGTCAACATGATTCTAGGGTACATTTAAAAATATGTTTGTTAGGCATGGTGGTGCACACCTACGATCCCAAGGATTCAGAAGGCTAAGGAAGAAGGATACAAAGTTTGAGGCTTGCCTGGGCAACTTAGTGAGACATCTCAAAACAAAATAAAAACAAGGGCTGAGGATATAATTCAGAGGTTGAATGCTTTTGGGTTCAAACTTCTTCAGCACCAAAAAAAAAAAAAAAACAGATATAGATACAGATATAAATAATAGATATAAATACGTAGATACATAGATACAGATATGTAAAAACAGAGAGTGCAGGAGATACATCATTCATTCTCCAAATTTGTCATCCACAGCAACACAAAATATCCGTTTTGTCTTTGCTACACAAGATTTTGTCATCTATTTAAAGATAACTGTCTCTTCTCCAGGTTAAATAGTGCTAGTACATAGATTTCTCACCATCCTGATCATTTCATTCTGGATACACTAGGTTGTCAGTATGGCTTTTGTAATTGCACTTTTTTTTAACATGTCTGATGAAGGCAGCACATTGTTGGATCATTACTTCTTAAGATGGATACCATTCTACACTATTACTGAATATTCATTTTATATATCTAGATAGATAAGTAGATAGATCCTACAAGGACACAAAAATAAGATTCAATCAAAAGGAGAACAGGATTTAGCATCAGAAGACATGGCATTATGTTTATTTGTCCTATAATTTTTAGAGGCTGAAAGTCCAAACAGCATAGTGCCAGATCATTAACTCAGGGCAGATGGTATTTCAGTTCAATACAGTCAAGCTCTATAACAGCACTGGGAAGTCACTTAACCTTTCTGGAACTCAGGGTTTTCCATCTCTGAAGTAAAGACACCACTTTCTTGCCCTAAGTCATAGTCATAAAAAACCCCTTTATAAATAACTTATGCTTACGATATTATATTATTATAATTTTTATTATACATTAGTCACTTTTAAGCTTTGTTCAGAACACATAAAAGGGGTATAAAAGGGTATAAAACCTAGAATTTTAAAAGATCAACCAACATAAGACCTTGTGAATTGACTAAAGAAAACGTATGTTTCAGATAAAAATCCTAAAGGAACTGTATCGCCATAGAGAAGTTAACAAGATACTTAATACATAATAGGTTAAGTGTTCTTAAAAGATATGCTGTTCTGTTGTTTTCTATAACTAAAAAGAGATTATAAGGAAGTCTTTGTAATGAACGCAAGTATGATTTCAAGTAGGTGCAAGGAAGAATATATACTTGTCTTAAGATCAAATGAAAATGTGTAATCATGAAACAACAAAGAAATTATTATTCCTACTGTGAGGATGTTAAGACTAGCAGAGTCTATGGGAGTTCAGGAATCAAAACCCACCTGTTCCAGATTGGTCAAAATATATAATCTTTAAGGGAATTAAATCAGATTAATTCCAAAGGAATATTCTTGCTCCAGAACTCAGCAAATGAGAGCTAATAAATGTTTATTAGAGAAGAAATGAAGTTAGCAATTCAACTTGGGAGTATATTTTATATGAGCATTCTACTTTAATCGATTTTTATTTTTACTTTTGTGGACTGGGAATATGTAGCTTAGTGGAAGAGCACCTGCCTAACATTGTAAGGACTGGGGTTCAATCACCAGGAATGTGAAAAAGTAAACACACACACACACAAAAAAAAAAAAACGGTATTCTTGTTCTCAAATGATAAGGCAAATGGGATAAAATATTAATAAATGAATCTGAATAAATGGTATACAGGTGGTTCCTTGTACTTTTTTTTTATTTTTGCAATTCTATTCAATTACTATGAAATAGTCATTACTTATGTTTAAAATATAGGAGTTGACTCTGATACTATCTGCATAGTCATTATTTCCTATGGGAAAGTCTAGAATTTGATTTTTGTATCATCTTCCAGGATCAGCCCTCACTCCCCTCCTGTGGTAAAACAAGTTAACTGATATGTAACGTTATAAAGCTTTGACTTCTCCCATCTACAATGTTTTCACCAGTCTCCATGTCCTCCTCCTCTCAATATTGAAAATAAACTAAATAAACTATTACTATCTCAATCCCTCCCTCAAACTTCTCCATGATTCCTAATTACCACATAAACTTCAACTTCAAAAGGCTTTGCCTGCTCATTCTCATGGGAGATAAAAGGGGTTCCCCTCCCCATCACCTGCAGGCAATAAATGAGAGTGCACATATACCCCCCCACACACACACACACATATATATATCATTATTATTATTTTTAAACTATAATAAAATCGACTCTAAATCTTTGTTATATTATCACAAGGAGCTAGCAATTCTAAGCCACTTCACTATTACACCTTACAATTACCCCTTACAATCCTATCAGACAACTTCTAGTACATCACTGGTAATGGTCAGTTTTCCTACACCCACTCAAATCTTTTATCCAATAGCTCTTCTTTTCCTTAGAAAAAAAAGAATTTTAACTAACAATAGCAACAAAGGCTAGGAGTATATTTTTTTACAGTATTTATAATTGTGAGACATATCTTACCACTTTGATAGAAAAGTTAAAGTACAATGTGATGACTCACTCTAAGAAAAACTGAGTGGAGTCCATTTATATAATCAGAAAAATTATGATTTAGCATTAAAAATTATTTTTAAAACAATAACTAAACCACAGGCTCACAGTCATACCTACCTTGCAAGAGGCAGAAAAATTTGCCAAAATGGATGGGATCAGATTCAACAGAATAGACAGGGCCCTTCTAACAGAACTGTAGTCTTATTTGACCACTCTGATCCCCTTCTGAGGCCCTGAGGCCCAGGTCCTCTTGGTGACTGGGAAAAAGGTCTAACTCAGCAGAGAAAAAGGGACAGAAAATGATCCTAAAGGAAGGGTTGAGGGCCACTCTCTGTATCACTGGGCAGTACAACAGCTACGTGGAAAGTTAACAAAATCAGCATTCTGGAATCTCCCTAGTCAAAAGTTATATATTCCTCAGCTATATCAAATTCTCTTGATTCTACCAAAGGGCAGGGAATAGCTTTCTACAGGTTAGGCAGATAACTGAGAATGCACTATATAATAATAAAACTGATCACCAGAGGGCATGGAGCCAAAGAACTAAACATAGCAAATTATTTGATACATTGCAAACTGGTCATTAAGAGAAACAAAATGTTTAAGTATGTGTATATGAAGACAGTGTTCGGGTTAGCACTGTTTTGGTAGTTTTTACAATGCAGACACATATTACACTGCAGCAGGAAAAAAAAATTAAACAGTGAACCCAAAGATAAACTAGCAATTTGCTGCATCTAATCAAAAATTGCCATTATTGCTTACACTGTAAAATACATCTCAATCCTACAGAATAACAATTTATCTAAAGGGAAAGTTAAGAAATATACTTAACAATTAAAACAAAGAAACATTCCAAAGATTTTTCCAAAACATCAGGCAATCAAATTTCAAACATATCATTCAGAAATACAACTAGAAACTTGACACAGAAGATATATGCTCTTGTGTTTCAATAATGAGCACTTCCTCCAACCATGAACTAAAGTGTGAAGTCTTGCATGCTTTCTTAAGTGCTTCACCTCTCAAAAATCAAGGCAAAAGGGGAAAGAACCAAGTTCTTTAAACCAAGACTGTAGGCAAAAATAAAATCAAGCCTCATCAGATAACAGTACGGGCTACTTAAAGAAATGAGCTTAAATTAAGATACATTTAGTAACCAAGATAGCAATTAATGAAGTAACTTTGGAGATCACTTTCATCTTTTCATTATCTAATTTGAAATTTTATTCAATATGCTCATTTATATGTTAAAGCAATTGGTTTATGATTAGATACTGATTTACACTAAATATCAACTGTGTTCCTAAACACAAGGACTTGTATATATTATTCAAATGCATAGATCTTCATGGCTATCAAGAATTTATATAAAAACTAGCAAGACACCAGGGTACCAAAAAATACAAAATGTTCTAGTTTATTTGAAATAATTCAAATCTGACCAGCAAATCAGATCTAAGAGTTACCTGTACCAAAGCAGTCATTTTTTAAAAATATTTTTTAGATGTTGATAGACCTTTATTTTATTCATTTATTCATATATGGTGCTGAGAATAGAACCCAGTGCCTCACACACGTGAGGCAAGCGCTCTGCCACTGAGCCACAACTCCAGCCCCAAAGCAGTCATTTTTAAAAATAAAAAAATTCTAACACTGAAAATGTAAAATACCTGAAGCTATCATCAGCTATCACCCTCCATCAAAGACAGTGTTAGATGGCTTTCTCTAGCTGCCCCGTTTGTGGCAAAAATCCAAGTCACTTAACATCTAAAAATGTGTTACCACGTCGAGCAGAAAAAAACAATTAAGTTGTAACGCTGACAGCCCGGGCTCTTCCAGTAATTATCACAGTCATCCCAAACCCATTTAGAAGTTCATCCCATGCCAAAGGAAATAAGAAAACCTAAACTCTGCAAGGTAAAGAAGAATCCAAAAGGAAAACTTTAGTTGCCTTCTCTGAAGAGAGATTTAAAATATTATCAGTCTGACAAAGGCAGCAAAGTTGGATCTGGGTGAAAACGGGTTTAAGTTTTTTCTAAGAATACAAAATATTTCCCGAAATCCACCCAAGGGGGAATTTTTTTTTTTTTTTTTAAGCAGGATTAATTGCAAATAAAGCAAAATGAGTTCAGCACCCAATCGGTGACCGGTCATCTCTCTTGATTCCTTAGGTCAAGATGTCCTTCTCATCTAGGACCCTCGGAGAAGACGCGACCCCTTACCCTGCACCCCGTTTCTAAATCTCTCCCTGGAAGCCAATCTTTGCCATATCCTGCCACCATCCCAGGCAATCCGCCAGGACCCGGGACACACCCCCACTTTCCTCCGACACGCATCTCCGTCCAGTGTCATCGCAGCCCCCTGTCTCAAGGCCTCTTCGCCTCAGGGTCCCCAGTACCTCCTCCCTAGACCCTCACGGCTGCCCTTGGGGGCTCTCCCGGCTACCCCTTCCCAGTCCTGGCCCCTTCCTCAAAACCGAGGTCCCGGCTCTCCCTTCACCCGTGCGGGAAGCGCCGACTCTCCCGTCCCTACCGGGTCTCCCAGTCCCGCGGCTCGGAGCCACAGCGCGCAAGAAGCATCCACAGAGAAGACAAGTGCCTGAGGCGCTCCGGCTCCGAACTCACCTCTAGTCCGGGCTCCCGGATCCTGGCCAGGAGCCGGGCTTCCGCCTGGCGCGGTCGGCGTTCGCGAGCGGGACCGGAAGTCCCGCCTCTGCCCGCTCTGGCTGCGGCCCCGCACCCGGCGGTTTCGGTGGGTGAGTGGCGAGGACTTCGCGGAGAGGAGCAGCGCAGCCTGACCTGAAGGAGCGAGGCGAGCGCCGAAAGGCTCCTTTTTCGCTGGCTCCAGAGCTTCAGTGAACCGATCTGCAAGTGCTGGACCAAGCGTCTGATTCTGCTCAAGCCCTCTGAGGAGCGAAATGACTCACTGACCTCTGTCCTCACAGTCTACTTGAAAGTTGATATAAATTAAAAACAGGTTAATCACACCGCAAGGCATTATTTCTTGTTTCATTAATTCGGATGTTTATCGTGTATTTATGACTTATGCAACAACCATGCACTGCTGTGAATGTCGGGGATACAACAGTGAAAGCAGGAAGACCCTACTCTCTTGGAACTTAAACTCAAGGCAATGAACTACGCATAGGAACTCAAACAGCGGACTGTCCCTCCGGAAGCGTAGTCCAGTACAGGGATATAGGTTTATGAGCAAACAAGTGCAACGAAACCATCGGGCATTGGAGGAGCTGTGGCAATGCTGTAGGAAATGGTGAGGTGTAGGCAGTGGACAGAGAAAGCCTTCTAGGAATAATGACTTTAGTTGAGACTGAAATAAAGGATGAATAAGGATTAAAAGGTAGGCAAGATGGGGCAGAGCAGAAGGATATCAGGGAGTGAGAGTTTTTCTTGTACATGTAGCAGGGCAAGGATACAGTCAAATTACAGAGTCCAGGACCCTAGAGGCAAGAACAAGCCCAGTAAGAGTCGTCAAGGCCATATGGCGAAGACAGCTGTACCTTGTGCTAAGGAATTTGAACTTCAGACCCCATATAATCAGTGGGATCACCTCAGAGAATAAATAAAGTAATGAACCCTGGAGTTGACCAGGGTGATTATCCTAGTCAAACAAAAATACAAACCTGAAAATGGCATGAATAGAACTGTGTTTCACTCTTGGGGGTGCTTTCTCAAAGTGCCATACCCACAAGTCAAGACAAGTGATGCCTATAAAGGCAGGGTAACCAGGGTCCAAACCTTTCACATGGCCTCATTTGGCAAGTCATCCAAACCAACGAAAGTGCCAACCAAAGTCTCAGGGAACCATGGAAAGACCCAGGAAGAGAAGACTGCTTTAGGAACTAGGGCAATTGAGGACCCTTGCATCTATTGATATTTCCGTGTTTGCTGCTAATGTTCAGTAAACCCACTTGTACATATCAAACACCCCTTTTCATTTTAAAATGAAATAGTTTATATAATTTTTCCTTCATTTTCTTCTCCCTTTTGCCAGCAACGGGATATGTTGCAATATATGGAGGTAAGATTATGGTAGAAGAAAAGGAGGAAAGGGCACTACGTAAAAAGTTTGTACATAGAGAACATGACAGCACTTCTGGATGGCGAAGGATGTGGAATCAGGTTTTCTCCCACTGGGAAGGTTGGGAAGTCCATTTGTACATGAAATAAATGTAGTGAGAGGCGTGTCTCTGAAAGAATGAAAAGAAGAGTGTGAAAGGAGAGAGCATGCTGGGTTGTCAAGACACTGAAGTATTTCCCTATAGCTCATAAAAAAATTCTATCAATGGCTGAAATACATAAAGGGTCATATATGCACCAGTGCTCATATCCTAGGGTAACCATCTACTGTGATTTGCCCCAGGCCTGAGGAAGATCACAGGATACTGACCTTTGCTGCTTGAACTGGGATAATCCTGGGGAAACAGACAAATTAGTCACCTTACCATACCCCCTCCAGAGATGGCACATCCTAAACCAGACCATTTTAGACTTTTCATAAGGAATTTTAAATGTGACACAGGGAGCAGACCGCCATTATCTCCAGAGTTATACAAATGCCAGTGCCCTAAAGAAAAGATCTATGAATACCTTTGCCAAGGACACAGAACCTGCCTGTGTCCTTCGATTATAGGAGATAACCCTGTATATTTCCAAAACAACTTTTTTTTTTTTTTTTTTTTTTTTTGGTACCAGGGATTGAACCCAGGGGTACTTAACCACTAAGCCACATCCCAGCCTTTTCTGTGTTTTATTTTGAGACAGGGTCTCACTAAGCTGCTCAGGGCCTCACTAAATCGCTGAGGCTGGCTTTGAAATGAGGATCCTCCTGTCTCCACCTCCCAAGTCACTGGCATTACAGGCATGCCTGGCCAAAACAACATTTTTGCTAGCCAGAGAAGCAAACCAACATTTCTACTGCTTGTGACCAAAATAATGGTAAGAAGTGTATCCAGACCATGTCCTTGTTTAAGACAATCTGCTCTACAGAATGGGCACTGAGCCAAATGATCTATACTCATTCTAAGAGCAAAGTTGGATCATATGTGAACACTTAATCCAAATCGGGATGGGGGATCTCTTGTGTATTGATTTTAGAGTTAACATACAGAACTCCAATTGGTCTCCCTTTGCATGCTTACCTAGAAAAGTCATGCCAATCTAGAATTGGGTTAGGTATGAGCAAGATGTCCAATGTTGATTGAGCAAAAAGGTAAGAAACAGAAGGAGGAAGAGGAAATAGGAATACAGAAGAGAAAAAGATGGGAGAAGAGAAGAATTGTCTAAGAGGTGCCAGTCTTAGTTCTCATCTTTCTAGTTTTTTATTCCCAGTCCTTCCACAATTACCAAGGGGTTTGATGAATTTAGTATTCAAATGTCATAGACAAGGAGAATCATGCAATCAGAGGATAAAGCTGAAGGGAGACTTCGGAAACTATATAGTTCAACAGAGGAAGAAATACTATCTAGCTAGGCATAATGTTTTTTTAAGTCAACTCAATAGTTCCAGAGATAGTACAAAATAAAATCAATATCTCTACCCCCCACCACCACCAGCTTCCCAGTTAACAGTTCCTCTAATGTGGAAAAAGTGAAGTACTCTGGGAAGCTACTGTGAAATCCTTAGCACTATACTTACTCTTCAGCCTCGTCCCACCTACCTGGTCTTCAGAGTATTAGCCATATCCATATAATGACATCAGTCCACCTGCAGAATTGTAAGAACTGCTCAGGAGACATTTATGAGTGACAACAAACAACAGATATGTTGTTCTGAACCATGAGAGAAAATGTTAATGAAAAGTTTTCACTTTTTTTTTCAGTACTAACTAGTCCAGACAGGTAAATGGATTAATCAACAGAGCCAAGAAGCTTAGTTGTTTATAAGTTTTATTTATACATTATACATTCTCTTTAGTTCATACACTGATATTTGTCTTATTTATTTTTCACCATCAACATAAATACTCGTATCATTACCAGTTATATCTAAAACCATATCCTCTTCATTTGCACATGCAATAACTTGATAATTTGTGGCAAAATCAGCCTATTTCTTGCTATATTGACAATTTGATAGAAAATTGCATTAATTACGGGTTATGAATTGAGTGAGAACTGAGGTCAGCTAGTGTTCTATGATTAATAAATCCAAACTCCACAGCAGATTTCTAAAGGCAAGAGATCCTCTGTGCAGAGCTCAATTTTCTGTGGTCCTAAAGATGGAGACGGTTGGCAAGTCACCGGAGAAGTCCGCTTTATTACAAGATGAGGCTTACATATATACTCTTGGGGCTTCCGGGTTAAGGGAGAAAGTGGCGTGTGGGTTTCTGATTGGTCCGGCTTGCCGCCAGCGGGAAAATAGGTGGCGGGAAGCCGAGACTTATGGGAAGAAGAAGCCGCTCAGGGGCCATCTTTGGTGTGGATCGGACTGCATATGGAACCTTACATTCCCCCCTCTTTGGTTTATGGGAATTCGGGACATTGATTTTCAATCTGGCTGCTTCCTGCTGATCAGGGGCGTCGTCAAGGGGCCCGGGGCAGGGGGTTTAGTTGTGAGGGGAGAACAAAGCGTTGGCTATTATATTGTATAATAAGCCATGTCAGATAATATATTACTTCGTCCCCCGTAAAGTCCATAAAACTCCCTTGGAGCATAAGTCCTCAATTTGGTCTAGGAATTCATTGTAGTCATTAGTCGGGTGGAGGAGCCATGCATCAGTGTCCAAGGTCTGTAGAAAGGATATTAGCCTTGGAAGAAGTTGGGGGAAGTCCATCATAGCAGGACGTCACCAGGCGTTGTTCCCAGTAGGTAGCAGTTGATAGTTCCTGAGGAGAAGCTGGTTAAAGGCTTGGTTAGAAATTTTTTGTACTTGGTCTCTAACGAACCTTATGAGACAGGGGAGGAAGAAAATGATGCAAAGAACTCCAATAAGTGGACCTAATAGAGGGAGGCAACTACATAATTTTTCCCTGTGGTGGTCACTGCTCCCGGGGTTGAGGCCCCTTTGCAAGTTGCACAGGGTTGTCCATATAGGGTTTTAATGAGTTCCAGTTTGTTGACAGGTGGACCAAATCCAGCTAGGGTCAGGGAAAATAAGGGGAAAAAAGCAGAAAGGTAGGAAGTTATCATTCCTCCTGAATGGGTGAGAGGCGCGAGAGACGGAGTTTCAAAGGATTAGGGGGATCCACGGAACTGGTGTAGATGTTCGGCTTGCCCGTATTTATAGGGTCAGGATCCAGAGGAGTAGGGGGTGAGTCTCCTTGGTCAGCCGGGCAGGGTTTTAACCTGGAAATATGGATCCAAGGAGTGGTCTCGTTAGAAGGTAGGATGAGTTTAGCTGCGGTGGGGGTACTAAGGATTACTGGGTATGGTCCCAGCCATTTAGGAGATAAGGGTTCAGGTGTGGTTGGTGGAGTATAATAGGCAAGATCCCCTGGGTTCAAGGAGGGAGGAGGGGAGGTTGCAAGAGGACGGGGAAGTAACCAGTCTTGATGTTTCCAAAGTTCAGCTCTAAGGTGAGAAAGGAGAGGGAGGCTGAGGGTATTTGGGATGTTTAGGGAGGTAGGAACGATTCCGGGGGGTACAGGAGATCTTCCATACATCACCTCAAAAGGGGACAAATTGGTAGGTTTCTTTGGAAGTAAGCGTAGTTTAAAGAGTGCCAGAGGGAGGAGGCGAATCCAGTCTAAGTGGAGTTCTAGGGAAAGTTTGGTGAAAGTCTCCTTTATGGATCGATTTGCTCTCTCAACCTTACCTGAGGCCTGGGGACGATATGGGCAGTGTAGATGCCAGGGTAAGGCTAGAGATTGAGAGAGAGATTGGATTACTTGAGCTGTGAATTCCGGTCCGTTGTCCGATTGAAGGGAGGTAGGCATCCCAAAGCATGGAATGATGGAGGTAAGGAGGTGATTGGCGACAGTGGAGGCCCTTTTGTTAGTAGTAGGAAATGCCTCAATCCAGCCACTAAAGGTATCTAGGAAAACTAGGAGGTACCAGTGTCGGCGAACAGGAGGCATGTGTGTGAAATCAACTTGCCAGTCTGCCGCCGGAATGGAACCCCGGGCTTGATGTGAGGGATATGGGTAAGGAACTGTAGTGGTGTTAGGGTTGGTTCTTTGGCATATAACACAAGTTTGAGAAAGTTGTTTTAGCATTTCTCTATCTTGGGATGTGAGAGGAAAGAAGGATTGTAAGAAACGAGACAGGCTTTGAGGACTGGAGTGAAACAGGTCATGCAGCATTTGAAAGAGAAGTTTCTTGTCCGGGATTGGACTGGGAGAGGACAAGTGAAGAATGGGGGGTGGGGTGCTAAATGCTGCGTTCTTGGCAGCAGCATCAGCTAATCGGTTTCCTTGTGTAGAAGGAGAGTTGTCCTTCTTATGGGCTTTACAGTGGATAATTCCGAGCCGCGTGGGTAGTTGGGACGCTTGTAGAGTTGGTGTATAAGTTTAGGGTTTTCCCTTCGGCCAGAATGCATGCTCGGTTGCCGCGATAAGTTCAGCTTGCTGATTGGTGGTACCTGGAGGGAGAGGTTGGGCTTCTATAGTGGCTGTTAGGGAGACTATGGCATAACCAGCTTTGGGGGCTGTTGGACTTCTATATGAGGATCCATCCGTGAACCAATTGTGATCCGCATGGGGTAAGGGGCCCTCAACAATGGTAGAGGGAGAATGAGTTAAGGATTGTAATGTTTCTAGACAGTTGTGAAGTGGAGGCTCTGGGGTAGGGTGAACAGGAAGAAGAGTGGCTGGGTTGAGAGGAGAACAGGATTGGAAGGATATAGAAGGGTTTTCTAAAAAGGAAGTAATTAGGGCTAAAACTCGTGAGGGGGGTAAAGTATGCAGGGACTTGTAAGCTAGGAGATCCTTTAGATGGTGTGGAGAGCATATAGTTAAGGGGGCTCCAAAAGTAAGTTTAAAAGTTTCCTGCTGTAGTTTTTGGGCAGCTGCAAGGACCCTGAGACAAGGGGCCCATCCCCTTACTGTGGGGTCAAGTTGTTTTGATAAATAGGCTATTGGGGCAAATGTGGGGCCCTGCATTTGTCCCAGTACCCCTAGGGCCTGTCCCTGATTTTCATGAACATAGAGAAGAAAGGACCTTGTTAAATCTGGTAAGTGTAATGCAGGGGCGGATAGGAGTTTGAGACGTAGGTTAAAAGGCGTTTTAGGGGAGGAGGGGAGTGGTTCATTTGGGTCTCCTTTAGAGAGATCGTAAAGGGGTTTGGCTAAAAGAGAAAAGTTAGGGATCCAAGCACGGAAATACCCTGCTAAGCCCAAAAAAGAGAGAATTTCAGCCTTGGTTTTAGGTACGGGCCAGGACGAAAGGGCTTGTTTCCTGTCAGTTGTAATGGATTTATGTTGTGGTGTGAGTAAGAACCCTAGGTAAGTGACTTGGGAGGCTGAGATTTGAGCTTTAGAAGGTGTCACTTTGTATCCATGTTGGGCCAAAAAGTTAAGCAAGGCAGCCGTGTCCCGTTGAGAGATATCCCAAGAGGGGCTACAGAGAAGGAGATCATCAACATACTGCAAAAGTGTGGAAAGAGGACAAGTGGGGTAGAAATTTTTGAGGTCATGGGAGAGGGTCTGTCCAAATAGATGTGGGCTATCCCTAAAACCCTGAGGAAGAACCGTCCAAGTGAGCTGTTCGGAGTGTCGTGTGTGGGGGTCAATCCATGTGAAGGCAAAAAGGTCCTGTGAGGAAGGGTCTAGAGGTACGAAAAAGAAGGCATCCTTCAAGTCCAGAACTGAGAAGTGAGTGGAAGAAGCTGGGATGAGAGAGAGTAGAGTGTAGGGATTGGGAACAAGAGGGTGGATGGGTATGACAGCGGCATTTATGGAGCGGAGGTCCTGTACCAAACGGTAGGAACCATTGGGTTTTTTTATACCCAGAATGGGGGTGTTATAGGGGGACTGAGTGGGACGTAGATATCCTTTGCGAAGAAGGTCAGAAATAATGGGAGAAAGTCCGAGAAGGGTAGAGGTGGTTAAGAGATACTGAGGCTGATGAATAAATTTGGTAGGGTCCCGTAATTGGATGGAGACTGGGGGGCACTGAGCTATGGAGGGATTGTCCGTGTCCCAAACTGAGGGGTTAACAGGGTGGGAGATACGTGGATGTGAGGAGGTAGGATCCTGCAATAGGGCCATAAAAAAGGAAGTAGAGGCATCGAAAAGTGGGAAGGAAATAGACGCCTTGAATTGGGAAAGAATGTCCCGTCCCAACAAGGGAATTGGGCATTGAGGCATGACTAAAAAGGAGTGAATAAAATGTGAAGAGGAATTCTTAAGGCGACACAGAAGTGGGGGAGTTCTGAGTGGATATATGCGTTTCCCTCCTACCCCAACAATAGGAGTGGAACTAGGAGTGGTGGCACTATGGAACTCTGTCAAAAGTGAGAAGGTTGCTCCTGTATCTAATAAAAAGATGACAGACCGGCCATCCACTACAAGGGTTACCCTAGGCTTGCGAGTGGTGATATTGAGGGTCCGGTGTGGCCCAGGGCTCCGTCAGTCCTCTTCAGCCAATCCCACTATCGGAGGACAAGAGGGGGGCATTCTAGCGATTGGCCCTTCACCCCTTCGGGAGAAGGGGCAATCGGAGCCCCAATGCCCTGTTTGTTTACATTTGGGACAGGGTTTATTGGGGGGCTGCGGCTGAGGACAGGAGCGTGACCAATGACCCTCTTTTCCACATTTAAAGCAAGCTCCAGGAGGGGCCCTTGTAGGGATCGGGAATTTCTGTGAATGGGGAACAGGATGAGGAGTCCCCCTGATCATTTGAGCAACCATTAGTAAATCAGTTTGCCTGGCCTTATGCCTTAGGCGTTCTTTTTCGTCATCTCGGCCATGGAAAACCTTAAAGGCCAGCGACAGAATCTCACTTTGAGGAGTTGCCGGTCCATGTTCCAATTTTTTTAATTTGGCCTTAATGTCGGGGTAGGACTGAGCTAGGAAACTGGTCATAAGGATATGACGGCCCTCATCTGTGTCCAGGTCCAGTGTGGTATATTGCCTGAGGGCCTGAGTAAGCCTCTCTAGAAACTCAGTGGGGGTTTCATCCTTTTTTTGGATAATTTCCTGGACCTTCTGAAAATTAACTACTTTGCGGGCCGCCTTTTTTAAACCTACAATGAGACACGAGGCAAACCGGTCCCGGGCTTGTATGCCCTGATTTGTGTTGTAGTCCCATTGTGGATCGATTTCTGGGACCGCTTCAGGCCCTAGAGGGAAAGTAGGGTCTGTGCGATGTGTTTCATTCGCATGAGTTTGAACTGCATCCCAAACTCGTCGCCGTTCCTCGGTCAGGAGGGTGTTGGCGAGGAGCATAAATATATCTTTAAAAGTTAAGCTGTAGGCTTGTAAAATCCATTAGAATTCCTTTATGTAAGTGGTAGGATCGGAGGAATAGGAGCCCAGTTTGCGCTCCATCTGAGATAAATCAGCCAGGGAGAAGGGGACGTGGACACGGACAATACCTTCAACTCCAGCTACCTCCCTTAATGGGGCCATAAAAGTGGGAGGGGCCAGAGGGGGTCCATGGGAGCGCGTGAGCGGCGGGCTGAAGGAAATAGGCGGAGAGGTGGGTGTAGGAGCTATGGGCGCGGGAGCCAAGGCGGGGGGGGGGGGGCAGGGGGGGGGTTCCGGGAGTATAGGGTTGAGAGGAGGAGCCCTATAAGGGGGAGGCTCACCAGCCAGGTCAAAAGAATCAAGAGAGGAGGATGGGGGAGGGGAGGACAATGGGGAAGCAATCTTACATGCCAGAAGAGCCTGGGAGGGAGAGCAAGTAGTGCAAAGTGAGGGGTTTTGGGATAGTAACCTAAAAGCTTCGACATAAGGGATCTCCTTCCACTTGTTCAGGCGCTGGCAATAGTTGAAAAGGTCCCTTAAAAGATTTGGATCTAAAGAGCCTTCAGGGGGCCATTTGTTCTGGTTATCTAGAGGGTAATGGGGCCAATCCTGAGTGCAGAATTTTGTCAATAATTTGGGTTTGATATCAGGCTTAAGGGAAAGAGGTCCTAGAATTTTGAGGAGACACTGGAGGGGCGTGTCTGCCACCGGGGAAGATGGGGAGGTCCCCATGGTTAGAGGGAAGAAGGGTGTAGGGAGCGGAAGACCTCGGGCGAGGAGGGAACAGTCTGCGGGGTAAAGGGTGTCCCTAATGCCTCGAGAGAGACCCGGAGGGGGATCAATCTACAAGGTAAAGGGCGTCCCCAATGCCTTGAGAAGGATCCGGAGGTTCCGGAGACGGAACGGAAGGGAAAGCGCGATGGAGATCGTCACCTCGATCACTATTCCCAAAGGGGTAAGGAACCCGGATGGCCACGGCCACGAGGTTACCAGTACTGGATTTAGGCAGTTGGAGAGGAAAGGTGACTGGAGTCCCCCGGGGGTAGATACCAGTACTGGATTTAGGCAGTTGGAGAGGAAAGGTGACTGGGGTTCCCCGGGGGTAGATTAAGCTCCTCACTCCTCATAAAGTGTCTTCTATTGGCCCCCGCTCAGGGGCCATCTTTGGTGTGGATCGGACTGCATATGGAACCTTACAAGTCCAATAATGTCTTTTAGACCAAAGGGAAAGATGATCTTACTGGATTTAAGATGTTTCCTTCCTAAACAGGGAGCTGGTCCAGAAATATTTCAATTTAGTTGAAATGTTTTTAAACATAATATTTGATACTTTGATCTAATTATTTGTTGTAGTAAACTAAATATGACATGAAATACATAATTTGTGTTACTCAGGTAGAAAAAAATACCTGAGATAACTTATAAGAAAGAAAGATTTTATTTTGTCTTCAGTTTCAGTGGTTTCAGTACATGGTCATTTGAGCCTGTCGCTTTGGGGCTTGTGGAAGTTCAGTACATCATAGTGGGGAGCACTGGTAGAGAAAGCCTATTCATCTCATGGAGGGTGGAAAGCAAAAAGAGAGAGGAAGAAACTAGGGTCCCTGTATCCCCTTCAAAGGTATGCTACCAATGACCTTTCTCCCACTCATCCCTATCTCTTAAAAGTTCCACCACCTCCCAATAGGACCACAGACTGGGTGCCTTTTACACATAGGCCTTTGCAAGGCATTCAAGACTCAAATCATATCACCATTTTAACCATTTTAAGTATACACTACAGTGGTAGTAAGTACATTCACGTTGTGCTACCATCACTGCTATCCATCTCTGAAACTTTTTCATTTTCCCAATATGAAACTCCACATCCATTGAGCAGTAATTTCCCCCTACCCCCAGTATGTTGGTTGACATTTAAAGGTTCATCTATCACATAAAAACATTTTTAATATCAATTCATATCCTCTCAAAGTAAACAAATTTGTAAATAAAAATAAAATAGTGCCTTACTCCACCCTTTTCTCCTGTGGAATTCAAAGGAAACGTGATTTCCACAGGGACACATGGCATAATAATTAGATATTTCTGCTTCAGATGTCTTTAAGACCTACCAATGGAAACTCAGTGCGTAAAAGAGAAACAGTGCAGGGAAACTTGACCTGATGCTCATTAACTAAAAGTTTGGGTGTGCTCCTAACACCAAGTTAATAATTTTAAAATCCAATCCCATTTGTCTCTTTGCATA
Organism: Sciurus vulgaris; assembly: GCF_902686455.1. Classification (NCBI taxonomy): domain Eukaryota; kingdom Metazoa; phylum Chordata; class Mammalia; order Rodentia; family Sciuridae; genus Sciurus; species Sciurus vulgaris. Next base: position 62,013,780 of record NC_136473.1, read on the forward strand.
AACAATGGGCATTCATTCCCACATGTCTCATTGCTACACAGCCTTACTTTGTTTTCTTCCCAACAAAATAAAAGCTAAGCAGAGATATTTTTGCCAAGGAAATCTTCACCTGCTAAGTTCCAACTAATAAAATGAGCCTTTCTTTTCGAATAAAAATTTCACTACTCCCTGACTTGGTAACTAAATTAGAACCACAGCTCTACTCATAATTTAGAAATCTCACTCCTAAGCTAGTAATAGCTTGAATTTTCAGCTCTGAGTTTTGATGATAAGAAACCATATTTCCAAGCTGAGAATGTGACTAAATGGTAAATTGCTTGCCTAGCATGTGCAAGGCCCTGAGTTCAATTCTCAGCACCCTACATATTTCTCAAACAACCCTGCATATTTCCTAAGAAGCAATTAGAGGCTATGAATTTTAAGACCAACTTTTCCTGTAATAACAAGAACTCAATGCCTTAAAGGTGAATATAGTTTCTCTACAAAAGTATCCTCTTTGGTTAGTGAGAAGTCACTTCCTTTCTCTTTAAAATTTTATTAAAAACTTACGATCAAACAATAAAGCTTAAAATCAAAACAATATAGTACAAGTTAATTATATGTACCTTAAATAGACATGATAGAACCATATGGGTCGTTTCTGATTCCTCCACATGACAAATACTCACTGCCCAGAAAAATTCCCTGCACATAGGGTTACCAGAGAAAATATAGGACTGTCAGCTAAATTTCAATTTCAGATGTTTTTAGCCTAAGTATGTCCTAATTATTACATGGTTCATATTTATAGTAAGAAATTACTAATTATTTAGCTGAAATTCAAGTTTAAGTAGGAATCCTTCATTTTTATATGCTGGAGTCTGGCAACCCTTGCTGCACATAGGTGAGATTCCTTAAATATTTCTAAAGGAAAGTTTCCTTAAATATATCTAATGCAACTCCTCCCAACTGCCAGAAGTACAAAAGGGGCCTTGAATTGTCAGAATAATGTATAAAATCTATATACCTTTGCATACTTCTATTAATATTTCAAAATTTAAAAAAATAGAAACAAAACCAAAGATCTCTGAAGGATATGAGAACTAAACAGAAAGTGTATAAGACTGAGTCAGAGAAACTGATCTGATTTCCATATGGTTATAAGATTAACAACTAATGGATTAGATGTTATTTAGTTGTTATGGTCTAGAATTTTGCTTTGCTTTTTCAGAGTGAACAAGTGCTTTGAAGTAGGTATCTTCACCATCATTACTTTTGCAGGGTTTTCTTTAATATTTTTAAAGACATATCTTGTTTGTTTCACCCTTTTTTTTCTGGAAGTCTTGTAGAATTTTGGTAATTGAGGAGTACAACCCAAAGAATATAAGAGGAAAATAGGACATGGGTCTTCATTTACAAATGAATATAGAGAGACCTCCTCTTCACATCCTCTTCAACATTCACTCCAGCAGAGTCAAACTGTGCATATTTCTGAGACATCACTGCTGCTCTGACCCATGGTCCAGTCTATATATATCATATAAGCTTCCAATCCTCAAAGTGAAGATACTTATAAATGTATTCTCCCCACCCAATGACAAGTCTTCTCATCTGAGCACAACAGAACACTAATGAAACCTGTTTGTAAAATACCTCCTTCATTTTCTTCCTACAGCTCCTCTCTCCACATAGGCTAGAGATCATTACATCTAAGACAGATGCCATCCTGTCATTAGCTTTGTATGTTAATCAGATTTCCATTGCTGTGACAAAATACCTGAGATAAAACAACTTGAAGGACATATTTATTTTGGTTCATGATTTCTAAAGTTTTATTCCATGATTATCTCAGTCTCTTTTGGACCTATGGTATGGCAATATGTCATGGCAAGAACATTTAATAGAGTAAAATTCTCATGACACCCAGGAAGCAAAAAGAGAGAGGGGAGAAGCTGAGGTCCCAATATCCTTTATAAGGTCACCTCCTTCCCAATGACATAATATCTTTTTACTATGCCTCAACTCCTAAAATTTGCACAGCCACCCAAAAGTGCAGCAGGCTGATGACCAAACCTTTTAACACATAAGACCTTGGGGAACATTCATGATCCAAACTATAATGTCTTATGGTAGCCTTTTGCCAAAGATCTTCCTTACACTTCTTCAACTAAGGGTACTCTCATTCACCAGATCATTCAATGACTATTCAGAGAGCACTTGCTGATCTAGATTCCAGGGATACACTGGTGAACAAAAGAAACCATTCCTAGAGTGATGTTCAATTTTAGGTGTCAGCTTGTCTTGTGTTATGGTTTGGCTGTGAGGTGTACCCTGAAAGCTCACATGTGAGACAATGCAGGAAGATTCAGAGGAGAAATTATTGGGTTCTAAGAGTCTTAACCCAATCAGTAAATTAATCCCAGATGGGGCATGGCTATGGGGTATATATATTATGTCCCTCCCTCCCCCTCCCCCCCCCCTCTCTCTCCCCCCCCCCTTCTTGATGATGTGAGCAGTTTTCATCTGTCATGATCTTTCGCCATGATGTTCTGTCTCACCTCAAGCCCTAAGGAATTGAGTCGGCCTTCTATGGACTAAGACTTCTCAAACTGTGAGCCCTCAAATCTTTCCTCCTCTGTAATTCTGCTGATCAGATCATTTAGTCACAGCTGCCAAAAGAGCTGACTAAAACACCTGGGTTAGGAGATATCTGGATAGCTGGTAAAGCATTATTTCTGGATGTATCTGTGAGGGTGTTTCTGGAGGAAACTGGCATACAATCGATTGACAGACTGAGGAAGATCTTCCCTCAACATGGGCAGCCACCATCCAATTAAGGCAGAAGAAAGATAAATTCATGTTTTCTCTCTCCTGGATCTGGGATTATTCCTCTGCCCTCAGATATCAGAACTCCAGGTTCTGTGTCCTTTAGACTCTGGGACCTAAACCAACCCTCTGCCCCCAGATTCTCAGGCCTTTGGCCTCTGACTGAGTCATATTTTCCCTGGTTTTGAGTTTTTCAGACTTGAACTGAATCACCAGCCATTCAGGGTCTTCAGTTTGCAAATGGCCTGATGTGGGACTTTTCAGTCTCCAAAATGAGCCAGTTCACCAAATAAATCCTCCTTCTCCTCCCCCTCCTACTCCTCCTCCTCTTCCTCTTCCTTATCCTCCTCCTTCTTGTCTCCCCCCCCGCCCTTCTACTATTGGTTTACTATTCTGGAGAAGTCAAACTAATGCACCTACCCTTATAGAGTTCACATTCTATTAACTATAAACCAACATATGAATGTTATTTTTAACATTTCTGTACTTAACATGATGATAAATATTTATTTATTATACCTTAACATGATTGATTATTTGACACGATGGTAAGTACTTTGGGGAAAATGGAGCTGATAAATGGGCACGCAGCAGGGATAGGGTGGTGATTACAGTCTTTAAGAAGTGATTTTTGAAATGGATGGAACTTGAGAACATTATGTTAAGTGAAATAAGTCAAACTCAGAAAGTCAAGGCCAGGGTCCTGTTTTCTCTCATATGTGGAAGCTAGAGAGATAAAAAGAAAAGAAAAGTGGAGGGGTTGTCTCACAAAAAATCAAAGTGAGACTAGTAGAAAAGAAGAAAAGGATGGGCCAAGGAGAAAGAGAGGGAAAGGGGAAATACTGGGGAATGATATTGACCAAATTATATTGTTATATTGTGTGCATGTATAAATATGTAACCACAAATCCCTCCATTATGTACAACTATAATGCACCAATAAAAAATAGTGGGGGGAGGCTGGGGATATACTTCAGTTGGTAGAGTGCTTGCCTCATATACACAAGGCCCTGAATTCAATCCCCAGCATCACAAGGCCCTGAGGCAGAAACATGCAAATCTAATTCTGAATATACAGTTCTCTAGCATGCAACATGTGAATCACATTTAAATTCCACTTTATATCTAGACTGAACCCGTATCTAAGATGACTAAAGTGTTTGCATTTCTGTCTCTACACGTCAGCTCTGCAGACATTTCTCCTTTGCCATTTGCTAGACTTTGCCAACAGAGGATGACAGAAGTAGTTTGGAAGCTAAGAGGCAGAAAAGGGATTTTCTCTTTCCTGGCTACTTGCTGTTTCCTGTCAGAATCACCTCAGAATGACCTTTCACCTTGGAACAGGTGTGTTTTAGTCAGTCTTTTCACTGCTGTGACTATAAGACCTAACCAGAACAATTGTAGAGGAGAAGTTCATTTGGGGGCTCACAATTTCTGAGGTCTCAGTCCATAGACTGAGGTCTCAGTCCATAGACTGACAGCTCCATTCCTCAGGGTTCAAGGTGAGACAGAACATAATAGCAGAAGGGTATGGTGGAGGGAAGTGGCTCACATGATGATCAGAAAGCAAAGAGATAGACTCCACTCACCACATACAAAATATATACCCCAAAATTATGCCCCCAATGACCCACCTCCTCCAGCCATATCCTACTTGCCTTCAGTTACCACTCAGTTAATCTGATTGGGGGTACAGGTTAATACACTGATAGGATTAAGGCTCTCACAACCCAATCATTTCACCTCTAAACCTTCTTGCATTATCTCACACTTGAGCTTTTGGGGGACACCTCACATTCAAACCATACCAAAGTGTGAGGACCAGGTTTAAGCTTTTATTCCTATTTCCAAAACCAGCCCCATCAGGCCCCTTGGAGTACCTGCTACTACAGAGCAGCTACCCCTCAAAGTCCCCAGTCCACATCTGCTAATCCTGCATTTCCCTTTGTTCCCACTGCCTTTGAGGCCTGAATTGCTTCTTGCAGCCCATGTTGTCTCACTGTGACCTCAGTTCTCTCTTTGGTCTTTTCAGTTGTCCGTCATATTTAACCAATTCCCAACACTAAATTCTTTCTGTTAAGATCACTAGTGGGATCAATGTTCATAGCTGCTCAATTCACAATAGCCCGACTGTGGAACCAACCTAGATGCCCTTCAATTGATGAGTGGATAAAGAAACTGTGGTATATATATATACAATGGAATATTACTCAGCCATAAAGAATGATAAAATTATGGCATTTGCAGGCAAATGGATGGAATTGGAGAATATCATGCTAAGTGAGATAAGCCAATCTCAAAAAGCCAAAGGACGAATGATATCGCTAATAAGTGGAGGATGACACATAATGGGGGGGAGGGAAGGGTTAGTGTTAGGGTTAGAGTTAGGGTTAGGGAGGGGGGCAAGTATGGAGGAAGGAAGTACTGTATAGAGGGTAAAGAGGGGTGGGAGGGGTGGGGGGAAGGGAAAAAATAACAGAATGAATCAAACAACATTACTCTATGTAAATTTATGATTACACAAATGGTATGCCTTTACGCCATGTACAAACAGAGAAACAACATGTATCCCATTTGTTTACAATAAAAAAAAAAAAAAAAAAGATCACTACTGGGGTTCTTTTTTCTGAATGGAACTTGACTGATACAGGAATCTACAATGTAACCTTCCTAAAGTCACAAGCCATATTTTATTCATCTCTGACTCTAAACAGCAGAAAACCTAGCATATCACAATGCTCAATAAAGGTTTGTTGAATGAGTAATGAACAAAGTCATATCTACTCACGGGCATGGTAAATTAAGAAAGATTTCTGGATGCTTGATACCTAACCTCAACTTTCCCATAAAGCATTCAGAAAATTGCCTTCATTTTCCTTGTCAGAGTGCCTAAATGCAGGAAATTAATATGAACAGCAACCCCCTCTCTCCACTCCCATCCAGCACACAGAGGGAGTCTGTGCCAGGTGGGAAGAGTGTGCACACAGAGAACACAGTCAGGAATAACCAAGTCCTTGGGCAGGCTACCATTAGTCCACAGAGGTTTTGAAACAACAAAAAAAAGAGTGTTTGACTTAAAATGATTTACTAAAATCATTAGAGTCTGGCCCACTGCCCACCCAAGCTCTGCCAAAACATGAATCACTTTCTGACAGGGATTCATAGCAAGACACTGAGCAGCTTATTTTAGTCTGGTCAGAAAATATAAAAGAGCATCTCTATGGGAACTCCTGTGCACCAAGGAAAACCATACCACATTTCAAATTCCTGCAAGGAAATTTAGTTGTAATAGAAATGAAGCAAATGATACCTGAAAGTAGAACAGAGTTGCACAGGGCCTTCTATGTAGTGAGCATACAGTAATATTTGTTAAATTATTCTATTGACACTCATTATCAAAGCTCTAATCTGTGATTAAATTACCCTAGAGAACTCAAGACTGCTTTGGCTCCCATAGCAAGCAGGTGAGAGAGAACATTTTGACATGAATACTTTTTGAAGTACTTTTCCATCCTGGCCACTATTTCAATATAAACTCTCTTGTTTAAACTACTATAATGGCCTATAGACTGTACTTTTTGCTACTGACTCTAGGTCACATTCCACATTGCTACCATTTATTCTCCCAAACCTCTCTTGCTTCATTTAACCACAACTTTGTCAATCACTCACTGTGTGGCTTTAGATAATTTACTTCACCTCTCTGTGCCTTGGTTTCATCTTTTTTAAGTGGAGATGATAATATTTTTTACCTTATAGCACTGGCATAAAGTCTGAGTAAGTTAATGTATCTAAAGCACTTACAGCAATGCCTGGCACATTGAAAGTACAACTTAGAAATGCAAGCTCAATTCTTTTTGAGTGAGTGAGTCTATTGCTGCTGCCATCACCAGAGGACATCCAACTCCATCACTCTTCCAATGTGGATTCTCACCAGCAATTCTCCAGGGAGTTTCAAGGCCTCCAGTCTCAGATTGGGGCTGCATCATTTGTCCCTCCTGTTCCAAGTTTCCAATTTCTTGAACTGAGAAGCTACTGGTTCATCCAGGTCTCCAGCTTGCAAACTGTCATTGTGGAACTATCCAGTTTTTGATCATGCCCAACTACAGCCAAGTTCAAAGGCTTTCTGAGGAATACTGTCCTTCCCACACAAGAGTGAGGCACAGCCAGTGCACACTGAAAGAAATTGCAGTCAAGGTCACCAGCCTTCTGACTGCTCTGATTTGTGCCTGTTTGCAATCCTCCTCCTTCAGCATTGACCTTCCTAGGCACCTCTACCATGGCCTCCTTTTATGTGTGTATTTGGTATGGTGAGGGGAGATACTTTTCTCCCCTCCGACTCTGTAATTTTCCATTTCTATAGAAGGATATCTATTGATCTACCTATATATGTATATATATATACACATATATATATTGATCTACCTATATACATATATACACATATATATACATATGTAGGTACATAATATGTATGTATAGGTAGATCAATAGATAGATAAATAGATAGATAGATAACCTAGCCAGTTCAATATGACAGAAAGAAGAAATGAAGGACATATAGTTTTCAAAATGGAGAAATAAATGTCTTTGTAGATGATGTGATTGTGTATATAGAAAACCCTAGGGAAACTACCAAAATATACTAGAATCAATAAATGTCTTAGTAAGGCCATAATACATAAAATTTAAATCCTAAAATTAATTTTATTTCAATATATTATCACCAAAAAGTTGTAAATTGAAATTAAATGAAGAATAGAATCAATAAAAGCATTCAACATATCAAAAACGGTAAGTCCTGTAAAAGATATGTTAGATTCTTTGCTGAAAACCACAAAATATTGCTGAAATAAACAGAAAGATATAAGAAAACTCAAAAAGAAAAACCACCCCAAAGAAACTGCAATGTAAGTGATAGCTACTATTACCATATTTGAAATGCTAGTTGGTTTTGTATTGCTTATGAATAAAAATTCAATAGCAGTTATAAGTTTCCCATTCAAACCTCCAATGACCTTTCTAGACTTGTCCTCTACCTTTTCCTCTCTACTTCTCCCCAAATCACCTGTACTCTCCCTCCCTCTGATAAAAAACTAATTTTGTTGTTGTTGTTGTTGTTGTTGTTGGAAGATCCCAGGAAATGAGCCTCAAAACACCCTATCACTGCCACAACCACACTGTCTGTTTTTTTCTTATTGTCTTTGTATATGTTTTTCTGTGCACTTGGAATGCCTTTCTTCTGCCTCTTTGTCATCCTACACACTCCCTCTCAACCTTCAGGACCTTTACAAATGTGACTGTATGAAGCCTCATAATGCCCTTCAAGAAGACATAATGATTCTTGTCCTCTGACCTCAAACGAGACTTCATATCTTTGCCATATTCACAATCACAGTATACACAGTCTCACACACTTACATATCTGTTTCTTCTTACAGGAATTTAATCTCCCTGGAGGACAGGAAATACACCAAAACAGATGACTGTGTTTTTCAGTGATCCATGAAGTTGTATATGATAAATGATGATGAATAAATGAACAAAGAGACAAATCAGTGATTTAAAAAACCACTCAAAATGTACCAATGAAGTTGTCCATTATTCGAGACCTTAAATGGGAGCTGAATGGTGATCTTTCACCATTGCTTTTAAGGAGAAGTAGATGAAAGTTTGGACCAGCTCCCCTGACTTTTGACTCTGAGTCCAGTAGAATCTGGAAGAATGTTTGTGTATGGGTGTTAGTGTATTTTGCTGGACATCCATAAACTGAAATTGGACTCCAATTTCATCTTATACCACTCAATTTTTAAACTAAGAAAGGGTATGTGTGTGTGTGTGTGTGTGTGTGTGTGTGTGTGAGAGAGAGAGAGAGAGAGAGAGAGAGAGAGAGAGAGAGAGAGAGAGAGAGAGAGAGAGCGCTCAAAAGTTGATGCTCAAACTAATAAATGATGCTAAAGTTCACAGAAGAAAGTGTTCAACTTTATTTATATTCATACAGGGGTTTCTCTTCCAAGCTGGACCATCTGAAAAAGGCAAACTTAATCTATTCTCATTACTAAAGAAAGTCAAACACAGTGAAAGCATGATAAAGTAATTGGTGAAGAAAGGTAGGTGCTACAAAAGAGTAAAAAAGTGGGACTAAAAAATACAATAGACAATGACAGTAAGATGAGCGGGGAAAGGTCCTGGATGACTCAGAAAAGCTAAGTATCCAAACAACTCCAGATCCAAAATTGCAATGTTTATGTAAGCAAAACAGAAAATGAACAAAACCAAGCAGCAAAACCACTAACAGTTTTTTCTTGACAAATATGTAGCATACCTAGCTCAAAATAATACCTCTTTCCATTTAAGAAGTTTCTCCCTCTTTCAGACTTTAGTTCCTTACATGTCACCATAACAAGAATCATTTCTTAGAAATGGAGGTCAAAGAATAATTCTGAAAGAAAAATCACTCAGAGTCACTTTAACAAAACAAATATATGTTTAAAATATTTGAACTGTTCAGTCTCAATGTGAAATGCTGATTTGAAAAAAAAAAATTTAATGGTTTACATAGCCCAACATGTAACACTTAAAATAATGGGTAGCCATATAATTCATTCATTTTTCACTTTCCTCTTCCTTTTGATTCATAGATTAAAGAGAAAGACAACTTTCCTGCTTTTTGTAAGGTTCCAAAGAGATCTTGATTTACAAAGAGAAATAACATTTTCTATACCATCTAAGCATCAGTTTATCTTCAAAGATGGACTCCCCTCAGGTACTCCCCAAATGCCAAGTGTTGAGGTATCTTTTAAAATCTCAAATGCAAACTTCCTTAGGTTTTATAAATAGCTTATTCCTAGCCAACCAAATAAATTTATTGTGACCAATAATAACTTCTCTTGACATCTCACATATATGAAAATGAAATACAGTTTTTACAAAATGAAAATCCTTAAACGCAGGCATCCATATAAAAATTATAATATTACCCCAATTTTTAGACTAGTAATTGTTCTATAATTTTTCAAGGGGAATAAAAATTCCAACCTACCACTTTATGTGGCAAATGGCCAGCAGATCTAATTATCAGTTGGAAAATGTGTAATTCCATAAGCTGAGAGTCAGCCACCTTTGGCTACAGTTCATTATAATCTCAAATAGCCTATACTGTTATCCATGTAAGTACATGTATATTTGTCAGATCACATGGGGGAATTTTTATTTCATAAACATGATCAGTGAGCTTTTGACATGTAGGTCACTAATGATTTTTTAAATTTTATTTTTTTTTTATTTGTTTATTTATATGTGGTGCTAAGGATAGAACCCAGTGCCTCACAAGTGCTGTGCAAGAACTCTTGACAAGAGTTCTTGTCAAGAACTCTGAACCACAGACCCTGCCCCCACTAATGATTTTTAACACTGCTGGGACAGGAATTCTGAGAAAAGTAGGTTCCTTAGGCAAAATTATGGAACATAATCACCAGGCCTTTCCTATTTCATCTCTGTTCCTGCCCCTTGTTATGGTGTTACATTATATCAAGATTATTAGCTGTAGAAGGCTTCTCCATTGATCTTCTCGGGAGTATTTTTTTATTTCCTTGGAAAATAGCCCTTTAAAAATTGGGAGGCTTGCCAGCAGTGGTGACACATGCCTGTAATCCCAGTGGCTCAGGAGGCTGAGGTAGGAGGATCCCAAGTTCAAAGACAGCCTCAGCAATTTAGAGAGGTCCTAAGCAACTCAGCAAAAACTTGTCTCTCAATAAAATCTTAAAAATAAATAAATAAATAAAAAGGGCTTGGGATGTGGTTCAGTGGTTAGGCACCCCTGGATTCAATCCCTAGTACCAAAAAAAAAAAAAAAAAAAAAAAAAAAATCTGTGGGGGGAGCTTAAGAATTAATGAAAAGAAGCAATAATAGCAGATACATATATTGGAATAAGAAGGCCTCAATTTATAGCCTGGCACCCAGCCCAGGTCTTTGTACCTTTCCTACTCAGAGGTATGAAGCTCCATGAAGCTGCTGACCCCTACCAAGATTGTCTTGTCCCTCTGTCATCTTCCTCTTTCATATCCCTGAAGCTGTTCCGGTGTCACCATGCCTTCCAAATCCTACCAACACTGGGTGAATAAACAAAGACTGCTACTTTGGAAAAGAATGACTTCTGACCAAATCATAAATAAACTGCAAAGACCTGAAATGGTCGACTTAAATGATGAGCCTCTTCTCCTATCCTTAACTGGGGTCTAAGTGCATGAATTCAGCCAGTCTACTTCTTCCTCCTCACCCCACAGCATGTCTGTTGTAGTATTCACTCATTTTCAGTTCCCATGAAGCATTCTTACCTTCTTCAAAGACTATGGGTGGGTAGATAGTCTTTTGACCTGAATTATTTGCCTAAGCTGCCCCCCCCCCCCCAAAATTCAATGTTGGCAAATTGAGATCAGGGTATTTACAACAAATAGACCCTATCTTTCAGTGATGGAGAGCCATCTCTGCTCCTAGACAGTTATTTCTGAGTTTAATGCTTCAGAACTATTATTTACACCCTCCTTTCCACACACCCCTTCAGCTGTGTTAGATTAGCATCTCTCTCTCTCTCTCTCTCTCTTTAGTGCTGGTACGGAACTGGAAGTCAGGACCTTGGGCATGCTAGGCAAGTAGTCTACCTGCCACTGAGTCACACGCTCAGAGACAGGTCTCCTCTTTTATTTTGAGACAGAGTCTTGTTGAGTTGCCCAAGGATGACCTCAAACTTGCAATGCTCCTGCTTAAACCTCCTGAGTAGCTGGAATTACAGGCTTGTGACACCCGCCTGGCCAGATGTCAGTCATTCTTAACTCTATCTCTGTCAAAGGATTTGCTCATGTACACACACAATTTTACATACCATTTCAGTATGCTCATGGATGGTTCTATTGTTTGTGTCTAAGAACCCTTATATTAGGAAACTTTTTGACTAACTACTATCTATTAAAAACAAAGTTTACCCTGTGTGTTAGCCAAATTTATGTCACTGTGACCAAAACACCTAATGAGAACAACTTAGAGAAGGGAAAGTTTATTTGGGCTGGTGGTTTCCAAGGTTCAGTTCATGGTGGGCCTACCCCATTGCTCTGGGCCTAAGGTGAGGCAGAACATCATGGCAGAAGAACATAGCAGGGGAGTGTTGCTCATCTCATGGTGACCAGGAAGAAGAGGGAGAAAGGGAAAGGAGGATGGCCTTCAGGGAAGAGGAACCCTTCCAGGGCATTCCCCCAGTGACCCACCTCCTCCAGCCATACCCCACCTGAGTACAGTTATCACCCCATCAGTCCATTTAAACTAGGATGGACTGATTAGGTCACAGCTCTCATAATCCAATAATTTCACCTTTAAATATTCCCACATTAACACAGGAGTTTTGGGGAAACATCTCCTATCTAAATCATAACACCCAAACTTATGAAGTCTTTCAGATATATGATACAGCTCAGTTCAGATCATTAAGGAACAAGTTTTTGGGGACTCAACTTAGGAAACCCTCACTATCACTTAAAATATCTCCTCATCTTAGGCTACATTCAAGATCTGTATAGTCAAAGATTCAAGCTTCACTTATTTTAGCTGGAGGAATGCCAATTAGTCTACAATTTTTGCCTAAGGCTCTATTTTTCCATTACCCAAAACATAATTTGAATTATCCTTTCTTTAGGAAAAAAAGCTCACAAATAGTTTATACTTTCATCTCCACGCCTGTCCTGCATGTTCCCTACATCGTATTTTTTAAAGGTGAGGAAGAAAGAAATACTATTAAGATGAGAAAATAAAATAGCATTTGTTAAATACTTAGTGTCACTGTTCATGAGTTTCAGAGAGCGACTATGTAACAACTTAGCTTGTTCAAGCATAATCGAATTACAATTATTCTCATGTAGAACAAATCTTGAGACCTGAAGAACTTAATGGTGTCATTATAATTACTGAGGATTATAATTACTTTTGGATTATGATTGTCCATTAATTTGATGATGACAGTTTAAGTGCAATTTGGCTCTTTAAGGAGACATTTTTGCATTTATATATTGAAATATAAGGATGATAGTATTTTAAAAAGCACTTCCAAAGCATTATAACATCTGTTATAAACCCCCAAACCATTACTAATGTTACTTTGAATCTGGAAATTCCTGAATAAGAAAATAGATAGAGAAAGAAATAAGTAGAAATGTTGCAATTTGTTTTTTTTAAAGAGTTATTTGTGTTGTTCAACATTTCTGAGCATGCATACATTCTTCCTGCAGAACTTGAAGAGATCCAAGCATCAAGAGCATACTTGTGGGCTCAATATACAGCCAGACTGAGTACAATGAAGGCTACAGCTGTGGAACATAATTCTGGAACCAGATAAAGGAATGAATTCCTAAATCTCACATCTGCCTCATCAGAGCATCTTAGGTAGGATGAATGATCAGATTGTTGTCTTAGGGAATAAGGGACCAAGGATTCAGGGCTTCCTCCATATTTGGGAGAATGGGTGTGGGGAGGGACTTGCAGTAATCTGGTTAGACTAGGAGTAAGTACTTTTCTTGAAGCTCTTTCCAAAGCAAGCCTGTGATTGCTCTTTTAACTATAAAAAGAATTGGTCATAGGTTGTACTTCTTTGAAATATTTAGAAAGGCTGATGGAAAGTTTTGTGTGTGGGTATGTCCTAAGTCTCTTTCAGGATCTTCTATTACACATGCCTTTTTGTTTCTCCCACTTCCCTGTCCTACTCTCAGAAATAACTTGCTAGTCATCCCCTGTGGGACCCCTTGCCTGAGTCAGAAAATGGCTCCTAGTGTTTTTTATGGCCAGACTCCTCTGGGCCTGCTGCCTTCCAACAAGCCTCCTTTCTCTGCAGCCCTTACCTCTCCTAGCAAGTCCTGATGGAGAAAAGCCATCTTCTCTGAGGAAACTTATCTCTGAGGAGCCCTGTTTGTCCTTCTCTCATGGGGCATCTTAAGACTCTTCATTAAAACCACTTAATGAGAACAGTTTATTTCAGAAGGGTTTTATAGTGACTGAACCCCCATGATAAAAATGGCTCACATTTAGTGATTAGTTTCAGTATATTCACTCTTCCAAGTTCTTTGCATGAATCTACTCATTAAATCCTCACAATAAGTAGAGATTCTTTTTGCCTGTTCCCAAGCTTTGTAATAAAGGAATCATACATTAAGTACTCTTTTGAGGAGCTTCTGTCACTCACTGTTATGTCAGGGAGATTCATCTAAACTGTTGGCAACAACAGTTCATTCTTTTTCATTGATATGTAGCACTCAATTGAGAAAATAAGAACAGGAATTTCTAGCTTAGGTTTATATGTAGATAGAAAACACCAGTTTTTTTTTTTTTTTTTTTTTTTTTTTCCTATTTTGTTCCAGGATTACTGAAGCTTCAGTTACTGAAGTTCTTTAGGGATATTTTAATTACACTATGAAAACTAAGGTTTAGAACTGGGACTTTAGCTCAGTTGCAGAGTGCGTGCCTAGCATGCGTGAGGCACTGGCTTCCATCCTTAGCAATGCATAAAAATAAACAAATAAAATAAAGCCATTCTGTCCATCTACAACAACAACAAAAAAATTTTTTTAAAAAGAAAATTAAGGTTTAGCCAATCGAAAAGAAGAGGAAAACTTTGGGGGTTGAAAATACTTTGTAATCAAGAGTCAGTGGGGGAATTCTGAAGCTGTTCTCTGGATTCCCTGAAGTTTTAAGGGGGAGCCTGGATCTTACAAAGTTTAGTAAGAGAAAACAAAACAAAGCAAAACAAAACAACAAACAAACAAACAAAAAAACCTCTAGAAGCAGAGGTCAGAACTTTAGAAGATGGGAGAAAAGATGGGATTAAACTTCTAGGAAAGAGTACCATTCTCTAACAGTTAAAGTTCCAGGCAATACTTCAATACCAGCTGTTTTCTAGGTCACACAACACAGTGCAGTGTACTGAAGACTGACTCTGAGTGTGTCTATTTAACCCATAGATAAACTGGCATTTGAAGACTTAAAAATTTGGATGGTCAGCATCTCCTGATTACCTCCTCTAAATCCATAGTTTTCAAGGGAATAAAAAAAAAAACTGGAATTTTTTTTTCAGACAAGAACACACAATATAATCTTATTAAAATTTTAAGCAAAAATATATAATTCTGTTTTTACCAAATTTTCACCTTTCTTCAAATTAAATATTTACTGAATGTCTGCCATATATAAGTCTCAATAACAGATGTCCTGATGAATAGCTAAATAAATGAAAGACTTTTTCTTTTACTGAGATGCTTCACATTGGGAAGAATAAATGAGTCAAAAATACAAAACTAGCGAAGCACAGCAGCACATGCCTGTAATCTGAGTGGCTCAGGAGGCTTGAGGTAGGAGGATCACAATTCAAAGCTGGCCTCAGCAATTTAGGGAAGCCCTAAGCAACTCATTGAGACCCTGTCTCTAAGTAAAATACAAAAAAGGACTGGGGCTGGGACTCAGTGGTTGAGTGCCCCTGGTTTAATCCCCCAAAACAACCAACCAAACAAACAAAAAATACAAAAAATAACCAGACACGGTGGCATACGCCTATAATCCCAGCAGCTCAGGAAACCAAGGCAGGAGGATTGCAAGTTCAAAGCCAGCCTCAGCAACTTAGTGAGGCCTCTAAGCAACTTAGTGAGACCCTGTCTCAAAATAAAAAATAAAAAAGGCTGTGGATGTGGCCCAGTGGTTAAGCATCCCTGGGTTCAATCCCAGTACCCTCTCCCAAAAACAAAAAGTAAAACCATAAATAAAGTTGCAGGAAATGTGGAATACCAGAAATACACACGTAAATAAATGAATAAATATGAGAACCAAAAGAAAAGACTAATCAAATTAAGTTCTAAACAGAGAAAAGATAGAGAAGTTGGCAACAGCTTTGACTTTGAGGGGTGAACAGAATTTTGATAGTAGAGAGAAAATGGGAAGGAGGATACACTAAATAAAGAAAACAGCAAGGACAAAGCCATGGAGACTAGGCAAATCTGGGCATATTAGGAAGAGAACAATAAATAATGCAAAGATAATAATGCACTAGGCTTATAAAGGAGACATAGTTTGACTCTTCCTCCCTGTGATGTGAGTGCAGACCATTTCTCCAAAAATGTACTGCAGTTACTTATTGTGTTCATTTTCTGAGTCTGCCATAATAAAATGTCATAGACTAGGTGACTTAGAAAATAGAAATTTATTTTCTCACAGTTCTGGAATATAGAAGTCCAAGACCAAGGTGCTGGCAGGGTTGGTCTCTCCTGAGACCTCTTTCCTTGCCTTGCAGATGGCTGCTTTCATTCTTCTTGTGTCCTCACATCACCTTTGCTCTGTGTGTGTGCATCCCTGGCATTGCTTCCTCTTTTTAGAAGGACACCAGTCTTTATGGGCCCTGATTTTAAGACCTCATTTAACCTTAATCACTCTTTTAGAGGAACTATCTCCAACTACAGCCACATTGTACCTCACTGGCAGTTAGGGTTTCAACATATGAATTAGGCAGGGTGGGGACACAATTCAGTCCCTAACATTTAAATAACCTTCTTCTGCTTATCATAAGGAAGAGATCTGGTCTCAGATTCCATGAGTCTTAGCCTAAAGCCTGACGCATAAATATTTCTTGATCTACTTTTTATGGTTTTAGAGTACAGTGGTAACTATGTAAGTTGTAGTCAAATGATGAATGCTAAGGAAAGGTACTTAAATATTTTAAAATAAAGAATGAGAATAGAGGTTATATGGTGAGAGGTACTGTTCAAAAGAATTACTCTGTGAGCAACGTGGACAGTTTGCTGGACCTAAAAGGAAGAGGAGGCAGGAAAGCCAGTTAGAAGACCAGCACTGTGACTCAGGCAAGAGGTACTGAAGATTTGAATGTTAGTGGTGACTTTGGAGAAGAAGACAGTGAAGGGGAAGACCTAGTCCAAAGTTCAGATGTGACAACAAATTGGGATTAGGTGACAAGGACAGGAAACAATGAAAGAAAACTGAGGTTTTTGAATTTGGTGAATTGACAGAATTGGCAAAGTTTCCGATCAAGTCAGGTGATAGTGCTGAATACAATGACTTTGACAAGTAGGTGGGCTATCTGGATGCTCCCTGGGTAGCATGTGGGGTAGAGGAAGAACCTATGTTTGTGTAGTTCATTTTACAGCAGAAAATTGGAAAGGTGGGTCTATTGTCCAAGAAAAAGTCACCAGAGTGAGTGGCACAATGGCCAGAATTTTGTCTGTTTTATTCAATCCTACATCCTCAGGTCCTAGTTCAAGGCCTGGAACATGTATAATGTTTAATAAATATTTGTCAAATGGACGAATTGAAAATTGAAGAGTAATCTACGTTGCATGGAAGAGAAGGAGGAAGGGAAGTAAAGAGAAAGAAAAATTAGTCTGCCCTACTTCATTTTGAATGATCTCACTGTAAATTACATGAAACACAATAGATAATCTTAAAAATCAAATAAAGAAAAAACAATTTCAGTATCTGCAAAAAAAAAAAAAAAAAAAAAAACATATCTTTTGCTGTTGGGGGAGGGGGGCGGAATGTTAAAAATGTGTTATCAAATAGCAGCACCTAGTGACCAGTTCCAAAACCACATGGGGACTTTTCAGTGTCTTAGGATTTTCACAGTACTCAGACAAATGAGCAGGAAATTTTTAGAAATTGACCAGTTCTGCTGTGATACTGTAACAGGAGAAGAGATGTCTCCAAAGAAGAGTCCAGGGAATTCCCAGACAGAAGGGGGAGCTTGACTCCGGATCAGTGGGGTTCTTAACGTGTGACAGAAGGATTTCAGCACACATGTGTCAAAGGCATAGACAGAGGTTTATTTAGGAAAGTAGGTACAAATTCAAAGGAGAATGGGGGTGACCTCAAGAGAGACACCTTTGGGGTAAGCCAAGTAAACATATATTTAAGCCAAGAATGTAGGCTATCCCCAGAGGGAGAAACAACAACCTATTGGTGTGGGGGTTAATATCTATCCAGGGATAGTTGCCGGGGTCTGGTGGGGTGGAGCTACATAATTTCATACCAGTTTTCCCTGGGCTTAAGCATTGTCCTCAGGTTACAAGGGCATGGGTCAAAGGCATGGGCCAAGGCATGTAGCTCAGGAGCTGGAAATTGTACATGGGTGCTTTCTGCATTTCAATGGCACCTGGGTGTTTCCTTTGAATCTCAGCATCTCTCTCTTTATTCCCAAATTCTTATTTTAGTAGCAACCACGATAACTAGTGTTAATAATTTAAAAGACACTCTCCAATACCTTATCTCATTTGGTAACTGAGATGGATATTGTTCAATAAAATTGAAGCTGACATAGAGAAGAGGGTTGGGGTCTAGGCTGTGTGGCATGGCTGAATATGGCAGGTCAGCAGAGCAGCCAGAGAGGAAGGTTTGATTTCTGTACAAGTTTTATTTGAACAATTGGAAGAGAATGTGGACCAGTTCTCCATCTCTGCCCTCTGCTGCAGAAATGGTGGGCCATAAGAAGTGGTTAGCAGGGGAAGGGGGACAATTGACAGAAGTTCTATTAGAAAAAACAGCTCCAAGGAGAACCAACCACTGTTAAGACCTTGGAAAAGTTGCTTAATCTCTCAGTATCTCAGGTTCACCCTCTATAAATTGGGAATGATAACAGAACATACCCCCTATGTTTATTATAAGGATTACATCAGTTAATATATCTCACACACTTTAAAATACCTATCCTATAATAGTGTTATAGGATAGGTATTTTTCTAGCAATTATTTTTCTAGCATTATATTGTAGCTATGTGTTTACATGTTTTGTCTTTTCCCCTGTTACTCTGCTTTTCTTGAGTGTTAAAGTCTCCTTCATCTTTGAAGCCCCAGCACTTAACGTGTGGCCCATAGTGGGTCCAAGTAAGAAAGGCTCAGAGCATTCAGAATAGCAGTCTGTCTGAACAGTTTTCTGGAACACAAGGCTATTTAAAGCAGGTCATGTCAGAGAACTCAGGCGGCCTGTTAGTTAAGAATTCTGAGTTGTCCCCAACTTGTTGAGTGGAGCAGGCTGAAAAAGTCAGGCACAGTGACAGGATCCTGGAAAAGAATTCACTCACTAAAATTAAAGATAAAGTGACCAATAGGATTCAGGATTCAGGAAGAGGACAGCAACCTTGATACCAGCACTGGAGCAAATCCAAGGCTGGACTCTCACTGCAAATTTGCTGAACTGATTCTAAAGTCTTCAAAATCTCTCTTGTTCCTGTCTTTTCTCACACTATTCTTACAGTTGCCTTTTAAACTCTGATTAACTTCCTTGCTCATAAATGTTTAGTGGTTCACTGTGCCAGCCACTGTCTCATCTTCAAGCCTGACTTTTTATACCCTGCTTTGCATTATTGAGACCTGGACTTTGCAAAAAACGACTTATTTGTGAGCTGGCTCCAAGTTTGGCTCTGCTAACAGGGGGCGCTAGAGAGAGAGAGACTGCCAGGCATCCAGACACACCCTAGAAAACATACTTCAATGGCCCGGAGACCTTCCATTAGTTCTCATACCAGTTCCTGATCCCATTTTGCCCTTTTCTGACCCTTTAAGAGCCAGCCTTGTTATGGCCCCTTCAGAGACATCAGCACCAACCTATCCATTCCTCCCAAGCCCTGCAGGTTTCAGCACTAGACTCACAGGCCCTTCCTTGAGCTTAGAGATATCAACATTTCCAGGTTCAAGTTTTAGCTGTATAGGGCTTTTCCAAACTTCTAAGTCTTTTTTGCTTTGTTTTGTTTAAATATTGCTAAACACCTGACATAAAAGTTACCATCTTAACCCTTTATGTATGTAGTCTAGTAGTGTTCAGTAACGTTCACATTGGTATGCAGCCAATCTCCAGAACTCTTTTCATCTTGCAAAACAGAAACTCTACCCATCAAATAAGAATTCACCATTATTCTCTTCCCGCACTCCTGGCAGCCACCATTCTACTTTCTGTCTCTATGACTTGGACCTCATATAAGTTAAATCATACAATATTTATTCTTCTGTGCCTGGCTTCTTTCACTTAATATAAAATGCCCTCCAGGTTCATCCATGTTATAGCAAGTGCCAGAATTCTCCATCAATCAGCATGCATGGGGCATGCTGGTTGCATGTCCTTCAGCATAATTTTTACACATTTGGCATGGATAGCACATAGATCGTTGTCTTCAAAAAGGCCGACCATATTTGTTATCCTCACTTGCCTCCTACAAAGCATGTTTTGAAGTTCTGAGCAACCTCTGCCACCAGAAACTGGATGGGAAGTTTGAGAATATGAATTTTGGTTAACTTCTGATAATGTCTAATTTCATGAACTGCCACAGTACCAGGCCTGTAATGCTGAGATTTCTTTACCTCTCCAATAAAAGGTGTACTCTTGGCTTTTGTAACTATTTGCTTCCTGGGTGCTTTTTCACTGGGAGGTTTGTGTGCAGTCTGCTCTTCAGGAGTCCTGGTAGAAAGAACTTCTTACTTACCCTCATGGTATAGAGACCTCCTAATGTAACCCCCTTCACCTTTGGTTGGAGCTTCAGAGTTAGAGGCAGTGCTGGCATCAGAGAGCAATGGTGATGGAATGTGTCAGTAGCTGAAAATCCTATTTCATCCTCCTAAATGCACAAATGACCAAAAAGATGGCTGGGTGTGCCTGCTAGGTGCTAGACACTGCAGCACGAGTCTTCACACACACCATTTCATTTTTTATTCACAGCAACCTTGCACTTTAATCCATTTGGGTGCTATAACAAACACTATAGACAGGGTAGCTTATAACAACAAAAATTTCTCATAGTTCTGGAGGCTGGAGGTTCAAGATCAAGGGTCCAGAAGGTTTGGTGTCTGGTGAGGGCATACTTTCTGATTCACAGAATGGCATCTTCTTGCTTCCTCCCAGGGTGGAGGAGGAAGGGGAGCTTGTTGGAACCTCTTTTATAAGGCCACTAATCCCACCATGGGGATGATCAGGACCTAATACCATTACCTCCTGGGTTAGGATTTCAACATATGAATGGAGGAAAGACAAATTCAGACTGTAATATCTTGTGTTTTTCTATTTCCACTAGGCAGCTGTTAAATAACTTGTCTAAGGTTATACAGCTAATTGGTTGTACAGTCAAGATTCCAGCAGCCATAATATCTTTTTCAGTGCTGTCTACCTGACAAATTCCACGTGTTTCATTAAGCCTTTGTCACTCTTCCTTATGTAGATTAGAATCTTTCTTTTTCTGGTATAGAATGTGCGGTGTCTGTACCGTTTTCAGAGTTATACAACACCATCTTACTTATGTGGGGTTTCATGTTTACTGTATTTTTATCTTCTTGAGGGTAGAAACTTATCATGATTCATTATCTTTGTACCCACCACCAGCACTGAGCATACTGCCTTGTATATTATTGTACTCAATAAACGTTGATGGACTTGAACATTGGGAATTATTTAAGGAACTTTGTACAACCAGGATTCACTTCTTTGTAAAATGGTTAATTGGTTACTCTATGACACAAGTGTGTGACTTTACATCAGTGGCAGATATTCATTTTTCAGGGCTACAAACATACTTTGCTCACTAGGCTCACTGGAGGCTCTCGCATCTGGAATAATCTCCCTCTTTTGGG
This sequence comes from Sciurus vulgaris, assembly GCF_902686455.1. NCBI lineage: Eukaryota > Metazoa > Chordata > Mammalia > Rodentia > Sciuridae > Sciurus > Sciurus vulgaris. The sequence continues at coordinate 62,035,228 of NC_136473.1, forward strand.
TGGCTCCAGCCCAGAGTTTGACTACCTTGAAGTGGGAAGTAAAAGGTAAATAATAATGTTTAATTCATTTGTTTTCTGTGGTTTCTTTGTTGGGATTTGCCCAACAAACCAAAGTGGAAAATGTTCTTACATGTTCTGAGATGTGCAGATGTACTATAATGACCCTTGTTTATCTCCCTCAGAGCCACTATAGAACACTTTGAAGACATGTGAAAAAGTGCTTAGATGCTGTTTCCGGGGCATCCAGAACAAAGCAATGATTAATATCAGAGCCTCATGCTCCAGCTCTGGAGATTTTACCCTCTGTGCACTCGCAAGAGAATCTCTTACACACGTAAACTGGAACATGACATGACACAGCCTGACTTAAAATCTTTCAAAGGTTTCCATCCTTTCATGCTTAGAATAGGATTCAAACTCTTTCCCATGGGCTCTCAGCCCTGCATGATGTGGCCCCTATCTCCATGTCCAAAATCATCAGGCATTACTCTGCTTAGTGTTTCTATGCATTCCAGTTTGCCCAGGATAGCCTTAGTTTGCACATACTGCCCTGACATAATTGTTAATAGCACACAATTCTCGGTTTGCACAGTGAATTATATGGCCACTCCAGCCTTACTTGTCTTCTTTCATGTCCTACTTTTCACCACTCCACAGCCTTCACAATACTTGTCTAACTGCCTGTAAGGATCTCCCCCTCCCCACATCTGTAGGCAAAACCCACAGTGTTGTCAGATTCCACACACTGTCTTCTCTTATCAAGGAATGATTCTGCTCAAAATCCATCAGAGGATTACCGATGGGGTCAAGCACTGGGACCCAAGACTGGGATTTAGCCAGACTAGTCATCTCATCACCTCTCTCTCTCTCTCTCTCTCTCTCTCTCTCTTTCTCTCTCTCTCTCTCTTTCTCTTTCCCTCCCTCCCTTTCTCTGTCTTTCCTCCCTCCACATTTTTTATTGGTGCATTAAAGTTGTATATAATTATAGGATTTTTTTTTACATATTTATACATGCACACAATGTAACAATATAATTTGGCCAATATCACTCCTTAACACTTCTCCTTCCCTTCCCTTCCTTCCACCTCCTGGTTCCTTTTCTCTACTGATCTTCCTTTGATTTTCATGAGATTCCTGAACCCACCTGCCACCTTTCTTTTCCTTTTTTCCTCTCTAGCTTCCAGATATGAGAGAAAACATATGAACATTGACCTTCTGAGTCTGGATTATTTCACTTAACTTAATGATCTCAAGTTCCATATATTTTCCTGCAAATAACAAAATTTTGTTTTTCTTTATGGCCGAATAAAACTCCATTGTGTCTAGATATCACATTTTCTTTGTCCAGTCATTCACTGGTGGACACTAGGCTGGTTCCATAGTTTGGCTGTTGTGAATTGTGCTTTTATAAACATGGGCATGCATGTATCTACTGTGCTTTCTTCATCACACCTTCTTCAAGCCCCAATGAATTCTTGTCCCTGTGATGTTCCACCTGTCTCTTTATGCTGAGTTTCTGTGTACATGTACACAAATTGTGCCCTCTTAAGTAGCATCCAGTCATGAGGTAAGTCAAGGCTGAAGTGCAGCATTGCCTCCGCCCACTGGGCTACACACCAGTGGGTGCATCTCTCTAAGGGAGTCCCTTTTTCTCATTCACACAAAGGTACCAAAGAGTCTGGTGAAGATGTCATAACTGAGTATTCCATCAATGAAGTTTCAGTCCATAGTTACCAATGGCTTCTAAAGATCAGTTCATGCTATGTAAAGAACTCAAAACACATAACACCAAAAAAACAAATAACCCAATCAATAAATGGGCAAAGGAACTGAACAGGCACTTCACAGAAAGAGAAATACAAGTGGTCAACAAATATATGAAAAGTTGTTCAACATCTCTAGCAATTAGAAAAATGCAAATTAAAACTACACTGAAATCCCATCTCACTCCAGTCAGAATGGCAATTATCAAGGATACAAGTAATAATAAATGTTGGCAAGTATGTGGGGGCAAACATAGCTCAAACATTGCTGGTGGGACTGCAAATTGGTGCACTTATTATGGAAAGCAGTATGGAGATTTCTCAGAAAACTTGGAATGGAACCACTATTTGACCCAGTTATCCCACTCCTCGGCATATACCCAAAGAACTTAAAATAAGCATATTGTAGTGATGCAGCCACATCAATGTTCATAGCAGCTCAATTCACAACAACTAAGCTATAGAGCCAACGTAGGTGCCCTGAAACGATGAATGTATAAAGAAACTGTGGAAAATATCACAATGGAAAATTATTCAGCCATAAAGAAGAATGAAATTATGGCATTTTCTGGTAAAAAAAAAATGGAACTAGGGAATATCAGGCTAAGTGAAATAAGTCAATCCCCCAAAACCAAAGGCTGAATGTTCTCTCCGATATGTGGATGCTGACTTACAATAGGCGAAGAGCAGGCAGTGGAGGATCACCAGATTGGACAGGGGAGTGGGGAGAAGGGAGAGATATGGGAATGGAAAAGACAGTAGAATGAATCTGACTTAATTTTCTTATGTTCATATATGAATACATGACCAGTGTAACTTCTACATCATGTACAACCACAAAAATGGGAGGTTATACTCCATGTATGTATGATATGTCAAAATACATTCTACTGTCATGTATAACTAAAAATAACAAATAAAAAATACAAAAAAATCAGTCCATGCATCACTTATATCAAGAGATCTCTGGATCTTTTCAATTAAAACCTCTAAGAGATACTGAGAATCTGAATGAAATTTGTACAGTTAGCAAGTTCCCTTAGGTGATTCTGATGCACAATCAGATCTGAGAATTCAACCATTATGGTCATTTCTTACTCCCCAATCTGAAATATAATTTGTGGGTAGTGGGTATTATGTTATATAGTGATTAATAGCCAGTAAGTATGAAACAGGGGTCCAAGAATGTGTAAACTACAGGGAGCCTAATTTGTCAACAAAGGAGAGGTCACTCACCGGGTGGACATTCATTGAATAAATACTTCATTTGTTAGGGGAGTTAGAAAGTAAGTTGTAAGGAGGGGAGGAATATGAGGTTGGAGAGACAGAAAGAAGGTAGTTCAAGAAGGGCAGTATGTATTGAATGGCCATGGCGGACTTGACCTTGGCATTAGGTGCAAATGCCCATTCAATGCAGTAGAACTTTAATGTAGGGGATTGCTTGGAAAGAAAATTCCATACCTCAAAACTCCGAAGTTCATCTATTCAGAGTTAAAGGAAGAACACTGCTATCCCAGGAGGACTTCCAGACTGGCCGTAGCCCCTCTGCATTATGTCAGCCATGGTCCTTCAATTCCTCAGTGCTGGTGGGGGATTATGAGTGGAATATTAATGTGCAGTTCTAGCTACAGAATTGGTTTCTTATATGGGGTAAGGAAGATATATTGCTGACTTAAGTGAATTGCTCAGTCTGGGAATTGAAAATGCTGAGGAATGCAATCTTGGCACAGAATCAAAAATACCAGGTGCTGGAACAATTGGGAAAATTTAGATTAAGCTCTGAATTAGGAGACATTACTGAATCAACGTTAAATATTATGGTTATGGAATAGAGTATTCTTATTCTTCCTTAGGAGATAGCTGCTGACTATTTAGGAGTATTTAGGAGTAATTGGCAATGTCTGCAACCTACTTTATACATACATTTGAAAGCAGATGTGACAAAATGTTAATAATCAGTGCTCCAAGATAGATGAAGCCTCTGTAGATGTTTCTTGTGTTATTCTTTCAACTTTTTTGTAGGTTTGATAGTTTTCCAAATAATAAATTAAAGTACTAAAAGTGGGAGGGGAAGACTTTCAGGTATCTGGCACAATTCAATCCTTAGACCTTAAGTTTCTCATCCATTTCTCTGAGACAGCAGGGTCTGTGACCCCTTTACCTACAATGGGCTCACTTCAGCATCTTGGAGCTCCCAAAGTAAGCTTTAAAATCTGTTTCAAATTGCAAAAGTACCATTCCTTCCCTTTTTCAAAATCAAAACACACATGCTAAAAGACTAAAAAAATTATTTTGCACACTTTGCAAGATTCTGTTTCTTTCCTGTGTCAGAAAATGATTTCTACAAACAACCAAGTCAGCACTATATTTGGAAATACCACACAGAGGAATTGTATCATTCTTTACATTTTACCTTTCTTGGGATTTTGGTTTTAAACTGCCAATTGAATTCTCATTTCAGATGCTCATAATGTATGCTGCCTTAAATAATTCATAACACAATTCTATCATCTGTCCCTACTATATTCCTCGCTCCAGAGATTTATAAAATGTGTTTTCAGATGATTGTATGTGGGCTTAAGAAATATAGTAAGGATGTCTTTTGGGAGAAGAGGAAGAAAATGATTTATAACCACCAAATGTAATAAATGGCACAAGAATGGGTGTAATTAATGAAAGAAAGCTATATGCTTGAACAAATAGTTTACTCTGAGCTTCAATAACTGGCACATGATAGGTATCCTTCAGGGAAATAATTATTCAGAAAAACTCAATCTGATCGGAAATCTTTCAATCTTCTTATGCTTTTCTCTTCATTCTGAAAATGTGTTTGGCAATATCCCTAGAGAGATAGAGCAAGACCCCTTCGTTTAACAAGATTTTTATCACACATAATTCACTTCTGATATGTCCATTTGATGAAAACACTATACATTTCAGTGCAATGAAATAGATCAGTGCTCTGCAAACCTTTTAACTTTGACCCAGAGAAAGAAATACATTTTCTACAGAGACCCAGCACACATCTGTAAAACTGAAACTAATGTTTTATGAACTTATCTGTTTCACCACCTGCTTTCTTATACTTTCTTTTTTTAAACCATCTCATGTAAAAATAATATATTTGAGACTCATTTAATCCATTTCAAAGCTTATTGGGTTCTGACCAGTAAGGAACTCTTAACTAGAAGACTACCTTTTCAAATGCATCTTTCTGATGGAGAAACAAAATAGTGAAATGGAAATAAATAGGTCCCTTATGAGTTCTTGGCTCCACAGGGGCTTTGGACAGAGGACTGTAGTCTGGTGATTCAACAGAACAAGTTCCTAGCACTGTGTATTCTGCCTGGCACAAAGTAGACCCTTAACCAATGCCAGTTTAACAATCAGTGTCTGCAGCAATAGTTACTTCCTACTTGGTGTTCAGGGCACAAATCCTGAGAGTCTGCTTTTCCTTTATATCCTCTTTCTTAGTGTCTCACCAGAATTGTCCTTGTTAGGTACTACTATAGGCAGCAGTTCCGGCCTGGTTCTATTTTTTCCTTTTCACACATTTAAGGATTCTAAAACTGAGATTTAAAATATAAAAAAAGGATCTGTTGGCTTATAAGCCAGGAGACAGTCTTCCCCTTGCTTTTCAAGAGAAGGAAAGAATTATTATCAATTGAATTCTGTATGGATATACTGGAAACCAGCAACTAGTCAGTAACACCAAAGTTCATTCTCTTAACTCCTTCTCCCTGGAGAGGGATGGAGAATTGCTGCCCCTCAACAGCCTTCACTAGACTAGAAGTGACATTTAGATACTTAGACTTCTTATTCCTTGCACCCTGGGAAGACAGTTATGAGACCTCTAAATAGTGAAATGGAATCAAAGACTTATACCAATCCATGCCTTGTCCTGAAACCAAGGTTGCCTCCATTTTAGTGACACAGTTAGATGGGAAATTCCTCAACATATCCCTGGAGAAATCCAGATTGCTTAGTCCTCCTTTGCTGCCTTTTCTTAGATTCCCAAGGTTTCTATATGTCTTCCCTACTCCATCTGTCCCCACCACTGAGAACTCCCAAAGGGAAGAGGATATCCTGTGGTTGCAGACTCCTGTTCCATCTGGTTGCCAGCCCCAGTTACCAGAGACTAGAACATATTGCTGGTCCTCATATTGCTTTGATGGGTAAGATTCTTCTCTCTGCTAGGCATTATCATCATCTCTACTCAGTACTCTCAGAGATGTGATAGTCTAGCCATCCTAGTCAAACCAGGGGTTGGTCACTTTCTTGAGTAGAACTTATTAAACTAAATTGTTTTTATATGCTACCTTATTTTGATATATTTTTCCCATCAGATGTCCTTAGAATTTTTCTCTTGAATGATTCACCTTAAGTATAAACATTATATATCAAAAAATAACTTAATTTAAGCTGTAGAATCATCAAAATCATCCTAGTCATCAGGGTTTAGCCAAGTGAAAGTTGGCAATGAGTGAGCACGCACATGTCTTTTTCCAAATTAACCATCTGTGCATACTCCTACAATCCTGCTGAAAGGTACTTCTTATGGTTTGGATCTGGAATGTTCCCCCAAAGACTCAAGCGTTGAAGCAATGTTCAGAAGCAGGGCATTTGGGAAGTGATCGAATCATGAAGGCTCTGACCTCATCAGTGAATTAATAATTTGATGGCATTAGTGGGAAGTGGTTGAAACTATAGGAGATGGTTGAAACTATAGGAGGTGGAACTCCTTGAAGGAATGGATTCTTGGAGCATTTACTTTGGGACAATATCTTATCACTGAACTTTTCTTTCTGATTTTCAGCTGTAATACGGTGATTAACTCCTCTGCTGTGCCTTTCTGCCATGATGTTCTGCCTCACATGAAATCCAAAGCAACAGAGATATCTGAACATGGACTATAGAACTGTGAGCCAAAATAAATCTTTCCTCCTCTAAGTTTTTTGGGTATTTTGTCACAGCAATGAAAAGTTGACTAACACAACACTCAAGCTATTATTTTAAAAGAACTTGGAAATGTTCTCTCCTCCTCATTTTTTGAAAGAATGTGAGAGAGATTAGCATGAACTCTTTAAATGTTTGGTAGAATTTACTCATGAAACCATCCGATCTAGAGCTTTTCTTCGTTGGGAGGTTTTTTGATCGCTGGTTCAATCTCCTTACTTATTATTGGTATGCTTACATTTTCCATTTCATGATCATTCAGTCTTGGACGATTGTATATTTCTAGGGATATATTCATTTGTTCTAAACTATCCAAATTTCTTGGTACATAATTGTTCATAGCAGTCTCTCTGATCCTTTATGTTTCTGTGGTATCAGTTATGATGTCTCCTCTTTTCATTCAACATTTTATTTATTTGAGTCTTTTTTCTCAGTAAGTCTAGTTAAAGTTTTGTCAATTCTGATCATCTTGTCAAAAAATTACCTTTAGTTTCATTGATTTTTCTCTTGTGTTTCTACTCTCTATTTCATTTTATAGTTTCTTAAGACGTGAAGTTCAATTGTTTACTTAAGATCTTTCTTTTCTGGTAATATAAGTACTTATTTTAAACTTCCTCTTAGTACTACTTTTCTTCTCTTCCATAAGTTTTGGCATGTTGTTTCCATTTTCATTTGTCTTAAGATATTTTTTGGCATCCTGTTTGGTTTCTTCTTGGACCCATTTGTTGTTTGGGAGTGTGTTGATTAATTTCACATATTTGTAAATTTTCTAAAATTCTTCCTGTTATTGATTTCTATATTTACATCATTGTGATCATAAAATAAAGTTCTTATGATTTCTTAAATTTGTTAAGACTTGTTTTGTAACCCAAAATATTATTTATCTTATGTGTGGACTGTGTGCACTTGACAAGAATGTGTATTCACTGTTACAGAATGTTCCATATGTCTATAAGGTTCATTTGGTCTATACTGTTAGTCAAGCCTACTCTTTCCTTATTGATTTACTCTCTGGATGATCTATGCCTTGTTGAAAGTGTGATATTAATATCCTTTAACTTATAATGTACTATTTCTCATTTCAATTCTGTTAGTATTTGCTTTATGTACTTAGGTGCTCCAATGTTGGGTGCACATATATTTACAGTTGCTATATCCTCTTGATGAATTAGCTCCTTTATCATCATAGTGACCTCAACAGATTTTGAATGAAAGTCTAGTCGGTCTAGCATCCTTACTCTCTTTTGGTGTCCATTTGCACAAAATACCTTTTTCCATGTCTTCATTCTTAGTCCACATGCATTCTTGAAGCAAAAATAAGACTCTTAGAGGCAGCATCTTGGGTGATCTTGTTTGTTTTATCCACACAAAGCCACTCTACCTTTTGATTACAGAATTCAGTTCATTTACATTTAGAGTATTATTGTGCTATGCTTTCATTCTTCTTCATATGGATATCCAGTTTTCCTAGCACCATTTATTAAAATGGCTATCTTTTCTTCAATGCATATTTTTGGCACCTTTGTCAAGTATCAGATGACTTTAAGTATGTGGGTTTTTTCTATGCCTTCTATTTTCTTCCATTGGTCCTCATGTCTGTTTTGATGCCAATACCATGCTGTTTTTGTTATTATGTCTCTGTAGCATACTTCAAGATTGAGTAATATGATGCTTCCTATATCATTCTTCTTGCTCAGAATTACTTTGGCTATTCTTGATCTCTTAATCTTTCAAATAAATTTAAGAACTGATTTTTCTAGTTCTGTGAAGACTGTCATTAGTATTTTGATGGGTGTTATGGTTTGGATGTGAGATGTCCCCCAAAAGGTCATGTGTGAGACAAATGCAAGAAGGTTTAGAGAAGAAATGATTGGGTTGTGAGTTTTTAAACCCAATTAGTGGTTAATCCCCTGATAGGGACTAACTAAAGTGGTAGGGTATGGCTGAAGGAGGTGGGAATTGGGGGTGTGGTTTGGGGGTATATATTCATATCTGGCAGTGGAGTCTCTCTGTGTGTTTTCTGATCACCATGTGAGCTACTTTCCTCTGCCACACTCTTCTGCCATGATGTTCTGCCTCACTTCAAGCCTTGAAGAATGGAGCTGGGTGTTTATGGACCCGAAATAAACTTTTCCTCCCCATACAATTTTGCTGGTTGGGACCTTTAGTCACAACAGCAAAAAAGTCAACTAAAACAATGGGTATGGCATTGAATGTGTATATTGCTTTTGATAGAATGGTCATTTTGACAATATTAATTCTGCCTATGCCAGAACATGCCTATGCCCATCCTGAGGATTCTGTTTTGACCTTGGCTTCTCAGTCTCTCTTCCTCTGTGTCCTGGCAGCCATGAGCAGCTTTCCACTGCCACATCCTTCCACCATTATTTGTTCTGTCTCTCCTCAGGTGCAGAGTGATGGAGCCTGCTGACCATGGGCTGAATCTCTGAAACTGTGAGCTCAAAATAATTTTTTTTTCTCTAAGTTGCTCTGGTTAGGTATTTTTTCTTGTTAGCTATCACAACTACAAAAAGCTGACCAACACACAAGTGTTGTTTAGAGTGTGAGGAAAAGAGAAGCCTTGTATACTCGGTAATAATATTAATTGGTACAATCACAAAAATTAAATATAACTACCACATGATCCAGAAATTATTCTTCTGGATATATATTGAAATCAATATCTTGCAAAGATGTCTCTACTACTATGTTCATTGCAATATTATTCACAATATCTACAGTATCCAGGATATGGAAACAAGTGTACACTGATGGAGGAAGGGGTAAAGAAAATATGGGAGATACACACACACACACACACACACACACACACACACACACATACAATAGCATGCACACTAGAAAATTATTCAGTCATAAAAAAGAAGGAAATTCTGTCATTTGTAACAACATAGGTGATCTTGGAGGACATTATGCTAAGTGAAATCTTCCAAACACAGAAAGAAAAATACTGTATGATCTCACTTATATGTGTACTCTTATAGAGTTGAACTCAGGAGCAGAGAATAGAACAGTGGTTTCTAGGGACTCAAGGTAGGGGAATTGGGGAGATGATGGCCAACAGGTACAAACTTTCAGTTTCATTCTACTAATCAGATTAGTTGAAAAAGTAAGATCCTACTGAATGTTTTTTTTTTTTAACAAGAAACTCACTTTAAGTATAAAGACACATGTAAGTTAAAACTGAAAGGATAGAAAAAAGATCCTATGTAAACCCTAATCAAAAGAAAACTGGAAAAGCTAAATTAATAGTAGACAAACTAGACTTCTGAGCAAGAAATTTTACTTGGAATAAAGAGGGTCGATGCATATTGATAAAGGGATAAGTACCATAAAGTTTCATTGCAGAGATCTTATAATATCTGAAAAGGTAAATCTCTTATTAATTTCCTTTTTCATAACTTTCTTTAAAAACCTTTAACATTTATTCTTCTAAGCTACATTAGGATCACTTTTTCTCACCGAAGAAAACAATAGTGAATCTCATATGTTGTGTTTGTCAATTAATATTTGGAAAATTGATATTTATGGAATTGTCTTTTTAATTAAAAGTATAGTTTTTCCACTTAATTCCTTTCAGTTCAGCAGTTATTTGATAGGATATTTAAAATTTTCAAAGTAGAAGAAAAGCAATTGCCATCCTTTGATTACTTATATTTAATGTTATTAAATTTTGATGAAAGAATTTTGGCCAAGGAATCTCTACTTTTTAAATTTTGTTAATGACTTTTTAAAATTCTTCATGGACAATGGAAAAATTCTTCATTTATTAGACATAAAACTTTTGACTTTTGCATGATTCAATCATTGTATGTCCTTACATTTCTTTCTACTAGATATATTGCCCTGAAAAACATGAATTTTAATTTCTCAGAATGATTGTATTTTTATCAACTTCTTGAATTCTTAATTGCTTTCAGCTTCACATATTTAAAGCAATGCCATTTTACATACATAAGTATTCCATGTCTTCTTTGTTGAATTGACTCTTATCATTGCATGATATTCTTCTTAAACTTATTTCATGCTTTTACACTTATATTCTACCTTGTCTGATCTTGTCCTTGCCATTCCTGATTTCTTTTTGCTTGCATTTTGTCTAGTATCTTCATGACTTGAGGGATGATATGTAAATATCTAGGTTGACTTTTATTTTTTGCTGTATCAGAGGTTGCTATCTTTTCATGGATGAAACTATCTTCTTCCTCTACTGTAAAATAGCCGATATACTTCTTTTCATCACTTTCATCTTTATCTTTACTATTTACTTTGATTTGAGGTTTCTTCCTTGTCCTTTTCATTGTTTTTTTTGGGGGGGTTGGTGTAATAATTCTTTTGTCTTCTTGTTATTTTGAAAATTTCACCCTCCTATCCCATCCCTAATAGTTATTGTTTCTTTCCTGACATTCATAATCAAATATATTCTTTGACAATTTTGTGAAAATAAGATGTTATCTGCCTCCATCCAGGTATTGTACTTGTCATGGCTCTGCCTCTTTAAAAAGACTGTCTTTGAACTATTATTCATGATACATGCCCCATACAACCCCCACCCACAGAAGACAAGAATATGGGACTTTCTTCTTGCTTGGAGTGTCCTTATTCATCTTTCCTCCATTCCTAGGCTTTGCTGAGATAATTGATGCCCTAATTTCAACTCCCATTATTAGATATTTCCCTTGAAGAAAATATATTCTATTTCAAAAATCCAAATTCTCCCTCAGCCACTCCATCATTCATCACTTAAATTTTAGTGTATATTGCAAGATTCATTCTTCATCACTATTTTCATCTTCTTTAAAAAAAAATCTTCTCTCTTAAGATCTCTGTTTTGAGTCTTTTCCTACTTGTCTAGAATTCTTTCTCAGACATTTTCTTCAGGCGGGGTACAAAGGTAATTTATTCTCCAATAACTTTCATTCCTCCTGTCAGGTGATAACTTGGAAGCAGAATGATATTCAAATACTTAACCAGACATTGACCAATACTAACAAAGGAGAACTCCTTGCGTGCCAGGTAGCAATTTTTCAGTTGTTGGATCCTACAGAATGTGTACCTAGGGAGGGGCAGGGAAGAATGGGAAGGGGTGGATATGCTCAGGGCCACAGCTATTCCTGTCTGCTGTAGAAGACAAAAGATGTGATTAAACCAGTAAGTTCTGGCTATAAAGTCATGGCCCCGGGTATCATTTCCTTCCTGTCAGGACTAGATGTTATTTCACTATAGTTTAGTTTTTAGTTCAACAGATGGCCAGTGCCAATCTAATTTCTTTTCCTCTGAAAATATATTTTATGTTTTGTGTCTTATAGGATTTTTCTTTAATTGGTATATCTAGATGTATGTGGGATTTTTTTTTTCTTAAATTCTAGATAAAACTTGGTGAACTTGAGCATTTTTTTCAGTCTTAAGAGTTTCTTTAGGTCAGGGACATTTTTCTCCCTTGTTTGATTTTTTTCTTTCTTTCATCCTTTCTTTGCTCACCCATTTTTTGACTCTTCTAATTAAAAAAAAATAAAAGCTATTTTTAGGAAAGTTTTAGGTCCACAGTAAAATTGAGCAGAAGGTACAGTGATGTCCTATTTAACCCCTGTCCCCACCATGCACAGCCTTCTCCACTCTACCACTTTGCATCTTCCATCAGAGACGTATCACTGACACATCATTATCACCAGAGCTTATAGTTTACCTTAGGGTTCACTCTTGCTGTGGTGCATTCTATGCATTTGGACCAAAATATAATGACAGGCATCCATCACTATAATACCCTACAGGGTGGTTTCACTTCCCAAAATAACCTTTGTGCTCTGCCTGCTCAGCCCTCCTCCCAGCACCCTGTTTTTCACAGGTAAGATCTTTTGACCTTACAAATCTTTTAATTTTTTTGTACTTTCTTTCCTTCTCTTTATAGTTTTGCTCCATACTTGAAGATATTGCTTTAATTTGACCTTCCAGGAAATTCATTAGGATTTCTACAATGAATGTTTTTTCTCTCAATTTATCTATATATTTTTAAATTTAAGAGATCCTCTTTTCCAGACAGTACCTTGTATGCTCTAATTTTGTTCCATTTATAACAATTCTATTCCACAGGACCTGTATGTTTTACATGTCCTACTTCTTGTTTCTCCCTGGCTATTATTCTTTATAAATGTAATGCTACAGTCACCCTTGGAACCTGGGTCTAGTTCTTAAATGTGCCTTCAGCAGTGGCCATTCTGTGAGTTGTGAGAAAAGATATACCACCAGTGAGTCATCAGTTCCTTGTCCAGGAGAAAAATCTCTCAATTCCCAATCTCCTAAGCTGCAGGGATGGTACTCTGCCAGCCTTAGGAGTGCTAAGGAGCCAGCCAGCTTCTTCAATTCTCTCCACACTTCTTTGGGTTAGGAAAGCCAATAGATGCCCTCAAGAACACTCACACAGGCTGTGTCTCCCTTCCTCTAAGAGCTCATGAATTACACATTCTGGTCTCTGCCCCAGGACTTTCTGCTATAATCACCAACATTTGGTAGGATCCAGGGGAAATAAGTCTAAGACTTTCTATGTCCCTGATATGGCAGAATCCAAGATCTTGGTCATACCCTCCAAATCCCTAATGGATGCTCCCCTGAGATTGTCCATTTATCCATGTGGTTGGTAGCTGTATAGAGGTTCTAAAGGAGGGTATCAAGGTATTATATTCAGTCTACTGCCTTCCTGAAAAAAAAAATATATATATATATATATATTTAAGTGATTATTTTCTTCAATTTTTAAAAATTTTTATGTTTTTTCACCAATATAATAGATACACTATCTTTTTTCTTTTCTTATTTGTTCTTTTTAGTTTTAAATGAAAATAGAATGTATTTGGACATATCATACATACATGGAGTATAACTTCCCATTCTTGTGGTTGTACATGATGTGGAGTTACACTGGTCGTGTATTCATATGTGAACATGAGAAAGTTATGTTGATTCATTCTACTGTCTTTCCCCTTTCCCATATCCCATCCCACTACCTTTTCCCCATAGCCCCCATCCAATCCAGGGAACCTCCCCTCCTCCCTCCCATGCACTATTCTTTTAACTAATTGGATCAAAAAGTCATAACCCACTGCTAATGTGTACCAGTGTGGAGGTTCATTGCTCATAACTCCCTTTAAGAGAGATAGTGCTATAGGGAGTGCAACTAGTTGACAGCCCCCAGCTGTGGGTGACTCTATATGCCTCAGCTTTCAAGGCAAGGCCACATGCTTCCTGGGAGACTGATGGTGTGGCCAGCAAGGGATTCCTCTATATATAAGCTTTGCTCTAGAGCCCCTCATTGGGCTGGCTAACACTTGTACTATAGGAAATATCAGAGGCTTTTTCTATAGGATCATCTTTCCTTCCTCTTCTACTTTCACAGGTCAGACTAGCACTGGAGTCTGAAGGTTCTCCCTAGCTTCCTACTTCCTCTACCCCTTATCTTTCACAGATGTTGACCTGAATAAATCTCCTGCCTTTCTAACTTTATCTTAGTGTTGGCTTTTTGCAACCAATTGACACCATCTGTATTAGTTAGCTTGTTGTTGCTGTGACCAAAATATCTAACAACAACAACTTAGAAGAGGAAATATTTATTTGGTCTCAAGGTTTCAGAGGTCTCAACTCACCATCAGCCGACTCCACTGCTCTGGGCCCAAAGCAAGGCAGTACATCACCGTAAAAAGGCATCATGGAGGAAAACACTTAGCTTATAGCAACTGTGAAGCACAGAAGCAGGAGCAGGGAGGGATGATCCAGGGACAAGATACAGTCTACAGGCACAACCCAGTGACCTGCTTCCACCATCCATGCCCCACCTGCCTACAGTTACCACCCAGTAGTCCATTAGGATTGTTAATCCACCAAATGGATTAATCCACTGATGAGGTCATAGCCCAACATCTAATCGTTTCATCTCTGGAAATTCCTGCATTGCCTAACAACGTGAGTTTTTCAGGGAATACCTCATATCCAAACCATAACACCACCCAAGGGAAGTTCTTACAAACATCAAAGACATATCTGTGGTAGTCTACTTTTCATCACTCTGACGAAATACCCAAGACAATCAACCAGAGAAGAAGAAAGATTTATTTTGGCTCACAATTTTGGAGATTTCAGTCTGTTGACTCATTGCTTTCAGGCCTGTGTCTAGGCACCACATCATGGTGGGGAGCTCATGGTTGAACAAGCTGCTCATCTCGGAGCAGTCAGGAAGCAAAAAGGGAAAGATGAGAGTTTGAGGTCCCTAAATGCCCTTTACAAGCATGCCTCAATGATCTCACTTTCTCCTACCAGCTTCCACCTCTTAGAGTTTCACCACCTCCCAACAGCATCATAGGTTTGGGACCAAGTCCTCTACATTTATCCAAACCATAGCAATGTTAGAATTTTTTTTTGGAGGGGGGGGTGCTGGGGATTGAACCCACGGCCTTGTACCAGCTGAGCTATATCCCCAGCCCCACAGAATGTTTTTGACAATACTGTTCATAGCAAAACAACAAAACTGGAAGCCACACAACTAAGATTTCCATAGTGGCAAAGATATCATATGTCATTTATTTATTTAATTGAAGACAAAAAAGTCTTAGAACTGAAAGGGACAAAATAATCTTAGAACTGAAAGGGACCTTAGTCCAAAGGTTGTAAATTGGTAGACTTCAGGGAATAAATCTGCCCACAAAAGTGCTTGGCAGGCACGGTGTCATTAAAAATTGTAATATGTATGACTCCAACCATCCTTAATTATCTCTAATTTACCATAGTTTGTCCTACACATTATTGTTGCAACAGCTTAATTCATATATTTATCTTATAAATTTGGACCCTCTGGATATTTGAATTCACATCCCAGACAGACCTGAACTTTGAGGCCCAGAGATGAATTGACTCACCCAAGTTTATGTTCTGTTGCCTTCGTATACCTGCAGAGAATGAAAGAATGTCACCTCTGCAGGTATTATTAAGCATTCTCATAGGAGTGATATTACTCCCAAAGGAGCAAGAACTGTTTTAGGGGGAGGGGCAGGAATCTTGCTCATTTCATGTATAAAGCACAGAGAGTCCATAAATATATATATAAAGTGCATCTGTGGCATTAAAATGACATGGAGGAGGGCAATTAGAAAAAAAAATTTGAAAGGCTCCTTAGGGGGACAATAATGTAAAAGGTTGAGAAACGTTGAACCATACATTCAATAAATGTTTATGAATCTTTTCTTTGTGCAGGGATTGTAGACACAACACTGCATAAAGTGAAACTATTTCCTGTTCTTAGGTGAGAGAGAAACCCTAAACTCCCATGCCTATGTTTGAATCTTAGGCCTGCCACTCTCTGGCTCTATGACATTTGGGTAAAAATTTTAATTTTTACATTTCTTGGTTCTGTTATGTGTATAATAGTTGTTGAATATTAACAGTACCTTTTATATAGATTTATGAGAGAATTAAATGAACCAATGCAAATTACTTAGCAAAGTGCCTGATATATAACAAATGATCAGTGCACTTAGCTACTAAGTAATAAACGAATCTATATCTTCAAACTGTTGCAACTGTGCTAGTTATCAGTTTATTGCCCCTCATTTTCATGCTAACTCTTCCTTGCCTGCTCTATGAAAATGAATTTTGGCATTTTACCTTTTTTTCAACCTTTGTTTACCTGGCAGTCGCCTTCACCAATAGAGGAAGTTCAAGAGACATCACAGGAGGAGAGGGTTTTCCTTCCTGGGTCTGGTATGATCTCTCCTGTCACCTCCCCCATGAGCAGCTTTGCCAGCATCTGTTCCTGCTGCACACACATGGCTTCCCCAGCACTCAGCTCCTACAATACAATTAGCTTCTTCAGTATCTGTTGTGTACCCAACAGCATCCTGAAGACAACAGCTGTCCTGTACCCCTACTCAGAGGTGGTTTTGTAACCGAATGTCTCCACTGAGACCTTTCTCCATAAAGGGCTTTTTCCAACACCTTGGGGGAGAGTTTCTCTGCAGGTTGCAGAGAGTTTTCCAGTAAGTTCTATTAGCATACCATCACAGGAATTTCTCTGCCATTCTGTGAGCCAGGGTCCTTCTTTCTCCAACAAGGTCTGAGCCCTGAGGTATGGGAGCTCTTCCTTGTGCACCCTGTGTCATCTCTAGAGCTGTTGGTGACTGCTTCCACTATTCTTATATTCTTTAGAGTTCTCTTTATGTCTTGCTAGCCAATCCCATGTTGTAGCATAGTTTTTTATGTTAAACATTCCTCATTCAAATTACTATGTGATTTTTCTCTCCCAACAAGACTTAGATTGATATAGGTGTCCTGAGACCAAAGAGTTTGAAAACTATTGTTTTAGAACACTAGTTCCATACTATGTGAAGAGCCATTGTATTAGTCAAGGTTCTCTAGAGGAACAGAATCAACAGGAAGTATGATTATTAAAAGGCAATTTATTAGATTGGCTTACATGACCAGAAGCCGGATAGTCCACAAAGGCCCTCTGCAGCTGGAGAGTTGAAGAACCAGCAGCTGTGCAGTCCAAGAGGTGGAAGCCCCAAAACAAGAAGGATCAACAGCGCTACCCCATTCCAAGACCAAGGCTTCCAGAAATTACCTGGAGAATCACTGACAGAGTCCTCTTTGGAAGAGTGAAGAAGCAAGAGTCCAATATCCTCAGACAATCAAAACAGCAATCAAGAACTCATTCAAGAACAGTAGAGCTTGCATCTGCATCTGCTTCCTTGTTCTTCCAACTTTTATTCCAAAATAAGCCACCATCCTATTGGGTGGTGCTAACCAGCCTTAGGAAGGGTCTCCACTTCAGTTCAGTATCCCACGTTCCTAGCATTACTAGACACACCCTCATTGACACATCCAGAAGTTTCTTAATCATTGGCATCTCTTAATCCAATAAAGTTGACAATTTAAATTAACCATTGCAGTTATTATCTGCATCAAATAAGTTTAGGACACTCTGGGTCAAATGAAAGGTAATAAGATTCTCTACTATAGGACATAACCAGATATAAAATTATATTATAAATATCCCAGAGGAGATTGTGATGTGTAGCATTTCCCAATGTTATTTGACCATGGTGGGAGTGGTGGAGGTGGTATATGTGAGTGCATGCATGTGTACGTTAAAAGAGCACTTGATGGGACTGATATTCTAAGGATCACACTATAAGAAATGCTGAGTTAGTTGTATCTACTAATTTTGGAAGCACTTATTTTTCTGTTTATTGAGAGTAGCTCACCTCCCTTTAAATCTACCTTTTTGTCCCTTTGTACACTATTTTATTGTTTATTCTCTAATTTATGGCTCTCCAGATTTTCATCTTTCTTTCTGCTCTAACCCATGAAAGGTTTTTCTTTCTTCTTGTTTCCTCCCCAATCCTGGGACATGTTTCCAGCTGTTTACCACAGAAATCAGAAATCACAACAGCTTCCAGTGAAATGGAGTGTGATATTTTTGTAGGTTGAGTCCTAGGCAAAGACAAACACTATAATGCACTGTTTAAGTGAACTGGGAAAGAGCAGTCATGGCATTAGCCTAACCATTAGGAATGGCTTGCATCATTGGGTTTCATACATAGATCAATGTGTTGTTTTATCCGTCAAAGAAATATGGACCATTTTAAGTTTCTCCCTGCAGAAATATCAACTCAGAAAAATATTTTTTTTCAGCTATGTTAGAAACCGAGAAGGATGGTGTATGAAAAATCTGCCAATTTCACCCAGAAAGTTCAGCTTACTAAATGCCATAACTGGATAACTTCCAAGGGGTTAGATCTTCAAAAATATGTGATACATAGGAAACAATAGATACTGATGATGAAGAATTGACTCATTATAGGACACTGAAGCCCATGCAAAACTCAAAACTTTCATTCAGTCTTTAGATGAGATAGAAAGTAGTCCTCATCTGCTTTTCACCTGCCACCCTGGCCTTGCCCTTCCTTTGAGTTAAACTCTGCACCTGCCACTTGCAAATGTCCAGCACTAGTATCATGGGTGCTACAAATGGAAACAGAACACAGTGGTCTTCCAAAGCCCAAGTGGGTTAGAAATAAGAGATAGACACAACCATGTGTGTTTGCCTTTTAAAGTGATAGAGGAGATGGGAGGAAAGGTGAGAAGAGGATACAGAAGGGAAATAAAGAACAAGAAGAGGAAATTGAGCAAGTGAGGAATTTCCTTTCATCTAGAAGTCAGGAAGTAGAAATAAGCTGCCCAAACCTGGAGCCTGGTTAACTGCTTCTCACACAAGTTCTCCTTGGCTATTTTCATCTCCATGGATCAGCACATGAACTTTCACATGGAATTAAATACCCTGAGCTGAAAGGGACACCTCAGTGTCATTGTTCTTAACCACCTTTCACCGTGGGCTCTGAGTGAAGGTGAGCCCACCTCTGAGTGGGGAGGTGGCACTGCTGGAAGAGGCTGTCTCATCATCAACTCTGCTCATGATTTTTCTCCAGTGGTAAGTATGGTGACCACTAATCCTGAGGGCCCCAGAGCACACCAACAAAAACTGTTGTGATGGGTGCTCCCATTTTGGAACCAGTTAGTGGTCAGGGAATTTCATTCCTGGTGTAAAGAGATCATACCAGGGGCTCGTGTAAAACATGCTGGGGAGATATTACAGACACAGATATCAAGGTTCCCACTCCTGAAATCAGAATCTCTAAGCGTGTGTCATGATATGTGGCTTTTTTTTAAACTTATGAAGGAAACATTACAATTTTTTCACCTTTGCTTTATCATTCTGTCTCTATCTGTTCTCTGTCTCTATAAATAAATATACATGTATACATTTACATATACATATATACATATATATACATACACACACATAAAATTGCTCTTTTCTGAAGCATTTGAGATTAAATTGCAAACATAGTACTACTTGACTCCTAAACACTTTGGTATATATTATGCCCAAACGAGAATCTTCTCTTGATATTATCACAATATAATTATTAAAATTAGAAAATAAACATTGACAAAATATTATATGCAAGAAATTGCTCCTTTTTGATACCTTGGGTTTATTATTTGCTTTTAAATGTATGTCACACATGCTGCTGAGAATTCTTTCCGTTTTTCATTTGATGAAAATATTGAATATTTCATCTTAATCAGAATAGATCTATGTCACTGCCTTTATTATTATCTAATGTTAAACTATTAATCCACCACACACAAAAAAAAGTATGGCGGAGATTCTGATATACTCCTTGGTCAAGAATCACTGCCTCACAGGATCCCGGGTGCTCAGTCCTATACTAGAACTTCAGAGAGAAGCATAATCCCTGGAAGAGAGCACTAAGCAGGTGCCAATTCCAGCAATCTGAAGACATGCATTCTTTCCACCTCAAAATTTTATTAATGCAGACAAGTTGGAAGAATATTGTAGTGAATGCCCTTACACCCACCATCTAGATGCTACCATTAATATTTTACTATACTTGCTCTCTTTATATCTATCCATCTATTCATTCCTCTATCCATTAACTTGTCTTAATTTTGATGCACATAAAACTAAATTTTAGACATCAGTACATCTCCCTCTAACTACTTCAGTACATGAATTATTCATTAAAGCTCATTGGTGTTTTATTCCATCAGGGTAAAATTTGTATTAAACAAAATGCACATATCTTAAGTATGTGTTGTATAATCCAATGCATACACCTCTGTGATCTCAACTGCTTTCAAGATATAGAATATTACCATGATCCCAGAAAGCTCCCTTCAGCCTCTTCTCAATCAATCCCCTTTCCTACTTCCCAAAGGCAACCACCAATCCGGTTTTCTTCCACCATAGTAGTTTTCCCTGTTCTAAAATTTCACATTGACAGAATTACATGTATGTGCTCTTTTGTACTTCTTCATTCAGCATGACATTTTTGAGATTTATTCTTTTTTGTTGCATATACTAGTAGCTCATTTCTTTTTATCACTGAGGTATATTCCATTGTATAAATATAATAATTTTTCTTTTTTTTCTATTGTAACGTCATGTATGGTTGCAGCAGTAATCATTGGTTTCAGACTGTATTTGTGAGAGACATAACTATCCTATGCTGAAATATATCTTGTACAAAGCAAATTACACCATACCTTCCTCTGGGATTATAAGTTTTAGAACATCGATGGTGAATGATGTGTGAAACACAAAATTTAGAGACAATTGAAAGAATGCAGGTACAGAATACTCCCAGTGTGTCCTCCCTGTGTGTTCTCATCTGATGAATCTATCATTTCTGTAATTATGGTTTACCTTAATTAACTTTTTATATATTTGTCTCTGCAGGTAACTGGAAGCTCTTTGATAGTAGACACTGTCATGCATGTATCCCCAGCATAGAAACAGACACAGAGTAAATGTTTTATGAATGAATAAGTGAATGAATGAATGAATGAAAACATTCATTGAATGTCTTCCTTACCCAAGCTTTAGTCTTGATACTTCTCTACATAACTTAGGTAGCATTTTCTTATATCTGCTTATCTACAGTTGTAGAACATTTCAAATTGTTTCAGTTGTATGTGCTTGGATTTCTAACCAGACTCTCAAAACTTGATGCCAGGGAAAGGAGGTGTCTTCTATATCCTTCAACAGAGTGCTGGAGTGAGACACTAGACGACAGAATTGATGGTGGAATCAAAGTTCATATTTGGAACAATAGAATCCTGACTCCCAAAAGGTCCCACCCTCAGGTTCTTCAAGACCAGAAGTATCTGGAGGATGGACAGTGTCATTTGTACTTTGGGGAATTAGCTGGCACTCAAGAAACACTTACCTGAAGAAAATAAAGGACTAGAGGCAAGAAGGAGGTGGGAGGAAGCAAGAAGCTGTAGCTTAGAGTTGTAAATGATTTCACCAAAACACTTACATCAAAACCTACACTTCTTTTCCAGTCCAACTCTGTTTCCACTAGATCATTTGCATTTTTAACATTACTAATGTTGTCAAAAATGGCATCTATTTTCCTGTTACTGATGGCAATTTAATCATGAAAGCAGTTGCTTTGCTTCACTGCAGCTGTTGCCTCCATGTACCTGAAATGCCCGTGCTCCAGCTGTCTTGATTGAGAGGCCTAGTTTGCAAGAAAACAAGACAAAATACTTTGCTGCCTTAATTCTAGTGGGAATTTAATTTAATTAGCATCTGATTTACACAATGCACTTCTGACAGCTGTGTTTGTGGAGTCTCTGTGGAAGCAAGAAATTACCATCCATTGAAATCATCATCAAAGCTTATTTATCATCCTGCCGCATCTATTCCAGCCTTGAGCACTTGGGACTTCAGTGTGTTTATGGCATGCTTCATGGAGGTTACAGTAAATAATACTCAAGTAAGTGCACCAGGGTGTGGAGCGTTCAGTGTAGGCTTGTTCCAAAGTCCTAATAGGACGAATCTGGAAATGAGGCTTTGGAGGTTTGATCAAAGGACAGGTGTCTTTTAATGTTGGATTTTAAGGAACATGAAGGAGCCCAAATTCTCATGCTTAGCACCTGGGCAAAGGATGCACTCAGCAGTGGCATGTGAGGTTTGTGCAGTCATTCTGCTGATGGTGGCTCAGAAAGGATGTAGGAGATCTGGAATGGACTCTTACAGGGGCCTCCTCTCCTTAAGGACCTAGAGCTGGATTGGGACAAACAAGGGATTGGTTGTAGGGTCTTAACTATCTTCATGTTCCCCAGTGCATGGCACATGATAAATAGTTGTTGAATGAGTGAATGAATGAATGAATGAATGAGGTCATGAAACTGAGTCCTTGCTCAGTAGGCCTCAACTTTCTTTTAGATATTTACTAAAAGGGGTTTACATTTATAAATACGTATGTCTTGAAACTCAGAAGCATCTTTCGAGTAGGAGCTGAGAGCTATTTCCAAGAATCCAATCATTAAAAGAATGAGCCCACTGTCTCCAAGTCTCCAAGGGAGGACAGAGTCTTAACTTGGCTCACTGTCAGCTAACAAACAGCTGGATTGTTCTCAGGAACACTAACCAGCCCTTTGTACTTTGTACTTCTCTGACTTTACTAAGCACCAGTTCTTCCCCTCCCTCTGAAATAACCAAATCAGAATGGAGCTAAGCTCTATCTCATATTGTTATGCATTTTAAAATAATCTCCTCATTTTTAAACTACTGTGGAAGATGTTTTATAGAACATGTCTAGGGAGGCAACTTGAAGTTTGACCTAATGATGACAGTGAGTTGGATGTTAATTAAAAGTTTCAGACCAAACCTACCCTAGATTCAGGACTGGGAGCTATATGGACTAAAATCAAGAGCAATGGTTGCTGATCATGAAATGACAACATAGGACTAAAATAGTAAAAACCTTATAAATCACAACTGCACCCAATCAAGACCCAAGATGTTATTGAACCCATCAGCTCCCCAGATCCATTAAAAACTCTTTTCCCTGTCTGATCTTAAAGACAGATTTGAGCAAACCTCCTGTCTCTCATTGGTTAACCTTCAATAAATTTCCTTCTTTTTATAAAAATTAGTGCCAGGGAATTGGCTTCTTTGTATGTGGGGCAGTAAGTCCTTGAGGGGTATCAATCAGATATGGTTGACTTGGCTACCCAGTGTTTAAGCTTAGTCCAGTCATTCACTGTTTTTCTCACCCATCCCCACCAACCCTGTGTTCAATAAATCCATTATCTCAAGAATTATTAGCATAACATAGATCATTACAATACCAGCAGGAGGTGCATAAGATGAGAGAGGTAGTAGCCAAAAACAGAGAAACGAAAACACATGACTCAGGTTGCAAGGGAAGTTTCAAAGAGGTGGCATTAGAGCTAGGCCTTGAACACTACAAATGCTTTATTGGAGTCGAATGTTTTAATAAGAAGAGATAAGAGGTAAGAATCTCAAGGAGAGAAAATTATGCAGAGATGAAAAGGTATGTAACAAGGTATTTTTAAAGGAGCAAGGAGTTTAGCTTATAGAGATATGAAAGATAAGTTAGGCATAGACCATAAATAACTTTGAAGAATTTAAAATTTTATTATGTAAGCATCTGGGATCTTTGAAAATGTTTGAGAAGGGGTGTGGCCTGATTAGATTCACAGTTAGGAATTAGACCCTCTGGCATGAAGGTAAAGAATAGACAAGCAGGGAGAGGGAGACTTTTCATGTTCTACCTACTTTAGAGACATTTTCACTTCCTATTTCAAGAAATAGGTCCAACCAGGTGCAGTAATCCCAGCTACTCGGGAGGCCGAGTGAGGTAGGAGTATCACAAGTTTAAGCACAGCTTGGGCAACTTAGTGAGACCCTGTTTCAAAATAAAAATAAAAAGGGCTGGGAAAGCATCTCAATAGTAGAGAGCCCTGGGTTCAATCCTCAGTACCAAAACCAACCAAACAAACAAACAAATGGGAGGAAACAGGTCCAGCAGTAAAATTTGGAAGCAAGATTAGAAATGAATTCCCCAGATACCATAAAGAATGAATTGTCAGGAATTAGCAATGGAGAGATTGATAGATGGAATTCAAACTTGCCCCTAAAGTACCAACTTGCCTTATTGCAAGAGTGGTAACTCCATTACAAAGAGAAATGTCTAAGGAGATGCCAGTAAACATAAAAAATGTTCCCTGCTTTAGCACGTCATTCATACACCTGACAAATGTCCATTTCCTTTGCAACCTCCAAGGAAGGTTCTTATGGAATATTAGAGTCACTTTACAGATTACCTGGTTTAGGGTTTTTCAAAGTTCTTCAGACTGCTGCTTCTCCAAATGTTCCATGTACAAGTGATTTTATAACCAAATACTCTGGGAAGCACTGTGGACCATATACCACTTGGAGTTTAACAACACACACTAATTTATGTGCAAGATATAACAAAGCTTCTTCTCATTTTTTTAAAGTCCCCTAAAAAATTAAGTTTCTCAAATTCTTTTTTTATATAGAATATATTATTCAGAAGACTATACTTTGGGTAAAGCTCATTTAGCACAAACTCCTCAATTCATAGATCAGAAAACTGAGATCAGAGGAATTAAATGACTTTTGCAAAGTCATAAACCTTTTCAGTGGCAGAGTCAGGACTACAATCTAATTTTTATAACTCCTTATCCACTGCTCCTCTCACTTCTAGTTTCCAATTACTCTGAAGATGGTTTGTGTATCTTTCTTAACTAGGGGGTTTAAGACTCTGTTTGTACTATCTTGCTCTGTTTCCTCATTTCCACCTCAGGCAGGAAGCTCCTTCACATGCCAAGGTTGGTAAAGAGCTTACCCTCTCTTTCTGCCATCTTTTCCTACCTTTCTAGCAGAAAGACAAAATTGGTCGCTGAGTATTTGTGGAGCATTTGAGAGAAAACCTCTCCAATTTACTCTGACCCAGAATAGAGTTCTTAATCTGCCCCACTATGAGCCAATGTCTCTTCCTTTCAAAATGAAGAATATCCTTCATCCATCTTATTGGTCTCATTGCTCTCTGTATAGCTCTCAGAGTACTGTCCCACTCCTTCACATGGAATCTGATCCCAGCAGTCAAAGACCTTTGTCTTGGTGCTACTCTTACCCCAGTTATTGAGGTCATGCTCCTGGGAAAGCTCCCCCAGTTTAGCTGCCCTTGGTGTGAAAGTATATCTCCACAAACTCTTTCCTCAGGGAAGTGATTTGGGTTGTATATTTCCCACACACTGACACATCTTGTAGATACTGGCTAAATCGAACCATCTATCGCTGTTTATAAACGTTGAGGAGTGTTGAATGTAACACATTTCATTTCCCGTAAAATCATACCTCTAGTGAGAATTAAAGTGGAGACAAGCATAAGAATAATCTCTAGCATATGTTCTCACTATATAATTTACAGCTTCTAAGTATTATTCCATAGGGGTGGAGGAGACTAAAGGAGAAGAGGTAGCACTGATGGTACCACTGGAATAGAGCTTGGACTAGTGTGTTCACGTATAGGACCCTAATTCATTCTCACCCATTTTAAGGAGGCTTTTTTTTTTTCATTCTTCTTCGAGACAAGACTGATGCTTGACCTGTATTATGTCCTGCCAGCTAAGAAACTGGAATTAAAATCTAGGTTCCCTGGCTCTTGAATACTCTATGCATTTCCTTCAAACTCTAAAACATGCTCCCTTCCCAGATTCCAAGTGTTCACTTTCAGGCTCTGGTGGGAACTGCTGGGCCTGTCTTTCATCTACTCATTGTCCCACAGCCAGCTGGATGGGAGACTTGAAATTCTCCATTATACGGTTCTACGTGATTGCAATTAATCTGTGAGCAGAGTGAACACAGAACTCAGGTATTTCTTCATAAATATTAGAATGCTGGACGTCATTTGGTGAGCCATGGGGAGCCAAGATAAAAGATTTTTGCGTAAGATTGGAAGACTGTAAACATATTTAAATCTGGACCGTATGAAACAACATGAAGCAGAGAAAAGAACGATCCTGCACATTGCGTAATGATAATGTTGGCCAACTGGCCTGTATAGTGGCTCACTAAATATGGTAGTGGTAACTTCCTAAATGCATGTTGGATACCATCTGTATACATCACAGTTTTCTAGAGAAACAGAATCAAAAAGAATTATTTCAGGGGATTTGCTCACATACTTGCTAAGGCTGGCAGATCTGAAGTCTGTTGGGCAGGCTAGCAGGCTGGGAACTCAGGCAAGATCTGATGCTAAAGTTTTGAAGCAGAATGTCTTCCTTTCCAGAAAACCCTCAATTTTGCTCTTTAAAGGCCTTCAACTGATTGGAAAAGACCCACATTCTTTACAGAGAGTAATTGTCTTTACGTAAAGTCAACTGATTGTGGATATTAATTACATCTACAAAATGCCTCCACAGCAGCACCTAGATTAATGTTTCACTAAATAACCAGGTACTAGGACCTTGTCAAGTTGGCAGTAAGGGAAAAAATGGATGTTTAAATCAGTTGCCTAAAATTAGCATTAATCATTTATAAAGTTTCAATAACTCCCTTCTTATAATTTGAACATGAAGTAGGTTTTCTCACCATCAACATATTCTTGGAAGCCATCTTGTCCTTGGGGCCATCTTGCTCTGAAACTAATATTTCCTCCAAGAAAGAGCAACATCGAAGAGCAACATGAAATACTTGTCTTAGGACAAATTTTCCTCAGAAATTCACTCAGTTCTGAATGGAATTTTGTTTCTACCACTTTTCCTTGATTTATTTGCTTGTCAGCCTGAGAATAGCCTTGAAGGAGACAAATAAAATAAATGTTCCAGAAAAATAATATCTACTTCCTTTAGAGTAATTTGTTGGGTGCCCTTCATGTTACTTTTCCCAGCAAAAGTGCTTTCCACCCAAATTAAATAAAGATTGATAGAACCATTTGCCATTCCTCTGCTGTCCTCAACTTAAATGAGAAACCACAAGGAAGATTTTTCCCTAAGGAGCTCCCACCACTTTTCCCTTTTAAAGGTGTTTGGCTTCATTTTGCTGTAGGTATAGGAAATAATTATATCTTGAAATTGGAGATGGTGCAATTTGGCAGAGGGTGAAAACTTTTACAAGGATAATTGATGGGCATCATCACCATCAAGCCTACAAAGATGAAAAAGACCCAAACACTTCTTGGCAGGACTGCTCATTCAGAGAAAAACATTTGAATGATTTATGTATGGAGATAAAGGGTGGATGCTTGTGTGCATCTGCCAAAGAGCTCCTCTGATCACTTCAGACTTCCCGAATTCCACTCTGAAGGTTAAGGTTTGTGTGACTTATCATTAGAAAGAGAAAAAATAAAATTGACTTTCATTTACCTACCTGACACATAATGATAATAACCTAAAATGTCAAGAATCCAAAAATGATTTAAATGTAGGTTATTAATTCAAAAGACTATTGCTGTATAATTTATTTAATTGGAGATATGTTCAGCTTGGAAAGAATCTGTGACTTATATGTTGCTGAAAGAAGTTAGTCACCCTTTTTCCAATATGCCATGGAATCTTGGAAAAAGGGTGAACTGGATAATACATTTTCTCCAAATGTTGTTTGGCATCCATAAATTTATAAGGGGAAGATATGTCCTCTGAGATAAAAAGGACTAGTACTGTTACTCCTTCTCCAAAGTTCACCTGGCTAATCCATATCAGTAGATTAAGCCAAAGATTGGGTTACAACTCTCATAATCTAATCATTTCATTTCTGAAGGTTTGTGCATTGTCTCACACCTGAGCTTTTGGGGGACACCACATATCCAAACCATAACAGAGCCCAACCTTTTTGTTTTTGCTTTAGGAGGCTTATGACTGCTTTACAGAGACCTATTTTTCTAGTACATAGAAAATAGCTTTGGGTGAATAGGAAGATGGCAAGTGAAAAGGATATTAAACTTAAGAGATGGTTATATGATATTCTCAGGAGTATTTTGGAATATTTAAAAGTGAAAATTGTATTTGTTACCCATTACCATGTGAAAATATACCCCAAAATTTCAGAACTTGAAACAACAAGCATTTATAATCTCACATTTTCTATAGTCAGGAATATGGGAGTAGCTTCTCTGAGAGGTTCTGGCTCAGGGTCTCTTGTGAGGTTGAAGGCAATCTGTTGACTTTAGCTGTAGTCATTTGCAGGCTAGAAGGAAATGGTCTTCTAAATACACTCATGTGATTATTGGCAGACCCCAGTTTCTCACTGACTACTTGCTGACTAATAGCTTAGTTTATTACTACACAGAGCTCTCCTAGTTTTGGTCAGTTCAGGCTGCTATAATAGAATATCACAGACTGGGTGGTTTATAAACAGAAATTGATTTCTCATAGTTCTGAGGTCTGGAAGTCTAGGATTAAGGTATCATTACGGTTGAGCTCTGGTGAAGGCCCTCTTCTGGAATGCAGACTGCACTTCTCATTGTATCTTCACATGGTGGAAAGAGCTAAATAACTCTCTGACCTCTTCTTATAAGGACATCAATCTTATTCATAAGAGATCTGCCCTAATGACTTAATTACTTGCCAAGGGCCCCACCTCCAAAACCATCACATTGAGATTAGGATTTTGACATATGAATTTGGGGATAGAGGGACACATGCAGTTTACTGCACTGCCTGAGCATCCTCACAGGGCAGCTCGTTTTGCTCAGATTGAGTGATCCAAGAGGAAAATAGAGAGATCAACACAGAAACCTTAATAATCTCAGAAGTGACACACCATCACTTTCTCCATACTTGATTGGCCACATAGACCACCCTTGTTCAGTATGGGAAGGGACAACATAGGGTGTGAATACTAGGGAGATGGAGATCATTGGGGACTATCTGAGAGACTGGTTACATAAAAACTGGATGCCCTAATAATTTAGCTGTTAGTAACTCTAGGTCAACAACAAGGCAGAAATTTTATGTCTGCCTGGTTGATAGTACCTAAAATAGGACCTGTAGATGCTGAATTAATATTAAAGTCACTGTGATCTTATCTTGCAGTCAAAGTTGGTAAGATATGGACATTGGGTTCTATTTTTTTCTTTATTATATTTATTACATTTTGTTCAAGAGTCAGTTGATTTGCTTACACTTACTGACCACAGGGAAAAGCAATCTCCCTTGTTTTTAGTGGAAAAGAAAATTAAATCAACAGTATAACTTTTGCTAGACAAAATTCACATTTGATATTTGGTTGGCCTAGTTCTCTAGAATTATCATCAAGTATATATTCTATAACTTTTTTGAGAAAAAATGGAAAAGTAAAAAATCAGTAGGACTTATTCTATAGCAAAATAACAGGAAAATCAGGTATTGATTTTTACTAACATCAGGCACCTGGGAATTATATAACCAAAGCTTACCTGTGAGATGTGGCAATATCATAAAACTCTGGGATTTACTTCACCTTGAAACTGGACTAACAGAGCACATATGATGAACTAAGACTGACTACTTAGTGAAGACTAACCATTCTGACTCATGAGATCAGGATTCTTATTCAATATTGTATTAGTTAGATTCTTCAGTGAAATTGAACCAATGGGATAGATAGATGATAGATAGATAGATAAATAGATAGGTAGATAGCCCAGTCATTTTCCTCAATTTTCACAAAGGACAATTATGGAATATCTATCAAGATCACTTTAATTATCTTTTCCTTAGAACCATCCTCACCCAGAAATAGGTCCTACAGTCATGTCACTACTCCAAGATTCTACTTCCTTTTTCACAATTGTTTGAGTTAGGAATTGGTTACCTGATAAGAAAAAAAAAAAAAAAAAAGAATAATCAGATTCTATTCTCAGCATGTCTGCAATTAGGACTGAGGGTTGGTATACCAGAAACCAGAACAGAAAAGTTATAAAGCACTATAGAGTAGTCATCTACCCCATATGCAAGAAAGATGACACATGGAAAGCACTTGCTTGTCAGATGATTTTAGACCCTATGGAGACTTATTTGCCCTTAGATACCATGGTATATCTCAGTATCCTTTCAAAAAATTCTTTTTTATATAAGTTAGTTAAAATTGGATCTGCTTCCCATATCAAACCTGTTTTATATACATGAGAATATTAAGAAGTTGAGTAACTTGCACAGGACCACTGGATCATAAAAGAGGCAGCAGAGATGAAATTAAACTAATATCATTGATTCTCAAGTATATCATCTGTCTCTTATGTCTTTTTCAGCTGTCTTAGGTGACTTCCACCCCTGTGAAATTCATTGTGGCCTTGTGACTTTCTTTGAGAGAAGAAGCATAAGCAAAGGTGACAAGATTCATTCTTAGTGGAGATATTAATGACCAGTGCTTAATGTCTGTAATGTATAAAGCTGCTCCCCTGCCCTTTCTGTTGCAGCCATTTTCCCTGCCTCCCAACCACTTGTCAATCTGTGAACATCCTAGCTAGCTATTGGTTCATCAGTCAGCTTGCAAGTATCCTTCTCCAATATTGGTCCCCTGTTAGCCCTGCGGAATTCAACGGCTTTACTGTAGCTACCCTGCCATCTTTCCTCATCTTTCTCTCTTTCCTCCTCACTTTCTCTATCCTCCTGGCTTTCACACTTTCTTGCGTGTGCCCTTTCTCGTTCCCTTTCTTTTCCTCTCATTTTCTCTCTTACCCTGCAGGGAGACACTCTGTTTGCTTAATAAGCTCTCTTATGTGATTTCCCATGTCCGGTGTGGTTTCCGTGGGATTCCTTACAATGTCCACTCTACTCCTGCTTCAGCAGCCCTGTGCACACAGTGCAGAGAAAACATAAGATCAGAGAAACATGCAACAGTGAAGAAATACACAGAGAAAACCAGTCCCAGGTCACCACCTTAACTTACAGTGGACCTATTGTGAAAAAGAAATAACTTTTGTGGTTTTAAGCCATTTAGATTTTGGAGCTGCCTGTGCAATATAACTTATCCTAATGTATTCAACTAACTATTACTTCTATTCTAGGTCTACTTCTGATCTTTATTTCATATCAAATCAATTCCAATTTCCCCTTCTCTCAGAGCTATTATTTTAATTATATATGGCTATATAACAAACACTCTAAAATGTAAAACAACAATGAGTTTATTTTTTTCCTCATGATTCTGTGGGTTAACTGGGTTCAGCAGCATGGTTGTTCTGTTCCGTGTAGAGTATCAGAAGGTCACTGATGTGGCTGCATCCGGTTGGGAGCTTGACTGCGACAGGAATGTGTAAGCTGATTGGAGACCTCACTCCAGGTGGCCTCTCATCACTTAGAAATTCAGTTCAAGCATCTTTACAACATGTAGTTTTCCAAGAGGACAAACCCTAATGTGCAAGTGCTTATAAAATCTCTGCTTGCATCAAATTTGCTACTATCTCATTGGCCAAAGCAAGTCACATGGTTAGCATAGAGTCAATGTGGGTGGAGCTATACAAGGGCATGAATTCCAGAAGCTGTGGTTCTTTGGGGACCACCAATATAATAATTATTAGTTATATATTAACAAAAAATACTTATAGTCTTATAACTGTTTTCACATTTATTATTTAGTTTTGTTTAACAACAATCCATAAAGAACAAAAAAGCTGGGGAGATAGATAGCTCAGTTGGTAGAGTGCTTGCCTCGCAAGCACAAGGCCCTGGGTTCAATCCCCAGCACCAGGAAAAAAAAAAAAAAAAAAGAACAAAAAAATGCCATATGTATTTTACACAGATTTTCTGGGGATCAGAAATCTAGACAACTTAAAAATCACAAAACTAGTAAATCAGGTCTTCCTACTGAAAGTTCTGTGTCTTTCTACTAAATCACAGTTATCTTTGTCCAGAACAACCTGTGCTATGTAGCTGTGATTTTCACATTTGATCTTCCTAGGCTTAGAAAAATTGTTGACAAATAAGGAAATAATCCATTTTTTAAAATCTTGTGTAGTGCTCATATTATTTGTTTTCCATTTGGGGAAGGCTTGTACATAATTCTCAAGAACTCTGATAAACATCATTTCACAGTGCTACTATTGTAAAGCAAGTCCCATCTAAGGATGACTATTTGGAAGCATATTACTCATTTCAATCCCAGAAAGGGGAATTTATTTACACTCTATGAAACTCAAATTTTCTTCTGAAGAACAGAGCTTCTTTACTGCACTTTAGCCCTGTAACAAAGAATTTCAGCCCAAATCTAAATGCTAAGATTAACAGTGTATAACTGGGGTAGAGTTGGGATGGGGGCTTATAAAAAAAATTATAATGAGAAAGTATACAAAATAACTCTTACTGTTTGCAATTCCTTGATGCTAGAGAATAAGTCACAAGCTTAGGCCCAGTTCTGGCCTAAGAAGTGCTACCTGTGGTGCTGTTGCCATGGTAACCAATAACTCAAGCTAGAGATGCAGGAGAACTACATCTACATCTCTGATGCCCATCATGAGCTGGAATCTGGCACCAGACCCTCCCTGGATTAGGTGCCCCACTGAGGAATGGCCTCTGCCAGGTCCTGTTGTCTGGTCCCATACTCTGGGCCGCCAGTCTTCAGGTAGCACTTTTCATTAGGAGACTTAGCTCCCTGGGCAGCTTTGATCCATTGATCCTTTGATCCATTCCTTTCCTTTTCTTTGTCATTTTCCTGGTTTGGAGAAAAATAAGTAAAAGTTTAACTATGAAACAAACACCTCTGAACTCCCCTCCTTATAGAGATGCCCATGCAAGAAGCAATGTCAGGCTTCACACTCAGCTACTTTTGTCACCCATCTCATGACATACTAACTTCATGGGAGTGGGAAAAATACAAACACAAACAAATGTCATGGGGTGAGAATTAGAAAAGTCAGTCAGTCTGACCAAGGGAGCTCAGTGAAATTGTAGCTTTGATAACTAGGTAGGAAAATCCTCTTCTATACTACCCTGAAGTTGGGACAATCAATCCTTCAGGGCCCGTGGTGTCCCTATCAGGATGTCACATACCTTGTTTTGTATTCTGTGGTACTCATTTAACACATACTGATATTTGGGTTGAGTAAGACCAAAGAAGACAGCAAATCTTCCACCAAGGAATTCACAAGCTAAAAGAGAGAATAAGCACTTGGGTAAATTGAATCAATAACTAACGCTTAGCATCAGTTGAGGAGCCAA
This sequence comes from Sciurus vulgaris, assembly GCF_902686455.1. Lineage (NCBI taxonomy): Eukaryota > Metazoa > Chordata > Mammalia > Rodentia > Sciuridae > Sciurus > Sciurus vulgaris. The sequence goes on from NC_136473.1 coordinate 62,068,521, forward strand.
GGGTTTAAACTTGCCTACGAGTGATCTATCACTTAACCTTCAGTACATTTAACTGACAAAATATTTCAACTGCCTTGGACTCTAAAAAATTCTAGGACTCAAAGGAAATTTGTCAAATCTTCTATCTTCATATGAAACTATATTTAAACTACCCTTTCTGGATAAATATGTCAGGAGGAATTTTTGAAACACTGAACAAGTACAATGTGGACCTTGAACAATCGGAAAAGACTCTGCCCTTTGCCATGTGAATCACTGGACATCAGCTAGAAATGTATTTCAAATGGTACCAAAAACTCAATATAGTGTTACCAAAATTAATGTCAGAAATTCTTCCTTGAATGAAAACAAACTTCTGGGTTGTTTGTTTGTTTGGTTGGTTTTGGTACTAGGGGTTGAAACCAGGGGTGCTTAATTAGTGAGCCATAGCCCAAATCTTTTATTTTTTGAGACAGGGTCTCGCTAAGTTGCTTAAGGCCTTGCTAAATTGCTGAGGCTGGCTTTGAACTTGTGATCCTCTTGCCTCAGCCTCCCTAGCTGTTGGGATTACAGGCATGCACCACCATGCCTGGTGAAAATGAATTTATTAGCAGTTGTTCAAGGTCTTTCTTATTTACTTCCAGTCATAGTAACAAGGAGCCCTAGAGCCCTAGAGACTCAGCACTACAATTGTTAGAGTCAGTGATTGAGATGTAGTGTGATTGAGTGTAGATGTTTCCTCAAGGAGTCACCTAGAAATGTTTCCCTTTAAAATCTTAGGACTTCTGACCTTCTTCTCCAGTTTAGGAACATTGAGTATCTTAAAAGCAGAGACTGTCATTTGTCTTTGTGTCCCAGGGTCCAATGCTGGACATATAATAGGCACTCAGTAATGATTTTTGGATGAATGAATAAAGATTAATTTTTAAGAGCTGCATTTTGTATTTTCTAGGACTCTTAAAGTAAGATTCCTCCCTGTCATATTGCCATGCATATGCAAGTTAGAAGGAAATGAGTAATTAGATGTTGCCAGTTGTGTTCAAAAGAAGATGGATGAAAGTCATGTGAAATAAGATGCAGTGTTTCATAGGTTGTAAATAGCCACATGGGCCATTCGTTATGCCCCTGGAGGGGCTGATGAAGTTTGTGTTTATAATAGAGTAATAATGAGGAGGGAACTTAAAACTACATCATATAACGATAATTTTTTAAAAAATAAAAGTTTATTGAAGCATCAACTCAGGGAGGACTGCATATTGTCTTCAAATATTTGAAATTCTGTCCTGCAAAAGAGGGATCAGACTGGTTTATATAGCTCTGAGAAAGACAACCAGAAGGATTGAGAGCATCTGAAAAGAAGACAAAATTTGGGCCAAGATAAGAAAGAATTTACTAATAAATGTTGGCAAAAGATGGAAGGGTCTGCCTGAAGATGTGAGGTTCCACACCTTTGAAAAGATAAAGCACAGACTGAGAATTCTGTGACTTCTTCAGAATGGAGTGGATTAAACCTCTGCAAGTCACATCTACCTTGGAGGGCCTGTCAGAATGTAGTTAAGATCGAGAAAAAAAAAATCTTAACCATACTTACTAGAAAATGAGCAGCTTGCTATCTGTCCTGCCCAAAACCACAGGTAGGGTCCCCATGAGAGTTTAGACTGAAAGAAAGAGAGAAATCAAACTAGAATCATTAATAACAGGAGTGGTGACTGCAGTCTTTTATGTAGAGATTTCAAAATGCTTTATAATGTTTCATGTTCCCTATTATAGATGAGAAAACAAAGACGATCAAAACTATAAGCTGTCCATACATGGATTTAGAAAGCAAATAAGGAATCCAAGGACTTAGTAGTGTAAAACTCAATTTTCTACAAACCTTGTCTGGCTCAATCTCTCATTTATTCAGCCTCATATGCACCAGTATTGATACTATAAGCTTACAGGGTCAGGTGTTGAACTCATTCTCTGCTCATCTTTTTCTTCCTCCTCTTCCTCCTCTGTGCTGTATTCTTCCATGATGTCTCCATCAGCAAAATGAATAATCCTTTTGGGAGTAGTCTTCTTGAAAGATCCACTCTTCTCTAGTTCTAATTGCTGGATTTCGTCTTTCTTCATAAGGAAACAAGACAACTAGTAACTTAAAAACAGGACACCTTAGGGCAAATTGCCCAGGGCAGTGTTTATATAGCTAGCAGGTGTCTAGTTATTTTCAGTTAACAGTAAAAACAGAGTTCAGAGGTGATTACATCCGAAGCTCATCAATTCTTCAAGTCCAAGAAAGAACTGTACTAAAATGGAAGAGAAAATGTTTTCATTGGATCTTTAAATAAAAATTTCAGCAGGGTTTCCTGACTGCAAAGACCACAACTGCTAGAACAAAAGGGCCATTGCCCCCTCCCCTGCTTAGAAGTTTCTCCAACATAGGGAATGTTAAGAGTACAGACTTTATACAGAGAAGACATTTGTAATATATATATATATATATATTACAATTCATTGGTGTGTCAGCTTTGGGTCTCTGTAACTAAAATACCTGACAAGAACAACTTAGAGGAAAAAGGGTTTATTTTGACTCATGGTTTCAGACTGTTTCAGAGGATTCAGTCCACCATGAGCTGACTTCAAGGTTGAAACATCATGATGGAAGGGCAAGGCAGAGGAAAGCTGCTCAGCTCATGGAAGCTAGGAAAGAGAGAAAGAGAACAGGGGTCGGGGGAAGGGACCTTTCTTTCCAGAACAGTCCATCAGTGACCTACTTCTTCTAACTAGATCCCACCTCCCAGTAGTCCATTCAGCCACCTGAATGAGGGCAGAGACCTTGTGATCCAATCATTGCATAAAAGCCCCACCTCTGAAACTTGCTGCATTGGGACCCACACTTCCAACACATGAGCTTTTGGGAAGATACTGCAGATCAGATAAAATACAAACAGTTCAATCAAAACATGGAGAAAATATTTTAATAGATACTTTATCATAGAAGATTTACGAATGGCAAATAAACACATGAAAGATGCTCAGTACCACTAATAGGGAAATACAAAATGAAACTCTAGAGAAATATAACAACTTATCCATTACAATGGCTAAAATTAAGAAATACTAAGAATACTAAATGTTGGGGAATATGTGATGAAACACATTGCTAGTGGGAATGCAAAATGGTACAGTCACTTTAGAAAACAGTTTGGCAGTTTCTTAAAAGTGCACTTACCATATGCTCTTGTAATTTTACCCTTACATATTCACCCAAGTAAAATGAAAACATTTGTATGTGAATATTCATAGCAGTTTTAATTTAAGAATCCAAAACTAAAAACAATTTTAATGTCCATTAACTGGTGAATAAACATAATGTGATATGTGTGTTTGATGGAATACTACTCAATGATTAAAAATAACAGGCTACTAATATTTGCAACACCATAAATGACTCTTAAAAGCATTGTGCTAAGTGAAAGAAGCCAGACACTGCATAGTATGTGTTTTTTCATGTGAAATTTTAGAAAAGATAAAATTATAGTAATAGAAAACAGAAGTGTTTGCTAGAAGTGATGAAAGAGATGAACTACAAATGGACAAATAAGAACTGTTTAGGAGGATGATGAAAATGTTCTAATGTTGTGATTGCAGTGACTGAGTACATTTGTCAAAACAAATTCAATGCTGAAATTAGTTAATTTTACCATATTTAAGTTATATCTCAATAAAGCTGAAAAGCTTTGGAGCCATACTACCTAGATTTTAAAATCCTAGTGTTTATTAAACTTGTACCATGGTTTCTTCATCTACAAAATAATACTCTAGAATAACATAATAAGGAAGTTTTCTTATATAACTGTTGTAAGGAGTAAATAAGTACAGACATATAAAGGAGCTAAAAACAATTCTTAGCAAAAGTATTTAATAAACTCTAGTTGTTATTAAGTTCTTAACATTCGCCTAATAGTCTCTGTCAGGCAATCCTCTAGTATTGTAAGCACACTTATCATAATTCACACTTAATGTATTTTAACATTATACCAGCAATTTGGAATAATTTTCCTTCCTGTTTCAAACACTCAGAAATCCTGGATAAAATTAAAGAAACAAAAACATTATATCATAACTGTACTCAGGACGTAAGAGAAAGAAAGACAGAATAAAGATGGAGACAGAAGAGTAAGCCAGCCAGCTAGCCTAAGCTTCAGAAAAAGACAGAACAAAAAATAAGTGTGAACTAAAGCCAAGATGACCCCGGGAGTTTCAGAACCAGGTGCAGGCAATGAAATTAGAGTTCTAACACTGATACAGAAAGGAGAGAACACATTCAGATGCCATGGGTGTGGGAAGCTTAAATGAAGCTACCTAGACCCACTTCTAAGTAATAAAGCACTATCTTATCTATAACACATGGACTAGAAAAGCTACCTCCTGGCCTGCAAAAAGTAGCAGTTTGCCACCTCCTAGAAACATAGGTAGAAAATGCCACCTGAAAAAAATTAGAATCCCAGGCCAGTAACAAATGCTGGTGTATGGGCCAAATTCAGTCTTCATACGGCATGATGTCCTAAAGTGAAGACAAGTGAACTAAAGATAGTGAGTTTTCTCTGATATGCAGATGATAATTCACAATGTGGGGTGAGGGTTGCTAGCGAAGAATAGAATTACTTTAGATTAGGTAGAGGGGAATGAAGGAGTATGGGGGTAAGAAGGATAGTAGAGTGAAACAGACATTATTACTTCATGACATATATGACTGCATGACCAATGTGATCCTACAATATGTACAATCAGAAAAATGAGAAATAATTGTACTCCATTTATGTATGATTTATCAAAATGCACAAATGCATTCTACTATCATGCACAACTAATTAGAATAAATTAAAAAATGTTTTTTAAAAAGGATAGTGAAACCCACATAACTCTGTCAAAAACAAATTGGAAAACACCTTGGAGCAATACTTATTGCTTATTGCAAAACCTCATAAACCACACAAAGAAATTGACAATAATTAGGAAGGTTTGGCAGATGAAGATATTGTGAGAGTTCTTATGTTTGTTGGTATTCTGTTACCATAATAAAATGCCCGAGGTGATCAACTTATAAGGAAGAAGGGTTTATTTTGGTTCATGGTTTCATGTCTTAATCTATGGTCAGTTAGCACTATTGCTGTTGGACCTTTAAAGGTAACTAAAAAAATATGGAAATAGAATGTATAGCTTCAAAACTAGTAGAATTAAAAAAAGAGCAAAGAGTGAGTCCCAGACACCCTTCCCATGAGACAAACCTCTCTCTTTCTCTCTCTCTCTCTCTCTCTCAACCCCTCTTCCCTCCCTCCCTCCCTTCCCCCACTTTTTCTTTTCTCCCTACTCTTTTCTTCTGGGAAATGAGGACCTGGAGTTTAAATAAAGAATAACAAACAGAAAAAAAAAAAAAAAAAAAAGCAAAGAAAAAGCATGATCAATAGAAACACTAAATAAAATATTAGAAATAATTCCAAATAAATCAGTGATTATAATAAATTAAATAGATTGTCAGTCATTTATCAAAATGAGGACTAACAAATTGAATTCTAAAAACATTTTATGGTCACTACAAACATGATTGAATGCATGCATATATTATGTGTACTTACATACACATATGTTTATATCTTTTTAAATAAATCACCAAATCTTATTGGTGTAATGCTGAGTTTATGTCATTGCCAAGATCAGAATTCCAAAAGGCCTGGAAGACAAAAGGGTTAAACTTCCACAGGGAGGTGATGTTATACTGTCCCTCCAGGGACCTCTGAGGAGCCCTGAATGAAACACTTGTTTTTCCCTGACTTAATTAGTGCCAATCTATCCCAGAAGAGCCTTGAGCAAGAAATGAGAAGAGATGTTACCCTTTAGTTTCTGATGCCATAGGATAGCCAAAAAATATCCATTTTAATTTGTGGTTTAAGACCAACAATTGCTAAGCATAATAGCATTGAAAAAGTAAATACTATCAGTATAGTAAGAACTAAAATACATTCTGCAACAACAAACAAACGAAAATCAGAACATTTTCAGAGAGCAACTCACACAATGCTGCTGTTTTCTTTTGTTGATGTAATTAGTTCTGTTTGGTGTTGGAAGTACTGCAACATTTGGTTCTAGAAGTTGTTTGATAGATGATAAACTAGGCTGAGGCCAAACAGAGCCCCTGAGTATGCTGATGTGGAAGTGTTCTCTTGTGTTTGTCTTGTAGGGTGGGACAGGTTTGAGTTGTGGGAAGGTATGTTGGATTTATAGTCACCATTAACTACACTCAGTGGCCCGTATAAAGACACTCAGTATCTTTATATTAGAATCAGCTAGGGGGCTTTGAAAAAATTCCAAACATGGGCCACACCCCAGACTACTTAAATCATAATCTCTAGGGGTGAGATGAAGACATCAGTTTTATTTTAAGTTGTTCAGGTAAACCCATCATACAGGCAAATTTGGAGACCAGTGCTCTAAGAACAGGGAGGAAAAAAAGAACTTTGAAGTTGAAACAGAAAAGTCTTGTGTGATTCGGTAATGTTGTATTACAGAAAGCTTAAACATCAAACTGGATCCAAGACACCTTCCAGGAAAGTTTCTTGCTGTCTGCTTCCTGAGTCCCCTTCTGCTGCACCTACTTAAAAAGTTTAAATATCAAAAAATTTTAAAGAAGCACTTATATCTCATTAGTTAATTTACTCCTCTTAAGACTGTCCCAACCCATGCATTTCTAAACCAAATGAAATATGCATATACACACACCCCATCCTCCATATATCTGGCTCAATCCTATTATGTTGGCTCTCTGAAGAAAACACTAGTCCCTATTCCTCATAATAGTGATATACATTAAATGGACAGAGACGTGTTTTAATTCAGAGATTTTTATGGAGGTTTTGAAGGAGTAGGGAAGAGATCTAACTCACAGTTCATTTAGTAAATGTTTTTTCTGCCACCTAATGGGCATTTTAGAATATGCTATGCAGAATCCTTGTAATCACATGGCCTCTCATAGAGAGGGGGCGCTATAGCAGTTTGGAATCTGTTTTCATAAACCTGCGGAGCTCTGCTAACCTCACACCAAAACCTAGTCATGGATATTCTGTAAGTGATCTTTTAGTGAACCAAATACTCTCTGTATTAAGCTTTTGATTTCAGTTGAGTTCTTATAAGCACCTCTGCCTTAAAAACTCCAAATCTAGTATATCAAGGATAAAGTACATAATTAATAGATCATATACTCAGTTCAACTGTGCAATAGTGGAGTAGCCCAGGGCTCAGTGATTGGGCCTCTTCTCTTTTCTGTCCATCCTTTGATGATCCTCCTTCAATCCTATGGTTTAAAACTGTCTACATACAGGTGACTTGAACACTTACATTCTCCATGTCAAGCTTTTCCTCTGAATCTAATTCACAAATTCAACTGCATGCTTGATACCTCTTCTTGGATGTCTGACGGACTTCACAGTTCTGATTTGTCTAAATCTTTGTTCATGCTTTGAGAGCAAACCCCTCCACCCCACCCTGACCCCCAGAAAAATTCCCCTCTACTCCTCTGGCAGTCTTCCCATGTCAATACATGGCAACTCTATTCTTCCAGGTGCTGTGGCCAAAAACATAGTCATTCTTGATTCTTTTCCTTTAATCACATCTCACATTTAATCTGTCAGGAAATTTTCTCAAATATTTCCAGAATCCTAATACTTCTCACCACTTCACTGCCACCACCTATTCTAAGCCATCACCTCTCACCTATATTATTGCAATGGTCTTGTTAGGCCCCCTACAGTCTACACTTAAAAAGCAGTTAGAAATAAGACAGATCATGTCACTTGTCTGTTTAAAACTCACCAGTGAGTCACCCAGAGTAAAAGCTGAAGCCCTTATGATGGCCTACAAGACTCATTGGACCTCATCTTGTACTACTCTCCCCTCAGTGACATCTCTCTAACCACATGGCCTCCTTCCTGCAGTTCTTGAGGGCACACTACCCGCAGAGACCTTTGTACTAGCTGCTCTCTCCACTCTTCCTTTTTCTCTTAGACTTTGTTCCTTGTTTACTTCATCTTTAACTCAAACAGCACTTCCCTGAGTTCCTTCCAGGGAACTTGTCATTCCCTTCACCACCACCTACCACTGAACTTCTTACATCCTGCTTCATTTTTTTTCTTAGTACTTATCCACATCAAACATACTCATTTCACTCATCCTCCCCTCCCTCTCTCTTACTTTCTTTCCCTTTGCCGTTTAGCAGACTAGGAAAGGTTTTTACCTGTATGTTCGCTGGTCTAGCTTCCCTACAATGCCTGATGCATAGCTGGAACTCAGTATTCATTTGCTGAATGAATCATGTATTTAACGTGTGGAAGAAGGTACTCTATAATAAATTGGAAAAACAAGAACAGACTTGCAATTGTTTTATTTCCTGCTCTTAAAAACTTTTTTCTCATTATATCTGTGCATTTATCATTTAACTCCTTTACTGAAACAACATCATAATCTGTGTTAAGAAAATAACACACTAGTTCTACAGTTTGACATTTAACTTCAAAGTATAATACCTAAAATTTGCAAAGAGTTCTTTCAGCTTTATCTAGACAATGTTTTCAAATGCACAAGGAAAAAATTGCAGCAAAGAACCAGTGCTGGGCAAATTTACACAAGAGCTCATTGGCACCGCTTCTAGTTTCCCTCTTCCCCTGAAGTTCTAACCTCTGGGAGAGCAGGGCAGAGACCAAAACCCCACTCTCGGCCTCAGTTTCAGAGGGAATTGGCCCTAGGGGTGTGTGCGTGTGTGTGTGTGGCAGCAGGATAGTGAGGAAAAACATGAAATATGAATAAACACAATGTATAAGCAAACCATTGCTGCTCACTCCTTGAGAATTACTGGCGAAGTAGCACCTGTCAAGATTTTTTTAATCTTTTTTCTTTCAGTGTTAAACTGTATATGCACAAAATTACTTACCTGCTTTTCCACTGGGTGTTTCCCAACTTTTATATGACATGATGTAGAAGAATTGTTTGAAATTCTGCAGGTGACCAGCCTGGGAGCTCCAGCCACCTCAGGACCTAGCCAGCTAGGTTCCAAGAAGGCTATAAGCGTGAAGCCAACTACTTGAGGAAACAAACATCAACATTCAAGCAAGATACTGGGTCATCTTTCCCCATTTCGTAAGGGGAGCACTGGGTGACTATATGAGCTTAGGCCTATCTCAAGCACATCACAGGCATTAGATGCATTGGGTTGTGTGACAGCCATGGCCTTTTGGATGAGCACAATCAAATACGTTTTCTGTACTGTAATTCATAAACTATTATTTATAGATTATTTTCAATGAAAAAAAATTTAGGTTTAAGCAATTACTCAAATTACAAGTAAAAAAATCTTAAAACACAATTATGGTAACCCAGTGTGACATGAGTTTGCTTTTATATATGCTAAAAGAGATTAGAAATGCAGTATTTTCTGAAGCACTAGAATTAAACTCTGGAGAGTAAGGAATACTTCCAAGTGGTTTTATTTCTGGGTGTGTTTTTATAGCACTGAAAATGCCACTGCAAGTGTGCAAATTACAAAAGTTTTTCAACAGATTATGGTACAACAATAATAAGCTCCCTAGTTTAGCTTACCACAGTACACAAATGCTCACCATTCTGCATATTTTTGTGTCAAAAATAAACACATCCATCAAAATCCTACTTTAAGATTAAGAAGTGATAAATAACAATAAACATAAGTAGAAACCAAACAGGTCAAGGAGTGATTAAGATTTGGTATGCCCACGAAGCATAAAACAAATGAATCTGTCATTTTATTTTTTTATTTTCTGCAATTCTGGGGGTTGAACTCAGGGCCTCATGCACGCTAACCAAGCACTCTACTACTGAGCTACACACCCCCGCTCTATATCTGTCAATTCAAACATTACTGTGAATATTAAGATTTTGCATTATATTAACTCTATTAGCTAAGTATAAAAATATTTATCAAAAAACAAAAATTCCAATGAAAATGTAGGTAAAATTGTTTTTATTTTCATAAATAAAGATAATTCATTATACAAACAACACTTAGCAGAAACAATATGTAAGCTGTCACAGCCTGGTATGAAATTTATGCAATAGTTAATACAAATAGTTACACCTCCCTCTAACCTTCATGCAACTTCTTTACATTTGATAATTTCCAACACCATTTCAAAAAATCTTACATATAATGGGGTATTAAAAGGATAAAGCGTTACAGTTGCTGAGTCAACAGAATACTTTTGATCATGTCAAAACTGACAAATTATTTATTTAAATACCAGTATTTACTGCATTTTACAGAAGCACTGAGCATATCACGTTTCCATTTCAAACATGGTAGTATAATCCACAAAAATATCAATATGAAAATTTAGTAACTAGGTTAATAAGCACTAGTATCTAAGATAAACAGGTCCTCAAGTACTGTTTAACGTTTTGTCAGCAGATGACATACAGCAACAAGTCAATTTGTAGTAAGTGATTTTTAACAGTGAACTTTTAATATTTTCTATAAGCAGCAAAATAAAACTGTTCAGTAATTGCTCCAAATATTCCAGAAACTGTAACTTCAGATATTAAATATATACTGCAAGCAGTAGTTAGCATTTCCACATATTAAAAAAAAAACCTTGAATTTCATATAGCTTTTCAAAAGCAGTGTAAAATATGATATCTGATTTAAGCAATCATTTATTTGAACACAATCTTGATACAGCTAGACATAATTTACTCATTCTTCATAATAAAATGCATATTCCTATTTTGACACTTTACACAGATTTTACATATTTATTAAGGGTTGCTGTGTGAACTCAATGGTATATCTATGTAAGTGCTCAGCACAATGCCTGGAACATAGTAAGCTTTCAAAATATACTACTGTTATTTCCGTTAAAAAAACCAATCTGTCATTTATAATAGTAAATTAACTCTTCAGGAGAATAATCAACACAAGATAAATCTACAGATATGTGAATTTTGTTTAAGTATTATGAACTATTTCTCAAGTCTGTGTATATACTAAACTGTTTCAAATGATTATAATCTTTTCCCAGGGTCTTTTACTACAGAGCTATATTGCCAGCCCTATTAAATTCATTTTTTAAGATCATTCTGTATCTATGTTTGTTCTCTAAGTTTTTGCTATGGCCTTTGACCTAAAGCAATGCAACTGTGGTAGGAGATATGTGCATATGTATTAGAAAACCATATAAAAACAATGTACACCAAAATCAGCTAACAAAGGCATTTTACTAATAAGCTTCTCGAACAAAGTAGTAGTCACCAGTGTGATACAGGACAACCGATCTCATTCACGTTTAATGTTTTTTCTTTATATCATGCAATATTTACTTCTTCAAAAACCATTTTTCATTCTTACTGTCTTCCCTTACATATAAACATTAAACACTTACAAAGTTCTATCCTCTAAGTAAAAAACCCAATAGAAAAGGTATTTATAAAAATCATTGTAGGATTTTGAGAATGAATGAAGCAGATACTAGAATAAGGAAAAGTTCTTAAATGTCTCAACTTATCTATAAACATTAATTTTTGAGTAAATTATAGATTCCAGCATGTGTAAGGGATTGGTATGAAAGTTTTCTGATCTTTAACTATAAGAGCTTTTTCCCCCCACCAGAAAAGATAACTGACTCAGAACATAACAAGTCTGTGCTACAATTTACACAAGGGTAAGGGGAAAAAGACTGTCTCTGCTTGAAATTGATTCTTGCCATTCTTCTGGATCAAATAAAAGGAAAATAAAAATAAACATTTTTGTGAAGACAGGAAAACATACCTGAAAACAATTCAGGCCTACAATACATTAAGCTGGAACTTACTAACCAGAGTTCAAAAAAGATCCAATCATCAAATATACCTGTCAGAGACACAATGAAACCTTCCAAATGTTGTCCTGATTAAAAACATCTTCACCACCTTAAAAATCAAGAACAAATGCACTGAAGGTAGATCCCCTCTGAATGTAATAATTATGCTATAAGCCTCAGAGAAATCATTCCAAGAAATGTGAACACAAGTTGTGTGGTTTTCTTATCTAACTGTAGAAGAATTCTAAGCACATTTTATGTTTTAGGAGAGATAGCACCCAGTGTCCTTTTGAGGTTTGATATCTGGTTCTTTCACAGGTTTCACTTCTTCATCGGGCTTGGGTTTGGCCTAAAGAGAAGGAAAAATACAGTATTTAGTACATAAGCTCAGAAAACAAACAGGAGATCTTTTCTACTTCAGACTTTTTAAAATGTACAATACTGACTGAAGTGACACTGAGATTAACCAAGCTACTGCAGAAACTACAGATCAATTCATTTTAAGATACAGTTACAGGCAAAATTTCAGTGAGGAGGAAAACCCAGACTGTAGGCAAAAGTCAAGCAAATGGTCCTCCTAATCCATATTCTCTGAGGAGGGAGAAATTGAGTAATGGATCTATGCGTTTGAAATGAACTTAGAACAGTAACAGGCTTTTTCTTAGGAAGTTGATCAGGATATAAAGTTATTTTAAAGAATAACTGCTTTAGTATGGGAATGGAATTACATTAAAAAATGCAATTTCAAGAAACTCTTCTTGCAAAATTATTCCCATTCTTTTTGTCATAGATTTCCAGTTTGTTGGAATTTAAATCTCAAAATTTCCATGTGAGCTTGATTTAAAACACCAAGTTTTACTTAGATATAAATGAATAAAAGCATTCTTATTTTACCCCTGGATGACTCAAGGAATGCTGAAATTATATTAGATACCCTGCAATAGGGAAAAAGAGAGTATTATTATAGTAACATAAACTCTCATATTAAAGAAGGAGGCAATGACAAGTTGTAAAAAGTTGAAAATAATGCCATTCAGAGGCCACTGAAGATCTAGAGGCTTTATCTCATAGTGCTCTACAAAAGATTACATCAAACACTGTAATTAGCTGATTTAACATAGACAAACAAGTATTTATTTAAATAGAGAAAAATATCAAAATGCTGAGTTAGCATTTTTAAAGTTTTGTGAGCAGAAAGAAAACCCCATTCTCATACACCATCATCCTTGGGTCTCTTGGTGAGATCAAATGCAGCCAACGTTTCCGGTGTCCAGTGAGCACTTGTAGGAGGAAATTCAAAAGGCACTGGCTCTACGAGCCCATAATTTGCTTTGAGTTCCAGCTGTGGGGCTTCTGTTGGAATTTTTTGAAAGTAACTGCAAAAAAGCAATTTAAATAGTGATTCATTCATTTATTCAGTAACTGAGTTCCTAATATATTCATCAATGTAATGAGAGGTCAGAGACTTCCCTGTCTCATGTAGTTCAGAGAAGAGTAGGTGAGAAAGTCAAGAAACCTTGTCAATTACAATGCAGAGTAACTGAAGCTATTATTAAAAAGTGCCATAAGAATGCAAAGAAGAGCATTAACCTGGATTAATAACTATTTCCAAGGAAGTGATGAAAGGTGAAACCTTTGAGAACAGAGACTAACAGAAATTATGATATTACTAAAATATTAATATTTTAATACAATTATAAGCTGACAATGTTAATATCATATATTTAGTTGTACTCACATAAATCCATTTTCTCTTTGACATTTTTCTAGGGTATTCTTCACAAGGTTTCCCAGTTTCCTAAAGAACAAGTGTCCTGAAGGTTTGACTGTTGGTCCAGGTCCTTTAGTTTCTCCATATTCTTTGCATAATGCTTCTGCCTTTGCATACACTGCCCATGAAAGGAATAAACATCTATTTATACTTAAAAGTCTTAAATCAGCGGTTAAGATTTCTGCTGCTCCTAATTGGAGTAACAGAAATACTAATAATAATATTCTAAGTGCAAGGTGGGCATTTTCTACATATTCTAAATTTGAAACACTTTTTTCCCTCCAGTTACTTCATCTGTCCTCATTCCCTTTCATGAACTCAGCCAAAATCTCTTAATTGCCTATTTATTCCCCTTTATGGTAAAATATCTATTTTAATAAAAGGAGTTAAAATTCTAACAGGAATACTTACATTTTTCTGCTTCTTGCAAAGACCTGATTGCTTCACCACATTTATCACTAGCCAACAAAGTCTGACCATGATAACAATAAGCCTGATAAAAAGAGAAACACGTTTATTCATTCTCTCCCTATACTTATACGAGTCAGATAAATGTCTTTATCCGTTGTTTGAAGTATCAATAATCCCTTACATCTCTATACTTGAGTAAACTTTTCCCATCTCAATTCATACAGAAGGTAGAATTAAGTCAAGCCTTTAGCTGAACTTAGCCTTCTAACCATTTCCTGAGAGCAAAAGTTACTTGCTAAAATCTGTTAAAATCAGGACATGGCAGATAAAGGAAGAAATTACTGTGCTAATGTTTTGAGGTTAAGAACTCCAAAGAGGTTTTAAAAGAAATGTATCAGCCTGAAAGTTTACTCTTTAAATGTGCAGGAATTACACATGATCTCAGGCAGTAAGTGCAAAACAGATTATAAACCATAAGAAAGAAAAACGTTTGCTGAGACTTGAGGGGTTTTGACTCACTCTCACATAATACTTAATCAATAAAATAATAATTAAGTTTGGTGGGTATAATAAACAGATAAGTAACTTCCAAAATAGTGGATGGTGATGGTTCACCAATCTAGGTGATATATAGATTAGATTTAGTCAACCACAATGGAGAAAATTTTTGTTAAGCACATAGAAGGTTATAGCGTATGGGGAGTTCTGAATCAAATAATTAAGTCCACTGCTATAATCTAGGTCTACAATTCTACATCATCTCTTTCCGCCCATGTCAGCCCCAAATGGCTATAATGCCAGTGAACACTTACTAAGAACTGCCCATTATTTGCAAAATGCTAAAAGAGTCTGGCAAGATGAGAGACCTGGCACTCAAGGGAATGGAAAGACAGTAGTTTACATCATTTTTAGGGCTATTAATACTTACGTAAGCTGTGTAGAAACACATTTTCAAGTGAAGATATTTTCTCCATTTTGCAGAATATGCAGGCTCCAAACTGGATAAAGTATGATCTAAAGTTACATTTTAAAAAGCAAAATATAATTTCACCCTGATTCACTAGAAGACTTTTAGTTCATGTATTCTGATGCTAACAGCAGAATGCCATTCAAGTCTAAGATTCAAGCATTTATAGATTTATTTTAAAAAACCTTCCTTATTAAAAATGATTTGACTTCTCACAATTATATTTTAAGCTATGTAAGATTAAATACCATGACATATTTTTGATTTGATGATTAATTTAACTTTCTAAGACACAGATTAAAAATAGATATGGACCAAGAATTTCAAATACCATTCCTTCCAAATTTTGTTTCTTTTCCAAAGACTGAGAATTTCTTCCTAAGTGCTGAGTCAGCCTACTACTCCAAGAAGCCAGCCTATCTCATACTGAAACTAGGGGGATCTTTCTCAAATTCAAATCAAAACCACTAAGACTCACTTTGTATCTTTTTAATGGGTTCCAAATACCTATAGAATCAAGGCCAAACTTTTTACCTAGGCTTACAAACCACTTCTTGATCTTATACAAACATATTTTCCCAGTCTTTTCTCCCTTTACTCATCCTGTGTTTCAGCTACAACTGTCTGAAGGTGCCAAAATGTGCTCTTTCTTATCTCTGTACATAGTACAAAATGTTCTGTTCTCACACACTAAAGCTCTCTAAGAAACACCACAAAAGTTCTATGTATATTTCAAAATGAGGCTGAGAAGCCACCTTCCTCTCAAGAGCCTTCTCTAGAACACCCACAATCGAGGTTCTTATTTCATTTCTGTAACACCATGATAATTCGTGATACAATAATGTAATTACATGTTGTCTACTCCCCTCAGCTGTAAATATATTCAACTTTACTCAACAACTAAAATAGTAACTATCTCATAAAAAGAAACATATACAAGGCTCCTAAACTAGTAAATGAAAATAATAATAGGATAATAGTAGGAACTGTGTTCTGGTCTCAACTTCCCACCTGCTAGCAGTTATGGGTTGAGTATGTTAACCCTTTAGTTTGTTTCTTATCTGAAAAAAGGACAGTAATTATAAGATTATAGTAACAATCAAAACCTTAGAAGCAAAAGAGCCACATACTTATTAGATGACTGGTTAAAAAGTACAGTATTGTCCTTTCCATTAAAAGTTATGCAGCATATTAACTGTGAGCAGCTCTAATTCTTTAATCATCATCAATAAAGTAATCAAGATATTATTCTAGTTTTCCAAATAATGGAAAACTTAGAATCTTTTTGTTCTGTTCCCCACTCAGTCAAGAGCAAATAAATCTAAAATCTAAAGAATACTAATATAGGGGCTGGGGATATAGCTCAGTTGGTAGAGTGTTTGCCTCATAAGCACAAGACCCTGGGTTCAATCCCCAGCACTGTCAAAATAAATAAATAAATAAATAAATAAATAAATAAAAGTATAACAACAGAATTAGCTTACCAGCTTTTTGATAAAAATTGGCTGTTTCATATGCCAGTGCAGCAATTAGTCCAGGAGCATGTTTAAGTTCAATTGCTCGGGCAATTGTTACTGTAACCAACACACAATAAAAGGAATCTATAATTACATTCATTTCCACTCACAGTAAGTTCAATTTTAATAGCAAAAGACAGCCTGATAATCTTTTGGGGTTTTCATACAGTTATTGTTAACTTTTACTATGAAAAGAAGAGAAAATGTAAACAAACAGAAAACACAGCTTGATGGTTCTGTTACCATTTCATTAAACAAACCAACTGTCAATTACTGGTTAACTGAAGAGAATTACTACAATATAAATTGATATAAAAAATACTTTCAGAGCACCAGCATTTGGAATAAAAAAAAAAAAGCCTACAAAGTTTGTTAATTGTTATCATATAATTCCCACTGTTTCTTGCTACTAAAAAGATGGAGACTTCAAAGTAAGTCAAAGTGGGAGAGAAAAAAGAATGAACATAGTAGTGGAGAAAATGAAGAGTTAAAGAATTAATTTTATACTGTCAGAAATGGAATGGAATCAAAATCCTCTTTAAAAAAGTCATTCAGTTGTAAGATCTGTTCCTGAAAGTTCAATGTCAAAGGTAAAATTATTCCTCAGTGAGATTTCTAAAACTTGAAACTCAATTGGAGCTAATTTTGATTTTGAAAAAATTTTAAAAAGAATAATTAAGTGCAAATATTGACTTTCCCCAAAACAAAAACAAAAAAGAAAAAGTTTACAATATTTAGGATACCTTCTTGAGCTTCAGCCTGACACTGGATAATATAAGCTTCTATGAGTCGTGCCTCTAAATCCCTTCCCTTTTCTGCAGGAGTAATAAGTTTGGGGATATGACTTTCCTGGGAGAGAAAGAAAACAAAAGATGCCAAATTTCATATTAACCCAGTTTTAAAAAGAGATGAAAATTGGAAGTAATAAGACATTCAACTGGTGAATTTGCTGGAAATTTAAGGTGCAAACAATAATTGTGAAAAAGGAGCAATACTAAGCTTACAGATAATATAAGCCCCTGTACACTAAAATTTAGAAAGAAATTCAAGAGCAGAATTTTGGTTATAATAGACTACTTACAATGGAAGTCACACTCCCACCTTAGAAAATGTTTCATTGAAATAGTAAACAAAATTCCTTTTGCATGACAGCCTGAATTGTTCACTTATTGAAGATATAATACTAAAATTTTACACTTAATTCAGGATCTTATTTTGTCATGGGAAAAAACCCAACACTGAGCCTCCAGGAGGTCTTTAATAAATAGTTTGGTTAGAATGAAGAGAAGGGGAATTCTAGTTGGAAAACACATTATTTTTTCTCCTATGCCCACCATATTTCCAGGCAATTCATGTGGCACACACCTGTAATCCCAGTGGCTCAGGAGGTTAAGAAAGGAGGATGGTGAGTTCAAAGCCAGCCTCAGCAAAAGCAAAGTGCTTAGCAACTCAGTGAGATCCTGTCTCTAAATAAAATACAAAATAGGGCTGAGGATATGGCTCAGTGGTCAAGTGCCCCTAAATTCAATCCCCAGTACCAAAAAAAAAAACTCTCTCTCCTCTCTCTCGCTATATATATATATAGATATACATTGACATATACCTATATTTGTATCTCCAGGTAATTCAATGTATGAGTGCAATAACTGCCTCTCCAACATTTTTACTGATGTACTGAGAATACCATTAGAAGTTCAGTTCTGTGGAATCATATATGACTGCTCCTGGCAGCTGCTACAAAGAGCAATGAGAAATGCTTTGGTTTTGTCTATCTTTTCAGAAGAGACAAAAAAATAAACAGTTGAAAATTGAATTGAAAATTTTTAATTTAAGAGTCTCTGGTGTTTTAAGACTAAAGTGGAGACACTGATACTCAGTAATTGGCTACACTCATCAATAAGGTACTTTTAAATAAGGTAAACAGAACATATACATACACAGTTGGCCCTATGTATTCATGGTTTCCACAACCACATCCTCAGACACCTTGGACTGAAAATATTTGGGAAAAAAAAAAAATGTATGTATGCTGAACATGTATACTGTTTTGTCATTATTCTCTAAACAATACAGTATAACAACTATTTACACAGCATTTGCATTTACACTGCATTAGATATTATAAGCAAACTTAAGATGATTTAAAGAATATGAGAGGGAGTACACAGCATATGTAAATACTACGCCATTTTATAAAAGGGACATGAGCATCCACACTTATTTTAGCATCCCAAGGGAAAGGGAGCAGTTTGCCCTAGAACAATCTCCTGCAGATACTGGAGGGACAGTACTAGCTCTTTTCACATGCAACATGTAAATGTTCTTCTTCCCCTGCCAAAAAGTAAAAATTATTTAAGAATTAAAGCATTAGAAATCAATATATAATTTTTTTTATTTTTACCTTTAAATGTTTAAAAATCCCAGCTGCAATTTTCAGGCTTCGATGAACTTCCTTTGCTTCATCTTCTGTTATGCTTAAAGATAGTTTTACATTATAAGAGGATGAATCCCATTTTTGGTACTAAAACCAACAACTAACACATTATCATTAGGCCAAATCAGTTATTTGTGTTTCTCATCACTAGTTTTCTTTCTTTTAATAAAAAAAAAAATCTAATTCTCACACTTTTATGTGTCAAAGCAACAAATGCAAATGATATCTAAAGATAAGATACTACAAATTAAAAAAAGAGAGAAACCCTGACTAGAGATAAACTAGACAGTCTTCTGGTCTTACCTTCTAGATTCTTCTGTCATAAGCAAGCACTTGTACATATCAAATGATAGCTATATTCACTACTCTGCTCATTTTTATCACTTTACAGATGATTTTGTATCAGTACACACAATTCAACTTTATTTTTCAATGGTATCATACTATTCCTATGTACAGATAAATCATAACAATTTTGCCAGTTTCCTATTGATATAGCCACTTCATCTATCAAAAAAAATTTACCTCATTTTGTAATTCTTTTAGTCCTTTGAGACATCTTTTCATATACTTAAAACCTTTTGTATTTCTTTTTCTATGAATTGCCTATTCATGTCCATGGCTTATTTTCAACTGTTTTTTGCTGATTTTAAGAGTATACAATATAAAAATGAATAATTTTCATATGTATTGCTATGTTTTGAACCAATTTTGTATGTGTTTCTTAAACTTTGTTATAGGACTTCTAAGTGGACAAATATTTAGTCTTTTCCTTTACAGCTTCTTGGTATGGAGTCTTATTTAGAAAGACCTTTCACATTATAAGATTATTAAAAAAATTTCCTCTCTTAACACTAGACTCCATAATTCTAAAACTTAAAATATGTGGCAAACTTGCACTCACTCAAAGTGGTACTTTTTTGATCAATAGTCTAACTCTTTTTAATAATGAAATTCAATATATTTGAAAAATATCATATTATGCACATAAAATCCTTTTCCTTTTAACTTACTTTTCTTTTCCTGCCAGTCTTGAAGCATATTTGGTATACCATAGAGCTACATTAAATCCCATGGAAATTAATTCAAAAACAGCATCCTGCTGGGCACTGAAATTAAAAACATGATCATTATTATTTATTTTATTTTATTGGAATTTGGGATTGAACACAGGGGCACTTTACCATTGAGCTACATTCCCAGATATTTTTATTTATTTTATTCTGAGACAAATTGTCACTGAATTGCTGAGGCTGACCTTGAACTTTCAATTTTCTTACCTCAGCTCCCAAGTTGCTGGAATTATAAGTGTGTGCCGCCACACCCAACTAAGTTCTATAAATTCTTAAGACATTGCTACATGAAGCCTATCAGACGTCCACCTCAAAATTACAAAGATCAATATGCTAATGGGTGTGTGTCTGAGTATGAATAATGAAAATAGTTCTTGTGTTTAATATAGATGGGAAGATAAGACAGTAATTATCAATAAATGGCTAAATACAGTGGTGTAGTATGTACTATGTAACTCGTAATAATAAATGTAACAGTACTTCTCCAAGATTATTGTACATAGAGTAGCTTTAAAGACAGATTTCTGGGACTTAACCTCAAAAAGTCAGAAAATCTGAAATGGAGCCCAGAATCTGTATTTTTATCAAATACTCAATTGATTCTGAAATGGATGGTTCTTATACCACATATTAAGAAAACAGAATTAAGAGGAAAGAAAAGGGGCTGGGGTTATGGCTTAGTGGTAGAGTGCATGCCTAACGTGTGAGGCACTGGGTTTGATTCTTAGCACCACATATAAATGAATGAATGAATGAAATAAAGGTTCATCAACTAAAAATATATATAAAATAATTTTTTTTTAGCTCAGTGGTAAAGTGTTCACCCTGCACATGTGAAGAACGGGGTTCAATCCTCAGCACACAACAACAAAAAAATACACATAAAGGAATTGTGTCCAGCTACAACTAAAAATATTTTTATGAATAAAAAAGATGGAAAAGGTAGTTGTAGGCTAGAATGATTAAAAATGATGAATGATATATATAAAATATGAATTGTGCCTTAAGAGATAACTACAAGGGAGCAGAAGACATTCCAGGTGAGAAAATTGTGCTGTCGAAACACAAAAATATAAAGATTTTTCCAACAGAACTGATTCAACCTGCTTGACTGGAGCAGAAAGTATGCAAAAAGAAATTGAAGAATGATGAAATGCCAAAATGAAGTACACGGTAGAAGATTTTGAGTGCCACGACAATCAGTATTTTACAAAGGAAAAGATCCTGAAAACAAGTATATGTACTTGTTTCCTTCATATTCTATTACTATGACATAAAAAAGATAGCAAAGTGTGTTAAGTAAATGATAAGAACACCAATTTATTCACTATCATTTCAAGAATCTGCAAATTCTTTACACATTTATTTCAACTGAAGAAATAAGCAGAAATAACATCTTCATTTTAAACATGTAAAATTAGGTAGATATTGAAAAGCTACATAAAGGGAAGAGATTAGAAGAATGACTCTAGTTTGTATTTTTTATTTATCTTAAAAAGAATGGAAATATGGCCACTTTTTACATCTTTTTTTTTTTTTTTAAGCCAGGCAAAATGGCACATACCTGTAATCCCAGCTATTTCCTGTAATACTAGGAAGAAGATTCCAAGTTTGAGGCCAGCCTGTTCTCAAAATTCAAATTACAAAGCTAAGGTTGCAGCTCAGTGGTAGAGAACTTGCCTATCAAGTGCAAGGCCCTGGGTTCCATCCCCAGTACCACAAAAGCAAAACAAAACAAAAAAATTGTGGGCTGCAAGTGTGAGCCCTTCCTTAATAAGTGTAAGGCCTTGGGTTTAATCCCCAGCACCACCACCACCAACACACACACACACACACACACACACACACACATGCACAGTCACATACACACAAAGTTAGAAAACACTGTAATTAAAATAAGTTATAATTTTTAAATATAAATATTATAATTTATAAATTGATATAATTTTCATGTTCTTACATAAAAGAAGTTTATGAACAAACTCCTCAAAACAGTTTACCCTCTTGAAAAAAAGTTTAATAGCTTATTCTTTTTTGAAATAGAAATTTCAAAGGAATTACACCTGGCGATGTACTGTGCATTTCTAATTTCTAGCTGTACTTTTAAATCACACGACAGTTTTCTTAATTTATGCAAAACCAAACGAATAACTCTTTTCATTTTTATACTCATTTTTTTCAATCCATCTTGTTCCAAAACACTCCATTTCTGTAATACCACATCTAAGCAGCAGTCAGAGCATGTACAATTCAATAAATAATTTTTCAGAAAGGTAAGATTCACAGCACAATCGCAGCTGTGAAATCAGAAATCTCACATGTGCTGAGTTTGGGTTTTCATCACATAATTCTTCATTGTCTCATAAAATGCTAAAAAATGATAAATAGTAGCTTGCTCTAACATGGAATAAAACTTTGGTATGGTGGGCCAAATTTATGCAATGCAAAACATTTTAGAATCTGTCAAAGTCTGTAATGTAATAAAATAAAGGTTTGAATCCTAACTTAAAAAAATTTCTTAATTTTGGATGAAAAAGGGGTCATGTGTAGAAAAACAGAAAATGAAGTACTGGGAGATCCCAGAATATTAATATTTGAAAAAGATCCGTCTTCCCTACTTCTTATCCAATTATGAATTCTACACACAATATTTCCAAGGAAGAAAATGAATTAACATTTAATGAATGTCCTCTTAAATGACTGGCATTATATTATTATTTACTTAATATATGCTTCTTATTTTGTTCCTCACAAAGTCTTGTAACACCAAAATCTAGTTGAAGAAGCAGATAGATGCTTACTTTGTAGAAAACCTGGAATAGCATCTAGGTATGTGTGAATTCAACCTCCATACTCTTCCTAATATAATGCTCTATTTGCCCTATTCGTCCAGCAATTGTCCATCTCTTTCTTTCTTACAAAACAATAATTCTAAAATAAATTGAGATGAAGATATATAGGCATTTTTAACAATTCAAAGGTGTTTTTAAAAAAGGGAGTTGAATAAAGTTAGCACTACTGTGACATATTTCCTGTTATAATTTCATCTACTATAGTTTCAAGTGAGTGATGAAAAAGCTCTGAAGGAAAGTTTTAAACAGAGCAGAAACAGTAAAAAGAAATAAGAAAAAAAAAAAAACATACCCAGATTCAAAAGACTACAGAGTTGCAAAGAAAGAAAGACTGACCATCTGAACTATCCTTTAGAAAAAGAAAAGTAGGGGAAAACCAAAATTCTGCTTGGCTTGAAGGTAGGCAAAGACTGAAAGTCAGTTTAGGATCCAAATTTCCAAAATGTTTCTCTGTGTCTTATTAAAATAAGACAAGGTTGTTCAATTCTTATTAGTATTTGTATTAATTTTTTCAAAAGTAGATATGCTCTGGGAGAAATAAGTAATACTTTTACTTAATATTACATATTAGAATTAAAGTCCAATGCTTCTAATTAATTTCCTGGCAAGAGAAAATGCTGATCAGACCTTATTTTTCTTCTTCAAATACAAAATCATGAGTTAATTGCTGGTTACATAGTTGCAAAAACTGGCTTCCATTTAGTATATTAACATTGCTTACCTCGGAACATGTCCTTGTAACGTATCCGTCCACTTGAAATTCTGAATATATCGTAACTTGCTTTCCTGGGTAGATTCATCCAGTGAATTTATGAACCCTTATAAAAAAGATAAAAGACACTTTAGTTTTAGAATAAATATCATGTGTTCTATTTAGAAATATTTTCAGATAATTACTTTTCCAGGTGCCTGAATGAATTTTTGGCACCCCTCTCTCTTCCCACATCCCATACCTTCTTCTGAGGTAAGGTAATATGAAATATGTACATTTAATTCTCAAAATGTTAAACCACATGCTACCATTACAATCTCACATTTCTGAAACTCAATACAAGTACAGCCTGGAAATTAAACTATCCAAATTTGAAAAGTATATAAGAGTTAAATATAACTTTTGCATAATTTTTTTTAACTGAGTTCAAATAAGTAACTAACCTTGCAAGAGTGAAAAGTATGAGTCTGCAGCATTCTTCATCATTTCTGGATTACAGCTCAAATCAGTGAACAATTCAAGGAGTCTTGCCCTGGATGTTCTCAAGTCACTTATACAAAACAGAGACAATAAAGTAAGCTGTTACAATGACTCTATAAAAGTGGCTTTAAAGTTTCAATGTAAAAGCTTTAAAAAAACACCACCCACATACTCTCTCCTACCTTCTCCAAGGTATCATCAAGTTCCAAAAAATTAATTTGATTAGGATTAACACTAGAGATAAATGAAGTTTCTAATGACATTTTAAGTTTCTAATGACATTTTAGTTGTACTAAAATAAACCTAGTCCAAGTAAAAGGGCAAATTATGAATAAAAATTATGCAGTAAGAATAGCTAGCAAGTTTATATTTATAAAAAATAAATCAAGGGTGGACACGTGGTGCATGCCTGTAATCCCAGCTACTCAGGAGGCTGAGGCAGGAGGATCCCAAGTTCAAGGTCAGCCTCGAAAATAAAATAAAAATATAATTTTATAAATAAAATATAATAAAATTAAATTAAAAATATAAATGGCTGGGGATGTAGTTCAATGGTAAAGTGTCCTTGGGTTCAATCCCCAGTATACGTACACACATACACACACAAATCAATCAAACAAATGTATGCATTTAAGATTGAGTGAGGGATTAGGACTGAATAACCAGTTCACAGTTTTTGAAATATGCAAATTTGACATACTCATATTTGTGTATGATTTTAGTATCTCCTTAATCCATTTTTCCCAATCATCCCAGATGTGGAACACCTATAAAATCTTAAACACAGTATATAATATGTAATTATGCAATATAAAATAATTATATGAAACTAATTATAATTATACTATAATACTAATATAACATATAAGCTCTAGAATGTGATTTCTAACCTATTTTAAAGTACCTGAGTCAATTTTGTTGAAATATTTGCAGAACTGAAAACTTGGAACTTAATGGGTTAAAAGGTCTGAACTTGACATTACTCACGAAATGTCGAAATATACTTTATTAAGTAGAAAACTTTTAAAAGTGAATTGCATTCTATAGTTCAATGCATACAACGTGTGGCTACTAATCATTTTAAAACAGCTCCCTACTCTGCCATACATTACTTCTTTGCTGCAAAAAAACACTGTGGATCTGCCTTTTACTTCTTGAAATTCTTTTCTCCCATAATTCCAATGACACTAAATTTTCCAGGTGCTCTTTTTATCTCTAAAAGTTCCCTCTATATTTTTTCTATGTTCCATTCTTATTTCCACCTATGAAAATGTTCAATCTTGGTCTTCCTGGTTTTCTTTTATCTTTTGATAGCTGTTAGTATATCTTAAAACTACTTTTATTCCTAGATCTACACTTTCATCTCTAACTTGGTTCTGTCCACATCCACATCTAATCCAGAAGGCAACTAGTCAGAAATCACATTACATGAACAATGACTGAAGACACTTAAAATGTGTGTTAAGTGACTGTCAAGCACAATGGCACACACCTATAATCCCAGCAGATTGGGAGGTTAAGGTAGGAGGATTGCAAATCAAAGCCAGCCTCAGCAATTTAAGAGAGGAGCTAAGCAACTCAAAAACTGAAAAAAAAAAAAAAAAAATTAAATAATTAATTAAAAAATAAAAAGGGCTCGAAATGTGGCTCAATGGTTAAGTGCCAATGGGTTCAATCTCTGGTACATTAAAAAGAGAGAAGGGGGGGGAGAGGGAGAGAGAGTGAGAAGTATGTGTAGGTGATTAAAGACAGACTCTTTTTAAATTGTGAGCACCAAGAGAGTAGGGGCTGCATACACAGAATTTAGTAGGTGGCTAGGATAAAGCACATATCCAGACTTATTTGTTGAATGAAAGAATAATAGCTTTGCAAATGTTTTCTTTTGAGATTAGGAGAGTTATAACATAGTTGTGATGTTTAGAAAAGAGCAAAGACTTAATATCCTGAATGAGCAGGATACAGCGCTTATTCATTAGTACTAATTCTAAGGAGGTTTATTTCAAAGTACAGACCAATAATTACATATAGCTGACTAAAAATGGGACAGGCTACCTTATGAATAAGTCATTGTTTGAGGTATCTAGATTTCACTTTATTTAGAAGGTGAAAGAAGTGATTCCTAAACTTGGAAGAAATATGAATCCTTAAGATCTATTCTAGACTGAAATAGTTTGCCAGAAATTTCCACTAGGTACTCAATCATCACTTAGAGCTCAACTTAGGTAAAATTAAATTCATCTTAAAATTATAGAATCAGAGAAAAATGTACCTTAAAGATATCTGATTTAAGCTATTTATTTTATAAATTTGGAATGAAGTCCAAAGAAGTTGAGGGACTTGCCCAATGCTACAGAAAAAGCAATTAAGTGGGGACCAGACTCTCTTAAGAGTCTAGATTCAGAGTTGACAATCTATAATCTATAACTATAATTTATAATCTATAACTTGTTTTTGTATGGCTCACAGAATAAGAATATATTTTACATTTTTAAATGGCTATATAAAAGAACAAAGAAGAATATGAACCAGCAACTCTATATGGCCCACAAAGCCTAAAATAGTTATTATTTAGTACTTTTCAAAAAAGTGTGCTGAAACTGGGTATAATGGTGCATGCCAGTAATCCAGACTCAGGAGGATCACAAGTTCGAGATCAGCCTCACCAACTTGGTAAGTCCTGTAGCAACTCAGCAAAATCCTGTCTCAAAAAAAAAAAAAAGTTTGCTGTCCATTGGTCTAGACTAATGAGTCAATTTTCTGACCTTGTACTCCAATCATTTCTTCCCACCAAAGCAGTATCTCTCCTATCCTTTATTGGTACCACCAATATCTTAATTATCTGTTTTATATATCATACAGAATGAAGCCTTTTTCATCTCAGAGCCAGTCAGTCAGTCAGGTCAGTTGATTGTTCCTTTGAAACTATCCTTTTTGCATCTATCCTTTTTGTCCAGCCAAATTGCTCTCTTATTCTTAGAACACGGTTTTCTCTCTCGATCCGTACCTAAACCAGGGATCCTCACTTTCTATACAGGGCTAGATAGTAAATATGTCCAGCTTTGTGGGTCATAAGATCTTGGCCAGAACTATTTAATTCTACTGTAGTAGAGGAAACCAGCTAAGGAGCTATAGACAATTCATAAATAAATGTGGATCTGTGTTCTAAAATACCTTCATTTAAAAAACAAGCAGTAGGCTAAACCTGTGGGATGCAGTCTGCCAACCCCTGAATTAAGCCATGGAATTTATGTAAGTCCCAGTTCAAATTCTTTCTCCTGTATCACCTTAAAAGCCCTTGCAAGTCATAGGGATCTCTCCCTGCTCTGAATTCAATGAACTTACTATCTGGCCAATTAACAATATCCATAACCTACTTTATTGAGTCTCTTACACTATTAACTCTTTTGTCATTGCTTCAGACACAGTAAATTTAAGATTCATTTGCTGGTCTTAAATTAAGGACCAAGACCTACATGTGTACCAAAATTTAACTCTTCCTCTACCATTTATAAATTCACAAGGAGTATAAAATTAGGGACAATGTATTACACATTTTTATATTACCCACGGAACCTAAAAAGTATCATGTATCCAAGAGTGGCAATGATACTTTTTAAGTCTGACTAAAACTTACTTGCAAATTTTTGAAGCAGGAGGACCAGCGGCCACACCATAGTAGTTAAAAGAGACAGGAGCTGTAGCTTTTAATGGATTCCTATGAAACCAATGGGTCATTTTCTCTGGATGTTTTCTGTCAACAAAACAGAAATACATAAAATTCAATAAAACGTTTCATAAACAATGAATGTAGGATAAGAAAGTTATTTTTAAGTTAAGAGCTTACTATAGAACACGCATTTTACATACAAATGATGTATTATTTACAAATATAAATAAAATACTTTACCTACACAAATCAATTTTGTTTTAGTTGGTGGTTTATTCATGGTAGTCTATGTTTACATCAGGCCTATTATAAAAACAGCATTTGGAAAGATGCTCACAGTAATTTCAATATTAAAATATATCAGAGCAGCAATGTTTAAATTTTAATGTGTGGAAAAATCACCTGGTGGTGTGGTGTTCTTAAAGTTCTAAATAGTCTGGGAGAGAACGTGAGATACTAATGTTGTAACTTCCCAGATTACCTTTGAGTAGTACTAGACTTTGGTTGGAAAGTTGCAAGTAAATAGGATACAGGACCAAAGGAATGAAATTTGTAAGATGTTGAAATGATGACCCTCATTTACACTGTTAAGTCTTTAAGTTAATTATATTTCCCACATATTGCAGATACCAATGGATTACTTATAGCATGTGTTTTACAATAAATGTATTTTTATAAAATAGGTGAGTCAATGTTTCATAATAAAAATGCAATACAATATTTGATTAATAACTTTAACCTAAAAACTTTTGAAAAACTACCTAAGTGAAATGCCAACTTTAAAAAAAAAAAATCAAGTTTCACAGCTTTTAGGTTTAAAAAAAGAAAAAAAGTCCCTGGGTAGGTAAGGTATGTAATAATACAGGAAGCCAAGCCAAAGATTTACATATGGCAATTAGATTCCCGGAAATAGTACAGAAGAAATTGTGAATTTACTTAATTTGAAAGAATTATACAAGGTTGCCAATCGACTTTTTCTTATTAGAAAAAATGTGTCGACTGTGTATAAAAAACTTACATTAAGCACCTCCCTTATGATATTCATGACAAAACTGGTTTTGAGAAGAACCGAATGATTCCTTGTGTATTCAAGGAAAAACTGGGCAGGTTCATTCACTACTCAAAATACTTAACAAGTCCTTTTAGAAAATGTCATCTAAACATTTTTCACTAAGCCTCTTTTTCAGCCTGCATACAGCATCTGCGTGCTTACATACCAAGCTTTCTCTAGAGAGTGCCACACTCTAGGCTTGATTCTGTGAAAGCAAATTTTCTGCAAAAACTTATTTTAAGTACTGTACTCTGCCTCGCCCCACCGTTCAAACCTTTCGGTGACCCCACTCTCCACAGTTTTCAGGAATTCCGAGGGTGAAGTAGAAGCGACACCCCTCTCCGCATGTGCGAGAGTGCCTATAAAGGTACCAACACAACGTTCGAATACTTCACCTAACCCACCTCCAGAGAAGATCACCAACACTGACGCGGGTCTCCCTGGAACCTACCTGAGGGGCGTCCCGAACCCCGAGCGTCCACTTCCTGTTTACCACCCAGCCTCTTCCTCCGTGCCGGGTCCGGTTCCAGACAGTGGGCAACACCCCTGCGCACGCGCCAACACTAGCGCGCCCCTTTCTTTGAGAATAGGCATTTTGGTAGAAAGACGATAGTATTAACCGGAGAGGGGCGGGCAAACGACTACCGAGCGAACACCTACTTAGCTTATAAAACCTCTTAACAGCGAATAGAGATGCGGGGCAAGAGGATTCAGCAAATTCAGCTGTTAATGTCATTGATTCCTGGGATCAATATGGATTTTCTTTCTTTCGTTTCAAGGCGTTAGAAGGTGGCTTTTTTAGATCACTATCCAGGGATCTAATAGAGACCGGTGTAAAATGAGGTGACCCTACTGCTCGGACTCCGGGGAACAACAGGGGGAGGGATATTAGTGGGGAACGCCCATCCTCTGACATACTTACTTGGGTTCTCAAGAGTCTGTTCGGCACTTTTCCTGAGGAAAGAAAAGCAGTACTGGATTCCGTAAGAGAGAAAAGGAAGGAAACGAAGAACCAAGAGTACCGAACTAAAGCGACAGGAAACCAAGCCGGCGCCGAGTCTGGGTCACGTGATCGGCGGCCATGACAGCTACCGAGGCAGTAGTGCTCACCGAGCATGGGCGGGGGCTGCCTTACTGTTGTAACACCTCAGAACGCTCCTTTCGCTGGACTTTTCAGTTTATCCCTGGTCCTTCCTCTTGGGCCTCATTGTCGTCCCCCGAGAGGAAAGAAAGAGGTAGTGGGCTTCCCAAATCGAGATAGGATGCCGCAATAGCGATGGCGGCCCTCGACGGATGGGGCGGCCTCAACCTAACAGGGGCGGGGCCTCGGGGGCGGGGCCTGGGGGGGCGGCCGCTTCGGAGCCGCAAAGTTTGGCTGTGGCGGCAAATGGGTTTGGGCGGCTCCTCGGCGGGTGGCGGTGGTGGCCTTAGCGGTTCCTCCTGGCCCTGTTAATGTCGGGGTTAGGCCCGGGGAGGATGGCGCCCTAGAGCCCAGCCTTGCTGGGGTAGGGGCGGGAGGGGTCGGGGTGGGGACCGGCCATGTCGGAGGTGACCCGGAGTCTGCTGCAGCGCTGGGGCGCCAGTTTTAGGAGAGGCGCCGACTTCGACTCTTGGGGCCAGCTGGTGGAGGCGATAGACGAGTATCAGATGTGAGTGACTAACCGCGGGAGCGGGCCAGACCGGCTGCAGTAGGACGCCTCCCCCTTGTTTCTTGTCGGTGTCTGTCCGCACTGTGTCTGCAGCCAAGGCTTCCCAGGGTGGGGCCCCCTGCACGGGGGGCTGAAATCCCACTGGCCCCGCGAGGCTGCTTTAGAGGAGACGGGTCCGCTCTCTGGGGTATCTCGCCCTTCTTCCCCTTCCACCTCCACGACGCCAGTTTCATTCAACAGGTAGTAGTCCTTAGCTGGGGCGCCGGCTCCAACAGGCTACCTACTTAGCTCCTTTCGAGCGTCTCCCGGGGCCCCCGCTCAGCAGTCAATTTCCTTTCCTCCGCCTCTCCCAGGTTGCCACCCCCCAATCTCTCTTTGAATCTCTGAGGAATACTTGTGCGTTCTCCGCCCACGTTCCAGGGATGAGTGGCCTTGCTCTCTGTGAGTGTCTTCCTCCCTCTCATGTACACGAGAGGAGGGAACTGGTTTTGACTGAGGGGAGCGGGGGTCTCCCCAGGAAGCAGCGAAAGCCAGGGATGCCTTTCCTTCTGCCAAAAGAAGGGTCTCCTCTTGCGCTCCTTTTCCACCCCACTTTCTGGTGAGCTGTGTTTTCACAATTCCACCTCGATTTTGTTTCGGTTTCTGGGACTGTTATTTGCTAGGCTGTGAGTCCCACCCACCCCCTCGCTCGGTTTCTTTGGGTGGAGTCCGCGCAGGATGTGAACAGAGGAGAGCAAAATGTGAATTAATAGACCACGCACAGGAGCCGCCCCTCCCTCCTTGGGTTCCTCCTCCTTTTTCCTGTGTGTAATGTATAGCCACAGGGTGCATGTGGGTACCAGTTTCCTTTAGCAGCCTAAGTCTGATTTTTTACCCTTTCTGCTTTTGCCCCAAAACTTTAAAGATGGTTTTAAAAATGAAAAGACAAGATTTATGTATGTATAAAAATCTTGCTTAATTTTTTGCACATATTACTAAACATGAGAACTGCCTACTAAAATACTGTTGTTTGCAAACTTGCTATTAGTTGCTTATTGATTTAAAGCCAGTTATTGTTTGAGGTTTCGTGAAGTATGAAACTATGCAGAAGTAAAATTCACCCCGAGACACACACACCTTCTGGAAAGAATACAGGATTGGTACTTGGAAAATCTAAACTTCTGTTCTCCAGGACAAGAGTTGTTTTTATCTGACCACCAGCATAATTTAGATGTGTGGATGTTCTCTTCCCCAATCTTTTTTACTCCGAATTGCCTGTAATTTCAAGAAAAAACTGAAAACAACTATGCTCTGGGCCATTTTGTTGTGCCTAACAACTGTTAGCATTTATTTTTCACTTCTACTTGATTTCATTTGCTCTTGCAACTGTCCAGTGAGTATAATTATTCTCATTTTACAAAAAAAGGAAACTGAAACTCAGGTTAACAGATTACTCACAGTCACAAAATGATATCACTGAAGTCTGGAAATTTTTTTTCACTCCAAATCCTGTGTTCCCTAATATATAAAAGCTTAATATGCTTATTTGATAAAGCATAGATAGAGTCATTCTGTAAGTGAATTGGACAAATTTCAGGATTTCTTTCATTGGTGAACATAACCTTCCATACACTAACAAATTAGTATCTATGTGTACTCATCCTGTATGTTAATGAAAATTGCATAGCCTGAAATGTAAAACTGCCTCTTGTGATATGGTGGGACCCTAGCAGCTGTGGGTACTGAGAAGCAGACCTCCCAATGGAAAGTGAAGAATACCATGTCTAATTGAAATTACAAAGGAAAATTGAATATGCAAGCTGTTTAGTTGGAATTTCTAGAAACTTCTGAATGAAGGTAATAGGCACATACAAAGCTATTGTTGGGTCTCAGTCCTAGCCTTTGAACTCCAGAATTCAGAGTAGTCATCCAATATAAAAACTGCAGTGTAAATTTCAATAGAAATATGTCATGATTGGCTTTAATTTTGTAAACATACAGGCCATGTGTAAAATGAGCTTGTTTACATTTTTTAATATATTCAAAAATAAAGGCAAATTAGATTTTGCATTTTAAAGAACTGTTTGGAAGGAAAGGCTACAGCACAAGAGACCAGTAGTGACCATGATAATGATGTGAATGATTATTGACAGGATTTAGTCACTGTGAAGTAGGAAAAGTATAGGATAAATGTGATTTCTAATTGAGTATGCAGCAGTTTCTTTATAGTCAACATATAAGAACTGATTTAGGAGTGGGAGGGAAAGTTTGTCCTACTGTAATGTGAGAATACCATAGCTTAAACAATTTCATCATTGAACACGTGAGGATTGGAAAGAGAAAGGTGAATAAAATTCCATATCTAACCCTAAAGCACTGAGTTTAGTGGAACATTTTAGACTAATAGGGTACTGCAATTAGTGAAGAACAAAAGTAAATGTTCCCATTCTCTTGCTGTTTCCTGAAGCACACTTCTGCCATAGGGCTATGTTCAAATATTGTTCTTTCAGCAAGGCCCTTTCTGGCTACCCTGTTTAAAATTGTAAAACCTCCTGTCCATCTCCACTCTGTCCTCTCAATCTGGCACATCTCACTTCCCCCCTTTTGCTGCTTTTTTTTTTCTTTTAATTTAGTCAGTTACTTTCCACTGCCCCTTCTCTTTCCCACAATTCCTCCCTCCCTCCTGCTAACCTAAACTTATCTAAAATATATTTTATGTATTTGTTTTGTTTATTGTTTCCCCAAGGGAATATAAGTTCTTTGAGAGATGGGGGAGCAGGCAGTGTTTGTTCTATTCTCTACTATAAACTTAGTGTCCAGGGTACTACCAGGACTTCCTTACATAATTTTTTATTTATATATTATATAATTATCATATTCTATTAAATGGATGAATTCAGGAGTACATTGTTGTACCATTAAAAGCTGATGCCAAAATATTATTGGAAGACTTAAATAATGTCAAATTAAAATTGTTATTCAGAATACACATGGCCAGTTAAAACTGGTATCTCCATTCAGCAGGCCATCTCTTTCAGCTACCAGGGCATACATGACAATTTTTTTTTTTTTTTTTTTTTTTTTTTTTTTTTTTTTTTTTGGTGGTGCTGGGGATTGAACCTAGGGCCTTGTGGCTTTCGAGGCAAGCACTCTACCAACTGAGTTATCTCCCCAGTCCCAAACATTACTCTTAACTTGTGTAGTGGAATGGAAACTTGTCCAGAGTCAGATTTCACAGAACCACTCCTGAGGTAGTTCTCTAGCACATGGATACTAATAAATATCTGTTAAATGAGTAGATGCATTTGAAGACTGAGTAATACCTGGTTTTAGTCATCTTTACAAAGCTTTGCCTCTGCTGTTCACAGTATGGTCCATGCATTGGGGCCACTAGTTCACAAACCTGCTGGTCTGCAATAAGAGGAAGAAATTAAGAATAAACATTTAGAAACTATAGCAACTTGGCATCTTGACCATATTTTTGTGTTTTACAAAAATATTAGCTTGAGACAAATTGAGAGGAAAAACTGTCCTTTGCTGCAGGTTGAAAAGTACTATTTTCTGTGTCTGGAATGATGTGGGGTTTCCATCACTCACTTGTTTATGTGCTTAAGATGTATTTAAACTTCCCCTTGAGAATAGTCCTCTTTTACTTGTGAGAGGAGTCTCTAGAGAAGAATATTTGATAGGTTTCTCACCTTTACTTGTAGAATGTCAGCTCCTTTATTGCTTATCTAATATCCAGAATGTAGATCTTCCCACAGTAGATAAAATCAGGTCTTGCTTTGTCTTAAAACGATACAATCTTTTGGGGATTTACTTTTTTTTTTTTTTGGCTTAGGATATAGAAGTTTTTTCTTTAAAAAACTCAGGTATACTTTATGTGCCTTGATGTTCACCCATTTTACACGTATAATTTGTTGATTTTTTAAATTAAATTTGCCAAGTCATGCAGTCATCACCACAATCAAATTTTAGAATATTTTCATCATGTCCAAAGATTCCTTGTGCCCATTTGCAACCACTCCATGTTCCCACTCTAGCCCCAGAGAATCACTGATTTACATTCTATCCCTATAGATTTGTTTTTTCTGGATATTTCTTGTGATTTGAAGCATCTGATATATGATATACTTTCTTTCATTTAGCATAATATTTTTATGTCGTAGCTTGTATTACGATTTTGCTCCTCTTTATTGGTGAATAGTATTACATTGTATGGCTGTACCACACATTTTATGTGTCCATTCACTCATTAGTTGTTTGACATTTGAATTTTGGTTATTAATAAAACTGAACATTCACGTGTAATACTTTATGTGGACATATATCTTCATTTCTCTTGAATAGATACCTGTAAGTGGAATTGCTGGGTCATATATGAAGTGTGTAACTTTTTACAGAAGCTGTCAAATTGTCCAAATTGGGTGCACCGTTTTATATCTCTACCCACTGTATACAGGGTTTTCTATTTCTCTGCATAGCAGCATTTGTTACTGTCTTTTTGATTATAGCCATTTTCAGTATACTTCACTATGGGTTTTATTTGCATTTTTCTAGTGACTAATAACACATGTTAAATGTCTTTTCATATGCTTGTTTTCCCTCCATAAATCTTTGTAAAGTGTATATTCAATCTTTTACCTATGTAATTGAATTATCTTTTACTTACTGACTTGTAAGGGTTAGGGTTAGGGTTAGGGTTATATATTACAGATTCAAGTTCTTTATTTTTTGCAATATTTCTTCCCAATGTGTTGCCTGTTTTTTTTTGAAAACAAGATTCTGTTTGTAGCTTGCTTTCTTCTGATTATTAATATTTAAGCAGGAGTTGAGAGCTATACTTTTTCTTCTGACAAGAATCCTGGTTAGGTTGATAGCCACTATTAGCAAATTGTGTGTAGAAATATTCAAATAAAGAAATGGTCACACTGTAACTTCCCTGAGTTCAAGAATGTATGGTCGACATTGCTAAGGGTATAGACTATGAATTCCTATAAAAGAGTCCACATAGCAAGAGTTTAAAAAAAAGGAAGCAAATTCAGAAAAAGGATAATGGCCATATTTATTTCTGTTTTTATCTTCTCTCGCATAAGAATTCATAAAAAGTGAGTTGTGAGTCTATGAATGACATTTTCGGAAAATATATCCTGTGGTTTCCAGCTTTGGAAGAAAATAAGTAAATGAATGAAAGTTTGACTAAGTAACATGGTGGAGATATCCTAGCAAATGTTTTCTTGCAAGAATTTCTTGCTTAATGATAAGGGATGCAGACTTCATAAATTGGATAGAGGCCATCAAGAATACGACTTGATCTTTAATGATATGATTGCATAGAATAGAACTCCTATCTAGTACTTATTTTTTGGAAACGTGATGAACTATCCTCTTCAGTTGCCTTTCCTAGATGGCACTTGCTGCCCATTCCTGTTTCCATGACTCAACCAGAATAGCATGATGTGCTTCAGAATCTTATTTTCAAAAAACTTTTGCCAGCTTTTTTCCTTGCATTTTTATTATATAGTGTAAAACTCACTATATTAAAGTGTACTTTGAAGTGCTATTTAATGTATTCACAATGTTATGCAACCATCGCAGTTCTAATTTGTAAAAATTTTCATCAACCCCAAAAGAAACTTCATATCTCATGTCAGTCACTCAAGATTTTCCTGTCTCCTGGCAACCACTAGTCTGCTTTCTTTCTCTATGAATGTACCTGTTCTGGACATTTCATGTAAATGTGATTGTATAACATGACCATTTGTATCTGCCTTCTTTTATATAGCGTAATCCTTTTGAATTTCATTCACACTGTAGCTAGCATTGTATCTGAGTTTCATTCCTCTTTATGACTGAATAATATTCTACTGAATGGATGTACCACATTTTGTTCATCTATTAATCAATTGATGGACATGTTGATTGACTTTTTGGTTATTATGAATAATGCTGCTATACACATTTGTGTACATGTGCTTTGTATAAACATTTATTTTTAGTTCTTTTGGATACATCCATTAGGAGTTTGATGAATCATAGAGTTTCTCTATATTTAACTGTATTTATTTAACTGTATTTAACTTTTCCACAGTGGCTGACACTAATTTACATTCCTGGCAGCAGTGAATGAGGGTTCCAGTTTTTTCCATCCTTTTCCTACACCTATTATTTTCTTCATCTCTCTCTCTTTTTAATTATACCCACTTGCATGGGTATTTGTAATTATTTTATGATTCTGATATGCATTTCCCTGATGTCTGATGATACTGAATATCTTTTCATGTGTTTATTGGCCATTTTTATATTTTGTTTAGAGACATGTCTGTTCAAATTCAGTGTCCAAAATTGGTCTTCTTTTTTTTTTTTTTTTTGTAAGTCAGTCTTTGCCTTTTGCTGTCTCAGAAATAGCTTTGGATCTTCACTGTTAAGCTTGTACTAGCATCGTAAATTCATCCTAGAAAACCACTCAAGGCCTAACTGCTATTTTTAGATATGATGATAACTGGGCAACTACCATTTTTTGTTTTTGATTGGTGGAGGACTTTTCTTTATTTTCCATTAAAAAATGTTTCAAAAGCTTATTTTGGTGGAATTATTATCATGGTGTAATTTGGATTTGAATGAATCTTATTAGGAAATTAATTATGATAGAATGATGAAGTATCTATGGTTGATACTCTTACTGATGCTCATTGGAAGTGTTAAAGTAGAATCTGGACAACTACTTATTGGCTGCTTATAGAAGAAATTAGTGCATACTAAAGAAAGTTGAATTATGTGCTCTTTGAGATTCTTTCCAGCCCTAAGATTCTGAAATTTGTCCCAGTGAAATGATATGAAAAGTATCATATTTTCATCATTATTTTTATTTATTTATTTATTTATTTATTTATTTATTTATTTATTTATTTATTTATTTATTTTGCGATGCTGGGGATTGAACCCAGGGCCTTGTGCTTGCAAGGCAAGCACTCTACTGACTGAGCTATCTCCCCAGCCCTCATCATTATTTTATACAAACTTTTTTGTGTAAAAAGTTTGAATCTAAGGTTAATGTAGATTTACCTTGAAAAGGTGAATATACTTCAAAAAACAGAACAAGGAATTATATACTTCACTGTTTTTAAAAGGTTTAGATTGTTTCACTTTGTTACAGTTGAGATACTTTGCTTTCTTTCAGTTCTAAAGAACATGTTTTCTTCTTACAGATTGGCAAGACATCTACAAAAAGAGGCCCAAGCTCAACACAATAATTCTGAATTCACAGAAGAGCAAAAGGTACCATCAAATAATGTCTAGATATATCCAATTCTAAATGAAATTGCTTTTTAGTTCATTAAGCAAAAAACTGTTATATTTAATTAAAAAAAAATCATACTGATTATACTTTGCCTAACATTAAGTGAAGATTTATAGATATATAACCTATCACTCAATGAATTTCTTTACTTAACTATTCAGGCCTTGTTTAACTCTAGTGAAAGCCATCCACACTTTGGTTGAATAGGATGGATAACCCAAAGATTGGAGTTTGTCCAGAGTCACTTGGGAAAACAGGAGGATTGGGAATAGGTACATTCCATCTCAATGCTTAACTCTGAACTTTCATAAATCTTTATGTATTACCTCTCAAAACAAAAACCACAAAATCCCCCAAACCAAAACACAAACGGAAAAAAAAGAAACACACCACTGAAAAAAATTAGCTCAAGTCCAAAAGTTGGCATACAAATCTGCCAGCTAAATAAATGCATAAGATTGCAAAATGTTTCAGTACTGTTCTTTCTTCCTTGAGTTAAAATTTTTGTAAGTCAGTTTGATCCCTTTTAGAGATTATGTAAAAGGGGATACTTTAAAGTAGCTTTTTAAAAGAAGGAGAAGATATGGGAGGAAACAACTCCTGTTTTCTCCTGGCTCAGAGTAACTAATGTTACTAGTTATTCAATTTTTAATCTTGTAGATAGTGAAAAATGTGTGTTTTTCTTTTCCTCATCTCTTAAGAAAAGACAATGTGAAAACCCTGATGACCTAATTCACTCTTATTAATTCCTTTTTTTTTCTTTTTGCACAAGGGAAATGGGATTAATTTTTTGCATGACTTTTTAATTAAACCTAGGCAAGTTTTTAGTCTGTAGGCCTGTGTTTATTGATTCTTAGTTACAGGAGTTTGGTGAGAAAAAGCCCCCATCGGGTTAGCCATATTTCTTGCCCAAATATATTTGTATTTTTTAAATATTTAGGATCTACTTTAACTAATGTAATTTTTTGTACCAAAAAAAACAAAAAAATCATGATACTGCAATTTAAAAGGGTATTTTTTCCCTTAATAATTGCTAATATCCACAGTAGTTTTAGGAGACTTAGAATTTTGGTCCTGGAAAATAATTACCACAAAAGAAATAGCTGATTTGTTTAAGGAAAGGAACAAAGACTATACACTTTACCACCTCGGTAAGATTTGAGAAATCTGTCTAGGAATTGATTAGGAAGTGATCAGCTGGCATCACATAATTGAGACTTAAAATGTCTAAATCTTCATGAATAGAATCTTAGATATCCAAGTACACAAGTTAATAGTTAATGAAGTATGTTGTGAATATTAAAACAAAATGAAAAGTAAGAGATTTTAATGATTCCATATTTTAATTGCCTGTTTGCCTGAATTAGATATATGCTTTGCCTCCAGCATTTGTTGCTCAGGAACAGAACCTGTGAGTCACATGATCTGAGATGTAAAGTCATTTGACCTCCTAAAACATACTAAAATTACAAAAGAAACAAACAGAATATCATCAAGAAATGAATCTTGTTATATAAAGAGAAAAAAAAAATTAACTTGATTTTTTCTAATATTCTGAAACTAGAGCTGGTGTTCCTAATGCTATTTATTCTTTAATTTATAGCTGCTCCTTAGCAGCCACCTGGCTGCTATCTTTTTTCAGCTTGTTTTCGCTTATAAAGGCCCCCAGATCTTGCACTCTAAAAGGTCCAAGAGGCTGCATGACCTAGAGGAGAGAGCTGAGACTGGGAATCAGAAAACTTAAGAGTCTTGCATCCTGGCTCTGTCTCTGGGCCTGATTTTCCTTATTTATGAAATGAGGGATTAGAGAACCCTAAGTGAACTTAAAAGGTCTTTCCTTCTTAAATCTCCAGTGACCTCTACTTTGAAGTGGTCTGTACCTCCTCCTTTTCTGGAAGCCTGATATCTGAGTAACATATTATTTATATTACCTGCTCAGGAGGCATTTCTGACTGGCAGGTGTGACTGCAGACAGAACTTTTGCCTGTGTGCCTATTCCTTGGTCTTGAAGAGGGACCCCAAATCATTCCATTCTACTATATAATGCATACAACTTTGTATGCATTTAAAAGTTTAATTTTCTGTAAAAATACAAGTGCGATATTCACAACAGACAAAAACACTCATTGATGGTTAGGCCTTATATGGTTGTCACATAAGAATTATCAAAGTTTTCAAGTTAATAATGATTAGAAAAGAGAGATCTTCCAGACACATTCTAGGGAACACTGGCTCTTAAAAATTAATAGATTTTGTGTGTGTGCTTGTGTTGTGCTGAGAATGGAACCCAGGGCCTAATGGTAGGCAAGCAAGTACTCAATTACTCAGTTACATCCCAACCCACTAGATGTTATTTGCACACAAAGAGTTTGTTATTTCTCTGGACTTTTGATATGCTAATGTGTATGTTGGTTATGTTAAAGAGTTTGGTTGTGCAGTATTTTAAAAATAATTTGCTTTTGAAAATTCCCCTCCTTTCTTTTTTTTTT
This sequence comes from Sciurus vulgaris, assembly GCF_902686455.1. Lineage (NCBI taxonomy): Eukaryota > Metazoa > Chordata > Mammalia > Rodentia > Sciuridae > Sciurus > Sciurus vulgaris. The sequence goes on from NC_136473.1 coordinate 62,108,713, forward strand.
TTTTTCTCCCCTCCTTTCTTTAGAAAACATTTCATCGAATCTAGTGTTCTGAAGAACATAATACAGAAAATTTTGACACAAACTGTTAGAATTTTGCCTGGATTGAGATGCATCAATGACCTAATCTTCAGAAAAAGTAGTTAGTTTCTTTTCCTTTTTTACTCTTTTACAATCAAAATCCACTTGATTTCACACTTTAACATTTAAGATAAAAATATTAAATATTTTTATATTTATATTTTATATTTATATTATATTTTTATAAATGAAATATTAAATATTAAATACTATTCCTGTACATAAGCTGGAGAAAAAAAGAATTATATTTTCCTCCAAATGAAAATAGAGAATGCTTTTAACCTTATTCTTTGCAAAAGTTTTATGTTTTTATTTTGAGTTATATTTTTTATACTTACACTATTTCCGTGTGTTGATAGCAGTGACAACTTGTACAATTATGCCAACCATTCAGTATTTTGTAGAACTTCGAAAGAAGTTTTTTGTTTTTAAAAGCCAATTCTATTTCTAAAGTGCTTTCTTTATGAAACTTTTTGCTGTCTAGCACACAATGAGCTCTCAAAAATATTTGATGAATAAATGTTTTATTGGATCTTAGATTATTGATATTTATTTCATGTGTATTATTTTAAAATAAATCCTAATTTCAAGAGAATAACTTACATTTTTCCAATGTTTATTTTATATCTAAAGAATTCTAAAGTGGAACTATTAATCTGTCTAAACCTTATTAATTAGTGATAGCATAAAAACTTCCCATATTTTTTCCTATTTTTAATATTCTCAAAGATTTCTAGTTAAAACAAGAGTGTATGTTCTTATTTGATCCTCCCTCCTAATTAGTTCACTTTGCTTTCATTTCAGTTTTCAATAGTTTTGTCATTATAACAACTGGGTTTAGTAGCCAACAAAAAGCTGCCAAAAGCTTTCATTCCATGGAATTCCCTACTTTGGTGTAGTAGATTTTCTCATGTAAGTTTCTGGACAAAATAGAACATCCTGTCTCATGACGCTTAGAAAGTTTTTCCCTGTTTTGAGTCAAATTTGGTGGTAATGAGAATTCCAGCACTATATACTTGTTTGATATTTTATCGGACCCACCTTTCTACCTCCACTTTCTCTCTACCCCCATATTTTCTCTCTCCTCCACAGCTAGATGGAAGATGACTGGCTCTTTAAATATTTAGAAGTTAAGTCTGGATTAAGTAAGACTGTACTGAATTATGCATATTTTTAAACTGATTTTTTTTTCATTACATAAATTGAATGCATTTTAGCAAAATTAATTTAGCTCTTTAATTGTTCATTTTTATTCCATGTTTTCCTTAACTGATCTTTAGAGCTATCGATTTCCTTAGCAGTGACAAACTGAAGTAGCTAATACTCTAAAAGTGATACCATTTTCCATTTCTTATCATATTAGGTATGAGCAATTAATTTGAATGAGATGCTAGTGATTTAAGTCTTTATAAAATTAAACCTCACTTCAGTGCTTGGTTTAATGTACATTGATTACACTAGTCAATACTTATACTCTGGCATATGTGAATTTGTGCTTTCTCACCTGAACTATTCATTTTTGAGGAAGGTGAAACTTTCAGTAGTAAGCACTTGATTTTGACATCAATAAATTCTGCATGTTTTAAAAGTTATTGCCCCAACTGAAATGATAGTTTTTCACTCCGTTTTAAATACTGAATTTGGGCGTGGTCCCTTAAAATAGTTATGAATAATGCCTGTTGGTATTTTGCCATAGTTCAGTGCATTTCTGTATAAAATGCTATTGCTTCTGCTTTACTTGAAGAAATGTTTAAGTGTAAAATAGTTTGTTAGTGGTCTCATATTGTTAAAATACAATATTATTTTAAATGTTAAAAGTGTGAAATCAAGTGGATTTTAGAGTAAAAAAGGAAAAGAAACTAACTACTTTTTCTGAAGATTAGGTCATTGATGCATCTCAATCCAGGCAAAATTCTTTTTAAAATCAGTTTCAAAAGAATATGGTAAGTCATAGCTAAATGGTATTGATGTAAGTGTATGGTTTTATTGTATATCTTGCTGTGTTGTATAGAAGCCATTGATGTCTGGGACAAGTTACTTAACCTATCTTTACTTCAGTTTCACACCTATAAAATTGTCATATCTAACTCAGAGTTATGGGGAATATAACTAATGTTTATAAATCATGTAGGAGAACCTGTCAGTAAGTGTTCATCAGTTGTTAATTATCAATAAATGGTTAATAATTAATAGTATTTGTTATTAATAAATTATTTGATTATTATATTTATACTTAATTGCCAGATTTTTTTTTTTTTTTTTTTTTTGGTGCTGGGGATTGAACCCAGGGCCTTGTGCATGCAAGGCAAGCACTTTACCAACTGAGGTATATCCCCAGCCCCTATTTGCTAGTTTTGATGGAGTCAAGTGGTATATTTGAACAATGATTTGGGGATATTAGATTTTTATGTAGAAAAGACTGCTTACTGCTTATTTCTATATATAGCTATTTGAGAGGATGAATAAATCTGAGTATCTTGAATCCTTTTGCAGTTGCTATTATAAACATAATTTTCAAATGTAATCTATAAACATATTAAAAGTGAATATTTTCTAAGCTTTTATATTGGAATTTAAAAAAGATTGTGGAGATGGTTAAGTATTATTACTTGTTCCTTGTCTGAGAGGCAAATCTTGATCAATAATGGGTTTTTTTTGTTTGTTTGTTTGTTTTTTAGTGAGTTGCTATCCTGTTTGTTGTAGATCCAATAGTTAAATAGCGTCCACTAGTCTAAGCACCAGGGGCCAGGACAATACTATTGCTTCCCTTTCCTCCTCATTTACCTTTCAAAGACCATTAACCAAAGACAAAAATCACCAACTCTAATTTACTAAACTTTCTTAACTTATTAATACATTCAGCAAAACATGGCTTTTTTTTTTCAGAATATGTTATTTTGTAGGCATTGTAAACATTGTACATAAATACTTCACTTTTATGGTCTAGACTTATTCCTAAAGATATTTCAGAAATGTCTTTTTTGGAAGGACCTAGAAGTAAGTCTCAGTGGCATAAATTCAGCCTGCCCTGATGATTTCTTTTATGAATCTCTTCTTTTCATTTCCACCCTAGCTAATCATATTCTTATTCTGAATATTGTTATGTAGGCAAAACCTGAATGATTTTGCCTTTAGTTTTTCTCCTTCTCTTTCAAACTATGTGTGCATTTCATACCTTTATCACAACAGTCATGGGGTTTGGTTGGTTGGTTGTTAGGCAGAATCTCACTGTGTTGCCCACATTGGCCTTGAACTCTTAGGCTCCTGCCTCAGCCTTCCCAGTAGCTGGTACACACAACTGTACCCTGCTCAGAACAGTGTTCTTAAGGACACATCTGTTAAAAAAAAAAAGAAAAAAGAAAAAAGAAAAGAAAACTGTGTAACTTATTGGTAAAGTATCATGAATTCTTCAGCAGGGAGTCTTTTGAAGGTCCATATAAGAATGACTATGCCCTATTTCACTTTACTTTTGAAACCTATCCCTCTGCTTTCAGTTTGGGATTTTAGGTAATTAAACCATGACAATATTCCAAACTGTTTGATTTGGAAATCCTCCCTAGTCTTTGGGGCTGGATTCCTAATACAGATCTTGTTCTGTTCCTTTAGGACATAAAAGGACTTACTTTGCTGAAGCTTATAGATTGACTATCTCTCTTTTTAATATAGTGATCCTGTTTATATTTTATCTCATAATAGAATATAAACTTATTAAAGACAAAGATTATACCCTATCACATCTGTTTTATAGCTCATGTTATAAATTTTACAGGTCATTTTACAGATCTGACTATAAAAGTTGCCATCATTCATCACAAATACTGATTTTGTTTAACATTGCCTAAGTATTTAAACAAGTCAGAGCTTGAATCAGAATTAAATTAGACCATTGTGCTAACTTTCCAGATAGTGTTAAGTCTTTTAGTAAGTTTCAAGCTTTATGGAGAAGAAAAGATGAAGCTTGGAAGGGAAGATGTCAGGAATCCCCTTTTCGTTACCCTCCCCCTTTTTAATTTTCTTTCTCTTTTTTCTTTTTTAAAGTTAATATTTTGGGTCTGGAGCTATAGCTCAGTGGTTGAGTGCTTGCCTAGCAAGTGAGTGAGGCACTGGGTTTGATTCTCAGCACCACATAAAAATAAATAAATAAAATAAAGGTATTGTGTCCATCTACAACTAAAAAAATAGTTAAAAGATAAAGTTAATATTTTAACTTACAAATAACAAAAATAACACATATTAATGGGGTAACATGTTTTGATACATGTATACATTGTGTGCTGTTTAAATCCAGTTAAACATTGTCTACTCATTTATCATTTCTTTATGTTTAAAAATTTTCAAAAATTTTTCTTCTTTTTTGAAATATAGGATAAATTTATTTCTTTTCCCCTACTCTCCCACCCCTACTTCCTCCAGTCCCTGATAACCACCATTCTACTCTCAACTTCTAAGAAATCAACTTTTTTATATTCCACATGAGTAAGATATCATGTGGATCTTGTCTCTCTGTGCCTGGCTTACTTCATTAATATGATGATCTCATTCTATCATATTTTTGCAAAGAATAGGATTTCTTTCTTTTTATGACTGAATAGTATTCCATTGTGTATATGTAACACATCTTCTTTATCCACTTATCAGCTGATGGACTCTTAGGCTGTCTCCATTTTTTGGCTGATAGGAATAGTGCTGCTATGAACATGGGAGTGCAGGTGTCTCTGCAACTTACTGATTTCCTTTCCTTTGGCCATATACCCAGGAATGGAATTGTTGGATCATATGGTAGTTCTATTTTTAATTTTTCGAGAACTCTCCACACTGCTTTTCATAATGACTAACTTCATTGCCCCTTAAATCATATCTAAATCTGTCACCAAAGCAAACTTTGTTTAGAATCGGTTGTGGCATGTTAGTGTAGAAGAGAGTGTGTACTCACTTTTCTCCCTCTTCTCAGCCCTTTGGCTCCTGATTCTCTCCTCTAAAATCTTCAAGATGCTAGGAAGAAATAATATTCAGTTTATTTAAAGAATTATAGATCTCATAAATAAAAATTCTTAATTTTAGCAAGTGACAGCTAAAATTATCTTGGTATTTATACCATTCTTTTTCCCTACAGAAAACCATAGGCAAAATTGCAACATGCTTGGAATTACGAAGTGCAGCTTTACAGGTAAATGGCATTTTTTTTTAACAGATTATTCTGAATTGTTCTGATAAGACATTAGACATCATGCCCAAAGCAGTATTATTTCAGTAGGGTTTTATAACAATAGGAATTGATCAGTTGAACTCATACTTAAATGATTTAGTTCATGTTTTGTACACTGTAGAAATGAAAGATATGATTTTAATTTTTTCTGTTACTGTTAGCTTGAAATTTCCAAAAATGTAAACCCAAAAATCAGTTTGGGACTTTACATTTTCTACCTTGAAAGCAAGAAATAGATTAATTTTGAATTTTTGGTTCTTGCCACTTGAAAGACATAGGGTGCAGTGAAATCTTTGTAATAAAAAGATATAATATGCATATTTTAAATTTAGTCCACACAGTCCCAGGAAGAATTTAAACTGGAGGACCTGAAGAAGCTAGAACCAAGTAAGTTTTGTTTTATATTTTTCAGTGATATTCCTTTATGAAGAGAGTTTTATCTATTGTAAATATTAAGATTGTGCACAGAAAGTGGATTTATTTCTCTTATTTTTTGGCACTTTTTAAATTCCTACAATATTTGTATTCTTAATTACCATTTGAATTTCATCTTTATCGTAGAATATCTATGGTGGTACTTCATCTAAATATCTATTAACCTTTGTTTTGTCTTAGTGGCTTTAAAAAGAATATAATTACTTTGGTAAGCATTTGTAGTAGAGTACAGTAGAGAATATAAAGTTAGTCATTGATGCCCATTTAACTGTATGTCATTGAAAACTATAATCCGGATGTTGGGGATGCACTACAAAGTCTCCATTTTTTTCCCTTCTTCAAATCTTTTTAAAGTAAAAAATTTCTTCAAATATTTTGGTGGTTAGGATGCTGCCAAATAAAGCCTTTCTACTCTTTCTAATGATTGATCTCTTAGAAGAAATGTCTACAGTATTGGCAAAGGCACAGTGTTGAATATGACTGAATGAATGTAAGTTAATGTACTGTTCTTTCATGGAGATAAGATTGTGCATCTCAGTGTATTTATGAAACAGATTTTACTTATCCAGCTTTTAAATAAGATTTCTAAGTAGGATATCATAAAATCAAAGCATTTTCAAACAGAAAGTAGTCTTAGACTTAAGGTCATGTTCTCTATTGAAGAAAGCGATGAAATTATTTGCCCTTTTTCACTTCAACCCCTAGTAGCTGAGCAGGGCCTAAATCTCAGGACATTTGTCATTCTAGCTCAGTTCATACTAGTGTAGTCCTTAATGTGAACACGCTTTGGGTAAGAGGTAAAAAATAAAATTTTAAGAACTAAAGAACTGAGTGTGGTGGCACAGGCCTATAATCCCAACAGCTCAAGAGACTGACAGGAGGATCTCAAGTTCAAAGCCAGCCTCTGCAAAAGCAAGGCACAAAGCAACTCAGTGAGACCCAGTCTCTAAATAAAATACCAAAATAGGGCTGGGGATGTAGCTCAATAATCCAGTGCTCCTGAATTCAATCCCTGGTACTCCCCCCACCAAAAAAAAAAAAAAAAAAAAAAACAAGCCAAAGAGAATGTTCATCTAAATTCCACAAACTGCCAGTGTCAAATTCATTTATAACAAGACTAACAAAGATATACTTATTGTTATTGAGGTAGCTGAAATGTGACTGTATTGCAGATTGAGGACAGGAAAAGGATTCTCAGAGTCTATTGAAGGGAATCTGATTTTCTATTATTGTTTGGGTTGGAAGAGAGAAGTTAACAACGACAGACAACAACATAGGAATGCATAGCAGATTTGTTGTGATTCTGGTGGCTTTTCCACAATTTTAGGTGATCATATTTCATCTCTTCAGAACACCATCCTTCTGAATATGGCAAGAATTTCTGATGACCTCTGTCATTTTAATAGTTTGGTTACTTTATGTAATCCAGACCATAAACTTGTTTCTTTGCGGTTCTGGGGATCAAACCCATGATCTCACACGTGCCAGGCAAGTGCTTTACCACTGAGCTACATCACCAACCCTAGATCATAAGAGCTGGAGATGTAATAACAGACACATTTTATATTCAGAAATAGTTCTTATGCTTACATCCAGTGTATATTAGGATGCCAATCAGTGTAACATTTCTCACAAAATTTTATTTTTTTGCACCTAGAATTTTATGACATTTCAAAAACTTTAATGCTTCGTATATAAGATTGAGATGTAATTCATACACCATACAATTCACCCATTTAAAGTATAAAATTCAGCTTTTTTTAGTAAATTGGAAGAGTTGTGTAGACACCACCACAATTAATTTTAGGACATTTTTATCACCCTAAGAAGAAACCCAGTTTCTATCAGCAGTCACTCCTTGCCATCCCCCTAAAATCCCTTTTCCCAGCCCTAGGCAACCTTTAGTTTGATTTCTGTCTATAAATTGTCCTATTCTAGACATTTTATTTAAATGGAATCATGATATAAGATCTTTTATGACTGGCTTCATATAAGATTATTTTGAAAAAACACACTGATGGCTTTAAATAAGAGCTTATAACAGTTGTTATACACTGAGCTATCTCTTAAGCCCTCAGTTTTTTATGATAAAAAATAATTAGGATTTTGTCTTCTTATTTAGTCACTATTTTCCACTAGTTGTTTGTTTACAAATAAAATTTAAGAATCTTATAGGTACATAGGATGGTTGTAAAGATTGTGTAGTTTTGGGCTGGGTAGATAGCTCAGTCGGTAGAGTGTTTGCCTTGTAAGCACAAGGCCCTGGGTTCGATCCCCAGCACCAAAAAAAAAAAAGATTGTATACTTTTTATTCTGTATATTTATTATCTCTTCCTCTAAACATGCTCAACTCCTTCTATTGCCTCACAAGATCTTTCATTGATTGCCATGTTTTTAGAGTAGCATGTATATGCTAAGCACTCAAATCCTCTCAGTTGCATTTTGCTAAGACAACACTGACATTTACTTGCCAGTTACCTTGTACCTTGTAAAATCCAGGGATGGGTGTTAGGGTCACCTAGACCAAGCTGTGTTTCTTTCACTACTGACATCAGTCCTAATCTAGCCCTCCTTTTCAAACTCCTGAGAAATTATTGACCCATGTAATTAGTGGAAGATGAGACTAAAAGGCATTACTTTTTTTGGGCTTTTTAAAAAAGATTTGGATAGGAATGGAAAGAGAATTTGGGAAATTCATTTTATTATACTTTATATAATGTTTTCATTTGTACTTTTCCTTTCTTGATGCTTTTTAGGTGATTGTAATTTTGCTCTTGCTTCTCAAAGGAACATAAATGGGTATACTGTATCAGTAGGATAGACTGTGCAATTTTGAATTTATCAAAGCAGGGTACTTATTGTGAGTTAATTATGTTGGAATTAAATATTTTCTACAAATCGGTATTTAGCAATATTTCAGATTAAGTGTACTTAATTAAGCTTGCCTTTAGTCACACCTCTTCTAAGGAAAAAAAATGAATCTAACTTTGAATATGTTGGACTTAGCTGGCTTCCTTTCTTTAATATTTTTAAAAAATATTTCTTTATTTACTTACTTATTTTTTTATTTTTTGTGGTGCTAGGGATTGAACCCAGGTCCTTGCCCATACGAGGCAAGTGTTTACCACAGAGCTACATCCCCAGCTCTTGGCTGGTTTATTTGGCTAATGTGTTCTTTTCTTCAACATTTTGAAAGCTTTTACATTCTTTCTGAAAAATAATAAAACTATGATCATGAACGTCTGAGTCATTTTTTCTTATGTTAATGTCAGTAATGTACTGCTGCTTACTCAAGTATGTCTCCCCACCACCCTGCAAAATTCCCTTCCATTAATCCATCCTTCAGGACTCCACAGAAATCCTTTCTCTGCTGTGCTTAGGCATATCAAACTATGCCTCCTCTCCTGTTTAGGAGCATTTTAACTGTCCATTATCAGACTCTCCTGTGTTATTCTCACTTGTATTTGTTTCAGTCCTCAAAGAGAACATGAATGAACTTTTTTTCCCCTACAGAGCCTATTGAATGCTTTAAGTATAGTATGAACTTGGCAAATTCATGTCGAGTTAAATAGATTTGAATGTTTTGAAGGAATCTTTTCCTATAATTTAAAAAATAACCTTTCAAAATTGAAGCAGCTGCCCATTTTTCCTACCACAAAAATGAAACACGTCAGTCACAAAAGCAGAACACATTTTGATATTTGCCTGTGTGTCATCTTTTGAGTGTAAGCTTCAGGAGGGTGGTAGGTCCATGCTCTGAGAGAGCAAGCTGGGAGTGCTGAGTTCTCACCAGTGGAGTACATTGTCAGGTATCTGCCATGTAGTGGTCCTAAGTATGTAAGTTCTGCCAGATGAGCTGGTGAATCCCCAATTCATGACATACTTTGTGCTTATGATAATATCTTTTGTGAAATTATAAGCTCTTCTTCGGAGCTTCCTAAAACATCATTACTAGTATTGGTGGAAAGAAAACCCTATTAAAAGTTTAAGGTGGAACCCTATTTTAAAAGAACAATAGAATCTGTTATTCCATAGTTGGTGAAAATGAAAACCTATACTACAGTAAAACAATGTTTTTTTTTCCTAAAACTATTAAATTAAAATTTGATAATACTTTAACTTATAAAAACAATATAACAAGAGCCTATTATGCTAAAGCAAATATTTCCTCTTCACAGATTTGATACCAAAGGAAAGAAAATACTGTTTAATTCCTCTATTATAACACAAATGCAAGATATTCTTAATAGCCACAATCTTTTTTTTTTTTTTTTTTTTTCTTTCAGTACTGGGGATTGAACCCGGGGATGCTTTACCACTGAGCTACATTTCCAGTCCTTTTTATTTTTATTTTTTATTTTGAGACAGGGTCTCACTAAGTTGCTCAGGCAGACCTTGAACTTGCAATCCTCCTGCCTCAACCATTTGGTACCTGGGATTACAGATCCTTGCCACCTAAACAGGATCAACTTTTTAAAATTGTTGTTGTCTTATATATATTTTTTAAAAGGCTTGATTTTTTTTCCCCTTTTCATTAGACTATTATTACAATATGATCATTTCTGTGTTTTTGTTTCTGATATGAGTGAGATATGATCTTTTTGGTTACCTGCTCCCCATTCTTGGTGTCTGTTCCATTGTTGTGTAAGTGATCAATATTAATAAATATTATTTATTAATATTTATTGAGTTGAATTACTAGTTTAGTAACAATGATCATACAAAAGTATAGAAAGGATGTTATTATATTAAAAAATAATCAGTGCTTCTTAGTGAGATTAGAATTATTAGGATTCTAGTTAGCTAGATCAAGAAAGTCATGGAGGGAATGAATGACCATATAACCATGCAGAGTTACATGGTACTTTAAATTTTCCCTTGCCATTTCATATGTGTGTATTTAGCTTTAATTCTCTCAACAGTCTGTAAAGGAAAGTAGCATTCTCATTTTAAAATTGTGGAGATTCAGACTATTATGTAAATGTTTAAGTCATTGGTGTAATCGTAGGGCTAGGTTTTGATTTAAACCTACTTTGATCTTCTTCCCCCTTGCTTGTCAGACTTAAGCTCCACAGTCCTTTCTATGCCTTGAACAAGGCAAACTGTTTTCTTCTTGGAGCCTTTGTTGTTGCTCCAGCCTGTTCTCTAATACCTGGGAAGCCCTTATGCTAAAGCTACTTGTATATGATCCCTCTCATCCCAAGGCTTGGCTCAGGTGTCTTTTTGCAGTTTAGTTTTGAAAGACCCTATCCACCTTGACTACTCCACTGAGTTTTCTGTTTTTACACAGCATCCTGTTTGTAGCCTTCATACACTAATCACAATCTTACATTATCTTGTTTATTTGTTTGCACATTTATTGTCTGCTTTTCTTTAGTAGGGTCTAAGGTCCATATATGAGTTCTTGATTAATGTGTATCTTTAGCACCTAAAACAGGGATTGGAATATTGTGGGTACTCAGTATGCATTTGTTGAGAAGAAGAAAGAGAGAGAAAGGAAGAGGAAGAGCTAAAGGGAGAGAGAATACAAATGAGTAATAAGTGAGAATCTAGGCACAAGTTTCCAACTTTCTCACCAGATGATTTAGGAGAGAACACATATAAGAAGTCTGATAAACAAATCTGACTCCTATTGGAATAAGTCATGTAATTACAACCTGTGCTTTTTGAATTTCCTCCTTTAGGAATCCAATATGCCACCCTCCTTTTAACTAAACTGCAGGACTCCAAAATTAAAGGCTGAGTAATTAGAGTAAAAAACCGTGGGAGCCTTCTGGGTTGCCTAATTAATAATGCTAAATATTCACCGTGATGTCATTGCAGGTAGTCACTAGGAACCCATAAAGTTGAAAATGAAACACTAAATTTCAGACAGTACTTCTCCAGACATAGGTAGAATTGTAGAACTTCTATAGGCTTACATGCCAGAACGTAATCATTGGAGTATAGATTGACCACAACCAGGACACAAAAGGTGATACCATTAGGTTGTTTGAAGATTTCCCTTAAGAAGTTCCACTGTGTGTTGTATATATGTGTATAATAAATTTTATCATAAAAAGAATATTAGAATTATAACCTTGCTGCTACAAACCTTACTAGTTTGATAGTGTTGAGGGAAATCCACTCAGGATAAATAATAAGATGTGATTATGTATCTTTCTTTAATTGGTCATCTTCAATATCAATCTTTTAATTAAAATATTTCAGAGAAGAGGTATTCTCTTTCTCTGTTACCCCATGTCTCACCTAGGACCTTGTACATAGGAGAACTGTTTTGGAGTTCACTTTCTATGAGGGCTCTGAGACTTACCTTGGAAATTGTAAAATACTCTGAAAATAAAATAATGGTATCTGGAGTCTACTATGGATATTTTTATTTTTCTAAGACATTCAATAGTCAGTTACAGTCTTAAAATGATAGTGAGACTGGGAATTTTAAAATATATATTAATGTGTGATTAATATATTATAAAATATGATTAAAATTATCAATTTAAGAGATAATGGTTTTTATCTATGGAAGGTTAATGTTTATCTTTTTATTCTAGTCCTAAAGAATATTCTCACGTATAATAAAGAATTTCCATTTGATGTTCAGCCTGTCCCATTAAGGTAAATAAATAAGCACCAGTATTTGTCTTCTCATTTTATTATCTATTTTATGCCTGTTTTTCAAATACTTGTGTTTTTACTATCAAATTTGGTATCATTGATATCATTGGTAGCAATGAGATGATTAACATTGACATTCATATCAATATCAACCTAATAATCAACACCTTATCTAGGAAGTTCGTGGCTGTGAGGGTTAACTGGTGTATTAAGTGGTGTAGTTCACTAATTTTTTTGTCCTTTTTTATATAGAAGAATTTTAGCACCTGGTGAGGAAGAGCATTTGGAATTTGAAGAAGATGAAGAAGAAGGTGGTGCTGGAGCAGGGTCTCCTGATTCTTTTCCTGCTAGAGTTCCTGGTGGGTACAAAAAACGTACATTAATTGAAGGTCAGGTATTTGGAACTTACTTTGCTACTTTTTAGTAAAGAGTAAAACATCTCCAGGTATGCCAATCTTAAGCAAATTTTCATGGCGACCCTGTTAGCAGTAGCTACTGCTTTAGTGTAAAAGTATCTTACTATTTGTGACAAGGATCCTCAAAACGTCCCATGTTTAGTTATTTGGTAAGACAACTCACAGGACTCAGCACATAGTTGTACTCACAGTTGTATTCTGAGTTAGTACAAGAAAACACAAGAACAAAATTAGCAAAGGGAAAAAGCACATTGGCAAATTCCAGAGGGAACTTCTAAGAGTCCTCTCCCATTAGAGTCAAATATGTACTTAATTCTCTCAATAAGTTGTAATAACACCTGTAAAATACAAAATATAGTCTATTGAGGAAGTGCCTTAGAGATTCAATGCACAAGGCACTTTTTGGAGTCTGATCCCCGTATAGGATCCCTTCACTTAGCATGGACCAAAACTCCAGACTCCATACCCCAGGAAGAAAGCAGGTGTTCAGCACAAACCATATTGTTTGCATGGACAGTTTATACATAGTGATCCTTCTTATCAGGGCATTATGGGAACCCTGCTTAAATCCAGGTTCTCAGATGCCATCCATGGACCAACATTGTAAGCAGACTTTGTAGAGTAACTGCCTTAGACTTGCTATGTTAATTCTTTTCTTTATACTATCAAGCCCTTCTTAAATCATATTATGATTGTGAAACCTAGACCTGGGGGAACAGATACTAAACAGTTGCCTTCATCAGGGAAATAAAGAATATATAGCAAGTCTTTTTTATTTATGGAAGATCTTGACAAGGCTATAAATACCCTAGTCAAGCACCCTGGGTAAAATTTGCCTATTCCACTTCTATACTTTCTTGTTTTTACTTCTGATACACTAGTTCATTTTTAGAAGTGTAGCAGTATGCTGTAATATTGTGATGCATTTTTTAATGACTTTTTATGCTTTATGGTATAGTTAAATATAGTAGGTGTGTCACTCAGATAACTTTGTAATTAAAGTCATATTCCAGCATTTTAAATACCCTTTGGGAGAAGGCATTTGAAATGTAAACTGTGTAAGCTTAGACCAATTAGATACCTGTGCATTTGGGTCTAACATCTACCAATCAGTAGTTGAGTGACTATACCTGATTCTTTATAAATGGAGATAATGACAGTGCCTCTTTCATAGGGTTACTGTGAAAATTAAGGCACCATATTCAAAGCGTTTGGCATGGTACCTTTCATTTGCTGCTACTCTGTTTTCATTATCACCTCTAAATGGTGATAACAGTACCTACACCATAGGATTATTGGAAAAATTACAGTCACCATAGATGTTATTGTTAATGTTTCTTTTGTACAAGGGCATTATTTCTGATTTTCTTTATGAAGAAAGAGCTGTATTTTACTTCATTTTTTCATATTGTGGGAAATTTCAAGATTGCTGGAATAATAATAATAAAGTAAATAAATTTGGTAAAATTTCTGTAATTTTTATTTTTTTTTCAAACCACATGCTATAATTGAAATAGAGTCCATTTCTATAAATTTCTGGTTTGGTTGTTTGCTACTTGCTATACTTCTGCAGCAAACAAGATCCTTGAAGCAAATGATGTAAGTCATGAAATGGACAGATTAAGGTCTTTATATGGAGTTCAGGTTGCTGAGTTGAAGAGAAACTCTAATTTAAATCCATTTGCTAGGAAAGATTAAGCCCAAAGTAAGTAAATTTTTGTATTGTGATATAGCATTTTGGTATTTCATTTCAGAGATACAGAAAGCTTGCTAAACCCTTCTATTCCCTGAATTATTTTCCCTCAAAGTAAGAAAGAGTACATATAGTTCAATTGGCTATATTTGATTTGGGATCATATTTTCCAGGACCTGTGTCATTGAAAAATAACTTATAAAATTATATTCATTGAAAATGTCATTGAAATAGTAAAAGGACATTTAACCTTTATCTTTATCGTAGGATAGGAAAAAATTTTTTGTTATACTGCAGACACCCAAGATTGCAGTGATGATGAGGCTGTTGTGCTACACTATCATAGCAATGTGCTTCTAAGAATCATAGCATTTTTCTTACCTTTATTTTATGTAATTTATATAATTGTAAGTTTGTTGTGACTTTTTTTTTTTTTTTTTTCTTTCTTTTTTGGTACTGAGGATTTAACACGGGCCACTTCACCAGTGAGCCACATCCTCAGCCCTTCTTATTTTTTACTTTGAGATAGGATCTCACTTGCTGGGGCCTCACTGAGTTGCTGAGACTAGTCTTGAATTCAGGATCCTCCTGTCTCAGCCTCCCAAGACACTGGGATTCAGGCTTGCGCCACAGCATCTAGCTTATTGTGATCTTTTTTTTAAAAGTCAGGCTTATTAAGGTGTCACTTACATATATAAAAGGCATGCTTTTTAGTGTGCAGCTTTATGAGTCTTGCAAACATACATGCTGAACACTACTATGGTTAACCTAATGAGGTGAGGTATAGTATGTGGGTATGTTATGACCAAAGTAGTTTCTTCCCATTTAAAACTAAAAATTCATTTTTATCCAACCTTTCTTGGAAAGAATAAAAAGTTGTTAAACCTTTCCTTGATATTAATATCGTTTTCAAAACTTTCAAGTCTCATAAGGCAAACAATACACTTTTGTTAAGTGACTGCCTTAAGTCCAAATAGAAGTTAACTTTTCTTAAGGTAATCTCAGTAGATTTCATTTAAATAGATGATAAAATTTATAACCTGTTATTTATTACCTGAAAATTTATCTGCCATGTTGAATAGTAAAGCTACTAAAATGACAAAACAAAGTAATGCAAATAAAAAAATAACTGGCCAGGTATGATGGTATACACTTAGAATCTGGCTACTTGGGAGAATGAGGCAGGAGGATTGCAAGCTTGAGGCCAGTGTGGGCAATAAAAAGAACTAGGGATGTAACTCAGTGGTAGAACACTTGTCTCACCTGTGTGAGGCCCTTGCATTTGATTCCTAGTACCACATGGATAAATAGCCATGACACAATTTATATAAGATTTTTAAAAATATTTCTGTGTAACTTAATCAAGATTAACATAGGCCTAGCAATTTCAATATTATTATACTTTTGTGTTGTTTCTTCATCTTTTGTGTAGTCTTAGGTATATATAAAAATCTTATTTTTGAAACTCAAAATGAAGAATGAAATTTACTTCTTTAATATCAAACCTGTTCTTGTTTTTTCCTACATAAATAAATATTTTATTCTGAGTTGAACTTGAGAATTAATCAAATATAGATTTAATTTTCATCTGAAGTGCAGTTTTTTTCTTGCCCACACATATAGGAAGTTGAAAACTACAGCAAAATATTCACTGCTGTTCCATGAATATTAGGGCATCCTTCTTTCACAGAAATTCAGAACATATCTAGGGTCAAGCAGTAAACACAACTGAAGTATGCAGTTAAACTCCAGCTCACCAAGAATTTCCTCTCTCTCAAAGTCTCAAATTCTCAGGCTGAGCAGAATAATCAGAACAAGAGTCCTTCATCCAGTCATATACTTATATTGAAAGAAAAGGAAAATACCATTTGGAGTTGTCCGGTGCAAGGGTCCAGCCATAGCAGCAGTCAGGGGTCCTAGGTGAATGGGAGGAGTCAGCGCGGTGGAGAAACAGCACACAGAGACACCAAGTGTTCTGAGGCTGAATGCCAATCTTTATTATTCACAGAATCTTTTTGTATGTTTTTTCTAGTTCTCCTAGCAGGTTTTCAGTAGTTTTAAGACTTGTTGATATTCTGTATCAATCTCAAGCCTAAGCACTTTGGGAAATATTTCAAGATTTCCTTTTTATAATTTGTTTTTTGTTTGTTTATTTGCAGTACTGGGGATTGAACTCAGGGGTGCTCTACCCACTGAGCTGCATCCCCAACCCTTTGATTTATTTTTCATTTTAAGGCAGGATCTTGCTAAGTTGCCCAGGCTAGACTCAAACTTGCTGGCCTCTCCTGCCTTAACCTGATGAATTGCTGGGATTACAGGCAAGCACCATTGTGCCTGGGTTTTGGTTTTTTTTTTTTTTTTTTTTATTAATTTATTTATTTATTTTTGTTTGTTCGTTTTGGTTTTCTTATCCATGAATCTTATCATTTAAAGTCAAAGGTTTTCTCCAGAGCTTTGCAGAGATTGGTTCATAGGAAATGTCTATTGAGTAGGCTTTTCTTCTTCAAAGCTCTCAGCAACATCTGGCCTGCTTTTTCTTGAAAGTACTCTGTACACTCACTTTTCAACCCAACACCTGTTGGTGACTCTTCTTTGCCTGCTAAATGGCATCTCTACATGAAGCACATACCCACTGACTCATCCCAGGTTTTGTGAGCATGATTATTAAGTTATTTTTTCCATATGTAATAGTAATATTTATAATTCAGCCATCATCCAAATCACATATTTCTGAACACAGAAAAATATATATTTCTAGTTCCAGTCAATAAAGAAAAAAATAAGAGCATACTCATAACCTACATACAAACAAATTTAATCGGGTATAATTTTTATTCTACAGACCTAGAAACATTATTATTTAAATGATAATGACCCCTACAATTTTTTTCAAACTTTTAAAATAATTTTAAAGTGAATAAACTTCTTACAATTTTAAACTCTTTTATCTTGAAAGCTTGGAGCAGTTCCTCAACTACTAATCAGTTGCCAGACAAGAGAAATTGTATATATGTTTTCATATTTTCACACAGTTTATACCTCTAAATTGAATTTATTAATTCAGACAAATAATGATATATCCATAATGTTATATCTGTGTGCAGTACAAATTGCAAAAATTTTCTGTTGCTAGATTTTTAAGACCCATTTCATGATTTATGCCATCTACCAAATATTATGGCCAGTTTGACAATATCATTACTTTAAATTGTGTTAAAAGTTATCCCAAAATAATAGAAAATATTATTATATATATCCTTTTTATTGCATTTTAAAATCACAAAGAAATGTGCACTTAAAAATAGTTGTGTGACAGACTCTAAATTGGTAGTACCAGACATGGATTTAATTACAAGTAGGATAAATCTAAAACAATGAAAACATATATTATCAGATACATGTGATCATGCTTAGTCTACATTTTAGGTATTAGATTGATCTCTGTCCTAAAAGTATCAACAAAAAATTTTGTATTCCTTGTTCATGACATTTAACTGATTATCAAACACCAAGGCAAAATAAAATAAGGACTGATTCACCTCTCATTGAAATAACCAATGCCTGTGATGAACATCTGTACAATATCATATAAAAAGTCAAGCAAATGACATTACTGAATAAGCAAACTCAAATCAGTATATTTTCAAAAGATGTAATCTTTGATAATTTTCTTCTTTAATGTTCTGATCTAGACAAAATGTACTATTTTAGAACAAAGACCATCAGTGGCATTGGAATGCCATTTCCATTTTTGGACTAGAAGAAAAAGTCTTCTGTATGGTATGATATGTGATGTAAACAATAGCAATTTTTTAAAAGCAAAATAAAAAGCTGAAAAGAAAAAAAATGACTGTCTTCCTCTTCTATATGTGAGGACAGGGTCTTAAAGGATTCCACTGACGGTCATATCTGTGTCACTCCAGACCCCTTACCCTGAGTCTGGTGGTCCTTTCATTGTCTGGTTCTCCATAATCTCTGTGGTACACAGAGAACTACTGAATGTGAGTCCCTCATATTCTGTACTCAGACCTTCATTTTTCTCAGCCTCCTCTTGGAACGAGAAGTTGTGGGTAGGGGACAAGGGGCTACAAATGCTCTCCCACTGTTTTCTGTACCTGTTGCAGTTAGAGTGGTGCCCGTTGCTGGGTCTGTCGGTGTGGTGGGATGCTCAGCAGAGGCAGAGTCTTTGCTTGTACAGTCCCCTCCCCACAGTGGCAGTAGCTGTAACATTGTTAGCTAGGTCAGATGCTTTTAGAAAGTTTTTAAAACATTCTTGAGTGAACTTGTCTTTGTTTAACAAACAGCCATTTGGGGGATCCGTAGCTACCTTCATAAATTGTTTTCCACAGATGAAGCACAGTAGAATAGAGCAACTTGAGTTTTTGTCTAAGTACAACCTGTTAATAAACAGTTTCCATCATCAAGATGGACTTTTTTGTGTCCCCTATTGCAGTAGTGGTCCAAACCTTGTAATTCATTGTCATTACCTTTAGGTTATCCTTAGCTTTAGGCTCAGAATTTTCCTCTCCCAGTTCTTGTATCTCTTCATCAGAAACCACGCTGAATTGAGAAATTCCCTCCAATTCTCTTTGACATCAGTGGTTTGCTCTGGTTGGTGCGTAAGAGATGGTTAGGGCAGATAAGTCAGAAAAGAGGTGCCTGCTGTCTTCTGTACAATTTAGAGCTCACCAGCTACCAGTGACTTTCTTTGTCTTGCAGTGAAAACTGAAAATGGAATCAACCAAGTGAACATTGTCCTGCTGCTCACTGCCATATAAGTCTCAAAGACCTATCACCATATTGTTGTCTGGGCTGCCCAGTCTCTGTCATTCCTGTGAATGTGCATTGCCCGGTACACAAAGTTCAAATGTTATTCTTTTCTAATCACTCCCTTACTTGGAGTTCTTAGTGACAGCTCAAGGACATCCATGGGATTCCAGAGAACTCTAAGAATAATCTTGGTTTTAACAGCTATAGCCATGTAGAACTTTCCACATTTAAAAGTATGAGACAGTAATAGTGACCTCACAAACTTGTCTACATCCTAATCTTTGGGACCTGTGACTGTTATGTTACATGGCAAAAGGAACTTTGTATATGTGATAATATTAAGGAGCTTGAGATGGGCAGGTTCTCCTGCAGTTCCTTTTAAGGCTTTATGGACAATTAAAGATGTTAAAATGGGACATGGTGGTTAGAAGCATGGACTTTGACCAAACTGCTGTGTGATTATGGATAATTTAGTTTTCTGTGCCTTTTCACTTCTGAAAAATGGAACTAATATTACCACCTACTGTTGTGAGGACTAGATGAGTTAATGTAGAGAGAGGATTAGAATAGGACCTGGCTCATCACAAATACTCACAAATGTTCAACCATTTCTTATTTATGTATCAATTCCATGTGGAAGAACGTTTATTCTGATCTTTGTTCTAGATCTGACAGCAAATGATCTAGTTGGAAAAGCATAGTTTACACTGGATTATGTGTAATGATTTCTTTCTTATCCTAGTCTTTTAATTTTATGAATGTAGTAGACTTTTTCTCCTATTACGCTATGAAATTGGATATGTTAATTCTTCATTTAGAAATCTTCCTTTTAATGCTTTGCCTCAATTTACAACTATCATATGGTTTTGTCTTTGATGCACAAACATGCTACTTTTCTCATCTAACTTGGGGGCTATAGATGGCATATTACTTTAGTATTTGATCTTCTTTTATGCTTATTATTTCTTCACTCATTGATAAATATTTTCCAGCCATTTGTTTTCTAGCGCATAATAACCTGTAGAACTGGAAATTTAGTCATTCATTTGATAACATATTTTCCCAGCAAAGATCTTTTTATTACTTGTACATGCAATACAAAAGGAACAGTTCCCATACTTTTCAGGATGCTTATCATGTATTCAGCAAGACAGAGCCAAAAGCACATCATTATGGTTAGAGATGTACACCAATGTTATAGGTTGGCAAAAAAATGGACTGAGGCAGTTCAGTAAATCTGGCCAGAACTAGGACTCACTGGGTATGTAGGAGTTGACCATGCAAAGAGAAAGCACATCTTAGCATTGTGAAACACCTTAAATAGACACTTTTCTGTGTAATCTGTGGTCTTAAGCACAGTCAGCTGCCTTCGTCATGGAGCACAATGTTTTACATTCTACCTTAAATTAGACAAGAAATTCAGACTTGAAATCACTGCCTCCATATTAAATTGTTAGAAGCTTAATAATTACAGTAAACCTTACTGTGAAGTCTCAGGCAAAGAGATTGTTGGTAAGGAGTAAAGTAGCATCAGCCCTGTCATTTCAACTGAAAAGTCTAGATAATGTCAGGTTATAAAATTGACTCATCCCAAAGTAAAAGCAATTTTAATATCTACTTGGGAAAAAATAATCTAACATCAAAAAGAATCTCTCACTGACTTTGAAAGTTGCAAAGCAATCATCTTTTGACTATCAAAAAAAGTAATAAAGGAAATAAGACATAAAAGAGGTAACTTTCTATTTTGTTGTTTTGTTTTGGGGTACCAGAGAGGTAACTTTCTTAATATATATAAAAAAAATTAAATTGTAATAACAAAAGAGCAGAAATACTTTAGAAAATTGGGCTAAAGAGAGGAAGAGATAGCAGACATACAGACACATACCAAGGTTTAAAAATATCTCTTAAACATATAAAAATATACTCAACTTTACTTTTAATAAAAAACATAAAGTAAAGCTACCATTGCTGAGCCTTAGGGACAATAGGTGCTTATTCATCACTTGTAGGAATAGAAAAATGGTACAGTCTCTTTGGAGGGGAATTGAGCAGTCTCGAACAATATAAATATTCATTTTTCCCTTAGCAGTCCCATTCCTAGGAATTTACTCTGAAGATGCACCTCCCAATAATATGGAGGGGAAAAAGGGCAAAAACACTTGTATATACACCAGATTCTCTACTGAGGTGTTTTTTTTAATGATAAAATATTAGAAATCACATAACTGCCAAATGAAGATTCACTGGAATAAACTATGATACATAGGATGCTGTAGGAAATAATTAGGAAAATCTCCATGAACTAATGAGTGATTTTTTCAAAATATATTGTTAACTTAACATATCAAGGTAGTTCACTTTAGCAGATTAAAGGGAAAGATTTCATAATCTTGTCAACAATACAGAAAAAGTTTTCAGTCTTGATTTTAAAACGATTCTTGACAAAGCACATCCTTAACTTGATAAAATGTGACTACACGATACAGCCAAAAAAATCATTTAATGGTGAAATTAAATAAAACAAGGGTGTCTATTACTTCAAAATTTTTGCAAGTGCTAGCCAGTGCACTAGGACAAGAAAAAAGAAAGAAAATATAAAAGGGAAGAGATGTTTTTTATTTGCATGTTTATGAATATATAGGGAAAATACTATAAATAACTGATTAATAAGATAATATGGTCCCTGGATACAAAATCTGTACAGACAAATCAATTCTATCGCAAGCAATAGTTACTTAGAATATGGACTATTGTAACATTTACAGTAGTATTAGAAAATATCAAGGGCCTTATTATAAATTCAACAAAAGAAGTATAAGACTTTTATGTAGAAAATAAACAATTTCATTTCAAAATAGCATATGTAAAATACTCTTGTTTTATCAAATTGTTTGTACTTGTGTGTTCATACATATTCCTAGAGAGACACCTGAAATGGCTACAACCTTTTAATAATTTTTATGGATGGGGAGATGTTGAATTGTACATTTTCTTTTACTTTTCTTTTACACTTCTCTCAATTGAATCATTTATGAGAATGCATTTTTATAAAATCAATGAAGTCATTATATTTAATTGATTCATAATACTAGATGAACTTTAGATTTGTTTCGACATAATTATAAATGCATGGACTATAATTTGCTCCAATTCAGTCCCCTTACCCTTCCCATCCTCCCCCTTCTGTTCTCTTTCCTCCACTTTACTGATCTTTTTATTTATTTACATTTGTCTTATAATTTTTTTCTTTTATTAATTTTTTAATTTTTATTTTTTAAAATTAGTGTCTTATAGATACAGAAAATGATGTTTCATCATAGTATATTCACATATGTGCATTGGAAAGTTAGTTCAGATTCATTCCACAGTTTTTCCCTAAACCACCCCCCTCCATTCCCTTCTTAAAAGGGGAAAGAGAGCAGGATGGAGGATGGGAGGGAAGGTGGGCAGGGTCAGGTCAGAACATGATAGTCAAAAGTGTGGGGTTTTGACTTGCAGAGAACATTGAACTGAAGAAGCCTGAAGTCTCCAAAACAGCCTTAGCAGCAAAACCTTTGCCCTTCTCTGACCCTCCTGTACTTCATCCCTTTCTCTCCCACAGCCAGTCATAAACCTAGAAAGGTGTCTCTTCCCCTGCCCCCTTTTCCTTAAAGACCCTCATTCCAGACAGGACCTCTGCTAGGCTCAGAAGGAAAGAAGGCTATACAAAGAGGCCAAGAAGAATATGAACAGACAAGGCTTGCTGGAATCCTTCTCAGCCTTTTACCATTAGCTTACTTCTTGTCCAGTCATTTCTACATGGCCATCCCTTCTTCATGGAACATAAATATAAAAATAGTTTTCCCTGGATCTGTAGGTCTTTATTTCTGAAGACTCTTAGGTCAAACAAAAGTTCTATTAAATAATGTTATAATATTTTAAAATGTAAAGATACATACAAGTTCATGAATTAGAAGAAACAATTTATAAAGATAGGACTATTTCTAAAAATCATCTGAATTTTTATTGCAGTTCCCGGAATTTGCATTACCAAATGTTGAGACCTTTTATAAAGCTTTAGTAATTAAGATACCGTGTTAGTGGTAAGAGGATAAATAGTACAGTGAGACAAAATAGAGAACTCAGAAAGCGACTACCATGTGATTTATGATTGAGGTGGGACTGCAGATCAGTGAGGGAAATGTCAGTCTTTTTAATGAGTAGTGCTGAGACAATTGAGGATTTATGTGGAATAGAATGAAATTAAGCTCCTACTACACACCATAGACAATAATTCTGTGTGGCATATAGAATTAAGTGTGAATGACCAAACAATAAAATGCTTACAAGATAATACCTTTGTGACTTTGGAGTGGGGGAAGTTTTCTTGAATAAGACGTAAAAAGCACTGACTATAAAGGAAGATCTTAAGAAATTTGACTATACTAGCATTAAGTATTTATCATAATCAAAAGACACCATTACAGAGAAAAGTCATTCTAAACATTCAAAACTAATAGTTGGTGTTAGAAGTTAGCAACAGTTGCTATCTTTTGGAAAAGTGAACTGGACAGGTGAGGAGATGGGGTGAGGGGAAGGACACTCCCAGGAGACTGATCTTATCTTTCCTAGAGCTGATGCTGGTAATACAGGTGTATTCACTTTGTGAAAATTTCAGCAAACTGTACTTAAAATTTGTGCATTTTAAAATGTATATGCTATGCTTCAACAAAAAGTCTTTATAAAGGAAAATTAGTAAAAAGCTATTTTAAAGGAAAACTGCTAAGAAGCTATTTGTAAAACACTTATCCAGGAAAATAATAGACACGACAGCTCAATAAGAAAAAGATACACATCTCAGCAGAAAAGTGAGCAAAGTAATTGGACACTTCAGAAAAGAGGAAATTTGTAAGTTTGATTTATATGAAAAGGTGTTCAACCTTATTAGTCTTCAGAGAAATGCAAATTAAAATGATTGATACCTCTTTACACCAAAATTGGCTAAAGTGAAGAATCTGAGAAAACAGTGCCTCGTGAGGATGTGGAATAATGGGAACACTACCTCACTTGGGCTGGGAATAAAAATTGGCACAACCACCTTGGGAAATAAATTGTTATTACATAGTAGGTATGGAGGTAGCATACCAGGTGACTTAGTGATTCCTCTGTTTCAGAAATGGGTGCTTATGGGCACCCAAAGATGTTCAGAAGAGTATGTATAATAGCCTTGTTAATGATATCCAAAAACTTGAAGTAATTCAAATATCCATCAACACAAGAATGAGTACATAAACTGTGGTATAGTTATACAGCCATATACTATATAATAGAATGGACTTTTCTACAGAAAGATTCGGATTAATATATGTATATACATATATACATATGTGCATATATGTATGTATATAAATATATATAAATATAAATGTGTATATGTATATATATATATACTCACAATTTTCATAAAGTTTCAGAGGTGTTTCTTAACTCTGAAGTTCATCCCAGATGTCCAGTGAAAAGCCCCTCTTCAAGAAGCACTCTCATTTGTCAGTCAAAAGAAGATGGCATAGAAGGTATTATGTACATATTTAGAGTTATCAGCCTGAGCCCATTTAGGTCTGTTAATGCAACAGTGGAATGAAGTCTCCAGTCTTTCCCATTCTTGCATTTTTCTGTGTTGCCTTTCTATTTGTTTAAATTAGAAAGTAAGACTTGTAATATATTTTTAAAATATTTTTTTAGTTGTCGATAGACCTTTATTTTTATTTATTTTTACACGTGGTGCTGAGAATTGAACCCAGTGACTCACACATGCTGAGCCACAAACCCAGCCCCTTATAATACATTTTTAACACCACTGTTAAGGTATAATTTTCATATCATAACATTTCCCCACTGTAAATGTATAATTCATTGATTTTTGACACATTTATAGTGTTGTGTGTCTGTCACCGCCATCCAAATTTAGAACATTTCCATTACCTGCCAAAATTCTCTTAAGCCCATTTGCCATCAGTCAATGTGTTATTTTCAAATATAGTACATTGATTGCTTCATGTATTTCAAATACCTCATCATTAAAAGTAGGATAACAGAGTATAAAATCAAAAGTTGAAAAACATCTACCAAAATCTTTTCTAAGTATGGTTTGAGGTTCTTCATACGTAGTTGGATTAAAATCAGTTCATTTGCATCTATTCTCCATAGGGGTTTTTTTTAAAAAGGGAACAAACTACAGTTGATTTTTTTTCTTCATATGTTTTTGGTGGGCAAATGTCATGTCATTCTGGGTCAGTTTTTAGTTTTAAAAATTTTAACTGGTGTATGGAAAAGAATTCAGATATACAAGTTGCTCTTTTATATAGCATTCTTTAGTACTGATTTCTGAGAGAATAAATCATACAGAATAGGATGAGGAAAAGAGTGGAAGTCAGACTGTATAATTCAATTAAATACATAAGTATCAGATCGTTAATTATTTTCTTTATTAGGAGTAACTAAAGGAAAAGTAGTGTTGATCCAGTCTTAAATGTCTCAAACTTTAGGACAAATATTTTAAAAGCTTTTTCTTTGTTGTACCACTTCATATTAAGATGTTAATTATAATATAGATGAACATATGGAGTATAAATATTAGGTGAGCATATTATGCTATTATGAGATACTTATAATTGGGCTTCCGCAAATGTGAATTTTTAACAAACAACAATTTCAACTTAAAGGTGATTATATGATATGGAAGTGCAGATTTATCTTGTGTATAATTAAATATTTGTCTAAAAAGTGTGGTGTAACATCAGATGTTTGTGAGTTTTGAAAATCAAAATACATAATGCCTACCTAGTCACTAAATAAGAGCAAGACTGTATCTTTTCTGTTTGTTAATTGGTAGAGCTAACTTTTATTGAGGTTTCTCTGTTGCCAGGTACTCTATTACCAAGGTTGCCATCGGAACCCGGAATGACATTGCTCACTATCAGGATTGAGAAAATTGGTCTGAAAGATGCTGGACAGTGCATCGATCCCTATATCACAGTTAGTGTAAAGGGTAAATAAATGGCAAATTGTATTTGGGACAATGTTTTTGATGGATATGTTTTTGAGGGATAGTCTTGTGTATGTGACAACTTATTTAATTCATTCTATGATGAAGCAAAATCCTAGAAGAGATCATAACTTCTTCACTGAACATAATTCTGACAGACTTACAAAAATATTTTCCTACTTATAATACACACTCACTTTTGCTTTTGAGTTTGAATAGATCTTTATGTTCTTCATATTCCATCTAAGGTGCTGATTAGACATACACATTGTCCTTAGCAGATACAGCCTTCATGATATAGATTAACAATAGCACTCCTCACTTTTCCATGGGTATGTAGTTTTCTATGCAAAACCCCATGTCCTGTTTTCCCATTTTTCCTGCTTCAGGCCATCTTCTTCCTGTGCTCCAGAGGTATCTACATAGGCAAGTCCTACAGAAGCAGATGAGAATTAGGCTTCAGACCATCATCAGTAGCAACAGGGAAGTAGGGTGCATCCATAATATCCCTGCCCTGTATGCAGTCCCGTGGGATGATGATGATGAGATTAAGGAATAAGTTATACCATTTTAGAGAAATAACTGTACTTAGGACAAATGGCTTATATTTTTAAGATATCTAAATATCCTTTTTTAATTTTTAATTTGTTCTAGTTGGTTATACATGACAGTAGAATGCATTTTGACACATTGTACACAAATGGAACATAACTTCTCATTCCTCTGACTGTTCATGGTGCTGAATCACACCAGCAGTGTAATCATACATACGTATAGCATAATAAAGTCTGTCTCATTTTCCCATTCTTCCCATCCCCAAGGTCCCACCTCTCCCCTCACTCCCCTCTGCACAATTCTTCCCTAAACCGCTCCCCCCACATACAGTATGACTCAGCATCCACTTATCAGAGAAAATATATGGCCTTTGGATTTTTGGAATTCCTTATTTCACTTAGTATAATATTCTCTAGTTCCATTCATTTACCTGCAAGTGCCATAATTTCATTCTTCCTTAAGGCTGAGTAATATTCTATTGTGTATATGTGCCTCATTCTCTTGATCCATTCATCTGTTGAAGGGCATCTAGGTGGGTTCATAGTTTATCTATTGTGAATTGAGCTGCTGTTACATTGATGTGGCTTCATCCCTGTAGCATGCTGATTTTAAGTCCTTTGATATAAACCAAGGAGTGGGAGAGCTGGCTCAAAATGCTGGTCCATTCAGTTTTCTGAGGAATCTCCATACTGCTTTCTATAGTGATTGCACCAACTTGCAGTCTCACCAGCAATGTATGAGTGTATCTTTTTCGCCACATCCTTGTAAACACTTCTTATTGCTTCTATTCTTGATGATTGCCATTCTGGTTGGAGGGACATGAAATCTTAGAGTACTTTTGATTTGCATTTCTCTAATTGCTAGAGATGCTGAACATTTTTAATACATTTATTGATTGATTGCATTTCTTCTTCTGTGAAGAGTCTGTTCAGTTCCTAAGCCCATTTATTGATTGGGTTATTTGGTTTTTTTGGTGCTAAGTTTTTTGCGTTCTTTTTTATATCCTGGAGATGAGTGCTCTATCTGAGGTGTGTGTGGTAAAGATTTTCTCCCAATCTGTAGGCTCTCTCTTCACATTCTTGATTGTTTCCTTTGCTGAGAAGAAGCTTTTTAGTTTGAATCCCTCCCATGTATGCATTCTTGATGTGACTTCTTGAACTTGAGGAGTCTTGTTAAAAAACAGGTTCTATGCCTACATGATGAATATTTGGGTCTACTTTTTCTTCTATTAGGCATAGGGTCTTTGTTCTAGTGCCTAAATCTTTGATCCACTTTGAGTTGATTTTGTGCAGGGTGAGAAATGGGGTTTAATTTCATTTTGTTACATATGGATTTCCAGTTTTCCCAGCACCATTTGTTGAATAGTCCATCTTATCTCCAATGTATGTTTTTTGGCTCCTTTGTCTAGTATGAGATAACCATATTTATGTGGGTTTGTCTCTGTGTCTTCTATTTTGAATCATTGGTCTATGTCTATTTTGGTGCCAATACCATGGCAGTTTTGTTTTCTTTTGTTCTGTAGTATAGTTTAAGGTCTGATATTGTGATGCCTCCTGCTTCCGTCTTCTTGCTAAGAATTGCTTTGACTCTTCTGGGTCTCTTATTTTTCCAAATAAATTTCATGATTGCTTTCTCAAGTTCTATGAAGAACATTATTGGAATTTTCTTAGGAATTGCTTTAAATCTGTTTAACACTTTTGGTAGTATGGCCGTTTTGGCAATATTAATTCTGCCTTCCCAAGAGCATGAGAGATCGTCCCATCTTCTAAGGTCTTCTTCAATTTCTTTCTTTTAGTGTTCTGGAGTTTTCATTGTAGAGGCATTTCACATCTTTTGTTTGATTGATTTCCAAGGTTTTTGTTTTGTTTTGTTTTGTTTTGCTTTTTAAGACTATTATGGATGGGGTAGTTTTCCTAATTTCTCTTGCAGTGGATTCATTGCTTATGTATAGGAGCATTTGATTTATGGGTATTGATTTTATATTCTGCTACTCTGCTGAATTCATTTATGAGTTCTAGAAGTTTTCTGGTGAAATTTTTTGAATCTTCTAAATTTAGAATCATGTCATTGGCAAAAAGTGATAGCTTGAGTTCTTCTTTTCCTATTCTTATCCCTTTAATTTCTTTGCTCTGACTATCTCATTGTTCTGGCTAGAGTTTCAAGGACAGTGTTGAATAGATGGGGTAAAAGAGGGCATCCCTGTCTTGTTTCAGTTTATAGAGGGAATGCTTTCAATTTTTCTCCATTTAGAATGATGTTGGCCTTGGGCTTAGCATAGATAGCTTTTACAATGTTGAGGTATGTTCCTGCTACCCCTAGTTTTCCTAGTGTTTGAACATGAAGGGGTGCTGTATTTTATCAAATGCTTTCTCTGTGACTGTTGAGATAATCATATGATTGTCGTCTTTAAGTCCACTTCTTGTGATATATTACATTCATTGATTTCCATATGTTGTGCATCCCTGGGATGAAACCCTTTTGATCATTGCACACTATCTTTTTAATATGTTTTTGTGTGTGATTTACCAGAATTTTATTGAGGATTTTTGCTTCTATGTTCATCAGGGATATCGGTCTGAAGTTTTCTTTTTTTCATGTGTCTCTGTCTGCATTTGTTATCAAGGTGATATTTGCCTCCAAGAATAAGTTTGGAAGAGTTCCCTCCCTTTCTATTTCATGAATAACTTGAAAGAGTATTGGTGTTAACTCTTCTTTGAAGGTCTTTTAGAACTCGGCTGAGAATTCATCTGGTCCTGGGCTTTTCTTGACTGCTACGCTTTTGATGGCTTCTTCTATTTCATTGATTGAAATTGATCTGTTGTGTATGTCCTCCTGCTTCAGTTTGGTAGATTGTATGTCTCTAGAAATTTGTTGATGTCTTCAAGATTTTCTGTTTTATTTGAGTATAAGTTTTCAAAATACTTTCTAATAGCCTTCTGTATTTCAGTAGTGTCCAACATGGTATATCTTTTTTTCATTATGAATTTTAGTAATTTCAGTTTTCTCTTCTCTTCATTACTGTAGCTAAGGGTTTATCAATTTTATTTATCTTTTCAAAGAACCAACTTTTGTTTTGTCAATTTTTCAATTGTTTCTTTTGTTTCAATTTTATTGACTTTCAGCTCTGATTTTAATTATTTTTTTCTGATTTCAAGTGTTTCCTGTCTTCTACTTTCAGTGTTGATTTGTTCTTCCTTTTATAGGGCTTTGAGATGGAATTTTAGGTCACTTATCTATTGATTTTTTTATTCTTTTAATGGATGAGCTCAATGCAATGAACTTTCCTCTTAGTACTGCCTTCATGGTGTCCCAGAAATTTTGATATGTTGTATCAGTGTTCTCATTTACTGCTAAATATATTTTTATTTCAACCCTGAGTTCTTCTGCTTTCCATTCATTGTTTAATAGCATGCTCTTTAGTCTCCAGGTGTTGGAGTAGCTTCTATTTTTTATGTTATCATTGATTTCTAGTTTCATTCCATTATGATCTGATAGAATGCAGGTTAGGGTTTCTACTTTTTTGTGTTTGCTGAGATGAGAGTTGATTTATGGCATCACATATGGTCTATTTCAGAGAAGGATCCTTGTGCTGCTGAGAAGAAAGTGTATGTGCTTGATGATGGATGAAATACTCTATATATGTCAGTTAAGTCTAAATCATCAATTAATTATTATTTAGTTATATAGTTTTTGGTTAAATTTTTGTTTGGAAGAGCTATCCAGTGTGAGAGAGGTGTGTTAACGTCACCCAGTATAATTGTGTTGTGGTCTCTTTGAGTCTTGAAACTGAGAAAGATTTGTTTGATGTACATAGATGCTCCATTGTTTGGGGCATATACATTTACCATTGCTATGTCTTGTTGATGTGTGATTTCCTTAAGCAGTATGAAATGTCCTTTCTCCCTGCTGACTGACTTTGTTTTGAAGTCCACATTGATATGAGGATGGTCCCCCTGCTTGTTTTTACAGTCCATGTGAGTGGTACGTTATATCCCAACCTTTCACCCTCAGTCTGTGGATGTCTTTTCCTGGGAGGTTAGTCCCTTGAAGACAGCATATTGCAGGGTCTTAATCCAGTCTACCAGTCTGTGTCCTTTAATGATGAGTTTAGTCCATTAACATTCAGGGTTATTATTGAGATGTGGTTTGTATTCCTGGTAATTTTGGGGTTTATTTGGTTTTTAACTTGACTTAGTTTCTCCTATGATAGACTTTTCCTTTAGTGTAGTTTCTCCCTTTACTGGTTTTCATGTTTTTTTTTTCTTCTTTTCATTTCCTCCTCATGAAATATTTTGCTGAGAATATTCTGTAGTACAGACTTTTGGTTGTGAGTTCTTTTAACTTCTGTTTATCATGGAAGGTTTTTATTTCATCATCAAATTGGAAGCTTAATTTTGCTGGATATACAATTCTCAGTTGGCATCCATTTTCTTTCAGAACTTGATATGTGTTATTCCAGACCTCCTGGCATTGGGGATTCGGATTGAGAAATGGGCTGAAATTCTAATTGGTTTCCCCCATATGTAATTTGATGTTTTTTGCCCCACAGCCTTTATAATTCTGTCGTTACTCTGTATGTTAGTCATTCTTATTGCAATGTGCCTTGGAGTGAGTCTGCTGTAATTTTGTACATTTGTGGTCCAGTAAGCCTCTTGTAGTTGATTTTCCATTTCATTCTCTAGATTTGGGAAGTTTTCTGATATTATGTCATTGAAAAGATTGTGTATTCCTTTGGTGTGTATCTCCATGCCTTTATCTATTGCAATAAATCTTAAATTTGGTCTTCTCATGTTATCTCATATTTCTTGGAAGTTGTTCATGGTTTCTTACCATCTTCTCTGTGTGGTCCACTTTATTTTCAAGATGTATGTTTTGTTTTCATTGTCTGAGGTTCTGTCTTGTAAGTGGTCTAGTCTTTTGGTGACACTTTCCATTGAATTTTTAATTTGGTTTACTGTTTCCTTCATTTCAGGGATTTCTGCTTGATTCCTTTTTATAATCTCTGCTTCTTTATTGAAGTGATCTTTCACTTCCTGAAGTTTCTCTGTGGTATCATCCTTTATTTCGAAGATCAGTGTAACTATGTATTTTCTAAACTCCGTCTCTGACATTTCTTCTACTGTGTTGTCCTGGATTCTATTTTTGGAACATCTTGGTTTGTTTGAGGCACTTTGTTCCCTTGTTTTCTCATGTTGTTTGTGAGTCTTCTTATCTAGTGGTATGGATCAGAAGCAGTACAGTTTCTACCCTGTAGTCTTCTAGTGTCCCTGAAGGCTTCCAGTACCTCACCTTTAAGGGGGAGACCAGTATTTATAGCACCCACCCAATACGAACTATATACAACCTTAAACCAAATGGTTCCAATTAAGGATATACAATAACGATGTATTCAGTTATTGTCTGTGATATAAACCTTAAGTTTGCTAAAAGGGTTTACTGTTTCAATTGATGGACAATGAGGGAACAGAAGTAGTGTAAGATGTGATGAATATGAGGGAGGAGAGAAGATATAGGTAAAAATTTATAATAAAAGCGAGGGAGGAATTAATAGAGGTTGACTTTTAGTATGACAGAAGTGAGAAGCAGAACCCAGGGAGACAGATAGGTGAGTGAAAAAATACAGATTTTTTAAAAAGTAAAAATATAAGAATATACAACACAACTATAATATACTATTCAGATATTCCATTCCTCAATAAATTGTTGTGTGAACCATGTTTAGATTCAAAGATGGTAGAAGTGTGAGAGAGAAAGCGATAAAAAGGAACGTCTCAATGGAAAATTGAATGATTGCTTGTATTGACTCCATAAATTTTCTCAGCTTCCCTTCTCCACCAATAGGTGGGGTTTTCTGAAGTTTGATGTTAGCACCAGTCCAGTGGGGGAGCAGTTGAGTGGGCGAGCCAATAACACCTTCTTCCAGTCTTCCCACTCATTGTAGCTGGCCCCTTCTGCCCCTGCATCCTTCAGGTCTCACTGAGCTGGAGAGAGCCTGGTTTAATCCAGTGTCTCCAACCTGTGCTCTCCCTGAGGCACTGCGCCTAGTCTCTGGCTTTCCACAGGCTTGCCAGACCTAGACTGGGCCATGTAAACCTATATACAACCTGAAGCACCTGGGCTTCAGCTTCCCCAGGCTCTGTCTTGCTGCAGTCCCAATATCTCAGTGGCCCTTCAATTTCCAGGGAGACAACCAGGGATGTGCTCACACAAAGAAGCGACCCTGCAAAGAGGCAGCCAGATGGCGGCCACTAGCATATGTAGCAGAAAGATCTCAGTGTGCAACCAGATCTGCAAGTACCCCAGTATATCAGCAGACTCTGGCTGGTGTCCCAAGAAGGCGGTGACTGGGTGTAACCAAACCTGTGGGTATTGTGAAAATGAACTTCCAGGCAACAGTGGGCAGCAGGTGATCTGCTGGCAGTCTGCAGGTGATCTGCAGGTTAACAGTGAATAATTGGCAGGTGAATGTCGGGCATGGTATGTGAAAGGTGGGTGATTGGCAGGCAAGAGGTAGGCAGACGGGCAAATGGTGATTGATAGGTGGCAGTCAGAGAGCGATCTGCATTCAAAAGGTGGGTGATCTCTGCAGACAAATGGAGGGTAAGCAGCAGGGGATCATTGGGCATTGACTGCTGCCTCACAGATAAACACTATTTTCTCTGCTTGAATTCTGAGTCATGGAGCAACAAGTGAATGCAACCTTCTTCTAGTCCACGATTTTTGGATCTCCACAAATGGCTTCTTTTAATCTGTCATTTGGCATCAAAGAAACAGTTCAGGGCTAAAATTAAATAAAGGAACTTTTATCAATTGGAAAAAGAAAGTCAGATCCATGGGTTCATTAGTGCTAATTAAAAGAAAAAGTACTATGGCCACAAAGAAAACATTTATGTAGGGAACATGATCCTCAGCACTAATACTGTGATAGTTTAAAATTCCAATATTCCCAGTCATCAAACATGTAGTATACTGGAAAATATTGACATTGTTTGATAGGCCATTTGCAAAACTGCATACTCATTTAGAAAGTACACTAAAACACAAAAATATGTAATGATAATCTTGTAAATATTGTTACTTTTGCATATATGTGAAACAAGTACATTTTTTGTCAATATTTTTTAGATTATTCAATGTACTAAATTGTCTTAAGTTTTTTAACACATCTCTTTTGAAAACACAGAAACACTGAATAGTTATTAAATAAGTCCATGTTGAATTTGATTAAACAGATTTTAAATCCCAGGAAATTAAATACCATTTGGTTATTGTGAATCAGGTTATGAGTTTAGATAACATATTTGAAAAATTATTCAGTAAAGAAAGGGTTTTTGTTGGCAACTCTCATCCATTTTTGGTTCTTGACTTGAATACAAGAGGGAAATTGTGATAATGTTAGATTTAAAAACTTTTCTTAATAAGACATATACTTGATCAAAATTAGTGGCAGGGCTCTATTGTGGCAAATTATATACTCCAGATTTTTCTGCAGAGAAAAAAAAAGGGGGGCTATTCCCTAAGGAAAAAGTTCTTTTCACCACTTCTCTATGAAGATCACGTTTTGTCTTCTACACCTTTTGTCCACTTGGCCCTGTCAAGGCTTCTTTCTCCCCTCCATGAGCTCTTCTATCCAGTCTGTGTTCATCTCTGTCCACATACCCCATGGACATCAGCAGTTCTCAGGTGCCTGCTCACACCAAATAGGAATCTCTCAGCCTGAAAATCTCCTCTCAGCTCTTTCCATGCCTCTTTCAGAAATGTTTGCCATTTGCAGATTTTTGGTGTATATGTGAAGCTCCTAAGCAGAAACATTTGTTTCTCCAGATCTGAATGGCATAGATTTAACTCCTGTGCAAGACACGCCTGTGGCTTCAAGAAAAGAAGATACATATGTTCATTTTAATGTGGACATTGAGCTCCAGAAGCATATTGAAAAATTAACCAAAGGTTTGTAATCAGTCAGTCACTGACTTCTTAAGGACATGGTCTTCATCTGGGTTTGTGTACATAATATACTTAATACAGGATCATACAGAGAAGTATGTCACATGATTACGTACATTGACTTAAAGAAAGTCAAACCAGTGATTTCTTCAAAAAGGAATTAGCAATTGTATCATCTAATAATGTGATTAAGTATTATTTGATAGTAAAATTTCATTGTCTTTTATGAGAAAACAGGAACATTCTTCTCATACTACAGTTAAGGGATGCAAGTTCCTTAATAATTACCTCGGGTTCCCTTAAGAACCTAATAATTACTTTCAGTTACAGAATCATTTTTTTCTTTCATTAAGATGCTTTGGGTTGAAAGACACTATAAGAGGCTGTTAGTTTTTAAGGATATGGAAAAGGACAAGCGGGTATGGTGGCACATTTCTATAATGCCAGCAACTCTGAAGACTGAGACAAGAGGATCCCGAGTTTGAGGACAGCTTCAGCAACTTAGCAAGCCCTGCCTCAAAGTAGAAAATAAGAAGGGCTGATGATGTGGCTCAATGATAAAGTGCTCCTGAGTTCAATCACCATTTCCAGAAACAAAAGAAAAGCAATGTGGCAAAGGACAAAAAGCAAATTTTTAAAACAGGTAACACTTCCAAATTACACAGTTCTTAGGATTAAATGCTTCCAGTTACCTGTCGCCAAATGGAATACCAGTGTTTTCCAAAAAGACTTAGAATCCTTTTATCACCTGAGATTGTTTCTGAAAATTTCCTTCTCTGCAGGAAGCTTCTCTGCATCTTCAGCTTCTAACGACATTTGATATTTTACTTCTCAGATCTGGTGCTGTGGCCTCCTTTTTTCCTCCATTTGAAGACCTACCTTTCACTGTTTCCTTAAGGACAGTGGTTCTCAGGTGGCACCCAGGGCAGCAGTGGCAAAAGCAACCCCTGCAGGGTGGACAGTTTATCTGTTGGGCTTTGGGGACAGAACTGTCTAAATTTCTTAGTATCACTTGATTATCAAGGAGGGGTCGAACAGGCTTGCCTTTCGACCTTTCCTTCCAAAGCACCAACTTGATACAGAATTATGCAATTGTAGGGATAAAATGGAAATAGTGATTTGAGCTCTAAAGAGGGTGTTAGGTATCATTTTATAGTTGAACCAGCATGTGATTAATATTTGAATTCTAAAACACCCCCCAAAATTGCCTTTTCTATTTTTGTTTCAGGAGGAAAAGAAATGATGCAAGCTACTCTTTTTTTTTTTTTTTTTTTTTTAGCGACTTAAATTTCTAGTCTACTGCAGGTGCTTGTTGAAACCATTTCTATAAGTATTAGTAATACTTAAGTATCTTGTGTTTCTTTTGTGGTAATGAATATTTATATTCTTCAGTTGTTTATGATTCTACCTGTGTACATAACTTAAATTCTTGAGTCAGTCTAGCTCAGGAAGTTTTGCTATATGTTGTAGAATTTGATGATATAGGGAAATGTCACTCAGACACAGTAGAAGAGTTTGGGGTGATAGCCACAATAAGTTATCAACAATCACTTCATCAGACTGTGTTTGACACAGGTTACTTTGTGAAATTATGCAAACCTTTGCTTCTTCATATGCTTGTGGTGATTAGAGAAAAATGACACATAAAAATGTATGGTCTCTGGCTTATGAAGTTTGTTTCAATTCCTTAGGTGCAGCTATCTTCTTTGAATTCAAACACTACAAGCCTAAAAAAAGGTTTACCAGCACCAAGTGTTTTGCTTTCATGGAGATGGATGAGATTCAACCTGGGCCAATTGTAATAGAACTGTAAGTGATACACATATAGGACTCATACTGTGTCAATGGTTACTAGTGCATGTTACTTCTTAGTCCCTCTTATCCAGAATGTGATATTGGAATAGATCAATCTTCAAAGTACTTTAAACAATGATCTTTCTATTGTGGTTACAGATACAAGAAACCCACTGACTTTAAAAGAAAGAAATTGCAGTTATTGACCAAGAAACCACTTTATCTTCATCTACATCAAACTTTGCACAAGGAATGAATAACCTGGAACTTGTGTGAATTTTACCACTCAGTAGAAACATCATAGCTCTTTGTAGCATATTCACCCATCAGGAGGCAGGAAGTGAGCCATACCCATAGGCCAGTGAGTCCATTGCAAAGCTGTACCGAGAACTAAAGTCCAGCACCTCACTGTCGTATAAGACTCCTTTGGATACAGGTTTATTGTAGATTTTGAAACATGTTTTTACTTTTCTATAACTTGTGCAATTAATAGTGTTTTCCAATTTAACACTGTTCCTACCCTGCTTCTTGGAACAGTACTGCTGTGGTAGGTATGCTCATCTTCAAACTTAATACAGCAATAAGAATGTGCTAGAGTTTACACATTTGCTTACTTTTGCTCCAATATGCTCTTTTCGTTTGAATTAACTTCAAACTTTGAAGTGGGTAGCATAGTACCAGATACAGCTTTGAAGGGAATTGGACCAGTTATGGTCTGTCTTATAGGCTGTTCCTTACAGATGGCCAAAATTCACCCTGATCTGATAGTTCTGCTTAGAAATAGTGTGCCTTGGCCAGATCAGTATCCCAAATGGGAGTGTTCCCCAGGTTGTAGCTGTGATTTTTTTCCAGATAACCATATTGTTTTTCTGAAAGTGAGCATATTTTTAGTCATATTGATTAGTTGTTCTTCTGCGTCACATTGCTATTCTTTCTACTAATGATTCTAGGGTTAACATTGAAACCATGTCAGAATAATTGCAAATTTTTTCATGGGTTTATATGTCTTCTAAATCATGTCATCTAAAAATAAGTGGGTCAGATGCTAATGAGATACTGCAGGAATAACTGCTGTTTTTCTGGCAGATTGTGAAACCTTAAAACTTGCATACCTCATCTTTAAAGTGATGAGTATGCAAAATCTGGAAAGATATTCTATTTTTCTTAACATAGGTAGATAGGATTACCATTTATTTCCTATTTAGATCTATTGACATTCATCCCTATGAAATTTTGCAGCTCATTAGCCTATTATAATTGGATTGTTTGCATTACTTTTGACTTCATGATGAGACATAAATAAAACTTTCATAGTACACGAGGTGGATATTTGATACACAGTGCATTAAGATTTGTGAGGGGCTTTTGTGGGTTAGATGTAGCACCCACATATTTTAACATTCACTCTTTTACATGAACAATGCATGAGGGGAATTCAATGTCAATACTTGGCCTATTTTTCAACTAGTGTAAAGCCTAGAGATACCAGCCAGTGTTTGCTTTTTAAAACAAGTAACAGTTGTTTTAGTCTGTGCACTTCAAGAGATCTAGTCTTTATTTTCAGTTGTCTATTAGGTCAATTCTGTTTACTAAATGAATGTTAATAAAAACTCTATGAACCTGAAAGAATTCTCAACCAAATTTAGTCTTGTCTCTCATCTTGATTGGGTTAATTTCAAATGCTAAAATAATTCCACCTATAATACTTCTAGGAAATGAAGTTTGCCTTAATAAAATGTTCATTCAAGTAAAACTCTTGAGTTGTCAAATTGCCAGACTGTAAACCTCTCAAGGGGCAAGAACCTCATCTTCTCCATGTCATCTAGACTTTCCAAGGTGCTTGGCAGCACTCTGTACCTTGTGCAGTACTCAGTACCTTTTTGTTTGATGTTGCTGAGGAGACCTACAAAATACTCCCTTCAAACCTACTATTAAAATGTAGCATAACTGAAAAACTGTTCTTTCTCTTTTCTCATAGACCATAACACATGTATATTAGAGCAATAATTTATATGAAGAAGCATCTAGTATCCTTCACATAAGCATGCTTTAAATAAACGAATATATTTCATCAGAATTAAAGTTTAAATTGAACATTATGAATAGCTTAGTTTTAATTCAGACCTGAATGAAATGACAAAAAAAAAAAAAAAAAAAAAATTGTCTTGAAGCAGTTAACACCGAACACTCCATATCTCCCAGGTTATTTAAATTCACTTTCCAATGGGGGGAAAAATGAGGTGCTGGATAATAACTACAACTACAGTAATAACACTTTCAGGCTAAAACACTACTGCTTCACCAATGAAATGATCTTAGCAACTACACCCAGAAACAATGAGCTGCAGAGGAGTCCTGAAACATCACTTTTGAGATATAAAAGTCTGAATCAAGGGACAGTATTCTCTACACCATCTGTGGGGCAGCTAGTTCTGTAGCTTTGCTACAGAAGCGCTACACTCAGATGGATGTAAGGGGAGGCAACTATGGGTGGGTTCAGACTACTCAGATAAACTACATAGAATGCTTTCCATCTTACTAATAGAACAAATACCAAAAAAAGGCTTTACAAGGAAAAATACTGTTGTTTTGAATTAAAATATAAATTTACCTTTCCTATTTGATTATCTTCCTACCTGACATCACCTTTATTTAA
The DNA here is from genome assembly GCF_902686455.1 of Sciurus vulgaris. Classification (NCBI taxonomy): domain Eukaryota; kingdom Metazoa; phylum Chordata; class Mammalia; order Rodentia; family Sciuridae; genus Sciurus; species Sciurus vulgaris. The sequence continues at coordinate 62,147,899 of NC_136473.1, forward strand.
ATGTGATTTTTAAATTAGAAGTTATATTAGCCTGGCACAGTGGCACACACTTGTAATCCCAGCAGCTCCAGAGGCTGAGACAGGGAAGATCATGAGTTCAAAGCCAGCCTGAGCAAATGCAAGGCCCTAAGCATTTCAGTGAGACCCTGTCCACATAAAATACAAAATAGGGCTGGGGATGTGACTCAGTGGTTGAAAGCCAGAGTTCAATCCCCAGTACCAAAAAAAATTAGAAGTTATATTAACTCCAGCATTGTCTTGTGTCCTTAGGAGGTTAAAAAATATGTTCAAAATAGGTGGTTATCACTTAAATTTTAATTTTACATGGTTAAAAATGGCATATGCTATTACATGAAGTTTTCCCATTATATATAGCTGCTTCTTATTAAATGGAAGTCAAGTAGATTGAATTCCTCTTGGAGGACTCAAATTCCTTTTGGATTCTGAGTTATCTTCTTTCAGAGATTCTGCCTCTGGAAACTAGTCTTGAGTAGTTTTAAGATATTTTGTTTCACACTGAAGCTTTTGCCCCTTTTTCAGAATACTTTTACTGAATTCAACGGAACAATGACATGTCATGCTCTAGGTTTCAATAATCCTATTACTTCCTAGGACTTAAAAGAATGGAAGAATGTAGCCTGCAGTAAACAAAAGTACCAGCCTTTTATACTGTTAATTTCATCTGAATCTTTAAATGTGCTGCTTAAGTGACTATAATAGATAGTACAGCTCTGGAGAACTAGTTCTTAGAAGCATTGTTTTAAAAACAGTAGTTACAGTTTCAGGACTTTAATTATGGTACAATTTCAGATTCTGAGCCTTAATTGATTTTTCAATAAAAGTAGCAGTGTTCAAATATTCATTGTAAAATAGTATCTATCAAAAAACAAATTTAATTCAGCGCATAGTGGCTGACTGAAGCCTTAGAGTTCCAATCACTCTTTCTCATAGGATTATACTATTCTAATTTTTTTGGTCATATTCCTTGAAAATTAGTGAAATGTTATGGGAAGGAGAAGAGACTATATTTTAAAAAAGAAATGCCCTTTTTTTTTTAATAGACAGGACATATCACTTTGATTTTGCTGCTATGCACCCTTAAAGCAATAATGGCAAATGCAGTAGAACTTCAGGTTAAACAATTCTTCCTACTAATGTAAACTCATTCTCAGATAGGCAGTGAGGGTTGGAAAAAAGCACACAAATGTGCTATAAATAGAGCCACAGACTTCTCAGGAGTAAAAGAAATCCCTTGTAGAGTCCACAGGTGAACAAGGGCCAGCTTCCTTAACAGTGAGCAACAGGGAGTGGGCTGCCAAGTCACTGTCTTCACTCCTGACTCTGTGTTTACATGCTTTCCAAATGGCACAAGTCTCATGACAATCCCATGAATCAACAGACACTTGAGGAATATTAATAAACAATTTTTTATTTACTATCACTACAAAGAACTTCAGCAAGAAGGAAATAAGTTTAGGACTTTTGAGTAAACATTTTTAGAGTAACAGTCTGTGACCAGATATTGAGACAGAAACATCAAGCTTCTGAACACCATTGCTTTCTATCAACTGGAATGCACTCAAAATAGGAGAATGGAAATGCATGCTCATGAAGCATTTCCACAGGAAATGTTGATATTTTATGACATTCTAAATCATTCAGCAATTATATATGCTACATTAACTAAAACACAGGTATTCCTTATTGCACATTTCAAAGTTGGAAGTATACTTTAGCTTAAGAGGTGATCATCATTTAAAAGAGGAAATGATAGTTTTAAATTTTTTGGCTCAAAAATGTATACTGCCAAGAACTAACCTGCTAATTCTAAAAATAAACCCTTAAGACTTTTGGATTTCGAAGCCAATGATCCCTTAACACAATGAAGAGTGCACAGTCCACATTCTGACTAAGTGTCAGAGGTGATGGTTACAGGCTGTTTTAAAGCCTGCGAACAGTTCTGGCTACTGCTCTCAGAGGCAGATGAAGGCTCATCTCTAGAGCCTGAAGGTGTCAAGTCTCTTGCAGCAGGTGATGGTGAGTAGTCTTGGGGACCATGGGTTGGGGGTGGTAATCGGGTACCAGGAATGAAGTACTCTCTCGGACCAAATGAACCTAAAGGTTTAAGTGGTGTGGGTCCTAGTAAAAATTCCCAAGGGTCAAGAGGCAGATCCCATTTTCCAGGTGGAACACCTGCTGCATATTTTCTTAAGCACACTAGGATCTGGAAAATAAAAAGGAAGTTATGTAAATACCCACAAATGTATAAATGAGGATGATTTAAAGTATGTTAACATAGTTTCTCATCATTTCTCCCAAGCCTAGAAAATCAAGTGGTGACATCCTGACTTGACAGATGAGGCAAACTGAGCTTGAACAAATATAGCTTACAGCCTATGGCCAACCAGCCATGAAGCAACATATGAAGGATTTAAGCATGGCTCTACTTCGCTCCAGGCTTGTCATTTTTGTATCCTCACCATATAATTGAAGGATTATTTCTAACTCAAAATACCTCCATTTTTATTTGGAAGTACTATATACCATGACAAGAGGATAGATTATGAAATAACTTCATTGCATCAAAGAAATTTTGATAAAAGGAAATCCACTGTCTACTACTGTATCAATTAAAAATTCATGGTGTATTTCAGCATGGACCTTATACATGCCATCAGAATCAAGGTGCATGCCCTCCTAGAAAAGGCCTTCCACAGCCACCTAATTCAATTCAGCAACATTTATTAGGTCAGTGTTAAATCCTCCTTAACACTTCTCTCTGACTTTTCTCAAGGTGAGGGTTTGACTTTTCCTTTGCTATATTCTGTAACCTATTGCTTATGCTTCTATCATGGGTGGTTACAACTTTATCTTGTAGTCTGTACATATCTGTGACATTGTCCATCTCATCTACCTTTCCATCCATTGCAGTACATACCAACTGATTTCCAACAAACATCTGCACAAGTAATAGTTCTTGTTTTCCTGTACATAGCCCCTTTCCTTGTGTATGAGAGTGAGCTACTGCCTATCTCGGTATAAGATTATATAGTGCCTGCCCTATGTGCCCCAAGAAACTGGAGGAAAAGCTAAAATGTACTCAGTCACCTTTGTCCCTGCATTGTAAAGACTGGAGATAGCAACTGTTTTACCAATAAATAGAAAGAAAAGATGAATATGATTTACAGGTCAATCAGTAATGTTCAGATCATCATACCAAATGGTACAGGTCCAAAAGGCCCACTGAGCTGAAGTGGCTGAGGAAGTGGCCCAGGAAGTGGCCGAGGTGGTGGTCCATATCGAACAGGTGGTGGTAGGGGCCCTCCCACAGGGGAGACCATGAGAGATACCCCTGGGAAACGAGGGGGCCCTTTGGTAGCCATATTAACCTGTAATTTAAGATTTGAAAGCAGTTTTAAAATTCCTGTATATTAAGACAAAGTACCAACCAGGTGAACGCCAAAACCCAGGAGAGGCACCTGTCCAGAGAGCACCATCAGTGCAACAAAACTCTACCACTCCCACACATTCCCATCGACAGCTGACAGGTTAGAATGATGCTGTAAGAGGGAGCAGCCTGTTACCGATTATATCTGCATGGGAAAGGGAAAGGCAGGAAGACTGGCAGAAGGTATTAACAGGTGATTTCTGACCAGTACGTCATGCTCTATACACTACAGCCGATTTCAAAGGGAGCCCCTCCCCCACCACAGCTCTTTCATCACAATAGCTCAAGACTTGCATATTAAGAAGGTACAGAACATAATGAAAACTCCATTCTCTATGCATCCAATAACAGCTATTATTCAGAGTATCTTTGGCAAACCTTTCATATATCATTCAAATTCCCAAAACTTGTAGTGTCTCATGTTAACTAAGTGGGAACTGAGGCAAATTTGCTGCAGGTCTCAGTGCATGTAAAAGGCCTAGCTGGAACTCAATGCCATGTTTGCTTCTAAGCTATGCTCTTCCCACCTCTACTCCTCTCTATCAAAGGGTCTCTACTCTCTTTAAAGTCTTCAACTGAGACGGGGTTTGGGGTCTTATCTAAGCTGCCCTTAGGTGAAAAGATTTCTTGAGAGATGTACATTCCTGGTATAGAAATAGATGAACTTGCAAGTATTTTCCAATACAATGCTATATATACAAATTAGGAAGACAAAGATTTAATATATACTTTCATTTACAGTACACCATATGACATAAGGACTATTTCCTATGAGAAGTGGGTTGGAAACTAAGCAATTAAATATTTATTGTAATACAGAGCAGCAGAAGACCTACCAGGTATAATAGCTACACAAGTTACTAAAGAATGCACTCATGTGAACAAATGAGTCTATTGCTTGGGACTGTCTCAACAGGTCATTTCACATTATCATTGTTTGTTCACTGGAAAACTATTTTACTTCCAGAAATTCTGTTACCCATGTAACTTACATCATTCAAAATCAGGTCTGCCTCCTACTGTACAAATGGAGGAACTCCTAAACAGCATACTCCCAAGGATAATAATGAAATAATGATGAATTATGTAATGTATAATGAATTTACTTTACCTTAGATCATTCAACACAAAATACAATGTGAAGTTGGAGTGATGACTTTTCACATTCTGAAGTTAACGATGCTTACACACACTTCAGCAACACTCCCAAGTTAAGGAGAAAAGTACGTTCAGTATTGCATGCAGTTTAAGGCAAACAAGGTCAATGTCATGCTCCTCATACCCTTCCCAGAAATACACAGAATAGAAGCCCCATTCAGTCCTCAACCTCTAAGTACTTACTGCTATTGGATGCTCAGCCAAAGAAGTAACAGTGGGAACTGAGGGGGCCCCAGGTTCATGGGGAATGGTTTGCTTTTCAAAAAACAAATGCGGTAGCACAAATAGAACACAAACAGGGATGTTGCAAGCAGCAAGTGCTGTAGGAAAACTACACGTTCCTTCATGACCTCATGATTCACAATGCCTGTAGAACTTACCTTGCCCTCATCCATCACCTTGGCTGGAGAAGAGCTCCTGGAGCTGCTGTTCAGGTGAGCTGGACCACGTCCTGGGTCTGTTTGAGGTCAGAGAATGAATTTAGAATGATTTCCAATGTGAAAAGAATACAAATCCTGCATCCACAATCCTAGAGTCTTTGAAATGACTTGGTCCCTTAGCAGAGGCAAAACACTTCCCAGATACCTCAGAAGACCATCGAGGACGAGGAAAAGGTCCATCCATTGACCCTTGGGAAAGAACAGAGCTCTTGCATGTATTTTGCAGAAGATAGAAACCAATTGTGGGCAGGTCAGGGTTCAACAAGAACTAGAAAGCAACATTAAAGACTGGTTGCCCAATATATAAGTCACAATTTATGCAGAGACTTAAGTAAAAAAAAAAAAAAAAAAACTGCCTTGGATTGAAGACCAACAGGAAGCCCTGCACATTAAAAGTACTGGTCCTGAACTTCAAGCTGTAGACTTGAAGTATGTAGGCTGGCTTTATTCACTCCGTGTAACCTGACTTCCAATCTTACCAATACTATAGACATATTTAAAATTGGAAAGAAGACTCAGTATTTCACATTATAATGACAATGGAAATATACATGCTACATAGAGTTTTAAGGCTACTTTTAGAATATTTGAGAAGGAACACCATAGAGAGTTAATTTAAAGATAAAGGCTTACACTTCACAGTATAAAATTGTAAAGAAAAAAAATAATACAGGGACCTCAAGGGGGAAAAAAAGTTTTCTATTCTACAGCAGATTTTACAGCACACTATTTATCCAATAAGACAAAATAAAGAAATTTTCTTCTATATATGTACAAGCCCACATTCTATATTATTTTCAATAGAATACTCAAAAGGGGAAAAAATTTAAAAAAACCCTTGAAACAGTTTATGGCAGAGCAACATGTGAATGCTCACCAAATTCACTTCTACCCATATCTCTTCCATTCAGAGTAGCAGAGACAGGTCTCCCAGCTGGCTCTGCCGTCAATGAAGGGGAACGTTCTCCAGCACTCACAGGGGACGGGCCAAAAGACCCATTCTTGCTCAGTGGACCTAAGGACAACAATGCCTTGTTCCCACTTAAAAGCAGCCTTTACACTGCCCACCCTTTAGCAAGTCATTCAGATTATTTCATAACCATTACACGCAGAAATAAAAAGTAATTTATATACATTCTGCACCAAGAAATAGTCTACCTCCCTTTACGAAGTGCTCCCTACCTCTCTGGAGAGGGTGTTGTGTCCTTGCTCTTCCCGCCATTGGTTTTAGAATCACAGGTTCATCTTGCCACATTGCCATCTTTTGGGTCATTTCCAATAATCTTGAATATTGAGAAAGAATGGACTTAAATGTGAAACAGTAATCTACTCCTTCTTAGATAACATTCAGCATAGTCTTAAAACACTAAAACATACAGGAAGGTATCAAAATCACATACTTGTGTCTCAAATTAGCAGCTTCCCTTCTCTCTTCAGCTATAGCTCTTTCTGCAGCACGAGCTTTGACCTATTAGAGAAAGAAATATTCAAATTCGGTTGTGTAGGCTATACACAAAATAAGAAAAGGGGGGAAAAAGTCTTACTCAGTTATCATGAGCTTTCTTCTCATGAGCGGCAATCTGAAAAAGACAACACATTAAAAAAAATGTTTAGGGACTCATTATACTAGCTAAAATGGTCTGTATTAGATATCAAAAAATTCTGCAACTACACAACAGTATTAATCACTACCTGATTCTTAAATGAGTGCTCTGCTTTCTGTATTTCTTCCTCCATTTCTTCAACTCTGGCCTAAAAATTATACTTGGTTTTATTAGTCAAAACAATTGAACAAAATCTGAAACAATCTAACCATGTTCCCTTTACTCTGTCAGCTATACTTTTAAAGACTTCATCATACATAAAAAACACACTTTATCTAGTTGTACCAATCATGTGAGATCAAAATTAACATTAGACCCAGTTGCAATGGCACACACCTGTAATCCCAGTGACTTGGGAGACTGAGGCAGGAGGATCACAAGTTTGAGGCCAGCCTCAGCAATTTAGTGAGAATCTAGGCAACTTAGACCCTGTCTCAAAGTAAAGAAAGGTCTGGGGATATAGCTCAGTGGTTAAGCGTTCCTGGGTCTAATCCCCAGGATCAATCAATCAATCAATCAATATATAAAACCTAATACTATCTAATTGTTTCCTAACAACTGGGAGAGATTCTGAATTGATAAATTATAATTTCTTTAACTGTTCATCAATGTGCTCTCAAATAATTTTGCTAGGCATATCTTCTTCCTTAAAACTTTTCTTTTTTAAAATTATATCAATAGATTTCACAGCTCTATCAAACGGCACATTAATGGTTTTAAAACATCACATAGCAAACTGCTTTCTTAAAGAATTACTCCAACATACAAAACCCTCAGAACTGTTTGCATGAACCAAGTTCCCATATGGTCTTGCCAGCATTTGGGTATAAGTCAATTTTTGTTAACATTTTCATTGTTCAACTGAAATTTATTTTTCTTCTGTGTGAATTGAACGTATTCATATCCTCTCATTACTTATACTCCTGTGCTATTTTCTTCTACTTCATGTCAAATCAGATTCAAAAGAAAGCTAACACGAGAGTTCATTAGACATTGAACTCACTTGTAAGTTTTAACTTCCTGTGCAGCCAAAACTGCCTTTTCATCTGCAGCTGACAGCCACTTTGCTCTTTCTTGTCTCTCATACTCTTCTCGACTCAGTTTCCTAAAAATAAAACCAGTTTTCAAGTCAAACTTTCTCTTTTCCCCAGCAGTGTGTATGACTGCTCTATTCAAATGTCACTTCCCACCCTTCTCTAAAATGCTTAGGATTATAAAATAGGAAGCAATTCAAACCAGCAATTTAGGAAATCAAAACTGGCAAATCACTTATATTTTCTAACTTCTGCTCTTAATTCTCTAATTACCAGTAAATAAAACAAATGTAAAAACAATATGTGCCCCAAGGGCAAGTCTCCTAGCCTCAAGATGATGAAAACTCACTTTACTTCCAAGTGGAAAGTCAGGACTGATCAACCTAACACAAACATATCAGGATAAAGCAGGGGAGAATTCTTTGTCATTTCTGCCATGGCTAAGTACATCTTTGCATGCAGAAATTTGTTTCCCAATCCTAGACTGGTACCAAGATACAGTCAGTCAGAGAGAAAGCTTTCCTGAACATGTCTTCTAACTATGCAATCAAGCACAGAATATTTTCACACTTTAGACATCTATTTTGAAAGAATTGTGATTAAGCAAAAAGGCAAATCTGAGTTGTGACAATGTCTACCAACCAGAAAAAGAGTCCAAACTGACCCATGACCACGATATTATCTACTGACAACAAGTTTTAACTTTGATCATGAAAATCAAGACATTCATCTACTATAACAAAGGCAGACACACTTAACGGTTTAAATACCTTCTGCTCTCCTTGCACTGCTTTAGCCATAGTTCCAATTCAAAAGATAAGTAACTTGAAACTTAATTTTCCATGAATCAGAAGGAAAATTAGAAGATTTATAGTAACCAAATAGAAAAGGGGGTTATGTAGTCTTTTATAACTGCTCATTTAATTCTTCAGCAAATATTTTGAGTGTCTATAATATACTAGTTACCTTTTAAAATGCTAAAGAAGAAAGGAGCTCACTGTTTAAGATATAAATGATGACTCGGCTGGGATTGTGGCTCAGTGCTAAAGCGCTAGCCTAGCATGTGTGAGGTACTTGATTCTAGTCTCAGCACCACATATACAGAAGTGAAGAAAATAAACGTCTGTCGACATTTTAAGGGAAACAAATATAAATGATGACTAAAGGAATATAATACCTTCCCTCTGACTCTACCTTAAGAAGGAATGTGGAAAAAACTGAGTCTTGAGGAAGAGGAGAGAGAATTTTGTCTCCAACGATCAATGAACTAGCCTGAGAGCACTAAGAACAATCAAACCACCTTGAGAAGAATACACAGAATGTGTTTGAAGGGATCAGAGTTGATAAGGCAGGGAAGATATGTGTATGTGGCCAAGATGCATTAGAAAAAGGAATCTCAGACACACAATTAAGGCTGGCATTTAAGGTACTTTTCTCTTAGGTTCAGCCACGCATTGAAGATAACACAAAGATAGAAAGAGTCGGAACAAAGCCTTCATGAAATTCTTGGGCTTACAAATAAGAGTGTTTAGGGCTACAAGTAAGGGTGACCCCCACCCTTACTTGACCCCCAGTAAAAGCCCTAGGCTTTGGGTTAAGACTAGAAAGTACTGCACACTTTAAGTAATAAACAAACAAAATACACACAAGGAGCAATACTGCAACACTGAAAGGACAAAAGGCATTTTTGAATGATCTTAATTGCCAATTAGGTTCAAGTGACAATCTACTGAGAGTAACATCAACTATTTTCTATAAGAACCCTCCCCAAACTCATTCTATGAAGCCAATATCACCCTGATACCTAAACCAGACAGAGACACATCGAGGAAACAAAATTTCAGACCAATATCCTTAATGAACATCGACGCAAAAATTCTCAACAATAATTTTAGCAAATCGCATCCAAAAATATATTAAAAAGATAGTGCACCACGATCAAGTGGGTTTTATCCCAGGGATGCAAGGTTGGTTCAACATCCGGAAATCAATAAATGTCATTCACCATATAAACAGACTTAAAGTTAAGAATCACATGATTATTTCGATAGATGCAGAAAAAGCATTTGATAAAATACAGCATCCCTTCATACTCAATACACTAGAGAAAACAGGGATAGTGGGAACATTCCTTAACATTGTAAAGGCCATCTACGCTAAGCCCATGGCCAATATCATTCTAAATGGTGAAAAACTGAAAGCATTCCCCCTAAAAACTGGAACAAGGCAGGGATGCCCTCTTTCACCACTTCTATTCAACATCGTCCTTGAAACTCTAGCCAGAGCAATTAGACAAACCAAAGAAATTAAAGGGATATGAATTGGAAAAGAAGAACTCAAACTATCCCTGTTTGCTGATGACATGATTATATATTTAGAGGAACCTGGAAATTCCACCAGAAAACTTTTAGAACTCATAAGTGATTTCAGTAAAGTAGCAGGTTACAAGATCAATGCTCATAAATACAATGCATTTTTATTCATAAGTGATGAATCTTCAGAAAAGAAATTAGGAAAACTACCCCATTCACAATAGCATTGAAAAAAATAAAATACTTGGGAATTAATCTCACAAAAGAGGTGAAAGACCTCTACAATGAGAACTACAGAACACTAAAGAAAGAAATTAAAGAAAACCTTAGAAGATGGAAAGATCTCTCATGTTCTTGGATAGGAAGAATTAATATTGTCAAAATAGCCATACTACATAAAGTGCTATACAGATTCAATGCAATTCCAATTAAAATCCCAATGATGTACCTTTCAGAAATAGAGCAAGCAATTATGAAATTCATCTGGAGAATAAGAAACCCAGAATAGCTAAAGCAATCCTCAGTAGAAAGAGCGAAGCAGGGGGTATCACAATACCAGATCTTCAACTCTATTACAAAGCAATAGTAACAAAAACGGCATGGTATTGGTACCAAAATAGACCAAATAGGTAGATCAATGGTACAGAATAGAGGACATGGACACAAACCCAAATAAATACAATTTTCTCAGACTAGACAAAGGGGCCAAAAATATGCAATGGGGAAAATATAGCCACTTCAACAAATGGTGCTGGGAAAACTAGAAAACCATATGCAACAGAATGAAATTAAACCCCTATCTCTCACCCTGCACAAAACTCAACTCAAAATGAATCAAGGACCTCAGAATCAGACCAGAGACCCTGCATCTTATAGAAGAAAAAATAGGTCCAAATCTTTAATTTGTTGGCTTAGGATCAGACTTCATCAACAGAACTCCCATAGCCCAAGAAATAAAAGCAAGAATCAACGACTGGGATAGATTCAAACTAAAAAGCTTTCTCTCAGCAAAGGAAACTATCAGTAATGTGAAGAGAGAGCCTACAGAGTGGGAGAATATCTTTGCCATTCATACTTCAGATAGAGCACTAATTTCCAGAATCTATAAAGAACTCAAAAAACTCTACACTAAGAATACAAATAATCCAATCAACAAATGGGCTAAGGAAATGAACAGACACTTCACAGAAGATGATGTACAAGCAATCAACAGATATATGAAAAATGTTCAACATCTCTAGTAACAAGAGAAATGCAAATCAAAACTACCCTAAGATTCCATCTCACCCCAATTAGAATGTTGATTATCAAGAACACAAGCAACAATAGGTGTTGGCGAGGATGTGGGGAAAAAGGTACACTCATACATTGCTGGTGGGGTTGCAAATTAGTGCAGCCACTTTGGAAAGCAGTATGGAGATTCCTCAGAAACTTGGAATGGAACCACCATTTGACCCAGCTATCCCACTCCTTGGCCTATACCCAAAGGACTTAAAATCAGCATACTACAGAGATATAGCCACATCAATGTTCATTGCTGCTCAATTCACCATAGGTAGATTGTGGAACTAACCTAGATGCCCTTCAGTTGATGAATGGATAAAGAAACTGTGGCATATATATATACAATGGAATATTACTCCACCATGAAGAATGATAAAATTCTGGCATTTGCAGGCAAATGGATGAAATTGGAGAATATCATGCTAAGTGAGATAAGCCAATCTCAAAAAACTAAAGGACCAATGATCTCGCTGATAAGCGGATGAGGACATATAACGGGGGTGGGAGGGGTTAGCGTTAGGGTTAGGGTTTGGTTTAGCGTTTGGGATAAGAAGGGTTATAAGAATGGAGGAAGGAAGGACTGTACAGAGGGAAAAGAGGGGTGGGAGGGGTGGGGGTAAGGGAAAAAAATAACAGAATGAATCAAACAACATTACCCTATGTAAATTTATGATTACACAAATGGTATGCCTTGACTCCATGTACAAATAGAGAAACAACATGTATCCCATTTGTTTACAATAAAAAAAAAAAAGATTGTATGATGGCTCTTCTCAGTGCCACATTCACCTCACTGAATGAAAAACAAAACAAAACTTCAGGGGCTGGAGTTGTGGCTTAGTGGTAGAGCGCTTGCATGGCATGTGTGAGGTCCTGGGTTTGATCCTCAGCACTGCATATAAATAAATTAATTAATTACATAATCCAATGACAACTAAACATTTTAAAAAAAAAAAAAAAAAAAAGAAGATAACTTCATCATCTTAGGTCTCAAATTTCATCTATAATTATCACAACGTTTGCCAGTCAAAACTCACCAGGCACTCCATAAGATAAAATTTCAGGAGCAAACTCTAACCAAAAGGGAACCCCAAAAAGGGTCATCACACATGTTTTAAAATCGCTGTGACTTTACATAGACTGGGAAGTAAAGTCAAGATTATGACTTTCATCAAAGCAATAGAAACTCCAAAACTAAGAAACAGATGGATGTGGTGGCCTACCTATACTCCCAAATACTCGGGAGGCAGAGGCAGTAGGATGAGACTGAAGATAGCTTGAGAAACACAGTGAAACCCTGTCCCTTATGACAAGAGCAAGGAAGCAGGGGATATAGCCAATGGTAAAGCCAATGCTCGTCGTTCTGGTTTGAGCTTGTGGTACTCACGTAAAAAAAAAAAAAAAACAACTGAAAAAGGCTGGGGTTGTGATTCAGTGCTAGAGTGCTTGCCTCACACATGTGGGACACTGGGTTCCATCCTCAACACCACATAAAATAAATAAACAAAATCAAGGTATTGTGTCCATCTACTACTACAACAGTAGTTTTTTTTAAAAACCTGAAATATAGTGACTGAAATTAGTAACTCATTAATGAATGATTATAGCAGCAGATTTCAGAAGTAAAATAGATCTTAGCACTTTTAAGCTAGGTCAGAAGTAAATATCCAGAATGAAGCAAATTCAGAATGTGGGAGGCAGGGGAAATCAACTTCTAACATGTTTTACTGAAATTAGAAGAGAGAATGAGGTAAAATTAACATTTAGAAAAAAGACCCCAAAATTCAAGGGATGGTTAGTGGCCCCGAGCAGCATAAATGCAAGAGGTAAGGGGGTGTGGGGAGGACTACACCTAGGCACTCCCTGATACATCTGTTAAAAAGACAGAGAGAAATGACTACAGGAACTAGGGCAGGGGTGAGACATTAGACAAAGGAAACAATAATGATAATGGACGCCTGAAAGAAAAATTTTAAAACTCAAGATAATTAATTGGCTATCTTGAAAGTGCTGAAACTACGGAACAGTCAAAATTCAGCAACCAGAAGAAAGATCCTTTAAAAATTGAGACTGGTTTTAACTCTAAACAGGAAGCTTAGAATGTCCACCTACTATAATACAGATTATAAAAGTAGCAATATTTAATGGATAAAAATGCTATTCTCTGTTTATCCTTATACTACACTCTGATACACTCATCAAACCTATCACTAAAGGACAATGTTCAAACAGAAAGAAAGTAATTTCAAAGGAGAGACCAACAATGTAGGATGAAGAACTACAGAAACGGTAAATATGTGTATAAATTGAATGAATGGTGAATGAATGTCTTGTGGCGTTTGCAGTATATGAAGTACTCACATCCATTATCACTACAGTATCTAATCTAATCCAGGAGTTACTGAAAGCACAGAAATAAATAAATCTTTTAATCTATGTTGGGTTTTTATGAAGTTCAGGACATACAGCATGGCCTTTAAATGATAAGAAGATGAATATAACAATCTGATTACACCAAGATTACACAGGGGATGAGCAAAACAATTAAAAATATTTAAACTATTCAAAAGATACAAGAAAGAGAAAACAGGTCATGAAATAGAAAGCTGATTCTTCATAAACTGCAGGCACATATTGACATAAATGGACTTGTATTTTAGAAAGTCCACTCAAGCGGTTGTAAAGAAAATTCATTAGAATTTGAAAGTAGTTATATAAAGATGGAGGATGAAGACAGGTGATTAGTTAGGTAGTAACAGAAGAGATGACCCAGGCATGAGCTAGCAGTGCCTGGGGATGAGTAACAGAGTACAAACCACAGAGCAGGACTGAATGGATTTTGCAGGAATTGAAGAAAAGAGTGCTACATTCGACAGCATCACAAAGAAAATCAACTGTCATTTAGGTCATTCAGATTACTAGTAGGGACAGAGAAAAAAGGTGTTCTTTAAAAAAAAACAAGTGATGAAACAAGAAATGTTTCTCTGAAGCCGGCCAAGCATTTAGAACAAACTTGAGATTCTAAACAGGTTGCTTGGAGAGAAAGAATTAGAAAAGTTAAGGGTAAGGTTTCAATGTTTAATGGCATTAAGCAGTAGAAGTCAAAAACACCTAAAAAGAGTTAGCTCTGTAAGGTCTGTCTTTGCTTCACAAGACAAAGACTGCTACATATATGACGAAGAAAAAAATATAGTAGCAAAAACAAAATCTGACACAAACAACCTATTATTAGAGAAGAGAATTCAAATGTTTTTGTGGATAAAAACTTCAAATGAACTGCCAAATTATATCCTTCCAAAGAAAACTAGCTCAGTGACATGTATATTTCAGAAGATTAATATATAAATAAATACTAAAAATGAGCACTTCTGTAATCAGAACTGCTAAGGTCCTCGTCACAGTTCAATTGTTTAGTGTGAACAGCTGAGATATTCGAGTCCAAAACTTACTTCAATAATACCTTCAGTAAGTAAATTTTATTCCTTTTAGAATTTTCATTCTGAAAAATGCCATCCAAATCCCTCAGGATTTTAAAGGTCAATAGTTAGAGATATAAGTTCAAAACATATTAGAATCACATGACTGATCACAAGGAAAGGAAACTGAAATAATGGTGGGATCTTAGGAAGCATGTGGATCTTCAAAAGAGGTATTTCCACATCAGTAACTGTTAGTACCAGTTAGCCACTCCCGCTTCATAGGAAGCTGACAATTGGTTAGATGGAAAGAACAATGCGAGTAATGGGACACAAACCACAAAGGAAAAAACAAATCTCCATTAATTACAACCGAGAGAAACTGTAAATATTCTTCCAAAAAGATAAAATTATCTGTACAAGGTCACAGAGTGATAGCAATAACAAACAATGAAAACCTTACCTGCGCAGAGCCATCTCCTCCTGCTGGTACAGTTCATTTAAAATGTCCACTTTCTAACTCAGAGTTTTGCACTCATTTTGCAGCCCAGCTTTATCAGATTAGAGTGAATTGCGGTCATCTTCTAATTTCTTTATTTGGTCTGTTAAAATATAAAACTAATCCTCTATATGTGTACAAGGACTTGAGACCTTGTTTGAGGGGAAAGTGCTGAGAAAAATGAGAAGCAAGAGAGTAAAAAGTCATTCTTTATCTTTCCATAAGAGTTTGAGACTTCCTAGTATATAGCAATTTCATCTCCAGAAGAACCCACCTTCTAGGTTACACTTTGCAGACATCGAGGCTCTCAGCTTCAGTTGTAAAAGTTTTAGATCCTCTTCAACTACTGATATTGCAGCTTGTGTCTAAAAATTACAGAAGAGACATACTCTTAAAAGTGAGGCGCAGGAAGCATTCACAGGCACTGTGGGACTCTCACAAAGAACTGTACCCGAGAGACGTCCATCAGCTGCTTCATTCCAGTTTTCACCTTGGCACTCTGGTCACCTGAAAAACAAAAGATGTTAACTGCTTTTCATTCCCGTGCTTTTTAACTCGATATTCTCCCAACATCCCCACACTAAACAATGACCATGTTCAAACACCGAAAGGAAAAAACCAACTGAACCATTGAACGACTGAGTCAACTGAGTAAATTCATTGACTCTTAAGAGAATTGCAAGCTTAGATTTAAGAAAAAAAAAATGAATCCCTAGTTAGTGCAATAACAATGTGATCTGTGCTACTCTTGTAAGATAAAAGCCTTTCTTCTTGCACAGATCTGTCTCCTCCTGCACAAGTAAGTGTCTTATTTAGAAAGATTCAATCCTCTAGTTTATCCTTCAATCTACCAACAGGTGTGGTGTAAAACACTCTATGCAAGCTACATCCAACTTGGGAGAGAACATCTGGAAATATTTTCTACATCAGTAAACACTGCTACCCCTCCCTCTAGCTTCCTTATAGCCTCTAGCCTCTGTTCTCACAGCCTTAGTTTAAGGCTCCAACCACCTCACTACTCTTAAAACTGCCATGGGCCTTAAAACCACAGAGCCATAGAGATGATGAGTATCAAAATCAAATATCACCTGCATAAAGTTGAGAAACGAGTGTCTCTTACTGTACAGTGTTCAATACTCAGAGGTTGAAGACATGACTGTTGCTCTGCACTATACTTACCTAGTCCTCAATGGGAACTTCACAGGCCTATTCTTCACATGCCTATTGCTACACTACACCCCAGCAACCCACCTCTGCCAATGCAACAGACGTTTCTACACAATCAGGGAGATGCACCTACAATTCTGCACAGAGCTTAAGAAGAAATTCAGTCAGCTGAGAAGTGGCATCTGTGTACTTAAAGACAGGAAAGCAAACAAGAATTCAACCTCCCTGAGACCAATCTTACCTCCTACTTCTCCATTGGCTAGTTCATCTGACTCACCTCCTCCTTCATTTTGACCCTCACATTCCGATTCAAGCTCTATCCGATTCAGCGGTGTAATAAAATTAGTCAAAGCCTAGAAAAGAAGTAAAAGGTTGGAAGAGTCTCTCAATTTTAATTTGGAAGCTTTCAGGAGAATTCCCGAGACCAAGCATGTATTTGGAGAATAAACTTACATTAATATTATCATCTTTGTGAGTAAGAGCTACTTCTATATCTCTCTGGGACTTCTCAAATGATATTATTTGCTCACTGAGCTCACCATGTGATTTACTCCAGTCTTGGATTTCCTGCTGCAACTGAAAAGTCAAAACACAAGAATTCCTATGGGTTAGGGTGGGGTTTTGCCCTGGAGACATCAGGACCACAAGATTTAGACAGGGAAATAGAAAGCCATACCTCCTTGGTAGCCTGTCACTAAGGGTTGAGACCTCAGTTAAGGAAGAGGGAAGAGTGGCCCCAACCCTCAGAGCTGCAGTAAGAACGTCAGAGCTGTCAAGGAAGTTGACCCTGTTGATTGCATTCCCCAGAAAATTGCTGCCAATTCAAATCACTTCCTTCCAGTAAGAATGGATGGGCATATGTGACTGGCTCCTGAATTCAGACTCCTTATCATATAACCTTCCCTTGGCCCATGAAGAAGTAATTACTCAAAAAAGGGTTATAAAATACTTAATTTTCTGCTTGAAGAAGTTTCTTTGAGGCTATCAAGTTAATAAATGATTGACGTTTGATAAGAAAAGACCAACACACTAAGGACTGAAATAAGCTGTACAGAATAGAAAATTCCAAACACATGGAGAACACATATATGCACTCCATTTGGGGAGAAAGGTTTAAATTTGCACATCTAAGAAAAGGTCTTGCATGAATAATTCCTTAGTTTACAAAAAAATCCAAGATACAAGGTAATAATATTCACTTCCCTAGCTTACATTATGGATGACATCAATTTTTCTTTACCTGATCTTTCTTCTTCTTAAGCCTAGCATTTTCTTCCTGAACCCGATGGCATTCACACTTCACCTTGTATTCACTAAGCTTAGCTTCATGAAGAGCAATTTGAACCTAATGCAAAACACCACAGTTAGTGAATTAATTCCACAGAAAAAAACAAAGTTACACTTTCCCACACTAGACATCATGTAGTTCTCTTTTGTTGCACATTTTAGCACACCTTAAATTTTTGGTCTTCAACCAAACTAATATGTTGTATTAATATCCTGTAGCAGGTGTTGGCAAGTTTACCTCTGAAAATTCTGAAGCATTCATTGAAATAACAGCCTTTAACTTCTCTACAGAGTTCTTCTTTTCTATTATCTGCCAGGTGAAAATAGAACACAAAATATGCATGAAGATTTCAGTAGAAATACTGATAGAAATATACATATATGCTAAAAAAGATAAACAAGACAAAATGGATTTCAGCCCACCCCCTTACATTTCAGGTAACCAGACTAAAAGGTCAAAGTACAGAAAATGAAAATGAAATAAGCAAATAAAATTTTTAAACGTACAGAAAATTAGTTACTCTTTTAAATACACCAGTTCAAATTAGTAATTTTTTTCTAGTGGTGGAGAAAAAAGATTTCCCAAGATCATGTTAAAGCTCTCTTGCCTGAAGTAAAAATGATAGAATCTCAGGGAGAACAGACAAATCTCACATACAGAAGAATTCCAAAAAATTATGAAGATATTTGCTCCTCCAGGAAGTGGAACAGAACTCTTCACTCTTTGCAGTGCCTGGAACTGAATCCTGGGCCTTCTGCATGCTAGGCAAGTGTTCTACCATGAGCTGTATCCTTAGCCCTTAACTCTTCATACGTTCACTATGGACTGTACATAGTAACTTCCAAAGAATAGGCAGGGGAAGAATCCCAGTGGAGAAATCTGGTGAACACTACCTCACCTAGGTGATTAAGCTTACTGTGGGGGGGGATATTTCAGAACACTCTCGACTATCTTTGCAATTTTTATGTAATTATAGAACTATTCTAAAGTAAAAAGTTTTAAAAAATAGGATGCTGTAAAACAAAACAATATACAAACACTCTTCGATGGGCAGTAGTTTCTGCATGTTTCAAAGGTCAAAGCAAAGCAATATGAAAATTATCCAGGAATGAAGACACAAATATAAAAATAATTTGTTAGATCACTACTGAAAAGTTCCACAAAATGGGCAGAAGTGGATTCAACTTCCCTGACTTCTAATCTGACTTTACTTGACACCACGGGGAAAGTCCAACTTAACCCATTTTACAAAATACTTCAAAAGCCAAAGCACACTAACACTTGGCCACCAAAACTCTTACCAAGTCCTCATTGTTGACATTCTGTTCTCTCTCAGATTCTAACATAACGAAGACTTTTAGCTCTGTCCTCAAGGATCTCATTAGTTTCTTCAAGTAGCTTGATTTTATCCTAGGAAAACAGATGTCAAGATTAATAGTTACTCATTACATTCACTTTTGAGTTTAGAATGTAACTCCCATAAAACAAGGGATTTGTACCTTATATTTCATTGCTGCATTGGAGAGGACCATATTTTGTTTTTTGGTTTCTTGGACATGTTTCTTTGATTCCTTGATCTATGTAAAATAAAGTATTCAGAATTAAAAGATACATGTTATTGTCTTTCTAAAACTTACTTCCAGGTAAGTGACCCCTTCCAGAATGAAACAAACATTTAAAAATGATTTTAAAATATCTCAACTATAAAACAGGTGAAAATGATTCAAGCTGGAATCAAGCGGGAAAGAACCTAGAAAAATAATTCTACCTTCGTTCATAATTTGACACTTTTTGCACTAGTTCTTCATTTTCTTTCTTCATATTCTTTAACTTTTCAGAAATTTGCTGTTCAGTAACTAAAAAGGGGGGAAATCTAGATTATTACAATCACTAAATGAAATTCAATTAAATCGACTAAAAGCAAAGGCATGTTATCTGGCATTATGAGGAAATACTTCTTTGTATAACTATTAAGCCCTTAAAAAGCAATCTACAGTTAACAGCAATAAGGGTGTGAAACACCATAAAAATTTAAGAAAAATATAAGAACGATGATATTTTAATTGAAGCTCATTCCAAATATGGGAAATACAGTAAAATGTAGTTTTACTCACTTCTTATTTTTCCCTTCTTCTTCACCTGACTTCTTAAAACACTTTCTTTTCAGAAAGTGGAATCATTTTAAATTTATGTAAATTTTTGGCAAAGAAAAACAAAATGAAAGCATACTGACTCACAGTACCATTCTTTATCTACTCAAATCAATGATTGAATGTATGATTGAATCATTAGCACATAATACTGTTCAAGTGTACTACATCTGCATTACATCAATATTCAAAGTGAATATGCCCCAATTTAAAACTAATCATCTTCTTCCCACAATTTTTTCCTCCTCATCTCCTATCTCAGTTGGTACCATCAACATCTACTCTATTATCCAAGTTAGCAACCTAGGAATAGTAGAATTTTTAGGAGTTAAAAAAATTAGGAACATCAACAATCACTATCGACTTCTAACACATATAAAACACACATCAAACACAAATACAAATGGTTACTACAAGTTACAGAAGAAGGCTAAAAATTTACCTTGATTTACTGTTTCTTTGACCTAAAAGAGAGAGAAATAAAGATTAAATTAGATGTCACGCATCTGCATAAAAGAAACAGAATCAAAACCAAATGAGAATGTACTAACTGTTTGGTTCTGGATTAAAAAATAAGTAAAGGAGAAAAAGCATTTCATTAGCCTCTGTCATATAGAAATACTAAGGTATGTATCTTATTCTACAGTGAATGTATATCTATTCCAATCTTAACGACTCGAGAACCTACCTGTAATAATAGAAATGGCTACTATTTTCAGAAAAGTACACTAATGCTTCACTTACTCAAAATTGTTTATTTGATAATTCTAAACAGCCAGGATACAGTCTAGGAACAATGACTGTTCAAAGAACTCTGAGGAAACAAAATTAAAGATATGCCACTTGTTTATTTTCTTAGATGTCGATGGACCTTTCTTTTATTCATCTCTTTATATGTGGTGCTGAGAACCAAACCCAGTGCCTCGCACAGGCTCAGCAAGGGCTTCTATCACTGAGCCACATACCCACCACCGACACGTGCTGCTTTCACTCACCAAAAAACATCTTAGAACTCCAATTTCAATTTGGCAATTGGCTGAATTTAGAAATAATCTAACAGGCTACATCACCTATTTCTGCAAACCACTAAAAATAGCAGTAAGAATTCTGAAGAAAAAAAAAAGGTTGCTAGAAGAAAATAAGCAAGCAACAAGAGAAATGACAGTTAACATCTTCTGGAAAGAGCAAAACCTGAATCATTTCCCAAAGACGGCAATGAACTGTCACATAATAAAACCTAAACAATAATTCTTTTAAAATTCACTAAATTTCTTTGTAAATTAGCATATATTTCTCCTTTTCAATGGTATAAATGGTGACGGGAAACTCAGATGTATCCACAGATCATCCATGGTATCTTGCTAATACTGCAGACCCTAAAATTACACTTAGAATGATCTTGTTGTAGGAAAATACATTCAGAAAACTCCAACATAGAAAGAAATGGCCATTTCTCTAATGTCATAGGCTTACTAATCAGAGAGTAAGCTTTCACCCAAAATGAAAGCAGGGGAAAATGGGAAGTAGCAAAAAGCTGGCATCTAAGGTAGGGACCAAAACTCCAAAGTCAAATGCTGAGACTGAGGAGCAGCAGCTAAGACCCAGATCCTACCTAACCTAGTGAAAATAGAAACAGGTGCCAGGGTTCTTGAAAGAACCAAGAGAGAAATATAAAACGTTTTCATTTTTCCCTTTTCTCTTTACTTTTCTATCCTCCTTTTTCCTTGTAGCTAAGAACAAGTTCAATGAGATTACAAAAGTCCTCACAGGAATCTACGCAAAGGATTCTTCTATTTAAGAAGGCATTTCTTTTTAAGTGGTTTTATACAAAATTTTAGAAGGAGAGCAAATTGTATTAACAGTGGTATGTCTGATATGATTAAGTAATCAGAAAAGGAATACTAAGATTTGGAGAGATTTGCGGACAATGTTTCTGGCCACTTTAACTGTTGAGTTTCCACTGATGGCTTTTCATGCAAAGTTCACTTACCTAAAATAATTTTCCTCCGATTATGTTAAGTAACTATCAGGCAGAATGACCTTCAGATAGGTAGTAAAAACCTACCTATCTTTAAGCATATATACATCTATACATACACATACATACATGTACACATACACACATATATAGACAAATTCTGATCAGAAAAAGAAAAGACTAAGGAACAAAAAATGTAATAATATGTCTCTGGACAACATATAATCTATACATCCAAATATAAAGCTATTTTCTTAACATATGATTGGATGACAAAATCTGGAAAATGCATATATAAAACACCTCAAAATTTACCTCATCTCCTTTTTATCATTTTGCTAAATTCCTCTGCAGCATATTTTCCTGTGTATGTGTTTATATAACATGCAGTTCATCAACATTTAAATCTTCGTTTCTGCTTTTTTCTACTTCACAGTAAATTGTGAGCATTTTCTGTGCCTCAGAGTCTTTGAAATATATAAAGCTGCCTACTGTTGCATTATACGAACATACGAGAACTTAAAAATACCCCTTTAATGGAATAAGTTGTGCTAAGTTTTCAA
The DNA here is from genome assembly GCF_902686455.1 of Sciurus vulgaris. Classification (NCBI taxonomy): domain Eukaryota; kingdom Metazoa; phylum Chordata; class Mammalia; order Rodentia; family Sciuridae; genus Sciurus; species Sciurus vulgaris. The sequence continues at coordinate 62,170,240 of NC_136473.1, forward strand.
CCTAATACACAGTTCCGCTAAAAACCCTTACCGAAAATCATTAAAGCATAGTTAGTTATTTCTTTAGAATAGACTACTAGACATATTATGCTACATAAAAGGATATTTATATAACTTATCCCATCTTTTATCTCACTTGAAGACTTCTGATACATATGAAACTACTGGTCAGAATGGCTGTAAGAATTACCAGTTCTTCCCACTGTACCTACCTAATTCTTAATCTTTAGGTTTTGATACAAGAAGCTTATAAATTGATGATTTCTCCTTGAGATTTTTCATGTTATCTTGTTTTCTTAAGTCTTTACCAACACAAAGATTACACTAAATTATTTTATAAAGTGAGTGTGACTTCAACCACTAATTTGTGTTTAAGTTGGTAACCTGAAAAGGGGAGGGGCAGTGACTACAGAATACCCCATGCATTTATGTACTAAGGTAGAAGGAAGTGAATTTACTCACAACAAGAATAGTTCTCCAGAAGAAAATGGCAAACGAAACAATTCCCAAGAAGACAGTGAGAAGTACAGGCTTCCACGGCAGTCCATAAAGATCAGGCCCAGGCTGAACACCATTGGGCAATGTGGCAACTAGCTGAAAAGAGACAGGTTAGAAGCAATGAGAAACCTTATTTATAACAAAACAGTCACAAAGATTCATCATGGCAGTTCCAAAACCACCACCATCATCTGAAATGTACCTCCACAAAATTCTCCAGTAGCTTCTTCGAGAGACAGGATCCTGGCAGTGTCATATTTCCTGTTCGCCTACAGTGTTTAAATACTTTAAATCCAGCATCTATTTCCATTTGGAATAGGCCTGCCAACATCATATTGTCTACCACCTGGTTAGAATCCCTCCATATGATACTTCTCTCATAGATAACCTGGTCTTTATGAATAAAAAAAATTACGGAAGACAAAAACTTAAGTATATGATAAAACTAATTAATTTTATGGCTACAAATAAAACCACGAGGATAATGAATAATAATGAATGAGCTATTTCTCTAAGGTTTTAAATCATATTTCCATTCTACCCATATAAACAAATGACAAGTAATGCCAGACAACTCTAGAAAACTGGCTTAGATAAACTACTCTGAACCTAACTTGCTTCTATGAAAGTCCATGTCTAACTAAATGTGCGCTCAAAGCGAGCGTATCAGACACCAGCCTTCGCTCCTCTACTCCACACCGCCCTCCTCAAGTGTCCAGAGGACTCTCATTCCGGCCCCACCTCCCAACAGTCTCCAGACGGACAAGACCCACTGTGACGTCTGCTGCATTTGGGAACCTAGCGAGGGGCTTGCCACCTCTCAGTATTGCGTTACAAAGTGCAATGGGGAAGCGTCCAGTGCACTCACCGGCTCGCTCAGCAATACAGCTCGGTGCTGCCTGCCCGGGCCTGACACCTCCATTTCCCCGTCGCCCTCAGTCAGTGCAGCCACTCCGCTCACCACTCAGCCACCCGCCGGCCACAGCGGGGTCCCTCCCTACGAGGGCTGCGTAGAGCACCGTCAGGGGTCCCAGAAGCTCGGGGTCCCCGGGAGAAGCGGCGACAGACGGCAGGGCGGCAGGTACTGAGTCCATTGTGCACGGACAGCTGAGCGGTGACCATGCTTCCCTGCTGAACGGCACAGGACTCAGACCTCTTCCGCCGTTTCCTACTTGTGAAGGATGCAGCCCAGGGGCGGGTACTGGAAATGACCCTCGCCTTCCCCCGCCGCTGGCGCTTCCCGCCCTACGCCTGCAAAACACGTCCTCAGCCGGTGCGGCGGGGCGGACAGCAGCTCCCTGAGTTTGCGAGACGGAGAGGGGAGGGGAGGGGAGGGAGGGGAGGGGAGAGGACGGGAGCGGAGGGGAGGGGAGGGGCGGGAGCGGGAAGAACCAACTGCGGATTCGGGCGGGGGAGAGCGCCAGGAGAACCCAACGGAAGAGTCCAAGTCAAGGGACACGGGGAGGAAAGAGGCTCATCTGCTCCCGAAACTGGTAGAGGACACCCAGTTTAGAGGGCCTCCGTAGCAGCTAAGAATCTAACAGAAGGGGGAAAAGGAGAAAGGCCTCCCGGGCCCTCCCAGAGCAGAACTCTTTTGTCACAACGTGCTGAGACACCAGACGGGAGAGTCGCCTCTCCTGCTCTCTTGGGAAGGACCTCTGCTCCCAGTGGGCGTTCCTTCCCTGCTCACTCCATTCCTGTGCTGATTCTCCCCTAACCGACCTCTACTTCTGAATGACACTACTTTTTAAAAGTTTCACCCTATCGTGTCATTGTCACCCCTACGCCAATGGCTTCATTCCTGGATTCTACTTTTTTTAAGGTTGCATGACTTGTGGAAAAGACTAGGATCATGAATAGCCTGGACAGCACGTGCTAAAAGTTTAAGCAACTGGGGACATTTAACTTGGCGAGGGAATGAATATATGTGGATCTTTAACATTATGTCAAATTGAATATAGTCGTTTCAAAACAACAAACGAGAACAGGCAGGAAAGCAATGAAAAATAAGAGCAATGAAGCGTGAAGGAGGAGGGGAAGGCAAACTATAATGAAAACATGCACCATCATCCACGCCCAAGATACATACAGATCGTGGGACAGAACAGACCATCAAGAAACAGACCCAACTGCACTGGACTTTTGGGATACAATAAAATTCACTTGGGGGAAAACAGACCTTTTAATAAGTAGTATTTGCATATAATCACATGGAAAATGCTAAAATTGGATTCTTCTCTAATTATTCACAAGGATAAACAACAAATGGATAAGAAACCTGAATGCAAAATTAGAAAATAAGGAAGTACTGGAAAACATTGGTTGAATTTTCTATGCAGTATGAGTGGTCAAAACCTTCCTGATTATGTCTTAAAATTCAGAAGCAAGAAGGTGAAAGATGATTACTTAAAAGCATACAAAAAAAAACCTTGCCTGGCTGTGCTTAATCTCCCCGCTCCCCCCATGCACCTTGACAATGGCAATCTGAGAAAAAATATCTACAAAATATTCCTCTCCAAGGAATCATGATCCTGAAATATAGAGAGCATTATAAATAAAATAGGCAGGAAACCATTACGAAAATGGGCTGAAGAAATAAACAGATCTCAGGAAAAGTGATGGAAATAGCTATAAAATATGGAAACATGCTCTGCTTAGTTCCTAATGAACACAAGACAAATTAAACCACACTAAGATACCATTTCTCACTTACGTTGGCAAGATCCAAACATTTGACAACGTACTCAGGAGGTGAGAGAATGTGGAGGAATACTGCATCCTCAGACACTGCTGATAAGTGTACAAAATGAGACAACCTCCCTAGGAATGAAAGTTGGCGACATCTCCCCAAACTGCTTATGTTTTTACCTAATGACTCAACAATCCCACTTCTTTTCTTTTTTTCAGTGCTCCAGAGGGAACTCAGGGCTTCACGCGCCATAGGCAAATGCTCTATCATCCCAGTCCTTCTAAAGATACTGAGAATTCAACAACTGTTTAAAATTCATATCTACAAAATTATGTCATTCAGGCATGAGTTATAATAACAAAAGATGGTCACAAATTACTGAAATAACCAACCGTTCATCAATAATAGTGTTGAGTAAACCAAAAATATTATGAAGAAGAAAGAAAATAATTTTAAATACTGCTAAGATACGGTTTCCAGAATACATTTAAGAATTTTAAAAAATGAAGTGGAGAAAAATATTTATAGAATACTATTTTTATCTTAGAAAGGGAGAAAAGTGAATCTATTTCTTAAATTTGAGGTAAAATTGACATGCAATAAATTATGTGCATTTAAAGTGTGTACTTTGAAAAATTTTTACATGAAATTGTGAAACCATCTTGATAACCAAGATAATAAATCAATCCCTTCCCTCCAACAGTCTTCTCATTCTCTAGGTAATTCCAACCTCTGCCCTTGGTCACCTTACCTTCTTGCCACCCACATTCCCACCCTACCCACTAACAAAATGTCTATCTTAATAGACTCCCTTGTATTCCTAAAGTTTTCTGCGCATGGAATAATATATTCTGTGTTCTCTGGCTTCTCTTATTCAACATAATTTAAAATTAATCTATGTCAATTTATCAATAATACTTCATCTCTTTTTATTCCTTAGTAGCATTTCATTATATGTACATACCACAATTTGTCTATCACCTAGTGATGGACATTGGGATTTTTTCCAGTTTGGGTCTTTTATCAATAAAATGGTCAAAAACATTGATATACAATTTCTTCTAGTGCTATGTAACATCCTCTCTTTGGAGAAGAATGGCTGGAAGTCACTGGCTTCTTAAGGACATGGTCTTCATCTGGGTTTGTGTACATAGTATACTTAATACAGGATCATACAGAAGCAGGTCACATGATTATGTATATTGACTTGAAGAAAGTCAAATCAATGATTTCTTAAACCATGGAATTAGCAATTGTATTATCTAATGATGTGTTTCAATATTATTTGATAGTAAAGTTTCATTGTCTTTTATGACAAAACGGGAACATTCTTCTCATACTACAGAGTTAAGGGAAGCAAGTTCCTTAATAATTACCCCAGGTTCCCTTAAGAACATAATAATTACTTTCACTTGCAGAATCATTTTTTCCTTTCATTAAGATGCTTTGGGTTGAAAGATAGTATAAGTGGCTGTTAGTTTGTAAGAATATGGGAGAGGACAAGCTGGGTATGGTGGCACATTTCTATAATATCAGTGACTCTGAAGACTGAGACAAGAGGATCCTGAGTTTGAGGACAGCTTCAGCAAATTAGCAAACCCCTGCCTCAAAGTAGTAAATAAGAAGGGCTGATGATGTGGCTCAATGGTAAAGTGCTCCTGAGTTCAATCACCATTACCAGAAACAAAAGAAAAAGAATATGGGAAAAGACAAAAGCAAATTTTTAAAGCAGGTTACACTTCCAAATTGCATAGCTCTTAGGATTCAATGCTTCCCATGGCCTTTTGCCAAATGGAATATCAGTGTTTTCCAAAAAGACTTTAGAATCCTATTATCACCTGAGATTATTTCTGAAAATTCCTTTCTCTGCAGGAAGCTTCTCTGCATCTTCAGCTTCTAATGACATTTGATATTTTACTTCTCAGATCTGGTGCTGTGGCCTCCTTTTTTCCTTCATTTGAAGACCTACCTTTCACGGTTTCCTTCAGGACAGTGGTTCTCAGGTGGCACCCAGGGCGGCAGCAGCAAAAGCAACCCCTGCAGGGTGGACAGTTTATCTGTTGGGTTTCGGGGACAGAACTGTGTAAATTTCGCAGTATCACTTGATTATTGAGGAGGGGTGGAACCGGCTTGCCATTAGACCTTCCCTTCCAAAGTGCCATCTTGATACAGAATTATGCAATTGTAGGGATAAAATGGAAAGAGTGATTTGGGCTCTGAAGGGGGTGTTAGGAAACAGGTATCATTTTACACTTGAACCAGCATGGGATTAGTATTTGAATTCTAAAACACCCCCAAAATTTGGCTTTTGTATTTTTGTTTCAGGAGAAAAAGAATGACACAAGCTATGATTATTTTTAAAAATTTTTTAGGAACACTTTTAAATTTCTAGTCTAATCTAGGTGCTGAAACCATTTCTATAGGTATTGCTAATTCTTCAGTATCTTGTATTTCTCTTGTGGTGCTAAATATTTTATATTCTTCAGTCATGTAAGATTCCACCTGTGTACATAACTTACGTTCTTGAGTCAGTTGAGCTCAGGAAGTTTTGCAATACATCGTAGGTATAGATGATATAGGGAATGTCACTCAGACACAGTAGAAGAGTTTGAGGTGATAGCCACAGTAAGTTATCAACAATCATGCCATCAGACTGTGTTTGGCACAGGATACTTTGTGAAATTGTGCAAACTTTTGCTTGTTCATATGCTTGTAGTGATCAGAGAAAAGTGACACATGAAAAATATACGGTCTCTGGCTTATGTAGTTTGTTGTAATTCCTTAGGTGCAGCTATCTTCTTTGAATTCAAACACTACAAGCCTAAAAAAAGGTTTATCCGTTCCTTGTGTTTTTCTTTCATGGAGATGGATGAGATTAAACCTGGGCCAATTGTAATAGAAGTGTAAGTGATACACATATAGGATTCACACTGTGTTAATGGTTACTAGTGCATGTTACTTCTTAGTCCCTCTTATCCAGAATGTGACATTGGAATAGATCAATCATCAAAGTACTTTAAACAATAGTCTTTCTGTTGTGTTTACGGATACAAGAAATCCACTGAGTTTAAAAGAAAAATTATAGTTACTGAATAAGAAACCACTTTATCTTCATCGACATCAAACTTTGCACGAGGAATGATTCTGATATGAATAACCTGAAAGTAGTGTAAATTTTACCACTCAGTAGAAACATCATAGCTCTGTGTAGCATATTGACCCTTCAGGAGGCAGAAAGTGAGTCATATCATAGGCCAGTGAGTTCATTGCAAAGCAGTACCACAGAACTAAAGTCCAACTGTCATATAAGACTCCTTTGGATACAGGTTTCTTGTACATTTTGAAACATGATTGTGCTTTTCTATAAGTTGTGCAATTAATAGTGTTTTCCAATTTACCACTGTTCCTACCCTGCTTCCTGGAACAGTACTGCTGAGGTATGCTCATCTTCCAACTTAATACAGCAATAAGAATGCACTAGAGTTTACACTTTTGCTCACTTTTGCTCCAATATGCTCTTTCATTTGAATTAACTTCAAACTTTGAATTGGGTAGCATAGTACCAGATAATGCTTTGAAGAGAATTGGACCAGTTACTGCCTGTCTTACAGGCTGTTCCCTAGAGGTGGCCTAAATTCACCCTGATCTGATAGTTCTGCTTAGAAACAGTGTGCCTTGGCCAGATCAGTATCCCAAATGGGAGTGTACCCCAGGTTGTAGCTGTGATTTTTTCCCAGATAACCATATTGTTTTCCTGAAAGTGAACACAATTTTAGTCATGTTGATTAGTTCTTCTTCTATGTCACATTGCTATTCTTTCCAATAATGATTTTTGGGTTAACATTGAAACCATGTCAGAATAATTACAAATTTTTTTTCATGGGTTTATGTCTTCTAAATCATGTCATCTAAAAATAAGTGGGTCAGATGCTAATGAGACACTGCAGGAATGACTGCTGATTTTCTGACAGATTGTGAAACCTTAAAACCTGCATACCTCATCTTTAAAGTGATGAGTATGCAAAATCTAGAAAGATAGTCTATTTTTCTTAACATAGGTTGATAGGATTCCATTTACTTCCTATTTAGATCTATTGACATTCACCCTATGAAATTATGCAGGTCATTAGCCTATTATAATTGGATTCTTTGCATTACTTTTGACTTCCTGATGAGACATAAATAAAACTTTCATAGTACGTGAGGTGGATATTTGATACACAGTACATTAAGATTTGTGAGGGGCTTTTGTGGGTTAGATGTGGCACCCACACACTAGTCATACCAGCCAATGTTTGCTTTTTAAAAAAAGTAATAGTTGTTTTAGCCCATGCACTTCAAGAGATCTAGTCTTTCTTTTCAGTTGTCTACTAGATCAATTCTCTTTACTAAGTGAATGTTAATAAAAACTCTATGAGCCTGAAAGAATTCTCAACCAAATTTAGTCTTGTCTGTCATCTTGGTTGGGTTAATTTCAAAGGCTAAAATAATTCCATCTACAATACTTCTAGGAAATGAAGTTTGCCTTAATAAAATGTTCATTCAACTAAAACTCTGGAGTTGTCAAATCTCCAGACTGTAAACTTCTCAAGGGACAAGAACGCCATCTTCTCCACGTCATCTAGACTTTCCAAGGTGCTTGGCAGCACTCTGTACCCTGTGGAGTATTCAGTACCTTTTTGTTTGATGTTGCTGAGATCTATAAAATACTCCCTTCAAACCTACTATTAAAATGTAGCAAAACTGAAAAATTGTTCTTTCTCTTTTCTCATAGAGCATAACACATGTATATGAGAGTGATAATTTATATGAAGAAGCATCTAGCATCCTTCACATAAGCATGGGTTAAATGAACATATGTATTTCTTCAGAATTAAACAAGTTTGAGGTTTTCAAGATGGCGGCCTAGAGGGTGGCTGCATTTCATGTTGCTCCAGGACTCAGGATTCAAAAGAGGAGATATTGAGACGCTTGGGACCAACTCAAAGCAGCCAGGTGACTCTCACCCCCTGGGGGGGCATCCCGGATGGGACGGGGGTCCCAGAACGCAGGAAACTTTGTGAAGTAGAACTGCCGGCGAGACGCCCCTCCCCCCGCTGGAGCAGTGAACTCGGACAGCTGGGAGCGCCGTAAAGGAGGCCGCTCGGCACAGCGCTGGGACTCGGAGCAGCCACTGGGGCTCCGGCGGCTGCCCAGGGGAAGAGTGGCGAGGAGAACTGTGTGGACTCAGGACACCGGGGCCTGCCCTGAGGAGGAGGAGGAGGAGCGTGGCCACTTGGATTCGGAGAGACTGCACCAGAGCTACAGGCGGTTGTCAGAGGAGAAGCCGCGCGGCGAGCTGTTTGGAATCAGAACGACGCTTCTGAACCCCGGGGCCTGCCCTGAGAACGAGGAGGAGGAAAAGGAGCGCGGCCGCTTGGATTCGGGCGACTACACCAGACCTACAGGCGGTTGCCAGAGAAGGGGCTGCGTGGCGAGCTGTTTGGACTCTGACCACTTCTGAACCCCGGGGCCTGCCCGGAGGAGTAGGAGAAGGAGGAGGAGGAGCGCAGCGGGTCCTTTGGACTCGCAGTGACTGCATTAGCGCTCCAGGCGGCTGCTCAGAGAAGAAGGCGAGTGGTGAGTTGTTTGGTCTTAAAGTGACAGCTCCTGAACACAGGGGGGCTGCCTGGAGGAGAAGCGTGGTGGGACGCTTGGTCTTGAGTGGCTGCACCTGAGCTCCGGGCGGTGCCCAGAGGACCCGTGCAGCGGGTCACGTGGATTCAGAGCCACTCAGAGGGACTGCTCCTGAACACCCGGGGGGTTATCTGGAGAAGGAGGAGGAACGGGCAGGGTCACTTCGACTCGGAGTGATTGATTGCCCCGGGCTACGGGTGGTTGGTGGGAGGAGGAGGCACGAAGTGAGTTTCTTGGACTCCTAGTGACCGCACCGGCATACTGGGCGGCTGTCTGGAGGAAGAGGCCTGTGGCGGGTCTCTGGGACTCAGAGCGATTGTTCGGGGCCACAGGTGGCTGCTCAGAGGAGGGGCCACGCAGCCAGGTGATTAGGTGCAGAGCAGGGTCCCAGGATCTAGGAGGCTTCTGGGTGGAAGAGCCGCACAGAGACAGGCTTAGGGCGGAGCGAAGGTTCCAGGCCTGTGGGCAAATTCTCTGAGGAGGGGCAGCCTAAGGAGATTCATCTGCGAAGGGTGAGGCTCCCAGGCCCAGGAGGTAGGGCCGGGCCCCTGGGAACTTTGCAGAGGAAGGCAGCCCAGCCCAGGCAGTAGCTGTAAATTGAGGGGAACCTCTAGGAGGAAACTGACCAGCGAGACCTCCCCACTGGGTGAGTCTTCCCTGCCTGGTGAGGTTTCCCCACAAGGACGGTAAAACCAGAGACACAGGCCCAAACAGGCCTTGCCTCAGCCCACAGCCTAGGTCCCCTTCGGATGACCATTGGTCAACAAGTGGAGGCACCTCTGCCCACTAGCAGGGAATATACCCCACCTGAAGGCCACCACTCCTAGAGAGGCAGCTTCCTTGTGGAGCACCGCATTATCAACTTCCTCCAAGACTTCAGCCTACTGAAGGCTAAGAGGGGATATATATAGAAATCTTCAGGGACATTGTAAATCAACAGAGGAAATCTGCAATATCTCAGCGGTCCACTGATACCTGAACAATATGAGAAAACAAGGAAAGAAAATGATGCAAACAAATCTAGATGTTACATCAATAAAACCCAATGACAGCATGGCAGAAGAAATGAGAGAAAAGGAGTTCAGAATGTACATAATTAAAATGATCAGAGAAGCAAACGATGAGATGAAAGAGCAAATGCAAGCATTGAATGATCGCACCAATCGACAGTTAAAAGAGCAAATACAGGAAGCAAAAGATCATTTCAATAAAGAGTTAGAGATATTGAAAAAAAACCAAACAGAAATCCTTGACATGAAGGAAACAATAAACCAAATTAAGAACTCCATAGAAAGCATATCCAATAGGATTGAACACCTGGAAGACAGAACCTCAGACATTGAAGACAAAATATTTAACCTTGAAAACAAAGTTGAACAAACAGAGAAGATGGTAAGAAATCATGAACAGAATCTACAAGAACTATGGGATAGCATGAAAAGGCCAAATTTAAGAATTATTGGGATTGAGGAAGGTCTAGAGAAACAAGCCAAAGGAATGAACAACCTATTCAATGAAATAATATCAGAAAATTTCCCAAATCTGATGAATGAAATGGAAAATCAAGTTCAAGAGGTTTATAGGACTCCAAATACACAAAATTACAACAGACCCACACCAAGGCACATTATAATGAAAATACCTAACATACAAAATAAAGACAGAATTTTAAAGGCTGTGAGAGAAAAGAACCAAATTACATTCAGGGGGAAACCAATACGCATATCAGCAGATTTTTCAATCCAGACCCTAAAAGCTAGAAGGTCCTGGAACAACATTTTTCAAGCCCTGAAAGAAAATGGATGCCAACCAAGAATCTTATACCCAGCAAAACTTACCTTCAAATTTGACGATGAAATAAAATCCTTCCATGATAAACAAAAGCTAAAAGAATTTACAAAAAGAAAGCCAGCATTACAGAACATTCTCAACAAAATATTCCATGAGGAAGAGATGAAAAACAAAGAAGCAAATCAGCAAAGGGAGGAATTATCCTAAAGGAATTGTCAAATAAAGGAGGAAACAAGTTGTGTCAAACAAATAAATAAACAAAATTTTAAAAATGAACCAAATGACCGGGAAACCAAATCATTTCTCTATAATAACCCTGAATGTTAATGGCCTGAATTCATCAATCAAAAGACATAGACTGGCAGACTGGATTAAAAAGAAAGATCCAACAATATGTTGCCTGCAAGAGAATCACCTCATAGAAAAAGATACCCATAGATTAAAGGTGAAAGGATGGGGAAAAACATACCATGTGCATGGACTCAGCAAAAAAGCTGGAGTATCCATCCTCATTTCAGATAATGTGGACTTCAAGCCAAAGTTAGTCAGAAGGGATAAAGAAGGTCATTTCATTCTGCTTAAGGGAAGCATAAATCAGCAAGATATAACAATCATAAACATCTATGCCTCAAACAGTGGCTCATCTATGTATGTCAAACAAATCCTTCTCAATTTCAGAAACCAAATAGACCACAACACAATAATACTAGGTGATTTTAACACGCCGCTCTCACCACTGGACAGATCTTCCAGACAAAAATTGAACAAAGAAACCATAGATCTCAATAACACAATCAATAATTTAGACTTAACGGACATTTATAGAATATACCATCCAACCAAGAGTGAATACACTTTCTTCTCAGCAGCACATGGATCCTTCTCTAAAATAGACCATATATTATGCCACAAAGCTAATGTTAGCAAATACAAGAAGATAGAGACACTAGCATGTATTCTATCAGATCATAATGGATTGAAGTTAGAAATAAATGAAAGAGTAAAACACAGAAACTATTCCAACATCTGGAGATTAAACAATATGCTATTATATGATGAATGGATAACAGAAGATACTAGGAAGGAAATTAAAAAATTCTTAGAGGTAAATGAGAACAAAGAAACATCATATCAAAATCTCTGGGACACTATGAAAGCAGTACTTAGAGGGAAATTTATTTCATGGAGCGCATTTAATAAAAGAAGTAAAACTCAACAAATAAACAACCTAACACTACAGCTCAAAGCCCTAGAAAAAGAAGAACAGACCAGCACCAAAAGTAGTAGAAGACAGGAAATAGTTAAACTCAGAGCTGAAATCAATGAAATTGAAACAAAAGAAACAATACAAAAAATTGACAAAATAAATAGTTGGTTCTTCGAAAAAATAAACAAAATTGATAAACCTTTAGCCACACTAACAAAGAGAAGACGAGAGAAAACCCAAATCACTAAAATTCGGAATGAACAAGGAAATATCACAACAGACAGGACTGAAATACAAAACATAATTAGAAGCTATTTTGAAAATCTATACTCCAACAAAATAGAAAATTTCGAAGACATCAACAGGTTTCTAGAGACATATGAATTGCCTAAACTGAATGAGGAGGACATAAACAATTTAAATAGACCAATTTCAAGTACTGAAATAGAACAAGTCATCAAAAGCCTACCAACAAAGAAAAGTCCGGGACCAGATGGGTTCTCAGCCGAGTTCTACAAAATCTTTAAGGAAGAGCTCATTCCAATACTTCTCAAAGTATTCCATAAAATAGAAGAGGAGGGAACCCTCCCAAACTCATTCTATGAAGCCAATATCACACTGATACCTAAACCAGACAGAGACTCATCAAGGAAAGAAAATTTCAGACCAATATCCTTAATGAACATCGATGCAAAAATCCTCAACAAAATTTTAGCCAATCGCATACAAAAACATATTAAAAAGATAGTGCACCATGATCAAGTGGGTTTCATCCCAGGGATGCAAGGTTGGTTCAACATCAGGAAATCAATAAACGTAATTCACCATATTAATAGACTTAAAGTCAAGAATCACATGATTATTTCAATAGATGCAGAAAAAGCATTTGATAAAATACAGCACCCCTTCATGCTCAAAACACTAGAAAAAATAGGGATAGTGGGAACATTCCTTAACATTGTAAAGGCCATTTATGCTAAGCCCATGGCTAATATCATTCTAAATGGTGAAAAACTGAAAGCATTCCCCCTAAAAACTGGAACAAGGCAGGGATGCCCTCTTTCACCACTTCTATTCAACATCGTTCTTGAGACTCTGGCCAGAGCAATTAGACAAACCAAAGAAATTAAAGGGATACGAATTGGAAAAGAAGAACTCAAACTATCCCTGTTCGCTGATGACATGATTATATATTTAGAGGAACCTGGAAATTCCACCAGAAAACTCTTAGAACTCATAAGTGATTTCAGTAAAGTAGCAGGTTACAAGATCAATGCCCATAAATCCAACGCATTTTTATACATAAGTGATGAATCTTCAGAAAGAGAAATTAGGAAAACTACCCCATTCACAATAGCCTTGAAAAAAATAAAATACTTGGGAATCAATCTCACAAAAGAGGTGAAAGACCTCTACAATGAGAACTATACAACACTAAAGAAAGAAATTAAAGAACACCTTAGAAGATGGAAAGATCTTCCATGTTCTTGGATAGGAAGAATTAATATTGTCAAAATGGCCATACTACCTAAAGTGCTATACAAATTCAATGCAATTCCAATTAAAATCCCAATTGTGTACCTTACAGAAATAGAGCAAGCAATTATGAAATTCATCTGGAAGAATAAGAAACCCGGAATAGCTAAAGCAATCCTTAGCAGGAAGAGTGAAACAGGGGGTATTGCAATACCAGATCTTCAACTCTACTACAAAGCAATAGTAATAAAAACGGCATGGTATTGGTACCAAAATAGAAAGGTAGATCAATGGTACAGAATAGAGGACACGGACACAAACCCAAATAAATACAATTTTCTCATACTAGACAAAGGGGCCAAAAATATGCAATGGAGAAAAGATAGCCTCTTCAACAAATGGTGCTGGGAGAATTGGAAATCCATATGCAACAGAATGAAACTAAACCCATATCTCTCACCATGCACGAAACTAAACTCAAAATGGATTAAGGACCTCGGAATCAGACCAGAGACCCTGCAGATCATAGAAGAAAAAGTAGGTCCAAATCTTCACCTTGTTGGTCTAGGACCAGACTTCCTTAACAGGACTCCCATAGCACAAGAAATAAAAGCTAGAATCAACCACTGGGACAGATTCAAACTAAAAAGCTTTCTCTCAGCAAAGGAAACTATCAGCAATGCGAAGAAAGAGCCTACAGAGTGGGAGAATATCTTTGCCAATCATACTTCAGATAGAGCACTAATCTCCAGAATCTATAAAGAACTCAAAAAACTCTACTCCAAGAATTCAAATAGTCCAGTCAACAAATGGGCTAAGGAAATGAATAGACACTTCACAGAAGAAGATCTACAAGCAATCAACAAACATATGGAAAAATGTTCAACATCTCTAGTAATAAGAGAAATGCAAATCAAAACCACCCTAAGATTCCATCTCACCCCAATTAGAATGGCGATTATCAAGAATACGAGCAACAACAGGTGTTGGCGAGGATGTGGGGAGAAAGGTACACTCATACACTGCTGGTGGGGCTGCAAATTAGTGCAGCCACTCTGGAAAGCAGTGTGAAGATTCCTTAGAAAACTTGGAATGGACCCTCCATTTGACCCAGCTATCCCACTCCTTGGCCTATACCCAAAGGACTTAAAATCTGCATACTACAGAGATACAGCCACATCAATGTTCATAGCTGCTCAATTCACAATAGCCAGACTGTGGAACCAACCTAGATGCCCTTCAATTGATGAGTGGATAAAGAAACTGTGGTATATATATACAATGGAATATTACTCAGCCATAAAGAATGATAAAATTATGACATTTGCAGGCAAATGGATGAAATTGGAGAATATCATGCTAAGTGAGATAGGCCGATCTCAAAAAGCCAAAGGACGAATGATATCGCTGATAAGTGGAGGATGACACATAATGGGGGGGAGGGAAGGGTTAGAGTTAGGGTTAGGGAGGGGGGCAAGTATGGAGGAAGGAACTACTGTATAGAGGGTAAAGAGGGGTGGGAGGGGTGGGGGGAAGGGAAAAAATAACAGAATGAATCAAACAACATTGCTCTATGTAAATTTATGATTACACAAATGGTATGCCTTTACGTCATGTACAGAGAAACAACATGTATCCCATTTGTTTACAATAAAAAAAAAAAAAAAGAATTAAACAAGTTTAAATTGAACACTATGAATAGCTTAGTTTTAATTCAGGCCTGCATGAAATGACAAAGAAACAAAAAAAAAGTGATTGTCTTGAAGCAGTTCACACAAAACACTCCATATCTCCCAAGTTATTTAAATTCACTTTCCACTGGGGGGCGGGGGGCTAAAGCGAGCTGCTGAATAATAACTATAACTGTAGTCATAATACTTTCAGGCTAAAACACTACTGCTTCACCAATGAAATAATCTTAGCAACTACACCCAGAAACAATGAGCAGAAGAGGAGTTCTGAAACACATCACCTTTGAGACAGAAAAGTTTGATTGAATCAAGGGACAGTATTCTCTACACCATCTGTATATGGGCAGCTAGTTTGGGCTTTGCTACAGAAGCGCTACACTCAGATGTAAGGGAAGGCAACTATGGGTGGGTTCAGAGCTACTCAGATAAACTACATACAATGCTTTCCATCTTACTAACCGAATAAATACCAAAAAAAAAAATTTTTTTTTGAAGGGAAAAATACTATTGTTTTGAAAAAAAAAATAAATTTACCTTTCCTGTTTGATTATCTTCCTACCTGGTTTCACCTTTATTTAAATGTGGTTTTTAAATTAGAAGTTACATTAGCTTGGTACAGTGGCACACATTTGTAATCCCAGGGGCTCCGGAGGTCGAGACAAGAAGATCATGAGTTCAAAGCCAGCCTGAGCAAAAGCAAGGCCCTAAGCAACTCAGTGAGACCCTGTCCAAATAAAATACAAAATAGGGCTGGGGATATGCCTCTGGTTGAAAACCAGAGTTCAATCCCCAGTACCAAAATAAATTAGAAATTATATTAACTGCAGCATTGCCTTATGTCCTTAGGAGGTTAAGAGATACACTCAAAATTGGTGTTTGTGACTTCAATTTTATTTTTACATGGTTAAAATGGCATATGCTATTACATGAAGTTTTCCTATTATATACAGCCGCTTCTGTTCTTGTTATTAAATGGAAGTCATATAGACTGAATTCCTCCTGGAGGACTCATGAATTCCTTTTGAATTCTGAGTTATCTTCTTTCAGGGATTCTGTCTTTCTAAACTACTGTCTTCAGTAGTTTTAGGATAAAGAGATTTTGTTTCACACTGAAGCTTTTGCTCCCTTTTCAGAATACTCTTAGTGAATTCAACAGAACAATGACATGTCATGCTCTAGGTTTCAATAATCCTATTACTTCCTAGGACTTAAAAGAATGGAAGAATGTAGCCTGGCAGTAAACAAAAGTACCAGCCTTTTACAATGTTAATTTCATCTAAATCTTTAAATTGCTGTACAAGTGACTATAATTGATAGTACAGCTCTGGAGAACTAGTTCTTAGAAGCACCATTTTAAAGATACTAGTTACAGGTTCAGGACTTTAAATATGGTACAATTCCAGATTCTGAGCCTTAATTGAGTTTTCAGTAAAAGTAGCAGTGTTCAAATATTCATTGTAAAATAGTATCTAACAAAAAGAGGATTTAATTCAGCCCATAGTTGCTGATTGAAGACACGTCAGAAGCCTTAGAGATTCAATCATTCTTTCTCATAGGATTATACTATTGTAATTTTTTTGGTCATATTTCTTGAAAATCAGTGGCAATGTATGGGAAGGAGAAGAGACTGTACATTTTAAAAAAGAAATGCCCTTATTTTTTATAGACATGACGTATCACTTTGATTTTACTGTTGTACACCCTTAAAGCAATAATAGTAAATGCAGTAGAACTTCAGGTAGAACAATCCTTGCTGCTAATGTGAACTCATTCTCAGATAGGCAGTGAGGGTTGGAAAAAAGGACATGAATGTGCTAAAAATAGAACCACAAACTTCTCAGGAGTAAAAGAAATCCGTTGTAGAGTCCACAGGTGAACAAGGGCCAGCTTCCTCAACAGTGAAAAACAGGGAGTGTGCTGCCAAGTCACTGTCTTCACTTCTGACTCTGAGTTTACATGCTTTCCAAATGGCACAAGTCTCATGACAATCCAATGAATCAACAGACACTTGAGGAATATTAATAAACAATTTTTTATTTACTATCACTACAAAGAACTTCAGCAAGCAGGGAAATAAGTTTAGGAAATAAGTTGAGTGAACATTTGTAGCATAACAATCTGGGACCAGATATTAAGACAGAAACATCAAGCTTGTGAACACCATTGCTTTCTAGCAACTGGACTGTACTCAAAATAGGATAATGGAAATACATGTTCTTAAAGCATTTCCACAGGAAATGTTCATATTTTATGACTTTCTAAATCATTTAGCAATTATATATGCCACATTAACTAAAACACAGGTATTCCTTATTGCACACTTCAAAGCTGGAAGGCTACATTAGCTTAAGTGGTGATCATTAGTTAAAAGGAGAATGATAGTTTAGAATTTTTTGGCTCAAGAATGCAGACTGCCAAGGCAGCTTACTTCTAAAAATACACCCTTAAGACTTTTGGATTTCAAAGCCAATAATCCCTTTACACAATGAAGAGTGCACAGTCCACATTCTGACTAAGTGTCAGAGGTGATGGTTACAGGCTGTTTTAAAGCCTGTGAACAGTCCTGGCTACTGCTCTCAGAGGCAGATGAAAGCTCATCTCTAGAGCCTGAAGGTGTCAAGTCTCTTGCAGCAGGTGATAGTGAGTAGTCTTGGGGACCATGGGTTGGGGGTGGTATTCGGGTACCAGGAATGAAGTACTCTCTCGGACCAAATGAACCTAAAGGTCTAAGTGGTGTGGGTCCTGGTAAAAATTCCCGAGGGTCAAGAGGCTGATTCCATTTTCCAGGTGGAACACCTGGTGCATATTCTCTTAAGCATAGTGGTGGATGCACACGAGGACCTGGAAAATGAAAAGGAAGTTATGTAAATACCCACAAATGTATAAATGAGGATGATTTCAAGTATGTTAACATAGTTTCTCATCATTTCTCCCAAGCCTAGAAAATCAAGTGGTGACATCCTGCCTTGACAGGAGAGACAAACTGAGCTTGAACAAATTTAGCTCACAGCCTATGGCCAACCAGCCATGAAGTAACATATGAAGGACTTAAGCATGGCTCTACTTCGCTCCAGGCTTGTCATTTTTGTATCCCCACCATATAATGGCAGAATTATTTCTACCTCAAAAGACCTCCATTATTATTTGGAAGTACTATATACCATGACAAGAGGATAGATTATGAAATAAGAACTTCATTGCATCAAAGAATTTTTGATAAAAGGAAATGCCACTGTCTACTACTGTATCAATTAAAAATTCATGGTGTATTTCAGCATGGACCTTATACATGCCATCAGAATCAAGGTGCATGCCCTCCTGGAAAAGGCCTTCCACAGCCACCTAATTCAACTCAGCAACATTTTTTAGGTCAGTGTTAAATCCTCCTTAACACTTCTCTCTGAATTTTCTCAAGGTGAGGAGGGTTTGACTTTTCCTCTTCTATATTCTGTAATCTATTGCATATGCTTCTATCATGGGTGGTTACGACTTCATGATGTAGGCTGTACATATCTGTGACACTGTCCGACTCATCCATTGCAGTACATAGCCACTGATTTCCAACAAACATCTGCACAAGTAATTTTTCTGGTTTTCCTGTACACAGCTGCTTTCCTTGTCTATGAGAGAGAGCTACTGCCTATCTCGGTATAAGATATTGTAGTGCCTGCCCCATGTGCCCCAAGAAACTGGAGGAAAACCTAAAAAGTACTAAGTCACCTTTGTCCCTGCACTGTAAAGCCCAGAGATAGCAAGTGGTTTAGCAAGGAATAGAAAGAAAAGATGAATATGATTTACAGGTCAATCAGTAGTGTTCAGATCATCATACCAAATGGTGGAGGTCCAAAAGGCCCACCAAGCTGAAGTGGCTGAGGAAGTGGCCCAGGAAGTGGCCAAGGTGGTGGTCCATATGGAACAGGTGGTGGTAGGGGCCCTCCCACAGGGGAGACCATGAGAGATACCCCTGGGAAACGAGGGGGCCCTTTGGTAGCCATATTAACCTGTAATTTAAGATTTGAGAGCAGTTAGTTTTAAAATTCCTGTATATTAAGACAAAGTACCAACCACGTAAATGCCAAAACCCAGGACAGGCACCTGTCCAGAGAGCACCATCAGTGCAACAAAACTCTACCACTCCCACACATTCCCATCGACAGCTGACAGAGGTTAGAAGGATGCCGCAAGAGCGAGCAACGTGTTACCGATTATATCTGCACGGGAAAGGGAAAGGCAAGAAGACTGGCAGAAGGTATTAACAGGTGATTTCTGACCAGTACGCCATGCTCTATACACTACAGCCGATTTCAAAGGGAGCCCCTCCCCCGCCACAGCTCTTTCATCACAATAGCTCAAGACTTGCATATTAAGAAGGTACAGAACATAATGGAAACTCCATCCTCTATGCATCCAATAATAGCTATTATTCAGAGCCTCTTTGGCAAGCCTTTCATATAGCATTCAAATTCCCAAAACTTGTAGTGTCTCATTTTAACTAAGTGGGAACTGAGGCAAATTTGCTGAAGGTCTCAGTGCATGTAAAAGGCCTGGCTGGAACTCAATCCCAGGTTTGCCTCTAAGCTATGCTCTTCCCACCTCTACTCCTATCAAAGGGTGTCTACTCTCTTTAAAGTCTTCAACTGAGAAGGGGTTTGGGGTCTTATCTAAGGTACCCTTAGATAAAAAGATTTCTCAAAAAATGTATATTCCTGGTATAGACATACAAGAACTCACAAGTATTTTCGAACACGATACTATATACACAAATTAGAAAGACAATGCTTTAATATTTACTTTCATTTACAGTACACCATATGAGATAATGACTATATCCTAGGAGGTGGGTTGGAAACTAAGCAATTAAATTTTTATTTTAATACAGAGCAGCAGACGACCTACCAGGTATAACAGCTACACAAGTTACTAAAGAATGCACTCATGTGAACAAATGAGTCTATTGCTTGGGACTGGCTCAACAGGTCATTTCACATTATCATTATTCACTGAAACACTATTTCACTTCCAGAAAATTACCCATCTAATTTAAATCACTCAAAATCAGGTTTGCCTAGGTTTGCCTCCTACTGTACAAATGGAGGAACTCCTAAACACCATACTCCCAAAGATAATAATGATGAATTATGTAATGTATAATGAATTTACTTTGCCTTAGAATATTCAACACGAAATACAATGTGAAGTTGGAGTGATGACTTTTCACATTCTGAAGTTAGTGATGGTTACACACACTTCAGCAACACTCCCAAGTTAAGGAGAAAAATACATTGAGTATTGCATGCAGTTTAAAGCAAACAAGGTCAATGTCATGCTCCTCATATCCTTCCCTGAAATACACAGAATAGAAGCCCCACTCAGTCCTCAACCTCTAAGTACTTACTGCTATTGGATGCTCAGCCAAAGAAGTAACAGTGGGAACTGTTCATGGGGTCATGGGGAACGGTTTGCTTTTCAAAAATCAAATGCGGAAGCACAAATACAACACAAACAGGGATGATGTAAAGAGCAAGTGCTGTAGGAAAGCGAATGTTCCTGCATGACCTCATGATTCACAATGCCTGCAGAATTTACCTTGCCCTCATCCATCACCTTGGCTGAAGAAGAGCTCCTGGAGCTGCTGTTCACGGGAGCTGGACCACGTCCCGGGTCTGCTTGAGGTCAGAGAATGAATTTAGAATCATTCCAACACGAAAAGAATAAATATCCTGCATCCACAATCCTAGAGTCTTTGAAATGACTTGGAACCTTACCAGAGGAAAAGCGTTTCCCAGATGCTTCAGAAGACCATCGAGGATGAGGAAAAGGTCCATCCATTGACCCTTGGGAAAGAAAGAACAGAGTCCTTGCATGTATTTTGCAGAAGATGGAAACCAATTGTGGGCAGGTCAGGGTTCAACAATAACTAGAAAGCAACATTAAAGACTGGTTGCCCAATATATAAGTCACAATTTATGCAGAGACTTAAGTAAGTAAAAAAGAAATGCCTTGGATTGAAAGACCAGCAGGAGCCCTGCACATTAAAAGTACTGGTCCTGAACTTCAAGCTATAGACTGGAAGTATGTAGGCTGGCTTTTCTTCACTCTGTATAACCTGACTTCCAATCTTACCAATACTATAGACATATTTAAAACTGGAAATAAGACTCAATATTTCACATTATTATAATGACAATGGAAATATAACACTACATAGAGTTTTAAGGCTACTTTTAGAATATTTGAAAAAGGAACACCATAGAGAGTTAATTTAAAGATAAAGGCTTACACTTCACAGTGTAAAATTGTAAAGAAAAAAAAAAAAATAATACAGGGACCTCCAGGAATAAAAACTTTTCTATTCTACAGCAGATTTTACAGCACACTATTTATCCAATAAGACAAAATAAGAAATTTTCTTCTATATATATATACAGGCCCACATTCTACAATGTTTTCAATAGAATACTCAAAAGGGGGGAAAAAACCCCTTGAAACAGTTTATTGCAAAGTAACATGTGAATGCTCACCAAATTCACTTCTACCCATATCTCTTCCATTCAGAGTAGCAGAGACAGGTCTCCCAGCTGGCTCTGCCGTCAATGAAGGGGAACGTTCTCCAGCACTCACAGGGGACGGGCCAAAAGACCCATTCTTGCTCAGTGGACCTAAGGACAACAATGCCTTGTTCCCACTTAAAAGCAGCCTTTACACTGCCCACCCTTTAGCAAGTCATTCAGATTATTTCATAACCATTACACGCAGAAATAAAAAGTAATTTACATACATTCTGCACCAAGAAATAGTCTACCTCCCCTTACAAAGTGCTCCCTACCTCTCTGGGGAGGGTGTTGTGTCTCTGCTCTTCCCATCATTGGTCTTATAATCACAGGTTCATCTTGCCGCACTGCCATCCTTTGGGTCATTTCCAATAATCTTGAATATTGAGAAAGAATGGACTTAAATGTGAAACAGTAATCTACTCCTTCTTAGATACCATCCAGCATAGTCTTAAAACACTATAAAACATACAGGAAGGTATCAAAATCACATACTTGTGTCTCAAATTAGCAGCTTCCCTTCTCTCTTCAACTATAGCTCTTTCTGCAGCACGAGCTTTGACCTATTAGAGAAAGAAATATTCAAATTCGGTTGTGTAGGCTATACACAAAATAAGAAAAGGGGGGAAAAAGTCTTACCCAGTTATCATGAGCTTTCTTCTCATGAGCGGCAATCTGAAAAAGACAACACATTAAAAAAAAATGTTTAGGGACTCATTATACTAGCTAAAATGGTCTGTATTAGATATCAAAAAATTCTGCAACTACACAACAGTATTAATCACTACCTGATTCTTAAATGAGCGCTCTGCTTTCTGTAATTCTTCCTCCATTTCTTCAACTCTGCGCCTAAAAATTATACTTGGTTTTATTAGTCAAAACAATTGAATAAAATCTGAAACAATCTGACCATGTTCCCTTTACTCTGTCAGCTATACTTTTAAAGACTTCATCATACATAAAAAACACACTTTATCTAGTTATACCAATCATGTGAGATCAAAATTAACATTAGACCCAGTTGCAATGGCACACACCTGTAATCCCAGTGACTTGGGAGACTGAGGCAGGAGGATCACAAGTTTGAGGCCAGCCTCAGCAATTTAGTGAGAATCTAGGCAACTTAGACCCTGTCTCAAAGTAAAGAAAGGTCTGGGGATATAGCTCAGTGGTTAAGCGTTCCTGGGTCTAATCCCCAGGATCAATCAATCAATCAATCAATCAATAAATAAATATATAAAACCTAATACTATCTAATTGTTTCCTAACAACTGGGAGAGATTCTGAATTGATAAATTATAATTTCTTCAACTGTTCATCAATGTGCTCTCAAATAATTTTGCTAGGCATATCTTCTTCCTTAAAACTTTTCTTTTTTAAAATTATATCCATAGATTTCACAGCTCTATCAAACGGCACATTAATGGTTTTAAAACATCACATAGCAAACTGCTTTCTTAAAGAATTACTCCAACATACAAAACCCTCAGAACTGTTTGCATGAACCAAGTTCCCATATGGTCTTGCCAGCATTTGGGTATAAGTCAATTTTTGTTAACATTTTTCATTTGTTCAATTGAAATTTATTTTTCTTCTGTGTGAATTGAATGTATTCATATCCTCTCATTACTTCTACTTCTGTGCTCTTTTCTTCCACAACATGTCAAATCAGATTCAAAAGGAAGCTAACACTAGAGTTCATTAGACATTGAACTCACTTGTAAGTTTTAACTTCCTGTGCCGCCAAAACTGCCTTTTCCTCTGCAGCTGACAGCCGCTGTTCTCTTTCTTGTCTCTCATACTCTTGTCGACTCAGTTTCCTAAAAATAAAACCAGTTTTCGTGTCAAACTTTCTCCTTTCCCCTAGCAGTGTGTATGACTGCTCTATTCAAATGTCACTTCCCACCCTTCTCTAAAATGCTTAGGATTATAAAATAGGAAGCAATTCAAACCAGCAATTTAGGAAATCAAAACTGGCAAATCACTTACATTTTCTAACTTCTGCTTTTAATTCTCTAATTACCAGTAAATAAAACAAATGTAAAAACAATATGTGCCCCAAGGGCTAGCCTCCTAGGCTCAAGATGATGAAAACTCACTTTACTTCTAAGTGGAAAGTCAGGACTGATCAACCTAACACAAACATATCAGGATAAAGCAGGGGAGAATTCTTTGTCATTTCTGCCATGGCTAAGTACATCTTTGTCATGCAAAATTTGTTTCCCAATCCAAGACTGTTACCAAGATAGAGTCAGTCAGAGAGAAAACTTTTCTGAACATGCCTTCTAACAATACGATTCACCACAGAACATTTTCACACTTCAGACACCAATTTCAGAAGAATTGTGATTAAGCAAAAAGGCAAATCTGAGTTGTGACAATGTCTATCAACCAGAAAAAGAATCCAAACTGACCCATGATCAGGATATTGTCTACTGACAACAAGTTTTAACTTTGATCATGAAAATCAAGACATTCATCCACTATAACAAAGGTAGACACATTTAACAGTTTAAATACCTTCTGCTCTCCTTGCACTGCTTTAGCCATAGGTCTAATCAAAAGATAAGTAACTTGAAACTTAATTTTCCATGAATCAGAAGAAAAATTAGAAAAATTATAGTAACCAAATAGAAAAGGGGGTTATATAGTCTTTTATAACTGCTCATTTAATTCTTCAGCAAGTATTTTAAGTGTCTGTAATATACTAGTTACCTTGTAAAATGCTGAAGAAGAAAGGAGCTCACTGTTTAAGATATAAATGATGACTCGGCTGGGATTGTGGCTCAGTGCTAAAGTGCTTGCCTAGCATGTGTGAGGTATTGGACTCGATTGTCAGCACCATATATAGAGAAATGAATAAAATAAAGGTCCGTCGACATTTTAAAGGGAAACAAATATAAATGATGACTAAAGGAATATAATACCTTCCCTCTGACTCTGCCTTAAGAAGGAATGTGGAAAAAACTGAGTCTTGATGAAGAGGAGAGGGAATTTTGTCTCCAATGATCAATGAACTAGCCTGAGAGCACTAAGAACAATCAAACCACCTTGAGAAGAATACACAGAATGTGTTTGAAGGGATCAGAGTTGATAAGGCAGGGAAGATATGTGTATGTGGCCAAGATGCATTAGAAAAAGGAATCTCAGACACACAATTAAGGCTGGCATTAAGGAATCACTGTGACTTTACATAGTCCGGGAAATAAAGTCAAGATTATGAATTTCATCAAAGGAATAGAAATTCTAAAACTAAAAATTAGTTGGATGTGGTGGCCTACCCATAATCCCAAATACTTGGGAGGCAGACGCAGAAGGATCAGATTGAAGATAGCTTGGAAAACACAGTGAAACCCTGTCCTTTATAACAAGAGCAAGGAAGCGGGGGATATAGCCAATGGTAGAGCACACGCTCAACATTCTGGTTTGAGCTTGTGGTTCCCACAAAAAAAACGAACACCTGAAAAAGGCTGGGGTTGTGCTTCAGTGCTACAGTGCTTGTCTCACCATGTGGGACACTGGGTTCCATCCTCAACACCACATGAAATAAATAAACAAAATCAAGGTATTGTGTCCATCTACATCTACAACAGTATTTCTTTAAAAACCTGAAATATGGTAACTGAAATTAATAACTCATTAATGAATGATTTTAGGAACAGACTTGAGAAGTAAAGTAAATCTTAGCACTTTTAACTAGGTCAGAAGTAAATATCCAGAATGAAGCAAATTCAGAATTGGGAGTCAGGGGAAATCAACTTCTAACATGTTTTACTGAAATTAGAAGAGAGAATGAGGTAAAATTAACATTTAGAAAAAGACCCCAAAATTCAAGAGATGGTTAGTGGCCCTGAGTCACATAAATGCAAGAGGTAAGGGGGTGTGGGGAGGACTACACCTAGGCACTCCCTGATACATCTGTTAAAAAGCCAGAGAGAAATGACTACAGGAACTAGGGCAAGGGTGAGACATTTGACAAAGGAAACAGCAATGATAATGGACTCCTTAAAGAAAAATTTTAAAACACAATCTTATTAATTCGCTATCTTGAAAGTGCTAAAACTAAGGAACAGTCAAAATTCAGCAACCAGAAGAAAGATCCTTTAAAAATGGAAACTGGTTTTAACTCTGAGCAGGAAGCTTAGAATGTCCACCTACTATAATACAGATTATAAAAGTAGCAATATTTAATGGATAAAAATGCTATTCTCTGTTTATCCTTATACTACACTCTGATACACTCATCAAACCTATCACTAAAGGACAATGTTCAAACAGAAAGTAATTTCAAAGGAGAGACCAACAAGGTAGGATGAAGAACTACAGAAATATGTGTATAAACTGAATGAATGGTGAGTGAATGTCTTGTGGAGTTTGCAGTATATGAAGTACTCACATCCATTACCATGACAGTATCTAATCTAATCCAGGAGCTACTTAAAGCACAGAAATAAGTAAATCTTTTAATCTATGTCGGCTTTCTATGAAGTTCAGGATATTCAGCATGGCCTTTAAATTATAAGATGATGAATATAACAATCTGTGATTACACCAAGCTTACACAGGGGATGACCAAAACAATTAAAAATATTTTAACTATTCAAAAGATACAAGAAAGAAAAAACAGGTCATGAAATAGAAAGCTAATTCTTCAAAACTTCAGGCACATATTGACACGGATGGACTAGTATTTTAGAAAGTCCACTCAAGCAGTTGTAAAGAAAATTAGTCAGAATTTGAAAGTAGTTATAAAAAGATGCAGGATGAAGACAGGTGATCAGTTAAGTAGTAACAGAAGAGATGACCCAGGCATGAGCTAACAGTGCCTGGGGATGAGTAACAAAGTACAAACCACAGAGCGGGACTGAATGGATTTTGCAGGAATTGAAGAAAAGAGTGCTACATTCGACAGCATCACAAAGAAAATCAACTGTCATTTAGGTCATTCAGATTACTAGTAGGGACAGAGAAAAAAAGGTGTTCTTTAAAAAAACACAAGTGATGAAACAAGAAATGTTTCTCTGAAGCTGGCCAAGCATCTAAAACAAAATTTTGAGATTCTAAACAGGTTGCTTGGAGAGAAAGAATTAGAAAAGTTAAGGGTATGGTTTCAATGTTTAATGGCATTAGGCAGTAGAAGTCAAAAACACCTAAAAAGAGTTAGCTCTGTAAGGTCTGTCTTTGCTTCACAAGACAAAGACTGCTACATATATGACGAAGAATAAAATATAGTAGCAAATACAAACTCTGACACAAACAACCTATTATTAGAGAATTCAAATATTTTTGTGGATAAAATCTTCAAATGAATTGCCAAATTATATCTTTCCAAAGAAAACTAGCTCAGTGACATGTATATTTCAGAAGATTAATATATAAATAAATACTAAAAACAAGCACTTCTGTAATCAGAACTGCTAAGGTCCTCGTCACAGTTCAATTGTTTAGTGTGAACAGCTGAGATATTCGAGTCCAAAACTTACTTCAATAACACCTTCAATAAGTAAATTTTATTCCTTTTAGAATTTTTATTCTGAAAAATGCCATCCAAATCACTCAGGATTTTAAAGGTTAACAGTTAGAGATATAAGTTCAAAACATATTAGAATCACATGACTGATCACAAGGAAAGGAAACTGAAATAATGGTGGGATGGGAGGAAGCATCTGGATCTTCAACAGACAGGTATTTCCACATCAGTAACTGTTAGTACCAGTTAGCCACTCCCGCTTCATAGGAAGCTGACAATTGGTTAGATGGAAAGAAAATGCGAGTAATGGGACACAAACCACAAAGGAAACAAATCTCTATTAATTACAACTGGAAGAAACTGTAAATATTCTTCCAAAAAGACAAAATTATCTGCATGAGGTCACAGAGTGATAGCAATAACAAACCTGCGCAGAGCCACCTCATTCTGCTGGTACAGTTCATTTAAAATGTCCACTTTCTGACTCAGAGTTTTGCACTCATCTTGCAGCCCAGCTTTAATGGATTGGAGTGAATTGCGGTCATCTTCTAATTTCTTTATTTGGTCTGTTAAAAGATAAAACAACTGATCTCTATATGTGTACGAGGACTTGAGAACTTGTTTGAGGGGACAGTGCTGAGAAAAATGAGAAGCAAGAGAGTTAAAAGTCATTCTTTATCTTTCCACAAGAGTTTGAGACTTCCCAGCATATAGCAATTTCATCTCCAGAAGAACCCACCTTTTAGGTTACACTTTGCAGACATCGAGGCTCTCAGCTTCAGTTGTAAAAGTTTTAGATCCTCTTCAACTACTGATATTGCAGCTTGTGTCTAAAAATTACAGAAGAGACATACTCTTAAAAGTGAGGCGCAGGAAGCATTCACAGGCACTGTGGGACTCTCACAAAGAACTGTACCCGAGAGACGTCCATCAGCTGCTTCATTCCAGTTTTCACCTTGGCACTCTGGTCACCTGAAAAACAAAAGATGTTAACTGCTTTTCATTCCCGTGCTTTTTAACTCGATATTCTCCCAACATCCCCAACTAAACAATGACCATGTTCAAACACCGAAAGGAAAAAATCAATTGAATGACTGAATGACTGAGTCAATTAATTCACTGACTCTTAAGAGAATTGCAAGCTTAGATTTAAGAAAAAAAAATGAATTCCTAGTTTGTGTAATAACAATGTGATCTGTGCTACTCTTGTAAGATAAAAGCCTTTCTTCTTGCACAGATCTGTCTCCTCCTGCACAAGTAAGTGTCTTATTTAGAAAGATTCAATCCTCTAGTTTATCCTTCAATCTACCAACAGGTGTGGTGTAAAACACTCTATGCAAGCTACATCCAACTTGGGAGAGAACATCTGGAAATATTTTCCACATCAGTAAACACTGCTACCCCTCCCTCTAGCTTCCTTATAGCCTCTAGCCTCTGTTCTCACAGCCTTAGTTTAAGGCTCCAACCACCTCACTACTCTTTAAAACTGCCATGGGCCTTAAAACCATAGAGCTATAGAGATGATGAGTATCAGAATCAAATATCACTTGCATAAAGTTGAGAAACAAGTGTCTGTTACTGTACAATGTTCAATACTCAGAGATTGAAGACATGACTGTTGCTCTGCACTGTACTTACCTAGTTCTCAATGGGAACTTCACAGGCCTATTCTTCACATGCCTATTGCTACACTACGCCCCACAACCCACCTCTGCCAATGTAGCAGACGTTTCTATAGATCCAGGGAGATGCACCTACAATTCTGCACAGAGCTTAAGAAGAAACTCAGTCAGCTGAGAAGTGGCATCTGTGTACTTAAAGACAGGAAGGCAAACAAGAATTCAAACTCCCTAAGACCAATCTTACCTCCTACTTCTCCATTGGCTAGTTCATCTGACTTACCTCCTCCTTTATTTTGACCCTCACATTCTGATTCAAGCTCTATCCGATTCAGCTGTGTAATATAATTAGTCAAAGCCTAGAAAAGAAGTAAAAGGTTGGAAGAGTCTCTCAATTTTAATTTGGAAGCTTTCAGGAGAATTCCCGAGACCAAGCATGTATTTGGAGAATAAACTTACATTAATATTATCATCTTTGTGAGTAAGAGCTACTTCTGTATCTCTCTGGGCCTTCTCAAATGATTTTATTTGCTCACTGAGCTCAGCGTGTGATTTACTCCAGCCTTGGATTTCCTCCTGCAACTGAAAAGTCAAAACACAAGAATTCCTATGGGTTAGGGTGGGGTTTTGCCCTGGAGACATCAGGACCACAAGATTTAGACAGGGAAGTAGAAAGCCATACCTCCTTGGTTGCCTGTCACTAAGGGTTGAGACCTCAGTTAAGGAAGAGAGAAGAGTGGCCACAACCCTCAGAGCTGCAGTAAGAATGTCAGAGCTGTCAAGGAAGTTGACCCTGTTGATTGCATTCCCCAGAAAATTGCTGCCAATTCAAATCACTTCCTTCCAGTAAAAATGGATGGGCATATGTGACTGGCTCCTGAATTCAGACTCCTTATCATATAACCTTCCCTTGGCCCGTGAAGAAGTAACTACTCAAAAAAGGGTTATAAAATACTTAATTTTCTGCGTGAAGAATATTCTTTGAGGCTATCAAGTTAATAAATGATTGATGTTTGATAAGAAAAGACCAACACACTAAGGACTGAAATAAGCTGTACAGAATAGAAAATTCCAAACACATGGAGAACCCATATATGCACTCCATTTGGGGAGAAAGGTTTAAATTTGCACATCTAAGAAAAGGTCTTGCATGAATAATTCCTTACCTTAGAAACAAATCCAAGATACAAGGTAATAATATTCACTTCCCTAGCTTACATTATGGATGACATCAATTTTTCTTTACCTGATCTTTCTTCTTCTTAAGTCTGGCATTTTCTTCCTGAATCCGATGGTATTCACACTTCACCTTGTATTCACTAAGCTTAGCTTCATTAAGAGAAACTTGAACCTAATGCAAAACACAACAGTTTGTGAATTGATTCCACAGAACAAAACAAAGTTACACTTTCCCACACCAGACATCATGTAGTTCTCATTTTTTGCACATTTTAGCACACCTTAAATTTTTGGTCTTCAACCAAACTAATATGTTGTATTAATCCGGTAGCAGCTGTTGGCAAGTTTACCTCTGAAAATTCTGAAGCATTCATTGAAATAACAGCCTTTAACTTCTCTACAGAGTTCTTCTTTTCTATTATCTGCCAGGTGAAAATAGAACACAAAATATGCATGAGGATTTCAGTAGAAATACTGATAGAAATATACATAGATGTTAAAAAAGATAAACAAGACAAAATGGATTTCAGCCCACCCCCTTACATTTCAGGTAACCAGACTAAAAGGTCAAAGTACAGAAAATGAAAATGAAATAAGCAAATAAAATTTTTAAACGTACAGAAAATTAGTTACTGTTTTAAGTACCCCAGTTCAAATTAGTAATTTTTTTCTAAGTGGTGGAGAAAAAAGATTTCCCAAGATCATGTTAAAGCTCTCTTGCCTGAAGTAAAAATGATAGAATCTAAGGGAGAACAGACAAATCTCACATACAGAAGAATTCCAAATAACTATAAAGACATTTGCTCCTCCAGGAAGTGCAACAGAACTCTTCACTCTTTGCAGTGCCTGGGATTGAATCCTGGGCCTTCTGCATGCTAGGCAAGTGTTCTACCATGAGCTGTATCCTTAGCCCTTAACTCTTCATACGTTCACTATGGACTGTACATAGTAATTTCCAAAGAATAGGCAGGGGATTGGAAGAATCCCAGTGGAGAAATCTGGTGAACACTACCTCAGCTAGGTGATCAAGCTTACCTGGGGGTGGGATATTTCAGAACACTCTTGACTATCTTTGCAACTTTTATGTAATTATAGAACTATTCTAAAGTAAAAAGTTTTAAAAAATAGGATGCTGTAAAACAAAACAATATACAAACACTCTTCGATGGGGCAATAGTTCCTGCATGTTTCAGAGGGCAGAGCAAAGCAATATGAAAATTATCCAGGATTGAGGACACAAATATAAAATAATTTGTTGGATCAGTACTGAAAAGTTCCATTAAATGAACAGAAGCGGGTTCAACTTCCCTTTACTTAACACCACGGGGAAAGTCCAACTTAACCCATTTTACAAAATACTTCAAAAGCCAAAGCACATTAACACTTAGCCACCAAAACTCTTACCAAGTCCTCATTGTTGACATTCTGTTCTCTCTCAGATTCTAACACAACATGAAGACTTTTAGCTCTGTCCTCAAGGATCTCATTACTTTCTTCAAGTAGCTTGATTTTATCCTAGGAAAACAAATGTCAAGATTAATAGTTACTCATTACATGACTTTTGAGTTTAGAATGTAACTCCCATAAAACAAGGGATTTGTACCTTATATTTCATTGTTGCGTTGGAGAGGACCATATTTTGTTTTTTGGTTTCTTGGACATGTTTCTTTGATGCCTTGATCTATGTAAAATAAAGTATTCACAATTAAAAGATACATGTTATAGTCTTACTAAAACTTACTTCCAGGTAAGTGACCCCTTCCAGAATGAAACAAACATTTAAAAATGATTTTAAAATATCTCAACTATAAAACAGGTGGAAATGATTCAAGCTGGAATCAAGGGGGAAATAAAACTAGAAAAATAATTCTACCTTCTGTTCAAACTTTGACACTTTTTGCTCTAGTTCTTCATTTTCTTTCTTCATGTTCTTTAACTTTTCAGAAATTTGCTGTTCAGTGACTAAAAGGGGGGAAAATCCAGATTATTACAATTGCTAAATGAAATTCAATTAAATCGACCAAAAGCAAAGACATGTTACCTGGCATTATGAGGAAATACTTGTTTGCATAAATATTATGCCCTTAAAAAGCAATCTATAGTTAATAGCAATAAGGGTGTGAAACACTATTAAAATTTAAGAAAAATATAAGAACGATGATATTTCAATTGAAGCTCATTTCAAAGATGGGAAATACAGTAAAATGTAGTTTGATATTCCTCACTTCTTTCTTTTTCCCCTTCTTCTTCCCCTCACTTCTTAAAACACTTTCTTTTCAGAAAATGGAATCATTTCAAGTTTATGTAAATTTTTGGCAACGAAAAACAAAATGAAAGCATACTGACTCACATTACCATTCTTTATCTGCTCGAATCAATTGATTGAATGTATGATTAAATCATTAGCACAAAATACTGTTCGAATGTACAACATCTGCATTACATCAATATTCAAAGTGAATATGACCCAATTAAAACTAATCATCTTCTTCCCACTATTTGTTCCTCCTCATCTGCTATCTCAGTTGGTACCACCAGCATCTGCTCTATTATCCAAGTTAGCAACCTAGGAATAGTAAAATTTTTAGGAGTTAAAAAATAATAAATATCAACAATCACTATCGACTTCTAACATGTATAAAACACACATCAAACACAAATAGAAAGGGTTACTAAAAGTTACAGAAGAAGGCTAAAAATTTACCTTGATATACTGTTTCTTTGACCTAAAAGAGAGAGAAATAAAGATTAAATTGGATGTCATGCATCTGCTTAAAAGAAACAGAATCAAAACCAAATGAGAATATAATAACTGTCTGGTTCTGGATTAAAAAATAAGTAAAGGAGAAAAAGCATTTCATTAGCCTCTGTCATATAAAAATACTAAGGTATGTATCTTATCCTACAGTGAATATATATCTATTCCAATCTTAACGACTTGAGAACCTACCTGTAATAATAGAAATGGCTACTATTTTGAGAAAAGTACACTAATGCTTCACTTACTCAAAATTGTTTATTTGATAATTCTAAACAGCCAGGATACAGTCTAGGAACAATGACTGTTCAAAGAACTCTGAGGAAACAAAATTAAAGATATGCCACTTGTTTATTTTCTTAGATGTCGATGGACCTTTCTTTTATTCATTCCTTTATATGTGGTGCTGAGAATCGAACCCAGTGCCTCGCACAGGTTCAGCAAGGGCTTCTATCACTGAGCCACAAACCCACCACCGACACGTGCTGCTTTCACTCACCAAAAAACATCTTAGAACTCCAATTTCAATTTGGCAATTGGCTGAATTTAGAAATAATCTAACAGGCTACATCACCTATTTCTGCAAACCACTAAAAATAGCAGTAAGAATTCTGAAGAAAAAAAAAAAGGTTGCTAGAAGAAAATATGCAAGCAACAAGAGAAATGACAGTTAACATCTTCTGGAAAGAGCAAAACCTGAATCATTTCCCAAAGACGGCAATGAACTGTCACATAATAAAGCCTAAGCAATAATTCTTTTTAAAACATCACTAAATTTCTTTGTAAATTAGCATATATTTCTCCTTTTCAATGGTATAAATGGTGATGGGATACTCAGATATATCCATATCCACAGATCATCCATGGTATCTTGGTAATACTGCAGACCCTAAAATTCCACTTAGAATGATCTTGTTATAGGAAAATACATTCAGAAAACTCCAACATAGAAAGAAATGGACATTTCTCTAATGTCATAGGCTTACTAATCAGAGAGTAAGCTTTCACCCAAAATGACAGCAGGGGAAAATGGGAAGTAGCAAAAGCAGGTATCTAAGGTAGGGACCAAAACTCCAAAGTCAAATGCTGAGACTGAGGAGCAGCAGCTAAGACCCAGATCCTACCTAACCTAGTGAAAATAGAAACAGGTGCCAGGGTTCTTGAAAGAACCAGGAGAGAAATATAAAACGTTTTCATTTTTCCCTTTTCTCTTTACCTTTCTATCCTCCTTTTTCTTTTAGCTGAGAACAAGTTCAATGAGATTAGAAAAGTCCTCACAGGAATCCACCCAAAGGATTCTTCTTTTTAAGAGGCATTTCTTTTTAAGTGGTTTTATACTCAATTGCACAAGGAGAGGAAACTTGTATTAACAATGGAATGTCCAATATGATCAAGTAATCAGAAAAGGAATACTAAGATTTGGAAAGATTTGCGGCCAATGTTTCTGGCCACATTAACTCTTGAGTTTCCACTGAAGGCTTTTCATGCAAAGTTCACTTACCTAAAATAATTTCCTCCGATTATGTTAAGTAAGGATCAAGCAGAATGACCTACAGTACAAACCTACGTATGTTTAAGAATATATATATGTACACATACACACATACATGGACAAATTCTTCTTAGGAAAAAAAAAGAGTAAGGAACAGAAAATGTAATAATATGTCTCTGGACAACATATAATCTATACTTGCAAATAAAAAGCTATTTTCTTAACATATGATTGGATGACAAAATCTGGGAAATGCATATATAAAACACCTGAAAAATTACCTCATCTGCTTTTCATAATTTTGCTATATTCCTCTGCAGCACTTTTTTCTTGTGTATGTGTTTATATAACTATAGTTCATCAACATTTAAATCTTAGTTTCTGCTTTTTTCTATTTCACATTAAATTGTGAACATTTTCTGCATCTCAAAGTCTTTGAAATATATAAAGCTGCCTACTATTCCATTATATGAACATATGAAAACTTAAAAAGACCCCTGTAATGGAATAAGTTGTGCTAAGTTTTCAATCTAATACACAGTTTCGCTGAAAAACCTTACCGAAAATCTTTAAAGCATAGTTAGTTATTTCTTTAGGATAGATTACTAGACATATTATGCTACATAAAAGGATATTTATATAACCTATCCCATCTTTGATCTCATTTGAAGACTTCTGATACATATGAAACTACTGGTCAGAATGGCTGTAAGAATTACCAGGTCTTCCCACTGTACCTACCTAATTCTTAATCTTTAGGTTTTGATACAAGAAGCTTATAAATTGATGATTTCTCCTTGAGATTTTTCATGTTATCTTGTTTTCTTAAGTCTTTACCAACACAAAGATTACACTAAATTATTTTATAAAATGAGTGTGACTTCAACCACTAATTTGTGTTTAAGTTGGTAACCTGAAAAGGGGAGGGGCAGTGACTACAGAATACCCCATGCATTTATGTACTAAGGTAGAAGGAAGTGAATTTACTCACAACAAGAATAGTTCTCCAGAAGAAAATGGCAAACGAAACAATTCCCAAGAAGACAGTGAGAAGTACAGGCTTCCACGGCAGTCCATAAAAATCAGGCCCAGGCTGAACATCATTGGGCCATGTGGCAACTAGCTGAAAGAGACAGGTTAGAAGCAATGAGAAACCTTATTTATAACAAAATAGTCACAAAGATTCATCATGGCAGTTCCAAAACCACCACCATCATCTGAAATGTACCTCCACAAAATTCTCCAGTAGCTTCTTCGAGAGACAGGATCCTGGCAGTGTCATATTTGTTGTTTGCCCGCAGTGCTTAAATACTTTAAATCGAGCATCTATTTCCATTTGGAATAGGCCCTGCCGACATCATATTGTCTACCACCTGGCTAGAATCCCTCCGTATGATACTTCTCTCACAGATAACCCGGTCTTTATGAATAAAAAAAATTACGTCAGACAAAAACTTAAGTATTTGAGGAATCTAACTTCCTTCTATGAAAGTCCATGTCTAACTAAACGTGCGCTCAAAGCGAGCGTATCAAACACCAGCCTTCGCTCCTCTACTCCACACCGCCCTCCTCAAGTGTCCAGGGGACTCTCATTCCGGCCCCACCTCCCAACAGTCTCCAGACGGACAAGACCTACTGTGACGTCAGCTGCATTTGGGAACCTAGCGAGGGGCTTGCCACCTCTCAGTATTGCGTTACAAAGTGCAATGAGGAAGCGTCCAGTGCACTCACCGGCTCGCTCAGCAATACAGCTGGGTGCTGCCTGCCAGGGCCTGACACCTCCATTTCCCCGTCGCCGTCAGTCAGTGCAGCCACTCCGCTCACCACTCAGCCACCCGCCGGCCACAGCGGGGTCCCTCCTATCAGGGCTGCGTAGAGCACCGTCAGGGGTCCCAGAAGCTCGGGGTCCCCGGGAGAAGCGGCGACAGACGGCAGGGCGGCAGGTACTGAGTCCATTGTGCACCGACAGCTGAGCGGAGACCATGCTTCCCTGCTGAACGGCACAGGACTCAGACCTCTTCCGCCGTTTCCTACTTGTGAAGGATGCAGCCCGGGGGCGGGTACTGGGAATGACCCTCGCCTTCCCCCGCCGCTGGCGCTTCCCGCCCTACGCCTGCAAAACACATCATCAGCCGGTGCGGCGGGGCGGACCGCAGTGCGTGGAGCTTGTGGCGGAGCGGGGAGGGGAGGGAAGGGGAGGAGCGGGAGGAGCAGGGCGGGAGGGGAGGGGCCGGGGGGGGTGGGGCGTGGCGGGAGGGGAGGGGAGGGGAGGGAGCGGGAAGAACCAACTGCGGATTCGGGCGGGGGAGAGCGCCAGCAGAGCCCAACGGAAGAGTCCAAGTCAAGGGACGCGGAGAGGAATGGGGCTCACCTGCCCCCGGAACTGGGAAAGGACACGCGGTTTATAGGGCACGTGAAGTAGCTAGGAATCTAACAGAAGGCGATCATTTTCGGGGACTAGGAAAAAGGAGAAAGTCAGGCCTCCCGGGCCCTCCCAGGGCAGAACTCTCTGTCACGAGGTGCTGAGACACCAGGTACCTGCCCCAAAGGTCCAGACCGGAGGAGACGCCTCTCCTGCTCCCTTGGGAAGGACCGCTGCTCAGAGTGGGCGTTCCTTCCCTGCTCACTCCATTCCTGCGCTGATTCTTCCCTAAGGGACCACTACTTCTGAATGACACTACTTTTTAAAAGTTTCACCCTATCGTGTCATTATCACCCCTACACCAATGGCTTCATTCCTGGATGCCACATTTTAAGGTTGAATGACTTGTGGAAAAGATTAGGATCATGAATAGCCTGGAAAGCACGTGCTAAAAGTTTAGGAAACTGGGGACATTTAACTTGGCGAGGGAATGAATATATGTGGATTTTTAAAAATATGTCAAGTTGAATACAGTCGTCTCAAAAGAACAGTAAACAAGAAGAGGCAGGAAAGCAATGAAAAATAAGAGCAATGAAGCGGGAAGGAGGAGGGGAAGGCAAACTCTATAATGAAAACTTGTACCATCATCCACGCCCAAGAATGTATACACAGGTTGTGGGACAGAACAGACCATCCAGAAACAGACCCGACTGCACTGGGCGTTTGGGATACAATAAAATTCAGTTGGGGGAAAACAGAATTTTTAATAAATAGTATTTGCATAAAATTACATGGAAAATGATAAAATTGGATTTTTAAAATTATTCACAAGGATAAACTACAAATGGATATGAAACCTGAATGTAAAAATAGAATTTAAGCAAGTACTAGAAAACATTGGTTGACTTTTCTATGCATTATGAGTGGTCAAAACCTTCCTAATTGTATCTTAAAATCCAGAAACAAAAAGGTGTAAAGGTGATTACTTAAAAACAAACAAAAAAACTTGCCTGGCTATGTTTAACCTTCCTGCTCCCCCCATGCACTTTGACAATGACAATCTGAGAAAAAATATTTGCAACACATGACTCTCCACGGAATCATGTTCCTGAAATATAGAGAGCATTATAAATAAAATAGGCAGGAAACCATGACAAAAATGGGCTGAAGAAATAAACAGTTCTTAGGAAAAGAGAGGCAAATACAGCTATAAAATATGGAAACATGCTCTGCTTAGTTCCTAATGAACAAAAGACAAACCACACTAAGATACCATTTCTCACTTATGTAGGCAAGATCCAAACATTTGACAATATACTCAGTAGGTTAGAGAATGTGGACGAATACTTCACCTTCAGACACTGCTAAGTATACAAAAATGAGACAACCTCTCCAGGAATGAAAGTTGTCAACATCTCCCAAAAATGCTTATGTAATTACCTATTGACTCAAGAATCCCAAGTTTTTTTTTTTTTGTTTTGTTTTTCAGTGCTTGAGAGGGAACTCAGGGCCTCACGCACCCCAGGCAAGTGCTCTACCTTGAGCTATATCATCCCAGTCCTTCCAAAGATACTGGGAATCCAAGAAATGTTTAAAATTTGTATCTACAAAATTATGTTATTCAAGCATGAATTATAATAACAAAAGACGGTCACAAATGACTGAAACAACCAACTGTTTATTAATAAGGATTGTTGAATAAACCAAAGAATAGTATGAAGAAGAAAGAAAATAATTTTAAATACTGCTAAGATATGGTTTCCAGAATATCTTTAAAAAAAAAAACAAATGAAGTAGAGAAAAATATTTATAGAATACTATTTTTATCTTAGAAAGTGAGAAAAGATGAATATATTTCTTAAATTTGAGGTAAAATTGACATGCAATAAATTACATGTTTTTAAAGTGTGCAGTTTGATAAATTTTAACTTGAATATGTGAAACCATTGTCATAACCAAGATAATGAATCCATCCTTTACCTCCAACAGTCTTCTCATTCTCTAGGCAATTCCAACCTCTGCCCTTGGTCACCCTACCTTCTTGCCACCCTCGTTTTCAGCCTGCCCTCGAACAAAATGTCTATCTTAATAGACTCCTTTGTATTCCTAAAGTTTTCTGCGCTTGGAATAATATATTCTGTGTTATCTGGCTTCTCTTATTTGGCATAATTTAAAATTAATCTATATCTCTTTATCAATAATAGTTCATCTCTTTTTATTCCTGAGTAGCATTTCATTATATGTATATACCACAATTTGTCTATCACCTATTGATGGACATTTGGATTTTTTCCAGTTTTGGCCTTTTATCAATAAAATGGTCAATAACATTGATATCCAATTTCTTCTATTGGTATGTAACATCTTCTCTTTGGAGAAGAATGGTTACATATGACAGGTGTATGCTTTCCTTTTTAAGCAGGTGATTCTACCACTTTACAGCTCTGCCAGCTATGTGCACATCCTGTTCCTTCGCCTCTTCTCCAACACTCTGCACAGTCAGTCTTTAATATTATCTATTTCTAGTCAGTGTATAGTGGTGACTCTTATAGTTTAAGTTTGTATTTCCCTCACAAATAATGATGTTAAGCTTTTTGACTGTGTTTATTAGCCATCTGTTTATCTGTTTATTGGTGAAGTGTTACTTTACAGGACTATGTTTTTTCTTTTTAATGAGTTTTAAGGGTTCTTCATATTTTCTCCATGCAAGACCTTTATCAGGTCAATTCTTTACAGTAATTTCCTGCCAGCTTGTGGTTAGTCTTTTTCATTCAAAGTGTATTTTGAAGAACAGGTTTTATTTTGATGAAGACCAAATCATCAAATTCTTTTTGTTGTCAAATCTGTTGGCATCAGCTGCTGCCAATATTCTGCCCCCCACAACACACACACCATTTTACAACCCAGATTTTCAGTCTGCAAACATCCTAGCCAGCCATTGGTCTGCTCCTCAGACTGCGAACATTCTCGTTTTTTTGGGACTGCTTATTTCACTTAGCATAATATTCTTTAGTTCCATTCATTTACCTGCAAGTGCCATAATTTCATTCTTCCTTAAGGCTGAGTAATATTCCATTATGTATATGTACCTCATTTTCTTGCTGCATTCATCTGTTGAAGGGCATCTAGGTGGGTTCCATAGTTTATCTACTGTGAATTGAGCTGCTATTACATTGATGTGGCTTCATCAGTGTAGTATGCTGATTTTAAGTCCTTTGATATGAACCAAGGAGTGGGAGAGCTGGCTCAAAATGCTGGGTCCATTCAGAGTTTTCTGAGGAATCTCCATATTGCTTTCTATAGTGATTGCACCAGTTTGCAGTCTCACCAGCAATGTATGAGTGTACCTTTTTCCCCACATCCTTGTAAACACTTCTTATTGCTTGTATTCTTGATAATTGCCATTCTGGTTGGAGTGAGATGAAATCTTAGAGTACTTTTGATTTGCATTTCTCTAATTGCTAGAGATGCTGAACATTTCTTATACATTTGTTGATTGATTCCATTTCTTCTTCTGTGAAGTGTCTGTTCAGTTCCTAAGCCCATGTATTGATTGGGGTATTTGGTTTTCTGGTGTTAAGTTGTTTGCGTTCTTGTTCTATCCTGGAGATGAGTGCTCTATCTGAGGTGCATGTGGTAAAGATTTTCTCCCAATCCGTAGGCTCTCTCTTCACATTCTTGTTTGTTTTCTTTGCTGAGAAGAAACTTTTTAGTTTGAATCCCTCCCATTTATGGATTCTTGATGTGACTTCTTGAGCTTGAGGGGTTTTGTTAAAAAACAGTCAGGTTCTAAGCCTACGTGATGAATATTTGTGTCTACTTTTTCTTCTATTAGGCATAGGGTCTTTGTTCTAGTGCCTAAGTCTTTGATCCACGTTGAGTGTTTACAGACAAGGTCATAAGCATATGCAGAGCTTTGCGAGTTGTCTCCTGCCTCTCCTCCTCCCCTCCCCCACACTCCTTTGCTCCCACAGGTTCCCTGCCAGTTCCCTGGGGAGCTTCTTCATCTTCACCCACTTTCTCACCTGCCCCCAAAGATCTCCTTTTTCATCTGGGTCCTTAGCTATCTCCTTCCACGCACATCTCAACATTCTCAAGACTCCTCCATCTCAGGACAGAGCCTTCTCTCTGCCCCATTCCTCCTTCCCAAATTCCCTATGTCTTTTCTGCCCTGCATGGCCAGGTGGCTTGCTAGAGCAGGCTATACTTGCTGTCTCCTCTCTCTCACTCACTGATCTGTCTTTCTCCAAAAACCACATGTTCTGAGTTCATCTGTGACTTCCAGCTACCAAAGTCAATGGA
The DNA here is from genome assembly GCF_902686455.1 of Sciurus vulgaris. Lineage (NCBI taxonomy): Eukaryota > Metazoa > Chordata > Mammalia > Rodentia > Sciuridae > Sciurus > Sciurus vulgaris. The sequence goes on from NC_136473.1 coordinate 62,211,001, forward strand.
GAATTCCTCGGACTTTACGTTATGGCAGTTCCTTGACAACGACCATTTGTCCATCTACCACCTGCCACACAGTTATCTCGATGAATCTTCATTTCAACACCAGGGCTTTCCGGGGTTGCTTGGTCCTCACCTTCTTCTGTTCTTTGCTTCACTTCTCCCCTGTAAGGAGGATTCCCCAAGCTGTCTCTCCAGCTGGGGCCTCTTTACTTAGCTCCAGAAGTCCTCTGGCTTCTCATGGCTGGGGGCCTCTGTGTCCACAGCTCTTATTCACTCTGTGCTCAGGAAATGGCTCCAGAATCATGGGGGTCATCCTCAACTCTCCCTCTCCTTTTGGCCAATTCCCTCACCCTTTGGGGTAAAATATCCATGATGCCCTTAATGGTTCTTCCATGCCTTCTCATTAGGAGCCCCATTCTCCCCACCAGAGGTCAAGTTCCTTCAGCCTCATGGACCCCATCCTGCCTGCTCCTGTCTGACCCTGACTGTAGCCCCTTCACTTTGAAATAGTAACCACAACTCAATGAGTGTTCCTCTGCACCAGGTGCTAAGATGAGGGCCTCATGTGCGCCATCTCACTAAACCCTCATGACCCATGAACTCAGAACTCATATCATCCCAACCTCACAAATGGGGAAACTGAGCCTCAAAGCGGCTTTTGCTGGTTCGTCCTGCAGACGGCTTCTTAGCCTCTCTGGGTTGCTGTGGCACCTTCACAGCTTTTGGCTTCCCTGTGTGCTTCACTCTGCAACCCCAGGACAGCTGCTGCCCATTCCTGTGCTCAGCCTCAGCTCCAGGACCCCTGCCTGGGTCAGAGTCCTGTGGTCCCACTTGATGGAGCCTCAATTTCTCTGTCCTCATTCCTTTCAGGCTGAATTCCTGAGCAGGGGAATCTATAAACCAAAATCCTCTGCTCCTCGGGAGAATCTTTGTAGCCTGTCTCCCTCAGTTGCAGCAGGATTATTTCTTCAAAATGCGAACCGGGTCAAGTCCCTTCAGCTTACAACCCTTCAATGATATCTCCTTGTTCTAAGGACAAAGCCTAAGAGCTTAGCTTGGAATTGATCATGGCGATGACTCCAACCTCTGCTCAGCCCACTCCTGGCACAGTCCCACGGGCACCTCTGTGCTCCAGCCCGGCCACAGTCCCACCTTCCTGGCTTCCCTCCTTCCTTTACAGTTGTTTGTACATGACAGGCAAGTGCTGGGCTGATCACTGAGAATAGAGATGAAATAGACAAACTGGCAAAGAAAAGGCTCCCTGCAAACATAGCAGGGGCAACCCCCCAGAACAAGGGTGATCAAGCCTGACAAGCAGTACAGTGAAGTCACACCCACCCCTGCTGCTCCAGACTCTGCCTCCAGTGGTCTCCCTCATCTGCCTGCCTCGCTCCTACTCTGCCTTTGCAACTCAGGTGCACTCAGGTGAGCATCTTGCTCTCTGGAATATCTCCCAGGCACCCCCTGCTGAAGGGTGCGCACCACTCAGGACAGTCATAGAAAGCAAGGGACAGATTCAGAATTTTATCCTAAAAGCATTTAGGTCCCATTGAAAGATTTTTTAAGCTGCAGGATGACATGGGTGTGTTTGATATTGAATATGTTCTTCAGATTTCTCTGTGGAGGAGGAATTAGAAGACAAGTGCAGTCCTCAAAGCATCCAAGCAAATCCCTGGGACACAATGGAGTCTCAAGACAGCTGACAAAACACCCAGGCCTGAGGCACACCCTAGAACCTGGTTGTGGGAGGGAAGGTTGGGTAACGCCTCTAAGGTCTGCACTGACTGACCCTGCATCGTTCCACCCTGCACCTTTCTTATGGGGACACTAACACCATGACCCAGCTTCCCCATAGGGACCCTGGATATGCTACTGAGACACAGATGCCCCTCCTGGGGCTGGGATGATTCTTAGAGCAAGTGCTGGGTTGTCTGAGGTCAGCTTGCCTTACCCATCCCCACCCTCAAAGTCTCCTCTGCAGGAAGAAGCAAAACCAGGAGCAAATCCTGGGTCTCCTTCGCTCTCTGGCTCCTAGGTAGAGCTGGCACATGAGAAGCACTCCAGGAAGCAGGCAGAGGAAAGGCCGGTATTTTCCAGAGACAGGTGCTGCCAGGTGTGGGATTTGATATTTGGGAGGACTCCCTGGAGCGCTCTAGAGACATCCCTATGCTTCTTCCTGGCAAGCTCGCAGTGTGCAGTGAACCTCTTGCTACAGAGCTGCTTCCAGGGCCTATGGGGTGGTGGTTTCCCTGCCCTTTGATTCCCCAGGTCTTACAGCAGGTCAGCTGTAGATCCTTCATTCTCCAAAAGGAAACCTTGGATGCCTGGCTGGACACACAGAGTGTCTTAAAGTCTGCTCTGGGGGCAGGGCCTCTGGTATTTTTTAGCACAGAGCCACAATGCTTTAGCAGTGAGGAAGGAGCCAGGCACATCCCAGCAAGGAGAACAACCTCTCTGGGTGAGTCACAGGAAGAAGGAAGAAAGGGGCACTTCAGTAACTAGGGATTAGAATGGGAAAGAATCAGAAGAATCAAAGAATCATAAAAATCTCAGATTTGAATCACTTACTAGCTAGGCAAGTTGCTTGACTTTTCTGAGTCTGAGTCTGAGCCTCCTGATCTGCAGGAAGCCTGGCAAACAGAAAGAGCCCAGTAAAATGTCATCCCTTTTCCTTCTTGGCAGAGGCAGCCAGCATGCTTAACAAAGATGCTGTCATCCACCAGCAGGGAGGGTGAGGACGCTTCTCTACTTTCAGGCTAAGACAATGGCTTCTAATTCTTCCCCTTGTTCAGAAGGAGGATGGGCAAGGGAGGAAAACCTGATGGTTTCCTTCAGTGGCACCCAGTCTCCTGCTGGAATAGCTCTTTGTGACCATGAATTGACTCCTCAAACCAGCACAGGGACAACAGGTTTAAATATAAAGGCTGCAACTAGAAAGTCTCTAGAAGAAAACACAGGAATATCCTCATGATCTTAGGACAGGGGAATATTTCTAGGCAGGACACAAAAAACTAAGCATAAAATAAAGTTATATATTGGATTTCCTCAAAATTAAAAGTTTTTGCTCATTAAAGATATTGTTAATAAAAATGGAAGGTCAAACTACAGATTGGGATAAAATGACAGTATTACATATATCCAATGAAGATCTGTATCCAATTATATAAAACATGCCAACCTACAAATCAATAATAAAAAGACAACCTAATTAAAGCAGGCAAACCTCTTGAACAGACACTTCATGAAAGAAGATATAGAAGTGGCAACTAAGCATGTCAAAAGGTACTAAATGCATTAATCACAAGGGAAATGCAAATGAAAGCCATGATGACCATGACTTCAGTCCCAGGAAGATGCCAAACACTGACCACATCAAATGCTGGGGAGGATGTGAAGCAACTAAAACCTCACACATAGTTGGTAAAAGTATAAAATGTTACAATCACCTTAGAAAACTGTTTCTTTTGTAAGGAAAACACATGCCCAACAATTTCACTCCTAGATACTGGTCTGCAAAATAATTTGTAAAAGATTGTACATAGTAGCTTTATTGCTAACAGCTAAAAACTGGAAACTAGCCCAATAGGACACTGAATAAATCATGGTACATCCATACTACGTGAAAAAAAGGAAGAGAATCCTGATATATGACAATGAATTGGAAACACCTCAAAAAATTCTTTTAAGTAAAAGAAAACAGATGCAAAAAAAATTGGCTGAATGGTTCCATTTATGTGAATTTTAAGAACAGGCAAAATTCATCTATGTCAATAGAAATCACAACAGTGGTAGGTGCAGAATTGGCAGGAAAGGGCAAGAAGGAACTTTCTGGAGTGATGAAAATATTCTGTGTCTTGATCAAGGTAGTGATTACATGGTTGTAGACATTGAAGGGTATGTTTAAAATTTGTCCATTTAAGTGGTTTTTTTCTTTAAAAAAAACCAAAAAAACAGATTATTGATTTCTTTCTTAGATGTCCAGAGGCATTGCTTGAACTCCCACAGAGGTGAGATTTACCCCAGGGACAAAGAAGGGAATGTGAAGACCAGGAGAACCAGAGACAAACCTGTGGCGCCCAGGGAAACCTAGATGGTCCACTTTTCCAGCATGACTTTACCTCTGCAAGCCCACATGTCGTGTCACTGTGCATTGATTTTATACTAGGAATTATGCTAATTGTTTCTATAGGCCTTTTAATCCTGGGGAAACAGAAACCACAATGCAAACCATGAAGCTCCAGGGAGTTACACAATGCAACTGGAACTGCAACGGGGCTCTTCTAATTTCAAGTCCAGAGCACTGTCTAGGGCTGTCTCTGGGGAAGATGCCAGCGAGGGACCCCAAGGCTCATCTTAAGGATGCAGCCTGAGCAAGGAGAGAGGCCATGCCTTCACCAGCCAATGACTCCCCACAGGTGTCACACTTCTGCTCCTGTGTTGGGCACCTAAGCCTGAATGTCTTCCTTAGAAGCGAGAGGGAATTCTAATTTCCTCTCCAAAATTCACTTGTTTTAATAGGGACCAGGGCAGCACTGGTGACTTATTTTTGCAAATTCCCCCAGGTCTGGCATGACCTGCACACTTGGAAGATTGCTGACCCTATAACACAGCTGCAGCTGGAGAAAACCCTGGGATCAAATTAATGGCCCAGGCCATGGGAAAAGCCATGGAGTTGGCCTCTAGTGTTAGGCAGGCCCTGAGGGCTACCTGTGCAGTGGACCCAGCCTCCTGTCCTCCACAACACCTGCTTCCTGAAGGGCAGCCAGGCTCCCAAAGAGACATGATGTCATCAATTTTTATCACGTCTCAGAGAGCCGACCTTCCTGGGAAGGAGACAGGGAAACAGGCTTGTGGAGGTGAACGACCTGAGCTGGGAAAAGAAACTCCATTTCCAGCCACTTGGATCAGGTCCCCAAGTTTCAGATATAAAGCCACCTTGTCAGATTTGCCTGGACTGTGATGCCTGAGAGGGATCTAGGAGCCTTAGCAAGTTCTTTCCATGGAATTTTCTGTAAAATAAAAAGGTTTAATTTTGTAAAAGTTCAATGTAAATGAAAGCTATTGAGAAATAAAACATTTAATTACTAAGTAAAACAGATTAAAAACTCCTTTAATCTTAAGAAAAATAAAATCAAGCAAAACATTATCTACACACATATATATCTTGTTTGCATGCATATTCATCTGCTGAAGTAATTTTTTTTCTTTGTGGTTTAATTTAAAATTCTGGCTGATTCTTTGTATATTCTCTGTCTGCTGCCATGTACAAAAGGCATCATCTCAATTTTGTGTAAATACATATTTGCTTTTGCCTATTTTAACAGTTGTTCATGAAATACATGTAAAAGTTAAACATCAACTATTACAAAAGACCCTTAACAAAAGCATGCAGTCCTCTGCCCCTTGTTGTGTAAGCAAGGAAAAACTCATTTTGCAAAAATTAGGCATAAAGGAGAGCAAGTCCCATCAGTTCTACATGAATCAGTCTACTACATGTCTTCTATTCCTTTGACAACAATGAAAAAAATCTGCCTTCTTAAAATTTTTATTTTTAAATTGAAGAATAAGACGTTACAGATAAGTGAACAAATTAATGGGTGCAGATATTATGCAACACCACTAAGTGCACACACCCAATTACCATCACCCTGGTCAAGAAATGGAAAAGAACCAGTATCTCTCACCAGTCCCCACCAGTGCATTTCAAAGGTGACCATTATCTTCATTATCAAAGATGGATTTTGCCTTATGCTTCATTACGACTTAACGTTTTTGTGAGTTTCACTCACGTTTTTACTTGTCACCGTAACTGATTTTCATTTGTCTAGTTTTCAATCACACAATTTGTCCATTGTATGGATAATGAACACGTGGGTCGTTTCCAATGCTGGGTATTACATATAACGATTCTGAGATGTTTTATATGTCTTTGGTGCACATGTGAATGGTGGTATATACCTGGTGAGTAAAATTTACTATGAGTAAAACTGCAGCATGACAGGGCGTGTGTGGATTCAACTTCCATAGAAAACAGGAAACTTTTTAAAATTATGCCAATTCCTAGTAACAGAGGAGAGTTTCAATTGTTCTTCATCTTTTCCACTATTGGATATTGTCAGCCCTCTTAATTTTAGCCAATCTGGTGGTTTTGTAGTGGTATGACAGTATATAATTTTATTTTATCTTGATTACTAGGAATTGAACTCAGGGATGGTCTACCGCTGAGCTACATTTCCAGCTCATTTTATTTTTATTTTTAAGTCACCCAGGCTGTCCTTTAACGTGCAGTCCTTCCTCAGCCTCCTGAGTTGCTGGGATTGCAGGCCTGGTTACAATGTGATTTCAATTTGCATTTCTCTGATGACTGAAGGAACTTGAATATCTTTTCATTTACATATTGGACTTTGGATATTCTTTTGTAAAATTCTTTAATCTCATCCCCATTTTTCTTTTCTGTTGTCTTTTTCTTATTGGTTTATAAACATGTTTTCATATTTGCATTGTGAGTCCTTTTCAAATAAATATTCTACAAATATCTTCTTCCATGCTACAGTTTGCCTTTGCACTCATTGATGCTCTCTTCTAATTAATGGAGCCATGGCTCTTGATTTTCTTCTCTGGTTCTTGGCCCTAGTTACTATTTTGTAGCTCTCCAATGCCTTTAAATAGATTATAAAAAATAATTTCTCCAGCCTTTCTAGATGTTCTCAGTGGAAGACTGAACAGAACCCCCTCAGATAATCACCACTAATCTCACTTCTGTTTTGTCATTTCCATACTTTAAAATATGCACTTAGACTATTATTTCTTGTTTTAACACTATAAACACTTTGTACTGATTGTTTATTGTGGTAGAAGAGCAGGTAACTATCTAACATGTGTACACCATAGTCTCTTACCTTCCTAACAGTTATTTCATTTTATGATTTAAAGCTTTAAGTCAAATTTGTTTTACATTTATTAACACTATCCAAAATACTATTCACTGCAGGTGTGTGTGATTGGCAAGAACTTTTCAAAGTCCCTTGTATTTGGGGCAACAAGGAAGATTCTCTTTGAAGCTTTCAGCAGCCCCAATCACTATTCTAAATTTTCCAGAATAGTATCAATTTCGAATACAACAAACTCTAGGTATTCTTAGATTGAACTATAGTAGTTTCTGCTATTTTGGCATGACTCCAAAGGACTGTGCTCATTGGATGCTGTAGTTTGGATCTTGAACATTTCTCAAAGACCCCTTCCCATAATTTCCAGAATGGTACTATTGGGAGGTGATGGAAACTTTTTTTTTTTTTTTTTTTTTTGGTGGGAATGGGGGATTTAACTCAGGGGCACTCAACCACTGAGCCACATCCCCAGCCCTATTTTGTATTTTATGGAGAGACAGGATCTCACTGAGTTGCTTAGTGCCTTGCTTTTGCTGTGTCTGGCCTTGAACTTGTGATCCTCCTGCCTCAGTGGCTCCTCCCAGCCACTGGGATTACAGGTGTGGGCCACAGTGCCTGGGGGTGATGGGAACCTTAAGAGGCAGGGCCTAGTGGCAAGTCTTCAGGTTACTATGGGCATGCGCTCCAAGGAAACAGGGGACCTCAGCCCCTTCTTCTCCCTTATTTTTGTTTTCCAGCCATGAGGTGAGTAGCTTTGCTCCATCACATGCTCCCTGCCATGATGTACTGCATCACTGCAGGCCAGAAAGCAATGAGGCTGGTTGACCATGGACTGTAAGCTCTGAAACTGGGAGTGGAAACAAACCTTTTCTCTTTATAAGTTTGAATCTCAAGTATTTGCTATCATGATGGAAATCTGCCAGCACAATGGGCTTTGTCTGTTTAATGAGACCTGACTTTAAATTGCTGTGAAGTGAATAAGGAACAATTGCTCAGCAAGAAGGGTCCCACTGACACCCCCACCCCACCCCACCAAGCCAGCACTCACTTATCAACACGGCTGTGCTTGACCCTCCTCTTGGCTTATGTGCAGTAACTCCTACAGAGTGAGGAAGACTTGGGAAAATGGCCTCAAAAAGAAATACAGCTGCTGGGCCTGGTGATAGAAGAAAAGACAAATGAAAAGAATTTAAGAAAGATTTGGGTTTTGGCCAAAGGGAAGATTTGGAATGAACTAGAGTGAAATGTTGAATTCAATAGTGACTAGGATGCATGGTGAACAGGGAGGTGTCCTGTGAACTCTGTATAGAAGTGACAAAAGGTGCTTGTTGAATGTGTTTCGTTAGGTAAATTCCCTGGTATTTATGTTCTTAAATATGGGGATTAGGAGAGGCTGTGTCAAGACGTATCTGTCTTCCAACTTACTGTTCTATGAATACATTTGCATTTGTAATTTTATATGTCTGAGGTTTGGGTTGGTGATGGTCACCCAAAGCACGGGGCGGGTGGTCCCTGGTGTAGCACTACTCCCTCCCTAGCCCCACTCCCCACCCAAAACTAGCAACCCCCTTCCCTCAGGAGACCTGTGCTTACAAAAGGTGCAGATGAGGACACTTCTGGGCATCACGGCTGCTCTTGCTTCTCCGGCTTGGAGAGAACCATGACTGATGAGCTCGGGTGACAGGTAGGACTGACTTGGCCCAATGTGGCCTTCCACGATCTTCTTGGCTTGTGTTTGTAACTCTTGCTGGCAGCAGCTATTTGGATTGTTTTACTCTATTTCTTAGTACAAGGTTCAAGAGGACTTTATCCACTGCAGATTCTCCTCCTCCCCTCTCCATTCTTGCCCATCTCTTGCAACCGGTTTAGGCTGCAGTTTGTCCCACTACCCAGAAGCTCCATGCTTGGGAGTTGAGTTGGTTTTTTGAGCCTGTGGTCTCCTCCTGCTTCAGCCTGCCATTTAGCACCTCTGTGGACTTCCCATTCTCATGGCCCCACCCTGCCTGGTCCCTCCCCACAGACTCTGACAGCAGCAGGTGTCGACACAGAGGGGGCTGGACATCACAGTACATGTCATGTATTTATTACACACATACTGAGGCCCAGGCATCATTTTGGATCTGGGATACACAGATGAACAGGGCAAGGTCCTGTCATCAGGGTCTCACAGTCCTGAGTCCAGGCTCACACATACAAAACACATTGACAAAAGGATTGCATCTTAGTGACAGAAATCTATGGCCCATGATGAATAGGAAGTCATGCTAGTCTAGGAAATTCACCAAAAGACCAGGGTAGGGAGAAGAAATTCAATGGAGGAGGAAGCTCAGATAAGATGTGCTGGCGGGACACTCTGGTGAAGACCTGAAAATACTTGAGATCCGTGATGGCCAGTGAGGGTGAGACATAGAAGGTGGTTCATGGGGTCTACAATTCAGAGGGGCAGGTGGCCAGACAGGCTCACCACTCTCAAGAAGGCGGGAAATAGAAAGTGCTAGTTTAAATAGAACAGATAACGTGGCAAGAGTATTCACAAGACAGAGGACTTTGGGTCCTTCGAAACCCCAGGGATCCCCAGGGGTTTCATGACTCTGATTTTGAAGAACATGTATGGGAAGACCTGGGAAAATAGTCCAGAAAGGAAGAACAGAGTGGGGTGTTCATGGCTTTCATGAGGACAAGTCCATCACTGGGTGTGGGGTGAGCTCAGCCTCATGGATGTGTTTGCCCAAAGAAGCCAGGATGAGAATAGCCTGAGTGTGTGTGTGTGTGTGTGTGTGTGTGTGTGTGTGTGTGTGTGTGTGTTAGAGAAGTGAGGGCTGGGGTGCACCATGAGGGTAAGGGATTGACATTTTGGAGTGCTGAGTCCCAGGCCCAGGAGTACCCCTTGAGCTGTAGTCATTGACCTGACTACAGTATGTTGGATGTGGGAGAGGTTGAATGTGAAGCTAACAGGTAATTATGACACAAGTTCTTTGGCTAAAAATTTTATTAATTTTTTGCAGAAACACGCTTATATTAAGAAATTCAAAAAATAATTTAAATGCAAAATGCATGTAGATTCCTTTTTGGGTCAAAAAATTACAAATTCAAGGAAGTTGTAACTACCCCCAGAGGGCATTCAGTTTATGCAGTCTCTTGTGGCCATTAGGGAAACTAAGGAAAAGATCTGAGAATTCCTGACATTCTTGACTAATTTAATTTTCCCAGTAACTTCATGAAGGTGATATTATGATGTCCACAGGTGAGAAAACAGTCCCAGCAAAGGTGTAACATACTCAAAGTTACACAACTAACAAGCAGCAGAATCAAAAAAAATTTTTTTTGAAGTATAATCATTTATTTAGGAGAATATATTAGTAGACAAGCCAATAATTTAGCTTAACTAGAAATTACAAAATACAATTAATATAGTAAATGAAAATTCCATATCGAAATTTTATATAAGATATTCTATGATTGATTGTTCTATCAAAACCACAGTTTAAACAACTGTTTTCCTAAATTAGGCCAGTGATTAATTTTTGACACCTTGTAAGGTGGTAAAGATATACCATACTAGATAGCCTTAATGGAACAAATTATTTAACAAAATTGATTATACATTTGATAGTGCGAGTTACATTCTGTCATTGAGTGGGCCAAGTCTCTTTTCAAATTCAAGCAAAGGAACCAAAGTCCCTGCAACCAGGAACTCCAAGGCATAGCACAGCACTCCCTGGCAGAGAATGCCATTCCACACAGGCCTCCTTTGGCACTTTCCTCCTTGGATGACGTACCTCAGGCTCTAGTGAGATCTGCCCATTTGTTCAGGAGATCCTCTTACCATCTCCATTCTTTTTATTATGGCCAACTAACTTAAACAGCATTCTCTAAACTTCGCTATATTATCCACTGTCTCTTCCCCATGAAGTTCTAAAGCCCTAAAGTCCTAATATTCAAGGCCTCTTTTTCTGTGACGGGAAATGATTCCCCCATTTTAAGCCCTGCAAGTTGAATAGAACAGAAAGGGATCTCTTTGAGGTTTAAAAAAGTGAAATTTACTTGTATGGTACTCTAGAAATAAGATGGTTAAACACTTGTCCTCGAAGATCTACTAACTTGCAATTTTAGGGTCCTGAGAAGATTTATTTTACCACCACATTGCCTAGGCTGGCCTCGAACTTCTGGACTCAAGCAATCCTTCTGTCTCAGCCTCCTAAGTAGCTGGAATTACAGGCAAATGCTACTGCACATGGCAGTATTTTTATACTTACTCTAATTATAGCATTTAAAAAAAAAATGCTAGTTAGGTTTCAGTAAGATGTTAAGTCCAACATCATGTCAAAGACAGGTGATACTTGCATGAAACTGGCAAAGATTTTCTAGCAAGCCCTAGACTTTATAAGATGCTTTGAGTGATATTATTCACAAAAAGCATTTATGAATAACCACAGCAGACTGTCAAAACCAAACACACTCCAGATGATGGAGAATGAATGGGAAAGGATAAAGAGCTCTAATTGCTGGAAGCAAGTCCCTAAGTCCCAATGGATGAGGAGCAAACCTCCACTCACAGCCTTGCTCCCCCAACTCCAGTTTTAGTGCACCAAACTTTAAAGGGATGCGGGAATATCTTTTTTTTTTTTTTTTTTTTTTTTTTTTTTTTTGCGCGGTACTGGGGATCGAACTCAGGGCCTTGTCCTTGCGAGGCAAACACTCTACCAGCTGAGCTATCTCCCCAGCCCCTGGATCTGGGAATATCTAACCTTACTTCTTTGGACTATAGAGGACTACTGATAGCCCTGGGCAGTAATGAGTTCTTGAAAGCTTCACCCAATGATGGTAGCAGCAAGGGCAAGGGATGGGATGTCCTATGAATTGGCGTGAAGAAGTCACTGAGCAGGTTCAAGGAGTTTGGATTTAGCTGAACACATTCCTGTCCCTAGCACAATCTAGAATAAGTTTCCTAACTATTCTTCTTATTGGGGAATGTTGGGATTTGGCTGAAATGGCAACATTTATTAACAGTGAGTGGTAATGACTTTTAGGTTTCGTCATGGCATATTTGCATATTTTCTGATTTGGGTAGGAGTTAAAAATCAGTTTGTTAGCCATTTATAGAGGAATATTCAATAGAAGAGGTTGAATAGGATCATTCTTCAGTAGTATCCAGCCTTGATAAGCACTGCTGCCACCACACCCAGGAATGTGAACAACAGGAGCCCGAGTTTTCCTTTGTTGAACTGTTTCAGCATGAAAAATTTTGCCCAATCTGCCTTTGATTGGCTGTTGGGAGGATACCTGAGCTTGTTAACACCTTCTCTCTTCAAACTTTTTAATAAACAGGGACGATGATGAGAAAAAGTATCAAAACTATGTTTTCCATGATAAGCTCCCATCCCACTGGAACCCACTCCTCCAAAAGGCAGAGAATTGAGAGTGAAGTGCATGATGACATCATTGCCTGTCACACCACCACTGAATGTCTCGTCAATCATCCGTTTGATGAGCTCATTGTTATGAGAAAATACGTAGAGAGCCAGAGGCTTTTCACGTTCATTTATGAAATTTATGGCTTCATCTGCATTTTTCACAGGCACTATTGGAAGAACTGGTCCAAAAATTTCTTCTTGCATCACTCTGGTCTCAGGATCAACATCAGTAAGTATTGTTGGGGCTATGTAGTGTGTGGCCTCATCAGTCTCCCCACCAAAAGCTATCTTTTGTCCTTCAAGCAAACTTCATATCCTCTTAAAATGATGAAGATTGATGATCCTTTCATAATCAGGAGATTCTTTTATGTTTTCTCCATAAAATTCCTTCACTGTTTCCTTTATCTTCTGCACTATTTGATTCTGGAGGGAGGCTTCACAGAGAATGTAGTCAGGAGCAATGCAGGTTTGACCACAATTCATGTATTTTCCCCAGGTTATGCGTCTGCAGACAATGTCCAGGTCACAATCTTTATCAATGTAACATGGACTTTTCCCTCCAAGTTCAAGTGTCACTGGGGTCAGATGCTTGGCAGCAGCTTCCATGACAATTTTTCCAACTGCAGCATTTCCCGTATAGAGAATGTGGTCAAATCGCTGCTTCAGAAGCTCTGTGGTTTCCTCAACACCACCATGAACAACAGCATACAGATCCTGATCTAAATACTGAGGGAGGAGCTTAGCCAAGATCTTGGATGTATTTTCACTTAGTTCAGAAGGTTTGATAATCACAGCATTTCCTGCAGCAATGGCTCCCACCAGCAGCTGCATGGTGAGAACGAAGGGGTAGTTCCAAGCTCCAATAATCAGTATGACTCCCAGAGGCTCTGGTTGGACATAGGCCTCATCCAGCATAGTGAGCAAGTTCTTCTTAACTGGTTTAGCAGTAACCCATTCATGAAGACTCCCCAGCATAAGATCAATTTCCCCGAGGACACTAATGACTTCCTGACTGTATGCATTGAATTCACTTACTGTTACTACTCCTTGAAATAATCTTTGGTGGAGAAAGGAAGAATCATAAACCCAGAAGAAGGCCTTGCTATGCCTTGCACAAGTCCGCGGCGATGGCCGCCAGGATGTCCTTCTCGCACTCCTGCACCATCCTCCGCAGGGCTTCGAGCTGCTGCAGCCGGAACCGCAGGGGTCGCGACCGGCCGGACCGGGAAAGCCTGTCGAAGCTGCTGGACTTGGCTCTCCATGGTCTGGTCCTGAAGAAAAAAGGCAAGCTCCCGGGGCGCTGGGGCGTGGCGAACGGGATGGAGGCTGGGGCTAGCGGGCACTGCTCCTCCTCTGAGGCGTTCTGCGGGTTAGACCCCCACCGCTGACCCCAGGCCGCCCCTCACTGTCCCACTAAGTGCTAGTCACCGCCGGCCAAGTCCAACTGCCCCACAGAGGCTCAGCAAGGCGAAGCTCAACCCCGAGCCCCGTGCCTATTGGTCTTGGCGGCCCACGTGACCGCGCGGCCCCCGCCCGCTCCCGGGCTCTGACCACAAGCCCGGCAGGAGGGGCTTCGGGTGCAGAGGTGAGTAAAGAGGATGGCCTGGCGGGGAAAGGAACCCATGGGTGGTTCCAGAAAAAGGGAAGAGTACTCTTCGAGAATGAGCTGAGTCTCAAGGATGAGCAGCTGAGGAGAGCCGGACATCGGGCAGGAAGTACCCAGACGCCCAGAGAATGCGGCCCACACACCGAGACGCCCTGGAAAGCGGGTTTCCTTCCTCCTGCATTCTGTGGCTCTTCAGATGTGGCTGAATTCACAGAATCAGAATCAAAATTTGATCCAGGATCTGTGCATAAATTCCAGATCCTTCCTACAAGAGCTTGTTGATTTGATAAATGAGGTGGTACCAGTAGAGGAAAAGTTTAAGAGGTAGGTTGGTGCTAACATGGAAGGTCCTGAGTGTCAGGCTGAAAGAAGGGTCACATGCAAAATGGTCATGGCCCACAAGGGTTAGACCCAGAGGAGTTGAAGTCTCCTTGGGGCCACATGTTATCCCCAAGATAGTGTGACCCAATTCCAGCACTGGCATTGTTCTTCAGGTCAAAGAAGGAAAGAGATCTCCTCTATTTGTTTTCTACTCAGTATTGTTTTGCAGAACACAGAGACCTCAGAATCACAGACCAGCCCATTCTTGAACTGAATGCTGAGAAAGCATGAAGTCACCTGTAACTTCTTCCAAGGTGTCTTTTCCATGACTAGGGAACAGTCCATCATCCACATAACAAGAGAGAACAGTATTATTGGGTCTGAAGGGAAATTAATGGTGAGTGGGAATCTCTTGGGGCAGTTGCAATTTTCTAGATATTATTTTCCACTTGGAGGTCAGTGAGACAAAACGTTGTGTTGACAGGAAAGCCAAGAGATTGATGTTTTCATAATAGGGAAAAGACCTCTGAAAAGAGCCCCCAATGGTAACTTTGTGCAAGCACAAAGTCAAGAGTTATTTGTGGCTGGGGATAAATTGCATGCTGCTCTTTTTACTAGGTGATATTTGCTATCTTTTGCAATTGAATGCGATTGTCTTCTTTCTTTTCTTTTTCTTTCTTTAGGATGTGCTGAGAGAGTTTATTGAGAACCCAGCCAACATCTTGGACATCCTCAGGCCACTTCAAGTACTGCTGCTTCTGTATAAATCCTCTGATTGACTGGTGTTTCATCAGCTGGTACTGGGATAGTGACCCAACCACCACCATAATGAAGACACTACTGAGGTTAGAGAGGCACCTGCTTTGGGCATAACTGAAGGCTTCCAGGCACCACCCATCCCTAAGGAAGTGTCTGCTCACAAGACAGATGATCTTTCTGCTGTTCCAGACGGCAGCCTGGATGGTGGTGATGTGGTTTTCCCCTGGGACGAAGTCTTTTTCTTCAGAGTACAGGTGAAATCTATTTTGGTCACTGTACTGAGTGTCCAGGTGTTTTAGCAAAGCATTCTGTATCCACTCAATGTCTTTGCTACTGAAGCAAAAGTAGGCATCATATCAATACCTGTCAGGTTCTATTCCCTGTGGATGGTCATTGCACAGCAGCCTCTGGGCTGCCTTTTAACACATGAAACAAAATCCCCAGAACTTTGTGACTATGAGAATGGTCATGAGGAACATAGTCAAAGTGACAGTGAATAAGATAAAAAGGGAAACTTTAGGGACTTTAAGACTTCCTCTTCATCACAGTCCTCCATGGAAATGGAGTAGAGGGAAACCCCCAAGAGTGAGTTAGGACACATGCAGTTTATATCTGCAGGAGATCCTAATAGAGTGACATTGGTTTGATTGAGCCAACTTATAAAAGTTTTGAGTTCACACTCAGAAATGAATTCATTATGGGTTATGTCCAAGAAGTTAAGCGATGCAAATACGCCAGGATGAGGAGATAGGAGATGGTTTCTGGATATATCCAGGACCTCTAAACTAGCAGGTAAACTACCAGGAGAAAGAACCGGGAGCCTGTTGGAGTTGAGTCCCCTCAATGAAGTCAGATCGCTAAATACTCCAGGGGGAAGGAAATTAGGATAGTTATTATTCAGATACAGAACCTGGAGATGGGAGAGCCCCTTAAAAACATCCCAGCAGAACCCAGTTTCCCAGGCAAGTTGCAACATATTTTCTCCAAGGAGAAGGTGTTTTAAGTTGTGATTACCCGGAGGGGTGTGATTTGGGTTACAAGAGAAAAGGCGATTTGATTTAAAATGAGTTTGGAGCTGAGATACCTGAAGAAGGCAGTAGAGGTCAACCAGATTTTCTAGCCTATTCTCTGATAAGTGAATGTAGTTGACTTTAAAGTTAATATTTGGCAAAGTCACCAGTTTATTGCCACCTAAGAGGAAATGGTTTTAAGAGCATTATCCTGGAGATCTAAGGTATGTAATTCTTTTAGGAATCTGAATGTCTGGTCCTGAATTATTCAAAGTGATTCTTTTGGAGATCAACGTAGGCTACACTATGTAGCCCATCGAAATTGGAATTATAAAGTTTCCCAAGAAGGTTACTTGATATATTGAGTATTTGGAAGCTCTCAAGTTCATAAAATGCTTTGTCTGCAATCCTGTTTATCTTGTTGTATGCAAGGTTCAGAAATTTCAACCCCATGAGGGTCTTAAAGAGTCGGGGTTCAAGGAGAAGATATACCCATGTGAAAGATCCAGGCATACCACTGAGCTTCTGTCCAGGCCAGAGAATGTGTTCTCGTCAGGATCTATGATGTTTCGGAAGCCAAACCCAGAACCCATAATATGGTAGGTGAGAATCAAAGAGGAAGTCTGGCTTCCCCTGATGGCATTGCTGAAATTTCCTGTGATAGCCACAGTTCAGCCATTTTCAGAAACATCAAGGGTTTCCACTGCATATTTCTGAATGGATTCATGCATTTCTTCCAGTCCAACTAGACTCCCTTGTACAGGTTAGTAGCTTTGAGTCTGAAAAGAGAGCATTTTTCCTTGAAGTGGCTTGAGCTCACCTTCACATAAGATGGATATTTGGTTGATGGAAAAAATCTAGGGACTTCAAGGAATTCAGTTTCTGAAATGAAGAAGGAAGGTAGAGGCTACCAATTTGATTGTAGGATAGGTCTAAGTGAATTAAAGAAATCAAATTTCTGAAATAACCATCACTTAATACAGCATCAGTGAGCCCACAGGCAATCAGTCTCAGTTCAAGCAGATGGAACAGTCCCTGGAAAGCACCCGGATGCAAGAAGTTGATCTGATTTTTACCCAGATCCAAGATTCTAAGATTGGGCAGGTTTCTGAAGGCCTCTTTGTCCACTGTCAAGGGAGTAAACTGGCCCCCGATCTCTAGCAGTTGGAGCTGCTCCAGGCTGGGGAATGAGGTGGTCGTGATTGCTCTGATGTAGTTGAAGCTTAGCAGGAGCTTCTCTGTGGTGTTGAGGACCCAGGGAATCTTGGTGATATTGCAGAAATGAAAAAAGCCCATCCGACCATCAAAGGAGCAGGAAGAAATTCCAAACACAGGACCGGCCATGAGCACCACTCCTAAGAGAAGGTCAAGGTGATCTGCCATGGTCCTGTGGGGGAAAGGAGAAGGGAAACACAGCATCTCAGCTTGAGGCACTGTACATGATCCTCAGAACTTGGGGGTCTCCTCCAGGATGTGCCTGCTCTGGTGGATCCCCTTTGCTCACGTGACGCCAGAATGTGGCTGTGGTTGGTACTGCCTGCTGTGGATGAAGCTGTTCTCTCTGTCTTTCTGTCAGACACTTAGTACTGCATTTTCTCCATACGAGGCAGTGTTCTAGGTATTGACCTGGGCTGGGATGTAGCTCAGAGGTGCTGCACTTGCCTTGCAGGTGCAAAGCCCTGAGTTAGATCCCCAACATTACAAAACAAAGGAACAGAAACAAATTTCACCTGGTCTTTTTAATAACTGTCTGTTCATTCATCTGTCCATTCATTCACGCATTCATTCAAGATTTGCTGAGGGAAGTTGGAGAAAAGTTGTTTCACTTCAGCCAGAGAGTAGTCCACTTCTAGCCCACGAAAGGTTCAGCTGATGGGTGGAAAATAAATCCCCTTACCTTTCCACCCTCACCTGTCTTGTCCTCTAGCCCATCTCATGATCCGAGCTGATTCCATACACAGCACATCTCATCATACAGACATTGGGTATTTATGATTTGGATATGAGGTGTCCTCCCAAATCTCCTGGATTAATATTCAGAGGTGAAATGATTAGATTTTGAGAACTACGATCAAATAGGTCCATCCTAATGTGAATGGGCTGATTGGGTAGCAGCTGTAGGCAGGTGGGGTGTGGCTGGAGGAGGTGGGTTACTGGTGGCATGCCCTGGAAGGGTTCATCTCTTCTGTGGCCCAGTCCTCTTTTTCTCTTCTCCTCTCTCTGCTTCCCAGTCACCATATCCTGAGCAGCTTCCCTCCATCACACCCTTCTGCCATGATGTCTTGGACCCAGATTAATGGAGTTAGTTCACCATGGACAAAACCTCGAAACCATGAACACAATAAAACTTTCCCTCCTCTAAGTTGCTCTTGTCAGGTGTTTTGGTCACAGAGATGAAAAGCTGACTAACAAAGTTACTTTACATCATCTCCACAAAGAGTCAGATCTGGTCAGTTTAATAAAGATTATAAAGCATCTACTGCATGCTTAGCTTTTTTTTTTTTTTTTTTTCAAGTGCTGGGGATTGAACCCAGGGCCTTCTGCTTGCCTTGCAAGCACTCTACCAACTGAGCTATATCCCCAGCCCTCATGGTTAGCTTCTGTGTGACTCTGTGAGCATCCAATAATAAATAAAACCCAGTCCAGTTGCTGAAGTCCACAGGGGGAGTTCTCCATCTGTCTGAGTTGGGTGTTTGCTTAGCCCATGCAGCAATGGCAAAAGGTGCTCAGTCATGTCTGGCTTATGTTCCCTCTATCATGCTGGGTGCTATGAGAAGCACAGAGAAACTTCATAAGGCTCCTCCATCTTTGGTGCCTGGAACACATTCAATTTGCTTCAGTGTAACAAAAGCCCTGTGATGGAGGCTGCTATGGTTTGGAAGTGTTAAAAGAGATCATGGACTAAATTCTCTGAAATTGAGTCAAAACAAACCTTTCCTCTCTATAAGTTGTTTACTCAGATATTTTGTCACCATGATGAAAAGTTGACTAATATATCAGCAAAGAGTTATGCATTCAGAGGGCACAAGAATGAAGAGGATTGAAAATAAATAGGAAGGAAGGAAAGTTTGTAAAGAGCAGAAATTCCACAAAATACCATCAAGGGCAATAGTTTTGACTTTAGAATAGATTAAACTCAGAACAGTCATGGAGCTGGAGTTGGGCACTGGACCCAGCTCTGAATAGGTTTTGCTTCCTGTTTAGGATGATTCCAAAGCATCTGTGAAGCTGTGGCACAAAAAATACAGTAGAGCAGAATTAGGTCTTTGAGGCATTTAATGGTTATTAGGAGAAATTTGGCGAGAATGTTTATCATCACTCTTAATTTTTCTGCCATCTCAGTAAGTAGCTAAATTATTTTCACCCAGAGGCTCAAGATGACAACAGAGAATCACCCTCGTTCTCTTGAATATCACCCCACATTCAATTCATCTGCAAATTCTGTGGGTTCCTCCTCCTAAGTCTATCCACTGCTCTATTCCAAGCCACTGCCATCTCTTGTCTGGGCCATGCTGGTGACTAAAACCAGGAATTCGTTGAAACCTTTGAAACCTACTTATTCTTTCCACCTACACAGTTTGTGATTTTTTCTTTTGCAGGTGATCAGATTGGGTAATAGAAATAAACTAGTCCTTCCTTCCTTCCTTCCTTCCTTCCTTCCTTCCTTCCTTCCTTCCTTCCTTCCTTCCTTCCTTCCTCCCTCCCTCCCTCCTTCTCTCCCTCCCCCCTCTCTGTTTTTCTTTCTTTTTGCCAGGGATTGAACCCTGAGGAGTTTAACCACTGAGGTTCCAGCTCTTTTTATTTTTTATTCTGAGATAGGGTCTTGCTGAGTTGCTTAGGGCCTTGCTAAGTTGCTGAGGCTGTATTTGAACTTGTGATCCTCCTGTCTCAGCCTCCCAAGCTACTGGGATTACAGGGGTGAGCCACCATGCCTGACTGCCTTAGTCATTTCTTAATGAATTTCCTGTGGCTTTGAGTGGGAGCTAATGATCTTGTATTTATAGATAATACACAAAATGGAAAATGGAATAAAAGTTCCAAGTGATATTAATAGTCAATATGATGAATTATTGAAAGAAAACAGAAAGCTATCAGAGCAGATAATGGTGCAGCAGAACCCCCAAAGGCAGACACCATCCTGTCTCCCTTAATGGTTTGGGACCATTCTTCTTAGGCATAATGGGAGGTTCCATTGTCTTTCCACTGTACCTGACATCTTCAATTATATACTTATAATTTATATCCTATATATTTTCCAAAACCATCAATAATATCAAATATAAATCATGATTATTAAAGCATGACTAAAAAGTGCAGACCAGCATCTACAGAAAAAGAGATGGGTGTGCCAAGGGACAAGATGAAAGGCAGGTACTTCAAGGGACCCCAAATCCAGTTCCAAGTGTCCTGGTGTGCACTTGTTGGGTCTCTGATTCTAAAAGCTGATAGAGTCTTAGAAGGCAGATAAAGGGATGTGGTAGGAAGCATGATTCCTTATGCAGTGGTACCCAGGGTGAAGATTCTGATGATGCATTTCAGAGGAGACAAAAATAAGGGGAAATCAGGCTTCATGACCCAAGAACAAAAATGAATGATCATTTTTGAATGAATGGAAAAATCATATTTAGATGGAGTTTTATGTAAGCTTCTTCACATCCTCTGGTATGATGTGGATTCTAGCAGGACCTTCAAGACACATAAGATTGTCAGTTTCATTGCCCACATCTAGATGCTGTAGTCAGCTACCGCACTCAGGCACACTGTCCAGCAGGAGACGATAGGTCGTAATTCTCAATGTTTTGAGGTCACGGACCCCTCTGTGAATCTTCCGACAGCTTTGAGTCTTTAGCCTCCAAACTTGCGCATTTGCATCACAAACCAAATTTTGCACCCAGGTTTAGATAATTCACAGATCTCCAAGGCCTACCCATTTCAATGTTACACTGATAACTGAAAGAATGGGCATTTTTTTAAGCTGTCTGTTTTATCTCAACTCCCTAAGGTTTCCCTCCCAGTAATGGGAACAAAGCCCTTAAAGCTGTTCCAGGAAACAGCCCCAAACAGAGAGTAAAAGAGTAATTGGAGCAAGATAGTATTCAGGCAGTTAAGACACCAGAATCTACACCCTGTTGTAAAACATTGTGAAACATGTTGTATGTTATCAGCAAACCCAGACCCCCTTTGAAATTTCCCGGCAGCTTTGTTCCCCTTTTCCCTTTCATGTGCGACCCCTCCCGATGTGTGATCTCTGCCTTTATAAACCTACAAGATTTTCTGCTAGGGACTCAACTCCTCGAGTTGGGTCCCAGCATGCTGGAATTAACACCTCTTGCGGTTTGCATCAAGTGACGCCTCCTGAGGTTGATTGGGGTTGCCGTCGATCCATGGGACAGAGTTGGGGTTTCCTTTTTGGGGGCCTTACATAACCTTTAGTATATATACAAATAACCACAATGGCTTATTTTCCAGAACAGGTTGGGAAAAAAGTTTCCTGGAAAGGGACAGATGGTAAATATTTTAGGCTTTGCAGTCCAAACACAGACCACAGTTTGCTGACCTCTCTTCCAGAAGAAAGAAGGACAGAACCTCTGATTTCACAAATGAGGAATTTGAGTGACTTAAGATAAATATGTTCTGATGTTGAACTACCGGTATTTGCAGAAATGAACCAGCATAGTCCCCAAGATGCTGAAAGTTTTTAGCTGCTGCTTTATCCAAACATCAGGATGAATCCTCATCTTGTGTCACCAGACAAGAAATCCCTGCAGAGACACAGCCATGAGAACACCAGCTCAGGATGTCAGAGTCAAACTTTTAGTTTTTCTTTATGGATGACTCAAAGCATATAAACATATGCACCAAACTAGGTGAATGACCTTGAATCTGTGGTGATAATGAGTGAAAGAAAACATAAAAGACACCAGATTTTCAAAGCCATACTAGGACAGCTAAAATTAAAGTTATTAAGTAAGGTGGATAAAACCAGCTGAACAAGTATTTTAAAGAAAATGTTTTGAGGTTATGTTGTATTGTACAAATTTCATGCATTCTTATTTCCTTATGAAGTACAGAAAGGCATGAAATAACTACATATTTGCCTCTGAAGCAGATCTCTCTGAGTCCAATGGCCAAACAGTGGGCAGAAGAGTCAGGTGAACTGAACTGAGGTGTCTGGAGAGGTAGTTTGTGCAGACAAAAGTAGGAAGAAGGGTCACACAGCAGATGTCCTGAAATGGGAGCCAGAAGCTAAAATGAGTGGAAGCAAATTTCAACTGAGCACCGATACAGGGAAGATCTAATCTGAAGTGAGAACAAGATAGTGAAGTTGGTTCAGATCCAGTCAGACTTCAGATGAGAGTTCAAGAGTAGAATCCACACAGCAAGAGAGAGAGAGCCAGGGTGGGGGACTGACTCAGCCAGAGAGGCTTGACCAATGTGGACATAACAGAATCCAAAAGGTACCAAGAAACCTGAAACCCAAAACTCTAAGTGAGTTGAGTCTGGAAGGGAGCAAGATGGGTGGGAGCAGGTGGGGCAGGGCCCAGAAGAAGCCTGGGAGCTGTGGCTACTTGCTTCTCCCCAGTTCATGTGGTGGGCACCATAGAGCAGGAAGAGCTTTCTACCCATCAGAGTAGTGTGCCCTCTAGTGGTTCTCCAGAGTAGAGACAGACATCATCATCCTATGTACATATATGATTACATGAATGGTATGAATTTATATTTTGCACAACCATAGAAATAAAAAGATGTACCCATTTATGTACAATGAATCAAAATACAGTCTTTAAAAATAAAAAAAATATTAAAAATTTTTTTTGAAGCTGGGGATCAAATTTGGAGTTTAAGCATGTTAATCATGTGCTGTACCACAGAGCTACACCACTTAACCTGTAGGAGGTTTCTAGAATGGACAAATTCAGACATACAGAAAATGGAGTAGGTTTCCAGGGGCTGGCAGGAGGGGAGAATGGGCTGTGATTGTTTAATAGCCACAGAGTTTTAATTTGGGACCATGAACAAGTTGAAAGACGGTGGTGGTGTACTTAGTGCCACTTAACACTTCAAAATGATTAAAATGGTAACGTCTAGGTTATACATATTTCCCACAATTAAAAAAAATAAGCAAAACCCACTACTGATGCCAAGCCTGATGCCATGCCTGCCTCCTGGGTATTTAGGTTCCTTGGGCCTGGTGGGGCCTGAAAGTTGCACTTCACAGCCATATCCCAGGTACTCGGAGGCAAGCAGTTCTCAGGCCTCGCTTTGAGAAGGCACTATCTGAAGGGTCCCCTTCATCTCAGAAACCCCATGATTCTTGAGAGAAAGAAGGGCTGATAGGAAATTCAGAGGGTTGTTGTGCATTGGATTTAGATGACTAAGGGTGGGTTAATGCATATTTAGGGCTTTGAGGGGAGAAAACAGGAATAGCACAATCAATGCAGGCCTCAAGGTTCCTGCCAGCCACTGTTAATTAAGATGACAAGACCAGAGAAGGGTCAGTATCTCTTTCAATTGAAGCGAGTCCATTTCTATTTCATCCCAGCCATTGGTGGAGCAGGTTCCCTTTCTTGACTTCATTGCCTGGACAACAGAGCTGCTCGCCTAAGCTTCCTGAGTTATGGCCCATGGTGCACAAGCAGCAAATACACAAGCCTACATTATTGGGGTGCCCTGTTCCCTGGACACCACAGTTGGCCTGAGGATGCCTTGGTCCAAGCCAGAGCTGTTCCTATGCTCATTTAATCCTCGATCCCTTACAAGTAATACCAGGAATAGGATCCCTGGCAGGACCCGTATTCTGAACGGATTCCAGACTGGCCGTGATCATGTGGCAAGCTGCAGAGAAATGTTTCTCCTGGCAGGTGCCAGGTCAACCTGGGGCCCCATTGGAGCACCAAGCCTGGTGGACTCACTATCTGAGAAAGACACTTCATGGTAGATTTCCAAATGGGGACCTGCGAGAGTTTCTGCAAAGTTCACAGAGTAATAAAAATACTGGAATAATTCCTAAGGTGGGTATGGGATGTAGGTTTAGCCTTGAGAAACCTGAAGGGCAGGGGACCAGGGGAAGTCTCACAGGACAAATACATTCTCTAGATGCATCCCAATAAAGCATCCCACTGAACAAGCCAACAGATAGGTTGGAACAAGTCCAAAACCTCATTAGGGTCACAGTCCCTCCAGCTCAGCATTCCATCTCTGACCATAGTTCCATTAAAACAGATGGGGACTGCGTGCTCTCAGCCTCAGAATTTGCTCCCCAGGTACAATGCTAGCTCCTGTCACCATGGTTTTAAGGCTACGGAAGTGATTTCATTTTCATTCAGCTCCATCTCTGTTTATTCTACAGGGACTCTTCCGAGGCTGAGTTATGTCAGTCACTGGATACTGAGGATCCTTGCCCACTGGGAGCTTGTAGGCTCTACACACTGTAGGATATGATACCCACAGTGTGGTCCCCCCACCAGCAGCAAGAGCATCTAGAGAGCAGCATGAACTCTTGGGGTCCACCTGAATCAGAAGCCTTGGGATTGGGGCCTGGCAGTGTGTTTTATGGAACACTTCTTGTGATTTTGACGCATGCTCATGTCTGTGAACCACTGAGTCTGGAGGGAAGACAGAATTGTCAGTCATCACTCTGTATCCTCCAGCTTCATGTCAGTGGATTCCACCAACTGTAGACCAAAAATGTTTGGGAAAAAAATGGCACCTGTGCTGAACACATACAGATGTTTTTCTTAATGTCATCTCCTAAGTAATACAGTAAAGCAACACAGCACTTGCAATACATTAGGCATGATAATTAATCTGAGATTATTTAAAGTGTATGGGAGGTGTGAGTAGGTTATACAAATACTACACCATTTTGTATAAGACACTTGGATCTGATATGTTTGGCATCTGTGGTGGTCCTGGGACCAATTTCCTGGGGATACTGAGTGAAGACTGAATGCTAATCACTGTAATATCATACAGTGGGATACTGTAGACTCCTCCACTATTGTAGACAACATTTTACAAATAAGGAAATTGAGGCCCAGAGAAATTAAGTAACTTACTTAAGACCACACAGCTCTGTCTGCTGTGCATCAACTTCTATGCCAAACATGTTCCTTTGTGGCAGTGCAAGCTGTTTTGTGCAGTGGTCCTGCTTCAGCCCACCTCACAGTCATCATCTGCTAATCTTGTGGTCACTTCCCTTTAATCACAAAACACTCTGGCCCTGGCTCCCAGCAGGTCACCCTCTCTGGTCCTCTTCAATGTCCATATGAAGGTCCATTTTATCTCTGTGTAATTTATTGCTGGCATGGTTCCTACTTTGAAATATCGAGTTCTCTCAACCCAGGCTTCTCTTCTCACCTCTCTCGTGCCCTTATCTGAACCATGGCACCTTCCTGATGGCCTCAGAACTTCCCTGCATCTGGGTTTGGTAGTGCATGCCTGTAATCCCAGCAACTCAGGAGGCTGAGGCAGGAGGATCATGAGTTCAAAGCCAGCCTCAGCAACTCAGTGAGGCCCTAAGCAACTCAGTGAGACCCTGTCTCAAAAAATAAAAAGGGTTGGGAATGTGGCTCAGTGGTTAAGCCTGGGTCCAATCCAGGGTACAAAAACGAAAACAATTAAAAAAGAAACAACTGCCCTGGACCCTACGCCTGGAGGCTGAGCTCTGCCAGTCCATGTCATGTGCGTTGGTGCCCTTACAGAAATGCAGCACTCAAGTGTGCCCTCAACACAACTTCACCAGTCTCTTCTTTCTCTTACTCCTTCAGGAGCACTTCCACCGGTTGCCCCTCCCAGAAGCAGCTGACCTTTCTTCCTGCTTGTAGCAGCCTAGGAAGGCCCAGCTCCTGCCCCTGATTGGGAGCGTGCTGCTGCCCTCTAGTGGCCACCCTTGTGGCTGACGGTGTTGGGACAGCAACGCCCGCTAGAGGGCTCTGTACCCGTACTGGGGTAGCACCCTGCAGCGCCAATGGGAGGGAAACTCAGTCAAGCAGGGGAGGCTGGGCCTCGGCACTTTACATTAAGGTTAATGTGGTGAGAGAGGGCAGCTCACTCGTGCAAACAACATTCCATGGCTGGGGACAGGCGACTTCACACAAGCAAAATGCAAGCACGCTCCACACAGTCACTTAGACACATCACACCCTGGAGCAGAGGCAGTCCTTAGTATCTTCTGTGAACACCAAGGACAAACACAGCAGGGTGAAAGTCTGCGAATGCCTACAGTTCTATAAACAGGACTCTGAGATCAGCACATTAGGTTTCTGGGCACTGGTGCACGCTCAGGAGAAGGGCTGATTTATTTACTGACGCTTGCTGGTCTCATTAGGCTCTGTCTGCATCTCTTTAACTATTTACGATGATTCTATAGCACCAAGCATGACTATTAGGTCTAGCCCAGTGAGTAATGCCCCTTTTATGTTCAGTCTTTGTTCCATGTACACTGGGTGGGGTTGGGAGATATCATGAAAATCTCTGTCCATGCCGAATTCCCGGAGTTGCAGAAACTGAAAACCCTGTCAAGACGGACGTGACCATGCTGCAGGGAACGTATGCAGTGCAGGGGTTCCCTGAGCTGCAGACCACTCACTAAATTTCTTCTAGAAATTCATCTACAACTGCCGTCAAGCTCCTCGGCTAGTATTTAAAGTCCCACCTGCGTCCCTGTTCATAAATTAGAATTCTATTGCTTGTTCTGTTTGGTTTACTGCTGTCACTAGCACCCAGAAAAAACCCTGTTGGCAAATATCTGCTGAATGAATGAATTTGCTTGTGTCCTGCCCTGGGGCCTCCCTTCCTCTTCCTGGACCTGCAGAAATGGTGTCCAGGTGCTGAGAGCTGTCTGCTGGTTCTCTGGGTCCCCTGGATGGACTGATCTGGGGTCATGCACAGCAGCCCCATCTCGCTTGCTCTCTTCTCTCCTTTCTGGGCCATCACTCCCCTCCGACTAGTGAGTATCACCTTTTAGTACTATATTATCTGCTTTGGAGAGTGAGCTCCTTTCTTCCTTCCTCCCCTGAACACACCCTGAAATGTCCTTTTCTGCTTCTGTAGCATTTCCCCTAATGCATAGCATGTAGACTCCGATGTTTCCGAATCCCTTTGAACTGGTCAAACGCTGCCTCAAAATCATCATTGGTCACAGACCCTTGCTTCTGTCTTCAGTACATATATCCTCAAAATCTAATAAGGTGGCTTCCCTAAGTCCCCACAGGAAGAAGCTTCAAGGATGGCATCAATGCAGTTGGCAACTCATTCTATGAATTTCACCTCTGAGTATCTCCAGCAGTGATTCCCCTGCCTTCCTATTCTGCTGCCTCTTCCTTGCTTCAAGGCTCCACTGTCTCCTCCTGGATTCCTAAAGCAACCACCTCCCAGAGTGGGCAATAGGGTTTGGATCTTGAATGTTCCCCAAAGGCCCATATGGTGAAGGATTGGCTACTAGCCTGTGGCACTGTTGGGAGGCGGTGGAATCTTTAGCAGATGGGGCCTAATAGGAAAAAGTTAGGTTATTGAAGGGGATATTGAGATCCCAGTCACTTCCTCTTTCTCTCTTTGCTTCCCAGGCACTGAGTTGAAAACTTCTCCATTACCATGCACTCTTGCAATGATATGCTGCCTTACCACAAGCCCAAAGCAACTAGGCCAATCAGTCATGGACTGGAATCTCTAAAACTGTATGCCAAAGGAAACTTTTCCTTTATTAAGTTGATTGTCTCAGGTGTTTTGTCACCGTAATAGAACTAACAGTGTGCGTAACTCTGACAAATGCATCCCTCACTCTGCTACCTGAGGGAGCTTCCCAGAGCACAACTCCTACCAGAAAAGTCTCCCTGGCTCCTTATGCCCACAACATCAGAACTCTTCAGAATTACTCTGGGGCCCTCCACCTGGGACCATATCCTAATTCTGGAATGGCCCCTTAGGACCTGCACTCTCACTTTACAAAGGGGAAACCTCAACCCAGCCAACCTTCCTTGCTGTGTCTAGACTTACTTCCTCTTGCTTCTTTGTTTCCCAGATATAATCAGCCATTCTCAGAATTTGGCCTCCACCCTGATTTCTCTGCTTGGGCTACTTCCTGGGCTTGGGATGCATATGCACATCTCCTCAGCTCATCCCATTCCACGCCCCTTGCCAGGGCTGCTCTGAGGCCGGCTCTTCCATGAAACAGTCTCGCATCTCTCCAGGCATGCTTTGCCTCTCTCCCTTGATATTCTGGGGATGGCTCCAGGACAGCATTTTTATTACATTATGCCCCTCTCACTAGATTGTAAATCTGTAGGGCAGGAACTCAATTTTATTCATGTGGGAGCCCCTGCAGTACTTGGCACAACTTAAGCACCCCAGCAATTTTTTTCTCATTAATATTTTGAAGAGGATACATATTCATCAAAAGCACCTCCTCATCCTAGCATGAGGCACTTCTAAATTATTTTCATTCTAGGGGCAGAGGGTGTGTGTGGGTGTGTGTGTGTGTGTGTGTGAGGGAGGGAGGGAGAGAGAGAGAGAGAGAGAGAGAGAGAGAGAGAGAGAGAGAGAGAGAGGATACATTAGGAGGTAGAGCTTTTGCTTTCTTAAGAGAGAATAGGAAGCTAACTAAGAGAAAGAAATAGAAAACATTACATAGGTGGATAGGTGGTTTTCTGTGCCATATGGCAATTTTCTTTTTAGGTGTGTTTCTATTAAATGGAATTTTAATCAGAAAAGATCAAGACCATTTTGTAAGTTGAGGCACATAGAACATCAGGGTTGAAGAGATTTTGAACCATCTCTGGCCCAACGTCTGGTTCAGAAGGTGGCTGTCTAAGTCATTCAGTCTGATGGGCAACTTTCTTTCTTATAACTCCAGGGAGAGGAAAAAATTCACTGTGGTGGTGAGGAAGTTGCCCCCCAGGACCCAGAAGTCTCTTTCATGATATTTCCATGGTCATTTGGTTTCTGAGGCTCAAACACAAGGACAAGACAATTCCACTGTCTCTACTCTCCAGTGAGCAGAGAACGAGCTGACTCAAGGATCTTGTGAGTTTCTGGGGGAAAATAGACCTAAGGTCACCACCAGAGTTTGGCATTTCTAAGCAGTAGGACTAGGTAAATCACGGCGATATTAGGAGACATCACACAATTATTGGGTCTCAGATTTAGGATGAGAGTGTCCTGAGAGTTGAAGATTTGAACACTTTTGCTTTTCATATTTTGTAGATGATTTAATGGATGCTCACCAAGGTTAAGCTCTTGCCTAAGGTCTTACATCTATTAAATCATGGAGTTAGGATTTGAATCCAGTTGAAAACTTGTCATTGTTATTTTTAAATACAATCAATATTGAATACACTGCAAAATACATACAGAGCTTCAGTGGGCGCTTTGCACGGGAATCACCTAGAGATCTTTTTGAAAGAGAAATGTCGATCCATCAGTTCTGGGTGAGGCCATAGAACCTGCATTTCTAACAAGCTCCCAAATGGTGACCATGCTGCTGCTCCACTGACCACACACCCAGTGGACAGGGCCTAGAGATGTGCTCTCTGCCTGGCTGCTCACTGCTCCTCTGCTCATCTGGGCTGCCTCATGCTGCACGATCAGTTCTGAGAGGAACTGAATTCACTCTCTAGTTCTTCTTAGCCCTGAAACATCAGGTAGTACCTCAGAGAGGACTCACTTGGGATTTCAGAAGATGGGGAGCTAGAAGGGTCCCACCGTTTCACTAGGAGCTAAGAAAACGGGAGGGCTTGGGGTCATTTCCTCTGGTTCAGAAGCACTTCTCCTGGATATCAGCAGGGGGTGCACAAAGGGCAGAATTGGGGTGGGAGAGGCTGTGCTGGGCTCCACTGGGAGGCTTGTATTGCTTGCATAATGGAGTGAGTTAAGAGATGAAAATGACAACTAAGCTGCTCATAGCTGGATTCAAATCCTAGCTCCACAATGTACCAGATGTGTGAGATTGGGCAGTGCTGAAGCCCTGGGTGCATAAGTCTAAATTATCTGTAAAACAGCAACAATAATAGTTTCTACTTCCTCCAGCAACACAAAGAGCAGCTACTGAGGACCCTCCTGTGTCCAAACTGGAGAAACCAGTTAGCCACATAATCCTCTCATATTTCTTGCTTGTTTAATTAGAAAGCCATCATTTATGCAACTATGACTCACCAGAAAGGCATTCCTTTTAAAACCACTGAAGGGGGACAGTGAGAGAAGGAAGTGGGTTTCTTGACACGCTGGGGTGATTTGGTGTTTCTCTTTTAAGTATGCATGGGAAATTATGTACTAGCTTCCTCTGTTTTCTTTAATATTGTCTGGTGGTGGTCCCCAGCATCAAAAAACAACAAAAACAGCAGCAACCAAGGGAGTGATAATCTGAAAACAGTATGTTGAGAACTGAAATGGGTTAGGCACAGAGTGGCTTCTCTTTTGTCTGCTTATTATAAACTCATTAGCACAGTGTTAAAGCATCTGATTAAAATAAATACTTTCATCTGAGTGATTATGAAAAGTGAACAACTAGTATAACACATTCAAAATCCTCAGGGAAAGATAGTTCACCTAGGAATTGAACATCTCTACCTGTCTTCAGGTTCAGTCTGTGCTCGTCTTCTCAATTAGAAAATCAACATTGCAGGCTCTGACAGCTTCCCAAATGCACCTCAGCTAAACCTGGTGTGTTGATGGGCAAAGTGAATTGCCAGGAGAGCTGGGCAACTGCAAGGTCAGGGAGCTAGAGAGACGGGAGCTGGGAAGTCCAATGTAGCACCCCTGAAAGTAAGGACACAGACAATCTGCTAGGAGCAGCAGAAATAATCTGGACTGTGCTGTAAATGGAAAGAGGTTGGGGCAGGGTGGGGAGTGTGAACAGAGAATAGAATCTCTTTTCAACTGTGCTCAGTGATATGCAGAGAATGGAAGTGGGAAGGGAAATTATAAAGCACTTGAGAAGCGTCCTGGGAAGGATCTGCAGTCTGTGTTTCTCTTAAAAGCTCCTTAGGCACATGAAATCATGTTGGCTTTGCAGCTGACGCAGATGCCTCAGTTGCAAGGTGAGCCTCAAAGAGGTTAAGGAGGAAGAGGACCTCTGAGAGCCTCCAGGTGCAGAAGAGGAAAGATGATTTCAGAGTTTGTGCCTGAGTGACTGTGAGCAGGAGCAGGCGAAGGCCCCCCGAGGAAGCACAGGTCCCTATCACATGCCCAGGGCACTGTTCTCCCTAGCAGGTTTATCAGGTGTGAAACCTGCCTGGGCAGGTTGTCCTGCGGCTGTGCTGCACTCTGACTGAGGGTGGGGAGTCAGCGAGTGACTTGGCTGCAACTTCCTGGTGGTGTTTACTCCCAAGATACACGTGGTCCTGGCAGAAGCACCGGGCTGGGTAATAGTAAATCCGAGTCCTCCTCTGGGCACCGTCAGGGCCTCTCAGACAAATTTAACTTCTCTTGTCCTCAGGTTCTGCATATGTATAATGGCAAATCTGAACTGGCATCATTTCCACATCCTTGTGAACTCTAAAATTACCTAAGGAGACTTGCTGAGTATCATGACAGAAATCACAGACCAGTCAATCCTCCCTGGAGCACAACATTCATCTGCATGTTGGCAAATTTGCAAGCCTGTTACCAAGGATCTTGAAAAATATAGTGGAAAATAGCATTATCAAAGTACCTATAACATATACCCCAGCCTTAAATAGCAACTTCTTCCTTCCTTAAGAATTTACCCTGAAAGGGGACTACATCTGTGGCTAGAAAATATTTTGAGATTAGAAAACTTGTTTTTCCTCTTCTTGTATTTTCACCTTCAGGCAAGTGGCAGCACCGTACCCAGAAATACCTTGCAGATTCCTCTGCTTTGATTTCCTAAACAAAGCTATAGGGAGAGGACACACAGCCTTTGCCAGGAGGTACAGGAAGAAGGGGAGTTGTTGGACAGAAGCAGAGACACAAGGGAGAAACAGGAGAACACAGTAGGTTTATAGGTCCCAGAAGGATAGGACTTGGCTTGATCTCAGAAAGTTAGACTTGTGGTCTTGGAGCAACAGACCTGCTGGAACTGAAGGGGCTAGCGCACAAGCGCCCTCTTGTGTGGACTGGAGAACAGGGCAGGAAACACCTCCCAGCTCTGCCCCTGAGATCTTGGCAATATGTGAGAACCAGCAATTGTGATACAAACTGAGGTAGTTCTATGGATCCCAGTCCAGTGAGATGAAGACTCCAAACAAATATTAAGTCAGTATCTAGGATCAGTTTTTTTTTTTTTTTTACACATCTGAGCATGTTTATGTTAGAGATGAATACTCACCATCTATTAGTTTAACATGTTCACAACGAAAATAAAAGGTAGCCTTGAAACTACGTGGACTCACCTCTGAGCAAGATGAGGAGGAATGTCAGATCACAAAACAATCAGGAAGAAAGTGGCATTAGATTTTGCCTTGATTTGTGGCTGTTTGAGTTCAAATCCTGGCAGGGTTTCCCTGTCTCCAAATTGGAGTGATTAGGAAGAGCAAATGAGATGGAGGACACAGCTCAGATTCCCAGGTCTCTCGCAATACCTTGCACCTGATAGATTACTAGTTAGTTGTTAAATTACTTATTGACTACTAAAGCTACCATGAAAATGGGTCTGGAGAGTTAATGGTTTGGCAACTCTGGACAAGTCGTGTTGTCGGTAGCATTGGGATTATGAATCTTGTAGAAGTGTCAGGAGCATGAATGTGAATTTACAGTAAAATACCAGCTTACTTATTTTGAATTTATAGTAGTGATTTAAGTGCATGGGCCTGAAGACAGACATGTTCAATCTGAACACTGGTTTACCATTGGCCCCCCACAGGTACTTGGGACAGTGTCCGGCTGAGAGTAAATGCTATGTGTGTATTTGCTGCTATTACTGGTGTTATTAATTTGTGTACAATAAAGGAAAAAATGACCACCACCATGATGAGAGAAAGCCAAGCATGGGACATCTGAGAGAAGTTTAACACAGGTCAGGAATATTTTCATTTTTGTATTGAAACATCCAATGGTTAGATTTAGTGATACCATGACTTTGGAAATATACCAGAAAGTTCTATGGGATACTTGCAAGGGAAACAAAAGAAATTAAATGAAATATAATCGATACGAAAAGGAGAATTTACTCACATTCCTTCAGAATAAATGGGCTCCTTTCCTTCTGCACACAAACTTGGATATCAGTCTCTTTTAAAATGAACAGAAAGTCTTCTCTTGACCCAGCTACTTCCCCTCCATTTTGAGAAATAATCTATCCTTTCTTTCATGGCCAGATTCCTCAGATATGAAGCCCAAAACCTCTTCCCAGTGTCTCCACTTCCTACTAAACTAGCCTCTTTTTAACCCCTGAGCTCTGGCTTCCTACAGGGGAGCTCTCTTGAAATTTGTTTCTGTCTTTTCTTTTGGGAACTCCCTTGTTCATTCATTCACATAATTTTGTACTTAATTGTCTTGCAGGTGCTTGTTTTACCTTCCCACCTACACCTGGAGGATTCAGAACAATAGGAACCATAATTCAAACTTGTGTTTGCCCACAGAGCTGAGCACATTACAGATTGTGGTTTACACATTAGGGGACTATGAAACCGGAACTTCAAATCACCAAAAATTCAGAGACCCGACTGAAGAGTCTGAGATTCACGGCGGATTCAGAGATCTACCTTCTGCATTCTTTTCCAGAATTAAGTAGGAAATAAACACATCTGGAATCAGTTACTGGACGTTCCAGGGTATCTTGCTATCCAAGTATGTGAGCAAACAGAACTATTCTGATTTAACACTGAGCACAGCCACATTTTCAGATGTGTGGAAATCAACGAAGAAGGCTCTGTGCTGCACATGCCTTCCCCAGGAGGTGTCTTCCCTCCTCAAACAAAACTCAAGACCTGACAGGATTGGTTTTGCATTCAGAAAATGGAATCAGAAAGCTTGCTTTGCTCAAAGAATAAATGTCCAAAGGGGTGATCCTGTGCCATTTAGGATGTTTAGGATGGAAGTAAGTGCCTGTTGGGATGATACTGAAGCCTGTGGGCATGATCACTGCATTGTTTAAAATATGAACTGGTTTTGTACTGCTTGGTAATTAGCATTGGCCTGGGCCCTTCCTCTGGGACCCCCCTGGATCCTCTCCACGATGGGGCAAGTGAAAAATTAACATCTAGCCCCACAGAACTTTTTCCAGGGCTCTGCTCCAGGGCTTTCCTTCTGACTGGCTGTGCATGGTGCTCTGGGAAATTCCTGGTCATTGTTTTCTTTCCCAGAGAATAAGGTGAAGTGAGTCAAAGAGTTCAGGAGATCTTGGATGGGCTGTTCAGATCCGGAGAAAAGTGATCAAACTAAATGCATCTTGCAAGAGCCCTACTGTGCCTGCCCAGCAGGTAATCAACACCCTCTTCCAGGCACTGAGCAGGAGAACAGTGTTACAGACTACAGATGCACTCTATGTCCAAACAAGGCATTGCATTGATTGGGTCATTGCTCAGCAACAGTATCTGAAGGTCACTGGGGTTAAGGTGTTCACAGTTAACTATTTTGGGCCGATGTGTCCCAAATACTAAGTAACCACGTAGCTAATCCATACCTGGGAGAAAGCCACCATCATGGATTTCCACTCAACGTGGCCTCAAGCAGTCTTCTTTGGAAGTACCTCACCCACAGGACAGTCAATCAACCAAACCATAATGTGGTCTTAAACCCACCTCAGAAAATGTCTTTTCAATTGTGGTTTTACAGACGCAGAGCCACTGGGCCATTATCTTCACAGGTTGACATTTTTCTTTCTTGCAACATAAAGGCCAACAATTTTTACTGTGGAGTCTTTGCCAGGCTGCTCCACCTGGCACCTTGGGGCTGGATGTTTAAGGCCTTTTGTTGAACAGCTCAGTGACTTTCTGGGATTTCCACGGTCCTGTTAGCAGACGCTGTGTGTCTTTCCTTTCCAAGAGGACAGGGAGAAAGCTGCCTCTGGACAAGTCGTTGGGCCCCTTCCACAGGGTGGGGACTAAGTTGAAAATGCGAAAGCTTGCCAAGAAAGAATGGCTCTGTTCCAAGGCAAGCATGGGAATTACCTGCTTGTACTGCCGAGGTTTCTTCGTGTCCTGCCTCTTGGGCACAGGGTATCCACGTGTCACTTTTCCCTCTCCACTTTGGGTCAAGGGACCCCCACTTCCCTCAGTATCGCGGTGCAGAGAGTGCCATTCAGGGATGGGATGTTCCGCGGAGGGATCAGAGTTGGGAACAGCCCAGGCCAGCTCCAGGAGGAGGCCGGAGGAGGGGCAGAGGCGCCCGACGGCCAAAGGCATCCGTGTCCCAACCCCGCGCGACTCGGCCTCCCGGGTCTCCTGCAGCTGCGGACGCTCACCTCCCTGGACGAGTCGACCTTGAGCTCGCTCCTCCCTGTGGCAAAGCCAGGCCACCTCTCAGGGCTCCCGAAGGCCTCCTAGGTCCCGGGAGGCTCCGCCCACCACCAAAGCCACGCCCAGCGACCCAGCCCGCCCTCTGGCCTGGCCTCGCGCCCTCTGCCGGGTACCCTCTGAGCTTTATCGTTAAATGGGAGACCTCGGGTTCCTGCGGCAGTGACCCTTCGGGATGCGGCAAGGGTCCACGTGTGGAGGGAGAACGCAGAAAACTCGGAAGTTTGTGGCGCGGGGAGCTGGCGCCCTGCATCCAGGGGAAGGGCCGCGGGAAGCAGGCGGAGGTCCTGCGGCGGCCCCTGTAGACCCCAGATATGCCCACCGAGATCCTCCAGACCAGCACTGCCCCTTTCCTTCCTCTTCCTGTCGTACAGAGGAGCAACCCAACACTTCAGCGGACCCCGAAGCGTTGTCCGAAGACCTGAAGTGTCCAAAGGCACAGCCAAGTGGAGGAGGAACTCCGTCCGTGCTGACTCCCAAGGCAGTGCTCCTTCCACTGCGCCACTTCAGGGTAAAATGTGAAGATCTTCAGAACAGATTTCGGTCAGCAGATGTTACTGTGTTTGGGGGCTGGGCTGGTTTGAGGAAGGAAGTTCTCATTTTGTTTGCAGAATGCAAGAGAGGACAGACCCTTTGTGTCCTGTGAGCCTGGGGTTCCTTCTGTCCTAATTGCTCTTTTCTTTTCCTACCCTCCCTCTGATGCTGGGATTTGCCGCACTTTCAGGAAAAGGGGCATGTCAAAGGAAAGAAACGACTCCCTGGA
Source organism: Sciurus vulgaris (assembly GCF_902686455.1). NCBI lineage: Eukaryota > Metazoa > Chordata > Mammalia > Rodentia > Sciuridae > Sciurus > Sciurus vulgaris. The sequence continues at coordinate 62,247,170 of NC_136473.1, forward strand.
GGCTGGTACAACCCAAAGGTTAGAAAGAGGAGATTAATCAGAAAGGGGTGGAATGCTTTCTGGGGCGAAGTTCAGTTCAAGGGCAGAAATGGTACTGTCTTGAGTAAGTCTGTGAAAGGGGGGAAGCCCAGTAGGACACACATAGGACCCTTCCCTTTACCTGCCTTTGGGAGCTGGGGTGTAATCCCAGAGTGACTCCCACTCCACATTTACTGCCTGGGGGATCTTGGTGATATGATCAGCACGGTGGGAAAGACAGGTGTAAAACAAAGCCTGGCACTTAATTACAGCGCACGGATCTCATTATAGAGTCTTCTCAGCTCCCCTCTTGGCTGGCAGCTTGAAGCTGAGTGACAAATTGCCTCAAGTAGCTCTCAAAGGTCTGTATGCAGAGAGGATGAAACTACCTCCTGCCTCCCCCAACCTCGTGTGGGGAGCTGTGGGATGAAGAGGGTGCTTACATTCTGGTGTTATGCAGGGTAGAGGGGTGAGGTCTGTAAGGGCACCAGGGGATAGTGAAAGCTGGGAGTCACAGGCTGCCAGGACATGACCTAATGACACCTTGCTGGGCAATCCCAATGTTCCTGTTTTTGTCAGTAGAACCAAAGATAAGATGGGAGAGAGTTTCATGCAGGCCACCGTTTGCTCCCTTCATAGGAGGACACTGCCAGATCAGCATGGCCAGGCTTATCGTAGGAGTGCTGTGGCCTCCCAGGACCACCCAAAGCCCTTGCCAAGTGTGGCACCTGGCTTTGGATACTGATTCCAGTTACTGGGCTTCCTAGATTCATGTTAGAATTGGAAGGACCCTTAGATCCTGTCTACCTGGCATGTCTCATGTCATGATGGATGAGATATCATCCCAGGAAGATGACAACTTCCACCTGAATAGCCATGACAGCTTAAGGTCTTCTCATGTGTGACCCTGGAAGTGAGCTTCCATTATCTTTCTCCTATGGGTTCAGGGGTAGGAGCTGATGACCAAAGCTTTGCTGATCAGGGACAGAGGGGTTCTTGCTTTTTTTCATCACTAAAATCCAGAGTTGTTCCCACATCTGCAGTGCACAACATGGTGCTCACAGGAAGATCCCTCCCAGAGGTTCGTGTCAGTCTCCTGTTTTAATCATTCAGCGGCTTCCTTATACATTGATAAAATCCAGATTCCAGATGAAAGCCCTGCAGTCTGTCCCCTGACAGTTTCTCAATTTTTGTGTCCCCTCCATTCCCACCTCCCAGGCTAACCTCACCAGCTGCGTTTGCTTGTTTAGGGTCTTCCCACATGCTGCTCCCATGTGCTGGAATGCTCTTTCCCCATGATATTGCATGGCTCACGCCTATGCAGTCTTTCACGGCACCTTTAACATCATGTCTTCAAGAGAAGTTCCCTAAAACTCTACAGATGGTCCCTGATTTATGGTAGGTATCCTTGTGGGTTTTTTTTTTTAATTTTATTTTTTTGCATTAAGAATGGTCTGAAAGTGATTTGCATTCAGTAGAAGCCATACTTTGAGAATTGAGTTTGTATATTTTCCTGGATTATCCATATTTGGTAGAATGTTCTTTCACAATGCTGGTCCATGGCGGCAAGCCACAGCTCCCAGTCAGCCATGTGATCACAAGGGCAGACAACCAATAACCTACAGTGTTCTGTGTTCCTGAGTTCTGATGTTCAATACATTGGATGTATCAAGTGCATATCCCACTCATGATATTTCAGTGAGTGATGGTTTATTGGGACACAGCTCCATCGTAAGTCAGGGAGCATTCGTATATAAATTATATCTCTCCTTGTAACCTGTTCTCTTTACAACTCTCATTTCTATTTATAACTTTGTATTGATACATTTATGGCTCAAGGTCAGTCTCTTCTTCAAAGTTATAGATTTAATAGACTGTAAGCCTTATAAGGGGAGGAGCCATACCTGATTTGCTCACCTTAAATCTAGAATCTGATAAGTGTTTCCCAATACATATTTGTTGGGGAATGAATGATACTAGCAATCTTCATTTTAAAGGATACAAGTAAAACTCAATGAGTTTGTGACATAAGCATCAAGGACTATTTCTATTAAAAAGTGATGAGCAAAACAAGATTCAGGAAAATACAAATATTAAGGTTTATTAGGTACTTCCCAGAGCCATTCGTTCAATAATCATATATTAAACTTCCACTATATACCTTGTGCTTCTTGCCAGGAATGCAAATCTGATTAAGATCTGACTTTTGCTATCAAGGAGACTGTAGCCAGTGGAGGAGTTGACATATAAACACATGGTTATTCAACAAATGCTACAATACATAGAGATCTACCTCTGCCTGGAAACTCCCACTTTTGGGAGCAGATGCTGCAGATGTTGTAGGCAAAAGATGATGATATGACTCAGGAGGCTGAGGCAGGAAGATTACAAGTTCAAGATCAGCCTCAGCAAATAAACCAGGCCTTCAGTTGTTTTAGGGAGACCCTGTTGCAAAATAAAAAATAAAAAGGGCTGGGGATGTAACTCAGAGATAAGATGCTCCTGGGCTTAATCTCTAGCATCAGAAAAAAAAAAAAAAAAAAAAAAAAAGATGATGACAGTCTCCTCAGCTGGACAGGGCAGAGGAGGGCATTCTGGGCTGGGAAAGAGTAAGAATTGTGACTTGTTCTGGGAACTGCTAGTGGTTTGGAAAATGCATGTAGGTTGTGTAAAGGACTGGAATGGTTCAAGAAGTAGGTAGGCACATGCATTAACTGATTTAATCCTCACCATAACCCTATGAATCAGTATTATTATCACTCTTGTTTTACAAATGTGGAAACTAAAGGAGAAGAGGTTATAGAACCGACACAGACTTATGTGGCTAGTAAATGACAAGGCAGGATTTGAGCTCAAGTACTTAGACTCAAGAATCCATGATCTAAACCACTATCTTATTGTGATATTGTGATAAGGACAAACTGACAAAGTCCCTAGTCTCATGGCACTTGCATTTTGGCATTGGAGATGTAGAGAAGACAGATTTCCATTGTAGAATCAGAAAAAGTCAATCCCTGCAAAGAGCAAGAGATGGTAGGGTGATTTCACAAGATCCTGGGCTTTGTGATTGGGGGACGGTTGTGCCAGTCATGGTGTTAGGAAATACAGGGTGGAGTGGACTTGGATGGATGAGTTCTGTTTGGGGAGACAAGAAGATCACTGTATGAATTTCAAGGTAGTAGTGAGAATCAGTGTCAACAGTTCTAGAAGTCAAGTATGAAAAGAAGTGAAATTTTCTCATTGGATATGATAAATTGCAGATGTGTAGTCAGAATTTTGAGTTGATCCCCAAGATCACATGTTCTGGTTCTGGATACCCTGTACCCTACCCTTCCCTCAACTATCATGGGCTAGTTACTCCCTCAGTCAGTCAATGTTCTAGAAGATCCCAGCTCAGCAGACTGTCTAGAAATTCACCTTCAGACTTTAGAGAAGCAGTCATGCTTTGGATGGCACACAGAGGGGCCCAGGTGGGTAGGAGCTGAGGGCAGTCCTAGGTCACCACTTAGCAGGAAAACAGGGACATCAGTTCTACAATTAGCAAGGAAAATCATTTGGTCTTTGTTTTTGTAGGACTGGCTTATTTCACTTAGCATTATATTCTCTAGTTCTATCCATTTACCTTAATGCCATAATTTCATTTCTGCAAATGTCATAAATGGATGGAATTGGAGAATATCATGCTAACTGAAATAATCCAATCCACCCCAAAAAGACTGAATGTTTTCCCTGATAAGTGGATGATGATATATAATGGGGTTGCGGGAGTGAGAGAAGAATGGAGGAACTTTAGAGTACATAGAGGGAAATGAGAGGGCGGGGGATATGAAAAATGGTGGAATGAGACAGACATCATTACCCTATGTACATGTATGACTACAGGAATGATATGAATCTACATCGTGGACAGCCATAGAAACAAAACGATGTACCCCATTTGTGTACAAGGAATCAAAATGCAGTCTGTAAAAAATAAGTAAGCAAGGAACTGAATTATTTCATCTCCAGATTCTGAAAAGAATGAAGCCCAGCTGAAACCTGATTTCTGCCTTATAAGACCCTGAGCAGAGAACCCAGATACCCAAGCCTGGATTTCAGACCCAGAGAAATTGTGATATAAGAGATGGTATTGTTTTGAGTCATTAAATTTCTGGCATTTGCTGTGCAACAGTGTAAAATAAATACAGTAGGTGGCCAATGACCTAATGGTAGAGAGAGCTGGTCCTTGAGAGAAGCTTGTGCAGGATTAGAACACACTCTCCAGGTCCCTGTGGTCCCTCTGCCTGGACTCCCTCCCTCATGTTGCTGCTTGACAGATTTGGCCAACTCAGTCATTATGTCCACCATGTGCTGCCCATAGCATGTTATTTCTGCCTTGGTCGCACTTTCCACCTGGAGTCCACTTTGATCTTGTGCATTGCCCCTGCCAGGCCGTGAGCTCCGAGAAGGCAGGACTCTTTCCACAGTTTCCTTGTCTCCACCTTTATGCCCTCAGCCCTTGACTCTGGTGATGACACATGGTGAACGCTCAAGAATGTTGGCTGAAGGCGTGAACCAAACAATGGTGAAGCCTCCTGTCCCTTCTTTATGCCCGCTAGAGTCAAGCTTTGTGGGTATAGGGAGTGGACTTCCTCTGTGGCATCTTTGGGCTTATGGAGTTCTGTGCTGCCACTGTCCTTTAAGGTAATTAGAAAGTCCTAGAAGTCCCCATGGGTTTTCCCTTCTCCAGGGCCAGTTGGCTACATACCATTGAAAAGGAGCCTATGGGGAGGGCAGCTGAGATGGCTCTGTCTAGGGACAGTCTCAGAGATCTCAGGAGTAAATATTTTCAGTAGTCTCTTGGTCTGGGTGTTTTATAGCTCTTCAGGATTGTCAATTATTTGAGGGCATGAAACAGTTGGAGGACTCAGGGATATGATAAAACCTGTGTAATTCCAGTTTTATCACTGAACTGCAGAGGAAGTTCACCTTTGGCCAACACTTTAGGTTAAGAAGGACAATCACTGCTTGCTCACACTCTGCAAAGGTGAATCAAATTGATCCATTTCATTCAGTGCTAGATTTCAGTTTTCTGTCCTTTTGGAAATGCCTTTCATTGGATCTTAATTGTTGTCTTTTCCTTCTCTCCTCCTCCTCTTCCTCCTCTCCTGCTCCTCCTTCTCGTCCTTTTTTTCTGTTTCTCCACTTCCTTTCTCTTTCTACTGAAACAAATTTTTTTATTTCCAGGAGATTGGTGCAGGCACACCTGAGTTACCAGAGGCATTCTTTGATCTATGTCCTTCCCTTTGGTTCTAGATACACTCTGGCTGTTTCTTCCTGGACACTTCCGTTTCCAGTCTCCCTACCCCACCCGCTCCAAAGTCCCAGTCAAGGTGGACCACCTTCTCCTTGTCAATGAATGCCTAGCAGTTGGAGTAATGGAAGTTCACCCCCAGGGTCCTCCTAGCTGAAGTCAGTTTTGGGCACAGCTGCAAGACTGCTAAGATGGCACTGTAGGGCTGTGCATTCTTTAGACTTCTCAGCTGGCCAAGGTTGTGGGCCAGAGGGAGGCACGCGTTAGCAGGGAGTGCAGGTGCTTTTCTTCCAGCAAGGTTTAATTGTGCTTCCTGGTAACTCCAATGAGAAACCGAGATGTTCTCCTTTTCCTTCCTCTTCTGTTCATGCCACGAACATGAATCATTCTTTTCTTTATCTTGATCTTCAGTAAACTTCCAGCTTTTGTGTCAGACAACTTGTCTCTGAAAATCCTGAGGAAGGCCTGGAGAGATCCTTGAAACACACACCACCAACCCTCATGTTCCCCTCAAGGAGTGGTAATAAGGTTAAAATGTGGCTCCCTGAAGGGCGAAGGCAGAGTTTGGAAAACATGATTGGACTGCAGGTGGGCTCTGGCAGGGTGTTGGTAGGAGCCTCTCCCTTAGATGAGCTATTATGAGGCTCAGGAACCTTAGGTTGTCTGGGTCTTGGGGATATTCTGCCCACCATGACCAGTGGCCTCATGGCTGTGCACCATCTCCTTTACTGTGGCTAATGGGGATGTGGTGGTGAAGAGGGTGGAAATAGACTTGATGATCCTCACTTCACTCACACTTGACTCTCTTCTCAATAATCAAATTGCAAAATAACCTTAGGAGGTATTGCAACTTGGATTCCTCAAAGACCACACTGTGGGAATTGTTTTTGTTTGTTTGTTTGTGTTTAATCCATTTGGCCTAGAAACAGTCTGACTCCGTTGCTGGCCATCTCCACCAAGCCGTCTCCTCTCCTGGTTTCTGTAACACTTTGGTCACTCCTGACCTTTTCATCACAGCTCCTCATGAGCCCCAGAAATCTTATTCTTTCTCCTCAGGTTTGTGTTGGGAGTGGGTTGGGAATTGAACCCAGCACACTTTGCCACTGAACTACACCCCCCAGCTGTTTCTATTTTTTATTTTGAGACAGGGTCTTGCTAAGTTGCTGGCCTTGGACTTGCAATCCTCCTGACTCAGCCTCCTGAGTCTCTGGGATTCTAGATGTGTGACACTGTGACCAGCTCTCTGGTTCTTAAGCCTCCCTCCCCACCTCCATGACCAGGTGGTCCCTGAGTGCTGCCGTCTTGCAGTTGGGCCTTGTTGAGGCCACCTGGAATGAGTGCTGCACTTCCTGCAGTGAGCAGGTGCAGGGGTTGATCTCGCCTTCCTCTGAGATTTCTCTCAGGCCAGTTCTTTATCTCTTGTCTCATCAATGCTGCCCTGTCCAGGTCCTCCTCTCAGGCCCTCCTCTCTTTGTTCACTCTTTTATCATCTATTTGTTGAATCTCCACTCACTGGCAATGTGAGTTGGAGAGCCTACTAGATCTGCATTCCAAGCCCAGATTCTCTTATTTCTTAGCCTTGTGACCTTAGGAACCCATCTGCAGTCCAATTATGTTTTCCAAAACTCTGCCTTTGCCCGCAGGGAGCCACATTTTAACCTTATTACCACTGCTTGAGGGGAATGTGCGGGTTGGTGGTGTGTGTTTCAAGGGTCTCACCAGCCTTCCTCAGGATTTTCAGAGACATGTTGTCCGACACAAAAGCAGCAAGTTTACTGAAGATCAAGATAAAGAATAATTCTTTAGAGTGATTTTCAATCACTCTAAACCTTATTTTCAGATCTATAAAATGGAATGAATAATGTCTACCTTCTCAGGCTGTCATCAGATTAAACAAAAACAACACATGTGTATTAGAGTTCTCCAGAGAAACAGGATAGATGATAGATAAATAGATAGATAGATAGATAGATAGATAGATAGATAGATAGGAGGGGGTTTATTAGGGAAATAGGCTCGTGTGATTACAGATGCTGGTAAATTCCACAATGCAACATATGTAGCCTGCAAAACCATGGAAACTGATAGCATGATTTAGCTCAAGGTCAAATGCCTAGAGACCAGGGAGCAGATGGTGTAACTCTCAGTCTGAGGCCAAAGGCCTGAGAACCTAAGGGGCCACTGGTGCAAGTACTGGAATTCAAGGTACCAAGAACCTGGAGTTCTGATATCGAAGGAGAGGAGAAGATGGGTGTCCCAGGCTGCAGGAGAGAGGGAGAAGTGGGAGGAGGCATCGAGAAAGAGAGAAAGGAGAGAGAGAGAGAATAGAAAGAGAATTTGCCTTTCTTTTTAACTTTTTGTTCTGAGTCTTCAGCCAGTTGGATGGAGCCCATCTATATTAGGCGGAGAAGGATTTTCCTCATTCAGTCCACTGATTTAAATGTCATTCTCCTCCAGATATACCCTTCCAGATATACCCAGAAATAATGCTTTGCCAGTTATATGGGTGTCCCTTAGTCCAGTCAAACTGACACCTGAGATTAACCATCTCTGTGTCCCTCACCTAGCAGAGGTCTGCACACAAGGCCTAGCTGTTGCTGTTGCCAAGGGCCAGCTGCTGGTTAGGAGTGCAAGGAGTCTGACCATTACAAGAATGAGATGGACACACACAGAAGCAAGTATGATTAAGTGCTGTAGCTGCAGCAGGAGTCATGTGCAGGGGATACCTGGAGCCCCCAGCACCCACCTGGGAAGAGTCAAGAAAAGCCTCATATAGGAGCAGCAGTTGTGTTGCTTCTTGAAAGATAGCAGGCTGAGCCACATTTTCCTGACTCCACCACAGCCAAGTCCCATCTTTCCCCACTGGAGAGTGCGCAGACCTCCTTGTTATGGGGTGCAACTTAAGAACAGACCGATCACCACTGAGAAGTCCAAATTTGAGAGTCTTTATTAAGCTGGCCGGCTGACTGTCTCACACAATGCCCCCCAAAAATGGCTATTGGGAGAACAGTCCGACCACATGGTTGTAGGGGTTCTTATACCAAAAATTACATTAATCTGTTGTTATGATTCAAAATTACACATTAACATCATGAGATCATTGACAGAGGGGGAAGTGGGTCAAAATGACTCTTACCTTGGTACAAACTAATGAATGGTTACTAACATCCACACAATCACTGTTTACATGGTACATTGTTTAGGAGCAATAGGAATCAAAAGAGAGCAATTCTTTACTACATAGGAGTTGCCATTGTATATTATTAAACATGTCACACCAAGTAACTGATGATGGGCACAGAGGCGGGGTGTTCCCATTGGAGAAGCTTATTTCCTACATAACATGGAGTCTCAGAGCAAAATGGAGCCTGTTTAGTCATTTCCCTTAGAGTCTGGCCTACAACATTCTCATGGAGCCAGATCTGTCAGCCCATCACACTTCTAATTGGTCTCTACATTGTTTCTCCTGCTCCTCTTCAACTCGTTCTTCATGAGCAGTCAGGGTGACCTTTTAAAGCATAATTCATATCATGTTATCCTAGTATTTAAAGCCTTCCAATGGCTTCAACTAGCATGTGGGATACAATAAAAACACCTTTGCATAGCACACAGAGCCCTATGCAAATGGCCCCTGCTTTCTCCAAGCTCCTGCTTCTCCCCACCTACAACCACAGTGTGCTGCAGCCACACTGGAGTCCTCTCTGTTCCTCTTCACAGTCTTTGCTCTGCAGTATCCTCTACCCAGATGCCTTCCCCAGGGCAGCTCCTTCTCACCCGCGGGCCCCAGCTCAAACCTTAACTCCTCTTGGAGTCCTGTCCTGCCCACTTCCCTAAAGCAGAGTCCTTCACCTTTTTCCCCTTGCCTTGTTTTCTAATCAGCACCTTATTTATTCCCCTTTCCTGTCACTTATTACTATCTGAAATTAACTGTGTATTCCTGGGTTTATTTGTTTGGTGCATATTTTTCCTACTCAGTCTTTAAACTCCTTGTCCATCGTGTCTGGTCTTTGGTTGATGTTCAGTGAACACTTGTTGAGTACATTGATATTCAACAAGGTTGGAGTCATGGGACCTTTCACACCTCAATCATTGGCCTCTTACCTTGCTCTGGTCCAACTCTGAAACAATCAAACTTTCTTAAGATCCCCTGTCTTCATGTCACTTCTCTTGGATAATGTCTGTTGTGTCTAAAATTATTCTTTTTTATTTTATTTAAAATAACTTGTTCTCCATTTCAAAGATGACATCTGTTTATTGTAGAGAGATTGCAAAATTTAGAAAAGGAAGAAAGGGAAAGAAATCACCCATAGTTCTTCCATCTAGTTATAAGCATTGCTAACTTTTCTCTGAGATTCTTTCCAAGCTACTTGCTGTGAATATTTTAAATGTAATCATCACATTAAGAAATGATTCTTTTCTGATTATAAAAGTGTACATTCAACTGTAGAACATTACAGGAAATGAAAATGTAAAGAAAAAAATTTACCCAGATTCTTCTACATTCTTGCTTTCTGTTTCTCTGACATTGGTTCTGATACAGTCCATCCATGGCATCCTATCCATCAGAAATGTACCCAAGTCTATTTCACTCTGTCTGCCCTACCTCTCTTTCTGGACAGCAGACTATGGTGGGCACTACAGTGTTGGCTCTTAAAACAGATTCTGGTGCCAGAATTGCTTGATTTGATTGCCAAGTTATGCTACTTACTAGCTGTAGGACTTTGGATGAGTTACTTAGCCTCTCAGGGCTTCAGTTTCCTTGTCTGTTAAGTGGGGGGTTATAGTACTTACCTCACAGAGTTGTCAGCAGTCCTCATGTGCAGTGTCCAGCACTTAAGAAGTGTCAGCTATTATTACTCTCCAGTTTCATTTCATGCCTTGGAGCAATTCCACTGCCACCTCATTTTGTATCCCCCACTCAGTAAACTAAAGCCAGACATTTGAAAAAATTACCATTTGTATTCTCACCATCCACTCTAAGGCTCATCAAGGTAACTGTCTATTATACAGAGATGTTTCCTCATGACAACAGGATTCTGTTGCTTGGAAAATAAAATTCATTTTGGTCTTGCTTTCTCCTGCTCTCTCAAGTTCTCTTTACATGGCATAGAGGCACTTTGTACATTACTTTTAAAGAATAGTTAACATAAGAATATTCACTCGTCTTGTCTGATAATATGAATAGAGGTTGATAATGTATTTCCTTTTTGGTATTTTATTACTTTAAAAAAATGGAGCTAGAGGTGTAACTCAGGAGAGTATGCGCAAGGACCTAGGTTTGATCTTCAGTACTTAAAAAAATTTCAAAACCAAAAATTTTATACCACTGAAGATGTAGAAGAATCATGATTCAAGTTCATTATTTCTATTATTATGTGGCCATATTTAACATCTTTTTAAAAATGGAAAGCAGGAAGAAAAGATTGTTAGTTTAGTAATTCTCCTGGCGTAGCCTTCTCCCTTCTACCATGTTAATTGTGTGTTATTGTTCGTAATGCTGGAACAGAACAACAGAAGTTATTGTTTTCCTTGTCTGTCAAGCATGGCAAGAGATACCACTGCAATTATGGAGTGATGCATATGGCTCAAAGCCACACCTCCTGGTGCTGGGAAAGATGCTTTAGCAGAAGAGAACATAGTGAGGTGACTACATGGCCAAGCTTTGCCCCGGGTAGACACATAATTAGATTGGATTACTAAGATTGGGATGTAAACCCAGCAATAAAGGATCTGCAAATACTTTTAGATGTGATTTCACCAGTCTTGTGTTTTAAATATATCTCTTGGTTGAATGAAACATGTTCATGTAATTTTTTCTATAAAAGTTATTTTTTTCCATGCCCATATATAAGAATATTTTTATGCTACATCTACATATCACAAACAATTTGGCTTGGAATAAAGTTATTGAATCCTTACTTTCTTCACTCAATACTGTCTCCGTATGAGCTTTTTTGCCCCTAATATTTAGTCCCACTGAAAAGTATGCAAAATAAAATCAGTTTTTTCATTTATAATGAAAATAAAATTTTCTTTATGTAGATCCTCCTGGGACTTTCTTAAAGTTCTTTATAATTAAAAACTAATTTAGAAAATGTTTCTGGAAATGAATCAACTCATTGATTTTTTTTTTCTTGAAATCTGGACCATGCTTTTATTCTTCTTACTCAGGTTTATTATCAGTTATATAACATGTTCTTTAATTATATCTTTGAATATTTCTTCTATTTGTTGTAAGGCCTTCTTTAGGAACACCAGTAATTCCTATGTCAGATCACATGGGAATGTTGTACCATTCTCTTTAACCTCTGCTGCTTGGAAAATCGCTATGGGCTGATTTAAATGTTGAACTCAGCTAACTCCATTTTGTTCAGACACTTCACCCTGAGTAAAAATCAGCCCCCTTTTCTTTCTTTGTGAGTACACTTGCATAGCAGCTAACACCTCTGCCTTTCCCCTCTGTCACCCTGAACTTGTAGAATGTAAGTTTGCTCCTCTGAACATGCACTGATAATTCTGAGCAACTTGTTTATGTAACCTGTGGTTGTAACTGCCACCCTCTCTCCCCCTTTCCTTGTAGTTTTCCAGCTTTTAAGCAGCAGTTGACCCCCAGGGGGTGTTGGAGACTGCAGAACTGTTTGCTTTCTGCTTCCCCAACCCTGGCCAGAATAAATCCTTTGTCTTTTGCTTCAGAAGAACCTGAAGTTCTTATTTGGGATATTGAAATAGTGCCTTAATAAAATAAAATTCATTTTTGCTTTACTTTCTCACTCACACTGTCTCAAGCTCTCTTCACATCTGCCTGCATATCTGCTATTGTCTTTCTCATAGTATTTGTTCTTTTACTTTCTAGAGTGTGTCTCGAATTTTTCCTCTCCATTAATGGTTTAGTAGAGGATGGTTAATTCCGCTTGGTTCATTCCCAACATATCACTACAAAATATCATCAAGTAAAAAATGTGAAATAATAATATTTATGTTGGGCATGGTGTACACACTTGGAATCTCAGCAGCTTGGGAGGCAGAGGCAGGAGGATCACAAATTCAAAACCAGTCTCAGAAAGTAGCAAGGCCCTAAGCAGCTTTGCAACACCCTGTCTCAAAATAAAAAATAAAAAGGGCTGGGGATGTGACTCAGTGATTAAGCACTCCTAGGTTCAATCACTGGTGCCAAGAAAAAAAATCTAGTACCGACCCTCTTCTTTATAACCTCAATATCATGATCACATCAAAGATTTAATAATTCCTTAATATCTGAATTCAGTCCACATTCAGACTTCCTCAGTGGTTGCCAAAGTGTCTTTTTTTCTTCCAAACCAGATACAATGAAGGTTTCCAAGTTACCTTTTGTTGTTTTGCCTCCAGTGTCTTCATACAAAGTGCCTGCCCCTGCCACCACCGCACCCTGTCTGTGTTAATTCTAGACTGTCCCACCTCCTGGAATAGTCTGATTATTTCCTCTTGGTGCGCTTACCTTGTTCCTCCTTCCCTGCATTTGCTACAAAGCAGAAGCCAGATATAAATGGAATCACGTGGAATAGGATCTTCTGAATCTGCCTGGCTTCTTTCACTTACCATAATGTCACTACACGGATCAGTGGTTCCTTATTTTAATTGATGAATCATATTTCAGTGTGTGGATGCACCATTTGTTTATCCATTCTCCAGCTGAGGGACATTTGGATTATTTGTGGTTGTTGGTGCTTGGGGATAAAGCTGCTAAAAATTCACCTATAGGTTTTTATGTAAACATAGGTTTTTATTTCATTTAGCTAATAAATGCCTATGAGAGGGCTGTTGGGTTGTAATATAGTGAATGTTTAACTTTATAAATAACTACCAAATTGTTTTTCCAAAGTTACTAGTAGTTTTCTCCCCAACCATGTACAAGAGCTCTGGTTGCCCTCACCTCCCTGTGCACATGACTGGGCAGTCTGATTTTAGCCCCTCTAATCTATGATTTCCAAATGGCAGTTTTAATTTGCCTGTTCCTAATGATCAGTGATGCTGAATGTATTTTCATGTGCTTATTTGCTATCTGTGTATCTTCTTTACTAAACTGTCCAAATCTTTTGTCTGGTTTTTAAGTATATTTTTTTCTTTTTTTTGAATATTGAGAGTTTCTTATATATTGTGAATTGAAGGTCTTTGTCAGGATATTTCAAAATATTGTCTCCAAGTCTATGTATGACTTGTAATTTCATTTTATTATTAACAGTATCATTTGCACAGTGAAAATGTTTAATAATGATAAAGTCCATTTGTAAATGTTTTTCTTTTACAGATTATTACTTTTTGTGTTGTAGCTAAGCATGTTGTCCTAACAAGTTCACAAAGATTTTCTTCATTATTTTCCTTCAAAATTTTTATAGTTTTACATTTATGCCCACATTTTAAGGTTAAATTAGTATAAGATGTGAGGACTAGGCAAAGTTTGCATTTAGTCATTATTCTTTGCATGTAGTCATTACAGCAAAATTTGTTGAAAAGATCATGCTTTTTGTCTTTACACCTTTGAAAAAAATAATCAATTTTCCATATTGCATGGGCCTATTTTGGGACTGCATTCCACTGATCTATGCACCTGTTCACAAATGCTACACTTTTTTGATCACTGCAGCCTTAAAGTAAGCCTTGAAATCAGGTAGTGTTAGTCCACCAACGTCATTTTTGTTTTTCAGAATTGTTTGGCCATTTTGTTCCTTTACCTTTCCATAAACATTTTAGAATCAATTTGCCAATATCTACAAAATATACTGTTAGAATTTAGATGAAATTGTATTGAATCTTTAAATCAGTTTGAGAAGAATTGTTATCTTAATAATATTGGATTTTACAGTTCATAAATATGGTATGTATCTTCATTTATTTAGGTCTTTTAAAAAGTCTTTTGCAATAACATGAGATTTTTCAGCATGCATGTTTACATATATTTTGCTAGATGTATAGCCCATTGGGGATAGAATCCAGAGCAACTGTACCATTGAGCTACATCTCCATGCATTATTACAATTTATTTTAAGCCAGAGTCTCAATAAGTGGCCAGAGCTGACCTCAAACTTGCCATTTTCCTGCCTCAGCCTCCAGAGTTTCTAGGATTACAGGTGTGTGCCACCACACCCAGCTCTCTCTTCCTTTCATTCTTTTCTTGATGCTATTGTGCATGGTAGTTTAATTTTTTTTAAATTTCTGATTGTTCACTGTCAATATACAGAAATAAAATTGATTTTTGTGTATTTACCTTATATTCTTTATCCTGCCAACTTGGTAAACTTGTTTAAGAAGATTATGTATCTTTAAAAAAAAGTAGAAAGTAGAAGCAGATTCAAAGGTGTGATTAGATTCTGCTCAAATATTTTTGACAAGAATATTTATATTTGTCAGCTTATCGTTACTGTGACCAAAAGACCAAGAGATCCAACATGAACAACTTTGAGGAGGAAAAGTTTATTTTGGCTCAGTTTCAGAGGTTCAGTCCATGGCTGGGTAACTCTGAGCTCTGGGCCTGCAGTGAGTGAGACAGAGCATCATGGTGGAAGGGCATGGAAGAACGTAGGAGGAAAGCTGCTCAGTTCATGGCAGCCTGGAGGAGGCGGGGGGGAGAGAGAGAGAGAGAGAGAGAGAGAGAGAGAGAGAGAGAGAGAGAGAGAGAGAGAGAGAGAGAGAGATACCAGGGATACAATATAAACTCCAAAGGCATGACCCCAGTGATCTACTTCTCCCAGCCACATCCTACCTGCCTGTAGTTACTACTCAATTAATCCATTTAGTGGATTAATTCACTGATTAGGTTACAGTCTCAATCTAATGTTTTCACCTCTGAACATTCTTGCATTGTCTCACACAAGATTTTGGTGTACAACTCATAACCAAACTGTGGCAATACTTCATAGTGATGCTATATTCTTTGTATATTTGTATATTCCTGTTCCAATATCAATGATACTAAGTTTGATCATGTGGTGGAGGTAGTAACAATTGGGCTTTCTTTTTTTTCCCATTTTTTTTATTAAAAATCATAAATTTACATAGGGCAATGTTGTTTGATTCATTCTGTTACTTTTTCCCTTCCCCCACCCCTCCCACCCCTTTTTTCCCTCTATACAGTCCTTCCTTCATTCTTACCACCCTCCTTATCCCTAAACCTAAACCTAAACCTAACCCTAATGCTAACCCCTCCTACCCCCCATTATATGTCCTCATCCGCTTATCAGCAAGATCATTCATCCTTTAGTTTTTTGAGATTGGCTTATCTCCCTTAGCATGATATCCTCCAATTTCATCCATTTGCCTACAAATGCCATAATTTTATCATTCTTCATGGTGGAGTAATATTCCATTATATATATATATATATATATATATATATATATATATATGCGCCACAGTTTCTTTATCCATTCATCCACTGAAGGGCATGTACGTTGGTTCCACAATCTGGCTATGGTGAATTGAGCAGCTATGAACATTGTTGTGGCTGTATCTCTGCAGTATGCTGATTTTAAGTCCTTTGGGTATAGGCCAAGGAGTGGGATAGCTGGGTCAAATGGTGGTTCCATTCCAAGCTTTCTGAGGAATCTCCATACTGCTTTCCAGAGTGGCTGCACTAATGTTCAAACCCACCAGCAATGAATGAGTGTACCTTTTTCCCCACATCCTCGCCAACACCTATTGTTGCTTGTGTTCTTGATAATCAACATTCTAATTGGGGTGAGATGGAATCTTAGGGTAGTTTTGATTTGCATTTCTCTTATTACTAGAGATGTTGAACATTTTTTCATATATCTGTTGATTGCTTGTACATCTTCTTCTGTAAAGTGTCTGTTCATTTCCTTAGCCCATTTGTTGATTGGATTATTTGTATTCTTGGTGTAGAGTTTTTTGAGTTCTTTATAGATTCTGGAAATTAGCGCTCTATCTGAATTATGAGTGGCAAAGATATTCTCCCACTCTACTCTCTTCACATTACTGATAGTTTCCTTTGCTGAGAGAAAGCTTTTTAGTTTGAATCTATCCCAGTTGTTGATTCTTGCTTTTATTTCTTGGGCTATGGGAGTCCTGTTAAGGAAGTCTGCTCCTAAGCCAACAAGGTGAAGGTTTGGACCTACTTTTTCTTCTATAAGATGCAGGGTCTCTGGTCTGATTCCGAGGTCCTTGATCCATTTTGAGTTGAGTTTTGTGCAGGGTGAGAGATAGGGGTTTAATTTCATTCTGTTTCATATGGATTTCCAGTATTCCCAGCACCATTTGTTGAAGAGGCTATCTTTTCTCCATTGCATATTTTTGGCCCCTTTGTCTAGTCTGAGAAAATTGTATTTATTTGGGTTTGTGTCCATGTCCTCTATTGTGTACCATTGATCTACCTGTCTATTTTGATACCAATACCATGCCATTTTTGTTACTGTTGCTTTGTAATAGAGTTGAAGATCTGGTATTGCGATACCCCCTGCTTCGCTCTTTCTACTGAGGATTGCTTTAGCTATTCTGGATTTCTTATTCTTCCAGATGAATTTCATAATTGCTTGCTCTATTTCTGTAAGGTACATCATTGGAATTTTAATTGGAATTGCATTGAATCTGTATAGCACTTTTGGTAGTATAGCCATTTTGACAATATTAATTCTTCCTATCCATGAACATGAAAGATCTTTCCATCTTCTAAGGTTTTCTTTAATTTCTTTCTTTAGTGTTCTGTAGTTCTCATTGTAGAGGTCTTTCACCTCTTTTGTGAGATTGATTCCCAAGTATTTTATTTTTTTCGATGCTGTTGTGAATGGGGTACTTTTCCTAATTTCTCTTTCTGAAGATTCATCACTTATGTATAAAAATGCATTGTATTTATGAGCATTGATCTTGTAACCTGCTACTTTACTGAATTCACTTATGAGTTCTAAGAGTTTTCTGGTGGAATTTCCAGGTTCCTCTAAATATATAATCATGTCATCAGCGAACAGGGATAGTTTGAGTTCTTCTTTTCCAATTCATATCCCTTTAATTTCTTTGGTTTGTCTAATTGCTCTGGCTAGAGTTTCAAGAATGATGTTGAATAGAAGTGGTGAAAGAGGGCATCCCTGCCTTGTTCCAGTTTTTAGGGGGAATGCTTTCAGTTTTTAACCATTTAAAATGATATTGGCCATGGGCTTAGCATAGATGGACTTCACAATGTTAAGGAATGTTCCCACTACCCCGATTTTTTCTAGTGTTTTGAGCATGAAGGGATGCTGTATTTTATCGAATGCTTTTTCTGCATCTATTGAAATAACCATGTGATTCTTAACTTTTAGTCTGTTGATATGGTGAATGACATTTATTGATTTCTGAATGTTGAACCAACTTTGCATCCCTGGGATAAAACACACTTGATCATGGTGCACTATCTTTTTAATATATTTTTGGATGCAATTTGCTAAAATTTTGTTGAATTTTTGCGTCGATGTTCATTAAGGATATTGTTCTGAAATTTTCTTTCCTCGATGTGTCTCTGTCTAGTTTAGGTATCAGGGTGATATTGGCTTCATAGAATGAGTTTGGGAGAGTTCCCTCCTCTTCTATTTTATGGAATACTTTGAGAAGTATTGGAATGAGCTCTTCTTTAAAGGTTTTGTAGAACTCGGCTGAGAACCCATCTGGTCCCGGACTTTTCTTTGTTGGTAGGCTTTTGATGACCTCTTCTATTTCATTGCTTGAAATTGATTTATTTAAGTTGTGTATGTCCTCCTCGTTCAGTTTAGGTAATTCATATGTCTCTGGAAACTTGTTGATGTCTTCGAGGTTTTCTGTTTTGTTGGAGTATAGGTTTTCAAAATAGCTTCTAATTATGTTTTGTATTTCACTCGTGTCTATTGTGATATTTCCTTGTTCATTCCGAATTTTATTCATTTGAGTTTTCTCTCTCTTTCTCTTTGTTAGTGTGGCTAAGGGTTTATCAATTTTGTTTATTTTTTCAAAGAACCAACTATTTATTTTGTTAATTTTTCCGATTGTTTCAATTTCATTGATTTCGGCTCTTATTTTAACTATTTCCTGTCTTCTACTGCTTTTGGTGTTGGTCTGCTCTTCTTTTTCTAGGGTTTTGAGCTGTAGTGTTAAGTCATTTATTTGTTGATTTCTACTTCTTTTGTTGAATGCGCCCCATGAAATAAATCTTCCTCTAAGTACTACTTTCATAGTGTCCCAGAGATTTTTGATATGATGTGTCTTTGTTCTCGTTTACTTCTAAGAATTTTTTTATTTCCCTCCTGATGTCTTCTGTTATCCATTCATCGTATAATAGTGTATTATTTAATCTCCAAGTATTGGAGAAGTTTCTGTTTTTTATTGTGTCATTTATTTCTAATTTCAATCCATTATGATCTGATGGAGTACAAGGTAGTATCTCTATCTTCTTGTATTTGCTATCAGTAGCTTTGTGGCATAAAACATGGTCTATTTTAGAGAAGGATCCATGTGCTGCTGAGAAGAAAGTGTATTCGTTCTTTTTTGGATGGTATATTCTGTATAAGTCGGTTAAGTCTATTTTGTTGATTGTTATTGGGATCTGTGGTTTCTTTATTCGATTTTTGTTTGGAGGATCTATCCAGCGGTGAGAGAGGTGTGTTAAAATAACCTAGTATTATTGTGTTGTGGTCTATTTGATTTCTGGAATTGAGAAGGATTTGTTTGACGTACATGGATGAGCCAATGTTTGGGGCATAGATGTTTATGATTGTTATGTGTTGCTGATTTATGCTTCCCTTAAGCAGTATGTAATGTCCTTCTTTATCCCTTCTGACTAGTTTTGGGTTGAAGTCCACATTATCTGAAATGAGGATGGATACTCCAGCTTTTTTGCTGTGTCCGTGTGCATGGTATGTTTTTCCCCATCCTTTCACCTTTAGTCTATGGGTATCTCTTTCTATGAGATGAGTCTCTTGCAGGCAGCAAATTGTTGGATTTTTCTTTTTAATCCAATGTGCCAGTCCATGTCTTTTGATTGATGAGTTCAGGCCATTAACATTCAGGGTTATTATTGTGATATGATTTGTATTCCCAGTCATTGGACTCATTTTTGTTTTTTGACATGATTTTGTTTCTCCTTTATTTGGCTATTCCTTTAGGCTAGGTCCTCCCGTTGCTGATTTGCATTGTTGTTTTTCATCTCTTCCTCATGGAATATTTTGCTGAGAATGTCCTGTAATGCCGGCTTTCTTTTTGTAAATTCCTTTAGCTTTTGTTTATCATGGAAGGATCTTATCTCATCGTCAAATCTGAAAGTAAATTTTGCTGGGTATAAGATTCTTGGTTGGCATCCATTTTCTTTCAGGGCTTGGTCAATGTTTTCCAGGCCCTTCTAGATTTTAGGGTCTGGATTGAAAAATCTGCTGATATTCTTATTGGTTTCCCCCTGAATATAATCTGATTCTTTTCTCTTGCGGCCTTTAAAATTCTGTCTTTATTTTGTATGTTAGGTAATTTCATAATAATGTGCCTTGGTGTGGGTCTGTTGTAATTTTGTATATTTGGAGTCCTATAAGCCTCTTGTACTTGGTTTTCCATTTCATTCTTCAGATTTGGGAAATTTTCTGATATGATTTCATTGAATACATTGTTCATTCCTTTGGTTGGTTTCTCTAAGCCTTCCTCAATCCCAATAATTCTTAAATTTGGCCTCTTCATGATATCCTATAATTCTTGTAGATTCTGTTCATGATTTCTTACCATCTTTTCTGTTTGGTCAACCTTGTTTTCAAGATTAAATATTTTGTCTTCAATATCTGAGGTTCTGTCTTCCAGGTGTTCTATCCTATTGGTTATGGTTTCTATGGAGTTTTTAACTTGGTTTATTGTTTCCTTCATTTCAAGGATTTCTGTTTGTTTGTTTTTTTCATTATCTCTAACTCTTTATTGAAATGCTCTTATGCTTCCCGTATTTGCTCTTTTAACTGTTGATTGGTGAAATCATTTAATGCCTGCATTTGCTCTTTCATCTCCTCATTTGCTTCCCTGATTGTTTTAATTATGTACATTCTGAACTCCCTTTCTGACATTTCTTCTACTGTGCTGTCATTGGGTTTTATTGATATAGTATCTAGGTTTGTTTGGGACATTTTCTTTCCTTGTTTTCTCATATTGGTCAGATGTCAGTGGGATTCTGAGATATTGCAGATTTCCTCTATTGGCTTATAGTGTCCCTGTAGATTTCCAGTGTATCACCTACCAGCCTTCAGTAGCCTGAAGTCTTGAATTAACTTGATAATGCAATGCTTCCGAAGAAAGCTGCCCCTAGCCCACTACTGGTTCCAGGGAGAGAGACCTGGACACGTCTCTGGCTGCCTAACCCTGGTCTCAGAGGCTGCTTGCGGGTCGGAGGTCTCCGCTGGCTTGGGGACTTGTAGCTGGCTCTGTGTAGAAAGGCTCTCACTGGGCGGTCTGCTCCGAGAAGCTAGCCTAGAAAGGCGCTTCCCACCAGAGGGAGCTGGGCTGCTTGGGGAAGTCCCTGGTTGCCCTGTGCTGGTCTCTGAAGCAACCCGCGGGGCAGGCCGGGGCTGGCCGCACGCTGGTTCTGTGCAGAAATGCTCTCACTGGGGGGCCTCCTCCACGAAGCTGGAGAATCTGGCCCTGTGGGAGGAGCCCACCGCCAGAGTGCTCAGGGCTGCCTGAGGGAGACTCTAGCTGCCCTGCCCTACTCTAATAAGCCACCCGAATCTGGGCCTGCTGCCCAGCTGTGCTTCACTGAGTGCGGGAGACTCACCCCATGGTTCTATTTTAGTCCGAGTCTCCCAATGCCTCCCCTTCTTGAATCCTGGGTTCTGGAGCGACTGGAGATGCAGTCACCCGCTATTCCGCCATCTTGGATCACCCCGTGGAAAAATCCTGCAGCTGGAGGGGTGCAAGGCTGCCCAGAAAGGTCTCTGGCTGCCCAGCCCTGGTCCCAGAAGCTGCTTGTGGGTCAGAGGTCTCTGCTGGCTTGGGGACTTGTGGCTGGCTCAGTGTAGAAAGGCTCTCACTGGGCGGTCTGCTCCAAGAAGCTAGCCTAGAAAGATGCTTCCTACTGGAGGGAGCCGGGCTGCTTGGGGAAGTCCCTGGCTGCCCTGTCCTGGTCTCTGAAGCAACCTGCAGGCGGGCTGGAGTTGGCCACGCGCTGGTTCTGTGCAGAAAGGCCAACAATCGGGCTTTCTATTGTGAAGCTCTATTTTCTCCTTGAGATTTGCAGGTGATCTTTGGGGAGATATTTGCTACTAATGTGATTTTTAAATCTGCTACTACATGCTTGATTTCTCTGTATTTTGTCTTATCTTCCTTAGTGTCCAGTATATCTGCTATCTTTTCATCACAGATCATTTCCCCTTTCACTCTGCATTATGCAGGCCTCTCTTTTTGGCTCCTTTGGAGAATGCCAAGTCCTGTTCCCAATTTTCCCTTTGGTTTTTGTAGAAAATCACTTCCAGAGATCTGAATGCTAAGTCTTTCACATGATGGCTCCTTAATAACATAACAGCCTGTATTCACTGGTCCTGTCTTGAGCTCTGGTTTACTACTCAGAGCCCCAGGGATCCACCCACACCTGGTGTATGTCCACAGATGGGTGTACAGTTCACTGTGACAACCCTCTATTTGTTCCTTTAACTATTGCCAAATTTTCTTTCCAGATCTGTCTTTGGGCAACAAATCGAGGAGCAGAGCCCCCAGCCCAGTCCCCACATCTAGTAGTGGCACTCTCCTCCATCCCATGGGCTGATGCAATCTCTTCTTCAGCCCCGGCTGCCTGCTTCTCTGATATTCCAAAATGAGAGTCCTTCTGTCTGTGTCCAGGTAGATATTCTCCTGTCTGCCTCTGACTGGTCTTCTCCATCCAGTTCTACAAACTCTGTTCTAGTGAGTGCCCACCCTCCTCCATCTTCATCAATATTGCAGTGGGGAGCGGGAACATCATGTCAGCAACTGACATCCAGGCTAACCTGGATTACTTCTGTATGACTGTGAAGGCCCTTGGGAGCCCAGTTCCATTTCAAGTCCATTTATTTCCACCATTCCTGGGCCCTTTCCAGGATAATGTCTTTGCTGTGTTCCAAACACCAGATTTATCCTTACTTTCTTCAGTTGGTCCCTTTCCCTTGGCACTCCTTTCTTCTACCAATCTAAATCCTCCAAGTGTCCTTCACCTCCTCCATGAGTGTTGGGTTCATTACAGGCCCCTCTTTCTTCAGAACAATAAATAGTGTCTGAACCATACCTTTCTTTTATTGCAGCGGGGGCGATTGAACTCAGGGGCACTCGACCACTGAAATATATCCCTAGCCCTATTTTGTCTCGATGAGTTGCTTAGTGCCTCGCTTTTGCTGAGGCTGGTTTTGAACTCGAGATCCTCCTGCCTCAGTCTCCCAAGGTGCTGGGATTGTAGGCATGCATTCATTTCCATCTACACAATCCTTCTTCCATTCTTCCCTTACCTCCCCCTGCCTTATGTATCATAAACCACCTATCAGAGAGATCATTCAGCCTTTGGTTTTTTGGGATTGGCTTATTTCACTTAGCATGATATTCTCTAACTCCATCCATTTACCTGCAAATACCATAATTTTATTCTTCTTTATGGCTGAATAATTTAAAAAAATTTTTTGTAGTAGTAGATGGACAGAAAGCCTTCTTTTATTTGTTTATTTTTATGTGGTGCTAAGGATCAAACCAAGTGTCTCACACATGCTAGGCAAGTGCTTTACCACTGAGTTACAGCCCCAGCCCTTCCCACTTTTTAAATCCTCTTCTCCTTTTTACCATCTTTGTGCTCTCCCTATTCTTTTACTTTTGTACTTTTTTGGGTTACTTCAGATACTTCATACTGCTGAATTGAAATGGTATATTTTTCTGGCTCCCACATTTCCTTGATGTTCTGAACAATTGGGGGATATTAAGAATTCTAGTCTTTTAGTATTTTCTGTTACTGAGTGTCTTCCTGTCAACAGTCCTCACCTTTGTCCTCATTCATTCATTCATTTGGTCATTCACTGACTCATCCATCCATCCATCCATCCATCCATCCAAACACTCATTGATTTATTTTTGGTAACTTTGTAATTGAAAACAAATAGCTTAGAGTGGGTTAGTGTGCCTTATGAGCTTGCCTATGTGTGCATGCATGTAATTAAATCCACCTACTGGTCAAAGTCCAGCATGAAGATGGTAGAAAGAAGATAAGGGAGGGTGAGCAGAGTTTTAGTTGGCACTCCTATGTGGCAATAAAAGACAAGATTACCATTATAGAAGTACACTTTTATTGTATTCATGGTTCCTTCTCATTATATTAAGGGAATTTCCATTCAATTTCTCGAATCTTTGGGAAACCCACCATAGTTCCTAGACCACTCATATCCCTTGGTTCCATTGGGTTCACTGAGAGAGAACACAGGTGCTGGGGTTGGTGGGTCACAGTCAGGTGGAAGCAGATGAGAGACCGTTTTGGCTTCTCAAGTAGCAACACCAGAGATCTACTAAATGTGGAGAATAACCATTTGGGTTGTGATGCAAATGAGAAAGAGTTTGGTGGAGAAAAGGGGCTAGAAAGAGAAGAAATTCCTAGCTGTGATGGTTTAGGTATAGAGGATGAGACTGACAGGACACACTGTAAAACACCATGGAACTGTCCTTGGAGGGATGGCTAGCCCATGCTGGATGAAGAAGGCACCCAAAGATTTTTCATTCACAGCCCACAGAATCAGACCAGTTCAGCTGCTGATTGGACACATTGATTGAGCTCAGCTGCTGATAGAATGTAGGAAGAGGAAGGCGAGGACACAGCCCAGAAGTCAGGGCTTCAGGACACAGTTGCAAATAAAAGAGACTATTTCATTATGCATCCCTCAGGGAATATGTGAACAGAGAAAATTTCCCTCTGCATGTAAACTCAACGCATTCTTCCTTATCGCATTCTGTTCTAGGAGATGGCTTGTCCTCACAACCATTTCAGATCATTAGCTCTGGATTCACAACATCACCTAGGTCTCCTTGGGTTGCTTCTTATCTGGATGGACACAGGACCTGAAAAGTGGCAGCTAGTCCTCATTTCTAATGCTCAGAGTCAAGCCATGAGAAGATAACTGCCAATGATTTGAAAGTTCCCATACTGAAACCTAATAATAAAGGCAATTGTATAGCAGCTGGAACCTTCAGAAGACAAATAGGTCATGGGGGCAGAGAATGGGATTAGAGCCTTTTAACAGTAGTTTGGGGGAGCCCTTTGGCCCTTCTGTCACATAATGATGCAGAAAGAAGTCACCATTTATGAAGAATGGGTCCTCACTAAACAATCTGTTGGCACCTTGATCTTGGATTTCCCAGCCTCCAGAACCGTGAGCAATAAATTTCTGTTGTTCATAAATTATCCAGTCTTAGCTATTTTGTCACAGTAGTCTAAATAGATTAGGACAGAGTCTCTTTTCCCTTAGTGGGGAAAGAGGACCATGTAAATTAAAATTCAGAGTTACCTGTAGTGTGTCCAGACATTTTCCTGTGGGTGGTCCTTACCATGGGCCACTTGAGTCTTGGGCTTTCTCTCTTGGGAGCCCCTTGCTGACTCTGAGGACAAAAGTCTTCCTTGGTCTATTGGTTTCTATGGCAGGAGGAGCTCTGCTACCCTGGAGGCCAGGGGTTGCTCCTTGGGAGTCTCTTGGGCCATGGGGCTAAACCAAGTGGAACTCTAGAAAGCTGAGCTGTTCAGGAACAGCTGGGGAGTGGGAAGCTGGCAGTCCACCAGCTCTGTCTTCTCCTCCTCCCACATCCTCCCTCCTCTCCAGTATGTTCCTCAAAACTAGAGACTTTCACTTCCCCTCCTTGGAGTATGGCCCAGGCAGCTTAGCACATACACATCCTGAAATTCTTGCTACTACCAGCAAAGGAATTATTAAGATACAAAATCCATAACCCTCAAAGAAGAGAATTAATAAAGGATCTGACTACATTAAAACAAAAAAACTTCCATTTTCATATTCTTCTATTTCATCATAAATAAGAAAAACACAACTCAAAGACTAGAAGACTGTACTAGTAATGTGTATTGCTGACAAATTTTGGTATTCAGAGTACATAAATTTTGTCTGTAAAGATAGAGTCAAATGGGCTGGGGATATAGCTCAGTTGGTAGAGTGCTTGCCTCGGAAGTACAAGGCCCTGGGTTCAATCCCCAACACCACAAAAAAAAAAAAAAAAAAAAAAAAAAAAAAAGATAGAATCAAACAACACAATAGAAAAATGGGCAAAGAATATGAGTATGCAATTCCCAGGAGAGAAAGCTTCAATGGCCAATAAACTCATGAAAATTTGCTCAACTCAGTAGTAATCAGAGAAATACACATGCACAGAAAAATGAAATGACAAATATTCCTTCCTTATTCCTGTTTTCTTTAGGAAGGGAGATTTTTTCCTAAATATTTATGACTTCATGTCTCCTGCCCTGTTTTCTCCAATGGAGATAGAATAACTTATCTGGCTGAGGGGATTTTAGCGCATGTGTTTCTATGGGATGAAACAGAAGTAAAAACGAACTTGCAAGTTTCATCTTTTTCTCTCCTCCTCTTCCTCTTTCTGTCAAGTCCTTTGTCTTATTCCCAAGTTGGCCAGAACTTGAAAAGAAGTAACTCTATTGGTTGGGCTCCCCCTGAGCCTACCTGTCAACTAGCAAAGATGGAAAAAAGAATATAATGATGCCAAATGTTGTCAAGAAAGGGAGCAACAGGACCTCTACTATGTTACTGATGAAAGAATCAATTGATTCAATATTGTGGACAGTAAGGCAGTACTATTAAACTTGAAGATATGGATTCCCTGGGTATCTTTTAGGAAGATGCTGTTGTCCACATGAACATGTGTGTTCATTCAGCACTGTTTATAAGAAAAAATGGAAACATTCACAATGCCTACCAATAGGCAAAATGAATAAATAATTTGTGCAATATTGATATAATAGAGTGGTATGTATATGGTATTATGCAGCCACAATTCCCATCCTAAATCTTTGGGGGCCAGGTACGCTTTGATATTCTGAGTTTTTCTGAATTCAGAAACATCAGATGGAGTTGTAGGGAAAAAATACCATGTTCAAATATATTAATATTTCTAAGTGAAATATCTGAATAGTGACTTAAAATGAGATATATGTAGTCCATAAAGAACTTGAGGTCAGTTTAGGTTTTGGTGCCAAGTGAGTTTGTCACAAGTTTGCCAAATAAAGTTTTGTTTCTCAGAACTTTTTGGATTTTGGAATGTAGATGAGAATAAGCCCCTGAGTGTGAGAACATGCACCAGGTGGAGGGTGTAGCTCTCTGGTAGAGTGCTTGCCTTGCAGGCAGAAGTGCATATGGTCCTGGGATGGATCCTCAGCAACACACACACACACACACACACACACACGTATAGGAATAAAATCCAGCAGATCAGCAAATTCAGGTTATGATGGCCTCCTTTAAGGAGGAAAATAAGAAATATACTACAAATTATATTTTTAATTTATTTTATTTTTTAAGAAGCAAATATGGTGAGATGCTGAGTTTTGATAAAGTTTATTGTTGCATACATGAGTATATATTATTCTCTACAAAAAGGCTGTTTGTTTTAAAATGGGCCATGATAAGAAGTATTGAACCTTCATATCTTCTATGTAGGAGAGGAAATGAATTTTCCAGTCACACAGCTTGTTGGTAGTAGAGCTGGAATCTGAGTTCTATTGTATCACTTGACTCTTTTCACAAAATGGATAAGATACTAACGTCTCAGAAATGAATGACTCAATGAATCAATAAATTAAAGATCAGTTATTTTCTCAGAAAAAATTTGCAGTATAAATAACACAATAAGAAGCCAGCACAGATTCAGACAATAGCAGAGTAAGATTCAGACTGCATAGAGTAAGGGAAGGGTGAACTGCCCCCAAATTCCCAGTGGCAGAGAAATCTCAGTCTGCGTCTGCATTTGTTTCTCTATAAAATCATCTCACTTGACTTCTCTGAGCTTCAGTTATGCTCACTCTTCACTCCTATCTCCTGGTGTGGGCTGCCCTTTCCAATCTGCGTGTTCCCTGAAGCTTTTTCTTCTACCCATCAGAGTTGTTTGTAGGAGCACAAAGCTGGGAGAAAAAGACATGCTATCAGGCAACCACCTTCCCCGTGCCCAAACATTTTGATCCAGTTGATAAAAGGATAAAATTAGCATTCGGGAGCCCTAAGGTGGAAGAAATACATTGCATACACATTATATGGAAGGCTCTTGTGCCAGGCGCTCTACATACATCACTATCTTCAGACCACTAAAGATGTGAATAGGGCTTAATGTGGGAAGAAACTAGGGGATGCATGGCTAGTAATGAGCAGAAGAGAACTCGGGTCTATGCAGCCCAAGAACGAGCCTTCTATCAGACTTCAGATGGGCAGCTGGAGGAGGTGAGAAGATGGCTCAAGAGAAGTCATTTGAGTCTGAGTTTTCCGAAAGGCTGGAGACCCCAGGTTTTGTTCTTAGCTCCAGTGGGATGAGCTCTTTCTCCCTCCTGGCACTCAGCATGTTCTCCATCCTTCAGACTCTGAACTGAAGACTGCCTTTGGAGCATGGTAAGATAGCATTAGAAGACGCAGCCACCCTTTCCTAAGAGGCAAAATATTGACAGGAAGTAAAACTCATAAAGGACTAAGAGATACTGAAAGATTTCCCCCAGCATTGGATACACATTAATGAAGAACTGCGACCAGGTATAACAGAAACTTGAAAAGCAGTGGTTTCAATGAATTAGGTGTTTTATTATGTTTTTCTCTCTTGATGCGAGAATCTCAGAAATAGCCATGTGAGGGTATGGTTCAAAGACTCAAGGATGTCAGAGCCAACTCTCAACTGGCTCTTAGCATTTATTTCTCCAGAAGCAGAAGTTGAGATGGGGACTGTAGCCCCTTCTAGGGAGGACTAAGGAGAAATGTCAAGGTCAAAATGAAGCTCACAGCTAAATCCATCAACTTGTAAGTATTTTTCTACCTTTGAAGTCCTTTCAGTGATTTCTACTTAGGTCTCATTGGCCAGAGTGGGCACTTGTCTACCCTATATTTAAAGGGGCCCTGGGAAATATATTGGTGGTAGTTCTGGATTTCAATCAGGCTTTCCAGTAAAATTTGGCTTCCGTTACTAAAGAAGAAAGAGAATGTCAATATTGGATATCTCCAAAGTACTGAGATCCCCCTGATAGGGAAGGAGAAAGAATTTTTTCACTTGAACTTCTTGAGTAAATTCCTAAGTAGTCCGTAAAAACATCAATTTTAAATTTTTAATATTCATTTCAATTTTACATTCAATTCTGTATCTGCTTATAAAATAAAATCAATGCTTCACATTATTTACTATTTAAAGGGCTTAACACTTTAACCCCAAAATTCTCAAGTGAAATTCATGCTCTGTGAAGACATCTCATATTGACCCTCTTATTTCTTTCCCTCCCAACAAATCCTGGTTGTGGGGTATAGCACATTTAAGAAGCTCAGCCTAGAGTGATAGGGTAGGTATGAAGCAGGAGATGAGGTAGGGATTTCAATTTACTCTTTACTTGGGAAGGGATGTTGATGTATCTTCAAAACACCTTGTACAATCCTGGCAGGCCCCACCCCAGCTCATGCACATTAAGACAATTTTTTTTTTTCTCTCCTGATCATCCTCCATTCTCTGGATGCTGGCTTAAGCCAATGAAAGAGCCAAGAACTTTTTTTTTTTTATTAAATTTTACATTTTGGGAACACAGAGCCTTAGGTCAGGTTCTCCAGGAGCAGATGCAGAGATGGAGACATATATATATATATATATATATATATATATATATATATATATATGTCTCCAAGTGGTTTATTTATGAAATATGTCCTGAGAAAAGAGGAAGAGCTTGGAAAACTGCTGGGAAGGAGAAAAATGACAAGCAAGAGTAACTTTAGGTAAAGCCATGGGCTCATCTTATAGGAAAGTTCTGGGGTATAAATCATACCTCTGCAATTGTCCTCACCAAAAGAGGGCTAGGTGGAACCTGCTAGAAACAAAGGCACTCTGGAGCCAGGAAGAAGCCTGCAGATTGGAAAGAGATCCTAAGGGATCCATAGGCATCCCAGCTGACCCTCACAGCATCTGCGATGCACCCCCTTTGTCCCTGTCAGTCCTGTCACTCACAGGCCATGAGGAGAGGCTGTCTCTGCTACTAATTGTGACCAGGATCCTTTGGTACAGTTCACCCTGCAGTCTGGTTTAAACTCAGATCCCTCCTCACCAATGTCTGACCCCAGAGAAAACTTGAAATGTACCCCTTTATTCAATGTATTGTTAAGTAGCGAATGTTGCAAAATGTTGCCTGAAAGAAAAAGAAAATAGAACTCTGAAATCTGATGCAACTCTGATTTCTCTTTGCAGAGACAAATTCAGCCATTTGCTTTTCTTTTTTTTTTCTCCATGAGGTATTTCTTTTTTTTTATAATGTATTTTTTTTATTGTAAACAAATGGGATACATGATGTTTCTCTGTTTGTACATGGCGTAAAGACATACCATTTGTGTAATCATAAATTTACATAGAGTAATGTTGTTTGATTCATTCTGTTATTTTTTCCCTTCCCCCCACCCCTCCCACCCCTCTTTTCCCTCTATACAGTCCTTCCTTCTTCCATACTTGCCCCCCTCCCTAACCCTAACTCTAACCCTAACACTAACCCTTCCCTCCCCCCATTATGTATCATCATCCACTTATTAGCGATATCATTCGTCCTTTGGCTTTTTGAGATTGGTTTATTTCACTTAACATGATATTCTCCAATTTCATCCATTTGCCTACAAATGCCATAATTTTATCATTCTTTATGGCTGAGTAATATTCCATTGTATATATATATACCACAGTTTCTTTATCCATTCATCAACTGAAGGACATCTAGGTTGGTTCCACAGTCTTGCTATTGTGAATTGAGCAGCTATGAACATTGATGTGGCTGTATCTCTGTAGTATGCTGATTTTAAGTCCTTTGGGTATAGGCCAAGGAGTGGGATAGCTGGGTCAAATGGTGGTTCCATTCCAAGTTTTCTAAGGAATCTCCACACTGCTTTCCAGAGTGGCTGCACTAATTTGCAGCTCCACCAGCAATGTATGAGTGTACCTTTCTCCCCACATCCTCGCCAACACCTGTTGTTGCTTGTATTCTTGATAATCGCCATTCTAATTGGGGTGAGATGGAATCTTAGGGTGGTTTTGATTTGCATTTCTCTTATTACTAGAGATGTTGAACATTTTTCCATATGTTTGTTGATTGTTTGTAGATCTTCTTCTGTGAAGTGTCTATTCATTTCCTCAGCCCATTTGTCGACTGGATTATTTGATTTCTTGGAGTAGAGTTTTTTGAGTTCTTTATAGATTCTGGAGATTAGTGCTCTATCTGAAGTATGATTGGCAAAGATATTCTCCCACTCTGTAGGCTCTTTCTTCGCATTGCGGATAGTTTCCTTTGCTGAGAGAAAGCTTTTTAGTTTGAATCTATCCCAGTGGTTGATTCTAGCTTTTATTTCTTGTGCTATGGGAGTCCTGTTAAGGAAGTCTGATCCTAGACCAACAAGGTGAAGATTTGGACCTACTTTTTCTTCTATAATCTGCAGGGTCTCTGGTCTGATTCCGAGGTCCTTAATCCATTTTGAGTTTAGTTTCGTGCATGGTGAGAGATATGGGTTTAGTTTCATTCTGTTGCATATGGATTTCCAATTCTCCCAGCACCATTTGTTGAAGAGGCTATCTTTTCTCCATTGCATATTTTTGGCACCTTTGTCTAGTATGAGAAAATTGTATTTATTTGGGTTTGTGTCCGTGTCCTCTATTCTGTACCGTTGATCTACCTTTCTATTTTGGTACCAATACCATGCTGTTTTTGTTACTATTGCTTTGTAGTAGAGTTGAAGATCTGGTATTGCAATACCCCCTGTTTCACTCTTCCTGCTAAGGATTGCTTTAGCTATTCTGGGTTTCTTATTCTTCCAGATGAATTTCATAATTGCTTGCTGTATTTCTGTAAGGTACATCATTGGAATTTTAATTGAAATTGCATTGAATCTGTATAGCACTTTTGGTAGTATGGCCATTTTGACAATATTAATTCTTCCTATCCGTGAACTTGGAAGACCTTTCCATCTTCTAAGGTTTTCTTTAATTTCTTTCTTTAGTGTTCTGTAGTTCTCATTGTAGAGGTCTTTCACCTCTTTTGTGAGATCGATTCCCAAGTATTTTATTTTTTTCGATGCTATTGTGAATGGGGTAGTTTTCCTAATTTCTCTTTCTGAAGATTCATCACTTATGTATAAAAATGCATTGGATTTATGAGCATTGATCTTGAAACCTGCTATTTTACTGAATTCACTTATGAGTTCCAAGAGTTTTCTGGTGGAATTTCCAGGTTCCTCTAAATATATAATCATGTCATGAGCGAACAGGGATAGTTTGAGTTCTTCTTTTCCAATTCATATCCCTTTAATTTCTTTGGTTTGTCTAATTGCTCTGGCTAGAGTCTCAAGGATGGTGTTGAATACAAGTGGTGAAAGAGGGCATCCCTGCCTAGTTCCAGTTTTTAGGGGGAATGCTTTCAGTTTTTCACCATTTAGAATGATATTGGCCATGGGCTTAGTGTAGATGGCCTTTACAATGTTAAGGAATGTTCCCACTACCCCAATTTTTTCTAGTGTTTTGAGCATGAAGGGATGCTGTATTTTATCGAATGCTTTTTCTGCATCTATTGAAATAATCATGTGATTCTTAACTTTAAGTCTATTGATATGGTGAATGACATTTATTGATTTCCACATGTTGAACCAACCTTGCATCCCTGGGATAAAATCCACTTGATCGTGGTGCACTATCTTATTAATATATTTTTGCATGCGATTTGCTAAAATTTTGTTGAGAATTTTTGCGTCGATGTTCATTAAGGATATTGTTCTGAAATTTTCTTTCCTTGATGTTTCTCTGTCTGGTTTAGGTATCAGGGTGATATTGGCTTCATAGAATGAGTTTGGGAGGGTTCCCTCCTCTTCTATTTTATGGTATACTTTGAGAAGTATTGGAATGAGCTCTTCTTTAAAGGTTTTGTAGAACTCGGCTGAGAACCCATCTGGTCTGGGACTTTTCTTTGTTGGTAGGCTTTTGATGACTTCTTCTATTTCATTGTTTGAAATTGATTTATTTAAGTTGTGTATGTCCTCCTCGTTCAGTTTAGGTAATTCATATGTCTCTAGAAACTTGTTGATGTCTTCGAGGTTTTCTGTTTTGTTGGAGTATAGGTTTTCAAAATAGCTTCTAATTATGTTTTGTATTTCATTCCTGTCTGTTGTGATATTTCCTTGTTCATTCCGAATTTTAGTGATTTGGGTTTTCTCTCGTCTTCTCTTTGTTTGTGTGGCTAAAGTTTTATCAATTTTGTTTATTTTTTCGAAGAACCAACTCTTTATTTTGTCAATTTTTTTGTATTGTTTCTTTTGTTTCAATTTCATTGATTTCAGCTCTGAGTTTAACTATTTCCTGTCTTCTACTACTTTTGGTGCTGGTCTGTTCTTCTTTTTCTAGGGCTTTGAGCTGTAGTGTTAGGTCGTTTATTTGTTGAGTTTTATTTCTTTTATTAAATGCACTCCATGAAATAAATTTCCCTCTACGTACTGCTTTCATAGTGTCCCAGAGGTTTTGATATGATGTTTCTTTGTTCTCATTTACCTCTAAGAATTTTTAAATTTCCTTCCTAATATCTTCTGTTATCCATTCATCTTATAATAGCATATTGTTTAATCTCCAGATGTTGGAATAGTTTCTGTGTTTTACTCTTTCATTTATTTCTAACTTCAATCCATTATGATCTGATAGAATACAAGGTAGTGTCTCTATCTTCTTGTATTTGCTAACATTAGCTTTGTGGCATAATATATGGTCTATTTTAGAGAAGGATCCATGTGCTGCTGAGAAGAAAGTGTATTCGCTCTTGGTTGGATGGTATATTCTATAAACATCCGTTAAGTCTAAATTATTGATTGTGTTATTGAGATCTATGGTTTCTTTGTTCAATTTTTGTCTGGAAGATCTGTCCAGTGGTGAGAGAGGCGTGTTAAAATCACCTAGTATTGTGTTATGGTCTATTTTGGTTTCTGAAATTGAGAAGGATTTGTTTGACATACATGGATGAGCCACTGTTTGGGGCATAGATGTTTATGATTGTTATATCTTGCTGATTTATGCTTCCCTTAAGCAGTATGAAATGACCTTCTTTATCCCTTCTGACTAACTTTGGCTTGAAGTCCACATTATCGGAAATGAGGATGGATACTCCAGCTTTTTTGCTGAGTCCATGTGCATGGTATGTTTTTCCCCATCCTTTTACCTTTAGTCTATGGGTAATTTTTTCTATGAGGTGAGTCTCTTGTAGGCAACATATTGTTGGATCCTTCTTTTTAATCCAATCTGCCAGTCTATGTCTTTTTATTGATGAATTCAGGCCATTAACATTCAGGGTTATTATTGAGATATGATTTGTATTCCCAGTCATTTGGTTCATTTTTTAAATTTTATTTATTTATTTATTTGACACTACTTGGTTCCTCCTTTATTTGACAATTCCTTTAGGATAATTCCTCCCTTTGCTGATTTGCTTCTTTGTTTTTCATCTCTTCCTCATGAAATATTTTGCTGAGAATGTTCTGTAATGCTGGCTTTCTTTTAAAAATTCTTTTAGCTTTTGTTTATCATGGAAGGATTTTATTTCATCCTCAAATTTGAAGGTAAGTTTTGCTGGGTATAAGATTCTTGGGTGGCATCCATTTTCTTTCAGGGCATGAAAAATGTTGTTCCAGGCCCTTCTAGCTTTTAGGGTCTGGATTGAAAAGTCTGCTGATATCCGTATTGGTTTCCCCCTGAATGTAATTTGGTTCTTTTCTCTCACAGCCTTTAAAATTCTGTCTTTATTTTGTATGTTAGGTATTTTCATTATAATGTGCCTTGGTGTGGGTCTGTTGTAATTTTGTATATTTGGAGTCCTATAAGCCTCTTGAACTTGATTTTCCATTTCATTCTTCAGATTTGGGAAATTTTCTGATATTATTTCATTGAATAGATTGTTCATTCCTTTGGTTTGTTTCTCTAAGCCTTCCTCAATCCCAATAATTCTTAAATTTTGCCTTTTCATGATATCCCATAGTTCTTGTAGATTCTGTTCATGATTTCTTACCATCTTCTCTGTTTGTTCAACTTTATTTTCAAGGTTAAATATTTTGTCTTCAATGTCTGAGGTTCTGTCTTCCAGATGTTGTATCCTACTGGATATGCTTTCTACGGAGTTCTTAATTTGATTTATTGTTTCCTTCATTTCAAGGATTTCTGTTTGGTTTTTTTTCAATATTTCTAACTCTTTATTGAAATGATCTTTTGCTTCCTGTATTTACTCTTTTAACTGTCGACTGGTGCGATCATTCAATGTCTTCATTTGCTCTTTCATCTCATCATTCAGTGTGTGCATTTGCTCTTTCATCTCATTGTTTGCTTCCCTGATCATTTTAATTATGTACATTCTGAACTCCTTTTCTGTCATTTCTTCTGCCATGCTGTCATTGGGTTTTATTGATGTAACATCTAGATTTGTTTGCGGCATTTTCTTTCCTTGTTTTCTCATATTGTTCAGGTATCAGTGGACCGCTGAGATATTGCAGATTTCCTCTATTGACTTACAATGTCCTTGAAGATTTCTATATATATCCCCTCTTAGTCTTCAGTAGGCTGAAGTCTTGGAGGAAGTTGATAATGCGGTGCTCCACAAGGAAGCTGCCTCTCTAGGAGTGGTGCCCTTCAGGTGGGGTATATTCCGTGCTAGTGGGCAGAGGTGCCTCCACTTGTTGACCAATGGTTATCCAAAGGGGAACTAGGCTGCGGGCTGAGGCAAGGCCTGTTTGGGCCTGTGTCTCTGGTTTTACCATCCTTGTGGGGAAACCTCACCCGGCAGGGAAGACTCATCCGGTGGGCAGGTCTCGCTGGTCAGTTCCCCTCCTAGAGGTTCCCCTCAATTTACAGCTACCGCCTGGGCTGGGCTGCCTTCCTCTGCAAAGTTCCCAGGGGCCCGGCCCTACCTCCTGGGCCTGGGAGTCTCACCCTTCGCAGATGAATCTCCTTAGGCTGCCCCTCCTCAGAGAATCTGCCCGCAGTCCTGGAACCTTCGCTCCACCCCTAAGCGTGTCTCTGTGCGGCTCTTCCACCCAGAAGCCTCCTAGATCCTGGGACCCTGCTCTGCACCTAATCGCCTGGCTATGCGGCCCCTCCTCTGAGCAGCCACCTGGGGCCCCGTACAATTGCCCTGAGTCCCAGAGACCCGCCACATGCCTCTTCCTTCAGACAGCCGCCCCGAATTCCGGTGTGGTCACTAGGAGTCCAAGCAACTCACTGCGTGCCTCCTCCTCCCACCAACCGCCCATTGCCCTGGGCAATCCCTCCGAGTGGAAGTGACCTGCCCCATTCCTCCTCCTCCTCCAGGTAACCCCCCGGGTGTTCAGGAGCGGTCGCTCTGAGTGGCTCTGAATCCACGTGACCCGCTGCAAGCCTCCTCCGGGCAGCCGCCCGGAGCTCTTGTGTGGCCACTCGAGACCTAGCGACCCACTGGGCTCCTCCTCCAGGCAGTCCCCCTGTGT
Organism: Sciurus vulgaris; assembly: GCF_902686455.1. Lineage (NCBI taxonomy): Eukaryota > Metazoa > Chordata > Mammalia > Rodentia > Sciuridae > Sciurus > Sciurus vulgaris. Next base: position 62,283,146 of record NC_136473.1, read on the forward strand.
TCAGGAGCGGTCACTTTAAGTCCAAACCACTCACCAATCGCCTCGTCCTCTGAGCAGCTTCCTGGAGCTCTAATGCAGTCACTGTGGGTCCAATCGACCCACCGCACTCCTCCTCCTCCTCCTCCTACTCCTCAGGGCAGGCCCCGGTGTTCAGAAGTGGTCTGAGTCCAAACAGCTCGCCATGCAGCTCCTCCTCTGGCAACCGCCTGTAGCTCTGGTGCAGTCACTCCGAATCCAAGCGGCCGCGCTCCTCCTCCTCCTCCTCCTCCTCCTCAGGGCAGGCCCTGGTGTTCTGAGTCCACACAGCTCTCCTCGCCGCTCCTCCCCTGGGCAGCCACTGGAGCCCCAGTAGTTGCTCCGAGTCCAAATTTAGCCTTTTTCTGACCAGCATCTTGGTGAGTTGCTGATCTGCCTGGGAGACCACAAATGAATCACTGCAGGACAAGAAGAGGCAAAATATCAGATTGGTCCTCCACTTAGTGTGGACCTGCTGCTGCTGCAGTGTTCCTTCCTCTACAGCCATGTGCACCAGCATGTGGCCTTTCTGTTTGTGATAGATTTATATCATGATTACAAATACCTAAGATAATTAAATTATAAAGAGAAAAGCTTTATTTTTCTCACAGTTTTAGAGGTTCCAGTCTATGATCAGTTGGTCCTGTTTGGGGCCTGTGGCAGCACATCATGGTGAGAGATTGTGATGGAGTAAGACTGCTCACTGCATGGCTGGGAAGTGAAAGAGAAGAGGAAGGGAGCAGGGCCCCACAATCCCCTTCAAGGGCATTTCCCCAAGGCTAGGACTTCTCTCCATGCTCAACCTCTTAAAGGTCCTACTGTCTTCGAATACTGCCATGCTGGGGACCAAACCCTAGAACACGGGCCTTTGGGGACATTCAACATCCCACCCATAGCACTGTTCTTAAGGAAGCCACCAGCTAAACTGTGACTGTGTCCCCTAAACTCCCTCCCATGAACTTTTAAATGCTAGTCTTTTACTGACAAATTTATGACTAATTTTAGCTAGTGCTTAAAATTAAGTCATACTGTTTATGCATGTATAGATTTATGGAAGTATTATTCATAATTCTGAAAGAATGGGGGAGGTGAGTTATCTAACAGGGGAATTGGCTAAATTAATTACGATACATCTGCATCATGGAATAGATGCGCCCACTAAAGATCATGTTCTTGAAGAATAATTAAGATACACACGTGCACACACCATCTTTTACCCTTCAGGGCTTTCTTTAAAGAAATGTAACCATTCTAAAGACATAGCCAAAGGTACTTACAAAGGATGTTTTTCCTGCAAGTTTTGGATCTTCAGTGTCAGTATGTCAAGGAAAAGACCGTCCTCAACTGCAGCAAGGGGACCTTGTGCAGTATTACCATCTGCAGGAAAGTGGTGTGGCATCGACATCTCAGAACACTCTAAAGCCATCCCCTCCCTTGCCCTGAAAGTTCAACCAACCTTAACTCAATGAACTCAATGAGGAAATATTAACTCAGGAAATATTATTGTAAGAAAAAAATCATGTCGTAAAGAGTTTGTGCAAAGAACCCAATTTTCTTTTGAATAACAATATACCTGTGCATGAAGTTCTATGTATATTATAAAATGGTCTGAAAAAAAAAAAAAGAATGAATAGCAATTACCAAAGTTTGGGAAGTGTATGGGGAAAGGAGGGATGGAGAGAGGATGTTTAATAGGCTCAGGGGTGCAGCTAGACAAAAATAATAACTTCTGATGTTCTACAGTACGGTGGAATGACTGGTTGACAACAGTTAATTAACTATTTTAAAATAGCAAATTGAGGGGCATTTGAAGTCAAATACATAAATCTTTTTGTGTATTACCAGCACCAAGAAATGATGTATATCCGAGGTAATAGACATGCTAGTTATCCCATTACAGATAGTACATATGCATTGAAATGTCACTAGCCAGATGTGGTGGCACATACCTGTAATCCCAGTGATTCTGGAGGCTGCAACAGGAGGATCACAAGTTTGAAGTCAGCCTTAGCCACTTAGTGAGGCCCTAAGCAACTTAGTGAGGCCCTAGGCAACTTAGTGATACCCTGTCTCAAAAAATAAATAGAGCTGGGAATGGTAATATGTCCCAGTGGTTAAGACCCCTGGCTTCAATCCCTGGTACAAAAAAAAAAAAAAAAGGAAGAAAGAAAGAAAAAAAATGCACAATTACTATGTCATTAGAGTCATTAGGGTGGTTGCCAAAAGTTTATTTGCTCTGAATACAACAGTCAGCAACCAGTATAAATTTCAATATCCAATGAAGTGTTTTCAAAAATTGTTTTGACAATGATCCAAATTAAAAATTACATTTACTATGAAGTACACATACACATACATGAAAGTTTCATGAAATAATATTTCCTCTTATGTGCAATGCACTATGAAATATTCAGTTCAGTTCTGTTCTATTCTGTTCATTTCTTTTTAAAATAATTCTGGTCACCAAACCAGATACTAGGTCTTCTGAAGTCTTGATCTTGGACTTCCAGGCTCCAGAACTGTGAGGAATAAAGGTTTGGTGCCTATAAGTCTCTCTATAGATGGCATTTTGCTAGACCAGACTGAATGGACTAAGAAAATTTGCTTGCCTGATCAGAAGGGCTGACAATCCTGCCCAGGCTCAGAGTAGTAAGATCGAGTATTTGAGGGTATCCTGGGAACTGATATATACTATTCCAGGAAAAGAGATAACATCCCTGTTACTGCTCCTCTCACACGGAGGTTTGGCACCCACTTCAGGTGCTGCTTATCACAAAGTGGGCAAGTAGGTAGCATAGCATAGATAACTTGAAATGTTCTGAACACCCATTCTGAGCAAGGCAATGTTACACACTTCATACTCATGGCATCTAAATTTCACCAAAATATTCCTAGTGGGAAACTGGTATCCTCATCCGATGGGTGAGTAAACAGAGGTTTAGAGAGGAGAGAGACCTGCCTATGGTCACAAGAGTGGAGAGATTCCAGAGCTCTCTCTAGAACTTTGCCTACTCCCTGTTCCCCTGCTTGCTCCTTTTATTTCTTCTTCTTTCTTTCCTTTCTTTCTTTCTTTCTTTCTTTCTTTCTTTCTTTCTTTCTTTCTTCCTTCCTTCCTTTCTTTCTTTCTCTCTCTCTCTCTCTCTCTCTCTCTCTCTCTCTCTCTCTCTCTCTCTCTCTTTCTTTCTTTCTTTCTTTCTTTGAATCCAAGTGTGCTTTACCACTGAGCAACACCTCCAGTCCTTTTTAAATTTTGAGACACAGTCTTGCTAAATTTCTGAGAGGTTCAGTAAATTGCTAAGGCTGGGCTTGAACTTGTGATCTTTCTGCCTCAGCCTCACTGTTATTACAGGTGTGTGCCACCATGCTCAGCCATCCTGTTTCCCTACCAATTCCTGTTTCCATTATGCAGCCCTGGGACTCCAAAGGTCAGGCACAGAACATTTAAAGGGACAGTTCAGGTCACAAATGTCACAGTGGTGCACATCCTATTTAGTACTAGGGGGTCTCACAATGTTCTAGAGATCATTCATAGATGCAGTTCTTGTTCTTCCCTTGGAAACTTGCTTTCCGAAATTATCATAATGACAAATGCCAATGTAGGGAGCACCCAGTGAGGCTTTGTGCATGCATCACCTCAAGCCCTTGAGGCAGGCACTGTCATTATGCCTACCCCACCAGGGAGGAGGGAAAACTTGCCCAAGGCCGCATAGCCAACAAAGAGCAGAGCTGGGGCTTGACCCTAGGGGTTGACCCTTGTCAACCTTGTGTTTTGGGGAATTGAGGAACAAGAAATGGGGAAAAGGGAGGGAGAAGCTAGTTGCTCAAGTCTGAGGACATGCCAAATGCTTTCAAAGAAGCCCAAGAACAGAAGAGAAACACACAAGAGAAACAGAGCAGAATGCCAGCCAAGCACAATGTGCGTGCCACATGACCAAGAGCCCGGCTCCACGACAGTGTGTTACTGTGTTCAAAATGGCCATGTGTAAAAATGGCTCCTACAAACAAGAAGATAATAAGACTCCCTTACTGCCCCCACCCCTCAAATAATGGCAGGTCCCCAGAGCCCCAACCCAGCAGATCTACCAAAAACCAGCCTTTGCTGTGGGTTCTCACTCAGGAAAGGTGAATTATTATTTTTTATAAAGATTTTGTTATTTTCTAGTGAAGGGTGTAAGACTGTGCAGCCAGTCTTGGGGGCTCTGACAGCTCAGTGGACTAGGAAAGAATCTCCACCCACCCTGTCTTGGCATGAGTGGTGAGGTAGCTGAAAGCCGCAAGCCAGGGGAGGAGAATGGAGGAAAGGGTGGGCAGTTGGAGAGACAGCAGAGGCTTTATTAAATAACTCTGTCCTCCCTCTGCCTTGGAATCATAGCACCATGGCAGTCTGTGAGATTACATGAAGAGCAGGCAGGGCCCTGGAGAAACTAAAGCATCAGGAGGGATGGGGGGTGTGGGCAGGTGATAAACTGGAGACTCTGATTAATGATGATGCAGGTAAACAGATGGCCTCTGGGAGGAGTCCAGAAGTCCCCCGTGGGCACATGTGTATGTGAGTGCATGTGTGTGTACACCCATGTGTAAGTGTGTGAGAGAGAGGGCAACTCAGGATCTCCTTTGTATTTTCATCCTTTGTATTTCTTAACCTAATCAAACTGGTTCCCTTCTATATAGAGCCTTGTATGGTCCCCACACTCCCCCTGCCAGTCCATCTCTCCCCTCATCTTCAAAGATTACTACAGGCTACTTTTTAGGAATGATTTACTTCACTTTAACACCTGCACCCCACTGTCCAGGAGTTGAAGGAAGATCTTACAACCAGATCCTAAAGAAGGGGCCCCCGCAATGACTATATGGGACCTTCTAAGGAGAGGAATCTTCCCCTCTGCAGAGCTCAGGAGCCCTTCACTGACCTACCTCAGGAAGTCAAGATATGGCACAAATATGCTCACCCAGATTTAGATGTTGCTGTACCTTTATTTTATTCATTTATTTATATATGGTGCTGAGAATCAAACCCAGTGCCCCACACATGCTAGGCAAGTGCTGTTCCTCTGAGCCACAATCCCAGTCCCATGACTGTTTCTTTGATTTCAACCTCCTCTGAAGTTCCCCATCTCTGTCAAACCATCTTAGTTAGACTTCATGGTCTCTCTGCCTCTGGCCACTCCATTCCACAGGAGCCTACCTGGCCCAGGGTAGCTATAGGAACTGCTAAGAGTGTTACCATTATCCCAGACCCAAGGCCTTACTTCAGAGGTCCCAAAATGTTGGTATGATCACTTGCACCAAAACCAAAACAGAAAAGATAATGGTGAAAAGCACGAGAAGAACTTTAAGTGATATGGTAATGTTGGGAAGTGAAACCCAGCATCTCGACCTGGTCTTTGAGTTACTGACATGGGCTGTGTGTTTGAATGGAAGAAATGGGATGAGGGTGAGAGGTATACATAACTGAGCAATCCTGGTTCAACTGTGGTCTGGTTGATCATCTCTGTTCTGGTTCTACTAAGTGGTCCCAGAGAAGGCCTTATTGCTTGAGGGAGCAATTTCCACTTGTTGCCCAGGATGATGTTTTTCTGTGAGATCTTTGACCCTGGAAGGGGATGATGACTGGAGACTCCTAGGCACCACTCCAGAGACTTGATGGTATGAAAGTTGACTGTGGCATGTCCTTGAAAATCTTGTCTCAGTCTTGGAGGGGGTTGAGATAGGTCAGGAAAATGGCTAAAAACTGGTGTTTAGATGAACGCTGTATGGATGGGTAATATTTCTACATGCAGAGCGGAGCAGAGTTGAAAGTAATGAAAGAGACATAGGAATGAAAGTAGAGTCGCCAGTGTGTGTGTGTGGGGAGGGAGGGTATGGTGTGTTATTGGAGATTAAACCACCCAGGGTTTGCTAGGCAAGTGCTCCATCACTGAGCTACACCCCAAGTCAAGATGCTAAGCTTTTACCCTGCTCTACTTACATATTGGACATCTGCAAGCCTATATGAAGAGTCATCGCTTTTGGGAAAAGGTGATTCTCTAAGTCCTTGTTTTAAGAGGAATTGCCAGGCCCTTTCAAATCCACACAGCATTAATGGAGCTCAGCACTGAGCTAGGCACCAGGGAAGCTTAAAGTCTGAGATTTTATCCTGTCTTCAAGAGACTTGCAGTCTTCTTGGTGATATAAAAATGACCACGAGACAAAGAGAGACATGTACGTAATGTCTCTCAATGGGACAAGTCTATGTGCAGATAAGTGAATTCTGAGCACATCTGACCCAAGGACATCATTACCAAAGATACACACCATTGCCCATACACACATACTTTCTCCTTTGAATCCCTCAGTGGTTAGGCTGCAGAGCCACAGCAGGATGGAGTTAAGACCAATAGCCTGGGTGGGTTTCAACACGAGTTCTCAATGCCACCTCATGATTGCTGGTATCATGTGAGTTCAGCTCATAAGATAAACCAGTGTCTCTTGCCCAGCAGCCACTGCAGTCACATCAATTTGACTCAAATTGAGTCCGGCCTCTCTTTGGGTGATTTTGAGGGCAGGTGTGTCAGTCATCTTTCTGTCATTATAACAAATATTTGAGATCATTGATTTATAAAGATAAAAGTTTTAATTTGGTTCATGGTTCTAGGGGTTTTGAGTCCATGGCCCTATTGACTTGGGGCCTCTTTTAGTCAGCTTTTTCACTGCTGTGACTAAAGGACCCAATTAGAACAACTGCAGAGGAGGAAAAGTTTATCTGAGGGCTCACAGTTTCAGAGGTCTCAGTCAATAGCAGACTCCATTCCTTGTGGCTCAAGGTGAGGTTGAACATTGTGGTAGAAGAGTGTGGCAGAGGGAAGCAGCTCACATGGTGATCTGAAAGTAGAGCGAGAGAGAGAGAGAGATCTGCACTTGCCCAATACAAATATATACCCCAAAGCTATGCCCCCAATGCCCACCTCCTCCAGCCACATACCCCACCTGCCTTCGGCTACCACTCATTTAATCCCATCAGGTGGTTAATTCACTGATTGGGTTAAGGCTCTCATAACCCAATCATTTCTTCTCTGAACCTTCTTACATTGTCTCAAGGTGAGCTTTTGGGGGCTACCTCACATTCCAACCAGAACAGGTCCTGTGACAAAGCAGCACATTATGGCAAGGCAGAGCAAAGTCACTCACCTCATGACTGAGAAGTGAAATGAAAGAAGAGAAAGGGACTGGGGTCCCATAACCTCCTTTGAAGGACACCCCCGGTGATTTGAAGACTTCTTGCTAGGATCCTCTTCTTGAAGGTTCCACTACTTTCCAGTAGCACCACAGGCAGGAGACCAGGCCATTAGTAATACATGCAGCTTCAGGGGACACTCAGATCCAAACCACAGCAGTGGAGTTGGTTTTGTCTTGTTGCTCACTGCTTTCCTTCTTGTTTCAGTACATTTTCCCTGGGGGAAGAGTTTTACTAACTTGAAGACAATCCTTGAGCAACACTGTCCTCCACAGTTCCTTCTAGAGATGCAAATATCTTTCAAATCCCTGAGATTGAGGTTTAAGTCATTTCTTCTGGAATTCTCTTCTAGGGAGAGGCATGGTTCAGCTTTGACTTTTCCTTCATGCTGGGAGCCACTTTATAGAATTATGGAAATCTGTGCCACAGAACATGCTGCCCACTTTTAGAAAGCTGCCTAAACTACATGAATTCCTTCAGAGTCCATTTATATATTACTAAATAAGAGTTCCACACATATGTAGAAGTTTAACATCCTCAGATAAATAGCTCTGCAATGAGAAAATGCAAATTAGTACTTAAAGTCAGTTTTTTCTTCTGCGCACTGCATACCAATGGGACTTTACCCTTTAGCTAGGACAATGTAGCTATTACTTCTTTTACACAGATACATGCCCTGCATGCAGTTTTTTCCTGGGACTGTTAGAAAAATAAGCTGACTATTAGTTACTTGGTTTTCTCTTTGGAAACCCTGTAGGGGCAACTGGGTTAGATGTTAATCTTTAACCACGTCTTGGATTGACCACACTTTAGAACATCACTTTGGGCAGGACAGAAAAAGGCTAAAGCAAGTCCTGAGAAAGGGTGTGGGCAGTCAGATGGGTTCAGAAGGTGCCAAGCTTGTTCCAGGGATTTTATAATCAGGTTTCCACAATCAAGATCTTGTACCAAGGAAAGAATGTACACAGGTAGAGAGGAATTGTAAGAAACCAGTCAGAACTTCCAAGATCTAAATGTGAAGGCATAAAGCACCACACACTTGGGGACAAGAGGAAAATTAGTCACAGAAATTGATCAGTAGGAAGGTGCAATTGTAGGGTAATATGAGCTGAAGTTGCCACCAAATGCCTGTGGACCCTAAGGGCAGGTAGATTCCCAAAGCTCTCAGGAAGCCCAGTCTGGGCCCATGAGCTCCTTTACCCCATGAGTGAATGAGGTAGAATCAAGGGGTTGATGGGTTTTAAACAGTTGTCTAATGATTCTGCTGAATTTGTTAGAATCTTCCTCAGTCTTAAAAGGAAAAAAAAAGAGAGGTAGAAAAGTGGGAAAGAGCATAGGAGAAAGGAGTGCGGACCAGCAAAGGAAAAGAAAAATCGGGCAAAATAAGAGGAATATGAAGCAGGAGAAAAATAAAGGATGAATGAAAATTAGGATCTCAAAGTCAATAAATAAAAGAATAAATACTGTGTATGTGAGCACTTTGTGTGTGTGTGTGTGTGTGTGTGTGTGTGTGTGTGCACCACACTCACTTTCTGTGGGACCATGTGGAATAGATATATTTTTCCCCTTTGCTTATGCTAAGGACAACTAGAAACTCTGGGTGGTTTATATGGAGCATAGGAAGAGATTTTGGAGGAGAGAAAAAGGAGGCTCATCCAGGTACTGTGAGGCCTGAGAAATGACAGAGTGACAACTTTTCTGAATGGAATATTTTTTTGCCTCAGATCTGAAGCTGAAGAAGCCAGTAATAGATACAACAATCAACAACAACTAATAATAGACAAACAAAAACCCAATCCAGTGAAAGTCAGGAGGAAAGAGGCAGCCTACTAAAACAGGATACTTTTAGATAATAACCACCCTACTCCAAATACTGCAGAAAATACTGTGACCACCATCCCCACCCATGCTAGTAAGGGCCTGATAGGGATCATGAGCATTCACTCTCATGAGGCTATAATAAGGTGCTCGAACATCCATTCTAGAGCAGTGTTAGAAAAAAGTAAAGAGCAGGACTTTCGTCTCTGACAGCTGGTAACAAAGACCAAGCTTTATGGTGTGAATAGAGATCACAGCACAATGAGGAACTCTTCACTCATCAGGTTTGAGGAAACCTCCTTGGGAGTCAGTTGAGGTTGAATGATATTTTTGACTTTTTTACCATTTAGCAATAACAAGGCAGGACCAGTCTGCCAGGGGAGTGACTCAGAAAGTCAATTAAACCAGAAGGTTTAAGTAAGATTCACCCTTTTAATATGAACACATCCAATTTTCAATGGAAAAAAAAAAAAGCTCAATTGTCAAAACAAGGAATATCTCATATCAAGGAATATCTCAAACTGTGTGAAAAAAAAAAAGATAATCAACAGAGGTCAACACAAAGGTTAGAACTAACTCATAACAATTTGAAAGCAGTTATGACAAAATTGCTTCCATTAACAAGTAGGAATACATTTGAAACATAAAATAACAAAAAGCCTTAGCAAAGAAATAGATAATGTAAAGAATCAAATGGAAAATTACAACTTAAAAATACAATAACCAGTGGAAAGCATAGCAGAATGGAGAAGACAGAGGAAAGAATCAGTGAACTAAAAGATGAAACATTGGAAATCACACAATCAGCACAATAGAAAGAAAATAACCTTTCAAAAAGACAAAGTCCCAGGAAACTAAATTTGTGCCATTAAAGTAAGTACCAGGGGAGAAGAAAGTGGATGGGACTGAAGAATATGTATTTATATACTTTAAAAAGGCAGAAAACTCCCCAAATTTGGCAAGCAACATAAGCCTACAGATTTAGGAATCTTAGAAAATCCCAAGCAGGATAAAGCTAAAAAATTCCACACCCAGGAACACAATAATTTAACTTCAGAAAACACACAAATAAAAAACATCTTGGAAAGCAGCCACTTTTCCTAGAGGGGGAAAACAATTGAAATGACAGCAGATTTCTTGTAAGAAACCATGGAACTCAGAAGGAAGTAGGATCATATTTTTCAAATGCTGAAACAAATGAACTGTCAACCCAGAATGTGATACCCAGAAAACAAATTATCCAAGAGTAAAATGGAAATAAAGGCATTGTCAGATGAGGAAAATCTACTTCCTCATTGCCTTAAGAGTATGGATAAAGAAATTTCTCTAAACATAAAGGGAATAATAAAATTTTGGAGCATCAGGAAGGAAGCAAAAGTATGGGTAAATACAATACATTTTCTTTTCTTGTTGAGTTTTAAAAATTATACTTGACTGTTGAAATAAAATTACAATATCCTTTGATGTGGTTCTAAGTGTGTGCAGAGGAAATCTCTACAATGATTACAGTAAAATTGAAGAAGAGAGAGGGAACAGAAAAGATAGTAAGAGTTCTATACATTACTGGAAATGAAAGACACCACTAGAGTGATAAGTTATGGATATATAATATGATACAATACCTAGGACAACCACTAAAACAATACAAAAAGTTACTTTAAAATATCAAAATCAAGATGAAATTATTCAAAAAATGTGTACTTAATAAAAGGCAGGAAAAAACGAGAAACAAGGTATAAAATTAAATGGCATACTTAAGCCCTAACAGATCAATAAACATATTATACACAAATGGTCCAAATATACCAATAAAAAAAAACAGAGATTGGCAGAGTCAGTGAGAAAAAAAAATTACACGTTACCCAACTCTATTCTTCTATAAGAAACTCATGTCAAATATAATGACATAGACAAATTAAAAGTACGAGGGTGGGAAAATATAAAATGTAAACATTAATCAGAAGGCAGCAGGCATGGTTATATTAATTTCAGATAAAGTGGACTTCAGAGCAAAGAAAACTACCAGAAAGAGAGGAACTATATAAAGGCCATATGTCAATCCACCAAGGAGACACATCCATCCTAAATGTGTATGCACCAAACATCAGAGCTGCAAATATGTCAAGCAACACAGAAGAACTGGAAGGAAAAATAGGTAAATGAAAATGATAGTTGGCACATCAACATCTCTCTTTCAACAATTGATAGAATAACTAGATTAAAATTAGCAAGGTTATAGAATGCAACAGTCCTAGCCACCAACGAGATTTGATGCACATTATAGAACACTTCACATTATAAAGCAGCAGGACATACATTTTTTCAACATAGACCATAAAAAATTTTTCAGCAAATTTTCATACAGAGTGTGATCTCTAACCACAAGGGAATCAAATGAGAAATCAAGAGCAGAGAGATAAGAGGAAAATGTTCAAATACTTGAAAACTAGACAACACACTTCAACACAATCCTTAGATAAAGAAAAAAGTCTCATATTGAACTGAATGAAAATGATAATACCACAAATCAATCGTGGGACACATCTAGGCAGTGCCAAGAGGCAAAATTGTAGCATTAAGTGTAAACATTAGAAAAGAGAAAAAGTCTCCAATACACAGTCAAAGGCCTATTTTAAGAACCTAGGAAAGGTAAAACAAAACAAACAGAAGAAAGAAAATGATAAAGAACCGAAATCAGTGACAATGGAAACAGAATAAATGTTGGTGGAGAGATAGGGAACAGAACATAATAGGCAAACCAAAAATAGAGCCACAGTAATTCTGGAAAACCAAGGGTCTGTTTCTTTAAAAATTAAACAAGCAACTGCCGTATGATTCAGAAATTGCATTCCTGAGTATTTATCCCAAAGAAATGAGGACTTCTTTATGTTCATATAAAAGCCTGTACAGAAGCTTCTAGAGCAAGTTTATTCATAATAGCCCAAGAATTGGAAACAACCCAGATATCCTTCAACAAGTAGGTAAATGGTTAAGCAAACCATGGCTCATCTGTATCATGGAAGACCAGTCACACTTGAGCATGTGGAAAGCAAGCCTATGGATTTTCCTGAGCAGCACTTGTGTGCAGGAAGGTTCTTCCAGGGTGTCCAGTGCCTGAAGACATCCTGACCATCTCCTCTAGTGGATAGGAGGACTCCCTTCCTCCATGCCTGGGGACTTCCTTTGCTCCTTGTGGCTTCCCTACTCACAATGTCTTTGACTCTCTGGGGCTTCTCTGCTCATCCACCTACTGAGCAGTCCCAGAAAAAGACCATGCCTGCAGACCCTCAGAATGGGTTGGTGGAATTATCCTCTTGTTTTAAGCTAGTGAGACCACCCATATCCTAGAAAAGCTGCAGAGAATGGGGAAAGAGGGATGGAAAATTGTTTACTAAGATCTCTGTAAAATAGGGTGCTCCTGCATGCCTTCTTTGTTATCCCCTTCCTGAAGAGTGAGGGTAACTACTGGACCAGGCAATGGGAGAAGAAAGAGCAAGAAGGATGCTGGTTACGGTGGGTCTGCTTTGTGGGGTCTAAGGGTTAGCCAGAGCCAAGCAAGGAAGGGATGTCAGGAAACTCCCTGGCTAGAGGACCCGAGGCTTTCTATTGTTTTACTTTTTCTAGCCACAAAACAATTTATGAGTTTTTCACTGTTGGGGAACAAATAGAAGTATGATTCATGCTTCACAATTTATGCAGCCAATTTCATAGGTATTTGCTAATGCTATCATGTGTCTGGCAGGTACATATATTTTCTTCCTCTAAGAGCTTGTTTGGTTTAAACAAATAGAAACTACTTAGACATAATAAAGAGTATTTACTAAAAGCCCAGAGCAAATATTTTACTAAATGGGAAAATGCCGAAGTAATTTCTATTAGTTAGAGAACAAGAGACTGCCTGTTGTCACCACTATTGGTCAACATGGCTTTGGGGACTTTAATACAATAAGACAGAAAAATTAATCGATTGGAATATATACCAGAAAAAGAAGACAGAAACATCTTTACAGATGATTGAGAGTACACGCAGACAACTTCATACTTTTTAGTAGAATAATATTAAAGTTATTAAGAGAATTTAGAGGAAGATAGGTGGATAAATATATAAATATAGAGCTTCGATTTATAATAACAATAAACATTTGAGAAGGGAGATAGAAAAAATAGCCCATTCATAATATCAACAGATACTATAAATACTATATAATTTCTAGGAATGTAGACAATAAAAGCTATACTGTTTATACAAATAAATGACAAAATTGTATTCAAAGACATAAAAACGTCCCTCAACACATGGAGATGTTTGAACTATATTTTTGTGTGGAAATATTCACTGTCATAAAAATGCCAGTCCCTAAAAAAAACCAAAAAACCAAAAACCAAAAACCTAATAAATAAATTAGAGACACTAAGATATAAATTTAATGCTATTATAGTATTATAGTTAGAAACTTAGTTATAAGGACCAGATAAAGTGGTCCTTAAGCTTTCTATGGATTAAATTAATTTTAAATGTCAAGTGTTTAGAGAATAACAGTGGAGAAAACAAATGAAAAAGGACCCGCCTCATGAGACAGTGAACTTAGACTTGGGGCGGCCCGACCCGCTGCCCCTGGGTCGCTCCTTTGTAAGCGCCGCTGAGCCGGCTGCGCTCCTCTAACTGGGACTCCAGCCGGGCTGTTCTGGCGCTGGCGCGGCTCCGGGAAGGCGTCCGCATTCGCTGGCGGCGGCGGCGGCGGCGGCGGAGCCAGGAGGGTCCTCAGCGCCCAGCACCGCCGCTCCCGCAGCGCGGAGCGCGCACCTCAGGCCGGCAGCGGAGCTCCCGCGTCCCAGCCATGGCGCGTCACCTGCGCCCTACAGAAGGAAGATGCGTGAGTCAAGCTGGAGGTCCAGCCAGCCCTGGCCTCCAAGCAGGAAAAGGACGGCACTGAGGAGCGAGGCCCGGGAAGGCCGCCAAGCAGCCTCCGAAGGAACCGAGCGAAGTGCCAACACCTAAGACCTCGGGGCGACCAAAGGGCAGCAAAACCAAGGGCGCCGCAAAGACCCGGAAAACCACCACGGCTCCAGGAAGGAAACCAAGGGGCAGACCCAAAAAACTGGAGAAGGAGGAAGAGGAGGGCATCTCTCAGGAGTCCTCCGAAGAGGAGCAGTGACCGCCCGTGCCGCCTGCTCCCTCCCAAGGAGCAGCTTTCTTCTGGGGCTGGACAGCTTCACTCCGCTCCCACCGCCCGCCCCTTCCCCCAGGCCCACCGACACGCCCCTGGCCCGCCAGCCCACCTGCGCCCTCCCTACCGCAGGCTACACAGCACACCAGCCGCTGCAGGGCCCCCGTGGTCCCAATGGGGAGCGGTTTTCCTCTAGCCTCAGTCCCCAACGACCCTTCCTACCCCCACCCCGTGCACACACTTGCCCTGGACAAGGCTAATGTCCCACTTACCGCACCCTGCGCCTGCTGCGTCCCTGCCCGCTTGGTGGGGATATTGCTGTCGGGGCTCTTGGTTTGGGGCCCCCTTTCTCTGCTCCACTGTTCCTTCTGGCTTCTTATAGAGGGCCTGGGAGGGCTCCCCTGGCCTTAAGAGGTCCAAACCCCATCTTATTCTGACATGCCCCACTGCTGGACCTGCACTAGCAGGTGTCTCCAATGGGGAAGGGGTGCTTCGCCCCAGCCAAACTTATCAGGTGGAGCTCACACCCTCTTCTCTTCCCCACCTGAGTCCTACACTAGGTTGGACAACCCCTTTGGGGGTACAGGAGGGAGGGCAGGAGTTGGAGCCCCTGTTCCCTATTCGCAAGCCCTACCACCTTGCCCTCACCCTGGGATCTGAGCATCTAGTGCAGGGGTAGAAATGAAGTCACCTGTTGCCCAGGTTTCCTGTGGCAGCCACCTAAGGCAGGCCAGGGGGGCTACCTGCCACCCTTAGCTTCCATTCTCTGCTGTTTATCTTGCTCTGATGGGGCACTATTAACAAGGAGCTAGCCCTGCTCACTCTGCCTCTCCCGCTCCGCCCCGACCCCCGTGGTTCTGGTTCCATCTTTTCCTCTGTTCACAGACTACCTCTGGACAGTTGTGTTGGTTTTTGTTCAATGTTTCATTCTTAGACGTCAGTCATTGCTCCTGCTACCAGCGCCAGACGTTCATCCTCATGCCTCCCCCGTTCTGCCCACATTCCACTCCCCAAAGTGTTCCTCACAGGGATGGGGGACTGGGGTGCAGCAGGCTGGGTTACCTACTACCCCAGTCCCAGGGAAAGTGGGGTCCTGCCCCTAGGATGCTGCAGCAGAGTGAGGAGGGGGTCCATGTTGACCATGAAGGGTGTAGGGGCCACTTTCTCCCCTTGTTCTGTCAGGGAGGGGTTGGCCATTATTTGTCCCAGCCCGGGGCTACCCCTCTGGTTTCCTATTTACACTTACTTGAATAAAAAAAAAAAAAAATCCTTTTCTGGAAAGCAAGCAAACAAACAAAACTTAGACTTCAGCTACCTGCACCAAAGGGCACCACAATAGCACAGGATCTGATCAGTGCGTTCAGGGAAAAGATTAGAGAGCAGAGAAATAGATGAATAGTGAAAACCAACATGGTGGTGGCATTTCCAGTCAGAGAAGGGATGACTTATCACTCACAGTGGGACAGCTGGTTATCCAGCTCTACGAAAAACAAAATTAAGATTGGGTAGCCAATTTCATATATGTTGTATTCTGAGAGATTGTTAGTATATGAATTATTAATATATGAACAGATAGAAACTACTTACAAAAAAGACTGTGCACTAAAAATCAAGAGCAAACATTTTACTAAATGAAAAAATGCTGAAGTTATTCTGTTGTCTTCACGAATGACCAACACTGCTTTGAGGGACTTAATACAGTAAGACAGGGAAATGAAATATTGGAATAAACATTGAAAAGAAGATAAAACTATATTCCAAAAATAAAGGAGACTCTACCTTTACCATAAACAAAAACAAATTCTGAATTCATTAAAGATTTTCATGTCAAAATAAAATTAGAAAAGAATGTAAGGGCATATTTATATAATTTGTTGGGGGAGGGGAATGTCCTAAAACAAGTAGCAATCCCATAAGTCATCCAGAAAGGGTAGCTATATATTGACTACATGAAAACTAACCATTTTATAGAGAAGAAAAATCCATGAGTAAAATCAAAGAGCAAATAATAGACTAGGAAATATATCTTCAGTAGGTAATACATAAATGGTTGATATCTCTTAAACCATTGAAAGAATAGCTATACATTAAGTGTAGTTTTAAAGACAGTAAAATGTAGAAGAAATGGAGTAAAAGAATAGGAATTGCCAATTGCAGAACAGGCAATCCAATCTCTTAATAAATGTATGAAAAGAGGCCAATCTCACCAGCTGCCAGAGTAGACAGAATAAACAAATGTGGTCATATTTCCAATTAAGGTTTTAGGGATGACTAACTTGTTCCAGTTGCCTAGGACTCCAAGTTTTGAAACCTGTCAGTCCTGGACAAACTGGGATGGTCGCTTTTGAGGGAAGGAGGGGAAACCTGGATAGGGAATTTGAACTTTGAATGGATCAAAAATTAACCCCATAGATTGTGTTGACCTCCAAATACTTTTAAATAGAGCCTGAGTTCCCTTTAATTAACAGTTTTGTTTCTCACCATTAAGAGATTAAGGACTCCCGAGTAAGGCAGTAACAATTACAGGCAGTAAAGAAAATTATGTGAAATGGCCGGAATATTTGTTCACAAAGGTGGTCAAAGGCTTGTGTAGGGCTGACACCAGCTCTGCATGGCTTGCCAAGTGGTTTGCCTGGTTGTGGGGCTGAGCCTGTCTGGACAAAGGGGGAACTTTTCTTTTGCACCAACGTGCTGCATGGGCTTGGCACTGACTGTCCTGTGATCTGTAGGAAGCACTGGAGGATCAAGCCCAGGTACCCAACATCATGGCAGTCAGAGGACATGCCCCTGTGTGGTCCAAGGTAACGTTTTCGAGCAGTGCCTGCCAGGTGGGGCTGGTGGTTGGTGGGGCTTAAAGGCATCTGTAGGGCTGTCGTTTGGATTTTTGCCCTTCCATGGACCTTTATTGAGGGAGACCAAGCCCCTCTTGATTACCCAACTGGCTGTGCCACTTGCTTCTGCCCTCTCAGCCATGCTGGCTCTGGTTCTCCATGTAGTCAGCTCCACAGAAGCCCTTTCGCTTCCTGTTTCAGTAGCTCTTCTTCCCCAACACCAGGCCTCTGGAATCCCTCTTGCAGAAGCTCTGAGTCTGCCCTGACTCGCAAGGGGGGCATTTAACTCTCTACCCAAGGACTCTGGGGCAGAGCATCAGGTCTCAGAGCTTCCTAAGATGGCCACCCCAAAATTCCATCCCACAAGCTCTTCTTACAATTTGTTGTTGGTGTTCCTCCCACTGAGAGCGGAGGGCTAGGTTCCCTGTCTGTCCTTGAATTTGGGAGGGTTTTCATCTTTGGAAAAAGTGACATTACCTGAGACTCATCCTAAAAGGCAATATAGCTTTTGTGTAGTTGGGGTGTGTGTGGGGGGGCTACCTGCTCTTGGAACATGGATGCCATTCTGTGAAGAAGTCCAGGATATGTGGAGAGGCCACAGGTAGATCTTCTGTCTGAGGCCCCAGGCAAAGTCTCTGCTGAACACCAATGATTACAGAAGACTTAGAGATGGCTCCTGCCTTGTTATGCCCTGTGAGGACCACTTAGCTGAGCTCAGTCGATCCTCAGAACAGTGAGAGATGATAATAAAAATATTGTTAGTGTTTTAAGTCACCGACGTTTGGAGTGACTGGTTAAAGAGCAGTAGGTGAGCAGTGACACAATTGTGGCATCTAGGCACTGAGGTTAAACTCCTGTTATAAGCTTCTGTGATACTAAATCTACCCCATTGCTTTCCTGGAAATCAACCATTTGTTCACCTTGTGTTGGTTGAGCGCCTACCTCATGCCAGGCTCTGTCCTCAGCACTGGGGACCTGGGGCATGAGCAAAGAGATTTGGTGTCTGCTTTTAACAAACTTGATCTGTTTCAAGGAGACACTCATCCTCCTTCCTGGGTGGGGCAAGAGGTACCTGGTTCTACCTGGCATCTTCCTTCATTTTCCCTCATCCAGTTTGTTCCCAGCAGCGTCCTATTTCCTGTCACTTGAGTGACTGAGTTCTGGATGCTATTATTGGCTTCCTGGGAGAACCAAAGAAGGGGCTCTTGAGGGATAAGATCAGATAAATGGGCTTAAACAAAAGTGGTACAAATCTATGCCAAACTAAGAGGCCTCTGGAAACAGACCTCAGGCAGTTGGGTGGGGGGCAGTTGGGTGGGTCTGTGCTGGCAATTGACATTAGTGGGGGACCCTCAGCATGGTGCAGTTCATGTGGCCTTTTGTCCTTCCTCCAGAGAAGCTCCTGTTAGGAGATGAGTCTGAGTCATATTTCAGTGCTATTAAAAATACAGTAGTAGTTGTGGGCAGTGGTGCATGTCTATATCCCAGCTACTCTGGAGGTGGAGACTGGAGAATTGCAAGTTCAAAGCTATATATTGCAGTACCTGAGAGCCACACTCTCTGAGGTTGGCTCAAAGATCTGTGTCTTAATTCACTTTGTGCTGCTATAAGATATCTGAGCTGGATAATTCATAATGAATAGAAATTTGTTTCTCACAGTTCTGACATCTGGGAAGTCTAAGATCAAGTCACTGGCAGATTTGGTGTCTGGTGACGCTCTGTCTCTACCTCTAAGATGGCCCCTTGAACACTGCTCCTTCCTGAGGGGAGGAGAATTGTCCTCACATGGAAGAAAGCAGAAAGGCAAAAGAGCTGAACTCCTTTCATGGAGTCCTGCTCTAAGGGCACCTAATTCCATTCATGACTTAATCTTCCCCTGAAGGCCACACTTCCCCAACAATGTTATGGAGGGGATTAAGTTTCTACATAAATTTTTTAAAAAATTGTGTTTTTTTTTTTTTATTTTTACAGACTGCATTTGATTCATTATACACAAATGGGGTACAACTTTTCCTTTCTGTGGTTGTGCACGATGTAGATTCACACCATGGGTCTAATCACACATTTACTTAGGGGAATGATGTCTGTCTCATTCCACTACCTTACATGAATTTTTGAGGAGACAACTTTTCAAAAAAATTCAAACCAGCCATCTAAGATATAAAAGGAAACTTCCTCCTCTGGTGCAGAGACTTCTGGGCACTCACGGAGCAGGTGGTAGGCTGCTCTGAGGAATCCGAGGAAGAAAGTGGTGACTTCAGAGACTTAGGGTGGTAGGAGGCTGACAGGGCCCTAGGTTCCCTGATGGAGCTTGTAACCTAGGGTCTCATGGGGGTCTGGAGGAATGGGTCAGTTAGGGCTGCCACAGCAAAGTATCACAAAGTATTACTTAACAACAGCAATGTATTGTTTCAGAGCTCTGGAGGCTGGAAGTCCAAGATTAAGGAGTCAGCAAGGTTGGTTCCTTCCCAGGGCTGGGAGGGAGAATCTGATCATGCCCATCTCCCCTAGCTTCTGGCGGTGATTGTTGGTATCTTTTGCATTCCTTGGCTTGTAGAAGCATCATCTTGATCTCTGCCTTCATGTTCAGAGGGGGTTCTCCCTGTGGGCCTGTCTGGGCTCCCAAGTTCCCCTCTTTCTGAGGACAGAAGACATAGTGGACAGGGCCCACCATAATGACCTCATCTTAATTCTCTTCTCTCTGTAAAGACTCTGTCTCCAAATAAGTTCACTTTCTGAGGTGCTGGGGTTAGGATTAAACAAATGAACTTGGGAGGGACATAATTTACCCCATAATAGGGAGAATAATACAAATCGGGCATCTCACTCTATTCTTTAGTTTTTTTAATCAAGTAATCTGCTTAATAACCTTGGGAGACAAGTACTCATTTTTTTCTAAATCCTTATTATAAATTATTTGAACAGCAAAACTGAAAGAATTTTACAATGAACACCACAAATTCTCAGCACTTAGGTTCTACCACTGACATTTTATAACATTTACTTCATCTCCTAATCATTCATCTATTTAGTCATCCCTCAACCAATTCATGAATTATCTTATTTTCATGTATTTCATAGTATTTTATGAGTTTCAGAGTAAATTACAAAAATCAGTATGCTTCCCCCTAAATTGAACATGTAATAATTAACTAGAGTTCAACATTTTAACAGATTTTTCTTCAAAGGTGAAATGTACCCACAGTGAAATGCCCAAGTCTTAAGTACATATTTATTAAGGTTTGAAGAATGCAAATAACTATGTAACCCAAATCCCTGTCTGGAAAATTCCCTCAGGCACTTTCTCAGTCAGTTCCTGCCCCCACTTTCCAGAGGCAACCACTGTTCTTATTTTTCCACCATAGGTTAATTTTGACTGTTTAAGAAATTCATAAAATTGAGTCATACAGAATACATGCATTTAAGACTTATTCCAATGAACATATTGTCTACAAGATTCATCCATGTTGAAGGAATGCTATTGCCTGTATCAGGACTTCATTCCTTCTTAATTCTGCCCTTGGTGAATAGTATAGAGTCCCTCAGATTCAAGGGGACTAGTACCAGGACCCCCACAGATACCAAAGTCTGTCAGTGCTCAAGAGTCTCATATAAAATCCTGCAGCAGTTGCATGTAACCAATGTACTTTAGACCATCTCTAGATTACTGGTAATACTTAATGCAATGTAAATGCTACATAAATAGTTTTTATATTGTATAGTTTCGGGAATAATGACAAGGAAAAAAAACTGTACTTGTTCAGTACAAATGCCAATATTTTGTTCCAAATATTTTGGGTCCATGATTGAATTCATGAGTGCAAAAACTGCATATTTATGGATGGCCAACTGTGTCTCACTGTATGGACATACCACACTTCTCTTGAAGAGCTCTTGGGTTGCTTCCAGCATTTGGCTATTAAGACTAATAATGTATTTGCCTCTGTATTTTACTGATGAGGAAAGCCATGCTCATAAGTGATTTGTTGAAGGTCACATAGCTAGTGAAGGGCAGAACCAAAATTCAAATTCAGCCACATCTGCCTGAATGCTCCCTGTCCACCATGAGGCAAACAGCTTCCTCTGCCATGTGTTCTGCCAAGATACACTGTGCTGCCACAGGCCCAGAGTGACAAGGCCAATCAATCATGAACTGAAACCTCTGAAACCATGAATCAAAATAAACCTTTCTTCCTTATGGTTGCTTTATCTCAAGTATTTTGTCACAGTGACAGAAAACTAACACGAGAGAAGATTTTATAGTTCACTTCACAACCTGTGGGTCTGGATGACCCTGCAAGGGAAATATTCATGTCTTCCCAAGCCTTCCTCTCTAGTTGGTGAGAAAAGAGGTGAGAAGAGGATCTTCCTGGGAAGACATGTATATGCCCTCACCCTACACCAGTCTTTGTAGGATAGTAGGGGATTCAGCCACATTTCCATGTCCCTCTCTTACACCCTTCACTATGTGCTCCTGGGTACCACACCTAATGCCCCATCCTTTTATGTCTTTCAGAGGGGGTCTCAATCACATAGGCTCTGGAGTTCTTAGACTTCTGAGTGTGGGTATCATACTCAAGGAGATGTAGAAAGATAACCCTTTTGCAGAGGACCAATGATGATCCCCAAACACTCTCTCACAAATGTCTTCATATTTGCATTGCATTCTTAGAAGCACAAAATGCAATGAATTCTTAGAAGCTCATTCACTCATAGAGCACCATGAATATAGGTGTGTTGGAAGCAGATCAGGCCTTGCCATCTGGCAACTTCTAGTCCAGAGGGAGAGGACATGAGACAGGTCAAGACCTCAGACACGGGAGTAGAGCTTCCAGGGAAGAACACAGGAAGGATGCTTACTTAGTGATGCTTACATTGAAATTTAAAGATTAAATAGAATTAATTATCCTGCCAATGGAGAAAATGGAGCAAGAGTGTCCTAGTCAGAGGGACAACATGTGTAATGCACAGGGGTCCCAAGGGCAGAGATTATTTGAAGACTCAAGAGATGTGGAGTATGGGCAGATTGTGGAATATGAGAAAGGGAGATGAGGGCAGGCCTGTCTGGAAAGAGCCCTGCTGATGGAAGAAGATGGCCATATTCCTTCTGAGGGCGAGAGAAGGTCCTGGGGCAGGAACTGAAGGACTGTTTCTGTAACTGGTTGGGAGGTTCCATTAAGTGAGGGGAAACAGCCACAGCTGGCTGGCATTCAGTTGGTCTAGCAGCTTAGACTCCCAGCAGGACCTGGCAGGTACCGGTCCAACCTGGCTGGCTCCTGGTGCTGGCTTGCTCCCCTGGCCAGCCTGTTGGAGGAATAGAGGCTGTTTGAATTGTTTCCTCATCCAAGGACCTCTGAGCCCAGAGCCAGGCCTGACCTCAGAGCCCGTAATGCAGAAACAAGTAGAACTCTAAGGGATTCTGACTTCACTGACATCTGATGGCTTTGAGGGGGGTTGCAGAAGCAGTGTCCCCATGACCCAGCATGACACAGTGTTCCCTCCCTGGAACACAATGTTCCTTTAGGCTTTTGATTATGACTGAAGGCTGATGGGGACACTAGATCATGGTGACTGTGCTAGGGCCACTCCCTAGCCCTCCCTCTCCCCTACCCCACACCCACACCCCTGTTCATCCCAGAAGGTGAGCTTGGCTAAAGTGCTTGGAGGGCAAGTCACTCCTCTTCCATAAGCAGCAAATGATCCTTTCATGGGATATGCAGATGGGGTCATAAAGAGCGGAGTGCTGGGGCCAGGGGATCCCAGGGTTCAGCTCGCTACTCCAGTAACTCTCAAATACCACTCTGTCACCATGCTCACATGACGAAACACGCTGTTTCTTACTGATATTTTTCTCTACATATATTCACTTAGAATTAAATACTCTGACTTTAAAAAAATCATTTTATTATTCTATAATGAAAAAAATTCATCTTTTACAATGGAAGGTAAAAATAAATAACTAATTTTTAGAATAAGGTTGTTTGAATACCACATAACATCATCCCATGTTCCACCAGAGGGTAGATGTACCCAGCTTTGGATCCAAGAGCATTTGGCTGAAGCTCTGGCATGGCCAGAAGGCAGGACCCCAGGTTCTCATCATGCAGTTGACCTAAAGATACAGGTGTCCAGAGCTGTGGGGCAGGGTGGGGGCCCTAAAGAGGAAGTGGTTGGGTGGCAGGTAGGGCTGCTCAGAAAAGGCCTCCTGGATACCGAGGACAGTGGAGGTGATGCAGGAGCTGAGGCAGGAGCTGGTGGGCCCAGTGCTAGCAAGGGGCTGGAGGACATCTGGAGAGACCAGTACAACAGCTTGGGATGTTGCTGTGAGTCCTGGGGTCTTCCCTTTATCTCAGGGAATGAAAAGTTTCAGAAGGGTTCAGCTTTTGGAAAGATTATTTTGAGGAGAGATTGGGAATAGAGGGAGGAGGTCACCCTGGTACAGATCCAAATGATGTGCAAGAGGGGAGTGGACAGGCCCAAGGCCTGCACAGTGAGTAAGTGGCTGCAGAGGGACTCAGCTGAGTTTTCTGACTCATACCCTAGCTCTAGGGTTATAAGAGGCCAGTCAGGGTATCAGGGATGGGGAAGGAAAGGCGGCAGGGAAGCCCTGATCCAGGCAGTGCCTGTGGAACAATTTACTTTGTAGTGTCAGAAAGTTCACAAGGTTGACCTCATCCTCCCCACACAATGGCAGTCTTTGGTTCTTCCTCTGTGGCCATCGACACTATGGGCTGCTCCCATTCCTGCCAGGTGCCTGTCCCTCCCCACTTTCCCAGCATTGGTTTGATGCTCAGGGCTCAGTACAGGCTGTCTGCTCTTCTCCCTCTCCTCACACTCTCTGGATCATCTTGTCTTCACCTGGCTGACCTTTGCATGCTTGGGACAAAATCTAAGGGCTAAAATGGCTCCATGTCTGTGAGCAGCAAATAAACCATGCAGATGAAGATGATGCCAATGTTCATGTCCACCCCAGTCTTGCTGCTGTGTTTCAGACCCACCACCTCATCTGTGGGTCCACTTCCAAGTCCTACAGGTCCTTCACACTCCATGTGCAGCACTGTCTCCTCATCTGCCACCTAAGACCTGCTTCTCCCAAGTGTGGTGATGGATGCCCATCACTCTCCTGCTGAAGCTGTGCACTAGGAAAAACTCTAGATCTGTCCCTCCTGCTCCCCAAGTGCATCAGTGGATCATCCTTCTGCTTCAGCCCCTCCCTCACCCACCTGCTTCAGGCCACATGCCTCTGATCACACCTTTTCTCTAGTTCCCCTTCTTCAGTTTTGCTTCACATCCACTGCAGCTAGATAGATTACCATATACACATAGCTGCTTGCTAAAACTCTCTATGGCTCTCTACTGTCCTGGAGAAGACTTGAGGTTCCTGTTTGAGACAAGTGGCTCCCCTATCCTGGTACTTGTCTTATGACTGCATTTGTCCCAGGCTTGTCTTTTCCTCCTGACCCTCAGTGTTCCAAGGCCTGTCTGGGTCACTCTTGTTCAACCTGAATCCCCTAGGTCTTGCACAATGCCTGGTGCAAAGGTGAGCACTCTATAAATATTGTCAAGTACATAGATGACCTGGGAGGGCTAGTCAGAGATAATTCAATCCTTGACATCATTGCCCATGCTCCTGAGCCATGTGTGTCTTGTGTTCCTTTTTTCTAGAATTCTGGGGGACCCAGCCTGAGCACCAGCCTTTTGAGGAAAGAAGTATAGCCCAAGACTTACCAATTTACAGGAGCTTTAAAAAATTACTGTTTACAGCCATTTAATGCTGACAAATAAGGGTCTGAAGTCAGAAAAATGTGAATTGAATTCAAAAGCAACAGCACAACACTGATCTAGTCTCTGGACCTCCAGTGACATCAGTGGACCCTTGCATTTGGGACTGTTGAAGAGGCTGCAGTGCATGGAGAGTCAGCCTGGGGTAACTTCTTCCTCTCACTTTCTCTCCCTTGGCCCTCTGCAGATGTGGTACTCTGTTCAGACCTTTAAAACACTGCAAATGCCTGCTTTAAAAGGAAGAAGCTGGTTGATAACAACTCCAGCCCTTCTTGCTGACTGACATCCATGTGGGATGCAGCCCCTCCCTTCTGCCCACCCCTGGCCTCTACCTTGGACCACAGAAGGACACAGTGTGCGTGCGAGCACTGGGGCTGGCCTGACCTTGCGCCTGGCCTCCCAGGTTTAACCAGGATGGGTGGAGGTGTTGCTCAGCTGATATGTGACACTTTAACCAGGTTCATTTCTCCCATTTCTTCATCATCATCCTCATCTCCCAGACCTGACAGCCTACTCCCAGGTACAGAGTGTTCCAGAGGCTCAGAAATCATGCTCTGCCCCCCTTGTGCTGTGTTATGCTCCTTGTTCCCCTGGGGGCAGGACAGGACCTCAATAGATACTAAATGGAGAAGAAACAGAATGTCAGAGCCAGAGGGGGCGCTATGAGCCATCAGCTCACCCTTGGCCTGTGGATGGGGAAACAGAGGCCCAGAGAGCTGAGCCAGAGTGGGGAGTCATCTGCCTGATCCCCACGCCTTATATTTTTCTTGCTGCTCCCCAGCTCCTTCCAGAAGCCCTGAACTGCCCTGGTCTGTAGGCTCAATGAGAGGGAAATCAGTAGACAGGCTGGACTCTATCTGACCTCTGAGAAGCATGGCAGGGGAGGGGGGGCTGTGCCTCTCCCTCCGGCATCCCATCAGCATTCAGAAGCAGCCCTGACTTGTGGATGAGGCAAGGAGAGAGCCAGGGACTTGGCAGAGACCCAACCTGCCTGCCCAGCTGGCGCAGGAGTCATGTAGAATGAGTTGCCTCAGGGATCAGATGGGAATGGGGACTGACTGGAATGCAGAGCAGGTGTGCCAGCGGAGAGGCAGAGGCGGGAGCCCAGGTGCTTCTGTCCGTTGGACTAGGTCAGCCTGAGGGGTGAGGATGCTCCTCTCCTGCCAGATACTCCCTCTTCCCCACATACCCACCTCCCTCCCTTTCTCCTTCTTCAGGCAGCCCCTCCAGCTCTCCTCCCTTCTCCCATCCCATTCTCCCTCCCTTCCCCAAACTGAACCATTTATGTAACATTGGATAAGGATTTCGGAGCCACTGTTTTTTGTGGATTTTTCTAATACTGCTCTTCAGAACAGGTTTCCTCCTTTTGCTTGGGTGTACATGGCCTCTGCTTCTTCCTTTGCCTATATGAGAAGCTTCAGGTGCTGCAGACTGACCCCCACTTTCCTAAGGGAGATAGGGGTTTCTCTGCATCCCTGTGCTGAGGCAGTGATAGGGAGGACAGTGCAGTAGGGAACCTTCAGGAGTTGAAGCTAATGGAATGAGAGGAGCAGAGCAATGCAGGGGATCTGGGAGGGAAGGGGTCAGGAGGGTCTGGGTCAGACTCTGGCCAGCAGGTGTGTGTACAGAGAATGGAGTCACTTAGTGGTACAGCTCCCAGCATGGTGTGGGTACTCTGTTACCTGGAGTTAGTTTTGGGCTCCTGCCTTCTCTGGCGAGCGGCAGCAGGGAGCCTCCCTCTGCCCACTCCATGCTAGCTGTGCCCCAGTTTCTGCCCCTCTAGGAGCCACAAACACCAACATTTGGCATGGCTTTGATGCCAGTTGTCTGGATGTGTGTTAACACTCTGTGCACACAGCAGGCCTGGCAGGAGAAAGGGATGCTGTACCTGGTGAGCAGGTACTCAGAGCCTTCTGAGGACAGAGGAGTGAGCTCAGGGCTGAAATACTGCTCAAACAAAGTTAGAAGTTAGGAATCCTGAACCCAGGGGTGGTTTCAGCTAAAGGTATCCAGCCTCATCTAACGTGGACGGGGGCAGGGGAGGCGACTGCAACCCAGCGAGAGAGAGACCTGCTCAGGTCTGTTACGCATTTTGTGAGAAACTCAAGCCTAGAAACCAGGTCTTCTGGCCTCCCTAAATGACACCCTTTGTCTGGTAAATAAAAAACTTGGAGAAGTTCTTTTTTTCAGGTAACCAGGAAGATGGTGGGCATTCAGACGGAGCATGCCTACCAAAAGCGGACAACCATCTTTCAAAACAAGAGGGTCCTGCTAGGCAAAACTGGGAAGGAGAAACTCCCTCAATACTACAAAAATATCGACCTGGGCTTCAATACACCAAAACAGGCCATTGAGGGCACCTACATTGACAAGAAATGCCCCTTCACTGTTACTGTTTCCATCCGAGGGTGGATCCTGTCTGGTGTGGTGACGAAGATGAAGATGCAGAGGACCATTATGATCTGTCAGGACTATCTCCACTACATCCGCAAGTGCAATCACTTTGAGAAGCATCACAAGAACATGTCTGTGCACCTGTCCCCCTGCTTCAGGAATGTCCAGATCGGTAACAGTGGGTGAATGCAGGCCCTTGGGCAAGACAGTGAG
Source organism: Sciurus vulgaris (assembly GCF_902686455.1). Classification (NCBI taxonomy): domain Eukaryota; kingdom Metazoa; phylum Chordata; class Mammalia; order Rodentia; family Sciuridae; genus Sciurus; species Sciurus vulgaris. The sequence goes on from NC_136473.1 coordinate 62,310,580, forward strand.
CTTCAATGTACTCAAGGTCACCAAGGCTGCTGGCACCAAGAAGCAGTTCCAGAAGTTCTGAGACTGGATACCTGCCCACCCCTCAAAGCAAAATAAACTTATTTTCTAATTCACACACACAAAAAAAGACAGCGGTGACTCATTAGAGAGGTACAGAAGGGCTCCAGGCTGAAGGTGGAAGGTGGAGACTGCATTGGTAATGGTCAAGGGACAGTTCAGGCCATGGAGCAGATGCTGTAGTCTAAAGGAACTTTGATTTATTATTTTTCTTATTATTATTTTAGTATTTATTATTTAGTCCCATGGAATATTAACCTTATGTACCCTTGGGTGGTTGAGAGAGTTGAAAGAGGTAATGGACATGGAAGTGCTGTAACTCGATAGGCTCTGCAAATGTTAGTCCTTATTATCACCTTATTATCAGAAGCCTGCATTTCTCACACATTGGCTTTATGGAAACTGACAAATGACAGAACTGGAAGGGATCCAAGGAGACCCCCCCACTGCCCCTCAGTGAGGATCATAAATGGTGAGCCCAGAGTCTTGGTGTGTTCTTTTTAAGAAAAAGTATGCAAAACTAAAAATACAAATATTTATATAGAAGAAGAAATCACAACAAATAACAGTTTTAAAAAGTCTGACAACATAGACTCACTCACACACACACACACACACACACACCAGAAAAACTAACAACATATTTCATAAATGAATATGGATCATCTTCTGCTGCTTATCTGTAGTACTTTTATCCTACATGTTTGGGTTGCATATTCTTTGATCTCTTCATAGCATGATAATTTTGTATTATTTACTATAGAGAGAATAAAAAGATAAGTCTGTCTTTCCTATAAGCTTGGTGACCTCAATCTTTTTATTCTTTTATTATTTACTTCTTTATTTTTTATAATTGGTAGTTTGAAAACATTTCTTTCAGCTTCTTTGGTGCTAGTGATGTCTGAGCTGTCCTCTGTTCAGGTGGTCAAGCTCTTGGTTGGGGCCAGCTCTCCCTCCTGTGGTGTTGACAAAAGCCAAGCCTGGGAAACATTTCTTGCCTAAAGGTGAAGAGAGACTTGACTTTCAGCTCTGACACTAAGTTATCTGACATTCCAGGACAATGGGCTTCCTGGGTGCAGCAGGATAATAGCAGGCTGTTCCTGGCACTGTAACAGTAGGAGAACTGCAAAAATGTTTCTCCCTCTGTAACATTTTAGTGCCAATTAATAATCCACAAGCCTTGAACAGTTTACAATGTCCCTCTAGTTCAACTTCCTTGTTATGAGACCCGATATAATAAACTTGTGGAGCTAGTTCTGGGTCATTGTTCCTCCATCAGAGTGCAGTATCCCACCTGGTCCCAGCTTTACCTGAAAATGTCTGTTTTCTTTGTCTCTGAGTTTTTCTCCGTCTCCTGTCACCCCTACTCAAGATCCTTTGTTGATGCTCTGTGGGTTATGGCACTGTGGCTCATCAGCTGGCCCCCAGTGGCTGCTACAACTTGACTGCGTTCTGGCCCACCTGGGTCCCTGCCATTGCCCACTTCTCTTAGTCCAGTCCCAGGGTGAAGGACAGGGTAACCATGAGGCCTGGGTCATGATGGTCTCTAAGTGGGAGACTGAGCCAGCAGGTCCTGTTTGGTCTTTCCTCTGGGAGTGCAGTGTGTGCAGCCCTGGTGAGTGAGGTCCTCCAGAAGCAGGTGGGTGCCCATCCATTGGAGGTGGACCATGACTGCAGTCATGGACCCTACTTGGGAATGGTGTGTGACGCCAGCTGGAACACAGCACCCATGTCAACTGGGGTTACTGAAGTCTCCCGGTCACACCCTGAAGAGAGCCCATGAGTGTGGGGCCGTGAAACATGGACTCTGGTGTTCTCACAGTCAGCCTCATTCTGATCCCTGAGTAGCATTTCCCAGAGGGACGCTGGCATGCTCTGTAATAGGAGGACCCTGTAGTGTCCTAGTTGGTTTTGGTTATTATAATAAAATATCATAGATTGGGTGGTTTATAAACAACAAATATTTATTTGTCACTCTGGGAGTCTCAGACCAGGACTAGCATAGTGGGGTGAGGGTGAGGGTGCTCTTCCACATACAGATAGCTGACTTCCTGTGGTTTCCTCACATGGTGGAAGATGGTGAGAGAGCTCTCTGGTCTCTCCTTACAAGGGCATTAATCTCGTTCACATGGGCCCCACCCTCAAGATATAATCACCTTGAAAGACCCTACCTCTTAACACATCGTATTGAGGATTAAGTGTCAACATGTGAATTTCAGGGTAGACACAGCATTCAGTCCATGACATGTGGGAAACTCTATATTACCACTACCATTAAAAACTCTGAGAAGTCCTTCCATATGGAAACCAACCATTGGCATCCTGGAACTTTCCCCAAATTTGACTTAACACCCTTCTTTCACCTAACATCTGTTACCAATCTGCATTTAGGGAAACACTGTCATACAGATATTTTCTCGGATAAAAGCGAGAATGATGATAGTCCAAGACCCTCTGAAGTAACTCCATGGGAGACCCCATGACTGGTTCCTCACCAGGAAATAGATCCATACGAGGACATGCAGCAAAGGGCTGGAATGAACTGTGTACACACTTGTCAGGGGTTTCGGTTGCATTTAATTCCAGGTAACTCTTTCAACTTGGTTTAAGACACCTTGCTTGTCCACACCAGATTGTTGGGTAATTTGGTGAGAGGGAGGACCAAGTGTCGAGGAAAGGAGCACTTTTCAGAGTTCAGAAAATTGAAGACAATGTTAGAAATCACTAATAAAAGCCAAATGGTTCCAAGCACAAGACAGCACATACAGCCTCAGGGTTATTCCTGAGATTGTGAATGAACCATCACATCATTCTTAAAGAAAAGGAGGACAGTAACACCATGTCCCTGAAATGGCCCTTTCAGTTCACAAGGTCTAGCCAAACCCGAACTGTGAGAGGCAGCCCAGGCCAGAATGCCTAGATAAGCGTTATTGAGGAGGACACTGACTTTCTCTTGTGTGCGGGAACTAGGGCAAGCTAAAGCTGTGTGTAGAAAGCTGCTTTCTTGCATGCATGCCAGGACAGCTGCTCCTCCAGATGCTGGTCATACAAGAAATGAAGCAAACTAAGCAAATTTACGATGTTCCTGTGTCTGTAGCCTAACTTCCAAAACCCCTCTTCCTGCAGTAGCTAGTGCACACTGAAGCATGTGGGGAGGCAAGTGCTCCTTCAGGTGGTGGCTCCAGGACAAAGGGGACAAAACCTTGTGAGGGAAGGGAAGCTCTATCTTCTGGGAAGCACTGTAGGTACCATGAGCAACAAAGTCGCACCTGTCCAGTGGCTGTCATTGGTCTCTCCTGCAAAGCACCTGTTCAGCCCATCACTGCTGGACCTTCCCTGGAAGAGTTCTCCGATAAATCTTATGCCTCACCTCACATCTCTGGGTGTCTCCCTTGGTTTCTAGGTAAACTTCCCCCACCTCCCTAGCACAACTGAGCTGTGGATGTTATATCCATGCTGTTGGTGGCCCAGTTGAATCTGTCCCCTGGGAAAGTGTGCAGGTAGAAAAGATAAATAGTTACATGCTAACTTGGGCTTTGGAGTAAAAAATGACCTCAAAAGTATTTCTATGTGGATAACTGGAGAGGGGCAGAATAGTACTGGTGTATAATTTGTGGAAAACCACTTAGGCAGATGGAAGACATAGATGATGTGACAGACACAGATTAGACACCATATGTTGTTATGATGTCAACTCCTCAGAACCAGGTGGAAATTATTATTTGACTCTAGACTTCCCTTAAGAATAATGACAAATACCACTTTCAAACACTTGCTTCTGTGATGAACATTTGCATCCGGCATTCTACTTCATCCTCACACAAACCTGTAAAGCAGCTGGCATTCTCCCCATCTTCTGGATGAAGGAACTGAGGTTCAGAGAGGTGAAGTAATGAATACAAACTCAGACAGCTAGAGGATGGTGGAGCTGGGAGGTGAATTCAGGTTTTCTCATTCTAGAGCCTGGACTTCTTCATTTCACTGCAAACTGAATGACAAAGTCTACTTGAGGGGTAAGGACACCTCATATGATTCTATGGCATCTACCCTGAATCCAGAACTTACATACAATGAGGAAGAGAAACCAAGCCTTCTGGGATGCCAGCTCTCACCTTAGGAATTCAGGATTTAGAGCTAATGTTTTAAATGTAGAAGATAGAACTCATGGGTCAATGGATTTGAATGAGAAACACTTGCATCTCATTTTCACTAAACTCTAAAGGCATTTAGCAACTCTTTCACTTACTATGTAGGCAGTAAACCACAATACAGCTGTCCCTGTGACTCTGTCACCCAAGAAACTACCAATATTTTTATTTTATGTGACAGTGTTTACAGACATCCCCAAACATTATTTCTGCAACTGATCACCATCTTGCATTTATGGTAGTTGTTAGACCTACAGGAGACCTTGTTATTTAATGTTGCTCATTAAAAAAAAAGCACTATTACATTATCGGTTTTTTAAAGTGTTGTGATAACTGTGCTTCAGTAGAATTCATTTGTTTTATTTTATTTTATGTATTCAACAATATTCTTCTGAGCAAGCTTCCCTCTATCTCACTTGTCAAAGAGGTTCGGACTGAAAGGAGTCTTTCAGGACTCAGCATGAATGAGGGCCCAATCCAGTTGGTATCATTTATTAGATGTAGGACATCTAAATCATTAACACCCTGAGACCCAGTGACAATCCTACTCTGAGCTTGGATGTCCCTAACTCCTAGGTTCGCCCTCTGTAAAATTGAACTGACCTGCAAAATAGCTCTCAAACCTGCTCACCCCTCCCCATCTCACTCTAGCAACTTCTCCATTCCCCCTTCCACTGGTTTCCTCTTTTCCCTAAGGGAAACCACTTCCCTCCCCAGCTTGAACCCTGGCCTTTATAAACTGGCTCTCACTGACCTGTGCAGTCCCAGCTCTCTGCCCCTCTGCCCGTCCACTGCCCCCCTTTCCCTCTTCTCCACCCTGACCCCAATCCGAGGCTCTGGAAGTGTAGAACCAGTCTCCCTCTCCCACACCCAGCCCCCTCTCTTCACCCCTGGGACTGGGCATGCGATGTGCCCCCACCCCCGACTCATCCAGCACTCGCCTTCGATGAGTGTGGCTGCCACCTCCCATGGAAGTGTCCTCTGAGAGTCCACACTGAGGTCAGGTGTCCTGCAGCTCCCAGGTCATAGCTGCCCATTTCCAGTCCTTACTGCCTCCTGGACTGGAGAGCACAGATGGCCTGGCATGGAATATGTAAGCATGAAATATGTATTGATGGAAACAGGGTCTAGAAATACTTCTTATCAGTTCCAGGCAGAAAATATAAGTCTCCATTCCTCAGACGCCATCCCATCTCCCTTGCCCAAACTACTCATCTGTTAGTGCTTAGGTTTCTTTTTCTAGTGACCTGGATGACCAGCAGGTCAGGGCTCTGTGAGCTGCCAAGTGGCTTGAAGCCCATGGATGAGGTCTCACCATGGTGGGGTGGCTTTGTGGCTTCTATTCAGGTAGCTGGGCTACTCCTTTGGTCACTTAAAATACTGCATTGCAGGTACCCAGGGACTGGGTTCTAGCCTAGCGTGGGGCCAGTGCACTTCCTGCTCTGGCAGTTAAACACCACGCTGAGGCACATACTCTGTGTTAAGTTTTATGATTTCAATAGGACCGTGCTTGTGCTTGGTACTCACCCTCCCTGACAAGTGACTGCTGCTCTCCAGGGCCCTGTGTCACCTGCTAGAACAGGCATCTTGATGGCCGACTTTCCCCTTTATCACCTTGTAAATGCACAGGCATTAACTTTTATGCTTTAAATCCAAAATAGACAGTAAAATTAAGGAAGCAGGTTAGTGATAATCTACAGGGTTGCCTGTGGAGATGAGATGAGTCCTTCAGGGTCCTTGGGGGATTTCCGAGCCTGCCCTGCCTCTCCGAACAGAACTTTGTGTAGTATTCAGAGAAGGGCTGTGTTGGGAAGGAGGGCACATGCCTAATGGGTAAAGATGGAGAATTTCCATTTGCCTGAAATCTTAGCATACAGAAGCCGGGAATGGGCAGAAGCTCCCAGAGGACCAGGTGTAGCTCATTTCAGTCTGTTTCAGGCAACCCCAAGCAAGTTTTACCTGGAAAAACTGTTTTTAAGGCCCAAAAAATCTCATGGAAGGGGCCCTGTGAATATATGCACGTTTGTTATCAGCAGCAATTTTTCTCACTTGGCCTCAAGGATACAGGACTGTTCAAATCACTGCATCAGCCCCAAGGCAAATGGCCCCATGATGTGCTAAAGAATTGCTGTACTGTCAATCCATCATTTAATGAGACAAGGGGAGGCTGTGAGGGGTGGCGTACAGGGGGGTGGGCTGTGGAGTTACCCAAGTTTGTGTTCCAGTCACCCCTCTACTCTTGATGAGCTGTGGGGTATTCCTAGGTCTTCACTTTCCCATCTGTATAATGAAAATCAATTCCTAACTCACTAGGTCGTTGTGAGGATTAGAAGCTGTACATAAACCATGGTGCTCAAACGTCAGGAACACCCTGGCGACTTGGTAATAACAGGTAGTAGTGTCACTGGTGCCCAAACTTGCTGGAGTCCCTGTGCTCCCCTTCCCATGACGGCACAGCCAGGCTTCCTGTGAAGTTAGAATCCCTGGACTGTAACAGGGCAGCCCTGAACGTTCAGAGAACCTGGATGCATCTCATGGCCATATTTTCTTGGAGACCAGGTAAAATCCATTCATTGCATCTTTCATTCTGAGACTGTCATAATCACTTGTAATGGAGACACATCTGCCCCAAGTGGAAACATTTAACTTCACACCTTGCACCTAGCAAACCATCAGCTTCTCTGTAGAGGAAACCCCTGCATGCTGCCATCAGGGGTGTTTCTTTGACTTGAAAGGAAACAACAGCAACAGCACTATTAATAACAAACTTGTTGAAACTTATTTAAATATCCCGAGGGACTTCTTTGCTTCTACCCGACACAGCCTTGCCTTGGGGCTAAACTGAGTTCTGGTACCCCAGCCTCTCTGCCCCTTCACTAAGATAATGCCACCTGACAAATGGCACACACAGAAGCCTCTAGCACAGGGCATGGTGGCCTCATGACCAGCATTTGAAATAACCTGTGAGTTCCTAGAATACCAGTGAGTAAAAGCACCACTCGGCCCTGAGAATTTCCTTAGGCTCAGCCTGCGACTCAGATCCCATCGGCTGCTAGTTCTTTTTTTTTTTTTTTTTTTTTTTGTCTTTTTTTTTTTATTGTAAACATGGGATACATGTTGTTTATCTGTTTGTACATGGCGTAAAGGCATACCATTTGTGTAATCATAAATTTACATAGAGTAATGTTGTTTGATTCATTCTGTTATTTTTTCCCTTCCCCCCACCCCTCCCACCCCTCTTTTCCCTCTATACAGTACTTCCTTCCTCCATACTTGCCCCCCTCCCTAACCCTAACTCTAACCCTAACACTAACCCATCCCTCCCCCCCATTATGTGTCATCCTCCACTTATTAGCGATATCATTCGTCCTTTGGCTTTTTGAGATTGGCTTCTCTCACTTAACATGATATTCTCCAATTTCATCCATTTGCCTGCAAATGCCATAATTTTATCATTCTTTATGGCTGAGTAATATTCCATTGTATATATATACCACAGTTTCTTTATCCACTCATCAATTGAAGGGCATCTAGGTTGGTTCCACAGTCTGGCTATTGTGAATTGAGCAGCTATGAACATTGATGTGGCTGTATCTCTGTAGTATGCTGATTTTAAGTCCTTTGAGTATAGGCCAAGGAGTGGGATAGCTGGGTCAAATGGTGGTTCCATTCCAAGTTTTCTAAGGAATCTCCACACTGCTTTCCAGAGTGGCTGCACTAATTTGCAGCCCCACCAGCAATGTATGAGTGTACCTTTCTCCCCACATCCTCGCCAACACCTGTTGTTGCTCGTATTCTTGATAATCGCCATTCTAATTGGGGTGAGATGGAATCTTAGGGTGGTTTTGATTTGCATTTCTCTTATTACTAGAGATGTTGAACATTTTTCCATATGTTTGTTGATTGTTTGTAGATCTTCTTCTGTGAAGTGTCTATTCATTTCCTCAGCCCATTTGTCGACTGGATTATTTGATTTCTTGGAGTAGAGTTTTTTGAGTTCTTTATAGATTCTGGAGATTAGTGCTCTATCTGAAGTATGATTGGCAAAGATATTCTCCCACTCTGTAGGCTCTTTCTTCGCATTGCGGATAGTTTCCTTTGCTGAGAGAAAGCTTTTTAGTTTGAATCTATCCCAGTGGTTGATTCTAGCTTTTATTTCTTGTGCTATGGGAGTCCTGTTAAGGAAGTCTGATCCTAGACCAACAAGGTGAAGATTTGGACCTACTTTTTCTTCTATAATCTGCAGGGTCTCTGGTCTGATTCCGAGGTCCTTAATCCATTTTGAGTTTAGTTTCGTGCATGGTGAGAGATATGGGTTTAGTTTCATTCTGTTGCATATGGATTTCCAATTCTCCCAGCACCATTTGTTGAAGAGGCTATCTTTTCTCCATGGCACCTTTGTCTAGTATGAGAAAATTGTATTTATTTGGGTTTGTGTCCGTGTCCTCTATTCTGTACCATTGATCTACCTTTCTATTTTGGTACCAATACCATGCTGTTTTTGTTACTATTGCTTTGTAGTAGAGTTGAAGATCTGGTATTGCAATACCCCCTGTTTCACTCTTCCTGCTAAGGATTGCTTTAGCTATTCTGGGTTTCTTATTCTTCCAGATGAATTTCATAATTGCTTGCTCTATTTCTGTAAGGTACGTCATTGGGATTTTAATTGGAATTGCATTGAATTTGTATAGCACTTTAGGTAGTATGGCCATTTTGACAATATTAATTCTTCCTATCCAAGAACATGGGAGATCTTTCCATCTTCTAAGGTGTTCTTTAATTTCTTTCTTTAGTGTTCTGTAGTTCTCATTGTAGAGGTCTTTCACCTCTTTTGTGAGATTGATTCCCAAGTATTTTATTTTTTTCGAGGCTATTGTGAATGGGGTAGTTTTCCTAATTTCTCTTTCTGAAGATTCATCACTTATGTATAAAAATGCGTTGGATTTATGGGCATTGATCTTGTAACCTGCTACTTTACTGAAATCACTTATGAGTTCTAAGAGTTTTCTGGTGGAATTTCCAGGTTCCTCTAAATATATAATCATGTCATGAGCGAACAGGGATAGTTTGAGTTCTTCTTTTCCAATTCGTATCCCTTTAATTTCTTTGGTTTGTCTAATTGCTCTGACCAGAGTCTCAAGAACGATGTTGAATAGAAATGGTGAAAGAGGGCATCCCTGCCTTGTTCCAGTTTTTAGGGGGAATGTTTTCAGTTTTTCACCATTTAGAATGATATTAGCCATGGGCTTAGCATAAATGGCCTTTACAATGTTAAGGAATGTTCCCACTATCCCTATTTTTTCTAGTGTTTTGAGCGTGAAGGGGTGCTGTATTTTATCAAATGCTTTTTCTGCATCTATTGAAATAATCATGTGATTCTTGACTTTAAGTCTATTAATGTGGTGAATGACATTTATTGATTTCCTGATGTTGAACCAACCTTGCATCCCTGGGATGAAACCCATTTGATCATGGTGCACTATCTTTTTAATATGTTTTTGTATGCGATTTGCTAAAATTTTGTTGAGAATTTCTGTGTCGATGTTCATTAAGGATATTGGTCTGAAATTTTCTTTCCTTGATGAGTCTCTGTCTGGTTTAGGTATCAGTGTGATATTGGCTTCATAGAATGAGTTTGGGAGGGTTCCCTCCTCTTCTATTTTATGGAATACTTTGAGAAGTATTGGAATGAGCTCTTCTTTAAAGGTTTTGTAGAACTCGGCTGAGAACCCATCTGGTCTGGGACTTTTCTTTGTTGGTAGGCTTTTGATGACTTCTTCTATTTCAGTACTTGAAATTGGTCTATTTAAATTGTTTATGTCCTCCTCGTTCAGTTTAGGCAATTCATATGTCTCTAGAAACCTGTTGATGTCTTCGAAATTTTCTATTTTGTTGGAGTATAGATTTTCAAAATAGCTTCTAATTATGTTTTGTATTTCAATCCTGTCTGTTGTGATATTTCCTTGTTCATTCCGAATTTTAGTGATTTGGGTTTTCTCTCGTCTTCTCTTTGTTAGTGTGGCTAAAGGTTTATCACTTTTGTTTATTTTTTTGAAGAACCAACTATTTATTTTGTCAATTTTTTGTATTGTTTCTTTTGTTTCAATTTCATTGATTTCAGCTCTGAGTTTAACTATTTCCTGTCTTCTACTACTTTTGGTGCTGTTCTGTTCTTCTTTTTCTAGGGCTTTGAGCTGTAGTGTTAGGTCGTTTATTTGTTGAGTTTTACTTCTTTTATTAAATGCGCTCCATGAAATAAATTTCTCTCTAAGTACTGCTTTCATAGTGTCCCAGAGATTTTGATATGATGTTTCTTTGTTCTCATTTACCTCTAAGAATTTTTTAATTTCCTTCCTAATATCTTCTGTTATCCATTCATCATATAATAGCATATTGTTTAATCTCCAGATGTTGGAATAGTTTCTGTGTTTTACTCTTTCATTTATTTCTAACTTCAATCTATTATGATCTGATAGAATACATGGTAGTGTCTCTATCTTCTTGTATTTGCTAACATTAGCTTTGTGGCATAATATATGGTCTATTTTAGAGAAGGATCCATGTGCTGCTGAGAAGAAAGTGTATTCACTCTTGGTTGGATGGTATATTCTATAAATGTCCGTTAAGTCTAAATTATTGATTGTGTTATTGAGATCTATGGTTTCTTTGTTCAATTTTTGTCTGGAAGATCTGTCCAGTGGTGAGAGAGGCGTGTTAAAATCACCTAGTATTATTGTGTTATGGTCTATATGGTTTCTGAAATTGAGAAGGATTTGTTTGACATACAAGGATGAGCCACTGTTTGGGGCATAGATGTTTACGATTGTTATATCTTGCTGATTTATGCTTCCCTTAAGCAGTATGAAATGACCTTCTTTATCCCTTCTGACTAACTTTGGCTTGAAGTCCACATTATCGGAAATGAGGATGGATACTCCAGCTTTTTTGCTGAGTCCATGCGCATGGTATGTTTTTCCCCCTCCTTTCACCTTTAGTCTATGGGTATCTTTTTCTATGAGGTGAGTCTCTTGCAGGCAACATATTGTTGGATCTTTCTTTTTAATCCAATCTGCCAGTCTATGTCTTTTGATTGATGAATTCAGGCCATTAACATTCAGGGTTATTATAGAGATATGATTTGGTTTCCCGGTCATTTGGTTCATTTTTTAAATTTTATTTATTTATTTCTTTGACACAACTTGTTTCCTCCTTTATTTGACAATTCCTTTAGGATAATTCCTCCCTTTGCTGATTTGCTTCTTTGTTTTTCATCTCTTCCTCATGGAATATTTTGCTGAGAATGTTCTGTAATGCTGGCTTTCTTTTAAAAATTCTTTTAGCTTTTGTTTATCATGGAAGGATTTTATTTCATCGTCAAATTTGAAGGTAAGTTTTGCTGGGTGTAAGATTCTTGGTTGGCATCCATTTTCTTTCAGGGCTTGAAAAATGTTGTTCCAGGCCCTTCTAGCTTTTAGGGTCTGGATTGAAAAGTCTGCTGATATCCATATTGGTTTCCCCCTGAATGTAATTTGGTTCTTTTCTCTCACAGCCTTTAAAATTCTGTCTTTATTTTGTATGTTCGGTATTTTCATTATAATGTGCCTTGGTGTGGGTCTGTTGTAATTTTGTATATTTGGAGTCCTATAAGCCTCTTGAACTTGATTTTCCATTTCATTCTTCAGATTTGGGAAATTTTCTGTTATTATTTCATTGAATAAATTGTTCATTCCTTTGGCTTGTTTCTCTAGGCCTTCCTCAATCCCAATAATTCTTAAATTTGGCCTTTTCATGATATCCCATAGTTCTTGTAGATTCTGTTCATGATTTCTTACCATCTTCTCTGTTTGTTCAACTTTGTTTTCAAGGTTAAATATTTTGTCTTCAATGTCTGAAGTTCTGTCTTCCAGGTGTTCTATCCTATTGGATATGCTTTCTATGGAGTTCTTAATTTGGTTTATTGTTTCCTTCATGTCAAGGATTTCTGTTTGGTTTTTTTTTCAATATCTCTAACTCTTTATTGAAATGATCTTTTGCTTCCTGTATTTGCTCTTTGAACTGTCGATTGGTGCGATCATTCAATGCTTGCATTTGCTCTTTCATCTCATCGTTTGCTTCTCTGATCATTTTAATTATGTACATTCTGAACTCCTTTTCTGTCATTTCTTCTGCCATGCTGTCATTGGGTTTTATTGATGTAACATCTAGATTTGTTTGCAGCATTTTCTTTCCTTGTTTTCTCATATTGTTCAGGTATCAGTGGACCGCTGAGATATTGCAGATTTCCTCTATTGACTTACAATGTCCCTGAAGATTTCTATATATATCCCCCCTTAGCCTTCAGTAGGCTGAAGTCTTGGAGGAAGTTGATAATGCGGTGCTCCACAAGGAAGCTGCCTCTCTAGGAGTGGTGGCCTTCAGGTGGGGTATAATCCCTGCTAGTGGGCAGAGGTGCCTCCACTTGTTGACCAATGGTCATCCAAAGGGGACCTAGGCTGCAGGCTGAGGCAAGGCCTGTTTGAGCCTGAGTCTCTAGTTTTACCATCCTTGTGGGGAAACCTCACCCGGCAGGGAAGACTCACCCGGTGGGGAGGTCTCACTGGTCAGTACCCTCCTAGAGGTTCCTCTCAATTTACAGCTACCACCTGGGCTGGGCTGCCTTCCTCTGGAAAGTTCCCAGGGGCCTGGCCCTACCTCCTGGGCCTGGGTGCCTCACCCTTCGCAGATGACTCTCCTTAGGCTGCCCCTCCTCAGAGAATCTGCCTGCAGGCCTGGAATCTTCGTTCCGCCCTAAGCCTGTCTCTGTGCGGCTCTTCCACCCAGAAGCCTCCTAGATCCTGGGACCCTGCTCTGCACCTAATCGCCTGGCTATGCGGCCCCTCCTCTGAGCAGCCACCTGGGGCCCCGAACAATCGCTCTGAGTCCCAGAGACCCGCCACACACCTCTTCCTCCAGACAGCCGCCCAGTGGTCCAGTGCGGTCACTAGGAGTCGAGGAAATTCACTGCGTGCCTCCACCTCCCACCAACCACCCGTAGCCCTGGGCAATCAATCACTCCGAGTCGAAGTGACCCTCCCCGTTCCTCCTCCTTCTCCAGATAACCCCCCGAGTGTTCAGGAGCGGTCGCTCTGAGTGGCTCTGAATCCACGTGACCCGCAGCACGGGTCCTCTGGGCAACCGCCCGGAGCTCTGGTGCGGCCACTCAAGACCAAGCGACCCCCCGCGCTTCTCCTCCAGGCACCCCCCCTGTGTTCAGGCGCTGTCACTTTAAGTCCAAACAATTTACCACTCGCCTTCTCCTCTGAGCAGCCACCTGGAGCGCTAATGCAGTCACTGCGAGTCCAAACGACCCGCCCGCTCCTCCTCCTACTCCTCGGGGCAGGCCCCGGGGTTCAGAAGTGGTCTGAGTCCAAACAGCTCGCCGCGCAGCTTCTCCTCTGGCAACCGCCTGTAGCTCTGGTGCAGTCACTCCGAATCCAAGCGGCCACGTTCCTCCTCCTCCGCAGGGCAGGCCCCAGTGTCCTGAGTCCACACAGCTCTCCTCGCCACTCCTCCCCTGGGCAGCCGCCGGAGCCCCAGTGGTTGCTCCGAGTCCCAGCGCTGTGCCGAGCGGCCTCCCTCACGGCGCTCCCAGCTGTCCGAGTTCACTGCTCCAGCGGGGGGAGGGGCGTCTTGCCGGCAGTTCTACTTCACAAAGTTTCCTGCGTTCCGAGACCACCGTCCCACCCGGGACGCCTTCCCAACGGGTGAGAGTCACCCGGCTGCTTTGAGTTGGTCCCAGGTGTCTCAATATCTCCTCTTTTGAATCCTGAGTCCTGGAGCAACATGAAATGCAGCCACCGTCTAGGCTGCCATCTTGAAACCTCCTTTATTGAGTTTTGAATCATGAATCAGTATCAGATTATGGTTGGATTCTTTTTCTGTACCTATTGATAAGATCATGTACGTTCTTTTTTCAGCCTATTGATTTGATTGATTACTTAATTGATTTTCAAGTGCTGAACCAGCCTTGCATATCTGAATACATCCTACTTGGTCATGGAGTGTAATTTTTTATACATTGTTGGATTCGATTTGCTAATATTTTGCTGGGGATTTCTGCATCTATATTCATGAAAGATATTGATCTGTGGTATTCTTCTAATGTCTTTGTCAGGTTTTGGTATTAGGGTAATGCTGGCTTCACAGAATGAGTCAGGAAGTATTCCCTCTGCTTCTGCCCCGTCACTATTTCCTCATTCATCAAAGGGAGAAAACAGTACTCACTAGAGCTAAGAAGGGGTTTATATCAGATACTAATCTTGTCTGGCTTATTTTCAGGGATGGGGACCTGTGTCCCAAGCCTGGCCATAAGGTGAGGTTTGGGGAGAAGAAAGCATTTTTCTGATTGCCTGGATTCCCCAAATCCCTCACACTCCATGAAGGCCTAGACATAAGTGTCTAAACCTGCTAATCCTCTTCCCATTCCCTGGAAAAATATGGTCTAATTAAATTTGAGTGGGTAAGTGTCTCCCTAGCCAGATGCTCCCCATGTGGAGTATAGACATCACAGGGAGCACACTGGCTTTATGGTCATTACTGCAAGGGGACACCAAAGGACCCTCTTGTGGAGGTGGATGCAGGCTCACTCTTAGGAGACCAGGGAAGCTGATAAGCCTGAAGGGTTTAAGGATGTAGTACTGGGTTTCCTGCCTCACTCATGGCAATCCTGCCTAGCTTCTTCTGGGAGATGGACTGCACCATTCTATGGAGAGACGTGGCTTCCCTGTGACACAGTCTGGCAGACTCCCTCTCTGCCCGGGTCCAGCCCTAGCAGGAGTCCATGGGTTCCACACAGGTAAACAGGGCGTGGGGAGACAGTGTCGGCGATGGATGGAGAATGAAAGACACAGACTCTAGCTCTGGTGCAATCAATCCCACTTTATTCTGGGGAAGGCTGGGTTTATATACATTTTTCTTCAGGCTATGATGACAGGCTTATGATTAATAAAATCAAAGAAGTTTCCAAAGCATAGGCAGAAATTATTTTTACTGAAAGATTATGAGAAAACAGTAACCTTACAGATTATCCTTACTTAATCACAATTATTTTAAGCCTATCTAACTACGTCAATGAGCTAATACAATGTTTATTTCCTTAATATCTAAACTCTATGTGACCTAAGACTATTTTTATTATTTTTGCGGTAAAGCGATAGACAATGTTATGTGACCATCTCTACTAGGTCCTTCTGGTTAATATCTAAATTGCTGAATTAAGGGTTACAGGAGGGCAGCGGTCCCAATGGTTACTATGTACCAACGTTTATTATAGGGGTGACATATTCTTTGTAGGAAGGAAGGAATGTTGTGAAACCTTATTCTTTTACCTTACTACCACACATAAACAAAACCATCATCTGCATTAAACCACCCTGTAGGAGACAGGGGGAGATCTATATCTACCTTCTCCAAGGGCTTGCCTTTAGGGGGGTACCAGGGCTTGCCATAGATAAAATAAGCTAGTCCATATCTAGTACCTACTGTGGGAGGTGCTTTGTGCTTAGAACTTGGGGAAACATTGTTATCTATAAGTTTCTGTGCCCCAACAGGTTCTGGCTGTGCCAGTAAATGCAGTGTTTGATTTTTAACATAATAAAAACATTCTCCTGTAGTGAGATTAACATCACAGGGTTTCAACATGTGTTTCGTCTCCGTGATGTTTTTCTGGAAATTTGTAGAATTATTCCCATCACCTCTAGCAAGGTCCTCAGAGTGAAGTGAGTAATATATTATTAGGAAAACTCCACAGAATAACATCCAAGTTAGGGAGGCATACATCTGGCTACAATCCTTTTAGGATGAGTCTCTGCAATCATCCTTGAGTGGAACTCTGTCAAGCACTGCAAGGAGAGCCAGGTGCCCCCGCAGCTCCCCCTTTTTTATTTTGTAAGAAATCGATGCCTTCTTTGACATTAACTCTCTGGATCAGTCTGAGGATTGCTCGGAGGATGACTGAAAAACAAAAGATAAGAATTAAAATACAAACACCAATTAATCCATATTGAATAATAGTATTTAGAAAAGTACTATTGAAAATAGTGGCCTTAATATTGTTAAACATTTGAGTAGCCAGGTTATTTGTTGGAACCACAGAAAGATGAGCTTGACTTAACATTTTTATTTGTTTTTGTAAAATCTGAATGTCCGGAGCTATATTAGTATTATTCCAAACTCCTTTAAGATGATTTTTTTACCTTTTCCCAATTAGTGTCATTATCTACCTTCAAAGGAGTAACACAAATCCATTTATAGAGGCCTGGTTTTGCATTAAGTGAGAAGCCATAGGCAGGGGGAGGGCCAAGGTGATTCAGCCAGACACGGGCCCAGGGGGCATTAATTAGCAGCTCCTTGCTTGCGGTCCTTGATAAAGGCAGGTAAATTTGGTAATCAATGAGCTCCAGAGATTCTTGACATTCCATTCTTCCAGGGGCAATCTCCAACTTCCAGAGGCAGATGGCTTCATGGCTTCATTTCCTCGAATTGACCCAATTCCCTATTTCTACACTAACTACCTGTCCTTAATTCTGGCTTCATTCCCCCCTTTCGCACCTCTCCCTCACAAGGGATTCAGAGCAACCTTCTCCCACCAAAATCATCCCTTTCATATCAACAGTGTGTTATTTGGAGCATTTTCATTTTCTTAAGGGCAAATACTTTTGTTCTATGCACACCAAGCTCCCATCTCCACTGTCTGAGCTCAGGGAAGGTCAACTAATTCTATTATTGTCTGAGCAAAATGAAGGTAGAAAGAAAGGCTAAAGCACTTTAAAAAGATTTCTCCTTGACTTCTTCCTATTTTGCAATATTAGCACTGGAGTTCTCCCTTTTGAATACAAAAAATGTCAATTATACTTGGACAATCTGCATTTTAGACTTTCTGGCTTCTTCACTCTTCTTATCTAAGTACATGGATTATACTCTTTCACTCATTTTAAAATTCATTTATTCAACAAGATTTTTTTGGAGAACCAACAAAACTAGGTTCTACTTGGTCCTGTCTTCAGATGATAGGTAAGCAAATGAATATTTATATGTCACGGTAATCCCTCTGCTCTATCTTCTGAAAAGAAAAATTAGTAGCACACTCTCACATACTCAGGAGTTGGAATGGAGCTCCTAAGCTGCACATTTCCCTAGAGGGTGTGGAAGACATCTAGACCAAAAGGAGCCAGGTGTTCTTGTATCCACAGTAAGACCCAAAATGTACATCAGTACTGGCACTCCAGGTCTACATTTTGGACTAGAAAATCAGAGGTAAAACTTTCAAGGAGCTAAAGGCCAGGCCTCCCTGCTTCCTCTGATGTGGGTCATGTGTACACCATTCTGGGGATACTGAAGATTCTCTTGACCCAAGAGGAGGCTGGGAAAGGGTCCTGGCCTGGGGAAGGAAAGAGACAGAACTTCCAGAAACAAGTGTGGTGGGATCATGGGGCCAGTGCCAGTGGGGAGCAACAGAAAAGATAAAAGGACCAGGAGGAGAGAGGGTTGCAGGTGGGAGTCTCCATCAGGAGAGGACAGGTCATGTGGAAATCCTTGAGGTCTCAGTCCCTCCATGTGGATCATGCAAAGTCTCCCCCCTCCCGAGTCTTCAACTCTCCCAAGATGGATTCTCCTAGGATTCTACGACTGCATGGTGGTTAAAATCCCCTTGAATCGTGGTGTAGGGATTGTTTCCTCATGGAGAATGGTCAAAGGATGCTTTCTTTTGCCCCTGCCACAGTCATAGGCAGGTGACAAAGTGCTTGCAACAGCAAATGTGGTGGTGAGAGCTGGAAGGAACTGCCCATCAGCTAAGCGACTGACTGATTTCAAGCCAAGGACCTGCTCACATCATATAAGATCACAAATCCTCCACCACAGTGGAAATCAATGGGAGACAGAAGAGAAATTAACAGTATTGGGGGTGGGGGTACAAGGATGTACTTTAAGTGAGCTGTTCTGGGAAGTCCCCAATGATAGTGACTTTTAGACTGAATTCTAGAGCAGCCCTATTCTTGGTGGGGACCTAGACCAGTACCTGTGCATCGACTATTTGCTGCAGAGTCCATGGTGAAATAAGAAATCAATTTGGCCTTGTCGCAACCTTCATGTGTGTTTTCAATTCCTATATTTTTAAATGTAATTGGATAAGAGTCAAACCTAATAATTAAAAGTGGGACTTACATTATGTCTTCATCATTTTATTTTTTCTAGAATCCACTTTTATTGTCTATTATACAAGTATTGGGCTGCAGCATATTGGAAAACACCACACAGCCCTGGTCCTTTCTCTACCGAGATGAGGAGTACTGATTCCATCACAGGTACCTATGTGAATGGCCAGGACCCAGTCGAGGGCAGTGCTGGAGGAGAACATGCCAGGCAGAGGGGATGGCACATGTGAAGGTAAGTTGGAGGCACTGAGGGGGGACGTGGATGGTGGTTGTGTGTGACAGGAGAAGGTAAGGCAGCACAGCACCAGGGTTGGGAGGCAGATAGGACAGCATGTGTGAGCTCCATGGTGCATGGGAAGAAATTGGGATTTTAACAGAAATGTGAAGGAATGCTGCAAAGAGCAAGGATTGACATACTTTTCAAACCCAGCTCCAGCACTATGTGGACAGACACAGAGAGCAGGCACAGAGCTGGCAGGGCTGTTAGGAGGCAGCTGCCATGACCTGGAGACATGACGGCCAACACGATGGGGAGCAGAGCGATGGGACATGGCTTTAATATTACAGTTTCACTTCTACTCTGGGACTTCTTGTTAGATTGATTTGAGGGCAACTGGTGGAAGAATAAAGATGACTCCCAGATCTCTGACCTGGGTTGACTGAGGTGCCAATTGCCAAGTTAGGTGTTTGTTTTGTGGGAGGGAAGTGGTACTGAATTTGGCTTTGCACTGGTTAGGTTTGAGCTGTCAGTAAGAGTCATTCAAGGGTCAATCAAGCAGTTGGAGAAAAGGTCTGGGATAAATTTAGAACTCAGGAGTCATGAGCACAGAGATAACATCTACAGCCACAGAGCTGCATGAGCTCCTCTAGGAGAAATGACAGCAAGGTAAGAAAGGGTCCCAGTCCCAATGCTGAGCCATCAGAGAGGGCAAAAGAAATGGGCAGAGCAGACTGGGGCGTTTCACAGATGCCAAGAGGGGAGACTGTTTTGAGGAAGAGGGAGTGGGTCCTAGCGAGCTGAAAAATATGGGAAGAGAAGAATGACAATTGGATTTGGTCACATGGAAGTCACTGGTGACCTTGAGAAAACAACTTCTGTAAGCCACAGCAGGGAATCCACTTGGAGTGAGTTGAGGAGTGAGTGGGCGTAGGAGCTGTGGATGACTCTGGGGAGTTTGCTGCAGTGAAGCTGCAAATGGGAGCGAGAGGGTCAAGGGAGGCTCCCTGCGTCCCCTGGAAGAGCTCTGCTCTTGCTCATACATTGGCGGGAATGGTTCAACATGGAGGAAAAGACTGAGAATACAGGTGCCGGGGACTGAGGGAGGGCAGTCATTGAGAAGATAAGAAGACATGACCGCGTGCAGGGGTGAAGGGCTGGTCTTTGACAGGTAAGGAGGGAGGAGCTAGAGCTGAACACAGGCGTGTGGAGATCCATGGCCAAGGTGGTGGAGAGATGAGTGAGCTGTTCTCTGAAGGCTCCCATTTTCTGAATGGAGGAGTATGATGAGGCCATTGTTTAGTGGTGGGGAAGGGAAACTTAGAGCTCACTATTACACGTTAGAGTCCCCAACTCATATATATTCCTATGTGCAAAAGGCTTTAAAAATAGACTTGAAGCTGGGCCTGGAGGCACACGCCTCTAACCTCAGCTATTTGTAAGGCTAAGGCATGAAGATCATAAGTTCAAGGACAGCCTGGGCAACTTAGGGAGACACTGTCTCAGAATAAAAATAAAACATGCCTTTTTTGTAAAGTTTGGGATGTAGCTCAGTGGTAGATTGCCCCCAGGCTCAATCCCCTGTACTGCAAAAACAAACAAACAAAAAGTTTTCAAAGAGATTTTAGAATAGTCTGTATACCTTATGAATATTCACACAACTTATTTGGGGGGCAGAGGACAGAAAATATAGAACATTATAACCTATAGTCTCTAATTAAAAAAATTTTTTTTTTGAGCTACTGAGCCTAAAATACTTTGACTGGATACTTTCACTTTTACTTACCCCAAAGCTTCACAGAACTCCTGGATGCTTTTCATGTAGGAAGGAGCTGTCCCTTTAGTGTGCCTGCACATCTAGGGTTGGTGGCAGGGGCTGTTAGTTTCTCACCCCAATCCATGTTCCCCTCATCTTTCTGGACACCCTGCTGGTCCACATTACCCAGTGCCCTGTGCTCCTCTAGGTTCTAGTCAATGGGGTGTGAGAAGAAATGATAATTACTACTTCTAGGCCTGACTCATGACCTTTCCATGCTTTTGGCTGGCTAGAATGATTTCTCAAAGGGATCTCAGAAGCCACACCAGGAAGAGAACAGAGCCTCTACTGTCCTGTGGGAATGACCAGATGCCACAGAGGCACCAGCAATCCAACAGTCACTCCTTACCACTACGTGAAAGTAAACTTCCATTTTGTTGGAGCCACGATCCATTTCTGGGAAACTTCTCACAGTAGTAGTCCACCATATGCAGTTGACATAAGGAGTAAGTAACGATGTGAATCTGCTCTGTGCAAGAGCGAGGCAGGCATTCTTTAGACATTGGTGTACAATATTATGGTCAGCACTCACCCTGGCTGCCACATCAATGCTGCATTTGAAGTGTCTTAATGACTTAGATCAGTGGTTCCTCAGCCCTGGATGCACATTAGAATCACATGGGGAACTTTGTTTCCTTGCTCAGTGCTGGGTTCTGGTCTTGGCTAGGTCTTAGGAGGTTCCTGGGTGATTTTAATGGGTAATCAGAGTTGAGAATCACTATCTTATGCAGTTACAATAGAGAGCTGGGAAAAATCAGCTCCATTTATTCTCTATCTGCTGAGGATGGCTGGCTCTTAATACCAGAATATTGACTTCAGCTGGCTTTGAGGAGCATGGGGAAGTGGTGGAGAGACAGTGATTCTGTGTATGGAAGGCAAGGGCATCATCTCAAGACAGCCTAGCACATCATTGGCAGGTTCTGAGAGGGATCAGGAGTATAGGGACTGTTTCATCTGATATGAACAGAATCACCCAACCTCTGTCTTCAGGAGTTCTGCTGACTTCTAATAATCAAAACTGGCATTGTGCCAGCTCTCCTCAGCCTGATCTAAGTTTGGGTAATGATTCCAGGAAGCTGCGTGGGACCTTCCATGCCAACGTCATAGTTGTTTCCAAGGCTACATCTAAAACTTTGCTTTTAGCTCAGGAAAAAAATCAATAAACATTATACAGCACATTACATTTTCCATTTTTGTTTTGTTACAACAACATAGAAGGCCAATAAATGTGTCCACCAAAGGAAGCGAATGATCACGAGGCTGGAGCT
Organism: Sciurus vulgaris; assembly: GCF_902686455.1. Lineage (NCBI taxonomy): Eukaryota > Metazoa > Chordata > Mammalia > Rodentia > Sciuridae > Sciurus > Sciurus vulgaris. Next base: position 62,332,278 of record NC_136473.1, read on the forward strand.
TTGCTTGTTTCCAGGCTGGATGGAACATGGTGTTTATGTGCTCAAGATGTGCTGACAGATCAAATTTAAGATCAATATTACCCAGTGGCCCTGAGGGAGGGGCTCTGATCTGCTTCCCATCACAGAGTCCCACATTCAGGTTACCCTGAAGAAATACACAATGCATCTGATGACACCTGTGAAATTTCAGTGTGAACCACAGACACACACACACACCATAAACACATGAGGCTTTACATAGGAATCATGTCTGGTGGTGTAGCCACCAGAAGCCATGGAGGAGCACACAGGTGAGGGAACAGGTGTAAACCCGTGGTGTACTCGACTGTCTTTGCAGCAAAGACTGACACTGAAATGAAAGTTGGCACATGCTTCTGTGTTCTGACAAGGCTTCTCTTTTTCCCTGCAGTGACTGGAGCACCAGCTACATCAAGGACAGCCTGAACCACACCAGGTGAGAATAAATCACAAGACATCCATGGGGTCAAAGTGTTCTGAAGACTGTGAACCTTTTCCCATAAAAATCTGCCTACAGTTGGAATTCTAATGGCAATCTGAGCATCTTCGTTTTGTTAAGCAAGAGAAAACAGGGACAGAAGATTAAAAGTGGGGGATGTCTCACAAGGTAAGACTAAAAGTTCATAGGTAGAGGAGCGTTTAGAGTTGGTCTTTTCTGCCTCTCTCTGGAACCAGCAAATCCTTCCACCCTCAGAGATGGTGCTGGAGTTCAATGTTGCCAGCGTATCTTGGGGATCCTCAACCTCTCCCTCCATAAACCTGACCAATTTGGCACACAGAGAAATTAATGGAATTTTCTGAACCTCAATTTTTTCTCCCCTAATTTTATTTTTCTAAAATATTTTGGTGTCTTCTTTTTCTTGTCTAATAGCAAATCCTAGCAGATGAGGAGATATATAATTGAGTAGTCAGTTAATAATAGTGGGAAGTAATTAATCATGCTTTGTTCCTAGCCATGGTGTGTGTGTGTGTGTGTGTGTGTGTGTGTGTGTGTGTGTCTGTGCGTGTGTACATGTGCATACATGATTTTAGGTATGAGTCTAGGTTACACATCAAAAGTACCTACAATTTATGTTGGTAAAAGTGCTTCAAAGATTTGCATGATATAATTAATTTTATCAGTATTTCTTCTGCAAAAAAAAAAAAGCATGGTATTGTGTGGAAAGCATGCTTTTCTGACATCTGAACAAATTTGAGAAATGCTGCCTTAGAAGACATGGACAGTGAAAGGAGGGAGAAAGGTCAAAGCCAGCTAGGGGGACAGAAAGGACAAAGTATGAAAGCAAGAGTGTGAGAGAAGAGACACTTAGAAGACACACCTGGGTGGCTTAGTGTGGAGCACTGGAGGCAGCTTTACACGTAGGGTGAAGTGCACTGCCCTGGGCTCCAACCCTGGCTCGAGCACTGAGTAGCTGTGTGACCTTGGCATTTTACTTTTTTTTTAAAATTTTAATTGAAAATCATAAATTTACATAGGGCAATATTGTTTGATTCATTCTGTTATTTTTTCCCTTCCCCCCACCCCTCCAACCCCTCTTTTCCCTCTATACAGTCCTTCCTTTCTCCATTCTTACCACCCAACTTATCCCTAACCCTGAACTTAACCCTAACCCTAACGCTAACCCCTCCTACCCCCCATTATATGTCCTCATCCGCTTATCAGCGAGATCATTCATCCTTTAGTTTTTTGAGATTGGCTTATCTCACTTAGCATGATATCCTCCAATTTCATCCATTTGCCTGCAAATGCCATGATTTTATCATTCTTCATGGTGGAGTAATATTCCATTCTGTATATATGCCACATTTTCTTTATCCATTCATCAACTGAAGGGCATCTAGGTTGGTTCCACAATCTGGCTATAGTGAATTGAGCAGCTATGAACATTGATGTGGCTGTATCTCTGTACAATGCTGATTTTAAGTCCTTTGGGTATAGGCCAAGGAGTGGGATAGCTGGGTCAAATGGTGGTTCCATTCCAAGCTTTCTGAGGAATCTCCATACTGCTTTCCAGAGTGGCTGCACTAATTTGCAACCCCACCAGCAATGTATGAGTGTACCTTTTTCCCCACATCCTCACCAACACCTATTGTTGCTTGTGTTCTTGATAATCGCCATTCTAATTGGGGTGAGATGAAATCTTAGGGTAGTTTTGATTTGATTTTCTCTTATTACTAGAGATGTTGAACATTTTTTCATGTATCTGTTGATTGCTTGTACATCTTCTTCTGTGAAGTGACTGTTCATTTCCTTAGCCCATTTGTTGATTGGATTATTTGTATTCTTGGTGTAGAGTTTTTTGAGTTCTTTATAGATTCTGGAAATTAGCGCTCTATCTGAAATATGAAAGATATTCTCCCACTCTGTAGGCTCTCTCTTCACATTACTGATAGTTTCCTTTGCTGAGAGAAAGCTTTTTAGTTTGAATCTATCCCAGTGGTTGATTCTAGTTTTTATTTCTTGTGCTGTGGGAGTCCTGTTAAGGAAGTCTGATCCTAAGCCAACAAGTTGAAGGTTTGAACCTACTTTTTCTTCTATAAGATGCAGGGTCTCTGGTCTAATTCCGAGGTCCTTGATCCATTGTGAGTTGAGTTTTGTGCACGGTGAGAGATAGGGATTTAGTTTCATTCTGTTGCATCTGGTGAAGGGACGTGTTCCACACCCCCTATGCCAAACAGGGCAGCCTCCCACTCGGGCACAGACCCTGAGACAGGTGCCCTGCTCAGGTGAGAGTGGAGTGGAGGGAGGGGCCTGCCTGGAGGCCCCTGGGACATGAACCTGGCAGGATCCCAGCTTTGAGCACAGTGTGCAGGGATGGGAGAGACTTCTGGGGTCCTCTTCTGGTGTCCTCTTCCTTTCTTGATTTGGTGGGAGTCACTGTTCAAACCAGTGAAGCATCAACTCTGTTTGCCCCTTTGTGAGGAGGAGAATTATCAGTTTTGTTCCTTTGACCTCAGTGGAAATTTCTACACTTAGGTGCAGTTTAAAAATAAAAAATGATAATTCTGGAAGTCGGGAGAGATGGAGGATTGATGGTCACATGTTTCCAATGAGGCAAAAGGAAAGCCAGGCTCTGTAGGCACTGTAGGCAGGGACCTGTGAAGTGGCTGAGCAGGCTGGTAGACAGCAGATCCAGAGAGAGAAGATGAGGGAGAGTTCAGGATGGCAGGTCAGAAGTTATAACATCCAAGAGAAAAAGAGCCTAGAAAGCAACAGCAGCAAAGCCTGGGAACTTGAGTCTACATGAAAAACAGGAAGGAGGCCTCTTGGTTTTCTTAAGGCAAAAGAATCAGTGTTTTCCAATTCAGTAGAAGAAAGGAGGAGGAGGAAAAGGAGGGAGCTTCTTGGAGTCACAGTACAGTCTAAACGTGAGTGCACGAGTGATGTACGACCCTCTTCTGAGGGATGCCACTGTGGTGATTACTCATTATAAAAAACAGAAAGAAAGGAGAAATTAAGCACATTTGTGTGGCCATGCAAGCACCTATTTTCTTGTAATCACTCTGCTGTCATGTAAGATCAGTGCATGGAAATGGTATTAGGATAATTTACTATTGCTTGTGGATAATAAATTAACAGGATTGCTTGCTATTTTGCATTTCCTGCTAATAAAACACTCCTCCAGGTTCACAGGCAAGGTGGTTGTTACACAAACAGTGTTAGTTACACAAATTTCCATTGCCCAGGGAGAAAATAGGCAAAGGGGATGTTACCCACTGACATGTGTCCAGATCAGAGAATGCATTTCCATTCACAAATTGATCTCTCTGTGTTTCAGACTGGGCTTGGCTAGCTAATGTCCCTAACATGGGAGACCAGGAAAGCCCAAGATTTCCTCTTTCCCAGATCCAGGAACACTCCTTTCTCTTCAAAGCAAAAAGGAAATTCTTTTGTTTGCAAGCATAAGAACTTAAAAATCTCATGAGATTTTAGCTGCTGTAAGCTGGGTTCCTAATCAGGGTTGTAAATCAGCCATCTACTTCACATCTGAAAAATTCTGCTGGAATTTTTATGTGACCTTAGCAAATAATTTCAATTCTCTGGTCTTGGGTTCCTAAGAAATCAGAATTAAGGGAATGATCTTCAGATCTTATACTGGCAAACTCTTCCTTGCAATAGATCTCCAGTGTAAATATGTAAAACAGAGCCACTGGGACTTGGGTTAGCCCAAAGGTAAGCTAACCTGGGGCCCTCTTTGCTGGGCCTCAGAGTCTTGAGGATACTAGTCCAAAACCATCTGACCAAGCATTTCCTAACCTCCTGTAAGCCTCTAACATCAGGTAAAGCAGAGAGAAAGGGACAGCTCAGAGCAAGCGGATAAATTAGAAGGCCTCCTTCCACGTTCCCATGAACAGAGGCCCCCGTGCTCTGTAGTTTAGAGAGAAAAGGCATTCACTGCTCTGTTCTTCATTTTCTGCTGGTGCAATTTCATACTGGATCCAGCTGCTGGCAGGATCATGGATGAGTCTGCAGGGAGCCTGAAGGGCTGGCATAGGCTAATGGAGACTATGCCCCTGGCCAGGTGGTCTACTCAGAAGGGTGAGAAGCTGGGGGAGGGGGTGTTGAGTGACCAGTTGGTCACTGCTATTATCACTACAGCTGAGGTGAGCATGACTAGAATTCCTAATAAGCAGAAGCCTCAGGGCACTCAGTACAATGCTGGTTGACACCAGAGCCTTACCTGGGCAAAAGGGATGGATAGAAATAAAAAAATGATTTCCTTGTTCACCACTGGATACAGCTTGGAAAAAATCAGAAAGTATATTCTCCTCTCTCTTCCAAAACCTTTTGCATGCATAAAATCCACAGGGAACATTAATGAAGTTTCCCCTGGGTGGCTGAGCAGAATATTCAGGTGGCCTCCCCAGGGAGGGCAGCACAGTGCCTGAGAAAGGACCCAGCCTGAGGTCGGGTCAGGGAGGCTTTTGAGTCTTGCTCTGTGGCTTGCTCTCTAAGGCCAAGGGTTGATACTATTCCTGTTTCCTTTCTGTAAAGAGGGAATCATTATACCCAGAATTGTCTTGGGGCTGAATAAAGATGACAAGTGAAGTGCCTGCTACTAAGTAAGATGACCCTCCACAAACATCTATTCTAATCCCGCTGCTTCCTCCTGGTGATGGAAGACTCATGGGCTGACCATGAATATGAGCTGCAGGGAGATTATGTCAGCTGCCATCAAGAGGAGCAGCCACAACCTAGCCCCCCAGCCCTTCTCTTTGCTATCTGCCTTGCAGAGTCAGCAAGTCCAGGGCAGCCTCTCTGGGAAGAGTTCTGGGAAGAGCAGTGAAAAGAATGTGGCTGCCAGGAGGGCACTTCAGAGATCAACTCTTCCAACTCCTTCTCTCTCCAGCCAAAAAATCGACAGCGCTAGGATCAGAACCTGGACCATAATGTTCAGCAGGCACCCTAGGTCCTAGGAGTGATGTCAGTAGAAGGCTTGGGCTCAGGAGGTGCCCTGACTGACTGATGAGGGGGTGGCCTTAGGAAGGAAGGGGAGCTCTCTGCACCTCAGTCCCATCTGCATCTGGCATCAGGCGTGTTAGGGTGAGACTATTGTTAGGGTGAGAGACCACACAATAAAGGCGCCTGCACAGTGCTGACAGGGAGGAGGCATCCGCTGATGTCAAGTGGATTGAAGGAAGCTTTAGTGATGCCACACCCCAGAGCTGGGAATACAGGGAGGAAAGAGGCACTTTGAATCCGACCCTGGCTCATCAAACCTTCATCTCTGTCCATGTGAGCCCTGACATGAGTGGGAGTGGGGGGATCACTTTGGGCCTTCTGAGTTTGAGGGCTGGTTGGATTTAAAAACAAAAAGTTTCAGATGTTCAGCATCTAATGGGGTCAGCTTTGCTTATTTCTGGAAGAAATGCCAGCCATGGGGCTGAAAAAGCCTCTGGAAAATGTCGGCTTTGGGGAAGCCACTGTCCAAGTCATTACAGAGCAAGTGTTAGGCACCTGCAGTTTCTGAAATTATCTACTCCCCTATTTGGGAAAAGCAGATAAAAGAACACATCAAACTCCCCAGGAGCCAGCCCCACACTGCAAAAAATGACTCAGTTCTTTCTAAACCAGGAAGACCTCACTTGAGAACACCTCCTCAGAAGTCTCAGAGTAGGTAACCCTTACCACTAGGGATCCTGGATACCTTACAGATAGAATGTTCTGAACCTAGCTCCACCTGCGGAGATAGTGAGATTTCATGAATAGCAACATGAGCTATAGGAGCCCTTGCAGGGCAGACACCTTGTATAACCCATTTGCCACTGTGAGCGCTGGATCTTGCAAAATCCTCAACATGAGCACAGGGACCTCATAGGCACTTATTTAAAAGAGCACATGGCACTGGTTTTGGTTTCTTTCTTTCCAAAATCTAATCTCACTGAACATTTGATTGGTCCTTTCTGGATCTGATCCCCCACCCTCCTGCTATTTCTGGAGATCTGTTGAAAGGACTTCTGGTTAGGGAATCTAAGTCCTATGTTAAGGAAACAAGCCTTTAAGTGGATGAAACCTACTACCAAGGACTCCAAATTCCAAGTTTTGACTTCAATCACCTGTTCTTTTGACCCCTGTCACGTGCCTCCCAGATGCATGGTCACATGATCTCTGTTGTTGCTGGCATGCCATTTGAGCAAGCTGCCACCAGGAATTTCCTGAACTAGATATGCAGCACCTTTGTGTCACCACCAGGTCATTGGAAAACCTTCCTCTTATGGAGAAAGAGCACTTTTCTGTGGTTCTGCATGGCCAGCATCCTTTGCAGCCCCAACCACATTGTCTTGGGGATGCTGAACAGTTAGCACCTCTTCTTCCTAGTTTGCCCCAAATGGGCATGTGTGTTCACCCATAACTGTCTGCTGTGTGGCTGTATTTCCTTGCTCTATGCCCCTCAATATCCTATGTTCCATCCTTCAAACCTTTGGACCAGTGTCCTTCACACACACTAATTTCTGTGCCTGGGCTGATGCACTCTCCAATTTCAAATGCACAATCCTTCCACATGAGTGAATCAAGTGGAGCCAAAAAGTGTGCTACTCTTTGGACTCCAGGGAAAATAAACAAAAAAAATGCCAAAAATCGCTGGGCAGAAATTTTCACTCTACAATTGTGATATCACCTACTAGAGTTGTCCTTCTACCCTTTCCAAAATGCAAATGCGCTCATGTGCTCCTTGGTAAACATATCTGTGTGTGTGTGTGTGTGTGTGTTCTGTTCTCTAGATAATGAAATTTGTCTTCTCATTTTCCCCTGTAGACTGTAAACTCTGCAAAGTAAGGAATTATACTCTTTTTTTTCTTTTCAATTCCCCTGAAATTTCAATTTCAGTTTTGCTCTGGGCTTAGCAGGTGTTCTGTAAACACTGCTGGCAAGGTAAACTGAGTGCTGAGCACTTAGAAGAGATTGCCCATGTTCATTATGTAAGGTTCTTCAAATAAATTATTGGATTCAATGCATGGAAATGAGACAGGCAGAGGTGATATCCTCAGAGATGAAGAAGGTCTGAGAAAGGAAAGAATGAAGATATACCCAGATGACTAAGAGCACACAGACCCAAGAAAGGCCGCCATACAAGGACCCGTGGAGTTCCTTTCAGATCCAAATATGTATATTAATCTATTTAAAAATATTGCAGCCAATATTCTGGTTCAAGATTTGGTGACTTCAGGAGCTTTATCCATTACCTGGCCATGGAGGCATACATGTGAGGGGTTCCCTCTCCTAAGCTGAGTCTAATAGTGCAGTATCAAAATACATGACCTTTATACTGGTCCTTGGAACTCTTACCAATTTTGATGCTGCTGCCAAGGTCTTCCCTTCCAAATGATCAACTCCTCCCAAAGTTGGGCTTCAAAAATAAGTCTGTTTACAGGTGAGTGTGACAGGTCAAACATTGGCTCTTTGTTCCACTAGGGAGAGGAGATGCCATGTGGCACAAAGAGTCATTCAAGAGAGCTGGGGGGTCTGGACAAGCTATGCCATCCTCCAAGGTGTCAGTGTCCCCATTTGTAAAAGGAGACCAACCATCTCTGCCCAGCTCACTGCCTGAAGTGAGGCACAACACTGTAACTGGGGACTAACGGGCATTGTCAGGGGGTAGCAGTAAGACCTGGCAGCCACCTGGTGGGCAGCAGGACCTCCCTCTGGATTCATGGTCCACCTGCACCTGAGATTTCTTGAGGAGGACAACTAGATTAGAAAGATAAAGCTTTAAAAATTTTTTTGACTCTTTAAAAAAACCAAATCACCTTTCCCTGTTGGATTATAAAGTAACCAGGACAAATTAATCAGGCTCAGATTAGATTAATCAGGTTCAGATCGAGAGTTTTAAAGTGATAAAGACTCATGCTTGAGTTCCAGCTTCCCCACTACTAGCTAATGTGACTTTGGGTAAGTTACTAAACTTTTAAAACCTTGGTTTGGTCATCAGGAAGGTGGGGTCAGTAGTAGAAAACAGATACTTTGGTCAAGAGTGTGGCACATATGTAGTCACCTGTTATGGTTTAGATATGAGGTGTCCCCCAAAAGCTCATATGTGAGACAATGAAAGAACACTCAGGTGACATGACTGGGTTACAAGAGGTAGCACCTAATCAATGGCTTAATTCACTGATACAGATTAACTGGGCTGTAACTGAAGGCAGGTAGGATGTAGCTGGAGGAGGTAGGTCACTGGGGTCATGCCTTGGGGTTTATATTTTGTCCCTCGTGAGTAGAGCTCTCTCTGCTTTCTGATTGCCAAGTCCTGAGCAGCTTTCCCCTTCCATGCCCTTCTGCCATGATGTTCTGCCTTGCCTCAGGCCCAGAGCAATGGAGTCAGCCATCTGGACAAAGACCTATGAAACCATGAGCCCCAGATAAACTTTCCCTTCTCTATACTGTTCTTTTCAGATCCTTTGGTCACTCTGGCAAAAAATCCTGACTAAGATACTACCTCTCCAAATTAATTTCAATTATCTTTATTGTTCAGTATTTCCTTCCAATGTCTGTTCCATCTTATGCAAACACAGCTAAGAACATGCTAGTAACTAACATTGCACCTGAAAAACCAAAATCAGTGTCACAATGTACATGCCCCCAAAGCCTGGACACCTTATTCATAGGGAGTTATGCCCAGATCCTCACTTGTTTTTATGGTGACTTATACACAACTCTAAAAGCATCAATTGATTGGCCACTTGCTACTGTGCCAGAAACTTCTCTAAATACATCAGATTTGTTACATTGAATCCTCACTCACTGTCCCATGGGGTAAGTGGATCACCACCCCCATTTTACAGATGAGGAAATGGAAATGGAGGCCAACGGAGGCAAAACAACTTGTCCCAGGACAAAGTGACTAACCAAGAGACCCAGAATGTGAAGCCAGCCAGCCTGATGACCAACAGTCTTAATCAACATACCCATGATCAGCTTTGGGATCTCATCTCCGGGCTTACAGCAAACTAGGCAGCCAATTGGGGGAAAGATGCCACCACATGCTCCCTGAGAGTGACAGGTATACTGGCAGCTGATGCCTTAATAGTGGGAGAGGAAGGGGAAGGGATAAAAACCTCATAAAGACCTGTATAGCGCCCACTCACTCACCATAGGGGGCAGACCCTAACATATTGAAAAGCCCCAAATAGCATCATGATTCTACAGCACAGTGCAATCATTTTTACTCTGATATCAAGAAAAACATCAAACCATGCAAATTGTGTGCTTAGGAAAACAGGAAGGGGGGAGAAAGTGGGTGATGTATTAAAGGGGTATATTTTCTTGAAACAGATCCACTGTTTTGAAACCCTGCCACAATGTTACATAAATAAGGCACTGAGGTTGAAAAAGATGATACACAGTCAAAGAAAGAATTAAAGAAGTGCCAATATCTAGGCACAACTGGATAATGTTCTCATGAATCTTTGCTTCTTTTTCAATCCATCACTTATGCATTGACTGGGTCTCTGCTGGGTCTTTGTTTCCCAGGCTAGCCTTGAACTCTGGGCTTAAGCGATCCTCCTCCCTCAGCTTCTCAAGATGCTAGGACTATATGCATGTGCCATCATGCCAGGCCCATTGCTTGCTTCACCCAGTTTCTAGTTTTGACAAGAGCAATCCTTTGGCCCACCCTCTCTCAGTTTAGAATCATGGCTTTTGTACCTTTAGCCAGTGTGGCATCTAAGGGCTCACAAATTAATTCCATCAGATAATTTAAAGGGACATGTATTGAAAATAAATATGTAAACATTTTTTAAAAATCTGAGGGAAAAAGACATTCAAGTGGACTTCCTACACAGGAGATGTCAGGTTGGGTTTTCAGCACTTTTTGCAGCCAGAGGTGAGGCTACAGTGGAAAAGGGCACGTGTTAAGCAAGCAGACTCATTTTCAACAGAAGCTGCTCACAGCTCCCTGTTTATAGCCTAAGATCGTTGCCTTTTAGAGTTAGATTTTGTTTTATGTCTATCCATATCATATTCTCTAGGCTCCATAAAAACTGCTTTCCAAGTCCCCAAATGAAGCTTATCAAAATCTGACTGCTTGAAACATATTTAAACCAAATTTGAAAAAAAAAAATTAAATGGGCATTTCAAATAGAAGAAGTCATATCAATAATGTCCTTAAACTGCTCCTCTATCCCTGGTCATCTGGGCATGGAAAAGCCTCCAGGAACTAGGAGACAGGCCCCTTTCTTTATGTGCCTACACTGACCCACCAGCAGTGGTCAGACAAGAGAAAGGCTAGTCCACTGGTAACAAAGGGGATGTCCTTGGGTTGAGGTGAGGATGCCAGATTCAGCAGATGGAAGTACAAGACATTCGTTATATTTGAACTGCAGATAAGCCAAAGCAGGATTTTTCTTTAACCTTAAGTTCCATGCAATATTTTAGGACGTGCTCCCATTAAAAAAATATTTATGTGAAATTCAAATTTAAATGGGTGTTTTGTATTTTATCTAACACCTCTACCCTTGGTGCCAGTCCACTAGAGGAGCTGGGACAGGTGGGAGGTAAGGGAAGCAGGGGCTCTAATGACTAGACCAGGAATATGGCAAAAAAAAAAAAAAAAGAAAGAAAGAAAAAAATGGCCCAAGCCTGGCATTCTCCCTGCCTCCCACCACTCTCTCCATGTTTCTCCAAGGAGACTCTGGGCTCCAAGTCTATCCTTCCCTGTAGGAATAAATGCCTTCTCTGATTCCTCTGAGCATCACCCTTCAGACATACATCCCACCCTCACCTCCTCCCACAGAGCTGCACACTGTAGAGCTGCTGGAAACCTGTAAGAACTGGCACGCTTCCACATTCTGTTGTTTCTTATCTTGTTTCTTTTCCAACCAAGGTTCCAAACAGGTTTAGAAGAGCTCTTGATGGGAGGTTTCCTTTTCTTTTTTTTTTTTCTTCCCCATAGAGGTCCCCTCCAACCCACTTATTCAGATGCCAAGAATCACATCAGGCATAATTTCAAGATGGGTGTTAAAGCGAGGGCTGAACTAGTATGTCTAACTTGTCCAGCACAAGACTTTATGGACTCCATCCCATGACACTGCCTTGATCCTGGCAGCCAATGCCCTTCCCCCTCACTATCTCATACCTCTGATTAGTGGTCTTTAGTGATCTGCACTCTGTAATCATAGAGATTTAATAAACAAGGAAGAAAGAGCTCTTGCTTTCAGGGTTTCAAGAATGTGCTTGCAGCAAAACATTTATAGCCAAGCTATAAAATGCATGGAAATATGGAGGAAACATTGACACAACAATAAAACAAGGGGTGAGATTAGTGATGCCATAATGCAATATGTTTTCATTTGGTGCAGAGAAAATTAATTCTTGAAGACATTTCATTTAACTTTGCAATATTCTGCAGTTTAACCTTTGATGCTTGCAACTTTTTCTTTTACGCACTCTCTTCCCCTTTGAGCCTGAGGATGGGGGAAACAAGTTTTAATGTCTAGGTTAAGTTTCGTTTCATGGCAGGTGATCTCTGCCATGGACAGAGGCAACAAAGTGACTGGGGGAACAAAGGTTATTGCTGGCTATCATTTGCAGCTCTCCATCTCCCACCTAAATGTGAGAGATAATCCAAAATGCAACTTCTAAAAGGCTAAGATGTGCTACCTTCCAGAGTAAGGTACCGGGGTGGGCTGGATGACCAGATCAGGTTGTGCAAGCACTCGAGATACTCGGACCCCTCGAGTTTAAATCCAGGGAAGCAGCGATAGGAGATCACAGTCCCCACTGGGAAGGAGGTCTGGAACTCAGAGATGTTCACATAGCCATTAGAAGATGCTAGAGGTCTCAGGCAGCCTGTGAAATGTGAAAGAAAATGGGGAAAGTTTCACTTTGTCATCTTTGTACATCCAAAAGTCAAACAGCACACTGGGACTCTTCAGGGTTGCCCACTGCATAGAAGAAACAAACAAAACAGCATTGCCTTAGTCACTTCTTTTTTTTTTTTTTTTTTTTTTTTTTTGCCTCTGTAACTAGAAGACCTCATAAGAACAATTAGAGAAGGAAAAGTTTATTTTGAGGCTCACAGTTTCAGAGGTCCATAGACAGTCAATTTCATTCATTCAGAACATCATGGTGGAAAAGGGTGGTGAAGGAAAGTGGCTCAGAACATGGCACCTTGAAGCAGAGAGAGAGAGAGAGAGAGAGAGAGAGAGAGAGAGAGAGAGAGAGAGAGAGAGATCCTCCTCTCACCATAGACAAAATATAAATGCCAAGGGCACACCCTCAGGGACCCACCTCCTCCAACCACACCCTACCTGCCTATAGTTACCACCCACATAATCCCTATTAGGTGATTAATGCACTGATTAGGTTAAGACTCTCATAACCCAATTAGTCAATTAGTTCACCTCTAAACTTTCTTGCACTATCAAGGCATCTGTTTGTAAAATCTTGGCAATTAATAGAATCTATGGCAGTAATTTATATGTTTAAAAACTATTTTAATGATGGACTTAAAATTTGCTCAAGAATTAACTGGTATACTCAGGAAGTAACCAATTATAGAGAATAAAATCAATGGACAAAATGTCCATTTGGACATTACTGACCTGTGGATATTGGCTGACCAGGGGCAGAAGCACCCAAGCCTCCATCCCAAGGTTGATTTCTCAGTTTGTGGTATTCAACCAAGAAGGCTTTGAACTTCTAATTAGAACTCCAACTTTCCACACACAGGAGTTGGGTCTATTGCAGCGCATGTGACATAGGGTTTAGAGGGAATTCCCAGACTCCCAAATTCCAATAATTATGTACACTGCTCAAAGAGGAGTGTCCATAGGAAGGAGGGCAGGGACATTTTACGAGGTGGGGAGCCATGTACCAGCTGGGGAATAAGAAGTTAGAGTTCAAGTTCCATGAGGTAGAGAAGCCAGGAGGGCTGCACCCTAGGAACAAGGAGAAAACCGACATAGGCTGGTTCTAACAAAAACCTAAAGTTTGACAGAAGAAAGAAAAGATCATCTACATTCTCTCTGATTTTTTTTTTTTTTTTACATGTGATGTCTGGAATCTACTCCCCTCACTGAAGGAGGGTAAGGCTGGAAGAAGAGGCATCTGGCATGAGTATGTGTTCCAGTGAGTTGTCCATGATAGCAAATAACCACGTTCCTTATTTCAATGGAAAGAAAGAATCTGAAACCTGTAGTATCTGAAAAGAAATGTGTAATTTTCAGCCAAGCTCAAGTTTCAAATAGAACACAGATGCTTCTCCACTTATGATGGGGCTATGTCCAGCTAAACCCACTGGAAGTCAAAAACATTGTAAGTCAAAATGTATTTAATATAACAGCACGCTAGGTGACACAGTACACTGGGGAGTCTCAATCATTTCTCCTCAGTTACCTGACTGACTGGAAACTACAGCTTACTGTGGCCCACCTTCAAAGAAGAGTATCATACTGCATAATGCAAAGATTTAATTTCAAAATTTGGATTCATTTCCACTGATTGTGTATCACATTCACATCATCATAAAGTTGAAAAATCATAAGTTGAGCCATCATTAAGTTGGAGACTGTTACATGACCTTCTATAGTGAAAGTACATCAACAGAATTTTTTAAAACCACTTCAAACATATTTTCCTAAGGACTATCAAAATATCAACAGTTAGAATTTAAGTACATGAGGAATAAATGGACACTTTCCATATGTAACCTAAGGGATACCAATGGCTCCCATTCTGGAAATCATCTTTCACCAGTCCATCACTGTCATTATTTTTATACCAGGCTCTTAGTATCAATGGGATTCAATGTAATATATACATAAAAGAAGGAGTGAGTGATCCTAAGGCAGTATTACACATTTATACCTAAGTAAAAATTAATTTATCACCTTAGTTAGCAGAGAACAGAATCCTAACAGATGGATGGATCAGGCATAGTAAAAGAAAATTGAATATTTGCCATACCTTGGATTTTTTCTTTAAAATGTGAGTTACATGTAAAAATGAATTTGACTCCTTAAAAATGCCAAGTTCCCACCTTAATACTTCCCAGAATTAATCTTGGGAACACTTAGAGATTCACAATAAACATTAGTACATTAAAGGCTCCGAAGTTCTCGCCATAAATAATTCTACTTAATTTTGCTTAAACCAATTATTGGAAAGCTTATTTATTCATCCAGCTGCTCATTCATCCATCCATTCAATGAATTACTGAGCACATACTCTAGGCCCAGTGTGCTCTACTTGCTGCAGATGGAGAACTCCAGAATCTTACTCTTATTACTTGCATGGAGGGAGATTGCTAACCAAAAAATTAAGAGAAAAATGAGCTAGGAAATAAAAAGCTGTGCTCACCGCGATGATGAATGCATAACAAGGTGACAGGATAGGGACTGACTCAGAGACTCATTTAATTTGGGCAGACAGGAAAGGGGTCTCTGAGGAAATGACATTTATTAAGCTGAGACCTGAATGACAACAAGGATCCAATTATGTGGGGAACGGGGAGAAGAACATTTCAGGCAGAGGAACAGCTAGTACAAAAGCCAAGAAAGAGCCTGGTGTCCTGAAAAATAAAAGAAGATCTGTGTGTCTGGAATATAGTGATCAAGATGGAGAGGGAAAGGCCAGACTATGGGAGGATTTGTAGATTAGGGCAGGGAACAGGGGTCCTATTTTAGTGTGATGGGGAGCTCCTGGAGCTTGATAAGCCTGAGTCATGACACAGTCTGATCTATATGTCCTCAAAGGGTTTGCATATGTGCAGTGAAGGATTAACCTGCCCAAAAAGAGGTGGGGCTTTTGCCTTCAGCTCCTGGGAGGTAACTGCTAAAACCCTGCAGTGTCCTGCCTGGATGAGTGTCTGCTTACCCTGAGGCTTTGGGCCATGCCACATAATCTATGCCAACAGTGTGGTTCATACTGGGGACCTTGGGCCCCACTGAATCACCTCAGATCTTGGAAGGATTGGATATTAAGGTCAGCCACACAGTGGTCTACCGTGCCTACATGACTAAGTCCCAGGAAAACTCTGGACTCCAAAGCTTGGACAAGTTTCCCTGTGGGGTTCAATAGTCCATGTATATTGTCATATGTTGTTGCCTGGGCAAATAGGCACTGTCTGCACAGCTCCACCGGGAAAGGACTACTGGAAGCTCACTTGGACCCTGCCTACGCACCTATTCCCTTGGCTGATTTTAATCCATGAGTTTTCATTGTAGTAAACTTTAATCATCAGTATATTGGCTTTTCAGAGTTCTGAGTCCTACTGAGTCACTGAATGTGAGGGAAGTTTGGAAACCTCCAATCTTATAGTCAATGTCAGAAGTGAGGGTGGTCTTGTGGACTCCTGAACTTGGTATCACAAAATCCTTTTTGACTCAATATCTACTAACCTCTCCAGAATTACTTTTCCACAGCAGTGCTGTTTCACTCCTGGTGTAAAGAATTACCATTCCAACACAACTCAGAGAATGCGATCAGACCATCACAACGTACATAGCATTAGGTTGCAGAAGCTGGATGGAATCAACTGATGCAAATTATGAGCATTATGCGCATAATGTGAGGCAGAGAAAAGGAGAGGCTGAGCGCTAGTGCTGCTTGGGAAGGCTCTGACTGGAGAGAGAGGGCACTTCATAGAAAAAGAGGCGCGTGGCTTTGCTTCATAAGCAGGGCTGGTCAGGCTGTTTCTTTCTTCTTAAAAGGATATTGATTTTCATGGGACCGGAAGAAGCATCAGAACAGGACACTCAATACATGTGGCTCTCAGCTAAATGTTAATGTGGAATTATTAGTAGGTCCCAGCTTAAAACCCCTGAGATGAGAATTGGTCAAAGTCATTATGGTAAGCGTGCATCTTGTGCTTAGTGTCTTCCTTTGACCTATAGATAGGTACATTTTATTTATGTGATTGCCAAAGACAATTAGCTAATTATTATTTGAAGCATTTTTAAAATATTTAACACAGGTGGTAATTCTTTGTGGGTTCTCAGCTGCTCACTCTACAGGACTGAGAGTGCTACATCTTCCTCTAAACATACATAGAACATTTACAAAGGCTGATCATACCTGGACCATAAAGAAAATCTCAAAAAATTGCAGATGACTGAAATTTTGAAGTATGTTTTCTGGCCACAGTAAAATTAAGAAAGAAATTAGTAGAAAATTTCCAGGATGTTTGGAAACTGAGAAATACTTTTCTAAATAATCCATGGATCCAAAGAGAAATAACAATAAAACAGAAAATATTTTGGCTGGGTGCAGTGGTGCATGCCTGTAATCCCAGCTATTCCAGAGACTGAGGCAGGAGGATCACAAGCTTGAAGCCAGTCTTCATAATTTAACAAGATCCAAATAAATAAATGAATAAATAATCAAACTAATTTTAAAAATAAATATTTTGAATAGAATGACAATGAAAATACTGCATTTTGAAATATATGCTTATGTAGACAAAACTATAGCTACAAATTTCCCTCTAAATATAAATATACACATTAGAAAAAGAGAAATATCTAAAAATTAAGAATATATATTTCACAGTTGTTCAGGTCAAGCTTGTTAATCACTTTTTAAAAAATTATGCTTTAGTTATAGATGGACACAATGCCTTTATTTTATTTATTTATTTTTATGTGGTGCTGAGGATTGAACCCAGTGCCTCACAGGAGCTAAGTAGATGCATTACCACTGAGCCACAAGCCCAATCCTTTGTTAATCACTTTATTCAAGTTTTTTATACCCTTATTTCCTTTCCCCTCCTGCTTGTTCTATAAATTAGTAAAAGAGGGGTGTTTAAAGCTCTTGCTGTGATTGTGAATTTCTTCTTAAAAGTTCTGATTTTTGCTTTATAAATTCTGAGGGGTATTATTAGGTGCACACAAATTGAGAATTATCACCAAATATCCAAAATAAAAGTTCTTATATGAAATTTAAAAAGAGATAAGTAATTAACCCCCACCCCCCAAAAAAAAAGTTCAAGGAAGTAAAATAAAGATGAGCAAGAAACCAAGAGGGACAGTGCACATAACAATGAAAGAATAAAAAGTAACATCATTACATATTCTGTTTTAAAAAATAAGAGGATATTACAAAAAAACTCTAAATCAAGAATTTAGAAAAATTTGATAGAATTAGATTCCTAAAATATACAAATAAAAAATGTTCAATTGACCAAGACAGACACAACAAGAAACAGAAAATAGACTTCTGCAAAATATAAAATAAATTAAATTCAAAATGGAAAATCTTTGCACAAAGAAAACTCCAGGCCTAGGAGACGTCCCCATAAATCCCACTATTTGCAGAAGGAACTGCAGCAATCTCACAGAAGTTCTCTTTTAGCGTTCTCTTCGGAAGGCCCACATCAACCTGCTTATGAGGTTGATAATGCCATCTGGCAAGAACGTTACAGAAAGGAAAAACTTGAGGCCAATTCATTCAGCAACATAAAAGCAAAACTTAAAAACAAGACACTAGCAAGCACAATCCAGCAATAAATTTTAAAATATGTCACAAGTAAGATGCGTTTACTTCAAGAATCCTAGGTTGATTGAACATTTGACCACCCAACCAATGTGAATCACAACAGAATAAAGAATTCCAAACAGAACCAAGGAGAAAATTACCATCTTAATAGATGTGAAAAAGCATTTGATGAGATTCAACATCCGTTCATGATCATAAAAATTTAAAAGCACATCAAAATAGGAATGGAAGGAAATATCCTTAATGTAATAAAAAGATAACTTTAAAAAAATCTATCACAATAATATGGAAGGCAGGGGTTTTCAAGATGGCGGCCTAGAGGGTGGCTGCATTTTGTGTTGCTCCAGGACTCAGGATTCAAGAGAGGAGACATTGGGACGCTTGGGACCAACTCAAAGTAGCCGGGTGACTCTCACCCCCTGGGGGGGCATCCCGGATGGGACGGGGGTCCCGGAACGCAGGAAACTTTGTGAAGTAGAACTGCCGGCGAGACGCCCCTCCCCCCGCTGGAGCAGTGAACTCGGATAGCTGGGAGCGCCGTAGAGGAGGCCGCTCGGCACAGCGCTGGGACTCGGAGCAGCCACTGGGGCTCCGGCGGCTGCCCCGGGGAGGAGTGGCAGGGAGAACTGTGTGGACTCAGGACACCGGGGCCTGCCCTGAGGAGGAGGAGAGGAGCGTGGCCACTTGGATTCGGAGAGACTGCACCAGAGCTGCAGGCGGTTGCCAGAGGAGAAGCTGCGCGGCGAGCTGTTTGGAATCAGAACGACGCTTCTGAACACCGGGGACTGCCCTGAGGACGAGGAGGAAGAGGAGTGGCCGCTTGGATTCGGGTGACTACACGGGAGCTACAGGCGGTTGCCAGAGAAGGGGCTGCGTGGCGAGCTGTTTGGACTCAGACCACTTCTGAACCCTGGGGCCTGCCCGGAGGAGTAGGAGAAGGAGGAGAAGGAGCGCGGCGGGTCCTTTGGACTCGCAGTGACTGCATTAGCGCTCCAGGCGGCTGCTCAGAGGAGAAGGCGAGTGGTGAGTTGTTTGGTCTTAAAGTGACAGCTCCTGAACACAGGGGGGCTGCCTGGAGGAGAAGCGTGGTGGGACGCTTGGTCTTGAGTGGCTGCACCAGAGCTCCGGGCGGTGCCCAGAGGACCCGTGCAGCGGGTCACGTGGATTCAGAGCCACTCAGAGGGACTGCTCCTGAACACCCGGGGGGTTATCTGGAGAAGGAAGAGGAACGGGGAGGGTCACTTCGACTCGGAGTGATTGATTGCCCCGGGCTACGGGTCGTTGGTGGGAGGAGGAGGCACGAAGTGAGTTTCTTGGACTCCTAGTGACCGCACCGGCATACTGGGCGGCTGTCTGGAGGAAGAGGCCTGTGGCGGGTCTCTGGGACTCAGAGCGATTGTTCGGGGCCACAGGTGGCTGCTCAGAGGAGGGGCCACGCAGCCAGGCGATTAGGTGCAGAACAGGGTCCCAGGATCTAGGAGGCTTCTGGGTGGAAGAGCCGCACAGAGACAGGCTTAGGGCGGAGCGAAGGTTCCAGGCCTGTGGGCAAATTCTCTGAGGAGGGGCAGCCTAAGGAGATTCATCTGTGAAGGGTGAGGCTCCCAGGCCCAGGAGGTAGGGCCGGGCCCCTGGAAACTTTGCAGAGGAAGGCAGCCCAGCCCAGGCAGTAGCTGTAAATTGAGGGGAACCTCTAGGAGGAAACTGACCAGCGAGACCTCCCCACTGGGTGAGTCTTCCCTGCCTGGTGAGGTTTCCCCACAAGGACGGTAAAACCAGAGACACAGGCCCAAACAGGCCTTGCCTCAGCCCACAGCCTAGGTCCCCTTTGGTCCCCTTTGGTCAACAAGTGGAGGCACCTCTGCCCACTAGCAGGGAATATACCCCACCTGAAGGCCACCACTCCTAGAGAGGCAGCTTCCTTGTGGAGCACCGCATTATCAACTTCCTCCAAGACTTCAGCCTACTGAAGGCTAAGAGGGGATATATATAGAAATCTTCAGGGACATTGTAAATCAACAGAGGAAATCTGCAATATCTCAGCGGTCCACTGATATCTGAACAATATGAGAAAACAAGGAAAGAAAATGCTGCAAACAAATCTAGATGTTACATCAATAAAACCCAGTGACAGCATGGCAGAAGAAATGACAGAAAAGGAGTTCAGAATGTACATAATTAAAATGATCAGAGAAGCAAACGATGAGATGAAAGAGCAAATGCAAGCATTGAATGATGAGATGAAAGAGCAAATGCAAGCATTGATTGATCGCACCAATCGACAGTTAAAAGAGCAAATACAGGAAGCAAAAGATCATTTCAATAAAGAGTTAGAGATATTGAAAAAAAACCAAACAGAAATCCTTGACATGAAGGAAACAATAAACCAAATTAAGAACTCCATAGAAAGCATATCCAATAGGATAGAACACCTGGAAGACAGAACCTCAGACATTGAAGACAAAATATTTAACCTTGAAAACAAAGTTGAACAAACAGAGAAGATGGTAAGAAATCATGAACAGAATCTACAAGAACTATGGGATATCATGAAAAGGCCAAATTTAAGAATTATTGGGATTGAGGAAGGCCTAGAGAAACAAGCCAAAGGAATGAACAACCTATTCAATGAAATAATATCAGAAAATTTCCCAAATCTGAAGAATGAAATGGAAAATCAAGTTCAAGAGGCTTACAGGACTCCAAATACACAAAATTACAACAGACCCACACCAAGGCACATTATAATGAAAATACCTAACATACAAAATAAAGACAGAATTTTAAAGGCTGTGAGAGAAAAGAACCAAATTACATTCAGGGGGAAACCAATACGCATATCAGCAGATTTTTCAATCCAGACCCTAAAAGCTAGAAGGTCCTGGAACAACATTTTTCAAGCCCTGAAAGAAAATGGATGCCAACCAAGAATCTTATACCCAGCAAAACTTACCTTCAAATTTGACGTTGAAATAAAATCCTTCCATGATAAACAAAAGCTAAAAGAATTTACAAAAAGAAAGCCAGCATTACAGAACATTCTCAACAAAATATTCCATGAGGAAGAGATGAAAAACAAAGAAGCAAATCAGCAAAGGGAGGAATTATCCTAAAGGAATTGTCAAATAAAGGAGGAAACAAGTTGTGTCAAACAAATAAATAAACAAAATTTTAAAAATGAACCAAATGACCGGGAAACCAAATCATTTCTCTATAATAACCCTGAATGTTAATGGCCTGAATTCATCAATCAAAAGACATAGACTGGCAGACTGGATTAAAAAGAAAGATCCAACAATATGTTGCCTGCAAGAGACTCACCTCATAGAAAAAGATACCCATAGATTAAAGGTGAAAGGATGGGGAAAAACATACCATGCACATGGACTCAGCAAAAAAGCTGGAGTATCCATCCTCATTTCCGATAATGTGGACTTCAAGCCAAAGTTAGTCAGAAGGGATAAAGAAGGTCATTTCATACTGCTTAAGGGAAGCATAAATCAGCAAGATATTACAATCATAAACATCTATGCCCCAAACAGTGGCTCATCTATGTATGTCAAACAAATCCTTCTCAATTTCAGAAACCAAACAGACCACAACACAATAATACTAGGTGATTTTAACACGCCGCTCTCACCACTGGACAGATCTTCCAGACAAAAATTGAACAAAGAAAACATAGATCTCAACAACACAATCAATAATTTAGACTTAATGGACATTTATAGAATATTCCATCCAACCAAGAGTGAATACACTTTCTTCTCAGCAGCACATGGATCCTTCTCTAAAATAGACCATATATTATGCCACAAAGCTAATGTTAGCAAATACAAGAAGATAGAGACACTAGCATGTATTCTATCAGATCATAATGGATTGAAGTTAGAAATAAATGAAAGAGTAAAACACAGAAACTATTCCAACATCTGGAGATTAAACAATATGCTATTATATGAGGAATGGATAACAGAAGATATTAGGAAGGAAATTAAAAAATTCTTAAAGGTAAATGAGAACAAAGAAACATCATATCAAAATCTCTGGGACACTATGAAAGCAGTACTTAGAGGGAAATTTATTTCATGGAGCGCATTTAATAAAAGAAGTAAAACTCAACAAATAAACAACCTAACACTACAGCTCAAAGCCTTAGAAAAAGAAGAACAGAACAGCACCAAAAGTAGTAGAAGACAGGAAATAGTTAAACTCAGAGCTGAAATCAATGAAATTGAAACAAAAGAAACAATACAAAAAATTGACAAAATAAATAGTTGGTTCTTCGAAAAAATAAACAAAATTGATAAACCTTTAGCCACACTAACAAAGAGAAGACAAGAGAAAACCCAAATCACTAAAATTCGGAATGAACAAGGAAATATCACAACAGACAGGATGGAAATACAAAACATAATTAGAAGCTATTTTGAAAATCTATACTCCAACAAAATAGAAAATTTCGAAGACATCAACAGGTTTCTAGAGACATATGAATTGCCTAAACTGAATGAGGAGGACATAAACAATTTAAATAGACCAATTTCAAGTACTGAAATAGAAGAAGTCATCAAAAGCCTACCAACAAAGAAAAGTCCGGGACCAGATGGGTTCTCAGCCGAGTTCTACAAAACCTTTAAGGAAGAGCTCATTCCAATACTTCTCAAAGTATTCCATAAAATAGAAGAGGAGGGAACCCTCCCAAACTCATTCTATGAAGCCAATATCACACTGATACCTAAACCAGACAGAGACTCATCAAGGAAAGAAAATTTCAGAGCAATATCCTTAATGAACATCGACGCAAAAATTCTCAACAAAATTTTAGCAAATCGCATACAAAAACATATTAAAAAGATAGTGCACCATGATCAAGTGGGTTTCATCCCAGGGATGCAAGGTTGGTTCAACATCAGGAAATCAATAAACGTAATTCACCATATTAATAGACTGAAAGTCAAGAATCACATGATTATTTCAATAGATGCAGAAAAAGCATTTGATAAAATACAGCACCCCTTCATGCTCAAAACACTAGAAAAAATAGGGATAGTGGGAACATTCCTTAATATTGTAAAGGCCATTTATGCTAAGCCCATGGCTAATATCATTCTAAATGGTGAAAAACTGAAAGCATTCCCCCTAAAAACTGGAACAAGGCAGGGATGCCCTCTTTCACCACTTCTATTCAACATCGTTCTTGAGACTCTGGCCAGAGCAATTAGACAAACCAAAGAAATTAAAGGGATACGAATTGGAAAAGAAGAACTCAAACTATCCCTGTTCGCTGATGACATGATTATATATTTAGAGGAACCTGGAAATTCCACCAGAAAACTCTTAGAACTCATAAGTGATTTCAGTAAAGTAGCAGGTTACAAGATCAATGCCCATAAATCCAACGCATTTTTATACATAAGTGATGAATCTTCAGAAAGAGAAATTAGGAAAACTACCCCATTCACAATAGCCTCGAAAAAAATAAAATACTTGGGAATCAATCTCACAAAAGAGGTGAAAGACCTCTACAATGAGAACTATACAACACTAAAGAAAGAAATTAAAGAACACCTTAGAAGATGGAAAGATCTTCCATGTTCTTGGATAGGAAGAATTAATATTGTCAAAATGGCCATACTACCTAAAGTGCTATACAAATTCAATGCAATTCCAATTAAAATCCCAATGACGTATCTTACAGAAATAGAGCAAGCAATTATGAAATTCATCTGGAAGAATAAGAAACCCAGAATAGCTAAAGCAATCCTTAGCAGGAAGAGTGAAACAGGGGGTATTGCAATACCAGATCTTCAACTCTACTACAAAGCAATAGTAACAAAAACGGCATGGTATTGGTACCAAAATGGAAAGGTAGATCAATGGTACAGAATAGAGGACACGGACACTAACCCAAATAAATACAATTTTCTCATACTAGACAAAGGGGCCAAAAATATGCAATGGAGAAAAGATAGCCTCTTCAACAAATGGTGCTGGGAGAATTGGAAATCCATATGCAACAGAATGCAACTAAACCCATATCTCTCACCATGCACGAAACTAAACTCAAAATGGATTAAGGACCTCGGTATCAGACCAGAGACCCTGCAGATTATAGAAGAAAAAGTAGGTCCAAATCTTCACCTTGTTGGTCTAGGACCAGACTTCCTTAACAGGACTCCCATAGCACAAGAAATAAAAGCTAGAATCAACCACTGGGATAGATTCAAACTAAAAAGCTTTCTCTCAGCAAAGGAAACTATCAGCAATGCGAAGAAAGAGCCTACAGAGTGGGAGAATATCTTTGCTAATCATACTTCAGATAGAGCACTAATCTCCAGAATCTATAAAGAACTCAAAAAACTCTACTCCAAGAATTCAAATAGTCCAGTCAACAAATGGGCTAAGGAAATGAATAGACACTTCACAGAAGAAGATCTACAAGCAATCAACAAACATATGGAAAAATGTTCAACATCTCTAGTAATAAGAGAAATGCAAATCAAAACCACCCTAAGATTCCATCTCACCCCAATTAGAATGGCGATTATCAAGAATACGAGCAACAACAGGTGTTGGCGAGGATGTGGGGAGAAAGGTACACTCATACACTGCTGGTGGGGCTGCAAATTAGTGCAGCCACTATGGAAAGCAGTGTGGAGATTCCTTAGAAAACTTGGAATGGAACCACCATTTGACCCAGCTATCCCACTCCTTGGCCTATACCCAAAGGACTTAAAATCTGCATACTACAGAAATACAGCCACATCAATGTTCATAGCTGCTCAATTCACAATAGCCAGACTGTGGAACCAACCTAGATGCCCTTCAATTGATGAGTGGATAAAGAAACTGTGGTATATATATACTATGGAATATTACTCAGCCATAAAGAATGATAAAATTATGACATTTGCAGGCAAATGGATGAAATTGGAGAATATCATGCTAAGTGAGATAAGCCAATCTCAAAAAGCCAAAGGACGAATGATATCGCTAATAAGTGGAGGATGACACATAATGGGGGGGAGGGAAGGGTTAGAGTTAGGGTTAGGGAGGGGGGCAAGTATGGAGGAAGGAACTACTGTATAGAGGGTAAAGAGGGGTGGGAGGGGTGGGGGGAAGGGAAAAAATAACAGAATGAATCAAACAACATTGCTCTATGTAAATTTATGATTACACAAATGGTATGCCTTTACGCCATGTACAAACAGAGAAACAACATGTATCCCATTTGTTTACAATAAAAAATAAATAAATAAATAAATAAATAAAAATAAAGTGATTATGTATGTCACTCAAAAAAAAAATAATAATAATATGGAAGGCATCCCACTTAGGACTGGAAATAAAACAGTGAGGTTCACTCTTTCCACTTGTATTCAGCATTATAATACAGTTCCAAACCAAAGCAGGGATGCAAGAAAAGGAAACACAAGGTCAGAAAGAAATAAAAGTTGTACCCTTCACACATCACTCAATTACATATATGGTAAAACCCAAAGAACTTACAGTCAAATCAGCAATGAGTTTATCATATATGAATTTCCACATACGACCAAATTTGTTTTTTAAACTGAGGTTTCATCACAGGGGTGCCCAACCACCAAGCCATATCCCCAGTCCTTTTAGGTATTTTATTTAGAGACAGGGTCTCTCTGAGTTGCTTAAGGGCCTTGCTAACTTGCTGAGGCTGCTTTGAACTTGCAATCCTCCTGCCTCAGCCTCCCGACCCACTGGGATTACAGGCATGCACCACCATGCGCAGCTCATAGGTGACCAATTTTCAAAAACAAAATATTAAAAAATTTTCCTCAGAAACAAAAAAAATTGTGTTTCTAGGCATAAATCTAATGAAAGGTATATAAAACCTATATACAGAAAACTATAAAACATGAGAAAAATTGTAGAGGACCTAAATAAATGGAATATTCCATGTTCCTCAATTGGGAAAACTCATATTGCAAAAGCATCCCCCCCCCAATTTAACTATAAATTCCAATCATATTAAAAATTCAAACTTGTCTTGACAATTGACAAGCTGATTCTAAAATTCACGGGGAAATGCAAAAGAACAAGAGTCAAGACAATGTTGAAGAGCGAGGGGGAAACTGGCTCTACCAGAATTTAGGACGTGTTACAGAGCTACAATGATTCAAACAGCATCACACCGACACAAAGATAGATGATGAAACATCACAGAAATTCCTGAACCAGGACCTCTGTCTTAAGAGGGGAACAAATCATCTTTCTAATGACAAGTGCTGGATTGTATGATACACATGTGTCACGTTCAGATGGGTTCAAGATCTAAATGTGAAAGGCAGCACAGTAAGGTTCTGAGAAGACTACATAAGACAATGTCTCTGTCAGAGTAGAAAAATGTCTTTTTTAACAAGACAAAATAAATTTTTAAAATGCCAGCATAAAGAAAAAGATGGATGAATTTCACTACATGAAAACTAACATTTTCTGTTCATCGAATGGCACTAATGATCAGAGTAAAAATGTAAGCCACAGAACAGATTTGTGACACTTTCAACAAAGGATTTGCATCCAGTATATGTAAAAATCAATAAGGAAAAGACAACTGATAAATAGGGAAGTGGATTACAGAGGCACTTCTAAGAAAGAATAACAAGCTGACCATTAAATACACAAAAAGGTGCCTTATGAAAATTTGCACTGCAGGGTTCATAATGACCCCTGTGTAATGTTTATAATGTATGCGGAACAGTAATGGGTGCTAATGTCATGCAGGAATAACAATGGGTCCCACATGTTACCCTTTTTAAAAACTGTTTTCTTGAAGGCTGATAAGAAGATAAGAAGAATTTCAAATTTTATGATTTTTTTTATATATGTCTTTGGAATACACCTCAAGGGACGTTTCCCTGATGTGCCGTGTATTTCCCATTAGAATAATGTGCAGGCCCCCAAACCATTCTTTCCAGCATACTGCACCATGTTGCGCTGCTTGATATGGCATCCTTCATGCGATTTCTGTCTGAAATAGCTCTACAGAGTGAGAGTAAAACATATATATGCCAGCTGTGCGAGAGCAGACAACATGAAGACAGGAGAGGGCTAATTTTGGATAGGAGCTAGTAAGTAGCGTCAACGTAATGGGCTGGGCTTCTTCCCATTTTTTCAATGTTTGTGAATTGAGCAAATAAATTTATTCCCCCAGGTAGCACATTGAAAACCCCACAGTTTCCCCCACTCCTTCCTTTTAAATGTGAAAAAAAGTAAATTCTGAATTCACTCCAGAAAAGGATTGCCAGATAAAATATAGGACACCTGGTTAAATTTGAATTTCAGATAAACAGCAGGTATTTTTATATAAATAAAATACAGTACACCTTATTTTATTTGCTAAATCTGGCTACTCTATTCCTGGAACAATTTCATATTATAAACAATAGCATTTCAAACAGCCAATACATTATCTTCTGACTACAGAGAACTCTTGCAAAGATGAAAGAAAACAGAGATACAGCTTCACTGTTATAATTAACATGAAATAAACAATCATGATATTTTTAAAATCATGAAAGAATAACTTAACTGAGTTGAGCACACAGTAGCATACTTAATTCTGAGGTTTAAATGTGTAAACATAATACCTTATGTGCCACATAAGCCAAGATTTCTCTCATTAAGATTTTAAAAAGGTACTGGCCTAGCATGTGTAAGGCCTTGGGTTTAAAAAAAGAATTTAAAAAATTATTGACATTCAGTAATTATTTTTGAGATACATTTGCAATGGTCACGTCTGTTCTTATAATTTACGTTAGAGATTCATATATACATAGCATAATACTGTGCCCACTCTTGCATTTTACCCAGTCTTATTTAAACTCTTCCATAAAATCTTTGACACTGAGACTGATTTGTCATCAAAGATCCTCACAGAAGCTTTCCTTGAATTTTCTTCAAAGCTGTTTAAGATAAAACACCTTTAAATTGATAGTGTACTAAGTCATAATGCTTATTCATATTTTATTTGGATGGCTTTTGGTTTTCTATTCATCCTATGTGTGTATATTTGTATTCTTTGCAGTTTGATCTTTTTCATGGTATTGTTTTAAAGTGATTTTTAAAAGACTAAAGTACAATCACAGCCTGTACGTGTAATTGTGGTATATACTCTTAGATAATTACTTTTAGACTGTGTTATATTGTTATTACTGAGACTCTTTTTCTTTCATAAGTCATTTCCATCAGCAATCTTAATTGAGGTCATTTAGGGCTGTTCAGTTTTTCCTCCTAAATAATATGTTACTTTTCCAAAATGAAGTAACTTGAGAGTAAACCCCTCAAATAAGGGAACGGTCCTAAGGCCTTGAGTTTAAACTATGTCTTTACTTAGGAATAATATTTGGAAAATGTCTGTACTTGTAATTGGGCATATAACAGAATTGTGCCTATCACTAGAACTTGCAGGTAGATTTTTCAAATGGACAGTATCAAGGTCACTTCTGGAGCTGACAGTTCTTTTAAGCCCCATAGATACGGCTATGACCATTTTTCTTTTGACTCAAAGGAAACAAGAAAGACCTTCTCATTTGGATGTATGCATAGTGGAACCTCAGAAACTGGGAATCCACCCAGGCATGGTCAGGAACAAAACAATCAACCAAGGTAAAGGGAGCAGAGTTATAAGCATATTATACTTCTGTGATTCCGTCTTTCTTAATTGTCTAGGTAAATTATATATTAAAGTGAGGGAAGAGTTATTTTATGTTTGAACATTTGATATTAATTAAATGGTAAATTTGTGTGGCATATTAGTCACCTAAATCTGGACATTAATCTCTGATTTAATATAGTTAAATTGTGTGTGTCTGCATATTGTGCGCATTTAGATACATGTACATAACATGTACTTATACAAACACACCAAACGGGGAAGTGGAAGATTACTTATGAAATGGCTTAAATAAAAAACAAAAACACCTAAAAAAAGGAACTAACTTCTCAAATTTAAAACTGACTTTTGATTAGTTTCAAATTCCTAAGACTGAAATGCATTTGTTGGACTGATGTTTAAAAACAATTCAAGATTTTTTAATTCCTAAGAAACTGGCAACTCTTAGGGATACAAAATATGAAGTTGTAGAACCCAGTAGATTATTCTGTGGAAGGTTCATCAAAAATGAAAGTTGAAAAAATTAACAGGTAAATAAAAAATATATATATAGAAAATACATGATTTTTTTTTTCTTGAGTAAACACTCCTCTCCCATTCTCAAACTGATTTTACAGAAATAAATTGTGGGTAGCTGTTTTGTCTCCATATTCTCACAGCACTATCAAAATTGATGAGTTCCACTCAGTTTGTTCACATAAGCCTAGCCTTAAAATCAGCCTCGAGTTTTCATCTTTGAAAATGGAGGACTTAAATACTATAATTGATGACGTCATTTTCAGAGTGATGCCACTGAATCAGCTCACTCATAAAACGCCTCATTTCTATTTAGTCTTTGCCACATGATGGTCACCCAGGGGACATAGCAGTATCACCTGAGGGACTTTCCCAACCCCCTCCCTCCATTCAGAGCTGAAAAGCCACCCCCACAACCCCAACCGAAGGGGTGTGTTGCAACCCTCAGGTGTGTTGGGGAGAAAATAACCTGAAAGCAACCAATCAAATGAAAAGCCAAGCATCTGGCCAATTATCAGCTCTTTTCCATTCCGCTGAGGTAGGTGGTGGGTGAGCAGACATTCAGATAATAGGTTTTCTCCTTCATCCAACATTTGCCGTCATGAAAACCCAGCTTTAGATTCAGTGGATTTTGTGGGGGAAAATATTTTATCACATTTCCAGAAATGTTAACAGCCTTGAAGTCTTTTTATTTTTTTCCATTTTCTGAGGGATTTCAAAATATGATTGATGGGCAGAAATTTCCTCCTTGTTCTTATAGCATTTTTATGAATGTCTAGCAATTACGAAGAAAGTTCTATTCATAAAAAAAAAATTTAAGAGGAAAAAAAATTCTAGTCAACATCACATTGCCTAATTCTTTTGAGTTATCTGGGCAGAATAAAGCCAACCTGTACACTTTGCACTGGTGAGAACTGCCAATTTTCTGATCTCAAGTGTTCCAAGATTTTTCTCTAATGCACATTGATAAGGCACTCATCACTGATCTCCCCACCCCTCGTCCAGAGAGGAATCACCGTGTGAGTTCCTCTAACAAGGATGAGGTCCATACCTGGCAAGAAAATGTTTTCACAGTGCAACGAAGTGGCATTTGGCACCTCTCTATATATACAAATAAAAGGGTTTCCCTTTTGATTACTAGTTTTTATTTCATTCTGGAATCAGAACCGCTTGTCTGAATTCCATTCAAAACAAACAATCGTCCTGTTAGTATTCAACAAAATAACTCTGTTTATGGAAGGGGGCTGAGAATGGGGACCATGAAGGAAGTTTTCTACATATGGTGGCAAAATTTGGTCTAAAGGAATATTTCAGCTGTTAATCAAGTCATTTTTATAAGGCTCACCTTTAGTAGGAGTTGCACTCCCTGCTTTTCAGGGAGACTGACAGGAGATGCAGGCAGAGTGCCTTATTTATAAACTACTAAGATTTCTCCAACCCCTCAGGTAGGCCTCTATTCCAGAACACATCTGTGGAAAGGGAAGGGCCTTTGGGTTCAGACTGCATATATTCACCTCATGTCTGGAAATGGACACGCTCATCTAAAGAGCTGGGGGAGGGGGAGGGAGGGCAGACAGACTTACATTTATGGTTGAATTAAGAAATCCTTTCCCGCTTTTCCAAAATAGCAAGAGTTACTGCATTCCATCCCCTTAAGGCCTTCTTTCCCCTCATCAGAGAATTTACAATTATTTTTCCTTTGCTGGAAATACTCTTCTGGCCCTGTCCTCCCACCTCAACCTTCTATGGCTGGTATCCTTCCCTTTCTCAGGTCTCAGCCTATATATTCCAACTTGAGAGGACTTGATCTTAAATGAATTCAATTGCTCCTCCACCAACGACTCCCTCACTATTTGCTATCATGGCATCCTGATAGTTCCCTACATAATACTTATCATGTAAATATCTCCTATTCCAAGTGTGCTCTCCTGTTACCCTTACCTAAACTCTTGATGTTAGATGTATTTCAGAATCTGGATTTTTATTCTATTTTTATTTTCATTTAGAAATATGATATGTGGCCCATAAATAATATTCAAGAATCTGAGATAGAAGCTTATAATCAAACACATTGATACTTCTACAGTGAAACATAAATATTCCCACCAAGAGGGATGAATGGATGGATAACTAAATAAATAAGGCTTTGTACTAAAACAGATTGGGTTTTACTGCTAAAGGAATTAAGAAAATACTTTCTGTATTCTGAGACTTTTAGATATGAAAATAACATATATCTATCCATCTAGCTCTATATGTGATACACATATACATATATATACATACACACACACACACACACACACACACACACACATATATATGTAGAGAGAGAGAGAGAGAGAGAGAGAACTATGTGTATGTGTGTTGTTTATTTGTTCATGGTCTGTAATCACATTAACCCATAACTTTCATCAGGGTAGGGACCAGAGGTCTATTTGCTCATAACTATACCCCTAGTAACTGGCACCATGTCTGGTAATAACAGACTTTCAAAATGTGTTTATTAAATGAATGAATGAGTAAACAAATTTTTTTTCCCAAACAAGTTTTTATTTGTCCTTTGTGTTCCCATAAAATACTGTAATCATAATTAAATGGCACCAGTGGAAGTTCCACAGAAGGCTTCTTATCTGTTATATGTAGTCTTGACAGAAGGTGCATGACACTGGATTAAAACCAGTTTGTCTTCATTTTGGCAGTTGGAGGTGTTATTAACTACCATTGTCTTTCATGCCCAAAGGATTATAATCAGCATCAAAAATGATAATGTTCAGGGGAAATAGCCCCTGTATCATAAAAAAATGTGGAGTAGCAATTATTTATAAAATTAGCAGTCCTCAAATAATATAAAGGTATTCATCAAAAATATTGATTTATAATTCAGTTTTTTTTTTAATTTAGAAAGTTTCCAAAGTGGTAAAAGAGAATGGGAGAGAAACTGGGGAAAAGGAAAATGGGAGAATGAAAATTTATAAAAATGTCAACTTTTTGCTAATTTTAAAATGTTCCAACAAAAAGTTGGGGCCATTTATAATAGAATAAAATAATTAGGAATGCATTTACCCAAAAAAGAGTGGCAAACTGAAAAGTACAAAACATTGCTGGAAGAAATTAAAGATAGAAATAAATGGAACAATATCCTTTGTTCATGGATTTGAAGAATCAATATGTTAAGAGTATAATACTGCCCAAATTAATTTTCAGGGCAATGCAATAACTATTAAAATTCCAATCATCTTTACTTCAATAATGGACAAACTTATCCTGAAATTCTTATAATACAAGGATCCCAAAGTAGAACAATGTTGAAAAAGGAGGATTCACACTTCCCAATTTCAAAACTTGCTGCAAAGCTAAAGTAAAGGAGACAATATAGTCTGGCATGAGAATAGACATATAAATCAATGAAAGAGAACAGAATCCAGAAACAGACCCACACAACTATGGTCAACTGATTTCAACAGGATTCCAAGACCACTCCCCCGGAAGAAAATAGTCTTTGTAGCAAGTGATGTATCTATTTGCAAAAGAATGAACCTGAACCCCTATTTCACATCATATGCAAAAATTAACTCAAAAATGCATCACAAATCTAAATGTAAGAACTAAAACTATAAAACTCAGAAAAAAGTATATACATTCATGATCTTGGATTAGGCAATTAAATATGACACCAAAAGCACAAGTAACCAAAGAAAAAGTATATAAATTTGACTTCATCTAAATTAAAAATATTTGGTCATCAAAAGACAGTATCAACAAGATGCAAACACAAACCATGGAATGAGAGAAAGAATTTGTAAATCACATATCTGATAAAGTTCTGATGCTTAGAATATATAAAGAATCATTATAGTGGAACAACATAAACACCCAATTAAAAATTTTACAATGAATCTGAATAGAAATTCCTCCAAAGAAGATACACAAATTGGCAAAAAGCATATGCAAAGATGCTCGCATTATTAATTAGTAGGAGTACACACATCAACACTACAATGGGAAGCCACTTGACACCCGCTAGAACGGATAAAATTCTAAAAAGAGAAAAGAAAACAAAAATATGAGCAAAAAATTATTGCTGATTAGAATGTAAAATAGTGCAACTGCTGTGGAAATATCCTGGTAGTTTCTAACAACCTTAAAAATGGATTTATCATTCTACTCCTAGGTATATATCTAGGAGAACTGAAATATATGTCCACATAAAAACTGGTACCCAAATATTGACAGCATCATTATTCAAAGTAGCTACAAATTGGGAACAACCCAGATGCTGCTCAAGTGATAAAAAGAGAAACAAACTGTGGCATATACCTTTAGTGAAATATTATTTGGCTATAAATATGAATGAGATACTGATTCATGTTATATTATGAACTTTGAAAATATTATATTAGTAAAATAAGACACAAGAGATCACTTACTGGATGAATCTATGTATATAAAATGTCCAGAATAGACAAATCCAGAGAGAGAGAGAGTAAATGAGTGGGTTCCAGATATTGTGGGTGGCGTGGGAATAGGGGGTAACTGCTCACAGGTATGGGGTTTCCTGTTGGAGTGAAGAAAATAAGATGTTCTGAAATTAGTTCTAGATGGTGATGATGGGGTCACAACTCTAAAAAAACACTAAAAACTACCAGATTTTATGATTTATAATGGTGAACTTGATGGTATGTGAATATGTCTTAGTAGTTTTAAAGTTGAGGGAAAAAAAGATTCCTGAAGATATAGTCTCAATGCAAAAGGAAAAAGTAGTTGTTATGGAATAGATAAAGGGAGGGACGTGAGGAAAAAGAGATGGGAGATTCCTTAATAATAAGAAAAGAATCTATAAAACACAAAATAGGAGTAGAATTGAAGTTTTCACTGGAAGCAGCTAGACAGCAGAAATGGATCTTTAGAAACTCTGAAGAACACTGAGAAAGAAAAACTTGGAAGAGTAGTATAAAATGCAGAGAATATTGACAAAGACAAAATATTCTCTGTCTACCAAAATAAGATGGCAGACAGAGAATAAAGAATGAACACCTGTGTTACAAACGTGCATCTTTCTATGAGTTAGAATCCTGTATTTTCCCTCAACTGTTATGAATCACTTTGTCGGTCGAACTTATGAAAGCATGGAGGAAGCAACGCTTTCTCCCTGTTCACTGTCCTAACCACCCTGCCACCATATTCCTAATACAGGGTTTGGAACACGGTGGGTGTTCAATTAACATTTGCAGAGTCAACTAAATAATTAATTGTATTCCAGACAGATACAGAAGAATAAAAATATGGAACTAATCATAGTTGTAATAGAAAAAAAAATCTGGGCCAGAGCAGGAAGTGAGCGCGAGGAAGGACCGCAGAGGCCGGGAGGAGGCGGCGCGGGCGCTGGAGCCGGGCGCGGAGCCGCGGGGCACAGAGTCTGCTCGGGCGCGCGGGGCAGCCGGACGTCCCGGCCCTCCGGTGCCGCTCTCCTCTGGGCCCCGGAGGCCGCCCGACCCTGCTGGGGCGCTGGTTGCC
Organism: Sciurus vulgaris; assembly: GCF_902686455.1. Taxonomy (NCBI): domain Eukaryota; kingdom Metazoa; phylum Chordata; class Mammalia; order Rodentia; family Sciuridae; genus Sciurus; species Sciurus vulgaris. The sequence continues at coordinate 62,366,909 of NC_136473.1, forward strand.
CTCTAGCCGCCCCCATGTCTTCTCCGACGACCCTCTGCACAAAGGAGCCAGTGGAAGACACGGACCCCAGCACTTTATCTTTTCATGAGACAGACAAATACCCCATTCAAGATACGGGACTCCCTTAAGTTGAAGAGTGTGACGCGGTCACTTTGAACAGCCCGCCAAATCCTGATGAGCAAGATCAGGGAGAAGAAAACGGCCTTCCCGACAGCACTGGAGAGCCTCTTTCAGGTGTCACTAAGGACCAGTCCTGTAGAGAAGACTGTACTTGCTCCTCCTGCTCGCTCCGGGCCACCATCAGTGACTTGCTCAATGATCAGGACTTACTAGATGTGATAAGGATAAAGCTGGATCCATGTCACCCGACGGTGAAAAACTGGAGAAATTTTGCAAGCGAATGGGGCAAATCCTCTGACGAACTGTGCTTCCTGGAGCAGAGGCCTCAGAGCCCCACCCTGAGTTCCTGTTCCGCAACAGCCGGAGGACAGTGGGCAGGCTGATGGAGCTGTGCAGGCTCTATCACAGGGCCGACGTGGAGAAGGTGCTGCGCAGGTGGGTGGACAAGTATGGCCCAGGCGGGGGCGTGCAGGCCACCCTGCGCACTTCCATTCCTCTGCACGCTGGAACAGCTGCGGGTCACAAGAAATGGGAGCCTGTTCTTTTTAAGAGTTTGGATGAGGACATGGAACAGGGGACATTGGTTTTCCCCAAAGCTGGTGGTTTGGGGGAGGGGTAGGCTCTGTTTTGGTGGCAGATCTTTCTTTCTTTTTGCACATCTGTTTTAATTTCATATTTGAATATGGACTTGGGAAAGAAAGTTTTGTAGGCTCACATAGAGGTCAGAGCCTCCAGTCAGAATGGCTTCATGCCCTGACGAAAATAAAGCGTTCTTCTCGGTGGATGCTGCCAAGGATTCCAACCCCAGACCCAGGGGCTAGACATGCACAGGTCGTCACTTCAGATGACTCGGAGCAGTGGCAGAGGAAATGGCAACCGGCCGTTCCCACTGTTGGCCATTTGTCACCGGTGTTGTTGTGATGTGCTTAGGTAATTAACAGATGCGGTATTATGTGAGCCTATGCTACTGTCATTTTTATCCAAGCATTTTTATGATATGTGGACTATTAAAAAAAATCTAAGCTTGATAATATCAATCTAGCATTTGAATGAACTTCTAAAATGTAGAGAAATTAAGTGAAAAGAAACCAATCTAATAGAAAAACTTTAATCTTTAAGATGTAAGATAACTAGAAGAATTCAAGTACAAAAGACAGATTATCCATAAAAGAACTTGTCTCAGACTTCTCTTCTACACATTTAGCTCCCAAAGAAGACAGGGAAACATGTTGCAGCCTAAGAATTAAATACCATGTCATCACTCACGTGCTAAAACAAATCAAGAAGACTGCAGCTAAATACAAACTCTAAAATATATCATTTTTGCTTCCTGCCTGGGGAAAAAATCTTCAAGTTAAACTCTAGCCAAATGAAAAATTAGTCGAAGAATAGAAATAGTGTAATACAACATAATGGTAATAAACATTAGATTACAGTGTAGAGAGTTTATGTGTTTTTGCAAATGGATATAATTATTAGTGCTTTGAATCTTTTGATTCATAGCTTAACAGTATTTCTAACTTACCATGTTACATCATCTACCCCACAATTTGAAGCAAGAAGACCACAGTCTTTCTATTTGGTTGGTCCACCAAAAACTGGTACACAGCAGCAGTCAATAAATGCTTGTAATTATGTGCATCTACTTTACCATCTATTTTGGGAAGATATTCTTTTCATCTACTTTGAATTTGGTTGTCTTTAGTCCTGCTCATTCTCTTGAACATTGGGGCAGAATCTTAAGTTTAAATGTATCTACTTTGAGCCTCTTCCCTTTTCTCTCTAGTTTTTTTTCCCCCTAGGTCTAACTATAAGTATGATGGCAACAAGGAGCAGTAAATAGTTTAGAAAGGGTGGAAAGGGACAGGTCTGGAGATAAGAATAAAGGGGCACATACATAGACACATAACTAAACTGACAGATTATAGACTCATAGCTGAGAGTTGAGCTGTATTTGATATCCTTCAAGAAGAAGTAATGCCAGTTAACATTTTGCTAATATCTGAGATAGTGAAAGCATTGCTCTTATGATTTAGTTGACCCCAGGTTGCCCAGATTCTAATTCCTTATAACTCAGGCAATCAACTTCCCCTCCACTTTTTAATGCCTTGTAGAAAAAAATAAAAGATAATTTACTAAAAACCTACCAACAATTGATTGAAACTTGCATTGTTTTCTCACTAGCACCTATAATTGCAAATAAACATTTCACACATATGCAAACTAGAAGTAGTAACTAGTGTTTCTCCAGTAAATCCAAACCTTTCCCATGAAAGCTCCCATAGAAAACATCAAAACCACTCTGTTCCACTCTGGGTTTCCAGCCAAAATTAATTAGGGCCTAATCAAAAGAAGAACTCACCTTGACTTTCAATGAGCCATAGATAAATAATGAATTAAGTTTCAGTTGACAATAAAAGGAGCTTAAAGGGAAAAGGAGGAGTCAGCCTTAATATTTGGTTTGGGGACAAGTCACCTGGAACATGTCTCTGTGCTTTCCCTCTTCGTATTTATCTGTAAAGCCTCATTGTAGCCCTCTGACATATCAGGAGGGAGCATGGGGCAAAAATATAACTAGGTTTAGATAAAGGCAAGTTTGGGGTTACGTCTCTGCCTTTAAGAACAATGACTCCTGTAGATACATCATTTAATAAGAATATAGAATATATAGGCAAGGAGGTCTTTAATGGGATTTTCATATTTCACAGAACTGAGTTAAATAGTGAGAACTTAAATAGTGGTCAAGAAGCATTGATTGGATAGGTAACACCAAAAAGGCAGACACCCTCAATCTGAGCTAGAAGTTTGTGGGTTTGGAGTTATTATTTCTCTTTGAACCATGTCCTATTTGGAAGAGGATAATAATGCCCAACAGATCTTTTGTTTAGTGCTTCTTATATATAGTAAAATACTGTAATTTAACAGCTTGCTGGGGGAACAAGAATTTGTTCCAGTTCCTGATTTAAATGTTTATGCTAATTGCTATTTATTGGTCCAGATGCAAATGATAGGTTGGCCAAAATGAAATTTTATGACGAGCAAACTCCCCACTTTTGTGCTGTTGTGCCCAGTGGCTCGAGACCCCACAAAGACCACCAGAGACCACGATCAATGCAAGCAACAAAGAGTCATTTATTGGCAAGCTCGAGCCTGGTCCTCTGCGCACACGGTAACCCGGTGATGCTAAGAGGCCCTGAGCCTTTGTTCAGCAGGCTTTTATAAGGAAAGGCAAACAGTTTTACAGTGTTCTTTTTAATTGGTTAACATTTGAACAGCTAAACATTAGTCCTCCTCTGGTTGGGTCCTGCCAATCTATTTGATTCTCATTGGGTCCCACCAGAACTGAACGGCCCTAGAGGAAGAAGGGAGGAGGGAAGGGGTGAACTGTGCAGGAGATGAGTTGCAGTTAGGCCCCCCTGTCCTTGATAGATAAGGTTTCTAGGCAGCTGCACATTTCTCAGGCAAATATTTCTTAACAACCTCGATAAGCATGGGGGCCCAGCAGTCCTGTTTGCGCTGTATTGGCTTTTGAGGGAGCAGTCGCAACTGCCTGCATCCTGGTAATTAAGACAGCTAGCTGCACAGATATCACCCTGTTCTCAACATTCCCCCCTTTCCAAGAACATTTAGAGAGCCAATCTTGGGTCTCTATAGTTACAGCTAGTAGCAACAATACTAGGGGTCTCACTATAGTGGACACCAGAGTAGTTAACCAAGGGGAAAAATTGAACCAGAATTTAAACCAGCTCTGACTAGCTTCCCGTTTTTTCTTTCTGTTTGCTAGTCATTCTCTGACTTTTGTCATATTATCCTTGATTATCCTACAGTGATCTATATAAAAACAACATTTTTCTCCTAGGGCTGCACATAGACCTCCTTGCTTACAGTCTTTAAAGGCAGGTAAATTTGGTAATCAATGAGCTTTGGAGACCCTTAACATTTTATTCTCCCAGGGGCAGTCTTCAACTTCCAGAGGCAGATGGGTTTCATGGCCTTCATTTCCTCGATTTGACCCGATCCCCTATTTCTACACTAACTACCTGTTCTTAATTCTGGCTTTATTTCTCCCTCTAATCTTAGGAACTCCATGCTGCTGGGGAAGAGGGTCGATGACCTTTCTGACTTCTTCGAGCTGGAAGTGGGTGGCGTGGGGCAAGCAGCTTGGAGTTCCTTTTATTATTATTATTTTTTTTAAATCGGGTCAATCGAGGAGTCCAAGGTAAAAGTCTGGCTGTGGAAGAGCAGGTTGTAAAGTCATCTGGGGGTGGGTGCTTCTATGATAGAAGAACAAAAAGACATGAGTACTGAAATGAGATAAGTACAAAGTAAATGTTGAAGCATCTGAAACATGCCACTGAGTATCATGAAAATGACGGAAGTCAATTTTTCACCAGGAGGTGGAAGAACTGAGAAATTGTTCCCATAACTAGACCTAGCAAAGGCTGGAGAGGACAAGGCCTTCATTTGGGGACTTTAACATTGTCCAGGTTATCAGGAATGTAAACACAACATTTAACTCTTAATGTCATAGATGTTCCCAGAAAATATAGTTAAGCTACTTAATGTCATCTGATTTTTGTAAAATATCCTTTTATTGATATAACCTGTGTTTAGTAGAGATCTCTATACTTCTGTTACTTAGGGCTAGGTAATCATACTAGCAAACATAGATTAAGTCTACCTGTATAGCTTAGGAAGGTCTTAAACTGACTAAAAACTTCTGACTCTGGCAGTTTCTTTTGATAGTTATCAGGCACATTTGCTGAAGAATCTTTTTCTCATTTGTAGCTTCCAGTTTTTATTCTAGTGGGCTAATACAAGTGTACATCTTAAGTTACATTTAACTATTATTTCTTTTAAATGCCCAAAAATGACTGTATTTTGGGTTTTAACTGTTTTGCTGGGTGTCTAAGATGAAGCTGGTCAAATTGACCCGGTTCCTGTCTTGTTAAAGAGTCAGCTGAGTTCCCACAGGGGTCACTCGTAGAGAACTTAAGAGCACCTTCTTAGCTCCACCAGTGCCATTGGTTAGGTAGGGTCTTCTTGATGACGTGGCTTTCCTTGAAAGCATCAGGGATGTCTCCCTTTTTCCATGACTTTCCTCTGCAGCAGATGCACTGAGTGATTTTTCATCCTCTAGTCTCAACAATCTCCTTGATCAGGAGGTTGTGTGACCCAGAGTTGCAGCACTCCTTAGAGAAGTCCCCTTATTCCCTGGGTTCAGGCTGACTTTGAGGGCAAGATACTGTTTTTTTCTTGGCCTCTGTATTTAATTCCAATTTCTAAGTTTGATCTTAATCATCCAGCAAGCCAGTCTCACCAGTCATTAAGTAAGAGTACTGGGCTTTAACTTTAATGTCCATAACTTTACAGTTATTTACCCTTTTATCTAACTGGAGTCTGTATTAGTACTGGAAGTTACCACTATCTGTTCTATAGGTGATGGCTTATTATCACAAGTTACCTAGGTTGTATATTCTGGAAGCAGCTACTTCTGCAAAACAGTAACAAGCAACAGTTTTACAAAATGAGATTAGCAAGAGTAAAAACATATTCAGCTTGTTTAATAGCTATCTTGAATTTGGACTGAGAACCACATTATATCCCCTATTTGAGATCATAGTAATTTTATAACAAAAACCAATCTTTTGACTATAACTTTAAATAAGCTGAAGTCTGGCTTATTTTGGAGTCACTCTAATATGCAGCAGGGTGTGGCAGAGCCTTATCTTAGGTAAGGCAGGGCTCTTCACAAATCTTAAGTAAAATGTTCTAATCCTGAAGCTAATTTTTTCCCCTTTTGCCATAACCAGCATGACCAAATTTTCAAGTTCAGTGAGGGGCAAAGGAATATTAGAAAATAAAGGTTTATAAATACAGATTTTGAAGATTAAGCTGAGATCAGATGGAGCTCTGTTCTCTGATGGAGATGCAGATCCAAAGAGTTATGTTAGCAATCTTTATACATGTCTTATTATTAGGTTGAAGACTATGTAAGCATTATTCTTTGTTTTCAGGAGAGTTACAGAGACTAGAACATCTACGTAACTTTTTCCACAACTGCAAAGTGCAATGTTAGGAACTCTGTGTAGCTCTCAAAGAAGTCCACTGTCCAAAGTTACTGTAAGGTGGGCAGGAACTAGAGAAGGGAGCTGATGAAACACTGATTATCTAGCAAAACAATTTTTTTTTTTTTTTTCTCTGCCCAAGAGCTGTGTGCCTGAGATCAATGTAAGAGCTGAAAGGACTCCTGTATAGAGCCTCCCCAGGGAGGGCACTGCCACATCAGTTAGGCATTTTGTGCCCCTACACAGGAACACTTCCAGGCACCAGGCATGCTACAGTCATGTGGTCAGAGACCCCAATCTCAGTCATTGTTGTCTCATTTTTGCTATTGCGCATTATACTCTTTATTAAATGTCATTTTAAGAAGTTTACATATATTGATTCCTGAGTCTATATGAACATTAGTTAACACAGACTAACATTATATCCAAAACAGGAATCAATCAAAGAACGGCTGAGAGAGCTTTTAAGTTTTCTTTTGTATAGCAAAATGCTTTCACCTTCTATGATATGAACCTTTAAACAAATCAGTCTGTCACTAACTCTTAGATATACATTTACATTTAAATGTTTATCTCAGTGAAATAAGTAACCAATTTTATTTATATCTTATTGATAATAGGTCCCATAATAAAATATTAAGTGATAAAAATAAATTCCCAATAAAATGTACTCCTTAAGTTTAAGATTACCATTACAGACAAGTTTATTCTGGAGAATAGCAACACTTGATAAATTCCCTGCTTTAAAAACTTGTATACCTGGAAAATATGAACACATTTAATATGCAACTAATGACTTTCACAATTACCTTGACACTTTTTTTTTTGTCTTACCAAATTTAGTTTTTAAAGAAAAATGTAGACTCTGTAACATAGTACAATACTCTTAACAGTTGTTTAACCATAATTGTGTATACCCCAATTTTTAAGACTAATTGTTCTAAAGAATAAAACTTAATAGACACAAAGTTAAGAGAAAATTAGTGTTTCAAATCCTTGTTATTTTACCATGTCATTTTACCATATAGATTAGACTTCAGTTTATATCAGAACATTAGTATTTTTCCTTAGGAAAAACCTTAAATAGCTTTAACCGATTGTCTCACATACTTGTAACCAACTTAGTTTCATGCAAACTTGTTGACATTTGTTCTTTACTCACACACAGACTTTCTTAGCACTTACTTAGACCTTCATGTATTTTATCACATAAACACTTTTTTTTACCCAGAAACATTTTTTTTCCCTTTTACTAAATATATTTTCATACCCAGAGCCTTTTATTTTTTCTTTCCTTTCTGTCGACACTTTTTTTTTGTTCACATTCTGAAACAACTCTCATGAAATTTCTGAATTTAGATAAATTACTCCATTTTAACAAGATAAAATACCTTGTTGTTTATAGTACTCTAACTGAAACACAGTGAGAGGGGAGATGGTAACTCTAAATCCAAACCTAAGAGCTCCTTGGAGCTTTGCAGAACTGGAGGGGGAGCAGGGGGAAGTGGTAAGGAAGCAGATGGAACGCTCACCCTCCGGGTTGGGCTTTTACCTGTTAGGACATAACTCTTAATAACCTTGTTTTTAGTAATGACACAAAGCAATTTTAAACACTTTTTAGTTTACCAACCTATGAAAACACCAATAATGTTTAGGTATGATACCCCATGGAATTTAAGGACTTAAGAGTACTTAATGTTATTTAACAATTAGCATTTTAACTTTGCAAATTAATCAATTAATCAGATGTCTTTACAAACACATTTGAGTTGTCCTATACATGTTAAATTTAATTTACTTATTCTGCAAAAACCAAGATATCAGACAAGTGTCCTGAACAGTATTTGCTGTCTCTTTCCTGTTGAAGAAAAGTATTAGACATTGTTTAACATCAACATTGCATTAGTTTGACTACTTAGAGACTTGCGAATTATTTCTGAAGACATTTCACTTTTATTAGTTTACCCAACTTAAATTGAACCCTTTTAAATCACGTGAATAAAAGTATTTGGATCCATTTTTAAATTTTAATTTTAGGAGCGCTCAGTTTTGATACAGACAAAACATGACATCAGACACAAAAACAAATAACATAAAATCAAAGGCCTTGTAACTTTACTTACTGGAGAACAATCACAGATGTTTAAAAATAACTCTAGAGTTGGATAAAAATAGAACTGATAACAAAAAAAATCATTAACCTAGGTATGTAGGATCAAAATTATGAGCTCAGAAATACAGCATTAAAGAAAAACAAAACAAAACAAGAATCCTAGAGAATGAGTTAGATCTGTGTAGCAGCCCAGGAGTTTAAAACGCGCCTCTTTTTTTTTTTTTTTTTTTTTTCAGGTTACTCCCCCCTCTCCCACTGAAACTGCTACAGTTCACATTCCAATGCAGACTTCAGCAAGGCCAGGCAGGGGGAAGGGAGGGATTGCCCAGGACTTTTTAACCCCTTTTTTCCTGGTTGAGAAATCGGGTTAGGTTTGAATGCAGAAAATCACAAAACATTATTTCCCACTACTTTTGGAGAATAGAGCTGCTGAGCTCTCCGCCTAGGGGGATTGGAGTAAACAAATCTCTTAGGAACAAGGAGAAGGACTGTAAAGTACCCTGCAATGAGTATCCCTAAGCCTAAGAATAGGGGACCTGAGGGAGGACAAAGGGAGCCCATCCTCCGACAAACAAAGAGGTGCTTAGGACAGACTAGTGACGGGCAACTATGCAAACAAAGGGAACTTGGGCATTTCCATACTAATTGTCCCAGGTCTTATTCCTACAGTTTGGATTCCTATATCTGACCAGCAAGGGAAGGGGAGCATCCAGGAGGGAGTGGATGTGCAGGAGTATTGTGTAGCCCATTTTACCCTCCAAAAATGAAGAGACAGAAACCAGCACCTCAAACAGATGTGGGGTGCATGGAGAGAGAAGCTTATTTATCTCACTCGAAGTAGATCTTGGTGAAGATTGGCTACTCCATGGAGCAGAGTGCAGCAAACTTACCCTCCTTTAGGTGTTCACACTGAAGTTCTTTCCTCTGGCACAGACCTCGAGAAGTGACTCAGGAGGAAAGTCTTAGGAGTCACCTGAGCCTATTCCCTGTATAATTCCAAAAGGATAAAATGAATTTGACCATTGATTAGTATTTCTCCTGTCTATCAGGAGAATCATAGACCCGTTTTCCTCCAGATTGGAGATGAGAAATTTAAGAATGAGAAACAGTGAGAATAGTAGCAAACTGACACAATGAAGAATTCAATAGGAGGCAAGAGTAAAGACCATACCATACAATACACAAACAGACAGACATATAGCGCGCTAGATCAAAGTTGGCTAGTTGGTATTTTGTCGACAAAAACAAAGGCCCAGATGCGACAGAGTCGCCCAGATGCAGCACAAAGGCTGCCCAGATTGCAGCCCAAAGGCTGCCCAGATGCGACAGAGTCGCCCAGATGCAGCACAAAGGCTGCCCAGATGGGTCGAGGGGACGTCTCCCGAGACCCTGCTGGGGTCCTATAGCGCGTCCGCCAGGACTTTGCCAGCCCAGAACCAGAACCTGCAGGCAATCCAGACAGAAATACGGCAATGCCTTACTCACCGGCCAATGATGTTACTTATGACTCTATGATCAGGTGTCTGGGTGGGCTTGGGGTATCCCGGACGAGCCCCCATATGTTGTGCCCAGTGGCTCGAGACCCCACAAAGACCACCAGAGACCACGATCAATGCAAGCAACAAAGAGTCATTTATTGGCAAGCTCGAGCCTGGTCCTCTGCGCACACGGTAACCCGGTGATGCTAAGAGGCCCTGAGCCTTTGTTCAGCAGGCTTTTATAAGGAAAGGCAAACAGTTTTACAGTGTTCTTTTTAATTGGTTAACATTTGAACAGCTAAACATTAGTCCTCCTCTGGTTGGGTCCTGCCAATCTATTTGATTCTCATTGGGTCCCACCAGAACTGAACGGCCCTAGAGGAAGAAGGGAGGAGGGAAGGGGTGAACTGTGCAGGAGATGAGTTGCAGTTAGGCCCCCCTGTCCTTGATAGATAAGGTTTCTAGGCAGCTGCACATTTCTCAGGCAAATATTTCTTAACAACCTCGATAAGCATGGGGGCCCAGCAGTCCTGTTTGCGCTGTATTGGCTTTTGAGGGAGCAGTCGCAACTGCCTGCATCCTGGTAATTAAGACAGCTAGCTGCACAGATATCACCCTGTTCTCAACAGTGCAAATTGAAAAAGTGAAACAAGAGGAGGATGAAATGAGCCGAAGATGGTCTTAATGGCTGCTTTTTAATGGGGAAGATAAAATTAAGACTGATTTACGTGGCCAACTCCCCTGTTTTCTCTTATCAGCCCATTTGGCAGGAAAAATGGAAAAGTAATTGTTCCTCTTTCAATGTGGGCCTCAAACCATTATTTATTGGCTGAAATTAATCGCTATTTATCCTTCATTCACGTGGAAACCGCTCTATCAGCATTATGGACCTCAGCAACTCAACTAGTCCCTTGCAATTTAGTTGACAGCAAGCACGGATCTTGACGGTGCGTGCCTTAATTTTCTGGGCTGTGGGAGTCAATGAAGACTCCTTTCTGAGGTGGACATATTTGTATTTCTACAACATTAATAACAAAGACCCACACTTCCTCTTTGGTAGCAAATAAACTTTTTTTTGAGAGAGAGAGAGGAAAAATTATTGAATGCTCAGTGCTTGGGGGGAAAACAAATAGAATCATGAAACCAATTTGTTTTGGCTTCACGCACATCTAAAACATGAAGCGATGTGGAGGCTCTTGGGGAGCTGTGTGTGGACTCAAGCACTTCTGGGAATGTCCTACAAATTGGGAAAGGAAAAATGAAGATACCGCAAAAGCCATACCTTCGAGAATAACGTCTTAGTTCTGTTTTGCTTCCACTGTGCCTCTTCTCAGCATTGCTTGATGCATGTAATTGACAGCCTGCGGTTTTTCTGGGGCAGAGATTCCTAGATGGCCTCCTGTTCTTCCTTAGGAGACCATCTGGGACTGACAGTCTATCCTCCAGACTCATATATTCCTCTTTCCAATCAACCAGTCAATCATCAAGCATTTGTGAACACCTCATGTACCCAACAGGCCTCCTTTGCTGGGGGAAAGCACACAGAGCCAGAGTGCCTTCTACAGCAGCTAGAAGCACAGCTAAGTGTCAAGACTGGGATTAAATCTCTCTGATGTTTTTATGGGCAGCGGGGAGAAGGTGGCAATTGCAGGAACTGCAGTGATACATAAGGTCTTTCTGTGTCCCTTTCAATCCCATCTCCCACATTTTGCTGCCAACACTCAATCCTCCCAGCTTCTCTGATCTAGGAGAGGATGCAGAGTAAATGTTTTCAGGAGGCCACTATTTCCATAGCCAAAATTTTCTGAATCATCTCACCACATAATAGTTGAACAGATGCCTTAAACATAGATTCTAACTTAAAATATTTTTATTTGGCTTTTATTTTTTTCTGAATAAAAACCACATAATATATTTCCTTAAAATTTTAATGATTTTCTTAAATTGAGCTATTAGTTTATGTGTGATTTGTATACTGTTTTTCACTTATTCATTCTTCTATTCAACAAGGATTTAATGGGCACATATTATGTGTCACACACTCTTTAGGTAGCTGGGGTTAAAGCAGCTGTTCAGAGAGATAAAAGTCTCTACTCCTATAGAAACCACAACCTAGAGGACTCTCAATGTTATGAGAAATCCCTTGGTCCTTAATTTTCTATATTCATAATTATAAATAGCCAATCAGGCAAAGGTGGGAAAATTGTATGTCAACCCATTCATAAAAAAAAGTTTACTTAACAATTGCCAAATTTTCTATTACAAATACTACAGTGATGAACATCTTTATGCCTACTTGTATATGAATACAAGTAGAAGAATGTATGCCTGCATTTCTGATTATTTCCTTAGGATGTCCAGAATCGCTGTGGTCTGATTTCCAGTTCTCTGCCTGTTTGTGCACCAGAATCACACATCTCAGGCTTTCAGGAATTGGCATCTCCCAGGTAAGTCCTAGCATATTTCTGGTTCTCAGACAAAGTTTATAAAATTATCTTACCATGTAAGGCCACTTTCATTCTGATTTTAATTGCATAATTATAATTATATATTTATTATATTATACATTAGATATAATACTATATTTATAATCTTTAATTTATCTATTCTGAAATAATATCATACTGTAATAAACCCATTATAAAGCAGCTGGTCTGTTGGTATGATTCCCATAGGAGTTGAACTCAATCTTTCTTATTCTGCCATGATTTATATTTTAAGCTAAATGCCACCAGAAGAATTATATACACTTTGCAAACAAAAAGAAAAATGAAAATGGTTTGCATTTATTTCAATAGTTCCTAATTCTCCCTAAAGAGAATTTTCTCAAATTATATTACAATATTGAATTTAGAATCCATATTATAAATTTTTATATACTGATGCTGTCTTTAAACTCTTTTTACTGACTCTTCATTAGCACTTAACTGTATTTAAAAAATAAATGAAATAATGATCTTACTAATTCCTAACGATGTAAAAATAAAATCCTGTTTTTAAATATGATTCTCTCTATTGGCTTTTTTTTTTTTTTAAAGTAACCCTGGATTTAAGCTGGGGATAGTAGTAAGTTTGTGCGAGGATGGAGAGGCAGAGAAATTAATGTATGGGTACCTTAGAAATCTTTTGTTTAAAAAAAACTATACTCAGGGTTTTTTTTAAAGCAAAGTCATCTTACAATAAAAAAGAAAAAGCAGAGATAAGATCATTATTTGGTTTTGAAAATTTAAAGTGTGGGTCTATTAATAAAGTGGAGGTCCATGTAGCAAAGAGTCATTAAATTCAGTTTTGAGTTTCCTGGACACCAAGGTAAAAAGAGAAAATCTATAGTTCTCATCGGTTCAAGGAAGTATGTAAGATCAATCAGAAAAGCAAACTTTCCTCTAGCAGGTTTTATAAGAAACACGACAAAGATTTTTTTTTTTTTTAAATAGGATGGATAGTGTGTTCTGAGGGTCAGAATATTTCTAAAATACTTTGAGACTTTCTAGTCCATTCTGCTTATTATTCCCATAGTTACTCATCTTGCTTGGGCTTTCTAATTTGGCATTTTACAGATTGGCTTTTAATTCAGCGCTGCCATCAAAGGCATGCTGCAGAACTCCTTAGTCTATCTTCCTGGCTTTGAGCTCCTTGTACAGTGGGGAGGACTCACCAGAAGACAGGTATGTTCAACTTCACATCTACCTTACAGCTTTTTTCCTAATTACGTCATTAAATCTCACTAGACAAAGGTTAGGAATTAACTCTTTTGAAGCATGAAAAGTATTTACATATCATTTGGCATTATTTGTTTTCAACACAGAGTGTGCACTTTGGTAAGTTATAGTTGACCCCTTTATGCAGCTGTGTGAATTTTAAAATATTCTTTGATCTTGCTGATTATTTTCTTTTTTTAATTTTTACAGACTGCATTTTGATTCATTGTACACAAATGGGGTACAACTTTTTGTTTCTATGGTTGTGCACGATGTAGATTCACACCAGTCATGTGATCACACATGTACATAGGGTAATGATGCCTGTCTCATTCCACCATTTTTCCTACAGCCCCACCTCGTTTCTCTATGTAATCTAAAGTTTCTCCACTCTTCTCTCACCCCCCACCCCACCCTCGTCCCCATTATATATCATCATCCACTTATCAGGGAAAAAAATTCAGCCTTTGGGTTTTAGGATTGGCTTATTTCACTTAGCATGATAATCTCCAATTCCATCCATTCCATTCAATCTAGAAATGCCATAATATTATTTCCAGTGAAAGTTTGGATAGTGAACATACTATGATATGATTACTCTTGGAAGACAGGAATATTTGCTTCTTGAAAGGGAGCACTAGTGTTTTGGAAATGGTATCAACATTGCTTTATGAGTAAAAAGTTTAATATTTTTATATAACATTTGTTTCACCAACTATGTTCTCAGTTTTATATACTCACAATGTTTTAAGTATCTTAAAAATCACCTCCTTTAATCATAAAAAATAGTACAAAACTGAGTCATGGAGAGGTGTAGTGACTTGCTTTAGCTTACACAGCTAGAAAATGGCAATGTCAGAGTTCAAATCTACAGCCAGGCATGGTGGCCCATGCCTGTGATCCCAGCAACTTGGGAGGCTGAGGCAGAAGAATTGCAAGTTCAAGACTAGCCTCAACAAAGACTGAGATGTTGCTCAGTTTAATCCCCAGCACCTAAATAAATAAAATTTAAATTCAGTCAGTTCCGCCTTAAAGTCTTCTTTTTTTAAAACCAGGCTTTTGATCCTTTGATATCACTCACCAGCAAAATTAAAAAATAATAAAAAATAAAAATAAAAGTAATCCATCTTTGGGATTGGTTGTTATGGGGCACAACTTAAGAACAGACAGATCACCACTGAGATGTCCAAATTTAAGAGTCTTTATTAGCTGGCCAACTATCTCACACAATGCCCCAAAAATGGCTATTGGGAGAACAGCTCAGACCATAGAGTTGTAGGGGTTTTTATACCATAAGTCAGTACATCAATCATAAATGTCTGTTGCTAGATTTAAAATTACAAACTAACATCATGAGATCTAAAATCATAAACAGAAGGGGGAAGTGGTTCAAAATGACCTTACTTAGGTACAAATTAAAAAATGGTCACTAACATTTAGACAATCACTGCTGACATCACTGTCGACATGGTACATTGTTTAGGAAAATAATAATCAAAAATAGAACGCTTTTTTATTATACAAGAATTGCCATTTTGTGTTGCTAAACATGTCATGCTAAGCAACTGATGATGGGTAGAGAGGCAGGGTGTTCCCATGGGAGAAGTATTTCCTAGATAACACGGAGTCTCAGGGTAAAATGGAGTCTGTTTAGTCATTGTTCCTATAGCCTGGCCTATAACATTTCCATGAAGTCAAATATATCAGCCTACTACATGGTCAGATACAATATAATTTCATAATTCAAATCTTTATAAAATCTTCCTTAACTTGTACAATTTTTAGAGTTACCATTTTATGTCCCTCATTCTAGAGTTGTCAGGAGAAAACATAAGATACTTAGCTAAATTTGAGTCTTTTATAAATAATATTTTAGTATAAGCATGTTACAAATATTTCAAATTTAAATGGGTCTCCTGCATTTCAATTTGTATTTTTATTGTCCTATCTCCTTCCCCTTGTCTTCAAATGTCACAAAATTAACACCTGCACTCTCTGCCTATAATTCTATCCCTACCCCTTTTGATATGACTTTGTCCTCAACCCTCTGCCAACCCTGCTTTCTCTGATGGGTCCATGGGCAGAAACTTTGTCTCAGTTCCCCTATTCTCAGACCTCTGAGATAGTGTAGCCATATGATTTAACACTAGCATTAGGACCTTTTTTTATTTTTTTTAATTTATTTTTTAAAATTTATTTTCATTGTAAACAAATGGGATACATGTTGTTTCTGTTTGTACATGGAGTAACAGCATACCATTTGCATATTCATAAATTTACATACAGTAACGATGTTTGATTCATTCCATTATTTTTTTCCTTCCCCCCCACCCCTCCCACCTCTCTTTTCCCTCTATACAGTCCCTCCTTCCTCCATTCTCGTCCCACTCCCACCCCCCATTAAGTGTCATCATCTGCTTATCAGTGAGATCATTCCTCTTTTGGATTTTTGAGATTGGCTTATCTCACTTAACATGATATTCTCCAATTTCATCCATTTGCCTGCAAATGCCATAATTTTATTATTCTTTATAGCTGAGTAATATTCCATTGTATATATATACCACAGTTTCTTTATCCATTCATCAACTGAAGGACATCTAGGTTGGTTCCATAGTCTGGCTATTGTGAATTGAGCCGCTATGAACATTGATGTCGCTGTATCTCTGTAGTGTGCTGATTTTAAGTCCTTTGGGTATAGGTCGAGGAGTGGGATAGCTGGGTCAAATGGTAGGTCCATTCCAAGTTTTCTAAGGAATCTCCACACTACTTTCCAGAGTGGCTGCACTAATTTGCAGTCCCCCCAGCAAAGTATGAGTGTACCTTTTTCCCCACATCCTCTCCAACACCTATTGTTGCTTGTGTTCTTGATAATCGCCATTCTAATTGGGGTGAGATGGAATCTTAGTGTAGTTTTGATTTGCATTTCTCTTATTACTAAAAATGGTGAACATTTTTTCAACAATCATGTTTGTTGATTGTTTGTAGATCTTCTTCTGTGAAGTGTCTGTTCATATCCTTAGCCCATTTGTTGATTGGGTTATTTGTATTCTTGGTGTAGAGTTTTTTGAGTTCTTTATACATTCTGGAAATTAGTGCTCTATCTGAAGTATGAGAGTCAAAGATATTCTCCCACTCTGTAGGCTCTTTCTTCGCATTGATGATAGTTTCCTTTGCTGAGAGAAAGCTATTTAGTTTGAATCTATCCCAGTTATTGATTCTTGCTTTTATTTCTTGTGCTATGGGAGTCCTGTTAAGGAAGTCTGCTCCTAAGCCAACAAGGTGAAGGTTTGGACCTACTTTTTCTTCTATAAGATGCAGGGTCTCTGGTCTGATTTCAAGGTCCTTGATCCATTGTGAGTTGAGTTTTGTGCAGGGTGAGAGATAGGGGTTCAATTTCATTCTGTTGCATATGGATTTCCAGTTTTGCCAGCACCATTTGTTGAAGAGGCTATCTTTTCTCCATTGCATATTTTTGGCACCTTTGTCTAGTATGAGAAAATTGTATTTATTTGGGTTTGTGTCCGTGTCCTCTATTCTGTACCATTGATCTACCTGTCTATTTTGGTGCCAATACCATGCCGTTTTTGTTACTATTGCTTTGTAGTATAGTTGAAGTTCTAGTATTGCAATACCCCCTGTTTCATTCTTCCTGCTAAGGATTGCTTTAGCTATTCTGGGTTTCTTATTCTTCATGATTGCTTGCTCTATTTCTGTGAGGTACGTCATTGGGATTTTAATTGGAATTGCATTGAATCTGTATAGCACTTTTGGTAGTATGGCCATTTTGACAATATTAATTCTTCCTATCCAAGAACATGGGAGATCTTTCCATCTTCTAAGGTCTTCCTTAATTTCTTTCTTCAGTGTTTTGTAGTTTTCATTCAAAGCTACTTTGAAAATCTGTATTCCAGCAAAATAGAAAGTACCGAAGATATTGACAAATTTCTAGAGACATATGCTCCTCCCAAACTGAACCAGGAGGACATACACGATTTAAACAGATCAATATCAAGCAATGAAATAGAAGAAGCCATTAAAAATCTACCATCCCCCAAGAAAAGCCCAGGACCAGATGGATTCTCAGCTGAGTTCTACAAGACCTTCAAAAAAGAACTCATTCCAATACTTCTCAAAGTATTCCAGGAAATAGAAAAGGAGGGTACCCTACTGAACTCATTCTATGAAGCTAATATCACCCTCATACCCAAACCAGGAAAAGACACATCAAGGAAAGAAAATTTTAGACCAATATCCTTGGTGAATATAGATGCTAAGATCCTTAACAAAATATTGGCAAACCGTATCCAAAAACATATTAAGAAAATTGTGCACCACGATCAAGTGGGGTTCATTCCTGGAATGCAAGGATGGTTTAACATCCGTAAATCAATAAACGTAATCCATCATGTCAATAGATTTAAGGATAAGAATCTTATGGTTATTTCAATGGATGCAGAAAAAGCATTTGACAATATACAATACCCCTTCATGCTCAAAACACTAGAAAAAATAGGGATAGTAGGAACATACCTGAACATTGTAAAGGCTATTTATGCTAAGCCCATGGCCAACATCATTCTTAATGGAGAAAAACTGAAACCATTCCCTTTAAAAACAGGAACAAGACAGGGATGTCCTCTTTCACCACTTCTATTCAACATTGTCCTCGAAACTCTAGCCAGAGCAATTAGGCAGACTAAAGAAATTAAAGGGCTACGAATTGGAAAAGAGGAATTTAAGCTGTCACTATTTGTGGATGACATGATTCTATATTTAGAGGATCCAAAAACCTCCTCCAGAAAACTTCTAGACCTCATCAATGAATTCAGCAAAATAGCAGGCTATAAAATCAACACGCGTAAATCTACAGCATTTTTATACGCAAGCGATGAAACAGCTGAAAGGGAAATGAGGAAAACAACTCCATTTGCAATAGCCTCAAAAAAAATAAAATGCTTGGGTATCAATCTAACCAAAGAGGTAAAAGATCTCTACAATGAAAACTACAAAACACCGAGGACCTTTTTTTTAGATGAAACGAAATTGTATAAGAAAAATTGGGAGTTATGGTCAGGCTAAATGTGGATACCCTCATTCTTCCCCAAAACTTGTTTTTTCTTGTTTTTTTGTATATGTTGCCCTGTGTCTTACACTTTTAACTCATTGAACACGTTTTGTTCACTAGCATTTTTTTTTTTGCTTTTTACCTACCAATTGATGATGTTATATTTGTGATTTTCTCCTAAATTTATGTCTAGACTTCGTTGCTTCCCAGGATATTTTTCCAACTATCTCTAAATATAGTTGTGTTATACCTCCTAGACATTGAAAGTTGCATTTAGATAAGTAGATAAAATTATAGTATAAACCATTTATATATATTTGTTTTATATATATATTTATAAAATATATATATTTATAAATGGTTTATATTATATTTAGACATGGTTTATAACAGAGACTAAGGCACCAAGAGGCTAAGTCACACTCCAAGGTCACCTAGTATAAATGTCAGGATTTGACACTTTGTATTACCTTTCAAAACAAGGTAAAAAGCTAACCATGGATCTCCACTCTCAGATCTGGGCTACCCCTAGTGAAGGGGGCTCAGCAGGAGAACTTGCCAGAAGTTCTCCATCTGCCAGGTCTAGGAGCCTCTTCTCAGGCTAGGTGGGCTTTACTTACGCGGCTTTGTTTGTGGTACCAGGTCATGGTGCCTCAGCCAGCTCCTCCCCTCTTTTCACTAGCTGCCACACTACAGCTCTCAGGATTCCACCCCTCACAAGCTCCTCCTCCAGTCTGCAACCCTGCCTGGTTATGGAGAAAAGCAAATTCTCCAGCAGTGGCCTCCCATGCTCTCCACTACAGACAAGTACAGAGATTGGGAGTACTGTAAACTGTTACAAGAGATCACAAACATAACCCCAAGGGAAATTGCACACAGTTTTAACAATTAGGGTCTTGCCTTGTAATTTTTGTGTGTCTTCTGAGTAAGTAACTAGGCCTAGAAGTTAGCACCTTATTTTCAAAGTAGATTTTATCAGCTTCTTACCTTACTTTTCGCCCTACTTTAAGATGAAGACACATCATTTATTCAACCTCATTGCACGGCACAATGTCTAGTGTTTAATAGAGGTTTGAAAATATGTATTGAATGAATGAATAAGAAAATGACTAAGTGTGATGCAGGCAGAACAGAGTCTTTCATTTACATCACTAGAACTGAACTGAGATCTAGAAATGAGCCCTTTGGTTTATGGAAATGGAAACAAACCCAATATCCATTAGCTGGTGAATGGATAAATGGAACATGGTATATCAAAACAATGGAATATTATTTTGCATTTAAACAGAATCCCAAAAGATTTTTCTAAGTGAAAAAATGCTGACACAAAAGACTTTCCTAAAGAAGCCTCACACAAAAGACCTCAATAAGAGATTGTCCAAAAAAGGCAACTCACTCTAGCAGAAGGTGGATTAATTGTTGCCTAGGACTAAAGGTGGGAATGGGGTATTCTGAAAATGGGTGTGAACATCTTTTGGGAATGATAGAAATGATCTAAAATTGTATCATCGTTTGGTTACACACTTCTATAAAATCATTGAATTGCACATTTGAAATGGGTGCTTAAACAGAAAAGAAATAAATATCTGGAGATGATGGTGGTGATTAAGACCTTGGGTGTGGTGATGATATCATGTGCCTGCATATCTCCAAACTGATTAAAATGTATACATTAAATGCAGGCAGTTTTTTGCATGTCAGTTATACCTCAGTAAAGCCAAACGAAATGAAATATGTGACCTCCATAAACTATTCTAAGAATAAAGGGGCACAGTTTTCATAATGCTGTTGAAAGTTTTTCATATTCTCCACAATTCAGGTCCTGTTCTCTTCTCTCAAGCACTGCTATTGTGATGTTTCTGTTCCACTTGAATATGTCACGGTTTATTCCTTAATTAAAAAATGATTATTAAGTAACTATTGTATGCCAGGTCAGGTTCTCGATGCAGAGATTGCAGCAGTGAACAACAGACCCTAGAGGGAGCTTACATTTCACCATGGAACACAGATGCCAGTCACAAGTATCACCTACCTGCCTGTCTTGAAAGGCAGTGTGCAGCTGCCACCTGCAATGGATCCAGATGGTCACTGCATGTTCTGAAGAGTCACTGTGAAATGAGAATTACAGCCTCTGTAACTTCTATTTTGCTCATCATACAGGATTTTTAAAAAATCAAGTTAATTATGAGTTCTTTGAAAAGCCCTAAAATTAAAAAGAAATACTACAAATATAAGGTTACAATAAGGTCTTTCTATTCAAAGAAAATAAAGTTTATGGTTAAATAAATTTTTAAAAAGAAAATAGTTATAAGGAATTTCCATGCCCCTGGCAGAGTTTCCTCATTCACCTTCGTCTGGCGCTGTGTTAGCTTTGAGTGAGAGCTTTGCATTTGCATAACTGTGTATTTGATCAGTACCATCAAGACTACCCTTCAAAGCAATCATAGAACTATCTTCTTCTAATTAAAAACAGTTACCTTAGTAAACGGGCTTCCCAGTGAGCCAAATGAAACAGCCTTTATATTTAAGATACTTAGAAAATTAAAAAGAAGACAATTTGCTAGATTTGCAGTTTTTTTCCTCCTAGAAATTAGAGTTTAAATTACGTGCAAGGAAAGATTTTTTTTCATATAATATATATTTAGAAAAAAAAGAAATTAAATAAAAGGTAAATTTGTTATTGGTGAAAAAGATTTGCACTCAGTTTTACAACCTATCTCTTGGGTAAATTTAAAGTAGAGTTTAAACTGAGTGCCCTGGACACACCTTTTTCCTTCTCAATTCCTTTATTTAACCTTTGAATTTTGTAAAAAGTTTTCTGAGTTTTTTTATAATTATGAAAATTAAAGCTGACCTTTACATTTTTCTCTTTTTAAACTTTTTCCTTTTTAATATGAGGTGGTTGTATAAAATTGATCCACCTACAAATGATGTAGAAATTTGAGAGTCTCATTGAAGTTAGTTGTCATTAATTAATTATAAGATGCATTAATTATACTCTAAATGATAATTAGCCTCTATTACTGATTTTTTTCATAGTGAGTTTTTAAAAAATGAGTATTTAAGTTAGAAACTTTGAAAACAAAATTGATTAGCAAAATTTCCTACGTTGCTCAGAAGTTTTAAAAGTGCAAAAATCTATCAGGTAGCTTCTAAACAACAGAAATTTTTTCATTGGAGACTAGGAAATACCAAATTCCATGCCTCATAAGGACCTGATTACACCAGCATCTCTTCTGTTATTACCAAAGAAGGTGGAAAGGGTGAAGGGTTTTTTTTTTTTTTATAAAGGCTCTAATCTCATTCATTAGGGCTTCTCCCTCATGACCTCATTATCTCCCAAAGGTTCCACCTCATAATGCTCTAACTTTGGGGGTGAGAATTTCAACAAATGAATTTGTAGGCGACCCAAACGTTCAGACAATAACAATACTATTTTCTGCTTAATTTTGTAGTTTGTTCATTTTCTCCAAATATCTTCCTCACTATCAAATGACAAATGTTGCACTATAATCATGAGCCCTTCCTTGTCTCCTGTTAACTTCTCTTCTTGAATTCTCTTATGATTTCCATCTTACTTCTGCAATACTATCTTTGTCTAGATGGATATCTTCAATATTCTGTCCTTGGCTTGTCTCTGATTTTGTATTTTTCTTTTCTTTCTGTTTTTTTCCCCCACCTATCTTTTATTCTTTGGAGTTTCCTTTTATTTCCCAGAACATCTCATTATTTAATTTTGTTTGCAACTTATTATTTAGAAGTTCAAGAGGTTTTAAGCCATCATTGGTATATAAGTGGACCCCAAATCTATGATCTGTAGTTCTGACTTCTTTTCAAACTTTAATTGTATACTTCTACTTGCTGCCTGAGTTAATTTTTGGATAAGCAGAGATGTTCAACATCATTATTTTACAAACTTAACCCATAGTCTTTCTCCTAAATAGGCCTTTTAAAAATATTCCCATTTCTATTCTACACGTTAACCTTGGTACCCAGGAGTGATCCTTGCTTTTTTCCTTACTTCATGTTCTATATTTTATTAGTCTCCAACTGTATTAGTCCATTTTCTGTTACTATAACAAAAATCTGGAGCTCAGGAACTTATAAAGAAAGCAGGTTTATGCAGCTGAAAGGCCAAACAGTATGATGCTTGCTCTTGTTAGGTTTCCTCTGACAGAATGATATGGTAAATGGCATCATGGCAGGAGTGTGTGTGAAAGGGAGACATCATGGAGTGAGAGAGAGAGAGAGAGAGAGAGAGAGAGAGAGAGAGAGAGAGAGAGAGAGAGAGACTGAAGAGGGGCCAGGCTTGCTCTTCTACAACAACTCTTTTGCAAGAACTAGCTCAAGAGTCCCAGAAGAGTGACCTCAATCCCTTCTGAGGGCAGTGCTCTAAATGGCCTCATTACTTCCCAGGAGGCTCCACCTACTGCAGGTTCCACACCACGGCCGAGCATTACCTCGCTGCAAACACATGAACCTTTGGGGGACAAACAACACGCATATTGAAACGCCAAATTCTGTGCATGCTGCTAAGATGCCACTTACTCTAGATCTAGAAAATGTCCATTAACACTTGCCTGGACTTGTTACAAGAGTCTGTCAATTGACCTAGTCTTTGGAAAATCCAGATTTCTTTTCATTGCTCTTATAATCTCATTCGTGATCTATCTCCAACTCACTTTCCAGATCTTTTCTATTAATTTGCTGTGGTACAGCCAGGCATGGTTGTTCATCTTTCCTTAACACATCCCAAGCTTTGTGCCTCTTTGCTGATCACCTTTGTCTTTAAAGTGCTCACCACCCCTTTCACCTGTTGAAATGTGACCCATTTTCAAGTTCTAACTCAAATATCACCACCTCCATGGAAATTTCTGAACTCTCACAGAAATGTGTTCCTACCTCTCTTATTTTGCACATTTTTAAGCCTTTCATTACCTGTAGCCTGATATCATGGCTGCCCATTAACTGTCCCTCACTTCCCTTAGGGGCTGAGTCTCATATATCCTTGCTTCTGTCTCACTATGAGCTCGGTGCCTTGCACAGTGGGTACATGATTCACAATTGTTGAATGATGGATTGACTTGGTATTACAGTTTGGATCTTAAATGTCCTCCAATAGCCAGCTGTTGAAGGCTTTGTTGCCAGCCTGTGGTGCTATTGGGAGGTGGTCGAAACTTTAAGAGGTGGGGCTAACTGGAGGGAGGTTAGCTCATTGGAGTCATGTCTTTGAAGGGGATATTGAGACCCCATTCCCTTTCTCTCTGCTTGCTTCTTTGCAGCCATGAGTTGAGCAGATTTTCTCTACCAATGCTCCTTGCCATGATGTCCTGCCTGTCACAGGCCCCAGAAAAATGAAACTAACTGACCATGGACTAGAAACCTCTGAAACTGAGAGCCAAAATAAATTCTTCCTCCTTTTAAGTCACTTTTCTCAGGTATTTTGTCACAGCAATGGCAAGCTGACTAACAGGCTTGACAAGTATAACTGACTCTTGATGTGATTTTCTGAAGACATTTGTCATCAGGCCAACCTCAGCGAGCCATCCCAGAGGAGTTCCTGAATCCTCCCTTCCTAAAGATGAAAGGCCAAGCATAACAGTGCTCAATATTTTCTTAGGCCATGTACAATGAAAAGAGGAAGTGAAACATCCCTCTAGGGAATTTGAAATGTCCTTGAAGAGTGTGAAATTAATATAGGTATCTCCAAGCTTTTTAAAATTGTCTTCTGATATATGAAAAATGCCTGTGTGGATTAAAAATCCATCATTCAGTGGGTACTAATGGGAGCAAGACCTGCAAAGGTAAAACACCTCGGACAGAACAAAGTCATGCTGCGAGTGCCTTCATGGCAAATGCTGTGTCACCTTAAGACCTGGAGCAAATAAACTTCCGCAGGAGCACTTACATAAAGACACAGCCGCCGTTACCTCTCCTCTCTACAAGGACAAGAGATGAATCTCAGGGTCTTTCTTTGAGCCTGATGGTTGTATCTATCCTGAAGTGGTCAATGCTTACTTGTTAAATATTGCTTCATTCTGGAATATAAAAAAAATATTATTCTTGTCTTTTTCAGTGATGCTGTTACTTGTATCTATTACAGAGGAGGTTGATTGTTATTTTAAAATTCCAAAGAAAATAAAGGCAGGAAACAAACCCTGGGAACTGAAAAATACCACATGGGAACAAAAGTTATAAGAGGTCCAATTTATAAGGGAAAAGGGGCAAAACTAAGGGTGTATTTGCTCTCAGAGAATGGGTATTCAGGTACCTGGCACTGAGATATTTAAAAATTTTGTGTCGATGTTTGAAGTTTCTAATCTTGCTTGTATAGATGTAGATATGAGAGCCAAAGTTAAGCCACCCTGAACTTTTTGCTTATAAACCCCAAGTGTTCTATTGCTTCAAAGATCTGCTGCCAACTATCTTAACTCCCACCCAATTTCATTCCTAAGGTGTAATTCTGAGAATAATGAATTCTTTATCATTCACGTTTACTGTTGGAAATTATTTCCTGTATCCAAAGACTGATAGCTCTACAGCGTATGTCTGAAATATGTATACTGTAGAATTTGCTTTATAATAGCTTTATTATGATAGAATTCACATCCCATGCAATTTTCCCATTTAAAGCACATTTATCAATGACTTTTAGTATATTCACAGATATGTGCAACTATCACTATGATCAATTTAAGACAATTTCATTACCTCAAAAAGAAACCCCTATACCTATGAGCTACCATCTCTTTACACAATGTCCTCCATCTGTGTCCTAGCCCTAAGCAAAACTAATTTATTTTCTGTCTCTATAGATTTCCCTATTCTGGATATTCATAAAAATAAAATCATACTGTGACTGACTTGTTTCACTTAGCACAGTATTTTCAAAGTTCATCCCTACCAGCACACTCATTCCTTTTCTGGGTTGAATAGTCTATTATATAAACATCCTGTATTTTCTTTGTCCATTTGTCTACTGATGACCATTTGGTTTATTTCCACTTCAGGCTAATATGAATAATGCTAATATGAACATTCATGTACAAGTTTTTGTGTATATGTAGGTTTCCACTTCTCTTGGATACATTCCCAAGAGTAGAATTGATAATTCGTAGAGTAACTCAATGTTTAATCATGTCAGAAACTTTTCTACTGTTTTCCTAGTGTCCGCAGCATTGTACATTCCCATCAGTAGCGTAGGAGAGTTGCGGTTTCTCTGTATCTTCCTCCAATACCTGTGAATGTCAAAGTTATCGGTTCTAGTCATCCTTGTGGGTGTGAAGTGGTGTCTCATCATAACTTCATTTGCATTTCCTGATGACCAATGAAGTGGAACATCTTTTATGGGTTTATCAACCCCTTGCATATCTTCCTTGGTGAAATGCCTGCTCAGATCTTTCGCCCATTTTAAAAATTAGACTGCATTTTTATTATTGAGTTAGGAGTTTATATTCTTTTTTTTTTTTTTTTTTTGTGGAACCAACCTAGATGCCCTTCAATTGATGAGTGGATAAAGAAACTGTGGTATATATATACAATGGAATATTACTCAGCCATAAAGAATGATAAAATTATGGCATTTGCAGGCAAATGGATGAAATTGGAGAATATCATGCTAAGTGAGATAAGCCAATCTCAAAAAGCCAAAGGACGAATGATATCGCTAATAAGTGGAGGATGACACATAATGGGGGGGAGGGAAGGGTTAGTGTTAGGGTTAGAGTTAGGGTTAGGGAGGGGGGCAAGTATGGAGGAAGGAAGTACTGTATAGAGGGTAAAGAGGGGTGGGAGGGGTGGGGGGAAGGGAAAAAATAACAGAATGAATCAAACAACATTACTCTATGTAAATTTATGATTACACAAATGGTATGCCTTTACGCCATGTACAAACAGAGAAACAACATGTATCCCATTTGTTTACAATAAAAAAAAAAGAAAAAAAAAGGAGTTTATATTCTTATTATCATATCTTTATATATTCCCTATACCAGTTCTTCAATGGATATATGACTTACAAATATTTAGATCTTTGCCTGATTTTGAGTTAATGTCTGTGTAAGATGTGAGATAAAAGGCTGGCTTCAACCTCTTCTGTGTGAATATTATTGTCTCTGCACCATTGTTTAAAACAAAGACAAAGAACAAACTATTCTGCCCCATACTGAGCTGATTTGGTACCCGTTTGGCACGGAGTTGGCCATGGTTGTTTCATTTTGCTGTTGTTGTTGTTGTCATCTATTATGATCCGTATGCTGATTCTTCTGCCAGTACCACATTGTCTTGACAGCTGTTGCTTTGCTGTAAGTTTTAAAGTGAGTTCTACAACTCGATTCTTTTTCAGGACAATGTTAAATATTTTGAGCCCTCTGAAATTCCATGAGTTTTACAGCCAAATTGTTAATTTCTACAAAAATAATCAGCTGGTATTCTGACCAAGGTTGCATTGAATCTATAAGCATGTGGAACATTGCCTTCTTAACAATGCTTAGGCATCCAATGTATGAACCTAGGATTTTTTCCATTTATTTTGTCTCCTTTAGTAACTTTGTACAATGTGTTGTGAATATCAGAGCATAAGTTGAGCACTTTTTAAACTAAATTTCTTCCTAAAGATTTTATTCTCTTTTAAAACTTGTGAATGAAATTATTTTCTTTGTTTCTTTTTCAGATTGTTCATTGCAAGTATATGGAAATATGATTGATTTCTGTGTATTGCTCATATCTTGCAACCTTGCTGAACTATTAGTTTTTCAGTGGGTTACTTAAAATTTTCCACAGAAAACATTATGTCATCTGTTGATAGAGATATTTATATTTCTACCATATTTATTTATCTACCATTTCAAAGTCATTTCCTTTTATTTACTTTTTCTTGTCTAATAACCCTAGCTTAAACCTCCAGTACAAACATTGATGAGAAGGGATCAAATCAGACACACTCATATTATTCCTAATCTAAAGGAAAAAGCATCCTGTCTCTCTTTATTAATTATAATGTTATCTAAATTTTTGCTGTTGTGTCTATTTATTTTTGTATGTGTACAAAATTTGTCAAGTGTTTTGTTACAGAAAAGCATTTATGTGTGTGTGTGTGTGTGTGTGTGTGTGTGTTTACTGGGGATTGAATCCAGGGGCCCTCAACCACTGAGTCACGTCACCAGCCCTTTTTCATATGTTATTTTGAGACAAGATCTCACTAAATTGCTGAGGCTGACTTTGAGCTCACAATCCTCCTGTCTCAGCCTCCCAAACCACTGGGATTACAGGTATGTGCCACCACACCCAGCTGAGCAGTGGCTTTTGTTAAATGATGTTTCTGAGTTGATTGAGATGATCATGTGGCTTTGGGGTTTTATTCTGTTGACATAATATGTTATATTAATTGATTTGGGGATGTTAACTCTTATCTCTGGAATGAATCCCACTTAGTTATGATGCATTAGTCTTTTCATATGTTGCTGTATATACTTTAGAATTTTTAAAGTTTTATACACTCTCTAGAGTTTGTCCATATTCTTGGCAGAATAATGATTACAAGGGAAATGCAAGCATTGCCTGAAGGTTCTGCTTTTTATGTTTGTTACATTGGGTTGAGACTATTTATTGGTTTGAACTTTGACTGTTACTGAAATACGTGGTTTCTTTAAGGATTATGAGGGAGCTACTTGGGCTTATTGTATCCTCATCAATCTAAACTCCAAACACAAATTTAAGTAAAAGAGCCCGGACAGCTCCTTTCTGTTATGTAGTCGTTGCTGTGTACAGACTTGTAGACTAATTAATCAATTGGTCTGTTTTTGCAACTAGGCCATGAGACACAGAAGCAACCCACGTGTTGTGGCTGGTATCTTGAACATGTTCATGATCCTGAGGTAGTCATCTCCTTATGAACTGCAGTAGAAAGAGCAATACAGAAGTCTAAAACACAGCTTCAACTGTTCAGGAAGCACAGGCGCATGCCCTCTGCTGAGTCTCCACACTGCCAGTGCAGACCTCAATCACAACATTCATCGCACCTCACTGCTGATCTCCTTGCCAGTCTCTCTCCATTTCTGAAATGTGTGCATAATGAAGGTGCTTGGCATACAAAAAGTATGCAATAATTACCTGTGAATGAATGAATAGTGAATGGATACATTTGGTAGAAGACTATCAGAGTCAGAATAGCTCTGACCAGTTAAATCAAAGCAGATCCCAGGGAAAGAGGTAAAGACTTCCACAAAAGATTTTTGTTTTTTTAGTAAAAGTAGTTACTGTGATTAAATAACATATTTTGAGGCATTTGACTCTAGCAGAAGTACAACTGACCCTCTCTATCAGAATTTTTAGATAACATAAGCAATATCATTTTATACCAAAGGCCTGCTGCTATGTTACCAGTATTTTCTCTCCCTCATTTCTAGAAAAGAACAATAATCAATTCCTAACAAATTATGAAAACCACACACAAACATACACCAATTTTCCAAGGTTAAAACACACCCAACACACACATAGATTAATATTTTTAGGACGTTTATATCTCCAATTACTTCATAACATGTTCCCAATTCTAAAACACTTTTAATTTTAATGGGTTACCCATAATTTATAAACATACCATGCAAAGTGTACAAATTGATTGCAAGGTGGATCTTAATTTTCAAAACATTAAAATAGACATTTTAGAAGCAAAGAAATACGTTCTACTTTCACTTTTCAGCTCATGATATCCCACTAGAAAATCAAATAGCATTTAAAATATGTGTTTAATGTTTTTTCTGTTATGTCATATCAAGATGACAATGAGGTATTTTAATGATAATACTGATGACCATAGCACTCTTTAAATCTCTCTTGAATACTTATCCAGCAGGACTTAACTTATGGGCAAATAGATGTCTGATGATATCTGTGCAAACCAATAGCAATTATTCCTGTCCTTCAGAAATAAGGGCTTCCCAGCTTTGTGCAGTTTCAAAGAGAAGTCATTTTGTTCTTTAAGACACAATAACCAGCAGGCAGAAATAACAGCAGCATTTAAATTCCTGGGGCAAGGGGTATCTGTTACAGGGAGGGACATCTTAAAGCCAGGGCAAGAATAGCATATGGTTTTCCAGTATAGTTTTCTCCAGTTTAAGTTCTTGGTTCTCACCATTCCTTTGGTTTCACAGATGATTTCATTTAGGAAAATCAATAGATGGGAAAATTTGTATCACCTACATATATTTCTCAGCTTAGAGAACAGCAGAGTTCATTTGGGCTTAGTGATGGGTAAGGTATTTCTTTTCCTTTTACTCAATGACTTTATCACCTAAAACCTAATGTTTAGACAAAGTTTAAGGTTCTGAAAGTCTGGTAAAAGTTTTGAATATCTGTCCCCACTCCCACAAATCTAGTGTCAGAGATGTTCTAGTTAATCTTCTTTAAGGTCCTATTCACTTAATGGAAATGCTTAGCTGCATAATTGCTTTGAGCCTATTGCTATTCCAAATGGAAAATCTAATGGTATTGTCTCTATAAGCGAATGAGAACTTCAGGAGTGGCAGTTGGCGCCACCCATGTGATCCAGAGAGGTTAATGCTGTTAAAGTTATTTCACAGTCCATTAAGGAGTTTACAGTGACCCCATGACCTTTGTGCCAACAACATGGAATCCATTATCATCACAAGGGAGGAGCTGTGGGTTCTGTGGACTTGACAATGGGCCCGGGAAATCCCAAGTTAGTACTTAGTACTTAGTTTAAAAAAATGCACTTTTCTTTCTGCTTCTTGGGTATGGCTATTAATATGCCCTCCTATAATTTGTAACATTAACATTGCTGAAGGTACAGAAAAGGACATTGAAATGAAGATGTCAAAACTGCTGACTTAGTTCATGCATGGTAATATTGGCTATGTATTGAAGTGGTAGATATCTAGTAGGAAAATCAAGATGAAGAGTCAAGGAACTCAGTTAAATTAATGATAAATTATCACAGATTATGAAATTCATTTAGGCAAATAATAGCTTTCCTCCATTTTTTAATGGTATGTTCCATTCTGAGATTTAATATATGATTTAGGGAGAAACAAACGTTTTTAACTTAAGAATACAATTAATCAAAACTACTACAAAACATTTACTTTGTCAAAATCCAAATTTTAGACAAATATGTTTCCCATACATTCTCAAGTACATCTCACAGTGACAGATGATGCCAGGGTATCGACATCAATTGTTTACCTTCTATATGTGATTGAGTGAAAGACATCACTGTCACACTTGAAAGCATATTTAAGGCATGAGATAAAAAAATAAGGATTTTATCTGAATGCTGGTTGATCTGTAAGTGTTAGTAATTTTGCCCTCCCAGATCAATTTGCACAACTGAACAGGCTCCTTTGGAGAAATAACAAGCATGGAAATTAAAATTAGATTTTGAGGCCCAGAATGGTGTTAATGCCATTCTATCTAGAGTCAAAGAAAGAGGTGTCTGAAAATGTCTTCTCTTGTCTATGAAAAGATCATTATGAAATCAGTTACCTTTTTCCAGCAAAAGTATATCAATGGGGAAAGCATGATTTGATTTTTTGTTGATAGAATAGACAGGAAAGTTTAACTTTTCTATTTATCAGTTGCACTGTTTATGGTAAATTTTCCTCTAAGAGTCCCTCAAATTAAAACATTCAATCTATTCATAAGACTCATATATGGACCCTCATGTACTTGCTGAAAGTGTGATTAAGAATCTTAGGTATTAAATATTCTAGTATTCTAGTATTGACTAGTCTTTCCTTGGTGTGGGGCTGCATTCATTTGTTTACATGATCCTGGCAACAGCTTCACACAGTGAAAAGGCAGATAGCAATAATTCCACTTTACAGATTAGAAAACTGAGGCTTGGAGACTACACAGGGAGCCCAAGATCACACAGGAGGTGGCATATCCAAAACAAACTACTTCTTCCAGCTCCTGGCCCAGTGTTCTCTTCTCTAGACCAAACCATCCACCTCCTATTGTCAAGACTTCCAGATAAGTTTAGTAAGTAATTCTTAAAGCATAAATGCAGGTTGAACTTCCTTATGTGAAGTGCTCAGTTCAGAAGTGTTTTGAATTTTGGAATGTTTGCATGTCTTGGGGATGCAACCCAAATCTAAATATGAAATTCACTTGTGTTTTATATATACCTTGTGGATATAGGCTGAAGATAATTTTATACCATAATTTAGCAGACCTGCACTAAATGCAATACAATATTTTCAGTGCACATTTATTGTGCTTCATAGTCACATGAACTCAGGTGTGGAATTTTCCACCGGTGGGGTCATGTCAGCACATAAAAGCTGTTGTATTTTGAATTTTGTATTTTTTGGATTGTGGATATTCAACTTGTATTTAACTAACTGGACATATGCCATAGTCACTGCGTTAGTATACCTTTGACCTTGTTCTGTTTAGTTTTATGGTTTTGGGGTGTGTGTGTGTGTGTGTGTGTGTGTGTGTGTGTGTGTGTGTATGTGTGTGTGTGTTGCTGGGATCAAACCTAGGGCCTCACACATGCTAGACAAGTGCTCTGCCACGGTGCCGCATCCCCAGCTCATGATCTTTGGTTACACACACTTTCAAACCTTGAAGAGCTTTAGGGCTGAGAAGGCCCTGCCTCAACATTTTTGATCCTGCTCTGTTTGAGCAGTCTGTGATCATGGGCTTCTTCATGTCCAACAACATTTCTTTTTCTGGCACTATTGAAGGTTTTCCTATGAAAATTCAAAATGAGGAGAACCTCATTTATGATCCTCTACATTAATCCTCATCTCCACTTTGTCAATCCTAATTTTTAAAGTTTTGATTTTATGTCATGAAAATGATATTGTTTCTCATTAAAAATATAAACAAAGTGAAAATATTCAATGCATAGATTTTGGAGCACTACCCTCTGAAGAAAACTGTCCATTTAACATTCCAATTTGTATTCCCCCAGTCTGATATTAAACTGCCTTGCAACCTGATCTCTTCACTTAATAGTAAATTTATTTTGTGGTTTGTGAAGGCTTCCTCCTCTCCCATTCAATGACGATATCACCACCTACCTAATTTCTTGTGATGAATATTTCACTTATTTCTGCTTTTTCCATTATTACAATTCAAAGTATACATTCTTGTCCTTTTATTTTGATCCAATTTGCTATTTTTTTTTCTTTGATTTAGAGGACAGATCCTTAAGAATTTAGAGTAGAGAGAGTGAGAAAGCAGAAATAGAGTGACTGAGAGGATGAAGGCACATTCACCAAGATGGAGAACAGCAGGTTCTGGCAATTTGCCAACCAATATGTTTGAGAGAGGTTAATTTCGAGATACCTGCCAGATGTATGTGGAAATACTTGGAAACCGGGTGGCAGGGAGGAGGTAGGAGCAAAGCTACTAATGTGGGATGGTATCAAAAGCCCTGAGGATGGTGAGATTATCTAGGGGAAAAGGTGAGTACAGAAGAGGGTCAACATCCTTAGGTGCTGCAACGCTCAGAGCTTAGCCAAAGTGAAGCCCACAAAGGATCCTGGGAAGAAGAGGACAGAGTGTGAGCTGGAAATCTAGGGGGTTGTGATGCCTAAGAAGGCTTGAAAGAAGTATTTCAAAAGAGAGGAAGTGGTCCAGTTGTCAAAAGTTTTGGAGGTACGTGTTAAGATGTAGAGGGAATAATTTACTGAATTTGGTGTGAGACTTTTTAAAAACTCTAAAAATATCAACTACACATATAGGAGATGCATAATCTTACTATTATCCAAAGAAATGCAAAAGATATACATTTATTTTTGATTATCATACTAGCAGGGATAAAAAAGAAATATCTAATATTAGCAAAAATGATGGGAAATAAAGCACATGCATACAAACGTTGTTTTCATTTTTATAAAGGGCAATTGGACAATATCTAGAATAATATTTCACATATATGACTATCAATCTAGACTCCATTCAAGCAGAAAATAAGAGTCCAGCTTCACTATTATTCTCCAACTCCTGGTGAAAATACCTCTTAATTAATCTCTCAGCTTCTGCTCTTAACCACCTGTAGTATCCTCATATTTCAAACAAACTGGTCTTTTAAAAATTGAGTATCAGATCCTATCATTCATCTCTGTGTAACTGTCCAATGGCTTTCTGTCACAGGTAGCCTAAAATCCTTTCCACCACCTCACTCATTCTGATGCTTCCCTGGCTTAGCTTTCTACTCTTCTCCTTCTCCTTAGGGCCCTCTTTTTCTACCTTGAAAGCTTTAAGCTCCTCAACTCAGGTTTTACCCTTCTCTTGTCTCTCCCCAGAATTTTCCTTCAACTTTCCAATGGCTAACTCCTTGTTATTCCAGTCTCAGTTTACTTTCCATGTACTTGCTATTCATTTCCTCCCTCTGGAATGTTAAGACTCCTGATCAGCACAGGGAGAAGTCACATGCTTGACAAATGTTTGTAGCTTGAAAGAATAAATGTTTGTTGTTTTTGTTTCAAGATGAGTCACTTTTTCCTTGTTGATTTGTAGGAATTTTCTATACCAATGAACAAAAGTGGACCTCTTTGGCACTTGTGTTAAAAATAGTTTTTCAGATTGTGATTTGTTTTTTAACTTTATTTTTGGTATTATCTTTCCATACACAAGTTTTAAATTTCTACATAGTTAATCTCTTGGTTATTTACTTAGTCCTTTCCCTGGTGTCATAAGAAAAGATTTCCTTAGCTAAATATTATAAATGAAAAAATATTTTTATGCTTTCTTTTAGTACTTACACAATTAAAGTGTTTACAGTCCACTGAAAATGTATTTTATATGGTATAAGATGGAAAACTAGATTTACTTTTCATAATGTTTAACTCGTTGACCAAATACTATCTTCTGAAAAAATCCATTTTCTACCCACTGGTTACAATGACCCATTTCTTATATAAGAAATCCCCACAGATACACTGAGGGTCTGTCTGGTTTAATTACTCTGTTCATATATATCAGATACTTTTTTGTACTATGGCTAAAATAAATTTTAATATCTGGTTGACTGAGTACTTCATTATTTTTATATATATAAAACTTTCTTGAATATTTCCTGTGTATATTTTTTCTGATAAACTTTTTCAAAAGTCAGTTCATCAAATTCTAAATACAATTTATTGAGATTTTTGGGAACGAGAGTAATCTTTTATGTTACTGTGGAGTGAAATGATATCTTTAGAATATTGAGCCTTTGATCCTGGAATGGACTCTATCTCTGCATTTAGTCCTGTCTACATTAACATTGTTCAATAAAACTTTATGATTTCCAGCCAGGCTCAGTGGCACACACCTGTAACCCCAATGGCTTGGGACAGTTCAAAGCCAGCCTCAGCAATGGCGAGGCACTAAGCAACCCAGTGAGACCCTGACTATAAGTTTAAAAAAAAAAAAATACAAGAAAACCAACTTTATGATTTCCATCTCATTCAGTTTAAAACTGTATTCCTCCATTACCAGCCGCTCACAGTGATCGTTAGGACTACCATCTCTTACTACTTTTCCTTCAACTGCCCCACCTCAGCCATACTGGTCGTCTTGATGGTCCAGGATCATGCTTTCTCATCTTAAGGGCTTGTACCATCTGCCTGGAACATTCTTTCACTCCCACCTCTTATAGGTCTCTCTCTACCTTAATGTCAACTTCTTAAAGTTCTTGGCCACCTTACATATAATAGCATCTCCTCTCTTGCTTTTCCCCATCTTTTCAATCTCCACAATCTTGTTTAAATTTTCTCTTTAGTTCGGTTCCTATCTCACTTAATATATTTTAGTTTGTCTTTTAAACCTAGGTTGGCCATGAGTTCCAAGCAAGCCATATCTAGTTTATTGTCAAATTGTCAGAGTCCACATGGGTCCTTGGCACTGAAGATGTATTTATGGAAAGTCAAATGAGTGATTTTCTTAATACAGTTACATAAGTCTTGCTCATTTGTTTTTTTTTTATTTATTTTAATTAAAAATAATAAATTTACATAGGGCAATGTTGTTTGATTCATTCTGTTATTTTTTCCCCTTCCCCCCCCACCCCTCCCACCCCTCTTTTCCCTCTATACAGTCCTTCCTTCCTCCATTCTTACCACCGTCCTTATCCCTAACCCCAAACCTAACCCTAACCATAACACCCCCTTATATGGCCTCATACACTTATCAGCGAGATCATTCGTCCTTTAGTTTTTTGAGATTGGCTTATCTCACTTAGCATGATATCCTCCAATTTCATCCATTTGCCTGCAAATGCCATAATTTTATCATTCTTCATGGCGGAGTAATATTCCATTGTATATACATGCCACAGTTTCTGTATCCATTCATCCACTGAAGGGCATCTAGGTTGGTTCCACAATCTGGCTATAGTGAATTGAGCAACTATGAATATTGATGTGGCTGTATCTCTGTACTATGCTGATTTTAAGTCCTTTGGGTATAGGCCAAGGAGTGGGACAGCTGGGTCAAATGGTGCTTCCATTCCAAGCTTTCTGAGGAATCTCCATACTGCTTTCCAGAGTGGCTGCACTAATTTGCAACCCCACCAGCAATGTATGAGTGTACATTTTTCCCCACATCCTCGCCAACACCTACTGTTGCTTGTGTTCTTGATAATTGCCATTCTAATTGGGGTGAGATGAAATCTTAGGGTAGTTTTGATTTGCTTTTCTCTTATTACTAGAGATGTTGAACATTTTTTCATATATCTGTTGATTGCTTGTACATCTTCTGTGAAGTGTCTGTTCATTTCCTTAGCCCATTTGTTGATTGGATTATTTGTATTCTTGGTGTAGAGTTTTTTGAGTTCTTTATAGATTCTGGAAATGAGCGCTCTATCTGAAGTATGAGTGGCAAAGATATTCTCCCACTCTGTAGGCTCTGTCTTCACATTACTGATAGTTTCCTTTGCTGAGAGAAAGCTTTTTAGTTTGAATCTATCCCAGTTGTTGATTCCTGCTTTTATTTCTTGTGCTATGGGAGTCCTGTTAAGGAAGTCTGCTCCTAAGCCAACAAGGTGAAGGTTTGGACCTACTTTTTCTTCTATAAGATGCAGGGTCTCTGGTCTGATTCCGAGGTCCTTGATCCATTGTGAGTTGAGTTTTGTGCAGGGTGAGAGATAAGGATTTAGTTTCATTCTGTTGCATATGGATTTCCAGTTTTGCCAGCACCATTTGTTGAAGAGGCTATCTTTTCTCCATTGAATATTTTTGGAACCTTTCTCTAGTATGAGAAAATTGTATTTATTTGGGTTTGTGTCCATGTCCTCTATTCTGTACCATTGATCTACCTGTCTATTTTGATAGCAATACCATGCCGTTTTTGTTACTATTGCTTTGTAATAGAGTTGAAGATCTGGTATTGCGATACCCTCTGCTTCGCTCTTTCTGAGGATTGCTTTAGCTATTGTGGGTTTTTCATTCTTCCAGATAAATTTCGTAATTGCTTGCTCTATTTCTGTAAGGTACACCATTGGGATTTTAATTGGAACTGCATTGAATCTGTATAGCACTTTTGGTAATATGGCCATTTTGACAATATTAATTCTTCCTATCCAAGAACATGGAAGATCTTTCCATCTTCTAAGGTTTTCTTTAATTTCTTTCTTTAGTGTTCTGTAGTTCTCATTGTAGAGGTCTTTCACCTCTTTTGTGAGATTGATTCCCAAGTATTTTATTTTTTTTGAGGCTATTGTGAATGGGGTAGTTTTCCTAATTTCTCTTTCTGAAGATTCATCACTTATGTATAAAATGCATTGTATTTATGAGCATTGATCTTGTAACCTGCTACTTTACTGAATTCACTTATGAGTTCTAAGAGTTTTCTGGTGGAATTTCCAGGTTCCTCTAAATATATAATCATGTCATCAGCGAACAGGGATAGTTTGAGTTCTTCTTTTCCAATTCGTATCCCTTTAATTTCTTTGGTTTGTCTAATTGCTCTGGCTAGAGTCTCAAGGACAATATTGAATAGAAGTGGTGAAAGAGGGCATCCCTGTCTTGTTCCAGTTTTTAGGGGGAATGCTTTCAGTTTTTCACCATTTAGAATGATATTAGCCATGGGCTTAGCGTAGATGGCCTTTACAATGTTAAGGAATGTTCCCACTACCCCAATTTTCTCTAGTGTTTTGAGCATGAAGGGATGCTGTATTTTATCGAATGCTTTTTCTGCATCTATTGAAATAATCATGTGATTCTTAACTATTAGTCTGTTGATATGGTGAATGACATTTATTGATTTCCGGATGTTGAACCAACCTTGCATCCCTGGGATAAAACCCACTTGATCGTGGTGCACTATCTTTTTAATATATTTTTGGATGTGATTTGCTAAAATTTTGTTGAGAATTTTTGCATCGATGTTCATTAAGGATATTGGTCTGAAATTTTCTTTCCTTGATGTGTCTCTGTCTGTTTTAGGTGATATTGGCTTCATAGAATGAGTTTGGGAGGTTTCCCTCCTCTTCTATTTTATGGAATACTTTGAGAAGTATTGGAATGAGCTCTTCCTTAAAGGTTTTGTAGAACTCAGCTGAGAACCCATCTGGTCCCGGACTTTTCTTTGTTGGTAGGCTTTTGATGACCTCTTCTATTGCATTGCTTGAAATTGATTTATTTAAGTTGTGTATGTTCTCCTCGTTCAGTTTAGGTAATTCATATGTCTCTAGAAACTTGTTGATGTCTTCGAGGTTTTCTATTTTGTTGGAGTATAGATTTTCAAAATAGCTTCTAATTATGTTTTGTATTTCACTCGTGTCTGTTGTGGTATTTCCTTGTTCATTCCGAATTTTATTCATTTGAGTTTTCTCCCTCTTTCTCTTTGTTAGTGTGGCTAAGGGTTTATCAATTTTGTTTATTTTTTCAAAGAACCAACTATTTATTTTGTCAATTTTTTTGTTTTGTTTCAATTTCGTTGATTTGGCTCTGATTTTAACTATTTCCTGTCTTCTACTACTTTTGGTGTTGGTCTGCTCTTCTTTTTCTAGGGCTTTGAGCTGTAGTGTTAAGTCATTTATTTGTTGATTTCTACTTCTTTTGTTGAATGCACCCCATGAAATAAATCTTCCTCTCAGTACTGCTTTCATAGTGTCCCAGAGATTTTGATATGATGTGTCTTTGTTCTTGTTTACTTCTAAGAATATTTTTATTTCCCTCCTGATGTCTTCTGTTATCCATTCATCATATAATAGTGTATTATTTAATCTCCAGGTATTGGAGAAGTTTCTGGTTTTTATTCTGTCATTTATTTCTAATTGTAATCCATTATGATCTGATAGAGTACAAGGTAGTATCTCTATCTTCTTGTATTTGCTAACAGTACCTTTGTGGCATAAGACATGGTCTATTGTAGAGAAGGATCCATGTGCTGCTGAGAAGAAGGTGTATTCGTTCTTTGTTGGATGGTATATTCTATAGAAGTTGGTTAAGTCTAAATTGTTGATTGTGTTATTGAGATCTATAGTTTCTTTATTCAATTTTTGTTTGGACGATCTATCCAGCAGTGAGAGAGGTGTGTTATAATCACCTAGTATTATTGTGTTGTGGTCTATTTGATTTCTGGAATTGAGAAGGATTTGTTTGACGTACATGGATGAGCCAATGTTTGGGGCATAGATGTTTATGATTGTTATGTCTTGCTGATTTATACTTCCCTTAAGCAGTATGTAATGTCCTTCTTTATCCCTTCTGACTAGTTTTGGGTTGAAGTCCACATTATCTGAAATGAGGATGGATACTCCAGCTTTTTTGCTGTGTCCGTGTGCATGGTATGTTTTTCCCCATCCTTTCACCTTTAGTCTATGGGTATCTCTTTCTATGAGATGAGTCTCTTGCAGGCAGCAAATTGTTGGATTTTTCTTTTTAATCCAATGTGCCAGTCTATGTCTTTTTATTGATGAGTTCAGGCCATTAACATTTACGGTTATTATTGTGATATGATTGTATTCCTAGTCATTGGACTCATTTTTGTTTTTTGACATGATTTGGTTTCTCCTTTATTTGGCTATTCCTTTAGGCTAGTTCCTCCCGTTGCTGATTTGCATCGTTGTTTTTCACCTCTTCCTCATGGAATATTTTGCTGAGAATGTTCTGCAATGCCGGCTTTCTTTTTGTAAATTCCTTTAGCTTTTGTTTATCATGGAAGGATCTTATTTCATCGTCAAATCTGAAAGTAAGTTTTGCTGGGTATAAGATTCTTGGTTGGCATCCATTTTCTTTCAGGGCTTGGTCAATGTTTTCCAGGCCCTTCTAGCTTTTAGGGTCTGGATTGAAAAATCTGCTGATATTGGTTTCCCCCTGAATGTAATTTGATTCTTTTCTCTTGCGGCCTTTAAAATTCTGTCTTTATTTTCTATGTTAGGTATTTTCATAATAATGTGCCTTGGTGTGGGTCTGTTGTAATTTTGTATATTTGGAGTCCTATAAGCCTCTTGTACTTGGTTTTCCATTTCATTCTTCAGATTTGGGAAATTTTCTGATATGATTTCATTGAATAGATTGTTCTTTCCTTTGGTTTGTTTCTCTAAGCCTTCCTCAATCCCAATAATTCTTAAATGTGGCCTTTTCATGATATCCCATAATTCTTGTAGATTCTGTTCATGATTTCTTACCATCTTTTCTGTTTGGTCAACTTTGTTTTCAAGATTAAATATTTTGTCTTCAATCTGAGGTTCTGTCTTCCAGGTGTTCTATCCTATTGGTTATGGTTTCTGTGGAGTTTTTAACTTGGTTTATTGTTTCCTTCATTTCAAGGATTTCTGTTTGGTTTTTTTTTTTTTAGTATCTCTAACTCTTTATTGAAATGATGTCTTGCTTCCCGTATTTGCTCCTTTAACTGTTGATTGGTGAGATCATTTAATGCCTGCCTTTGCTCTTTCATCTCCTCGTTTGCTTCCCTGATTGTTTTAATTATGTACACTTTGAACTCCCTTTCTGACATTTCTTCTCCTGTGCTGTCATTGGGTTTTATTGATACAGTATCTAGGTTTGTTTGGGACATTTTCTTTCCTTGTTTTCTCATATTGGTCAGATGTCAGTGGGACTTTGTGATATTTCAGAATTCTTCTATTGGCTTATATTGTCCCTGTAGATTTCCAGTGTATCCCCTTCCTGCTTTCAGTAGCCTGAAATCTTGGAGTAACTTGTAATGCAATGCTTCCAAGGAAATCTGCCCCTAGTCCTCTACTGGTTCCAGGACTTGGAGCTGGCTCTGTGTGGAAAGGCTCTCACTTGGCAGTCTGCTCCGAGAAGCTAGCCTGGATAGGCACTTCCCGCCGGAGGGGGCCGGTCTGCAGGCTGCTTGGGGAAATCCCTGGCTGCCCTATCCTGGTCCCTGAAGCAACCTGCGGGCAGGAACTCGCAGCCCTGGTTCAGGGAACTGAAGCTTGGTTCTGTG
This sequence comes from Sciurus vulgaris, assembly GCF_902686455.1. Lineage (NCBI taxonomy): Eukaryota > Metazoa > Chordata > Mammalia > Rodentia > Sciuridae > Sciurus > Sciurus vulgaris. The sequence goes on from NC_136473.1 coordinate 62,407,834, forward strand.
CAGAAAGGCTCTCACTGGGGGGCCTGCTCCGAGATGCTGGAGAATTTGGCCCTGTGGGAGGAGCCCACTGCCTGAGTGCGCAGGGCCGCCTGGAGAGAACTCTAGCTGCTCTGCCTTACTCTAATAAGCCATCTGAATCCGGGCCTGCCACCCGGGCAGTGCTTCACCGCTTCACCAGGTGGGGGAGACTCACCCCGAGGCTCTATTTTAGTCCGAGTCTCTCAATGCCTCCCCTTCTTGAATCTTGGGTTCTGGAGCGACTGGAGATGCAGTCACCCTCTAGTCCACCATCTTGGATCGCCTCATTTGTTTTTAATTCCCAGTATTTTAATTACATTTTTACTATTTTAACTGGGACTGAATTTTTTATGTTTCCTGATTGATTACTTGTGACATAAACAAAGATATAGTTTTTATAAATGTTTCTCACCCAAATTCTTTATGTGTGTGTGTGTGTGTGTGTGTGTGTGTGTGTGTGTGCGTGTGTGTTACCAGGGATTGAACCCAGGTGCACCTAACCACTGAGCCACATCCATCCCTTTTTTATATTGTATTTAAAGACAGGGTCTTGCTGAGTTTCTTAGGGCCTCAGTAAGTTGCTGAAGCTGGCTTTGAACTTGGGATCCTCCTGCCTCAGCCTTCTGAGCCACTGGGATTACAGGTGTGTGCCACTGTGCCTGGCTCCAAATTCTAATTATTTTAATAGATTTTTAACTGATTCTCTTGGAGTCCCATAATGACATTAATTTATTTTATATTTGTGTATCTTTTTTAGGCCTTATCACATGGGCTAGGACTGTCCAAAAAATGTAGGATATTAATGAGATAGTACCATATCAGTCTGTTCAAGCTGACTTAGATTTTTAGGAACAAGGACCCTTGCCTTTCATCAGCAGAGACCTATTTCTGACTCACAGTTCATGAGCATCATCTGTCTTAGCTCTGCTGTCTGTTGCCTTCTTTCTGGACCTAGGTTGTGACTGTCACCTCTGGTGGAAACTCTGCAATCTCATGGGAGATGAGAGGCTTGGTGGGGGAAATCATAAGATGGCCTTTGAAGCTTCTGTTTTAGAGTGTTGTTTTTACTTCTGCTCAAAATAAACTGCCCAAACAAATCGCATGGCAAGTACTACTGTCATCAAGAGGGGAATATGTAATTCTCCCACAGAAGGGACACTATGGGCCATGTAGCTAGACTGTCATTGAAGGTTAGGGTCTGTAACATGTGATATCTTTCACATAGCTATTATTTTTTGTTTCTTACTATAATAGGAAGGATTTAGTGTATTTCCATTATATAAAAAGTTGCTCTATGACATGTATTTTATCATATCTCCTAGCTTTATTCTCAAGTTACTAATAATTTTATTATTACCAGCAAAAGAAATCTTTGAGTAGAGTTAGCAGACACCATATGCATGTTGATGGTGAGATTTGTGAGAAAAGTGGAAATGGAAAAAACACCTCCAAAGAATTCTTTTTTTTTAGGAAGTTTGCCTGAAGGATAGGAGAAAGTTATATGTAACCAGGTGAAGAAGGTTAGTCATCAAGTGAGTGTTTATTGCCTAGGTGGAAGAAGACTTTAGAATGTTTCAATGTTCATGAAAAGGTTCTAACAGGAGGAAATGGTGAAGACACAAAGTGAGAAAGGGATTCTCATAGAGAGCTGAGGAAGTGGCAGGGATGGGATCAGGAGCTGAGGCAGACAGAGGAATTCCCTCCCTGCTTTGTCTTTTCAAAATATTGCCTTTTTACTATTCATCAATTTTATGAATTTTTCTGTCTAGAAAACTGTTCTTCTGGCTTAAATATAAATATCAAATATATCTTTATACTAAATTCTGTCTTGTCATCTTCTGCTTCTCTTCAAATCTTATTCACTTTCCAATGAGGTGTTTATTTTATCTTTTGTCTTTATTAATTCCTTTTCCCCCACCTAATTTTAGTATATCTTCTTGTGTTTTTTGGTGAGTGAATGAATGCTATTTAATTCACCTTCAATGTTTAATAATAAAAATATTTAAAGATTTTCCTGAAAATGACTTGGTTATGTTGATATGTAGTATTCCCATTTTTCTTGATCTTTAGGTAAACTGCAATTGAATTGCATCTTTCTCTTACAAAATTCTTCTTATTATTATACAGAAAATAGTGACAGTGTAAAAGGATGGAAGCAGAATAACTAAATGAGGTCATTCTGTGGTCCAGCCAGATGGGTGCCATTCATAGGGATGAGGAAACAGAACAATTTTGGTACTCATCTTCTAGAAATGAAGATGAGTGATGTGAAGGGACAAGAGGAACCAGATACCCTCCCTTTGTATAAACTCAGGCTCACACCGATGGACAACCTGGCCTTAGGTAAAGATCAACTTCAAACTTCTGTCCTTACATTTTTAAAAAACCTTGGCTCACAAGGTATCTGCAATAATTAATCTACTTTTGCACCACCAACAAATGCAATTGACTACTTTGGTCAAATGCCTCCTACAGTGCCAAATGCCTGGATTCCTTTACTTTATAATAACCCAAATTTCTTTCTCCTTGGGCATATGGCTGAACTGGAAAATGAATTTATAGTCCCAACTGGTAATCGAGTAAATCTCTGATAACTTTTATTTTCCTGGTTTTTTGTTTGTTTGCTTGTTTGTTTGTTTGACTCTCAGTGATCTCTCCAGCAATCTGTTTTGCCTAGAGGCTGACAGTATCTCAGGGGACCTGGCTTAGTAAGATTGATTGGAACCTCCAACTTAGCCATTTCCTTACAGAATGACTACTTTCCTACCTCCTCCTCCCTCTTTCTTTCTCCCTTTTCTCCCCTAATGATGTTACGTTTGTCCTGCAGATGATGGAGAGCATACTGCAAAAAAGGAACGGCTGTGCTCAGATCGCTCCTTTCTTGGCAAACTCCCTCACTTCACACCAGCCCTCCTCGGCACCATTAATATTATATATAGATACGATACCCTTGTCACAGATTTACATTCGGCGGCAATCCGAAATCAGAATGAGTGTGAGGAAGGGGTGGGGGAAATGGGGCTGATTTATTGTGGGGAATGTTAGAGAATAAAAAGGAGGTGATTGAAGTTATACAAATGTCCTGATCTATATTCTTAAAACTGTTTTTTTTTTTTTTTTGCTTATTTCAGTGCTTAAGCACTTTGCTAACTGAAGCTGAAAAAAAAGCAGAAATAAAAAGAAAAAATTAAAGACAATATTGCCATACTATTTTTTTCTCTATATTTCCTGGAAAACTGTTCACCTTGTCATCATGTATGAGCTTCAGCAGGGAAGATGGAGATGGGTTGTTTATACAAATTGAAATGCTGTTTGTCCCTGCTTCATGGATACAGGCAGGAGATGGAGAAGAGAGGTAGACATTTGTGTGCGATAGTTTGAATGAACTCAGATAAGATTTGTCTGTCCTGGTCTGATATAGTTTAACATTGCCCGAGAAGATGTTATATTGGACTAAAACTATTTTATTATAGGTGTATCCTAATTTGAAAGTCAAAAGATATGTTTACTATTTAATATATAGATAAAATATTTGCAAGGTCTTCTATATTTAAAGCATACCTTCTGTGGATGGGTCCCCAACTTTTGAAACAAAATTGAAAGTAATTTATCTTGACCTATTTTTTTTTTATTCTAAGTCAAGGCAGTTAGCAAGGTTCTATAATTCTCCATGTTTTGTGTGTGTATATTTATGTCATTCATTCTTCAAGGTATCTGTCAATCCTATAAATTCAAACTCCTGTTTCCAGTCCAATTCAGACAGCTCCTTAGTAAGTCTGTTTGGGTGTTAATGGGAGGACATCTGGAATTGCAGTTTCCTTGTCTTATGCAGCAGCATGGATTTATGAATCTCTGAAGTTCTTATGTTATCCATTATTCATTGTTGAAACCAGTTGCTAAGTGCAAAAAAATTTTTTTTGAAAAATATTTTTTGAAACCTCAGGTATACCAAGCAGGTGCTCCACCACTGAGTCACACCCCTCCTATGGGACAACTCTTAAAAAAATACTTTCTCTATTCATCAGCTTTCCAAAGAGGCTACACAGAACCAAAATCATTTGGTCACAAGTATGCACAGTAGAGCCACTGACTAAACTGACAATCTTCAAATGAATGGAATAAGGAGTATGATGAACTCAACACTAAGAGCTCTGCCTACTTACAGTTCACAATTACATTTACATTAAAAAAGATGATGCTTATAAGTTTAAGAAAACCTGATTTGGTACAGCACAGTCATTTTCATTTATTAGGATCAGTTCTACACAGATCTTATCTCCCTACTTGTTTTAGGGTTTGTGATACCTCAGTCAATCCCTTTACCTTGGTATCTAGTTCCTCTTTTGAGGTAAACAGCACAAAATTGTAGGCATTCATGAGATATGTAATTGAAGGTGATATTCCTGTGGGTCCTGCCTATTTTCATATATGGGTTACCCATAATCTTCCCCAGACAGGAATCATAACTTCCAGTGCCCATTGCTGTCTTAAGGCTATCTTGCAAGCTAAGCCTTTACTGCAAAGCTGGTGCTCCATTGTAATCCCCCTCTTCCTAAGAGCTATGTGTCAGACTCACTTGTCCAGATTTACTTTCTGCAATAGACATCTATGCCCATATTTGAAGATGTTCTCTAGTGCCTTCTAAACTCCATTTTTAAAAAGTCCTTTCTCTATGGAAGGTAATGGTGCTCTATCAGGACTCCTGAGACAAGATTGGTGGGGTTCCTCCAGGACCAATGGAGCAGGAGCTGCTGTCAGAGGATGCCTGATACCTAGGGCAATCAGTTACACTCCTCTTGGGGTTTCTATGGACCTAAAAATGATGGGGTGCTTTCAATTCTGCCCTTAGACACAGGCAAGAGGGGTCTTTGGAACTGGGTCTGAACAATGACGTTTCATACCACAAATACTAAAACATGAGACCAATTTTATTTTTCCAAAGAAAAATTTTTGAAGGATCTGTAACCAACAAAGCAATCAAGCATTGCAAGCAAGGCACCTTCTAGAGGAACTAGACAGAAGTGTTCAGGCACAGAGCAGAACTGAGAGCATGGATGTGCATGAGGATGAAGATCAGCCCCAGTCCTGGCTCATCAGAAGAGGAGAGACCAATTATGCTTAAATTTCTGTTCCAGTATCCAGTGTGGGTGTCCAGACAGACCAGCTTCCCCACTTCTTTATCCCTCTCTATTTTGTACTCAGGAGTTTTGTTTTGAAAGACCTTTAGAACTGCCCAAGGATCTTTTGGGATAAGTTTGGGGAAGTGGAACCTGTCCCTCTTGACTCCCTGAGAACATGGACATGGTCGCTCTCCATTCTGGGTTTGGGCTGATCCATGCCTGGGTGTCTTCAGACAGGCTTTGCCTTGGCATATCTGGTCTCACTTAGGTCAGAAGCCAGCAGGACAACTTCACAAAGGCATCCCCAGAAAATGGTCTAAGGCTCTGATTGGACCACCAGCCTGAGAACATGAGCTTGAACTCAAGCAGAGCTTGAGGTGTAACTTTTAAACATATGATATATAGAATTATGGGCTTCCATTTGTACTGTTGTTCTGGGTTTCACCCCTTTTTACAAGTGGTCATGGCTGCTTTCTCTGACTAGACCAGATTCTGACCTTTCTGTCCCTTTGGTGATGACTTCACAGTCTGACTCTGATGGTGTTGTTGATTTCACTTTGCATTTGCGTCCCTTTTTTCCTCATATTTGAGATTTGTATTTTTAACCCAAGATTTCTTTGCATGATGATTTGAAGTTGCTTATACACTTTCTTTGCCCTGCCCTCATAATCACATCTAATGCACCCCGTCAGAAAGGTTTAGCTGGAGAGGCATATGATTCCCTTACTATCTTCACATAAATATTCTTGGAATGAATGGGAGCAACAGGGGCGTATTAGATAAGGAATAGCAATTTGGAAATAAACCACAATGGAGAGGAAAAAGGCATCACTAGCAGGATGGTTTCTTCAACTTCAGCTACATACTTTGGGGGCTGTGCAATGCAGATGGCGCCAGGATAGCACCTGGCAGTCAGCCAGAGGTTGTCAGCAGCGAGGAGGTTAATTGACATAAGCACACTCAGGTGATTTATTGTCTAGGCACACAATGCATGCACATGTGTTCTCCAGCACTCTAATCGTGCCTGCTCGGACATCTAGCTTCTTGCCTAATCTTTGCATAAGAGGTGTGGCCCTGCTCTCCGCCTCCTGGAGGTGATATAAGCGGGCCGAAGGCGGAGCACGACAGTAAGAGCAGTAGCTAGCAGAAAGAAGCGGCGAGAAGCCACTAGCAGAAAGGAAGAAGAAGAAGCAGCAAGCAGAGAAAAGCGGCAAGCAGAAAGAGAAGCAGCGAGTAGGGGCAGCGGTGGAAGGCAGATCGCAGAGCGGAGAACTGAGAACACACCTTTAGGTTGCAGATCACAGGCAGATCGCAGTATGCGGGACACATCACTAAAGCACTTTAGGTAGATGCACCCTTAGTTCACAGGATGCAGGACGCACCTTTAAGAAGCAGCAGAACTAAGAAGATATGGATCTCTGAAAGTGTAGTCTCTCTCTCTTAAGCAAAGTTTCTCTTTCTCTCCGATAAGCAAAGCTTCTCTCTCTCCTCTCAAAGCAAGTAAGTCTCATTTCCTCTATCCTCTATAAACAAGCAAGCAAGGAAGGAAGCAGCTCAGAAATAGAAGTAGCACAGTTTCTAGTCCGCCACCCAAAAAGACCCACGCAAATTGTTGCTGCAGGCAGTGACAAATATACACAGATTTGGTACTGCAAAGAGCCGGCATAATGGCTGGTAACACTAATAGTGATTCATGAATCACTACTACTAGAACCTGGCTCCTGCCATCCTTTTTTTTTTTTGGGGGGGGGGGGTGTTGGGCTCAGGGGTTTATTCAATCTCAGGACACTGGTGTACACAGGGCTCCAGCAGCTGCAGGGGGCGCTACCTGCAGTACCAGATCTTCAGTCTCCTCTCCCACTTGATCTTCCTCTGCAGCTGCAGGATGCAGTACAGCAGGGCCTCAGCTGTGGGTGGGCAGCCTGGCATGTAGATGTCCACAGGCACAATGCAGTCACATCCTCTCACCACAGAGTATGAGTAGTGGTAGTAGCCGCCTCCGTTGGCACAGCTCCCCATGGACACCACATAGCAGGGCTCTGCCATCTGGTCGTGGACCTTGTGGAGTGCTAGGGCCATCTGTTGGTGAGTGTGCCAGCCACAATCATCACATCCGCCTGACAGGGGCTGGCGCAGAAGACCGCTCCAAAGCGGTCCATATCATAGTGGGGTGCAGCCATGTGCATCATCTCCACGCATCAGGCCAGGCCAAAGGCCATGGACCACAGTGAGCTCCGGTGGGCCCAGTTGATGAGATCGTCCAGCTTGGCCACTAAGCACTCCCCACGGCTCCTGGGAAGTTTGGTGGGTTTTGGAACCACGGCTCTGGCCCTGGGCAGGGCAGGCTGGGCACTGCAGGGCCCTTGCTGGCCAGGTTCTGATGGACACCTTGTGTCTGCATGGCTCCACCCATGCTGGAGCTTCACCAAGGGGCTTCCTTGCTGAGGCAGAAGGCGCCTTCCCACCCTGAGGCCCTGCAGCACCCCTGCCCAATCAGTCAAGGTGGTCAGGCATGCACTGCAGGCTGAACATCCCAACACAGAGCAGACTGGGAGCCGCCAGCGCAGCCATCTTGGCCTCGGCCTCGCTCCTGCCATTGTGATACTTACTTGGAAGTTGAGTGCTAAATGGCAATGTAATATTAGGGGCACTATTCAATTTAAATTGTCTTCCTTTGGTGGCAGTTCAATGGGAGTCCCCTGGGTGACTCTAAAAGTCAAGCAGTTAATGATGTTGGCAGCTCAGCCAACGTTTTTGCTGTGGGAACAAAAGTTGCACATACTAACTGTTCACATGACAGTAATCCATTTACTCCACAAAAATCATTGCAAATTAAGTCAATAGGTTTTCAGACAAAATGAGTTAAGAGTCAGTGGGGGAAACACCACTATTTTTCACTCTTTCTCATCTCTTTTTTAACATGATCAAATTCATGGTCTCCTTCTTAACAACTGTAGATTTGAACAAATATTTGAACAAGTTTAAAAACTCGTAAAAGTCTCAGAGATGGAGACTTTGAGTCGCAGAGTGAGCTCGCTCTGAAATGGAACTTCAATGTGCATGTCCAAGCTCACAGGAAGTGTAGTTTGCCAAGGAAATATTACAGATCACTCTTTCATGCTGTTGACCACCAAAAGGCAAAGACCTTTCTTCTTTTTCTGTACCAGGAATTGAACCACTTAACCACTTAACCACTGAGCCACATCATCCCCAACCCTTGTTTATATTTTATTTAGAGACAGGGTTTTGCTGAACTGCTTAGGGCCTCGCCGAGTTGCTGAGGCTGGATTTGAACTTGAGATCCTCGTGCCTTAACCTCCCAAGTCACTAGGATTATAGGCATGTGCCATCACATCCAGTGGCAAAGACCTTTCCTGAAGAACTACCTAGACATTAAAGGGAACAAGCACTAGATATGGGTTTTTTTTGTCTTTTTTATATTTACTTATCTACTTTAGTTAATTTGTTGGAATGCCCAATTGCCCAATTAATTGAAAATAATATAATACTTTATAGTAAATAGGTCATTCTACATGTGTATCTCTCACCATCAAAACAGCAAAGAAGGGAAAAGCCAACTTTTAACTAACAGGACATGAATTTAGTTGTGCTTGGAACATCAAGAGATTATTGTTAATGCACTTACAGATAAATGGATTTCCTTCATAATTTTTATAGATGTATTTTAATTTTGTTCATAATTTTTATAAATGTCTTTTAATGTTTTAAACGTTAATTATGTTATGAAGTTAGTGTATTCAGGTTAGGGAATTAAACTGAATGAATTTCAATGCCCTGGATTCTTAATTGCCAATCTTGGTAGAAGTCTCCTCTTGCCCACTTTATAATTAGCCCTAATTATAGGTCTCTAAATATGTTTATTTAGTTATTCAAAGTTTCTTGTGCTTTAAAGTATAAAAATGCAAGAAATATTTAAATTTGTCGGAAAAAAACAACTGTGGTCACAAAAGTAACTCTTTGAAGTAAGTATGACATTACCTATCTACCTAGAGAAATAGGGAGATGTTTTAAAACAGTATTTCAGACTAAATGGATTGTCAGTAAAGATAGATAAATGTTTCAATTGCAATATTATAATGTTGTAAATGAAAGAAAATAAGGAAGTAATCCATCAAGAAGCTTAACTTCAGTGACTATGACTATTAACTTACTGAACTATGGAGAACTTATACAACGACTCTCTCATGAACTTTTCTTGGATTTCCAGAAGTGCATTGACAGGGTCAGGAAAAGAAAAGAAAGTACTGAAAGATGTGAAGTATGCTAAGATAGAAAAATTGATGGAACAAAGTTTCATAAGAGAGGAGAGAAATCTACATCATTTGGAGAAAACAAATGGACTATCTCAACAAAGAAGGGCTTTTTATCTTCTAAAAGATGAATGGTAGGAGATGCAGACCAATTTATTATGAAAGAAAGGGAACTGGAAAATTCTGAAATGACTTTGTTCTCCTTACTTGGAAGTTTCAGTACACTTAAGTTCATAGAAGCTAAGGGAGACTAGTAGGGGTGGGAGAGGGCGTAAGGTAGTTAGGGGTGAGATAAAGATTTAAGAAGTTATTTTGAGGATCCAGCCAAAGTAGACTTTACCTATACAATGTAATGGGTCATGATAAGTTTCATGAATCCATGTTTAGGAGTGGGACATCAGCACTAGAGTCATAAAGTTGCAGTAATTTAAAGTACTAGGGATAGAATAATTCAAATTGTGTTTAATAACCAAAGTAGGGATGAAAATAAAGCTAGGAAGGATTTGTAGAACCTGAAAACAGGGAATGTTAAAAGACTGGGAAAGAAATGAATTCAGTGGAAACACAAGTGACTTTGTAGACTAACCTGGTTTTAATAAAACAGGTGCATTTCAGAATTTGTAATCATGAATACAAGAAGTCCACATGAGGTTGTTATAATAGCATTAGTGAAAATCTTAGGATTTATACCCCCCCTTTCCTTGGAAAATATGCCTAGGGGTGGTGGTACACAGGATGTGTTAGATATCTTAGGTACTTCTTTTAGTTTTGGTATATATCTCATCATAAATGTATATGTTCACAGAATAAGTAGAACTACACTTTCATAATTATACCACTGAATTATGTAACATCATGCTAATTATTTTCTTGAATACCAGGGTAATATGTTTGTTGGAATGCTATTTTCTTCTTACATACCTGGATGATATGATGGAGTGCTGATGTTCTTATATACCAGAATCATATATTGATAGTATATTATCCTCATACACCACAATAACATGAGGATTATATTATGGTGTGTGAAAAGAGCCACTCCACCCACACACTGACTGCACCCCCTGCCATCTAAGTCAAATCTCGGTGATTATTCCACTGTTTTGGGGTCCTTGAGAACAGAATCTCTATTTTATTAATGGTTGTACACTTGATGTTCTGTAAAATCTTGAACACTTAGGAAATGCTTGAAAAATATTTGGTGAATCAAGGTATCCGTGGATGAATCACCTAAGTAGAGCAAGGATGGAACAGTAAAAAATGTAATTCAAGTTTGAAGAAAGCAGGTGAATGAATATCAAGTTCAGTGAATGACACAGGATGGGGAGAAGGTGGTCTAATTAAATGACATTTACTCAAGTGAGGGAGTGCTGTTGAATTATGTGTGTGGAAGCAGCAATGGGAAATGAGAAGAACTCAGGCCTTTCCCTGTAGCGCTGGGGAGGGGGCATGAACAGCAACTAGAAAAGGTGGTGAGGGAGGAGGTGCCATCAGGGAATGTCATAAACAGTGTAGAAGTCCTTCAAGGAGAAATGATTCACAGTAACACTGTGCACCTATTAAAAGAATGTGACATTTTCCTTGGTGCTTGGCAAAGCATATATTTTAAAGTTTGCTTGAGTGTGGCTTTGATCTTTCATGAAGTCTGAAGAAAGATTAGCTCTTATTTGCTAAATATTTCTTATAGGATTAATTTTTCAATCTTGTTCTTTATATTGCCACAGTCTGCATAAAATGATTTAGAATTCTAGTCTCATGTGGCTAGTTCCAAAGTACAGTTTTGATTAATCAGAGGATTGATTTAGTCACTTGTTGCAAGGAATAATAAATTATTGCAGCTGAGGACTCTGTGACTGTCTCTTAACTAGGTCTATTTTGGCCTGCTTCTAAATATTTTACACAGTGTGCCATGTTATCATGTTCGAATAGGATTGAATTATGTATAAGCCCTGAAAGGAAAAAAAATGGTATGGAAATTAGAAGCTAGAAAACATATGAATTGTAGTAGGTTGTTATTGTTTTGCCTAATGAAGCAAGATACCAGAAGACTGGCTCATGAGTGGGTAGATGTGAAATTAAGAAAGTGAATCACATGCTGAGTTTTTACTTATGAACATCTATGATTCAAGACAGAGGTGAATCTCCCATTTCTACAATATTCCACTGAACATGATAAATTATTATTTGTTGTAGTCATTAATACCAACCACTATAATTAAATTTAAAGACATTAGTGTCGTATAGCATCAAATAAGCTAAATAGCAGAACTGATGTATTACCTCACAAAATAGTCACAAAAAAGTGTCATTTTTTTAAAGTAATGAAGCTGCTACATACAGTAAAACACACTATGGTGGGTTCCTGATATGCCTCTTAAATTTCTGGGAACTCAGGAAGAAATTCACTACTCCTAGGAAATTGGGATAAGTATTTTTTATTTTCTAAGAGCAGAAATATTTGTGTGTCTTGATTTTCATAAGACAATTATTTCTTTGGCCATTTTCATCAACCACAAAAACTAAAATGCAACAATTCCCTAGGTGAGTAAATCCAAAAGACTTGAAATATGGTGCTTTATCCATTCAAAAGTTTGTAACTCCTCTACACCATAAATCCCTAAGTGTCTCTCAAATATCCCTAAGTGTCACCCAAATATTTCAACTGTCAGATCCTGGTGACTTGCAGCAAAAATGAATACCAAACTAACATTATATATCATCGAGCTTTTTACAAAGAATTTTGTTTTCTGTGATGGGTCAAATTTGTAGAAAGAAAGGACAGTAAATCAATGCGGAGAGTAAGAAATGCAACAAAAGTGGATTTTGTCTTAAACATGTTGTTTCCTTCCATTTTATCTTCTAGCAGCAATAGACTTTTTCTCCTTGTGTATGTTGCCCAGGAAAGTCCTAGTCCTGAAATCGCCTCAAGAATACGCCACAGGAACTCTGGCCCACTTCTCCCTAGCCTAAAGGTGTGGTTCGGAACTGGGCTGGGGGCAGCACTGCCCCCTAGAGGGTACTTTGGTTCTCACAGTGGTCCTGTGATGGTCCTGGTGGGGGTACTCCTGGCAATTAGAGAGCAGGCCCTGAGGTTAGAGGTAGCAAGGGCACTGTTTAATTTTATTTTCTACATGAGTTCTAGATACCAGGGACCTTGTAGCACAATGAATATTTTGAATGAATAAGGCAGTGAATGAATGAAGAAGTGAATGCATGAGGAAAACAAGAAATGGGGTGTATATATACAGACAATGTTTGATGGAACAAATGGATTTTGTACAATTTGCTACATAAAAAATTTGAGAGACACTTAGGGATTTATGGTGTAGAGGAGTTACAAACTTTTGAATGGATAAAGCACCATATTTCAAGTCTTTCGGATTTATTCACCTAGGGAATTGTTGCATTTTAGTTTTTGTGGTTGATGAAAATGGCGAAAGAAATAATTGTCTTATGAAAATCAAGACACACTTAAATACCTTTTATATTTTAAAAAAATATTTTCTTAACTGGTAACTATCAGAATATTCTTCCACAATCGCAGATGCAAACATGTTCAGAATCTTAAAAGCGACTCAAAAAGGAACCCCTTTTGGAATCCTACTACTGTTAGAGTGTTTCCTTTAGAAACTCCAGCTGTTCCACAGCACGCGGTTAAATTAAGTGTAAGCGCTGTTAAATAGGAGGTAACCATTAAAATATTTTTTAAACTATGACTAGCATCCACTATTTTAATCAAATAATTTGCTGATCACTCACTGAGCACACCTCCCCATCAACCGCTCGGTTACTCCGACCTCCCTGCTGCTGAGACCTGCGCTCCTCCACCTCCTCCTCCCTCCGCAGCCTGCTAGGCCCTTATTTCTCTCTGGAATGTTCCTCAGAGCCAATTAACGAGTGCTTTAATCCAAGAGGATCCTGATGATCAAGAAAAATTAAGCTCCTAATAACAGCAAAATCGTAAGAAATTTGGACAAAATGACTCTCCGCATCACAGATTTTGTTTACTAGTGGGTAATTAATTCTCCACTTATGCTGGGAACATCTGTCGCCGTGACCTGCCATCGGATCTGCGCGATGACTGCTGTGCGGTTTCCCCGCAGGTCATTAGCCGCGCTCTGAAAGGAGGCTCCTTCCTCCTGCCCTCAGCCCGGCAGCTTCCTCTTGAGCTGGGAGTTTCTCGGTGTAAGTGCCTCGGCGTGAGATGCCCTCCGCCACTCCTCCCTCTGTCACCAGCCGGCATCTCTGGCCGCCTCCTCTTCTCCCCACAACCAGGTTCAAAGCAAGAAGAAAGCAGCTGCCTGGTCGTGGAGGGGAAGGAGCTGGTGGGTCAGGCGCTGGCGGAAACCTCGCTGGTGTGGTCGGGCTGTGGGGCTGTCCTGCCGCCTGGGGTGAAAGTCTCCAAGCGCAGCTGAACCGGATCCAGCAGAAACCTGGATGTTTCGAGTTTCTAACTTGTGGCTTCCCAGTCTAATCGGTGAAAAGTTGGCCTCAGCTTTCTAGGGGCTCGTTGCCTAGAAACCTTGTCTTGACGGAACATGAAGATGGCAAAGAAAGTCTGGGAAGGGGCTTTGGCACAGGGTGTGGATGCCATTCACTGATTGGCATTCAGGCGATTCAAGTGGAGGAGAGACGGGCTTATGGAAAAGGGAGAGCATTTGCCCCTCTCCCTGGGGTTCTGATTAGAGGCCAGCTCTCCTCCTGGCAGCTGTAGGGGCCACCAAGTACCCAGGAAAAACAGACATAAAAAACTGCAGATGTAAAAATAAAAAATATTTTAATTAAAAAAAAAACACAAAAAACTGCAGATGTATAGAAACTTTTGAAGTGGCGACAAAAGGAATTCTGCTGATATCCACGACCGGCTGTGAGAGGTGCGTATTACATGCTCCCCAACACAGCTCTTAACACATCTGTTGCTGGCCACTTCTCAGTTCTCACCGTAGTGTGGGGAATCCGCCTTACTTGATCCTCTCAGTACCCCAGCGTTTTATTACATTATCTGTTGCAGAGCAGATGCTCAAAACATGTGTGACCCGTGAATGGGTGAATGTACAGTTCCTCCCTACAATCCTGCAAGGTGGACATTATCATCTCCACTTCAGATTATGTGGAGGGAAATGAGAGGGAGGAAGGGTGGGGTATGAAAGATGGTGGACCGAGACAGACATCATCACCCTATGTACAAGTTTTACAGAATGGTGCGAATCTACATCCTGCACAACCATAGAAATGAAAAGATGTACCCCATTTGTGTACAGTGAATCAAAGTGCAGTCTGTAAAAATAAAAAATAATAATAAAAAAAGAAAACTGAACAACTCAGCTATCTGCTTCCAGTATTCAGGTCGTTCCCAATTCCAATGTGTCTGTGCATCACAGATCTTTTTCTGGGAAGGCTGGGTGATGTTCTCTCAGAAAAGAAAGGATTTACAGCTTTTTGTTAAATTTCTCAGTTAAACTTAATTAAATCTGTCTTAACAGTATTTATTAAGCATTACGGTGGCGAAGAGCGCAAATCCTGAAGAGAAGATTCAGCTCTCCTGGATTTCATTCCGGGCTCTGCCACCATCATGGACAAGTACTTGACCTCTGTGAGCCTTAGTTACCTCATCTGTAAAATTAGAGTACTAACAGTTCCCTCTTGACAGGTTTGCCATTAGGATAACATCAACAGGGTATGAAAAGCACTTAACAGAGCATATGGCACATAGTAAGTGCTCCATTCATTGTTTAAAAGAGGAAACCCATTGCGTCCTATGTTGCTTTTTAAAAGCAAACTGAACACACCTTATGCAACTGGCTTTTGTCATCTGATTATGATTATGGCTCTTGTTAGTAACTAGATGCCCCTCCCCAGTTACTAGAATTACACTTAGCACATTATAATTATGTGTGTAGTTATTTCCTGGTATGTTTAATACATGATTTCTCTTTTAAAGAACACCCTGCATAGTGTCAAGGATAGTTTATATACTTTGGTGTTCCCTATTCCTGACTGAATTATAAAAGGTTTTATTAGGCTTGCCATTGAGTGTATCAGAAGTGAATACATAAATGAATAAATGTCTTCCCAGTACCTGAGTCAACTTTTTTTCCTAGTCAGTTTTAAATCTAGTTTTTTGTTTCCTTTGTTTTTGGTACTTGGAATTGAACCCAAGAGCGCTTAATCGCTGAGACACATTCCCAGTCCTTTTTATATTTTATTTAGTGATAGGGTCTTGCTGATTTGCTTAGGGCCTTGCCAAGTTGCTGAGGTTGACTTCGAACTCATGATACTTCTGCCTCAGACTCCAGAGCCTTTTGGATTACAGGCATGCGCCACCAAGCCCCGCTAGTTTTTTTGTCTCTTGATAGATACATTTTAAGCAGGGGCAGAATGTGAATGTAATTTTACCCTTCTTGAATACCAATTAGGATCAATTTTGGACAGTAAAAGGATCATGAGTTTTGAAAACATAGAGAGAAAGAACTGTTTTCTTTTTTTTTAAACCTCACTTTTGATGGACAAGTTCTTCTAAATTCTACTGATGTTATTTTGTGCCACCCAAAGTGATTATTAGTTAATAAGAATGAGAAAAATAGGGAATGATTTCCAGTATGATGTACTTGTAAGTGTTAAGTTCAGATAAGGCTGAGGATGTATTAGAGCCAATTCTACCTCTTAAGAGAGTAAAAGTAGAGATTTTGGAAAAGTGAGAGCAACAGGAGGGACACTTGTACAACACAAATATAAAAACTATCCCAGATAATATGGCATTTGCAGATAAATGGATGGAACTGGAGAATATCATACTAAGTGAAATAAGCCAATCCCAAAAAACCAAAAGCCAAATGTTTTCCCTGATAAGTGAATGATGATACACAATAGGGGGTGGGGTATAGGGGACAAGAGTAGAATGGAGGAACTTTAGATTACGTAGAGGGAAATGAGAGGGGGGAGTGGGCGAGGGTATCAAAGATGGTGGAATGAGACAAATATCATCACCCTATGTACACGTATGATTATACAAATGGTGTGAATCTACATCATGTACAACCATAGAAATGAAAAGATGTACCCCATTTGTGTACAATGAATCAAAATGCAGTCTGCAAAAATTAAAAAAAAAATTAAAAAAATAAAAACCATCCCAGCAAATTAACACAGAGTGGGAAGGACTCATAAATTCATACTGGTCTTTTCCATCCCACTGCCTTTTAGAGGATTGGTGATGACTGCTGGCCATGCTCTTCTGGTGAGTACCACAGTCAGGAGACCTTTATTTGTGAAGCTGTCTTGATTCCTCCACCTAGGAGTTTGTGTATTTAATTAGTAATTATTTCAGAGAGTGCACACCAATCTTGATTTTTTTTTTAATTTGGTGTTTGTGTTTCTTTTCAACACTGTTTTTGAACCTTCATAATCTCTGATAAATCATTTTTATCTATTAGAATTTATCTCAATTCAACACCTGCTATGAGCCAGGTGAGGGAAAGTGATCTAGCAATTTACAACATTGCCTGCCATTTAGAAGTTTGCCACAGTACAGACTCAGTGAAGACAAAATGAGTTAAGTGATATGATAGGAGTATTTTAAGATTCATTGGATCACTGAAGAGGGAATGTGAAATTGCAATTTTGATGACACTGAGATGTTTCCTGAAAGAGGTGACATCTTGAGGGATGAATCAAAGTTAACTGAGTAGCATCATAGTTAGGAGTGTGGACTTTGGAGTTTCCTGGGTTTAAATTGTGCCCCTCCTGGCTATGAGAGATGTGCAAGTTGTCTAACTTCTCTGTTCTGCAATTTCCTTGCCTTTAGAGGATGGGGGTTCCTAGCACCTGCTTCGTTGTATTGCCATGAAACTTTGTAAAATTTTTCTTAGTAAAATGCTTGGAACCCTTCCTAGCACACTATCATGTTATAAAAATGTTAGATAAGGATAAAAAATATATGAAGTGAATCACAGGTAGGAAACCCACAGTGTGCCCAGGAATCACTGAATAGCGCCATATGAGTGGTGTGTAGTTTGTTTCTTGGCTGGTCTTCTCTGGAAATTAGTTATGGAAACCTAGAAGAATTACTAATATTTTCTTTCCTGCAGGATCTCATTTTACTCTCACACATTGCTGGTTGAGCATCTTTATATATCAACACTAGCTGGTTCCCGGTGAGGCTGCTGTTTCCTGCTTAGTTATACAGCTGATATTGAAGCTCAGTGTGTATCCGCACAAGCAGCCCACTCACTCACTTCTGCTGAATTTTCCATTTGCTCGTGATCTTTTGGTTACATTTGTCACCAGTTTTTTTTTTCTCCTGTTTGACATTCCTGGTTGGAGAATGTTGAGATCATCCATGTTTGTGGAGAAAAAGTGGCAGCGTGGGGTTAGGCCGGCTCAGAGCTCTGGGCGCCTGACCTTGGGAACTCCATGTCTCATAGAAGCAGAGCTGGGGCCCTAGTCTCTTCCCTCTGATCGGGATCTTTATGTTTGTGACACATCATGGCCAATGCGTAGGTCTCTTTGCTCTCTATCACCTTGACTCTAGCATCTATTTGATTCTGAACTCTAGGCCCAATCTGTGAAAAACTTTGAATGGCAGACTGAAGAGTTTAAACTTAACTCAATGAACTATAAAAAGCTGATAAAAGTCTTTGTGTAAGAGAGTGATAGGATAATTCAGCAGAATTCAAGATTAGAAAAACAGGATAAGAAACTAAGAAAAATTTAAAAGACGGGACAAGAACTGATACATCATAGAAGACAGATAAGGAGGATTTTCAAGAATATGAAAATTCAGTCCAGTACCAAGAGCATTCTGAATAGCTTATTCTCAAGATTTTAATTTGTGTGATAAAATATTCTTTTATGATAATTATTTTCAATATAACCATAGAAATGGAGGGTAAACTCAAGGGTTAAGAAGTGAGTGGATATCCAGGCAATGGAGGCAACACCTGACGATCATTTTGGAAATGGAAGTGAAGGAAAGAAGGTGCATAGTATTGAGTGGTAACTGGAAGACATCATGGGGTTTAGGGAATAGGCTTCCCATTAGAGAAATGTGAGCATGCTTTTAGGCTGAGAGGAACATTGCCTCAGAAAAGAATGAAAGAGGCAAGCAAGGAAGGGTGGAACTGAAGGGATATGATTCAGGAGAAGAAAGGGTCAGTATCAGGTGTGCTTGATAAAAGCACCTACAGCAAAAATGTACTTTTATATCCAAATAGGATGTTGAAAATGAAAAGCTGCCTTGTCAATTTATTCACTCTTCTCAAAATGAACCTATAAAACAAGGTCAAAGGGATTCTGCCTTTTTATAATCTAGCCATTCTCTAGTGCTATTTATACTAGCTTCTATAGTTAACATCCAGATTTCATAAATGTGCAGGCATTCCTTAGACCACTGCAACAGAGCGAATATTGCAATAAAGCAAGCTGTACCTTTCTTCTTGTTGTTGTTTCTCCCCAGGGGATTAAAAAAGTTAGCTTTACATTATCTTGTCTATTAAATGTGTAATAGCATTATGCATAAAAAATAATGTGCACACCTTAATTTAGAAATATTTTATTGCTAGAAAATGCTAACAGTCATCTGAGCCTCCGGGATGTTCTAATCTTCTTGCTGGTGGAGGGTTCTTCCTCAAAGTTGGTGGCTGCTGACTGATCAGGGTGCTGGTTGCTGAAGGTTGGGGTGGCTGTGGGGATTTCTTCAAATGGATTACTGCATCCACTGACTCTTCCTTTCATGAAAGACTTCTGTGTAGCATGCCGTGCTTCTTGATATCACATAGGCACTTAAAATATTGCCTGATGTGTAGCAAATGTTCAAAAAATACTTCAGTTATTACATGTTTAAGTATGCTACAGAATTAGTATTTTAAAAATTATTTTCAAAGTTGTTAACTCAGATGTTAACTAAGTTCTTACATCATAAAATATATGATGTAACTTTCCCCCAATTTGTGTGACATAGTTCCATTTAATGGGTGAGGAAGCTGAGGCTCTGAGATATTAAGTAACATAATTGAGATTACAGAGTTGGGTCATGGTGAGGATGTGTTCCTAAGCCTATTTAACTTGAAAGTTTAGTCTTAATGGTCAGTGTCTTCTGCTCCGGAGCTGTGTACATAGATACATTTTATGCCCCTAGCTTCTCACCAGGAAGTCTTTCAATAACATGGGACTTTTGCAGATATTTGCTTGATATTTGGTCCATTTCAGATTTTAAAACTAAAGTCAGGTCCTCAAATATGCAGCAGGATCTTTCTTCTCCATCTCCTGCCAGTCAACTGACTGTGAAATATTAGATCAATGTGGAACTCCGTCCTTAAACCTGCTACTTCTCACTCTAGTCTTTTCCCCAGACCCACCAAATCCATCTTCACAACTTCAAGTTCCAGTAAACAACTCCTACTCTGGTATCTCCAGCCTAGATCTCTGTTTCAAACTCTAGATTACACTTCACTATCTAGCTGCCTCCTCAATGAATCTGCAGAGTATATTTCATTGGCTCTTTATATCCATATTCCCCCAAAATGGCACTTATAATTGTCCCCTCTAAATCCACTTCTTCTCTAGTATTCTGTATCTTAGTAAATGGCTTAACTTCACCTCCAGCCCTACAGTCTCAGGAAGTGGTAAACAAATGTCTATTGCACACCAGACACCCAAAGGTCATTCTGACTCTTCTGTTTCTCTCTTAGTCACTCCCCACCACCAAGTCCAGTCCTCGAATGGTCTTCAAATTGCTTCTTTTCTGTGCATCTCCCTCTCACCATATGACCTCAAGTTCTTCAAAATCTCTTTCCTTGGTTATTAGATTTTTCCTAGGTTACTATGTGATTTTTTTAACTTTACCACTTATTCTACTTCCAATCCAATTTCCATGTATTAGCTAATTTTCCTGCTTAAAATTTCAAAGGCTTTTCAAAAACCCGTGTGATGGCTCAATGTTTCAAACTGGCTAGCCTAACCCCATTCCCCAGATAGTCAATCAAACATTAACTGAGGTCCTACTGAGAAAGCATTTTTTTCAGATGTGATTAAAGTCCCTAATAAATTGAATTTAAATTAATCCAAAGGATATTTGTTGGGGGTTGTGCCATGTTGATGGCGCAGCGCCAGGTCACATTGGCAGCGAGGAGGTTAATTGACATAAGCACACTTAGGTGATTTATCGTCCACGCACACAATGTATGCGCATGTGTTCTCAAGCACTCCAAATTGTGCCTGCTCGGACATCTAGTGTCTGGCCTAATCTTTGCGTAAGAGGCACCGCCCTGCTCTCCGCCTCCTGGAGGTGATATAAGCGTAGGCAGAGCGAGACAGCGCAAAACGCGCGGCAGCAGCTAGAGGGAAAAACACGCAGCAGCAGCTAGCAGGAATAGGGCAAGAAGAAAGAAAGGAACACGGCAGCAGCTAGTAGAAAGAAGCAGTGGAAGGCAGATCACAGAGCGGAGAACTGAGACACATCACTAAAGCACCTTAGGTAGACATACCCTTAGTTCACAGGATGCAGGATGCACCAGTAAGAAGCAGCAGACTTTAAGGCATAGCAAGTCTCTCTTCCTCTAAGCTCTAAGCAAAGTCTGTCCTTCTCTCAAAGTCTCTCTCTCTTAAGCAAAGTCTCCCTTTATCTCCAATAAGCAGTCTCTCTCTCTCTCCTCTCAAAGCAAGTAAACCTCATTTCCTCTATCCTCTATAAACAAACAAGCAAGAAAGCAGTGCACTAAAGAGAAAGATAGAAGTAGCTCAGTTTCCAGTCCACCACCCATAAGACCCGTGCAAGTTATTGCTGCAAGCGGTGACAAATATCCACGGATTTGGTACCGCAAGAGCCAGCGACAATATTATCCTGGGTGGGCTTGACCTAATCAGTTGAGCTCTGTAAGTGAGGGCTGAGGCCTTTCCTAAGTTTTAAGATGCCAAACAGCTCATGCCTGTAGGGTTACAGTCTTCTCAGGATCTTCTCTTCTGGATGCCTTGGCTTTACAGACTTCAGACTTAGCTCTCTGTTATGGCTTGGATATGAGGCATCCTCCAAAAAGATCTGTTAGGCAATGCAGGAATGTTCACAGGTAAAATGATTAGATTATGAGAGCCATAGCCTCATTAGGGGATTAATCCCCTTGACAAATTAATAATTTGAATTGATTACTAGGTGGTAAGTGTAGGCAAATGAGGTATGGCTAAAGGAGGTAGGCTACTCAGAGTGTGGTAGTGCAGTCTGTCTTGTCTCCAGCTGCTCTCTGTCTCTTTCTGCCTCCTGGCTGCCATGAGCCAAGCAACTTGCCTCTGCTGTGCCCTCTGTCATATTTTGCCTGACCTCAGGACCAGAGCAATGCAGTTGGCTGACCATGGACTAAACCTCCAAAACTGTGATCACCAAATAAATTTTTTCCTATATCTTGCCAGGTATTTTGGTCACAAGAAGGAAAAGTTGAGTAACACACTATCCCTCACAATGCATAAACAATAAATGTCTATGTGTATGTGTATGTGAGTGTTTTAAATATACACATACCCCTTATCTACTGCTTTGTTTTCCACAGTTTTAGTTACCATTGGTTATGTAAACAGAAAATTCATAAGTTTTAAATTCCACACCATTCATACTAGCATGAGAAATATCTCACAGCATCTCACTTCATCCCATAGAATGGGATGGAATCCACTCCATCCCATTCTATATGCTACCCACCTGTCAATAATTTAATAGTCATCCCTGTTATCAGGTCAAATGTCTAACTATTGAAGCAAATGTCTTTAACTTTTATTTACTCAGTAATATCCTACAAGCACTAGAGTAGTGATGAAAGCCACAGGAATATGCCAAAGAGAAGCATAAAGTGCTTCTTTTAAGTGAAAAGGTAAAGCTCTCAATTTAATAAGGAAAAAAAATCATGTGCTAAAAATCATATGAAGTTGTTAAGATCTATAGTAAGAATGAAACAGTATTTGTAGGACTCAGTACCATCTAGTTTTAGGCATTTATTGGGTGTGGGGGGGGGTCTTGGAACTTATTCCCTGCAGAAAAGGACAAGCTACTATAAGTGTGTGTGTGTGTGTGTGTGTATACATGCAGATACTTCTGCTTCTCTGCTTGAACTTAACTGAAACAAATCTTAAAACTTCAGAGTTTTCATGCACAAACTAAGGTCTAGCATATGAGAGGGATGGTGTGCATTCCCAGTGACCTGTGGAGAGCAGGGTCAGTGCCATCTTTTCCCACTGTGCTACATAGGGCATCTGGTGGGTGTGAGTCCAAACCCAGATGTTCCCAGACCTTTGTCATTACAGCCGGTTCCAAAAATCTGACATGGCTGTGGCCTGCCACTCGACCCAGTGTGTTTCTAGAAAACAAGCTGAAATTCAGGTGTGAAATGTGTTGCACCCCAGGGAATTTGAGACACTCAGAACAGAGAGATCCTGAGTGTCTCTCACTCTTTGAGTCTCAGGACTAGCTGGGGATGACCTGTGACTTGATGGGGGGTGCAGTAAATGTGAGCTTTGGGACTGAGCCCAGAAGGCCAAGATATGGGAGCCATGGGAGGCAGAGCAGGGCAAAGGACTGGGGTCCTTCACCACTCAAGCGGAACCAGAACCCAAGGGAGATTCAAGTGATAAGATGCCCGCAGTAGACAAGAAGCAGTCAGGCTGTGGAGGTGGACTTACTTAAAAGCTTCACCAAACATCATACAACAAAGCACCTGGGGATCCAAACCCCACCTATAGGAGCTCTGACTCTGGGAACTCCTTTCACAGAACTCTACAGTGACCCCCTCAATGTGAGTGAAGTAGACAACACTTTCCAACCTGCCCCATCTCATACTGCTGAGAAGGGAACCTAAGAACAGGCAACAATGATGGACTTCACAAAAAGAAGGGATTGACAGCCAACTACTACTCTTGCACACAATACACACCTCAAGAAAAAACAGAAAGAAAGACAATTAGGAACTGACAACCAACATATAATATTATAGAAAAATTTTGACAACTGCAACAGAAAAATTTCTTTATTTTCCATCAACAACTTTTTTTTTGAAACAGTGTGTGCAGAATGGCTCATGAATATTTATCTATACATATAAATATGTGTCTTGCTCTTATTTCTAGTATTTATTAAAGGTAGTTTTTTTTTATTCTATATCTTAAGAACTAGGGTATTTCATTAGCATACATTGGTTTTGTTTTATAAATACTTTTTGATATTGTTCTTATATTCTTGTTCTCCTGTTTCCCTTGATTCTCTTCCCCTCTTTTCTTTCTGGAACAGCCAAATTCTATTGTTTGCTATTTCATTCTTCAACTATTTACTACTACTACCTCTCAATTATTACAACCTACATCTTCTTGGCATTCTCCCTCTTCATCTTTTTGAATAGCAAATTGTTTTGCAAACCTAATATCTCTACTGTTGGCAATTGCCTATCATACCATTTCTGTTTATAATGCCAATTAGCATTACAGATGCCAAAATAAGAACATAGTATTTAGTTTAATGCTGAAAATAGATTGCATTGGTTGTTTTTTCTGTCTCCCTTTAAAATGTAAGGTAATAGAAATCTTAAAGAACACTATGAATTCATAGGACACATACTCTGCTATCTCAGATTCTTACTGATAAATGGGTAGACATACAAACAGCATGAAAAGACAAGGGAATAAACCATCCCAAACAAACCAAAATAATTCAGTAAGATAATCCAATGATATCACAATGGAGGAAACATCAGAGAAAGAATTTTGAAAATTAGTAGTTAAATTGATATGCAAGTTAACAGATGATGTAAGGAGTGAAATCAGAGAGATTATCCAAGAAGTGAATGATCACTTCATAAGGAGATAGAAATCCTGAAGAAGAATCAGTTGGAAATTCTTGAAATGAAGTAAACCGAATTAAACTGAATTAAAAACTCAAGTCTGCACCAACTCTAGTCTGCACCAGAAGACTAGACTGTTTGGAAGATAGAGTTTTGGCAATGAAAACATGGAGAAAAGATGTTAAGAGAACATGAATAGATCTTCCAAGACATATGGGATAACATGAAAAGACCAAATTTAAGATATCAGGATAGATAAGGGCTCAGAGATACAAAACAAAGGAATGCAGAATATTTTCAAAGAAATAATACCATAAAATTTCTCAAACCTTAAGAATAAAATGGAAAATCAAATACAGGAGGTTTACAGGACTTCAAGTATAGAAAATTACAATAGACCTACACTAATGCACATCATTATGAAAACACCCAACATATAGAAAAAGAACAAAATTTTAAAGACTACTAGAGGAAAATGACAGGTCACATTTAGAAGAAAACCAATCCAGACTTATTTAATTTAATTAATTTAATTTAATTTAATTTAATTTTTCAACCCAGATTCTAAAAGGTAGGAGGTCTTGGAATAATATACACAAAGCCCAAAAAAAAAATGAATGCTAATCAAAAATACTACATCTGGCAAAATTAACCTTCAGATGTGATGATAAAATAAAAACCTTTCACAATAAATAAAAGTTAAAAGAATTCATGATCAGAAACATTGCACTATAAAACATACTCAATAAAATATTTCATGAAGAAGTGAATAATAAAACTGAGAACCAGCAAAGGGAGGAACTACACTAGAGAAAGGGTTGATCAAAGGAGAAATTAATTCAAATAAAAACCAGAAGAAAATCAGACTGAAGGAAATAAAAATTATTTCTTAATAAAGCATTAACTGTAAATGGCCTAAACTCATCAATTAA
This sequence comes from Sciurus vulgaris, assembly GCF_902686455.1. NCBI lineage: Eukaryota > Metazoa > Chordata > Mammalia > Rodentia > Sciuridae > Sciurus > Sciurus vulgaris. The sequence continues at coordinate 62,432,985 of NC_136473.1, forward strand.
AAGACAAGCAGATTAGATAAAAAAAAAAAAAGACCCAACAATATGCTGTCTCCAAGAGGTTCACCTCATAGGCAAAGAAATCCAAATGCTGAAGGGGAAAGGATGGGAAAAATCATATCATTCACATGGTTCTCATAAACAAGCAGGGGTTTCTATCCTCAGATAAAGTGAACTTCAATTCACAATTAATCAGAAGGGACCAAGAAGGTCATTTCATACTGTTTAAAGGAATTATATACATCAACGAGATATAACAATAATAAATATTTATGCTCCAAATAATTGAGCATCTATCTATATCAAATAAACCTCTCCTCAATTTCAGGAAACAAACAGACAACAACACAATAACACTGGGTGATTTAACTTGCTTCTCTCATCACTGGATAGATCTTCCAAACAAAAACTAAACACAGAAGCTATAGAACTAAAAATTACAGTTAATAATTTAGACTTAAAAGACATATGTAGAATATTTCATCCATCAATAACTGAATGCACCACCACACAGATCATTTTCTAAAATAGACCACATCTTAGGCCACAAAGCAATTCTTGGCAAATATAAAGAAATATAGATAATACATTGTATTCTATCTAATCATAATGGAATGAAATTAGAAATCAATGATATAATAAAGATAGAAGAAGGAGATCCAAGATGGTGGACTAGAGGGTGACTACACTCCATGTCACTCCATGATTCAGGATTCAAGAAGAAGAAATATTGAGAGAACCAGGACCAGCGCAGAGCCACCAGGTGAGACTTCCATGCCAGAGAGGTAGACCCAGAGAACTGGGACCAGCGCAGAGCTGCTGGGCGAGTCTTCCCTGCCAGGGAGGTAGGCCCGGAGACCCAGGCCCAGACCAGCTGGGCCCCAGCCCACGGTCTAGTGCCCCTGCGGTTGACCATCTATCAACATGTGCAGATATCTCTGCCCACTAACAAGGGATATACCTGACCTGGAGGTCACCATCCCTAGAGGAGCAGCATCCTTTTTGGGTCACTGCATTATCAAGTTCCTCCAAGACTTCAGGCTACTGAAGACTAGGAGGTGAGTTATTAGAAATCTGCAGGGACACTATTAAGTCTGTAGGGGGGAAATTGCAATGCCTCAGATTTGCATTCCTAGTGGGGAAGATGCATGAGCAATATGAGAAAACAAGGGAAGAAAATGTCCCAAAAAAACCTAGATGCTACTTCAATAAAATCCAATGACAGCATGGCAGAAGAAATGTCTGAAGAGAGTTCAGAATGTACATAATTAAAATGATCAGAGAAGCAAATGATGAGATAAGACAGCAAATGCAGGCTTGAATGATTGCACCAATCAACAGTTAAAACAGCAAGTGCAGGAAGAAAAGGATCATTTCAATAAAGAGATACAGATTCGGAAAAAAGACCAAACAGAAATTTTTGAAATGAAGGAAACAGTGAACCAAATTAAAAACTTCATAGAAAGCATAACCAATAGGATAGAACACTTGGAAGACAGAACCTCAGACATTGAAGACAAAATACTTAATCTTGAAAACAAAGTTGACCAAACAGAGAAGATGGTAAGAAATCATGAACAGAATCTCCAAGAACTATGGGACATCATGAAAATACCAAATTTAAGAATTATTGGGGGCTGGGAAGATAGCTCAGTTGGTAGAGTGCTTGCCTTGGAAGCACAAGGCCCTGGGTTCAATCCCCAGTACCGCAAACAAAAAAAAGAAAAGAATTATTGGGATTGAGGAAGGCACAGAGAAACAAACCAAAGGAATGAACAATCTACTCAATGAAATAATATCATAAAATTTCCCAAATCAGAAGAATGAAGTGGAAAATCAAGTACAAGAGGCTTTAAGACACCAAATGTACAAAATCACAACAGACCCACACCAAGGCACATTATAATGAAAATGCCCAACATACAATATAAACATAGAATTTTAAAGGCTGCGAGAGAAAAGAAAAATTACATTCAGGGTGAAACCAATACGGCTATCAGCAGATTTCTCAACCCAGACCCTAAAAGCTAGAAGGGCCTGGAACAGCATTTTTCAAGCTCACAAAGAAAATGGATGCCATTTCTCTCATCATGCATGAAACTCAACTCAAAATGGATCAAGGACCTTGGAATCAGACCAGAGATCCTGCATCTTATAGAACAAAAAGTAGGTCCAGATCTTCAACATGTCGGCTTAGGACCAGACTTCCTCAACAGAACTCCCATAGCACAAGAAATACAAGCAAGAATCAATAACTAGGATAGATTCAAACTAAAAAGCTTTCTCTCAGTAAAGGAAACTATCAGCAATGCGAAGAATGAGCCTACAGAGTTGGAGAAAATCTTTGCCAATCATACTTCAGATAGAGCACTAATCTCCAGAATCTGTAAAGAACTCAAAAAACTCTACACCAAGAATGCAAATAATCCAATCGACAAATGGGCTAAGGAAATGAATAGATACTACACAGAAGATCTACAAGCAATCAACAAACATATGGAAAAATGTTCACCATCTCTAGTAATAAGAGAAATGCAAATCAAAATCACCCTAAGATTCCATCTCACCCCAATTAGAATGGTGATTATCAAGAACACAAGCAACAATAGGTGTTGGCAATGATGTGGGGAGAAAGGTACACTCATACATTGCTGGTGGGGTTGCAAATTAGTGCAGCCACTCTGGAAAGCAGTATGGAGATTCCTCAGAAAGCTTGGAATGGAACCACCATTTGACCCAGCTATCCCACTCCTTGGCCTATACCCAAAGGACTTGAAGTAACATACTACAGAGATACAGCCACATCAATGTTCATAGCTGCTCAATTCACAATAGCAAGACTGTGGAACCAACCTAGATGTCCTTCAATTGATGAATGGATAAAGAAACTGTGATATATATATATATATATATATATATATATATATATATATATATATACACAATGGAATATTACTCAGCCATAAAGAATGATAAAATTATGGCATTTGTAGGCAAATGGATGAAATTGGAGAATATCATGCTAAGTGAGATAAGCCAATCTCAAAAAACCAAAGGACAAATGATATTGCTAATAAGTGAATGATGACACATAATGGGGTGTCGGAGGGGTTAGTGTTAGGGTTAGGGTTAAGGTTAGGGTTAGGGTTGGGGGGGCAAGAATGGAGGAAGGAAGGACTGTATAGAGGGAAAAGACGGGGGAGAGGGGGGAAGGGAAAAAATAACAGAATGAATCAAACCAACATTACCCTAGGTAAATTTATGATTACACAAATGGTAGGCCTTTACGCCATGTAGAAACAGAGAAACAACATGTATCCCGTTTGTTTACAATAAAAAAAAAAGAATTACATTCTGACTGAAGTTCCTCAATCTCTCTAGCTATCACATCCCCAATTGCAGACATCTGAAGGAGGAAATGAAAGAAACAACAAATACTTTTTTTGAAATGCATTTTTGAAAGGAAGTCTACCATATAACTCTTGATTTAGTACACGTGTTGATGAAGGTACCCAAATGATAAAGCCTTAATCATTCTTTTACCTGGGACCACCTCTCAAATTTCTTTATGCAACTGGAAATCTTGAAGTCATTACATGGCACATATCACATAGTTCTGTGATATACCTGTTATCTTCTGGGCACAGTGGGCTTGCTAATTGTTTCCTATTAAAGTAAAAGACTTCTTACACTTAGTAAATCAACTATGACACACACTCATAATGCAGGCTCTCTGCACCACTGTAGAATTTGAGGTTCAGGAAACTACCAACACAATGCTGAAACTTCTTGTTTATACTGTGAGGAATAAAGGCTGTGACCTAGGAGACTTCCATCTTTTACTGACTGGCATCTATGGAGCTGTTAAACTAATTTACTAACTTGCATAGATTTTTTTTGTAAAAAGTCCTGCTTTTAGGTGTTGGTCACCCTATCAGACTTATTTTTTTTCATTTTTTTATTGTAAACAAAAGGGATACATGTTGTTTCTCTGTTTGTACATGAAGTCAAGGCATACTATTTCTGTAATCATAAATTTACATAGGGTAATGTTGTTTGATTCATTCTGTTATTTTTGTCCCTTCCCCCCCAACCCCTCCTACCCCTCTTTTCCCTCTATACAGTCCTTCCTTCCTCCATTCTTACCACCCTCCTTAACCCTAAACCTAAACCTAACCCTAACCCTAACCCTAAACCCTCCCACTCACCATTATATGTCATCATCTGCTTATCAGCAACATCATTTATCCTTTGGTTTTTTGAGATTGGCTTATCTCACTTAGCATGATACTCTCCAATTTAATTCCATTTACCTGAAAATGCCATAATTTTATCATTCTTTATGGCTGAGTAATATTCCATTGTATATATATGCCACAGTTTCTTTATCCATTCATCAATTGAAGGACATCTAGGTTGGTTCCACAATCTGGCTATTGTGTATTGAGCAGCTATGAACATTGATGTGGCTTTATCTCTGTAGTATGTTACTTCAAGTCCTTTGGGTATAGGCCAAGGAGTGGGATAGCTGGGTCAAATGGTGGTTCCATTCCAAGCTTTCTGAGGAATCTCCATACTGCTTTCCAGAGTGGCTGCACTAATTTGCAACCCCACCAGCAATGTATGAGTGTACCGTTTTCCCCACATCCTCGCCAACACCTATTGTTGCTTGTGTTCTTGATAATCACCATTCTAATTGGGGTGAGATGGAATCTTAGGGTGGTTTTGATTTGCATTTCTCTTATTACTAGAGATGTTGAACATTTTTTCATATATCTGTTGATTGCTTGTACATCTTCTGTGAAGTGTCTCTTCATTTTCTTAGCCCATTTGTTGATTGGATTATTTGTATTCTTGGTGTAGAGTTTTTTGAGTTCTTTATAGATTCTGGAAATTAGTGCTCTATCTGAAGTATGAGTGGCAAAGATATTCTCCCACTCTGTAGGCTCTCTCTTCGCATTGCTGATAGTTTCCTTTGCTGAGAGAAAGCTTTTTAGTTTGAATCTATCCCAGTCGTTGATTCTTGCTTTTATTTCTTGGGCTATGGAAGTCCTGTTGAGGAAGTCTGATCCTAAGCCAACAAGTTTGAAGATTTGGACCTACATTTTCCTCTATAATGCAGGGTCTCTGGTCTGATTTCAAGGTCCTTGATCCATTTTGAGTTGAGTTTTGTGCAGGGTGAGAGATAGGGGTTTAATTTCATTCTGTTGCATATGGATTTCCAATTCTCCCAGCACCATTTGTTGAAGAGACTATCTTTTCTCCATTGCATATATTTGACCCCTTTGTCTAGTATGGGAGAATTGTATTTATTTGGGTTTGTGTCCATGTCCTCTATTCTGTACCATTGATCTACCTGTCTATTTTGATACCAATACCATGCCATTTTTGTTACTATTGCTTTGTAGTAGAGTTGAAGATCTGGTATTGCAATACCCCCTGTTTCACTCTTTCTACTGAGGATTGCTTTAGCTATTGTGGGTTTTTCATTCTTCCAGATAAATTTCGTAATTGCTTGCTCTATTTCTGTAAGGTACACCATTGGGATTTTAATTGGAATTACATTGAATCTGTATAGCACTTTTGATAGTATGGCCATTTTGACAATATTAATTCTGCTTATCCAAGAACATGGGAGATCTTTCCATCTTCTAAGGTTTTCTTTAATTTCTTTCTTTAGTGTTCTGTAGTTCTCATTGTAGAGGTCTTTCACCTCTTTTGTGAGATTGATTCCCAAGTATTTTTTTTTTTTGAGGCTATTGTGAATGGGGTAGTTTTCCTAATTTCTCTTTCTGAAGATTCATAACTTATGTACAAAAATGCATTGGATTTATGAGCATTGATCTTGTAACCTGCTACTTTACTGAAATCACTTATGAGTTCTAAAAGTTTTCTGATGAAATTTCCAGGTTCCTCTAAATATATAATCATGTCATCAGCGAACAGGGATAGTTTGAGTTCTTCTTTTCCAATTCGTATCCTTTTAATTTCTTTGGTTTGTTTAATTGCTCTGGCTAGAGTTTCAAGAACGATGTTGAATAGAAGTGGTGAAAGAGGGCATCCCTGCCTTGTTCCAGTTTTTAGGGGGAATGCTTTCAGTTTTTCACCATTTAGAATGATATTAGCCATGAGCTTAGCGTAGATGGCCTTTACAATGTTAAGGAATGTTCCCACTACCCCAATTTTTTCTAGTGTTTTGAGCATGAAGGGATGCAGTATTTTATCAAATGCTTTTTCTGCATCTATTGAAATAATCATGTGATTCTTGACTTTAAGTCTGTTGATATGGTGAATGACATTAATTGATTTCCGGATATTGAACCAAACTTGCATCCCTGGGATAAAACCCACTTGATCGTGGTGCACTATCTTTTTAATATGTTTTTATATGCGATTTGCTAAAATTTTGTTGAGAATTTTTGCGTCGATGTTCATTAACAATATTGGTCTGAAATTTTCTTTCCTCGATGTGTCTCTGTCTGGTTTAGGCATCAGGGTGATACTGGCTTCATAGAATGAGTTTGGGAGGTTTCCCTCCTCTTCTATTTCATGGAATACTTTGAGGAGTATTGGAATGAGCTCTTCCTTAAAGGTTTTGTAGAACTTGGCTGAGAACCCATCTGGTCTGGGACTTTTCTTTGTTGGTAGGCTTTTGATGACCTCTTCTATTTCATTGCTTGAAATTGATTTATTTAAGTTGTGTATGTCCTCCTTGTTTAGTTTAGGTAATTCATATGTCTCTAGAAACTTGTTGATGTCTTCGAGGTTTTCTGTTTTGTTGCAGTATAGATTTTCAAAATAGCTTCTAATTAAGTTTTGTATTTCACTCGTGTCTGTTGTGGTATTTCCTTGTTCATTCCAAATTTTAATGATTTGAGTTTTCTCCCTCTTTCTCTTTGTTACTGTGGCTAAGGGTTTATCAATTTTGTTTATTTTTTCAAGGAACCACCTATTTATTTTGTAAATTTTTTTGTTTGTTTCTTTTGGTCCAATTTCGTTGATTTCAGCTCTGATTTTAACTATTTCCTGTCTTCTACTACTTTTGGTGTTGGTCTGCTGTTCTTTTTCTAGGGCTTTTAGCTCTATTGTTAAGTCATTTATTTGTTGATTTCTACTTCTTTTGTTGAATGCGCCCCATGAAATAAATCTTCCTCTAAGTACTGCTTTCATAGTGTCCCAGAGATTTTGATATGATGTCTCTTTTTTCCTGTTTACTTCTAAGAATTTTTTTATTTCCCTCCTGATGTCTTCTGTTATCCATTCATCATATAATAGTGTATTATTTAATCTTCAGGTATTGGAGAACTTTCTGTTTTTTATTCTGTCATTTATTTCTAATTTCAATCCATTATGATCTGATAGAATACAAGGTAGTATCTCTAACTTCTTGTATTTGCTAACAGTAGCTTTGTGGCATAAGACATGGTCTATTGTAGAGAAGGATCCATGTGCTGCTGAGAAGAAAGTGTATTCGTTTTTTGTTGGATGGTATATATGTCGGTTAAGTCTAAATTGTTGATTGTGTTATTGAGATCTATGGTTTCTTTATTCAATTTTTGTTTGGATGATCTATCCAATGGTGAGAGAGGTGTGTTAAAATCGCCTAGTATTATTGTGTTGTGGTCTATTTGATTTCTGGAATTGATAAGGATTTGTTTGATGTACATGGATGAGCCAATGTTTGGGACATAGATATTTATGATTTCTATGTCTTGCTGATTTATGCTTCCCTTAAGCAGTATGTAATGTCCTTCTTTATCCCTTCTGACTAGTTTTGGCTTGAAGTCCACATTATCTGAAATGAGGATGGATACTCCAGCTTTTTTGCTGTGTCCGTGTGCATGGTATGTTTTTTCCCATCCTTTCACTTTTAGTCTATGGGTATCTCTTTCTATGAGATGAGTCTCTTGCAGGCAGCAAATTGTTGGATTTTTCTTTTTAATCTAATCTGCCAGTCTATGTCTTTTGATTGATGAGTTCAGGCCATTAACATTCAGGGTTATTATTGTGATATGATTTGTATTCCCAGTCATTTGACTCATTTTTGTTTTTGACATGATTTGGTTTCTCCTTTATTTTGCTATTCCTTTAGGCTAGTTCTTCCCATTGCTTATTTGCATCGTTGTTTTTCATCTGTTCCTCATGGAATATTTTGCTGAGAATGTTCTGTAACGCTGGCTTTCTTTTTGTAAATTTCTTTACCTTTTGTTTATCATGGAAGGATTTTATTTCATCATCAAATCTGAAAGTAAGTTTTGCTGGGTATAAGATTCTTGGTTGGCATACATTTTCTTTCAGGGCTTGGTAAATGTTGTTCCAGGCCCTTCTAGCTTTTAGGGTCTGGATTGAAAAATCTCCTGACATTCTTATTGGTTTCCCCCTGAATGTAATTTGATTCTTTTCTCTTGCGGCCTTTAAAATTCTGTCTTTATTTTCTATGTTAGGTATTTTCATAATAATGTGCCTTGGTGTGGGTCTGTTGTAATTTTGTATATTTGGAGTCCTATAAGCCTCTCATACTTGGTTTTCCATTTCATTCTTCAGATTTGGGAAATTTTCTGATATGATTTCATTGAATAGATTGTTCATTCCTTTGGTTTGTTTCTCTAAGCCTACCTCAATCCCAATAATTCTTAAATGTGGCCTTTTCATGATATCCCATAATTCTTGTAGATTCTGTTCATGATTTCTTACCATCTTTTCTGTTTGGTCAACTTTGTTTTCAAGATTAAATATTTTTCTTCAATGTCTGAGGTTCTGTCTTCCAGGTGTTCTATCCTATTGGTTATGCTTTCTATGGAGTTTTTAACTTGGTTTATTGTTTCCTTCATTTCAAGGATTTCTGTTTGGTTTTTTTTTTTTCAGTATCTCTAACTCTTTATTGAAATGATCTCTTGCTTCCCGTATTTGCTCTTTTAACTGTTTATTAGTGCGATCATTTAATTCCTGCCTTTTCTCTTTCATCTCCTCCTTCAATGCCTGCATTTGCTCTTTCATCTCCTCGTTTGCTTCCCTGATTGTTTTAATTATGTACATTCTGAACTCCCTTTCTGACATTTCTTCTGCTGTGCGATCATTGGGTTTTATTGATATAGTATCTAGTTTTGTTTGGGACATTTTCTTCCCTTGTTTTCTCATATTGGTCAGATGTCAGTGGAACTCTGAGATATTGCAGATTTCCTCTATGGGCTTATATTGTCCCTGTAGATTTCCAGTATATCACCTCCCAGCCTTCAGTAGCCTGAAGTCTTGGAGGAACTTGATAATGCAGTGCTTCTGAAGAAAGCTGCCCCTAGCCCACTACTGGTTCCAGGGCTTGGAGCTGGCTCTGTGAGGAAAGGCTCTCACTGGGTGGTCACTCTGAGAAGCTGGCCATGAAAGGAGCCTGCCGCCAGAAGGAGCAGGGCTGCTTGGGGAAGTCCCTGGCTGTCCCTGTCCTGGTCCCTGAAGCTGCCTGTGGGCCCAATCTTGCTATTGGCTCCAGGACTTAGAACTGGTTCTATGCAGAAAGGCTCTCACTAGGGGGCCTGCTCCGAGAAGCTGGCCATGTGGAAGGATCCCGATGCTGGAGGGAGCAGGGATACCTGGGGAAGACTCTAGCTGCCCTGCCCTGCTCTGATAAGCCACCCCTGTCCAGGCCTGCCACCCGGGCCGAGCTTCACCCTGTGGGGTGACTCACCCCATGGCTCTATTTTAGTCCGAGTCTCTCAATGCCTCCCCTTCTTGAATCCTGGGTTCTGGAGCAACAAGAGATGCAGTCACCCTCTAGTTGCCATCTTGGATCCTATCCGACTTATTAATATAAGGAAGATTCCAATAAATACTGGGAGGCAGACCCACGCTTTCACTTATATTCCACTTTGTAGCACTTAATCACAGAGCTACACCTAGTTTTAAAAAGTGGTTGGAAAATGTAGCTTTTATTTTAGGCAGCTACATACCCAGACATAAATCAGAGGTTCTCTGAATACAGAATAGGTGTTGGCAAGTTATATGGACCTGAGGCTCAAATGAGTTTACTTCCTAATTTGGAAATCAAGTTTTATTGGAATATAATCATGCCTTCTATGTATTGTCTATGGTTGCTTTATGCTACAATGGCAGAGCAGAGTAGTGGAATATATACCCTGTGGCCATAAAAACCTAAAATATCTACTATCTTTTCCTGTAAGGAAAATTTTCCTAACTTGTGGCACAGAAGAGGTAAACTGATAGTAAGGGTTAATGAACTCTGCCATCGATATTCAAGGTCTCAGAAAATGTACTCTTGATGCCCTTTTTAAATAAAGCCATATCCCATGCACCAATAAATGATTGTTTTAATATCAATAATATTTACATCAATAATACAATCTCAGACAATAAGTGAGAATGAAGAGGATTTTGACAATAAAATTCAGGAAATTGATAGGGAATATTGTACCCAACATCTGCAGAATATACATTATTTTGATGTTCTTGAAATATTTACCACAACTAACCAGATTCTGGACCATAAAGTAATACTCAAGGAATTTCAGGGGATAAAAATCACCGAGTATAGTCATTGACCACAGAGGACTTTTCAACTAGTAAGTTAATAAAAATACAACTAGAAAATCCCCAAACAAAATAAAGTTCAGTAATATAGTTTAGTATATATAACAAGAGTCAATACAGAAATAAAAAATAGAGAGCATTTTGAAATTTAAGATAAAAACTTGTGGGATGTCCTAATTCCATGTTGGACAGAGAAACTTAGAGACTTATGGGCATACGTAAGAGACAATTATTTAAAATGTATTATCTAAGTATAAATATCAAGAATAACAAAATGGGGGGTTTGTTCAGTAGCAGAGCATTTGCCTAGCATGCACAAGGACCTGGCTTTGATTTCCAGGACTGCAAAAAAAGACAGATAAGGAAATGGAAGGAAAGAAAAGAGGGACAGAAAGAAGGGTGGCAAGGAGACAATAAATTAAACTCAAAAAACTTAAGGAAGAAAAAAACCCCAAAAGAACAGAGATTAAAGAAACAGTAAATTATCACTAAATTAAGAAAATCAGCTCTCACTCTCTGCCGGCGCCCGCGGGGTCGCTTAGCCGCCCCACTCTGCCCATGCCCGGGCCGCTGCTCTCTCGGTTGCTGGCCCAACGCCAGGGCCCGGGGTCCGCCGCTGCCGTGAGGTGGGGGCGGCAGCGCGGCGGGCGGAGGTCTATGTCGCGGGCAGCGGCGGCGGCAGCCGGGGAGAGATGACGCGAGAGTACAAAGTGGGGTGCTCGGCTCGGGCGGGGTAGGGAAATCCGCCCTGACCCCGCAGTTCGTGACGGGACCTTCATGGAGAAATACGACCCCACGATCGAGGACTTCTACCGCAAGGAGATGGAGGTGGACTTGTCGCCGTCGGTGCTGGAGCTCCTGGACACCGGGCACCGAGCAGTTCGCGTCCATGCGGGACCTGTACATCAAAAACGGCCAGGGCTTTCATCCTCGTGCACGGCCTGGTCAACCAGCAGAGCTTCCAGGACATTAAGCCCATGCGGGACCAGATCATCCGAGTGAAGCGGTATGAGAAAGTGCCAGTCATCTTGGTTGGGAACAAAGTGGACCTGGAGAGTGAGCGAGAAGTGTCCTCCAATGAAGGCCGAGCCCTTGCAGAAGAGTGGGGCTGCCCCTTTATGGAGATTTCTGCCAAGAGTAAAACAATGGTGGACGAACTCTGCAGAAATCGTGAGGCAGATGAGCTATGCTGCTCAGCCTGACAAAGATGATCCGGGCTGTTCCGCATGTCACATACAATAGCATCCGACTCTGGCCGTCCTGGACAGGATTTGCCTGGCATCGCAGGCGCTAGAAGCCTCGTCTGCTCCCTTGCAGACCTGGCAGGATGCGTGCCATGAATCTCCAGCGCACTGCAGCTCTTATTCACAGATGAGCAGTGATCGGCAGTCGATGTCTCTGACACATTTGGGTTCAGTCCCTACAGTTTTCACCATTGTCCTCAGTCCCTTTTGTGCATCTGCAACTTGAAAGCATAGCCCATCCATCTTCAGGGTGGTTTCATTTGAAAGCGATGACAGCCTTGTCGCTGAGTTGACAGAAGCACCTGTTGTATAAATTTTAAATAATTATGAGGGAGAAACCAGAAGAATCCCTATGACCACTAGCAATTACACTATTTTATCTTCTTTTTCTGGACTGAGTATAAAATAGAAAAAATGTTGTCCCTAAAATTTCCTAACCCATGATCTTATACTCAGAGAAGTCCAGATCTGGATATGTACTACCAGCATAAAATTTTCAAGTCAAATTTAGTTTTTTGTGGTCCCTGGTGGACAGTGCCAACAAGTCCTCCGCAGGAAAACGAAACTTTCTCTGAAGAAATGCATTTTAAAGCAGGCTTCAAAGAATTCCCATACATAAAGTTTCAGGGAACAAAATGTTAAAATCAAAAGTATTAACACAAAAAATGGTTAAAAAAATTCTTTTATTCAACGTCATCCTTGAAACTCTAGCCAGAGCAATTAGATAGGAAAAAAAAAAATTAAAGGGATACAAATAGGAAAAGACGAACTCGAACTATCACTACTTGCCAATGACATGATTCTATATTTAGAAGAGCCAAAAAATTCTACCAGAAAACTCCCAAAACTCATAAATGAATTCAGCAAAGTAGCAGGTTATAAAATTAATAACCATATATCAAAAGTGTTCCTATACAACACTGACAAATCTACTGAAATTAGAAAGAGAAATTAGGAAAACTATCTCATTTACAATAGCCTCAAAGAAAATAAAATACTTGGGAATCAATCTAACAAAAGAGGTAAAAGACCTCTACAATGAAAACTAAGAAAACTAAAGAAAGAGATTGAAGAAGACCTTAGAAGACAGAAAGACCTCCCATGCTCCTGGATAGGGAGAATTAATATTGTCAAAGTGACTGTACTACCAAAAGCATTACAGATATTTAATGTGATTCCAATCAAAATCCCAAAGACATTCTTCATGGAACTAGAAAAAGCCATCATGAAATTCATTTGGAAAAATAAAAAGTTCTAGCCAAAGCAAACCTTAGCAAGAAAAGTGAAGCAGGAGGCATCACAATATCAGACCTTAAACTTATACTACAGAACCATAGTAACAAAAACAGCATGGTGTTGGCACCAGGACAAACCCGTAGACCAATGGTACAAGATAGAAGACACAAAGACGAACCCACATAAATACAGTTATCGCATACTAGAAAAAGGAGCCAAAAACATTCACTGGAGAAAAGATAGCCTATTCGATAAATGATGCTGGGAAAAGTGGAAATCCACATTAACAAAATGAAATTAAACCCCTATCTTTCACCCTGCAAGAAACTCAACTCAAAGTGGATCAAAGACTTAGGCACTAGACCAGAAACTCTGTGCTTAATAGAAGAAAATGTAGGCCCAAATCTTCACCATGGTGGCTTAGGATCTGACTTCCTTAACAAGACTCCTAAAGCATAAGAAATAAAATCAAGAATCAATAAAGGGACAGATTCAAACTAAAAAGCTTCTTCTCAGCAAAGGAAACAATCAATAACATGAAGAGAGAGCCTACAGAATGGGAGAAAATCTTTACCACATGCACCTCAGAGCATTAATCTCCAGGATATATAAAGAACTCAAAAAACTTAACACCAAAAAATCAAATAACCCTATCAATAAATGGGTTAAGGAAGTGAATGGAGACTTCACAGAAGAAATAAAATCAGTCAATAAATATAAAAAAAAAAAAAATGTTCGACATCTTCAGCAATTAGAGAAATGCAAATCAAAACTACTCGAAGATTTTATCTCACCCCAGTCAGAATGGCAATTATCAAGAATACAAACAACAATAAATGTTGGCAAAGATAGACATTGCTGGTGGGAAGGCAAATTGGTGCGACCATTATGGAAAGCAGTATGGAGATTCCTCAGAAAACTTGGAATGGAACCATCATTTGACTCAGCTATTTCACTTCTTGGTTTATACCCAAAGGAATTAAAATCAGTATATTACAGTGATACAGCCACATCAATGTTTATAGCAGTTCAATTCACAATAGCTAAACTAAGGAACCAATCTAGGTGCCCCTCAACAGATGAATGGATATATATGATGGAATATTACTCAACTAAAAAAAGAATGAAATTATGACATTTGTTGGTAAATGGATGGAGCTGGAGAATATCATGCTAAGCAAAATAAACCAACCCCCCAAAACCAAAACCTGAATATTTTCTTTGATAAGCAGATACTAATTCACAATGTGGAGGGGACCAAGGGAATAACTGAGTTACTTTAGATTAGGTAGAGGGACTGAAGTGAGGGGAGGGGGTATGGGGATAGGAAAGATACTAGAATCAATCAGACCTTATTACCCTATGTGCATATATGATTACATGACCTGTGTAATTTTTATATCATGTACCACCAGAAAAATGATAAATTATGCTCCATTATATATGATTTATCAAAGTGCATTCTACTGTTATATATAACTAATTAAAACAAATAAGAAACATTTTTTAAATTTAAAAATAACAAAAAGACAATAAAAAACAATCATGAATGAGAGTTGATTAAATCAAATTTTAGAATCAGACAAGTCTTAGGGATTCTTAAATATAAAATATTTTTATATTTAAAGAAAATATGAAAACCAAACAAGATAATTATCAAAATTATCCAGACCGACTTGAGAATGAAATAGAACCTTCACATAAAAACAATAATTAAAAACAAAAACCCCAAGAGAACAACAGTACACATAATTGAAAAGAAATGGAAAATAGCTCTATGAAAAGTAATCAAAGTCAAGCAGGAAAACACAAAGTAATAAAAATTATGAAATAATGGTTATAATATTAATATGTATAACACACACACACACACACACAAGACACACACATATATTTAGAATTCCAGAAAATACAGCAGAAGAGGTGGAAAGGGCATTATTTGAAGACAGAGTGACTGAAATTTTTCTCATTTTGTGAAAGACACTATAGATTAAGGAACCTGAGGAATTCTAAGCATGAAATATATGAAGAAATCTATACTTAAACAAATGTTCATAAAGTATATAATTGGAAAAGTGATAAAAAAATGACAAGCTCATAAAAAGAAACATGGATAAACAATAAACATATAATTTACAAACTCGTGAGATGCCAGTAAATATCTTAAAACGTTTTTAGCATGTTATCAAAACAATGTACATTTTTAATGTTTCCATTTTCACCTGTAAAATTAATGATGATATAACAATATTCGGTGCTAATGAGAAGGTAGGGAAATTAAAACTCACACAAACTGCTGGAAATATAAATTAATTTTTCCAATAATTTTTCCCAAAGTTTTCTCAACAATGGCAGGACTGACACTTTAAGCAGATGATTCTTTATTGTGAGGGGCTAACCTGTGTTTTATAAGAATGCCTGGTTACCACCTATCAGATTCCTGCAGTGTCTTCTACACTGCTGTGACAATTAAAAGTACACTGGCAAAATTGCCAAATCACCCCGTGAACAGACGCACTGCTTTAAACTGCTGTTCCCATCGCTAGGAACTTATTTCTAAGGAAATACATATGTGGGTAAAGATGGAGTTACAGAAGTGTTTACCTCAGTATTCCAAATGTGAAAATGTGGAAAGATAACTCTCAGACAAAAAACAATGGCAAGTCCACAGCACAACATAATGTATTCATGGTAATGTCTTCCATCATGTATCTCCCTACACCTGGAGCTCTTTTTCCATTCACATCCCTGCTCATACCAGTTATTAACTATACCTCAATATTTTCTTTTTTATTTTTCACTACCTCCTTTGTCCTTGATGCCTCGCCTGTTGGGCCCAATCCACAGAAGGTGCTCAATGAGCATGTGTTGAATGGTTGAAGACAACTGCCACTAAATATGATCTTCAAGGAGGTTTAGCTGGTCCCAAGAATATGGAAGTTGCTTAAATCCAGATCTCTCTATACATCAGCCCCCACTCACTCTCTTACCCCAATCACCCAATAATATCGAGCACCTCTCATCAAAAGCACTTAATAATATCAAGCATCCACTCTGCCACCAAAATCACATACTAATATCAAGGAGCACAAGAGAACCAATATGCAATAATTCCTTCCGTATTAACAAGGAGACAGAGAACACACATTACTTGTACTTAAAGAAATAAATACCAAATTTCATCAAAATGAATATGTATATACCCCCACTGGTGCAAACCTGAGTGTGTGGAAAACAAGGTGAAAGAAGGATTACTGAAATGCACTGAAAGAGCCCAGGGGCATAGAAGTCACACACAAAGCACAAACAGAATCACCTCCAGAAAGAGAAAGTGCAAAACTGAAATGTCAAAATGCTGCACACAGTCCTGGGACTTGATTGCTTGTGGCATCAGCTATAGAGAAGAGAGGCGATTACTTCTAGGAAAAGAGGAGACAGATACCCCTCTGGAGCCACAGTATAGGAAAGGAAGTACAAGTGGAAAAATAAGGATCCTGTAGAAACAAAACCACAAGACATCAATTCTCTCTCCTTTACAACATCATTTCACTAAAATACTGAACTTATTACACTGGCAGAAAGTTTAAAAAAAAAAAAAAAGTGTGCACTTAACCTAGGAACTCTTTCCATAAAATATAAAAAAACAAGAAAAAATAAAAAGACTCATGAAAGAGGTTAAATAAATAAATAAGAAATAAATAAGATATGAATTCAACTCCAAATTGAATTAAATATCCTCTAGTACAGATTTAGGAAATATTTTTATATAAAATCCTTATAATCATATATGCAAAAAAGAACTTAAATGAATCAAAAATAAATAAATAAAATAATGTGCAGGAAAACTTACTTGAACCCAGGAAAGAAATCAAGGACAAGGACAAAACCATATCAGATATGAAGGTTAAATTATACTTGGCCCAAGGGAAATAGATTTGGATGAAAATTTAATAATGTTCACTAAAGAAGAAAAACAACAAAGAAAAGGAACAAGATAAATAAGTAAAAAGGGTCAAAGAGAAAGTATTTAACACTGAAGACGGGCAAAGAAAATCCAACCTTCAATAAAATTACAGTTCCTGAGATGATACAATACTAAAAAAAGAATATTTAAAACTATAATCTAAGGAAAAATTTTTACAGCAATAGAAAAGCCTAAATCTATATATTGAAAGGTACCACTGTGTACCTGGGGAAATTAAATCAAAATTATAAACTATAAGCCATATCCTAATACAACTATTAATTTTTAAAGA
Source organism: Sciurus vulgaris (assembly GCF_902686455.1). Taxonomy (NCBI): domain Eukaryota; kingdom Metazoa; phylum Chordata; class Mammalia; order Rodentia; family Sciuridae; genus Sciurus; species Sciurus vulgaris. The sequence continues at coordinate 62,450,257 of NC_136473.1, forward strand.
AAAAACAGTCAAGGTTCTCCAGGCAAGTTATTATGTCAGAAAATGGCAAGTGAATAAAACAGGCTACACAAGAATATATCAAGTACAATTTCACTTTCTGTATGTGTCTGTGTGGTAAATAATATGCATCAAAGTTAGCAATAGGACTACGAGAGTAAATATAAGTGTTTTTACTTTTTTAAGTGTTTCCTGCCAATTTTTCTAAACCTGTGATGAATTATTACTGTAATCCAGTCATATAAAATGCAATTTTAACACAAAATCCAGTTAAATTGCTTGTTATTCCACTTCTTTGATGGGAACAAAGCACAGAGATTACACCAGAAATGCTGAAATTCAGGGGACAATCGCATGGAGAGATAAAAGGAGACTGAAGTCCAGTAACATAAAGAGCCTCAAAAGTTGGAGATGAATGATTGTGTAGTTTTGCAGACTACGCATGTGTGATTCTTGGTCATTAATCTATGGATAGGGAGCTAGATGTGGCCAATGGCAGGGCAGAAGACTGTACATAGAATAAAGATAACAGACTCGAGTAATATGACTCCTTTAAATGTAAATTCTGCAATCACATAATTCAAATTATGCTGGGATTTCAGGGTCATGCGGTTGAGAGAGAGAATTTAATTTTAAGAAATTGGGCATCTTCGGGCCGCCGCAGCCCTCCAAGGGCGCTGGTAATCCAGGAATCACGAAGGGCAAGGTGGGAAGGGCCCTCTGTAGGCCTGGTCTGCCATAATCACAACAGCTAACACCCAGGACACTGGCAGTGCCAGGTGTGTTTTAGGCACTTTTCATATACTGACTTGGCCCTCACTGCAGCTCCATGAGGCTCCACCTACAGTGTCCTGTCCATCATGCCCTCTGACTCAAAGAGCAGCAGCTTCCTCAGCAGTGTGGGCACCACCCGGAAGGCGCCATCCCCACCGTCCCTCCTCACCGACGGGCAGGCAAACTAGAAGGTGGAGAACCTGTCCATTCAGCTGTGGCTGATGACCCGCGAGAGGAATGAGCTGCGCAAACGCCTGGCCTTTGCGACCCATGGGACGACCTTTGATAAGAGGCCCTACCACAGACTGAATCTGACTATGAGAGGCTGAAGATCCAGTGTGTGCGGGCCATGTCGGACCTGCAGAGTCTGCAGAACCAGCACACCAATGCCTTGAAGAGGTGCGAGGAGGTGGCCAAGGAGACCGACTTCTACCACACACTCCACACTCCTGAGTGAACAGACTCAGCTGAAGGATGATGTGGACATGCTGAGGCGGGAGAATGGGCAGCTGCTGCGGGAGCAGAACCTACTGCAACAGTCCTGGGAAGACATGAAGCGGCTCCATGAGGAGGACCAAAAGGAGATTGGAGACATCTGGGCACAGGAGCGGCAGGTGCCGAAGCACAACGGGTCATTGCAGATCCTCAACAAGCTGTACGACACGGCCATGGACAAGCTGGAGGGGGTCAAGAAGGACTACGCCACCCTGCGGAAGCGGTGCAGCGAGAAAGTCGCCATCCACAACTCAGACCTGAGCCGCCTGGAGCAGCTGGGGGAGGAGAACCAGCGCCTGCTGAAGCGGACGGAGATGCTGACCCAGCAGAGGGACACCGCCATCCAGCTGCAGCACCAGTGTGCCCTCTCCCTGCGGAGGTTCGAGGCAGTCCACCACGAGCTGATCAAGGCCACCGCCCAGAACAAGAACCTGCAGTGGGAGATGGAGCTGCTGCAGTCAGAGCTGACAGAACTGAGGACCACGCAGGTCAGAACCGCCAAGGAGTCGGAGAAGTACAGGGAGGAGCGGGATGCCGTGTACAGCGAGTACGAGCTCATCGTGAGCGAGCGCGACCAGGTCATCTCTGAGCTGGACAAGCTGCAGACCGAGGTGGAGCTGGCCGAATCCAAGCTCAAGAGCAGCACCTCTGAGAAGAAGGCAGCCAAGGAGGAGATGGAGGCGCTGCGGCAGATCAAAGACACTGTGACAATGGATGCTGGGAGAGCCAACAAGGAGGTGGAAATCTTTCGAAACCAGTGCAGGGCTCTGTGCCAGGAGCTGAAGGAAGCCCTCCCGGAGGCGGATGTGGCCAAGTGCCGCCTGGATTGGGCCTTCCAGGAGCGGGACAAGATTGTGGCGGAGCGAGACAGCATCCGGACACTGTGTGACAATCTTGGGCGGGAGTGGGCCTGGGACGGGCAGTGAGTGAGCTGGCTGAGGCCCTGCGCAGCCAGGAGGACTCTCGGAAACAGAAGAATGACGTCAGCCGGGAGCTTAAGGAGTTCAAAGAGCAGATGGAATCCCAGCTGGAAAAGGAGGCCGGGTTCCGCAACTGATGGCCCACAGCTCCCACCACTCGGCCATCGATACGGATTCCATGGAGTGGGAAACAGAAGTGGTCAAGTTTGAAAGGGAGACGGAGGATATTGACTTGAAGGCACTTGGGTTTGACATGGCAGAAGGTGTGAATGAGCCTCGTTTCCTAGGGGACTGTGGCATATTTGTCACTAAAGTGGACAAAGGAAGCATTGCTGATGGCCGCTTAAGGGTCAATGACTAGCTGCTGAGAATCAACCATGTGGACCTCATCAACAAGAACAAGAAGCAGGCCATCAAGGCCCTCCTCAATGGAGAGGGGCCATCAACATGGTCATGCAGTGGAGGAAGTCCCTGGGTGGGAAAGTGGTCACGCCCCTCCACATCAACCTCAGTGGACAGAAAGACAGTGGCATCAGTCTGGAGAGTGGAGCGTATACTGTTGCTGTGGTACCTGGAAGCCCTGCTGCCAAAGAAGGGTCCCTCGCCGTGGAAGACAGGATTGTGGAAATCAATGGCATCACACTGGACAAGTCCCTGAATGAATGTGAATCTCTGATACGCAGTTGCCAGGACTCCTTGACCCTCTCCCTCCTGAAGGTGTTCCCTCAGAGCGCCTCTTGGAGTGGCCAGAACATCTTCGGAAACGTCAAGGACTCTGATAAGATGCTGAGTCTTCGGACCCACGGCCTGGAGGTCCAGGCTCATCACAAGCGCAGCTCGATGCAGCACCGCAGATCCACGCAGATGGAGCGCTTCCGTGTTGGGCTGGAAGACAGGAAGGAACCAGTCCCCGGGGAAGCAGCACCTCCTTTTTGCACAAACCGTTCCCTTGGGGCCCCTTTTCAGTCTCCCCAGAGACCTGTCCCAGCGCCTCAGAGCGCAGCCTGAGCTCCTTCCACTCTGATGCCTCTGGGGAGCGTAGCTACATACTGGTGGACATGCGGAGCAGGCAGCCCTGCTGCCCTTCGAGACTGAGGCGGGCCCCTGTGGGGTGGAGGCCCCTCTGGACAAGGTGGATGGTGAGGGCGCCAACAGCGGTGTGACCTGGCCCAAGGCCGTGCTTGGCTCCATGGCAGGGCCGGAGAAGCTCTCCGTTTACAAGAAGCCAAAGCAAAGAAAATCTACCTTTGACCCAAACACTTTCAAACATCCCCAGACACCCCCCAAAATAGACTATTAACTCCCAGACCCTGGGCCTGCTCACTCCCCCCAGCCCTCCAAAAGGATGGGGCCTCTGACACCCCCAAAGCCCCCAGGAGAAGTGACTCCATCAAGTTCCAGCACAGACTGGAAACCAGTTCTGAGTCCGAGGCCACACTGGTGGGCAGCTTGCCATCTACCAGCCCACCAGGTGCCCTGGCCCCGGACGCCAGCCTCGGGAAACCCATGCATGCATCACCCCCTCACAAAGCCAGGGTCTGCACTGCCTCCAGCTACCACCCCAAAGGGGTCAGGGACTCCTCCTACCTGCCAGCCAAGAAGTCCTGTGATGAGGATCTCACTTCCCAGAAGGTAGAAGAGCTGGGGCAGAAGCACTGCCGGCCCAAGTGTGCGCCCAGTTTTCCACCCAAGCTTGCTCCAGAGCAGAAGTGCATCCCAGCTAGTGGAGAGCTGTCCCCAGCGGTCCAGGAGCGGTCCCCTTATTCACCAGGGCATTCCAGCCAGCACGGAAACCCCCCACTCTGCCCCAACAGGCCATCCATGGGCGCTGTTCCCTAGAGCATGACCCCCAGCACTGCTGTGAGCTCCATCCTGCAGAACCCCATCTATACTGTGCGTAGCCACAGGGTTGGCCCTTGCAGCTCTCCGCCTGTGCCCCAAGATGCCGGCCCCCAGGGCTTGCTCCCAGTGTCCAGCACCAGGGCCACCTGAGACTAGACCTCAGCTACAGGGCCGGCAGCAACTACGCTGAGATGAGAGTGTCCCACGGGTCCAACTCGCTGCCCTCCAGCGCCCGCCTCACGTCTTCGAGTAACTTGCAGTTCAAGGCAAAATGCATTAAGATCCCATTAACACCCAGGTAACTTCACTCTCTCATGGGCTCTGACAGAGGTTCATTGTCACATTTTGAATGCAGCACTCCTCAGTCACCCCTCAACATCAACACCCTGTGTACCTGTAGTCAGTCCCAGACCTCAGCCTCCACGTTGCCCAGAATTGATGTCAACCCTGCATCCCTTGGGGAGCGGAGAAAGGACAGGCCTTATGTGGAGGAACCACCGTGCCATGTGAAGGTACAGAAGGGCTCAGAGCCATTGGGCATCTCCATTGTGAGTGGAGAGGACGGGATCTACATCTCCAAGGTGACCACTGGAAGCATCGCCCACCAGGCTGGCCTTGAGTATGGGGACTAGTTACTTGAGTTCAATGGTATAAACCTGCAGAGTGCCACAGAGCAGCAGGCCCGGCTCATCATAGGGCAGCAGTGTGACACCATCACCATCCTGGCTCAGTACAACCCGCACATGCACCAGCTTGGCAGCCACTCCCACTCCAGCTCCCACCTGGACCCTGCTGGTGCCCACTCCACTCTCCAGGGCAGTGGTAGGACCACCCCCGAGCATCCCTCTGTCATTGATCCGCTCATGGAACAGGACAAGGGCCTGGCACACCCCCAGCCAAGCAGAGCACCCCCTGCTCCAGGATCATGGGAGATGCCAACAAGAAGACCCTGGAACCATGAATTGTCCTCATCAAGAAGTCCCAGCTGGACCTTGGGGTGCATTTGTGTGGTGGGAACCTGCACAGGGTGTTTGTGGCCGAAGTGGAGGATGACAGTCCTGCCAGGGGTCCTGATGGCCTGGTGCCAGGGGACCTGATCCTCAAGTATGGCAACCTGGATGTGCACAATAAGATGGTGGAGGAGGTGTATGTGGAGATGCTGAAGCCAAAAGACACTGTCTGCCTGAAGGTGCAGTACCACCCTGAGTAGTTCACCAGGATCAAGGGCCTGCCTGGCAACAGCTTCTACATCAGGGCCCTGTATGGCCGGCTGGCAGAGGTGGAGCATGAGCTGAGCTTTAGGAAAGAGGACATCCTCTACATGGATGACACTTTGCTTCAGGACACATTTGGGTCCTGGATGGCGTGGCAGCTGGACCAGAATGCCCAGAAGATCCAGCATGGGCAGATTCCCAGCCACATGACTGCAGGTACTCAGACTGCTGGAGGTGGAGAACCAGTGCCTGGGTGGGGACAACTCGCCGGAGCAGCATTTTTCTCCCACACTAGGGGACGTGACTTGGGCATCCTCACAAGCTCGCCTCTTGGCCTCTCCCTCCTGTTTCCCCTGCCTCCAAATGTCATTGGTCTCCTGGTTCTTCTCCAGTTGCGTTTATTATTTATGTGGCGGGCGAAACCCGGGGCCCAGGGTTACACCACGTGCATCTAAAGATGGCGACTGGCAGAGAGCAAACGGCGTCCTGATTATGCCTGAAGAGAGGCAGGAAGTGTTTACAATTGGCTGTACAATAATCAGTTCAGCTGCCTAGCGTGGACAGATATACTTTACATGTATGCTCGAGCGAGTGATCGCTTGACCTTTAACAGGATTGTATGGACATATCTGGTTACAATTGCTTATGCATGAGACTGCTTATATATTGAGGGTGTTATTTGAATAAAGGGGAAGCTGCTTCATGAACCTCTGAAGTGTACATGTCTTTCGTTCCGCTGGTCAGGCCATAAGAGCGAGAAGCCATGGCGAGCCGCTTGGAGCAACCCGGGCTAGAAGCAGCAGTTTTCCGTATATTTAAGCATGTGTGTTGTCCATCAGGGCTTCGTGGGTCTCAGTGACATGGCTGGGACCTGGGCGGGGTGGCCACATGCCACGGCCCCCCTTGAGATTCCGAGAGTCCCAACAGCCCTTTCTCAGTGCAGTGTGGGCAATTTTGGATGTGAAAACACTCGAGTTTCATATTTTGAATGAGAGCTTTCAGGGAGAGTTTAATGGTTAGCATTGCCACCTTTGAAAATCTAAAAATAAAACCTGCAACCTCGTTCATCTTGGTTCCAGGGTTCACGGCATGAACCCGACTTTGGTCTTCGTTGGGTTATTTTGGGTTTTGTTGGGTTTTTGTTGTTTTCTTTCTTTTGCACTTCTGATGCTGGATAAGTCTGGCTGAAGATTTGATGTGGTTCCTCCTTAAACTGTGTGTCCTGTTAATAGGTACTGTACCAGGCTCCACGTAAGTGTCAATGGAGTAGGACCTATATTTTAATACTGTTCCTAACATTTCATTTTAATAGCAGGATATCTTTGATTTGATTTTATTCTTTGGAATTCTAGAAACTAGATTGTAGTTTAGCCATTACTGACATTTTTGAAAAAGGGATATATTTTCTTGCACAGCTGTTAAAAAGAAAAACAAGTTTCAGTCCTCAATGCTGTCCTTTGTTTTCCAGGTACAAGTTTTCTAGCTCAGACAACTGAGAAAAATTGTAGACTATTCTGGATACATTGCTTGCATGCTGTTTTTCTATGTTGCAGTCAGGTTGGGTTGTGATGGGCAGTGTGCAGGCAGGTGCAGATCTGACAGCCTGCGATGTTCTGTACTAAAATGTTACTTTGTATCAAAAAGTTCTAGTACAACAAATAAAGGTCAATTTCAGTTAAAAAAAAAAAGAAAGAAAGAAATTGGCAAATGCAATTCTGGAAACTGGCAGATCTAAAATCTGTAGGGCAAACTCACAGGCTGAAAATACAGGGAGCGGATGATGTTTCAGTCCTGAGGCAGAATTTCTTCTATGGGAAACCTAAGTTTTTCCCTCAAGGCTTTCAACTGATTAGATGAAGCCCACCCACATTATGGAAGGGAGCCTACTTATAGTCAACGGACTGTAGATGTTAACCTCGTCTGTAAAATACCTGCACAGCATACTTAGATTAGTATTTGATTAAATAATGGTATGATAACCTAGTAAAACTGACTCATAAAACTAACAATCAATCTTCTGAATCAGAAACTTTCTTTCAGAAATTAAGTAAGGCAAAAACATACGTGTCAGAATGTTCATCTCAGTGGCAACACCGAAACATTGGTGCTAAGCAGTTTATTAGGAGCCTTCCTATAAGGACACACCCACATTCCTTTTACTTCTCCACATGGAACCTCCAGCATAGCCACAGTGACAGTCAGCTAAGTGCAGTTAATGCTAACTACTCTATTCACAAAATGCATCAGTGCTTCTGAGGTTCTTTAGATCAAAGCGAGTCTCTTTCTACAGCAACAAGTCTATTTCCTAGTTATATTTCTAGTCATCTAGGGCCCTGTGAATCTGGTAAACTTGCTCTTTTGCCAAGTCAAATCAAGACAAGGACAGCACAGAAAGAAATTGGAGCAATGATCCTATACATGTAGATGAGAGTACTAAGGGACAGAGACCAAAATCCCCACAGAGGGCTGGACCTAGTTTCCAACAACACGAGAAAGCAAACTGAGGCCCTTACGTTTAAAAACAATAAGGTCAAGAGATTAATTACAGAGAAGTGCAGAAATAACATATTCTCTGATCTTCATCAGATGAAGAATTTAATTCTTGCTACTCTAGAAAATCAATAATGTAGGGGAAATGCTCACGTTGAATTTTTAGAGACTTAAAACCTTCAAGGGAAACTTTTTAATAAAGTTTACAAGTCACATTCATCTAAAAAATGTCAGATGGAAAGTTTTATAGGTAAGTTATAAACCTCTCACTGTCAAACCAAGCTTTTGTCCTCCACCACAGCGTCCAGCTGCACATCTAGAGCAAGCATTTCACCTGGGGTGATGTAAATTTTACAGATCTCAAAAGGAAACAGGAAGTAGAATCTCTTTAGAGCTATTCAGTTATTAATAATCTGATTGAGAATCTCTCAATTTTAGACTTTACTGCAATTATAAAGTTTTAAAAAGTGGCTTACCATGCTTTCTTTATGTTTGTTCATCACTCAAATAAAATACACTGAAATGCAAATCGAGTCCTTAGGTTAATGGTCATAGATTAACGAGGTCAGTCCTAATTTTTTTAAAATCTTGGATATGTCACTGCACATTTTATTTTTATTCACAAGTTAAAATTCAAACCAGAAACTCTGTTGAAGTCATTATTAGAACTGTAATTGAAAATTACTCAACAATGTAACAAATTGATCAGAAATAAAACTGATTAAAAAGTAAAGATTGCATAAATGTATATATCTTTACATCTTTAAACTGTCTATAGGTTAAATATTATTTTGACAAATAATATGATGCAATATTAGTTCTGCCCTAATACCTTAAATGCATAATAGGGTATATATACATATACATATACATGCATAAATATCTCTAGTTTCACAATAAAAATTTATATAAATTTATATTTTCTGAAAGCCTATCGACCTTAAGAAGACTAAGCAAGGGTAATCAGTGAGAAAAATAAGAATTTCAGTGCCTTTTTTACTGAGTGAGAGGGAGTGCAGAAAGAGAGGGAGAAAGAGAAACACTTAACAGAATATTTGATTGAAGGCCTTCCTCATAAGCAAACTATTTTCCCTCAATTACACTTCATTGTTTACATTTACTAATGAAATGAAACAACACAAAGCAAATAAATGTAAGGGGTTGTTTTCATTCAGCAAATGAAAAGCATAAAAATATCCAGTACTCCAAAGAATTAATTTAGAGAACCTAGGCATGTATTCATGTATTCATTCAGCAAATGAATAATCATCAATCAGCACATACAGAAAGATTCTTAAAATTATGGAAAGCTGTTTAAATAGAAAGCATATTTTATCCCAATCAATACATGAAAGTAAAATTATCCATAACTGAGGCATGTTTCTCTGCCGTACAGTTCACCTGTAATGAGCTCCACACACTACACTTGCACATCAATTATGATAATCATAATCACGGTCATTAAGCTGAATGTTCATTATTTTCAGGATGCTGGTGATAGCAGATTCAATCACTGGATGCAATGGGCAAGCAGTCACAGTCCCACCCAAGTTTCTGCAGACAACGATGTGCCACATTAAATCTATGATGTATTCCACATCCCACTCCATTCCAAAAGTTGTAGACAGTAAAGGTCAACTTCATGTTCTGTGCAATATGCCTAGGTTCTCTAAATTAATTATTTGAAGTACTGGATATTTTTATGCTTTGTGGCTTATACAATCCTGTTTAGCACCAAAAATGCTTGTGAAAATAAGGGAAAATGCCTGCTCTACTGTTATAATTCACCTATAATAGGGCATGTGAGGAAAGGAGCTATCAACATGAACCATCTTAAAAGAGTCTCTTCCTGATTTTTGCAAACAAGGAAAAACATGAAATGGTTCCATTAAAATCAGATGTCGAAAATGCATATGGAAACTCATTCCAATTCAGATAAAGGCCTAAGACTATAATTTCTGCTTCAGTAAATATGAACATATGTGAATGTTTTGACAACCAAAAGAATGTTTTTAGTACACTGAATTTTTACTGTCCAACTCTTTTAGACCTACCCAAATAGACTAAATTAATAAGTGACTGACTGATAGGCTCTCCTTATTTAATTTCACATCTATTTTAAATACTGAATTTATAAATACAAAGTATTTACCCAAACTTAAAAGTTTGACCGTTGAAAAACCCAAACTTAGAGTCTAAATTTAATGTGGGACAATTTATAAGTAGATCAGAGAAATATGAGTAAATTATATAATATGTATGTAATTTTATTATTTATTTCCACTCTTTGGAAAAATTATGTACATGCTATTTTTCATTATTGATTTTCATACATTCAGAAAGAAAATGGTATTATCGGCTCTTGGTGGGCTAACTTAGTGATTTCTTTGTACAGTGCTTTTCAGGTCAATATCATTAAAAATAAAACAAAAAATCAAATGATACTAAATATATTAATTGATATAATATGAATGTGATTAGAGAAAGAATATTGAACATTTTATCTTCTGGCAACTGACATTGTTCAATATGGTGGGCGAGACCCGGGGCCCAGGATTATGCCACATGCATCCAAGATGGCGACTGTATATTTGGTATTTCAGAGCCAAAGGCGTGCTGAATGTGCCTTGAGAAAAACAGGAAGTGTTTACCATTGGCTGTATGATAATTAGTTCAGCCGCTTAGCACGTGGACAGATATATCTTACGTGTATGCTTGAGCTCGTGATCGCTTGACCTTAATAGGATTGGATGGACATATCTGGTTACAATTGCATATGCATGAGACTGCTTATATATTGAGGGTGTTATCTGAATAAAGTGGAAGCTGCTTCATGAACTTCTGAAGTGTATGTGTCATTTGTCCCACTGGTCGCGGGCAAGTGGCAAGCAGCGGCAAGCGGCAGTTCAACACAATTAGTTAAATAATTTGAAAAGTATAACTTCCATGTTTAATGGTGATAAAAGAAAAAGTAAATTATTCATACAGGCAACCTTAAAACATAATGGAAAGGTGGAGAATAAGACCCAAATATACCTACTCCAGCTATTTCTTAGCTGAAATCAATCCTACTGAATTCAACTACACTTATGTTCATTTAAATGTGTGAGTACTCTATCTTCATATAATTCAATGTCAGTCCTTTCTTTCTTCAACATTTCAAAATTAATAGCTCTAGTTTCCCAAGACTATCTTTAATCCAGTATAAAAAGCTTTACCATCTAACTTTCAAGATCAAAAAACAAAGTTTTGTAAAAATAAGCCTACTTTTGGAAACCTATTGGCTGCAAGTCTCACTCAAGTCACCTAAGAGCAAATCAAAACAAAATATTTTAAGTAATTCTATGATTTTACATAGAATCAAACAACAAATGGACTATTTCTATAATATGTGAAGATTACCTTTAGTCACACAGAGGGCTAATTTGTTTATTTAATATGGTTATTTGAAGAGATAAGATGGAAGATGGGATGTAATAAGAAAGGGATAGAGGAAAGGAGGAAGGATGAAGACAGGTAAGGAGGGAGGCAGGAATGTAAACTTGAATTTACTATTTTATATATAGTTTTGCTTAGTTAGGCCAATGATTTATTAAGATTTAAAGAATTCCTGCACTTTATTTAATTTTCAAGGCATAGAAGAACAATTATTTAGGATTAATTTTGGTATACAGAAATAACCCAATGATTCTTCCAAAATAACCTATTTGTCCTTTTAGTGAGTATCTAAAAGCTTCATTAATTTGCTTTTCCATATAATATATTGTTGGAATACATAAACAATATATAAAGTGAATCTACTGCAGAAAAACAAAAGGAAGTACTATTTTATTTAAGGAAACAAATTCTGCACAAGAACTTTAAGTACTTTAATGTTCTAGATAAGTCATTTATATTTTAAAGGAAGGTCCACTTCCTTGAATTAAATAGAATGGTGAGGAGACACAAAAGCAAAAATGTTTATTTCAAATAAAAAATGAGATACAGATGACTTTATTCACATTCAAAACATGAAATTAAATAGCTGCAATAGAACCATACTGAAGAGTAGTAGTCATAGTGAGCATCCATGTCCTGTTCCTATGGTTTAGATGATATTTAAATGAGAGAGTGGATACTGGTATGTTTTAAACCTCTTGGAACTATTGGGATGGAAGGAATTACTTGGCATGCAAGAGAACATGGTGGGGTGGGGCAGAGATGGAATGCTATGGACTGAATTGTGTATCCTTGAAATTTATATGTTGAAGCCCTAACCCCCAATATGACTATATTGGAAATAGTGCCTTTCAGAAGGGGATTATGTCAAGTCACGAAGGTAGGATCATGATCTGATGAGATTTAAACACTTATAAGGAGAGACATAGAGAGCCTCTTTCTCTCTGACTATAAAGAAGAGGTCATATGATCACACAGGGAGACAACAGCTGCCTATAATCCAGGAAAAGAAGTCTCACCAGAAATTAACTACATTGGTAAGAAAATAAATATCTATTATAAATATCTATTATTAAGTCATACAACCTATGGTATTTCTTTATTGCAGCCTGGCCACAAATACACCTGTTATACATGTGCATATAAAAAATGTGTTTGCACACAGACATATATGTAGGTTAAATGTATGGAATACATTTTATATATATATATATATATATGTACATAAAATACGAATACCTAACTAGGTATTAGTATAATCAAAATAAAAGAAAAAATATATATCTCACAACTTTCTTCCTCTCTCCTATCTTTATGCCTACACACAGAGATTGAGAGCAAACAAATAAGTACTTGGTGCTATGCCTCAGAATTAACTCCTTTCTGTTACTTCACATTCAAATCCTGACCCTGGTCATATGCCAAAGTCAATATTCCATGTCACTGATCATAGGGCATATGACCATAAAACATATAAGAACACAATAGTGAAAAATAATTTAAATATCTTGTGACTTAAGTCAGCTGTACTATCTTTACATAACACAGTTATAAATAATTTTGTAACCATAAAGTTCCTAATTTTAATGAAAATATTTATACTTGCTCTAGGTAATGTGAATTTTTACTCCAAATTTTAATGTTTTGTTAACTCACCTTGTCACAGATCCATTTTTTAGGATTTTCACTTCGAAATTGTTTTTCTCCATAAGAATCAGGCTCATACTTGCTTGATGAATGAATTGATGGGGTATACTTTTCTTTTTGATGATAAGAAGAAAATGGGAAAAACCTGAAAGAACATTGAGGAACATTCTTAAATTGATTTCTATAGACATTTGATTTAAAACATTAGAATAGTATAGTAAAAATAATCCATAGTTTGAGATCAGAATACCTGGATTCCATTTCAACTTCTGCCTTTGACTATCAGTGTTACCAACTTCCATGAAGTAAAACTTTCCTCATGGAATTTGTAAAGTTTCAAATATAGACAATGTTAAGTAAAGAATTTATCAATAAAGTTGCCAAATTACTCAAAATCTATCATGTAAGTAAAAACACTCAATATTAAAATAGGATGCTCCCCTTCAAAAAAAAATAGTACAGACAATTCTCATTGAAATAAGTTTTCTTAAAAACTTATCACCACCAAAATGGAGACATTTTTGATAAGGGTGATGAATAATGGGGCTTTTGAGTCAGCTAGACATATTCATGTATTAGCTCTACTTTTGCTAGCTCTGTACCCTTCCTGTTTCTTGACCTCTGTGAATCTCTATTTCCATACAGGGTTGATATGAGGGATGAAAAACTTAATATACATAAAACATTAAACACGGAAGCTGAAAAGAACAAGAGTCCAATAAATAATGGTGGTGCTAAAAGTAGAAGTAAAAATAGAAGTAAAATGAGTGTCAATCCTTATTTTTATTATCATTATTATTACCTTTAGGTATTAATATAATCAAAATAAAAGAAAAATCAAGATTTTAAAACCCTACAAACTCTCAGAGAACATCTATGATTGTGATTTGTCTGTGTGTGTGTGTGTGTGTGTGTGTGTGTGTGTAACCTGGTCAATTGTGTAAATCTCTCCCAGTACCCACTGACATAAAAGGAATTTTAAAAATCTGATAAGGTAGAAGATGAGAAATAATAGGTGAAAATAACAGCAAAGTTTTGGCAGGTGGCAAGAAGATTGCAAATTCCTAAATGATAGAGAAGAGTTACAAAGGAAGGAGAGATCCCAGAAAGGCAATGTGTCCTACAGATCCTCAGAAAAGCTTGGGAACTGAAGCTAAGTTACTGCAGAAGTGAGAGTGAGGGAAAGAGATGAAAAGTTTATATCTGGAATAAACTCCCAGGTCCTTGTCCCTGTCCACATATCAATAAAAAGAGCCAATTCTCACGTGAGTTTACAAAAAGAACTCAGGTCTCAGGCAAAGCGGATACAGTACAAAGTCAATGGCAGGCACAGATGGAATTACACGATTTTAACTACCCACCGTCATCTCTTGCATGAACTGGCAGCTGCACTAACGTACTTCAGGGGACTGCCTGTATCAAAAGACACAGAGAACTCCCAGACACGTCAGTTGAAGTCTCAACCTACAAGGACGTCTTAATTAAAAGGTTATATCACAGTGCAATAAAGCCTCTGAGTCAAAAAGCCACTCTCCTACAGTTCCTGGCTTAATTTTTAGTCTCCTTTAAATATGAATTTAAGAGTGGATTAGTGATTGGAAAATCAACATGAAAGGAAGACGAACATCTAAACATGAGGAAACGAGTAAACAAAGGAGACATGGTACCAATGAAATTAGTTTTTTTTTTTTTTAAATAAAAGGAACATTAATTAAAAAAAAAAAAAAAAAGAACAAACTGGGAAATTAAGGAAAAGTACATAGAAAATTATTCTAAAGAAAATATTTTAAATTTAGGCTTTGAAAAATTAAAGTTTAGTGAGGTTCAACAAATCTTTACTGAACCCTTATCATATACTAAAATTTTCATACATATTATTTCATTAAGACAGTTGACAATTTTTGCCACTATGCTCATAATTTCCTTGAAAATAATAAACTTAGGAAAGGAGTATCATTCATCCACTTTGTACCTCTCTTCATATTTATTTTTAACATTTAAAAATCTCTTCTTATTAGTTTTCATAAGAAATCCTTTAGGCCGGCGAGACCCAGACCGCGCGCGGGCTGCGGGCAGGGACGGCGGCCCGAGGCCCCGGCGCCTGCCGGCGTGCGCGCCCCTCTCCGCGCTCTCCCATCCGCGACCCCGCTCGGGGCTCCCGGGCCCGCCACGCGCACAGCCATGGTGGGTCGGCTGTGCCTGCAGGATGTGCCCGAGCTCCTGGACACGAAGAAGAAGGGCGACGGCGTCCTGGACAGCCCGGACTCGGGGCTGCCCCCCAGCCCCAGCCACTGGGGGCTGGCGTCGGCCGGGGTGGAGGCAGCGGCGGGGAGCGCGCGCCGGCCCCGGGACGCTGGAGTCCGATGCGGCGGTGACCCCAGCGGCTCCGAACCCAGCATCTCTCCCCAGCACCCTGGCTATCAGCTGCTCACCAAGGCTGTGCCCGCTGTCCTTTGGCGAAGGAGTGGAGTTTGACCCCTTACCACCAACGGAAGTAAGGTACACTTCTTCCATCCAGTATGACTCAGAGCGACACTTCATTGATGACGTGCAGCTGCCACTGGGCCTGGCAGTGGCCTCCTGCAGCCAGATGGTCTCCTGCATCCCCAATTGCACATGGCGCACCTACAAGGCTGAGGTGCGCTTTGAGCCCCGCCACAAGCCCACACGCTTCCTCAGCACCACCTTCGTCTACCCCAAGTACCCCGAGACCATCTACACCACCACCCTGGAGTACAACTGCCCCAAGAAGCTGAGAAGGTTCCTGTCCAGCGTGGAGCTCGAGGCCACAGAGTTCCTGGGCAGCGATTGCCTCTCGGATGAGTGCTGACTGAGCAGGAGGCTTGGGGTTGAGCCAGCTCTTCCGCTGCCTTGGTCCCCAGACCACCCTGGGCAAGCTGGACGATGTTGCCCTTGCTTATCATTCCAACCCCAGGATGACCTGAGGATACTTCTGGGCCCAGCCTGGGGAAGAAGAGGGAAAAAAAAATCACTGCATCTTGCAAATATTGAGATACTTGGTTTGGTTTTTTAATTTTCAAATTATCTTTCAAAGGACTATTTTTCCTGGTTTGCTGCTTTAGAAGGAGTCTATTTCCAGAGTTTCCTGAAAGTCTTGATTTGAGGAGAAAATAAAAAGATAACCAGAGCAGAGGAACGGTGGCAACAGTTTGAACCAGGGAGGGGAGGAGGACAGCTTCCTCCATTGTCAGTGTGTCTGAAAAAAAGAGGTTGGAAAAGTCTCTAGGATAAAAAAGTGAGTTTTCAGACCTTTCAGCCACAGGTGTCTTCCCTGCTACGAAAGTGGAACTGTTTCAGTAGATCGTGACACCGTATGTGTTCAGTCTGTGGAGAGTTGAGTTCCATTCCATTCTTCATTGCCACTTCCATTTGTATTTCCTGTTAACCAAAACTTTTGGAATCCTCTAGATCTTTTTCAGGATATGGAAAAACCCCTAACCAAAATAAGAGATGCCTTAAAAAAAAAATCCACATCACTGCATTCTTTCCTGTTTCAGAAGGTCAGGTGGACAGATGGCCCACTTTGGGGACAGTGGCTTCCGTCTGCTCCCTGCAGGTTGGTTGCAGGCACAGGCTCTGGCAGTGGCCTGGCACACTTGGCATCTGGTTAACATCTTGTGTAACTCTCCTGGTAGGTATTTTGGGGTTTCAAAAATACTTTCATAAAGGAAATTTTTTCATAAAGGAAAACATAGCAGAGGGCTCTTCTGAGAGAGACACATTTTAAAAGAATGCTTTGGAAAATGTTTTGGGGACTCCAGGTGGGAGGTTTCCACTCAGGTCTGCCATGCCTAAGACCCACTGCCACCAGGAGGAGACAGATGTAGATGTTTCTGGTGATCCGGGTCATCATGATTGTCTAAGTGCACGCAAGCTGAGGACTTTGGTGGTATCAAAATTGCAGAGAAATTGTAAAAAACGAGGAATCTTGTTTAACGACCCCCGAGGTTATGCTTCAGTGAATTTAGTGTAAGGAACAATGTCACAACCCAGCTATTGTAGCCATAGTGGATACTTCTTTCCTGCCACTGTGTATGTGGAAGTAACCACCATGGGGGTTGGGTGTGAACTGAAGATGTTCCCAAGGCAACCTCAAAAGCGCAGCTGAGCCGCTGCAGCAGGCATGGTGCTGGGTGGGGCAAAGTGGCACCAGGCAGCCCCTCCTCACCTGCCTCCCACCACCACCACCCCACTGTCCCACCAGCCCCAGCCCTTGCTTCTTAGAACCTCCTGCCATTCTCTGCAGGGCTGGAGAATAGAAAGTGGCAGATGGACTTTGCCCCCTAATATTGGAAAAAACAAACCACACAGATTTCCTCTGAATGCATCCAAATTATGTCAAGTGCTCCAGGGTTATAGAGCTCCGCAAGCTCTGCTTCCCCCTTATCTCCAGGTTTTTATGGATGGCTTCCTTGTGTTCTAAAAAGCAGAACTGAGAGCTCTCTGGGAACCCTGGAGCCACAGCAGGGGTTTTTGTTACAATGAAAGCAGGTGCCATGATAATTGCTCTCATTTAAAGGCACTGGAGCCTCCTTAGAGCCATTGAGTCTGGTGTCCTCTACAGACAACAATGTCTGATTGATCATGCTCCTAACAAATGGGACACATCCCCTGATGGAGCTGCAGTCAACTTCAGGGTCCCAAGTTTGCCAGGGTGCGTCTTAGCTGGGACCAGGAGTGTCATTCTGGGACTCCGCAGTCTCTTCCATCATGTGCAGAGCAACAGATGCTTGCCTGTCTTTGGAAGAGCAAATTCCACGACATTTATTGGTAAAAGTGGATTTTTCTATCTGATTTCTTAGTGTGGACACTTAAGTGGTAAGTGTGATTTTTTAATTATGCTAGGAGAATTCCCAGAGCTCACTTGGATGAGCTCTGTGGAACCCTGTGGACAGGGTGACAGGGGACAGAATGTACGAGAATGTGGCCTCTGAGGTGTTTTGAGGGGCCTCCATGAGATTTTCTTAGGGGATTGTGTTGAGTTCAGGCAAGTCACTCTAGGTGTGGAAAGAACCTAAACCTTATCAGTCAAGTGCGTAGAAGTGAGTGATGGCGGATGTGTAAGGCGTGTGGACAGGCGTGTGGTTAGGTCATTCATTAGGGAACTAGTTGTAGTTCTTTCTAGTCCTTTTTTTCCCTCCAAACCTGCTTTGCTGAGGGTTGCAGAAGCGAAAGCACGGGGAGACGCGGTGGAACTCTCCAGTGTGGCTGAAATGCCACCAGTCCGTGGAGGAATCATGCTCGTCTTCAGGATGGAAGTGGTGATTTTTAAACTCACTGATTAAAAGCAAACATTCCTAAGTGTGCCTGAGAGAGACAGTTGTTAACTAAAAGCTTTTCGCTCAGTCTCCTAAACTAGGGTTTTCATGGAATAAGGATGATTTATATTTTCAGAGAAAAGTTGTTTTCCTTTCAAAGTTCAGACTTTTAGAAAGACTTCATTTGAACGAGTATCTTCCCACTTGACCTTTTTCCTATTTCTAACCTTAGGAAATCCAGAATAGCATTGAACAAAATTGTGTTTTAAATTTATGCCACTCCTGGCCCATTCCATTTTGCTTTGTGACTTCTCCATTCAACAATAAATCATCTAAAATAAAAAAAAAATATTTTTTACAGTATTTAAAATAAGACAAATAAATAGAATACAGAGCTCTGTAATGTACAAAGTTGCAGAAGCATGGATTATATTTGCTCTTGGGAAAAGAGCTCTCATATAAGATAGATTAGGATCCTTCCAGGGCTAATTTGCACATGGGATATACATCACATACACAAAAAAATTAATGTGGCCCCAATGTCCCTGAGTATAAAAAGGAGGTGTTGTGAGTAGGCTGCTGAACTTACAATTTTTATCACTTCTGAATTGCATTTTAATAGTACATCTTTGTTTTGTGTCTGAATGATATTTGCTTCTTCAAGGGAATGGATGGCTGAGAAGACAAGGCTGAAAGACTAGGTATTTCCCTGCTCAAGAATTAATTCTGCTTTCATAGACATAACATTTCATTGAAGTGGCATGCATATTCTCAAGAATGTGTGTGTATATGTGCATATATAGTATACATATTCAAAAATATATATATTTACAAATAATCTTTAATATTTATGTTAAAGTTAAGAGAGAAATCATCTAATTCTCAAATAGGATTTGATAAATATAAGCAGGGCTAGAAGTACAACTCAGTGCTAAAGTGCTTGCCTAGCATGTGTGATGCCTGGTTCAATCACCAGCACTTCAAGGAAAAGTATAAATAGCTAGGAAAACCCTTAAAATCACAAATCACTCTGGTTTATAATCAAATTTTAGACAACTATAAATTAATTTCAAAATGTTATCATTTACAAGTTTTAAATATAGAGTTGTACTTTATGCTTTTAGTGACTATTTTCCAATTATTTGAACATCATATTAAAGAAAAATAAAGATGGATCTGCCTGTTATTTCTATAGCCTTACCAAGGAGATCTGTCATAAATTCTTCAAAACAATGTGGATATACAGTGGTCTATACAAATAAGCCATTACTTGAATGGGCAGTTACAGAATTGGTAGAGATCTCAAGAAGCAAAAATTAAAATGTCAATTGGCTTCAGGGAAAATAGGTCCGATGTAAATATACAATAAAACCTTCATACATTGAGCATATAATATACTAATAGAGCTTCCCAAATAAGAACTCTAACAAATTACACTTATTCTTTTTCCTTAAAACTCTCTTTCATTTCTCCCCTTTTCATGTAGCCCTACCATATTCATTCATGAAACTAGGTTTTCTGCACAATCCATTTATTTCATTAAAGGAGCACTCAAACCTTAAAATTATAACCCTCTATAGCCTGTTGATTCGGGTCTGAATCTTCAACCTAGTTGTCAGGTTTCTTAGAATGTGCTTGATCTGTTCAGATTTCTTACCTTCTGTTCTGTCATCGCCATTTACCTTTTAGTCCTCCTTCTGCCTCTGTTCCTCTGTGCATGTTCCTCCTCCTGAAATGCGAATGCATGCAATACCCATCTTTCAAAGCCCAGCTTAACACCTAGCTTTCCAAGGTAGCTTAATGTACCCATTTCCACCCATATTGAATTCTCCATTGTCTAAATATGTATTCATTAAACAAAAATTAAGTGAAATGCTATTACATACTATGTACTTTGAAAAAGACATAATGATGAAACATGTAATGATAGAAGATGCAGTCTAACTAAACAGAACTCACTTCATAATAGTAGAGGGTAGGAAATGAGATAACAAACATAAGTAGAATGTGGTAAGTTTTATGGTAGATATACTCACAAGACGCAATAAATGCACAGAGGAAAGTTCATGTTTCTTTATGCATGTGTGTGTATCTATTTGAGGGTCTACTGGCAGGGACTTGGGAAGTGAGGCAAGGAAAAATTATCTTTCCAGACCATTTATGCCAGAGTTGACTATTAAAAGATGAGTAGAGTTCATCAAGGTGGGAATCGTGTGAAGGCTATTTTAGACAGAAGAAACAGTATATGTAACAATTAGAGATGAGTTATATCATAAAAAGGAATGCAAAAGAAACAAAAAGATATTCAGCACAGCAAAAGATTGAGTTGTTTGGAAGGGGAAAAAAAGATCAGAAAAGTCTTGGGGTAGAGATGAACTTGCTATAGAAAATATGTATAGTAATATATTACAGATCTTTATAAATTGCCAAATATTTTTTCTTTATTTTTACATAAAAATGAATTCTGACTGCTAAATAGGATTTTTATCCAAGCCACTGTGGATTCTGCCTTAGGTAAATTATTTCAAAATGGACAAGGTGATGGAGACTCACAGAGTAAGAAACATGACTATGGTACAGGCCTTAGACACCACCCATGCCGTAGACTAGCCCCCTTTCTGATGGTGGGATTCCAGTTCAACACGTACACCAAAACTAAGCAGGATAAAGGGGTACACTGATACAAGTTAGAAACTTGACTGCAGACTGCACTCAAATATGTCTTTTTGTGTAAACTGGAAGCAGTAGAAATAGCCAGCTCCAGCAAGTTCTCCCAAAATTTGCAGCAGAGTTTGTATAATCCAAAGCTTTCTAATGTGAGACTTGCTCCAGGATCTGCCCTCAGTGTCTTAACAGCCAGCAAAAATCAGAGATATGCTAAGAGACAGCAGAGTTGCCTCTCCAGGGAGAATAGACATATTTTCTTACCGCTAGCTAAGAAAAGGAAAAAGAGTCCTACAAGGATTTTCCCCAGAGGGAGCAAATTCAGGGTGATATTTTACAACTCAAATCTCCTGAGGGGACAAGAGAAATTTTCTAAAAAGAGGAAAGTCTCATTATTAGAATCATGAAACCTCCTGAGACCTATCACAGCAAACTTTTCCTTCTTAAACTGAATGGAGAGAGTAGAAGGGGAGGAGAAAGAAGGGGAAGCAAACAGAGCATCGGGCTTCCCCTAGAAATGGTTCCTTATAATACTGAAATGTATACTTACTTCTGGGCCCATATTATATTAGTGCTATAGTTTGGATCTGGAACGTCTTTCAAAGACCCATGTGTTAAAGTCTTGGTCGTTAGCTTGGCGCTACTGAGAGGTGGTGTAATCTTTAAGAGTTGGGGCCTAGTGGGAGGTCTAAGGTCACTTGTGATATGACCTAAGAAAGGGATAATAGGACCCCCAACTTCTCATTTTTCCTATCAGCCAGGAGGGGAGGGCTTTCTCTCCCGTGTACTTCCATTATAAAGAGTTATCTCGACACAGTCCCCAAAGCAAAGGGCTGACCATGAAATAAAACTTCCAAAACTGTGAGCCAAAGAAACTTCTCCTCTTTTTAAGTTGACTATCTCAGATATTTTGTAAAAGGAGAGAAAGCTGACTAACACAGTAAGCTAAAATTAAGTATACAATAAAGTCTTGATGACTTGATTGTTAATTTAATCCATCAGATATGTCTTAAATAGCTGTAATATATGTATATATCTTAGTATATGTTCAATATATTTTCCTAAACACTGGGATAAAAAGATGAGTAGGTAGCTGCCTCATCCAAATACTCTTAAAATCTAATGAGAGAAAAAGTCAACCACAACAATATAAAGGAGAGGGGAAGGTTTTAATATAGAAGCAAAACAAAAAATATGTAAGAACAGAGAGAGCTGAGGGCAACATCTAACCTTGGGCAGAAATTAGAACTGAAGATGAAAGTAAAGGACCTATATGAGTAGATGCTCAGAAGTAAAAGATGGAAACATGTGGGGTTTTGCAAACTTCCAAGGAAATTAAGATAGGAAAATGTTCTTCATAGGGTGTTTATACTGGCTCCTATCCAAACAGGCTAAGCTTCAGTAGTTTCATCTCTTTTTACTTAAGATATCTTGGGAATATCATCCTGGGGTCAAGCAGGTGGCCCATTATAATATTTCTCTCTCTAAACTATATTATTGTACTATATGCCTTGTGATCCTGGTGACATTGATATAAGTCTGACATTTTCCACCTTGTATAGAGAGAGATTTCGTATTTGTGAATTCTAAAACACAGGACTTTCACATAATAAGTGACTACCAGAGCATTCACTTTTTCAGGCAGAAAAAGAAAAACAAATACTTTTCCATCTTTTCATAGTGGATATAAATTTATTTAGTTTACAAGTTTCAAAACTTCTATACTTCTATACAAGAAAATGCAATTAGATGACAGTAGAGAAAAATAAAAGAATTTTCTGCCTTACTATTTGAGTAACCAAACTTCCTATGTTCAAGTTGTCATTTATTTCTAACTGCCTAGAGAGTGACTGTAAAATGCTACTCTAGCTTTAGCAAGCACTAATGAGTTAATGAAAGCCAAAAGAATACCTCAGAAAGTCAGTAGTTTTATCTTCTGTACTTCATAAAGTGGAAATTTGGCCAATTATTTTTTCTGTTCTTATTACAGATACATGCTGAAAAAGATCACAAGCTTCATTACTGAAGATGATAAACTATGAGCAGCCCCTCTCATGTCAATCATTAACACTGGAGAGACAGGCATTCCTCAAAGAGGATGCAGGAGTGAAGGCTGGGAGGCATCCCATTGTCCTTGCTCAAAAGGTATATATACAAAGCATGCAAAAGAGGGAGTAATGATAGGTAGTTTTGTAAAGTTCAAACAGAGCACTTATTTAATTTGGGGTAAAGAAAGAAAGGAGGGGGGAAATTCACTATAAAGTAACTGAAGGAATTTGTACTTTGGCCTACAAAATTTAATGTGACGAGCAAAGACATCTAGGTTTAAGTCTAGAGAGTTGATGAACAAATTAAAAGAGAAAACAAAGCAAGTTGATTTAATTTAAGAAACTAATCAAGAACAAGAAATTTTCATTTTACGAAAGTACACCCGCTCAAAAATTCTTAGACTCTAATATTTTCATCATTTTTATAATGTGGAAAATAATATTCAATGTTTTGAGGGTTGAGTTATAATCAATTCATTCCTGGTCTCATTATCAGATAACTCAGTTAATATTAACTAATCTCAGGTTATTTATTTTTATTTTTTTAAGACAAAGCATTTTGAAAGAACACATAAGTGAAACATACAAACTATTTCAATTGTATCTGAATGGGATGAGACGTGTATTACATTTGTAGTATATATATAATTTTAGCCCTCCTAAAAAACATAAACCAAATCAACTATTCAGTTCATAGAAGAGGGCCACAAAACATTGAAGATTTGTCTTTTATAATACAGAACATATTTTAAGTTTTAGAAAAAGTTCAGCAGATTAATCTCTTTTTAATTAATTTCAATATGAGAAATAACAAGTGTTTTCACTATGTGTATTAACCACCCAAATTTCCAGGTAAACCTAATATATGACTCATTAATACCAATAAAAAGATCTCAGAACACTCTGCTTATGTATTAAGATGTTCTAGATTAGTCAAATTTTTGCTGAAGAGATAAAAGAAATAATTCACTAAACAAATAAAATGAGCAACAATCTGGAATAGCAATTAGACTGCATTCATGGGTGAAAATAGCCTTCATTGATATGTTATTGTAACCACTGTTTAATATACAGTGGTTTATACTAAAAGCAGGAGTTCATAACAGAAATTTAAAACCCACACTACTTAAGCAACACTATTGACAGCACAAATTTCTTCCCCAGGGTAGAGATGGAAATGCAATATTTAAAATGTCAAGAATGCAAGTGGCAAGATTATTTATGCAAATTAACAGTGAACTTGAATTTTAAGCTTCCAAATTTAAATGGGAAGACATATTTTGCCACCTTCTTATATTTTTTCTTAGCTGAAAAGAAATAGATTTCCCTGGATTTATTGCTATTGTCTCACAATCTCAAGGTATCATGGCTTGTTCATTTATTACTCCTATCAGCAACTTTATATATTTTGCAGAGTTGATTGTGGAAAAATACGTTTTTAAAAATCTCTTTTAAAGAATGAAATTATGGCATTTTCTGGTAAATGGATGGAACTGGAGACTATTATGCTAAGTGAAATAAGCCAATCCAAAGTCTGAATATTCCCATTTGTTGAATAGACCATCTTTTCTCCAATGTATGTTTTTTGGCTCCTTTGTCTAGTATGAGATAACCATATTTATGTGGGTTTGTCTCTGTGTCTTCTATTTTGAATCATTGGTCTACATGTCTATTTTGGTGCCAATACCATGCCAGTTTTGTTTTCTTTTGCTCTATAATATAGTTTAAGGTCTGGTATTGTGATGCCTCTTGCTTCAGTCTTCTTGCTAAGAATTGCTTTGACTCTTCTAAGTTTCTTATTTTTCCAAATAAATTTCATGATTGCTTTCTCAAATTCTATGAAGAACATCACTGGGATTTTAATAGGAATTGCTTTTAACCTGTTTAATACTTTTGGTAGTATGGCCATTTTGGCAATATTAATTCTGCCTTCCCAAGAGCATGGGAGATCGTCCCATCTTCTAAGGTCTTCTTCAATTTCTTTCTTCAGTGTTCTGGAGTTTTCATTGTAGAGGACTTTCACCTCTTCTGTTAGATCGATTTCCAAATTTTTTTTTTTGAGCCTATTATGAATGGGGTGGTTTTCCTAAATTCTCTTGCAGTGGATTCATTGCTTATGTATAGGAGCATTTGATTTATGGGTATTGATTTTATATCCTGCTACTCTTCTGAATTCATTTATGAGTTCTAGAAGTTTTCTGGTGGAATTTTTGAATCTTCTAATTGTAGAATCATGTCATTGGCAAAAAGTGATGGCTTGAGTTCTTCTTTTCCTATTCTTATCCCTTTAACTTCTTTGCTCTGTCTGTCTAATTATTCTGGCTTGAGTTTCAAGGACAATGTTGAATAGATGGGGTGAAAGAGGGCATCCTTGTCTTGTTCCAGTTATTAGAGGGAATGCTTTCAATTTTTCTCCATTTAGAATGATGTTGGCCTTGGGCTTAACACAGATAGCTTTTACAATTTGAGGTATGTTCCTACTATCCCTAGTTTTTCTAGTGTTTTGAACATGAAGGAGTGCTGTATTTTATCAAATGCTTTCTCTGTGACTATTGAGATAATCATATGATTCTCATCTTTAAGTCAACTTCTTATGATATATTGCATTTATTGATTTCCAAATATCATGCATCCCTGGGGTGAAACCCTCTTGATCATTGCACACTATCTTTTTAATATGTTTTTGTGTGTGATTTACCAGAATTTTATTGAGAATTTTTGCTTCTATGTTCATCAGGGATATTGGTCTGAAGTTTTCTTTTCTTCATGTGCCTCTGTCTGGCTTTGTTATCAAGGTGATATTTGCCTCCAAGAATAAGTTTGGAGAGTTCCCTCCTTTTCTATTTCATGGAATCACTTGAAAGAGTATTGGTGTTAACTCTTCTTTGAAGGTCTTGTTGAACTTGGCTGAGAATTCATCTGGTCCTTGGCTTTTCTTGACTGGTATGCTTTTCATGGCTTCTTCTATTTCATTGCTTAAAATTGATCTGCTGTGTATGTCCTCCTGCTTAGTGTGGTAGATCGTATGTCTCTAGAAATTTGTTTATGTCTTTGAGATTTTCTATTTTATTTGAGTATAAATTTTCAAAATATGTTTGTTTCAATTTCATTGACTTCAGCTCTGATTTTAATTATTTTTTTTCTGATTTCAAGTATTTCCTATCTTCTACTTTCAATGTTGATTTGTTCTTCCTTTTCTAGGGCTTTGAGATGGAATTTTAGGTCACTTATCTGTTGATTTTTTTATTCTTTTAATGGATGAGCTCAATGCAATGAACTTTCCTCTTAGTACTGCCTTCATGGTGTCCCAGAGATTTTGATATGTTGTATCAGTGTTCTCATTCACTGCTAAATATATTTTTATTTCAACCCTGAGTTCTTCTGCTTTCCTTTCATTGTTCAATAGCATGCTCTTTAGTCTCCAGGTGTTGGAGAACCTTCTATTTTTTATGTTATCATTGATTTCTAGTTTCATTCCATTATGATCTGATAGAATGCAGGGTAGTGTTTCTACTTTTTTGTGTTTGCTGAGAGTTGCTTTATGGCATCACATATGGTCTTTGAGAGAAGAATCCTTGTGCTGCTGAGAAGAAAGTGTATTTGCTTGATGATGGATGAAATACTCTATATATGTCAGTTAAGTCTTAAATCATCAATTGATTATTATTTAGTTTTATAGTTTTTGTTAAATTTTTGTTTGGAAGAGCTATCCAGTGGTGAGAGAGGTGTGTTAAAGTCACCCAGTATGATTGTGTTGTGGTCTCTTTGAGTCTTGAAACTGAGAAAGATTTGTTTGATGTACATAGGTGCTCCATTGTTTGGGGCATATACATTTACAATTGCTATGTCTTGTTGATATGTGATTTCCTTAAGCAGTATGAAATGTCCTTTCTCCCTGCTGACTAACTTTGTTTTGAAGTCCACATTGATATGAGGATCTGCTTGTTTTCACAGTCCATGTGAGTGGTACGTTATATCCCAACCTTTCACCCTCAGTCTGTGGATGTCTTTTCCTAGGAGTTGAGTCCCTTGAAGACAGCACATTGTAGGGTCTTTTTTTCTTAATCCAGTCTGCCAGTCTATGTCCTTTAATGATGAGTTTAGCCCATTAACATTCAGGGTTATTATTGAGATATGGCTTGTATTCCTGGCCATTTTGGGGTTTATTTGATTTTTAACTTGACTTAGTTTCTCCTTTGATTGACTTTTCCTTTAGTGTAGTTTCTCCCTTTACTGGTTTTCATGTTTTTTTTTTTTTTTTTTTTCCTCCTCATGGAATACTTTGCTGAGAATGTTCTGTAGTGCACACTTTCTGGTTGTGAGTTCTTTTAACTTCTGTTTATCATGGAAGGTTTTTATTTCATCATCAAATTGGAAGCTTAATTTTGCTGGATATACAATTCTCAGTTGGCATCCATTTTCTTTCAGAACTTGATATATGTTATTCCAGACCTCCTGGCATTGGGGATCTGGGCTGAGAAATGGGTTGAAATTCTCATTGGTTTCCCCCATATGTAATTTGATTTTTTTGCCTCCCAGCCTTTATAATTCTATCATTACTCTGGATGTTAGTCATTCTTATTGCAATGTGCCTTGGACTGAGACTGTAATTTTACACATTTGTGGTCCTGTAAGCCTCTTGTAGTTGATTTTCCATTTCATTCTCTAGATTTGGGAAGTTTTCTGATATTATGTCATTGAAAAGATTGTGTATTCCTTTGGTGTGTATCTCCATGCCTTTATCTATTGCAATAAATCTTAAATTTGGTCTTCTCATGTTATCTCATATTTCTTGGAAGTTGTTCATGGTTTCTTACCATCTTTTCTGTGTGGCCCACTTTATTTTCAAGATGTATGTTTTGTTTTCATTGTCTGAGGTTCTGTCTTATAAGTGGTCTAGTCTGTTGGTGACAATTTCCATTGAATTTTTAATTTGGTTTACTGTTTCCTTCATTTCAGGGATTTCTGCTTGATTCCTTTTTATAATCTCTGCTTCTTTATTGAAGTGATCTTTCACTTCCTGAAGTTTCTCTGTGGTATCATCCTTTATTTCGAAGATCAGTGTAACTATGTATTTTCTAAACTCCGTCTCTGACACTTCTTCTACTGTGTTGTCCATGGATTCTATTGTTGGAAGATCTTGGTTTGTTTGAGGCACTTTGTTCCCTTGTTTTCTCATGTTGTTTGTGTGTCTTCTTATCTAGCGGTATGGGTCAGAGGCAGAACAGTTTCTTTCCTGTAGTCTTCTAGTGTCCCTGAAGGCTTCCAGCACCTCACCTTTAAGGGGGAGACCAATATTGATAGTTCCACACAATACAAACTATACACAACCTTAAACCAAATGGTTCCAATTAAGGATATACAGTAACGAAGTGTTCAATTATTGTCTGTGATATAAACATTAAGTTTGCTAAAAGGGTTTACTGTTTCAAATGATGGACAATGAGGGAACAGAAGTAGCGTAAGATGTGATATATGAGGGAGGAGAGAAGATATAGGTAAAAATTTATAGTAAGAGCGAGGGAGGAATTAATAGAGATTGGTGTTTAGTATGATAGAAGTGAGAAGGAGAACCCAGGGAGACAGATAGGTGAGTGAAAAAATACATACACTTTTTTTTAAAAGTAAAAATATAAGACTATACAACAAAACTTGAATATACTATTCAGATATTCCATTCCTCAATAAATTGTTGTGTGAACCCTGTTTAGATTCAAAGATGGTAGAGGTGTGAGGGAGGGCGATAAAAAGAAAAGTCTCAATGGAAAATTGAATGATTACTTGTATTGACATCCAAAAATTTTCCCAGCTTCCCTTCTCCACCAATACGTGGGGTTTTCTGAAGTTTGATGTTAGCTCCATCCAGTGGGGGAGCAGTTAAGTGGACGAGCCAATAACAAGGTGCCCTCACACCTTCTTCCAGTCTTCCCACCCATTGTAGCTGGCCCCTTCTGTCCCTGAGTCCTTCAGGTCTCACTGAGCTGGAGAGAGCCTGGTTTAATCCAGTGTCTCCAACCTGTGCTCCTCCTGAGGCACTGCCCTTAGTGTCTGGCTTTCCACAGGCTTGCCAGACCCAGACTGGGCCATGCCAACCTAGCTACAATCTGATGCACCTGGGCTTCACCTTCCCCAGGCTCTGTCTTGCTGCAGTCCCAATATCTCAGTGACCCTTCAACTTGCAGGGGGACAACCAGGGATGTGCTCACATGAAGAAGTGACCCTGCAAAGAGGCAACCAGATGGCATCCACTAACATATCTAGCAGAAAGATCTCAGGTGCAACCAGACCTGCAGGTACCCCAATGTATCCCCAGGCTGTGGCCAGTGTCCCAAGATGGGGCAGCAGGGTGTAACTAAACATGTGGGTAGTGTGAAAATGAACTTCCAGGCAACAGTGGGCAGCAGGTGATCTGCTGCAGTGTGCAGATGATCTGCAGGTTAACAGCGAGTAACTGGTGGGTGGATGTCGGGCATGGGTATGTGAAAGGTGGGTGATAGGCAGGCAAGAAGTAGGCAGATGGGCAAATGGTGATTGATAGGTGGCGGTAAAAGAGCAATCTGCGTTCAAAAGATGGGTGATCTCTGCATACAAATGGGGGGTAAGCAGCAGAGTTGGGCAGTGACTGCGGCCTCACAGATAAACACTATTTTCTCTGCTTGAATTCTGAGTCAGGGAGCAACAAGTGAATGCAAACTTCCTCTAGTCCACTATTTTGGATCTCCACATATGGCTTATTTTAATCTGTCATTTGGCATCAAAGGAACAGTTCAGGGCTAAAGTTAAATGGAGGAATTTTTATCAATTGGAAAAAGAAAGTCAGATCCATGGTTTCATTAGTGCTAATTAAAAGAAAAAGTAATATGGCCACAAAGAAAAACATTTATGTAGGGAACATGACTCACAGCACTAATACTGTGATATTTTTAAATTCCGATGTTCCCAGTCATCACATATGTAGTATATGGGAGAATATTTACATTGTTTAGTAGGCCACTTTCAAAACTGCATACTCATTCAGAAAGTACACTAAAACACAAAAATACTTAATGATAATCTTGTAAATATTGTTACCTTTGCACATATGTGAAACTGAAGTATATTTTTGTGTCAATATTTTTTAAATTATTCAATATACTAAAGTGTCTTAAGATTTTTAAGACAGCTCTGTTGTCAAATCTCCACACTGCAAACTTCTCAAGGGACAAGAACGCCATCTAGCCCATGTCATCTAGATTTTCCAAGGTGCTTGGCAACACGCTGTACCCTGTGGAGTACTCAGAACCTTTTTGTTTGATGTTGCTGAGGAGATCTACAAAATACTCCCTTCAAACCTACTATTAAAATGTAGCAAAACTGAAAAATTGTTCTTTCTCTTTTCTCATAGACTATAACACATCTATATGAGAGTAATAATTTATATGAAGAAGCATCTAGCATCCTTCACATAAGCATGGATTAAATGAACAAATATATTTCTTCAGAATCAAAGAACTTTAAATTGAACGTTATGAATAGCTTAGTTTTAATTCAGGCCTGCATGAAATGACAAAACAAAAAAAAAGTGATTGTCTTGAAGCAGTTCACACAAAACACTCCATATCTCCCAAGTTATTTAAATTCACTCTCCATTGGGAGGGGCTAAAATGAGCTGCTGAATAATAACTATAACTGTAGTCATAATACTTTCAGGCTAAAACACTACTACTTCACCAATGAAATAATCGTAGCAACTACACCCAGAAACAATGAGCAGAAGAGGAGTTCTGAAACACATCACCTTTGAGACAGAAAAGTTTGATTGAAACAAACGACAGTACTCTCTACACCATCTGCATATGGGCAGCTAGTTTGGGCTTTGCTACAGAAGCGCTACACTCAGATGGATGTAAGGGAAGGCAACTATGGGTGGGTTCAGAACTACTCACATAAACTACATACAATGTTTCCATCTTACTAACTGAATTAATACAAAACCAAAAAAAAAAAAAAAAGGCTTTAAAGGGAAAAATACTATTGTTTTGAATAAAAAAATGAATTTACCTTTCCTGTTTGATTATCTTCCTACCTGGTTTTACCTTTATTTAAATGTGATTTTTAAATTAGAAGTTACATTAGCCCGGTACAGTGGCACACACTTGTAATCCCAGGGTCTCCAAAGGTTGAGACAAGAAGATCATGAGTTCAAAGCCAGCCTGAGCAAAAGCAAGGCCCTAAGCAACTCAGTGAGACCCTGTCCAAATAAAATACAAAATAGGACTGAGGATGTGCCTCTGGTTGAAAACTGAATTTCAATCCCCAGTACCAAAATAAATTAGAAATTATATTAACTGCAGTATTGCCTTATGTCCTTAGGAGGTTAAAAGATACGCACAAAATTGGTGTTTGTGAATTTAATTTTATTTTTACATGGTTAAAAATGGCATATGCTATTACATGAAATTTTCCTATTATATACAGCTGCTTCTGTTCTTGTTATTAAATGGAAGTCATGTAGATTGAATTCCTCCTGGAGGACTCATGAATTCCTTTTGAATTCTGAGTTATCTTCTTTCAGGGATTCTGTCTTTCTAAACTACTGTCTTCAGTAGTTTTAGGATAAACAGATTTTGTTTCACACTGAAGCCTTTGCTCCCTTTTCAGAATACTCTTAGTGAGTTCAACAGAACAATGACATGTCATGCTCTAGGTTTCAATAATCCTATTACTTCCTAGGACTTAAAGAATAGAAGAATGTAGCCTGGCAGTAAACAAACATACCAGCCTTTTATAATGTTAATTTCATCTAAATCTTTAAATGTGCTGTAAAAGTGACTATAATTGATAGTACAGCTCTAAAGAACTAGTTCTTAGAAGCATCATTTTAAAGATAGTAGTTACAGGTTCAGGACTTTAAATATGGTAAAATTCCAGATTCTGAGCCTTCACTGAGTTTTCAGTAAAAGTAGCAGTGTTCAAATATTCATTGTAAAATAATATCTAACAAAAAAAGGATTTAATTCAGCCCATAGGTGCTGATTGAAGACACGTCAGAAACCTTAGAGTTTCAATCATTCTTTCTCATAGGATTATACTATTTTAATTGTATTGAGGCAGAAACATCAAGCTTATAAATACCATTGCTCTCTATCAACTGGACTGCACTCAAAATAGGATAATGGAAATACATGTTCTAAAAGCATTTCCATAGGAAATGTTCATATTTTATGACTTTCTAAATCATTTAGCAATTATATATGCTACATTAACTAAAACACAGGTATTCCTTATTGCACACTTCAAAGTTGGAAGGCTACATTAGCTTAAGTGGTGATCATTATTTAAAAGGGGAATGATACTTTAGAATTTTTTGGCTCAAAAACGCAGACTGCCAAGGCAGCTTATTTCTAAAAATAAACCCTTAAGACTTTTGGATTTCAAATCCAATAATCCCTTTACACAATGAAGAGTGCACAGTCCACATTCTGACTAAGTGTCAGAGGTCATGGTTACAGGCTGTTTTAAAGCCTGCGAACAGTCTTGGCTACTGCTCTGAGAGGCAGATGAAGGCTTATCTCTAGAGCCTGAAGGTGTCAAGTCTCTTGCAGCAGGTGATGGTGAGTAGTGTTGGGGACCATGGCTTGGGGGTGGTACTCGGGTACCAGGAATGAAGTACTCTCTCCGACCAAATGAACCTAAAGGTCTAAGTGGTGTGGGTCCTGGTAAAAATTCCTGAGGGTCAAGAGGCAGATCCTGTTTTCCAGGTGGAACACCTGGTGCATATTCTCTTAAGCATAGTGGTGGATGCACACCAGGACCTGGAAAATAAAAAGGAAGTTACGTAAATACCCACAAATGTATAAATGAGGATGATTTCAAGTATGTTAATATAGTTTCTCATCATTTCTCCCAAGGCTAGAAAATCAAGTGGTGACATCCTGCCTTGACAGGAGAGGCAAACTGACCTTGAACAACTTTACCTTACAGCCTATGGCCAACCAGCCATGAAGCAACATATGAAGGATTTAAGCATGGCTCTACTTAGCGCCAGGCTTGTCACTTTTGTATCCCCACCATATAATGGCAGAATTATTTCTACCTCAAAAGATCTCCATTTTTATTTGGAAGTACTATATACCATGACAAGAGGATAGATTGTGAAATAAGAACTTCATTGCATCAAAGAAATTTTGATAAAAGGAAATGCCATTGTCTACTACTGTATCAATTAAAAATTCATGGTGTATTTCAGCATGGACCTTATACATGCCATCAGAATCAAGGTGCATGCCCTCCTGGAAAAGGCCTTCCACAGCCACCTAATTCAATTCAGCAACATTTTTTAGGTCAGTGTTAAATCCTCCTTAACACTTCTCTCTGACTTTTCTCAAGGTGAGGAGGGTTTGACTTTTCCTTTGCTATATTCTGTAACCGATTGCTTATGCTTCTATCACAGGTGGTTACAACTTTATCTTGTAGTCTGTACATATCTGTGACATTGTCCATCTCATCCACCTTTCCCTCCACTGCAGTACATACCAACTGATTTCCAACAAACATCTGCACAAGTAATTTTTCTGGTTTTCCTGTACATAGCCGCTTTCCTTCTCTATGAGAGAGAACTACTGCCTATCTCGGTATAAGATACTGTAGTGCCGGCCCTATGTGCCCCAGGAAACTGGAGGAAAAGCTAAAATGTACTAAGTCACCTTTGTTCCTCCACTGTAAAGCCCAGAGATAGCAACTGGTTTAGCAAGGAATAGAAAGAAAAGATGAATATGATTTACAGGTCAATCAGTAGTGTTCAGATCATCATACCAAATGGTGGAGGTCCAAAGGGCCCACCGAGCTGAAGTGGCCAAGGTAGTGGCCCAGGAAGTGGCCGAGGTGGTGGTCCATATGGAATAGGTGGTGGTAGGGGCCCTCCCACAGGGGAGACCATGAGAGATACCCCTGGGAAACGAGGGGGCCCTTTGATAGCCATATTAACCTGTAATTTAAGATTTGAGAGCAGTTAGTTTTAAAATTCCTGTATATTAAGACAAAATACCAACCAGGTGAACGCCAAAACCCAGGACAGGCACCTGTCCAGAGAGCACCATCAGTGCAACAAAACTCTACCACTCCCACACGTTCCCATCGACAGCTGACAGAGGTTAGAAGGATGCTGCAAGAGCGAGCAGCGTGT
Organism: Sciurus vulgaris; assembly: GCF_902686455.1. Taxonomy (NCBI): domain Eukaryota; kingdom Metazoa; phylum Chordata; class Mammalia; order Rodentia; family Sciuridae; genus Sciurus; species Sciurus vulgaris. The sequence continues at coordinate 62,484,229 of NC_136473.1, forward strand.
GTTACCGATTATATCTGCACGGGAAAGGGAAAGGCAGGAAGACTGGCAGAAGGTATTGACAGGTGATTTCTGACCAGTACGCCATGCTCTATACACTACAGCCGATTTCAAAGGGAGCCCCTCCCCCACCACAGCTCTTTCATCACAATAGCTCAAGACTTGCATATTAAGAAGGTACAGAACATAATGAAAACTCCACTCTCTATGCATCCAATAACAGCTATTATTCAGAGTATCTTCGGCAAGCCTTTCATATATCATTCCAATTCCCAGAACTTTTAGTGTCTTATTTTAACCAAGTGGGAACTGAGGCAAATTTGCTGAAGGTCTCAGTGAATGTAAAAGGCCTGGCTTGAACTCAATGCCAGATTTGCCTCTAAGCTATGCTCTTCCCACCTCTACTCCTCTCTATCAAAGGGTCTCTATTCTCTTTAAAGTCTTCAACTGAGAAGGGGTTTGGGGTCTTATCTAAGGTGCCCTAAGATAAAAAGATTTCTCAAAACATGTATATCCCTGGTATAGACATACAAAAACTCACAAGTATTTTCCAACATGATACTATATACACAAATTAGAAAGACAATGCTTTAATATTTACTTTCATTTACAGTACACCATATGAGATAATGAGTATTTCCTAGGAGAAGTGGGTTGGAAACTCATCAATTAAATTTTTATTTTAATACAGAGCAGCAGAAGACCTACCAGATGTAACAGCTACACAAGTTACTAAAGAATGCACTCATGTGAACAAATGAGTCTATTGCTTGGGACTGGCTCAACAGGTCATTTCACATTATCATTATTCACTGAAACACTGTTTCACTTCCAGAAAATCTGTTACCCATCTAATTTAAATCACTCAAAATCAGGTTTGCCTCCTACTGTACAAATGGAGGAACTCCTAAACACCACACTCCCAAGGATAATAATGATGAATTATGTAATGTATAATGAATTTACTTTGCCTTAGAACATTCAACACAAAATACAATGTGAAGTTGGAGTGATGACTTTTCACATTCTGACGTTAATGATGGTTACACACACTTCAGCAACACTCCCAAGGTAAGGAGAAAAGTACGTTCAGTACTGCATGCAGTTTAAGGGAAACAAGGTCAATGCCATGCTCCTCATATCCTTCCCAGAAATACACAGAATAGAAGCCCCGTTCAGTCCTCAACCTCTAAGTACTTACTGCTATTGGATGCAAGGCCAAAGAAGTAACAGTGGGAACTGAGGGGGCCTCGGGTTCACAGGGAATGGATTGCTTTTCAAAAAACAAATGTGGTAGCAAAAATAGAACACAAATAGGGATGATGTAAAGAGCAAGTGCTGTAGGAAAGCTAATGTTCCTGCATGGCCTCATGATTCACAATGCCTGCAGAATTTACCTTGCCCTCATCCATCACCTTGGCTGGAGAAGAGATCCTGGAGCTGCTGTTCATGGGAGTTGGACCACGTCCCGGGTCTGTTTGAGGTCAGAGAATGAATTTAGAATCATTCCAACACGAAAAGAATAAATATCCTGCATCCACAATCCTAGAGTCTTTGAAATGACTTGGCCCCTTACCAGAGGCAAAGCATTTCCCAGATGCTTCAGAAGACCATCGAGGACAAGGAAAAGGTCCATCCATTGACCCTTGGAAAAGAAAGAACAGAGCCCTTGTATGTATTTTGCAGAAGATAGAAACCAATTGTGGGCAGGTCGGGATTCAACAATAACTAGAGAGCAACATTAAAGACTGGTTGCCCAATATATAAGTCACAATTTATAAAGAGACTTAAGTAAGTGAAAAAAGAAATGCCTTGGATTCAAAGACCAGCAGGAAGCCCTGCACATTAAAAGTATTGGTCCTGAACTTCAAGCTATAGACTTGAAGTATGTACGCTGGCTTTTCTTCACTCTGTGTAACCTGACTTCCAATCTTACCAACTATAGACATATTTAAAACTGGAAATTACACTCAGTATTTCACATTATTATAATGACAAGGGAAATATAACAACTGCATACAGATTTAAGGCTACTTTTAGAATATTTGAAAAAGGAACACCATAGAGAGTTAATTTAAAGATAAAGGCTTACACTTCACAGTGTAAAATTGTAAAGAAAAAATAATAATACAGGGACCTCCAGGAATCAAAACTTTTCTATTCTACAGCAGATTTTACAGCACACTATTTATCCAATAAGACAAAATAAGAAATTTTCTTCTATATATGTACAGGCCCACATTCTATAATGTTTTCAATAGAATACTCAAAAAGGGGGGAAACCCTTGAAACACTTTATTGAAAGCAACATGTGAATGCTCACCAAATTCACTTCTACCCATATCTCTTCCATTCAGAGTAGCCGAGACAGGTCTCCCAGCTGGCTCTGCTGTCAATGAAGGGGAACGTTCTCCAGCACTCACAGGGGACGGGCCAAAACACCCATTCTGGCTCAGTGGACCTAAGGACAACAATGCCTTGTTCCCACTTAAAAGCAGCCTTTACACTGCCTGCCCTTTAGCAAGTCATTCAGATTATTTTATAACCATTACACACAGAAATAAAAAGTAATTTACATACATTCTGCACCAAGAAATAGTCTACCTCCCCTTACAAAGTGCTCCCTACCTCTCCGGGGAGGGTTTTGTGTCCTTGCTCTTCCCGCCATTGCTTTTAGAATCACAGGTTCATCTTGCCGCACTGCCATGCTTTGGGTCATTTCCAATAATCTTGAATATTGAGAAAGAATGGACTTAAATGTGAAACAGTAATCTACTCCTTCTTAGATAACATTCAGCATAGTCTTAAAACACTATAAAACATACAGGAAGGTATCAAAATCACATACTTGTCTCTCAAATTGGCAGCTTCCCTTCTCTCTTCAGCTATAGCTCTTTCTGCAGCACGAGCTTTGAGCTATTAGATAAAGAAATATTCAAATTCAGTTGTGTAGGCTATATACAAAATAAGAAAAGGGGGGAAAAGTCTTACCCAGTTATCATGAGCTTTCTTCTCATGAGTGGCAATCTGAAAAAGACAACACATTAAAAAAAAATGTTTAGGGACTCATTATACTAGCCTATAATGGTCTGTATTAGATATCAAAAAATTCTGCAACTACACAACAGTATTAATCACTACCTGATTCTTAAATGAGCGCTCTGCTTTCTGTATTTCTTCCTCCATTTCTTCAATTCTGCGCCTAAAAATTATACTTGGTTTTATTAGTCAAAACAACTGAATAAAGTCTGAAACAATCTGACCATGTTCCCTTTACTCTGTCAGCTATACTTTTAAAGACTTCATCATACATAAAAAACACACTTTATCTAGTTGTACCAATCATGTGAGATCAAAATTAACATTAGACCCAGTTGCAATGGCACACACCTGTAATCCCAGTGACTTGGGAGACTGAGACAGGAGGATCGCAAGTTTGAGGTCACCCTCAGCAATTTGGTGAGAATCTATGCAACTTAGACCCTGTCTCAAAGTAAAGAAAGGTCTGGGGATATAGGTCAGTGGTAAAGCATCCCTGGGTCCAATCCCCAGGATCGATAAATAAATAAATAAATAAATAAATAAATAAATAAATAAATAAAACCTAATACTATCTAATTGCTTTCTAACTTAACTGCGAGAGATTCTGAATTGATAAATTATAATTTCCTTAACTGTTCATCAATGTGTTCTCAAATAATTTTGCAAGGTATATCTTCTTCCTTAAAACTTTTCTTTTTTAAAATTATATCCATAGATTTCACAGCTCTATCAAATGGCACATTAATGGTTTTAAAACATCGCATAGCAAACTGCTTTCTTAAAGAATTACTCCAACATACAAAACCCTCAGAACTGTTTTCATGAACCAAGTTCCCATATGGTCATGCCAGCATTTCGGTGTAAGTCAATTTTTGTTAACATTTTTCATTTGTTCAATTGAAATTTATTTTTCTTCTGTGTGAATTGAATGTATTCATATCCTCTCATTACTTCTACTTCTGTGCTCTTTTCTTCCACATCATGTTAAATCAGATTCAAAAGAAAGCTAACACTAGAGTTCATTAGACATTGAACTCACTTGTAAGTTTTAACTTCCTGTGCCGCCAAAACTGCCTTTTCCTCTTCGGCTGACAGCCGCTTTGCTCTTTCTTGTCTCTCATACTCTTGTCGATTCAGTTTCCTAAAAATAAAACCAGTTTTCAAGTCAAACTTTCTCTTTTCCCCTAGCAGTGTGTATGACTGCTCTATTCAAATGTCACTTCCCACCCTTCTCTAAAATGCTTAGGATTATAAAATAGGAAGGAATTCAAACCTACAATTTAGGAAATCAAAACTGGCAAATCACTTACATTTTCTAACTTCTGCTCTTATTCCTCTAATTACCAGTAAATAAAACAAATGTTAAAAACAATATGTCCCCAAGGGCAAGTCTCCTAGGCTCAAGATGATGAAAACTCACTTTACTTCTAAGTGGAAAGTCAGGACTGATCAACCTAACACAAACATATCAGGATGAAGCAGGGGAGAATTCTTTGTCATTTCTGCCATGGCTAAGTACATCTTTGTCATGCAGAATTTGTTTCCCAATCCAAGACTGGTGCCAAGATAGAGTCAGTCAGAGAGAAAGCGTTTCTGAACATGTCTTCTAACCATACAATTCACCACAGAACATTTTCACACTTTAGACACCAATTTCAAAAGAATTGTGATTAAGCAAAAGGCAAATCTGAGTTGTGACAATGTCTATCAACCACAAAAAGAATCCACACTGACCCATGATCAGGACATTATCTACTGACAACAAGTTTTAACTTTGATCATGAAAATCAAGACATTCATCTACTATAACAAAGGTAGACACACTTAACAGTTTAAATACCTTCTGCTCTCCTTGCACTGCTTGAGCCATAGTTCCAATTCAAAAGATAAGTAACTTGAAGCTTAATTTTCCATGAATCAGAAGGAAAATTAGAAGAATTATAGTAACCAAATAGAAAAGGGGGTTATGTAGTCTTTTATAACTGCTCATTTAATTCGTCAGCAAATATTTTGAGTGTCTGTAATATACTAGTTACCTTGTAAAATGCTGAAGAAGAAAGGAGCTCACTGTTTAAGATATAAATGATGACTCGGCTGGGATTGTGGCTCAGTGCTAAAGTGCTTGCCTAGCATGTGTGAGGTATTGGACTCGATTGTCAGCACCACATATAAAGAAATGAATAAAATAAAGGTCCATCAACATTTTAAAGGGAAACAAATATAAATGATGACTAAAGAAATACAATACCTTCCCTCTGACTCTGCCTTAAGAAGGAATGTGGAAAAACTGAGTCTTGAGGAAGAAGAGGAGAATTTTGTCTCCAATGATCAATGAACTAGCCTGAGAGCACTAAGAACAATCAAACCACCTTGAGGAGAATACACAGAATGTGTTTGAAGGGATCAGAGTTGATAAGGCAGGGAAGATATGTGTATGTGGCCAAGATCCATTAGAAAAAGGAATCTCACACAATTAAGGCTGGCATTAAGGAATCACTGTGACTTTACATAGTCTGGGAAGTAAAGCCAAGATTATGAATTTCATCAAAGGAATAGAAGCTTCAAAACTAAGAAATAGTTGGATGTGGTGGCCTACCTATACTCCCAAATACTCGGGAGGCACAGGCAGAATGATCAGACTGAAGATAGCTTGGAAAACACAGTGAAACCCTGTCCTTTATAACAAGAGCAAGAAAGCGGGGGATATAGCCAACCTTAGAGCACATGCTCAACGTTCTGGTTTGAGCTGCGGTTCCCACACAAAAAAAAAACCAAACACCTGAAAAAGGCTGGGGTTGTGGTTCAGTGCTATAGTCGTTGCCTCACCAAGTGGGACACTGGGATCTATCTTCAACACCACATGAAATAAATAAACAAAATCAAGGTATTGTGTCCATCTACATCTACAACGGTATTTTTTTAAAAAAAACCTGAAATATAGTAACTGAAATTAGTAACTCATTAATGAATGATTTTAGCAGCAGACTTGAGAAGTAAAGTAAATCTTAGCACTTTTAACTAGATCAGAAGTAAATATCAAGAATGAAGCAAATTAAGAATGTAGGAGGCAGGGGAAATCAACTTCTAACATCTTTTACTGAAATTAGAAGAGAGAATGAGGTAAAATTAACATTTAGAGAAAAAGACCCCAAAATTCAAGAGATGGTTAGTGGCCCTGAGTCGCATAAATGTAAGAGGTAAGGGGGTGTGGGGAGGACTACACCTAGGCACTCCCTGATACAACTGTTAAAAAGCCAGAGAGAAATGACTACAGGAACCAGGGCAGGGGTGAGACATTTGACAAAGGAAACAACAATGATAATGGACTCCTGAAAGAAAAATTTTAAGACTCAAGATAATTAATTGGCTATCTTGAAAGTGCTAAACTAAGGAACAGTCAAAATTCAGCAACCAGAAGAAAGATCCTTTAAAAATGGAAACTGTTTTTAACTCTGAGCAGAAAGCTTAGAATGTCCACCTACTATAATACAGATTATAAAAGTAGCAATATTTAATGGATAAAAATGCTATTCTCTGTTTATCCTTATACTACACTCTGATACACTCATCAAACCTATCACTAAAGGACAATGTTCAAACAGAAAGAAAGTAATTTCAAAGGAGAGACCAACAAAGTAGGATGAACAACTACAGAAACGGTAAATATGTGTATAAACTGAATGAATAGTGAATGAATGTCTTGTGGAGTTTGCAGTATATGAAGTACTCACATCCATTACCACGACAGTATCTAATCTAATCCAGGAGCTACTTAAAGCACAGAAATAAATAAATCTTTTAATCTATGTTGGGTTTCTATGAAGTACAGGATATACAGCATGGCCTTTAAATTATAAGAAGATGAATATAACAATCTGTGATTACATCAAGCTTACACAGGGGATGAGCAAAACAATTAAAAATATTTAAACTATTCAAAAGATACAAGAAAGAAAAAACAGGTCATAAAATAGCTAATTCTTCAGAACTTCAGGCACATATTGACACGGATGGACTAGTATTTTAGAAAGTCCACTCAAGCAGTTGTAAAGAAAATTAATCAGAATTTGAAAGAAGTTATAAAAAGATGCAGGATGAAGACAGGTGATTAGTTAGGTAGTAACAGAAAAGATGACCCAGGCATGAGCTAACAGTGCCTGGGGATGAGTAACAGAGTACAAACCACACAGCAGGACTGAATGGATTTTGCAGGAATTGAAGAAAAGAATGCTACATTCGACAGCATCACAAAGAAAATCAACTGCCATTTAGGGCATTCAGATTACTACTAGGGACAGAGAAAAAAAGGTGTTCTTTAAAAAAACACAAGTGATGAAACAAGAAATGTTTCTCTGAAGCTGGCCAAGCATTTAGAACAAAATTTTGAGATTCTAAACAGGTTGCTTGGAGAGAAAGAATTAGAAAAGTTAAGGGTAAGGTTTCAATGTTTAATGGATTAGACAGCAGAAGTCAAAAACACCTACAAAGAGTTAGGTCTGTAAGGTCTGTCTTTGCTTCACAAGACAAAGACTGCTATATATGAGAAGAATAATAAAATATAATAGCAAATACAAGATCTGACACAAACAACCTATTAGAGAATTCAAATATTTTTGTGGATAAAAACTCCAAATGAACTGCCAAATTATATCCTTCCAAAGAAAACTAGCTCAGTGACATGTATATTTCAGAAGATTAATATATAAATAAATACTAAAAACGAGCACTTCTGTAATCAGAACTGCTAAGGTCCTCGTCACAGTTCAATTGTTTAGTGTGAACAGCTGAGATACTCGAGTCCAAAACTTAATCAATAACACCTTTAATAAGTAAATTTTATTCCTTTTAGAATTTTCATTCTGAAAAATGCCATCCAAATCACTCAGGATTTTAAAGGTCAACAGTTAGAAATGTAAGTTCAAAACATATTAGAATTACATGACTGATCATAATGAAAGGAAACTGAAATAATGGTGGGATGGGAGGAAGCATCTGGATCTTCAAAAGACAGGTATTTCCACATCAGTAACTGTTAGTACCAGTTAGCCACTCCCGCTTCATAGGAAGCTGACAATTGGTTAGATGGAAAGAAAATGCGAGTAATGGGACACAAACCACAAAGGAAACAAATCTCCATTAATTACAACCGAGAGAAACTGTAAATAGTCTTTCAAAAAGATAAAATTATCTGTACGAGGCCACAGAGTGATAGCAATAACAAACCTGCGCAGAGCCATCTCATTCTGCTGGTACAGTTCATTTAAAATGTCCACTTTCTGACTCAGAGTTTTGCACTCATCTTGCAGCCCAGCTTTAGCGGATTGGAGTGAATTGCGGTCATCTTCTAATTTCTTTATTTGGTCTGTTAAAGGATAAAACAACTGATCTCTATATGTGTACGAGGAATTGAGAACTTGTTTGAGGGGGCAGTGCTGAGAAAAATGAGACACATGAGAGCAAGAAGCCATTCTTTATCTTTCCACAAGAGTTTGAGACTTCCCAGCATATAGCAATTTCATCTCCAGAAGAACCCACCTTCTAGGTTACACTTTGAAGACAGCGAGACTCTGAGCTTCAGTTGTAAAAGTTTTAGATCCTCTTCAACTACTGATATTGCAGCTTGTGTCTAAAAATTACAGAAGAGACATACTCTTAAAAGTGAGGCACAGGAAGCATTCACAGGCACTGTGGGACTCTCACAAGGAACTATACCCGAGAGACGTCCATCAGCTGCTGAATTCGATTTTTCGCCTTTGCACTCCAGTCACCTGAAAAACAAAAGATGTTAACTGCTTTTCATTTCCTTGCTTTTTAACTCGATATTCTCTCAACATCCCCAAACTAAACACCGAAAGGAAAAAGCAATTGAACGATTGAACAACTGAGTCAATTGAGTAAATTCATTCACTCTTAAGAGAATTGCAAGCTTAGATTTAAGAAAAAATTGAATTCTCAGTTTGTGCAATAAAAATGTTATCTGTTCTACTCTTGTAAGGTAAAACCCTTTCTTCTTGCACAGATCCGTCTCCACATGGACAAGTAAGTGTCTTATTTAGAAAGATTCAATCCTCTTGTTTATCCTTCAATCTACCAACAGGTGTGGTGTAAAACACTCTATGCAAGCTATATCCAACTTGGGAGAGAACATCTGGAAATATCTTCCACATCAGTAAACACTGCTACCCCTCCCTCCAGCTTCCTTATAGCCTCTAGCCTCTGTTCTCACAGCCTTAGTTTAAGGCTCCAACCACCTCACTACTCTTAAAACTGACATGGGCCTTAAAACCACAGAGCCATAGAGACGATGAGTATCAAAATCAAATATCACCTGCATAAAGTTGAGAAACAAGTGTCTCTTACTGTACAATGTTCAATACTCAGAGGTTGAAGACATGACTGTTGCTCTGCACTGTACTTACCTAGTTCTCAATGGGAACTTCACAGGCCTATTCTTCACATGCCTATTGCTACACTACACCCCAGCAACCCACCTCTGCCAATGCAACAGACGTTTCTACACATCCAGGGAGATGCATCTACAATTCTGCACAGAGCTTAAGAAGAAATTCAGTCAGCTGAGAAGTGGCATCTGTGTACTTAAAGACAGGAAAGCAAACAAGAATTCAAACTCCCTGAGACCAATCTTACCTCCTACTTCTCCATTGGCTAGTTCATCTGACTCACCTCCTCCTGTATTTTGACCCTCACATTCCAATTCAAGTTCTATCCGATTCAGCTGTGTAATATAATTAGTCAAAGCCTAGAAAAGAAGTAAAAGGTTGGAAGAGTCTCTCAATTTTAATTCGGAAGCTTTCAGGAGAATTCCAGAGACCAAGCATGTATTTGGAGAATAAACTTACATTAATATTATCATCTTTGTGCGTAAGAACTACTTCTATATCTCTCTGGGACTTCTCAAATGATTTTATTTGCTCACTGAGCTCAGCATGTGATTTACTCCAGCCTTGGATTTCCTGCTGCAACTGAAAAGTCAAAACATGTCAATTCCTATGGGTTAGGGTGGGGTTTTGCCCTGGGGACACCAGGACCACAAGATTTAGACAGGGAAATAGAAAGCCATACCTCCTTGGTAGCCTGTCAGTAAGGGTTGAGACCTCAGTTAAGGAAGAGGGAAGAGTGGCCCCAACCCTCAGAGCTGCAGTAAGAACGTCAGAGCTGTCAAGGAAGTTGACCCTGTTGATTGCATTCCCCAGAAAATTGCTGCCAATTCAAATCACTTCCTTCCAGTAAGAATGGATGGGCATATGTGACTGGCTCCTGAATTCAGACTCCTTATCATATAACCTTCCCTTGCTCCGTGAAGAAGTAACTACTCAAAAAAGGGTTATAAAATACTTAACATCTGCGTGAAAAAGTTTCTTTGAGGCTATCAAGTGAATAACTGATTGATGTTTGATAAGAAAAGACCAACACACTAAGGACTGAAATAAGCTGTACAGAATAGAAAATTCCAAACACATGGAGAACACATATATGCACTCCATTTGGGGAGAAAGGTTTAAATTTGCACATCTAAGAAAAGGTCTTGCATGAATAATTCCTTACCTTAGAAACAACTCCAAGATACAAGGTAATAATATTCACTTCCCTAGCTTACATTATGTATGACATCAATTTTTCTTTACCTGATCTTTCTTCTTCTTAAGCCTAGCATTTTCTTCCTGAACCCGATGGCATTCACACTTCACCTTGTATTCACTAAGCTTAGCTTCATGAAGAGCAATTTGAACCTAATGCAAAACACCACAGTTAGTGAATTGATTCCACAGAAAAAAACAAAGTTACACTTTCCCAAACCAGACATCATGTAGTTCTCATTTTTTGCACATTTTAGCACACCTTAAATTTTTGGTCTTCAACCAAACTAATATGTTGTATTAATATCCTGTAGCAGGTGTCGGCAAGTTTACCTGTGAAAATTCTGAAGCATTCATTGAAATAACAGCCTTTAACTTCTCTACAGAGTTCTTCTTTTCTATTATCTGCCAGGTGAAAATAGAACACAAAATATGCATGAGGATTTCAGTAGAAATACTGATACAAATATACATAGATGCTAAAAAAGATAAACAAGACAAAATGTATTTCAGCCCACCCCCTTACTTTTCAGGGAACCAGACTAAAAGGTCAAAGTACAGAAAGTGAAAATGAAATAAGGAAATAAAATTTTTAAACGTACACAAAAATACTCTTTTAAGTACACCAGTTCAAATTAGTAATTTTTTTTCTACTGATGGAGAAAAAAAGATTTCCCAAGATCATGTTAAAGCTCTCTTGCCTGAAGTAAAAATGATAGAATCTAAGGGAGAATAGACAAATCTCACATAGTGAAGAATTCCAAAAATCTATAAAGACATTTGCTCCTCCAGGAAGTGCAACAGAACTCTTCACTCTTTGCAGTGCCTGGGATTGAATCCTGGGCCTTCTGCATGCTAGGCAAGTGTTCTACCATGAGCTGTATCCTTAGCCCTTAACTCTTCATACGTTCACTATGGACTGTACATAGTAACTTCCAAAGAATAGGCAAGGGATTGGAAGAATCCCAGTGGAGAAATCTGGTGAACACTACCTCAGCTAGGTGATCAAGCTTACCTGGGGGTGGGATATTTCAGAACACTCTCGACTATCTTTGCATCTTTTATGTAATTATAGAACTATTCTAAAGTAAAAAGTTTTAAAAAAGAGGATGCTGTAAAACAAAACAATATACAAACACTCTTCGATGGGGCAATAGTTCCTGCATGTTTCAGAGGGCAGAGCAAAGCAATATGAAAATTATCCAGGATTGAGGACACAAATATAAAAATAATTTGTTGGATCAGTACTGAAAAGTTCCACTAAATGGGCAGAAGCATCCCCTGACTTCTAGTCTGACTTTACTTAACACCACGGGGAAAGTCCAACTTAACCCATTTTACAAAATACTTCAAAAGCCAAATTACACTAACACTTAGCCACCAAAACTCTTACCAAGTCCTCATTGTTGACATTCTGTTCTCTCTCAGATTCTAACACAACATGAAGACTTTTAGCTCTGTTCTCAAGAATCTCATTAGTTTCGTTAAGTAGCTTGATTTTATCCTAGGAAAACAGATGTCAAGATTAATAGTTACTCATTACATTGACTTTTGAGTTTAGAATGTAACGCCCATAAAACAAGGGATTTGTACCTTGTATTTCATTCCTGCGTCAGAGAGGACCATATTTTGTTTTTTGGTTTCTTGGACATGTTTTTTTGATTCCTTGATCTATGTAAAATAAAGCATTCACAATTAAAAGATACATGTTATAGTCTTACTAAAACTTACGTCCAGGTAAGTGACTCCTTCCAGAATGAAACAAACATTTAAAAATGATTTTAAAATATCTCAACTATAAAACAGGTGGAAATGATTCAAGCTGGAATCAAGGGGGAAAGAAACTAGAAAAATAATTCTACCTTCTGTTCAAAAGTTGACACTTTTTGCACTAGTTCTTCATTTTCTTTCTTCATGTTCTTTAACTTTTCAGAAATTTGCTGTGCAGTAACTAAAAGCGGGGGGGGGGGGGGGGGGGTTTCCAGATTATTACAATCACTAAATGAAATTCAATTAAATCGACCGAAAGCAGAGACATGTTATCTGGCATTATGAGGAAATACTTCTTTGCATAACTATCATGCCCTTAAAAAGCAATCTATAGTTAACAGCAATAAGGGTGTGAAACACTATTAAAATTTAAGAAAAATGTAAGAACGATGATATTTCAATTGAAGCTCATTTCAAAGATGGGAAATACAGTAAAATGTAGTTTGATATTCCTCACTTCTTTTTTTTTTTTCCCCTTCTTCTTCCCCTCACTTCTTAAAACATTTTCTTTTCCCAGAAAATGGAATCATTTCAAATTTATATAAATTTTTGGCAAAGAAAAACAAAATGAAAGCATACTGACTCACAGTACCATTCTTTATCTACTCGAATCAATGATTGAATGTATGATTAAATCATTAGCTCAAAATACTGTTCGAATGTACAACATCTGCATTACATCAATATTCAAAGTGAATATGACCCAATTAAAACTAATCATCTTCTTCCCACTATTTGTTCCTCCTCATCTCCTATCTCAGTTGGTACCACCAACATCTGCTCTATTATCCAAGTTAGCAACCTAGGAATAGTAAAATTTTTAAGAGTTAAAAAAATTAGGAACATCAACAATCACTATCTACTTCTAACACATATAAAACACACATCAAACACAAATAGAAAGGGTTACTAAAAGTTACAGAAGAAGGCTAAAAATTTACCTTGATATATTGTTTCTTTGACCTAAAAGAGAGAGAAATAAAGATTAAATTTGATGTCATGCATCTGCTTAAAAGAAACAGAATCAAAACCAAATGAGAATATAATAACTGTCTGGTACTGGATTAAAAAGTAAGTAAAGGAGAACAAGCATTTCATTACCATCTGTCATATAGAAATACTAAGGTATGTATCTTATGCTACAGGGAATATATATCTATTCCAATCTTATGACTTGAGAACTTACCTTTAATAATAGAAATGGCTACTATTTTCAGAAAAATACACTAATGCTTCACTTACTCAAAATTATTTATTTGATAATTTTAAACAGCCAGGATAAAGTCTAAGAACAATGACTGTTCAAAGAACTCTGAGGAAACAAAATTAAAGATCTGCCACTTGTTTATTTTCTTAGATGTCGATGGACCTTTATTTTATTCATCTCTTTATATGTGGTACTGAGAATCGAACCCAGTGCCTCGCACAGGCTAAGCAAGGGCTTCTATCACTGAGCCACACACCCACCACCGGCATGTGCTGCTTTCACTCACCAAAAAACATCTTAGAACTCCAATTTCAATTTGGCAATTGGCTGAATTTAGAAATAATCTAAGAGGCTACATCACCTATTTCTGCAAACCACTAAAAATAGCAGTAAGAATTCTTAAAAAAAAAAAAAAAAAAAAGATTGCTAGAAGAAAATACGCAAGCAACAAGAGAAATGACAGTTAACATCTTCTGGAAAGAGCAAAACCTGAATCATTTCCCAAAGACAGCAATGAACTGTCACATAATAAAACCTAAGCAATGATTCTTTTAAAACTTCACTAAATTTCTTTGTAAATTAGCATATATTTCTCCTTTTCAATGGTATAAATGGTGATGGGATACTCAGATGTATCCACAGATCATCCATGGTATCTTGCTAATACTGTAGACCCTAAAATTCCACTTAGAATGATCTTGTTGTAGGAAAATACATTCAGAAAACTCCAACATAGAAAGAAATGGCCATTTCTCTAATGTCATAGGCTTACTAATCAGAGAGTAAGCTTTCACCCAAAATGACAGCAGGGGAAAATGGGAAGTAGCAAAAAGCTGGCATCTAAGGTAGGGACCAAAACTCCAAAGTCAAATGCTGAGACTGAGGAGCAGCAGCTAAGACCCAGATCCTACTTAACCTAGTGAAAATAGAAACAGGTGCCAGGGTTCTTGAAAGAACCAAGAGAGAAATATAAAACCTTTTCATTTTTCCCTTTTCTCTTTACCTTTCTATCCTCCTTTTCCCTTTTAGCTGAGAACAAGTTCAATGAGATTAGAAAAGTCCTCACAGGAATCCATGCAAAGGATTCTTCTTTTTAAGAAGGCATTTCTTTTTAAGTGCTTTTATACTCAATTGTACAAGGAGAGGCTTGTATTAACAATGGAATGTCCGAAATGATCAAGTAATCAGAAAAGGAATACTGAGATTTGGAAAGATTTGGGGCCAATGGTTCTGGCCACTTTAACTGTTGAGTTTCCACTGGTGGCTTTTCAAGCAAAGTTCACTTACCTAAAATAATTTTCCTATGATTATGTTAAGTAACTATCAAGCAGAATGACCTACAGTACAAACCTACATATGTTTAAGCATATATACATGTATACATACACATACATATATGTATACAGACACATATATAGACAGATTCTGCTCAGAAAAAAAGAAGACTAAGGAACAAAAAATGCAATAATATGTCTCTGGACAACATATAATCTATACTTCCAAATAAAGAGCATTTCCTTAACATGTGATTGAATGACAAAATCTGGGAAATGCATATATAAAAGACTGAAAAATTACCTCATCTGCTTTTCATCATTTTGCTATATTCCTCTGCAGCACTTTTTTCTTGTGTATGTGTTTATATAACACACAGTTCATCAACATTTAAATCTTAGTTTCTGCTTTTTTCTATTTCACATTAAAATGTGAGCATTTTCTGTGCCTCAAAGTCTTTGAAATATGTAAAGCTGCATACTATTCCATTATACGAACATATGAGAACTTAAAAAGACCCCTGTAATGGAATGAGTTGTGCTAAGTTTTCAATCTAATACACAGTTCCACTGAAAACCCTTACCGAAAATCATTAAAGCATAGTTAGTTATTTCTTTAGGATAGACTACTAGACATATTATGCTCCATAAAAGGATATTTATACAACCTATCCCATCTTTTATCTCACTTGAAGACTTCTGATACATATGAAACTACTGGTCAGAATGGCTGTAAGAATTACCAGTTCTTGTTTAGTACTGGCTAACTGTGGGGAGCCATCCTTATCTAGCAGAATCAAATGAGATTGAGCCATGGGACACAGAGGCCTGACTTCTAGGCACTGGCAGTCTTGGAGTTTTGTCCCATATTGCCAGGGAATGTGTGGTGCTGTGTGGGAGTGATTCCCTGTATAGTTCTATGTTAGTTTCCCTGAGAAAATGGCTCCCCTAACTCCACTCCATCCTGTTCATCACAGAGGAAGTTCCTCCTGGGTCTTGGCTCCCTTTACCTGCGAAACTTAAATAAAGGAGTAGTAAGTAAAAAAAAAAAAAAAAAAAAAAAGAATTACCAGTTCTTCCCACTGTACCTACCTAATTCTTAATCTTTAGGTTTTGATACAAGGAACTTATAAATTGAAGTTTTCTCCTTGAGATTTTTCAGGTTATCTTGTTTTCTTAAATCTTTACCAACACAAAGATTACACTAAATTATTCTATAAAGTGAGTGTGACTTCAACCACTAATTTGTGTTTAAGTTGGTATCCTGAAAAGGGGAGAGGCAGTGACTACAGAATACCCCATGCATTTATGTGCTAAGGTAGAAGGAAGTTAATTTACTCACAACAAGAATAGTTCTCCAGAAGAAAATGGCAAATGAAACAATTCCCAAGAAGACAGTGAGAAGTACAGGCTTCCACGGCAGTCCATAAAAATCAGGCCCAGGCTGAACACCATTGGGCAATGTGGCAACTAGCTGAAATAGACAGGTTAGAAGCAATGAGAAACCTTATATTCATAACAAAACAGTCACAAAGAATCATCATGGCAGTTCCAAAACCACCACCATCATTTGAAATCTACCTCCACAAAATTCTCCAGTAGCTTCTTCGAGAGACAGGATCCTGGCAGTGTCATATTTCTTGTTCGCCCGCAGTTTAAATACTTTAAATCGAGCATCTATTTCCATTTGGAATAGGCCCTGCCGACATCATATTGTCTGCCACCTGGCTAGAATCCCTCCGTATGATATTTCTCTCACAGATAACCCGGTCTATATGATTAAAAAAAATTGTGTTAGATAAAAACTTAAGTATATGATAAAACTAATTAATTTTATGGCTACAAATAACACCACGAGGATAAGGAATAATGCAAATAACGAAATATTTCTCTAAGGTTTTAAGTCATATTTCCATTCTACCCATATAAACAAAGACAAATGTCAAGTAATGCCAGACAACTCTAGAAAACTGGCTTAGATAAACTACTCTGAACCTAACTTCCTTCTACGAAAGTCCACGTCTAACTAAATGTGCGCTCAAAGCGAGCATATCAAACACCAGCCTTCGCTCCTCTACTCCACACCGCCCTCCTCAAGTGTCCAGAGGACTCTCATTCTGACCCCACCTCCCAACAGTCTCCAGACTGACAAGACCCACTGTGACGTCAGCTGCATTTGGGAACCTAGCGAGGGGCTTGCCACCTCTCAGTATTGCGTTACAAAGTGCAATGAGCAGAGCGTCCAGTGCACTCACCAGCTCGCTCAGCAATACAGCTCGGTGCTGCCTGCCCGGGCCTGACACCTCCATTTCCCCGTCGCCCTCAGTCAGTGCAGCCACTCCGCTCACCACTCAGCCACCCGCCTGCCACAGCGGGGTCCCTCCCTAGGAGGGCTGCGTAGAGCACCGTCAGGGGTCCCAGAAGCTCGGGGTCCCCGGGAGAAGCGGCCACAGAAGGCAGGGCGGCAGGTACTGAGTCCATTGTGCACGGACAGCTGAGCGGTGACCATGTTTCCCTGCTGAATGGCACAGGACTCAGACCTCTTCCGCCGTTTCCTACTTGTAAAGGATGCAGCCCGGGGGCGGGTACTGGGAATGACCCTCGCCTTCCCCCGCCGCTGGCGCTTCCCGCCCTACGCCTGCAAAACACATCATCAGCCGGTGCGGCGGGGCGGACCGCAGTGCGTGGAGCTTGAGGCGGAGCGGGGAGGGGAGGGAAGGGGAGGAGCGGGAGGAGCAGGGCAGGAGGGGAGGGGCCGGGAGGGGTGGGGCGTGGCGGGAGGGGAGGGAGCGGGAAGAACCCACTGCGGTTTCGGGCGGGGGAGAGCGCGAGCAGAGCCCAACGGAAGAGTCCAAGTCAAGGGACACGAGAGGAAAGAGGCTCATCTGGTCCCGGATCTGGGAGAGGACACGCGGTTTAGAGCGCCCCCAAAACAGCTTGACATCTAACAGAAGGGGAAAAAGTAGAGAGTGAGGCCTCCCGGGCCCTCCCAGAGCAGAACTCTTTGTCACAATGTGCTGAGACACCAGGTACCTGGCCCAAAGGTCCAGACCGGAGGAGACGCCTCTCCTGCTCCCTTGGGAAGGACCGCTGCTCCCAGTGGGCGTTCCTTCCCTGCTCACTCCATTCCTGTGCTGATTCTCCCCTAACCGACCTCTACTTCTGAATGACACTACTTTTTAAAAGTTTCACCCTATCGTGTCATTATCACCCCTACGCCAATGGCTTCATTCCTGGATGCCACATTTTAAGGTTGAATGACTTGTGGAAAAGACTTAGGATCATGAATAGCCTGGACAGCACGTGCTAAAAGTTTAGGAAACTGGGGACATTTAACTTGGCGAGGGAATGAATGTATGTGGATCTTTAAAAGCATGTCAAGTTGAATACAGTCGTCTCAAAAGAACAGTCAAGAACAGGCACGAAAGCAAGAAAAATAAGAGCAATGAAGCGGAAGGAGGAGGGGAAGGCAAACTATAATGAAAACATGCACCATCATCGAAGCCCGAGATACATAAAGATCGTGGGACGGAACAGACCATCCAGGAACAGAACCAACTGCATTGGACATTTGGGATACAATAAAATTCACTTGGGGGGAAACAGACCTTTTAATAAGTAGTATTTGCATATAATCACATGGAAAATGATAAAATTGTTTTTTCTCTAATTATTCACAAGGATAAACTACAAATGGATAAGAAACCTGAATATAAAAATAGAAAATAAGCAAGTACTAGAAAACATTGGTTCAATTTTCTATGCATTTGAGTGGCCAAAACCTTCCTGATTATGTCTTAAAATCCACAAGCAAGGTGTAAAGATGATTACTTAAAAACATACAAAAAAAACCCTTGCCTGCCTGTGCTTAATCTCCCCACTCCCCCCATGTACTTTGACAATGACAATCCGAGAAAAAATATCTACAACATATTCCTCTCCAAAGAATCATGTTCCTGAAATATAAAGAGCATTATAAATAAAATAGGCAGCAAATCTCTACGAAAATGGGCTGAAGAAATAAACAGAGCTCAGGAAAAGAGATGCAAATAGCTATAAAATATGGAAACATGCTCTGCTTAGTTCCTAATGAACACAAGACAAATTAAACCACTCTAAGATACCATTTCTCACTTGTGTTGGCAAGATCCAAACATTTGACAACATACTCAGTAGGTGAGAGAATGTGGAAGACTACTGCACCCTCAGACACTGCTGATAAGTATACAAAATGAGACAACCTCCCTAGGAATGAAAGTTGGCGACATCTACCAAAACTGCTTATGTATTTACCTAATGACTCAACAATCCCACTTCCTGTCTTTTTTTCAGTGCTCCAGAGGGAACTCGGGGCTTCACGCACCATAGGCAAGTGCTCTACCTTGAGCTATATCGTCCCAGTCCTTCTAAAGTTACTGGGAATTCAACAAATGTTTAAAATTCATTTCTATAAAATTATGTCACCCAGGCATGAATTATAATAACAAAAGACGGTGACAAATGACTGAAACAACCACCTGTTCATTAATAACAGTTGTTGAATAAACCGAAGAATAGTATGAAGAAGAAAGAAAATAATTTTAAATACTGCTAAGATATGGTTTCCAGAATACATTTAAGAAAGAAAAAAAAAAAAAACGAAGTGCAGAAAAATATTTATACCATACTATTTTTATCTTAGAAAGTGAGAAAAGTGAATCTATTTCTTAAATTTGAGGTAAAACTGACATGCAATAAATTATGTGTATTTAAAGTGTGCACTTTGAAAAACTTTTCCATGAAATTGTGAAACCATCATGATAACCAAGATAATAAATCAATCCCTTCCCTCCAAAAGTCTTCTCTCATTCTCTAGGCAATTCCAACGTCTACCCTTGGTCACCCTACCTTCTTGCCCCCCACGTTCCCACACTGCCCACGAACAAAATGTCTATCAATAGATTACTTTGTATTCCTAAAGTTTTCTGTGCATGGAATAATATATTCTGTATTCTCTGGCTTCTCTTATTCAACATAATTTAAAATTAATCTATGTCACTTTATCAATAATGGTTCATCTCTTTTTATTACTGAATAGCATTTCATTATGTGTATATGCCACAATTTGTCTATCACCTATTGATGGACATTTGGATTTTTTCCAGTTTTGGTCTTTTATCAATAAAATGGTCAAAAACATTGATAGACAATTTCTTCTAGTGCTATGTAACATCTCTTTGGAGAAGAATGGCTGGAAGTCACTGGCTTCTTAAGGACATGGTCTTCATCTGGGTTTGTGTACATAGTGTACTTAATACAGGATCATATAGAAGTAGGTCACATGATTATGTATATTGACTTGAAGAAAGTCAAATCAATGATTTCTTAAACCATGGAATTAGCAATTGTATTATCTAATGACCTGTTTCAATATTATTTGATAGTAAAATTTCATTGTCTTTCATGAGAAAACGGGACATTCTTTCATACTACAGAGATAAGGGAAGCAAGTTCCTTAATAATTACCCCAGGTTCCCTTAAAAACATAATAATTACATTCAGTTACAGAATCATCTTTTTCTTTCATTAAGATGCTTTGGGTTGAAAGATAGTATAAGTGGCTGTTAGTTTGTAAGAATATGGGAGAGGACAAGCTGGGTATGGTGGCACATTTCTATAATCTCAGCAACACTGAAGACTGAGACAAGAGGATCCCGAGTTTGAGGACAGCTTCAGCAACTTAGCAAGCCCTGCCTCAAAGTAGAAAATAAGAAGGGCTGATGATGTGGCTCAATGGTAAAGTGCTCCTGAGTTCAATCACCATTACCAGAAACAAAAGAAAAAGAATATGGGAAAGGACAAAAGCAAATTTTTAAAGCAGGTTACACTTCCAAATTGCACAGTTCTTAGGATTAAATGCTTCCGGTTGCCTTTTGCCAAATGGAATACCTTGTTTTCCAAATAGACTTTAGAATCCTATTATCACCTGAGATTGTTTCTGAAAATTCCTTTCTCTGCAGGAAGCTTCTCTGCATCTTCAGCTTCTACCAACATTTGATATTTTACTTCTCAGATCTGCTGCTGTGGCCTCCTTTGTTCCTCCATTTGAAGACCTACCTTTCACTGTTTCCTTCAGGACAGTGGGTCTCAGGTGGCACCCAGGGCAGCAGTGCAAAAGCAACCCCCGCAGGGTGGACACTTTATCTGTTGGGTTTTGAGGACAGAACTGTGTAAATTTCTCAGTATCACTTGATTATCGATGAGGGGTGGAACCAGCTTGCCGTTACACATTCCCTTCCAAAGCACCATCTTGATACAGAATTATGCAATTGTAGGATAAAATGGAAATAGTGATTTGAGCTCTGAAGGGGGTGTTAGGACACAGGTATCATTTTACACTTGAACCAGCATGGGATTAGTATTTGAATTCTAAAACACCCCCCCAAATTTGCCTTTTGTATTTCTGTTTCAGGAGGAAAAGAATGACACAAGCTACAATTATTTTTTTTAATTTTTTAGGAACACTTAAATTTCTAGTCTAATCCAGGTGCTTGGTTGAAACCATTTCTATAGGTATTGCTAATTCTTCAGTATCTTGTATTTCTCTTGTGGTGCTAAATATTTTATATTCTTCAGTCATGTAAGATTCCACCTGTGTACATCACTTACGTTCTTGAGTTAGTTGAGCTCAGGAAGTTTTGCAATACATTGTAGAATTAGATGATATAGGGAAATGTCAGACACAGTAGAAGAGTTTGGGGTGATAGCCACAATAAGTTATCAACAATCATGTCATCAGACTGTGTTTGGCACAGGTTGCTTTATGACATTATGCAAACCTTTGCTTGTTCATATGCTTGTGATGATCAGAGAAAAGTGACACAATAAAAAACGTAAGGTCTCTGGCTTATGTAGTTTGTTTTAATTCCTTAGGTGCAGCTATCTTCTTGGAATTCAAACACTACAACCCTAAAATATGATTTACAGCACCCAGTGTTTTGCTTTCATGGAGATGGATGAGATTAAACCTGGCCCAATTGTAAGTGATACACATATAGGATTCATACTGTGTTAATGGTTACTAGTGCATGTTACCTCTTAGTCCCCCTTATCCAGAATGTGACATTGGAATAGATCAATCATCAAAATACTTTAAACAATAGTCTTTCTGTTGTGTTTACGGATACAAGAAATCCACTGAGTTTCAAAGAAAAATTACAGTTACTGACCAAGAAAGAAATCACTGTATGTTCATCGACATCAAACTTTGCATGAGGAATGATTCTGACATGAATAACCTGAAAGTAGTGTAAATTTTACCACTCAGTAGAAACATCATAGCTCTGTGTAGCATACTGTCCCTTCAGGAGGCAGGAAGTGAGCTGTAACATAGGCCAGTGGGTCCATTGCAAAGCAGTACCACAGAACTAAAGTCCAGCTGTCATATATGACTCCTTTGGATACAGGATTATTCTATATTTTGAAACATGATTGTGCTTTTCTATAAGTTGTGCAATTAATAGTGTTTTCCAATTTACCACTGTTCCTACCCTGCTTCCTGGAACAGTACTGCTGTGGTAGGTATGCTCATCTTCCAACTTAATACAGCAATAAGAATGCGCTAGAGTTTACACATTTGCTCACTTTTGTTCCAATATGCTCTTTCATTTGAATTAACTTCAAACTTTGAATTGGGTAGCATAGTACTAGAAAATGCTTTGAAGGGAATTGGACCAGTTATGGTCTGTCTTGTAGGCTGTTCCCTAGAGGTGACCTAAATTCACCCTGATCTGATAGTTCCGCTTAGAAATAGTGTGCCTTGGCCAGAGCAGTATCCCAAATGGGAGTGTTCCTCAGGTTGTAGCTGTGATGTTTTCCAGATAACCAAATTGTTTTCCTGAAATTGAACACAATTTTAGTCATGTTGATTAGTTGTTCTTCTATGTCACTTTGCTATTCTTTCCAATAATGATTTTTGGGTTAACATTGAAACCATGTCAGAATAATTGCAATTTTTTTCATGGGTTTATATCTTCTAAATCATGTCATCTAAAAATAAGTGGGTCAGATGCTAATGAGACACTGTAGTAATGACTGCTAATTTTCTGACAGATTGTGAAACCTTAAAACTTGCATACCTCATTTTTAAAGTGATGAGTATGCAAAATCTGGAAAGATATTCTATTTTTCTTAACATAGGTTGATAGGATTCCATTTACTTCCTATTTAGATCTATTGACATTCATCTCTATGAAATTATGCAGGTCATTAGCCTATTATAATTGGATTGTTTGCAGTACTTTTGACTTCCTGATGAGACATAAATAAAACTTTCATAGTACACGAGGTGGATATTTGATACTCAGTACATTAAGATTTGTGAGGGGCTTTTGTGGGTTAGATGTGGCACCCACACACTTTAACATTCACTCTTTTACATGAACAATGCACAAGGGGAATGCAGTGTCAGTACTTGGCCTATTTTTCAACTAGTGTAAAGCCTAGTCATACCAGCCAATGTTTGCTTTTTAAAACAAGTAACACTTGTTTTAGCCCATGCACTTCAAGAGATCTAGTCTTTATTTTCAGTTGTCTACTAGGTCCATTCTGTTTACTAAGTGAATGTTAATAAAAACCCTATGAGCCTGAAAGAATTCTCAACCAAATTGTTTTGTCTCTCATCTTGGTTGGGTTAATTTCAAATGCTAAAATAATTCCATCTACAATACTTCTAGGAAATGAAGCGTTTGCCTTAATAAAATGTTCATTCAACTAAAGCTCTGGAGTTGTCAAATCTCCAGACTGTAAACTTCTCTAGGGACAAGAACACCATCTTCACCATGTCATCTAGACTTTCCAAGGTGCTTGGCAGCACTCTGTACCCTGTGGAGTACTCAGTACCTTTTTGTTTGATGTTGCTAAAGAGATCTACAAAATACTCCCTTCAAACCTACTATTAAAATGTAGCAAAACTGAAAAATTGTTCTTTCTCTTTTCTCATAGACCATAACACATGTATATGAGAGTAATAATTTATATGAAGAAGCATCTAGCATCCTTCACATAAGCATGGATTAAATGAACAAATGTATTTCTTCAGAATTAAAGAAGTTTAAATTGAACATTATGAATAGCTTAGTTTTAATTCAGGCCTGCATGAAATGACAAAACAAACAAAAAAAGTGATTGTCTTGAAGCAGTTCACACAAAATACTCCATATCTCTCAAGTTATTTACATTCACTTTCCATTGGGGAGGGGGCTAAAATGAGCTGCTCAATAATAACTATAACTGTAGTCATAATACTTTCAGGCTAAAACTCTACTTCTTCACCAATGAAATAATGTTAGCAACTACACCCAGAAACAATAAGCAGAAGAGGAGTTCTGAAACTCATCACTTTTGAGACAGAAAAGTTTGATTGAAACAAGGGACAGTATTCTCTATACCATCTGTATATGGGCAGCTAGTTCGGGCTTTGCTACAGAAGCGCTACACTCAGATGGATGTAAGGGAAGGCAACTATGGGTGGGTTCAGAGCTACTCACATAAACTACATACAATGCTTTCCATCTTACTAACTGAATTAATACAAAACAAAAAAAAAGGCTTTAAAGGGAAAAATACTATTGTTTTGAATAAAAAAATGTTTACCTTTCCTGTTTGATTATCTTCCTACCTGGTTTTACCTTTATTTAAATATGATTTTTAAATTAGAAGTTACATTAGCCCGGTACAGTGGCACACACTTGTAATCCAGGGGCTCCGGAGGTTGAGACAAGAAGATCATGAGTTCAAAGCCAGCCTGAGCAAAAGCAAGGCCCTAAGCAACTCAGTGAGACCCTGTCCAAATAAAATACAAAATAGGGCTGGGGATGTGACTCAGTGGTTGAATACCAGAGTTCAATCCCCAGTACCAAAATAAATTAGAAATTATATTAAGTGCAGCATTGCCTTATGTCCTTAGGAGGTTAAAAGATATGCTCAAAATTGGTGTTTGTGACTTAAATTTTAATTTTACATGGTTAAAAATGGCATATGCTATTACATGAAATTTTCCTATTATATACAGCTGCTTCTGTTCTTGTTATTAAATGGAAATCATGTAGATTGAATTCCTCCTGGAGGACTCATGAATTCCTTTTGAATTCTGAGTTATCGTCTTTTAGGGATTCTTTCTAAACTAGTGTCTTTAGTAGTTTTAGGATAAAGAGATTTTGTTTCACATTGAAGCTTTTGCTCCCTTTTCAGAATACTCTTAGTGAATTCAACAGAACAATGATATGTCACGCTCTAGGTTTCAATAATCCTATTACTTCCTAGGACTTAAAAGAATGGAAGAATGTAGCGTGGCAGTAAACAAAAGTACCAGTCTTTTACAATGTTAATTTCAACTAAATCTTTAAATTGCGGTAAAAGTGACTATAATTGATAGTACAGCTGTTAAGGTTACTATAATTGAATTACAGCTCTGGAGAACTAGTTCTTAGAAGAATCGTTTTAAAGATAGTAGTTACAGGTTCAGGACTTTAAATATGGTACAATTCCAGATTCTGAGCCTTAATTGATTTTTCAGTAAAAGTAGCAGTGCTCAAATATTCATTGTAAAATAGTATCTAACAAAAAAAGAATTTAATTCAGCCCATAGTTGCTGATTGAAGACACATCATAAGTCAGAGTTTCAATCATTCTTTCTTATAGGATTATACTCTTGTAATTTTTTGGGTCATATTTCTTGAAAATCAGGTGCAAGGTATGGGAAGGAGAAGAGACTACATTTTAAAAAGAAAATGCCTTTATTTTTTATAGACATGATGTATCACTTTGATTTTGCTGTTATACACCCTTAAAGCAATAATGGCAAACGCAGTACAACTTCAGGTAGAACAATCCTTGCTGCTAATGTAAACTCATTCTCAGATAGGCAGTGAGGGTTGGAAAAAAGCACATGAATGTGCTATAAGTAGAACCACAGACTTCTAGGGGTAAAAGAAATCACTTGTAGAGTCCACAGGTGAACAAGGTCCAGCTTCCTTAACAGTGAGCAACAGGGAATGTGCTGCCAAGTCACTGTCTTCACTTCTGACTCTGAGTTTACATGCTTTCCAAATGGCACAAGCCTCATGACAATCTAATGAATCAACAGACACTTGAGGAATATTAATAAACAATTTTTTATTTACTATCACTACAAAGAACATCAGCAAGAAGGGAAGTACGTTTAGGACCTTTGAGTAAACATTTTTAGCGTAACAGTCTGTGACCAGATATTGAGAAAAAGATAAAAATCAAGCTAATAAACACCATTGCTCTGTTTCAACTGGAATACACTCAAAATAGGATAATGGAAATACATGTTCTTAAAGCATTTCCACAGGAAATGTTCATATTTTATGACGTTCTAAATCATTTAGCAATTATATATGCTACATTAACTAAAACACAGGTATTCCTTATTGCACATTTCAAAGTTGGAAGGATACTTTAGCTTAAGAGGTGATCATTATTTAGAGGGGGAAATGGTAGTTTTAAATTTTTTGGCTCAAAAATGCATACTGCCAAGGCAGCTTAGTTCTAAAAACAAACCCTTAAGACTTTTGGATTTCGAAGTCAATAATCCCTTAACACAATGAAGAATGCACAGTCCACATTGTGACTAATGTCAGAGGTCATGGTTATGGGCTCTGTTTTAAAGCCTGCGAACAGTCCTGGCTACTGCTCTCAGAGGCAGATGAAGGCTCATCTCTAGAGCCTGAAGGTGTCAAGTCTCTTGCAGCAGGTGATGGTGAGTAGTCTTGGGGACCATGGCTTGGGGGTGGTAATCGGGTACCAGGAATGAAGTACTCTCTCGGACCAAATGAACCTAAAGGTCTAAGTGGTGTGGGTCCTGGTAAAAATTCCCGAGGGTCAAGAGGCAGATCCCGTTTTCCAGGTGGAATACCGGGTGCATATTCTCTTAAGCCTAGTGGTGGACGCACAGCAGGACCTGGAAAATAAAAAGGAAGTTATGAAAATACCCATAAATGTATAAATGAGGATGATTTCAAGTATGTTAACATAGTTTCTTATCATTTCTCCCAAGTCTAGAAAATCAAGTGGTGACATCCTGCTTTTACAGGAGAGGCAAAGTGAGCTTGAACAAATTTTGCTTACAGCCTATGGTCAACCAGCCATGAAACAATGTATGAAGGATTAGTTCTACTTAGCTCCAGGCTTGTCACTTTTGTATCCCCACCATATAATTGCAAAATTATTTCTATCTCAAAGACCCCATTTAAATTTGAAAGTACTATATACCATGACAAGAGGATAGTTTATGAAATAAGAACTTCATTGCATCAAAGAAATTTTGGTAAAGGAAATACCACTGTCTACTACTGTATCAATTAAAAATTCATGGTGTATTTCAGCATGGACCTTATACATGCCATCAGAATCAAGGTGCATACCCTCCTGGAAAAGGCCTTCCACAGCCACCTAATTCAACTCAGCAACATTTATGAGGTCAGTGTTAAATCCTTAATACTTCTCTCTGACTTTTCTCAAGGTGAGGAGGATTTGACTTTTTTTTTGCTATGTTCTGTAACCTCTTGCTTATGCTTCTATCATGGGTGGTTACAACTTTACGTTGTAGGCTGTACATATCTGTGACATATTCTGTCTCATCCACCCTTCCATCCATTGCGGTACATATCCACTGATTTCCAACAAATATCTGCACAAGTAATATTCCTGGTCTTCCTGTACATAGGCCCTTTCCTTGTCTATGAGAGATAGCTACTTTCTATCTCAGTATAAGATTATGTAGTGCCTGCCCCATGTGCCCCAAGAAACTGGAGGAAAAGCTAAAATGTACTCAGCTTTGTTCCTGCACTGTAAAGCCCAGAGACAGCAACTATTTTAGCAAGGAATAGAAAGAAAAGATGAATATGATTTACAGGTCAATCAGTAGTGTTCAGATCATCATACCAAATGGTGGAGGAAGTGGTCGAGGCCCAAAAGGCCCACCAAGCTGAAGTGGCGGTCCATATCGAACAGGTGGTGGTAGGGGCCCTCCGACAGGAGAGCCCATGAGAGATATCCCTGGGAAAGGAGGGGGCCCTTTGGTAGCCATATTAACCTGTAATTTAAGATTTGAAAGCAATTAAAGTTTTAAAACTCCTGTATATAAAGACAAAGTACCAAGCAGGTAAACGCCAAAACCCAGGACAGGCACCTGTCCAGAGAGCACCATCAGTGCAACAAAACTCTACCACTACCACACGTTCCCATCGACCGACAGCTGACAGAGGTTAGAAGGATGCCGCAAGAGCGAGCAGTTTGTGATACTGATTATATCTGCACGGGAAAGGGAAAGGCAAGAAGACTGGCAGAAGGTATTAACAGGTGATTTCTGACCAGTACGTCATGCTCTATACACTACAGCCGATTTCAAAGGGAGCCCCTCCCCCACCACAGCTCTTTCATCACAATAGCTCAAGACTTGCATATTAAGAAGTTACAGAACATAATGAAAACTCCATTCTCCATGCATCCAATAACAGCTATTATTCAGAGTATCTTTGGCAAGCCTTTCGTATATCATTCAAATTCCCAAAACTTGTAGTGTCTTATTTTAACTAAGTGGGAACTGAGGCAATTTTGCTGCAGGTCACAGTGCATGTAAAAGGCCTGGCTGGAACTCAATGCCAGGTTTGCCTCTAAGCTATGTTCCTCCCACCTCTACTCCTCTCTCTCCAAGGGTCTCTACTCTCTTTAAAGTCTTCAACTGCAAAGGGGTTTAGGAGCATATCTAAGCTGCCCATAGATAAAACGATTTCTCCAGCAATGTATATTCCTGGAATAGACATACATGAACTTGCAAGTATTTTCCAATACTATGCTATATACACAAATGAGGAAGACAAAGCTTTAATATCCAGTTTCATTTACTGTACTGCTTATGAGATATTGACTACTTACTATGAGAAGTAGATTGGAAACTAAGAAACTAAATTTTTATTTTAATACAGAGCAGCAGAAGACCTACTAGACATAATAGCTACACAAGTTACAAAAGAATGCACTCATGTGAACAAATGAGTCTATTGCTTGAAACACTATTTCACTTCCAGAAAATCTGTTACCCATCTAATTTAAATCACTCAAAATCAGGTTTGCCTCCTACTGTACAAGTGGGGGAACTCCTAAACAGCATACTCCCAAGGATAATAATGATGAATTATGTAATGTATAATGAATTTACTTTGCCTTAGACATTGAACACAAAATAAAATGTGAAGTTGGAGTAATAACTTTTCACATTCTGTAGTTAATGATGGTTACACACACTTCAGCAACACTCCCAAGTTAAGGAGAAAAGTAAGCTCAGTATTGCATGCAGTTTAAAGCAAACAAGGTCAATATTATGCTTCTCATATTCTTCACAGAAATACACAAAATAGAAGCCATGTTCAGTCCTCAACCTCTAAGTACTTACTGCTATTGGATGCTCAGCCAAAGAAGTAACAGTGGGAACTGAGGGGGCCTCGGGTTCATGGGGTATGGTTTGCTTTTCAAAAAAACAAATGGGATAGTACAAATAGAACACAAACAGGGATGAGGAAAAGAGCAAGTGCTGTAGGAAAGCTAATGTTCCTGTATGACCTCATGATTCACAATGCCTGTAGAACTTACTTTGCCCTCATCCATCACCTTGGCCGGAGAAGAGCTCCTGGAGCTGCTGTTCACGGGAGCTGGACCACATCCCGGGTCTGTTAGAGGTCAGAGAATGAATTTAGAATTCTTCCAACGTGAAAAGAATAAAAATCCTGCATCTACAATCCTAGAGTGTTTAAAATGACTTGGTCCATTACCAGAGGCAAAGGGTTTCCCAGATGTCTCAGAAGACCATCGAGGACGAGGTAAATGCCCATCCATTGATCCTTGGGAAAGAAAGAACAGAGACCTTCCATGTATTTTGCAGAAGAAAGAAACCAATTGTGGACAGGGTAGGGTTCAAAAATAAGTAGAAAGCAACATTAAAGACTGGTTACCCAATACATAAGTCATAATTTATGTAGAGACTTAATTAAGTAAAAAAAGAAATGCCTTGGACTGGAAGACCAACAGAAAGCCCTGCACATTAAAACTCTCCTACTGAACTTCAAGCTATAGACTTGAAGTATGTAGGCTGGCTTTTCTTCAGCCTGTATAACCTGACTTCCAATATTACCAATACTATAGACATATTTAAAATTGGAAATAAGACTCAGTATTTCATAATACTATAATGACAATGGAAATATACATACTGCATAAAGTTTTAAGGCTACTTTTAGAATATTTGAGAAAGGAACACCATAGAGAGTTAATTTGAAGATAAAGGCTTACATTTCACAGTGTAAAATTGTAAAGAAAAATAATAATACAGGGACCTCCAGGAAAAAAAAACGTTTTCTATTCTACAGCAGATTTTACAGCACACTATTTATCCAATAAGACAAAATAAGAAATTTTCTTCTATATATTTTACAGGCCCACATTCTGTAATGTTTTAAATAGAATACTCAAAGGAGAAAAAATTAAAAAAAAAAAAAACTCCTGAAACAGTTTATTGCAAAGCAACATGTGAACGCTCACCAAATTCACTTCTACCCATATCTCTTCGATTAAGAGTAGCAGAGACAGGTCTCCCAGCTGGCTCTGCTGTCAGTGGAGGGGAACATTCTCCACCACTCACAGGGGACGGGCCAAAAGACCCATTCTGGCTCAGTGGACCTAAAGACAATGAGGCCTGGTTACCACTTAAAAGCAGCCTTTACACTGCCCGCCCTTTAGTAAGTTATTCAGATTATCTCATAACCATTACACACAGAAATAAAAAGTAATTTACATACATTCTGCACCAAGAAATAGTCTACCTCCCTTTACAAAGTGCTCCCTACCTCTCCGGGGAGGGTTTTGTGTATTTGGTCTTCCCGCCATTGGTTTTACAATCACAGGTTCATCTTGCCGCATTGCCATCTTTTGGGTCATTTCCAATAATCTTGAATATTGAGAAAGAATGGAGTTAAATGTGAAACAGTAATCTACTCCTTCTTAGATACCATCTAGCATAGCCTTAAACACTATAAAACATACAGGAAGGTATCAAAATCACATACTTGTGTCTCAAATTAGCAGCTTCCCTTTTCTCTTCAGCTATAGCTCTTTCTGCAGCACGAGCTTTGAGCTATTAGAGAAAGAAATATTCAAATTCGGTTATGGTAGGCTATACAGAAAATAAGAAAAGGGAAGAAAAGTCTTACCCAGTTATCATGAGCTTTCTTCTCATGAGTGGCAATCTGAAAAAGACAACACATTAAAAAAAATGTTTAGGGACTCATTATACTAGCCTATAATGGTCTGTATTAGGTATCAAAAAATTCTGCAACTACACAACAGTATTAATCACTACCTGATTCTTAAATGAGCGCTCTGTTTTCTGTAATTCTTCCTCCATTTCTTCAATTCTCCGCCTAAAAATTATACTTGGTTTTATTAGTCAAAACAATTGAATAAAATCTGAAACAATCTGACCATGTTCCCTTTACTCTGTCAGCTATACTTTTAAAGACTTCATCATACGTAAGAAAAACATTTTATATAGTTATACAAATCATGTGAGATCAAAACTAATATTCCAGCCAGGTGCAATGGCACACACCTGTAATCCCAGTGACTTGGGAGACTGAGGCAGGAGGATCACAATTTGAGGCCAGCCTCAGCAATTTAGTGAGAATCTATGCAACTTAGACCCTGTCTCAAAGTAAAGAAAGGTCTGGGGATATAGGTCAGTGGTAAAGCATCCCTGGGTCCAATCCCCAGGATCAATAAATAAATAAATAAATATATAAAACCTAATACTATCTAATTTCTTTCTAACTTAACTGCGAGAGATTCTGAATTGATAAATTATAATTTCCTTAACTGTTCATCACTGTATTCTCAAATAATTTTGCTAGGTATATCTTCTTCCTTAAAACATTTCTTTTTAAAAATTATACCCATAGAAGATTTCACAGGTCTATCAAATGGCACATTAATGGTTTTAAAACATCGCATAGCAAACTGCTTTCTTAAAGAATTACTCCAACATACAAAACCCTCAGAACTGTTTGCATGAACCAAGTTCCCATACGGTCTTGCCAGCATTTGGGTATAAGTCAATTTTTATTAACATTTTTCATTTGTTCAATTGAAATTTATTTTCTTCTGTGTGAATTGAATGTATTCATATCCTCTCATTATTTATACTCCTGTACTCTTTTCTTCTACATCATCAAATCAGATTCAAAAGAAAGCTAACACTAGAATTCATTAGACATTTAACTCACTTGTAAGTTTTAACTTCCTGTGCAGCCAAAACTGCCTTTTCATCTGCAGCTGACAGCCGCTGTTCTCTTTCTTGTCTCTCATACTCTTCTTGACTCAGTTTCCTAAAAATAAAACCAGTTTTCAAGTCAAACTTTCTCTTTTCCCCTAGCAGTGTGTATGACTGCTCTATTCAAATGTCACTTCCCACCCTTCTCTAAAATGCTTAGGATTATAAAATAGGAAGGAATTCAAACCTACAATTTAGGAAATCAAAACTGGCAAATCACTTATATTTTCTAACTTCTGCTCTTAATTCTTTAATTATCAGTAAATAAAACAAATGTAAAAACAATATGTACTTCAAGGGCAAGTCTCCTAGGCTCAAGATGATGAAAACTCACTTTACTTCTAAGTGGAAAGTCAGGACTGATCAACCTAACACAAACATATCAGGATAAAGCAGGGGAGAATTCTTTGTCATTTCTGCCATGGCTAAGTACATCTTTGTCATGCAGGAATTTGTTTCCCAATCCAAGACTGGTACCAAGATAGAGTCAGCCAGAGAGAAAGCGTTTCTGAACATGTCTTCTAACCATAAAATTCACCACAGAACATTTTCACACTTTAGACACCTATTTCAAAAGAATTGTGATTAAGCAAAAAGGCAAATCTGAGTTCTGACAATATCTCCCAACCAGACAAAGAATCCAAACTGACCCATGATCAGGATATTATCTATTGAAAACAAGTTTTAACTTTGATCATGAAAATCAAGACATTCATCTACTATAACAAAGGTAGACACATTTTACGGTTTAAAAAATACTTCCTGCTATCCTTGTACTGCTTTAGCCATAGTTCCAGTTCAAAAATTAAGTAACTTGAAACTTAATTTCCCATGAATCAGAAGGAAAATTAGAATTATAGTAACCAAATAGAAAAGGGGGTTATGTAGTCTTTTAAAACTGATCATTTAATTCTTCAGCAAATACTTTATAAGTGTCTACAATATACTAGTTACCTTAAGATGCTAAAGAGAAAGGAGCTCACTGTTTAAGATATAAACGATGACACAGGCTGGGATTGTGGCTCAGTGCTAAAGCACTTGCCTAGCATGTTTGAGGTATAGGATTCGATTATCAGCACCAAATATAGAGAAATGAATAAAATAAAGGTCTATCGACATTTTAAAAGAAAAAAAGATATCTATGATGACTAAGGAAATATAATAATTTCCCCGACACTTCCTTAAGAAGGAATGTAAAAAAAATTGAGTGTTAAAGGAGAGAGAATTTTGTTTCCAATGATCAATGAACTAGCCTGAGAGCACTAAGAACAATCAAACCACCTTGAGAAGAATGCACAGAATGTGTTTGAAGGGATCAGAGTTGGTAAGGCAGGGAAGATATGTGTATGTGGCCAAGATCCATTAAAAAAGGAATCTCAGAATTTCAATTAAGACTGGCATTTAAGGTACTTTTCTTTTAGGTTCACCCATGCATTGAAGATAATACAAAAAAAAAAAAAAAAAAGAAGATAATACAATGAAAGAAAGAGTCTGAACAAAGCCTTCATCAAATTCCTGGGCTCACAGAAAAAAGTGTTTAGGGCTACAAGTAAGGGTGACCCCAGTAAAAGCCCTAGGCTTTGGGTTAAGACTAGAAAGTACTGCATACTTAAGTAAGGAACAAATTATTAAAAAAAAAGCAATACTGAAACACTGAAAGAACAAAAGTCATTTTTGAATGATCTTAATTGACAATTAGGTTCAAGTGACAATCTTACTGAGAGTAATTTCAACTCTTTTCTATAAGAAGATAACTTCAGGGGCTAGAGTTGTGACTCAGTGGTAGAGCACTTGCCTGGCATGTGTGAGGCCCTGGGTTCAATCCTCAGCACCGCGTATGAATAAATAAATAAATAAATAAAAATATCCAATGACAACTGAAAAACTTTGTTTTAAAAAAAGAAGATAACTTCATTGTCTTAGGTCTCAAATTTCATCTATAATTATGACAACATTTGCCAGTCAAAACTGACCAGGCAGTCCATAAGATAAAGTTCCATGAGCAAACTCTAACCAAAAAGGGAACTCCCCAAAGAGTTATCACACATGTTTTAGAATCACTGTGACTTTACATAGTCCGGAAATTAAAGTCCAGATCATGAATTTCATCACAGAATTAGAAACTCCAAAACTAAGAAATAAATGGATGTGGTGGCCTACCTATAGTACCAAATACTTGGGAGGCAAGGCAGAAAGATGAGATTGAAGGTAGCTTGGGAAACGCAGTGAAACCCTGTCCCTATGACAAGAGCAAGGAAGCGGGGGATATAGCCAATGGTAGAGCACATGCTCAATGTTCTGCTTTGAGCTTGTCATACCCACGAACAAAACAAAAAACTGAAAAAGGCTGGGGTTGTGATTCAGTGCTAGAGTGCTTGCCTCACACATGTGGGACATTGGGTTCCATCCTCAACACCACATAAAATAAATAAACAAAATCGAGGTATTGTGTCCATCTACTACTACAACAGTATTTTTTTAAAAACCTGAAATATAGTAACTGAAATTAGTAACTCATTAATGAATGATTTTAGCAGCAGATTTGAGAAGTAAAATAAATCTTAGCACTTTTAAGCTAGGTCAGAAGTAAATATCCAGAATGAAGCAAATTCAGAATGTGGGAGGCAGGGGAAATCAACTTCTAACATGTTTTACTGAAATTAGAAGAGAGAATGAGATAAAATTAACTTTTAGAAAAAAGACCCCAAAATTCAAGAGATGGTTAGTGGCCCCGAGCCGCATAAATGCAAGAGGTAAGGGGGTGTGGGCAGGACTACACCTAGGCACTCCCTGATACAACTGTTAAAAAGCCAGAGAGAAATGACTACAGGAACTAGGGCAGGGGTGAGACATTTGACAAAGGAAACAACAATGATAATGGACTCCTGAAAGAAAAATTTTGGAACAAAAGATAATTAACTGGCTCTCTTGAAAGTGCTAAAACTACGGAACAGTCAAAATTCAGCAACCAGAAGAAAGATCCTTTAAAAATGGAAACTGGTTTTAACTCTGAGCAGGAAGCGTAGAATGTCCACCTACTATAATACAGATTATAAAGGTAGCAATATTTAATGGATAAAAATGCTATTCTCTGTTTAGCCTTATACTACACTCTGATACACTCATCAAACCTATCACTAAAGGACAATGTTCAAACAGAAGGAAAGTAATTTCAAAGGACCAACAATGTAAAATGAAGAAATACAGAAACTGTAAATATGTGCATAAATTGACTGAATGGTGAATGAACGTCTTGTGGCGTTTGCAGTATATGAAGTACTCACATCCATTACCACGACAGTATCTAATCTAATCCAGGAGCTACTTAAAGCACAGAAATAAATAAATCTTTTATTCTATGTCAGGTTTTTATGAAGTTCAGGATATACAGCATGGTCTTTAAATTATAAGATGATGAATATAACAATCTGTGATTACACCAAGCTTACACAGGGGATGAGCAAAACAAAAATATTTAAACTATTCAAAAGATACAAGAAAGAAAAAACTGGTCATGAAATAGAAAGATAATTCTTCATAAACTTCAGGCACATATTGACATGGATGGACTTATATTTTAGAAAGTCCACTCAAGAGGTTGTAAAGAAAATTAACCAGAATTTGAAAGAAGTCGTATAAAAAACTGGAGAATGAAGACAGGTGATTAATTAGGTAGTAACAAAAAAGATGACCCAGGCATGAGCTAACAGTGCCTGGGGATGAGTAATAGAGTACAAACCACAGAGTGTGAATGAATGGATTTTGCAGGAATTGAAGAAAAGAGTGCTACATTTGACTGCATCACAAAGATAATCAACTGCCATTTAGGTCATTCATATTACTAGTAGGGACAGAGAAAAAAGGTGTTCTTTTGAAAAAAACAAGTGATGAAACAAGAAATGTTTCTCTGAAGCCAACCAAGCATTTAGCACAAAATTTTGAGATTCTAAACGAGTTGCTTGGAGAGCACTGAATTAGAAAAGTTAAGGGTAAGGTTTCAATGTTTACTGGCATTAGGCAGTAGAAGTCAAAAATACCTAAAAAGAGTTAGGTCTGTAAGGTCTGTCTTTGCTTCACAAGACAAAGATTGTTATATATATATACCGAAGAATAAAATATAGGAGCAAACACAAACAAAATCTGATACAAACAACCTAACCTTGTTAGAGTATTCAAGTATTTTTGTGTATTAAAAAGTTCAAATGAACTGCCAAAATATATCTTTCCAAAGAAAACTACCTCATTGAGATGTACATTTGAGAAGATTAATATGTAAATATATACTAAAAAGAAGCACTTCTGTAATCAGAACTGCTAAGGTCCTCACCACAGTTAAATTGTTTAGTGTGAACATCTGATATTGAAGTCCAAAACTTACTATACCTTCAATAACTATATATTATTCCCTTTTGAAGTTTTCATTGTGAAAAATGCCATCCAAATCACTCAGGATTTTAAAGGTCAAGAAATAGAGATACAAGTTCAAAACTTATTAGAATTACATGACTGATCACAATGAAAGGAAACAAATAGTGGTGGGATAATAGAAAGCATCTGGAACTTCAAAAGAGAGGTATTTCCACATCAGTAACTGTTAGTACCAGTTAGCCACTCCCGCTTCATATGAATCTGACTATTGGTTAGATGGAAAGAACAATG
This sequence comes from Sciurus vulgaris, assembly GCF_902686455.1. Taxonomy (NCBI): domain Eukaryota; kingdom Metazoa; phylum Chordata; class Mammalia; order Rodentia; family Sciuridae; genus Sciurus; species Sciurus vulgaris. The sequence goes on from NC_136473.1 coordinate 62,521,159, forward strand.
CAAGTAATGGGACACAAACCACAAAGGAAAAAAATCTGTATTTATTACCACTGGAAGAAACTGCAAATACTCTTTAAAGAAAGATAACATTATCTGTATTAGGTCACACAGTGATTACAATAACAAACAATGAAAATCTTACTTTTGCAGAGCCATCTCCTTCTGCTGGTACAATTCATTTAAAATCTCCACTTTCTGCCTCAGAGTTTTGCACTCATCTTCCAGCCCAGTTTTAGCAGACTGTAGTGAATTGCGGTCATCTTCTAATTTCTTTATTTGGTCTGTTAAAAGATAAAACAACTGATCTCTATATGTGTACAAGGACTTGAGAACTTCTTTGAGGGGGCAGTGCTGAGAAAAATGAGAAGCATGAGAGCAAGAAGCCATTCTTTATCTTTCCATAAGATTTTGAGACTTCCCAACATAAGGCAATTTCATTTCCAGAAGAACCCACCTTCTAGGTTACACTTTGTGGACATTGAGGCTCTTAGCTTCAGTTGTAAAAGTTTTAGATCCTCTTCAACTACTGATATTGCAGTTTGTGTCTAAAAATTGCAGAAGAGAGAGATACTCTTAAAAGTGAGGTGCAGGAAGCATTCACAGGCACTATTGGACTCTTACAAAGAACTATACCCGAGAGACGTCCATCAGCTGCTTAATTCGATTTTTCACCTTTGCACTCTGGTCACCTGAAAAACAAAAGATGTTAATTGCGTTTCATTGCCTTGCTTTTTACTCTGTATTCTCCCAACTTCCCCAAAGTAAACAATGACCATGTTCAAACACTGAAAGGAAAAATCAATAGAACAACTGAACTGAGTAGATTCATTGACTCTTAAGAGAACTGTAGGCTTAGATTTAAGACAAAAAAAAAAAAAAAGAATTCCCAGTTTGTGCAATAAAAATGTTATCTGTGCTACACTTGTAATATAAAAGCCTTTCTTCTTGCTCAGATCTGAGCTCAGTGAGCAAATAAAATCAAGTAACTGTGTTATTCAGAAAGAGTCAATCCTGTACTTTATCCTTGAATCTATCAACAGGTGTGGTGTAAAACACTCTATACAAGCTATATACAACACGAAAAGAATATATGGAAATATTTTCCACAGCAGTAAACACTGCTACCACTCCCTCTAGCTTCCTTATACCCTCCAGCCTCTGTTCTCACAGCCTTAGTTTAAGGCTCCAACCACCTCACTACTCTTAAAACTGCCATGTGCCTTAAAACCACAGAGCCATAGAGACGATGAGTATCAAAATCAAGTATCACCTGCATAAAGTTGAGAAACAAACATGTCTTCCTGTACAAAGTTCAATACCTAGAGGTTGAAGACATGGCTATCGCAACTGTGGTGTACTTACCTAGTTCTCAATGGGATGGAAAAATAGTCACTGTTCTTCACATGCCTATTGCTACACTACACCCCAGCAACCCACCTCTGCCAATGCAACAGACATTTCTACAGATCCAGGGAGATGCACCTACAATTCTGCACAGAGCTTAAGAAGAAATTCCGTCAGCTGAGAAGTGGCATCTGTGTACTTAAAGACAGGAAAGCAAAAAAGAATTCAACCTCCCTGAGACCAATCTTACCTCCTACTTCTCCATTGGCTAGTTCATCTGACTCATCTCCTCCTTCATTTTGACCCTCACATTCCGATTCACACTCTATCCGATTCAACTGTGTGATACAATTAGTCAAAGCCTAGAAAAGAAGTAAAAGGTGGAAGAGTCTCTTAATTTTAATTCGGAAGTTTTCAGGAGAATTCCCAAGACCAAGCATGTATTTGCAGAATAAACTTACATTAATATTATCATCTTTGTGAGTAAGAGCTACTTCTAAATCTTTCTGGGACTTCTCAAATGATTTTATTTGCTCACTGAGCTCAGCATGTGATTTACTCCAGTCTTCGATTTCCTGTTGCAACTGAAAAGTCAAAACATGTGAATTCCTATGGGTTAGGATGGGGTTTTGCCCTGGAGACATCAGGACCACAAGATGTAGACAGGGAAATAGAAAGCCATACCTCCTTGGTAGCCTGTCAGTAAGGGTTGAGACCTCAGTTAAGGAAGAGGGAAGAGTGGCCCCAACCCTCAGAGCTGCAGTAAGAACGTCAGAGCTGTCAAGGAAGTTGACCCTGTTGATTGCATTCCCCAGAAAATTGCTGCCAATTCAAATCACTTCCTTCCAGTAAGAATGGATGGGCATATGTGACTGGCTACTGAATTCAGACTCCTTATCATATAACCTTCCCTTGGCCCGTGAAGAAGTAACTACTCAAAAAAGGGTTATAAAATACTTAGTTTTCTGCATGAAGAATATTCTTTGAGGCTATCAAGTTAATAACTGATTGATGTTTGATAAGAAAAGACCAACACATTAAGGACTGAAATAAGCTGTACAGAATAGAAAATCCCAAACACATGGAGAACACATATATGCACTCAATTTGGGGAGAAAGGTTTAAATTTGCACATCTAAGAAAAGGTCTTGCATGAATAATTCCTTACCTTAGAAACAAATCCAAGATACAAGGTAATAATATTCACTTCCCAAGCTTACATTATGTATGACATCAATTTTTCTTTACCTGCTCCTTTTTCTTCTTAAGCCTAGAATTTTCTTCCTGAACCCGATGGCATTCACACTTCACCTTCTCTTCACTAAGCTTAGCTTCATTAAGAGCAATTTGAACCTAATGCAAAACACTACAGTTAGTGAATTAATTCCACAGAACAAAACAAAGTTATACTTCCCGAACCAGACATCATGTAGCTCTCATTTGGTGCACATTTTAGTACACCTTAAAATTTTGGTCTTCCACCAAACTAATATGTAGTATTAATATCCTGTAGCACGTGTTGGCAAGTTTACCTCTGAAAATTCTGAAGCATTCATTGAAATAACATCCTTTAACTTCTCTATAGATTTCTTGTTTTCTATTATCTGCCAGGTGAAAATAGAACACAAAATATGCATGAGGATTTCAGTAGAAATACTGATATACATTTTTTTTTTTTTGCTGTACTGGGGATCAAACCCAGGGCCTTACGCTTGCAAGGGAAGCACTCTACTGACTGACCTATCTCCCCAGCCCAGAAATACTGATGTAAATATATACATACGCCGAAAATGATAAACATGACAAAATATATTTCAACCCATCCCCTTACATTTCAGGTAAAAGCAGGGGATTCAGCTTTGTCCTAAGCAAAAAATCAAGAACTGAAAGAGACAAGGGAAAATGAAGTCATAAATATTTCATGGCATCCACAACCTTCCTGGTTATGAGATAAAGTAGTAGATAACCAGACTAAAAGGTCAAAGTACAGAAAATGAAAAGGAAATCAGTAAATAAAATTTTTAAAAGTATAGAAAATTACTCTTTTAAGTACACCACTTCAAATTAGTAATTTTTTTCTAGTGATGGAGAAAAAAGATTTCCCAAGATCATGTTAAAACTCTCTTGCCTGAAGTAAAAATGAAAGAATCTAAGGGAGAATAGACAAATCTCACATACAGAAGAATTCCAAAAAATTATGAAGATATTTGCTCCTCCAGGAAGTGGAACAGAACTCTTCACTCTTTGCAGTGCCTGGGATTGAATCCTGGGCCTTCTGCATGCTAGGCAAGTGTTCTACCATGAGCTGTATCCTTAGCCCTTAACTCTTCATACTTTAACTATAGACTGTACATAGTAATTTACAAAGAATAGGTAAGGGATTGGAAGAATCCCAGTGGAGAAATCTGGTGAACACTACCTGAGCTAGGTGATCAAGCTTACCTGGGGGTGGGATATTTCAGAACACTCTCGACTATCTTTGCAACTTCTATGTTATTATAGAACTATTGTAAAGTAAAAAGTATTTTAAAATAGGATGCTGTAAACAAAACAATATACAAACACTGTTGAATGGGGCAATAGATTCTGCATGTTTCAGAGGGCAGAGCAAAGCAATATGAAAATTACCCAGGATTGAGGACACAAATATTTCCTAGGCCCATAAAAATAATTTGTTGGATCAGTACTGAAAAGTTCCACAAAATGGGCAGAAGGGGGTTCAACTTCCCTGACTCCTAATCTGACTTTACTTAACACCACGGGGAAAGTCCATCTGAACCAATTCTACAAAATACTTCAAAAGCCAAATCACACTAAAACCTTACCAAGTCCTGATTCTTGACATTCTGTTCTCTCTCAGATTCTAACATAACATGAAGACTTTTAGCTCTGTCCTCAAGAATCTCATTAGTTTCTTCAAGTAGCTTGATTTTATCCTAGGAAATCAGATGTCAAGATTAATAGTTACTCATTACATTGGCTTTTGAGTTTAGAATGTAACTCCCATAAAACCAGGGATTTGTACCTTATATTTCATTGCTTCATCAGAGAGGACTATGTTTTGTTTCTTGGTTTCCTGGACATGTTTCTTTGATTCCCTGATCTATGTAAAATAAAGTATTCAGAATTAAAAGATACATATTATAGTGTTAATAAAACTTACTTCCAGGTAAGTGACCCCTTCAGAAGAAAGCAATACTTAATACATCTGATGATTACTTAGGACTTGGATGGTTAGTATGAAATAATGAAACAAAAATTTAAAAATGATTTAAAAATATCTCAACTATAAAACAGGTGGAAATGATTCATGGTGGAACCAAGGGGGAAAGAAAGTAGAAAAATTATTCTACCTTCTGTTCATAGTTTGACAATTTTTGCACCAGTTCTTCATTTTCTTTCATGATAGTCTTTAACTTTTCAGAAATTTGCTGTTCAGTAACTAAAAAGGGGGAAAATCCACAAGATTATTACAATCTCTAAATGAAATTCAATTAAATCACCTAAAAGCAAAGACATGTCATCTGGCATTATGAAGAAATACTTTTTTTTTTAAATTGCAGATGAACCCAGGATCTTGTGTTTGCAAGGTAAGCACTCTACCAACTGAGCTATAACCCCAGCGCATGAGGGAATACTTCTTTGCATAACAATTATGCCTTTAAAAAGTAATCTAGAGTTAATAACAATAAGGGTGTGAAACACTATGAAAATTTAACAAAAATATAAGAACAATGATATTTCAATTAAAGCACATTTCAAAGATGGGAAATACAGTAAAATGTTGTAGTTTGATATTCTTCCTTTCTTGAAACACTTTCTTTTCAGAAAATGGAATCATTTCAAATTTATGTAAATGTTTGGCAAGGAAGAAGAAAATGAAAGCATACTGACTCACGTTACCATTCTCTTTCTACTCCAACAAATTATTGAATGTATGATTAAATCATTAGCACAGAAATACTGTTTAAATGTAATACCTCTGTTCACACTAATATTGTATTACAACAATATTCAAAGTGAATATGTCCCAATTTAAAACTAATCATCTTCTTCCCACAATTTGTTCCTCCTCATCCTGTATCTCACTTGGTACCATCGACATATACTCTATTATGCAAGGTAGCATCCAAGGAATAGTAAAATTTTAAGGAGTTAAAAAAATAATAGGCATTGAAAATCACTCTATCTACTTCTAACATATATAAAACACATCAAACACAAATACAAAGGGTTATTACAAGTTACAGAAGGCTAAAAATTTACCTTGATATACTCTTTCTTTGACCTAAAAGAGAAAGAAATAAAGATTAAACTTGATGTCATATATCTGCTTAAAAGAAACAGAATCAAAACCAAATGAGAATATAATAACTGTCTGGTTCAGTATTAAAAAATAAGTAAAGGAGAACAAACATTCTAAATTTAATTGGTAATGATAGTTCATAAATAGCCTCTGTCATATAAAAATACTAAGGTATGTATCTTATGTCACAGTGAATATATATATATATGTATATGTATATATATTCCAATCTTACGACATGAGCACTTACCTTTAATAATAGAAATGGCTACTATTTTCACAAATATACACCAATGCTTTACTTACTCTAATAATGTAGATCCTAAAATACCACTTATAATGATCTTGTTATAGGAAAATACATTCAGAAAACTCCAACATAGAAAGAAATGGACATTTCTCTAATGTCACAGGCTTACTAATCAGAGAGTAAGCTTTCACCCAAAATGACAACAGGAGAAAATGGAAGTAGCAAAAAGCAGGCATCTAAGGTAGCGACCAAAACTCCAAAGTCAAATGCTGAGACTGAGGAGCAGCAGCTAAGACCCAGATCCTACCTAACCTAGTGAAAATAGAAACAGGTGCCAGGGTTCTTGAAAGAACCAAGAGAGAAATATGAAACGTTTTCATTTTTCCCTTTTCTCTTTACCTTTCTATCTTCCTTTTTCCTTTTAGCTGAGAACAAGTTCAATGAGATTAGAAGGGTCCTCACAGGAATCCACACAAAGGATTCTTCTTTTTAAGAAGGCATTTCTTTTTAAGTGCTTTCATACTCAATTGTACAAGAAGAGGAACCTTGTATTAACAATGGTATGTCTGATATAATTAAGTAATCAGAAAAGGAATACTAAGATTTGGAAAGATGTGCAGCCATTGTTTCTGGCCACTTTAACTGTTGAGTTTCCACTGATGGCTTTTTATGCAAAATTCATTTACCTAAAATAATTTTCCTCCAATTATGTTAAATAACTATGAAGGAACAAAATATTTAATAATATGTCTCTGGAAACATATAATCTATACATCCAAACAAAAAGCTATTTTCTTAACATATGATTGAATGACAAAAGCTGGGAAATGCATATATTAAAGAGTGAAAAATTATCTCAGCTTCTTTTTATTATTTTGCTATATTCCTCTGCAGCATTTTTTCCTGTGTTTGTGTTTATATAATATACAGTTCTTCAACATTTAAATCTTAGTTTCTGCTTTTTTCTACTTCATATTAAATTGTGAGCATTTTCTGTGCCCCAAGTCTTTGAAATATATAAAGCTGCGTACTATTCCATTATACGAACATATGAGAATTTAAAAATATCTCTGTAATGGAATAAGTTGTGCTAAGTTTTCAACCTAAGACACAGTTCCGCTGAAAAACCTTACCGAAAATCTTTAAATCATAATTAGTTATTTCTTTAGGATAGATTACTAGACATATTATGCTACATAAAAGGATATTTATACAACCTATCCCATCTTTTATCTCACTTTGAAGACTTCTGATACATATGGAACTACTGGTCAGAATGGCTTTAAGAATTACTAGTTCTTCCCACTGTACCTACCTAATTCTTAATCTTTAGGTTTTGATATAAGGAACTTATAAATTGAAGTTTTTTCCTTGAGATTTTTCAGGTTATCTTGTTTTCTTAAGTCTTTATCAACACAAAGATTACACTAAATTATTTTATAAAGTGAGTGTGACTTCAACCACTAATTTGTGTTTAAGTTAGTAAACTGGAAAGGGGAGGGGCAGTGACTACAGAATACCCCATGCATTTATGTACTAAGGTAGAAGGAAGTTAATTTACTCACAACAAGAACAGTTCTCCAGAAGAAAATGGCAAATGAAACAATTCCCAAGAAGACAGTGAGAAGTACAGGCTTCCACGGCAGTCCATAAAAATCAGGCCCAGGCTGAACATCATTGGGCAATGTGGCAACTAGCTGAAATAGACAAGTCAGAAGCAATGAGAAAACTTATAACAGTCACGAAGAATCATCATGGCAGTTCCAAAACCACCACCATCATCTGAAAAGTACCTCCTCAACATTCTCCAATAGCTTCTTCGAAAGACAGGTTCCTGACAGTGTCATATTCCTTGTTTGCCTGCAGTGTTTTCAAGTATAATAAGTCTAAACACTTTAAATCAAGCATACATTTCCATTTGGAATAGGCCCTACAACATCATATTGTCTAACACCTGGGTAGATCCCTGTGTATAATACTTCTCTCATAGATAACCTGGTTTTTATGATTTAAAAAAATTATGTAACACAAAAACTTAAATATATGATAAAACTAACTTTATGGCTACAAATAAAAGGAGGATAATGAATAATACAAATAATGAACTATTTCTCTAAGGTTTTAAATTATATTTCTATTCTACTCTTATATAAACAAAGATAAAGACCAGTAATGCCAGACAACTCTAGAAAACTGGCTTAGATAAACTACTCTGAATCTAACTTCCGTCTCTGAAAGTCCGTGTCTAACTAAATGTGCGCTCAAAGCGAGTGTATCAAACACCAGCCTTTGCACCTCTACTCCACACCGCCCTCCTGAAGTGTCCAGAGGACTCTCATTCTGGCCCCACCTCCCAACAGTCTCCAGAGGGACAAGACCTACTGAGACGTCACCTGCATTTAGGAACGTACCAAGGGGCTTGCCACCTCTCAGTATTGCGTTTAAAAAGTGCAATGAGGAAAGCTTCAAGTACACTCTCAGCGGCCTCGCGGAACAATATAGTTCGGTCCTGCCTGCCTCGGGCCTGACATGCTCCATTTCTCCAGCCCCGCATCAGTCAGTGAACCCACTCAGCTCACAACTCAGTCACCCGCCTGCCACAATGGGAGTCCCCCCCCCCCCCATAGGGACCGTCACCTCCAGGATCTTGGCTATCAGGGCTGCGTAGAGCACCGACAGGGGTCTCAAAAGCTCCGGGTCCCCCGGGGAAGTGGCGACAGAAGGCACGGTGGCAGGTACTGAGTCCATTGTGTACGGACAGCTGAGCGGAGACGATGCTTCCCTGCTGAACGGCACAGGACTCAGACCTCTTCAGCCGTTTCCTACTTGGGAAGGACCCAGCACAAGGGGTGGGTACTGGAAATGAACTTCGCCTGCCCAGCCCCTGGCGCTTTCCGCTCTACGCGTGAAAAACACGTCATCAGCAGGTGCAGCGAGCGGACCGCAGTGCGCGGAGCTTGCCACAGACTGGGCGGGCGGGGCGGGACCGGGAAGAACCAACTGCGGATTCCGGCGGGGGAGAGCGCGAGCAGAGCCCAACGGAAGAGTCCAAGTCAAGGCACACGGTGCGGAAAGAGTCACGTGCCCCCGGAACTGGGAGAGGACAGGCGGTTTAGAGGGCCCCAAAGCAGCTAGAAATCTAACAGAAGGGGATTATGGTCAGGAATTGGGAAAAAGGAGAAAAATCAGTCCTCCCCGGCCCTCCCAGAGCAGAACTCTTTTGTCACGTACCTGCCCCAAGTACCTGCCCCGAAGGTCCAGACCGGAGAGGAGAAGCCTCTCCTGATCCCTTGGGAAGGACCACTGCTCCGAGTGGGCGTTCCTTCCCTGCTCACTCCATTCCTGTGCTGATTTTCCCCTAACCGACCTCTACTTCTGAATGACACTACTTTTCAAGTTTCACCCTAGCATGTCATTATCACCCCTACACCAATGGTTTCATTCCTGGATTCCACAATTTTAAGGTTGAATGACTTGTGGAAAAGATTAGGATCATGAATAGCCTGGAAAGCACTGCTAAACGTTTAAGAAACTGGGGACATTTAACTTGGCGAGGGAATGAATATATGTGGATTTTTAAAAATATGTCAAGTTGAATATGGTCGCTTCAAAGGAACAAACAAGAATAGGCAGGAAAGCAATGAAAAATAAGAGCAATGAAGCGTGGAGGAAGAGGATGAAGGCAAACTCTATAATGAAAACATGTACTATCATCCAAGCCCAAGAATACATACAGATCGTGGGACAGAACAGACCATCGAGAAACAGACCCAACTGCACTGGACATTTGGGATACAATAAAATTCAGTTGGGGAAAACAGACTTTTTAGTATTTGCATATAATCACATGGAAAAGGTTAAAATTGGATTTTTCTCTAATTATTCACAAGGATAAACTGCAAATGGATAAGAAACCTGAATGCAAAAATAGAAAATAAGCAAATGCTAGAAAACATTGGTTGAATTTTTCTATGCATTATGAGTGGTCAAAACCTTCGTGATTATGTCTTAAAATCCAGAAGCAAGAAGGTGTAAAGATGATTACTTAAAACATACAAACACAAACAAAAAAACTTGCCTGGCTGTGTTTAATCTCCCCGATCCCCCCATGCATTTGACAATGACAATCTGAGAAAAAATATTTGCAACATATTACTCTCCAAGGAATCATGTTCCTGAAATATAAAGAGCATTATAAATAAAATAGGCAGCAAATCTATATTAAAGTGGGCTGAAGAAATAAAAAGATCTCAGGAAAAGAGATGCAAATAGCTATAAAATATGGAAACATGCTCTGCTTAGTTCAGAATGAACAAAATACAAATGAAACCACACTAAGATACCATTTCTCACTTATGTTGGCAAGATCCAAACATTTGACAACATACTCAGTAGGTGAGAGAATGTGGAGGAATACTGCACCCTCAGACACTGCTGATAAGTGTACAAAATGAGACAACCTCGCTAGGAATGAAAGTTGGCGACATCTCCCAAAACTGCTTATGTATTTACCTAATGACTCAACAATCCCACTTCTTGTCTTTTTTTCAGTGCTCCAGAGGGAACTCAGGGCTTCACCCACCATAGGCAAGTGCTCTACCTTGAGCTATATCATCCCAGTCCTTCTAGAGATACTGGGAATTCAACATATGTTTAAAATTTATATCTACAAAATTATGTCATTCAGGCATGAGTTATAATAACAAAAGATGGTCACAAATGACAGAAACAACCAACTGTTCAATAATAAGAGTTGTTGAATAAACCAAAGAATAGGATGAAGAAACAAAATAATTTTAAATTCTGCTAAGATATGTTTTCCAGAATAAATTTAAAGAAAAAAAAAAGTAGAGAAAAATATTTATAGAGTACTATTTTTATCTTAGAAAGTAAGAAAAGATGAATATATTTCTTATATACTCTTAGGTAATATTGATATGCAATAAATTATGTGTATTTAAAGTGTGCACTTTGATAAATTTTAACATGAAATTGTGAAAGCATCATGATAACCAAGATAATAAATCTATCCCTTCCCTCCAAAAGTCATCTCTCATTCTCTAGGTAATTCCAACCTCTGCCCTTGGTCACCCTACCTTCTTGCCCCCCACGTTCCCACCCTGCCCACGAACAAAATGTCTATCTTAATAGACTGCTTTATATTCCTAAAGTTTTCTGTGCATATAATAATATACTGTGTTCTCTGGCTTTTCTTATTCAGCATAATTTAAAATTAATCTATATCTCTTTATCAATAATAGTTCATCTCTTTTTATTCCTGAGTAGCATTTCATTACATGTATATACTACAATTTGTCTATCACCTATTGATGGACATTCAGATTTTTTCCAGTTTTGGTCTTTTATAAATAAAACAGTCAATAACATTAATATACAATTTCTTCTTGTGCTATGTAACATCTTCTCTTTGCAGAAGATTGGCTGGATATGACAGGTGTATGTTTACCTTTTTAAGCAGGTGATTCTACCACTTTACAGTTCCACCAGCTGTGTACACATCCAGTTCTTTCACCTCTTCTCCAACACTCTCCACAATCAGTCTTTAATATGAGCTATTTCTAGTAAGTTCATAGTGGTGACTCTTATGGCTTAAATGTGTATTTCCCTGACAAATAATGATGTCAAGCTTTTTGAATGTGTTTATTAGCCATCTGTTTCTCTTCTTTGGTGAAGTGTTACTTTATAGGACTATATTTTTTCTTTTAATGAGTTTTAAGGGTTCCTCATATTTTCTCCATGCAAGACTTTTCAGGTAAATTCTTTACAGTAATTTCCTCCCAGCTTGTGGTTTGTCTTTTTCATTGAAAGTGCAGTTTGAAGAACAGGTTTTATTTTGATGAAGCCCAAATCATCAAATTCCTTTTATTGTGAAATCTGTTGGCATCAGCTGCTGCCATATTCTGCCCTGCACAACACACACACCATTTTACAATCCAGATTGCCAGTCTGCGAACATCCTAGCCAGCCATTGGTCCACTCATCAGACTGTGAACATTCTTGGCAGTCATTGGTCCAGATTGTCAGCCTGAGAACATTCTCATCAGTCATTGGCCTATTGTTATTAGCCTGGGAAATTTAACTCCTTAAGAATAGCTTCACCACCATTCTCTCTTTGTCTTTCCCTTGCTCTCGCTCTTGCATGCTCTCTCTCTCTCCTCCTTACTGTTGCTCACTCTCTCGCTTACTCTTGCTCTCTCACTTTTTCTCTCTTTATCTCTCTCTCTCTCTCCTTTTCTCTCTCTCTCTCTCCTTTTCTCTCTCTCTCTCTCACCTTGTGGGCAGACACTGTGTCTGTCCATTTAATAAAATCTCTTGCATGAGTTCCCGTGTCAAAACTACTCCTAGATTTCATCTCACTCCAACCAGAATGGCAATTATCAAGAATACAAGCAATAATAAGTGTTTGCAAGGATGTGGGGAAAAAGGTACACTCATACATTGCTGGTGGGACTGCAAATTGGTGCAATCAGTATAGAAAGCAGTATGGAGATGCCTCAGAAAACTGCATAAACTCACCATTTGCCCCTGCTGACCCACTCCTTGGTTCATACTCAAAGGACTTAAATCAGCATACTACAGTGATCCAGTCTCACCAATGTTTACAGCAGTTCAGTTCACAATAGATAAGAGTATGGAACCACTTTATCTAGATGCCCTTCAACAGAGGAATGGATCAAGAAAATGTGGTTCATATACACAATGGAACATTATTCAGTTGTAAGGAATAATGAAATTATGGCATTGGCAGGTAAATGGATGGAATTAGAGAATATCATCCTAAGTGAAATAACCCAATCCCAAAAAACCAAAGGCATGTATTTTCTCTGATAAGCAGATGCTGATCCATAGTGGGGTGGGAGGGTTAGGAAAGAATGAAGGAATTTTGTATTGTGTAGAGGGGAGTGTGGGAGGGGAGGGGCAGTAGGGATGACAAGGATGATAGAATTAGATAGACATTACCCTATATACATGTATGATTACAGGACTGGTGTGACTCAGCACACCCAGGGGAATGAGAAGTTATGCTCCATTTGGGTACAGTGTGTCAAAATGCATTCTATCATGTATAACCAAATAGAACAAATTTAAAAATAAAAATTAAACAAAAACATTTAAGTCTCTAACCCATTCTAAGTTAATTCATGTGTCTGATATAAGGATAGATCAATTTTTCTGTATATAAATATCCAACTGTTTTAGTACCATTTGTTGAAAACTTTTCTTTTTCCGCTTAATTGTCTTAACATCTTGGTCATGTTTGTTACCATATATATGTGGATCTATCTCTGAATTCTTGACAGTTCCAGTGTTATGTCTGCAGGCCTAATCACTGTAACTTTAGAATAAGACTTTTTTTTATCCCCCCTTTTCCTATGGTACTAGGAAACGAACACAGGGCCTTGGATATGCAAGGCAAGTGCTCTACACTGAGTTACTTTCCCCAGTCCTAGCTTAAGTCTTAAAGTCACATATTCTAGGTTTTTTGCTATCAGCTTGTCATTTTCTACAAAACTCTGCTGGGATTTTGATTGGTAATTAAATTGGGATGAATGGATAGCTTAAGAGTGTATTTGATCTTCTAACTCATAAACTAGGTATACCTCTCCATTTATTTAGGTTCTTTTAAATTTCTATCAGCAATATTTTTATAGTTTTCAATATATACATCTATCAGTTTTCTGCCAGATTTATGTTTAAATACTTCACAGTTTTTATTCTATTATACATGGAAATTTTTAGAATTTCAATTTCCAATTGTTCACTGTTAATATATAGAATTGCTTTTAGGTGTAAATTTTATCTGTTGACCTTACTAAACTCACTTATTAGTTCCAAAAGCTTTTTTGTAGATCCCACCAGATTTTATTCATACATGTTCATGTTATCTGAAAATAGAGAATTTTACTACTTCCTTTCCAATCTGAGTACATTTTATTTCTTTTTCTTGCCTTAGCTATTTCCTTACTGCACTCCAGTATAATGTTGAATAGATGTGGTGAGAGCAGACATCCGTGTTTGGTTTCTGATCTCGGGAAAAACTATTCAATCATCAACCATTAAGTATGAGGTTAGCTGCATTTTTCTCAGAGGATGTTTTAAACGCCCTTCTATTCCTAGTTTGTTGTTAGTCTTTCTACATCAATAATCAATACTGAATTTTGATTAACAATGATGGGATTTACTGTCACCTATTCATACACGCACACAAAATAAGAATATAATTTGGCAGTATCACTCCCCAGCATTTCCCCCCTCTGCTGTATTTTTTAAATGCTTTATTTTGCATCTCTTGAGTTGAACACACAGATTGATGTTTTTTAGGTTTATCAATGTGGTAAGTTACATTGATTTTCAAATGTCAAATAAACCTTGGATTCTTGAGATAAACTCTATTTGGCTATGATACAGTTTCCTTTCCCACATATTGTTGGATTTGACTCATTAATTTTTTTGGGGGGGGGGTGGTTTTACCAGGGATTGGACTCAGGGGCACTCAACAACTGGAGCTACTTCCCCAGTCCTAGTTTGTATTTTGTATTTAGAGACAGGGTCTCACTAAGTTTAGTGCCTCGTGTTTGCTGAGGCTGACTTGGAATTCTCAATCCTCCTGTCTCAGCCTCCTGAGTTACATTTTTATTTAGAATTTCTGTACAGGTTCATTAGAGATCCCATGAGAGGTCTGTGGTTTTCTTGTTATATCTTTGTCTTGTTTTGGTATAGCAGTAACACTGGTTTCATAGGAGTAGAGAAATACTTTCTTGTTTTAATACTCTACAGGGATTTGTGTAGAATTAGTATAATTTCTTTCTTACAGGCTTAATAGGATCATCGGTCAAGCTACCTGGGCCTGGAGTTTTCTTTGTAGAAAGATTTTTTACCTATACCTTTGTTAATAGTTCATTGGAATTGTCATCTTGATTGCATTGAGATGCCCATGATTAAGGAGCTTCTGGGTATGTCCACGAGGGCATGTCTAGAAATGATTGGCATTTGGGATAGTGAACTGAAGTGGAGACCCTCACTAAGCATGGGCAGTACCACTCAATAGGATGAATAAAAGTTGGAAGAACAAGGAAGCAGATGCAGATGCAAACTCGACTCTTCTTGAATGGTTGGTTGATTGCTGCTTCGATGCATCTAAGGATATTGCCTCTCACTTCTTCACTCTTCCAAAGTGGACTCTGCCAGTGATTCTCCAGATAGTTTCCAGAAGCCTTGGTCTCGGACTAGCATAGCACTGTTGATCCTTCATGTTCTGGGGTTTCCACCTCTTGAACTGCACAGCTACTGATTCTTCCAGTTCTCTAGCTGCAGACAGCCATTGTGGACTATCCAGCTTCTGGTCGTGTAAGCCAATCTAATAAATCCCCTTTTTGTAATCATACTTCCTGTTGATTCTGTTCATCTAGAGAACCCTAATACAACCTTTAATTTCTTTAACAGTCACAAGGTTAACAAAGTTGTCTGTTTTTCTTGAGTGAACTTTTGCAATTTGTGGCTTAGATGGAATTTCTTCATTTCAACTAAATTATCAAGTTAATTAACAAAAATTGTTCATAATATCCCCATATCATTCTAATATCTGTGGAATCTGTAATTATGTCCCTCTCTGATTGCTGATTTTGGTAATCTGTGTCTCCTTTTTTATTTCCCTGATCACTCTGGCAAGAGGTTAATCAATTTTATTTATTTTAAAGAACTAGCTTTGGGTTTCATCAATTTTCTCTTATTTTCCTTCTTTAAAAAATTCATTGATTTATGCTCTTTTCTTTATTATACTTTTCTTCTTGCTTACTTGGAGATTAACTTCTTTTTCCTTTTCTAGTCTGTGGTGATAGGAACTGAAATCAGTGACTTGAGAATTTTCTTCTTTTTTAATAGAAGTAGTGCTATAAATTTCCCAGTAACACTTTAGTGGCATTGTACAAATTGACATATTGTTTTCATTTTTATTCCACTCAAAATGTGAATTTATTTTGATTTCTTTGACTCAAAAATGATTTAAAAGTATGGCATTTAGTTTCCAAATATTTGGGGATTTTTCCAGATTTTTCCATTACTGATTCCTCATTTTATTGCATTCAGAGAATAAGCTTTGTCTGACTTTGAGTACTTTTATATTTACTGAGAATTGTTTCATGGCCCAGAATATGGTTTATCTTGGTAAATATTCCATGTGCACTAAGAAGAATAGGTATTCTGCTCTTTATGGATTTTATATAAATGCCAGTCATTTCAACTTGATGGATTATGTTGTTCATACTTTCTACAACCTTACTGACTTTTCTTTTTCTACTAATTGTTGAGAAGAGGATATTGAAATCTCCAGATTTAATCCTACATTCACCACTTTCCTTGTAGTTCTATTAATTTTTCTTCATATATTTTGAAGGTCTAATACTAAGATACAAATATTTAGGATTATTATACAATTCTGATTAACAGACTCCTTTACCATTAGGGAATAGCTTTCTTTATGTGTGATGATATATTTTGCTCCAGAATCTTTGGTTTAATGTAGCTACTCCAGATTTCCTTTGACTAGTGTTAACATGGGAAACCTTTTCAATCTTTTTAATTTTAACTTCTTTGTGTCTTCTTATTCTCAGTGTTATTCCTGTAGACATCTACTTGGATCTTGCTTTTTTACACAATATGACAATCTGTTTTCAATTGGTGTATTTAGATACTTTCCACTTAACAGGATTACTGCTATGGGTAGGTGTAAGCTTAGTATCATCTTCTATTTGTTCTTTGTTTCTTTTTTCTCTTAATCTGTCTTCTTTTGGATCCACTAGGTATTTTTAGTGATTCCTCTATTGGTTTACTAAGTTGTAACTCTGTTTTCTAATTTCAGTGGTTGCTTCAGAGTTTAGAATATACATTTTTAACTTCAGATGTTACTAACCTTCTAACCTTTACACTATTATCATAGATTTCACTATTACATAATTCTAAGCCCTGTATTACACTGATATTTGTCTTTAAGCAAATAACTTTTTAAAAACAGTTCAAATAAGAAAAATCATTTAAAATGTTTATTCACATGTTCACCATTTTCAGTGGTCTTTACTCCTTTGTGCAGTTCCATTATTTCCATCTGCTGTCTTGGTGCAAGTGTAGGGTGAATTCTTTCAGCTTGTATGTCAATACAAGTCTTCATTTGGAAAGATATTTCACTGGGCATGATATCATAGGCCAACAATCTTGTTCTTCATATGTATTAAAGATATCACTCCAGTGTATTCTCTTATGCCTAATTCCTGACAGGAAACCTGATGTCATCCTTAGTTCCTCTCTACATAAATGTCTTTCTTCTGTAGCTGCTACAATTGTTCTTCTTCACTGGTTTTGAGCAATTTATTTCTGATATACCTTGGTACAGTTTTATTCATGCTTTTGTGATTTGATTCCATTTAATATTTTGGATCTGTGGAGTTTTCACAAATTTTGGAAAATTTTTGGCCATCGCTCCCCCCCATTAGGTCCTTTTTAAATTTTTTTTATTTGTTATTTTTAGTAGAGTATATTTTGATATATCATACATACATGGAGTATAACTTGCCATTCTTGTGATTGTACATGATGTGGAGTTACACTGGTCATATATGAACCAGTGCCAGTTCATATATGAACACAGGAAAGTTACATCCAATTCATTCTACAGTCTTTCCCATTCCTATTCCTCCTTCCTTGCCCCTGTTTCCCCGACCCCATCCAATCAAACAAACCTCCAGCCCCCTCACCCCCGCCTATTGTGAGTCAGCATCTGCATATCAGAGAGAACATTTGGCCTTTGATTTTTGGTGATTGGCTTATTTCAGTTAGCATGATATTCTCCAGTTCCATCCATTTACCAGCAAATGCCATAATTTCATTCTTCTTTATGGCTGAGTAATATTCCATTGTGTGTATGTACCACATTTTCTTTATCCATTCATCTACTGAAGGGCACCTAGGTTGGTTCCATAGGTTAGCTATTGTGAATTGAGTTGCTATGAACATTGATGTTGACCATCACTTCTTAAAACACTTTCCTGAAAACCTCTTTTCTTTCCTTTTGAAACTGCCTGACAGCTTCCTGATGCTTGTTCCCTTTTCTTTAACAGGACATTTTCCCAGTGTTTCATTTGGGATACCTCTATTGCTATGTCTTCAAGTTACTAATATTTTCATTACAATGTGTATTCTGGCATTAATCCCATTCAATGTATTTAGCATACCAGATATTTTCAACTCTAGAAGTCTGATTTTTAAAAATATATCTTCTATGTCTCTACTTAACTTTTTAACATATGAAATATAGTAGTAGTATTTTAATACCATTGTCTCATTCTAACATCTCTGCCAGTTCTTAGTTGGCTTTGATTGGCTGATCTTTTCCTCCTCATCATGGATTATATTTTCTTGTTTTTTTTTTTTTTTTTTTGCATGCTGGTAAGCTTTGATTGGATGCCATACATTATGAATTAATATTCTTGATCTTTGTCTGGTATGCACTTAAATTATTGGAAACAGTTTGATTCTCTTGGGTCTGAAGATTTGTTAGGCATGACATGAATAGTAAGAGTCTGAGGTAGTACCCTTCTGATTACTCTACCCAATTTCCTTAGAATTATGAGGTTTTTTCCCAGGCACTTTTTTGGTCCCTGTGTTAGAACCTGTTTCTTCTAATCACTTAAGATTGTTTCTCTGACTTTAAGCAGTTTCATCACACTCATGTGCTGATCAATACCCTGCTGAATACTCAGAGGACCCTTCACAGATTTCCCGAATTGTGTCCCAATGTAGCAATCTTCTTTTGGTACTCTGCCCTGTGAAATCCAGTTACCATTTCCTCAGTTCATTTCATTACCAATCTCAGCACCATTTCCTCAGTTCAGGGTATTCACTGGTTCTACCTGGCTCCCCCTTCTGTGCCATGGCCTGGGAATCTCTTAACATAGTAAGCGGGGACAACTGTAGAGCTCATAGCATTTGTTCCTTATGTTTCCAGAATTATTCTTTGTTGCTTGATCTCCAATGTCTTGAAAAAATGTTATTTCATTGATTTTATCTGTTTTGGTTTTTTTTCATATATTTTTGTTGTTGTTGTTTCATTTGGGAAGGTAATGCCTATAAAGCTATCATAGCTAGATGTGAAAATCATTTGCTTTGCTTTTTCTTTTTATGGTGCCAGGGATTGAACACAGGGCATCACACATGGTAGGCAAGTATTCTACCACTGAGCTATATCCCTTTTCCCATTTGCTTATTTTTTAGATGGCAGAATAGATAATAAAATTAATTTTAAAAGTTAACTATAAAGGAGGGTAACATCAGGGTGGACAGAACTGGGACAAAAGCTAGAGTTCTCTCAACATGAGGCTGGAGGATCACAAGTTCAAAACCAGCCTCAGCAACGTAGTGAGGGCCTAAGCAACTTAGCGAGACCCTGTCTCTAAATAAATAATAATAAAAAAAAAAAAGGTTGGGATGTGGCTCAGTGAATAAGATCCCCTAGGTTCAATTCCCAGTACCAAAAAATAAATAAATAAATAAACACACACACTTTTTTTTTTTTTTTACAAATTGACTGGCTCTTCTAAATACTTAATTATTTTTTAAAAATCTTAAAAAGCAACACCTATGTATTGAAAACAAAAATGAAACAACCTAACTGTGATGCCAAGCTGGTGACAAAACCATAGAAATGAATTATTTCAAACACACCTTAGTGGGACATAGTTTAAAGACAAGAGAACTGGGGGAAAAAAAAAGAGTGTTTAAAATAACATATTGTTGGTGGGGTGTTGATAGTCAAATTTTTAAAACTATTATAGGAATATTACAAAGATAAATACAGGCATGTGTTGCTTAATGATTGGAATAAATTCTAAAAATGCATCTTAATTGCCTTGAAAGCACAATGTCCTGGGTTCAATCCCCAGCACCGCAAAAAAAAAAAAAAAAAAAAAAAAAAAAAAAAAAAAAAAACCTTAGGAGATTTTAATGTGCAAACATCATTGAGCATACTTATACAAACCTAGAAAATATAGCCTACTACACAGCCTGAAGGAACTCTGCAAGCCCCTGTCTCTGAATAAAATACAAAACGGGCTGGGGATGTGGCTCAGTGCTTAAGCACCCCTGGGTTCAATCCCCAGCACCAAAGGTAGGGGTGGGAAACAGATGATTAAAGTAAAATATCTTTGGCATCTTGAGTTTTCACTGGAAGTATCCTATATGACATGATGAATGTTTGTTTTTTAAAAAATCCCCACATATTTCTGAAATTTGTTCTGTAAAAAAGGCCTAGAAAGGACAGTAAACTCGAGCAATAATCCTAGTACTTGTAATGTAGGCTCTAAATTTCATTGAAAGGGGTCAGAGTTTTTTAAAGAAAAATAGTTCCTTCAAGGTCCAGGCAGGACATGTACAAGATAAGCTCAGAATATCTCCTCATAGTAGAAAGCGAGGCAAATAGGCAGCAATGACCACTAGGTGGTGTCAAAGGGCCCCTGGAACCAAGTTGAAGAGGTTTCTACTAGCCAAAGGGCGAGAAATTGAGTATCAGTAAGAATAATTTCTGTTCTTGATGGGATTAAAACACACCAAATATTTTTAAATGCATGACATCACAATGACTCTTAAAGTTAACAAAAAATTCTAAAACTCTTTTGGGACTCATTTGATAACGCTATGACAATATCATTTTGGAAAATGTTTAAATGAAGAAAAGGAATCAAATGTTTATCTGCTGCCTTAACTATGCAAAACAAATATCAATGTAAAGAATAGTCAATGATAAGTTTTTCTTTCTAGAGGCATCCCAGTCTTTAAATGAAGAAAGAATAATTATAATGAGACCATTGCCATTCTGCAACCTGTAATATATTAGCAGAACTCATCAATGTCACCAGTGACTAGCAGTCAATATCAAAGGAGAGGACATGAAGATGTCAATGCCTCCTGATGAAAGTATGCAAAACAGAATTGAACCTAAACCAGACTACCAATTCCCAGGAAATAAAGCCCCAGAGAGGGGCTGTGGTCATTATGTCAATTATACAGTACTTGACTAGCATGTCTGAGGCCCTAGCTTCAATCCCTAGCATAACCAAAATAAAAAATAAAAATGAAAAAGCAACAGAGAAACAGGTTAAATTTTACCAAGGGGATGTCATTCACCATATCCAGGATCACAATATACCCTAGAAGTCACACAAACATTTTTTTCAATGATTAAGTTGCAACAACAACAAAAGGAGAAATTAACAGTAACTGGTATGCGACTTGTCCTCCCAATGAAAGCAACCAGAAAGTTGGACAAAATATATTTTTAAAAATCTATTATTCAGACAGAAAACCACAGGCAACACACAACTGTCAGTCCTGAGAAAAGGGGAACAAATAGGTGAGCTTTCTACCTGGAGGCACCTTCTAGACCTCAGCTCAGGAAGAGGAACCCAAATGGGGCACAACGATCTTACTGAGGAGGTAGAGATCAGAGTTCCAGGAGATTGAGCAGCCAGAAGCATGTAAAGAAAGCTACCAGAAAAATAGGAACCACAAAGAAAAGGAGTTTTAGAAATCTGCAAGGAGGTGGTCTTCTATTTGGGGCTAAATTCTAAGTAGTGCTTGGAAGGACAAAGACAATTAAAGGAGAAAAGAAGAACTATAAGCTAACCAATCCCACAGTTGGCACTAAACTGGGAGAAGTGTGGATTCCAGGTAGCCAGAGGGAGTTCTCACACATAAAAAGTATGGTCAATAAGCACATGAAGAAGTGTTTGAGCCAGAGAAGGTGGCACACGCCTATAATCCCAGCAACTTGGGAGGCCGGGGTAGGAGGAATACTAGTTCAAGACGGGCAATTCAGCAAGGCCCTAAGCAAGTTAGTGAGATCCTGTCTCAAAATTAAAAAAATAAAATAGGCTGTGGCAAAGCACCTTGGGTTCAATCCCCCAGTACTGAAAACAAAACAAAACAAAACAACAACAACAACAAAAAAACGCACTCAGTATTGTTAATCATCAGGAAATAAACTCACAAAGATACACCACTAGAATAGCCAAAATTTAAAACAAATAATACCAAGTATTAGTGAAGATGGAGTCAAGTGGAAGTCTCCTAAATTGCTGGTGGAAGCATAAAATGGTGCAGTCATTTCTGAGTATGGCTTGGCAGTTTCATATAAGATAAAACATACATTAAACACAGACTTGAGAATTTCATTCCTAGGTATGAGTCCACTTATAATGGCTTATATATGAAATAGTATCATAGGAAAAATGAATCTACAATTAAAAAAAAAAAACTATCAGTGGTTGCCTGGAACAGGTGGTGAGGGAACCTACTGGGATAGTTCCCAAAGGAATCTTTTTGAGTGAAAAAAAAGTTCTACATCTTGACTATAGTAGATTTTACATGGGTATCTACATTTGTTAAAACTCACTGAGCTATATTCCTAAAATGGGTATATTATATGCAATTCGTATCCAGTTAAATTTGACTTAAAATACCTACCTTCTATTACAACATTTACACCTCAACAAGAACCTGGTTTGAATAAGAATAATTTTAAAAAGGAGAGAAGCAGATCTAGACCTGCCAAATATTGGCTTATCACGAATTACTGTTAGGTTGGGTGATGGGCCCATGGGTTCATTATACTGTTCTCTGTGCTTTTCTTTAAAGCTTTTCTAATTAAATTTATTCTTTAACTAGTACATAGAAACATAATATACTAGTACATGGAAACCTAATTACTGGAATAGGTAACATGATATTTTGATTCATGTCCACCCTGTGTAATGTTAAATTAGTTAAATGTATCTATCTCCTCAAACCTCATTTCTCTATGGTAAAACTTTCAAAATCCTTTCTCCTAGCATTCTGAAATGCACAGTATGTTATGGTTATCTATATTCCCCTACTATTCTCTCTGCTCTTGTTTGTTTGAAAGTTTCCAAGATAAAAATACTAAAAATAATTTTTAAATTAGGATATAATTTCAAATATTTAAATGATTTCTATGCAGAAAAGAATTCAATTTTATAGAAGAATTCATGTGAGGAAAATTTGGAGTCAATACAAGGATGAACTAGACAACAGAAGAACATACAGTTGTAAGGGAAGTGGTTCACACTAAGAATTATTTTTAAAAAATATTTTTTCATTATTTGATGGATCTTTATTTATTCATTTATTCATTTATTTATATGCAGTGCTGAGAATCAAACCCAGTCCCTCACACAGGTGAGGCAAATGCTCTACCACTGAGCTACAACTTCAGCCCCTTTTTTTAAAAAATATTTTTAGCTGTAGATGGACACAATATCTTTATTTTTATCTTTATTTTTTTTAATGTGGTGCTGAGAATCAAACCCAGTGCCTCACACAAGCCTCATAACTACTTGTCAGGGCCACAGTAAAGAAAATTACTGCAATGAGTGAGAAACTGGACTAAAGAGCCTTCTAAAGTTTATTCTAACACTAAGATTCTACTAAGTATCCATTGATTGACAAATCTGATTGTTCTAATCTCCCAATCACATCAGAGCCCCTTACTCATTCACCAGTCCTATCAGATAGCATGCTACCTCTTTGAAACTTCACACCACTTGTTCATACATCTTCCATTTCCCAATTTTTGAATATATTTAAGTCCTTTTCTTAAGGCTTTCAAAAATCACAATCATGCCTTATACCTGTTAAACTCTTTAGTCCTAGCACAATGTTCTGCACATATTGTGCCATCAAAATGCCTTTTTGAAGGCTCCTTTCAAATCAGTCTCTTCTAACATCATGCCTCTTCTTGCCACCCATGGCTATATCTCCACCTGTCACCCTAAAATCACTGACCATATCCTGTACCACGTCCGCATCCCCCAACCTAGGCCTAGAGGAGGGCTCTGTGCCTACCTAGAAATATGAATAAAGAACTCTTCCCAAATGATGAGGCTATTAACTTTCCAGAGGATGTTAATTCATTCTGATAATCAAGTTATGACTTTGGAGACTGCTTTAGTAACTAGAAATTTCATTATTCTAACTGTAAGGCTTATATATACCCTTACCTAGATGGTTGCCACCACCAACAACAAACATGGAGAAAACTGAAAAATGATTTGGTTTCCTCCCCACACACCCCCCACCCTCAAATCTTTCGCATCCTGGTGGTCTTTCTTCTGGACTCCCCAGGTATTCAGTGTCTTTATACCACCTCTGACTGCCCACATGAGAACTGGGGGGTAGGGGTGAAGCCCTACAAAATGCCACACACCTCACCAGACACTTTACCTTGTCAAATCATTAAATTCTTACAATTGCAGTATTATCTACATTTTTCAGATGAAGAATCTGAGATTCCAAGTTTAGTAATTTGCCCAAAATTCTAAATGATGACCTTGAGATTTGAAACCAGAACATCCTGGCTCAAAATCCATGCATTTTGTAGGGAAAACAACAGCACCATCTTTCTTACACAAGCTTTGAAATGAAGAACCTATATGAAATGACTTTAGTTAAGGAGGATACTCTCACAATGGCCCTAAGAGCATCTTGGCCTCTGACCTCTAAAAGCTTTCTCATTCCTACAATTAAACCCTAAGAAGTCCAGTATCAACAAATACCACGGAGGGGGAGCTAAGTCCTAAAATGCTTAGATAAGCTTCTGGACAGATTAAATGTCTCATTTGGATCAGAATTTTCTTTAGAAATCAGTCTGAACAGTCTGCCTTAAGTGACTCTTTCTAAGAAACACATCTGACCAATCCCTTTTGTTCTTAAAACATTCCAAGGATCCCCACTATTAATGGTCTAATACTACTTGGCTCATGACTTCCTTTATGATTTGCTGGCTTCTTTCCAACAGACCATCCATCCCCGTTCAACTCCACATGTTATAACGCCAGCTATTCACACTCCTCTGGCCTCCTCCAAATACCCTTTTCTTCATGTTTCCATTTCTCTGAACACATTTCTTCTGACTGCCATCTGCCCCCATAGCCCTCCGCCTGAGCCTTTCTAATCAACAAACCACATGTCAAACTCCTATTTGTCCTTTGCATGTGTTTCAAACACATTTGAACTAACTTCTGACCTTATTGATTATCCTCCAACCATAATAAACCCATTTATGGACTATAATGCTCTAGCATTGGATAAATACCTCTCTTTCTGCCCCTATCATACTGTGTTTCAAGCTAATGTCATTATTTCCCTGACAGATTGAAAGGTTCTGAGGGGAAGAACCAACTTTTACAGGTGTACACATGTCCAACAGACAGCAAATCTTCCTCCTGTGCTAAACTAAGAAGCCATTAAAGTCACACACCTAGGGCTCATTTCAAGAGCTATACTTAAAGGGTCAGGAGTCATTTTCATAAAGACATTTTAAGTTCTTCATTTCACGATCACAAGCCACTTAAAAACTGTAATAATAATCAACATTCTAACTGAAGAAACTGTGTTAAACTTACCATCTTAGTTAAATAAAGCATGGATGAATATATCAAAAGAATCATGTTTTCCAAAGGGGTGGCACTTGTTGGCTCTTCCACCTTTGTCTCTAGTTGCTTTTCTGTATCAGCAGCATCAACAGGAGTATCTTCTGTTATAAGTAGCCCTAAAATTGAAAGGGGAAATGGCTATTTTATTTTATGCTTTAGAATAAGAATGGTCTCTCTTCAGTTTCAATATTCATTGAGTGTTCACAAAATATATTAGTCACTGTGCCTGAAATATGTGGCTCTCCTAAAGACAATTAACACAGAGAAGAAAACTTCAAAATCGTAATTAGAGCTTTCAGACCCTTCAATTATAAAATGAAAAATCTACAGTCCACTCTTCACTACTTCTCCAGTATACAACTGCTACCCAAACAATATTTACTCATGGGAAAAAAAAAACAAAAAACCAGAAATATAGACATGGTCACATTCAACAAATATGGATTTAGTGCTGGTGAAACTCTGTTAGAAACTTTAGGAAAGTTGAAAAAGAGGGAGTCTTGGTTTGCAGATTTGCAGGTGGAATGAGCCATGGCTTAGCAAGCACCTGGCACCTGGTAGGTACTCAGCAATTATTTACTGAATGGACAGATGACAGCTACATAAAAAGAATATGGTAATGCCAATAGAGACTAAAGGGAATTGTTTTCAGACCTGGCATTGAGGTTCTGTGAAAGAGGTAGAATTCCAGTTATACCTGAGAGGATTTCCACATGAGGAGCTGGCAGGGGTGGAATTTCAGCATGAGTTACATGAGCCTGGGGGAACATTTGATTAAACAGCTAGGAGTCCAACATGCAATTATTGAGAAGTTGGACCAGCTGCCTCTAAGGTCTTTCTCAACCCTGAGATTCCATTCACTATTTTTTTTTTTAAAGTTTTGCCTAATTTTTTTTCAATATTCTTTTAGTTGTTGATGGGTCTTTATTTTATTTATTTATATGCAGTGCTGAGAATCAAATCCAGTGTCCCACACATGCTAGGCAAGCACTTGACCACCGAGCTACAACTCCAACTCCTCCATTCACTATTGATCTGTGAATTTGACTGCTGGTGAAGTCTTTCCCACTGGGTCAGAATCTTAGCACGTTATATGCTATTTGGGAAGATTTATCTGTAAAGGTCATTGACATAATTTTGTGGTGGAACCTAAAGACCAGGGAAAAGAATTCATTCTTAATTCTGTAAGCCAAGTTTTCCCTAATCTTGAAAGTTTTTGAGCATGAGAGTAACAAATCTTAATGGTGCATAATTCATTTTCAGTATGCAGAACTTTTCCGAGTTAAAAACAGCTCAGATGTCAGTAGTATTCATATATGGATGCAATGTCTTCTGGAAAATGGGAGACTTGACATGTTATTCCTTCTCAGAATCCCCCCTGCTATGAGTTCTCCTATACTGAGTGTGTGCAAGGACAGAGGAGTGGGATCAGGGCTGCCAAGCCCTGCACTTGTGCAGGATAACGCTATAACCTATGCTTATGGACTAGAACCTTTAAAAACACCAAATACAGTAATGATGGATGGATAAAAAAACATAATTAGTTGATCTTCTAATTTACAGGTAAAATGAGAGTGAGCTACACAAAAATAGAATGTTGTTGATGCCATTATTGGGGACTTAAAAATTTTTTTTTTCATCTCCCACTGGATATTGTGCACTATGATGAAGTACTGGTCACAAGTGTCAGTCTAAAATGGACTGCAGTTCTGTACTGTTTCCTGGTAAGTATAAAGTATAAAGACACCTGGAACATTTCCTGCATGTGAAAAAGTTTAATTACCATGTCCAGGTAGAAGTCAAAAAAAGAATTGAACTACATTGCATTCCATTTAGAAGAGAGAAAAAGGGAGAAAACAGAATTTGTGAGACTAAGAGCAGTGATTCTCAAGCTAACTTATACCAGGGCAGACTTTCCTGGAAGGCCTGCTAAACACAGATTGTGGATCCCACCCCCAGAGTTTCTGGTGCTGCTGGTCTGGTTGAAAACTACTGTTTTAGAGCATAAGGCCTTTGAAGAATAATATTTTAGTTTTAAATGGTTTACACAAGCTAGTCACAGCTAAATATTGGCTCTGAGGTGAGTGACAGTCTCTGGCCTCCTATTTTGATCTCTATTCATCTCCACTCTTGCTTTTCTTTCAATTACTTAAGGAATTTTTTTTAAACTCACATGTATCTATGTCACTTTCTCCTCTATTTCCTACCTTTGACAACAAATATACTTGAAGGCCTTCTTTATGATAATGTCTCTACTTTGTAGACAAAAATTGGCAAGCTTTTACCTGAATCTATGTCTTTCTCAGTATTTGGGTTCTGTGACACTTCTGAGACATCCATGTCCACAGTCATAGGTTGACTGAAGAGGCTGGACTCTTCAGGAAGCTGCATATTAAGATGTTCTGTGTTCTCTTGGGGGAAATCATCTTCATGGGGTGGCTGCATCTCTACAGGGGAGAAGAATGCACTGAGTTAACTGACACTATCTACCTGGTTAAGCCCCCCGACCAGCACTCCCTCAACACACAGCTCCACACACCTCTCAACACTGCCCTCCATGACCTGGCATGTGCCCATGAGCACAAATGGGAAAGGATATAGGAGGGTTAATTGCTTTCATCCCACTTAAAGGAGGACTGATTTGCATAGTCAAATTCACAAAGAAGCCTTTAATCCAAAGTATTTCATATACAATAATACATTTATGATAGAGACCTCAATAACTTAACTTCATGCACCAAGAATAAATGGTGCAGAAGAGAAATCTGTTCCATAGCAGAAATGTGACATGTCTATTCTACTCAGAAATAACATGAACTCTTTCATCAACAAGTTTGCTAGTCTCACAGAGCCAGTGTAGAGAAGGAAATTCCACAAGGCTAGCTTGCTGATATGCCTTTCAAATATTTGCAAAGTACCTCTAGCAGCCAAAGAGTGAACTTATTCCTTCCTGAGCTTAGTACATAACCAATGAGATCAAGAACAAAGATCATCTCTTTACAGAATCATATTCTACCATGAACATTTACTTGTTCTTTGCATTTTTATCCTAAATGTATTTGTTTTGATTAAATGTAAAACTATTTTCTTTCCCCAATTCTCAGGTAAAATTAACATTCTGGGGAGGTGAATTTCCCAGTGGCTTTATGTCCTTTTGGAACTCTTATAATATACTCAGTTGAAATACCTCATTTTGAAAAGCAATGGATACAGATAATCAAATATGAAACCAGGAAACAAAAAGCTTATGTCAGGATATTGGCTCATTTTCAGTTCAACAAATATTGACTGAAAGGCTTCTATGTGTCAAGAGCTACATTACAAGGCTCCTCATCCTTGAATAATCTGAATGTAAGAACCTTAGGACCCAGTGGTGTAAAACCAGAGTAAGTGATCTCTACCAAGAGACAAAAAAGAGCACAAAAGAGAAAAGTTGAGAATACAAAGGAATTCAGGCAAGCTATCCATTAAAAGTTATGCAAGTTACTCCTTGGTCACAGTACAGATATTTCATGATTATGAAATTATATTTAATAAAGCCCTTTTATAATTTTAACATGAAATCTGTACTGTTAACAGGCCAACTTTGTGCACTATTTCCTCATTTATCTTTCTCTTCAGCTTTTTATAAAAAGTTTCCTTTTGAACATGCTAACCAGTCTCAACTGTCCTAAGGGAAAAAGAATAAATAATGTCCCTTCATGATCTAGCCTAAAAGAAAGAACGGGACATATGGGCTCCTGAGTCAGTCTTCTCTCTCCTTTAGGCACATGGAAACTGAACAGAACTTGACAATACTACATGAAGCACCGGGTGGAGCAATTCCCCTCTCCAGCCCAACTCTATAAGGCCACAGGCAGGTACTTTACCTTCAGCTGGTCCAGCCCAGCCTTCCTCTACAGGTGGGGCTGTTATCAATGGGGCAGTCTCCTCCACTGTGGAGTGCTTGTACCTCACAAAATAGATCAAATCTTGAATGTCATCCAGTACCTCAGCCTCTTCAAATATGTTATTTTCCTTTATTCCCAGGTCTCTATTTTCATTCACACGATTATCAAGCATTTGCTCTGCTACACTCAAAATGTGTGCTTCAGAGGCACGGAAGACCTTATCTAGGACTTTTTCCACGTTATAGGGCAGGCTCTCCCGCTGGGCTGACTTCAGCTTTAATGACATTTCTTGCAACATTGCTTCCAGTTCGTGGACATCAAAGTACTTCAGGAAGCGTTGGAAGGACTGCTGTTCTTTAAAGAAGCTGCTGATGATGGGCAAATCTTCCTCATGGTCACTAAGCTCTGGCTCTAGGGCTGTATGTGGACTCTGAGGGAACAGGCTGTCTTCAAGGTCTGCAGAAGCAGGTCCCTGGCTTTTTTCATCCATAAGTTGCTCTATGTCCTCATGGTCCTCTTTTGAGATTTCTTCTCCCCTAGCCTTCTTTGCAGACCCTGAGGTGTTCCGATGTTCCTCAGGGTTGCCTATTTTCAGATTATCAGAATCTTTATCCTGAAATACTCCACTTATCCCTGGAGTCTGAGTGTTTTTCTCATCAGGAAAGTCACTTCCTTCAAAGAGTTCCTGAGCTTCCTCACCTGCCAGGGGACTTTCCTCCTTTCTCACCTCCACAACACCTGGTTCCCTGCCCATTCTGTCTACCCCTTTGGTCATGGTTTCACTTTTTTTAAAAATCTCCAAAATCATATTCATTTCTTGTTTGTTTTCTTTGGTTTCTAGATCAGGATTGAAAGTCCCTAAAATTGCTTTTTCAAGAACTTGCTGGTTAACATCTGGCCTCTTATCCTGAATCCCAGGGTGTTTTTCTTTTGACTGTTTTGCACTTACAGCATTTTCATCCTCCAGTAGTTCTTCAGGGGAATAATCATCCTCCTCAACGGCTGGCCTTTCAGTATGGAGATCCATCCTATCAGTCTGCTCTGTTTTTTCTCCTTTCTGTATCCCCTGTGTTGCCTTATACTGAACCAATTCTGCAGCTAAAGAGTCCTCTTTGCCCTCTTCCTTGGACAGCCCTATCTTCTCATTTACTTTCCTACTGAGGGTAGCAACCACATCTCTTTCTTGTTGCCAGGAAAGATTTCTTCCCAGAATGGGAACCTCTTCGTCCAGTTCTCTTGACAAACCAATTCCATCTGGAGAGGAGAATCTAGGTTGATTTTGAGTTTTCCGACCTTGTCCCTCTTTAAGTTCCTCGGGTTTATGCTCCACTGAGTGCATGTGCAGTGTTGGTGTACTTACTGAGCCTTCTTCCTCCATGCCGTCTTTGGATGCATCATGCTGATTATCTCCCAGGAGTGCTGCAATACCCAAGGATTCTGGTTTACTCTTTTCTTCGGTCATCAGACTCCCTACAGCTTTATGTACAGATTCATTGTCTAAGCTATCTTCTAAAATCTTCTCTCCAGGTTTTTCTTCATGGAACGATTCTTTGGAGATATGAATAACTGCTTCTTTTAGGTCATTCTCTTTGTTTTCAAAGGCAGATTTTAATGTGTCTTTGCCCTTTTCAGCATCTGGCAATGAGCTGAGCTTATTGCTTTGGGGAGAACTAAATGCAATCATTCTTTCTTGCTTCTCATTCTCTAATTCTGACTCATCTTGCATCAGGCCCTTCTTGGATTCCTGAACAGTCCTCTCTTTTCCTTTAATATGAAGTTCTGTATCCACTTCTGGCTCTTTTTCATTATCTGTCTTAGAGGTTTCGACAAAAAGACCATATTCTGTACTTTCAGGGTGCATATAATCTGTTGTTCCTTGTGGTTTTCTCTGTTTGCTATCTGGGACTAAGACTTCGTCATCTTCTTTTTCTTCTTCTGGATTAGGATTCTCTATCATACCTTGTTTTTCTTCACCTCCTGTGACAATAGAGAAGAAAGTATCCCCCCAGGTTGTCAGTACATTTTTATCAACGTTTTTGATACCCGGGGGCAGAGTTACCTCAACCTTATCTTCTTCATTTGAATTCTGCTCTTTATCTGAGTATTTCTCCACTCCAGACTCCACTGGGGTTTTCATGTCTTCTTCACCTATAAAGGTTAGTAATGGGAGCTCATCAAAACTATCCTCATTCTCCTCTTCTTCTTTCTCCAATGCATAATACTCAGCATCTAACTCCTCATCAAAATCATCTTCTAATGAAGTAACCAGTCTGGTTGTCTCATCATCAGATACAAGTGCATCAGCAGTGGAGCCAAATTTGGTTTTCAAGTCTAATGTCATTTCTTTTTTCAAAAGTTTGTAAGCATCAATCTTCTCCTGTTCATTTGATACCTGAGAACTATTGCTGGTTTTGTTGTTTTCATTTTCTGGCACTTTCAATTTATCTTGTAGCATTTCTTCAAAAGGTTCAAATGCAGATTGTTCGCCCTGAACATTATCTGTTTGACTGTTTGCCTGGGGGTTGTTCTTCTGAGCCAAAAAATGTTCCTCAAGATCCTTAGTGTTTTCTGAGAATGCACTTTCACTTTGCTCTGAGTTGGCTACTACTGGTTCAGGTTCAGGTTCACTGTCCTCGGAGATTTCAGGAGGTTCTTCCACTTGCTGAGAAGCTTTTCTTACAGTTTCTTCAGAATCTTCAGTTGCAGAATCGTACAATTCCAAAAACCCTAAAAGTTCTTCTACATTATAATTATCAAAATCATCTCTTCCTCCATCAAAACAGACAAAATCTGTCTCCTGTAAGGGAAAAAAAAAAACAAAACCAAAAAACACTAGTGCATCACTAACAAAGTCTCACAAGAGCAAACTCTTATCCATGCTAATGACAGAGAGACTCCCAAATGCAAGATTGGCTCTAGAGGGTTTTTGGGGTCAACCATGGCAATGACCATTCTTGGGCAGTGTAACCCACTTTCCACCCCAGTAATATTCCTTGCTGCCCATCATTCATTCTTCCCAGGGGAGGAATAACTCATGCAACTGGCAAATTTACTCAGCACGACTGAGTTTTCTGTTTAGAGTTAGCCAGAGGGAAAACACATTTCGCTCCTTCATGCTTTTAGCTTTATAGGGACAATGCCCCTTGGGTGGGCCCCCCATTGGCTAGTTCTGTCTATGGCTCAGTAAGTCTGTCTTTTTCTAGACTACAATGTTAGAAAGTTCACTAATTCTGCTTTGTTTTTTTTACATGGGTCATATTCTCTAAAAAGCATAATGAGTAAAAATGGTGACAATTTGGTCTCCAATTGCCTGACTCTTGGGGCTCTCAATTTGCTTGGAGCATAAGCAGGGAAAGTGAGGTATTGCTTATAGGGTCCTCCAGCTCTTACTGTCGACACCTGATGTTTTAGGAATTCAACTCAACCATTTGCCCAGGAAAAGCTGGAAGATTTTGCAGCTTCTTCGCCATCGCACACTACACAAACTTATCTGCTCACCCAGTTAGAAACAGGCAGAATCACCTATTGTCAGTCTCAAAGTCTACATGGGCTTTGGTTCATATTTACCTTGGATTGAGAAAGATGAATCATTTTAAGACATATCTTATTGAGATATGAGAACATGGGAAGTAAACATTTAATGGGACAAAGAATGATATCGAGGGGGCTCTCCACATTATTATCGCATCTAGAACAACTTGAAAACAAAATTCAACAAGGTGTATACCTTACTCTTCATTAGGGTTTCACAGTCACTAAGATCTGCTCTCAGGACTGTCTATATATTATATCTATCTATTCTTTTTTTTTTTTTTTTTGTTTTTGCCATTAGTAAGCAAATAAACATAAAAGGAGCCATAAAATGAGTGGAAATTTTTTTAAAAAGTTCCATCTCCTAATTAAACCTTAACAATATTCTGAGGGTGGGGGGTGGGTCAGTTCAATGTAGTAGGGATGAATGATTTCCTCTTCTCATCACATGCATTTCTGAACCATGTTCTACAGAGTGAGGGATGCCTGTAGTGGGAAGTATAATGAGAAGGCAGAGTTGAAAACAAATGAGTGCTCTGTAATCAACGAACGGCTGTCTCAACTTAAATCCCAGGAAGTCTCTTTACCAACAGTGAAGTCCAACAGGCAACAGGACTGATTTTTATGGCTCCTGAGATATGAAGAAATTTTAGGAACAGCAATAGCAAACAGGATAACTTTATCCATTCAACCTGTCTCATCTAAGAACTGCCCTAGCCCAGCAGCTTGCATGTTCTACAGTCACTACAAAGAGCTGCCCAAAGATGTTTCAGTGATGGTGGGCATCAATTACTACACAATTTAAAACTCTAGAAAATAATCATCTGGGGCTGGGGCTGTAGCCCAGTAGTAGAGCGCTTGTCTAGCATGTGTGAGACACTGTGTTTGATCCTTAAAACCACATACAAATAAATAAATAAATTAAATAAAGGTGAATTTAAATTTAAATTTTCTTAAATTTTAAGAGAAGAAAAAAATCAGCTGGAGTAAGAATTCCAGAACATGAAATCCTTTCAGTCACAAAACCATTTTTGAGTTGCTGCACCATAGAGGAATGATGTTCAGAGCATGCAGTTGGTGCCTTAAAATATCTGAGACTGAACCTCACCTGAAATGCTCACATGCCCTTTCCAAATCTATAATCCCATAAGTGACTAGAGTCAATAAAAAAACCTTTGTAAGTATACATTTCTAGCCCAGTATACAAGTTAGTTAGAATTTGATGAATTTAACCTGACTTCTATAATCTTAAAATGTCTAATAATTATTCAATGAGTAGTTTTCAAATTAGGATACCTTCTTTTGTCTATAAAATGAAATTATTTACCTCTCAAATTTAATGGCTAAGTACAAAGATATTATTTATTTTTCACATGTAAAAGAGAAAAGCCCTATATATGAGTGAACAGCCTTTTGTAAGAATATCTGCTTCAATATATTAAACAACTACCAGATTATGATACAATCACCCTTAAATGCCTTTCAAACTTTTCTTGTTTTTACAGATAGTCTGATTTCAAATGAAAATCTGATATACAAATGTTAGATTGCCTCCCTGAATACTTTATAAGATTTTCAGAAGCAGTTAACTGAATGTAACTGATGAATTTATAAGTCAGTTTACAATTGAGAACAAAAAAGAAATCCATAACTTACATCTGTTGGAACTTGTAGCTCTTCTTTAGTATATTCATGGATTACCTTGATTAAATCTTTTGGAAAATATCCAAAAATACGCCCAACCTATAGTGCAAAAGAGACAAATATCAAACAAATTCTGTACAAGGAACATAAATGAGAGATTTCTTAGCAGTGGCAGGAAATACAAAGATAATGGGTAGGTAGATGGCATAACCAAGAAAGATAGAAAGTTGCTTTAATAATTACACTGAGATTATTATTCCAATAAAAATTAAGTACAGAACATTGTTAAACCAACGTTTCCCAAACCACTTAAGTTTTCTTTTTTATATTCAGTTTAATTATCAACACAGACCACATAAAGTTAAGACTTCACAAGTAAATAAAAGATCTGCATAGGAGATTATTGTATAATATATGATTAAAACTATGTAAATCAAAGCTGGTTATAAATGCAATTCCAGATAACCTCTAGTAAGAATTTACCTGCACATTTCATAGCATTGCTCATAAACCAATATTTATGTCTTTATTAACCAATACACAAGTCACAAAAATTAATAAGTAAAAAGATAACAAAATCTCTACAATGCATGACCACTACAGCAAATGGCAAATATGTATTGATAGTATATGCTATCCTAGCTTTTTCCAAAACTACTTTTACAAGTACCTGGGGAGAAAATAAAATTACAATGTAATACATACTCATCTATATATCAAGCTTCAGTTTTACCCAGAATAAATCCTCTGCAGAAAAGAACCCCATTCATTTTCAGCACCAACAGCTAAATTATATTAAGTGTATATAAAGTGTACAGAAGGTATATAAATTTCTCCTTGAGAAAGACACCCTTGTACTAACTACTGTCTAAAAGGGAACAGAAGAGTCTTGCCAATAATTAAAGGAGATTGATAGGCAAATCAAATGCACCAAAAGAAAAAAAAAGGATATCTCATTGCTAACTCTAAAATATCCCCATTCATGAATGTCTTGTTCTATCTGGAAACCATCTGAGAGCCAGTATAAGTGGTAGAATGCTGTCATGAAGATTAAATAAGACAGGGCAATTAAAAGTTTCATCACTGGCAGATAAAGTCTGAAACCAAACAAGATTGCAGAATGAAAACTAAAAGATAGAAAGGAGAATCATTTTGAGAACTAAAGAGTTTTTAATTTCCTAAGTATAACATTCATGAAATGAGAAGAGAGTCTGAGGGGAAATACACTTTTCCCTTCTGAGGAAAATTCTATTAAGGTTAAATCTGGAAAAGGAAAAGAAACCAGAGATGTGTGGAGAAAGGAAATACATTTATCTCTGCTTAATCTGTGTCAAT
Source organism: Sciurus vulgaris (assembly GCF_902686455.1). NCBI lineage: Eukaryota > Metazoa > Chordata > Mammalia > Rodentia > Sciuridae > Sciurus > Sciurus vulgaris. The sequence goes on from NC_136473.1 coordinate 62,556,976, forward strand.
TGAGACCATAGGTTATATAAAGCTCCATAATTATACACTGGGTGGTATCCCATGTCTTATGATCTGACAAAAAAAAAAAAAAGGTGCAGAATCATGGAGACTCATGACTGGAAATAATTTTTATGTCTAATTTTGCTTCCATACATCATCCCTGCCAAGGTGCTGCTGATTTGATTTGGGGGTGGGGAGCAAAAAAACTGCCACGAGAGAACAAATTCTGCATAAGCTACTATCAGAACAAATGTACTTAAGTGCCCCGGCCCAGAAGAAAATATTCAAAAGGAAGATGGATAAACTCTTTCCTAACAGAGTTTTTCACTTTATAGGGAGCTAACCTGACTGAAGGCCAAGCAGACAAATGAATGCCACAGGAGCAGTGCAAAGTGTCACCCAAACGTTCATCTCTCGGCAAAGATCCCTTCTGGCCAGGTGCTGAAAGTAGAGCTCCTCAGGAAGGTGGGATGAGTGCTGCCACCCAGAATGACAAGACCTCTAGGGGTGAATATAATAGGCCACAATGTGACAGGAGGAAAATGTAAATCAAGCCCGTTTATCCAAAAGCTCAAAGAGGAGGAGAAAGACAACTGCTACATGAAAAATGCAGCATAGGTACATGGAAACAGTCCCAAGAGTAAAGATTACCAAGACATCCTATTTGTAAAGAAACAATAAATTGTTCTTCGGAGTATTCAACTGGGACTCTGTTTCAATATAAGGGGTGGGGGGGGGCGTACCTGGTCGCTCAAGGTTTCAAGATCACTCCCTAGGAATCAGAAATGCCAACAAAATACATCTATTTTCCCCATAGGGATCACTCAAGTCTTATTTTCTGCTGTTTGGTGTTTTATTGAGGGTGAGAACTTTCACCATTGGATCTGGGCATGTCTCTAAACTGGAACAATCCTAAGGTCATCAAAGACCCTTGCTACTATTTCAGGTAAACCATTCACATTTCACACTTTTTTAAAACGGAAAGGGCATTTTAATCAATCAGGTCACTCCTAGTGAATCTCCCCATTTAAAATATCAAAGCATGATATAAACAATGCCATGTCTTTCATCAGAAGACCCATACAACTGGCTGGAAATAGAACCCCTGGGGGAACTTCAGGCATAGAATATAGGAAAAGCAATAAATGGATGACCCAGAAGTTGCAAAAGAGAAAAAAAAAAAAAAAAAAGCACACAATGAACATAACATTCTGTTTTTTTACAGAGTGGCAACACACAGATGATTAGGTAATTGTTCCCAGGGCTAACACTTGTTTACAGATATTAATAATAAAGAAAATATACATAAAAAAATCAACTTTATAACCTGCATGCCTGAGATACTATCTCATACTTAATTTATAAGATGAACTCTAATGACCACGGATCCTTCCTTTTTGAAGCAACGAAGTTAAGAATTGTCAAGTTTTCACCATTTCAGCCTTTATGATGTATAGAGCATCCTGGAATTTGATGTGAGGAGCAGCAGCCACAATTAGTTCAGTTCTGTTTCAGAAAGCTCTGCTGAATCTCTGCACTGTGCCAGGCCTGAGGCCTGCTAGGAGCCCAGGGCCTGGCAGAGAGGATAGGTTAACTCTACAAAGACCCCAAGAAAAGAGTCATTTAAATCTACAGTGCTGAAAAACTCAATCAAAAGTAAGAAAATAACATATGTCAAACTTTTACTCACACTTCCAGCCCAAAGTTCAGGTGATGCCTCTGCCAGTTTATAGTAGACATATACAGGGTCACCTTTTTTAAAATTCACAAAACGACAATCTGGGCCTGTGAAATCTTCAAGAGCCTCACCCCGGTACATTAACACTGTATATAAACATTGAAAAAAGAAAAAAATATATATATTAGGATTTGACTTTCACAGTCCATATTGACTCATCAGGAAATATAAGAATCTCACTGTGAACAAAAATCAAGTTTTTCCAGTACTCACTGGAATCACTTTCAAGTCACATGCTTAAAGTATCTAAAATCCTTAGAGTTTTTATTGCTATAAATTACAATATTCCCTCTATAATCCCAGCGGCTCGGGAGGCTGAGGCAGGAGGATCGAGAATTCAAAGCCAGTCTCAGCAAAAGCGAGGTGCTAAGCAACTCAGTGATACCCTGTCTCTAAATAAAATACAAACTAGGGCCGGGGATGTGGTTCAGTGGTTGAACACCCCTGAGTTCCATCCCAATACCAAAACAAAACAAAACAAAACAAAAAAATATATATATATAAAATATAAAACCTGCAATTAGACAAGGGAAAGGGAACCTTCTCTATTCTCTCTGTGCTGGGAAACAAAAAGCAATGTGCCTACCACCAACCATGGCTGGTTTCAGTGAAATTCTTGGTTCCTGCTCTAACCTTCCACGCCTCAATTTTTTTTTGTTTCATGATCATAAAAAGCTTCATTTTGCCAACGTGTAAACCCAAGTGCAGACACAAACAGGTAAGCATGGCTACGTATACAGGCAATAGGGAAGAGGGAAGAATACCCAGGAACCCCCAAGGGGTCAATTAACTTGAACTAACCACTAAAAGACATTACCTTTAAGTGGCTGCAAGTGCTACTCTGCAGCAGTAAACACTGTCAATTTCATTGGCAGCAGAGTTGTCTCTGTTCAAGATCTGGGTAAATTAACAGGAAATGATGTTTTCTCTGAGCAAATATTGTTGACTATATCCAACATGAAAATGATTTCAAAGCAAAGGGAAAATATCCTCTTTTGTTAATAAACAAAATCAAAAGTGGGCATCTTATCTGGCAAGGACCAAGTTTAATCATGAGAAAAGGCCAGATTTAACCATGAGAAAAGGTAATGCTTAAAATGCAGGACTAGAATCACACTCAATCCAGAAGCTGGTAGAAGCAGCATTTTTCTTTTTGTTGACCAAATACAAAATTTCTGATTTAAAATGAAATGAACAATAGATGAATTTAAAAAGCACAAAGAAGAAATGGAAATGACACTTTTTCTAAAAGCCAGTTAGCAATAAAATACACAGGAACATATGTTTTTAAAATGTATGTCTGAAGGACAAACATACAGATTTGGAGAGGGTAACTTGTTTTTCAACGCTAAAATAGGGCTTCCATAATTCAGCTTCCTAATTCAGATATAATTGAGTTAAGAGGCCAAGCTGAAGGTGAGAGACACTTTAAAGTCAGGAATTCTCATCAGAATTGGAAATGGCAATGTTTCTCTTGTTTCCCCTAAGGTCATGGAGGATTTACAGTAATACATTAGATGACAACATAATGCACACTACAGAGCACCTATGTGGAAGTCACACAAGGACACCTGACATACACACCTCACTAACTACTTCCTACAACACAACACAGACCCAGGTCCTTCTATTGCCTGTCCTGGGTCCTTTACTGCTGGTTGTGTTTGGTCACATCTGTTTCGACACAGGCCATTTCTCAAGTTATGGTACAACCCTAAACCCTTCCAACACCATGTCTTAGTACTGAGGAAGCATCAATGATGAGACTGTCCAGGTAACTTGTTTTGAGGAACCCACATAGTATAGCCCTTGACAGCAAAGAACAGCAAACATTTTGCCATGCTGGAAGGCAAAATGATTGATAATAGCCTGATTTGTTCACCCATAATTGAAAGGAAAAATCATGGCAGTTGCTCTGCTTTTCAGACTGTTTATTTACACCAACCCTAGGGTTACCTCTAGGAACTGCTTAACATAAATTGGAGATACCTTCTTTCTCTTTTTTTATTGGAGTGGAACAAACAATCCGAATTATAAAATCTTATTTTGGTAACATCAATTTGGACATAAACAGCTCAACTGTGGACTCCTTGGCCTTTTTAGAATGAATATTTTAAAATATGTATTGCTTAAAATTTATGGACAACGTTGTCAGCAAGTTACAAGGTTACAAGAAACCAAGCAAGGGGCCATAAGAACTATTCTGGGCCAGCAAACATATAGAGAGATTCCAACAACTCAAGCGACTGAGGCTGAAGCTGGATTGGCTTATAAAACTGTTGGAGTATTTATTATTGTCATTACTGCAACAACCCTCTTCATCCGATTCTGAGTGGCTATGTCCGTCCCACCGCCCACCTCCACTTCAGGACTGGGAAGCAATTCCGCTTCCTGCGCACAGAAGAGGCTGCAGTTTCCAGGTGGCCGATGCAGATCCTTGGCCTCTTTCAAAAGCGAGATTTTGGCCCGCTTGCTACCCTACCTCTAGTATATAGGAAGGCTTCCATGCACAGAAATGACAGGATTGAAGCAGAGTCGGGGCGGAGACCTCGGTATACATTGCGTGCCTGGACTCCGGGCTCGTCCCAAACCTAAACTATGGTCCCTGTTAAAAGGCAATACCAACCCAAACCCCAGTACAGCAAAAGGGCGAAGGGGCAGAGCCAATGCGCCTTTCCCAAGGAGCCCCACCGTCAACCTGCCGCTGGGATCCCTGGAGTGCATCTGCCCGGATACTGCACCGTCCGGGTGGCGGGGACAGAAAAGCTCTCGGCTACAAGCGTGGGGAGCCCAGGGCGCACAGTGCGCAACCCCATCACCCCCGAGATCCCGGGCGGATCCTGGCAGGGAAAAGCTGAGAGCTATCCCTAGTGAAATCGGGCTCACCAACCACCGCCTCAGTCAGTACAGAAAAAATAAAACGCTGGCAACAAGTGGGAGGTGCAGCCCCCCACGACCAGGGCCCGGGAGCCGGCAAAACCGGAGGGACAAACGCAGGGTCCCGGGGCTCTGTCACTCCCGCGCTCCACCCATTGGGCCTGCGACCCCTTAGCCCAGCCCGCGGGGCTGGTGGCTGGGGGCTGGGGGCTCGGAGCCTTGTGAAGCCTCGAGGAGCCAGCCACCGTAGAGATCCCAGGCCGCCGGCCCGGCCGCCCGCGCACTCACTGCTGCATTCGTCGTCTGCGCAGAGTTTGTGCTCCGAGAAGCGCCGGCCGGTGTTCGGGTCCGGTTGGCCCGGCACTCGCCAAGGCGGCGCGAGCACTAGCAGCCAGAAGAGCAGCCCCGGCGCCGCAGCCATGTTGTGGTCACCTCGGGGAGCCGGTGACGCGGTGGAGGAGGCCGGGGCGGGCGCTGGCGGGCGGTGCCGGGGGCGGAGCGCAGGGGGCGGGTGGGAAGCGAGGCGCGGAGGGGCGGCGCCCGGGAAGGTTTGAGCTGTTCCCTAACGACACGTCAGCAGGGGGTTCGGGGGGTATGCAGGGTCTACCGGAGCAGGCCCGGAGCTCCGTCCTTCCTCCCGAGGCCTTCTTCTCTGGTCGCTGCCTGGGCAACCTCGATTCTATCTTCCTCGCCCAATCGCCTGCCTTTGCTCCAGTCCCCTCACTGGCGACCCTCCGCGTGACTCCATTCCACCCATCCCTGCGCCCACCCATCTCTGCGCCACATCAACAGGTCTTTTCTGGCTTCCCGCGGCGTCTGGTTTCTGTTTCATCCTGAACCAGCCCACTCCACTTCATCACCACCCTGGGGTATTCCTGATCTAGTACCTCCTTTTCTGAACTACCAAATCCCACTCATAACTTGCCACGGTTAGTCTCTGGTTCCAAGCTCCCTTCTGTTCACATTCCCTGAGGTTCCTTGAGACCCCCCATCCCATGATCCTCTTCAACACCACTATTTTGAACTTTCATTTTGTGCTACCATTCATGCCCAACACTGGACGAAGCCTTAGCATGGTGTGGGAGAGGACAGAAAATCAAAAGACAAGATATCTGGGCCGGGTCTGAAAAAGTCCACAATTTAGTGGGAACAAATTGACCTAAAAACGATTAAGAATAAATGTCAGAGAAGAAAACTAGTCAATAGTAGCTAACGTTTATTGAATGCTTTATTTATGCCCAGTTATTATTCTAAGGGTTTTATACATATCAGTTCATTTAATCTTCATAACAATAGTACCTTACAGTAGTAGGCCCTGTTCCAATCCTTTTTTTAGAGTTGAGTTAACTGAGGCATTCTCGTATCCAGTGAGTAATGGAGCTAAGATTCAAACGCAGGGAGCACCCTCCCTTTTCATCATAACTCTATCAACTGATAAGCAATTGTCGTACTTCCCGAGGAGAGGAGCAAAATCTGATTTAAATCATAATACAGCTGAGTTGTTGATATGTGTTTTCAAGATGGTAAAAATCACAGGCTAGCCAACCCAAGGAAGAGAGGCTGCAATGCTCCCATCCTTGAGGAGCTGTTTGCATTTGTGACCAGGGGTTTCTCACTGCAGTCTCTGCTAAGGTTATTATTCATCAACCTCCAGCAACGAACCCATCAATTGGTTTCCCAAATTAATTGAATTATTTGAAACCTAGAGAAAAGAATGTGGTCCACTATGTTCATAATGTTAAATCAAGAAAAAGATGGAAAAGAGATGTGCACAAACATTTGTCAACAGGGGTCATGAGAGGTCCCCATTGGTCCAGTATACTTCTGGTGCTTTCTGGAGAACCAGTGGATCATAGAGAGACACTATCTATCTGAGTACTCGTTCATTTTTCATTTATTTTCTACCATGTATTCATATGTTATAGAATTTTAGGCGTATCTAGTTTTCAACAACGTGTTGAAAACTGAACTCATTTTTTTCTCTCAAAACCTTCTCTTTTCAGTCTCCCCTATCTCAGGTAGGAATAAGAATGACAATTTATTCCTATTAACCAGGTGCTCAAAGCCCAAAACTTACAAACCATCTTTGACCTCTTTTCTTTCACATTCCAAGTCCAATCCATGAAATAATCTTATGTTGTTATTTTTATAACTTTATTGAGATATAGTTGACCTACAATAAATTGCACATGTTTAACGTGTACAATTCAATAAGTTTTGACATAAATACACCCATGAGACCATCACCACAGTCAAGATAATTTATACATCCATCACCCCCAAAAGAGTCTACATGATTCTTTGTAATCCCTCCCCTCTCCTTTTCTAGTTGTCTCCAAACATCCTTCGGTCATTATAGATTTTTTTCCATTTTCTAGAATTTTACATGAATTATACAGTGTGTTTCTTTTTTTCCTGACTTCTTTCTCTCAGCATAAGAATTTGAAATGCATCCAGAATCTGACCACTTCTTTTCATCTGCTAAGCCAACATCATAACTCACCTGAATGATTCCCAGAGCCTTCTCCTGTTCTGCCTTCATTTTCTCAATATCTGCTGTCCTGATGGCAAGTAGAATATTTTTAAACATAAATTTGATTGTGTCTCTCTGCTCAAAACCTTCCTATAGTTCCTAGTTCCAAGTAAAAGGCCATGACTTTATTATGGACTGCTCTGCCTTGTTTAATCTGACTCCCCTCATTCTTTTACCCCCATTTCATAACATTCTTCCCTTGCTCTGTTAGATCCATTTAAATACACCAAGCACACTCCTGCTTCAGAGTATTTACAGTTGCAACTTTGACTCAACCTGAACTTCTCAAATAGTCTGCCTGGCTAACTATCCCCTTACTTTACCATGTCTCTGTGACAGTGGCATATCTTATGATGGAGGCCTTCCCTGGCCACCCTACATAAAATAGAGCCCCTTGCCATGACTATTAAGTCCATCACCCTGCTTTCTTTCTCTTTAGAGCTTTTGCCACTTGCCTTACATTTGTTTAACTACTTGACTGCCCCGATTCAACCTCAAACACAATCTCCACAAGGAGCAGTGAATTTGCTGTTTTGTTCACTACTGTTACATCAGTGCCTAGGAAAACATCTGGAATTTATGAGGGACTCAAATGATTTGTTGGATGAACCCGTGGTTCTTTTCATATTATAAATATACTGCACTATTAACCTAAACGGAGCCCCCAACTAAAATGTTACTGAGAGGAAATATGGCATAAAAACAGGGTATTTAATGTCCACCACTCAGTAGCATGCATCCTCAACTCCCAGAATGTACCATTGAATATATTTGTTGTTGAACAAGGACATATTTGTTGTAGAGAGAGTTAATGAGATCTCACTGTACTTTTTTTTTTTCTTACATGCTACTACTGGAATATTTGGGCAGATTTTAAGTTGTGTTAATTTTTTCTTATTTCCATGCAGAATAGAATTAATGATAATTCATCAGTGGGAAAAAATCAATATAGCAAAATGATCTAATTGAATATTATTTTACTGATATTTACTTTGACTCATAGTCAGATATACTTTCATAGGCATGGTCAGTGCTCCCAGTTGCTGAAGAACTAGCTGGTTAGTCTGTTACAGTTTTGAATGTTTTGATTTATCAGTATTATTTTTTAAACTTATTGCCTTAAAGAGATATTAATTAGATTGATGGATAATGAGAAGAAGATTTCTCAACTGGTCACAACCAGGAGGGTAGCAGTAGTACTTTCTATTGGCATATATACTATTAGTGGATGAATCAGCCAGCATTAGCTTTTACTCACAGCATTCAAATATGTGGCACTGATGTTGAACATAAACTCTAATTTCAAGTGCATTATTTGTTAACACCTCAAAGGGAATTCTTACTGGGTCTGGTTTGAGTAATTGTTAAAGGTAAATGTGTCCAGTTTGGGTGGAGGGGACATAGAAGTCTAAGATATGAAGGATCTCAGGGTAATTGCAATCTGAATGAGACAAGAAAAATATATCTGAAACAAATAATCAGAAGCATAATAACATGTATCATTGCAAACTTGCCAAGGCACTTGCCTAGGAGCATTCAGAAGGCCTAACACTGCAGTTATCAGGAAGAACTTCTACTGTGAGTGATGTGCCAGAGAATAGCATAAAACATTTATTGAGGACTGCATCTCTCCTAAAAGGATAACGGATTTACCCTTTCACATGAAACATTGGGAGGGGGGAGTGGACAAAATACAAATGAGAACAGTTTTCAGATATTGGACAATAAGCAGCATTAGACAGTGACCCCTAAGATAAAGTCAAACATGTGAAATGAGTGCTAGGATTATCCCAATTTACTCCCTAGAGAGAGTTTTTCAGGCTACAGTCAGGGAAGGGAAACTCAAATAGGAAATCTCTTGAGTCGAAGAGATGGATTTTAAAGTCTGGAAAGACCAAGGCAGCTAGAATTCACAGAGCAGCATAAAGAGAGAAGAGAGAACTGTAGAGAAAAAGAGTGTGCAGGAGCTATCCTCAGACATCTATGGAAGGTTCCCCTGAAGTCTGTGGCTAAGTAACAATAGACACAGGTATGTGACAAACTACCAGAAGCCTAAGGCCAGAGAAAGAACCATCAGAGAGGAACAGGATGGAGGGCGGTGGTGATTGTTGGCGTGGAGAACAATTTTTGTAATCACCAGCTGGAATGGAATAATCTGTAATAAACAGGACATCAAGTAACATATTCAGTAAAAGGGAAAAATTAGCCCAAGATTAAAGGTACCGCCTGCCTAACAGAATCTTGAAAAGATAAAAATGTTTCCAAGATTGTTTACTGCATTCCAGAACAAAGCCATAACACAGCTCAAGAATATTTAAAAGAATACAAAATATCCAAAATTGAACAAGGTAAATTCACAATATGTAGAATTCAACTAAAATGTATGAGGCCCACAAAGAGGTAGGAAAATAGAGCCCATAATGAAAAGAAAATCAATGAAAACTATCATGAATGACACTGTGAAAGAGTTATTATTACACAAGGACATTAATACAGTTGTATACCATATGTTCAAGATGCTATAGAAAAGCATAAACATGAAAAGGAGGAAAAAGAAGATATAAAAATGATCTAATTCGGACTGGGTTTGTGGCTCAGTGGTAAAGCCCTTGCCTAGTATGTGTGAGGCACTGGGTTAAATTCTCAGCACCACATAAAAATAAAGGAATAAAATAAAGGTCTATCAACATCTAAAAATATTTTTTAAAAATGATCTAATTCAAGCTCAAATAAAGAAAACAATGACTGAGGTGAAAATTACAGTGAATGAGATTAAAGGCAGATTGACATTGCAGAAGTCAATGTCAACGAATGGAAGATGTAGTGACAAAAACTCTCCAAAATGAAACACAGAGAAAGAGACTGAAATGAATAGAACATCAGTACTCACAGCTTCAACCAGTTCAGTAAATTTGCTATGGTAGTTCCTAAAAGAGGTGAGAAATACACATTCGAAGAAGTAAAAAATTAAGGTGTTCCAAAGTTGATGAGCACTCATAGATTCAAAAGCTCAATGAACAAGAAAAATGATGATGACACAAATGTACATCAAAATGGGCTAAGAAAAAAATCTGAAGAGCACCTAGAGAAAACAGATACCATTACGTACAAAGGAGTAAAAGTAAAATGATAGAGTTCATTCAAGAACCATGCAAGCCAGAAAACAGTAGATCAACATTTTTAAAGTCCTTAAAGAAAAAGCACTGACACCCGAGAATTGCATACCAATATATATGAGAATATATTTCAAAATTATGTAGTCTTTAAAGCAAAAGAATTGTTAAACCCGACCCCATATACAAATTAACTCAAAATGTTCCACAAAGGTAAATGTAAGAACTCAGAATGGACAACATATCTAAATATAAGAACCAAAACTAAATGGAAGAAAACATAGGTAAATCTTGGAGTAGGCAAAGATTTCTTGAATATGACACCAGAAGCCTAAGCACCAAAAGAAAAAAATCAAGTGAACTTCATCAAATTTAAAACTTTCAAAGGCTACCATTGAAGAAGGTGAAAACACAATCATAAAAGAAAATATTTACAATTCATGTAACTAGAATACAACTAAGTAGAATATATAAGCAATTCTTATTGTTCTATATAAAAAGACAAATGGGCAAAGGATTCGAATAGACATTTCTCCAAAGAAAATATACAAATCCAATAAGCAGATGAAAGGATTATTAGCCATTATTAGCCACTCAGCATCATTAGCCATTAGGGAAATGTACAATTTCAGTGAGATACTACTTCACATCTATTAGGATGGTTATAATAAAAAAAGATTAATAATAAGTGTTGGCAAAGATGTGGAGCAAGGTGAGCCCTCACACACTGCTGGTAGGAATAGACTATAGACCTAAATGTAGCAGCTAAATCTATACAACTTATGAAAGAAAACAGAGAAAGCTGTTTGTGACCTTAGGTTTGGCAGAGACTTTTAAAACACACTCTCTCTCTCCCTTTCTCTTTCTCTCTCTCTCTCTCTCTCTCTCTCCCCTCTCTCAGAAAAAAAAATCAATAAATCACACTTAAAAACTTTGGCTCTTCTATATTCATTGTTATGAAAATGGAAAGGTAAGCCGACTAGGAGAAAGTCTTTGCAAATCATATATCTCACAAGGGAATGATATCTAGAATAATTCTTGCAACTAATTTATAAGAAAAATGACCAAAGTAAATAGAAATATGCAAATGTGCACAGGAAAGAATACCCAACATAATCTGTCATTAGTGAAATGCAAATCAAAACTACAATATTGTTACACATACAATAGGATGACTAAAATTTAAGACTGAACATAAGAAATGTTCACAATGGTGAAGACTCTATGATATCTCTCATAGAACTGCTGGCTGTAAGACGTAGTACAAACAATGGCACAAACTGCTGGGAAACAATTTGGCAGTTGCTTTAAAAATTAAAATGCATCTACCAAACAAACCCAATCTTACCACTCTAAGATATTTACTCCAGAGAAATAAAAGTATACATCCATACTGAGACTTGTACACAAATGTTCATAGTGGTTTCATTTGTAATAGTCAAACTAAAATCCCAGATGTATATCAACAGGCAAATAGTTAATAAATTTTAGAAAGTTAGCAAAAATAAAGAACAAATGGTAGATTGTGACATAGACATTATTACCCTGTATACATGTCTGAAAAGAATTATTTAAAAAAATGTTATCGCTGTCAAAAAAAGTTAATGAAAATAACAAAAAAAGTTAATGAAAACAAGTAAAAGTTTTTAAAAAATAAAGAACAACTGATAATAGAAAGAACAGGGAGATTCTGAATGAAATAAACCAGACAAAAAGTAATATGCACTGAAAAATTCCTTTTTTTTTTTTTTTTTTTTTACTTCCTAGTATAAAAAATCCAGGGGTGCTTGACCACTAGGGTATAGCCCTAGCCCTTCTTATTTTTATTTTTTAAAATTTTTATTTATTTATTTTTGGTACTGGGGCTTGAACTCAGGAACATTCAACCACTGAGCCACATATATCCCCAGCTCTTTTTTGTATTTTATTTAGAGACAGGGTCTCACTGAATTGCTTAGGGCCTTGCTGAATTGTTGAGGCTGGCTTTGAACTCACAATCCTCCTGTCTTAGCCTCCTGAGTTGCTGGGATTACAGGTGTGTGCCACAGCACCGGCTTAGTTTTTATTTTGAAACAGGGTCTTGCTCAATTCCCCAGACTAACCTCAAACTTTCGATCCTCCAGCCACAGTCTCCTGAATATCTGGGATTACAGGTTTCTGCCACCACCTCCCAACAGATTTAGCTGTATTTAAAGGTAGAAAGTTATAAACCAGGTGAATCCTAGTAAAGGTCTTAGTAAAAATAAATAAATAAATAAAAACACTATGCTTGACCACAATATGGTAAGTTGGAAAACGACAACACAAATTCCTTTCTCTGTCAGGTTGGCCAGCACAGTATCATCTCCCACTGGGTTTCACTAGGTCTCCTTCCTTTCCTCCCTCCCTCCCTCCCTTCCTTCCTTTCCTTCCTTCCCTCTTTCCTGAATTTTGTCTTGTGTGTGTTTGTGTGTGTGTGTGTGTGTGCATATACCAGTATCATATTCTGTGTCTAGGAGGTCTAGGAGATGGGTCAGCCTTTACACCTGTGCCCAAGGACCCCAATCTTGGATCTATCTCCAAGGGTGGAGGTGACTATTGATTCTCATTATAATCTTTGGAGTAGGAACTCCTAAAAGATAAACAGGTCTTTCTTGTTAACACCAGTTTCCTCCTTAGTAAGAGTAAGTATAGGGAGAGGGTAGTGAGGGCCCTATCCTGCCACAAAATAAGTGCTAAAATGCATTTTGGTACAAATTGTAAACATTAAAGAGTTAAAAGGAAGAAATGGGTGGTGCAATTGGAGCTGGACCTTTATAAGTACATACGGTTCAGATTCTAAAGAGAGGAAAGGACAAGTAAATTAAACAGGATATGGAGAGGCTCAGTAGATGGGCTAGGGCTGTAGCTCAGTGGCAGAGCACTTGCCGAGCATGCGTGAGACACTGGGTTCAATCCTTAGCACTACGTAGCAATGAACAAATGAAATAAAGGCATGCTGTCCATCTACAACCACAAAAAAAAAAAAAAAAAAAAAAAAAAAAAAGACTCAGTAGAAAGAAGTATGTTTAAAGGACAGTAAGGCCTCCTCATTTTGCTAGAGTGAAAGGATTCTATAAAGGATGACAAATTTGTGTGCTTATTGTGGGTCAAATTATGAAACCCCTTGAAAATCGAGCATGAGGATTTAGACAATAAAATAAAAATGCAGAAAGCTATTAGATTTTAAGTAAAGGGATCATTTAACTGAAGTGGAATTTAAGCAAGTATCCTATCCTAAAAGCCAGGGAGGATGGAGGTTTGAACTGGGCATGATCAGTAAGGTTAGGGCCCTCCCTACAATTAAAAAGTGATGTTGAAGTGTACTGTTCTAATGGGAGTGAGTCATATACAAGGCAAGGTCTTCTGCCAGCATCTACTGTTTGTCCAGCCCAGACAAATATTATTCCACTTTCAAATGTACAAAGAAACTCAAACATATGAAATTGCCACTAATATATGGCATGTATATAAGTTCCTGTTTCCAGTTCTGCCTAATTTACCTTGGCACTCTTTTCATGGAAGTCAAATATTTGGTGCATTGAAATAAATGCAGATATTGGGGACATGTGGCCTGTACAACTCAATTTCCACAGTGCACAGTTTGGCTTTATTCATTTAGTTTTCAGGTATCAATCACTTCCTTACCAGAACAATAGCAGAAGCAGGAAATGCAGCCAAAAGGATTGTAGTAGGAGTCAGAAGTCTAATTGTGTGACTGTAGGCAAATCATTAAATTTTCTGAGTCTCAGATATCTCTCATATATACAAAATGGTGTCACAATTAAAACTTTACAGTTCACTTTTTTTTTTGAGGGTAGAAAAAACTTTTTAATATATATTTAACTCTTTTTTACTTTATGTAAACAAAAATTACCATTTCGTTTTGGACATCATTTTTATTTGTTTTTTGAGACAGGGTCTCAGTACATTGCCCATGTTGGCCCCAAACTTCTGGGCTCAAAAGATCCTCCAGCCTCCTGAGTAGCTGGGACAACAAGGGTGGCATCATGCCTGGCTTGGGCATCATTTTTTAGCATTCTAAACAATTCATCAGTGTATCCCTTTTCTTTTCAGACAGGACTTGATGATAAATGGAGTTTGGCATATATCCAACTTTAGTTACCATATTTTACATATGTACACTTACTCCATATATATTCCATAGTTATTTCATAGTTTTCCAGTTATTTGAGTAAATTCTGGCAACTAAATTCATTTGTAATCAACTCTCAATCTTAGAAAGTTCTACCTCCACAACTTCTTAATGTCTATTAAATTCCATAAGCATGTTCTATAAGCACATTCTAAATAAAAGATTATTTGGAAGTAACTACAGAATTCTACTTTTGGAATTACACAATTAACTTGTTTAAATAAATACCCACATAAATTCTCATTTATACTAAGAAACTGGTTCGTATTTTTATCATTAAGAGGGCAAAAAATCATTTCATTTAGAGATTCATAGAAAAGAACAACTGGGTGAAGAGGTGTTAAAAAAAAAAAGTGGACTTTTACAGTTTTAGTTATTTTCCCTGAAGTTCTATACCCCTTCCATGAATGATAAACCAAAATCAAGTTCATGTAACAGAAAATTCAAACCAGAGTTAAATTCCAAAATAAAGCTTGATTCAGTTCAAACCTTTCTCCTGAAAGAATTTTCCTGACTTCTCTTTCCCTCACATCTAAGCAATTTTAATCAAATTTAAAACTTTAAGGTTTTACCCAGGTTACCTTTATGTACCTCTCTCTAGGGAACCACATTTCTGCCTATTTTATATCTCCTAATGGAAATACTTATCATCAGACTAGGCAACATGTCCCATGACTAGAATACACAGCTTACAATCTAGTGTTTAATTACCAAATGTATACAATATTTGCATATAACTGGCATTTTAAAAAACTCAGTAATGCCCATTACAAATAACTTATCTAGACTGACTCAAAAATAACTGGTTAACTTTAAAACAACCACCTGTTTAATAACATAAATATCTTGATAAGAATGAACCAGTGTGACCTGGGAGAATATAGAAATTCTTGGGTTAATTATAACAGCATGGTGATAGGTTTCTCAAGGTACTTTTGAACTCAGCAAGCCACTGGGCTCCAACTGCTCCATCCACAACTTGACGATCACAACTGAGTGTAACAGACCTCATACTAGCCACATCAAATCCTTTTTCATTATCTGCTGGAACCAGCTTATCCTCTGAAGTACCAATTGCCAAAATACGTGCCTGAGGTGGGTTAATAATAGCAGAGAAATTCTTAATTCCAAACATTCCTAAATTGGAGATTGTAAAAGTGCCACCCTGGAATTCTTGTGGTTGTAGTTTACCCTCTCTGCTTTAGCTGCTAAAGAAACAACATCATTAGCAATGGTTTCCAGTCCTTTTATATGTGCATTAAACACAGTAGGTGTGATGAGTCCTGCAGGAGTGCTGACGGCAACACTGACATTGACAACATGGTTTTGTCTTATAACTGTGTCCATCCAAGAAGAATTTGTTTCAGGAACTTTTAAACAAGCCAGAGCAGATGCTTTTATGATGAAGTCATTAACAAAAATTTTGCTTCTTCCTTCTAACATCTTATTCAGTTCTTTCCGTACCAACAAAACTTCTCCCATATTTACATCAATAGATAGGTAATAGTGAGGTATGGTTTGCTTCGATTGCATTAACTGCTGTGCAATAACTCGACGAATGGTGCTGACTGGGATATCTGTGAAGACACCTGTAGGAATGGGTGCCACTCCTGGACTCAGGGGAGGCACAGCAGCTGCTGGGGCAGGAGCGGCTTTAGTAGGCACAAAAGAGTCAATGTCCTTGATAATTCTGCCATCTGGTCCCGTCCCTTTTACATGTGTAGGATCAATCCCTTTCTCTGTTGCCAACTTCTTTGCGAGAGGGCTAACAAACACCCTTCCCTTTGGTCCAGCAGGAGCAGCTGGAGAGGTGGCTGAGGGTGTAGGAGCTAAAGGTGGAGGAGTTGGAGCAACAGTGGCCACCAGGGGTGGTGGTGTTTGTGGTTTTAAATCAGCTACTTCAGTTGGCCTATAGTCAGCAAATGCTGCTATATCTGCCTCTTTTTATACAATGATACAAAGTGGGGTTCCTAAAGGAACATCTGTTGTGTCTTCAGGAATTAGGATTTTTGCCATAACCTTCTTCCTGTTCTTCAAAACCTATAGTAGTAGCCTTGGTCTGTCATTATTTCTGCCAATAAGTCTCCTTCACTTAGCTTCTCACCCACTCTTTTTTCCCACCTCTGAACTGTGCCCATTGTCATGGTGGGAGAAAGGGCAGGAAGAAGTACCTGCATATGAGTGGGATATGAGCTGCCTGAGCAGGTGTGGATGGAGATGCAGCAGCAGTAGCAGCAGCTGGAGTTGGTGCTGGGGCTGCTTGTGGGGAAGGAGCCGCTGAGGAATCCAATGTATAATTTTTAAAGGCCTCAATATCTTCAGGCTTTCCAACTGTGATACAGAAAATGGCTCCAACAGGAACATCTCTAGTACCTTTAGCAACAAGGATCTTTGCTATGTAACACTCCTCCATGCTCTCAAATCCAACAGTGGCTTTATCGGTTTCAACTTCTGCAATTAGATCACCCTCATTGATTTTTTTTCTCCTTCTTTTTTCTCCCAACAGGCTATTGTGCCTGCCTGCATTGTGGGGGAAAGAGAAGGTAATGGAACCTTCCGATGCTGGAGGAGAATTAACAGCGGTGGCTAGACTATCCCAAAAGTTGTAGCAGTAAGCGGTTCCGCGGAGTGGCGCCAGAGTTGGGGCTCCAGCCGCCCAGTGCGCGAACCCGCCATACCTTGTGGTTGTGCTACTGCAACGAGCCAGAGCTGGACCAGACCGCAGGCTCACACACAGATGTGCAGGTCCCTCCCGCGAGGTCATCCATTGAGCCCCGAGTCCCGTCCTCTGGGCTGCATTCCAGGCCGTCGCGCACAGACGCGCCACATAGTGCCACTGAGTCCCCAAGCCCCAAAGCCTACTTACAGTTCACTTTTTAAGAAGTGAATATATAGAAGATTGCTCATTTATGTGGTTTAAGTAATTAAACTGCAAAATCCTGGACTGTTACAGCCAACATAGACAATTGACAAAGCAACAAAAATCTTGACAATCAATGCTTTCGTCACCAAGAAGACGTTTTTATATAGTGCCTACTCTGGGAACTCTTCTCACTGAAAGAAAGCAAGGCCAACAACATCCACCCAAGGTATGCCTGGAAGATCACAAGCACTTTCTGGAGGAGAACAGGGCGAATAGAGAAGGAGAAAATATGTTCTTCAGGATAACAAACAGTCTAACAGAACATACATTGAAGCAAAGCAAACACTCCTGAATATCCAGCATTTCAATTGATACATGCAATATAAAATTAGAAACAGGACCATAAACACTCTTATGAAAGAGGGGACACTGAACAAATGTACATGGGAAAGGTAAGTTCTCTGCAATTAGCATGAAAACTCATTCCTATCCAAAATCACATGAAATGGGAAATGGTGTGGAATATGCAAGAGGATCAGTGAATGACGTCAAACCCAAATGATGAAATAGAGAATAAACATGATCTTTCTCTTATTTCTCACCAATTCCTTGGAACCACCAATAGAAATGTAATACTAGCTACACATGTGAATTAAATTTTCTAGAAGTCACTTTAAAAAGTAATATTTTAATAATGCTTTACTTTATTCAATACATCCAAAATGTCATTTTAACTTGTAATCAAAATAAAAACTTTACTGATATTTTACATTCTTCATGAGTCTTTGAAATCTGATATGTGTTTTACACTCACAGCACATCTCAGTTCAAACTAGGCACATTTAAAGACAGACACAGCACAAGAAGGTGGGGATTGAGGGCTGTGGTTATAGTTCAGTGGTAGAGCACTTGCCTTGTGTGTGTGAGGCACTGGGTTCAATCCTCAGCACCACATGAAAATAAGCAAATCAATAAAGATATTGTGTCCATCTACAACTAAGAATATTAAAGAAAGTAGGGATTGAGGATTAACACTAGGCCATACCATATATTTGCTTTTTACTTTAAAGAAAAGCCAAGCTTAAAAGTATGTTTTAGATTTTAAGATATTTTTAAATAATCCAACCTCTTTTGGAACTTATGCAGAAGTGGGAAAGAATGATTGAGGGTATCTCAATCATTCCAGGCCCGATGCGCCTGGAACACATCCCTCTTTTTTTTTTTTTTCTTTTTTTTCAGTTAGATACTATTTCTGTTGAAATATCTGAGGATTTCATTGTCCTTTCAGATGAATCGAAAGTCTGTAATCAAAACATGTAAGCTGTAAATCATCATTAGGCGCCTACACTTGTCATTCTTTTATTATTTTCCATTGTTATCTTAAATATATTTACTTCTCGACAAACAAAAAGTGTAAGGAACAAGGCTGTAGCTATTTCTCCCCTGATTCTGCCCCCTCCCCACACAGATTGTTAGATTGTTCATTTTCTTGTCAGTCATTGGTCTAATCAGCCCCAGGGCTTTCACTATTTAAGGGTAATTCCCCTGCTATTTGCTCTTTTTTCCCCCCTCTCTCACTTTCACTCACTCTCCCGCACTCATTCTCTCTCTCACTCTCTCGCCCTCAAGGGCAGACACTGTTTGTCTGCTAATTAAAGTCTCTTGTGTGAGTTGCTGCGTCCAGAGTGGTTTCTGGGTGCTTTCAAAAAGAAGTCAAGAATTATATTTAAATGGATAATAAAACAATTCGACTGTATAAAATCCCTTTTCTTTTTAGGCAGATTTATTGGTGCAAACAAATAATCTGCCCTGGTCTCTTACTTAACTGCAACTGTGTTTTCCTTGCAGTTAAGAGACCATGTCAGGTCTTCTTTGCACCTGTTTCTTTTTCTTTTTTTAGTTGTAGATAGACACAATACCTTTATTTTATTCATTTATTTTTATGTGGTGGTGAGGATCAAACCCAGTGCCTCATAACTGTTCTTGATAGAACTCTATTGGTACTTTGGTTTGGACTGTTCCTACTAGCTGCAGGTTATATAATATCCCTGGCCCTGGCCAAAAATTGTTAGTAGTTTCCTTAGTCATGGTGAAACAACAACAAAATGCCCGCAGGCATTTCCAAACTTCTCTTGATAAGAATGGTACTGTTTGAGAGGCATTGCTTGAAACTTTTGTTAAAGTTTGATCACTTAACAAAGCACCTTTGGTTGTAAGCATTCTACATTTTGTAGTTAGTATTTTATATTTTGCAGTTTCTCTTATCAGCTAAAAAGAAAAGATAAAACCAATATTTAATGCTAGGCTCCATAGTGCACACCTGTAATCCTAGTGGCTATGGAGGCTGAGACAGGAGAATCATGAGTTCAAAGTCATCCTCAGTACTTTAGCAAGGCCCTAAGTAACTTAGCAAGACCCTGTCTTAAAATAAAAAATATATAAAAGGGCTGGTAATGTGGTTCAGTGTTTAAGCACCCTAGGTTCAATCCCCAATATCACCAACCCCAAATCAAGATTTAAAAAACCAAAAGCACTAAAACCTCAAAGAATTTCAAAGGCCCTTGTAAACATAAGTGACTTTGCTTCAAAGATTTTTTACTTTTATTTTTTTCCACTTTTAGCTAACACTACCTTACAGAATATATCACATTTTTAAATTTATTTTTTCTCATCTCCAAGAGGGTTCTTATATTTTCCTACTTCCTTTTTCCAAGACTTATTCCCTCTTTTGCACTGTAAAATCTTAAATTTAAATCTGAATGAGTTACATTGATTTTTCTTTGTGATAGTAGTCAAACTGTGATATAATTTGAATTATTGAAATGGATGTGGAGGGTTTTTTTATTTTTAATAAAACCTTATGTTTTTAAAATTAGCACCTAGGAGAATATAGGTTGAGACTTAGAATGTAGAGTCATCAAGATGATAATTGTAATTAAATAAACACATCAGTTCATGATAGCTGATTTCACTTATTCCATTAAAATCAGCTTTCTCCTCTATAGAACAGCAGAATTAGTTCTAACACTGACATTCACTAATTGCATGTTAGAGTTTTCAAGAAAAACAATGCAGTTAGTGACTATCATAATGACTGAGACATGTTTTGACATCAGTAATAATTATTATTTTTAAGATGGGGGTCTTGCTATGTTGCCTAGCCTGATCTCTAGCCTGATCTTCTGAACTCAAGCAATCATCCTGGCTCAGTCTTCTGAGTAGTTAGGACTACAGGTCACCAAACTAGTCCAGTAATTATTTTTTAGTAGCTCTCATTTTGGACACAAAATTCACCACTTATATGATTGTGTATGATTACAAATTATTTTTTATGAGCAATGTACAGATTTGATGCAATTCCTATCAAAATACCCATGTCATTTTTCTAGAAATAAAAAAAAGTAGTCCTAAAATCCATTTGGAAGAATAAAATATTCAGAATAACCAAAGCAATTCTAAGTCAAAAAATCAAACTGGAGGCATCATAACAACACCTGATTTCAATTTATACTACAAACCTATTGAAATAACCACTGCATGGTACAGGCATAAAAACAGACCAATGGTAAAGAATAGAAGACACAGAAAAAAACCCAACACAGTCGCGGTCACCTGATCCTTCACAAAAGTGCCAAAAACATATCGGAGAAAAGACAGACTTTTTTAAAAAACAGTGCTGGAGAAACTGGTTATCCATATGTAGGCAAATGAGACTAGATCCTTATCTCTCACCCTGCACTAACTTGAAATGGATCAAAAGCCCAGGGATTAGATGAGAAACGATGCAAATCCTAGAAGAAAATGTAGGTTCAACACTCTAGCATATAGCAATGACTTTCTCAGTTGGAAGCTCAGAAAATAATACTAAAAGTTAACAAATGGTATGGCATCAAATTAAAAGCTTCTGCACACACAATAAAGGTAACAATAAGGAATGGGAAGAAAGAACCTATAGAATGCAAGAAAATACTTGATAGCTACTCTCTGACAGGATTAATAACCAGACTATATGAGAAACTCAAAAAAACACCAAAACCTCAAATAACCCAATTAATAAATGGGCAAAAGAATTAAACAGACACTTCTCAAAAGAAGAAATACAAATAGCCAAAAAATATATGAAAACATGTTCCAGCATCATTAGCAATTAGGGAAATGCAAATAAAAACTACACTGAGATTTCATCTCATTGTAGTCAGAATGGCAGCCATCAATAATACATACAATAATAAATGCTAGAGAGAATGTGGAGAAGAGGGAACACTTCTTCAATCCTTCAACAATCCTGTTGATGGGACTGTAAATTAGTACAACCACTAAGGAAATCAGTATGGAGGTTCCTCAAAAGACTAGGCATGGAACCACCATATGACCTAGCTATACCACTCCTAGATATTTATCCTAAAGAATTAACGTCATCATACTACAGCAAAACATGCATACCCATATTTATAGCAGCACAATTCACAACTGGAAAACTATGGAACCAGATTAGGTGTCCATCAATGGATGAATGAATGAATGAAGAAAATGTGGTGTATATGTTTTATTCATCCATAAAGAAAAATGAATTATGTCATTTACTGGAAAATGGATGGAATTTGAGAACATTATGCTATACAAAATAAGTCGAACTCAGGAGGTCTAGGGTCATATGTGTTCTCTCAGATGTGGACACTGGAGAGGAAAAAAGAAAAGAAAGATGAAAAGCAAAAGAAGATCAATAGAGTATAGGAAAGGGACCAGGGAGAGGGTCCAGAGTGAAGGGAGAAGGGAAAATACTGGGGAATGATATTGGCCAAATTGTATTGTTATATTGTGTATGTGTGAATATGTAACAATCAAAACTGTCATTATGTACAACTATAATGTACCCACAAAAGAAAATGGAAAAAAATACAAGAAAACGAAAAATGAGGAACAACTGGAAAAAAAAATTTATGTATATATGTATGTACATATACAGCCTAGCCAGACCTCTATTGTGAGCATAAACATTAATTGATACTATAGAACAGTGGTCAACAAATCATGGTCTACAGGACAGGACAAATATAGCCTGACACTTTTTTTTATTCTTCTCTCATTCCCTTTCTCCCCTTCCCCTTCCCCTTCCTCTTCCCTTCTTTCTTTTATTATTTTTTTTTTTAAAAAGAGATGGGGGTCTCACTATATTGCCCAGGCCGGCCTGAACTCCTGGGCTCAAGTGATCCTTAGCTTTCCGAGTAGTTGCAACTCTTGGTGCACGTTACTGTGTCCAATACTTCCTTAGCTTTCTGAGTAGTTGCAACGATAGGTGCACACTGTCCAAAGATAACACCTGCTTTTGTAAACAAGTTTTATTAGAACACAGGCATGCTTATTTGTTTACACACAGTCTAGGTTGCTTTTGTGCTACACTGGCACTTGAGTAACAACAAAGGCTGGCCTGCAAAGTCTAAAATGTTTATTATCGGTCTCTTTACAGGAAAAGTTTGTTGATCCCTGATTAGATCACAGATTAAAGCCAGCAGAATAAATGCATAAACATTTCTTACGGCTAGAATTGGCTATATGAAATGAGATCAATGATCTGTTAGTTGCCAAGACAAATATCTCTTCCATATAGGAGATGTGACATGGCACTGTCCCATGTCAAATGTGGAAAAAAAAAAGTTCATTTTGATGAGGTTTAAGAAATTTCCTTTCCAGGGCATTTTGAGGTGGATCTAAATTTCAACTGTAGATAATCACACAGGGAAAAATATTTTCATCTGCAAATAGATTATGTTCATTATTGGTTTATAATAATTTCATAACTATCATCTAACATTAAAGCATCATAAGAGACTGCCTATTGGATTGTAATAGAAACTTATGACTCTAGTCATTGACTTATGCTTTTCTAGTTATTGTAGATTCATGTTTTTAAGCTAATGCTAAAAATATATGACTATTTATGGGAAAATATATTACTATTTAAGTCTGATTGCCTTGCAAATTTTGACCAGTTTATTTTTCAGATATCCATTTTGGGATTTACTCTTTCAGTTAATTTTGGGTTCTGGGGGCAATGAAATTGTTGTTGAATATGTGAGATGTTACAGTTTCTATGTAAATTCACCTGAGTGTCTCTACCTCTATTGACAGGCAAGGATATAAGGAAGTTAGTACTTTTACTTGGAACCATTATAGAGCAATTGTAACTGGATTTGTTTTCATAACATGAAAGGTTATAAAACTAGAAAAACTACTTAAAATTTTTCAGACTGCAGGCCTGGAGCACAAAACACACAGGTGAACTCCATAATCAGGGAGGTGAAGCTCAAGTAAGATGGTGGTCATGCTGAATTGAAGAGGAAATTATCAAAGTTCAAGATCATCAAAGTGGTTGGAATTTTGTGGACAAGAATGCCTGAGCTATGTATGGTGTGCAATGTGAGTGTGTGTGTGTGTGTGTGTGTGTGTGTGTGTGAGAGAGAGAGAGAGAGAGAGAAATACTAAAAACCTGGAGGGAATTCACTTTTGTTAGGAATGTACCAGATGAGACTCTTCAAGGCTTAGCAGAGTTTGCTTGCTGTAAAGGATACTGAAGAATGATGCTAAATGTGCAATGCTGGAAGAAATTTGGTTTCCAACACAGTCAGATTGCAACTTGACTAATATGTTAGATACTTAACTGAGCGTTCAGAAATAAGCCTTAGGAAAAAGAATCATACACAAATGAGTAAATGAAAAATGGTAGAACTAAGTTTGAAACCAAAATTGACTCATGCTAAAAACATATATGAAAGCCAGAGAAGAAGAAGGAAAAAAAGGTGTGGGGTGTGGGGAATCTTATGTAAATCAAAGGAAGATCAGTAGAATAGAGGAAAGGGACCAGGGAATGGAGGAAAGGAGGGAAGGAGAAATGCTGGGAGAATCATATTGGCTAAGTTATATCATTGTATTGTGTGCATGTACAGAAATGTAATAACAAATCCCACCATTATGTACAACTATAAGGCATTGATGAAAATAGGAAAAAAAAAAAAAGAATCATACCAAAGTTGACATGACCAAAACAATTCACCAGTAATTAGACTGCATGATATATGAAACAGAATATTTAGAGAAAGACAACATAATCTAGACTTCCTATGATGTATCATCTATAAGTGTTCAGAATACAATTAAATTTTATCAGGTTGCAAAGAGATTGAAAAATGAGAACCATAAGAGGAAACATCACATATAAAAAAAAGGTCTGTGAGATGACCCAGATGTTAGGAGTAGCCGAAAAAAATTTAAATAGCTTTTATAACTGTTTCAAGGACTTAAAAGAAAGCACAATCATAATGAATAAAAATATGTGGTGTCACTATATAAATGAATGTTTTCTTTTAAAAGAAATAAAAAGTATAGTGTTTGAAATGAAAAATTCATGAAACAAGTTTATCACCACATAGTATGTTGCAAAAAAATCCAAAAAAGTTAACTTGGAGATAGAACAATAGAAGTTATCTGGTCTAAAAATCAGACAGAAAAAAATGGAGACTTAGTTATTATCAATATAAAGCGATCTAGCATACATATTATTAGACTTCTAGAAGAATAGAGGTATAAATTATACAGAAAAAAGTATTTGAGGCAATAATTCCTGAAATTATCACAAGTTAACAAAGAAGTTAAAAGATTTAGGAAACTCAGTGAATACTAAAATTAATTACAAAGAAAATCACACCTAGATGTATCATAGTCAAACTGCAAATAATCAATTGGGAGTAAAATGGTCTTGAAGGCAATTAGAAAAAAGTGGTGTCTTATGCATTGGTAAAAATGATTGAAATGATAGTTTCTTATCAGAAATGAGAGGAATAAAAGTTAGTGGAAAGGCTTAACATGCTGGAAGACAAAAAATGCTAATCCAGGATAAATATTCTTCAAAACTGAAAGCAGAACAGACATTTTCATATAAATAAAAAGTAAGAAAATTCAATATCAACAGATCTCTACTACAAATAATGCTAAAAGAAACTCTTCAAGATAGGAGGAGATAACCCACCTCTTCAGGATAAAAGGTAGAAACAGATGGATTATGTGTTTTAGTTTACTATGTAATAAACTTAATGGTTTAAAATAATAATCATTTGTTATTTCTCCCTATCCTATGATTCGGCTGGACATAACTTGATGGGCCTCTGCTCTAGGTTATTTATTACTAGCTGGAGTTGCTCATGTAGTTTCCTTCAGCAAGGGGTTTAGCCAAAGCTAGAACTGGCAAAATAGCTTCATTTACATGTCTGCTAGTTTAGCTAGTTGGGACAGACTTATCTCTCCAAATGCTTTTAGTCATATAGTCATTTTAAAATTATTATTTGTTGGCTGGGTTCCTAAAGGATAAAAGTGAAAGATGTATACCTTCTCAGGCCTAGGTCTAGGAATGGTGTGGCATCCCTTTCACCATATTTTGTTTCTTAAAACAAGATAAAAGACCAGCCCAGGTTCAGGGAGTGGGAAAATAGATTTTACTTCTTTTTCTAAAAAAGTTGTTTTAGTGGTGGATGGAACTTTATTTTATTTATTTATTTATTTATTTATTTATTGTATTGAGGATCAAACCCAGTGACTCACACATGCTAGGCAAGCACTCTACCACTGAGCCACAACCCCAGTCCTGGATTTTACTTCTTAATGAAAGAAGCAACATGCATATGCAGGAATGTAAAGAATTTGGGGTAGATATTTTTAAAGACAATCCACCACAAACAGGAAGGAATGAAAAGTACTGGAAATAGTAAAATGTAGGTAGATATAAAAGGCAATATATATATATATGTATATGTATATATAATATGTATATGTATATTTATTCTTTTAATTTCTCAGAAACATGACTAAGGTAAAAAACATAAAGTACGTAGCTGTAGTATATATGACAACAAAGCACAAAGAACTTGGAGAGGTGTGGGGAAGTATCACAATTTAAAGTATGAAGACTGCAATGTTTCTAGGAATTACGTATTTCATAATGTATTTCATAATTCCTAGAAACACTGCTAAAACAATAATGTAAAGAGATACAGCTAAAAGCTAACAGAGGAATTAAAACAGAACACTGAAACATTAACTTGAAAGCAGAAAGAAGAAAACATAGGAATAAACAAAACTGGAAACAAAACATTAAAACCAAATTCAACAATATCAATTACTACAATTAATATAAAGGAATTAAATATATCAGTTAAACAGATTGGGTTAAAAATAGCCCCAAAATTTGTTGTCTATAAGGAAATTACATCAAATAAAATATGGATAGGATGAAAGCAGAAAATAGGTAAAAATAAATCATGAATAGTAAGCCAAGGAGACTACTGTGGCTATACTAACATCAAATGAATTTAACTTCAAGAAAAGGAGTTTTATAAGAGATAAAGATATTTCCTAATACTGTGTGGTTAGTTTTTAAATAACACATCAGAACCATCACACCATACAACCAAACGTTTTCATGCCCAAAATATGCGAAAGCTGACAAAACTAAAGAGGCAAATCCATAGTTTGAATTTTTAACAACCCTTGTTAATAACTGATAGTAACACTATACAAAAAAATCACTCATGGTACACAAGATCTGAACCAACCACCTTAACCTCATTGACATTGACGATGCCCAACAACTCCAGAATGTACTTTTTTCTAGTATTCCTGGAAATCTGCAAGATAAACTATATTCTTGGCAAAACAATCAGTCTCAAAAATTTTAAAATATTGAATTTCACAGTTTTCTTTCTATTCACAGTAGAAATAAGTGGGTATTCTCTAACAAGACTGGTCATTTAAAAAAACCTAGAAGATGCAAATCATCAGTATGAGTGTTTTAGTTATCTATTGCTATATAAAAAACCAGCAGTGGTGCACAACTGTAATCCCAGACTTGGGAGGCTGAGGCAGGAGGATCATCAGTTCAAAGTCAGCTTCAGCAAAAACAAGTTGCTAAGCAACTTGCTGAGACCCTGTATCTAAATAAAATACAAAATAGGGTTGGGGATGTGACTCAGTGGTTGAGTGCCCGAGTTCAATCCCCAGTACCAAAAAACAAAGCAAAAACAAAAACAAAAAATGAAAACTAAAAAAACCACCCATTCCAAAACTTAGTGACTTAAAAAGAAACAACCACTTTATTGCTCACAATTTTGTATAGGTCAAGAATCTGTGCAGGGTTCCGCTTACTTATGCTCTTTTGTCACCTAAACTCACTCATGCAGTTGCTTTCAGCAAATGCATTGTTTAGGCTACAAGGTCTGAGATAGCTTTGTATGTCTGGAACTAAGAGGCTGACTGTTGGCTCCATGTGGCCTCCCTTTCCTTGTGGTCTTTTATACTTCAGAGATTCTTTTATTAAAAATATTTTTTAGATGTTGATAGACCTTTATTTTATTCATTTATTTATATGTGGTGTTGAGAATCAAACCCAGTGTCTCACACATGCTAGGCAAGTGCTCTACCACTGAGCCCTAGGGGCTCTTTTTTCATATGGACTCTCTCTGCAGCAAGATAGCCTGGGCTTCTTTACAGTGTGGCACAGGGTACCAAAGAGGGGAAAAACAAATTTATGCCTTTAAGGATACAGTCTTTCTTCAAGTCTGAGTCTTGGGTAGGATCTTGATCCATGTATTTTGTGGAAATTTATAGTTGGATGATATTTTTATGTACATTACTATATGAAATGTCTGTTTTTATGCTTTCACTCTTGCTATTGTTTTTTCCATAAAATTAACTATGATATAATCTATTAATGATAATGTCTCTTCAATTGGTTGTGTGTAGCTTGTTCTGTAATAACTTATATAGAAAAGGCTCATGGGAATAATATTCTGTAAATGACAATTTGCTGATTTAAAAAAATATAATTTGTAGTAAGGCACAGTAGTATATTCCTAGCTTCTCAGAAGGTTGAGGCAGGAGAACAGCCTGGGCAACTTGGTGACACTGTCTAAAAAAAAAAAAAAGAGAAAAAAAAAAAAGAAAAAAAAATAAAGGACTGGGGATGTAGCTCAAAGGTAGAGCACTCCTCAGTTCAATCCTCAAGAGTGGGGGCGGGCAGGGAGGGGAAGTTCATTCATCACCATGCTAGCTCCTTAGTGCAAAGTAAATGCAAGGACATTTTTCTCTCTTGGGCTATGTTTTCTTTTAGATTGGAGTCTAGAAAGCCTTCTGTGTGCATTGTGCTCGTTATGGTCATGTGGCTTTTTATTAAAATCTTGTTCAAGCTATTGGATGTAATATCCATTTTTTTGGCTCTCTTCTCAACTCATTTTGTGCCAGGATTTTACTATGGAAAGTGGTATGAAGGGCATAAAACGATATTAGTTCCTAACTTCCCATTTTTATCTACTATTTAGGGGTGTTTGAGAACTTTAAGAAAAACTAGAAACTCTCCCCTATTTTCAAGAGAGCATTAATTTTTAGCCATATAAAATCAGTTCTGATGGGTTACAGTTATACTTACACCTCATGAAAAGGGAAGAAAGGTTAGCCAGACCAAGCCTCAAGATTAGAAGTTAATGACCATGTGATCTTGTGTGATCTCTTCCATCACATCTTCATTTAGGTTTGAGTGAGGCCAAGAACTAATGACACGAAGAATAGCAGAAGGAACTTCTTTTGTGATTGATGTATATTGTTTAAAGACAACATAGAATCAACTATTTGTAGCATTTTAAGAAATACACATACACACTTTTACTAGACTTTCTAAATTTCTTCTGCGATACTCCGATTCTACTCAAATGGACCACTCTGAGGGGAAATTCAGAGTCCTGGGAGAGTTACAACTTGTGAAGCCTTAGTTATGAACAAAATTCTTTCTTGCAATGACTTTAAAACTATCCCTTTAGCTTTCACTCATTAGTGTTGGTTCTGTTACCTGAAGCTATTAAAAAAAAAAAAAAAAAAAAAGCGAATCCTTATTTCACAGATCATTCTCACAAATGTTGTAGAAGCATATCGTGTTCCTAAGAATCTCTGATCAGTGTCCAGGGCCATCTTCCCTAGAATTCCTCAATTGTCCCTCATTCCACATGGTTTAATTATCCTCCTTTCAACCTATTTCACATTCGGTTATTAATATTCTTTATAAAAGCTGAGGGTACTTGGATCCCCAGAACAATACTTAAGTACAAAAAAGAAATTCATGCCCAAATAGTAGAGAAGGCACTGAGTCAATTAAATCAAAAGCTAAAATTGTAATAAAGAGAAATGAATGCTCAAGGGAGCAATTAAAATGCTATGCATGGATTTTTTCTTGTAAGAACCATCAGTCATTCTTCCGTTTGCTCACTGCGTCGGAAAGAGGAGCAAAATCCTAGAGACTATCGGGTAAAGTGACATCTTACTCCCCTAGTCCAGCCGCCGTCCCCTCTCCACAATCTCTATTTGCAATGCGAATCTTCCATCTTCTGGCCGAGACAGACTTATGTAAATCTCGAGCCAAAAAAATGGGAAGGCGGCAACCTACCGTCAATTCCCGGTTCACTTCCGGTAGTCGCTTCCGGGGTCGAAGGGAGGGCAACAACACTTCCACAACCGAAGGCGGAGTTGAGGCGGGGCTAAACGTGGGTACCGCCTCCAAGGCAGGCTTTGCGCATGCTCACAGGAAGCGCACGCTAACGACTTCCGGTGAGCGTGTTCCTCAAGTTGTATTGGAAGTTTACCGCGTTGTCCCGGCTGTAGATGGGTAAGTGTTGCGGGTATGATTCAGAGCTTTTGTTGTGCTTGAATTTACCTGTGTTTTCCTTCATAAACTTTCTCCTAATATTCTGAAACCCTGGGTTCTGAGAATGTGAGGAAGGTGGAGAAGCTTTGGTTACCGTGGCAACCACGTGACACCGATTCCGATTTTTGAGTATTCGAAAAGGGAATTTGTGTTCTGACTCCTCAAAATACATCTTGGACCTCATTCAGAGTCCCATTATTTCAAACTCATGTGCTTAGCCACGGAATCTGACTTTAAAGGGTTTATTCTGGCAGTAATGTAGAGAAGCGGTATTTTAGGCAGGGCAGCTACTTAGAAACCTAATGCAGTGATCTAACGGTTTGAAGGTGGCGTAAAATTCTAGAGAGGAAGAAAATTGGAGAATTTCTAGGAGGTAGGATCAGAAGCTTTAATAGTTGGATTGATGTGGGAAATGAGGGAGCGGGGACCCTGAGTATCTTGAGGATTAAGTGCAAACCCAATTTGGCATTTGACTACCTTTCTAGTTTCTTTTGCCATGGTGAGATATCACTGCCTCCTATTCCTTGTCCCAGTTCTAGTGTCTAGTAGTTTGGTGTTCTTTGAACTTCCTGGTCCTTATTTTGTGTGTGTTTGAGACCCTGGGCAAGTTACATAATTTCACTCCCTGAGTTTTTTCCAACATTAATACGGAAGAAAATAATAGAGCCCACTTCGGGGTTGTTGTGGGGATTAGTAGTGTGTGTGTGTATGTGGTGTTGTGTGGGAGGGGTGAAATCCTGAGCCGCATGCACACTTTACCATTGAGTTGTATCCCTAGCCCCAAATTAGATAATAGACCAGGTATTTAAAGTTCCAGTAAATAGTGTACTGTATTTGTTTTGTGGTTTGCATTTTGCTGTTTCTTTCTCTAGACTTGAATTTTTTAAAATTAAGAGGAAGTATCTTTGTGTGTTTGGAACATAGTAGTAGTTGAGTAATGAATCATTCATTTTGACTGTTACTGACATAATTAAATTTATTCTTTGTTTTGTTTTGTTTTTGGTACAAAGCATTGAATCCAGGGGCACTTAACCACTGAGCCACGTTGCTAGCCCAGAGATAGAGTCTCACTGAGTTGCTTAGGGCCTCACTAAGTTGCTGAGGCTACTTTGAACTTGAAATCCTCCTGGCTCAGCTGCTGGGAATATAGGCACATGCCACTGGGGCTGGCAAATTTCATTCTTTAAAAGAACTGCTAGATGCATTGGGTCAAATAATATTTATTAGGTGAAAAGATGGCTGTTTTTCTGTACAATGTAGAAACCTGTGGATTAAGATATACCAAAAATAACTGATATTTTCAGTTTGGAATAGATATGAGTGATTTCAGTGAAGAAGTGACCAAGCCCATTTCAGAGGATGACCAAGTGGAAACATCTGTCCTCACTGGTACAGGAATGTATTTTCCTTGGCTTCAAAAGCATTTAGAAACTGTAGGTAAGTGGAATAACAACCATTTTAACTTGAGTATGCATACAAGATGAACCAAGCTGGTTCAGTTTTTAAGATAAGAATATGTAAGTTGTTTTCTTTTTTTTGACTGTAAGTAGAAATGGAATCATCAGAAATAGATTCTTTTTTCTTTTGAATTAATATACAGTCTATATTATGTTGGAGCTATATTTTCAGCAATGCTTACTGAACCCTAAAATCTAGTATTGGCTGAATACTGGGGACTTATACATGAAGAAGATATAGTCTCTTCCTTTGAGAAGCACATAGCTTTCAAAAAAAGAATATTTTCCCTCATTTTTATTTAATGTAAATATAAGCAAAATTTTCTGTAGGATAAGTTCCTTATGAGATATATAAAAGAAGCAGTTATTTGTATGCTGGCATGTTGGGTACTATAACCCCAGGAATACATTTGAATCAACACTTTCCTTATTGCCTCCACATGTATTTCTTAGCCCTGCCTTCTTTCCATTTTGGCTCCTAGAATTTAGCTCCCATTTAAAAAAATTTTACTATTTTTTTCATTTGATGATCTCAGTTAATCTTCAATAAATTTGTGTGCGAGGCATTGTAATAGGTAGAAACTGAATTTCACAAATTTATACTCCTAAGTATTGCTATCAGGAGTCAGGTCTATCTGATTTTTAGAGCATACACTTTTTAAAAATATTGTTTTAACTCTAGATGGACACCATGCCTTTCTTTCTTTATTTTTATGCAATGGTGAGGATTGAACCCAGTGCCTCACACGTACTAGAGGAGTTCATTACCACCGAGCCACAACCCCAGCTCCTAGAGCATACACTTTTAACCACTGAGATGAAGGGAACTTAGCCTGAGCATAGTATTCCTTTAGATGAACAAAGGATATTTCAAGGAAGAAGTGTTTTGTTCATTTTCTGGACTATTTGCCAGGGATTGTTGCTGATCTACACAGCTTGAGTGGAGATCTTGTTAAATACAACCTCTGAGTTGGAGAGCTGGTTAGCTTCTAGGTGATTCTAATGTTGCTAATTTCAGAACCACGCTGAGTATCAAAGTTAAGGATCCTAAGGTGATTTATATTTACCTTATTAATCACCTAATCTAGATCAGAAGTCTTTGAACTTTTTCACTATTGTATTTTTTTAAATTGTGTACTACTATGCAAGTTCTAAGGTGCTAAGAATTTTCTTCTGAAAAGTTTGTTGCAAGAGATAAATTTCCAGCACATGGTGTGATGTTTTAAATGAAATAATACTACTTTAAAAAGCAGATCTGGTAGAACCTAAATAGCAACTTTAAAACTTTTTATAGATGGAGATTTTGTATTTGTTCTCTTTTTGTTGTACATTTTGCAATAAAAGTTTGTGTCTGTATTTACTTATTTTTAATGTCCATTTTAAAAAAATTTATTGTAAACAAATGGGGTACAACTTGTTTCTCTGGTTGTACATGAAGTAGAGGCATATCATTTGTGTAATCATACATTTACATAGGGTAATGGTGTTCGAGTCATTGTTATTTTTCCCTCCCCCCCCCCCCCGCTTTTCCCTCTATACAGTTCCTCCTTCCTCTATTCTTGCCTCCCTCCCACCCCCCATTATGTATCATCATTTGCTTATCAGTGAGATCATTCGCCCTTTGGTTTTTTGAGATTGGCTTATCTCACTTAGCATGATATTCTCCAAATTCATCCAGCTGCCTGCAAATGCCATAATTTTATTATTTATGGCTGAGTAATTTTCCATTGTATACATATACCACAGTTTCTTTATCCATTCATCAGTTGAAGGGCATCTAGGTTGGTTCCACAATCTGGCTATTGTGAATTGAGCAGCTATGAACATTGATGTGGTTATATTACTGTAGTATGCTGATTTCAAGTCCTTTGGATATAGGCCTAGGAGTGGGATAACTGGGTCAAATGGTGGTTCCATTCCAAGTTTTCTGAGGAGTCTCCACACTGCTTTCCAGAGTGGCTGCACTAATTTGCAACCCCACCAGCAATGTATGAGTGTACCTTTTCCCCCACATCCTCGCCAGCACCTATTGTTGCTTGTATTCTTGATGATTGCCGTTCTAATTAGGGTGAGATGGAATCTCAGGGTAGTTTTGATTTGCATTTCTCTTATTACTAGAGATGTTGAACATTTTTTCATATATCTGTTGATTGCTTGTAGATCTTCTGTGAAGTGTCTGTTTATTTCCTTGTCCTGTAAGTTTTTAAGTTTTAAAATTTCTTGTGGGTTGAGATATACTTGTAATTAAGTACACAGTTGATCAAAATAACAGTTGTTTTGTTAAATTTTAAGTATTCAAAGTAAATTTTAATATTTTAATCTCAATAAAATAGTTATCACTTTCCTCTAATTATTTCATGTGTGTCTTTATGTCTGATAATTTTAGAATGAGAAAACATCTCACATTAATTCCATATTATGTTAATGGATATAAACTGAGAAAATTTAGTCACATAAGGAAGTAGATGGCTTTGAATGGAATTTAGTTAAATTATATGGTGTATTTAAAATGATTAGAACATTCTATAATTTTGATAACAGAATTGGGAATCACTTGACTTGAAAAAGTAAATGTTAGAATCATTCAGTTTTCAGTATGTGTTGAAATTTCCTTCATGTAATGTGTAATAATTTTGATCGTGAAGTCTTGACTATAGGCACAGTGCTCTAGGAGATAAATTTTAGAAAAGAATATACAGGTAAGTAGAAGATCTGCAAATTAATTGTTTTAAGAGATTCTTTGCATGGTCCCTGTTGATCTGTGTCTACTTGCAGGGTTAAGGGTACCAGCTGAAAGACTGCTGGCCTACAGGGGTCTGGTAGGAAGAAAAGCATAGCTAGCAGTGTAACCAGTCACTCATATAATGAGGTTGTTAACTAAGACATAAATGGTAATGTCTGCAGATGTTGTAATTTCATTTGCACTTAATATCATTGTGTTACTAGGAGCTTGGCCCTTAAAAAAATAAAAGCCCAGCCAGATGATGTGGCACATGCCTATATTTCCAGATACTTTGGAAGCTGAGGCAGGAGGATGGCAAGTTTGAGATTCAGCCTGGGCAACTAATTTAGCAAGACCTTGTCTTTAAAAAAAAAAAAAAAAAAAAAATACTGAGCAGGTAGCTCAGCAGTGGTAGAACCCCCCTGGATTCAATCCCCCAGTACTGTAAAAATAAGCAAGTCTGTTTGGAATTTTCGGAACATTGGTAGATAATAAAGACTATGCTTGCATAGGGTGTCTCAGGTGATTTCTACCCATTCTACCCATACCACAGACTGTACTTTTGGGATCTTGAGAGATTCTCCCAAAGTGCCTAATGCCAAGATGAAAGGATGAGTGAATGAGATTCAAAGGATCTGGTGATTCTAGTAGCCCAAGAATGTAATTTAGATTTTTAGTAATATGCTAAAAAACAGTATAGTGCGGAAGAGTTTGTTTCAAGTGAAGTTGGCTTTGATACTTGGGGATGGGCTGAACAAGTAATACCTACTGTTCCTACTTGTTAAAATTTGCTTATCAGAAATTAAGTTTTTGAAATGGTTGAATTGGAGTCGCTGGGTAAAGATCCTTGTCCTTTACCTTTTTAGTGACTGGAGGGAAAAAGAAGAAGGATTTTGCTCAGACAACAAGTGCTTGTTTAAATTTTATCCAAGAAGCTCTGCTGAAGCACCAGTGGCAGCAAGCTGCAGAATACATGCACAGCTATTTGCAGATCTTGGAAGATTCAGACAGCTACAAAAGGCAGGCTGCACCTGAGGTAAACAAAGTGTGAGTCTGCTGAAATAAATAGCAAATTCCTGAAAGATTTTGCCTCCAGCTCCACTCACAGCAGTTTTAGGAGGATTTTGAACTGACTTTACTAAGAGCTACTAAAAGTAATGTCGGGTGCAGAGTTTGTATCAAGACACTTTATACACACTGCTTTTGCCTATTACTATCTTAAAGGAGACTAAAATAGTCTGAGCCTTGCATTCTCAAATTTTACAGGTTTCTCATTCATTCCCATGATTCCTTCTTTCCTCTTGTTTTTTGCCCCTCTGTATCAGATGTTTTTCATCATAATAAAGTCATTTTAATCCCCACTTCCTCCACAGGTTGTGCACCTGTTTTCTACTCTTTCATTCAGCAAAACTTAAAAAAGTTTTTTTTTTTTTTGTCCAACCAGAGCAATCTTTTTGTCGGTTTTTTAAATTTTAACAGCTTTATGAAGATATTAGCACACCATACAATTCACTGACTTATACAATTTAATATTTTAAATATTTTCAGAGTTGTGCAAACATTAATCACAATCTAAATTTAGGACATTTTCATCCTTCACAAAAAGAAACCCTGTACTCATTTGCAGTCTTTCCTCATTGCTTCTCCACTGACTCCTAGCACCTGGAAGCTGCTAATCAGCTCTTTTCTATGCTGGATATTTCATATAAATGGAATCCTATAATGTATAATCTTTTGTGAATGGTTTCTTTTACTTAGTATAATGTTTTCAGGGTTTATTTATGTTGTTGCAAAAGTATTAGTGCTTTTTCCTTTTTATTGGCAAATATTCTTTTATATGTATACACCACATTTTATATATCCTTTTATCAGTTCATTACATGTTTGGGTTGTTTCTACTTTTTGGTTATTGTGAATAATGCTTCTATAAACATTCATGTACAAGTTTATATGTGGATGTTTCTTTTGATTTTTTTTTTTTTGTCACATACCTAGTATTAGAATTTTAGATCATGTACTACTGTATTTCACTTCTCAAAAGGCTGACAGACTGTTTTCTAAAGTGACTACACCATTATATATTTCCACCAGTAATATTTGAGGGTTCCAGTTTCTCTATATCCTTGCCTTGTTGTTTCTTTTTGATCTTAGCCATCTAACGGTTTTAAAGTGGTATCTTATCATGGTTATGCTTTTCATTTTCCTAATGACTAATGGTGCAGAGTGAACTTTTTAAAACATTAAATCCTCATTCACTGCTCTGCTGAAAATGCTGTAATCAGGGTTCCTGTGTGATGTGCTCACCGATTCCCATTTGATCTTTTTTTAAATTTCATCTCCTGTAATTCTCTCACTTGTTCTTTCTTTTCCAGCCTCACTGGCCTTGCTCTTATTAGAATGAGCCTCATTGTCTTTGACTTATTATTATTTTTTTTTGGAAAGGTCTTTCTTCGGCTATCACTGTTTGCCCTTCCATCAGACCCCTTTTCTGTGAGGTCTACCTTTATTATTTAAAATTACAATAGCATTTCTCACTTCCTTATCCCTACATTTGTACTGGCACTCCTGATCTCCATGCCCTTCTCCATTCTTGTAACATTTTCCAATATAATTATTATGTTTCTTGTTTATTGTGTGTCTCTCCACATCAAATGTACATTTCTGAGGGCAGGATAAAATAGCACCTGGCATGTAATGCTAAATTTGTTGGGTAAAAGGCCGTTTATCCACAACTAACTTCACTTGACTCTCAGGTGCTTTTACTAATACAGTAACCAGTACATCAATTAGATGTCCAATGGAGCCAAAAACAAAAGTACCAAATATATATGTGCTGCTTGGGGTGTGTATGTGTGTGTGTGTGTAAATAAAATATAACTATTGACAAGTTTTAACTTTGGGACTAAAGTTACATCAATCTGTGAATCATTAGTAATGATTTACATTACAGAGGGGCATTATAACCTCTGTTTTGTCCAGATTTTGTTTTGTAAAATGAAGAAATTAAATGGGTGGCTTCCAGATACTTGTTTTGCTCTGTTTGAACCACCTAGGGCTTGTCTTGAAAATACAGATTCTGTCAGGCACCATGGTGCACACCTGTAATCCCAGCAACTCAAGGCTGAGACAGGAGGATTGCAAGTTCAAGACCAACCTCAGCAATTTAGTGAAACCCTGTCTCAAAATAAAAAGGTCTGGGGACTTAACTCAGTGGTTAAGTGCCTCTGGGTTAGATCCCCAGTATTCCCTCAAAAAATCCCAAATAATACAGATTCTTCCACTTGAATACTTAGAAAATGTATGTATTTATATTTATTTATTTATTTTTGGTACCCCCACATCCCACCCTTGGGGGGCACTTAATCACTGAGCCATATCCCCAGCCATCTATTCGTTTTATTTATTTATGTATTTATTTTTTATGAGATGCTAAGGATTGAACCCAGTGACATGTGCTAGGCAGGCGCTCTATCACTTGAGCTACAATCCAGCCCCATTTTTTTTGTTTTATTTTGAGGCAAGCTCTTGCTAAGTCGCTTAGGGCCTTGCTAAATTTTTGAGGCTGGCTTTGAACTCACAATTCTGCCTCAGCCTCCTGAGCTTGGCTTAGAATATTTAGTTTTAGTAGGTGCCCCAGGTAATTCTTATGACTGGGTTTAAGAACAACTACAGATAATGGATAATCTTGAAGTTTTATGTTTTTGTTTTGGTGCTGCTGGGGATGGAACTTACTACCTTCCTTGCTAGGCAACACTTTAACACTTCATTACACCCCAGCCCTGTGCAAGTTTTTTAAAGCTCCCCAATGCTATTTTTGGTATTCTATACATGAAGTCTTTATATTTTTTTCGAATTGGGAAAATGAAGATATTATACCGAACAATCAGTGTGTGCTGTCTAGAAACAATTGACTTTGAGGTTAATTTTAAAGTTAATATTATTGAAGTACTTTAAATTGGGGTAATAGAAATAGACATCTGCTCCCAAAAAAAAGAACCCCAAGTTTCTTCACCAAGCTTGGTGATCTGAGGAGAAAATATTTTTAATTAAAATTTGTTCATATTTGATATGAACAAATTCTTAAATTTGTGTTGTAAATAGTAGAATAAATATACTCAATATTGATAGAATCTTAGGAAACATGGCTATTGTCCTCACTTTGCTGAGAATAAAAATGAGGTTGAGACCAGTTAAGGAGCCAGTATTACCACAATCCTGTTTTCTGACTTATTCTTCCTATACTAATTAAAAGCTTTATATTTAATGTGTATCTTAACTGCCTCTTCCTCTTTTAGACTACTAACCTAAAAATGACACTATTATACTTACCTAGAATTTAAAAATTAATATAAACAATTGAGATGATTTTATCACATAAGATCTAACATTAGTTTTACTGAGTAAAGTATAACATTGACAATTGTGATATCTAGGGAAAGTAATTTTAGATTTTTTTACATGTAATCAGAAAAACAAAACTTATAGGGGAAAAATAGGATAAAGACAGGGTTGAATTTTACATTTTGGTAGTAATTTTTGCTTTGACAGGTTATTTGGAGGCTTGGAAGTGAAATTCTCTTTTATCACCCCAAAAGCAATGTGGAGACTTTCAGTACCTTTGCTGATCGGATGAAAAATATTGGCGTCCTGAATTATTTGAAGGTAAGAATGTAGGCTTCGTGGAGTTATTTTCAGTGTTCATTTTGCTTTCTGAATTGTTTGTGTAAGTGTAAACAATAATGAAGGAAGGGTAAGATAGTGGGATAAATAAGAGAAACGAAAGAAAGCAATGTTGTGCCAGCCATTCCTTAGTTTCTGGTCACCTTCCATGTTGTCTGATGGAAAACACCTCCTCTTTACTCATCTCTGGCTGCCAAAACCAATCCTTCAGGTGTTGAGTTGTGCTTCATAGTTATGACGGGCCAAATTCTAATGTTTGCCCAAGTTATTTGTGCTGACTTGGTGTTTTTGGAAAAAGCAAAACAAGTGGGGAATTTGAATATGTAAAAATGTTTTAATACCTATTTGGGTGAACCTTCTCCAAATTTTTATATCTTTTACTAAAAGTATTATCAAAAGAACTGAGACATTTCCAAGATTATCTTTTTTTTTTTTTTAACTAAAAACACTTTTTCAAAATTTTATAATTTTTAATTGTTTTTTCAAGACCGTAAGGTATTTATATTGGAACACAGCCATACATATTCATTTCCATATTGTCAATAGCTGTTTTTTAATGAAAATGAGTAATTGCGAAGAGACCATGTGGCCTGCAAAACCTAAAATATTTACTTTCTAGCCAGTTTTAAATTTTGTTTTGTTTTTACTTTTTCCAAAATTTTAAATTGTGATTTTATATAATGAAACATGCTATCTTAACCATTTTAAGTATATAGTTCAGTAGTATTAACTATATTCACAGTGTTGTACACTATCACCACTATTTCTGAAATGTTTCCATTACTCGAAACAGAAGCTTTATATTTATTAAGCAATAACTCCCATTTTCTCCTCCTCCCATGCCACTGACAGACTCTAGTCTGTCTTCTTTTTTTATAGATGTTTTATGTAAGTGAAATCATACACTTCTCTTTCCATTGAAATTGATGTTATTCTTCAACACTACTTGTTAAGATGTTTTCTTTTGAGCTGAATGACATGTTTAAAATAGTTATATTATTGTCTACTGTAGCCCAAACTAGGAATTAATAGTATGCAAAAATTATGTTCCATTTAATCCTTAACCACACCCTTCTGAAGGGTTAAGAATTGTTTTTTGGGCTGAGGAGATAGCTTAGTTGGTAGAGTGTTTGCCTTGTAAGCACAAGGCCCTGGGTTCAATCCCCAGTACCACAAAAAAAAAAAAAAAAAAAAAAAAAAAAAAAAAAAAAGAATTGTGTTATTATAACAGGTGAGATTTACAAAGGACTAAATAAGTTATTCAGATTTATTTAGCATTTAAGTGGCATATGAACCAGGACACTGTTTTCAAAACTCCTTTTTTTTTTTTTTTAACTATTATACTGTCTTCTCTTTGTAAGTTTACATAATTTAGCTCTAATTTATGTAGTGTTGTTTCATGTGTCTTTTTAATTTGTTAGGTTGAAGGCATTGGTGACAGGGACAGTATTATATCTTTTGTATTCTATCAAGGACTGAGTCCATCATGTTTTTACCATACTTTTTGACTAATGATTATCTTAATGACTTCAACGACAGTGGACTTTTTCTTATTTCTGGTACAGATCTCCTTACAACATGCATTGTACCTTCTGCATCATGGATTGCTTGAGGATGCAAACAGAAATCTAAGTCAGGCAGAGACATGGAGATATGGTGAAAAATCATCTTCCCAGGAAATATTAATCAATCTTGTTCAGGCCTACAAAGGGCTTTTGCAGTATTATACATGGTCTAAAAAGAAAACGGAATTGTCAAAGCTTGGTGAGTGAATATGAATAAACTTTTTTCTTATGGTGAAGAGACTCAAGGACAGAAGGGATCTTAAGGAGTAATCTAGTAATCTACCTATTTACTTCATTCAGATAAATTCTTGATCATCCTTTATGATATTTCTGCTTTATCAAAAAACTTTTCAATCATAAATTAGGTGATTCATTGTTAAACTCATGACCATTTTAGTGATTTTTTTTTTTTTTTGTCAAAGGTAAATAACTGGGTATCATTGGTGAAAACATATTTTATGCAGTAGGTTAAAGAGCTAAGCTCCATTGCAATTTGTATAGAGGTAATTCAGTATCTTAAATAGAAAAGAGGGGGATGACAGTGTCTTGAGTAAGAGAAGTGAAGAATTATAAAGAAGGGGAGGTAGGCCATGTGAAACCCATTTGGATTTCCTAACTGTGGAAGTGAGGTATCTACTTTCCCACAGAGTTTGGGAGTCAGGGACCCTGTCTTCAAGAGTGTTGGCTAGTCTGGGGTTGTAGCTCAATGATAGAGCGCTTGCCTAACATGTGTGAGGCACTG
This sequence comes from Sciurus vulgaris, assembly GCF_902686455.1. Taxonomy (NCBI): domain Eukaryota; kingdom Metazoa; phylum Chordata; class Mammalia; order Rodentia; family Sciuridae; genus Sciurus; species Sciurus vulgaris. The sequence goes on from NC_136473.1 coordinate 62,598,167, forward strand.
GGATCTATTCTCAGCACCACACAAAAAAATAAAACGAAGGTATTGTGTCCATTTACAACTTAAAAAAAAATAAATCAAGAGTGTTGGCTAGAACAAACTAAATTCTTTTGACAGCCTTGAGTTTTCTCAGGCATTCCTTTTAAAGATCCCTAAAGTCATCCTAGGGATATAGCCTTGAGTTAGAGATTAAGTGTTGATCTTCAAGTGTTTATACGTAGGCCATGATTGGGGATAGTCCAGAAGAGGGCTTAGGCTTAGAGGAGCCATTTGGAGTTTGCTCTAGGAGAGAGTTTTTGAATTTGTAAGAAAGGTTATAAATTTTCTTTGGCAACCATTACCACATGTAATAAACCCTCTTCTTCTTGTGTGTTTAGAGTGGAGTTTAGTTTGTTCCTTGTTATCGATCCCCAGAATAATGTTTAAAGAATAGAGCAAGGTAAAAAGTCATCCCTGTACAAAGGTTATAATGAAGTTTTCTTGATTTACAGACCATACCAAAAATTGAGCACTTAGAACTCAAACTGAGTTCCCTTTCTCTTAGCCTTTGGTGATATTATCCTCTCCTACTCCCAGATTTATATTCTTTGGAGCTATATGATTATCTGCACTTTTCTGTCCCTTGTGTAGTTTTCCTCCTTAGCTTTTCAAGAATTAAGTCTTTTCTGTTTTCACATCCTTCATCTCAATTGTAGTCCTGGTATTTATCACCTTTTATGTGATGAACACTATTTCCTTATTATTCTTATGTAGTAAGTAATATTTCCTTTGTCCCTAGGCACATAGATCTCAATTCTCTTTTTTCTTATGTTACCTCCTTTTGTCTCCCAAGGTGCTTCTGAAAGGCTGTTGTGTTGATCTTGTGAGGTCTTTGCAGTTTCCTCATCTGTAATACCCTCTGCCCTTCAAGATTCATTGAACCCTGCCCCAGCACCTGATTTATAATACCTTAAACCTTCTGTATCAGCTGCCTGTTCAGCCTGTATCATTTGGCTTTTCATTTCTTGCTTTTTAATTAATCTAAGTTTTTCCAGGTATACTTTATGCTGTGTCTTCTCATTTAGACTAAGCCACCTTTTGATGTCACGTTTGTCCTTTCTTTCAACTTTGCTATCATTTCTGATATAATTTTCTTTTTTCCTTTCTTTTAACTTTGCTTTTATTTCTGGTATAATTTTCTTTTTAAAAAGGCTTATTGATATTAATTGATTAGGTGAGTTTTAAAGGCACTATTTACTTTTCTTGTTACACATGATAGGAAGAACTTAAGCAAATATTTGACTAAAGCAATTGGAAAATGACATTTAGACTCACTCCCATGGATAGATTCAGTACTTTTGGGCAGCTGATATTTTGTTCTCTAGCAACAAGAGGTAAAGATGAGATACTATATGGAGCTTTTAATATGATCTTTAAACTCAAATGTCTGTTTAATGAGACAAAAAGATGGGACTAGTTCTTCATAACCAAACTCATAAGAACTTAACATGTGAACTTGTGCCTAGAATTTTTCCTTGCTGCTCTGACTGTTGTGTTTGATGTATTTGGTGAATGAAATCTCTTCACACCCAGTTTATATTTAGGGATCTGACTTTATTTTTTTCCTTAAAATTTTTTTTCAGTATCATTTCTTACCTACTTTCTTTGTCATCTCATTTCTAAGTGCATATTGGTCCACTTGGAAAAGAATATCAATGCCTATTTTTGTTTTGTGGTGTTATGTTGTGCTTCTACTACTTGTTGCTGTTTAAACCTTAAGATTACAAAATATAATATAGGCAGGAAAAGTATATGAAATAAATGAGTGACGTAATGCATAAGTTTAAAGTTGCCATCCATCTAACTACTACCCAGATTAAGGAGCACAGCATTGCTGTCACCATAATCTAAAAGTTTCCCATGTGTGCTTTCCTGATCATACTTCATCCTGCTCTGTATCAAGAAAATCACTGTAAGGACTTGGAGGGTTCTCATTCTCTTGCTTTTCTTTATGTTCTACCCACTTGGGTATGCATCTGTAAACAATGTAATTTAGTTTTGCTTATATATGTATTTCTTGCCTATATATAAATTTTTACTGTGTATATGTTTTGGGCCTTGCATATTTTATTCAGCGTTGATTTTTAAGACACTTTTATATTGTTGAATGTAACTCTAGTTTATTTTTACTGCTATAAAACGTTATTCACACTAATTATTCCTTCTGTTGTTGATGGCCCTTAGAGTATTATAGTTTTGGGGTATCACAAATGTTACTTTGAAATTAACCCCTTTTGATTTCTGCATCACAGGTACACATAAGCATGCTTTAATAGAAGTAGAGTTGTCATAGAGTATATGCATCTTCAGCTTCAGAATTACTCAACATTTTGTTACTATAATGAAATACCTGAGGAAGCTAACTTTACAAAGAGAAAAGGTTTATTTAGTTCACAGTTTTGGAGACTTGGTATCCAAGATTGGGTGGCCCTGCTGCAGGTAGGAGCAAGTAGTCACTTCTCCAATATGAGTGCCAAGGAAAGAGGGTGGAGCCAGGCTTGTTTCTGTTCTAACAGTCCTCTTGCTGGAACACAAAAGGGTACATGAGAATTAGCTCATGCCTCCTATGACATGAGTACCTCTCTCTAGGCCCCATCTCCCACTGTTTCCATCTCCCAACAGTACCACACCAGAGCCCAAACCAGTAATCATAGTGTATCTTTGGGGAACAAAAACCATAGCAATATATAATGTACTAAACTCTTTCCAAAGTAGTACCAATTTATACTTCACAGGTAGTCTGATTAGGGTTTTCTTTTGCCAGTATTTTCCTCAACATTTGTTAATTTCAGAATTTTTATATCTGCCTGTTTATTGGGTATAATGGTCTCATTTAAAAAAAAAATAATAGCTTTATTGAAAATTGAGGTATATATCACATAAATATACCCTCTTAAAGCATATAATTTTTAGTAGTTTCACAGAGTTGCACTATCATGACCACAATCAATCTTGGAACATTTTCATCACCCCTAAAAAAAACCCCAAACCCTTCATTTCTTTGCAAGCCCCTAGCCAACCACTAATCTACTCTTTGTCTTTATAGAGATTTGTGTATTCTGGAAATTTCATACAAGTGGAACTATATATACAATATGTGGTCTCTGTCACTTAGCACAATGATTTTAAGGTTGCAAGTAACTGTACTTCCATTCCTTTTTGTTGTTGATTAACATACCTTTGTATGAGATACCACATTTATTCCATATTTGTCAATTGATAGACATTTGGGTGGTTTCCACTTTTTGGTTTAGGTTGTTTTGAATAATGTTACTGTGAATATTCATGTACAAATTTTATTTTTCTTGAATATGTTCCTATTCAAGAAATATGCTCCTATTCAGTAAGAGTGAAATTACTGGGTTATATAACTATGTTTAACCTTTTGAAGGAGCACTGGATTGTTTTCCAAAGTAGCTGCACCATTTAAAATTCCCACCATTAGGTATGTAAGGGTAGTAACCCATATAACCTCACCAGCACTTGTCATTATCTTTTTCATTGTAGCCATTCTTGTGGGTGTGAAATGGTATCTCATGGTTTTGATTTGCATTTCTATAGGAAATAATTATGCTGAGCTCTTTTTGTATGTCCATGGGCCATTTGTATGTTTTGGAGAAATTTATGTTTATGTCTTTTGCATATACTTTGATTGGATCACTTTTTTTTTTTTTTCCCCCTAAGTTTTTGGGTCATGAGTTCTTTATTGATTTGTTTAGATCAATAGATCTTTATTTATATATTTCTAGGAATGCAACCTTGCATTCCTAGAATAGATCCCACTTGAGCATGATGCATTATTCTTTTTATATGTGACTCAGTTTACTATCATCTTGTTGAGGAGCTTTGCATCTATGTTCATAAAAGATCTCTAGTTTTCTTGTGTTATCTTTGTCTGCTTTTGGTATTAAGATGACAACTCGTCTCATAGAATAAGTTTGGGGTGTTTCCTTATTTTTGAAGAATTAGTATATTTCTTAAAATGTTTGTTAGAGTTTGGTAAGCCATCAGGACCTGAAATTTTCTTGAGGATTTTCTGAGTATTAATAGAAGTTCTTAATACCAAATGTCTGTCTGTGTGTGTGTGTCTGTCTGTCTCTCTCTCTCTCTCTCTCTCTCTCTCTCTCTCTCTTTGTGATGTTGGGGATTGAACCTGCAGCCTTCCCCAAATGATTTTTAAAAATCTTTTATCTTTGCACAGATGAGGATGATTATGCATACAGCACAGCAACCCAAAATATGCTCAGTGAGAGCTGGAAGACATCTGTAAATATTTGTGCATTGATTAAAACTCCTGGAGTTTGGGACCCTTTTGTGAAAAGTTATGTAGAGGTAAGTAGACTTTCATAAAATTGTATTAATTTCATTTTTGTCCTAAGCCTGTGCAAAGATTGCATGCCTAATTATCTTTATTGATCAGAAGGATATTTAATAGAGAAAATTGTAAATCTAACTAAATAAATAGAAAAAACAAAAATAATATGGTATATTTCTGTTTTGGTCTAAATAATTTACTTATTAATATGCTGTTAATGTTACTCTTTTTTATTTTCATCACTGGATAAGTTGTCATAGTCAAATATCTACAATAAATAACAATATAGTTTTAAGTGTCCATTTTGTATTATTCTTATTGAGCTTAAAAGGAAAACTGAAAGATCTTTTATGATTTGGTAGGATATAGAAAGTAAGTGAACAAAAATCTGAAACTAGGTCACAATATATGGAATGAAGAATAATGACTTTTAGAAAGTTTATGAAGATACTCCATTATCTCAGAGTCATTGTAAAAAGGCCATTTGTGGGCAGTGGTTGTAGCTCAGTAATAGAGTGCTTGCCTAGCACATGTGAGGCACTTAGTTTAATCCTTAGCACCACATTGTTTAAAAAAGTAAATAAAAAAAGGTAGTGCGTGTACAACTAAAAATAATTTAAAAAACCATTTGCCAGAGGGCTATGGTACTAAACACTAGAAGTTAAATCTTCCAAATAAATTGCTCTTTGAATTTTTGAGTAACAAAGTGGTAATTATTATAATCGCCAGAACCATATCCTAGTTAATCTATGAAATACTGTGTAAGATAGAGACAAAATGGAAGGAGCTATAATAGTCATGCACTCTTTTGTAATTGAAGTTATATATGGGGCACTGAGGTTAGTTGGCATCATATTTTACATTAATATTCTCACTCTGAGGACATTAATTTCTTATAAGAACAGTTTTTATGTTGAAATTACTGTATTTTTTCAGTAGCAATAGCATAAGGAAAAGTGAGAACCCATGTAGGCCTCTGTTTTTGTTTTAATTGTTGATGAACATTTATTTATTAGTAAGCAGTGCTGAGAATTGAACCCAGTGCTCACACACGCTAGGCAAATGCTCTACCCCTGAGCCAGAATCCCAGCCCATAGGCCTCTGCTTTAAAGTGATTTTTTTCATAGATGTTGTAACATATGCTAGTGGAAGCAAAAATTATTATTGTTCCTTATATAGTACTATTTGTCAGTTTTGTACTCCTTAGTAAAGATGTGTGATTCAACTACGATATTATGACTTACTTTATATAGATGCTGGAATTCTGTGGTGATCAAGATGAGGCCCGAAAGATACTCACTAATTATGCATATGATGAAAAGTTCCCATCAAATCCGAATGCCCATATATACTTATACAATTTTCTAAAGAGAGAAAAGGCACCTAGAGCGAAACTGTTAAACGTCCTTAAGGTATAGATTTTTTATTTCAGTATTTGAACAGTATTGGAGATTTACATTCAGACATTTCTTAGGTTATTGTTTTCCAACTTTTTGTACTATAACACTCATAGAAAATGACATTGTATGAATGGTATGCTGAGGTAAACAGAGAAAACTGCTCCATCTGCAGGCTTCTAGGAAGATACCCTACTTTACTGAGAAGAGAGGATCAGTGCTTTAGAAACCCTTTGCCACTCTGGTTGGAGAATTCTGTATTTTTTTTTTTAATCAGTGATTGAAATTTAACTTACATATAGTAAGTGCACTTATTTTAGGTGTATGCTTGGATATGTTTTAACGTATATCCATGTCACTTTCATGATATAAAGCGTTGCTGTTACTTCCAAAGGTTCTTCAATTCAAAACCCATCTACCCACATATTCCTGCCTCCAGTCACTCACTGCTCTGCTTTTTGAAACCATGGATTAATTTTACCTTTTGTGGATTTTCATTTGAATATAATCTTACAGTTTTATACCTTTTTTTTTTTTTTTTTTTTTTTTTCCCCGGTCTGGCTTCTCTTGCTCAGAGTTTCGTCATGTTAGTACTTCATTTTGCGGGGGGTGGTGTGGGTGAGAAGGTACCAGGGATTGAACTCAGGGGCACTCAACCACTGAGCCACATCCCCAGCCCTATTTTATATTTTATTTAGAGACAGGGTCTCACTGAGTTGCTTAACTTCTTGCCGTTGCTGAGACTGACTTTGAATTCAAAATCATCTTGTCTCAGCCTCCTGAGCTGCTGGGATTATAGTACCTGACAGTACTTCATTTGTGTATGATAGCTTTTTGAACATTTGGCTTTTTTTTTTTTTTTTTTTTTTTTTCTTCTGTTTTTGGGGATGTTCTAATTAGTTATACATGACAGTAGAATGCATTTTGACACATCATACATAAATGGAGTATAGCTTCTCATTTGTCTGGTTATACATGATGTAGAGTTATACAAGTCATGGAATCATACATACATATAAGGTAATGGTGTCTGATTCATTCTGTTATTCCTACTCCCATGCCCCCTCCCTTCCCTTCACTCCCCTCTGTCTAGTCCAAAATACCTCTATTCTCCCCCCACCCTTATTGTGAATTAGTATCCACATATCAGAGAAAAGTTTTAGTCTTTGGTTGTTTCAGATTGGTTTATTTCACTTAGCATAATATTCTCCAGTTCTATCCATTTACCGGCAAATGCTGTAATTTCATTCTTCTTTAAGGCTGAGTAATGTTCCATTGTGTACACATACCACAGTTTCTTTATCCATTCATCTGTAGAAGGGCACCTAGGTTGGTTCCATAGTTTGTTTATTGTGAATTGAGTTGCTATAAACATTTATGTGGCTGTGTCACTGTAGTATACTGATTTTAAGTCCTTTGGGTGAAAACTTAGGAGTGGGATGACTGGGTCAAATGGTGGTTCCATTCCAAGATTTCTGAGGAATCTCTGTACTGCTTTCCATAATGGTTGCACCATTATGCAGTCTCACCAGCAATGTATTTGAGTGTACCTTTTTCCCCACATCCTTGCCAACATTTATTGTTGCTTGTATTCTTGATGATTGCCATTCTGTCTGGAGTGAGATGGAATAGTATAGTTTTGATTTGCATTTCTCTAATTGCTAGAGATGTTGAACATTTTTTCATATATTTGTTGATTGATTGTATTTCTTCTTTTATGAATTATCAAACATTTGGCTTTTTGACTGTTATGAATAATGTTGCTAAGAACATTCATATATGTCTCTGTGTGCACATATATTTTCATTTTTCTTGGGTACTTACATCATTCCTGAGTAAGGAAAGGTATATCTTTAACTTCCTAAGAAACCACCCAACTGTTTTCTGAAGTGATTGTACCATTAACATTCCCACCATCTATGTGTGAAAGTTCCATTTCTCTACATCCTCTCCAACATTTGATATTGTAAATTTTGGGGGGTTATAGCCATTTTAGCTCTGTCTGCTTTACATTTATACCAGCAAAACATGCAGTTTCGGTTTTTCCACATTATTGCCAACTCTTACTTTTTTTCATTTTGATAGTAGCTATTCTAGTAGTATTGTATCCCAGTAGTAGTGTGGTATCTCGGTTTTGATTTATGTTTCCATAATGGATCGTGATGCTAGGGCATCTTTTTGTGACCATTTATTGTCTTTGTAGAAATGTCTGTTCCAAAAATTCAAGTCCTTTGCCCTTTTAAAATTGGATTATTTGGTTTTGAAGTATTGAATTGTAGGAATTTGTGTGTTGGGATTAAACCCTGGGCCTCAGGTATCCTAAGCAGGCTTTAAACTACACCCCCACCTGGTATAGTAGTCCTTTATATATTTAGTGGTTAGTTTTTAATCTATTTTAGCGGAGAAAGAAGAAAGGGTTTTTTTTTCAACCTAAATAGATGACTAACAGAAATTCTTATTAGTCTTCTTTTCAAAGTCAGTTAGTTTCAATTTTGTACTTTAGTTGTTCACCAAAATTGACATTAAATCTTAATATGTGGAAGTTACATTTGATAAAATTTTCAATAGGCTTTGTTTTACTAAACATAGTACTTTTAAAATTACTTTTTAAATTTTACTCTCCTAGATTTCCTTTTACCCATTTTACAACAAAATATTAAGGATAGTTAAAAGCAAGGCACTCAGGTTTGCCAATCACTGGATGGTATTTTTGAGAGGGTTTTTTTGAAATGTTACAGGTAATCGCTATGGTAAACATTTATTTTTAAGACATTATAGACTTAGGGAGAAATGCTGTTTTTCCTTTTGAGAAATCAAGTATTGAGCTCTAAGAGCTTAATAGTTGTGTTTAATAGCAGATTGGGTACAGCAAAAGAGAGGATTAATGTAATGCATAGAAAAAGCAGTCTAAAGCACAGAGAGCAAAAAGGGTGGAAGGTGCAGAAAAGATTGTATTTGGGTACTTGGTGAAAAGGTCTGATACCTGTAATTGGAGTCTTGGAGAAGACAGAACGTGGGACAAAAATAAATGATAATGGTAATAAAAACAATATTTGAAGAGCTAATGACTAAGAATAAACTGATGAAGAAATTTTATAGGTCTGGTGGTCTTTTATTGATCTGGGTAATGGTCACCTGGGTGTGTTAAACTTCATGAAAATTTATTGAATGTCACAGGACTTACAACTTTCTAGTACATAAATTTCAATAAAAAGTTAAAACTAAGTGAATTAAACCATATAAAAAATTCCATGAATGACAAAAATGTGATTTTGGTAGGAACCAAGTTTTAATAATATTCTCTGATATTGGTATGTTGAACTTCATTATTGCACTTGGTTGATTGACCTTTTACAAACTATTAAGAGAAGTTTAGCAAACTTTTTATATTTTTGGAAATTATTTCATTGTAAGTTCAAAGTACCCTGGAAAGTAGTTAGTGAATTTGTGTTCAGTATTATATGTGTTGAAATGAGAACTACTGTAAAATTTTGTTTTTGGCATATTCATAAAAGTAGTCCTTTTTTATTTTTGTTTTATATAATATGGTATATAAAGATATTATATTTAATCTGTATATAACAGTTTATAATCTGTGATCTGGCCTGATCAATATTTTCTGTGATTTCCCCCCCCCCCCCCCCCTCAGTCCTGGCTTCTGAAAATAAATTATTTTAAGTGCGGTAAATATCATACATGTGTGTAAGATGCAAATAAGAATTCTCCCCATCTGTTTCCTTCAATAATCCTGTTTATCATGTTAACAGGATTTTTTAAATTCTTTACAGAGAATACTTTCTATACCCAAATTAAAATTGGGTAAAAGCAAAGTATCTTTTAAATCCTTGATTAACTTACCAAGAACATATTTAACCAATGAGAACTTTATTTGAAATTAAGCTAAAATTTGAGAAATGTCTTTGTATAAATTACAAGAATTTCTTTTTTTTTTTTTTCAGATTTTGTATCAGATTGTACCCTCTCATAAACTGATGCTAGAATTCCATATGTTACTTAAAAAATCAGGTAAACAAGTTTTTGTTTTATGCCTCTTTGGACAGATAAGCTATAGTCAAAGAAATCAATCACCTATGGCCCAGTGGCCAAATCTTCCTCTTGCCTGTATTCATAAATCAAGTTCCATTAGAGCTTATTCATTTATGTATTTTCTGTGACTGCTTTTGCACTACAATGGCAGAACTGTGGTTGTAATAGAGACTTGTATAGCTAAAATATTTATTATCTGGCCCTTAACAGAAGTAGTTTGCCTACACCTGCTATAGAACATCAGTTACATATTGTAAAAAGAGAAATGGTTCAATTTATATAATTTCACTTTAATGCCTCCTGAGCTGTAGGATAGAAAAGAACATGCTTCTTAGAAGAAAATCAGTCCACTAATCCAAATCCGTGCAAGACTGCATCAGTCCTCTAGCTAAGGGGAATGTACCAAAGATGCCAAAATAGGGCAGGTACTTTAACCCATGTTCTCAGTAGTATATAAATCAATGCATATAACCAATATGGGGATCATACTCAACACTTTGACCTCATTAGCATGTTTGATATTATTAAGAGTTCTTCTAATTGGGGAATATGAGTGTAATGAAATGTTTTAAACCATTAACCAAACTAGATGGCTTATCATTCAGTTTTATCTGCTGTACATATCTTTTTAGCTTTATGCAGTTCTTCACTACCTTATGTAAACTTTAACTGTTATAATGTTGCAGAAAAAGAAGAACACCGTAAATTGGGGTTGGAAGTATTATTTGGAGTCTTGGACTTTGCTGGATGCACTAAGAACATAACTGCATGGAAATACTTGGCTAAATATTTGAGACAGCTCTTAATGGAGTAAGAAACCGCATTTATGGATCATCATAGATATTTCCCCCATGTTGCAGCTAATATCTATTGATTTTGAAAGTGTTATGCTTATATATTTGGATTTCTTCGGCTTTTTTCTTATGAGTGTGTCAGAAGCTAGAAAATACAAAATCACAAACTTAATATACAACCCTTCTCTCCAGATACTTTGTACTATCAAAATAAGTACTACATTTTGTAAGTCCATTGTGAGCTGGATATGTAAAACTACCTATTTGTACTTTGTGTCAGAATAAAGGATACTACAAAATTGCTTTATTTATATATCATACTCATTTTAATTGTATAGGGTATCTAGGGTAAGTGGAAACTTGTTTCAGATCTCAAAACTGACTTGACCCTGGAAAAAAGAGTAGATTATAAGTTGTTGGTGTGTATGTGTCCTAGTTTATTTGGATATTCTGTAACAGAATATCATAATTTGACTATTATATAAGAGAAATTTATTTTTACAAGTTCTGGAAGGTAGGAAGTCCAAAATGAAGGCACCAGCAGGTTCATTGTCTGATGAGTAACAGATCTCAGTTGATAAAGGGTGCCTTCTTCCTCTTTCTTTAGCTAAATTCAAATTATGATGTACATATTTGTCCCCATGAATGTTGTGGGAATGGGGTTGGGGAAAAGCATTTGGATCATAGCAGTGAGTGTGATTTATTGGCACACTCACTGTAAACTACTTTTATAAATATAAAGTACTCTTTAAACCCCTGCTAGGGCTTTTGAAAGTCAAGAAATGTAATGTTTGCCTTATAAATTTCTAGATATTTAGGTGCTAAATAAGTATTTACTCAAATTATTGATGAACATTTATCATCGCCTTGGTTCAGCTGTCAGATCCATGTATTCATGCTTTACAATAATGACATTTTAATTAATTTTTGGTAGCATATAATTTAATGTAAGGCTTAAAGTAACTTTTAAATAATTATAGTAGTATTCTTGTACCAGATACTGTGCAAGGAGCTTTATGTGAAACCTGCTCTACTACTGGACTAATTTAGTCCTAATAACAATTCCATGAAATAAGTATCATTTTTATCCTCAAGGAAATTGAGGCTCAGAGAGCTTAAGCAACTTGTTCAAGATCATATAGTAAATGGAAGATCTGAAATTTAAATCCAGGATTTTTACTTCAGAGTCTATGCTGTTAATCACTTTGCTGTAATGAACTGGCTCTTTAGTTAAGTGGAAATTACAATGTAGAGATCAAAGAGAAACAGAAAATATTTGCTTTTATGCTACTGATGATGTTAAGTCTGGAAACATCTTCCTTTAGCTAAATTCAAATTATGATGTACAGATTTGTCCCCATCACTGACCTTCCCTTTTGACATTTTTGTTTTTTAGGAATCATCTTGTGTGGGTTCAAGAAGAGTGGAACTCCAGGAAAAACTGGTGGCCAACTTTTCACTTCAGCTACTTTTGGGCAAAAAGTGATTGGAAGGAAGATACAGATTTGGCTTGTGAGAAAGCTTTTGTAGCTGGAATACTGTTAGGAAAAGGTATATTTTTGTTTTCTTTCAATTTTATCTTTTGGCTGGTTTTGAAATTACAAAATATGATCATTTATTCATTGTAGAGCTTATCTAGTGTGATCCCAAAGGATTCTGAATACTTGAGAAATAACTGTTGAATGAAAGAGTGGATCCTGAGTTGGGACCTGGTGATGTGCTTATAAGAATCCCCTTGGGTTAGAAACTGATTTCATGTTGTTGATTGTGATTATTTTTCATGCCCTGACTTGGGAGTTGTTGGGGGCATTAAGATATACCACGCAGATTGTTTCACAATCACTGTTTGGCTTTGCTGTATAGATTTACTGAGACCTTCCACTAACCAAGAATGTTCTTTCATGACCTCATTGTTCTTTAATAGGTCTATATTATATTTAGTTAAATGTTCCCGTAAGGAGAAAATGTTTTTGTCCCCTTAAGAGAAAGAATACTGACTGGGCTAGTGGTGCATGCCTGTAATTGCAGTGGCTTGGGAGAGTGAGACAGGTGGATCTTGAGTTCAAAGCCAGCCTTAGCAACAGTGAGCTACTCAGTAAGACCCTGTCTCTAAATAAAATATAAAATAGGGTTGGGGATGTTATTCAGTGGTCAAGTGCCCTGAATTCAATATTTACTACTCAAAAAACAAACAAACAAAAACCCCTCCTATTAACTTATCAGCTATTTCTCTTAAAAGGAAAGGTAAATTGATCTTTTCTTTATGGAATATTTTGGCCAATAAAACTCCTACGTGCTTTGTATCACTGAAATATTAAAGGTGTCCAGTACTAAAATGAAACTGCGACAGAATGTCCAGAAATGAAGAAAGTAAATCTTGACAATGACCACTAGTAAGGTATATTTGCTAGGGAGTTTAAAGTGTCCTAAAGAGATTCTTCAGTTCATTTTGGATTATGGTTTGTATTATTTTCAAATCTGTATCAGTAAATGTTTCAAATGGTTACTAAAATTAATTAAATACTAGTTTTGTGGGAAGAAAGGGATTAAGAAAGTAATTTTAAAGTGGCTTTTTAATGCATTGATGACAAGGAACATCAGTGTTATTTGGATTGTTATTTTCTTCTACTTTTTGAATATGGAGTCCAAAGATCAGGACGAACTTTCTCATTCTCACACTTGTCATTTGACTTAGGTCAAGCAATTAACCTTTGGAATTTTCCTCTGTGAAACAGACTTTGTAACATCAGACCATATTCATGTACAGGATTGTTGTAAATACCATGTGAATATCACATCAAAGTGCTTTATTGTACGAATATCAGGCATTGTTAAAATGGGCACATCTCTTCTATTTGGGTGTTAGTGTGCAGTGAGTGAATCTCTTCAAAAACTGAGCTATATTTTCTTGTTCTGGTTATCATCATTATACCATCATACTCAAAGTCTGCTTTTGCTTTGTGCTTAGAGCGGGGTATAGTAGCTTTCCTTCTTCCCATGCTGTATGAGAAGCAAAACAGGCCCCTTTCTCTGGAGGGACCTTTTCTTGTTGGAATTCAGCTATTTGGTTGCCTTGCTACTTCAGCTCTCAAATGTGTTTATAAAGAGGTGATATTTTGTAGTTTATTTACCTTTTTCTGTTTTTGCTAGGAAAGGAGAGAAGCTCTTTCTAGTTTTCTATGTAGGTGGGACCAGAAATCTGGACCTAAAATAGTTTGTGTTTACTAAAGTGGTATGATATGTTTTCTTTTTTTTTTTTTAATTTGTAATTTTTTTCATATTTTTGAAAGATTATTTGGAAACAATTTTATATTTATGGAAAAGTTACAAAGAAACTATACAGAGTTCCCACAAACCCTTCACTCACATTCCCTAATGTTAATATCTTACATATGCACAGTACTTTTTTCAAAACTAGGAAATTAACATTGGTACAATGTGATATGTTTTGAGACACATATTAGCACAAAAGTCTTAGCTACCTAGGAGGCTAAGGCAGGAGGATCACTTGAGTCCAGGAATTTCTTACTGTGATAGATCCACTTATGCTGATTTAGAAGCTAACTTTGAGAGGGAAGCAGTGCTAATTTGCTTTTGGAGAAGGTTCCTTTAATGTATGAATATACATAATATATAATGTGTATATCACTGTAGGATTTGGGGGAAGAGACGGGAAAAAGCTAAAATATATGTCTTAATTATAATGAATCAAAGATTTTTATGAAGTAATACATTTCATTTGTGGCAGCTTTTAGAATATGTGTAGGCTATACTGATATAGATAATACAAATAAGTCTGTTTTCATAATCATTAGTATGCCTAAGTTGAAGCAAAAATTTAAAAATACAGATGTTTACTTTAAAAATTTTGATGATAAATATTAAAACCTTTTGCTCTTTTTTTTTTAAGGTTGTAGGTATTTTCGATATATTTTAAAACAAGATCATCAAGTGTTACGGAAGAAAATTAAGCGAATGAAGAAATCAGTGAAAAAATACAGTATTGTAAATCCAAGAGTCTGATATTAAATTTTAGTTATTTCACAGTTGTAGCTACACAGTATAGCAGTAGATTGTTATTAAATGTACTTATTTGATAGTTTAAGAAGGTAGTTTATATGACTATAAAAAGTATTTTTGTATTTTTTTGTATTTCCTTTTACTGTAAGTTGTAACTAGAAAAATAATGCCACTGCCTTTGTTCCTTGTAAATATATATATATATATATATATACACACACACACACACACATACATACTTTCTTTTTTGGAATGTTAAATGGAACATTTTTTTATATTTTATGGAATATTTTTTCATTTCTTCTATAAATGAAAAAACATGTTTAATTAGAGAATGTAACTGTAGCAATTATTATTTGAAGATAACTTGCCTCTGGCTGTTATGTAATAAAATACAACTAGTGGTACAAAATAAATTTCTGTTCTTTCAGACTGTAAATTTACCCATGTTAGATTTACCACCATGAAAAAAATAGTGATGAGTTCTGTTGAGAAATTTTGGAAAGAGAGATGAATTTAGGAAATGACTTTTTTTTTTTTTTTCCTTTCAGTTATTAAGACATGGAAATTTAGGGTTGAGACTTTTTTTCTACCAGATAGAAAAAGACCTTCGACTACAGAGGAGTAATCTGGATCAGAGAGGTAGTGGGAACTGGCTGTTTCAGCTGGCACTGGCCTAATTTAAAAAGGCTGTTAGGTTTGTAATTGCCTGGCACAGCAATCTTAAGATGCTTTAGAACACACATGTCCTCTTGGCTTTCTTGGAAACTAGAATGCACCAGTAAGCAGTTGCCTGAAGGAGGAAACCTTACCAGTGAAATAGTAATCCAGCATCACACAGTAAGCCCAGTGGGACGGTTTTTTGAGAACACAAGCTGGGCTTGATAGCTTGTTGTGATGACTGAGTGTTAAAGTAAGTGCTTCAAAAATGTCTGCCTTTTATTCATTTCATGTTCAGATTTCATGTTCAGAACTAGTAATTGAGTTCTATGAAGGCTTACTAACTTTACAGTAAGCCTAACTTTAAAGCAGCTGCAAGAAAATTGGGGGATAAATTATGCTTTGACAATTTATATTTCAGTGTTATTTTGTACTTAGTAAAACCAGTTCTATCAATAAATATCCAACCTTACAATGTACTCATAAAACAAGTAGGTATTCCAACAGAGCCAGAGGGAACCGAGCTAAAGCCACCGCATAAATAGGTCTAACTTTATTGCTGGGAGTGGAAGATTGGGTTGTGTAGGAGTTCTGTATAAGATAGACCACCACTCCAGGAATGAAATTCCCAGATAATGTGGACAAAATCTCAAAGTGTAGACCAAGTTAACCAGGGCATCTACTCCCTGAAACCTTTGTCAAAAGCTATAAAATAGCTAGAGAATGGAGGTAAGAATGAGAGTAGATATGGTTCTTGGTTTCTATACAAAGCTTACTTTCCTAGAATTTTTATAACATGTTCATATCTGACTTTCAATAAAAGCAGTGTGAGTCAACATTTGTGGACATTATTTCAGGTCCACTGAAGTTAAAGCCAGTTCCATGAATAATAACAGGGGCCAAAATTTATGAAGCACTATGGACTATATTTCATTACATCACCACCACATTTCTGTGAATTATTCCTGTTTTACCTAGTTACTGCTCCTTGGAGATGCCAGTAACTTGCTAAGGTCATAGCTAGTAGGTGTTGGCACAAGGTTCCTAACCCAACAAGTATGATTCTGAAGCTCGCACAGTTGGGTGCTTACTGTATTGCCTCCCAGTCAAGTCACTTTTTGTTACCTGCACAGCACCAAACTAGGTAGCCAGAAAAAGAATAGAAGGGATTCATAACCCAGAGGCCATTGGTCAAGCAAAAACTGTTCTCACTCTCCCAAGCTATTGGTAGGCTTCCCACTTTGTGTCCCCACATGCCCCTATATCAAATAGCCCCGTACCTCAGAATGTGACCTAATTTGGAGATAGTCTTTACAGGAATAATGAGTTGACAGCATCTACTGCAAAATTAATTATTGTATAATTATGATACACTCATATGCATTATGTAATTCTGAAATGTAGCTCCATCTGAAACGACGTTTTAGTCAGAAGCTCATGCCATCACTACGTCTCATGAGCTCCTGCCAGCTGATCTTCCCCTACTATCTTGCAAGGACTTTTTCCCCCAAACAATGTGATATCCATATTTTCATGTTAAAAGAAAACTGACATAAATGTCAATAAAAGATGAATAATCTCAGGTCATACATGGAAGAAGAGAATGCATTTATTCTTACTTCATTCAGGGTCAGGTGGTTGCCTTCTTAGAAGGCCATGGTGGCTGTGAACTCACTTGTCTTAGTCCAAGTTACTCTTCATGCCCAAGGTTTACAGAGCAATGAATTATCTGACCTTTGGGCAAACAACCCAATGGGAACTGCACAGTCACACAGTGAATCATGGTTACCTTATATTTTAAAAAGCTGGGACTTGGGAGTGCTTAGAGTTAAAGCACTTGCCTGGCATGTGTGAGGCCTGAGTTTTGTCCTTAGCACCACAAATTAAATAAAAAGGAATGCTCAATTAGGTATACTGAACATTACAAATAGAACAGAGTTGTATTGACAATCATTCTGACCACGCCCTTCTGACTTTTTCCTTGGTTATAAAGATTTGGATTTTAAATGCTATTTAGGCCTTTCTAATTGAGAGCATTGTGAGTACAGACTTGGATAGGTTGAGGCTCATGCTTTCCTCTTGACATCCTTGTGAATGGGAGCAAAACATTGGAACCAAGAAAACACTTGCCTTTCACTTGGATTTCAAAGGGAAGCTTTTGCCAGTAAGGAAATTGCAGGGTGAACAGAAACCATGGAAAATAAGAGTAAGCTCAGGGACCAGATGTCCCCGTGGACCTGTGTCCCTGTTTGTGTCTGTTTGGTTTTGTGGCTGTTCTTCATCTACTCATTCAAGATGTATTTATCAAAGGCCTTTTACGTGTAAGGGACATGTATAGAGCAAAACACATTCTTAACTAGCGTTGGAACTTCCACTAAATGAGGGGGAGTGCCACTAAAGCAGATACAGATTTGGCAAAAGTAACCCAAACATCCTGTGCTTCCTGGTAAAGTTATCCCAAACAGTTTTTTTTTTTTTTTTTTTTTTTTTTGGGTGCTGGGGATCGAACCCAGGGCCTTGTGCTTGCAAGCACTCTACCGACTGAGCTATCTCCCCAGCCCCCCAAATAGTTCTTGTTGACTTCTTGTTCTCACTGGGTCACACTCCTTATGTCTTAACGTGTCTCTCAAAATTAATATACTGAAACTAATTTATCAATATATTGGTATTCAGAGGTGGGGCCTTGGGCTAGTTTGTTATTCAGCTTTCTGTTACTGTAACAAATACCTGAGGTAATCAGTTGAATAAGGAAAGGTTTATTTTGGTTCATAGATACAGAAGTTGCAATCCATGGTTGGTTGGAGAGCCTGCCCACTATACCTTTCACGAGCACATTCTTGGTGTCCTAACTTCCTTGTTTCTGCCACCTTTTGGAGGTAGAACCTAGTAGAACCATGAGCTAAGGACCAAGACTTTAACGATGGGCCTTACGGGGACATTCAGGGTCTAAACTAAGGTGGGCTTGGTAATCCACACCTATAATCCCAGCAACTTGGGAGGCTGAAGCAGGAGGATGGAAATTTTGAGGTCAGCCTTGGCAATGAAGGTTGACTGTCTCAAAAGATGGGGAGGGCAGAGGTATTGGGGATGTAGCTCTGATAGAGCACCCCTGGGTTCTACCTCTGGTACCTGGGAGGAAAAATAACAAACTACAGCTGCTGAGGGTGTAACTCAGAGTGAGTGCTTAGCATGCATGAGGCCTTGGACTCAATCTCCAACCCCCCCCCCCCAAAAAAAAGGGTGATCTGTTAGGATTCAATTAGGGCTTCTGTAAAGGGGCTTGAACGAGTGGGTTTGTTTCACCCTGACCCTTCATGTCATGTGAGGATGCAGCAACGAGGCGCAATCAATGAGGAATAGGCCCCTCACCAAACACTAAACCTGTACTCCATCTTGAACTTCTAGTCTCTTGAACCATGAAATAAAAATTTCAATTATTTATAAATTACCCCATCTGTGATATTTATTACAGCAGCTCGATTGACTAAGACACCTTCCTCTTTCTTTACTGTCTCCTCTTTCCTCGCTCCTTGCTATGGATGTAAGACTTGTGACAAGCCCTTCCTTCCTTCCCATCCATATACACACCTTATCAGATCACAGGAGCCATAAGGCACCCTGGCTTCCATCAAGCTCCCCTCCATCTTCCCAGACCCACACTGAGTCTCCACAGTGCCCTTCAGCACTGCAGGAGCCCTGGAAGCTTGCCCTCCAGAATCTGCTGTCTGGGACTCAGTAATGTGGTGTTCTCACAGCGACTCTGGGCCACTCAGCCTGTGAAGAAACAGTAAACAAGTGTGAATTTCCTGGCCTGCTGCGCAGAATTCTGTGCAGTTTTCAGGAATCAGGTACCTCTGCTGTTGACAGTGTTGCACCTTTTGGCTAAGAAATGTGCCCCAACAATTCAGCACTGGCATTGAGAGTAGCACCAGTTTCACATTTAGATGAGACCGAGGAGGTAGGGACACTTTCTTTTCCTTCCATGAGGGACACTTGGCCACCAGCCTACAGGAGGGACGCTGCTCAGAAACCACTTCTGTGAACTAGGGGCGGGGATGGAGGAAGAAGCAAGAAGAGAAAGGGTTGAGGAGCTGGGAGAGGAGAGGGAGGGAACGTGGGCAGAGCAGGGAAGCCAACCTGAGCAAACAGCAGCCTGAGTGTTCCCAAGGCCAAAATGCGGAGAAAATCCACGCCTGGTCTGCGTGGTGGTCGGTGTTACTGGGTTCCCAGGCTCTCTCCCAGCACTGTCTGCTTCTGTCTCACATTCTTGGGCCAGATGGGCTTGCTGCAGGGACACCCCCAGTGCCTGGATTACGGGCCTCCCTTTCAACCTCCCTTGCACCTTGAGTTCTGCTCTGACTATGAGTCCTTCGGCTGCTGTGACCAGGGCAAGGACAACCAGATCGCCGCTCGGTACTGGGACATCATGAACTATTTCGATCTGAGGGGCCACAAGCTGTGTGGAGGTTACGTTAAGGATATCCTTTGCCAGGTAGGCTTGAGTGTAACCCCGAGGGGAAGAGATGGAGCCAGCATGGCAAAGTGCCTTCCATCCCCAGTGGTAGAGGGTGCTGGACTGCTGGTGAGTCCTGCGGGGAGGGTGCTTTGGACACTCAGCCTTTTAGAGCTTGCCTGCCAGGTGCCTCACCTGAGAGCTATACGCTCTGCACACTGAAGCAAGGGTGGGCTGAGTTTGGTTTGCACAGGTTCCCCAGAGCTCTCCCTCTGGGGCTCTTCCCCAGGAGCCAGAAGAATAAGAGGTATTTTTCATGGAGCTCTCAGAGCAGGTTCTGTCCATGTCCTCTGCAGGGATCAGAGAGCTGGGCACAGCGCACCTGTGGAACTTCGGGAGTGTGTGAGGGAGGGAAGCAATGATATCTGCTGGGGTCCAGTCATTGATCAACTGGGTACTTTGTGCCAGGGGGGTCTCTGGTGTGATGATGATGGTGGCAGGGACTGTGGGGCTCTCCCTGGAGTACTGTCTGCCTAACACTCCAGAGCTGGTCTGACAGAGCTTCAAGTGGCTGAGAAGCGATGACTCAGAGTTTCTGCTTGTCCAGACTCAGCAATGGCCAAAATCCACATTTCTGGGAGGCATTGCCTTAGTTGAGCCTCAGCCTGGAAACCTGATGTGCACAGGCTGCACACAGACTTTATGGGAAGAGGGTGTTTAGGGGTGCAGGGACAGAGTCGATGGAAGAATTGGCCATGAGAAAGGAATACTCTAACGATGTGACAGAAGTCCAGGCAGGCCTTTGATCTGAGATGCTGCTGGGCATTCATGTCCCCTGCTGATGCCACTCTGCTACCACTATTCAGAAGTGCACTGGCTTGCGTGCTGCAAAGAGAGATTATCTGAGCCCCCCAGAGTCCAGGCAGGAATTACCATGGAGCCTGGCACAGAATTCAGCCACTTGGGTGGCACTGCCCCAGGGCTGTACTCTTTCACCTAGAGCACCATCTGTCATTGTTTCCTGGAGAATTAACTTGAATTAACTCTGGGATAGCCATGTAGTCAGAAGCTGGGCTTTTTAAATTTTTGTACCAGGGATTGAACCCAGAGGTTCTTAACCCCTGAGCCACGTCCCCAGCCCTTTTTATTTTTTATTTTGAGACAGGGTCTCACCTAGTTCTTAGAGCCTCGCCAAATTGCTAAGGCTGGCTTTGAACTTGCAATCCTCTTGCCTCAGCCTCCCAGCTGCTGGGATTATAGGCGTGTGCCGTGGTACCCTACAGAAGTTGGGCTTTTATGAGCAGTACTCAGGCTATTTGTTTCTGAGTTCTCCCCTGGTGGAAATGTCTCTTCCTTCCAACTTCCCTCTTTGGTGAGGTTTTAGAAAGTCATATGTAACCTCTCTTTTGTTTTAGAGATTTGAGGAATAAGGGTAATTTTAGCCAAACAACCCTACTTGTGTCTATTAAAATTTACAAGGCACTCTTTTTTCTCCCGCACATGTAGTGTGGTCTCAGCAATGATTCTGTAGTTATTATGAGCTCCATTTTACCAGAATCATTTGTCTAAGGTCAAACAGTCCTGAGGCACAAATCTAGATGTTCAGACTGCAGATCTTGTGACCTTTTGATCACATAACACCAAAGTACAGCACTGGCCAACTTAATTACTTTTCTGAGCTCCAGGAAGCGTGAGCTTCCTTAGAACAGAGAATTTGTGCACTTCACTTACTGCTGCTGCCTAGGGCCTGGCATGCAGAAGAGACTCAGTTAAGGCATGTAGTAGAGACGCTGGGCCTGAGTTTTCTTACCCATAAATGAGAGAAATGTTTGTTTAGTTATTAAACAGCTGCATAAGAATGTGCCATGTGGGTGGTTATATTTCCACCATCCCTTCTGTTCCTTTGTATTTTGTTCTTATTTTTGTGTCCCTTGGCCCTTTTTCCCACCTCCCAGAGTTGGAAGAAGTCAGGGAGATGACATTCAGGAGCAGGTCATTTTGCTTTTTGTGACTCTGACAATTATTCTTAGCTGACCCAGACAGCCCAAGGAGAGACACTGTGAGTCTCTGGTCTCTTTCCCTTTGCCCAATAAGCAAGAACTTGTTCTGCGATCTATAGTCAAGGGGAAAAAAAGAAGATGGGGAATCAAACATGCATGAAAAATGCTGCTGCTTCTTTTGTGAAGTAACGACATAGTGTAGGCAACTGAGTCAGGGCTGTATAGGTGGGCTTGGGAGAGAGGTTAGTAATCAGTGGGGTTTGGCTGATGGACTGTCCTCTACTCTGCCACTCTAAACTGTGTGGTTAATCTGCTTTTCTTACATTCCAAATCTCAGTTGCTTCTCTGTTTTTCATCACCATTGGAAGTTGATTGTCCACAAAATTGTGTTTTCACCCAAAAATTTCTGTAAGTCTAGGGAGGTACAAGTAGCAGATACTTTTGTAGACACACTGTCCAAATGTAGTTTTGTAAAGAGTAGTCATATTGCCCAGACATCAAAGTTCAAATATGTATAGCTCCCAGCACAGGGCTTTGCACACATCAGATGCAAATATTTTTAACAAATACATGAAGAAATTACTAGACACCCCATCTCTGGGAGTGATATAGCATGTCCATTTTGATCATTTAGCTTTTAATTGTAAAATATTTCAAACATGGAAAACCAGAAAATGAAATAACAACCAACATCCAACATTCAGATTTAATAAATGTGAAACTTTTGCCAAATTGCTTAAGAATTGATAAATAAGATCTTGCAGATATAACACTTATAAGAAAGGGAAAAACTGAAAAATTTGATACCATCTTCTGTTTTAAATATTCATCATCTAATAATCTCAAGTGTCAAGAGCTAAACTGAAGTGCTAAAGATAGTGAGTACAGAGTCCCTCCTTCCTTCCTTCCCTCCCCCTCTCTTTCTCTCTTTCTCTCCTTCCTTCCTTTTTCTTTCTTTTCTTTTCCCTTCCTTCCTTCCTCCCTCCCTCCCTTCTTTCTCCCTCCCTCCCTTCTCTCTTTCTTTCTTTCTCCTTCCTTCCTTCCTTCCTTCCTTCCTTCCTTCCTTCCTTCCTTCCTTCCTTCCTTCCTTCCTTCCTTCCTTCCTTCCTTCCTTCCTTCCTTCCTTCCTTCCTCCCCCCCCTCTCTCTTTCTTTCTTTCTTTCTCTTTTTTCCTCCTCTCCTCTCCTTTCCTCTCCTTTCTTTTTCTTTTTTCTTCTTTCACCAGGGGTTAAACCCAGGGGCACTTAACCATTGGGCCACATCCCCAGCCCTTTTTTATATTTTATTTACAGACAGGGACTCAGTGAGTTGCTGAGGCTGGCTTTGAAGTGGAGGTCCTCCTGCCTCAACTTCCCGAACCACTGGGATTACCGACATTCACCACCACATCAGGCTTCCCTTTCCTTTCTGCCTTTCAGGATCATTAACAGATAGAAAATATAGATCCAAGAGGTGATTTACTAGTTGTTGGCAATAAAAACTCTAGAATCCAGCCAGGGTGGTGCACATCTATAATTCTAATGGGAAGTTTGAAGCCAGCCTGGGCAGTTTAGTGAAAGCTTGTCTCAAAAACAAAACAACAACAACAAAAAATGGCTTGGGATGTAGCTCAGTGGTAGTCCACCCCTGGATTCAATCCCCAGTACCACAAAACAAAACAAAATAAATAAATCCCCTCCAGAATATTTTCTTTTAAATTTTAAACCCAGTGGCATGTAACCACTGAGCCACATTCCCAGGCCTTTTATTTTTTATTTTGAGACAGGGTCTCTTTAAATTGGTTAGGGCCTCACTAAAATGCTGAGGCTGGCTTTGAACTTGCAATCACCCTGCCTCGGCCTCCTTAGTCGCTGGGATTATAGGCATGCACCACTGTGCCCGACCAGAATTCTATTTTTTTCCCTGGCCATTTCTCCTTTATTCTTGCTCAAACTGTGACTCACCATTGGCTATCTTCCAGGAGTGCTCGCCCTATGCAGCCCACCTTTACGATGCCGAGAACCCTCACACGCCCCTCCGGAACCTTCCTGGGCTCTGCTCTGATTACTGCTCCGCATTCCATTCTAATTGTCACTCTGCCATCTCCCTGCTAACCAATGACCGTGGTCTCCGAGAGTCCCATGAAAAGGACAGTGCCCGCTTCTGCCACCTCCTCAATCTTCCGGACAAGGACTACTGCTTCCCCAATGTCCTGAGGAATGACCACCTCAACCGCAACCTGGGTGTGGTGGCCGAGGATCATCAGGGCTGCTTGCAGCTCTGCCTGGCCGAGGTGGCCAATGGACTCAGGAACCCAGTCTCCATGGTGCATGCTGGGGACGGCACCCATCGCTTCTTTGTAGCTGAGCAGGTGGGAGTGGTATGGGTGTACCTGCCTGACAGGAGTCGCCTGGAGCAACCTTTCCTGGACCTCAAGAGCATCGTGTTGACCACTCCATGGATTGGGGATGAGAGGGGCTTCTTGGGGTTGGCTTTTCATCCCAAATTCCGTCGCAATCGCAAGTTCTATATTTATTATTCATGCCTGGGCAAGAAGAAGGTAGAAAAGATCCGAATTAGTGAGATGAAGGTTTCTCAGGCGGATCCCAATAAAGCTGACCCCAAATCAGAGAGGTAAGAGGAACTCATGCAAATGCACCTCTATTGTTTTCTGAAATAACACGGATCAGTCCTTTGAGATGATAGAGGGGAAACCTTGCTGGTTTTACGGCACTAGCTTAAAATGTTGCCAAAGCAATCCTTGATTAGTGAGGACAATTCAAGTTAGACTCTTTAGTCAAGGGTCCTTATGGGATGTGACCACCCTAATTAGAGCCAGACTTGCTTGTCTTTACAGAGGATAAGCAAGGACTAGCAGCTAGAGGGACTGAGAAGTGATTATAAATAATATCAATACAGCTGGCAAGGTGTTATATGCCTGTAATTCCAGTGTCTCAGGAGGCTGAGGCCCAAGGATCATGAGTTCAAAACCAGCCTCAGCAATTTAGTGAGATTCTAAGCAATTTAGTGAGACCCTGTCTCTAAATGAAAAATGAAAAGGGTTGGGAATGTGGTTCAGTGGTTGAGCACTCCTGTGCTCAATTCCTGGCACACACACAAAAAATCAATACATTAAATATAATTACAATCTCTAATTATTGTGTGACCCTTGGATTCCAGACCCTTTACCTTGTCCGTGCACTTTCAGATGATGACAGTTCTAGCTGACCCCAAGTTCATGTTCTTTTCACTCTATCACCCTGCCCATTCCTTCTCTTCTCCTTTACCTTGTTTCCTTTTCCATCACAGACACGTGGAAAGATTGGAGAAAGCATGAGGAATTGATACATTGATCCCTACTAACTTGCTCAAAGAAAGGAATTGAAAGTTCTCATAGAGCACTAATAGTGAAAGAAAGGGATGGTTGTTCCTTTGGCTGTGCCTCACTTGTGAAGTCATGGTCTGAAATAAAAATGACCCACGGAGGAGTTACAGCAGGAAACAAGGATTTTCTCAGAATCTAAGCTACCTGCTTTGTGATATCTGGAAACTCTGAAGCAGATCTTGATTGACTTTGCAGATCTTGGTGATTTGGACCAGTCTATTTTAGGTATCTCTAGAGGATGCAGCTTTAGCTGTGTCACAGCCTAGTGCAGAGTTTCTTTTCTTTCCCAGGGTCATCTTGGAGATAGAAGAACCAGCCTCAAATCATAATGGTGGACAACTTCTTTTTGGTCTGGATGGCTACATGTATATATTCACTGGGGATGGAGGCCAGGCTGGGGATCCCTTTGGCAAATTTGGAAATGCCCAGAACAAGTAAGCTGAATGGAGGCTGGGTCCCTGCCCCTTTAGAGTGAACCCCTGGTCTAGCGCTTTTGCCAAAATAGAGTCAAACCCAGAATGCTTTCTGCAATATATAGTCCCATTTAGGCAAATAAGAGGAACATTTGGTTTTCTGTCCTATAAATAATGTATATCATATACTTTTGTAGTTAATATTGAAGATGCCTAATGTAACTTTCAGATACTACGTAAAGAAGAATTCAGTTTTTTAAATATATGTTAATAGGACACTATCCATGACGTCAATCACTCAATTAAATTTAGTCCAACTATGTAACCAAGCTCAGTGTTTCAGGAGTGGTAGGCCCTGGGGACATGTAAAAAGTTAAATGAAGGGCCGGGCGGAGTGGCTCACACCTGGAATCCCAGCAGCTTGGGAGGCTGAGGCAGGAGGATCGCAGGTTCAGAAGTCAGCCTCAGCAACTTAAAGAGACCCCGTCTCTAAATAAAATATAAAAAAGGCCTGGGGATGTGGATCTCAGAGGTTAAGTGCCCCTGGGTTCAAATCCTAGTACAAAAAAAAAAAAAAAAAAAAAAAAAG
Source organism: Sciurus vulgaris (assembly GCF_902686455.1). Classification (NCBI taxonomy): domain Eukaryota; kingdom Metazoa; phylum Chordata; class Mammalia; order Rodentia; family Sciuridae; genus Sciurus; species Sciurus vulgaris. The sequence continues at coordinate 62,624,255 of NC_136473.1, forward strand.
AAAAGGTTAGTTAATGAGAGCTAGTGCATATAGGGTGTTTACTTGTGTGTCAGAGACAGTCCTAAATACATGACACGTATTTGAGAATTGTAATTCTAATAACCTTCAAGGTTAAAAATTTTATCTATTTTGTTAATTGGTTTATCTTCAGCATGCTGGTCACACTGTAAATATGTGTGGAGTGAGTGAATCCTATGATGTGTAGGTATTATGATATCCATTTTACAGACAAGAAAATGGAGGCACAGAAGTCACACAGTAAGTAAGTGGCAGAATGATCTAGTGCTGGAGTTCACTGATGCTCTGGTGCCTGTAAAGGTCATGTGGTTCTTCTCTCTTTGCACCCAGTAAGCACTTGGCTCCCATTATTCCTAGTAATATAAATATTAAAATTAATTATAATACAAAGCTAACATTGAATGCTATGATTCAGGGATTGCATTAAGTACTATATGCACAATAACTCATTTAACCCAATCACACTAATGTAATGTTACTCTCCTCAGTTTTATAGTTGAGGACACCAAAGCCCAGAAATCAAAGTCATTGGCAAAACCTCTTCAAAGTCTCTGTTCTATTTACTGACAGCTTTGCTATCTGAAAAATAATAAAACAGCTTTAAAAAAAGAACTCATGGTATTAGACCAAACCGAAGAAAAACAGTTCTCATAATTAACATAAACATTAGAAATGCAACTTTTTCAGGGTTACATGGACCAGAAGCACATCAAACTTTTGCTTAGTAGTTGTCCTTGAGTCAAAAATGGGAAAGTCTTAACATCCTGTATATATTTAAAAGAAAAAAAAAAGGCACTTCTCCTCATGTGATACCCAATCATCTCCTGTCATCATTGTACCCTGGGTGGTCTCTGGTCCTGTGTCCATGTTCAACTGAGCCTGATTCTTGGCCTTCTGTCTTTCAGAAGTTCCCTGCTTGGAAAAGTGTTAAGGATCGATGTGAATGGGGCAGGCTCTGATGGCAAGCGCTACCAAGTCCCCTTGGACAATCCCTTTGTTTCTGAGCCAGGGGCCCACCCTGCCATCTATGCTTATGGGGTCCGAAATATGTGGCGCTGTGCTGTGGACCGAGGGGATCCCATCACGCGCCAGGGCCGAGGCCGGATGTTCTGTGGGGACGTGGGCCAGAACAGGTTTGAAGAAGTTGACCTCATTGTTAAAGGCGGGAACTATGGCTGGAGGGCAAAGGAAGGGTTTGAGTGTTACGACAAAAATCTTTGTCATAATGCCTCTTTGGGTAAGTAAGAAGCTGTCTGGGTGCTTTCTTGAATGAGTGGAGTGGGTTGGAGGAGGAGTGAAGGGATGAAATCCCAGTGTCCTGCAGGTCTTTTCAATAGTCCTTTCTTGTGTGCTGTGGGATGGTGCTTCTCTGGGTGGTCCTCCACTTACTAGCACCAGACACCTTAATGATGCTTGTTAAGAAGTGCAATTCTGAGGTTAACTCAACAGTTATTTTCCTATTGTTCTGTCTCCCTGTCCCAGCCTTAGAAAGAAAGTACCTTTGAAATGACCACTTTTTGTTTTACTGATTTCTTCAGGCTATTCTCTTTCTGTAAAACCAAACTCTTTTGCTCAGACCACAGACACTTGCTCTATTATGAAATGGAATGTTGCCAAATTCTGGGATAAAAAAAATTACAATTATTTTTTTGAAAAGTAGATTTCTATGCTCTAGGCCAGGACTGATAAATTTGCATTTTGGGTGGATGTGGGGGTGGGATCAACTAGGAATCTGTATTTTAAGTAAGTTACCCATGTGATGTTTGGGCAAACTATATTGAGATCTACTGGCAAAACAGAATTGGTGGCTGCATGTTTTTATTTATTTCCCAATTTGGTGATAGCTCAATGAAATGATATTCTACCTATACTCAAGGGAGAATATAATCCCTGAGCATCAATAATCAAGAAGTGTTTTAGAAATCGCATCTGGACCAAAATTCCAGTGTGCTGACTTAGTCTTTTTTGTTCTTTAAGTTACAAAGCAGTCTTACAAACCCTCACAATACTTTCCATATCCTTAAACCTGAGTTCTAGGTCAACCTTGGGGAGAAACCTATGTGTTTTAATCTTCATGACACTGCTTTATAGATGGGGGGAGTTGGACTTAGATAACAGTCAAATGGGAAGCTCACAAATATTGTGGCTGGTCTGTTGAAAAAAAAAAAATAAGCATAATGCACTTGGCCTACTGGTCCTACTGATGACCAAGAGCTAAAGTGTTCTGCATGGAATCAGGTAACTGCATCAAGAAGCCCCCTTTTTCCTTTCAATTTTTGGAGACAAAACTCACTATCTTTCCTTGTTTCTGTATAGATGACATTCTGCCAATCTATGCTTATGGCCACAAAGTGGGGAAGTCAGTCACTGGGGGCTACGTCTACCGTGGATGTGAATCCCCAAATCTCAATGGCCTCTACATCTTTGGGGACTTCATGAGTGGGTAAGAAGCATTGATGTCACCTTTGCTTTTTTTATTTAAATACTCTTAATGGCTGTCACTTACATGATGAAATACAATCTCTGAAGAGCACAGTTAAACACAGTTTTACAAATGTATGCCCTCATATTGTCACCAACCATGTCAAAATGCAGAACATTTTTATCATCTTAGAAGGTTCCTTCTTCCTTGTCACCTGTAAACACACATACATGCACACACAAATGCACACACACACATTAGTCAGAGGTAACAGTCTGACCACAAATTAGATTTTTTCCGATACTACATAGATGAATGGAATCATATGTCATGTACTTTTTGGGGGCCACTCTTCTTTCATTCAGTGATGCCTGTGACATTCATCAATGTTGTTGCATACGTCAGTAGTGTCTCTGTATTTTATTGCTTCTAATATTCAGTTGTATAAATACACCACAATTTATTCACCTCTTCTTCCACTGATGAACAGTTTGGCCAATTCCTGTTTGGGGATATTATGAATAAAACTGCTCTACTGTTTTGTGGTTTTCTGTATCTCCATATACTCTCTAGTAACAATCAGAAATTAAAATTTAACAAAATGGCATTTCCACTGTGGGGTCTAGTCATTCCTTATGTTTCTTCTTTCCAAGTGAAGGTATCTCGGCCTGAAATTTTCTTTGTGGAAAGACTTTTAACTCTAAATTCAATTTCTTTAATGGAGAGAAGCTGTCTCTTTCTGAATGGGCCTTGGTCGTCTGTGCTTTTCAAGGAATTTGTCTAGTTTACCAATTAGCCAAATTTGTTGGCATCACTTTATTTATAATATTACTTTATTGTCCTTTCAATATCTACAGAAACTATAGTATGCTTATTTAGTTACATATTGGCGATTTCTTTCTATCTTGATTTGATTCGATGTTTACTATTTTTTAAAAATTTTTTCTAAGAAACATCTATTGAGTTTACTGATATTTTTGTTTCCTGTTTCACTGAGTTATACTTTTTCCTGCTTTGTGTTTAATGTGCTTTTCTATTTTTAGTTTTTCAGGATGAGAGATGAACTCATTAACCTGAACTCTTTTACGTAAGACATATGTTTAGTGATATAAATTTCACCCTAAGTACCAGCTAGCAGCATCCTATGAATTTTGATGTATTGTGTTTGCATTTTCATTCAGTTAAAATATCTTATTTTATAATATCTAAACAGCCTTTTATTCCATCCAGTCTGTCTTCCTTCCTTCCTTTCTTTTTTATCTCAATGTTGTGTTTTTCTCCATTAGAAACTTTACTTAGATATTTTTAAATATCTCTCATGTCTTTACTTAACTTTTTGAACTTATGGAATATGTTCAAATGAATTTTTTTGTATTGGGGGTTGGACCCAGGGATGCTTACCACTAAGCTACATCCCCAGCCCTTGATATTATTTATTTTGAGGCAGGGTCTTGCTAAGTTGCCAAGTTACTGGGATTATAGACATGTATCACACCTAGATATTTTAATGTTTTTGTCTGCTAATATTAATACCTGTGTCAGTTGTGTGTCAATTTTGATTGATCTTTCTTTATTATGGGTTATATTTTCCTCCTCCTTTACTTGTCTGGTAATTTTCAATTTAATGCCAGAAAGTATTAATATAAGTTTGTAGGTACTGGATCTTTTTGTGTTCCTATAAATATTTTTGAGTTTTGTTCTGGGACACAGTCAAGTTCCTCAACAATAATTTGATCCTTTCTTGCTATTAATATTTGTTGAGGACCAAAGTGGTACTTTTTCTAGAGCTCTTAATTCCTTACTATTAAGGCGAAGCTTCCTGAGACTCTGCCTGTGAATGATGTAAGCACCATTCCTGACCCCAAGCAAGTGCCAGGCGCTTTCCCTTCCAGTACTCTCCTTGCTTTATGTAGTCCCCTTGCGTGCCTGCTGTTGAGCACACTGAGGAGTATTTGAAAATCTCTGGAGACCATTCTCTGTGTAGTTTTCTTCTCTCCATTTTCTGTCCTTCAAGCTTTTACTGCTTTGATCTTCCTGAACTCTTATCTCTATCTTTTCAACTCAAGGAATCTCCTGGGCTCTGCCTGTGTGTTCTCTCCCTGTGCTGGGAACTCTCTCAAGGAGGAGTCTGGAATAATTACAAGGCTCATCTCATCTGCTTTCTGTCTCTCAGGGAATACACTCTTACACTGCCCGATTGTCAATGTCTTTTTTTTAAAAACACATTTTTTAGTTGTAGATGCACCTTTATTTTATTTATTTTTTGTATGTAGTACTGAGGATCGAACCCAATACCTCACATGTGCTAGGCAAGCCCTCTACTACTGAGCTACAGCCCCAGCCCTTGTCAATGTCTTTTAAATTACTCTTGTTCTATTTTGTGCAGATTTTGACTAATTGAGGTGGGATGGTAAATCTAGTCCTCATTACTTCATCTTATTTAGTAAAAATGTAGTTATTTTCATGCTTCAATTCTTGGTTATAGAGATGGCATTGTTAATCCTGGGTTAGGTCCTTCACAATTACCTATTAGATTGTTGGGACTTCATTTTTCTTTGCTTTATTTTCCCTCCACAAAACACATTACCCATCCACATATCACTTGTTTGATATGCAGTGATTTTTTTTTTTTTTTTTTGGTACTAAGGATTGAACCCAGGAGACTTAACCACTTAAACACATCCCCAGCCCTTTTTAAATATTTTATTTAGAGACACAGGGTCTTGCTAAGTTGCTGAGGTGGCCTAAAACTTGAAAGCCATCTGCCTCAGCCTCCCTATTCACTGGGATAACAGATGTGTATCACCATGCCTGGTTCATTTTATAAAATCTCTCTCTCTCTCTCTTTTGGTATCAGGGGTTGAACTCAGGTGCACTCAACCACTGAGCCACATGCCCAGGCCCATTTTGTATTTTACTTAGACAGGGTCTCACTGACTTGCTTAGTGCCTTGCTTTTGCTGAGGCTGACTTTGAACTGGAGGTCCTCCTGTCTCAGTTTCCTGAGCCACCACACCCAGTTTTTTTTCTCATTTTATAGATGAGGAAACTGAGGTTTAAAGATGTTGGACAACTAGCCAAAGTTCATAAACCAATAAAAATGATGAGTCTTTTTGCAGTGGTGCAGTCTTCTCAGGACCCTAAACTTATAATAGAAAATGTGCTTCCCCATCTAAGACAAGTGGGTCTAAAGTATCACTGAAGCAGCTTTTTGGTTCTTCGGGGAGGCTGGTTATTGCTCTCTTTGTGGGAGACATAGTCCTGGAACTCAAGGATTCTTGGATCTAGGTGGAAAACTATCCTGCAGAATGGAAATATGGATTCCTAAAACATAAGGTTTTATTTTTCATCTAGTCGACTTATGGCTTTGCAGGAAGATAGAAAAACCAAGAAATGGAAGAAGCGAGACATTTGCCTGGGCAGCACCTCATCCTGTGCTTTCCCAGGGTTGATCAGCACCTATAGCAAGTTCATCATCTCCTTTGCTGAAGATGAAGCAGGTAACCAATGTGCAGAGCTGTTTGATGTCTGCTTACTTTACTTAGATAATCACAAGCATCAACTGAACATTTATTATCATTGTCACTTTTTAAATAGTAAATACTACTTCTACTATAATCATTATCATTGAATCATCTCTTATAACATACTGCGTACTCTTCAAAGCCCGTCTTGTTTTCCACCTTAACTAGTAACCACAACACCTCTGTGATGTTAATTATTAGGTTCATTTCACCAACAAAGAAACAGGCTCAGGCTGGGGGTGTTGCTCAGTGATAAAGTGCTTGCCTAGCATGTGCAAGGCCCTGGTTTCAATTCCCAATAGTGCAAACAAACAAACAAACAAACAGGCTGCTATGCTAGCTTACTTTTCTTGTTTGACCTGCACGCCTCATTGTGAGTGGTATATCAAGTATGCATTTGGGTCTTTTCAATCCTTTGACTACAAAGAGATTCACAAACTGTTCCCTCCTTATTCTTCATTACAGTTATAGGACCATCTCAATCACAGTTATATGGCCATGTGCAGGGCCAATAGTGGGCCAGACTAAATGGATAGTGAACACTTATCCTGGGATGGCCTAGTGGAAGGAAGCTTATGATAGGCTGACTAGTTGGCCTGACTCTGCCAAGAGTTTGTGAGTAAGGAAGAATTTATTTCTTGAGAAATCCGAAGAAAGGGTAGACAACTAGGTAGATGGGAGGTTGCTAGGTACATGTGAATGGTATCACTGAAGCTAGGCATGAGCTCATATTTGAGAGGGGAGAGACACTCAGCTCTAAAAAATTTCCAAAATTTTTATAATCAGAGAAACGATTTTTAATTTCAGCTTGACGTGTTATGTTTCATTTTGAGATGTTTCAATTTCAAATTTTAAATAAACTCTATTTTGTTTTATACAGGTGTATATAGTGATCTTTTTACTATTTGGCACTGGATCTAGCCATGCTTAGGGTCAAAGAAGATAATGAAGTTCTCTCAGAGTCCCTTCCAGACCTGGGGTTCTCTGTAGATGTACATCAGAGCCTTGAAGAGTTCCTAAGTGTTTGGTTTCTTTCCACTCTGAGCCACAGGGTGGCTGTACAGGATCTTTACTTAAGTAGGATATAAAGAGATCTGTCAGCTCCTGAATCCTTTCCTCTCAGCTAGTTATGAATAGATAGTTTGAGATGAAGGTTTTATAGGAGTAGAGGGCATTTTGGAAAACTCAAGTCTTTTTAATAGAAAATCATTGGTGTGAGTTCCAAATTGGAAATCCAAACATATTTAAAAAAAGTAGAGTACCATAACCTGGCAGGACGATGCAGAGTGGGCAATGTTTAGATGAGCCCCCTGGAGAGTGGACCCCCAGCGGCAGGCCTGCCCAGGGATGCTGGGCAGCCGTTTTCTGTGGCTGTCTCCTTTGCAGGAGGCCACAGGACCCTCAGCTTTGGTGGTTTGGCTTGTTGTGCCTGCAGGCAACTCAGGAGAAAACAGGCAGTTTTGGAAAACCAGTCAGTACATCTGGCAAAAAAAACTAAGTGTCCTTGGCTGAATTCTGGGAAGTGGACTTGCCAGGTATTCTCAGACCAGACTTTGCCCAAGGGCAGCCCTGAAATCAGTGAGACTTTTCCCTAGGCAAATAAATTTCTCCCAGAGTTGGTGGTTTCTTTTGTTGCTACATAAATGAATTTGTATTTTTCTGCTCTTAGCATACTCTTTCCACTTAGAGACATTTTTTTGGATTTGAGCATTATTTCATTATTTTATGTTATCAGTCACCAGTTAGTAATTCACCAGTTAGGTGAATTATTTTTTAGTGGAACCAGAACTTCCCCTCAGCTAATGCCACTGTTTACTTACTGAACTCAGAGTTGACAGTTGGTATAAACAAAGAATTGCTGAGTGAATGGCTGATGTGGAACTACCCATTGCTGTTTTGATTGATTGGGTTTCTGAATGTCACTCACCTAAGCCCATTTCCAAGAGGTCTGGCCAAAGCAATGAGGCTTGCAGTAAATTTATATTGCGGTATTTTGTTTCAAATGGCACATGATAGATTTTTTTTTTTTCTCCTTAAAATATATTCTAAAAATATCGGTTGGAAACTTCAGTTAAAATTCACCTGTAGTGGGCTGAGGATTCATCTCTAGAGTGCTTGCCTAGCATGTGCAAGGCCCTGGGTTTGATCCCTAGTATCAAAAGAAAGAAAAAGAAGAAAAAAAGAAAAGATGAAGAAAATTTCCTCTAGTTGTATTTCCTCTTAACTATACAGGGGAAGTCTATGGCAAGTTGAAGATGTATCATTTACATAAGACTGTAGTTATGTAAAGGGAATATGTGGCAGGACAGGGTTTTCAATTCTCCTTTGAGACCAGGAAGCCTTTGTATGGTTTGGAGGAGTTCCTGCTGGAGAGCAAGCAACCAGGTATTAGTGGACTTAAGGAGTAGAGAAGTAGGAAACTAATACTATCTTCTGATTATCAGATTATTGAACACTTTCTAATTGAATGTCTAACAATTGTGATCCTCATTTCTTGAATGAATAACTATCTGGAGGTTTATGCAGGTTAGGAGGTCACAAGCTGGGTAACTGGTGTCATGAGAATTCACAGAGTTCACACCCAGATCTTCCTAACTCTGGGGCTCATCTGTACTATCCCTCACGGATAACTGCAAAGTCAGGTGCAATGAGGCAGGTACTGTGAAATTGGTGATGTTTTCTGAAATTCAAACAGAGAGAAATAGGGAGAAGCCGGGCTCTTTCTAAGTGATATCTGAGAGGGCGGATAGAGGTGATTTTTGGAGGGCATTGAGAAGACTGAGAGGAGGGGCTGAAGAGGGGGGAAGGAAATAAATAGCCCAAGGAGCGAAGAAAGTGGGGAAATGAGAGACTGAGGCTGAGGGGAAACAAAAGGACTAAAGAGGAAGAATCAAGTGACCCATAATGGTCCTTGGTCTGTAGACTGGATTTCCAAGGTCTCAAAGAATCTGAGAGAGCTGGGAGATGGAGATTCACTCCGTGAAGTTTCACAGAGAGAAGAGACGGTAAGGGAGAAGGCTGTTTGGTGGTTCTGATGGACCACCCTCTGAGCTGGTCTTTGTGTGTGGGAGCGTTTGCGCGCGTGTGTGCTTGTGTACGTGCACGGGGTATTGCAGATTTAACCCAAGGTCTAAATCACTTAGTTTCACTGAGCTATATCCCCAGTTATTTCTATTTTTTATTTTGAGACAGGGTCATACTAGGTTGCTGAGGTTGACCTTGAACTTGTGGTCTTCCTGCCTTAGCTTCCTTAATGACTGGAATTACAGGTGTGTGCTGCCGAGTTGGACTCTGAGCTGGTCTTGGAGTTCAAAGATGGACTTATTCCTCAAGGAGCTCACAGTCCAGTGAAGGCCGGGCTGAATCTGAATTACAGAGTATCATTCATGGGGCTCACTGCATTTGAGGGCCATTACCTCATTTCGTTTTCCGTGCATCCAGCTCTGTCTCAGCCCTGCTGATGTCCTGTTATTGCTTGTCTACTCAGGGGAGCTGTATTTCCTGGCCACCTCTTACCCAAGTGCCTACACACCACAAGGATCTATTTACAAATTTGTTGATCCTTCAAGGTAAGCATTGGTATTATTTCTTCTCTGGTACATTTTTATTAATCCTTTTCTCCATGGCAGTGATTGAAAAACAGTGTTTACTTCTCAAAAATAACCAAAAATGATCACGAAGCACATCTATGCCCTAGAAGAAAAGCAGTTTGGGCAAAACAAAATGTGTAGGACAATGTGTTCCTGGGAATTGTGGGCTTCTTGGGAAATGGTCTTATGCAGTTGGAAACCAGATCTTGAGCTAGTCCATGGTGATTAGTCTATCTCTGTTGCTCCTATTTTTGAAAGATAGTCTTCTCGAAATTTCTGGGGGTATACGACAACAGAAATACACGCCCAACCACCTGATCAAGTATTGCTGCCCAGTCTCCTGGGCTAGTTGAGGTTTCATAGTCTTTGGCCAATACCTTCAGCAGTCAGGTTTCTTTCTATCTCCAGCTGATCTGTTGTGGAATCAGTGGCAGTATCTGATCACTTGGTGCATTCTTTTTTTGTTGATTGCTGCTGCTTTGCCCACCTCTCTCTCAAGTTAACCATCTTCCCACAGAGCAGGTCAAAGCTGCAAATCCAACTTCTCATTTGTGAGGTTGTTGAGTCTGGCCAGTGTTTCTGCCTCTACAGGGAGATGCAGTATTTCCACAGTGAGCAGTCTGGGCAGTGCACTGCATTTATCTCAAGATACTCACTCAAAGCAGGAGGGTTCCCCAGAAATTATCTTACAGATAAACCTGCAGAGGAACACTATCCTTTTGAGGCTCAAGTCTCCCAGAACTGACATTAGGCCTACTGCACAGGGCTCAGGGGCCCTGCCCAGCTCAGCTTCCATTTAACTGAGCTCTGGGATTCTGTGTTCTCAGAAGTTCCCAGAAGAGGCTCAGTCCCCCAGGTTGTGCCTGTGGGGCTCTTGCTGAGAAAGGAGAGCAAGTGTCCTGACGTGCACTTGGTACTGGGATGTCTCTACAACTGGGTCTGCTTCTTTGCACACGTCCCCTGCACTCAGGGGAGGGAGAGACCCTGGGTCTTTGAGGTGCTTGGGTGGGTTGATAACACCTGGATGGAGAGTTCTGCTCTTTCCACTCAAAGTTTTCCTGTGTGAATCAATTTTTCCTTCCTTTAATAGTTTACTAATTTGGTTTGGAGGTAACTCAACTCCCCTCTTTCAGAAGAGCAGCTATGAGAGGTTGGACAGAAAGTAGTTGTAAGGCCTTTTCCACCACGAAAGATGTCTCCTCACTCATTTTCCTTTTTCTATGTTGGCATTTGTTGAGTTATTACTGTGTGGCAGGCACTGTGCTAAGTTCTGTGCATGCATGCTCTCCTGGAATGGTGACAGTATTCCAGCGAGGCAGGTTAACAGGTTACCTAGGCTTAAGGAAACCTCAGCTTAGACAAGTTAAATCACTCTCTTAAGATAGCTAGGAAGACGGGGCTCAAGACAGGAACTCAGTTCTCCTTTGGGATAGTTATTCCAGCTCTGCTTACTCGGTTTAGTTATTGTTACATTGAATCATACAAACTCTCAAAGCTGTAGTGGACCAGACTCAGCCTGTCTTTGCACTATGTGCACCCGTTTCAGCATTCAGGGCGGCATGGATGGATTTATGAATCCTTTTCCCCTTCCTGACTTTTCCTCCTGCCCCTCATTTAGAGGCAGCCAAATACAGTGCTTGAGAACAAGGACCTTGGAGCCTGGATTTGAATTTTGACTTTGCCACTAACTAGTCTTGTGAACTTGAGCCTTTATGTGCCTTAGTTTCCCTTATTTAAAACGGGGCTAGCTGGGCACGGTGGTGCCTGCCTGTAATCCCAAGAACTTGGAAGGCTGAGACAGAGGATTCCAAGTTCAAAGCTAGCCTCAGCAATTTGGTGAGACCCTACGCAACTTGGCGAGACCCTGTCTCAAAGTGAAAAAATAAAGAAAGGCTGGGGATGTGCTTCAGTGGTTAAGCACCCCAGGGTTCAATCCTTTGGACCACCCCCCAAATTAAAATAAATAAATAAAATAAAAGAGGGCTAATGATAGTACCTATCTCACATGGTTGTTATGAGCATTCAGTAAGTTAATATTTATTAGATATTTAGAACAGTGCCTAAGCACTACAGAAATACTCATTAAATAATTCAAATTATTTTTCTTTCCCTCTACCTTGAGAAGGGATGGTGCCAGTGAGAAGGTGATTTGAAGTCAGATGGAGAAACATCGGGGACTGGCAGGTGGGGGCAGGTGGTCCCAGCTTTGCTCTGCATAATGGGAGTTCTCTCATTGACCAAAGTCCCTTTTATTTTAGAAGAGGCACCCAAGAATGAGCAGTTTAAGAAGGAGTGTGCTGCTGGGTAGAGAGGCTCACTTTACTTAAGGACTCTGCCATGAGTTTTTTGGAGGGATTTTCCTTAAAGGGGAATCACCACCATCACCACTGCCACCATCATCTGGTGAGCACATGCCGTGTGCTGGGCATTGTTCCAAGTGTTTGTTTGTTTGTTTCTTTTTTTTAAATCTCAATTCTTTGTTAATCTCTTACAGTATGCCAGGCACACAACTCTCATTTAATCTTTGCCATATCCATGTGAGATGGGTAGTATTATAGCTTGCATTTTATAGATGCAGAAATTGAGACTTAGCAAGGCTGGTCATCAGGATGTGAACCTGATTCTGTCTGTCACCAGGTCCATGCTCCTAACCCCTTCACTGCACTGTCTCCCAGGTCCCAAGGGCCCTCGCCTTTCTCCTGTCCCTCTGAGCCTGTGGCATATTCCTCCTCCTTCTACCCATTCCCCGGGCTAAGAGAGGGATGACCCCAATTCTTGTCAACATATGCTTTCTGGTGACCTTGATTTCCTGGTTGCATCTTCACAATTCTGTGTCCTCACGCTTTCTGTTTGTGCTTTTAGGCGAGCACCCCCAGGCAAATGCAGATATAAGCCAGTGCCAGTAAAGATCACCAGCAAGCGAATCCAGTTCAGGCCACTGGCCGGTGAGTTTCTCTTTGAGTCTTAGGCATCACCTTCACCTTGAGCTGCAGGCAGTGCCCTCAGCAAATACACTATAATCACAGGGTGGACGGACTTAGTTTATCTCCTAAGGGTTATCTTTTGGACTAGGATTGTCACTTGTGGCTCAGTCTGTACATCTCCTTGAAATACCAGAGAGAGTGGGAGAGACCTGTCTCTACTGTGACCAATTGTCCTCTAGCCATTCATTCCTTTTTTTTTTCTTTCATTCGTTTATATGGTCATATATTCATTTATCTGGCATCAGTTATTTTATTTAGTGCTTGCTTTATGATGGGCACTGTGGTAAGCTCTGGGGACATAGTAATGCAAAAAATCTTTGACCTACAGGATTTCAGTGTCAAGTGGGAGGAAGGGAGGGCAAATAAACAAATATTGCCCTGAGGTTCCAGGGCACTGAGAAGGTACCCTAGTTAACATGAGGAATTCTTCCTCCCGACAGAAGGAAGAAAGGTGTCAGGAAGGACTTACAGAGGAGGGATACCATCCTAAGGGAAATATTTCAGAGCCATATATCTCTGGAGTGACCCTATCAATGAGGAGGATATGTGGATCAAGGCCATTGAAGGGAATTTTTGTAATCACAGAGGAAGGAGGATCATAAGTTGGAGGCCAGCTTCAGCACTGAGTGAGACTTCATCTCAAAATAAAAATAAAAAAGGGCTGGGGATGCACTTCAGTGGTAGACCAGCCCTGGATTAAATCCCCAATACCACAAAAAACATTAATAAAAAGAATTAGGATTAAAGAATCCTTATGCAAGCCAGGTATGGTGGTACATACCTATAATCCTAGCTACTCAGGAGGTTGTGGCAGGAGGATTGCTTAGGCCTGAGAATTCAAGGCCAGCCTAGGCAACATGGTGATACCCTTTCTCTTAAAAATAAATTAATTAAAAAAGTTATGTAGTGCTGGGTGTGGTAGTCCACACCTGTAATCCCAGGGGCTCAGGAGGCTAAGACAGGAGGATAGCAAGTTCAAAGCCAGCTTCAGCAACTTAGTGAGGACCTAAGCAACTCAGCAAGGCCCTGTCTTTAAATAAGGCTCAGTGGTTAAGTGCCCCTGGGTTCAACCTCTGGTACCAAAAAAAAAAAAAAAAAAAAAAAAAAAAAAAAAAAAAAAATTAAGGGGGGTGTTTCTTTTATAGTTATTTTTAGGACTTAGACTTCTCACTAAATAAATTCTTATAATGCTTATCTCCCAGTGACAGTCTTGGACTTGCTAAAGGAGCAGTCAGAGAAAGCTGCTAGAAAATCATCCAATGCAACAGTATCTTCTAACCCACACCAGGCTTCATCTCAGAAAGGCTTCTCCAAAAAGCCCACTTCTCCCACAAGCCGCAAGAAGATGTCACGAAGGCCTGGTATAAAGAAAAAAACCAGAGTGTTGTCCCTAGACTCCCAGGGGAAGAGGAAGAAGAACCTGCAAACTCACAGTGATGGGATGAGGCAGTCGGCACAGCATAGGCCATCAGGCAGAAGTCTCCCTTGACCTTGTGGTCAAGTTAGCTGATGGAGATGCCAGAGAGGAGAACCACCCTATCAAGCCAAGTGGAAACCACTGCTGAACATGGGCCTTAGAAGTCTGAGAGGTCTGTGTAGATGTGGCAACTGGCAGAGAGAGCTTGACTCAGGGCCCATGTGATTTTTCTCTCTCTGGGAAATATCACTGTCAATTGAATGAACTAATGTGCCTTCTAATGTAGACCATATCCCACCTCTCCTGGGCTATCCATACACTGGTCTGTCAACCTGCTTGCGATCCCACTGGATGTCCCAATCTTATCTTGTTAATGCCTACAACCTGAGGTAATAAATCGATAGTTACTTAAACTGACACATATCCTTTGATCTCCTGGATATCTGTTTGGCATTAGGAAATCTAGCATGCCTCACCAACCTTGCCCAAGAACCATGCTGTGTTCTCCTGCCTCATCCAGGGATTAGGAGGAGGCCTGCGAGTGACAGCTTCTACAGAAAGCCCCTCTAAATGGTCTTCTCCTTTCCCCCAGTCAGAACTGGTTAAAAGTAGCCTCACTTCTAAACCTCTCGCCCCTCCTGTTTCACCTTCGTGAAGGGCACAATAAATAGGAGTACATTCTACTTGAGTACCTCTTATGTGCCTGATTGATACACTTCATCTTGAAATCTCCACACCTTGCTTCTTATGTGTTGCCATGGACTCTGTTGAAGATGAGGAGAGAGAGGCTTCATGAGGATACCTGACCTGACCACTGTGGGGAGGGAACAGGGAACAGTTGGACTTGAACCAACTGCTGTGTAAGTACCTCCCTGGAGGGCCTTCAATGAAGGGATTGTGGCCTTTGAATAAAGTACTGGAGAAACTAAGAACTAAGAGAGGTCCAGGGGGCTGGGAACACAGCTCAGCAAGACCCGGGGTTAAAAAAAAAAAAAGAGAGAGAGAGAGAGAGGAAGAAGGGCAGGCTCCCTTGAACAAGCCTGCAATCCTGGTGACTCAGGAGCCTAAGACAGGAGGATCATGAGTTGAGGCCTTATGCAACTTCTGACCTAGTGAGACTAAGCAACTTAGTGAGATCCTGTCTCAAATAAAGGACTGGGGATGTCGCTACTAAGTGGTAGAGTACCTCTAGGTTCAATTCCCAGTACCAAAAAAAAAAAAAAAAAAAAAAAAAAAAAAAAAAAGGAAAATCTATGCGTAGCAATATCAATATATATTCGACTTTCATAGAGTCTAGCCTAGGGTGTTGAAAAGTTCAGAAAGTCAAAACATACATATATGCAGGTACTTACTCTTTTAATTTTTTTTTTTAAAGTTGTAGGTGGACACAATTCCTTTATTTTACTTATTTTTATGTGGTGCAGAGGATCGAATTCAGGGCCTCACACGTGCTAGGAGAGCACTCTGCCACTGAGCCGTAACTCCAACCCATGGTGCTTGCTCTTTTCAGAGACCAGGTGTGGGGAGGAACAAGAGGATAGGTCTTGATTGCAGGCAGATAGAATTAGAATGCTTCAAAGATCTTCTTAATAACGCTGTTCCTTTGATGGCAGTTCTGGTATTAAGGTATCTGAGGATCTGAAATGACATTGCAAAAAGGTATTTAGTGTTAGTGAAGTTCGGACACATGGACACATTTGCCATGATGATGGATAATTTTTTTTTTTTTTTTTTTTTTTGCACCAGTGTGTCCAGTTTCCTTAAGGCACTCTGAACACATCACCTCCACAGCATTTCTGGCAGCAGATTGCCCCACCAGAGAAGAGCAAAATAACCAACAAAATATGAATGTGTTGAGTGTTTCTTCAGAGCTCAAATCTTGCCAGCCAAGATACAAAGTCTTACAGTTGCAGAACTCTCAGGTGACTCAATTTAAGGAGTAAGTTTCTTTGCTCTTTGCAGAGTTTTAAAATTATGTTGGGGAGATACTTGATTTCTTTTCAGTGAATTTGATGCTTGCTGCTTGCCAGGCACAGAACCCTGGGAGACCCAGAGGTGAAAAGAGTTCACCTATAATTGTTTATCTGGTGTGAGCACAGGTTAAGAATTAACTTGAAGATAAGGTCACAGGGCTCTGACTCGCTAAATCTGCACCATTCAACAGAAAGATTACCCAAGCTCCAAGTAGAAGCCACACAGATGTAACTGAAAATTTCTAATAGCCACATTTAAAATCTAGGTAAACTTATTCATTTCATTTCATCCAACATGTTCAAAAATATTAGTTTCCGTAATCAGTTAAAAAATGATCGAGGACATAGTTTATACTCTTTTTAACAGTTTGGTTATAAGTTTTCTGAATCCGGTGTGTACTTCACTCTTTGGGCCCTTCTCAATTCGGGTTCGCCACATTTCAAATACTCCAGGGCCACAAGTGACACAGCCCTTCATCAAGCTCGGGCCCAAAGATCTGGGAAACGAAATCTCGAGTCGGGAAAATTCATGTGTTCACTAAAGATTCTTGGCATTCTCCTCTGGTGACTCTGTAGTCACGGGGCTTTCTGGAATTCAGGAGAAAACGGAGAAAAGCGAGGCCGCGCACACTGGCTCCCCACGCAGCCAGCGCTCTATTTTTGGGAGTCGCTCCCCGCCCTTCGGAAGGGCAGGACCTTGGGCCCAGGCTGGGCTCGCAGGCCCAGTTGCCACGTGTCAGCCACAGCGCCAGTGGGCGCCCAGGGCGAGCTGGCCACGCTCAGGCCCGGGAAGGGCGTGGGGGACGCACCCGCGGCCGTCGGGACCGGCGATGGGGAGCGATGCCACAGCGCCGCCCGCCGACCGCGCGGCGCCACTGCAGCGCCTGGCTCGCTTGGCGCTCCGCTCCCGCGCGGCCAAGTTCACGGTGATGCCAGGCGAGGTCGGTCACCTTTGCTAATTTGGGGGATGGTCCCTGGATGCAGGGCGTTGAAAACAAGCCCGCCAAGCCTCAACCTCCATTTCCGCTGTCGCCTACTCCGGGTCGGGCTGTAAAGCAAGTTTTTTGTTGTTGGTTCTTTCCCTTCTTTTTCCTGCTTTTGGTTGCACTCAAGCTTTTTGTCTTCCGGGTAACTTGCTAGCAAGTTAAGGATACTTAACATCCATTTCAGTAGGCATAATCTTGTCAGAAGTAAATTGTCAGGAATCAGTTTTTACTCGTGTGTGTGTGTGGTGTCCCCCCCCCAGGTCTGACATTTGAAAAAACACAATTCACACAAGGCCTCAGAGAGGATCGAACTCATCACCCCTGATTTACAAGACCAGTGCTCTAACCACTGAGCAATGGAGTCCAGTGGCTCCTGGCAGTCGTGGAATTAAAAATCATTGAAAATAACATTGCTTTAGCTAGCAGACAGTGAATGACTCCAGGCATCCATTATCCATTGTAAGGGCTAGGAAACGTTCAAGGCTAATTCTTACAACATGATGGTAAATGGGGAAATATCACTCAAAATCCTATGTTTGTGATTATAATATATTAAATTGTACGTATGCTATGTACACAAAGACTGGAAGGAAAAATGCAAAAATGAAGTGTTCTGATCATGTTGTAAGAGTTACGTTTATGCTTTTAAAAACCCTGAGATCTTGTTTCTTTGAAAAATTGTATCATTTGACATTTAAAGGGAAGTGTATGGGGGTGTCTTTCTCCCAATGAATTATTGGTCATGGATAAATTACTTGATTCAACACATTTGTTAAGTACACATGCAATACCAGATAAACTGGAGCAAATAAGGAAAGTCTGTCCCTGCTCTTTTTTTTAATGGTTGGGGGATTGGGAACCATGTGTCTCTGCCTTTTGCTTAATGAACCCTTTATTAAAGGAACAAAGTTGTGGCCCCAGCACATCCATACATAGGGAATGAGAGGAGAGTGAATAGCATGCTCTCCAGTGGTCAGCAGGTCCCTCCTTTTCTCCACCTATCTGCTGAGCCTCTTAGAACTTGCTGAGTGCTTGCTTAAAGCTGCACCACCCTCCCTATCAGGCTCTTTTTACCCCAGAAGGCGCAGCCTTCTTCCTACTGGAAAACGTGTTTATTATGTTTGTGACTCTTCATTTAGCTCTCCTTGTCAGGTCTTCAAGGGCAGGGGTTTTTAATCTGTATTTCTAGCACCATATGTCTGGCACATAGTAGATGCTCCATAAATGTTGCCTGAATGACACTTATGGTCACGTTAATTTACTAAGGAGAAATTAGGAAACTTCTTTGGGAGATGTCTTCTAATCATTCTCCCTCATTCCCACTTCCTCTGCTTCTCCATCCCAGTTGGAATTTTGCAGCACCCTTTAGTTTCCGCATCTGGATTTTCCTTTGTCCTCTTTTCCCTGACCATTGCTCTTGACATTTATTCAAGTGCATGGGTTTGCTTCCTCCTCTGCTTCAGGAGCCTACAAGGCTTATTCTAGGCAGGATAAAGAGCACACTCCCTACTGTGTCAACTTTTCTAGGTTAAATTGCAAGGGTTTGTTAATTACATCTTTTGTTTGTCGAGAATTGTGATTGTTGTGGCAAAGGTCAAACTGTCTTATATGAGAGAGATTGGGCACAGTCTGAGGAAGAAGGGTGGGGGTTGTGGTTTTGTTACAGGGCAGAGGCCTACCAGGAAACTGAGGCAGCATAGAGGCCCCCCTTCAAGCCCCAATTCTTGCAATCATGCCAGAAAGATTTCAGACATGTTGCTCAGAGTAACAGGTATGAGTTTATTCAAAGGCATAGGAAAGGGGAAAAAGGTACTCTACAGGGGAGAGACTGGGTCCCCTCAGAAAGGAGAGAGTACATTCCTCCTGCACTTTATTTTTATTGGGTGGATGGGGCGTTCCAGGGAAGTTTGCAGGGAAGTTCCACCCAGGTCCCCACCTTTTGACTTTTGACTGACAGCAGAATGATATCAGATTTTCAAGTCCCCACTGCCATGACAACTCTAGGTCACTTTGGCCCAGGCTGACTGGTTCTAATTGGAACCTCCTGTTCTTACAGATTTTATGGGTATGGGGAATTAGTCCTAGCTCCCTGAGTTCTGGTGTCTGGTCCATGTAAGGGTCACAAAAGTCTCTTCTTTCAGGGTAACTTGTGTTCTTTTCATTAGCATTTAGGGCCTACATTTCTCTAGCACATACCCAGTAGTCTGCTGAGGAATGTAACATATCCTGTCTACTTAAGCCAGATAGGGCTGCAGGTAAATTGGTTTTTAAAAGAGAATATGTGTAGCAAGTGGGCCCATTTTATAGAATTATTTCCTTAACCTTATGTTCCCACCACTCAAGTCTGTCTGTTCCCTAGCAGCTTTACACAAAGGCTAGTCATTTCATTCCAGAAGCTTCTGTTCAGCCCAATTCCCTAGGTCAGCATGTACCCATGTGGCTATGTGTGACAGACAGCTCAGTTCAGAAGTTCAGTTATGGATGCACTAAAGTCTGCTTAACAAGGTCTCCTGACTCCTGTTTAAGTGTCCTGAACTAGTGCTATTCCACTTTGTTTTTTTATCCAAAGCAGCAAAAAGAACATGGAAAATAGTAAGTCCAAACCACTTCCCTTGGCTGTTTTATGTGTTAAAGGAACTTCTTTTGCTTCAAGGTGAATTTTTTTTTTTTTTTTGCTGTCTCATCTGCCCACATTCTTTCCTTTCTGTCAAATGTACCTGGTCACCTGGTGGAAGCTCCCATACTCTTGAGGTGGGGCAAAAGTAGGACAGAGCCCAGGATGATCTTCCCTCCTGCTTGGTGTTGGAGTTCTCCAGCTCTCCCTTAAATCAAGGTCCTGAGTCCTCTCCTCCTGGGAGCAGACCATGTACTGCCTAGTCCAAAGTCAGATTCAAGGTCAGAGAATGTGAGAGGGTAAGGGCAGGGAGGGCCTCTGAGCTCATCTAGTGGCGTGCTTCAATTTGGAGACAAGGGAGCTACAACTCAGGAAGGGAAAAGGACTGCATCACTTTATGCATGAACTGGGAGCAGAAGCCCCTTGAAGACCTGGGTTTTTGCACTTTCTCTGAGTTTTGTATTCTCAGAGTTGATCAAAGAAAGTTAAAAACAAAAACAAAACTATAAGCCACACACACACACATACACACACACACAACCAAACAAAATCAGTGTCCATAAAAAATACTTTCCCATTGCAGGTCATGTTTTGCTGAGGGCTGACAGCCTGCACAGTTGTCAGCGTTGGGGCTTCAATGTCAAAGGGTCCTGGTTCCCAGCCCAGCTTTTCCCCTTGCTAGTCCTGCAAGTTACCTAATGTTTGAAGCTGCTGTTCTTTACCCAGGAAGTGGGGCTAAGAGAGTTTGCATGAGCAGAGTAGTTGTGAGCATGTGTAAGCCTACGTCCTTTTTTATCATGCTTTGTTTTGTTTTACAGATATTACATTGTTTTACAAAAACTGTAAGTTGGGCAAGTTTGTTGGTGCCATTTTTCTAAAAGCTCAGATGATCATTAGCACTGTTTTTAGCATTAACATTTTTCTTAGTTAAGGAATGTACATGTTTTAGACATCGTGTGGTTATTGCACACTGAACAGACTAAAGTATAAACAAAGCATGCATACTGGGAAGTCAAAAAAATTGTGTGACTGCCTTTATTATGATATTTGCTTTATTGCTGTGATCTGGAATTGAACCTGCAGTGTCTCTGAGGTGTGCCTGTAAATGTGACACTGGGTGTGAAGAGGTCAGAAGAGGGCTGGCTGGGCCTCCCTTTCCCATGCTGCCCACCTGGATCTGTATGGTCAGGTCCGTATCTGGCCTTCCCAAACATAGCCAGCCCTTCCACCTTTCTGCCCTCTCAGGAGCCCTGCAGCACTCACTCCTCCCTTTATCCCTTGGACAGTCTCTCATAGAAAACATGATAACATCAAATAATAAAAACTCTCCCTTGACTCCAATAACTTGTCTCCACACATTGCTTCTGCTCCTTACTTCCACCTCTTTCCACTTACCCCGTCTATCTTCTGTCAGTTTGGATCTGGAAGTCCTTCCAAAGACCTGTGTCGAGGCTGGTCTCCAGTGCAGCAGTGTCCAGAGGTTGGGCATTTGGGAAGTGATTGGATCCTAAGGGCTCTTACCTCATCAATGGATTAATCCATTTAGTGGATTAATAATTTGAATGAACTGCTTCGAGGTGGGGGCAACCGTAGGCAGGTGGAGGATGACTGGGGAAAGTAGATCCCTGGAACCATGCCCTTGGGAACTGTTATCTTGTCCCTGGACCCTTCCTCTCTCTGCCTCTCTGTCGCTCTGTCTCCTCTCGCTCTCTCCATCTCTCTCTCTCGCGCTCTCTCTCTCTCTCTCTCTCTCTCTCTCTCTCTCCCCCTCTCTGCTTCCTGGTTGCCATGAGCTGAACAGCTTTGCTCTGCCACAGCCTCTCTGCTGTGATGTTCTGCCTCACTTAGGCCCAGAGCAATGGAACCAGATGATCAAGGACCAAGACCTTGGAAACCATGAGTCCAAATGAAAGTTTCCTCCTCTAAGCTGTTCCAGTCACAGGAACAAAAAACGAACACATCTGCCCCCTCAGCTCCACTGTAGGGTCTCACTGGTCACTGGTCCAGGTCAAAGTCACCTTTGACCTAGATAAAATCTTGGTGTGACACCCTTGAGTACCCCTCTTCCTCCCCTCTCGTGCTGCCCTCAGGCCTGCCTCCCGAGGGTCCAACCCTCTCTCCCAGGAGCCTCAGCCTTGCCCTCCACCAAGCTGAGGACAGGCACATGGCACTTGGGGCAGTGCCTGGCTTCCCTCCTGCCAGTTCAGCGAGTCTGTGGTGAGCCATACGGGGTGTGGCCCTGCCCCTGAAGGGCTCATGCACTAGTGGGGGGAAATGGACATTCTTTAGAGAATTGGTGGAATCGTGGTGGAAGCTGAGGAAGACGAACAGCAAAGGCAGACAGCTCACTTTCCTCCTTTTCAAAATTGGGATGCCGGTGATGGCAGTAATACCATCGTGTGTGGCTATTTGTGAAGGACAACTGGAATGATGCATGACGTGCTTTTCACAAATCCAGGGAGAACTGCATCCATGTCAACTACTTTTATTATTAGTCGTATCTGAGAGCGTTGTGTGCAGTTATCCTGTTGCAAGAGGTCACTTGCAGAAGCAGGGGTGGCAGGAGGCACAGGGAGGGAGGAAGACCATGGGATGTGGGTCTAGAGCCCCACGGGTGTGGCCAGAACTGCTCCCAGGCACCTGTTGAGTGAGACATTGTCACCCTCCTCTGGGTGCTGATACACAGGTCAGTAAGTCATGTTCAGAAATGGAGGATCTCTCATCTCCTGAAAGACCACGGATTAGGATGAACCTTATCAAGTCAGACAGGCAAGTGTTCAACGAGACCACAAAGATCATCTTTCAGTGGATGCAGCTGTTTTCTATCACTTTCCTTGCTCTTTGCAGCCTTTGGTATGGGTTTCTAACCCCCATGTTCCACAGAGAGTGGGGTGGGCACTGGGGCTCTTTGGTGGTAGAATGAGATGATGGAAATGGTTAGTTCACAGACAGGAGGGCTGTTGAGACCGTAAGGGAGGTCCAACAAATTCTTCAAGACTGCTGGGGCAGTCCTAGGAGACAGAGAAACTAGCCACCTCTCAAAACTTCTCTTATGCTAGGCTGTATGATGCACACTTGTAATCCCAGAGATTTTGGAGGCTGAGGCAGGAGGATTGCAAGTTCAAGGCCAGCCTCAGCAATTTAGTGAGGCCCTGAGCAACTTAGTGAAGCAGTGAACCCCTATCTCAAAAAAAAAAAAAAAAAAAAAAAAAAAAAAAAAAAAAATGAGGGATGTAGCTCAGTGGTAAAGTGTTCCTGGGTTCAATCCCCAAAACCAAACAACAAACCAACAAAAAAAAAATCCATCTCTTATGTGTCCTAAGAGCACAATGGACTGGGTTATAGGAGAAGAGATGGCCTCTGGTCCAAGGGGTGTGGTAATCTAAGGTAGAAATGCAGCACTCATACCTTACAGCTCTTAGCCCCATAGGTCTCAATTCTACCTGCACATTAGGCAGGTAAAAAATTATGCAGTCTTTAAAAAAATGTCATTGGGACCCCCAGAGATTCTGGTCTAATTGCTTGGGGGTAGGGCCGAAGCATTTCTTTTTAAAAACTCCCCAAGTGATTTTATTTGTAGCCATGGTTGAGACTCACTGGTCTAACAAAGCTTTTATCTGTAAGTGAATGAGCAGAGACTTTGCAAGTGTGAATAACTGAACCATAATAAAGGTCATCCAGTCGTGTATTAGCCACAGACTACTAACTCAAAGCCGGGGCTTCTCCATTACCCTACAGCAGTTCCCCTTTAACACCAACTCTTTGAATCAAATTTCTTTCAGAAAATAGTCTTTATGTCTTTAATTCTAAATCTGGATCTATTATTTGAATAGTGTTAGTATACGGTAACAAGTCTGTTGACAATTAAGATCGTTCCAGAATTCTCCTTGACCTGTGGTCTCAGAATCTGGAGGTGATAACAAGCTCTGGCTTTGGAGTCAGGAAAAGTTAGGTTCCTATGGTAGTTCTTCCACTGCCAGCTGTGTGACCTTGGTCAAGTGACTTAATATCTCTGAACCTCAGTTTCTTCATGTTTCCTCTGAGAGTCCACAGACTAGTTTCTTGGTTGTGAAGATTAAATAAGATCAGGCCACCAAGGTCTTACCATACAATTTGTGCCTTTTACAGGACTAGTGCCTTATCTATTAAGCTTTCTGGGGGCAATTTGTGTATTTTAAATGGTAGTAGGAGTTCTTCCTCCTTATCTTCTTCTTTCCCGTATGTTTGATTTCTAGCTATGCAGTTCTCAACCAGGGATGATTTTGAATCCCTGGGGAATACATGGCAATTTCTAAAGATATTTTGATTGTTTTAACGGGTTGAAGATGGGGGCAATGGTGGGTGCTCCTGGCATCTGGGTAGGCCAGGGATACTAGCTAACCATTTGCAGTCTCCCAGGCAACAAAGACTTATCTCACCCAATGGTGCCATGGTCAAGAAATCCTGGTCTAGATATTAGCAAGAAATTGAGAACTCAAAGGCCAGAACTGTTGGGTGGAAATAGGATAATTCCACTGGTGAAGCAAGGAGCAATGCCGGCGAGGGGGCTGTGAGCAGGCCATCTCCAATTCCAGTCACCCCAGAGGAAGGACTTTGCGTCTTTTCCATGTGAGTGGCTGTGGCAACCTGCAGATAATAATAACACTGGTATTTATGCCCCAAGAGGTGCTGCCAGGATAATCTTGCACCCAGAGTTTAGAAATGCTGGTCTCAATGGTTAAATAAAGACAAGGCGATTGCATCAGGTCCCACAGGAGGGCTGGCCGTCTCTCTCCAAGGCTGTTTTCTGGGCACCTGGGGTTTGCCTGCCTCTCATGAGCTCATTATTTATAAATGACAGCCACCAAAGCAGAAAATCATGAAACAGAGTTGGCAAGGGAAAAACTTACTCAGCTTTCTTGCCGGTGCCTTGAATTTTATTTTAAAAATAAGATGAACATAATACTGTTAGGGAAACTCTGTTATGTGACTAGAGAAGAATGTGTATAAAAACTTCACGGGAGTAGAAAACATTTTGGTCCGCTGTTACCTCCCTTATTTAATTTGATTGTTGTTGAGAGAGTGGTCACTAGGTGGCGCTAGGTCACCACCCGAGAGGATGCTCCTGCCCTAGACCCAAGTTACTCAAGTTCGTCTTGAAGTGCCAAAGCCCCACAGTGAAAAATAGAGTAACAGGAAAGATTCAGTTCTTAAAATAAGTCAGCAGCCCATTGAGGCAAATAGTACTGTGGCAGGTACATTCTCTTGCTTGAACTGATAGAAAAGGGCATTTACTGCCCACGGACTTTTGGCTACAGATATCAAATGATGAAAAGACACAATTAACTGAAACCATGCAGCAGGCCTGGCCTGAGAAGCAAATGAGAACCAGCTGGGACTCAGTCCTCCGTCTGGGATAGGACTCTGACTGTGGTGTCTCCAGACTGAATGGCCTTGTCACCAGGCATGGTTTTCACTGGCATTTGGGTGCTGAGATGTGAGCTGGTGGAGGATTGTTGTGTTAATGGAAGTTATGATCTGGTTGAAGCTTCCTCAGCTGTGAGAGGCTGGCATTTCACTGAAGAGGCGACACCCCCTTTCCAAGCCTCTACTTTTCACCAGTAGCATAAAGATCACTTTAAGGTAGCAAAATGGAAATGACCTGAGTCAATGAACACAGGGACAGGATCGTGGTTCCTGGCCATGGGGTTGGTCAGTCCATCCACTGGTGCCTTTGCCATGCAGCCTCAGTGGGGGCTTTCTGACCCAACTGTGAGGGTTTTGGAGTCACTGGACCCCTTGTGAGTTCACAGTCATCTGGCCACTTTTCTCTGCACTTGAGCCACCACTGTGAAGTCCCGGGTGGGATGTTGCTTTAGAGAGGAGGGGAGGAGTGGGGTGGCAGGGTGACATTGGAGTCAATAGTCCTGTGTTCCCACTCTACCAACTCTTCAAGCTCTGTGACCTGGAAAATCTCATTTCATTTTTCCTGTGCTCACATCTGTAAGGATAAGATGGACAGGCAAGTTGCAAATGAGCTGCTCCAAAATGAGTCCATGTCTCTGGGAAATGGAGAAGGCTTGAAAATGAAGAGAACAGACAGTCATGCCTGACCTCAGAAGAGCTGTTGAGCCCAGAGAGGGCTCTTAGGAGCAGAGATGGGCAATGCCATTCACAGTACTCTAATTCCTTTTTGGCTTTTTTTTTTTTTTTTTTTTTTTTTGCTTATGACTGTCCTAACTTGATTCCTACCCCTGCTTAATACATTTTTTTACAACAGATTGTCCTGCTCTTCAGTTTACTGGCTTGGAATAATGTAAGGATGGCTATCACTGATGGAGCAGCAAGCATGGTACCAGCACTTATTAGCATCCTGCATTCGATTCTCAGAACCCTCGGCAAGGTAAATGCTATGACATTGGGGGACACGTAGGGACACAAAGGCAAATCACAGCCAGAAGTGCTAGCTTGGAGAGCTTTGTTTTTATCCTGGGTCCCACACAGTCCTCATGTTAGAAATAGCTGGGGCTGGAGTGGGTGTCTCACAGGATGCTCTCCTCCTGGCCAGTATGAACTTCGCCAACACGTATGGGGGATGCAGGCCTGCTGGTCCAGCACCGAGTGAACCTCCATCTTTCCTCATTTGGGTTAGAACAAACCAGAACCTTAACCACTGGGTAACTCAACTGGGTCTTTCTCACCAGTGACTCTTCAGGGCTGAACATGCCCCTTTCTGAAGTGACAAAGGAGTGGGCCATCAAGCTCCTGCATTTTCTGAGGTCAAACCACTGGGCTTAACTTGGTTCTTGAAAAAACTTGGATTTCCAGCTTGTTGGCACCTTGCTGTCTAATGATCCTTGTCTCAGTCCCTCCCAGAGTCACCACATGCTGTCAAGAGCAAAGCGTCTTAGAACAGGGCCCCTGAACTTTGAAATAAAAAGTACATTGGTCGACTTTATGTCCTAAGAGGATTATCCCTTGTCATTCTATGTCAGTTTTAAGTAGGGTGACTGAGAAAGGGGACTAATATTTGTCAAGGGCACACTATGTTTTAGGTACTTACTGGGTGCTTTCTATACGTTATCACTACTTATCACCCACCCTGTCAGGTAGCTGTAGTTAGCTCTGATTTAGCGACATCTTCAAGGATGCCTTTGTCCCTAGTCATGCAGCTTGTGTGCTTGGATTGTAACCTCAGATCTGAGCTCTTCCTGGCACATCTTACCATTGAAGTTTGTGCCTTAATCAACACATAGTAGTCATTGAATGACTTTTTCTGCAGAAAGTACCATTGTAGGTAACCAAAAGGGATGCAAAGATGAATAGGCCATGATCCTTGACCTCAGGGAATTACAACAGCCTGGAAGACGTACCCAGATGGCAGCTTATGAATGACCTAAAGGAGGGTCACAATGTCCAGTAAGAATGAATGATGTTGCTACAAGACTCCAGGAGAGGAAGGGAGGGCTGGGTGGTAAGTGGAGGCTCATGGAGAAGGTGGGAAACTGATGTGCATGTGAGTGGAGTCAGAGTTAGACAGATCACAATGGGGTGAGTTCCCAGAGCAGAGCCATTGCATGATGGGAATGGGGTGGAAGAGCATGGCAGCTGGTATGAAAACCTTAGGGTTCTGGAGTTCAGCCTCTGTACTGGAGGCAATGGTGAACCCCCACCAAGGAGGGGGGAAGTTGACAGTGATTTAAGAAAAGTCAAAGCCAGCCACAGTGGCACATGCCTGTAAACCCAGCGGCTCAGGAGGCTGAGGCAGGAGGATTGCATGTTCAAAGCCAGCTTCAGCAAAAGCAAGGTGTTAAGTAACTCAGTGAGACCCGAAATAAAATACAAAATAGAATTGGGGATGTGGCTCAGTGGTCCGGCAACCCTGAGTTCAATCCCCAGTGCCAAAAAAAAAAAAAAAAAAAAAAAAAAAAAGAAGTTGAACTCATAGAAACATTAAAGAGGAAACAAAGAGTAAAAAGGGTTGGAGAGAAGAGAGACCACCCAGGAGGCAGGAAGGGAAAGCGGGAGTCTAATCATTCACGCACTGCAGATGCCTCAAATAAAAGGCTAAGGAACCTTGTAGTATCTATAATTTCACATCCTCAGACCATCACTATGAGGCAAATATTATTGTCCCAAAGTAATAAAATGTTATGTGTCATTACCACCCTCCATCCCCAAATCTGTTTTCTCTTCTTGGGAACACAGCTAGGTCCAATATTCCAGGTTTCTTTGGAGTTAGGTGTGGATGGATGTTGCTTCCAGGTCTGGCTTATGAAATGTTCTGGGCGATCTTCTACTCTCTTCCCTTGTCCACAGATCCATGTTGAGGATCAAGGTGACTGACTCTGGAGTTATTGGGGGTTTGCCTTTGCACTGCCTCATTTTCTTGCTTGAGGAGTGATTCAGGCCTCCTCTGTAGCAAGACAATGAAGGGACAGCAGAAAGCAGGGGACAGAGTCCGGACTCCAGTGGTCCTGACAATAGACCTCCAGGGAAGCACTGGGGGTTTCTCCATGGGCTGAGTGATGGATTGACTGTGCAGCCTTGAACTATACACTCCAAGAGGGAAATTAGGGAAAA
Organism: Sciurus vulgaris; assembly: GCF_902686455.1. Taxonomy (NCBI): domain Eukaryota; kingdom Metazoa; phylum Chordata; class Mammalia; order Rodentia; family Sciuridae; genus Sciurus; species Sciurus vulgaris. The sequence goes on from NC_136473.1 coordinate 62,652,344, forward strand.
ATACTGGTTCTCCTGATAATCCAGGTGGGGAGGGGGAGAGCACGATTGTGTATGAACTTTAAATCACACTTTTTTGGGGGGGGTACCAGGAATTGAACCCAGGGGTGCTTAACCACTGAGCCACGTCACCACATCTCCAGCCTTAATTTTTGTTTTTAAATTTGAGACAGGATCTTGCTAAGTTGTTGAGGGCCTGGCTAAATTGCTGAGGTTGACCTTAAATTTAAGATCCTCCTGCCTCAACCTCCTGAGTTGCTGGGATAACAGGCATGCACCACTCACTGTGCCTGGCTAAAGCACACATTTTTTTAAATCATATTTTATAAAGCAGAAGACTTTCAATAATCTAGTTGGAATTGATGTCAATGAGAATGAAAAAATGACAATAAAATGATAAATATTATGAGATGAATAAATCACATTTAGTGATTGATTCAAGATTTAAGACATCAAGAGGATAGATTAGAGATAAGAGTTTAGGAATATATGGGAAAAGGACAACATTTTCTACCCTTGTCTTCAGCCAAACTCCACCTGTGTGCTCCGATTCATTAACCTTCTCTCCAACCAAGTGGTATGCTTCTGCAGTTATTTCTTCTTTTATCCTTTGCATCATCACATTTTCCTTCTTCATTGGATTATGCCCACTGGGAGACAAATATGCTGGAATCCCTTTGCATACAAAACCTCACACTAGTTAGGATTCCTGCTCCAGTTCTCTGTTCCTCTTACTAGCAAAAGTCCTGGGAAGGGCTGTCTTTCTTATTCTTGCTGCTCTACCCATCGCCTCTCATGCTCTCATTGGTCACTTTCCCCATTGCCATTGAAACCACCCCTCTGACTTCCATGTTAACAACCCAATGGCCGAATCTCAGTCTTCACCCCACAGGGACTCTGGCCATGGCTGTCTTTCTCCTCGAATGCTTTCTTTGCCTTGCTTCGGGGAACTCACTCCTTTGTCTCTTCTTGCTTCCCCAGCAACTCCTTCAGTCTCCAAGGTTGCCTTTTGCCCTCTTCCCAATCTCTAAACACCGACATGGTCCAGGGCAGGGCTTCTTTTCTTCTCTCTCTGGTCTCATGTGTTGGATGCGCCTACCTTGACCTAGAACCTTAAGCATCTGTGCAAAGCAGAGTCCCTCCCTGCCGCCATCTCCTAGGCCTGCTCTGTTTTCCTTCATAGCAAACATCCTCACCTTACCTTCCATACTCCTCTTTTGGTTGGTTCTAGGACGCCTTGTGGATACCAAAACCCATGGATGCTCTAACCCTTATATAAAATGGTGTCATATTTGCACATAACCTATGCACATCTTTAAGTGTACTTTAAATCATCTCTAGATTGCTCAAAATGAAGCAGACCAGAGACCCCCAACCAGAAGACTCTTACCGTAATTAAGTAGAAGCCCCCACCCTAATTGTAACATATAAGTTCCTCTACTTGTCAGAAAGCTTTGTAATAATACAGAAGCATGAAACAAGGTCAGTTTCCTGGACTGCAAATACCTCCCTCTGTGGTGGCAGCAGAGTGGGGGGAGGGGAGGCAGCAAGAGATGGGCTGGAGCCATGGCCAGGGGGCCCAGATCGTCCTCAAGAACACCGCACACCTTGAAGTGGACTTAGACTTCATCCAACGGCTACAGATCAGCCCAGGAGGTAAGCGTAAGCTTCCAAGGCAAAAGGTGGGCAACCTGTTAAAACAGAAATCTAGGCAAGTAGCTGCCAAGCCGGGATTGAGCCCAGGGCCTGTGCATGCTAAGCGTACACGCTACGTCCCCAGCCCAAAGCTAACTTTTAATAAACAGTATTTACGCTGGACCAAGGTGGTCGCATCCTCGAGAAGATGCTCGTCTTTGCGTGAAGGTGGGAGAAGGCTATCTGCCGGTATTCCCTAGGACTCCACGACAGAGCATTTAAAGAAGTGATCTAGGAAAAACGAGGACATATGGGTAAACCCTAATCCAATGTGATCAGTGTCTTCATAAGAAGAGATCAGGACACAGACATTACAGAGGGAAAATCATGGAAAGGCAAAGGTAGAAGACGTCCACCTACAAACCAAGGAGAGAAGCTCAAGAAGTCAACCCTGCCCACACACACCTCCAGCATCCAGGACTGTTAAGTTTCTGTTGTTTAAGTCTACCACTCTGTGGTACTTCCTTATGGTCACCCACAGCTAATACAGTCTCCAAAGCATAAAGTTGATCTGCACGAGCATAGGAAATATTGTGCAAGCTAGAACCATCTGGAACTCTAATTTTAAAGTCTTGGGATGTGAGTGCCTCTGGGTAGATCCACAAGAACTGAAGACCTTCAAGGGACAAGACAGGATTAGATAACATTATCATAAAATATATTTGTGATAATCCCAAATGTAAAGCCAATTGGAAGCAACTAGTTTAAAACCTGAACTTGACTGGTAAAAATTCTTGTGCATCCATGAAACAAAATGCTTTACCCCATTAAAATGATCCCAGAGGGGGGAAAAAAAAAAAAAAAAAAAGAAAGCTTTGTAATAGAATATTAGCAAAAATTCCTGAAAAAAAAAAAAAAAAAAAAAAAAAACTCAATGTGGGTTAGAACTTTCTATTCTCTATGTGGATTGAGTTATTCTGTCTTGCAAAAGCTAAATTTGGCCACTGACTTAATGTTACTTCTTCTCTAGTGGTAAAACTTGTAAAACCTCTGACTAGTCTAAAAAAATGAGACAAAAGTACTTTCTCTGAACTCATGCACACACATACAAATATATATACATACACACACACACACACACACATATATATATATATACCCACATATATATGCCCATATACACACACACACACACACACACACACACACACACACATATGTATAAAGTTCAAAGAATTCCACTGGGTATAAAGTTTAAAAAATTTTGAGATTCTTGGTCTGGAGAATGATATGGGCAATAGCCCTTCTAGACCCTGCAGTCAATAAACATGCTCCCTAAAATTTCCTCTGATGTCCAGCCTCTTCTGTCCTACATCAAAAATACCTACTACAATGTTCACACTATGTAAATAGTTGATATACTGCATTGTCCAGGAAATAACAACAAGAAAAAAGTATGTCCATGTTGTACATGTTTAGTATAGAATCATTTTTTTTTTTTTTCCCAAATATTTTTGATCTGTGGTTGGTCAAATCAGTCCATGCAGAATTCACAGATACAGAAGACTGACTATATTGTATATATATATATTTTTGCTCATTGTCTTTAGTTCCCCCACCAGGGGTGCAGGGACTTTTTCTTGCTTTCTGCTGCACTCCTTGCCCTTGGACTGGACCTGCACAGAATAGGTGCTCAGTCTGTACTTGAAGACAGAGACATGGCACCTGTGACTGGGAATGTGAATTGGGAGAGAAGCTGGTTGGGGAAATTGATGGATAATCTAGTTTTAGGCCTGTTCAACCACAGTAAACCCAGCTGGAGGTGTCTAGGATGCTGCTGGAAATTGTAGCCTACAGCCTGGAAGAGGCTGTGGAAATGATGTGTGTCCTCATTAAGGTCTTGCAGAAGCCAAGGCTTAAGAGATCAGAAGCTGAAGCTTCTGGGGAAAATAAGTTGTGAGTCAGTGTTGGGGAGCAATGGGCAATGAGGAGGTACTATCTTGTCCTGTGAACTGAGCTTGAGGTTCAAGAAAGAAGGGCTGGCTAGTGTTTGAAATATTGTGAAAAAGTGTCATCAACTTTGGCAATTACATCATTGGAGAATGCAGCAGACTTGAGGTGGAAACTGATATTTTGGCAGATTCAAGCATTGAAACTGATGCAGATTAATGTGACAGGGATTTGACAACAGAAGGAAATTAAGGCAGAAGATGGCAGTTTAAGAGGATAGTGGAGTGACAGGAAAGGGGTTTTGTCCCTCAGTATTGGGGAACTCTGGGCATATGCCATATTATGCTCATCCGGGGTTCTGGAGATCCAAGGTTCATGGACAAACAAAACTTAACAAATCAATGTAACAAATTATTTATATCAGCAAACAATATTTATACACCTACATAAAGAAATCAGCAAAGCTTCATGCCACAGAAGCTTAAAAGCAATATTTTACAGTAATGTGAAGTTTTATGATTGATTATAATCAAAGTCCATAACAATCTTCATGAATCTCAGATATGTCCAACAACTTATCCCCCACCTAGAGATTTTAGGAGCTCTGGTGAGATTCTGTTTCAGTGCTCAGCAGGAATTTTCTTATTTGATTGAGCATGAGAAGGTGTTAAGATGGAACACTCACTTAGAGATAAACTAATCAGTCAAATTAGTATAGGAGGTTTAATTCACTCATCCTGAGATTTACTCATTAATCAGATATTCATCTTGTCTGTCAAATACCTACAGTGAGCCAGATACATCACAGGATATTGAGGAAATCCCAAAAGGAATAAAAGTAGGATCTCTGTCCACAGGAAATAGCTGATTTTTTTATAAGTTCTTTGCTTTGCAAATACTTTCAGATGTGTGATCTGAAAGCTTTCTTTTTTTTTACTTCTTACAGATAAAGTTAAGTGAATTGTCCAGAGTTGTCCAGGAACAGAGCTGGTTCTGGTAAGTGGAAGAAAAATAACTAATGAAAGTTCAGAGGGAAAAATGCTGGTGGGAGAGAGAAAGATCTGGGAAGTCAAAATCAAGAGCAAGGGTTCTGAACCCAGGTAAGGTGGATTTGAAAGGCAGAGGGCTGGATCTTCTAATGTGGTAGAGAGGCAAAGATGGGGATAAATTGGAGGAAGTGGGGATATTCCCGAAGATCATGGTGAAGTGTGAGAAAGTTTAGAAATTTTAGTAGGCAAGGAAGGTTTGATCTCAGTGCTCTGGGCAGATGGGAAGGCTCCAGGAGAGCTGTGAGGAAGATTTGGGAGCAGGTGAGTGCTGGAGAAGTCTTAGGAAACTTGGTAACTTTTGGGGCAAGGATCAGGGAGCTGATATTCAGGGCTGAGGATGGACAATGGGCCCTTCCCCTTTTCTCAATGATTAGATTCTGTAGTGAAGTAATTGGATTTTTCTCATTTTTCAAAAAATATTTGTGTTGCTTTGCATGATGCCTGGCACATAATAGGCAGTTAGTAATTTTTTTCGGGGGAGGGATTGAATTGATGGTCTCCTGCCTACCTTTTTTTTTTTTTTTTTTTTTTTGCGGTGCTGGAGATCAAACCCAGGGCCTTATGCATGCAAGGCAAGCACTCTACTGACTGAGCTATCTCCCCAGCCCACCTGCCTACTTTTTTAAAAAGAGGGTCTAGTAAGAGGACCAGGAGCTGCTTTCTCCTTGTTTTCACCCAAAGTTTCCCTTTATTTACTTCATACTCTTTTATTCACTTCACACTGTCTGAGAGGTGAAGGTGTGGGAAACATAAAGATGAATCAGACACTGATTCTGTCCTTAGGGAGCTTTAAGCTCTGATTTGAATTAAAACATTATTAAATACTATAAGAGAGGAAAATGAAGTGCTCCATGAATTGAGGCGGTCGGGACCATGTTCACAGAGGATAACCAGGAGGGCTGGGGAGGATGTGGCTTGGCCTTGAAAGAATTTGAGGTCGCCTATACAGACACGCTCTAAGTGCACTTAGTAGGTATTTCTTGAATGAATTGATGAAAGTTGAATGGACTAAGGTTAAGGGAGTGTAATTCACCTAGTCAGGTGGCCAGAAAGGACAAAAGCCTAGATGATGATAATAAACTTATAACACATTGTGTGCCAAGCTATGTTCCAACATGTGTGTGTGTGTGTGTGTGTGTGTGTGTGTGTGTGTGTGTACACTTAAACCTCATGACAGCACTGGGACACAGCCCTAGGATTTCCCAGTTTATATGAAGAAACCGAGGCCCAGGGAGGATAAATGACCTACTCAAAGTTTCAGTGTGTAAGTGGTGAGCCAAGATTCGATCACAGACTGTCTTGCTGGAGACTGAGTGCCAGGCAAAGAAGTAGAATCCTTCGTAAGTTAATCAGCCTGCTCACACACACCTGAGCACACAGCCCTCACCTCCATTTTCATCTCCTCATCATGTGAACCCTCCCCTGGCTCCCACTTCCCATGTTCGCCCTCTCCTTCCTGGGGTTGGAGGTGGTATCTGGAGGCAGCAGGTGGCACCAGGAACCTCATGCAGAATCCTGGGGGGAAGCACAGGCTGTTTCTCAGTGTCAACACAGGCGGTGGGTGGTAATTACAACTGCCCACAACAACTGGTCTTGGTTTAACTGTGCTCTGTCCCCAAGTTCTGCATTTTGGTTTTATAGATGTTGTATGGTAATATTGTCAAAATAATTAGGATAGATATGAGCCCTGCCCTGCAAAATCTGGGGCCTGGAGTCAAGTCTTTCCTTTTCTGTGCTGTGTCTAGTTTTTCATGGGCACTGATGCATAGGCTACTCTGTGGGTCTGTGTTAATAGGAGTCAGCACAATGTGAAGTGCTTCATTATGGTCCCCAGGTCAGAACCTGGGGATGTGGGCACTGAAGGGGCAGGGACAAACTGAGGTTCGTTTCCCACAGCTTATTCTCTCACTACAGAGTGTGAGATCAAATAGATAAGAGGGAAATGAACAAAGTGTTTCTGAGGATTTGTGTCTAGGGAAGACAAGGGACCAGAGAGGATCCCACATATTTTAATATGTATATATTTTCAGCTTATGTTGAATCCATTTAAAGTTATGATGGTTTTCTCACAACTAAGATGATGTTGGGTGATGCAGCTTGATTTGGTTGACTTTAAAGTTGAGCTTTAACAATAACATCAATGTGAGACCCAATCACATGGCAGGAACAGGGCTAGATGACCCTGAGACCTGGACCCTGCCTCAGGGGATCCCAGCTGAGCAGAAGAGAAAAGTGAATGACTCATTGCAGTGTGTCTGGACTGTCCCAGAAATGGGTATAGAGCCCTGGGGAACACAGATAAGCTAGCTTTTGACTGCCATGTGATTGTGTCCCACTTTAGGCTGAGCAGGTGGCTGTGGACTGGCATTGGACCATCACCAAAGTGTGGGAGGGGGCAAACTCTGTTTCTGGCGGCAGGGCTTCTGAGTGCCTATCTAACCTCCTGCTGGTGAAATGGTGATCTTTCTGGGAATCTTATCTCTTACTGAATTGGGTCTACTGTGGACTTACCTCAATTCTCTGCCTTTTCATTGGGCAGAAGTCAGCCACTCATCAGTATTCCTTCTGTTGGGAGGCTCCCTGAAAAACTGAACAAAAGCATTCCATAGTGAAGCCAATCCTTGGGTCTGTGGTTAGGGAAGTTTTGAGAGACTCTATAGTACATCAGGGCCCAAACCTCCAGCTCCACCTGGCTGCACATTATAACCACCTGGGAGCTTTTAGAAAGTGCTCATGTGCTGGAGTCCTGAACTGGATGAATGAAACCAGTATCTGGGGTATGGGCCTGGCCTGAGCATCCTTTATCTTTTTTAGTGCTTCCCAGGGAGTTCTAATGGCAGTCAGGGTGAAAAGAGGTTCTTGTCAAAAGCCTAGTGGGAGAGAGGCCCCCCACATTCTTTGCTTTTCAGTAGGCAACTGATGGGTGATCATTACTGAAACTGTCTCACACTGATTTGCCAGAGAGATTCCCTGAATCCCCTTGTGAGGTTTTGGTGTCTGGATGGGAGAGTGTATGCCATTTTTACCCTTTTAAGCTTTGTTGAATTCTGAAAGCTTGTTACAGAGATGAAGAAACCTCTTGACTATATACCAGGGACAAAACAAAACATAGCTTCTTACTTATAAAACAGGATTATAGCAAAAGAAAAAGATGTGGGGTTAATTAATGTAAGAAACAAGCATTTATTAAGTACTTACCTTTCCCCCCACATCCTCACAAATACTCATTATTTGTATTCTTGATGCTTGCCATTCTGACTGCAATAAGCTGAGATCCCAATGCAGTTTTGATTTGCATTTCCCTAATAGATAGAGATGTTGAACATTTTTTCATGGATATATGGACCATTTGTATTTCTTCTTTTGAGGTGTGGGTTCAGTTTTTGTCTTGTTCTTAAACTTTTGAAAAGGCATTTGACCTGTATGTAACTTAGCTTTCTCCTCTGCAAAACAGGGATAAGAGATATGCCTGGTTCACTGGGTTGTTGTGAGCATGAAATTTGTAAATTACACAGAATATATAAAAATAATGTAAATTATGTAGAATAGTACGTGGTCAATAGGAAGTACTTGATGAATGAGAAATTATCTTGCAAGATTGCCATAGGAGCACTTCTATGATTTTCAGGTCCAGTGACATTAAAAGACCCTAGGATGGCAACACAACAATGACTAGGCAGATGCAGGTAGGTGAGTTGTCCATCTTCTCAGTCACCTCTGACCTCACCTGGATTCAGATGCTGCCTGGCATTCTTAGCTGTGTTTTTAACCTGCTTGTGCCTTAATTTTATCATTTGGAGAATGGGAAGCTTCTGTTTGCAGAACTGGTGTGGAGATAAGATCCTACCTGGGGTTTCTCAGTGTGTCTTGTCCCAGGCTGGGGTGGATGCTACTAAGGTGGAACGCAGCTGGAGGGAGCTGCAGGAGGCAATAAAGAAGTGGGAGTGAGGGCAGAGGGGGATTTTGAACCCCAACCTTGCTAACATTAACCCTTCTTTTCAAGGTTCCTTTTCTCCAGTTTGCCCACCTCTCCAAGTTCACGTTCTTGTGCTTCACATCTGACTTAGTGGCAGGATTAAGTGTGCTGCTGGATTCAGGGGACCGTGGTGCAGGTGAGCCATCTGACATTCTTATCTGCATGAAGGGATAAACTGTCCTTGAGTCTAATCCGCAAACTAAAGTGTAAAGCTATTCGGCAGGACTACAGGCAGGACTTTATTGGACAAAAAGTGAGTATGGTGGCTCTTCATACCTGATAGATAGTTTTGGAAGGATGGATGTGCATATTAATTTCTTTCTCCTACAAATGTAAATCCACTTGCAGCAGTATTGGCTTGTTTACAACATGCCAGGATCCATAATTGATGAATAGAAGCGATAATCATAGAATTCATTTCTGGGGGCTAAACCATAGCCTTGGGGAGCCCTAGTCCTTTTCTGATGGTAGTTTGCTTGCTTCCTTTCTTTGCCAGCTGGCAATGGGAGTCTCCAGCCTGCTTTCTTTACAGGGGTCTGAAAAGTTAATAAGGTACCTGGAAATTTCTCTGCAGCTACAAATTGGCCCAGAAATCCCTAGTTAGTGTAAATTTGTAAGTGGTGCATAAAATCAGACTCAAAACTAAAAAATGTTTAACAATTCATCTCATTTTTTTTTTGTCTTCAGTTTTTTTCCCCCCCAAGGAAGCTGGGGAATCTCACAGGCAGAAGAGTAGCGAAATCTGAGTCAGTTGGTGGTGCTAAGATGGTCCATGTCTAGGAAAAAGTGAGGGTGGGGATAAGCAGTACTTTCATACAGTAGTACTTGGGAAGGAAGTCGAGTTTGGATTCTCTTTGATGATGGTTTTTTACAGACTCTGGAAAAAGGGGTCATCTGAGAAGCTATGACATTCAATTGCTATCTTTTCTTTCATTTAAAGCATCATTTCTTAAAGGATAAACCAAGGAATACTGCCCCTTAGAGATGATGTTACATGATAAAGAACAGGTCATAGTGGCCTGGGGGAACTTAAAGACTCTAGGAGCTTTTGTAGATTTATAGTTCATGTTAGCAGGCTAAAGGCTCTGAGAACTCCTGCAGAGAAGAACCCAGTTTAAATTTGTTTAAAAAACAAATTTAAGGCTCTGGAGGCTGAGGCAGGAGGATGGTGAGTTCAAAGCCAGCAATTTAGTGAGGACCAGAGCAACTCAGCAAGACCCTGTCTCTAAATAAAATATGAAAGGGCTGGGGATATGGCTCAGTGGTTAAGTACCTCTGGTTATATCTCTGGTACCAAAAAAAAAATAAAAAATAAAAATAAAAAAAAAGCACTTTATAAGTTTATTTGATCATGAAACCATTTTTACACATATAATAACTATACTTTAGGAACCTGGGTTAAAGTGATGGGAAGTAGCATTTACTGTGATTCTTTCATTGCAGGAAACTTGCTTGCCAGGTGCTTTATAGATATTATCATAATTATTTTTTATGTAAGCTTTCTGAATGACATATTTTCCTTCCCACTTTACAGAAGAAGAGACTGAGGTTTTTAGCAAGGTCAAGGCTTTTGCTCAAGCTAGTTAATGGTGCAGCTGAGCTTTGAACCTTATTCTGTGCTGCCCGGATCACACCCTCTTTTTACCACACTTCATAATGCCTCTCCCATTTTTAATGAAGGAGGCAGAAAGGAGTGATGTGGGAAAACACTGAGGAACTTAGTTTGAGGGCCCTCTCAGGTGCAAGTTTTTATTCTTTTCTTCCCTGTTGATACAGTCAAGATCATCCACCTTGTAGGAATCTATCTCTGCCAAGAGAAATGCTTGAAAGGTGGCCAGGGCCCATAAATTCAAGAATGATTGTGACGATGAGTTGGCTGTCCTTGGGCCTGGAGTGCAGTGATGTTTAGATGGGTTAGCAGAGGCCCCAGAGCCTTTATGATACCCCCACTCTAAGCAAGTCTTCCATCTAGTTACCTCTCTTTTCCATCTGTTAAAATCCCGAAGGGTTATGGAATTTACCCCAGTGTCCTTAGAGAATAGTTTGGCAGCAGAAGCCAGCAGGGTGAAGATGACTGGTGAAGCATCCTGCTCCCATAGTGGCCCCTGGTCACCTATCCTCAGGCCCCCAACTGAGAAGTGCTTCTGCTTAGAGGCCCTCAGGGGAAAGGGGCTGGGCTGGGGCTTGTGGAGCTGATTGAAGGGTTGGGGTGCTCACGTTGGTGGCCAGAGAAATGAGGATATCACCACCAGCAAGAAGAAAGAATCCGACACTGCCCCCCAGTGCCTTCTGACTCTCTCTTGGATGATGTTGACTGTTCTGGTGTTACAGAGGGGTTGTGCCACCAAACCTGGCCTCACAACACAGTTTAAAACGGTTTCCTTCATGTGGCCCATTTAAGAAACTTATCTAGAATGAAAGCTTTGAAACCAATCAGGGGTGATGGGCAGATTTCCTGAGTTCCCTTTTCACTATGAAAAACATGGAAGAAATGCATCTCTGGCTGAAAGATGCCTGTCTTGGGAGAGTCTTGAATTCAGTAGAGAGACTATGGCCTTGACCAATATATTCAGTTCATCTAAAATGCTTGTGCTGGCTGGGGCTTAGAGTCCAATAAAATAAAATCTGATAAAATAAAATATTCCTGGACTTAAAATACTCCTGTTCTCAGGGAGGTTAGTCTCCCAGGAGGACATGTGTGAACATGTACGTGCAAAGCAGTGCAGTAAATGCTTTATGAGAGGAACTTACATGGGTGGGGAGTCAGGGGATGGTCAGCAAGAGCTGGAAATCTGAGAAGGCCTTACAACTGAGATTGGAAGAGGGAATTTCTTCTTGGGCAAAAGGGCATGGAGGGAGAGAAGAACATTCCAGGCAGAGGTAATAGTGTGTACAAAAGCAGTTATTGAGATTTCCATAGCTAGTGAGAGTTGGGGAGGAGATTTCACTAGATGGGAATCCTCAGCTCTTAGATACAGGCTGGTGGTGGGAGGTAAAAAGGAGGAAGAGAGACCTCAGGTCAAGGGTATGGGGTTGGAAGCACATCTCAGCATGTCCAACTACTGTTAGTATAGTACTTGCTCCTTGGAGTTACTTTGTGTGTGTGTGTGTGTGTGTGTTGGGGGGCGGTGGATATGGGATGTAGAATTTCATCCTTAATCTCTTTTCCCTGAATGACAGTTAGGGAAGGGATGATAAGGTCTTTGGCCAGCTTTTTGCAAAGCCAGGTGCTGGTCTCTCTGAAGCTGAACATTAACATGATTGCTCACCATCCCAACCAGCATGTGACAGAATCCTCACTTCTTCTTAAAACTTCTGAGCAGACAACTGAACCCTTTTCTCAGCTGTAGTTGAGTGGCCTTCCGGCAGGGCCTGAATACCAGCTCTGTGCTCGCTTTGGGCTGCAGGCTGCAATGGAGAATGCCACAGTTGTGTGGGGAAAGGCACTCTGGGGGGCAGGGGCTGACAGGGTCTGAATATATACAGTGAGCCAGGCTGCAATATGTCCAGAGTCACTATCAGAAAGAAAATAAGGGAGATCTCCATGTCTGCCAAGATGTCACACCTCATAGATTTAAAGCTGAGCAAAGTGACTTGTTGACCTCCATACTACTCACAGGGGGCACATCCATCTTCCCCTTATATAATCCTCCAGCCTCTCACTGGCATTCCAGCTAGACCAGGGTTTGCTGATAAACACCAGGTCTGAGCCTGAGGGTCACACAAAAGCTCTGTCTGACAGCCAAGGACCCTGTATCTCCTGAGTAGGATGTGTTAGGACTTTTCTTTTTCCTCTTTGCCTTAGTCACCCCAGTGACTTTCATCAGGGTTTCTGTGGAATAATGAAAGCAGGATAATGTTATGAAAGAGAACCAGGGGATCGTGTTTGCAAAAACCAGCTTTGCAGTTCAAAGGACTCCTCCTGGTGCTTTGTAAAACAGGCCCTTCTCAAAGCCCCTGAAACGGGAATTTTGAACCTACTGGGTCATAAGGAGTTTTGATGGGTGGATTGGGCAGGGTGACCAATTGAGGGTAGGGCGATACAGAATGTAAGCTGTCTCGGGTACATGTGGCTTTGTGGAAAGGAGGTGGGGAGACACATTACAGGTGAGACCTAGAGACCAGGCTGTGTGGCGCAGAGGGGTGAGATGAAGAAGGACTTCCAGAGAGCCTGGTACAGGCAGAAGGTGTGTCTTCCTTGAGGGCTCTTTTCAGAGCCTCTAGGAGTTAGGCTGTGGTGGAGGATGGCTGTGAACTTCTAGAAAGACCCAGCTGGGGGCTCCACTGGAAACAGCAGTTTTATTTATTAAACTTTTCTTTTTCTTCTTCTTCTTTCCTCTTCTTCCAAGGTTCTCCCCTATCCCCTCCTGGAACTCCTACAAAACTCCAGGTTTGAGGAAAAAATTGCACTTTGTTTCCATCTCAAACACAAGGCTTGGCAGTTTCGAAGTTGAAACGTGGTGGATAACTTAAGACTTTTGCTTATGGGCTGCAAATGCATGCTTCTCCCTTCTAGGGAAGAAGGTCCCTCTTCCAAGGGTAAGTCTCTATTTATGGAGGATTTGGGGAGTCTGGAAGCTGAGAGACAGCCAAGGCCATTGGGCATTGTGGTGAAGTCTTAGGTTGGTTGAGAGGGAAGACAGGTGTGTTGTATGGCATCTCAAGTCAGACTTGGTCCCACTTCCTGTGACAAGGGTGAGATATTATGATGTGTGTTATGGTTTGGATGTGAGGTATCCCACAAAAGCTCACATGTGAGACACAACAAGAAGGTTCAGAGGAGAAATGATTGGGTTGTAAGAGTCTTAACCCAATCAGTGAATTAATCCCCTGATAGGGATTAACTGAGTGGTAATTGAGGTGGTAGGGTGTGGCTGGAGGAGGTGGGAACTGGGGTGTGGCTTTGGGGTATATATTTTGTATCTGGAGAGTGGAGTCTCTCTTTCTCTGCTTCCTGATGATGTGAGCTGCTTCCCTCCACCCTCTCCCTCCATATAGAGCCTGCCTTCTCTGGACTAAGACCTCTGAGCCCTAAATAAACTTTTCCTCCTCTACAGTTGTTCTGGATGGGTCGTTTAGTCACAATAGTGAAAAAGCTGACTAAAACAATGTGAAAGCAGAATCCCAGCTCCTAGACGGCTCTGGTTTTTGGGTTGTGGAGAGAGATGACCACCTGACTGTCTGAAATCCAGGGAGGTGTCCCCATGTCTCCAACAACTTGCTGCCTATTATGATTTGACTAAGGAAAGCTGCTCTGCAGCCTTTGATTAGAATAATTCAGTTCTTTCTCTGCAGGATTGAATCAAGAGGCTGGAGTGTTAATCTGGTGGAGTGATCAATCACACACTCTTCCTCATCTCTCTTCCACCTTCTGCTTTTTCAAACACACACTCAGATTAACAAACTGGGAAAACAAAGGAAAGGAGACAGCCTGGATGCAAATCAGGAGCTGTGAAGAATAAAAATGGCTCTCTTTCACAGGACCCCTCTCTTTTGACTGCCATGTCTTCCTGCCCCCTTCCAAATTTCCATGTTAAGAAAAGTATGTCAAGAGCTGGAGTTTTCATTGTAGGAAAAGGGAGTCCCACTTTGTGAGACTGGGAATAGGGATCTAGTGTGGGTCAGGGTGTATGTCTTTGGGGGGGCAGCAGAGTTGCAACTGGCTCCTTTGATTCTTACTGGGAGTGGGGAATGAGGCAGAACAGGGGAGATACAGCAGTAAATATCTTCCCACTGAGACTGGGGAAGGGAGAGGTTGCAGCTGCCAAGCTTAAAAAGCTTCTTGGGCATACAGAGGTCTCTGTCCTGGATCTCTCTTTCTATTCATTTCTACGATCTTGTAGAATCCTTTTCAAAGCACAATTTATAATTTTGGACCCCTCTAGATTCCCTGGTGTCCTTGCCCATGGTATAGCCCTGGATGAAGGAATAAAGTATCAGTTGACAAATATTTAAGAAACATATTAATGTCAGATCCTATAAATACGTTTCATCTCCCTAGAAGTTTTACGCTGGAACCTTGAAATGTCTAGGACTCTGGTGTCTTCATTTGTTGCTAGACAGTCGGTTGGAATAGTTTTGACGCTTGAGTATCAGATCTCTCTCCTATGACACGGTATACTCAGGGGAGAAGAAGTGAATGTTTTTCATGCCTATCATGCATGGGGCTTCGTATTTGTTGTCTCGTTCACTTCCTCTGCACAGTCCCCCCAACTCCACCACCCCATAGAGGGAGCTATGACCCCTCTGTGCAGGTGAGGAAAATGAGGCTCAGAGTGTGGATCACCCGTCCAGTTTAATCAGAGGTTAAGAGCAGGAGTTAAGGGTCAGTACTGAGGTTTGAGACCAGATCAGCATGACTTACTTGGAAGACTTTGCTCTTTCTATCCCCGCATGCCTCCTTTCTATGGTGTTGGTTCTTGTTTTAAAGGTCACAAATACAAAATGTTCCACTTTGGGGGGTCAGGTGTGCCAAAACTCCAGGTTTGGCATTGGACTCTTGGCCTCTGTGAATGCCTTCGAGGTGATTTGGGTGTATGCCCACCCCCTGCTTCTCACAGCTGTGGGCTAAGTTGGGTTGAGAGGGCAGGTGGCACAGAAGGTGGATAATTGATTTTCTTTTTATGAATATTCATTTGAGGTTACTTCTCCATCTGTTCTCCTTCTGTAGTTTCAAAATGGCCACTGAGGATTGAACAGGAGCAAGACCTGTCCGGCTTGCCTCTTCTAGGTCACTCCTTGACCACTGTGGGGATCAGGGTCAACCTGGCGAGTGCTGGGTACATCCACTGGGCTTGGAATTTTTCCAGATTGCACATCCTTAATTGTACTGAGCTTTTTGGAATCATCTGATGAATTGATTCCCAGCATGGCCCTCTGTGCAAAAACACAGGGCTGCTTGCAGAAGGATGGGAGGCAGCTACACATGAGTCGTGTGGCCGAGCCCCTGGGCAGCTCTGGGAAGGGAGGGCTCACGGGGTCTCTGATGATAATCTGTGATGGAGAGAAAGAACCATTAAGTGCAAAGGGCTCATTAACTTTGATGAATGTGGTTCAAATAATATAACATTTTAGTCCCTTATGTAAAATTCAGGCTAAGTAAAAAAATGTCTCTTTGGGTTCACCATAGTTGCCTCTTGGGGGAGAGAAAATTTGGTATTTCTCTAACCATGATTTAGGGATTCAAAAGTGACTCAGTTTATGTTAAAATCATGCCTACGCCACAGAAAATACTGTATCTAGTATTATATCAACAAATACCCAATACTGAGTGACTCTTTTCCCTGTCCATGAAATGCGATAATTGATATACCTAATAATGACTCCTAATAGCCAGGTTTGGTAGTGCATGCCTATGATCCTAGTGATCCTCTCAGGAGGCTGAGGTAGGAGGATCCCAACTTCTAGACCAGCCTTCGGAACTTAGTGAGCCCCTGTCTTAAATAAAAAATAAAAAATGGGCTGAGGATGTGACTTTGCGTGGTTAAGAACCCTTGGGTTCAATCCTCGGTATAAGAAAACAAACTAACAAACAACAAACAGAGACGACAAAAAAACTCCTATGACCTAATAAGAGAAATTCTTGCATGACCTCCTGTATCATCACAGATGGACAAATTAGGCTCATTAAAATTTTAATGAACCTAAAAATTGTTAGCCTTTACATTGTGAATTTAGGAATAATTTTAATCTTGTGATAATTAGCACAATTCTAGCCATATTGAAAAATATGTTATTTTATGTTTCCTTTCTGCAATACTTAGGACTGAATCCAGAACCTCACACATGATAGGCAAGTACTCTACCACTGAACTACATCTCAAGCCCTAGTTTCATTCTTTCTTAACACAATGCCAGGCACACGATATAGTCACTGCAATTTGAATTTTATTCTTTTAAAGAGACACTGAAGTAGGCAAGAGTCTTAGGCACTGTGATGGGCAGAGGGGATGGAGTCCTGAGTAAGAACCAGCTGCTTCTTGAAAACTTAGGTCTCAGGGGGGCAATAAGCAAGGAGACCATGCGAGAAGTGCCTCAGCTCCTCACCAGGATCCTTTTCCAGACTTGAGGGGCTCAGGGAGTCAGAAGGATGCACAGGTATTACCCAAGCAAAGGGACGGGATGTTTGAGGGAGCCTTACATCCCTGAAGGTGAGAAAGAGCATTGGACATCAATAGGGTTACTGCTTTTCCAGAGAGAGAGCTGGTTCTTGGGTTCTAAACAACCCTGCTGTAGCCCTCTTCTTTTCCTTCAGAGGCATCATCTACCTGGGCTCTGTTTGCACTGGTGGTTCCCAACTGGGGCAATTTTGCTGCCCGCTTCTACTCTTTGCCTGCAGGGAATTTGGCAATATCTAGCTATTGTAATTGGAAGGGTGGAGGGTGCTGCTGGCACCCAATGGGCAGAAGTCAGGAATGCTGCAGAGCATCCTAACAATGCACAGGTCAACTCCCACAACAAAGAATCATCCAGCTACACATGTCAGTGCTGCTGAGAGTCCTGGCCTGCATGACATTTCTATGCTAAATATTGGGACTCTGGTGTCCTTTGATGAGCACTTCCAGCAGGAGGTGAGAGGTGCACCCCCTAAGATGGGTGGTGGATAGGAACCGAGGTGCCAATCAGAAGTTGTTTCTCAGGTCTGCTGACTGGATGTTGGAAAAGAGGATTTTCTCTCCTGTGTTCTTGGTCCTCTAGATGCTAATATAGAGCAGTTGGGTGCTAGCTAAAATGGGTTGAGATACAAAGCTACTGCCTTACAATAACATCTTAACTAATAACCAGCCTAAAGAGTTTATGCAAAATGGAGATAATAATGTCATACTGGGTGATTGTGACAGTGCAATGCAAAATCCATAAGTGTGCCTCTTTCTTACTGTTTTTTATTCAGCAGGATGACTCCTTTGATGTGTTAACTTGGCTAGCTACAGTTGCTAGTTATATCAAACTCTGATCTCAGTCTTACTGTGAAGGTATTGTGCAACTATAATTAGTGCTCCTAATCAGGTGATTTCAAGGAAGAGCGAGTATTCTGAATAACCCAGGTGAGTTTAATTGAATCTTTTGGGAAGCCTTAAAAAGAGGGCTGGGGCTTTCCTGGGTGAAAAGTGGAATTCTGCCCATAGGTAACAACTGTGCTATTCAGTTTTCTGTTACTGTACCTAAGATAATGATCTTATGAGGAGGAAAGATTTATTATGGTTCAGAGACTTGGAAGTTCAGTCCATGCTTGGCTTTTGGGCCTGCAGTGAGGCAGCACATCATGGTAGGAGCACGTGGTGGAGTAAATGTGCTCACTCCATGACCAAGAGCAAGAAGATGTCAAGAAGAGACTGGGATTCTAAAATCCCATTTGGGGGCATGCTCCTACAACCTAGCCCCTCACCAGGCCCAACATATTAAAGATCCCACCAGTTCCCAAAAGTGCCCAGCGGGGATCTAGCCTCTAACCTGTGGACCTTTGGGGGACACTTCAGATCCAAACTCTGGCAACCACCTTGGTATCTGACTTCGGGTTTCATCCCGACCAAGAGTTTTCCTTCTTGACTTCCTGTCCTAGGAATATGAGACTTGGTTAGCTAGCTTCTACAGGTGCCTAAGCAATTCCTGTAGTAAATATGCCACTATATGAATATCCTATTGGTTCTGTTTCTCTGGTTGAAACTTCAGACAATTAGAATGCATAGTATTTTATGTTCACCCAGTAGAAGGTACGTCAAGGTGCTTGAAACATGTTTAAAAATGGTTTCTAGGGGCTGGGAGTGTGGCTCAGTGGTAGAGTGCTTGCCTAGCCCATGTGAGGCCCTGGGTTTGATCAAGCCTCACACCACATAAATAAACAAATAAATAAAAGTTATTGAGTTCATCTACAACTAAAAATATATTAAAAAATGGTTTCTATTTAAATCTCGGTCCCCTTTCATTTCTGAGGAAACAGGTATTGTCACAGAACAGTCAAAATAAAATGAAATTTCTGTTAGTCAATCTTTTGGGATTGGAGTCCAGAAAGTAGATTACATGTGGAACTGTATTGACTGATGAAGTGGACATGATCCCAAGTTATGGTTTAGATGTGAGGTGTCTCCCAAAAGCTCATGTGGAGACAATGCAAGGTGTGGAGGGGAAATGATTGGGTAATGAGAGCCTTAATCCCCTGATTGGATTAACTGAGTGGTAACTGAAGGCAGGTGGGGTGTGCCTGGAGGAGGTGGGTCATTGGGGTGTGACTTTGGGGTATACATTTGGTATCTGGTGAATGGAGTCTCTGTCTTTTGGCTTCCTGGTCATCATGTGAGCCACTTCCCTCTGCCACACTCTTCCACCACGGTGTCCAACCTCACCTCGAGCCCCCAAGGAATGGAGCTGGCTATCTATGGACTAAGACCTCTGAAACTGTGAGCCCTCCAATAAATATTTCCTTCTCTACCTTTGTTCAGGTTGGGTCTTTTAGTCACAGGAGTGAGAAAGCTGACTAAAACACCACTAATCTCTATAAACCTCCCATCTAAAAATATATTTCAGTGAAAGTTTTCTTATTTTGGAGGTGTAATTCTGTTTTTTAGTGATGCATTTATTTGTGGGGCAAGATGCAAGCTAGTGAATCTTTTTTACTTAAGACATGTGATGGAGAGGCTGAGAAAGAGCTGAGAGAGGGAGGAGGAAGCTATCTCCAGGGAGCTTCCAAAGCTGCAGAGAGGAGCCTCTGAGCAGAGAAGAAGGGGAGGTGGCTGCATTAGGAAAATTTCATGGAATAGAACAGAACAGTATACACGGCATTTTAAAGGATATTTTGACTGTGGTAGGACACTTCTTCACTTGCAGTGTTATGGTTTGTATCTGACCCGTCCCCTCAGATCTCATGTGTTGAAGGTGTGGTCCCCAATGCAGCAGGGCTCAGAGGTGGGTCTTTAGGAGGTGAGTGCATCATGAGGGCTCTGACCTCATGAACAGATGAATCCATTTGTGGATTCATAGCTTAATGGACTGTTGGGAGGTGGTGGAATTTGTGGGAGGTGGGGCATCACTGGAGGAAGTAGGTCATTAGGGAACATGGCCTTGAAAGGTATATTTAACTCCCACCAGCCCCACCCCCTCTCCCTATCCGCTTCCTGGCCAGTATAGGATGAGCATCTTTCCTCAACTACATGCTCCTCTACATGATGGGCCACCTCAACACAGGTCTAAAAGCCACAGGGCCAAATAACCATGGAATGAAACCTCTGAAACCATGAACCAAAATAAATCTTCTTTTAAATTGTTTATCTCAGGTAATTTGTCACAGTGAAGGAAAGTTAACACATCTGCCTTCCATGACATTTTATTTAAAAAAATTTTTTTTTGAGGTCTCCTCTCTTTTTTTTTATTGTAAACAAATGGGACACGTGTTGTTTCTCTGTTTGTACATGGCGTAAAGGCATACCATTTGTGTAATCATAAATTTACATAGAACAATGTTGTTTGATTCATTCTGTTATTTTTTCCCTTCCTCCCACCACTCCCACCCCTCTTTTCCCTCTATACAGTAGTTCCTTCCTCCATACTTGCCCCCCTCCCTAACCCTAACTCTAACCCTAACACTAACCCTTCCCTCCCCCCCATTACGTGTCATCATCCACTTATTAGCAATATCATTCGTCCTTTGGCTTTTTGAGATTGGCTTATCTCACTTAGCATGATATTCTCCAATTTCATCCATTTGCCTGCAAATGCCATAATTTTATCATTCTTTATGGCTGAGTAATATTCCATTGTATATATATACCACAGTTTCTTTATCCACTCATCAATTGAAGGGCACCTAGGTTGGGTCCACAGTCTGGCTATTGTGAATTGAGCAGCTATGAACATTGATGTGGCTGTATCTCTGTAGTATGCTGATTTTAAGTCCTTCGGGTATAAGCCAAGGAGTGGGATAGCTGGGTCAAATGGTGGGTCCATTCCAAGTTTTCTAAGGAATCTCCACACTGCTTTCCAGAGTGGCTGCACTAATTTGCAGCTCCACCAGCAATGTATGAGTGTACCTTTCTCCCCACATCCTCGCCAACACCTGTTGTTGCTTGTATTCTTGATAATCGCCATTCTAATTGGGGTGAGATGGAATCTTAGGGTGGTTTTGATTTGCATTTCTCTTATTACTAGAGATGTTGAGCATTTTTCCATATGTTTGTTGATTGCTTGTAGATCTTCTTCTGTGAAGTGTCTATTCATTTCCTTAGCCCATTTGTCGACTGGATTATTTGAATTCTTGGAGTAGAGTTTTTTGAGTTCTTTATAGATTCTGGAGATTAGTGCTCTATCTGAATGATGATTGGCAAAGATATTCTCCCACTCTGTAGGCTCTTTCTTCACATTACTGATAGTTTCCTTTGCTGAGAGAAAGCTTTTTAGTTTGAATCTATCCCAGTTATTGATTCTTGCTTTTATTTCTTGTGCTATGGGAGTCCTGTTAAGGAAGTCTGGTCCTAAGCCGACATGTTGAAGATCTGGACCTACTTTTTCTTCTATAAGATGCAGGGTCTCTGGTCTGATTCCGAGGTCCTTAATCCATTTTGAGTTTAGTTTCCTGCATGGTGAGAGATATGGGTTTAGTTTCATTCTGTTGCATATGGATTTCCAGTTTTCCCAGCACCATTTGTTGAAGAGGCCATCTTTTCTCCATTGCATATTTTTGCCTTTGTCTAGTATGAGAAAATTGTATTTATTTGGGTTTGTGTCCGTGTCCTCTATTCTGTACCATTGATCTACCTTTCTATTTTGGTACCAATACCATGCCATTTTTGATACTATTGCTTTGTAGTAGAGTTGAAGATCTGGTATTGCAATACCCCCTGTTTCACTCTTCCTGCTAAGGATTGCTTTAGCTATTCTGGGTTTTTTATTCTTCAAGATGAATTTCATATTTGCTTGCTCTATTTCTGTAAGGTACATCATTGGGATTTTAATTGGAATTGCATTGAATTTGTATAGCACTTTAGGTAGTATGGCCATTTTGACAATATTAATTCTTCCTATCCAAGAACATGGAAGATCTTTCCATTTCTAAGGTTTTCTTTAATTTCTTTCTTTAGTGTTGTATAGTTCTCATTGTAGAGGTCTTTCACCTCTTTTGTGAGATTGATTCCCAAGTATTTTATTTTTTCAAGGCTATTGTGAATGGGGTAGTTTTCCTAATTTCTCTTTCTGAAGATTCATCACTTATGTATAAAAATGCATTGGATTTATGAGCATTGATCTTGTAACCTGCTACTTTACTGAATTCACTTATGAGTTCTAAGAGTTTTCTGGTGGAATTTCCAGGTTCCTCTAAATATATAATCATGTCATCAGCGAACAGGGATAGTTTGAGTTCTTCTTTTCCAATTTGTATCCCTTTAATTTCTTTGGTTTGTCTAATTGCTCTGGTCAGAGTCTCAAGAACAATGTTGAATAGAAGTGGTGAAAGAGGGTATCCCTGCCTTGTTCCAGTTTTTAGGGGGAATGCTTTCAGTTTTTCACCATTTAGAATGATATTAGCCATGGGCTTAGCATAAATGGCCTTTACAATGTTAAGGAATGTTCCCACTATCCCTATTTTTTCTAGTGTTTTGAACATGAAGGGGTGCTGTATTTTATCAAATGCTTTTTCTGCATCTATTGAAATAATCATGTGATTCTTGACTTTCAGTCTATTAATATGGTGAATTACGTTTATTGATTTCCTGATGTTGAACCAACCTTGCATCCCTGGGATGAAACCCACTTGATCATGGTGCACTATCTTTTTTTTTTTTTTTTTTTATTGTAAACAAATGGGATACATGTTGTTTCTCTGTTTGTACATGGCGTAAAGGCATACCATTTGTGTAATCATAAATTTACATAGAGTAATGTTGTTTGATTCATTCTGTTATTTTTTCCCTTCCCCCCACCCCTCCCACCCCTCTTTACCCTCTATACAGTACTTCCTTCCTCCATACTTGCCCCCCTCCCTAACCCTAACTCTAACCCTAACACTAACCCTTCCCTCCCCCCCATTATGTGTCATCCTCCACTTATTAGCGATATCATTCGTCCTTTGGCTTTTTGAGATTGGCTTATCTCACTTAGCATGATATTCTCCAATTTTATCCATTTGCCTGCAAATGCCATAATTTTATCATTCTTTATGGCTGAGTAATATTCCATTGTATATATATACCACAGTTTCTTTATCCACTCATCAATTGAAGGGCATCTAGGTTGGTTCCACAGTCTGGCTATTGTGAATTGAGCAGCTATGAACATTGATGTGGCTGTATCTCTGTAGTATGCTGATTTTAAGTCCTTTGGGTATAGGCCAAGGAGTGGGATAGCTGGGTCAAATGGAGGGTCCATTCCAAGTTTTCTAAGGAATCTCCACACTGCTTTCCAGAGTGGCTGCACTAATTTGCAGCCCCACCAGCAATGTATGAGTGTACCTTTCTCCCCACATCCTCGCCAACACCTGTTGTTGCTCGTGTTCTTGATAATCGCCATTCTAATTGGGGTGAGATGGAATCTTAGGGTGGTTTTGATTTGCAATTCTCTTATTACTAGAGATGTTGAACATTTTTCCATATGTTTGTTGATTGCTTGTAGATCTTCTTCTGTGAAGTGTCTATTCATTTCCTTAGCCCATTTGTTGACTGGACTGTTTGAAATCTTGGAGTAGAGTTTTTTGAGTTCTTTATAGATTCTGGAGATTAGTGCTCTATCTGAAGTATGATTGGCAAAGATATTCTCCCACTCTGTAAGCTCTTTCTTCGCATTGCTGATAGTTTCCTTTGCTGAGAGAAAGCTTTTTAGTTTGAATCTATCCCAGTTATTGATTCTTGCTTTTATTTCTTGTGCTATGGGAGTCCTGTTAAGGAAGTCTGATCCTAGATCAACAAGGTGAAGATTTGGACCTACTTTTTCTTCTATAATCTGCAGGGTCTCTGGTCTGATTCTGAGGTCCTTAATCCATTTTGAGTTTAGTTTCGTGCATGGTGAGAGATATGGGTTTAGTTTCATTCTGTTGCATATGGATTTCCAATTCTCCCAGCACCATTTGTTGAAGAGGCTATCTTTTCTCCATTGCATATTTTTGGCACCTTTGTCTAGTATGAGAAAATTGTATTTATTTGGGTTTGTGTCCGTGTCCTCTATTCTGTACCATTGATCTACCTTTCTATTTTGGTACCAATACCGTGCCGTTTTTGTTACTATTGCTTTGTAGTAGAGTTGAAGATCTGGTATTGCAATACCCCCTGTTTCACTCTTCCTGCTAAGTATTGCTTTAGCTATTCTGGGTTTCTTATTCTTCCAGATGAATTTCATAATTGCTTGCTCTATTTCTGTAAGGTACATCATTGGGATTTTAATTGGAATTGCATTGAATTTGTATAGCACTTTAGGTAGTATGGCCATTTTGACAATATTAATTCTTCCTATCCAAGAACATGGAAGATCTTTCCATCTTCTAAGGTGTTCTTTAATTTCTTTCTTTAGTGTTGTATAGTTCTCATTGTAGAGGTCTTTCACCTCTTTTGTGAGATTGATTCCCAAGTATTTTATTTTTTTCGAGGCTATTGTGAATGGGGTAGTTTTCCTAATTTCTCTTTCTGAAGATTCATCACTTATGTATAAAAATGCGTTGGATTTATGGGCATTGATCTTGTAACCTGCTACTTTACTGAATTCACTTATGAGTTCTAAGAGTTTTCTGGTGGAATTTCCAGGTTCCTCTAAATATATAATCATGTCATCAACGAACAGGGATAGTTTGAGTTCTTCTTTTCCAATTCGTATCCCTTTAATCTCTTTGGTTTGTCTAATTGCTCTGGCCAGAGTCTCAAGAACGATGTTGAATAGAAGTGGTGAAAGAGGGCATCCCTGCCTTGTTCCAGTTTTTAGGGGGAATGCTTTCAGTTTTTCACCATTTAGAATGATATTAGCCATGGGCTTAGCATAAATGGCCTTTACAATGTTAAGGAATGTTCCCACTATCCCTATTTTTTCTAGTGTTTTGAGCATGAAGGGGTGCTGTATTTTATCAAATGCTTTTTCTGCATGTAGTGAAATAATCATGTGATTCTTGACTTTAAGTCTATTAATGTGGTGAATTACGTTTATTGATTTCCTGATCTTGAACCAACCTTGCATCCCTGGGATGAAACCAACTTGATCACGGTGCACTATCTTTTTAATATGTTTTTGTATGCGATTTGCTAAAATTTTTTTGAGAATTTTTGCGTCGATGTTCATTAAGGATATTGGTCTGAAATTTTCTTTCCTTGATGAGTCTCTGTCTGGTTTAGGTATCAGTGTGATATTGGCTTCATAGAATGAGTTTGGGAGGTTCCCTCCTCTTCTATTTTATGGAATACTTTGAGAAGTATTGGAATGAGCTCTTCCTTAAAGGTTTTGTAGAACTCGGCTGAGAACCCATCTGGTCCCAGACTTTTCTTTGTTGGTAGGCTTTTGATGACTTCCTCTATTTCAGTACTTGAAATTGGTCTATTTAAATTGTTTATGTCCTCCTCGTTCAGTTTAGGCAATTCATATGTCTCTAGAAACCTGTTGATGTCTTCGAAATTTTCTATTTTGTTGGAGTATAGATTTTCAAAATAGCTTCTAATCATGTTTTGTATTTCAATCCTGTCCGTTGTGATATTTCCTTGTTCGTTCTGAATTTTAGTGATTTGGGTTTTCTCTCGTCTTCTCTTTGTTAGTGTGGCTAAAGGTTTATCAATTTTGTTTATTTTTTCGAAGAACCAACTATTTATTTTGTCAATTTTTTGTATTGTTTCTTTTCTTTCAATTTCATTGATTTCAGCTCTGAGTTTAACTATTTCCTGTCTTCTACTACTTTTGGTGCTGTTCTGTTCTTCTTTTTCTAGGGCTTTGAGCTGTAGTGTTAGGTCATTTATTTGTTGAGTTTTACTTCTTTTATTAAATGTGCTCCATGAAATAAATTTCCCTCTGAGTACTGCTTTCATAGTGTCCCAGAGGTTTTGATATGATGTTTCTTTGTTCTCATTTACCTCTAAGAATTTTTTAATTTCCTTCCTAATATCTTCTGTTATCCATTCATCATATAATAGCATATTGTTTAATCTCCAGATGTTGGAATAGTTTCTGTGTTTTACACTTTCATTTATTTCTAACTTCAATCCATTATGATCTGATAGAATACATGGTATTGTCTCTATCTTCTTGTATTTGCTAACATTAGCTTTGTGGCATAATATATGGTCTATTTTAGAGAAGGATCCATGTGCTGCTGAGAAGAAAGTGTATTCACTCTTAGTTGGATGGTATATTCTATAAATGTCTGTTAAGTCTAAATTATTGATTGTGTTATTGAGATCTATGGTTTCTTTGTTCAATTTTTGTCTGGAAGATCTGTCCAGTGGTGAGAGAGGCGTGTTAAAATCACCTAGTATTATTGTGTTGTGGTCTATTTGGTTTCTGAAATTGAGAAGGATTTGTTTGACATACACGGATGAGCCACTGTTTGGGGCATGGATGTTTATGATTGTTATATCTTGCTGATTTATGCTTCCCTTAAGCAGTATGAAATGACCTTCTTCATCCCTTCTGACTAACTTTGGCTTGAAGTCCACATTATCGGAAATGAGGATGGATACTCCAGCTTTTTTGCTGAGTCCATGTGCATGGTATGTTTTTCCCCATCCTGTCACCTTTAGTCTATGGGTATCTTTTTCTATGAGGTGAGTCTCTAGCAGGCAACATATTGTTGGATCTTTCTTTTTAATCCAATCTGCCAGTCTATGTCTTGTGATTGATGAATTCAGGTCATTAACATTCAGGGTTATTATAGAGATATGATTTGGTTTCCCGGTCTTTGGGTTCATTTTTTAAATTTCATTTATTTATTTGTTTGACACAACTTGTTTCCTCCTTTATTTGACAATTCCTTTAGGATAATTCCTCCCTTTGCTGATTTGCTTCTTTGTTTTTCATCTCTTCCTCATGGAATATTTTGCTGAGAATGTTCTGTAATGCTGGCTTTCTTTTTGTAAATTCTTTTAGCTTTTGTTTATCATGGAAGGATTTTATTTCATCATCAAATTTGAAGGTAAGTTTTGCTGTGTATAAGTTTCTTGGTTGGCATCCATTTTCTTTCAGGGCTTGAAAAATGTTGTTCCAGGCCCTTCTAGCTTTTAGGGTCTGGATTGAAAAATCTGCTGATATCCGTATTGGTTTCCCCTGAATGTAATTTGGTTCTTTTCTCTCACAGCCTTTAAAATTCTGTCTTTATTTTGTATGTTAGGCATTTTCATTATAATGTGCCTTGGTGTGGGTCTGTTGTAATTTTGTGTATTTGGAGTCCTATAAGCCTCTTGAACTTGATTTTCCATTTCATTCTTCAGATTTATGAAATTTTCTGATATTATTTCATTGAATAGATTGTTCATTCCTTTGGTTTGTTTCTCTAGGGCTTCCTCAATCCCAATAATTCTTAAATTTGGCCTTTTCATGATATCCCTTAGTTCTTGTAGATTCTGTTCATGATTTCTTACCATCTTCTCTGTTTGTTCAACTTTGTTTTCAAGGTTAAATATTTTGTCTTCAATGTCTGAGGTTCTGTCTTCCAGGTGTTCTATCCTATTGGATATGCTTTCTATGGAGTTCTTAATTTGGTTTATTGTTTCCTTCATGTCAAGGATTTCTGTTTGTTTTTTTTTTTCAATATCTCTAACTCTTTATTGAAATGATCTTTTGCTTCCTGTATTTGCTCTTTTAACTGTCGATTGGTGCGATTATTCAATGCTTGCATTTGCTCTTTCATCTCATCATTCAGTGCATGCATTTGCTCTTTCATCTCATCGTTTGCATCTCTGATCATTTTAATTATGTACATTCTAAACTCCTTTTCTGTCATTTCTTCTGCCATGCTGTCATTGGGTTTTATTGATGTAACATCTAGATTTGTTTGCAGCATTTTCTTTCCTTGTTTTCTCATATTGTTCAGGTATCTGTGGACCGCTGAGATATTGCAGATTTCCTCTATTGACTTACAGTGTCCCTGAAGATTTCTATATATATCCCCCCTTAGCCTTCAGTAGGCTGAAGTCTTGGAGGAAGTTGATAATGCGGTGCTCCACAAGGAAGCTGCCTCTCTAGGAGTGGTGGCCTTCAGGTGGGGTATAATCCCTGCTAGTGGGCAGAGGTGCCTCCACTTGTTGACCAATGGTCATCCAAAGGGGACCTAGGCTGCGGGCTGAGGCAAGGCCTGTTTGGGCCTGTGTCTCTGGTTTTACCGTCCTTGTGGGGAAACCTCACCCGGCAGGGAAGACTCACCCGGTGGGGAGGTCTCGCTGGTCAGTTCCCTCCTAGAGGTTCCCCTCAATTTACAGCTACCGCCTGGGCTGGGCTGCCTTCCTCTGCAAAGTTCCCAGGCCCCGGCCCTACCTCCTGGGCCTTGGAGCCTCACCCTTTGCAGATGAATCTCCTTAGGCTGCCCCTCCTCTGAGAATCTGCCCGCAGTCCTGGAACCTTCGTTCCGCCCCTAAGCGTGTCTCTGTGCGGCTCTTCCACCAAGAAGCCTCCGAGATCCTGGGACCCTGCTCTGCACCTAATTGCCAGGCTATGCGGCCCCTCCTCTGAGCAGCCACCTGGGGCCCCGTACAATTGCTCTGAGTCCCAGAGACCCGCCACACGCCTCTTCCTCCAGACAGCTGCCCAGTATTCTGGTGCGGTCACTAGGAGTCCAAGCAACTCACTGCGTGCCTCCTCCTCCCACCAACCACCTGTAGCCCTGGGCAATCAATCACTCTGAGTCGCAATGACCCTCCACCTTCCTCCTCCACCTCCAGGTAATCCCCCGGGTGTTCAGGATTGGTCGCTCTGAGTGGCTCTGAATCCATGTGACCCACTGCACGCGTCCTGTGGGCAACCGCCTGGAGCTCTGGTGCGGCCACTCGAGACCAAGCGACCCACCGCGCTTCTCCTCCAGGCAGCCCCCCTGTGTTCAGGAGCTGTCACTTTAAGTCCAAACAACTCATCAATTGCCTCCTCATCTGAGCAGCCGCCTGGAGCTCTAATGCAGTCACTGCGAGTCCAAACGACCCACTGCACTCCTCCTCCTCCTCCTCCTCCTCCTCCTAGTCCTCCGGGCAGGCCCCGGTGTTCAGAAGTGGTCTGAGTCCAAACAGCTTGCCACGCAGCCCCTCCTCTGGCAACCGCCTGTAGCTCTGGTGTAGTCACTCCGAATCCAAGTGGCCACGTTCCTCCTCCTCCTCCTCAGGGCAGGCCCCGGTGTCCTGAGTCCACACAGCTCTCCTCGCCACTCCTCCCCTGGGCAGCCACCGGAGCCCCAGTGGTTGCCCCGAGTCCCAGCACTGTGCTGAGCGGCCTCCTCTCCGACGCTCCCAGTTGTCCGAGTTCACTGCTCCATCAGGTGGAGGGGTGTCTCGTTGGCAGCTCTACTTCACAAAGTTCCCTGCGTTCTGAGACTACCGTCCCATCCGGGACACCTCCCCAACGGGAGAGAGTCACCCGGCTGCTTTGAGTTGGTCCCAAGTGTCTCAATATCTCCTCTTTTGAATCCTGAGTCCTGGAGCAACATGAAATGCAGCCACCCTCTAGGCCGCCATCTTGAACCCCCCCCCCATGACATTTTAAATAAAATATTTTTACTAATGAATTATGCTGGATCAATTTCTGCGGTGTAGTATGTGCCAAGCTCTGCTGCTGGGCAAGTGTATAGTATGATGGAGGTTCCTATGGGGCCAGGTTCCTTATGGACTATAAAACCATCAAGGATGCATATTATATAATTTTGGTTCATCAGTAAAAAATGTTTGTTATTTATGATAATGTAGCTCATCCATGCCTTCAGTATATATGTATTGCACTGTAAGATACCACAGGAGATAAGGTATGGTTTGGGGAACAAGATGTACTTAAATAAAAGAAAATTAATGTGCTATGATTAAAAAGGCAGCTAAAATGGAACTATGGGAGCCCATGAGAACATACAACCTGGACCTGGTTGGGGGGTCATGGAGCTTTCTGGGAGAAGTGACCCTTCAATTTATTTTATTTTTTAAAATTAGAGCATTATAGTTATGCATAATAGTGGCATTTGTTTTGACACAATCATACATGCATTTTAGTCTCCAGTACTTCCTCTTTCTCTTCCCTTCTTACTTCCCCAATCCCCTTCCTTTCTTCTACTGGTCTTCTATTTATTTATTCATTGCTTTAAAACATTGTGCCTTCTAGGTATACATACAGGTAAAATCCACAGTGGTATATTCATATATGTACATACCATAATTTGGTGAATTTAATTTCATACTTCCTCCTTTTTCTTGTTCCTTTTTCACCCCCCTGCCAAAATCTTCCTCTATTCATTGACCTCCCTTTTATTTTAATGCGGTTTCCCCTGCTTTCCCTCCTTATTTTGCTGTAGCTTCTACATATGAAAGAAAATATTCAACCCTTGTCTTTCTGAGTCTGGCTTATTTTACTTAACATGATATTCTCCAGTTCCATTCATTTACCAGCAAGTGCCATAATTTCATTCTTCTTTTTGACTGAGTAAAACTCTGTTGTATATGTGTCCCACATTTTCTTTATCTATTCATCTGTCGTGGAGCATCTGGGCAGGTTCCATAATTTGGCTATTGTGAATTGCACTATTATAAACATTGATTTGCCTGTATCACTATAGTATGCCAATTTTAGTTCTTTTGGATAAATACCTAGGAGTGGGATATTTGGGTCATGTGGGTTCTATTCCTAGTCTTCTGAGGAATTGTCATACTGCTTTCTAAACTGGTTATACTAATTTGCAGTCCCATGAACAAAGGATAACTGTACCTTTCCCCTGACATCCTTGCCAGAATTTATTATTATTTGTGTTCTTGATGATTGCCATTGTAATTGGAGTAAGATAAAATTTCAAGGTGGCTTTGATTTCCATTTCCCTGATTGCTAAGGATGTTGAACATTTTTTTCATATATTTGTTAGCCATTTGTATTTCTTTTGAGAGGTATCCATTTACTCATTTGCCCATTTATTAATTGGGTTATTTGATTGTTTTGGTATTATGGTCTTTATATTTTCAAGATATCAATCCTCTGATGGAGGAACAGCTGGTAAAGATCTTCTCCCATTCTTTAGGCCCCCTCTTCATGCTCTCAATTGTTTACTTTGCTGTGCAGAAACTTTTTAATTTGATGCCATCCCAATTATTGATTCTTGGTTTTATTTCTTGAGCTTTAGGAATCTAAAGGATGTTGGTGTTTTTGTCAATATGTTGGAGTTTTGACTCTGTTTTCTTCTAGCAGTTGTAAAGTTTCTGGTCTGATTCCTAGGTCTTTGATCCACTTTGAGTTGACCTGCTTAGGGTGAAAGACAGGGATCTAGTCTCATTTGTCTACATATGAATATCCATTTTCTCAGAACCATTTTTTAAAAGGCAATCTTTTCTCCAACATATGTTTTTGGAAACTTTATCAAATATCAAATGCCTACATCTATGTGGGTTTGTCTCTATGTCTTCTTTCCTATTCCATTGGTCTTCATGTCTGTTTTGGTGCCAATAATCATGCTGTTTTTCTTATTATAGCTCTGTAGTGTAATTTGAGATCAGGTGTTGTGATTCCCCCAGCATATCTCTTCTTGCTCAGCATTCTTTTGGCTATTCTGGGTCTTTTATACTTTCAGGTGAATTTTAAAATTGCTTTTTTCTAGGGCTGTGAAGAATATCATTGGTAATTTTATGAAAATTGAATCTGTTTAGTGCTTTTGATAATATGGACATTTTCACAGTATTAATTCTGTCTATTTCTAAGAACACGGGTGGTCTTTCCAACTTGTAAGGTCTTCTTCAATTTCTTTTTTCACTGTTCTATAGTTTGCATTGTGGAGATCTTTCACCTCCTTGGTTAGATATATTCCCAAGTGTTTTATTTTTATTTTTTGAGGTTACTGTGAATGGGATGTTTTTCCTGATTTACTTCTCAGAAGAAATTTCTTTCTCACTTTTGGAGTATAGGAAAGCTATTGATTTTTGAATGCTAACGTATACTGCTACTTTGCTAACTTTGTTAATCAGCTCTAGAAGTCTTTTGGTGGAGTTTTTTGTGTATTCTAAATATATGATCATGCCATTAGCAAACAGAGATAATTTGAATTTTCCTATTTGTACCCCTTTTATTTCCTCTTTCCTGATTGCTCTGGCTAGAGTTTCAAGAACTATAGTAAATAAGAATAGTGAGAGTAGACATCATTGCGTTGCTCCTGATTTTCAAGAAAATGCTTTCAGTTTCTCTCCTTTCAGTATGATGTTGGCTTTGGATTTGTTATATATAGCATTTAGTTATTACTAAATTTTTAAAACCTTTATTTATTTATATGTGGTGCTGAGAATTGAACTCAGTATCTCACACATGCCAGGCAAAGGCTCTGCCACTGAGCCACAACCCCAGCACTATATAGCACTTATAAGGTTGAGGTAAATTTCTTCTATCCCTAATTTCTTGAGAATTTTTAATGTGAATGGGTGCTGAATTTTGTCAAAGACTTTTTCTGCATCTATTGAGTTGATCACACATTTCTTGTCTTTAATTATATTTATGTGGTGAATTACATTTACTGTTATGTGTGTGTTGAGTAAACCTTGCTTCCTTGGGATGAAACCCACTTGATTATGGTGGTTTTCCTTCTTAATGTGTTTCTGAAAGCAGTTTTCTATTATTTTATTAAGGATTTTTGTATCTATCTTCATCAAGGATATTGGTCTGTAGTTTTCTTTCATTGATGTGTTTTTATGTGGTTTTGGTATCAGCATGATACTAGCTTTATAGAATGAATTTTATATTCCTTCTCTATTTCATGGAATAATTGAGTAATATTGGCATTAGTTCTACCTTAAAAGTTTGGTAGAACTTGGCTGTGAATCCATTGGTCCTGGACTCTACTTTTGGGAAGTTTTTAATTGGTGGTGCTTCAATCTCATTGCTTCATATTGTTCTGTTTAGGTTTGGTATATTCTCAGGGTTCAATTTGGGTAGGTCATATGTGTCTAGAAATTTGTCAGTGTCTTCTAGGTTTTCCTGCTTATGGAGTATAAATTTTCAAAATAGTTTCTAATGATTTTCTGGATTTCAGAAGTGTCTGTTTTATTATTAACCTTTTCATCTCTAATTTTGTTGATTTGGGCTAGTGGCTTATCAATCTTGTAACGTCTTTACAAAGAACCAACTCTTTGTTGCATTAACCCTTTGTATATTTTAAATGATTAATTTCAATAATTTTGTCTCCGATTTTAATTATTTTCAGTCTTCTGATTTTGGAATTATTTTGTTCTTTCTTTCATATTGATTTGAGGTGTAGCATTAGATTATTTATTTGGGATTTTTTAAAATGTAGGCACTCAATGCTATAAACTTTCCTCTTAGAACTTTCTTCATACTGCCCTAGAGATTTTGACATGTTATACCTCTGTTCTTATTTGTTTCCAAGAATTTTTTGTTTTCTTCTCTGATTTTTTCCATTACCCATACCTCATTAGAAAGTGTATTATTATATTTTCCTTGCAGATAATGCTCCTGCAAACATGATGAATGTTCCTAAGACCTGCTGGATGTTCTGTAAGAAGTGTGGCAAACACCAATCCCACAAAATGACATAGTATAATTAGGGCAAGGATTCTCTGGAAGCACAGGGAAGGTGGCATTGTGACAGGAAACAGAGTGGCTATGGTGGCCAGACTAAGCCAATTTTCAGGAAAAAGTCTAAAACTACAAAGAAGATTGTGCTGAGGCTTGAGTGTGTTGAGCCTAACTGTAGATCTAAGAGAATGCTGGCTATTAAGAGATGCAAGCATTTTGAACTGGGAGGAGATTAGAAGAGAAAGCCAAGTGATCCAGTTTTAAGCTTCATTGTTTTGTTATGAAGATAATAAAATGTTGAGGTTATCTTCAAAAAAAAAAAAAAAAAAGAGTTTTATTAATCTCCAAACACTAAAATGGTTTATGTTATCTTGCTATTGATTTTTCATTTCATTCAATTATGATTTGATAGGATGCAAGAAATTATCCCTTTTTTTTGCTTTCTAAGATTTATTTTGTGTGTTAAAATATGGTCTATTTTAGAGAAGGTACATCTGAGAAGAAAGTAACTTCGGTTGATGAATGAAATATTCTTTAGTTGTCTGTTAGGTCTGTTTGATTAATAGTATTTTGTAATTTTGAAGAGTCTTTAATTTGTTTATGTATGGATAACCTATCTATTGATGAGAGAGGTATGTTTAAATTACCCAATATTGTTATACTGGGATCTATTTGATTCTTTATATTGAATCAGATTTGTTTTATGAACATCCATGAACTGATATTAGGGGAATAAGTATTTACAATAATTGTGTCCTATTGTTGGATGATTCTTGTAATCAGCATGAAGTATTCTTCTTTGTATCTTTTGATTAATTTTGGCTTGCAGTCTACTTTGTCATTTATGAGGGTAACTGTTCCTGCTTGCTTTCAGTCTCCATTTGCATGGCATATCCTTTTCCATCCTTTCACCTTCAACTTGTAGATGTCTTGCCTGTAAGGTGAGTGTTTTGTAAACAACATAAGGTTGGGCCTTATTTTTTAACCTATTCTGCCAGTTTGTACCACTTTATTGGAGAGTTTAGACCTTCTGCATTTAGTTTTATTATAGACAGATGATTTTTATTTTCTGCCATTTTGATTTATTTCTGATGTTTAATTCAGACTTGATTCTCCTTTACTGTGTTCTAGTGAGATTTATTCATATGATGCCTCCGATATTTATTTTTCATAACTTCTGTGTGAAATATTTCATTGAGTATGTTTTGTGGTGCTTAGTGGTTATAAATTCTTTTCATTTCTTCTTATCATGGAAAGCTTATCATCTTTAATTCTGAAGGATAGTTCCGCTGGACATAGTAGTCTTCATTGGCACCTGTTATCTTTCAGGGCTTGGTATATATTATTCTGAACCCTCCAGGCTTTTAGGTTTTGGGTTGATAAATCAGTAAAAATTCTTATGGGCTTACCTCACAGTGTAACCTGACATTTTTCTCTTGTGACATTTAGAATTTTTTCTTGTTCTGTATATTAGGCATTTTAAATTATACTGTAATTTAGACACTTTTTTGATCTTGCCTTTTTAGGGTTCTAAATGCCTTGTGTATTTGTATTTCCATCTTATCCCAGATTTGGAAATTTTTCTGATATTATTTCATTAACAAGGTTGTGCATTCCTTCAATTTGTATTTTGGTACCTTTGTCTATGCCAATGATACTTACATTTGATCTTTTAAGGTTTTTTTTAAATTATATTTCTTTACTAAAGGAGACTCTTAATTTACAAAGTAAAAGTGCTAAGATATCATCTAACAAATAAAGAAACATCAAGCATTTTTAACTAAAATATATTTTAAAAGTAGATGTGTTTATAATTTAGTTAATAAAAAAGGTCTAAAATTCCTTTGTTTATGTTCTCACTGAGAATGGACTTGCTGGGAGTTAAACTTCTGTCAGGTATGATTTATATAAGAGCCTAAGAAATTTTTTACTTAAAGTAGAAGACTGTAAATGTCTAAGTAAATTAAAACAAAATTTGTACAAAGTAAATTTCAAAAATTTACATGTAATTAAATTGGTTTTATATAATTAACACAATCAGCTAAAGTTATTTAAAGCTTTTTCCTCTTTTAAAAAGAAAAACTTGACTTTGTGCAAAGTTTCTGACATGAGTCCTATTTATAAGTATAGATAAGATCTTTTCACAGACCCCTGGGGGCTTTCTAAGTAAAGATTGAGAGAAGAAAAAAATGCTTAAAACAGCAATCTACTCTCATTACAATAAAATAATTTCTTACTGTCTGTTAGGTTTATTACTTAAAAAAACTAGTTTTAAAGGAATTAAGATTTGTAAAGTTTTGATTAAACAATAGCTGTTAAAGTATCACATTATATTCCAGATTACACATTTTTCTTTAAAAGCCAAATTTAGTTAATCTAAAAACATCAGTGTAATTGTGGTACAGGTATTGATTTCCTCATTTTTTTCTTTAATACTTATTTATTTATTTTTTACAGACTGTATTTTGATTCAGTATACACAAATGGGTTACATCATTTTGTTTCTATGGTTGTAGGCAATGCAGATACATACCATTCATGTAATCATACATGTACATAGGGTAATGATGTCTGTCTCATTCCATGATTTTTCATACCCCACCTCCCTCTCATTTCCTTCTACATAATCTAAAGTTCCTCCATTCTTTTCTCACTCCTCACCCCCCCCATCCACATTATATATCATCTTCCACTGATCAGGGAAAACATTCAGCCTTTGGTTTTGGGGGATTGACTTATTTCGCTTAGCATGATATTCTCCAACTCCATCCATTTACCTGCAAATGCCATAATATTCTTCTTATTTATGGCTGAATAATATTCCATTGTGTATACCACAGTTTCTTTATTCATTCCTCTGTCGAAAGGCATCTAGGTTGGTTACACAATCTAGCTATTGTGAATTGTGCTGCTATAAACATTGATGTGGCTGCTTTACTGTAATGTGCTGATTTTAAGTCTCTTGGGTGTAAACCAAGGAGTGGGTTAACTGGGTCAAAAGGTGGGTCCATTCCAAGTTTTCTGAGGATTCTCTGCACTGCTTTCCAGCATGGCTGCACTAATTTGCAACTTCACCAGCAAGGTAAAAGTGTGCCTTTTGGTTTTTTAATGTTATTCAGGATTTCTTGAATATTCTGATCATGATATATTAACATCTTTATTATTAGCTTTACTTTCAAGATTACATATTTGTCTTCTAGGGCTGAGACCCTGTCTTCAAAGTCATTTAATCTATTGGTGATGTGTTGGGACTAATGACATGTTAACTAACTCAGGCTGATTCCTTACTCCCTGGCAAGTAAGCAAGATCAAGGCCTCAAAGGCGGTTTGAATAGTTAATGACGATAAATTGGACCACCATCAGGGATTGGTTAACAATAGTTCTGCGAACGTGATCAGCTTGTGCTTGCCATATAGTCCTATGGGACTCTTGCCTGCGTGAACCCCCCTGGGCCTTGCTGACCTTTAAGCTGATTGGTTCCCACCTAGCCTCCAACCTACATAAAAGCTGTGTGACTTCCTCAATAAACAAGTTGCTGCTGTGACTGGTCTCCCTAAGGCATCTGACTGGCTTAAGACCCCGACAGTGATGCTTTCAATTGAAAATTTTTTTAATTAAAAATCATAAATTTACACAGGGCAATGTTGTTTCATTCTGTTATTTTTTCCCTTCCCCCCACCCCTCCCACCCCTCTTTTCCCTCTATACAGTCCTTCCTTCCTCCATTCTTACCACCCTCCTTATCCCTAACTGTAACCTAACCCTAACCCTAACGCTAACCCCCCTACCCCCCATTATATGTCATCATCCGCTTATCAGTGAGATCATTCGTCCTTTAGATTTCTGAAATTGGCTTATCTCACTTAGCATGATATTCTACAATTTCATCCATTTGCCTGCAAATGCCATAATTTTATCATTCTTTATGGCTGAGTAATATTCCATTGTATATATATGCCACAGTTTCTTTATCCATTCATCCACTGAAAGGCATCTAGGTTGGTTCCACAATCTGGCTATGGTGAATTGAGCAGCTATGAACATTGATGTGGCTGTATCTCTGTAGTATACTGATTTTAAGTCATTTGGGTATAGGCCAAGGAGTGGGATAGCTGGGTCAAATGGTGGTTCCATTCCAAGCTTTCTGAGGAATCTCCATACTGCTTTCCAGAGTGGCTGCACTAATTTGCAACCCCACCAGCAATGTATGAGTGTACCTTTTTCAACACATCAATGTCAACACCTATTGTTGCTTATGTTCTTGATAATCGCCATTCTAATTGGGGTGAGATGGAATCTTAGGGTAGTTTTGATTTGTATTTATTACTAGGGATGTTGAACATGTTTTCATATATCTGTTGATTGCTTGTACATCTTCTTCTGTGAAGTGTCTGTTCATTTCCTTAGCCCATTTGTTGATTGGATTATTTTTATTCTTGGTGTAGAGTTTTTTGAGTTCTTTATAGATTCTGGAAATTAGCGCTCTATCTGGAATATGAGTGGCAAAGATATTCTCCCACTCTGTAGGCTCTCTCTTCACATTACTGATAGTTTCCTTTGCTGAGAGAAAGCTTTTTACTTTGAATCTATCCCAGTTGTTGATTCTTGCTTTTACTTCTTGGGCTACGGGAGTCCTGTTAAGGAAGTCTGATCCTAAGCCAACAAGTTGAAGGTTTGGACCTACTTTTTCTTCTATAAGATGCAGGGTCTCTGGTCTGATTCCGAGGTTCTTGATCCATTTTGAGTTGAGTTTTGTGCAGGGTGAGAGATAGGGGTTTAATTTCATTCTGTTGCATATGGTTTTCCAGTTTTCCCAGCACCATTTGTTGAAGAGGCTATCTTTTCTCCATTGCATAGTTTTGGCACCTTTGTCTAGAATGAGAAAATTGTATTTATTTGGGTTTGAGTCCATGTCCTCTATTCTGTACCATTGATCTACCTGTCTATTTTGGTACCAATACCATGCTGTTTTGTTACTATTGCTTTGTAATAGAGTTGAAGATCTGGTATTGCAATACCCCCTGCTTCGCTCTTTCTACTGAGGATTGCTATAGCTATTCTGGGTTTCTTATTCTTCCAGATGAATTTCATAATTGCTTGCTCTATTTCTGTAAGGTACGTCATTGGGATTTTAATTGGAATTGCATTGAATCTGTATAGCACTTTTGGTAGTATGGCCATTTTGACAATATTAATTCTTCCTATCCATGAACATGGGAGATCTTTCCATCTTCTAAGGTCTTCTTTAATTTCTTTCTTTAGTGTTCTGTAGTTCTCATTGTAGAGGTCTTTCACCTCTTTTGTGAGATTGATTCCCAAGTATTTTATTTTTTTCAAGGCTATTGTGAATGGGGTAGTTTTCCTAATTTCTCTTTCTGAAGATTCATCACTTATGTATAAAAATGCATTGGATTTATGAGCATTGATCTTGTAACCTGCTACTTTACTCAATTCACTTATGAGTTCTAAGAGTTTTCTGGTGGAATTTCCAGGTTCCCCTAAATATATAATCATGTCATCAGCGAACAGGGATAGTTTGAGTTCTTCTTTTCCAATTCGTATCCCTTTAATTTCTTTTGTTTGTTTAATTGCTCTGGCTAGAGTCTCAAGAATGATGTTGAATAGAAGTGGTGAAAGAGGGCATCCCTGCCTTGTTCCAGTTTTTATGGGGAATGCTTTCAGTTTTTCACCATTTAGAATGATATTGGCCATGGGCTTAGCGTAAATGGCCTTTACAATGTTAAGGAATGTTCTCACTACCCTATTTTTCTAGTGTTTTGAGCATGAAGGGGTGCTGTATTTCATCAAATGCTTTTTCTGCATGTAGTGAAATAATCATGTGATTCTTAACTTTTAGTCTGTTGATATGGTGAATGACATTTATTGATTTCCGGATGTTGAACCAACCTTGCATTCCTGGGATAAAACCCACTTGATCGTGCTGCACTATCTGTTTAATATATTTTTGTATGCGATTTGCTAAAATTTTGTTGAGAATTTTTGCGTCGATGTTCATTAAGGATATTGGTCTGAAATTTTCTTTCCTTGATGTGTCTCTGTCTGGTTTAGGTATCAGTGTGATATTGGCTTCATAGAATGAGTTTGGGAGGGTTCCCTCCTCTTCTATTTTATGGAATACTTTGAGAAGTATTGGAATGAGCTCTTCTTTAAAGGTTTTGTAGAACTCGGCTGAGAACCCATCTGGTCCCGGACTTTTCTTTGTTGGTAGGCTTTTGATGACCTCTTCTATTTCATTGCTTGAAATTGATTTATTTGAGTTGTATATGTCCTCCTCGTTCATTTTATGCAATTCATATGTCTCTAGAAACTTGTTGATGTCTTTGAGGTTTTCTGTTTTGTTGGAGTATAGATTTTCAAAGTAGCTTCTAATTATGTTTTGTATTTCAATCCTCTCTGTTGTGATATTTTCTTGTTCATTCCGAATTTTATTCATTTGAGTTTTCTCCCTCTTTCTCTTTGTTAGTATGGCTAAGGGTTTATCAATTTTGTTTATTTTTTCAAAGAACCAACTATTTATTTTGTTAATTTTTCTGATTGTTTCTTTTGTTTCAATTTCGTTGATTTTGGCTCTGATTTTAACTATTTCCTGTCTTCTACTACTTTTGGTGTTGGTCTGCTCTTCTTTTTCTAGGGCTTTGAGCTGTAGTGTTAAGTCGTTTATTTGTTGATTTCTACTTCTTTTGTTGAATGCGCCCCATGTAATAAATCTTCCTCTAAGTACTGCTTTCATAGTGTCCCAGAGATTTTGATATGATGTGTCTTTGTTCCCGTTTACTTCTAAACATTTTTTTATTTCCCTCCTGATGTCTCCTGTTACCCATTCATCATATAATAGTGTATTATTTAATCTCCAGGTATTGGAGAAGTTTCTGTTTTTTATTGTGTCATTTATTTCTAATTTCAATCCATTATGATCTGATAGAGTACAAGGTAGTATCTCTATCTTCTTGTATTTGCTAACAGTACCTTTGTGGCATAAGACATGGTCTATTTTAGAGAAGGATCCATGTGCTGCTGAGAAGAAAGTGTATTCGTTCTTTGTTGGATGGTATATTCTATATAAGTTGGTTAAGTCTAAATTGTTGATTGTGTTATTGAGATCTATGGTTTCTTTATTCAATTTTTGTTTGGACGATCTATCCATCGGTGAGAGAGGTGTGTTAAAATCGCCTAGTATTATCGTATTGTGGTCTATTTGATTTCTGGAATTGACAAGGATTTGTTTGACGTACATGGATGAGCCAGTGTTCGGAGCATAGATATTTAGGATTGCTATGTCTTGCTGATTTATGCTTCCCTTAAGCAGTATGTAATGTCCTTCTTTATCCCTTCTGACTAGTTTCGGCTTGAAGTCCACATTATTTGAAATGAGGATGGATACTCCAGCTTTTTTGCTGTGTCTTTGTGCATGGTATGTTTTTTCCCATCATTTCGCCTTTAGTCTATGGATCTCTTTCTATGAGATGAGTCTCTTGCAGGCAGCAAATTGTTGGATTTTTCTTTTTAATCCAATCTGCCAGTCTATGTCTTTTGATTGATGAGTTCAGGGTTATTATTGTGATATGGTTTGTATTCCAGTCATTTGACTCATTTTTGTTTTTTGACATGATTTGGTTTCCCCTTTATTTGGCTATTCCTTTAGGCTAGTTCCTCCCGTTGCTGATTTGCATCATTGTTTTTCATCTCTTCCTCATGGAATATTTTGCTGAGAATGTTCTGTAATGCCAGCTTCCTTTTTGTAAATTCCTTTAGGTTTTGTTTATCATGGAAGGATCTTGTTTCATCATCAAGTCTGAAAGTAAGTTTTGCTGGGTATAAGATTCTTGGTTGGCATCCATTTTCTTTCAGGGCTTGGTAAATGTTGTTCCAGGCCCTTCTAGCTTTTAAGGTCTGGATTCAAAAATATGCTGATATTCTTATTTCTTTCTCCCTGAATGTAATTTGATTCTTTTCTCTCACGGCCTTTAAAATTCTGTCTTTATTTTGTATGTTAAGTATTTTCATAATAATTTGCCTTGGTGTGGGTCTGTTGTAATTTTGTATATTTGGAGTCCTATAAGCCTCTTGTACTTGGTTTTCCATTTCATTCTTCAGATTTGGGAAATTTTCTGATATTATTTCATTGAATAGATTGTTCATTCCTTTGGTTTGTTTCTCTACGCCTTCCTCAATCCCAATAATTCTTAAATTTGGCCTTTTCATGATATCCCATAATTGTTGTAGATTGTGTTCATGATTTCTTACCATCTTCTCTGTTTGGTCAACCTTGTTTTAAAGATTAAATCTTTTTTTTTTTTTTTTATTGTAAACAAATGGGATACATGTTGTTTCTCTGTTTGTACATGGCGTAAAGGCATACCATTTGTGTAATCATAAATTTACATAGAGCAATGTTGTTTGATTCATTGTTATTTTTTTTCCCTTCCCCCCACCCCTCCCACCCCTCTTTACCCTCTATACAGTAGTTCCTTCCTCCATACTTGCCCCCCTCCCTAACCCTAACTCTAACCCTTCCCTCCCCCCCATTATGTGTCAACCTCCACTTATTAGCGATATCATTCGTCCTTTGGCTTTTTGAGATTGGCTTATCTCACTTACCATGATATTCTCCAATTTCATCCATTTGCCTGCAAATGTCTTAATTTTATCATTCTTTATGGCTGAGTAATATTCCATAGTATATATATACCACAGTTTCTTTATCCACTCATCAATTGAAGGGCATCTAGGTTGGTTCCACAGTCTGGCTATTGTGAATTGAGCAGCTATGAACATTGATGTGGTTGTATTTCTGTAGTATGCAGATTTTAAGTCCTTTGGGTATAGGCCAAGGAGTGGGATAGCTGGGTCAAATGGTGGTTCCATTCCAAGTTTTCTAAGGAATCTCCACACTGCTTTCCATAGCGGCTGCACTAATTTGCAGCCCCACCAGCAGTGTATGAGTGTACCTTTCTCCCCACATCCTCGCCAACACCTGTTGTTGCTCGTATTCTTGATAATCGCCATTCTAATTGGGGTGAGATGGAACCTTAGGGTGGTTTTGATTTGCATTTCTCTTATTACTAGAGATGTTGAACATTTTTCCATATGTTTGTTGATTGCTTGTAGATCTTCTTCTGTGAAGTGTCTATTCATTTCCTTAGCCCATTTGTTGACTGGACTGTTTGAATTCTTGGAGTAGAGTTTTTTGAGTTCTTTATAGATTCTGGAGATTAGTGCTCTATCTGAAGTATGATTGGCAAAGATATTCTCCCACTCTGTAGGCTCTTTCTTCGCATTGCTGATAGTTTCCTTTGCTGAGAGAAAGCTTTTTAGTTTGAATCTATCCCAGTGGTTGATTCTAGCTTTTATTTCTTGTGCTATGGGAGTCCTGTTAAGGAAGTCTGGTCCTAGACCAACAAGATGAAGATTTGGACCTACTTTTTCTTCTATAATCTGCAGGGTCTCTGGTCTGATTCCGAGGTCCTTAATCCATTTTGTGTTTAGTTTCGTGCATGGTGAGAGATATGGGTTTAGTTTCATTCTGTTGCATATGGATTTGCAATTCTCCCAGCACCATTTGTTGAAGAGGCTATCTTTTCTCCATTGCATATTTTTGGCCCCTTTGTCTAGTATGAGAAAATTGTATTTATTTGGGTTTGTGTCCGTGTCCTCTATTCTGTACCATTGATCTACCTTTCTATTTTGGTACCAATACCATGCCGTTTTTGTTACTATTGCTTTGTAGTAGAGTTGAAGATCTGGTATTGCAATACCCCCTGTTTCACTCTTCCTGCTAAGGATTGCTTTAGCTATTCTGGGTTTCTTATTCTTCCAGATGAATTTCATAATTGCCTGCTCTATTTCTGTAAGGTACGTCATTGGGATTTTAATTGGAATTGCATTGAATTTGTATAGCACTTTAGGTAGTATGGCCATTTTGACAATATTAATTCTTCCTATCCAAGAACATGGAAGATCTTTCCATCTTCTAAGGTGTTCTTTAATTTCTTTCTTTAGTGTTGTATAGTTCTCATTGTAGAGGTCTTTCACCTCTTTTGTGAGATTGATTCCCAAGTATTTTATTTTTTTCGAGGCTATTGTGAATGGGGTAGTTTTCCTAATTTCTCTTTCTGAAGATTCATCACTTATGTATAAAAATGCGTTGGATTTATGGGCATTGATCTTGTAACCTGCTACTTTACTGAAATCACTTATGAGTTCTAAGAGTTTTCTGGTGGAATTTCCAGGTTCCTCTAAATATATAATCATGTCATCAGCGAACAGGGATAGTTTGAGTTCTTCTTTTCCAATTCGTA
The DNA here is from genome assembly GCF_902686455.1 of Sciurus vulgaris. Lineage (NCBI taxonomy): Eukaryota > Metazoa > Chordata > Mammalia > Rodentia > Sciuridae > Sciurus > Sciurus vulgaris. Next base: position 62,695,900 of record NC_136473.1, read on the forward strand.
TCCCTTTAATTTCTTTGGTTTGTCTAATTGCTCTGGCCAGAGTCTCAAGAACGATGTTGAATAGAAGTGGTGAAAGAGGGCATCCCTGCCTTGTTCCAGTTTTTAGGGGGAATGCTTTCAGTTTTTCACCATTTAGAATGATATTAGCCATGGGCTTAGCATAAATGGCCTTTACAATATTAAGGAATGTTCCCACTATCCCTATTTTTTCTAGTGTTTTGAGCATGAAGGGGTGCTGTATTTTATCAAATGCTTTTTCTGCATCTATTGAAATAATCATGTGATTCTTGACTTTAAGTCTATTAATATGGTGAATTACGTTTATTGATTTCCTGATGTTGAACCAACCTTGCATCCCTGGGATGAAAGCCACTTGATCATGGTGCACTATCTTTTTAATATGTTTTTGTATGCGATTTGCTAAAATTTTGTTGAGAATTTTTGCGTCGATGTTCATTAAGGATATTGGTCTGAAATTTTCTTTCCTTGATGAGTCTCTGTCTGGTTTAGGTATCAGTGTGATATTGGCTTCATAGAATGAGTTTGGGAGGGTTCCCTCCTCTTCTATTTTATGGAATACTTTGAGAAGTATTGGAATGAGCTCTTCCTTAAAGGTTTTGTAGAACTCGTCTGAGAACCCATCTGGTCCTGGACTTTTCTTTGTTGGTAGGCTTTTGATGACTTCTTCTATTTCAGTACTTGAAATTGGTCTATTTAAATTGTTTATGTCCTCCTCATTCAGTTTAGGCAATTCATATGTCTCTAGAAACCTGTTGATGTCTTCGAAATTTTCTATTTTGTTGGAGTATAGATTTTCAAAATAGCTTCTAATTATGTTTTGTATTTCCATCCTGTCTGTAGTGATATTTCCTTGTTCATTCCGAATTTTAGTGATTTGGTTTTCTCTCGTCTTCTCTTTGTTAGTGTGGCTAAAGGTTTATCAATTTTGTTTATTTTTTCGAAGAACCAACTATTTATTTTGTCAATTTTTTGTATTGTTTCTTTTGTTTCAATTTCATTGATTTCAGCTCTGAGTTTAACAATTTCCTGTCTTCTACTACTTTTGGTGCTGTTCTGTTCTTCTTTTTCTAAGGCTTTGAGCTGTAGTGTTAGGTTGTTTATTTGTTGAGTTTTACTTCTTTTATTAAATGCGCTCCATGAAATAAATTTCCCTCTAAGTACTGCTTTCATAGTGTCCCAGAGGTTTTGATATGATGTTTCTTTGTTCTCATTTACCTCTAAGAATTTTTTAATTTCCTTCCTAATATCTTCTGTTATCCATTCATCATATAATAGCATATTGTTTAATCTCCAGATGTTGGAATAGTTTCTGTGTTTTACTCTTTCATTTATTTCTAACTTCAATCCATTATGATCTGATAGAATACATGCTAGTGTCTCTATCTTCTTGTATTTGCTAACATTAGCTTTGTGGCATAATATATGGTCTATTTTAGAGAAGGATCCATGTGCTGCTGAGAAGAAAGTGTATTCACTCTTGGTTGGATGGAATATTCTATAAATGTCCGTTAAGTCTAAATTATTGATTGTGTTGTTGAGATCTATGGTTTCTTTGCTCAATTTTTGTCTGGAAGATCTGTCCAGTGGTGAGAGCGGCGTGTTAAAATCACCTAGTATTATTGTGTTGTGGTCTATTTGGTTTCTGAAATTGAGAAGGATTTGTTTGACATACATAGATGAGCCACTGTTTGGGGCATAGATGTTTATGATTGTTATATCTTGCTGATTTATGCTTCCCTTAAGCAGTATGAAATGACCTTCTTTATCCCTTCTGACTAACTTTGGCTTGAAGTCCACATTATCGGAAATGAGGATGGATACTCCAGCTTTTTTGCTGAGTCCATGTGCATGGTATGTTTTTCCCCATCCTTTCACCTTTAATCTATGGGTATCTTTTTCTATGAGGTGAGTCTCTTGCAGGCAACATATTGTTGGATCTTTCTTTTTAATCCAGTCTGCCAGTCTATGTCTTTTGATTGATGAATTCAGGCCATTAACGTTCAGGGTTATTATAGAGAAATGATTTGGTTTCCCGGTCATTTGGTTCATTTTTAAAATTTTGTTTATTTATTTGTTTGACACAACTTGTTTCCTCCTTTATTTGACATTTCCTTTAGGATAATTCCTCCCTTTGCTGATTTGCTTCTTTGTTTTTCATCTCTTCCTCATGGAATATTTTGTTGAGAATGTTCTGTAATGCTGGCTTTCTTTTTGTAAATTCTTTTAGCTTTTGTTTATAATGGAAGGATTTTATTTCATCGTCAAATTTGAAGGTAAGTTTTGCTGGGTATAAGATTCTTGGTTGGCATCCATTTTCTTTCAGGGCTTGAAAAATGTTGTTCCAGGACCTTCTAGCTTTTAGGGTCTGGATTGAAAAATCTGCTGATATGCGTATTGGTTTCCCCCTGAATGTAATTTGGTTCTTTTCCCTCACAGCCTTTAAAATTCTGTCTTTATTTTGTATGTTCGGTATTTTCATTATAATGTGCCTTGGTGTGGGTCTGTTGTAATTTTGTGTATTTGGAGTCCTGTAAGCCTCTTGAACTTGATTTTCCATTTCATTCTTCAGATTTGGGAAATTTTCTGATATTATTTCATTGAATAGGTTGTTCATTCCTTTGGCTTGTTTCTCTAGGCCTTCCTCAATCCCAATAATTCTTAAATTTGGCCTTTTCATGATATCCCATAGTTCTTGTAGATTCTGTTCATGATTTCTTACCATCTTCTCTGTTTGTTCAGCTTTGTTTTCAAGGTTAAATATTTTGTCTTCAATGTCTGAGGTTCTGTCTTCCAGGTGTTCTATCCTATTGGATATGCTTTCTATGGAGTTCTTAATTTGGTTTATTGTTTCCTTCATGTCAAGGATTTCTATTTGGTTTTTTTTCAATATCTCTAACTCTTTATTGAAATGATCTTTTGCTTCCTGTATTTGCTCTTTTAACTGTCGATTGGTGCGATCAATCAATGCTTGCATTTGCTCTTTCATCTCATCATTCAATGCTTGCATTTGCTCTTTCATCTCCTCGTTTGCTTCTCTGATCATTTTAATTATGTACATTCTGAACTCCTTTTCTGTCATTTCTTCTGCCATGCTGTCATTGGGTTTTATTGATGTAACATCTAGATTTGTTTGCAGCATTTTCTTTCCTTGTTTTCTCATGTTGTTCAGATATCAGTGGACCGCTGAGATATTGCAGATTTCCTCTGTTGATTTACAATGACCCTGAAGATTTCTATATATATCCCCTCTTAGCCTTCAGTAGGCTGAAGTCTTGGAGGAGGTTGATAATGCGGTGCTCCACAAGGAAGCTGCCTCTCTAGGAGTGGTGGCCTTCAGGTGGGGTATATTCCCTGCTAGTGGGCAGAGGTGCCTCCACTTGTTGACCAATGGTCATCCAAAGGGGACCTAGGCTGCGGGCTGAGGCAAGGCCTGTTTGGGCCTGAGCCTCTGGTTTTACCGTCCTTGTGGGAAACCTCACCCAGCAGGGAAGACTCACCCGGTGGGGAGGTCTCACTGGTCAGTTTCCTCCTAGAGGTTCCCCTCAATTTACAGCTACTGCCTGGGCTGGGCTGCCTTCCTCTGCAAAGTTCCCAGGGGCCCGGCCCTACCTCCTGGGCCTGGGAGCCTCACCCTTCGCAGATGAATCTCCTTAGGCTGCCCCTCCTCAGAGAATTTGCCCATAGGCCTGGAACCTTCGCTCCGCCCTAAGCCTGTCTCTGTGCGGTCCACCCAGAAGCCTCCTAGATCCTGGGACCCTGTTCTGCACCTAATCGCCTGGCTGCGTGGCCCCTCCTCTGAGCAGCCACCTGTGGCCCCGAACAATCGCTCTGAGTCCCAGAGACCCGCCACAGGCCTCTTCCTCCAGACAGCCTCCCAGTATGCCGGTGCGGTCACTAGGAGTCCAAGAAACTCACTTCGTGCCTCCTCCTCCCACCAACCTCCCGTAGCCCGGGGCAATCAATCACTCCGAGTCGAAGTGACCCTGCCCGTTCCTCCTCCTTCTCCAGATAACCCCCCGGGTGTTCAGGAGCAGTCCCTCTGAGTGGTTCTGAATCCACGTGACCCGCTGCACGGGTCCTCTGGGCACCGCCCGGAGCTCTGGTGTGGCCCCTCAAGACCAAGCGTCCCACCACGCTTCTCCTCCAGGCAGCCCCCCTGTGTTCAGGAGCTGTCACTTTAAGACCAAACAACTCACCACTCGCCTTCTCCTCTGAGCAGCCGCCTGGAGCGCTAATGCAGTCACTGCGAGTCCAAAGGACCCGCCGGGCTCCTTCTCCTCCTTCTCCTACTCCTCCTCCGGGCAGGCCCCGGGGTTCAGAAGTGGTCAGGGTCCAAACAGCTCGCCACGCAGCCCCTTCTGTGGCAACCGCCTGTAGTTCCCGTATAGTCACCCGAATCCAAGCGGCTGCTCCTCTTCCTCCTCGTCCTCAGGGCAGGCCCCGGTGTTCAGAAGCGTCGTTCTGATTCCAAACAGCTCGCCGCGCGGCTTCTCCTCTGGCAACCGCCTGCAGCTCTGGCGCAGTCTCTCCGAATCCAAGTGGCCACGCTCCTCTCCTCCTCCTCAGGGCAGGCCCCGGTGTCCTGAGTCCACACAGTTCTCCCCGCCACTCCTCCCCCGGGCAGCCACCGGAGCCCCAGTGGTTGCTCCGAGTCCCAGCACTGTGCCGAGCGGCCTCCTCTACGGCGCTCCCAGCTGTCTCTAAAGATTAAATCTTTTGTATTCAATATCTGAGGTTCTGTCTTCCAGGTGTTCTATCCTATTGGTTATGCTTTCTATGGAGTTTTTAACTTGGTTTATTGTTTCCTTCATTTCAAGGATTTCTGTTTTTTTTTTTTTTCAATATCTCTAACTCTTTATTGAAATGATCTCTTGCTTCCTGTATTTCCTCTTTTAACTATTGATTGGTGCGATAATTTAATGCCTGCATTTGCTCTTTCATCTCCTCCTTCAATGCCTGCATTTGCTCTCTCATCTCCTCATTTGCTTCCCTGATTGTTTTAATTATGTACATTCTGAACTCCCTTTCAGACATTTCTTCTGCTGTGCTGTCATTGGGTTTTATTGATATAGTATCTAGGTTTGTTTGGGACATTTTCTTCCCTTGTTTTCTCATATTGGTCAGATGTCAATGGGACTCTGTGATATTGCAGATTTACTCTATTGGCTTATAGTGTCCCTGTAGATTTCCAGTGTATCACCTCCCAGTCTTCAGTAGCCTGAAGTCTTGGAGTAACTTGATAATGCAGTGCTTCTGAAGAAAGCTGTCCCTAGCCCGCTACTGGTTCTAGGGCTTGGAGCTGGCTGTGTGTGGAAAGGCTCTCACTGGAGGGCCTACTCTGAGAAGCTGGCTGTGTGGGAGGAGCCCACCGCCGGAGTGTGCATGGCTGCCTGGGGAAGACTCTAGCTGCCCTGCCCTACTCTAATAAGCTGCCTGAATAAGCCCGCCTGGGCCGAGCTTCACTGGGTGGGGGAGACTCACCCCGTGGCTCTATTTTAGTCCGAGTCTCTCAATGCCTCCCCTTCTTGAATCCTGGGTTCTTGGGTGACTGGAGATGCAGTCATCCTGTAGTCCACCATCTTAGATCGCCCCGTGGAAAAAGCCTGCGGCCGGAGGGGGCAGGTCCACCTGGAGAGGTCTCTGGCTGCCCTGCCCTGGTCCCAGAGGCTGCTTGCGGGTCGGAGGTCTCCACTGGCTTGGGGACTTGTGGCTGGCTCTGTGTAGAAAGGCTCTCATTGGGTGGTCTGCCCGGAGAAGCTAGCCTAGAAAGGCGCTTCCTGCCAGAGTGAGCCGGACTGCTTGGGGAAGTCCCTGGTTGCCCAGTCCTGGTCTCTGAAGCAACCTGCAGGCCCCGGAGCTTGCCGCACTGGCTAAGGGACTTGGAGCTGGTTCTGTGCAGAAAAGCTCTCACTGGGTGTCTGCTCTGAGAAGCTGGAGAATCTGGCCATGTGGGAGGAGCCCACCACCAGAATGCTCAGGGCTGCCTGGGGAAGATTCTAGCTGCCCTGCCTTACTCTAATAAGCCGCCTGAATCCAGCCCTGCCACCTGGGCCGTGCTTCACTGGGTGGGGGAGACTCACCCTGTGGCTCTATTTTAGTCCGAGTCTCTCAATGCCTCCCCTTCTTGAATCCTGGATTCTGGAGCGACTGGAGATGCAGTCCCCCTCTAGTCTGCCATCTTGGATCCAGCTGAAATTTTAATTTGTTTTATTGAGTCATTTCCAGGATTTCCTTTGTTTTTTTTTTTTTTTTACATGATCTTTATATCTTTATTGAAATGTTATTTCAATTACTCTATATTCTGTCTTAGTTCATTACTTAGATTTTATTTTATTTCACTGAACATTTTAATTATCAACTTTCTAAATTCTTTTTCTGGCGTATCCTCCACTATAGTGTCAATGGGGTCAGTTGTATTGTGAGCTATTTGGGGTGACTTGTTTCCTTGATTTTTCATATTTCTAGTATTTTTGCCAATCTTCTGGAATAATTATCTCTTCTACTTTATATAAGGGACATTTTAATGAGCTGCTTTTTATTTACTATGTGTCATGTCTTGATCAAATGTCTTGGTGTCAATATTTTTACTTCCTTTAAACTTCTTATTATGTCGAGTTTCTAATACTACCTCTAATACTACCTCATCCTCACTAATTACAGCCACTTCAGAACAGTACCCTATAGTGGCAAATCTTTTAACTTATTAACAATGTTTTTTAGTAGTCTACTAATTTGAGTGGTAAATTGGAAAGATTTTCTTGAATTAGTTGGAAAATTAGATAATAAGGAAGGCAAAATTGCTTTCAAACTATATTTCCTCTCTGACCAGCTGTTTTCCCGCTGCTTCAATTCTGGGTTGTGGAGGAATCAGTCGAGACTTACTATCTTCCCTCCGTCGTTTTCTGGGATCCAGTTTGTTTCTTTATTTTTCTTGGTTAGGTTTTTGCCATGGAGTGTCTTCTTTTTGGGGTCTCTGTTCCTGTGCAGTTTGCTCATTCTCAGCGTTGACCCTAAGTGGTTAAACTTGTTAGGAGAGTCTCCATGCAGAATTTCTCTGCAGGGTTTCCCTCCCTTGTTGGCTGGATGGCTCTGATACACCCCTCTTTCTTGGAATCTCAGACCATGTGCTGGAGGGAGGAGAGTAGAATGTATCAGTCTATCCTTCAGCCTTTTCCAGGCCTAGAGGAGATGACTTGGGATCACCAGATTTGGCATGGATTTAAATGTTCTCAGTCCCTCATCCCCCACCCCATCCCAGTGTACCCAGGCTTCTCATCCCAGAGCTCAGAGTCCCTGTTTCAAGTGAAAGAGTTCTTCACTTTTCTCAGTTCTGTAAACTAAATCTGGGTGCTGAATTGCTGTTTTGATTCACTTAGAGTGAATCAAATGATAGTGTGGCTATCCTATGATAGTGTGGCTTCCTCTGAAGACCTTATTCCATTTCCCAAAAGGATGGACTACGTAGATTTAAAAAATATAGTTCATTAAGATGAAAGAAGTTAGGGTTTGAATGCTGTGCAAAGGTTGGAATATTCTTCAGCCTGTGACAGACAGCTGAGGTGCAGGCTCTGGCACTGCCTTGCCACTGTGTCACTTTGGGTGAGTCAGTCAAAGAGTGAGAGGAGAGAAAGTTCAAGCCAGGTAATGTATGAGAGCCATAAAGGGGAAGTGAAGGAATAGAACAGAGACAACAAGATATTTTTCTATAGAGGGAGAAGTGAGGAGAGTAAGAGTAACAGAACAAGCAAACAAGTAGAGAAGACTACACCAACACCCCATGTCAGACAACAGAACTAAAAAGAACTAACAAGTAAACTAAAAGACCCTCATCAAAACCAACCAACCAAACAAAAAGTCAATACCTTTTAGAAAAATAGAACAATATATTAAAAGGTTATTAGAAGGAAAAAAAATAAAATAGGAAAAGAACTCCCCTCCTGAGAAACATGCATATATGGATATACATGAACCAATCAACAAATTAGTAAGAACAACAAAAATATATCAATTAGAAAAGAGAAATATAATAAAACCCTCTTAACTAAAAATGGTTAAGTTCTTCCATCAAGGTAGCTGAAATTATTTCCATTCTATTCGAGAGTGTCCAGTCCTTTACTTCTTGGGCTGTGTATCTCTCCAGGGGAGCCAGGACTGGGTGATATTAAACCCAACTTCCTTTTGTGATTTTCACCTCTCTGCCGGCTGGAATAGATTGGAAGCGTAGCTGGTTGAGCTGGCTCTCAGTTTCTCTGCTCACAAATACAGTGGAATGGAACTGGAAGTGTCTTCTATCGAGATTTTGTTTTGACATCTTAGATTGCTGCTCTTTCTGGATGGAAGTAGTGCAGAGATCTGTTTGGGAAGTTAGGGCTTCTGAGGGTGAATTCTAAATAGAACTTTGGATCTTTGTTTGGGGAAATGATTCAATCCTTGTACCCCAAGGACTGAGTACATGTAGATATTGGTTGGGCAGCTAGGTTTATAGTGTCTCCATAGAGTTTTACTCACAGGTCGGGGTGACAGGCCTCTAAGGGTGGATGGTGCATGGCAGGTCTCCTGTAGCCTGCCCACCACCAAAAATAAATTTCTAAGTTTCATTCCTGAATGTAGCCATGCCCACCTGATCAATTTCCCCTGATCCTTTTCAGCTGGTCATTTGTGCTACAAAACTTAAAAGGAAATTGGGTTGCACTCCCTAGTCCCCAGTGTAATCACCCCTGTCTGTCAACATTCCCAATCCTTTTCCACTGGTTGTTCAAGCCACAGGGCTCAAAGTGAGAGCAGGTTGCACTCTCTTCTGTACCTCTGTCTTAAATCTCTTCTGTATTCTCCACAATTGCTTTGGGGTCATGATTTGCCAGGTGCTCTTTAGGTCACTCAGTAAGTGCTGACTGAGACAAAGTGGAAGTATTTGCTAAGGACTCTCAGGTTCCCACAAGAACAAGATTTAGCATAAACTCCTTTATCTGAATCTCCACCTCAGTTCTTCAGTTAGAAGTTGAGAAACATGGAGCACATTTTAGGTGCCAAATTTGTTCACTGTGCTTCTCTTTCTCATTGTTGCCCCTCCCTTTGCAGTGACAGAACACCACTGGTGTGCTGGGTTCATGTGTGTTGCCTTATAGCTGCTGTTCACCAGAATCTCTGGGCTTTCCCAAATTCTTGACAGAAAATAATGATTTGCCATGGTTTTCTTCAGACACCCACCTGGTTATGGAGCGGTATCCCTGTCGTTCAAGTTCCAAACAACAGAGCAAGTGGAAAGTGCCTCTTCCATCTTGCCATTCCCCCAACCCCACCCTTCATTTGAAACCAGAGGATGAATAGGAGTTAGAAAGATAAATAGCTGGAGATAGATGGTTAATGTCCTTGGTTTAGTGAGCAATTTATTGGGTGTATGCTTTTTCTGAGGACTTTATGGGAGGCTAATGCCCTGAATATCATTTCTAGTGGAAAACAACCCACTGTGAGAATCTCTGGTTAAATTTTTCTGTCCCTCCCAAGTTCATATGTTGGTTCTTAACCTCCAAGGTTAATAATATTAAGAGGAGAGGCCTTTGGGAATTGAGTAGGTCTTGAGAGTGGATTCCTCATAAAGGGATTAGTGCCCTTGTAAAAGAACCTGGAGGGAACTCATTTTGCCCCTTTTACCATGTGAGGACATATCAAGAGAGTGGCAGTCTCTGAACCAAAAAGGGACCCTCAGCAGATATCAAATTTACTGGTACCTTGATTTGGGATTTCCTACCTTCCAGAACTGTAAGAAATAGATTTTTTTTTAAAATAAGTCACTTTTTTTTTTTTGTATTTTGTTATAGCAGCTTAAATGGATTAAGCAAACCTCCCAGGCAGAAACAATAACAGTCCAGTCTGGCCAGTTTCCTGGCTGTCCTGCACATAAAGGTTAAAAAGGTACTTTAGAAGTTCAGAAAATTATGAAGGACTTGGATGGCACAAGGACTTGCGTGGACTTGATATAAAATCTCACAATAACAGATTTAGAGGCAACCCTTAGGGCCTGAGCTAAGCACTTTAAGAATAAATATGAGGAAAACCTTCATTGAATCTATTTTGTGGAACTTTTATTCTCTAAAATGTAGCACAGATTGAAATGATAGAAAAGTTCAAGACCTTGGGCAAACTAATGTGTGATGGATTCATAATGGACTATTAAAGGAATCAAAGGCTATTTGGCATAAATCACATTGTCATCAGGTTTTGACATCATGGGATTCAAAATGCCTCAATGACACTCCCAAAGGGAGACATGGGAAGACATGGGCCAGGGGTCTCCTGTTGACAATGATAATGCTCTTTCTTTTATTAGGTGTCCTAACAAGATGTGTTTTTATTTGTGTAAATACACACACACTCTCTCTTTTCTCTCTCCTTTCCTGAAGAAAGGCTTATAGCAATAGAGAGTTATGAGTGATGATACCCTAGCAATCAGCAGGTATGTTCCCTAACTACACCTTTCTACCTACTATTCTTCACTCATATGTTTTCTTTTGCTTCATTTTCTTAGGCCTTGATTCCATACAGACATATAGCATTTAAAAATATTACCAGTGCCTGCTGATTTATTACTTTCAGAGCTCTGCATGTGAGCCTTGAACTCATCATGGTGGAAGTCTCTTTCACATATGTTGGTATGAGAGCCAGTTAAAATGAAAAGCATTGGCTCATCATTGATAACTCCATTGGATGTATTGGTTTATTCCTGGAAGTCTCATATTGATTTCAGCAGGGCATGGAGACTACTTCTCCAGGAAACAACTACGTAAAGGATTCTGGCTGAGTGTGAGAAGGCTCTTATGCCTCCTTGTTTGTTAGGGTACTACTTTCCTAACTTTTGTGGAATAGAGAACCAGTTATTTAGCCAAGTCTTCTTTCCAATCACTTTTCTCAAAGCATCCACATGATTATATGTTTTAGGGAATATTAATCAGCATTTTCAGGGCTGTTGACATGGTCTTCCATGCCACTTTGCACTGTGCAAAGATTGTGTCATCATTTGTTGAATTGCTGAATTGCTAGGAGTGGTGGTTGGGGTGACCTTGAGGACCTTTCCTGAGACATCCTTGAACTCGTCTCTCACCTGCTCCTGGCTGCTCTTTGCCTGGGATGAATGACCCAGCTCTCACCTTTGGGAGGATGAGATCCATTTCCTACTGTGTTACCTGTTTCACAGAGTAACCTGGATTCATGGTCTACTTACTTCTGCTTTTCAATTTCTGATATTTTCATTTAAAATGTGGAGTAGAACTTGAATTGGTAAGGGATGCAGTTGGGATGGCATCGGATTCTTGGAAAAGGACTGACATTTGAACACTGGATATATCTGGTAAGACATCACACAAGGGGTGATGGAGGATTCCTTGGATGGAGTAAGGGAGGAAGTGACTTTGAGTTCTCTGATATTCTTTAAGTCTGAGATTTAAATGATAGCTTATTATTTTTCTTTAAAATTTTTGAATTTGTTATTGTTATTATATATGTTGAATAAAATATAAAAATCTTTCCCTTATTCCTGAGAGTTTGTGTCCTGTTAGATCAACTGAATTTCTTTTTCTGAAAAAAATTTAAAAGAACTAAATTTTGCCAATTTCTTCAATAGATTAAAGAAAATTATATTTATGACATGTATTAGTTTTTCCTGATAAACATGAGTTTTACTATGTAATGTCCTCTACTTTGCATTTTTCTGTCCTAAAGTACACCATGTCATATTCCTGAATGAATAGTTCTCTTGAATCCTGCTCTGCCCAAAGTAGTAAGCATTAATCACATATAGCTACTGAACGCTTGAACTGTGGCTCGTCTGGATTTCTAGGACTTAGTCTGAGAATAAAAAATGTAAAATGTCTCATTAATACTTTTTATGTTACTTATAGGTAGAAATAACAGTATTTTAGATATGGTGCATTAAATACAATATGTTGCTAAGATGTATTCACTTATATTCCTTTACTCTCAATAAATGTGAGTACAAGAAGATTTAAAGTTTCTTGTATTTTGTTTGTATTGGACAGTACTACTCTAAGCCATTCTTTTTAATAGGTATGTTATATTCCAAAGAACTTCATATAAATGTTAGTAAGTTAGTGATCTATTTTCTGTAACAAAAGCATTTTCTTTGAAGCTCTTTATGTGGAGAACTCTTGTTTGACTATGATGGTCTAGAAAATGGCAATTTTTCTTACAGAGCATATCAAGAATGTCAGAGCTTATGCAAAGTACATCTGTATGTACACTGTGTCCTGAATTCCTAATTAGATACTGAACTACCAGAAAATCACTGAACTATACCTAGTATACTCAACAATTTTCCTGAGTCTTGTTCTTTCTGAATAGCTATCAATTTGCAAATAATTGTACAGAGTTACACAAATTCAGTGCTTGAGGTACTGGACCCTGATAAGAACAGGGAGAGCTTGGAAGTCTTCAGGGAGTTTTTAAATTTGATGTAGTTTGCTCGGATAGAGGCATGCAGTATTGGAATTTGGAAGAATATTGTAGGAAGAGCAGTAAACTTGGAAGTCTCACAGATAAGCTCTACAGAACCTACAGTGTCTTCCTTTTATGGAGAATATACTTTATTTTTGGAACCAGAGGACCTGGGTTGGAATTTGGTCTGAGCTATTTATAAAAGCTGTGAGAACTTGAGTAAAAACAATAGACCTCTCTGGGCTTTGGATTTATCACTTGGAGAAATGAGCTAAAATGACTCCCCATATAGTACTCTCCTATGTCATGATGTCTCTTAAAGTTGATGGGAGAAGGTGTTGATTGGAATGAATGAACTAAGATATTTAATTATTACTTTCTTTTATTAAAAGTACAGTCCATTTTGTAAACATGCAACAGTGATGATATCATAATTATATGCGTCATCGCTTCAGGTGACCTGTGTCATGATCCTTGTTTGCTCATTTCCTCTGTTTTATGGTCATGGATGCGGAGGACTCAGAGTTGCCCATTGTGGTGTCAGTAGGTTTTTCAATGAACTTGGTACCTTTTCCTTAAAATACACTAGGATGCTAATAGCACCTAGCCTTCTTTATGCATTTTAGTGACTAAATCCTTCCAAGAAGGAAAATTATTTTAGGAGTGGAAAATCTGGGGGCTATCAATCTTGGACAAAAGTTTGGCTATATCATAGGGAAATATTTATAAGCCAGAACTTTACTAGTGACTACTGCAGATGGTCTACATTCATTGGCAGGGGTCTTCTTTGGGGATTCTGACTACCTCTGTGTGCAGTGATTCTTGCTCTTGGGCTCCAGGGTCTATCCATGATGCTGTGGGTAAGAGGAAAAGTGGAGTTGCTCCACAGTCCACCCCAATTATCAATCTAGTTATTCCTGAATTAGGTTTGGTTGACTGTCCAGGGTTAATGACCTTAATGCAAAGCCTCTGTCAGCCACCACAACAGAGTTGGATGACTTCCCAACAAGGAGATCAGGCAAATTCCTAGGTTCCAGACTGAGCCTTCTGGGTTGAAATGAAAAAGCAGAGGAGTAGGGGACATCAGAGATTTTGGTTAGGACAAGAATTGTGGGTATATGTTTGCATATGTGTGTATGTCTCACCCTCCAGACATGCTCCAGTTACCTGAGGCTACCAGGCTACCGTACTCTTTTAGGGTATAACCCAGAGGCCATCAAGTCCTCCAAGAATAAATTGAGTTATTGGAACTCTGATAGTTCTGGGGCTGACTGTACTTTCCCAGAGTTTCACATGATTCATTTCCAGAAAGTAATTTCAGTTGATTGCCTTGTGGTCTTTTTGAATGAGACATTTTAAGAAATAGGAGAAAATTGAAAGGATTGGCTCACCATCAAAATATATCCCTTCTGAATGTTCCTAAGGGCAGTGCAACTGCCAATTTGGGATGGAAACTTGTTGGAACTTTTGTCTCTGGAGATTTTTAATGGGAAGCTAGACAGTATCTTTCTTGGTCCATTTAGTTGGATGCCTGCCTGGGACAGGAGTACCAGATAACCTTGTAGTCATCTGGAAGGGTCCAGTACTGGCCTTCTACAATTGTGTGATAGATTCATGAAGCTATATTAGACTGAAGATTTTACCTGTCCTGCCATCTGCTTTAATAGTTGTTTGCCTCATTTTGTTTCTCCAAACAGATTTTAAACTTTTTGAAGTCTGGGATGCAGCCTTGTGCTTCTTTCATATTCTCCATAGAGGAGAGAGAAAGTGGAACAAAGTTCTGGAGGACTTGGTGTGCAGAGAAATGGGGTAAGGTCCCAGGTAGAAGGTTGACTATTGAGAGAAAAGATACCACATATTCTGAGTTTAGAGGGAAGAAATCCAAAATTTCTGTGGCTGTATCTTATGGACTGATGTATGTGTTCCTCTGTTCTCACCTTCAGTTCCTATGTTGTAGCCCTAACCCCAGTGTGGTTACATTTGGAATAAAGAAGTCATTAAAGTTAAAGGAGGTCATAAAGACAGGGCCATGATCTGATTGGATTGGTATCCTTCTAAGAGGTGAAATTGGGGAATCCTCTCCCCGCCATCCCCTGGGTGCATATTTTGAGGGAAGGTCATGTGAAGACATAGGGAAGAAAATGTCTCTAAACCAAGAATCGAGCCCTTTCCAGAAAATGAGCCCTGCTGCAACCTTGATCTTGGACTTTGAAGACTCCAGAGCTATGAAAAAATAAGTGTGTGTTATTTAAGTCATGTAGCCTATGTTATTTGGTTACAGCAGCCCTAACTGACTAGCATACTGCACATAAGTAAATAGTTAGGCATGAGAGAAGATGAGGGTGAGCATGTCTCCTGATCTCAGTTTCACTGGTAAAGAATGAATCAGGATCATCTGCTGAAAGAGAGGAATCTAAAGTGTGGGTAGGAAATAGCATGCATTTAGAATAATTATTGTGGGGAATGGCAGCAGGTACTGATTGAGGACCAGTAGTCAGGTAAGGCTCAGGTGAATTTGGAAGCCATGAAGGTGTAATTAGGGGAGCCAATCCTGTGAGTTGCCAGGCTTTTGTCAGCGGGGTGTGGGTAATGGGCATAGGGATGGAGGGAGGGGGTTAGACCCTGACACAGGGTTGGAATTTTCCTGGGTGATGTGATAGAAAGATAGGGATGCAAGGTAATCAAGGTTAGAGGACGGAGGAAACTTTGGGGAATCCATTTGAGGATGTAGGCTTGGTAAGGAAGGAAAAGTCATGCTGTTTGCAAAGTCAATATGTAAAATAAAATATTTTAAAAAGAATGGGGACCTGAGAAACTGAAATACCCTGTGAGGCCAGGGAACAAGTGCAGGAGGAAATGAGCAAATCAGAACACAGTGGAGCATGGCCAAAAAGTAGACTCTCAGGGTTCCAGATTTTTGGGTGATGGAAAACCTAGAGTGTGGCTATGAAAAATGGGTGACCACGACCTTCAGGACCTCACTCTCAGTGGATCATCCCACAAGTGGTTTCTCTCCATGGACGTGCATAATTCCTTAGATCTGATTAGGAATAAGAGTGGAAAGAAGGACTGTGGGGGGAGGTCTCAATGAATGCTGACAGGGAACTTAGAGTGATTTGGGGACCTATAGGTGAGTTTTTTTTTTTTTTTCTTTTGTTGACTTTGGAGTTGGTGAAAGTTTTTTTTTTTTTTTCTAATAAATTTTTCACCAACCCCAAAGTCAAACAAACAAACAAACAAACAAAAAAGAAAAACAAAAAAACCCTCACCGATAGGTCCCCAAGTAAGGGGATGGGGGATAGGGAAGAATAGTTATTTCATATTAGGTAGAGAGGAGTGAAGGGAGGGGAAGGAGTACAGGGGAAGGGGGAATGAATGATAGTAGAGTGAAACAGACATTATTACCTCATGTATATGTATGACTGCATGACTGACGTGATCCTACAATATGTATAATCAGAAAAATGAAGATTACCCTCCATTTATGTATGAGCTATCAAAATGTATAAATGCATTCTACTGTCATGTACAATAAATTAGAATAAATAAAATAAAATTAAAAATAAAAAAATTAAAAAATTTTTAATTTGTTCTCAGATATACATGACAGTAGAGCATATTTTGACATGTCATACCTACATAGAGTGTAACTTCCCATTCTTGTGGTTGTACATGATGTGGAGTTTCACTGGCCATGTATTCATACATGAACATAGTAAAGTGATGTCTGATTCATTCTACTCTAGGTGAGTTTCTTAACCCAGACCAGAGAGTCGGGTGAGATGCCTGGGGGAAGGCAGAGCTGACATGAGTCCCCTAAGATGAGTGAGGTTAGCCAGAGGAGGGAGAAGCAAAGCAAGGAAAAAGTGAGGAGAGGGGAGGATTGTTCTAGGTAGAAGGAAGTAGAATGTTAAATTGATCAAAGTTTATTTATAAATTATCTAGGTGCATAAAATGAAAGCTAATCTAGAGATACAAAGTCTATTATTAAATAACATAGTCTATAGCTTGGTAATGCTTCACTAATAGTATCCACAATTTTGTTATTTTTTATTGAAAAATATTTTCTAGCTGGGTGCAGTGCTGCATACCTGTAATCCCAGCTACGTGTGAGGCTAAGGCAGGAAGATCACAAGTTTGAGGACAGCCTCAGCAACTTAGCAAGACCCTAGGTTCAATTCTCAGTATTTTAATTTTAATTTAAAAATTAGTTTAGGTTACTGGGGCCTGTAATTCACATCCTCTTATTCACAACAGGTTATGAAACCATTTAGTGTATTTTAGGACAGAAACACCCCCCAGGAATGGTATGCTTTCCTCACATACTGCATAACTTAACTCCTCTCCAGATTAATTTTCAATTATAGAACAAGTATATTTGTATTCTACACAACCAAACTGAAAACAAAAATGCAAGCAGCCATGAACTGGCCAAGCAGAGGAGAACTAACAGTGGAAGACGGATAATATACTAGAGAGCATTTTGACTTCTGCCTTGGTGAGATGCAAACGAAGAGTTATTATTAATATGTGCAACGTTCGCATGCTCCAATGTGGATTAAGAAAAGAGAAAAGCACTCGGAGAAGAGAGCCAGAATGTCTGCAAGGAAAAAAAAAAAGTCATAAAAGAAGCCAACTCTATTTCAACCAAATACGCTGGGTCATAAATTATTTCTGAGGAGATTTAACTCACTGACACCTTGGGCTTGGAACCTCTGTTCTTTTCTCCACCTTGTTCTCACTGTGAGCAGAGCTAGATGTGATGCAGGGTGAAGAGCCCAGGCTTTGGACCAAGATGGACTGGAGCCTACATCCTGACTCTGTCACACTATAGGTGAGCAGTGTGACCTTGAGCATGTGTCCAACCTTCTCTGAGCCTCCATTTTAGCATCTGCAGAAGAAAAAGCAGACACTTCAGTCAAAGTGAGGCTTGGACACTATGTGCAAATTCTTAAAAAAATATTTAATGTACTGGAGGCATCCAATAAACAGCAGCTATTAGCTGCTGTTGCTACTACTATTAGCACTGTTAAATAAATGAATCCACACAATAAAGGGAATGCCTGCAAGGGATATTTGATAGGTGAATGTGAATGATATGTGAATATTTGATATATGATATGTGCACTCTTAAAACATTCTTGCTTTAAAACATAATTTGTAATGCAAATGGTACCACTGCAGTGCTGCAGACAGGGTAATAGATATTTGTTAGTGAGCTTGTGTGTTTGTGTGTGTGTGTGTGTGTGTTTGTGGGCACTAATTCTCAAGGAGATGGGAAGGCAATTGCAAAGCTAGGAGTCTAAATATAGACTCCAGAAGTCTAGGACTGTAGGATGTTTCTCAAACTGACTTAGAGAAATAACCCACTCCTAGTTACAGTGCACAAATGCTGCTGGGATTCATTTTTCAAATGATTGTGACTCTTGGGAGTATCCCCAGCTCTGTCTTTGGGGAAGGGCTCAGAGAAGAAGGATTGATTTCAGGATGGTTGTCCTGAAGACTGTGACCTTCTGGAAGGGGAGATTCAGTGCTGAGTCTCCTTGTAAGAGCTGGTGTGTTGCCAGTCTCACAGGGCACCACCCTTCACCT
The DNA here is from genome assembly GCF_902686455.1 of Sciurus vulgaris. Classification (NCBI taxonomy): domain Eukaryota; kingdom Metazoa; phylum Chordata; class Mammalia; order Rodentia; family Sciuridae; genus Sciurus; species Sciurus vulgaris. The sequence continues at coordinate 62,713,960 of NC_136473.1, forward strand.
CCCCTGGTTAAGCCATGGCATGTGTCTTGCTGGACTGAGTACTGTACGGCTTTCCATTCTAATTGTGCACCTGTTCTGAGTGGATGTTAGGGAGCTTTGGCCTTCCTGTTTGACAAACAAATGCAGCAAAGTTTAAACTTGACTGCAAAAATTCTAACGTGTAATTAAAAAAAATTTTTTTTAGTTGTAGATGGACACAATACCTTTATTTATTTTTATGTGGTGCTGAGAATCAAACCCAGTGCCTCACATATGCTAGGCAAGTGTTCTGTCTCTGAGCTACAACTGCACCCCATCTAACGTATAATTTTAAAAATGGACGGTTCCTGTTTGATGCCCCTGAAAAGGAGAAAAACAAATTTGATGTATTAGAAAAGCTAGGAATTCTAAGCCCTTCTCCCAATTTCTACAGAAATCACCTGGAAAAGCTGTGAACTTCTATTCTTTGGACTTCCTGAGAACAGACCTTTATTTGCTTGGAGAAGAAGGAGGCTGAAAGGTTGATTAGGTACCTGCTAGTCCCACACAGTTACATGTTGATTCTGTATTAAAGAGTAGAGCTGCAGATTTTAAATAAATTATTAAAAAGTTTTTAGATGAACAGTTTTCTGGAACCATGCAACTAGCAAGATATTTCTATTGTTTTAATCAGTTAAAGTGAGTCCGGCTCATATTGGTAAGGGCATGCTGGCAATTGACAGGATGCTTCCACAGGTATTGATGCTGGGTATCTATCCTGATTGAGTGACATTCCTTTTTTGGCCCTACTTTTATGACATTGCTGGCCAAAGTCTCCAGTTGACAACCTGGTTTGACATCCATTTTCAGCTTGGCTCTGTAAACTCTGGACAAGGACATGGTATGTGAATGTCCTCACTGACTGTTTTAGTCAGCTTTTTTTGTTGCTGTGACCAAAAGAACCAATAAGAACAATTAGAGGAAGAAAAGTATATTTTGGCTTATGGTTTCAGAGGTTCAGTCCATGATTGAGCAACTCCATAGCTCTGGGCCCAAGGTGAGACAGAACATCATGGTGGAAGGGCATCGTGGAGGAAAGCAGCTCAGGACATGGCAACCACAAAATATAAACTCAAAGGCACATTCCCAGGGACCTAATTCCTCCAGTTAAACTCTACCTGCCTATGGTTATGGCCCAATTAATCCATATCAGTGGATTAATTACTTATTAGTTATGACTGGATTATACCTCTTATAACCCAATCATTTCACTCTGAAAATTCTTTTTTTTAAAAATATTCTTTTAGTTGTAGGTGGACACCTGTATTTTTTTTATTATTATTTATTTATTTTAATTAAAAACCATAAATTTACATAGGGCAATGTTGTCTGATTCATTCTCTTATTTTTTTCCTTCCCCCACCCCTCCCACCTCTCTTTTCCCTCTATACAGTCCTTCCTTCCTCCATTCTTACCACCCTCCTTATCCCTAACCCTAAACCTAACCCTAACCCTAACGCTAACCCCTCCTACCCCCCATTATATGTCCTCATCCGCTTATCAGTGAGATCATTCGTCCTTTAGTTTTTTGAGATTGGCTTATCTCACTTAGCATGATATCCTCCAATTTCATCCATTTGCCTGCAAATGCCATAATTTTATCATTCTTCATGGCTGAGTAATATTCCATTGTATATATATGCCACAGTTTCTTTATCCATTCATCCACTGAAGGGCATTTAGGTTGGTTCCACAATATGGCTATGGTGAATTGAGCAGCTATGAACATTGATGTGGCTGTATCTCTGTAGTATGCTGATTTTAAGTCCTTTGGGTATAGGCCAAGGAGTGGGATAGCTGGGTCAAATGGTGGTTCCATTCCAAGCTTTCTGAGGAATCTCCATACTGCTTTCCAGAGTGGCTACACTAATTTGCAACCCCACCAGCAATGTATGAGTGTACCTTTTTCCCCACATCCTCGCCAACACCTATTGTTGCTTGTGTTCTTGATAATCGCCATTCTAATTGGGGTGAGATGAAATCTTAGGGTAGTTTTGATTTGCATTTCTCTTATTACCAGAGATGTTGAACATTTTTTCATATATCTGTTGATTGCTTGTACATCTTCTTCTGTGAAGTGACTGTTCATTTCCTTAGCCCATTTGTTGATTGGATTATTTGTATTCTTGGTGTAGAGTTTTTGAGTTCTTTATAGATTCTGGAAATTAGCGCTCTGTGAAATATGAAAGATATTCTCCCACTCTGTAGGCTCTCTCTTCATATTACTGATAGTTTCCTTTGCTGAGAGAAAGCTTTTTACTTTGAATCTATCCCAGTTGTTGATTCTTGCTTTTATTTCTTGGGCTACGGGAGTCCTGTTAAGGAAGTCTGATCCTAAGCCAACAAGTTGAAGGTTTGGACCTACTTTTTCTTCTATAAGATGCAGGGTCTCTGATCTGATTCCGAGGTCCTTGATCCATTGTGAGTTGAGTTTTGTGCAGGGTGAGATATAGGGATTTAGTTTCATTCTGTTGCATATGGATTTCCAGTTTTCCCAGCACCATTTGTTGAAGAGGCTATCTTTTCTCCATTGCATAGTTTTGGCCCCTTTGTCTAGTATGAGAAAATTGTATTTATTTGGGTTTGAGTCCATGTCCTCTATTTTGTACCATTGATCTACCTGTCTATTTTGGTACTAATCCCATGCCGTTTTTGTTACTATTGCTTTGTAATAGAGTTGAAGATCTGGTATTGCAATACCCCCTGCTTCGCTCTTTTTACTGAGAATTGCTTTAGCTATTCTGGGTTTCTTATTCTTCCAGATGAATTTCATAATTGCTTGCTCTATTTCTGTAAGGTACACCATTGGGATTTTAATTGGAATTGCATTGAATCTGTATAGCACTTTTGGTAGTATGGCCATTTTGACAATATTAATTCTTCCTATCCAAGAACATGGGAGATCTTTCCATCTTCTAAGGTTTTCTTTAATATTTTTCTTTAGTGTTCTGTAGTTCTCATTGTAGAGGTCTTTCACCTCTTTTGTGAGATTGATTCCCAAGTATTTTATTTTTTTCGAGGCTATTGTGAATGGGGTAGTTTTCCTAATTTCTCTTTCTGAAGATTCATCACTTATGTATAAAAATGCATTGGATTTATGAGCATTGATCTTGTAACCTGCTACTTTAGTGAATTCACTTATGAGTTCTAAGAGTTTTCTGGTGGAATTTCCAGGTTCCTCTAAATATATAATCGTGTCATCAGCGAACAGGGATAGTTTGAGTTCCTCTTTTCTAATTCGTATCCCTTTAATTTCTTTGGTTTGTCTAATTGCTCTGGCTAGAGTCTCAAGAACGATATTGAATAGAAGTGGTGAAAGAGGGCATCACTGTTTTGTTCCAGCTTTTAGGGGGAATGCTTTCAGTTTTCCACCAAGCTAGAAGGGCCTAGAACAACATTTACCAAGCCCTGAAAGAAAACGGATGCCAACCAAGAATCTTGTACCCAGCAAAACTTACTTTCAGACTTGATGATGAAATAAGATCCTTCCATGATAAACAAAAGCTAAAGGAATTTACAAAAAGAAAGCCAGCATTGCAGAACATTCTCAGCAAAATATTCCATGAGGAAGAGATGAAAAACAATGATGCAAATCAGCAATGGGAGGAACTAGCCTAAAGGAATAGCCAAATAAAGGGGAAACCAAATCATGTCAAAAAACAAAAATGAGTCAAATGACTGGGAATACAAACCATATCACAATAATAACCCTGAACTCATCAATCAAAAGACATAGACTGGCAGATTGGATTAAAAAGAAAAATCCAACAATTTGCTGCCTGCAAGAGACTCATCTCATAGAAAGAGATCCATAGACTAAAGGCGAAATGATGGGAAAAAACATACCATGCACAAAGACACAGCAAAAAAGCTGGAGTATCCATCCTCATTTCAAATAATGTGGACTTCAAGCCGAAACTAGTCAGAAGGGATAAAGAAGGACATTACATACTGCTTAAGGGAAGCATAAATCAGCAAGACATAGCAATCCTAAATATCTATGCTCCGAACACTGGTTCATCCATGTACGTCAAACAAATCCTTGTCAATTCCAGAAATCAAATAGACCACAATACGATAATACTGGGCGATTTTAACACACCTCTCTCACCGCTGGATAGATCGTCCAAACAAAAATTGAATAAAGAAACCACAGATCTCAATAACACAATCAACAATTTAGACTTAACCAACTTATATAGAATATACCATCCAACGAAGAGTGAATACACTTTCTTCTCAGCAGCACATGGATCCTTCTCTAAAATAGACCATGTCTTATGCCACAAAGGTACTGTTAGCAAATACAAGAAGATAGAGATACTACCTTGTACTCTATCAGATCATAATGGATTGAAATTAGAAATAAATGACACAATAAAAAACAGAAACTTCTCCAATACCTGGAGATTAAATAATACACTATTATATGATGAATGGATAATAGAAGACATCAGGAGGGAAATAAAAAAATGTTTAGAAGCAAACGGGAACAAAGACACATCACATCAAAATCTCTGGGACACTATGAAAGCAGTACTTAGAGGAAGATTTATTTCATGGGGCGCATTCAACAAAAGAAGTAGAAATCAACAAATAAACGACCTAACACTACAGCTCAAAGCCCTAGAAAAAGAAGAGCAGACCAATACCAAAAGTAGTAGAAGACAGGAAATAGTTAAAATCAGAGCCAAAATCAAAGGAATTGAAACAAAAGAAACAATCAGAAAAATTAACAAAATAAATAGTTGGATCTTTGAAAAAATAAACAAAATTAATAAACCCTTAGCCACACTAACAAAGAGAAAGAGGGAGAAAACTCAAATGAATAAAATTCGGAATGAACAAGGAAATATCACAACAGACACGAGTGAAATACAAAACATAATTAGAAGCTATTTTGAAAATCTATACTCCAACAAAACAGAAGCCTCGAAGACATCAACAAGTTTCTAGAGACATATGAATTGCCTAAACTGAACGAGGAGGACATACACAACTTAAATAAATCAATTTCAAGCAATGAAATAGAAGAGATCATCAAAAGCCTACCAACAAAGAAAAGTCCGGGACCAGATGGGTTCTCACCTGAGTTCTACAAAACCTTTAAAGAAGAGCTCATTCCAATACTTCTCAAAGTATTCCATAAAATAGAAGAGGAGGGAACCCTCCCAAACTCATTCTATGAAGGACACCTGTATTTTTATTTATTTATTTTTATATGGTACTGAGGATCGATTCCAGAGCCTCAGACATGCTCGGTGAGCCCTTTACTGCTGAGCCATAACCCCAGCTCTCACTCTGAAAATTCTTGTATGAGCTTTCAGGTGACACTTCATATCTAAACCATAAGACTAATCTCACTTCTGTGATTTTCTCCTGTTCCTCATAGTCCCATCCTGGGTCCTAAGGAAATGAATTATGGGGACCACCTGGTATCTTGTCCCATAAAGCTCTACCCTTCAGAGGAGAGAGTTGTACTGATCTTTTGGAGTTAATATCTTTGTTAAGAATAATTAGAAAATTCATGATGTCTATGATTATTTCCTAAAAGAAGGACAATCATCTTTATAGCCTTTAAGAAATGAAATTATACTTGCAATTCTGTAAGTTACATTTAAATTAGCAAGATATTACTTATCAAGCCAGGAAGTTGGGCTCAGTAAACCTACCTTCAAAATTAACAGTGCTAATGATAACTCTTTTTATTTGAAAATTTAACTTGGTTAAGAGGTGTTCTCAAACACAAACACACCCATGCACTTTACTAGCTGATCACAAACATGAATCTTTAGCACACTGGCCATGAAAAAACCTTGTCATTGCCTCTTGACTGAATCTTAAAGAAGCAGAGGTTCTGGAATCCAGTCTCTTCCCACCATGAAATTTCCCTGCAGGCATCTTACTGCAATCTCATTTATAGAAAAGAAAATCCTGGGAGAAGCAGATCAGTTTCACAAACTTCAAATCATGAATATTCTACTCACTGAACAAGAATATGGTCATGAGATATGCTTGGTCTGTGATACCATCAATCATTGGATCCATCAGCCACCATCATCAAGTCATGGAAACCAACTTTATGTCACATCTTAGAGTTCACAAACACTGTTATGTGAGTCATCTTGTTTGATTCTCCTGACAGTCTTAGAAGTAGATAAATTAGGTATCTTTTATTCTCATTTTTTTGGATAAGAAACTGTGGACCAAAGAGGTTGAGACTTGCTGCATCTCATAACCAGGACATGCCATGGCTTTTACCAGGAACCAGCTCTTTGAAATCTGAGCCTGCCTTTTTGCTACTGTTCCATTCTGCGTTGAAAGTGTATATAATGATACACTTTCATTACACCCTGCCGAGTGATTTATGAGGTTGATAAATGACCATACAAAGTACCTTAGAACAATTCAACTTTATAATCTCTTCGGTTTGCTGATCATGGTCTTTGGACTCTCCAGATAGGGAGGCTAGCACAGCAACACCAAGCATCCCTTGGTCTTGCCCTTCATTTCATGATAGGTGTTCATTCATTTGATGTAAAGCCTGCACTTTGGGGTACGGTTCCTGGCAAGCCATGGGAGAGGCAAGAATACAGGACCATTATTTATCTTGCAGCTGAATTATGGGCCATACTTCATGGACCTGTGTTGCAGCTAATTATTATAGAATGAAAACAATGTTTCTAGGAAATTAAGTCACCATAGGCAAAAAGGGGAAATTGATTTAGAAATAATGGATACATGATAATTATGGTGATGATACATTTTGCTATATCTTTTCCTCCATAGAACATGACATCTTACCTGCTGATGCTCACAATTACTTAAACATAAATATGTAAATGGCCAAAAAAGGGCATGAGCTGGGAACCAGCCATATTCTGGTCCTCCTTGCCAAGTGTCTTCAGCTACATTCACCTGTCCCTTACACTCTTCTATATTTTTCTGTGCTTTTCCCATCTGTAAAATGGTGATGATTTTGCTTAAACTGCATCCTCTATTACTAGAGGAACCAGATTGCAGATGTGAAGTGCCAGATGGAAGTGTTATGTAGATGAGAGGATAACAAACACCTCTGGTGACTCTGGTGTGTGAGACAAAGTCTTTGAAAGCTATCACTAGCAGGTATTCAGTGGTATTTTAGGAAATATTTGCATATGTATTCTTCCTATATATGTCCCAGACTATTATGCCTTCTTGCATTTTCCACATCAGGAGATGCAGGCTCTTGCTCAGGTAACATAGTTGAAAGGTAAAGGGAGAGTTACACATGGCTTCTTACTCTAGGATACCTACCTTTTCCCCTGTTCCCCTCATGGAAGGCACAGGTTAGGTCTGGGTTTTACTCCAATTTATATACTCTGTGTTTCGGCTAACCATGTGGGTGTTTTATTTCTATGTTCTATGTTATCCTACAATATTGAAAAGGTTTATTTTCCACTTTTTTTTTTTTTTTTTAAGAGGGAAGGGTAGTTTCCTTTTTGAGTTCTGAGCCTCTGGAGTAGAAACATAAGATGCAAGATGCAAGAATCTCTCTTGCACAGCATGATTAACACTGCCAAGAGCATAGAGTGTCTAATGTTATTTCCTGGTCAAATATTATATGGTATCTTTGATTCTACCATGTCCATAAGCAAAAGACAAGGAGTGAATGGAATGTTGGTTAAAGACATCCTTGGGTTTGCCCTTATCTTTCATTGCAATTTTGTTTCATTAGGAAGGAATTGGAGATAATCTAAATGCCCATAAAGAGAGGATGAGTTTATACCTCAAAGGATAGCTGAGGGGTTTGAAGATTCAGCACACATAAGGTGCTTAGGATGGTGCCTAGCACATAATAATATCAATAATGTTAACTATTGCTATTCCTGGAGGCACTGAAAAAGAGGAAAGAATACTTACATTGAAATCACACCACAGCCATGTGTCTGTAAATAGAATAGAGTCAGGACTTCACTTCTAGGTCTGTCCTTGTTTGAGTCTAGGTAGGAGGTGAAGACAGAACCTGGGCTTAGTGATTCTGCCTGTCATTTCTCCTTTGCTACAGATGGCTGCTGCTTTCTATCTTGGAAAGGCAGGGATGCTGTGAAGGTCAGGTGGATGGCATTTTCAAAATGTTTACATCAGATTATGAAAAAACTAAGTACGGTATAAGAAAGAGTATATCTGGTCTTTGTCCCTAGTTCCTGGCACAGAGATTAAAAAACTCCAAACTTCCTGAGTGTTAGGAGTATCTTTATTGTGCTAATGAGATGACTCATGGTGGACTCCTAAATAACTTCAGGATGGGGATTCATTCTCAGAAAGGCCAAGCATGTGCGTGTGATGAAAGGGTTGGGACCTTGGAATGACTTGACTTCCAAGGAAGGGAAGGGGACTGGAGATGGAGTCCAAGGACATGACCGATGGCTTGATCAGTTATAATTATGTAATGAAGCACCAATAAAAACTCTTGGACACTGCAAGTCACTGGAGATTTCTGTGCACATCTTTATCTGAGGGTTACATGCCCTGATTCCACAGGGGAAGAGCATGGGAAACCCTGTGCTTCCCTCTCGACCTCACCCTGTGTGTATTCTTTGAACTAAAACTCTAACCATAGAGCTCATTTCTGAGTTCTATGAGTCATCCTAACAATTGATCAAACCCAAAGGGATCACAGGAATCCCCAAATTTGTAGCCAGTTCATCAGAAGTGGGGGTGACTAGGGGATACAGAGAACTTGGGCTGCCATCTGAAGTCAGAGCAGTCTTGTCAGGGACTGAGCTGCTGAACCTGTGAAGTCTGATGTTAACGTGCTAACTGGCTAGTTAGTATCAGAAATCAGTTATATGCAGTGTATCTAGTTGAGGTGGAAACAGGACACAGTCACCTGGTTTAACCAACCATGAGCAAGATATCACATTCTTTCTCCTGTCATCTAGAAAGTCCCATTTAACTACAGAAAATCTGGAACGAAATAACCTGAACCTGAGAGTGGAAATATCTGGCTGCCACCATATGATTATTCTCTCCCCTTGTTCTCATCCTCTGCCCTTTGATGCTTGTGAAAAGTCTTTAGTTAAAAGGATGGCAAAATTACTTAAATGTCATACTTTTTTCATTTGTACCCAGGAATTTTTCTACTCACAGATTGAATGCAGTCTTTCTTGGTATACAAATAACAAGAATTGGTTTTCCTCACTTTCTTTTTTCCCCACTGTCTCTCCTCAACTAGAGACCACTAAGGACTTACCCTTGCTGAATAGAAATTTCATTTACAAGACCTTTCCAATCCACCAGACTTGGAGCTCATACAAGCATTGCTGCTCAGCATTTAAATGCGACTCATTAATTGTGAGAGATGTTATTCTTCACTGCTTAGATTTTTAAGGAATGTAAAAAGCATTTTATTTCAAAGCTGAGTAAAGCAACTGAAAAGAGTGCCAAGAGTTGTCTTGACTGACTTTAGGTAACTATTAGAGCAAGACACACAAGCACTGTAACTGTGGATTAAACAGTGTCCAGTAGGAATCAGCTGTTGCTCTCCTGTGTCCTGATGCAGAGGTTTATTTAAAAAAAATTGTTTTAACTTAATTATTCATCTGCAAGCCAGGCACTATTTCTCATTATAGGCAGTCTATTCCAGCATGTCCTCTTGTCAAAATAAATTGGTGTGAGTTTAGGAAATGCAGACCCATTTAACTGCCAGCATAATGAGACAAAATAAGAAATGCAAAGATGTTAGCAAATGTATTGAATGCACAAGCACCTCACCGCCAAATAGGTACAAATTTTCAGATTATGCATGGTTTCCAATTATATGTGATCATGTGACTTTCCTGGGGGATCAGGCAGGGATGATGGCTGACTATATGGAATATGATGGAAGGCTATATAGAGTTAAGAAATCTTATAGCTGAAAAGATCTTACTTACAAACCCTTTCCATAATCCCCACATTAACATCATTCAGATTTTGTTGAAAAAGTCAAAAGACAGCAAAGAATTTCATGGGCACTTCAGGAGGGCATGCTCAGCTAGATAAAGACCTCCAATTGTTACATGGGTTACTTTCTGTTAGTGGTCCTAGTGTTGTGGTTCTATCCTGCAGAGGAATGAGCAGCACGTTGCAGTCTTCCCTGTTTGAATTCCATTTGGTATTTTGAGTTGGTCATTATTCACCATTTCTTTTCCTAAGCCTCTGACTATAAGAGTGGGATCCTCTGCTGAGGGTGGGCCACAAGGAGGAATTTGGTGGTGGAGGGATGGGAAGGGGGTTATGGAGAGTATAAAAGCAAGCGGAGAATCACATTATTTATGCTAAGGTAATGGTGCTTACAAGTATCCTAGGTAAATATTGCTGACATTACAACCACAATGCATTCAAATCAGAAAATACTCAAATTTATTTCTGCTGTTAAGAAATGTTTTAATTCTTGTCACACATATGTTCCTGCACTTTTAATAGGAGGGAATGTAATTACTGATTAGGTATTCATTACAGAGTGCATCAATAATGCATTGGATTTTGCAATATTGTCCCTTGTGTTGTCATTGTAGCAATAGATTGTGAGTCTCAGCAGATTTAGTCATGTTGCTGTGATTGATGAGAACATGACACGTTTAGAAGGGTTTGGAAGTAAACTCTTCACAGATGGATAGAAAAAGAAGGTTGTCATGATGATGGCAAGGGTGTAGTAACTCTGTTATTCCATTAAGGCTTTAGAAATATAGACTGCCCCTGAATCCTTTATTAGCCACCTGTTTTCTCTGCCTCTGTGTCTCTTAGGAATTGTTGCAATCTTCATATTTCTATTTGTTGTGAGGTGCAATGGAATAGAAAGCTATTTTGTGTCAATGTTTATGGAAACAAAAGTAGAAATCAGAGTAAGTTTTGGTGATTATGTTTCCTGGAGTCAATAAACCAAATATATTTTGATCATTGGAATGATTATTTGTACTTATTGACTTGCATCTAACGAGACAGACTCAATTCCACATAATTAAAGCATTTATTGAGTGTCTTCTATGTATAAAGCACATAGCACATAGCTATTGGTGTGGGTGGATCCAACAGAAATAGCTTTAGCATAACACAGAAGGAAAAAAGTTCCATCCATAAGGGCTGTTAAAAGTACCCTTTGTAGGGGTTTAGGATTAGGGTTTGGGCTGTAGCTCAGTGGCAGGGTGCTTGTTTAGCACATGTGAGGCACTGGGTTCAATCCTTAGCACCACCTGAAGATAAACAAAGTGAAGGCATGCTGTCCATCTACAACTACAAGAACAATTTTTTAAAAAGTACCATTTGTGGTCAAAGGAAGAAATGATGAGTGGGAGGGGGCAAGTGGAGGAGTAGAGAAAGGAAGCTCGGCCTAGGAGTTCCTTAGCACCAGACTTACAAAATGGGGAGACTGATCCTCAGTGGGATGAGTAACAAAGGAACCTCACTAAAACATAATACTAAACTGAAAAAAAAAAAAAAAAAAGAATTTGCAGAGCAACAGAAAGTCAATAACTTGAGCATGAGAAATAATACCTTAGAGATGCCCCAGCTCTATCCACCAGCTGGTGGGGAGTTTGCACAAAAGGGACCTTGTGGCTAGTGGATAAAGAAATTAGAAATAAAGACAAATCAACCTAGGGAAACCTGCTGGTTTATAGAGGAAGGCTGATTTTAATGGACACAGAGTTGGTAGGGTAAGCATCTCTGCCCTTGGGGTGGAAGCATTCATTCCAAGGAGATGGTGAGCCCTTCAGGAGTGCAGCAAGGAAACCCCGCTCCTGTCCCACCCATCTCTGGCCCTGGGCAGCTCTCTGGAAGTGTAGAACATGGTGGCAGGTGAGGAAAACGTTCCCAGGAACCAAAAGCTATCCCGGCACAGCACGGGTAGCTAGGTGTGTGTGTGTGTGTGTGTGTGTGTGTGTGTGTGTGTAAAAGATGACATACACTGGGAACTCATAAAGGAGTCCATGAAAAAGTTTCCAGAGGGTGCCTGAATCAGAGACTGAAACAGGCACGAAGAACATTTTTCCTGAACCACTCAACCTCTGGATCCTAACAGTAACTGGCACCCCATAAGAACTATTGTGAAGATGGTCACTATGGCCACCCAAGCACATCTGCACTCCAGAGCTTAAGTGGGTAAGTCACGTCCACAAAGGTGAAGGTAAAACCTGTGGAGACTGAGTCCCTATGCCCTAAAAGTAGATCTTTTCTTTCAGTGTATTTATCACTGATATATAAGTGTGTGTTTTATTTATGGGTATTGATTTTATATCCTGCTTCTTTGCTGAATTCATTTATAAGTTCTAGAAGTTTTCTGGTAGAATTTTTTGAATCTTCTAAATATAGAATCTTGTTATCTGCAAATAGTGATAGTTTGAGCTCTTCCTTTCCTATTCAGATCCCTTTAGTTTCTTTTGTTTGTCTGATTGCTCTGGTTTGAGTTTCAAGAATGATGTTGAACAGATATGTTGAAAGAGGCCATCCCTCTCTTGTTCCTTTTAGAAGGAATGCTTTCAATTTTTCTTCATTTAGAATGATGTTGGCTTTGGGCTTAGCATAAATAGCTTTTACATGTTGAGGTATGTTCCTACTATCCCTAGATTTTTTAGTGTTTTGAGTATGAAGGGGTGCTATATTTTGTCAAATGCTTTCTCCATCTATTGAAATGATCATATGATTCTTGTCTTTAAGTCTATTGATGTGATTAATTACATTTATTGATTTCTACATGTTGAACCAACCTTGTATCCCTGGGATGAACCCCACTTGATCATGGTGCATTAGCTTTTAAATATGTTTTTGTATGTTATTTGCTCGAACTTTATTGAGAATTTTTGCCTGTAGATTCATCTAGGATATTGGTGTGAAGTTTTATTTCCCTGATGTATCTTTGTCTGGTTCTGGTATCAGGATAATACCAGCCTCATAGAATGAGTTTGGAATGGTTCCATCCTTTTCTATTTCATGGAATAATTTTTGGAGTATTGGGGTTAATTGTTCTTTGACGGTCTTATAGAACTCAGCTGAGAATCTGTTTGATTCTGGGCTTTTCTTGATTGATAAACTACCTCATTCACAATAGCCTCAAAAACAAAAAAACAAAAACAAAAACACAACAATAACTTGGGAATCAATCTAACAAAAGAGGTGAAAGACCTCTACAATAAAAACTACAGAGGACTGAAAGAAATTGAAGAAGACATTAGAAGATGGAAGGATCTCCCATGCTCCTGTATAGGCAGAATTAATATAGTAAAAATGCCCATACTACCAAAAGCATACAGATTTAATGCCATTCCCACTAAAATCCCAATGACATTCTTTATAGAACTAGAAAAAACAATCATGAAATTCATTTGGAAAAATAAGAGACCCATAATAGCCAAAGCAATTCTTTGAAAGAAAAGTGAAGTGAAGCAGGAGGCATCATAAGACTAGACCTTAAACTATACTACAGAGCAATAGTAACAAAAACAGCATGGTATTGGCACCAAAGCAGACACATAGACCAGTGTTACAGAATAGAAGACACAAAGACAAAGCCACATAAATACAGTTATCTCATATTAGACAAAGGTGCCAAAAACATTCACTGGAGAAAAGATAGCCTCTTCCACAAATGGTGCTGGGAAAGCTGGAAATCCATATGTAACAAAATGAAATTAAACTCCTATCTCTCACCCTGCCCTGAAACTGACTTCCTTAACAAGACTCCTAAAGCACAAGAAGTAAAATAAAGAATCAATAAATGGGATGGATTCAAACTAAAAAGCTTCTTCTCAGCAAAGGAAAAAATAATGTAAAGAGAAGGCCTATAGAATGGAAGAAAATCTTTACCACATGTACCTCATATAGAGCATTAATCTCCAGAATAAATAAAGAACTCAAAAAACTTAACACCAAAAAAGCCAACAAAAAACAAAAACCAAGTAACCCAATCAATAAATAGACTGAGGAACTGAACAGACATTTTACAGAAGAAGAAATCCAATTGATCAACAAATACATGAAAAATGTTCAACATCTCTAGCAATTAGAGGAATGCAAATTAAAACAGATTTCACCTCATTCCAGTCAGAATGGCAATTATCAGGAATACAGGCAACAATAAATGTTGGTGAGGACTTGGGGAAAAAGTACACTCATACATTGCTGGGGGGACTGCAAATTGGTGCAACCATATGCAAAGCAATATGAAGATGCTTTAGAATGGAACTACCATTTTATCCCACTCCTCAGTTTAAACTCGAAGGACTTAAAATCAGCATACTATAGAGATGCAGCCACATCAATGTTTATAGCAGTTCAATTCCTAATAGCTAAACTATGGAATCAATCTATGTACCCTTCCACAGCTGAATGGATAAATAAAATGTGACATATATATATATATATATATATATATATATATATATATACATACACACACACACACACACACACACAATGGGATATTACTCAGCCTTAAAGAAGAATGAAATGACGGCATTTGTCAGTAAATGAATGGAGCTGGAGAATATCATGCTAAGTGAAATAAATCAATCCCCCAAAACCAAAGACCAAATGTTTTCTCTCATATGTAGATGCTAATTCACAATAAGTGGGGGGTAGGGAAGAATAGAGGTACTTTGGATCAGGCAGAGGGGAGTGAAGGAAGGGAAGGGGCTGTGGGGGTCTGAAGGATAGTAAAATGAACTGGACATTATTACCTTATGTGCATATATGACTACATGACTGGTGTGATTTTACATCATGTACAACCAGAAGATTGAGAAGTTTTACTCCCTTTATGTATGATGTGTCAAAATGCATTCTACTGTCATGTACTCTGGACTCCTCAGAGATATAGAAGACTGGCAGAGATAGAAAGCTTCACACCAAGAGTTCCAAAACTCATCAAAGTTCAAACCTTGACAACTGGAAACCCCAATCCTGAAGCTGGCATCATCCCCAGTATGGGATTACACAATTCATCAGCACTTGCCATTCTATCCCACCCGATACTGAGAGATTGGAAGCTGAACACTACTACTCCCAGCTAGCAGCTAGGTGAGGAACACAATGACGGTGGAAAAGAATAGAACCAAAAAGAAATATGAAGATAGAGAGGTCATCCTTGCCAATAGATTTGACCACCACCACAGAAAAAAATCATTGTTTTTTTTTTCTTTTTTCTTATCTTTTTCCTCCATATTCTCATTTTATGCTTTTTAAGTTTCACTATTTTCTTCAAACATTTTATTGTGTTATTCTTCACTTTTTTATTCATGATTTTGTGTGTATGAGTGTGTGTGTTTGTTTATGCTCTCACTCTATGGATAGGTTTGTGTGGATAATAAATATATACACACACATATATATTAATTATTCATATAACTTATATAGCTTCTCCTGCATGTGTTCATTATTTAGTCTACATTAGACTTAGGTGGGTTACAATTATATGAGGGTTCAAGTTGTTTTGATCATATATTTGCTGGTTCATTTATACCTAGGTGCTGGGTCCTCCAAACTCCCCTTCTTCACTCTCTTCCCCCAGTAACAAAATTTCCTATTCCCTCCTCCTCTCCCCCCCTCTCTCTGTCTCTTTTTAATTACTTTCAGTTAACTTATTATTCCTTCTTTTTTATAGCCAATACCTGCTCCCTATCTCCTGCCTCTCCTCTGATTACTTTTTCAAACACTTCAAACTTCCTCTTGTCTTCTGACCCTATTTTTTCTTACTTAAGAAACTGTAATCCCACTAAATAATGGAAATTATATAGATTATGTAATTCCTAATCAGTCAAGTTTTTGTGATTATTAGTATAGTGGACAACATAGTAGACACAAGCTGTCAAATGCTAGATCCAGTTCACAGTTTTTTATTGTCAATACTGTTGTTAAATGCTGAACCAACCATTCCTATATAATGACAATTAGTGTCATAGATGTCAAAGCAGACCCTGGACATTTATCTTAAGGCTGTACATCTGTTGCTGACATTAGTTCCGTTCCTTGATTCCCTCTGCCTATAAGAGGGGTGGAAAGAGATTGGGGCACTTCAAGATCACAGAATAGAGATTCTGCTGCTGAGAAATATTCACATTTCAATCAAGCAGCAGTGAATCTCTCCCACACACAATCTAGTCCCACCTGAGCCTTAACATTATTCCAACTCAGAGAATTGAGAAGACAAAAACCCAAACCAATAACAGACCTAAGGAGGAACAATCAGAGGAGAATTTCAAGTCTACTCATATATCAAAAACAGAGAGAAGTCCCAGAACAAATATGATAATTAAACACAAAAGTAAATGCATACGAAAGAGAAAGGGAAACCCATCTCAACTGATGTGCAAGTTCAAGACTTCTGAAAACACGAGGAAACAGGCAAACAAATCTCACCCTCCAAAATTCACAATTCCCCAATAAAGACTCTCACTAATAGTGATGTGAATAAAATCCCAGGGAAAGATTCTAAAAAACTTATTAAAATGTTCAATGAACTATAAGAATATCCAAGGAATGAATTAAGAAAGAAATATAGGATATGCAAGACCACTTCCATAAAGAAATAGAAATAGTGAAAATAAACCAATCATAATTCCTGGAAATGAAAGACACAATCAGTCAAATTAAAAATTTGCTTGATAGCATTACTAACAGATTAGATTGTATAGAAAATACAACTTTAGTTCTTGAAGACAAAACTTCAGACCTTGAAGACAGGGTATATAAACTTGCATGAACAAAATACAATAAAGGGAAAAGATACAGAACAAAAATCAGAATATTCAAGAACTCTTGGACAATGTCAAAAGACCAAACCTGAGAATCATTGGGATAGAAGAGAACATGAACGTACACTCTAAAGCCATTAAGAACATTCTTAATGAGTTAGAGAAATTTTTTCCCAGGTAAAAGATGAGATAGACATTCACATACAGGAGGCATACAGGACCCCAAATAGACCTAATCAATTGAGAAGTTCTCCAAGACATATCACAATCAAAATACCTTACGTAGAAAATAAGGAAATAATATTAAAAACTGCAAGAAAGAAACACCATGTCACGTTTAGAGGTAAGTCAATAAGGCACACTTCTGATTTCTCAATTCAGATCACAAAATCAAGGAAGTCCTGGAATGAATTATTCCTAGTTCTAAAAAAACCCAAAACTGTCAGCCAAATTTACTATACCCAGCAAAGCTCAGTTTCAAATTCAAGGGAGAAATAAAAACTTTTCCATGACAAGAATAAACTGAAAGAATTCATGACCATGAAATCAGCACTACAAAGACTACTCAAAATTAAACAGTACACAGAGAAACCTCAAAAAAAAAAAAATCCCAAATTACCAGAGAAAGCAATAGAAGGAATAGAAGGGTAATCTAGAGAATCAAGATGGTATTAAATATAGCAAAAAAAAAAAAAAAAAAAAAAAAAATCAAAATGGCAGGAAAACATAAGTACATATTCATACCAACATGGAATGTTAATGGTTTCAACTCTCCAATTAAAAGACATAGATAGCAGAATGACTCAAAAAGCAAGATCCAACTATATACTATTTATAAGAGACCTTTAGGCAAAGACACGCACAGACTGAAGGTAAGAGGATGGAAAAAAATATTGCCCACAAACTGAAAAAGAGCAGGAGTAGCTATTCTCATATGGACAAAGCAGATTTCAAACAAAATTTAATCAGAGCCCAAGTAAATAAGCCTATGCTCCACTTCAGGGAGTAAGAAAAAGAGCAAACTAGTACCAAAAGCAGTAGAAGACAGCAAATAAGTAAAATCAGTACTGAAATCAATGAAATAGAAAGTAAACAAGCAATACACAGAATCAATGCAATGAAGAATTGGTTCTTTGAAAAGATAAATAAGATTGATAAAACCTTAGCAAAACTAATGGGAGAGAGGGAGAGGGAGAGGGAGAGGGAGAGGGAGAGAGGGAGGGAGGGAGGGGGAGAGAGAGAGAGCGAGAGAGAGAGAGGGAGAGAGAGAAAGAGAGAGAGAAAGAGCTAAATCAATAAAATTAGAGATGAAAACAGAGATATCACTACAGACACTTAGGAAATTCAGAGAATTATCAGAACCTGTTTTGAAGATTTCTACTCTGATAACCAAAAATATCTGGAAGATGTTGACAAATTTCTAAACAAATATAACCTACCCAAATTGAAACCCCAAGGATATACAAAACCTGAACAGACCAATATCAAGCAATGAGATCAAAACAGCAATTAAAAACCTTCTAAATAGACTCTAAGCCATGTTCTACCAAACTTCTAAGGAAGAACTAATGCCAATCTTCTTCAAATATTCCATGAAACAGAAAAGAAAGGAACACTCTCAAGTTTATTTTTGAAGCCAGTATCACTCTGATACCAAAACCAGACAAAGATACCTCAAGGAAAGAAAACTACAGACAAATACCCTGATGAGTGTAAGTTTTACACTTATGTCCTTAATAAAAAAATTAGCAAATTACATTCAAAAACACATCAAGAAGATAGTGCACCATGATCAAATGGGTTTCATTCCAACAATGCAAGTTTTGTTCAAAATATGCAAATCAATAAATGTAATTCACCACTTAAATAGAATTAAGAACAAGAATCACATGACCATGATCATCTTAATAGATGCAGAAAAGGCCTTCAATAAAATCCAGCTCCCATTTCTGTTTAAACATGGGAGAAGCTAGGGATGCAAGGAACTTACCTCAACAACATAAAGGCTATTTATGACAAACCCAAGGCCAACATCATGTTGAATGGAGAAAAACTAAAAGCACTTCTTCAAATCAGGAACAAGACAAGGCTGTCCACTCTTACCACTCCTATTCAATATTTTCCTTGAAACATTAGCCTGTGTAATCAGGCAGGAGAAAGAAATCAAAGGGATAAAAACAGGAAAAGAAGAAGTCAAACTATTTGTTTGCTGATGACATGTTCCTTTATCTAGAAGACCAAAAATCTTCATCAGAAACTTCATTTTTTTTTTTTTTTTTTTGCGGTGCTGGGGATCAAACCCAGGGCCTTGTGCATGCAAGGCAAGCACTCTACTGACTGAGCTATCTCCCCAGCCCACCTGCCTACTTTTTTAAAAAGAGGGTCTAGTAAGAGGACCAGGAGCTGCTTTCTCCTTGTTTTCACCCAAAGTGAAAACACCCGACTAAGCTAGCTCCCCAGCCCAGAAAACTTCTTGAAGTTATAAATGAGTTCAGCAAAGTAACAGGATACAAGATGAACAAGACACAAGAATTAGACCAGAAACTGCAACTGCTAGAAGAAAATATCGGGTCAACACTCATCATATAGGTACAGACACTGACTTCCTTAACAAGATCTCCAAAGCACAAAAAATAAAACCAAGAATCAGTAAGTGGGATGCCATCAAGTTATAAAGCTGCACAGCAAAGGAAGTGGTTAGGAGTGTGAAGAAAGAACCTATTGAATGGGAGAAAATCCTTGCCAACTACTCCTCTGAAAGGGAATTAATATCTGGAATATATAAAAAAACTCAAACTTAACACCAACCAACCAATGAATAACCCAATCAATAAATAGGCAAGAGAACCTCTCAAAAGAAGAAACCCAAATGTCTAATAAATATATGAAAAGATGTTTAACATCTCTAGCAATCAGATAAATGCAAATCAAAACTACACTAAGATTTCATTTTACTCCAGTCAGAATGGCAATGATCAAGAGTATAAACAATAATAAATGCTGGTGAGGTTGTGGGGAAAAAGGTACACTTGTACGTTTTTGGTGGGAATGTAGACTAGTACAACCCCTCTGGAAAGCAGTATGGAGATTCCCCAAGAAACTAGAGCTGGAACCACTATATGACCCAGCTATCCCACTACTTGGTATTTTCCCCAAAGAACTAAAATCAGCATGCTTTAGTGATACAGCCACAAAATGCTAATAGCAGCACAATTTACAATAGCTAAATTATGGAATCAATCAAGGTACCCATCAATAGATAAATGGATTAAGAAATCATATATATCCACACACAGTAGAGTTCTACTCAGCCATAAAGAAGAATGAAATTATGACATTTTCTGGTAAATGGATGGAACTGGAGGACATCAAGCTAAGTGAAAGAAGCCAGACTCAGAAACTCAAAGGTTAAATGTTTTCTTTCATATATGGAAGCTAGAGAAAAATAAAGGAAAGGAGGAAGGAAGGTTAGGATATCAGAAAGATATAGGGAAGATCAGTAGCATAGAAGAAGGAGATCAAGAGGTGTAATGGAGGGATGGGAAAGGGAGGCAATGTCAAACAAATTCTTAAAGAATCAAGTTATATGCATATATAAATATACCACAGGAAATTTCACCTTTCTGTATAAGTAAAAAAGAACTGATCAAATATAAATAAATAGATGAGTGAAAGGAAGTCTAACATCGTGGAGGAAGGAGAACAGAGAAAGGGAGGAAGGACAGGAAGAAAAAGGGGGAGGGAAAAAGGGGGATCTTGAATTGAAATAGAATTCCATGAATGTATGATTTTGTCAGGATGAACACAACTCCTATGTATATCTCTAAAGTTCTAATTCTGGCATTTGCCGGTGAATGGATGGAGTTGGAGAATATCATGCCAAGCAAAATAAGCTAGTCCCCCCAAAATAAAGACTGAATGTTTTCTCTGATATGCCAATGCTAATTCATAATAAAAGGGTGGGTGCTAGGGAAGAATAGAGTCACTTTAGATTAGGTAGAGGGGGGTGATGGGAGAGGAAGGGGATATGGGGATAGGAAGGAGAGTATAATGTAATAGACATTATTACCTTATGTACACATATGACTGCATGACTGATGTGATTCTACAACATTTACAATCAGAAAAAGGAGAAATTGTACCCCATTTATGTATGATATATCAAAGTGCATAAATGTATTCTATTGTCATGTATAACTAATTAGAACAAATGAAAACAATTTTAAAAATGATGAGTCAGCATGGCACTATTTACAGTAGTTTAAATGCAGAACCAGGCTAGGTGTCCATCAGCAGATTAATGGATAAAGAAAATGTGGTATGTGGGTGTGTATATTATTCAGCCAGGAAGAATAAAATCCAGTTGCTTGCAGCAAAATGGATAGAATCAGAGAACATTATGTTAAGTGAAGTACAGAGGAGAAGTGCCATATATTTGCTCTCATGTATGGAAGTTAAAAACAAGTTGAAATGAAGGTAGAATAGTGATTAACAGAGACTGGGAAAGGCGAGGGAGTGGTGGGTAAAGGGAGGTTGGATTTGATGCTGTATTCATGTATGTATGGACATGTCAAATTGAACTCCATCAATATGCACAATAAATATGTGTTGATAAAAATGATGGGCAAGACCTTGACAAACAGAGCTAGAGAGGATGTTGTTAGTGAGATTTAAATTAAGTCAAGCCATAAAGATGATGCTCTAGTTTCAATCTTAAATGTCCCTTGAAAACCCAAGTATGAAAGGCTGGAGGCCCAGTTTGGTGCTTTTGGGAGGTGATGGAACCATTGAGAGGCAGAGCCTTGTGGGAGGTCTTCATTTGCTTCCACTTGACATGCCATTGTAGGTCCCCAAACTGGGGGCTAGTTTACCCATGACTGAAAGTTCCAAAACTGGGAGAGAAAACAAACCTTTTCTCTTATAGTTACAGTTACAGAAAGTTGACTAGCCCAAATGGGGAAGAATGACTGGTTGACTGGTCACTGGATACAGTGAATAGTTGGCTTCAGCTCTAAGATACATGTAGAAGAGAATATCAGGTAAGGTTGAAAATGGAACTTAGGAAGGGCCTTGAGAACAGGTGTATCTGTTGACTATAGCTGTGTCACCAAGAAACAAACATCTTAGTGACATAGAGCAATCATCTCTATTTCTTGCATATCTACTGGTCAGTTGAAATGGCCTTCCTTTAGGCTACAGATCTGTGGACAGGTTAGGCAGCTCTAGGTCTGTCCTGACTAGAGCCTGAGAGGTTATCTCAGATCCTAGGATCTGCTCTTCTGGGGCTCAGGCTGAAAGAGCAGGAGATCACTGGAGAAAAGACTCCTGACAATGGTAGAAACTCAAGCTACCTCTCGTGTCATGTTTACTAGCATACCATTTTCCTAGGAAGTCACATGGCCAAGGCCAAAATTGGTGGGATCAGGAAATATGCCATGAGACTAAGGAAAGGAAATGGATGCACACACACTTTCTTCCAGGCAAGTAAAGAATTATGACAAACAGTTCAATACAGCGGAGTCAGGATGAGGTTTGTAGAGTTAAGGACAGGAAAAATATTTTATTCAGTATATCTAAAGCATACTAGGTGCTCAGTGTTTACTGCATATATGAATGATCTAATGCCAGTAACTCTGAATCAGCATTATAAATTTGAGTTTGGGCCTACTTTATTGAGAATTTTCTCCAAATTAGGCTTCAAGTTTTATAAGATCCAACCAGAGTAAATCACTCATTTCAAGATAATCTTTTCAAATTTTTTTTTTTCATGTTCTTTGCTTATTTACGAACTAATATGTTTTCCTGGTGACTTTGTCAGAGAGCAGTTGGCCATATACACTTGGTCTATTTCTGGGCTCTCTATTCTGTTCCATTGGTCTATGTATCTGTTTTACTTGGGGTCTTTTGTGGTTCCACAAAAATTTAAGAGTAGTTTTTCTATTTCTGTAAAAAGTGTTATTAGATTTTGATATGGATTGTGTATATCTCTTTGGGTCATATGGGCATTTTAATTTTTCTAATCCATGAACCCAGAATATCTTTCTATTTGTGTTTTCTTCAGTTTCCTTTACCAATGTTTTTTATAATTTAAATTGTAAACATCTTTCACTTACTTTTTTTTTTTTTTGGTTTTGGGGATTGAACCCAGGGCCTTGTGCTTGCAAGGCAAGCACTCTACCAACTGAGCTATATCCCCAGTCCCTACTTGGTTAAATTTATGTGTAGTGTTTTATTCTTTTTGATGTTATCATAAACAGAATTATTTTCTTGATCTCTTTTTCAAATAGATTGTCATTTGTTTAAAGACATGAAACTGATTTTTATGTGCTGACTTTGTATTTTGTAACTTTCTGAATTTGTCCATTAGTTCTAAGAGTATTTTTTTTTTTTTTGGTATGTGTGTATGTGTTGAATCTTTACCATTTTTTTACAGATAGACTCATGTCATCTATAAATAGGGCTAATTTACTTATTTCTTTCTGATTTGGATGCTTTTGATTTCTTTTTTTGTCTGATTGCTCTTGTTAGTACTTCTAGTCTTGTGATGAATAGAGGTAGTGAGAATGGGCATCCTTGCCTTATATAGATCTTAGAGAAAAACTTTCAGTTTCTTCCAATTGCATATGATGTTAACTGTGGGTATTTTTCATAAATAACTTTTATATGTTGGGGAAATTTCCATTTATATCTATTTTGTTGAGTTTTTCCATGAAAGCATGTAGAATTTTATCAAATGACTTTTATGCATTAATTGAGATGATGGTGTGATTTTAAAAACCTTTTTTTTCTGTTATTGTGGCAAATCATATTGACTGTTTAATGTATATTCAACCAATTTTGAATCCCTAGGACAGCACCCACTTAGTCATAGTATATAATCTTTTCTACATGTTGTTGAATTCAGTTTGCAGGTATTTTTGCATCTGTGTTCATCATGTAAAAGAATGAAATTAGACCCTTATCTTACAGCCTACTCAAAAATCAATTCAGCATTCATTAAGGACCCAAATGTAAGACCTGAAACAAACAAACAAAAAGCCTTCTAAAAGAAAATAGAGGAAAATCTCCTTGATCTTGGGTTTGATGAGATATTTTGGGTATAATCCCCCAATCACAGGCAACAAAACTAAAAATAAACAAATAGAACTACATGAAACAAACAAAAAAATCTGCACAACAAAGGAAATAATCAACAAGTGGAAAGGCAGCCAATGAAATGGTAGAAAATATTTGTGAACCACATATTAGGTAAGGGCTAATAGTTAAATTATATAGGAACTCACACAACTCAACAAAAAACAAATAATCTGCTTGAACATAATCAAATATTTCTCCAAACAAGATATGCAAATTGTCAGGCGCCTCACATCACTAATGATTAGGGAAGTGAAAATCAAAACCATGAAAAAAATGTCACCTTATACTTGTTGGGATAGTTATTAGCAAAAAGATAAGAGAACAAGTGTTGGTGAGAGGAACCCCCACCCAATGATGGTGGAAATGTAGATTGGTAAAGCCATATGGAAAACAGCATGGAGGTTCTTCAAAACAGTAAAGCCAGAACTATCTGAGTATATATTCAAAGTCATTAAAATCAAGGTCACAAAAAAATTTGTACATCCATCCTCACTGAATAGCCAAATTTAGAAACAATGCAAGTGTCTGTTATGGGTGAATGGATAAAGAAGTTGTATATATATATATATAAATCCTGCCATTTACAATGTGCATGGACCTAGAGGACACCAAATGAAACTAGTCTGACAGAGAAATATACTGCATGATCTCATTTACATGTGGAATTTAAAAAAAGAAAGATCAAATATATAGAAACAGAATAGAAAGGTGGTTATCAGGGGGAGAAATGGGACCATATGGATCAAGGGATAGGAAGACACAATTATATGGGTTGACTAAGGACAGAGATCTGACATACAGCATGAGGGTTAGAGTTAATACTGTTGTATCACATGTGGGAAATTTGTCCAGAGAGTAATTTAGCTATCCTCCCTCTCCACACCCCCACCCCAGGAAGGTGAGATGATGGATTTATTAATTTACTTGACCTTAGTAATCATGTTCTATGTATATCGAAACATAGCCTATGCCTTAAATAGATACATTTAAAAAAAGAAGAGGTGAGAAACAAAAGCTCTTTTCCTAAGCTTAAGAAGAAGAAAAGAACCAATTATATCCTCTTTCATTACCTCTTCAAACCACCTTCTTTACCTAAATCTGGTTCTATTTCCCACTGCTCCTGACATAGCTGTCCTTGCCAGTCATGCTCCACCTTTGATGGCCACCCACTTCCTTCCCTTTCCTTTCTGTCCCTGTTAGTATGGTCATTTTTTCACTGCCTTTGCTGAAACTTTGAAAGGTATGTCTTGTGTCTCAGATCCATCCAAATACTGCTTACCCTTCTGGCTTGGCTAAATGTGTCTTTTCCCATGAAACCTGCTAAGGCTGGAGCATTTTAAGTCTTCATTACTCAATAATTGTCTCCAGTGAGTTAATCCCATTTGCCTAACTAGTTAGTGAATGGTTTCAAGGCAGAGCCCACATCTTTTGCTCCTTTGGGTTTCTCGCAGTGTCTAGCCAGATGCTTGAAGCAAGTATATGAAGAATAAGTAAATATTGATGGATTGATTTTACATACACTATGTACACATCTAATAAACACAGCTATTGGTCATCTTTCAAGCATTAAGAAACAGACTCCTGGGGGGGGGGCAGCAGATATGTGACTGCCACCTTCTTGCCCTTTTGACTCAATCATTTGTCAACCTTTGATAGGTGATCATTCCATCTTTTCATGGAGTATTATTGTTTAGATGTCTCATGATTTAGTGGCTTTGAAAAAGCAGACCAAGGACTTGGTGTTCACAGCGGGTGAAACTTTGGAGGCATGTTTGTCTTCTCTGTTGGAGCTGTGAGGACATAGTAGATCATTTCATTCTAAGGCCCTTCCTCTTTTGGGCTGTGTTACTTCTTGCTCATTATGCAAATGAAGAATGAAAATAACAATCTGTTTTTATTTTTCCCTCTGAAACCATGAAAGCAGTGAACATATGGTTTCTAAGTCTGCCTGGGATAAAAAGGAGTAATTGACATTGTCCTTCCCAGTGAGCAAGACTCAGTTGTTCCTCTTACCACCTTCTAAAGCACTATCCTGCCCCAGAGCTTTGCTGGCTCAGGACTGAGGGAAGCTGTCATTTCAAAAGAGAGCTGGCTTTTGGGTTATGCTGCTTTCAGCTCTCAATAAAAGCATTAGCTCCACCTTCTCCCTGTGTGATATGTGAGTTGTTAATCTGGAGGATGACTGGTAATTGTGAATAATCTCATTTTGCCCTTCGTGAACCTCCTTTGCTCCCTTCTTTTTCTCTCCCTGTGTCTTTTTAGTGCTTTTTGTTCTGGAGCATCACTCATTGCTCCAGGATTCCCACCACCTCTCCAGGACTGCATTACAATGTCGATTTGGAGTGGGCAGGATTGCATGTTCTCAATTCTCTTATCCATCTTTTTCTCAACTTCAAAATTCATCTAATTTGCACTTTATTCCATCAGAGCCAGCTCTCTGCTAAGGATGACTCAATGAACATCATGTCATCATTTTCAATGATTTCATGATGTACTTCTTAAGCAGAACTTCCTCCTAATATGGCAAGGGAGCAGTCTAAGTCACAAGATAATCTTGACATGTCTTCTTCCAGGATCAATTTTATTCAACAATCCTATATATTGTAAAGATCTCAGATGAATGTTGATAAACTGTGAAACAGAATGCAAAGTTCAAATGAAAGTTTAAGCTAAATCAAGAGATGGAATAAATTTGCTCTCTTTGTGGGGTGTTTTGGGCTATGACCTCTATTCTCCCGTGGTTTTACTCCTAAAAGCTTTGGAGGGCAAAGCTTAAAAAGCATTTTGTAAACACTGTTTGGGATAATGGGAGGTTGTGCAGAATGCCAAGCAAGAGGGTCAGCGTGACCTCAGAGAACCAGTGAATCAAATCCCAAGTCAGTCCATATGCCAGAGGCGAAGCAGCCAAAGCTTATATGGAGGTTGCTGGGAAAAACCTGAAGCCAGCAAGGCAGTGCTAGAAGTAGGGGTCAGAAAGGAGTCAAGCTTTGGGAATTGGGCAGCATAGTCAGAGTCCTGGGGACACTTCTGCTGGTTGGATTGAATTCGACTGCTTCTTTATGGGGTAGCTTTTCTCCTTTGGGAGCAGTTTTCACACTGGATATATGTGTTCATGGTCATTCACAAAGACTTTCCAATATATATTTTTTTTTTTCAGAGGGATACTGGGAATTGAACCCAGGGCCTTACAAACGCAAAGGGCAATTGCTCTACCAGTAAGAGGCATCCCCAGCCCTTTTTATTTTAAGACAAGGTCTTGGTAAGTTACCCAGGCTGCCCTAGAACATGTAATCCTCCTGCCTTAGTCTCCTGAGTTGCTGGAATTATAGGCATGTACTTCCATGCCCAGCTCCAGGGTAAGGAATCATTATCTACCTCTTCAATTCCTAAATATATTCTTCCCTAAAATTGCTCTCAGTATAAGCTTATGGTCTTCTCTCCAACTTATTTATTGACAACAATCCTCCCACTTTACAAAATGAATGAATACCTCTCACCCATTCTGAGTCTTACTCTGGTTCATTGTCTCACCGTATGAACATCTCCAGGGGACCACAGAGGTTTAAAAGCCACGATTTTGAGTAGACAAATGACCCTAAAATTGAAGAAGAGCTAAATTAAAATTTCAGCTCTAAAATAATTACAAATATTCTTTGATTATAGATTTTTATGTGATTTTAACCCATGATATAGAACTTCAAAGAATAGAATGCTATTGCTGTAACTAAGCTTCACCATACATATATAGATAGTTTCTTAGTGCTTTTGTCTATAAAAATGAAAGGTAGAAGTACAATTGATTATTATAGTATTATTTTCAAAAGGATAAATATCAACTCATGCATACACATATAAAGACAATCATAAATGCTGATATAAATTTCCTAATAGAGTAAAACTGGTTATTATAGGGCAATGAAATGTAGTGTGTAGAATCATGTTTTCTAAAGAGCAGAAATCTATAGTATCTCTATTAGACAAAATCAGTTTATATTTTTCTGGATAAAAATAATTTATTTTTAATTTGCTACAATTTAACAGAATTATAAAATTAACTGCCAAAGACAATCAAAAGCACATACCCTTATAAAACCTGATAAACTTTTGCATAGGGGGCAGGAGAGTCCTGCTAGACAACACTCAGCTTTTCTTTGAAAAGATACCTAATATGCTCTTCTGTCCATATCGAAGTCTTTCACAATATTCTTAACAGAACCTAAACTCTGCCTTATCCTAGAAATAAGTAATTTTTATCAAGATAGATGAACTGGAACAAAAGAAAGTAGCCTAGTTCTCTTCATCTTATTAGGAAATGTTTCTTTTTCTAAAGTCATGTGTATGCTTAATAATTTAGAAAACATTTGATATAGTCATGTTATTTTGATAAATTATATGTTAATGATTATAATGCAATTTAATCTAGAAGAAAACTTTAAACACTTTGTCTTATAGTTATCAAATATTTTAAAATAATTTCAATAATGTGTATTTTGTTGCAGACAGCAAAGATGGTGATCAGTAAGCAACTTTTATGTGAAGAAATATTATATTAGGATAAAATCTGGTAGATATATGGAGAGAAACTAAAATCAAGAATAAAAGGAGTGATGTACATTTTAGTTTTTCTAATTTGTTTTTTATTTATACAGACTGCATTTTGATTCACTGTACACAAATGGGGTACAGCTTTTCATTTCTGTGGTTGTGCATGATGTAGATTCATACCATTCGTGTAATCATACACGTACATGGGTAATGATGTCTGTCTCAGTCCACCATCTTTCATACCCCGGCACCCTCCCTCCTCTCATTTCCCTCTACATAATCTAAATTTCCTCCATTCTTCTCTTACCCCTCCACCTCCCCACCCCCATTATATATCATCTTCTACTTATCAGGGAAAACATTTGGCCTTTGGTTTTTTGGACTTGGCTTATTTCACTTAGCATGATATTCTCCAATTCCATCCATTTATCTGCAAATGCCATAATATTATTCTTACTTATGGTTGAATAATATTTTATTGTGTATATATATATATATCACATTTTCTTTGTCCATTCATTTATGGAAGGGAACATAGGTTGGTTCCATAGTTCTACTGTGAATTGAGCTCCTATAAACATTGATGTGGCTGTGTTACTGTAATGTGCTAATTTTAAGTCCTTTGGGTATAAACTGAGGAGTGGGATGTCTGAGTCAAAAGGTGGGTCCATGTCAAAATTGTATATGTATTTTTAAACAATGGATAATGGTATTCAAATTATGTTACTTCAATCCCATTGTCTATATTTAAAAGAGGAATACATTTATTTTAGAGTATTGAAATTTACAATACCCCACAAATCATACCCTTTGTGACCCTTTCAACCCATGAAAATATTTTGATGTCAGTTGAAAAAGTATAAAGGGATACACAGGTATTCAAACACTTTTCAGGGGCCATGTGAATTAAAGTTTGAAGAGGGAAGTAGCAAAGCAACCATCTAATAGAGATAACATTTTAATTTTGGTAGTTATTTTTAATACGTGATTCACTTACAAATGGCGTCACTCTATTTCCACTTCAGCGTCAATGGCAGACATTGGTAACTGATCACAGAACTCCTCCTTGCAGAACCTGAAAGCAGCGTCAATATTTCAGCACAGTGCTTCAGGCCCTTCACTACCAAGGGCAGGAATGGGCACAGGATTTAATTTAAAGGTTCTCAAAACTCTTCTATGAAAGCTCTGAAAGAGGTGCAGTCGTTTTGTTTGACCTGAGTGCTTCCTGCCCCTCCTCCCTTCCACTGGTGGCTGGTGAGGCAGGTGGGTAGTGTCCTTGTACTCTGTTGAGCGTCTTCTGAAGATCAAGGTCCTGCCTTTCGAATTCATGGCTGTAACATGCAGGTCATTCCCAGCTTTCTGCACAGGATGTGAGTACTCAAGTACCCCAGAGGAGGAATTTGACTTCCCTTTCTCCTCCCTCTCCCCAGCACTAGACTCATTCTTGTTCCTACTGGGACTCCGTTTTGCTATGTCAAACCCAAGCGCAAGTAGTTCTGGGTGACTTGAAAGTAGTTCCTGGAGAAATTCAAGAGTTCAGCCTGAGTGACTACTTGCCTTTGAAAGGAGGCTGTCTGGTGACTAACGGCAAGAGCAGACTACAGTCTTTAAAGTTTTGAACCTGGTGCCTCTCGGTCCCTTATTTGCTCTGACAGTAATGGTATTGACCTCCAAAGTTTCAGGAGGCCTGACTTAAAATGAGTCCATTTTTTATTTTGAGAAAATGTCAAAAGGCTAATAAGATTACACACATCTAGTTTCCAATTAAACACAGATTCCCTGTAAACTTCTCACACTACATCCTTTTCCTGCTAGGGAAGGACTGAAAGTGAGGAGTCACTGGAACCTTGCTCGTTTGGACCTGAGTGATAGACACTGGGATCCAAAGAAGTGTTAAGAGAAATAGTGTAGGAATGTTTCCACAGCACGCTAAGCTTTTGTGAGTGGACCTCTGATTAAAAATGCCTTATCATTAATAAGATAAAAATGCATATTACATCATGTATATGCAAATATATGTATTTTCAAATACATTTGTATAATGGAAACTACTATACTTGAAATAAGCAAAAGATATTCTAGGGGCAAAAATCCCCATTAGGCATCATGAGTAGTTAAAAATTCAGAAATTATGATCAGTTATTGCAGATTATCCTTGCATTTTAAGTTCTCTTAAAAGGACTTGATTTAGATATATAAAAACGTATAGAAAACCGTGCTGTGAAAGGAATGAAAAGATTAGACCCTAAATTCTGAGAACGGCCTTGTGACGCACACAGGTGCGTGCAGTGCATGTACATGTGTGAATGTGGGGTGGTGGGAGGGAGGCAGAGGATGACGTACCTGTAAAAGTACTTTATCGTTTATTGTTTTTCTTTTACCATTTAGAGAGTTGCATATGAAAAAGTGATTTGTTCTGTGATTGTTTTTTAAATTATTTTGTACTTCTTTAAATAAAAATTATCAAAAAACCCTCAGTTGTGATGAAGTTTTACGTTTGTAAAAATCCATCAGTTTTTGTCTGTCCAACCTATTACTGCAGTCATCTTCGCAGTTCTTCCTGTATCTGCTTGACTCTATATCTTGTGTTTTAATTCTTGCTTTTGATTTCCCCTTTTGGACAATGAATTTTTTTCTCATGTGGAGGATTTCAGCCATCGGAAAGACTTCAGCCTCATTGATTGAGCTTCTGCACCCAGCTTCTTTTCTGTGGAACGGGGAGGCTCAGAAGCAAGAGCTATCTTAGGTTAGAACAGTGAATCTTGGGTGTCTAAGGAAGGTCATGATCATGCAAATGTGGACATGGGAATGTAGATATTACACTTTTAGTCCAAAACTTTTTTTTAAAATTCATTTTTATTGTAAACAAATGGGTACATCTTGTTTCTCTGTACATGAAGTAAAGGCATACCATTTGTGTAATTATACATTTACATAGGGTAATAGTTTTTGATTCATTCTGTTATTTTTTCCCTTCCCCCCACCCCTCCCACCCCTCTTTTCCCTCTATATAGTCCCTCCTTCCTCCATTCTTGCCCCCCTATCATCCCCCATTATGTGTCATCATCCGCTCATCAAACTTTTGAGGTCTTTCTGGGCTGAGTCTGGAGAAAGGGAAACTCTCATCTTAATGTGCAAAAGTCTGATCTGAGTGTTTTGAGGTAATTTTGCTTGGACTTTAATCAGAATTTAAATAAGTGTCTTCACCAAAGTCATCTTCAGAATGATAGACACACAGAAGGATGAATTGGGACTAAAACTGGTTTTAGTAAACAGTAGTTCTGAGAGAGGTGGACGGTGGCTGAAGTACCTGACCTCTCAAAGTACTTTCACAGATAAGGGATTTTAGAGTTGGAAGAGACCTTAATGAAAGATAAATTTTCTTCCAATCTCATTAAATAAAACTTCAGAACAAGGTGACTTTCCTCAGTTTGCAAATTTGTGGCCAGTCAGGGCACAGGATAAAAAGGACAAAAATATAATTCTAAAGGGAAAGTATTGTGAATTCATCTGTTTCCTCTGCAATTTTTTTTTTTTTTTTTTTTTTTTTTTTTTTTTTTTTTTTTTTGTGGTGCTGGGGATTGAACCCAGGGCCTTAGTGCTTGTGAGGCAAGCGCCCTACCAACCAAGCTATCTCTCTAGTCTTCCTCTGCACCTTTTTAATTGAGCACAAGTCATTGTGTCTATATTAGTGAAGTTATATATATATATATATATATATATATATATATATATATATATACATTTTTTTTTGTGGTACTGGGGATCAAACTCAGGGCCTTGTGCTTGCGAGGCAAGCACTCTACCAGCTGAGCTATCTCCCCAGCCCAGCAAAGTTATATTAATGTGGACTATTAACTAGGATGTGGAAACAACCTCATTAGACAGAAGTGGACATTATAATGGTACCTGATAAAATGGGTTTTCTCATCTGTAAAATGAAAGTATTATAGCAGATAAACTTTAAATTCCTTCTTCCTTAAAAGTCTATGAGTAGATGATTGTGATCGACGATGCAGGTGTTGGAGGTAGATCCCTCTTAGGTCCACCTGTTTGTGACAAGAGTACCTGGGTTGAAGTCTGCAGACCAAGTTCTACTTTTGCACTTGACTTGTATCCTGGTCGATTTGCTTCTCTATATTCAGTCTTTTCTCATTTGTAAACCGAAAGTCATGATGTCTGCCTATGTATGTACTCCCTGGGTTCCTCATCTGAACCATGGAGCACAGAAAAGGAAGGATTGTTTTTTCATTTCTCTTAAGAATGGTACCTAGTTAGTGGTACGCATGGAAGATAGTTATGTGTGATGTAGATTCATGTGTGTATGAAGATGTCTCTCTCAGGGAGTTAGGGCCAACTGCCTCCTGGAACCCCAGTTGACAAGGACTAATGTAAATGTAAACTAATGCAAATGTATAACAAACTGTACAATGTGTGCAGCATAACAAAAATATAAAGGATCATTTTTCTTTATATCCGAATTTTGTTTTCGCCAACTCAATATACACATCCTTGCCTGGATAGTATAAATGAGGGTCTGATGCCCCATTATGCTAAGAATGAGGTGATACAAGTCTAAGCCCACAGGGACAGGTTAGGGGTGGTATAGTGTAGGTATATGAGCTATTTTCTCTTTATCATTCTAATAAAAACTTCTCTGTCTTTATTCCCCCTCAAATTCACTCCTTTCCATGAAGAACTTAGGTTACCTAGATTTGAGATTGGCTGGAAAATCAAGTAAGGCTTACAGATAGGGATGGGGAAAATTCTGGGTCATAGACCTCCTTTCATGGAGGAAATACCTCTGACAGTTCTTGTGTGACATTACCCCATATTTGGTGACTTGAAAGATAATAATTGTTAGAAATTATATGTTGTCAATGTGCCAGGTTCTGTGCTGAACACTTTGCACATATTATCTAATTTAATCCTTAGAGTAAGTTAGAGATGTTGACATTAATGCAAACACTTTATAAATAAAGGTAACTGAAGATCAGCTTTTCCTCAAGTAACACTACTTGGGTCATGGCGTGCCACAGCTCTGGGGAATGCTATTCACTGGGTATTCTCTGTGAATGTTGTCCTTGGAGGTGACAGTGTGAATGTGCTTTTTGGAGCAGTGCAACTGCCTGAAGAAAGGCAGAAGTGAGATGTGAATCCATTTCTGATCCTAAATTCCGTGCTGAGCCACTGTGGCATGTGCTGTCTCTGCACTGTGAAGGGCTGGTCCTCAGTGGTTGATGGTGGAGATGAGTGGCACCTCTTCTGTCTCAATTTGTGTGTGTGTGATGTACCTGGTTGAGCTGGGCCATTAAGAGAACTCATCAGGGGGACTAGAAGGCAGACTGATGGGTGAGAGCTGGGGAGGGTGTGTGTGTGTGTGTGTGTGTGTGTGTGTGTGTGTGTGTCCATGTGTACATAACTTTGGTTCCATCTTCTAGGGCTGTGAATTTTAAGGGGAGAGATCAGAAAACCACAGGACAAGATGTCAGCCAGTACTGGGAACACCTAGTGAATAATTTCCTTACATGTGTGTGTGTGTGTGTGTAAGATGAATTCTGTGTGTTTATTGAAATTGAAAGTCCCTCCATGGGATGGATGTGCTATGGGGAGGAAGGAGTACAGACTCTGCAAGGCACCTCCTTGGCAATGCCTTCCTCCTTCTCTGTGAGGTGGGTAAGATCTGTATAGACCATGCTCCACTTTTCTGAGTGACCAGAGAACGCAGAGAACAGAGTAAGAAGGCAGAAGACTTGGGTACTGGCTGAGTCAGCTTGGGAAGAATGGTAAACCTGTATGAATTCTAGCTTCCTCAGAGTGGAAGATGAGGAAGATGATATTACTCATCTCATTGGGCAAATATGGAGCTCTGGCTTTTACACGGCCTGCTTGTGACAAAACCCTCATAAGTCATGCCTCAGAAGCAGGGAGTGGCTTTAGTCCTTTTACCAGTGTTGCGATTGGAAATAATATTTCTAGGCATAGGCCTCTTTCTCAATGGACCTTCACTGTCACAGAGACTCCAAAAGTGACATGCCACTCCTTCACTCCATGAAGGTCCTCCTATCCCCCCAATTAACCTTCAATTATGCATCCTTCTAATTATGTACTTCTCTTTTATGCTTTTAGAAAAAGAGATTGAGCTTTGCCACTCATTTTCCATGCTTATTAAAGAGCGTTCTCTTTCAATACCTCACATTTGAATTGGATTTGATTTTAGAGATTATGGAAACAAAGAAACTGTGAAAAGCAAGGTTGTTATCCTAGTGCACTGGACGAATGTCCATTGCAGAGATATTGTATGCTGGTCACGCTGCTCCTGTGCTCTGTATGCAGGGCTGGCTCCTGAATGGCTCTTTGGAGGTGTTAGTTTTATTCCACAAAGCCCCTGAATATTCTCCTGCAGTCAGAATTGAAGTCGTTTTAAGGGGGAAGGGGAGCATGAGTGAACATTCTCCTATTTAAGCCGATTTTCACAAAATAAAACTAGGTATCTCCTGCCTCCTTGCCTGAAAAAAGATAGAAGGTCCTCATGAGCTTTCTCTTCCCCTGTTTCATGAGCAAATGTCTGGTTGCCCTCTGGGTGGCCACTTTTTTCTTGCAGGTGACTCTTTTTTTTTGATTATTTAAACAAATGGGATACATGTTGTTTCTCTATTTGTACATGGAGTCAAGGCATACCATTTGTGTAATCATAAATTTACATAGGGCAATGTTTGATTCATTGTTATTTTTTTCCCTTCCCCCCACCCCTCCCACCCCTCTTTTCCCTCTATACAGTCCTTCCTTCCTCCATTCTTACCACCCTCCTTATCCCTAACCCTAAACCTAACCCTAACCCTAACGCTAACCCCTCCTACCCCCCATTATATGTCCTCATCCGCTTATCAGCGAGATCATTCTTCCTTTATTTTTTTGAGATTGTCTTATCTCACTTAGCATGATATTCTCCAATTTCATCCATTTGCCTTGCAGGTGACTCTTGAGTGGATGTACTATTCATTGGGACTGATGTGACAGCTGATTGAGGGGTGAAATGTGTGTCCAAAATCCAGTTAATGTGTTCTGCTTCCCTCTCCTTTTCTAGAAGTTTAATGTCATTACTCTGGAGTTGACCTCTCAAAGCCCATTTCCTTGGACTGATGGCTACTCTTCCTACTTAAAACCTGGAGATGTGTGAAGAAGTTCACGATCATATCTTTACTTCTACAGAAAAGCAACTTAAGAAGGCCCTTCTGAGGGGGTCTTTCACATGCCTCTTCAGGAACAGTTTAGCATCACCTAAAACGAAATTCCTAAGCTTGTGAACCTAGCTCGTGTCCTTCTGTTATGGAACTCCAGGCAGATGCTGCTGAGGTGAGAGGAGACTCCAGAAACTTTCTGCCTAGAGTGAACATCTCTGCTCCTTGAGGTTAAGATGTCCTGGACTGGTTCCATCAGAATATCAATATAACCATGTGTCACTTAACAACAGGGATGGGTTTTGAGAAATGCCTTGTTAGCTGATTTAGTCATTGTGAACCCAGGAGTATACTTACACAAACTAAGATGGCTACAACATCTCTGGGTGGTATAACCTTAGGTATAGGATCATTGCTGTTGACCAAAATGTCATTATGTGGTATATGACTGTACGTAGTCATCTTCATAGCATAGTGGCTCTGGGTAGGCATGACCTCTGTTTGTGAGGCAAACAGGGTCAAGGAGGCATGTGGTCCTAGTTGCCATTTTCTTGGGTGGTAAGGTCTCAGTATAAAGCTAGAGAAACAGGTGAGGGCAGAGACATACCTCTAGGCATGACTAGGGCCTGGCTGTGCCTGGGCTGACAAGGGCTGTGGATGTGCTCGCTAGGGACATGTGAGGCTTGGAGTTAGAGTGTCTTTGATGGTGCCATACTTTGAACAGGGTCATTCACTCCTCTTTCAGTTAATGCTGTTAAATGCCATTAGGGATTTTTAGCATTTAGGTACACATGTATTCTATTACAATAATTGTTATCTATCATATAATGTTAATGCAGTGTGTACTGGTTGGTGCAGAGGCTCTGGAGCCAGATTGCTTGGTTCTGTCACTCATTAGCTTTGTGATCTTTAACAAGTTATTTAGTCTCTCTGGGCCTCTGTTTATTCATCTGTAGAATAAAGATATCCACCTCATAAGTTTGTTGGGAGGATTAATAAATTAATTCATGAAAAGTGTTCAGAAGAGCATTCTACACATTGCAAATGCTCAATAAATTCTTATGATCATCCTTTCTGCTGTGTTCCATGTGCTCGGGGCCCCACTATACCCTAAGCATTATGATAGTTTTAGGTAGACTGAGAACTAGCACAGTTTATCTTTTCATTCAACAAATACATGTTGAGCACCAACTTTGTGCCCCAAGTGGTTCCAGGTGTGGGGATCAATATAGTAAGGCAGACTTATCTGTTGTTCTTGAGGAACCTGCAGTCCTGACACATTGTAAGTGCTCAGTAAACATGTGTTGAGGTAAAGGGATCATACCAGTGGTGTGTCTCTCTGGATAGCCAGTTCTGTAGGGGAGGATAGTGAAATGAGCTCAAGCTTTGGGTTCAGATCTGAGTTCAAATTTCAACTCAATGACTTTCTGGTCATGTTGATCCATTTGCTCATCTGTGAAGGGGGATCATAGTTTGCATAACTTCATAGCTTCGTTGTGAGGAAAAAGGGATAGAAATGCCTTGTATTTAAACATCTCCTGCCCTCCTCGAGCCCAAACACTTACTACCTGGGGACACCCTTTTCCCAACTCCTGTAGATCTTCTGTACTGGCAAAGTGGGACAGGATAAAAGAATCTGAAGAGTGACACTAAGCTGGTTCACTTATTTGTTCACTCATTCCTTGACTCATTCAGTCAACCACAATTCATTGAGCTCTTATTATGGGTTGGGGTTTTACTAGGTTCTGGAGACCTTGCAACACACAGGCAAAATCCTTATCCTCAAGAAGCTTAGATATAATGAAAAAATATGCATAACAAAAAATAAACAAATGAGTACCATAATTCCTGTAGTGTGAAGAGCACTGAAGAAAACAGTGAACAAAACTGTTATTTACCTAGTATTACAGAAATAGGTCACAGGTCTCTCCACAGAGCATCTCACAGCAGAGTGAGCAGATGAAAGAGAGAGCAGGCAAGATGGACTCCATCTTTTGTGAGTTACTTATGGAAATGACATCCCATCACTTTGACCACATTTCTATTTACTATAAACTCACTAACTCCATCACACACTCAAGGAGAGGAACATGACTACTAGAAGGTGGGAACCGCTAGGACTGTCCCAAGTTGTGCTGAGATGATCAGGCATTTTTGCCCCCATGTGGGTCAGTCTGTGGCTATGGGCCATGTGGACGAGTGCTAATGTGAGGTGGCTCTCTACAGTGGCAGCTGTCCCTAGAGGTTAACAGTTGAAGGCTTTCTCATGATTATACTTCCAGCAACTGGGGCAGTGGATCTGTCAGTGAAGAGGATGGAGAGGGATATCTTCACATCCACCACTAGCCCCATTCCACATTCAGATCGTAGACAACCATGTTCATAGAGTCTGACTTCGTAGCAAATTCTGTTGATCCATGTGTGATTGGAAGCCTTCCTTCCTTCCTTCCTTCCTTCCTTCCTTTCTTTCTTCCTTCTTTTTTGTGCTGGGGATTGAACCTAGGGCCTTGTGCATGCTAGGCAAGTACTCTACCACTGAGCCATATCCCCAGTCCCGGAACTGTTTCTTTTTGGTATTCACAAGAAATGGTTCTCTTTAGTTGTGTTTCCTCCTTTATTTTCCTCTATTTTGATCCCTGAGTTGGAACTGTCTTTGAATACTAAATAGAAATGCTACCTGAAAATAAAGTTGTGTTGTAACCACAAATTATCCTGTAAATGCGAGCCCTAGGGTGGTGGCTCATTCAGTCACAAAGCTCTCAGGAGTCTTTGGGATTACATCTCTGTAGGGTAAGCACAGAACTTTTCTCCCCTCCCCCTCCCTATCATCTATCTTCAATTCTAATTTTTTTAATTTTCTTGCAAAATCATGCCTTTTGGACTTCTTGAAATGTAGAATCTAAGAATTCAGTAGAGTAAGGCATGTTCAAGCTTCTGTATAGGCAGAGATTGAGATAGGAATTTTTTGGTCACATACTAAAAAACTCTGTAGCAGTGCTATCCAAGATGGCAGTTACTTTTTTGACTACTTAGAGGCCACAATTATAAGTAGCAAGAAGATTTAGAGCTCTTCAGCACATGTTGCAAATATTGCCCTGACTCTTTCCCAGATGTCTACAGAGATCCTTGGGCTCCCCTTCCTCAAGGTAGCCTTGCAGAGGCAGCTGGATTTGCCTATAAACCTGATATCATACATTTCAAAGTCAGCTCCTACCCTTCATGGACTTGTGTGTATCAGCCAGGTTGGGGAATTAAAATCTGTATCAGGAAGTCTCTATGGTGATGACTTAATGGAATCACTGGGAGTTTTTAAGCTATGTAAGCTGAGCCAAGCGATTCTGATATGCCTTTTAGAATCTCAGGCATGGACGTACCTAGTTTATACAAGTTCCCCAGGTAATTTACTAAGCTTTTGTCCTTACCTTGAGATTCACTGCTCTGTACCTTTTGCTTTTGGGAATGGAAGGTTTCTTTCCTACATCTAATCCACCTGTAGATGGACCAGATGTTGTTATAAATCTTCTGGTGGATCTGAATCTTTGCAGTGGTTCTGAAGCCTTACGTCTCTCCAAGGACTACTGGCATTTCCAGTCTTCTGATCTTTGAGATTTGTGTTTGCTCCTCCTTCCATTCTTCCCTTCCTCCTTTGCCAGATTCCTGGGGTCTGGGTGGGCTGCTTGAATATTCAGGGCTTTTTTTCCCCATTAGCCCCCTCTAGGTTTATCCCAGGAGGGAAATCTTCCATTTTTCTAAGAATAAATCTGTAAAAGTGGCAACATTTAAAAAGCAATAAATTTCTGCTGTGTGTGTGTGTGCAGGCATGCATGCATATGTCTGAAATCTGTGCCCTGTGTGTATATCTCTTTGTCTGAGAGGGGAAAACTGTGCTGACAACACTAAAAGAAAGGGCCTTTAAATTTCTAGAGTCAAGATCACAAGAGGGAAGACCATGCTCAGGAAAGTCAGGGAGGCATCAAACTGCTGGAAGAAATAGGATGGAGTTGAGGAAGGGGGATGCTGGGCAGAAGTGTCACCACAGTCTGGCTTAGCAGAGAGAAGGAGATTACTGGGGCATGATTCTGAAGTAGCTGTGGAATTCAGAATGAGCTCCCCCTTTACTTGGTAAGGTCTCACTGATGCTATTTGGGGAGATGGAAGGAACTCCTGGCCTCCCCTTACCATTCAGTTACTGGATCTTGTTTTCTTAGCCACTACTTTGTATTTTTTTCAGTCATGCTCAGAGGAAACAGTAAGAAGAGAAAGAACCTTGCAGAAGAATTGGGTTTAACTTTCCAACAATATTCTGAAATACTATGAATGGAAACAAAACTCTTTTACCAAACAACCAATAAACTCACTAACCACCCGCAAATAGAAAACAGATGCATGGAAATGATAAAATAACTGGACTGAAATCCAGTTATTAGTTCTAGTTCCTACAGGTGTGAGTGAGATTAGGAGTGGAAAAGGTCAGCAGGAGACAAAATGAATTACCCTGGAGGGTCTCTCCCGGGACCCTAGGATTGCTAATGAGCAAAGACCACCCTTGAGTCCTCATGATTGGAGGTAGAGGAATCATATGGATAATTCAGACCCACCAAGGACACTTATATTAGCCTTTCCCCACAAAAATTAATTAAGGAAAAACAAAAAATGAATATGATGAAAGAAAGGTACCAAAGCATCTCCATAGGAATCATTGGTTTGATCAGTCAGGTCTAGGAGATACTGAAGCCCTATTAATGAAGCTCTGTTAATAGTCTGATGAAGAATCTGAATCCTTTTTATTCTGACTGGAATGTTGCTGCTGCAGTGGGCGTTGGAGGGAGGCAGATAGTAGGGAAGGATGGAGGCCTCATAGGAAGAATAAGGAGGCGTTTTGGGACTTATTCTAAAGGAGGAAATGTGGAATCAGAGAAAAGGAGAAGTTGTCTGATCTGGGGAGAAGCAGAGAGGACCTAGCTGAGGTGTCTGGGGTGCCCAGAGATGGGGAATTCAATCCAAGTCAGCCAGATGAGCCATTGCCAATTAGAAGAATTTTAACCTGGAGGCAAAGACAAGCAGACTTGAGGTTCAGTGGCAAAAGCCCTCACTTGTCCAGGAAAGAAACTGTCACAGAGAGGGAGGTAGAGTAACATGGACAGCAATTCCTCAATTGACAGCCTGGGGAAGAAACAATTCATGAGCTGAAAAAGAGGTGACAAAGGAAACTCCTGAAAGTTTCTTTAACATGTTCGATCTGTGCTAGGTTGGTTATGTCCCATGATATATGGGTCATGACTGTCTCAGTTAGATGGGAGTTTGGGCCTAGGTTCTGAGCATGTCCTGCTGAGAATTCATGTGGGAAAAGTCATGAGAGACTTCACCTGTTGCATATCATCTTTGCAGAGGCACCTGCACTCTACATTCTTTCTTGTCATTTCCGCTCCTTTTTGCTCTTGGGTGATAGCAAAGTGGTATCCAAGGTAAGGGTCACAAGAAACGTTTTCGAAGGAGTCTGGGCTTGGAGGCTATTTTCTTCATTTTTAATTCAACCAAAGCATCCTGCAGCACTGACATGATACTGCTAGATATCTGTTGGTTTGAGTCTCCTCTGTTCTCACTTTGTTTTCTCATAGTGCTGGCTGATACAGGAGAGGCTCACTTGTCAAGACACCTTGTGCCAGGCATTGCATTGGCATAGTGTGGTTAGCATAGAGATGAGCAAGACAAACATATAAAGGTAGCAAACAAATGATGGACAGGCCTGAAAATGACCAAAGTTGCCTAGCTGGATCCTGAATTAAACCAAACTGTAGTTGAGCATTATGTAAGAATGATTCCATCAGTGAGGGAGTGTATATGCAATGGTAGTCCTATAAGATTATAATGAAGAAAAATTCCTGTCATCTAGTACTTTTACTGTACCTTTTCTATGTTTAGATACACAAATACTTATCATTGTGTGATAATTCCTACAGTATTCAGTACAGTAGCATGCTGTACAGACATGTAGCATGGAGCAATAGGCTATACCATAGAGCTCAGGCGTGCAGTAGGCTATATCATCTAAGTTTGTGTAAGTACATGGTACAATGCACAATAACAAAACTGCCTCCTGACAACACATTGTCAGAATGAATCCCCTCCATTAAGCAATGCACTGCTGTATATTAATTACCTAATAAACAAGGGAGCTTCTACTTATAAACCTCTGTGCAGTTATGATCCCAAGAGAATGAGAATGACCCAATGTTGCCAAAGCTTTCAATTTTTCAAGAGAAACTGGGTCAGTATCCATAAGTTGGAAATCACCTCAGAATTCATTTACTCTTTCAGCAAACATTTGCCAAACACTTATGCCAATCCCTGGGGAAGAGTGGTCAACAAGACCCAAGAGCTCACTGCCTTCCCGGGACTTTTTGTATGGGGATAAGTGCTGTGAAGGCAGGGAACAGGTAATGGGGTGGCGGTGGGGGGGCAAGTAGGGCAGCCTTTATGAAAGGGTTAACAACAAGCCTGATAAGAAGGTGCTTGTTATGTGTTCATCTGGAGGAAAGAACATTTTAGGCAATGGGAAAAAGAATGCCAATGGGGTTGGTGGTGGGCAGAAATCAGGGTGGGAAATTTGAAAGGGTAACAGGGTTAGACAAAATACCTGTCATTTGCATTAACATGGATGAAACTGGAGGACTTTATACCAAGTGTCAGGCACAGAAAGAAAAGTACTGCAGAATCTCACTTATATATGGAATCTAAAAAAGTTGAACTCATAGACATATGGAGTGGAATGGTTATTGCCGGAGGCCGGCTGTGGCAGGGGAGGCTGTGGAAAAGTTGATCAAACGCTACTAAGTTTCAGTTAAGGAAAATGAGTTTTAGTGATCTATTTCACAGAATGGAAACTATTATAAATAATAATGCATATATATTTCAGAATTGCCTTAAGTGGATTTTAAATGTCTTCATCACAAAACAATATTATATGTTAAATAGCCTGATTTAATCATTCCACATCATAAGCATATATCAAAATATCACATTGTACCATATAAATGTACACAATTATTATTTGTTAATTAAAAATAAAAGAAAACCTCCTGCCAAGTGTTCCTGTCTTTATTTGGGGGTGTTAATGTTCTCTCCTGGCCTCCTGGAGGCCATAGGTACAGAGGTCAAGTGCTTTTGTGTTTTAGTGAAGCAGGGCCTCAGGAGAGAGAGAAACCTGGGCAGGGTTTAGACCTACTTTCCCTCAAGCATGAAGAGACTTTTTCCCTGTAGCCTCGGTTTCCACTCCAGGCTCAATAGACTTAGGGAGATGGGAGGTAGAAGGGCACTCCGTAGCTGTACTCAATCCTTCTGAATTGATTTTTGTGAGTGTGTCAGGTTCTGTGGCCTGACTGCTGTGGAGGTTATGATGGCTGCCATGTTGTTTCAGGGGGAGACCTCAGGCCTCTGGGACAGCTTCATTTTGTGGTCACAGGTTTCTGGCTTCTATTTTACTGAGGTAAATTTTCCTCAGATGTGTATTATTTATGAATTCCATATCACTGCCCCGTTGAAAACATGAAGTTGGCTCATGTATGGAGATAGCAGATTGGGAAAGGTTGGCCAAGGGAGTGTAAAAATCACCTCACACAGCACAAGTCTCCTTTCAGAGGCACAAATCAAGCACAGGTGCTTCCCTGCCTGGGGGCAGAGGTGGGTTCTCTGGGCCTGTCGTCCTCAATCAGGCAGTTTTTATCAGAGAGCTAGTTCAAACTCAGATTTAAAAAAATCACTATTATAGAAACCATATGTATGTGCAAATACACATTGCCTCCCTGTCCCCCCACCCCACCCCCTGTGGTGGCTTAAGTTTTTACCCTGTTCCTTGGAGCCTTTTCTGAATTGGAAACAGTGTGATGTTCAGGGGGAGAGGATTACTTTTCAGGCAGTACTAGTTCATCCAGAGGAAGGGGGAATTTATGGCAAGACTGAGTTGTGGACTTTTCCAACAATAGTTCCCTTTAAAATGATGGCATTTAGGGACCTATTGGTCACTGCAGTGAACCAGGCATTTCCAGAATACAAAATAATCCTAGAAATTTCATGGTCCAAACCAAGAAGAACATCCTAACATTTTTCATTTTCTTTCTCATTGGAATAATTGTAAATCAGAGTTTTCAAGGCCCCCAGTTCCAAGCCCACCATCCTAACTATTGTTGACTGCAACCCAAACACGGAAGAGATGCACTTCTACACCAACTACTTCCCTGGGCTTTTGGGAGTAATATTTATGCCTGTACTCTCATTCTTGCTGCTGCAATTCTTAAAAGCATGATCAGGTCAAAATTCTTACTTGATTCAGCATCTAGGACTAAGGGGAAGTGTAGACTTCCCAGTTCTCCTTACCTGCTCTCAAAAGCAAGAAACATGAGCTCTATTTTATGTTAAAGCTCTTAACAATTCAGAAGGCCAGATTTAGGACTCTATAAACTAGAATGGAATTTTGGAACCTTGCTTTTAACAGAGATTAGCTACCAATAAAACAGCACACAGAATGTATACAAGTGGTTTTCAAAGTGTGACTTCCTGAACGCTAGCATCAGGGGCACCTGGCAACTTGCTACCAGTGCAGATTCTCCAGTTCTGCTCAATCAGCAACTCTGGGGCAGGGACTCAGCAATTAGGTTTTGGTAAGTTCTTTGGGAAATTCTGATACATGCCATATAGC
Organism: Sciurus vulgaris; assembly: GCF_902686455.1. Classification (NCBI taxonomy): domain Eukaryota; kingdom Metazoa; phylum Chordata; class Mammalia; order Rodentia; family Sciuridae; genus Sciurus; species Sciurus vulgaris. Next base: position 62,758,245 of record NC_136473.1, read on the forward strand.
AATGACATTCAATATTAAACCCTTGTGTTAAACTTTATTTTTTTTTTTTATAGAGATCTTCTATAGCCTAAGTTTCTATCCCAGGCTCAGTAGACTTCAGGAAATGGTGTCCCTAATGCTAGTGTTCAGGGGCCCATGCTTTGAAAAACACTGGTGTATAGTATATACTTTTAAATTATTTTATATCATATTAATTTAATAAATTTATATAGTAAAACAAGTCCCTTTTTTTTATATTAGTGTACACTCACTCTGATCCCTCTCTAATCCCTAACTTTGATGGGAAGCCAGAATTCTCCCTTGACATAGTTAGATAAACGTGGACAGAGCAGATGGGAAAGTCCTATACTGTGCAGTAAAAATAGAGTCTCTACAAAATGGTGATGCCCCATTATTTCTCCTGATTTCCTCTTTTAACTGAAATGGTGGGACAAGAAATTTATTTGACTTTCTCTCCATTATTTCTCCCCATAAATATGTCAACTCTCTCCTTAACATGCAGCAAGAAAATCATGATCAATTCTAGGAGGAAAGCATGTGCTAATGAGAGGTAGGGATAAGGTATGAAATTTTTTATTGATAATTCCATGGCGTTTTTGTTTAAAAAAAAAACAAGAATAGATTTGTGTCCCAAAGTGAATTAGTATGACTTGAATCTTTACTAAAAGACAGTATAGATTACTTCTGAAATGCTGAAAAATTATTGTTGAAATTAAATAGATTGCCTCTGACAATAGAAAATTTAATAATGATGTCATAGTATAAGTGAGGGATGAGGGTAGAGTTACCAGGACTCTGCCAGGGGACCATGGACTATGAGCTTTTTCTCTTCTCCTCCTCCTCCTCCTCCTTCAAAAAAGTACTGCACATGTACATGATTAATACTGAAACACCTACAATATAAAGCAAAATATTTTTGATAGACATCATATGTCTGCGATTCATCATTAATTTCCTCTCCTTCTGGTAATGGTTCTCCACATTTGCTTTAGGAAAGCACCCTCTATCCATTCCCAACCATGGAATTTCATTTGGATAGTGTCATCCTTGGCTCTAGAGCTGTATTCTGATTGATTTAAGTCAGCAGGCAATTTGCCTTCTTTCAGCCATAGAAACTGGTTCAAGGCTGGCTGTTCAGTCCAGCCAGACCAGTGGGAACCCAGATGACGTTTGCTGGAACTTCTGAGAAAATGATGTTGTCTCTCTTCTTCTGAATTCAGTGGCAGAAAGAAGAGATATAAGCTTGGTACCCCTGTGATCCTGCCATGGTGAGGGAAGTCCCATGAAGAGGGGTCTGGAAAAACAGCCACAGATGCAGATAAGATGGACCTGATGCTTGGATCAAACATGCTAGAAGCCATCTATACTTCTATACTTGAGATTCATGAATTAGCACATCTCTTTTTCCTTTCTAAGCCAGATTGATATTTTTTTGTCATTTGAAACTCAAGGAATGCTCAAAGTCATAGGTCTTAAAACTAAAATGATGATAATTAAGCTTTAGCCTAGTTTGATGATTCAGATGGTCCTCTAGGAACTTCCAGTGTCTTGGCTTACACTGACTCTCTCTGTCTCTATATATATGCGTGCGCGCATGTGTATGTGTGTGTGTGTGTGTGTATATATATATATATATATATATATATTTGTTTATTTATCTTCTGTGTTCTTGATGCTTTGACATCTGGGGCCTCATTGCCAGGGAAAAACTTCCCCTTCTGGGGATAGCTAATTCTCAGACATAGCAAAGGACTTGCCAAGGAGCAGGGCTTTCATATATAAACAAAACCAACAAATTCATCACCCATACTCAGAACCACTTTCTCTGCCCAGCTTTTACATTGGAGAAAGCAATATTCCTCTTTCCTAATCATTTCAGGGCCTAGTACCAGACAACGAGAGACCACCTCTATAGCCCAGAGCCCCCGGCAATTTGAACTAGTTAATTCCAAGCTGCTTACCCTGCCTTGCCTTTCCTTTGGCTACCACAAAGACTCCTGCCTACATTTTCCCTGATAACACTCTTTCTGCCTCCTGACTGACCCTGATGCCTCCAAGGGGGCCCTTTGTAGTTTGGTGTACCCCCTTTTTTGGGAATACTGAGTAGCAAATTATCTTTTTAATGACAATTCTCGCTTGAGCCATTGAACTTGCCATAACTGATTAATTATAAGACCTAGATTTTAAAACATTTTCATGAACTCAAGATATAATGAGCGGTGTACTGTGAATGTCAGAGAGGATTGTTTTCATTTTTTTTTTTTTCTTTTTTGCTGGGGAGAGAGGAGGAAAAAGGGAATGCTTGTTGTTAAGTTTCCTTTTGCGGTTTGTTCTAAATATGCTAATGAACACCAAAGCTATTTGTCCTGCAAAGACTGCATAGCAATAGGTAATGATGATTGGAATCTTGTGATTTTTGTTAAGGATTTGTTATATTTTACTTTTTATTTTTTGGTAATGGTAGTGCGAATGTGAAGAAAGTTCTTAGCGGACACTAATGGTGATATGCAAGTTTTATGGTTCATTCTGTTTTTTACCCTAGCAGCTCTCAGAGGGTACAAACATAGTAGAATGGTATTGTATCAATTTGTACTGTAATTTTTAAAATATCAGTTTTGATCTAATAATTTATTATTAGTAAGTGATTTGAGAGCCAAAATAGTGCCATCATTCACCTACTCCCCACCTTCAAAGAACCCTGCCCCAGAAAGTCCAAATCCCTTTCTTTATTCTGCTACTGACTTTTATGGCTCACTTTTATGGCTGGCAAGACTAACAGGTCAATCAGCGTAAGGAAGTAGGGCATTCAGGTTTACCATTTGGGCTTCCAAACACGTAGTTTCCTACTCTGGAGAGTTGAAAGCTGGAGTTCATTCATTCTCACATTCATTTATTTGTAATGGTATGACTGGTGGAGATTGAATTTCAATTTTTTTTTTAAACCTGGAAAACTACCATTTTGTGGATTGCAAGTGGTTTAAGTTTCTTTGTGTATAGCCTTTCATGAGATTCTGAGTGCTTGGTTTCAAGAAATAGAAACCAAGTCTGACTAGCTTAGGCTGAAAAATATTTTTGCTTTTTTGAAAGGGTAATGGAAGGATATCATGTGGCAGAACGCAGAGGGAAGATTGAAGAACTCAACTTGGAGAATGTGTAGAAACCAAAGGCAGCTTAGTAGCAGAGACTATACCAGTCAGAGTATGGACGCCATCACTACTGTGCACTGTTGCCATTGCTGGACTTGGCTGCTGCTGGACACAGCCACCACCCCTGACACAACTCCTTTTGGTGGACCTCTTTTAACCCTTAGTTTATTGCCTTGTGTCTTTGATCATGGTGGACATAGCATCACAGCATCTGCTGGTTCAGAGCGTATTCATCATCCTATAGGATGGCCCCCTATCACAGTATGTTTTCCAACCTTGCATCATATTGAGGATTCAGTGGACCTGCATCTTTCCATAAGCTGTCTTTTGGTGATAAGTTACATTATGGTGCCATTAAGTTCCACAGGCATTAACTGGATTGCCTTCATTTCCTATAAAGAAGCAAATTTCTAAGTCATACAGTGCTGTAAAGTCATATAGAAAGTCTACCAATGGATATACCAGTAGAATTCTGATGTATGAGACAGAGAAAACAAATACACATTAAAAAATGAGCATCTGTTTTGCTAAGAACGAGTTGATGCCCCTCCATAATGGGAGGGCTCTGATAAAAGCAACCTCTAGAAGTGGCTGACTTGCCCTGCTGAAGTACAAGGCATGTCAGGGATTCTGAGTAGGGTGCTGTAGGTGAGTTGAAAGAGGTCGGGTTTTGTTTTTACCATCTAATGGAAACATTTGTTTCTAACATCAAGTTATGATGCTGCTGATTGAAACACAAATACTCTGTAGAGAGGGAAAATTGATAATGCTGGGAGAGAGAGGTTATAACTGCAGGGCTGAAGTTCTTTAAGTAGGTGAGTAGGGATGAACTCTAGCATACAAATGAAGGGTTTGAGCATTTGTTGCAACAAGAGGGAAAAGTGAGAGGTGGGTATAGATGTTTCTTATTTGTGCCTACTTTTCCAGTGAAATGAAGCATGAAGTTGTCAGCTGAAGATGAGAATGGGGAGGGGAGATTTTGGAGGGTATTAGAGTTATTGAAGAGAAAGAAAAAGATCTGTAATAGTATCTTGAAAAGTGGGGAAACAAATTTCCTTTGGGGAACATTTATGATTGCTGAGCAGTTTTGTGTGGTTGTGAGTCTTTCTCTAGCTATGACTAGCTGTTCCAAGTAGGAAGGATCCTGGCTCTCACAGAATCGATAGGTAGCTGGAAAACCAAGTGTGGAAAAGAGGTAGTAACCAAAGGAGGCTCAGAAGAATGAACATTTGGGGTAGGGCATGATCAGAGCTACTGATGTATAGTCTGCTACCACTAGACACAGCCACCTCTTGACCTTCACTGCTGGACATGTAACTCCTCAACGTGGTTTCCAGAACTATTCAACTATCAACCACTGCAGAGCTAATCTCCCTGAACTTTGATTTTCATACCACTTGCTTGTGATTTAATGTATTGGGTGGGACTGACCAGAATCACCACCAGCACAAATAGAACCTTTACAAAAATTAGAAAAAGACATCCTTCCTTCCAGACATTTTACTCTCATCTATTGGAATGTTGTTATAATAAATACATAAATCAAGGATGACTATGATGTGCATGGCACCCTTTGGAGCCGAGGAGAGTAAAAGCAAACATAGCAGCAGCCCTGGCCTCAAGTGTGCCTTGATTTGATCACCAAGTTGTGGAAAGGATGTGAATAATCTACATTTAGCTTTGTGGATCTGCACAAAGGAGGTTCCTCTAAATTGGGAAGGAACTTTTGATCCTGGTCAGGAATTGAATGGAAAAGTCCAATATGCTCCCATAGTTTAAGAATCTTATCTCAGGTACATTCTTTCAGTAGGCAAACCTGAGATACAAAACTACCCAATGCATTGAGAGACCTGACCAGTAAAGTAGTTAAAATAGAAATGCATCAGCCTGAGATGTTAGGTACTCTAAGTTTAGTACTGCAAACTGAATGTTCATATGTTGGAAAGGTTTTCTTTTTTCTTGAATTTTGGACTCACATTTTGGAAATTACTGATATATAGAGTACATTTTTGGTCAGGGACCAAACTTCCCCTTGTTCCTGAAGATGATATTTCCACTGTTAGTTATACTAGGAAAGGAAATAAGATGAGGAGAGAGGATTTCCTGTTATTCTCTGGTCAAAACTGGGGTACAGTCATGTCCTTGGGAAAAGGAAAACCTGCAGATTTCTCTGGAGGAACAGGCCCCCCCATCCCACCAAATGTAAGCCTGTGGGGAAATAGTCAGGAATATGAAATCAAATAGAAGTCAGGGGAACTTGAGAGTATCCATGTGTAGTAGCAGATGAAAGTGACCTGTCATTTGATTCCCAGTGTCCTTGGTAAGGAATCTTCAAGTGTTATAAGCCTGCTCTTAGCAGTGTATTGAGTAGTTGGAGTGAAGGGTCCATGCTTCAGTTGAAATTATATGGAGTGGATCCCCAAAGCCAATTAAAAGATGACAAGATACTTCTTAAAATCTTAAGGATTTCTGATGGAAGAGTTATGTACCAATCAGCACAGATTTGTGGAACATTTTAGCCTTCCTTGAGAGTGCTCAGAAATTACTTGGTGAGTGGAAATCTGAAAAATAAGGAATGTCCCAAGATCCATAGAATATGAGCTTAGATGATTTGTATTAGAGCTTTATATAAAAATCCCATCAGAAGAGCTAGAGAGTTTGAGAAGACAGGGGAGGTACAGTAACACATCCATACTTTCATTGAGTTTTTACCTTGTGACCTTGTGATAGGTTTTTCTTTCTTTCTTCTTTTTTTTTTTTAGCACATGAGATAGACAAAGAAATAAGATACTGCTCTGATCTTTCCCCTGCTCTGTTGGGGGAACTAGACTCATCAATCACTGTTCATTGGGATCTGTTTTATAATACACACCTAGTGTGAGATCTCAGGTTATCTTGTCATGGCACGGGAGGTAAGGTCTCTCTACAGTGAGTGATGCCATAGCCAGCATCTAACAGCCTGTTCTCTTTGTCTTCCCCTTTCCTGTCTCCTCCAGTAGATTTTCTGCAGCATTCATTTGGGCTGATCCTGCCCATGATGCAAGGCAACCACATTAACATTCTGATCAGACCCAGAGCTTCCCCTTTGGCTGTGATATATGGCTATCTGCAGCTTTGGTGTCGCAGTGACGGGTGCTGAGAAGGTGTCCGCTGGGCTGTAAGGGGCATTTCTGCCCTCAATGGTCAATATAGAGTAGACCCGAATGGAAACTTTTCCTTCTGTGGATCTCAGGGACAAGGGTCAGAGTTTATTATCAGATTTGTAATTAAGACTTGTGGCGAATCCTGCAAAGGAAACTTCCCTATTTCATGAAAGATAACAGTTGTCATTTATGGGGTCCCATTATTTGTCAATTGCTTTTCATACATTATCTCATTTTATCCTCAAATAACATAGTAGCTCCATGAGATGAAAAATGAAGACCAGAGTTTACCCAAAATTTCTAAGGTCATAGCACCAGTAATTAGAATAAGAATTAAACTTTCTGTGGTAATAATGGTAGAGGGTGTGCTGACATTTGTTAGGTGGAAGACAGGGATGCTGCTAAACATCCAGCATTGCTCCAGACCCTCTACTGTTATGGGTTGAATTGAGGTCCCCCCAAAGAATATGTTAAAATCCTAACCCTCAGTATCTCAGAACTGAACTTATTTGGAAATAAGGTTTGCAGATGTAATTTTTTAAGACACTGGAATAAGCAGACTCCTAACTCAGTATGACTGATGACCTTAGATGAAGACAATGATGCGATGACACCGAGACACAGAGAGAACCAAGAGAAGATGGAAGCAGAGCTTGGAGTCATGGACACTGAGGATTGCTGGCCATCACCAGAAGCCAGGAAGGAGGCCTACAACACACTGTCCCTCAGAACCACCAGAAAGAATCAACCCTACCAACACCCGGATTTCAGACTTCTAGCCTCCAGAACTGGGAGAGAATAAATTTCTGTTGTTTTAAGCCACACAGTTTGGGTGCTTGGTTATAGCAGCCCTAGAAACCCATTATACCCCACAACAGAGAATTATCTGGTTTAAAATGTCAGTTGCACCACTGACGAGAAACCCTGAATTAAAAGAACAGCACAATCCCCTACCCTGAACAAGCATTCTGCTTCCTTTTCTTCTTTCCAGGGACTGCCAAATATCACAGCAATGGTTGCAAGCATTTATGCCTGAATCCAGAACAGGGGGAGTGCAGACTGTTTTAGAGGGTGAAAATCTCTCTTAAAATGTTGAACATGGTTAGTCCATCTGGCAGCTTAATTAGCCTTGATTCATCTAGGGAGTGAGAGGTACCTGCTGGAGCTGTGCTGATGGATTGTGATATTGTTTTTGTACAGCAAGACTCTGGGTCTCTTCCCAGCTTGTTGAAAATTCCTGGTTTTCGGTTGACGGCTGGATGGTCTGAAATTTCCTCTACAATGTCACATCCCATTTTGTTAGTCTCCATTTCTTTCTAAGTCTTAAGGCTTCATTTCGCCCTGGGCAAAAGAGTAGTATTTCATAAGAATAAAAAAAAATTTCCACCAGATTGTAACCAGAAGAGCGGTGTGGTGGGAGAACGGGTCCTGTTCAGAGCAAATGAAACAAGCCATCAGCGTGACCTGCTAATTCACTATGAAGTAAAGTGTTATTGCCACAATGTGTATTGTCTCAGTGCTCAGATAGCTCATTCAGCACTTGGGTGTGAAACTCTTTTTTATTAATGAGCCCAGACTTTGAGAGTTTGTGTTTTGCTCTCCATGTACACTGGGACAATAAGTTGAATAAAACATTGTAAAGGCAATGTTTCTTGCTTGGGCTTGATGGGATCTGCCTCTTTCTATGAAAGTGAATATTTCAATGGTGTTGTACATCCAGGCAAAGACACCACACACACACACACACACACACACACACACACACACACACACACACACAATTTTCTCCAAATGATAGGTAACTTGTTTGGACTTGAAAGATAGTAACTTTCAAAATTAGTGTACAGACTTTTGGAATGGATCCTTCTTGTCCACTGAAGTGACAGAGTATGTTAAACATTATCAGGCAGAAATAGCAATGACTCATAAGAAATATAACCATGGCCAATGAGATGTCTTCTTTCTTGCAATAGAGCTCCCAGATTCCTTAGAGGAAAGTGAAGATCTCTACTTTGTTAACATATCTTGTTTACCTTGGGAGGGCTGTTTCAGTTGGCTTGCCCAGGGTAGGACTGTGTTTTCTATTTAATTTGTGGGCCCCCTCCTGTGCCCCAGGGCCTGTTTTCCACTGGGCACTCAGTAATGTGGTTTATTGGCATCAAAACTGACAGTGGGAAGATGTTGGAATTTTCTTAGTTCAATCTGGAACTTAAACTTGATTTGCAGCCCATCGTTCAGCATCTCCATGCCTCAGCGTGTTAACTGGAAACATAGGTAAGGGAGAATGGGTGTCCGGGTGAACTAGCAATGCTGAGATATTAAGGGGGTATCTTCTAACATCATGGCTTTTACTTCCCGGCCCTCGACTTGGGCCAGTTTGTTTCTGATGTGTCATTTTGAGAAGTTTGACACCCTAATGCTTCCTGTAAGACATCTGTTTGCTTTTACTTATCTTTCATGGCAGCAGGTTTTCTTAAATGGGTAGCAACGAGACTGAAGCCTGGAGACCTGGGTTGACGGTTCAGCCCTGTCACCAGCTGTGTGACCACAGGAGAATCGCATAACACTATTAGGCTTTAGTTTACCCATCTGTCAAATGGGGACGGCACTGTGTTGCCTGTTTTCAAGGGTTTTGTGAGCATCAGATTTACTAATGAATGTGAAAGGGCTTTGAAATGGCAAGGCAATATTTAAAGGTCAAGTGTAAGTATGAATAAATTCTGATTCCTTTAACAATTCTCATGGTTTCATGTAATCATTTCTCCAGTCAATCTTGCCTTTCATGCAAGGGATAAGAGCTCTCTTCCCTGTGCAGCCTGATTGTTTTTCTGGCTTTTTTTTTTTTTTTTATCCTGCTTGCTGTTCAGTGATCTGGCTCCAATTTTACAATCTAGAGATTGGTTCTTTCTGTGAACATGTTTACTCCTCAATGTCATTAATTAAGACGGGGACAGTGATTTATACGATACACAGTTGCCTGAGGCACAGCATTTCAAAGTGCCACATGTACTTCTCCATTTTACGGTAATGCCTTGCATTTGTGCCTGTGTTTAATTTACGGGTTAAAAACAGACTGCTTGCAGCATTTGGTGATGTTTTCACGGTTAAATCCGCAGCTGCTGTGGATTGCAGAGCAATCAGGAGCACTCATGGACAAGGGGCTTTGATAACCTTGTGCTGGGGTTTCTGGTGCTTAAGAAATTGTTGAGAAGCTTGTGGGGGGTGGGAGGCATTGTTGCAGTCTACTAATCCAGACCACTTGCAGTCCTGGTATTTGCATATCTAAGAACAATGTGTGGATTTTTATGTGGAATAGCAACATGACATTTTCTTTCCTTTTTGATCCTTAATGAAATCAGCCATCTTTTTTTTTTTTTCTTCTTGAAACTCATCACCAATTCTGTGGTTTTCTTGAAACTCGTAATCATTGTGCTGTCCTGCCTTCCCCATCCACATCCTCTTGGCTGTCAAGGCTTGGGGGAGTGAACCCGAATGGACAGGGCATAAAAAGCACTCTCAGTGGCTCTAGGACATGTTCTTCTTTTTTTTTTTTTGGTACTAAAGATTGAACCCAGACTTGCTTAACCACTGAGCCACATCCCCACAGCATTTTTTTTTTTTTAATTTTTAAAATTGTTTTCATTTTGAGACAGGGTCTAACTAAGTTGCTGAGATTGGTTTTGAGCTTATGATCCTCCTGCCTCAGCCTCCCAAGCCTCAGGGATTTCAGGCACGTGCCACCACACCAGGCTGGGGCATGTTCTTGAAGCTGAGAAACAGAAAGAGGCAGGGTGGCTGTTGTTCCTGGCAATCAGTGAAGAGAAGGATCCTCAGCCAGGTCCCCTTCAGAGGCTGCTGGGGGACTTCCCTTCTAATACTCACTGATGTGGTCTTCAGACCATACATAAGACCCATGTAAGTTACTGGGGTCTCCAAATTCTTTTCGCTGTGAAGTTCCCTTGTACTTTTTTCCCCAAACTTAGGAGTCTAGCTCATTCACCCACCAGGTTTATCTGTAGGTAGCAGAAGTTTGGATCCATTTGAATAAGGGATTCATTGACTGAAATATGTACTAGAATTCATTGATCAGTGGAAAATGCACAGGTGCTGCAAGATATTTAGATACAGCAAACTGAATTTGCATAATGTCCTTTCAGAGGAAAAGATTCTGTCACATAAATGATTCCCACAAGCCTGTAAGGTAGGGAGAGTGTGAATTATAACGTCCTTTTATAGTTGGGAAAGTAGAGGCTCAGAGAAGTTGGGTGATTAGCACAGGTTACATCACTGATAAACAACAGAAGCAAACCACTCAGTCTCTTGTGTCTGAGGTCAGGGCTCTTTTGCTTATAGCACAGGATCTTGGGATTGTTGAAGCATGAGAAGGCGAGGGGAGGGTAAATAAGACAGAAACTAGCAGTTCTAATTCAAGTTATGCTTGAGTCAATCTATATAATTGGGCATGTTGGAGGCCAAGAATTTTGTTTCATGTTATATTATGAATTCCTATTCTTTATCCTTGCTAGAACAGTGCTGTTCAGAAGACTTGCTCCTTTTGCCAAATGCAATCTGGCAAAAATTCCCACATATAAAATGGAAATTGAATGGCCGGGACTGAAGTGGGGTGTGGAACCTTGCCTGTTCCACCTCTTCCTGCCTCTCAAGGTGGCCTTGAGACACCTTTGAAAACTTGAGGAGGTGAGGATGGAGCTGTCAGGTCAAAGGGATTTCATTTTCTCTTTCTCCTCCTACTCCCTTTTATCACCTGGCTGTCCTTTTGCGGCCCGCCTCAAACAAATTCCCATGATTGTGGCATTCTTCCTGGTTGCCAAGCAGCACTTGTGAGAAGTTTCCTTCTGTTTACATTCACAGCATTTCTGTATTCAGAAAGTCACAAGAAGAAGGCGTTAGATGCCAGCCTTTGTGGTACTCAACTGTTTGCCCCTATGTTTTTTACTGGTGCATTATAATTGTACATGATGGTGGGATTCGTTATGATGCATTCATGCATGCACACAATATAACCACATAATGTGGCCAGTATAATTCCCCAGTACTTCTCCTTTCTTTTCCTTTTCTTCCTCCCTCTCCCTGGTCCCTTTGCTCTACCCTACAGATCTCCTTTTATTTTCATGAGATTCTCTTCTCTTCTCTTTGCCTTTTCCCTCTCTAGCTTCCACATATGAGAGAAGACATACAACCCTTGACCTTCTGAGTTTGGCTAATTTCACTTAACTTCCATTCATTTTCCTGAAAATGACACAATTTCATTCTTCTTTACAGCTGAATAAAACTCTATTGTGTATACATGCCACATTTTCTTTTATCTGTTCATCCATTGATGGACACGTAGGCTGGTTTCATAGTTTTGGCTCTAGTGAACTGTTGTTTATTTCTGTTAATAGCCAGAACACAGAGGGCAAAGCATGTGGTCCAAGGACATCATCATTCTCAGGTTAATGATCCAAGCCCTTGGATTCTGGGTAGTCAGCATATTCCATAGGTATCAAATTCTTCTGAATCAGTTCATAAAGTACTGAACCATGGCTGAAGGTTCTCATTCAACTACACATAGGCATCTGCTTCCATCATCCACATTGGAGTAATCTACATAAGTTCTGCTCAGTTGCTAAGAGAGTTAGACAGCCTTTCATTGCACAATGATAGCAATTCCTAAAAATCTTTGTTAGCCCTGAGATGGCAAGAGATCCAAACCAGCTGCATTTTGTTCCCTGTACTTACTGGTTATTACTTCAACTTGAGCCTAAGTTAATTTCTGTGGAATTGATAAGGGATCGTGTGCCTTATTGCCTTTTATCTAGTCACATGGGCTCTTTATGAAAGGAACTTCTCGGTAAAGCAATCATTGGATGTATACATTGTCTTGAATTTTCTTGTATTTATGACTTTTGCATTTTCTCATGTTTCAACATTCTGGATAGAGAGCAATAAACCCAGCCCCCTCCTTATTTGGGGTCTATATCGACAAGTACTTGAACACTTTCTTCACCCCTTCCTTGTTCTGCACTCACCCCCACCCCTCATGGAAAGATGGCCAATGTGCAGAATATTAATTGAGTCTCTGGAGACATATTGGCCAGCACCTTTCAATAGACCCCAGGCCTCTTATGAAATTCTGTTATATTTCTTACTCCTTGCATGCATGCTTACACACATAGGATTCAAACTGTACGTTGGGAAGAGGTGAGCGGTCCCATTGGCCCCATTTAGGTCTTTTAGGTCTTCTGTCTTGAGCCATATGCTCTAATTTGGTTTTGCCTAAGAAGTGCATTTTGTGACCCTTTGGCTATATTAGAATCATGACAAAACCATAGTGTGCCCTGAGTACTCTCCTTCTGTTGTGAATTCCAGTAGGAAAGGGTGAGAAGGATGATTAAGCCATGGAAAATTCACCTCAAACCCTAACACTGCAAATAACCTAAGAATCTTCTAAAACTTCACAATTTCTTGAAAACATTCCTTTCTCCTTGTTAGATTTTGGAATTCAGGTCACCTTCAGTTCAGTTTCAATTACTTTTAAATATTGCAAAGAATGAGGACAGACAGCCTGGGTGGCAGATTTCAAATTATTTGAGTTTCCCCCAAACACTCTCTCTGATTCTCTACAGCTGAACTTTCCCTACCCAATTTTCTCAAGGCCATGTGGTCACCTCTGGGCCACCATGTGGTACCTATGCCTTTCCCACTTGCCAACAGACTCCAGTGCACGTGCTGGCCGTCTCTCAGCGCCTCAGTGCACATCCTCAGCTTGTCATCCGTCATCCTTACCTTCCACTTTTCTTCACCTCACTAGGCTCAGAGACCACAGATATTAACTGAATAGCAGCCTTGACCAAGTTTATGAAGAAAGGAACCTATGGAAGTGATAAATGATCAAGTGGCCTCACCCAATGTAAACAGCTAATCAGGATCATTTGGAAATGGTAAATAACATTCCTTTCCTCACAGTTGCTTTTTTTTTGATGGATGTAAGTCATTTGTCCTTGACAAATATCATTAGCCTTCTTTACTCCAATGAACTGACGACATGGAAGTGTCTTTAAGAGGTGGTAAGAGATATGACATGCATATTGCCAGGTCAAAATGAATTCATGAAGTGAAATGGTGAGGGAAAAGATGTGGAGGGCAAAGATGCTTGGAACTCCCTCCTCAGTCTTTAATGACTGGCCTCCCTCACACCTGAAAGGAAGCCTGTATCTGGAGAACTCTCCCATTTCCTGTAATTAATAGAAGCAGCTTTCTGCTTATGAGTAGTTGAGCTGTCTGTGTTCTTCTCTTTAGCAGTCCCTTCTTTCCTCTGTCTTGCCACTTTCTTCATTTCTCATCAGATTCCCAGTGACGTATCCTTTCCACTTTTCCTATAGAACGAGGAGGAAAATACAAGGCACTGCTTCCCTCTAGTACTCACCTGAGAGGAAGCCACATCAGCAAAGTGAATTCATGTTTGCCTTCCTAGGCTCCAGTGCTTTGTGACCATAGTAGCTCCTTTGTACAACTATGCCAGCTGCCTCTGCTGTGGGCAGCAACTATGAGATCCTTGGCCAAACAGAATTCCTGGGAGACCAAATTGATGGGCAAGAGGAAGGTGAGTCAGGCTGATTAGTTCTATGTGAGTTGTCCCTCAGGTCCCATTTCTTTGATCTTAAATATAGGCAGGGTACATTGGCTGAGATTACCTAATGGGTACTCTATTTTAGGTGATGAGCGATGCATAGGTAGGTAGTGACACATTTGGGGGTTCATCCAGATGACGCAGTCCCAGGTAAATAAAAGGATTGGCCGTTATTGTGATTCTAACAGTGAATGCATCACCAAAATCTTAATTTCATCAGCCCTCTAGGCTACTGGCTGCAGCTGGGCTAATGTACTGCCTCTGAGGAGCATCTATTGATGTGCTGCAGAGGAATTAACTTTGACATAATGGAATTTTGTTTTCACCACTGCTTATAAAAACAACTGCCTTGAGCAAATGAAAATGCGTGTGGCAATTTGTGCATTTCTAGTAATGACTGTGGATGGACAGGGGGTTCTTATAGAAAACAATGACATCCCTACAGATGAGGGGTGGCTGATTAATGATTAATGAGAACCTGTGCTACCAAGATGCTGGTCTTGAGAGATAAGGGAGCATGATGGTACAGGCTGGAGGGGAGGAAATTGCTTGAAAAGTTGTACCCTATTCATGGGTGAGATGCCAAGGAATCTGGCTGGTGCCAGGAATTAGAATCATTTCAGGGAAGAATGAACAGGGCCAGGTGTCTCGGAGTGGGAAAAAGGACAAGTCTGACTCAGAATTTTTCCTCCACTGCCTCCTCTTGGAGACCTAGCCATTCCCCTTGGGGTGTGCTACCCTTCGACATCCTTACTCTCTTGACCTGTGCATCTCCCACCTCCCACCTTTTCCTTCAGAGATGCCCTCTCTTGGATCTGTGTTCCTGTAGCCCCATACTCCATCTCTATAATTCTCTAATAAAATCTGTGGTCATACTGCCAGTTTGATTATTACTACTTGCCAGTGGGCAGGTGACAGAGTGCCCCTTAGAAAGCACCAAGAAAAACTCCATGTCCCAACTATGCTCACTTTTACCCTCAGCGTAGTTCAAATAAAGCCCCCAGTGGACTTCTGTACTTGGCCTAGCCTAAAACCTGATGCCACATTAAAATGCTTGGTTGCTCTTTGGGTTTCCACCTGTCTTATTCCTGGCATATTCAAGAATTCAGACATGAAATCTGGATTACTTGTGGATATATTTCACAAGGCCGGAAATCTATGTCAGGGTCATAGGAACTCAGGGACTCAGGACATGGAACCTTTGGTTCCTGGACCCATAAGTAGGTGCCAACAGCCTCACTGGGACTCAGAGAAGGCCCTGAGGGAACCTTGGGTAGGCTTACTTTTGTTCTACATTGGCTGCATAATGGAAATTCCTCCATTGGGTAGAAAGTAGAAAGTTGGTTACTGGGCTTTGGAGTCAGGCTAAACTGAGGAGTTGAATTCCAGCTCAGGCACTTACTAGCAGCATGACCTTGGGTAAGTTGTTTATCTTCTCTGTGGCAATGAAAGGTAGCCACTTATTCTTTCACAGTCTCCTGTCAAGGGGTGGAATCTTCGATCTGAGCTAGCCTGAGACTGCTTTGACCAGTACAACATAGAAAGTGATGCTAAGCTAGTTCCAGGCATAGCTTCAAGAGGATTAGTAGTTCTCCCTTGGTCATCTGGGATCCTGAGTTGCCATGGAAGAAGTTTGAG
The DNA here is from genome assembly GCF_902686455.1 of Sciurus vulgaris. Lineage (NCBI taxonomy): Eukaryota > Metazoa > Chordata > Mammalia > Rodentia > Sciuridae > Sciurus > Sciurus vulgaris. Next base: position 62,773,805 of record NC_136473.1, read on the forward strand.
TGTCTTGATGGAGAAAGAGGCTATGTGGAAGCACTAGACCCATGAGTAAGGAAGCCCTCTTGGATGTCTGGCCTGGTCATCAGGTGAACTATAGTGCCAGCTTGATATTTGTCTACAACAGAATGTAAAACTCCCAAGAGAGAAAATTGCCCACTGAACCCCAGTCAATTCACACCAGCATGAGGAATAATGACAAAATGTCATTTGAAGCTGCTATGTTTTGAAGGTCATTTGTTATACAGCAACAGATAATAAGAATAGTCTATCAAAGAAGATTATGTAAGTAAAACACTGTTTAAAAAAATAGACTGTTAAAATAAATACATGCAATAAATTTGATGTAATAAAGAGAAAACAAATAAAAAGAATATTCTGTATGTTTCTACTTCTCATCAGTAAAGTTGAGATAATAGAACTTGCCTCTGAGTGATTATGAAGACCAAATAAGAGGCTAATGATGTAAATGCTTAGCAAGACTTAATATATATTAAATATTTTTTTATTAGGCTGCATATGGCATATGTTCAAAAATACTGATTTGAACACAGTGAATTTGCAGCCAAATGCTATATTTTGGTGGTGGTAAAGATTTGTATGCTCCACTGAAATCTGAGGGGCTAAGTTAATGGTGTAGGAAAGAAACCCTGTGGTCAGAGAGGAGGAGCAGATAGGGTGGGCTTCAAGTTTCTGGGAGGTGAGGTAGTGTCATGGGTCAGGGGTGCTGACTGGCATTCCCTGTATTCCTTGGAAAATCACCTTACTTCCTTACTTTCATTTTCCTAAGAAAGCAAAAGGGAGATTGACAAGCTCATATTCAACTCTTCAGATATTCCTAAAACCTCTAGTAGTCTTGTAAAACTTCTAGTTTGGCCAGAATTCCTCTCAAAGCTTTCTGAGTCATGTGCCATCAAACTGTTTAATCTATTCACTTCTCTATATCTCTCCTTGTACTGACCAAAGCACTTATTTCATGCTGCTGTCTTTTTCATTAGATGGTATCTCTATAGAGACTCAAGACATTCATCTCCAAGTCCTTAAACTTGAAATGTAGGGAACCTAATGCAAAGTAGATACTCAATAATTACAAATACTTGACAGTCGTTATCTGGTTTGGAAGTCAAAGCTGTGTAGGTCCTTCCCGGGGACATCCAGGCCACTGAGGAATGGGTTCACATATTTCATTGTGTTGGCTTTGTGGACCTCTGATCTGTGCTATAAGTGGTAATTTAAGTAGGATGGCTTAATGACTGATGACTGAATGAATTTCAGAATATTCAAGACAAGAGGCTAGTTTTCATTTCATCACTGTTTCCTGGGATAGTACCTTAAGAAGACAAAGTGAGTTGGAGCATTAATAATCAACAAATTACTTGTTAATAATATCATCCAATACCATTAGCTTACGTTCTGCAGTATTAAGAGGGAAAGTGAATCAGAGCATCATACTGACTGCTGTAAATTTTAGCCTCTGAGGCTGATCACATTTATTTGGGAGCTATTAATATTTGTTAGAGATCTGGGCTTCTCTGATAAGAAGCATGTATACCTTAGGTCCAGTTCAGAGGACACTGGTTAGGCCTGCACAAAGCATTTGACCTTGGTCCTCTTGTTTCAGAGTTCAAAGTGATCCTGGTTTTTCCATCTAAGTAAATCTTTTCTTGATGTAATGAGAGTGGTGGAGCGCAAATATGGACTTAATACAAAGCAAAATAAATCAAGTAAAATGTGAACAGAATGTATGATTTTCTTTCCTCTCTGAAATATAGTTTCATATGTAATGGGAAAGAGACAAAAGCATTTGCAGTGCTCTTGTTTTCTTAAGTCTTATTAGAAAGAACCATGAAAACTTACTTTGCTCATGCTTATTGCAATACTGTCACAATCCCCAGCCCGTATCTCTGCTTTAATGAGAAGATTAAAGACCTATTAATGCCACTTGTTTTGTTTCTAAGCTGTAGGTGACAGGAGAGCTAAATATTCCCTGCGAGTTGATGCGGTGGCTTGAAAGGGACAGGGACCAAATGGCTGCAGTGACCTTGATTTTTATGTTCAATTAAATGGACCAGAGATACGATCTATATTGTTTCTGAAGTGTTGAGATCCATAGACAGGGGATGAGAAATTTCTTTGCCTGTGCCAATGGAAAAAACAAATGAAACACACTGGGAATTCAAATGTCCTCTCAGGTCTCATTTTTTACTCAACCACCGTGATGCTCATGTTTGATAGCAAGGCTTGGTTTGGGGAATTGTGGCACAAAAGCATGGCTAGTGATTCATAGGCTTATATCTACTTGTGGGTAATATTGTTAAAAAGTAATCTATTGAGGTTCAGTTACCTGTGTGACACTGTGGTGGGTGCTAGAGGGTTATAAAGAACTGCAAGATAGTCCTGCCTTTAAATATTGTCAACTCTTGTTTGTAAGCAAAGATTTTGTGCATTGAAAGAGATCATACTTGAGAGCAAATGGAAAGAGAGAGAGAGAGAGAGAGAGAGAGAGAGAGAGAGAGAGAGAGAGAGAGGGCATTCACTTCTCCTTTCCTAGGATTTTAGGAGCTAAAGAAATGGTTAAAACAATACTAGCTAAATTGGAAATGAGGTACCAATTTATTACTCTAGGAAAGCAGTCTGCAACCCTAAGTATTGCTTCTGGTAAATTGTATCTGGGAGCATGAATTAGGTCTGAGGATATGGTGGGGACTCTTTGCTTCTACCCTATTATAATGGGACTCACAAAAATGATTCCAAATGCACTACTAACAAGCTGAATGGACAAGGCCCACAGAATAGTGAACTGTACCCATGTGTGCCATACTCATGGGTACAGGAGGAAAAACTCACTGACCCCAGGAAATGAAAAGCAGCAACACAATAACAACAGTTGGCCTGATTCCTCATTTCAAGGCACAGTGAAATATAGGCCAGTGACTGTCAGCCTTTGATCAATTGGAGTATAACTCTTTTTCTCCTGGAAAAGAGCAACTAGAGATAGAGTTTGAAATTATTTCTTGTGATAATCCTTCACATGGGGAAAGAGTTCTTGATTGGAAATTTCTTAGAAATATAGAAGGTAGGGAGAAATATTTCTCCTCCTCTTCACAGTGCGTGAAGTGTGTTCTAATAATGACTGGGAGGAGGAAAGAGACAACTCTGTGTTGGCCTAGAGTTGGGAACAGTCTGGTGAGGTTTCACAGACAGCTTTATTTTGAGTTGACTTGAAGGTAGGGTGGGATACAAGAAGAAGGGAGTAAGCTTTTCAGGTGGATGAAGCCAAACAATGAAAAACAGGTGGTGTTTGGAGGTCTTGAGGAGAGCATTATGGCTGGGACTCAGAGCAAAAAAGCAGTGGAAACCAATCCAGTGCTATTAGACTTGATACATGATCTTTACTCTCCATAGTTCAGAGGAGCTCATGGGAAAAGATTACTTGTAAAAAAGGCTTAGGTGGATGCTCAGAACTTCTGGGACCTCATCCCTACAAAGATGGAAGGGAGCTGAAGCAGGAAGGGCAGCTTCAAAGCAAATATAGTCACATTATCATACACTTCCTTTTAGGTGGTTCACAATAAAACCAAACATTTTCAGAAAAAATAAAGAATCATTGAACAGAATGAATGCTTTTAGGTTTTCTAATAAGATCTATTTATTTCAGGAACTTTCTTACCTCACTCACAGAGTTTGGCAGTTATCCCGCCTCTTCTTGAACCATTCTCGAGATTTCACTGTTTTTGTAGGCATCTTTGTTTCATTTCTCCTTTTATAGAATATTCCTCAAGTTCTGACATTTTCTTTCCTGTAATTTCCAAACACTGGACCTAGAATACTACAAAATAGTCGCTTTCCATACAACATTCAACTCCTTAGATATTTTAAGATGCTTCTCTTTAAACATCTGTTCTCTGCACTCCATAATCTCAGTTTCATGTATCTCAATTTTTGCTAACATCACCTTATATTTTCACTTTCCCCTTTAAAACTCTGAACTCCAGAAATTCTTCAATCCTACCAGGATCCCCCAAAATGGATTCCACTTTCTTTTCATTTTCTCTTATGCTTTTGATATCATCTCTTCACTTAGTAGTGAGTTTAAATCCTATAATCATTTCTTATTCTCACTCTCTTTTATGTATCTTCTGTTCCCTTTCCTATCTCCTGCTTTATGGTTTTAATAAAAGCACAACCATGCCTAAATCTTTCTTTTCACCTACTCTGCCTATACCTGCACAGATGAATGTGGCTGTAGGAAATCACCCTCTTGATGTTCACGACTATGAACTTCTAATGGGAACTTTATGCTGCCCAGGGTCATTATCATAGTACATTTCCCTTACCCATTTACTCCCCCACACTCATAGATGACCACTTCACCATTTTGAACTTCTTTTTATTTATTTATTTATTTTATTGTAAACAAATGGGATACATGTTGTTTCTCTGTTTGTACATGGTGTAAAGGCATACCATTTGTGTAATCATAAATTTACATAGAGCAATGTTGTTTGATTCATTCTGCTTTTTTTCCCTTCCCCCTACCCCTCCCACCCCTCTTTTCCCTCTATACAGTGCTTCCTTCCTCCATACTTGCCCCCCTCCCTAACCCTAACTCTAACCCTAACACTAACCCTTCCCTCCCCCCCATTATGTGTCATCATCCACTTATTAGCGATATCATTCGTCCTTTGGCTTTTTGAGTTTGGCTTATCTCACTTAGCATGATATCCTCTAATTTCATCCATTTGCCTGCAAATGCCATAATTTTATCATTCTTTATGGCTGAGTAATATTTCATTGTATATATATACCACAGTTTCTTTATCCACTCATCAATTGAAGGGCATCTAGGTTGGTTCCACAGTCTGGCTATTGTGAATTGAGCAGTTATGAACATTGATGTGGCTGTATCTCTGTAGTATGCTGATTTTAAGTCCTTTGGGTATAGGCCAAGGAGTGGGATAGCTGGGTCAAATGGAGGGTCCATTCCAAGTTTTCTAAGGAATCTCCACACTGCTTTCCAGAGTGGCTGCACTAATTTGCAGCCCCACCAGCAATGTATGAGTGTACCTTTCTCCCCACATCCTCGCCAACACCTGTTGTTGCTCGTATTCTTGATAATCGCCATTCTAATTGGGGTGAGATGGAATCTAAGGGTGGTTTTGATTTGCATTTCTCTTATTACTAGAGATGTTGAACATTTTTCCATGTGTTTGTTGATTGCTTGTAGATCTTCTACTGTGAAGTGTCTATTCATTTCCTTAGCCCATTTGTCGACTGGATTATTTGAATTCTTTTTTTTTTTTTATTTTTTTAATTGTAAACAAATGGGATACATGTTGTTTCTCTGTTTGTACATGGCGTAAAGGCATACCATTTGTGTAATCATAAATGTACATAGAGTAATGTTGTTTGATTCATTCTGTTATTTTTTCCCTTCCCCCCACCCCTCCCACCCCTCTTTACCCTCTATACAGTACTTCCTTCCTCCATACTTGCCCCCCTCCCTAACCCTAACTCTAACCCTAACACTAACCCTTCCCTCCCCCCCATTATGTGTCATCATCCACTTATTAGCGATATCATTCGTCCTTTGGCTTTTTGAGATTGGCTTATCTCACTTAGCATGATATTCTCCAATTTCATCCATTTGCCTGCAAATGCCATAATTTTGTCATTCTTTATGGCTGAGTAGTATTCCATTGTATATATATACCACAGTTTCTTTATCCACTCATCAATTGAAGGGCATCTATGTTGGTTCCACAGTCTGGCTATTGTGAATTGAGCAGCTATGAACATTGATGTGGCTGTGTCTCTGTAGTATGCTGATTTTAAGTCCTTTGGGTATAGGCCAAGGAGTGGGATAGCTGGGTCAAATGGCGGGTCCATTCCAAGTTTTCTAAGGAATCTCCACACTGCTTTCCAGAGTGGCTGCACTAATTTGCAGCCCCACCAGCAATGTATGAGTGTACCTTTCTCCCCACATCCTCGCCAACACCTGTTGTTGCTCGTATTCTTGATAATTGCCATTCTAATTGGGGTGAGATGGAATCTTAGGGTGGTTTTGACTCGCATTTCTCTTATTACTAGAGATGTTGAACATTTTTCCATATGTTTGTTGATTGCTTGTAGATCTTCTTCTGTCAAGTGTCTATTCATTTCCTTAGCCCATTTGTCAACTGAATTATTTGAATTTTTGGAGTAAAGTTTTTTGAGTTCTTTATAGATTCTGGAGATTAGTGCTCTATCTGAAGTATGATTGGCAAAGATATTCTCCCATTCTGTAGGCTCTTTCTTCGCATTGCTGATAGTTTCCTTTGCTGAGAGAAAGCTTTTTAGTTTGAATCTATCCCAGTTATTGATTCTTGCTTTTATTTCTTGTGCTATGGGAGTCCTGTTAAGGAAGTCTGGTCCTAAGCTGACATGTTGAAGATCTGGACCTACTTTTTCTTCTATAATCTGCAGGGTCTCTGGTCTGATTCCGAGGTCCTTAATCCATTTTGAGTTTAGTTTCGTGCATGGTGAGAGATATGGGTTTAGTTTCACTCTGTTGCATATGGATTTCCAATTCTCCCAGCACCATTTGTTGAAGAGGCTATCTTTTCTCCATTGCATATTTTTGGCCCCTTTGTCTAGTATGAGAAAATTGTGTTTATTTGGGTTTGTGTCCGTGTCCTCTATTCTGTACCATTGATCTACCTTTCTATTTTGGTACCAATACCATGCCGTTTTTGTTACTATTGCTTTGTAGTAGAGTTGAAGATCTGGTATTGCAATACCCCCTGTTTCACTCTTCCTGCTAAGGATTGCTTTAGCTATTCTGGGTTTCTTATTCTTCCAGATGAATTTCATAATTGCTTGATCTATTTCTGTAAGGTACGTCATTGGGATTTTAATTGGAATTGCATTGAATTTGTATAGCACTTTAGATAGTATGGCCATTTTGACAATATTAATTCTTCCTATCCAAGAACATGGAAGATCTTTCCATCTTCTAAGGTGTTCTTTAATTTCTTTCTTTAATGTTGTATAGTTCTCATTGTAGAGGTCTTTCACCTCTTTTGTGAGATTGATTCCCAAGTATTTTATTTTTTTCGAGGCTATTGTGAATGGGGTAGTTTTCCTAATTTCTCTGTCTGAAGATTCATCACTTATGTATAAAAATGCATTGGATTTATGAGCATTGATCTTGTAACCTGCTACTTCACTGAATTCACTTATGAGTTCTAAGAGTTTTCTGGTGGAATTTCCAGGTTCCTCTAAATATATAATTGTGTAATCAGCGAACAGGGATAGTTTGAGTTCTTCTTTTCCAATTCGTATCCCTTTAATTTCTTTGGTTTGTCTAATTGCTCTGGCCAGAGTCTCAAGAATGATGTTGAATAGAAGTGGTGAAAGAGGGCATCCCTGCCTTGTTCCAGTTTTTAGGGAGAATGCTTTCAGTTTTTCACCATTTAGAATGATATTAGCCATGGGCTTAGCATAAATGGCCTTTACAATGTTAAGGAATGTTCCCACTATCCCTATTTTTTCTAGTGTTTTGAGCATGAGGGGTGCTATATTTTATCAAATGCTTTTTCTGCATCTATTGAAATAATCATGTGATTCTTGACTTTAAGTCTATTGATATGGTGAATTACGTTTATTGATTTCCTGATGTTGAACCAACCTTGAATCCCTGGGATGAAACCCACTTGATCATGGTGCAGTATCTTTTTAATATGTTTTTGTATAGGATTTGCTAAAATTTTGTTGAGAATTTTTGCGTCGATGTTCATTAAGGATATTGGTCTGAAATTTTCTTTCTTTGATGAGTCTCTGTCTGGTTTAGGTATCAGTGTGATATTGGCTTCATAGAATGAGTTTGGGAGGGTTCCCTCCTCTTCTATTTTATGGAATACTTTGAGAAGTATTGGAATGAGCTCTTCTTTAAAGGTTTTGTAGAACTCTGCTGAGAACCCATCTGGTCCCGGACTTTTCTTTGTTGGTAGGCTTTTGATGACTTCTTCTATTTCACTACTTGAAAGTGGTCTATTTAAATTGTGTATGTTCTCCTTGTGTGGTTTAGGCAATTCATATGTCTCTAGAAACCTGTTGATGTCTTCGAAATTTTCTATTTTGTTGGAGTATAGATTTTCAAAATAGCTTCTAATCATGTTTTGTATTTCAATCCTGTCTGTTGTGATATTTCCTTGTTCATTCTGAATTTTAGTGATTTGGGTTTTCACTCGTCTTCTCTTTGTTGGTGTGGCTAAAGGCTTATCAATTTTGTTTATTTTTTCGAAGAACCAACTATTTATTTTGTCAATTTTTTGTATTGTTTCTTTTGTTTCAATTTCATTGATTTCAGTTCTGAGTTTAACTATTTCCTGTCCTCTACTACTTTTGGTGCTGGTCTGTTCTTCTTTTTCTAGGGCTTTGAGCTGTAGTGTGAGGTTGTTTATTTGTTGAGTTTTACTTCTTTTATTAAATGCGCTCCATGAAATAAATTTCCCTCTAAGTACTCTTTTCATAGTGTCCCAGAGATTTTGATATGATGTTTGTTCTCATTTACCTCTAAGAATTTTTTAATTTCCTTCCTAATATCTTCTGTTATCCATTCATCATATAATAGCATATTGTTTAATTTCCATATGTTGGAATAGTTTCTGTGTTTTACTCTTTCATTTATTTCTAATTTCAATCCATTATGATCTGATAGAATATATGGTAGTGTCTCTATCTTCTTGTATTTGCTAACGTTAGCTTTGTGGCATAATATATGGTCTATTTTAGAGAAGGATCCATGTGCGGCTGAGAAGAAAGTGTATTCGCTCTTGGTTGGATGGTATATTCTATAAATGTCCGTTAAGTCTAAATTATTGATTGTGTTATTGAGATCTATGGTTTCTTTGTTCAATTTTTGTCTGGAAAATCTGTCCAGTGGTGAGAGAGGCATGTTAAAATCACCTAGTATTATTGTGTTATGGTCTATTTGGTTTCTGAAATTGAGAAGGATTTGTTTGACATACATGGATGAGCCACTGTTTGGGGCATAGATGTTTATGATTGTTATATCTTGCTGATTTATGCTTCCCTTAAGCAGTATGAAATGATCTTCTTTATCCCTTCTGACTAACTTTGGCTTGAAGTCCACATTATCTGAAATGAGGATGGATACTCCAGCTTTTTTGCTGAGTCCATGTGCATGGTATGTTTTTCCCCATCCTTTCACCTTTAGTCGATGGGTATCTTTTTCTATGAGGTGAGTCTCTTGTAGGCAACATATTGTTGGATCTTTCTTTTTAATCCAATCTGCCAGTCTATGTCTTTTGATTGATGAATTCAGGCCATTAACATTCAGGGTTATTATTGAGATATGATTTGGTTTCCCTGTCATTTGGTTCTTTTTTAAAATTTTATTTATTTATTTGTTGACACCACTTGTTTCCTCCTTTATTTGACAATTCCTTTAGGATAATTCCTCCCTTTGCTGATTTGCTTCTTTGTTTTTCATCTCTTCCTCATGGAATATTTTGCTGAGAATGTTCTGTAATGCTGGCTTTCTTTTTGTAAATTCTTTTAGCTTTTGTTTATCATGGAAGGATTTTATTTCATCGTCAAATTTGAAGGTAAGTTTTGCTGGGTATACGATTCTTGGTTGGCATCCATTTTCTTTCAGGGCTTGAAAAATGTTGTTCCAGGCCCTTTTAGCTTTTAGGGTCTGGATTGAAAAATCTGCTGATATCCGTATTGGTTTCCCCCTGAATGTAATTTGGTTCTTTTTTCTCACAGCCTTTAAAATTCTGCCTTTATTTTGTATGTTAGGTATTTTTATTATAATGTGCCTTGGTGTGGGTCTGTTGTAATTTTGTGTATTTGGAGTCCTATAAGCCTCTTGAACTTGATTTTCCATTTCATTCTTCAGATTTGGGAAATTTTCTGTTATTATTTCATTGAATAGGTTGTTCATTCCTTTGGTTTGTTTCTCTAGACCTTCCTCAATCCCAATAATTCTTAAATTTGGCCTTTTCATGATATCCCATAGTTCTTGTAGATTCTGTTCATGATTTCTTACCATCTGTTTGTTCAACTTTGTTTTCAAGGTTAAATATTTTGTCTTCAATGTCTGAGGTTCTGTCTTCCAGATGTTCTATCCTACTGGATATGCTTTCTATGGAGTTCTTAATTTGGTTTATTGTTTCCTTCATGTCAAGGATTTCTGTTTGGTTTTTTTTCAATATCTCTAACTCTTTATTGAAATGATCTTTTGCTTCCTGTATTTGCTCTTTTAACTGCCAATTGGCGCGATCATTCAATGCCTGCATTTGCTCTTTCATCTCATCATTTCCTTCCCTGATCATTTTAATTATGTACATTCTGAACTCCTTTTCTGTCATTTCTTCTGCCATGCTGTCATTGGGTTTTATTGATGTAACATCTAGATTTGTTTGCAGCATTTTCTTTCCTTGTTTTCTCATATTGTTCAGGTATCAGTGGACCGCTGAGATATTGCAGATTTCCTCTATTGACTTACAATGTCCCTGAAGATTTCTATATATATCCCCTCTTAGCCTTCAGTAGGCTGAAGTCTTGGAGGAAGTTGATAGTGCGGTGCTCCACAAGGAAGTTGCCTCCCTAGGAGTGGTGGCCTTCAGGTGGGGTATATTCCCTGCTAGTGGGCAGAGGTGCCTCCACTTGTTGACCAATGGTCATCCAAAGGGGAACTAGGCTGTGGGCTCAGGCAAGGCCTGTTTGGGCCTGTGTCTCTGGTTTTACCGTCCTTGTGGGGAAACCTCACCCGGCAGGGAAGACTCACCCAGTGGGGAGGTCTCACTGGTCAGTTCCCTCCTAGAGGTTCCCCTCAATTTACAGCTACTGCCTGTGCTGGGCCGCCTTCCTCTGCAAAGTTCCCAGGGGCCCGTCCCTCCCTCCTGGGCCTGGGAGCCTCACCCTTCGCAGATGAATCTCCTTAGGCTGCCCCTCCTCAGAGAATTTGCCCACAGGCCTGGAACCTTCGCTCCGCCCTAAGCCTGTCTCTGTGCGGCTCTTCCACCCAGAAGCCTCCTAGATCCTGGGACCCTGCTCTGCACCTAATTGCCTGGCTATGCGGCCCCTCCTCTGAGCAGCCACCTGGGGCCCCGTAAAATCTCTCTGAGTCCCAGAGACCCGCCACACGCCTCTTCCTCTAGATAGCCGCCCAGTATTCCAGTGCGGTCACTAGGAGTCCAAGAAACTCACTGCATGCCTCCTCCTCCCACCAACCACTCGTAGCCCGGGGCAATCAATCACTCCGAGTCAAAATGACCCTCCCCGTTTCTCCTCCACCTCCAGGTAACCCCCCGGGTGTTCAGGAGCGGTCGCTCTGAGTGGCTCTGAATCCATGTGACCTGCTGCAACGTCCTCTGGGCAACCGCCCGGAGCTCTGGTGCGGCCACTCGAGACCAAGCGACCCACCGCGCTTCTCCTCCAGGCAGCCCCCTTGTGTTCAGGTGCGGTTGCTTTAAGTCCAAACAACTGACCAATGTTCTCCTCTGAGCAGCCGCCTGGAGCTCTAATGCAGTCACTGCGAGTCCAAATGACCTGCCGCGCTCCTCTTCCTCCTCCTCCTACTCCTCAGGGCAGGCCCCGGGGTTCAGAAGTGGTCTGAGTCCAAACAGCTCGCCGCGCGGCTTCTCCTCTGGCAACCGCCAGTAGCTCTGGTGTAGTCACTCTGAATCCAAGTGGCCCCGCTCCTCCTCCTCCTCGTCCTCAGGGCAGGCCCCGGTGTTCTGAGTCCACACAGCTCTCCTCGCCACTCCTCCCCTGGGCAGCCACCGGAGCCCCAGTGGTTGCTCCGAGTCCCAGCGCTGTGCTGAGCGGTCTCCTTTACAGCGCTCCCAGTTGTCCGAGTTCACTGCTCCAGCGGGGGGAGGGGTGTCTCGTCGGCAGCTCTACTTCACAAAGTTCCCTGCGTTCCGGGACTACTGTCTCATCCGGGACGCCTCCCCAATGGGAGAGAGTCACCCGGCTGCTTTGAATTGGTCTCAAGTGTCTCAATATCTCCTCTTTTGAATCCTGAGTCCTGGAGCAACATGAAATGCAGCCATCCTCTAGGCCGCCATCTTGAAAACCCTCACCATTTTGAACTTCTTACAACTCTTCCCCATCCTCATTCTCAACTGCTGACCTTGATTTCTGTTTTACTAAGACAGTGAAACAGGTAGGAGAGAATGTTGGCAGGTTCTTTTTCTTTTTCTTTTTCTTTTTATCTCCAGCATCTACTCACTAGCATCTGCACTGATGCCTCTACCTTCTCACTACCTGGGTGCCTAGGATGGTCCTATCTTAAGTTCACTAAGTTTTATCTCCTCTCACTACTCCAGGACATTCCTTCACCAATTCTCCTCTTCTCCAACTTCTACTTTCCCTCTTCTTCTGCAAACCAACAGGTTTTTATTTCTCCCACTAAGAAAATCCTCTTGATACCACATGTTCCCTAACTTTCGTTCTCCTCTGAGACAAACCTCTGTAAATAAAACACAAATTCAAAGAGCTTACCTCTACCATCTCCAATTCCTCTTATTTTCTTAAACCTGCTCCTATTAGTTTTTGCCAATATCCTCCTACCCATGTTGCTAAATCCAATGGTCAATTCTTGGTCCTCATCTAACTGGACTTGTCAGCCACAAATGACACCATAAATCATTTCCTTCTTAATACACTTTCTTGACTTGCAACCACATTGGTTATCTCTTCTCAGTGTTGTTATTTGCTGGATACTCCTTTTCTTCCTGATGTCTTAATTTTGGGGTGGTGGTGCTTCAAAGTTCAGTCTTCTCTCACTATATTCACTCCTAGGTGATATTATCCAGTCTCATGACTTCCAAAATTATACTTTTACATTTATGTCTCTAGCCAACCCCACTCTTTACAAGTGCAGACATGAATAGGCAACTGCTTATTTGACTTCTGGATATCTGTATTACCCCCAAACTTGATGGTTTAAAACAATACACATTTATTATCGCAAAGTTTCTATGGACCAGGAATTTGGACATGGCTTATATGGGTCTTCAGTTTCAGGGTTGCTCAGAAGGCTGCGTTCCAGGTGTCAACCAGTCCAGGGCCAGACATCTTGCCTCAAGTTTTGACTGGGGAAGGATCCTCTTCCATGCTCATGCCTGTGGTTGTTAACACAAAGCCTATAAAACTGAGGGCCTTAGCTTCTTTCTGCCCCTTCAGAGGCCATCTTCATTTTCTTTCCACTGGGGTAAGCATGCAGAAGAACCAGAGATCATGCCAGCAAGATGAAAATCATTGTAATCTTTTATAGTCTAATGTTGGAAGTGACATTTCATTCTATTTCTGTCTTCTATTAGAAGAAAATTATCACATTCAGTTCACAGGTAAGGAGAGGGTAGTCTCCTAGAAGTAATCTTCTAAACTGGCTCCTAGTGGTCTCTGCCTCCTGATATTCATGACCTTGTGTGATGTGCTCAGTACTTTCAGTGCCAGGAAACACTCTAATCTTTGTGTTGTGGACTGAATTGTGTCCACTCAAATGAATTTATATGTAGAAACCCTAACCAATATCCAATAGTATTTAGCAATGGGGCCTTTGGGAGGTAATTATATTGATAGGAAGTCATGAGGTTAGGGCCATCATGGTGGGATTAGTGCCCTTAATGATAGACACCAGAGAGCTACTAGGCTTTTTTCTCTGCTGTGTGATGTCACAGAGAGAAGGCAGCTATCTTCAAACCAGGAACAGGCCTTTCACCAGAATCCACCCTGGAATCCCAATCTCAGACTTCCAGCCTCCCAAACAGTGAGAAATTAAATTTCTGTCGTTTAGGCCACATAGTATGCGATATTCTGTTATTGTAGTCCAAGCTTGCCAAGAAACTCTACTAATAGAATATTTCCAGAATTTATACACTTTTCACTTCCTCTACTGCTGCCCTATCCCAATTCAAGCTACTATTAATCTCTTTCTTGGATTATTGCAAGAACCTCCCAACTGGCCTCCCTATACCCACCCCTGATTCTTCCATGATCCTTTCTGAACTTGGCGGTCACTGTAACCCTTTAAAATATAAATCACTTGATGTCACTCTTTGGATCAAAACCTTGTGACAGCTCCCCATTTCTCTGAGTTCATGGTCTACCTGTCCCTACACAGGCTACCCCATCCCCATCCTGATGCCTCCTTGGCCTCATGTCCTTCTTCTCTCCCTTTACTTACTCTATCTCCATCTCACCTCCTTGTTCTTCCTCAGATATACTTTTTACTATTTATTCCCTCTGCCTGGAATTCTTTTTTTCCAGAGAATCTCGTGACTCATTCCTTTGCCATCTTCAATCCTTTTCTCAAATGCCACCTCTCTAATGAGGACCCTGCTCACCATCCTTTTCAGATATTCCACCTGCTGTCCTTTCCTAGCTTTTTCCTTCCTTATTTAATTTTGCTTGATTATTTCCATAAAATGTATAATTTTCTAACACAGTTTGGTAAATTCATTCTAGTTACCATTTTTGCTGCTTCTGCCTTCAGAGAAATGAAATGATCAGAAAGACAAATGTAGAGTTTATCATTCACCCTGTCTCAGTCTGCTCAGTGGGACTGGTGCTGACCAAGGCTGAGGCATTGTCCTTGAATCCAGCACTGGCTTAACCAATTTCCTTCATGTGAGACATTCAGGAGATGAGGGAAGACCTTCTCCCAGGCTTATTATCTTTGGTCACTTGGATTGCTTTCTCCAAGAGAAAACCAAGTTTTTATTCAAGTAGCAAACTCCCCAAGTAACCCTACAAAAGACCTAAAAGTCATAAACATACACCTTAAAATTTTCATGCAATATCTGCATGGCAACTGAATCTCCATAAAGCAAGGTTGTTACTGTTGACTTGACAAGGCAGAAACAGATGGCCTGGGTTTCCCTTGAAACTTGCTGATGAGGAGAAAGAAATGACTTGGCTCTTTATCATTAGATTATGCCAAATCCATAAAAGCAAGGAACTAGGGACGTTTGGCCACAGCTCCACAATATACAAAGGGTCTGCCTGGCCTGTGATCTCCCGTACTTGAGTAGTGTATGAAGGGTCAATAACCTGAGTTTGTCCAGAACTTTGTGGTCAATGGCTCACCTCTTCACACCTGGGCCAGACTCCCAGGTGCTCTCATTCATTCATCTCACGTCTGCTGGCTCCTTCCAAGTGGACCATGCCATAAGCAGGGCTGGTGACTCTTCTAATTTCTTTCTACCTTACTTCTTATTTTCCTATTATCTCTCTTTGTTATCCGTTTTTTGGAACTCCTTAAGGGGTAAAAATATCAGTTAGGCTACTTAACCACATGAACTGATCTCACTTCTCACTTTTCAGTCATAGATTCCTGGAGCTAGAAGGACTTGGAGAGGTCCTTTGTGCCATCTTCCTGTCCTGGGGCACCACACCGGCCAGATAATCAGAAATGAGGGCACTCCAGCTTTATCTATAACAAAGCCCAGTGTATAACAATATTCTCTATGGGGAAACATGTCCTGACACCTAATTCAAACTTTTACAAGTCATACTTTCTGTGAGTTTATTCTGTGTGAAGTTGGTAGTTGGTCTTAGTGTAAATTCCTCTTTTGTGGGGAGACCATCAGGGATTGAAACCAGAGCACTTAACCACTGAGTCACATCCTCAGCCCATTTTATTTTTTGAGACAGGGTCTCACTAAATTACTGAGGCTGGCCTTCAATTTGTGATCCTCCTGCCTCAGCCTCCTGAGTCACTGGTAAATTACTCTTAGTGGCCCTTAACCAAAGGGAACTTTTGTCCCTCAGAGAGAACATAACATTTGGCAATGACTGGAGGTTTTTTTTTTTTTTTTTTTTTTTTTTTTTTGGTTGTTAACTATGGTGAAGACACTGGGCACTGGGGGAATCTAGTGGGTAATGACCAGAGATGCTGCTAAATATCCTCCAAGACAGAGGACCACACTCCCACAAAAAGAATTATGTGACTCAAAATGTAAATCATGCTCAGGTTAAGAAAACCAACTTTATAATAAACAAGGATTTAATTATCTTGGAAATTAAAAGAAAATATAGGCCATTATTACAGATGAAATTTTGACATTTGCTGGTAAGTGGATGGAACTGGAGAACATCATGGTAAATGAAATAAGCCAGGCTGAAAAAGTCACGGGTCCAATATTTTCTCTCATATGAGAAAGCTAGACCAAATTAAGGGACAAAAGGGGGAGCCCATGAAAATAGAAGGGATATTAATGGAGCAAAAGAAGGAGATTGTGGGGGGGATGGAAGAAGGGCAGGAAGAGGGAGGATGGGTGGAGCAAAATTGACCAAATTATGCTATGTACACGTATGAATAGACCACAGTGAATTTCACCTTTATGTATATCTATAAAGAACTAATTAAAAAAAAAACTATAACTAACTAGAAGCAGGACAGATAGAGTAGAGCAAGAGGAGCAGGAAGTTGGAGGAAGGAAGGGAAAGAGGAAGCACTGGGAACTGAAGCAGAGCAAACTATATTTCATGCAAGTGTGATTATGTCAAAATGAACCCTGCTATTATGCATAACTATAATGCACTAATAAAAACAAACAAAAACATTCAAGGAAATCTTTTTATCATCAAAATGGAAAATATTGAAATACTTGATTGCTTAGTGTAGTTGTTAACTCACTGAGCACAGGTTCTTCAGTAAGTGGATTCCTATTTCATATAGTGTGAAAATCATGTAACTCATGTACATTCCATGCATACAGCAGAGTCTTCTGTTAATGGACATTCAATTGATAAGCAGATATTGTTGTGGAAAAAATTTACTTCTTGATCTGCCAGAGGAAATAAATTTTAAGAGCCCTTAAGTGTACCGATAAGTTCAGTCATTGTTTTAGTTAGCTTTTTCACTTCTGTGACTGAATGACCCAATTCGTACAGAAAAGGGTAAGTTTATTTGAGGGTTCATGGTTTCAGAGGTCTTAGTCCATAGAAGGCTGGATCCATTCTTTGGGGTTCTAGGTGAGGCAGAACATCATGGTGGAAGAGTGTGGCAGAGGGAAGCGGCTCACATGATGATCAGAAAGCAGAGGGACTCTCTACTGCCAGATACAAAATATATACCCCAAGGCCACGCCCCCCCAGGGACCCACCTCCTCCAACCACACCCTACCCGCCTTCAGTTACCACTCAGTTAATCCCCCTCAGGGGATATATTCAATGATTGAATTAAAGCATTGTCTCATACATGAGCTTTTGGGGGACACCTCACATCCAAACCATAACAGTTATTCCTTCAGGAAGTTTTGATTTTATGTAGTCTTTCCTGAAGGAGTCAGTCAGTGAGTGGAAGAATCTGACTTGGATTGTGTTCCATTTAGAATGTTCTGATCATTCCAATGGTAGCTTTTTCCTCACCAACTTTGATTTTCCTGTGGATGTTTTTAGCTCTGATTCTCTGTTGTACTACTCTATTATTCACAGAATCTATTCAGAGCAGGAAGATGATAAAATTGGTGATGTTTGAGATGCTCTGTTAAGACAAATAACACTCATCTTTGTCTAGTAGAGGAAAGAGATGGTAAATATTTCTTTGATATAAGTGATATCACAGAATGGACTTTGGATTCTGGAAACCATCTGGGTGCTTTCTGACCTTCCACCTCAAATCCCTTGCCTGGTGGTCCAGACATCTAGGAGGCTGGCACTTACTGCAGCTGCTTAACAATAAGACACTTTGAAAAAGTAAGCGACTCAGAAAGTAGCCTCTGAGAGGTTGGAGGTTTCCCAGGACTCACTAGAGGAGTCTATTGTGCTATGCCTGAGGTAGGACCAATGAACTTTCTTTCTTTTTTTTTTTTTTTTGGGTGCTGGGGATCGAACCCAGGGTCTTGTGCTTGCAAAAAAGCACTCGGCCGACTGAGCTATCTCCCCAGCTCCCAATGAACTTTCTATTCCTTCTAGGGCTCTTGACTTGAACAAATTCAATTTGGATTGAGATCTGTAGTGTTGGTGAGATGTAGTGTGTGATGTCAGCTCAATGGAATTGCATCTGATGTGACTTCTTACCAAGAAAGCAGCTTGCTGCTCCAACATTAGATACGTGAAATATCTTTATGGAATATTTGGAAGGAATGGTTTGAATTGATCCTGAGCAGACTCATCAATAGCACCATTAAATGGAATAGTATTCATCTTCTTCTGTATTTGAGAAAATTAACTTTGCAAGGAAGGGGAACTGAAGGAGAGTGTACAAAAGTATGTGTGTGTGTGTGTGTGTGTGTGTGTTTGTGTGTGAATGTGTGATATGCATTAGAGCTTGAGTCTTTATATCCTAAGCTTATTTTAAAGATGTTCATGCATTTCACCTTATGAAGATCTTTTTGATTTTTGCTTCAATAATTTTTTTCTGTTGACCTACATAGCACATTTTATCAAAGTAAAAGCCCCACCTCTTTCCCTTCCTTATTACAGCAAGAGGTTCTGCATGGCTGTTCAAACAAGAGGTGATGACTCTTGCCTGGGAATCAGAGTCTTAGAAAATATTCATTCAAAGTCAAATTTGTCCCTCCCTTGTGGACAAAGCCAGAGCTGAGCAGAGGAAACCAGAGGAGCAATTCTGTAGAAACATACTGATGACCATCAGGAAAGGGGTCTTTCATATTTAACTTAGATTTTACAGTGAAAAGGTGAAGCATTTTACAGTTTATGCAGACTTGTTCCATATGAAGCCATGCAATATTCACAACAATCCTGAAAGGCAAGTTTGATTATTCCAGGAGGGATTCAGACCCAGAAAGTTCTTCACTGGTAGGTGGCAAGTTGGTGGAGGACCTGGGTTTAAATTCCAGGCCCAGGGCACTTTCTGGCACATCACCCTGTTTCTTGTAACTGTGTGTGTGTGTGTGTGTGTGAGTGTGCGTGTGTGTGTGAGTGTGTGTGTGTGTGTGTGTGTGTGTGTGTGAGTGTGCGTGTGTGTGTGTGTGTGTGTGTGTGACATGCTGACAGAGACTTATGGGCTCCAGGGATTCCATCCAGTTCTCACTCGGCAATGCCTCAGTGCTGGGTGGTGGAGCTGGGTGGTGACTGGACCAGCTGTCCCGGCCCAGTCTCAGTGTCTGTAGAGTTTGTTGTTATTTTCATCTTTATTAAAGTCCTCATTTATCTAAACACTTATTTTTTGAAACACAAATGGCTTCTTATCTAATCAGGGACACTCTGCTTTCCTTACATCCCCACATTTGCTGTCCACTGACTTCCAGCTCATTTGTCCACTATTTGCCACACATGATTTCTCCTCTTTGATGCAAATGTGTTGTTCATGTCATCTCCCAGATCTCCTTCTACTCACTAGTTAAACCATCTCCCTTCTCACTCATTGCCTTTATTTGATTGGGAATATCTTGAAGCCTGGGACTCTGTCTCAGTAATTAATTTATTACTGCATTAAACATTTCATTTGGGTTTTGTGGAGTCAATAAATCACATCTCTCTTCTTCTTATGAGTTTGGAACTCACAGAGAGATAGACTTGGGAGCCAGAAAAATGGAGACAAAAATATCCCTCTTCTTACTGAAAAAACAGAAAGGGTTTCATAGGCCTGGGCCTATACAAAGGGTCTTACCTTTTATGGTGAGTAAAGTCAGTTATGCAAAGACAAATACTGTGTGATTCCATTTGTGTTATGTATCTAAAATAATCAAACACATAGAAACAGAGAATAGGAAGGTGGTTTCTGGGGGCTAAGGGAGGTTGGGAAGTGGAGAGCTACTGTTCAATGGATATAGACTTTCAGTTATGGAAGAATAGGTTCCAGAGAGCTAGAATTGAATAAGATATTGTGATACATTTTTAATATCTCATCCTAATGAGGGACAGAGATAGTAAATCCTTTATTGCAGAACTGGGTGATGAGCACTATGAAAGATAAAGCAAGAGAAGGGACTTCCATATCTTAAATCCCAAAGGAAGTGATGCTTGAGCTGGGCTTCAAATGTGTGGTAGGATTTGACCAGATGAAGCAGTGGTAAAAGAATATTTGAGGATCAGAGAAGCGCGTGTGATGGAGCTACTAATGGCTCACCTGGGGATCTATAAATAGTTCAGGAAAGCTGATGAGGGGTGTGTGCGTGCGTGTGTGGTGTGTGTGTGTATGTGTGTGTGTGTGTGTGTGTGTGTGTGTGTGTGTGTGTGTGTGTGTGTGTCTATGGTGTGGAACTCGAGTGGGAGTGATAGGAGATGGATTGGAGAGCAAGGAAGAACTAGACCAGGAAAGGTCTTGTCTGCTTGGTTAAGATTATAACCTTGACTCTGAAAGTTGGAGGAGCTGCTAAGGGTTTAAATGGAGATAGGACATGATCAGGTCTCTATTTTGGAAAGATTTGGAGGGTCAGTCTAGAGGCTTGAACTCCAGTGAGGATATTACTGAACTAATCCAGGCGAGAGAGGAAAAGAACCAGCTCTCGTGAGATGATGGGAACCAAAGCTGAATTGGTGGGGATGGAAAGGAATGGTCAAAACGAGAGAGTAAGGAGAGAGAGCCACCATTCTGCACACCACAGGGACTCAGCTAGTTTGACCTTGAGGCCACAGATTCCAGCACAGGGTGGCAGTGAAGACCCTTAGATTTCGATGTAACTCTTCCATTTACTATGTCTTTTCCAACCTTGCTATGGCACAGTTTTCTCATCTGCAAAACAGGAATAAAAGTGATAATGATGATGATGATGATGATAAGAACAACACCTACTTCACAGGAGTCTTGCAAGAATTGATTAAAACCATGCAGACGAAGCCCTTAGCACAGTGCCTGGCACTTGGTAAATGTTCCATGTCCACTATAACTATCACCTATTAATTCAGGCACCCCCATACTCCCTATAGTTTGCTCCTCAGAGGTCTTGCTCCACCTCAGGTTCTTGTCCCTTTTGGATTTGCAACATCTCAGGTTGAATTTGGTGAGAACAGAGAGTTTGTTATTCAGTGATGTCATTTCTCTGCCCACCAGGGAGGCTGAGCACCTCGAGCATCTTTTAAAAATGCAAACCCATCCCGCTGATGGACACAAACAATAAAATGATAATCCAACCAAATAATAAAAACAAGCCTTGAAAAATTAAAGTGAGGTTTGAGTGTCACATTGACATTTTACACATGGCCAAATTAAGTGAGATAAATTGAGACACGCTGTCCAGGCTATTGTGACAAGCATGACAGTGAAGTGGGAGTGGTTTGGCAGCACAGTTCTAGAAGGGACGTGGCAAGGCCTTTTGCTCAGAGCTGTCCCCAATGGACCCTTGGCTCTCGTCTCCTCAGGCCTGTGATGATGATGGAAGGGTCATGGGAGCAAGAACGATGCATGCAAATGAAGGTATTGTTTTCACTTCATGATGCTTTCGCCTTTTCTAATTGTCAAAGACTTATCTGGTCATTTTAGAAAAAAATTGGAAAATGAAGAAAAACGAGGATAAAATAACGCTTGTAAATATCTCCTCATGCATAGATAAGTACAATTAACACTAATATTTTTGCTGATTTTCTTGAGATAAATTCTCCATTTCTCCACTGTCCCACTGTGCCCTGGTCTCACAGGCAGGTCCCTCTCTCTCGGAGAGAGCATACAGAAAGTTCCTTCTCCCTTCTGACCCCCTTTACCCAGCTCACCCTCTTGCCCTTCTCAGCTCTCTTGTCACTTTTTCCAGCACGACTTCTTCAAACCCCACCCTGGAAAGGGATTTATATACTTCATAAGTGCTTCCATGGCCTTGTGTCTAGCTCTTTCTTTGCACTTGTTTGTTTTCGTGGATCTGTTTAGAGATCCATCGGCTCCATCTGCCCCTGTGTCTTCTTGCTTTATTTATTTGTTTTCCTGACTCCTTGAAGAGTGCCTATTGCAGAGTGTGCTCTCATAGATAGCTGTTGAATAAATGAGCAGAGCAACCGAGGCTAGCAAAGGAGAAACACAGGGGACTCCTGTCCTAGAACCTGTGATTCTCCTCAAAAGGGCTAACAGACGGTTTCAAAAGGGGTGGTTCAAAGGCTACATTCTTTGTACATTTATAACTGCATGACCACTACGTTGTGACCCTACAATAAATATAATCTGAAAAATGGGAAAGTACATTCCATTTATGTATGATCTGTCAAAATGTGTAAATGCATCCTACTGTCATGTACAACAAACTAGAACAAATAAAATTTAAAAAAGGCTACATTCCAGGTGTTCCATGTAGGAGGATTGGAATTTACTTGTTAATTTGGGGCATAATCATTTCTTAGATCTTCTGGTGCCAACGACAGATAACTGGGCCTAGAGTAGGGAAGAAAGGTAGTCCTGCGCCTCAGGTTAGGGAGGTGGAGTGGGAGAAGAGAAAGAAAACCCAACTATCTAAAAATAAGTCTCAGCAGCAGAGCCGTAAGGGCTATATTTAAAGTATGAAGCGGATACTGTTACACTGTCTTAATTGCCACTCACAAATTGCTTCAGCATTTATATAAGCTCCTATATACTTTTTTCAAATGTAGGTTGTGGCACTGGAAAAACATGTATATTTTATCTCTTGGCATTTTGTAGTTTTCTGTGATATGAGAAAAAAAAAAAAAAAAAAGACATTAAGGACCAAAGATTTCAAGGTCCCAATGGAAGAAAGACGTGGCAAAGAAAACTACAAAGAGAGCCATAAGGTACAGGGTAAATGTTCCTACGTAGTTGTGATTCCCTTTATCTCAGATGAACCCTTAAGCTTCATAATGGCAAGATATTTTTCCTCTGTTGGTGATTCCACCAGAATCTCTGTTGGAAGAATCCGAGAGGTCTCTTCAATTTTAGACAGGCGCAGGGAACTTCTGACCTGCCATCAGCCTCTGAAAACTAATGGTGCAATTCAGTGTTCCTGGAGCTGAAAGAATGCTCTACTTTGACTTGAGCAGGGCTTGCTTCGTGATGAACAGGGCACTTAATGAGCACAGAGATGGCAGGTCATGGTCAAAAGAACACCAGGGTCCAGGACATGACAGAATGAAGAGATCCATTTTCCTTGTGACTCCTTAGCAGGTAGTTAGGTCAAATCACTCCTGTTTTCTGAAATGCTCTTTCCTTCTGCATTTTGCAAAATGGAGAATAATTTTATACCTTTGTATCTTGGAAATGTAGCATGTGCAGTAATGGTTTAGTTCACACCTCTGAAGTTGCTCATTTGGATTCCTAAGCAGGTAGAACTTACTGCTCTTTTCTTGATTTTGGTGGAAATGTGTTAAGTATGAATCTTTTAACACCAATGATAAAATTCCATTTTCTATTGTCTTCAAATTCTTTGTAGTTGAGACCAGTGACTCAATTTACTGCTGATGACTCTAAATCTCTGACTGTGGGTTCCACTGATGGCATTTCAAGTGGCCAGTCTTCATCTCCTCCCATTCTGTTCCCATAGAGTAAGAGGAGACAGTTTGTCCTTGAGCCTGTGCCTGGTACCATGCTGATTTCTATGCAATACTGACTGATGAGCAATACCACACTTAGCTGCAAAATTACCTTGTAGTTATGATCACTTCAATCTTATAAAATGTACATTGTTATTCTGTTCTAATCCAGAATAGATGAAGGAGTATTTCTCTCCCTGTTCCACTTCCTTTAATCAGCCTCTGAATGGAATTTATCTACTATAGGCTGATCTTTCTGGTAGTTACTGTGGGGATCAGATGAAAGAGGTGAAGGCTACCTATAGGTCTTATCAATAAGGGGTTCCCAATATAGGAAACTGCAAAGAGGAGACATTTTTATTCCCTGGACAAGGTTTAGGAAGATAAAATAAAGATGGATTATTTATTTGAAATTACAGGAAAAACATTTAGCATATGAAAGTATTAGGGGTCTTTTTCATATTTCTTGTCCTGGAGAATCATTTTGTTATTATAACAAAGATTTTATATCCTGACTTTATTTTGGAGACAGCATAAGAAAGTGATGAATTGAGGGACTTTAAATTTAGTCTGAATGTTTTCAATAGTTCAAAGCTTTTGTTTTAGGTGGTTCAGGTTGCTTATAACTCCATCACTCAGGAAATTTCGAAGGGTTTAGGAGCTCTGTCCCAGGAACCATGGACAAAGACAGGAAGTTACTGAAGAACTGACCCCATCCTGGTCCTCAGGAAGGGTCTTGATTCGTGTGAATCCATTACGATGGGTGAATTCCCTTTTGTGAGACATGAGACAAGATCAGCTGTGGGCTTCTGAAATGCTTTTACTCAATCTAAGAAGATTGTATAACAAGAGTCTCTATTTATCTGCTGGAGTCATATCTGCATATCTAGATTTACAGGTGCATATTGTGGGAACAAGAGAAATTAAGCCAGAAGAGAATGGCAAAGTAGAAATCCGAAAGAACCTGGGTACTTGCTTACTTACCATCACAGTAAGTTACTTGAAGTCCAAGCTAAACAATTTTCTTTTGTCCTGTAAGCAACAAAGAGGCAATTTATAAATATGGATATTTACAACCAGTGAATAATCTGATGTGCTTCCTCTTCTTCTTCTTCTTTTTTTTTTTTTTGATGGATAAATTCATAAGCATTATGGGGAAAGATTTGCAGCTGGGGACATTTGAGGCAGCAGGTCCATTGTAACTGTCCAGGTTTCAGGTGAAGATGCCTGCCCTAAGGAAGTGAATGTGGGAGTGGAGAAGTCATCCTGAATTAGAGATACCACTAAGATATGACATCATCAGAGGGTGGCCATCAATAAGGTGAGAGTTGTGGAGAAAAAAATAGCTGGGAAAAGACTTAGGATTCTAACTTGGTAGTCTGGACTGATGCAAATATCTTTACTAGAAAGATGGAATACAAGGTGAAGAACATGCTTTTATTTTCCTGATGGGAGTATGAGGAGTTCAATTTTAAACACTGACTCGAGGAACTTGAAGTACTTCTGTGTGGATAAGTTAGAGATATAATCTTGGAGCTGGAGAAAGCTCTTGAATTAACAAGATTCTTCGAATCTGACAACACTCTTTGCATTATATTTACAGCCCCTCTTGCATTATATTTACAGAATCCAAAGGAAGACAGAACTCATGTTCATGGCTTCTTTGAATGGATGAACCAGATTTGTAGAGAGTAGAGCTCTCTAACCTCACACAGCTGCTGAAGTAGTAGTTTTAGAGGAGGAAACAGAAACCCTGTTTTCCAACTCTTTGATCAATACTTTTGCCAAAAGACTGAGTTGCATTATCTTAGTCACAGGTAGTTTAATCCATAAAGTTAGGATGTTTGACTTCCATGTGTATTTCAGACAAAGGTTTATATTTAGAGAGTTTTTTCTGTTTCTTTCCATATGCAATGTCTGAAATTATTACAGTTCTGCTTAGGAAAGATGAGGAGCAATAGATTAAACACAGTTATTAAACATAGTTGTTTTGCTCCCTGTCAGGCAACAAGGTCCAATGTACCTCCTCAGGGCCCGCCTGAGGAGAATACAGGGCCGAGCAGGATGATGAATGTCGACGGCAAAGGAAACACACCAGAGCCGGGAGGTCTGTCAGCCCATGAGGCACAGCAGGGACCTCGTTTATTGAGGAAATCACACAGCTTTTATGTAGGGTGGAGGCTAGGCAGGAACCAATCAGCTTAAAGTTCAGCAAGGCATGGGGGCGTTCACGCAGGTGAGAGTCCCATAGGACTATATGGCAAGCACGAGCTGATCACGTTCACAGAACTGTTGTTAACCAATCCCTGATGGTGGTCCGATTTATCATCATTAACTATTGAAACCGCCTTTGAGGCCTTGATCTGGCTTACTCACCAGGGAGTAAGGAGTCAGTCTGAGTTAGTTAATGTGTCATTAGTCCCAACAATAGTTGCTCTTTTGGAAAGAGAAGGAAGTGTATATCAGGTAAGACTTAAAAACTGTTAATCTGGAGAACCCCAAATCTTCTATCCCCTTGTGACATTACAAGATTACTACTACTAATATATTTATAATACATATGTATATCATATATATATAATTTTTAAATTTTCATTTTCATAGAATTTATATTACTGAAACAAGTTAATGATAATCTCATTTAAATTCTATGGTTTGCTTTACAGTTTACTTTTCTTTCCATACCTTTATCTCATGGCAACCCACAGTACCTTGAAAGTGCTAACTGGTTTCATTTTTCTGTGAAAACATATGCATTTTCCCTAAGCTAGTGTGTTTGATAGAAAAAGAATTGGGAAGTTGTTAAATATCTCATAAAGAGCAAGGGCAATGAGGTACCAAAGCATGGCAGAGAAGGCCCTGAGTTCTGGAATTCTGACAGATTTCTGCATTTGCATCTTGGCCCTGATATTCACTTTTTTGGTAAGTCACTTCATTTCTCTGAGACTTGGTTATCCTCTTTATAAATAGGAGTAATATCAACCAACTTAAGAAATTGTTATGAAAATCAAATGAGTAAATGGACATAATGCCCTTACCTTTTTTGTGCCTAGCATGGAGTAAGTACTTCAATGATAATTTAAAAAAAGGGATTGTGGAAACAGAATACTGATGTCATCAAAGGAATGTATATGAAGAGATTAGATGGTAACAGCCATGAGGTATGAACTCTGGAAGAGTGTGTATTTTTTTAAAGCATTTTCAGAGGACATATAATGGTACTGTGGGTAGAAAGTGAATATTCTTTCAAAAGGCCTGAAAATGATCCCACACATCCTCACTCAGTCTACCTTTAATAATAGTGTAACCAACGCGTTTATCAAATGGCCAGTATGTACAAGGAAGCGTGCTAGACTCTAGGGATAAAATGGTGAGCAGACCAGACCCAATCTCTTCCTTCATAGAGTTCAAAGTAGTAGGGGACATTGACACAATCAGAGTCATGAAAGTCAATGGAAAATTGCCACTGTGATAAAAGCTCTCTGAAGGGGAGGTGGAGCTGGTATTGTGAAAGTGTGTCAAAGAAGGATTCAGCTCTCGTCTAAGAGAGCCATGAGAGCTTTCCAAATGAAGAGACTCTAACTGACATCTGTTATAAGTATGGTGCAGATTACAGGCAGGGTCTGTTCCAGCTGCAACACGTTACTGTAATTCACCACACATAGAATTATGGCATCTTCTCAAGTTATGCTTGGTCCTCTCATCTTAACCAAACTCCGCCCTGTGCTGCCCAACTCTCTCCTTCCCTTCATATGGATCTACTTCAAAGAACCTTCTGTACTCACAGCATTCCAATGGCTCAGCTAGTCTTCAGCCTACTCAAGTGTTTTTTCTTGACTTCAAATGAAACAGCTATCTGATGATAGATTGTTCTGGGTCTTTATTTCAACATTTGGGCTGCTTTGGACATTGGGTCCCATCTCCTTGAGGCACTCTCCTTCTCTTTGCTTCTGGAAACAACTTTCCCTTCTACACCTCCAGGGGCTTCTTCCACTCTTCCTCACAGCCTTGCCTTCCTGTGTACATTTTGAACAGTGCTATTCTTACATCTGAGTCTTTGGATGTCTTCTTTACATATGTGCCATGGCTAGTTTTATCCATTACTCAGGCTTGATTATGGATTCTGAACTGATAGCCTCAAACCTACACTTTTTGTGATAATGCTTTCTCTTTGAGTTACAGACTGGTATCTCTTCTGGTCAATTCTCCATGGGAGCTCTGAGGACAAAGTCAGTGTAACCAAAGACGACCTCACATCTATCACTGTAATTCTTTCTACAGAGTGAACCTCATCTACCAGACACTGGAGTCAGAAATGCAAACAACTCTATTTCCTTAAAATTTCCATGATATTTCTCATTGTGACTGCAGCTGGTAACTTTAACTAGAACACCGTTTCCCCTCGCTGCATTCGTCCTGCTCACCTTTACTAATTGATCTAATGTCTTTTCTTCTAGGAGGTCACTGAAAGTTGTTTTGGGGTAGGTGACTATATCAGGCAGAATTCTAATATAGCTTTAAGATTTCTACTCTCCGGTGTATACACATCATATAATCCCCTCCCTTCAGGTGTGGGTGGATAGAATGAAGTATTTTAATAATTAGGTTACATTATATGGCAGAGGTGAAAAAATTTGGAGATGCAATTAAGTTGACTTTGAGTTAATCAAAAGGGAGATTATCCTAGGGGTCTGATTTAATCAGTTGAGCCCTCAAAGGAGGGTACAGAATTCTCCTGCTGGCTTTGAGATGGATGCTGACATGCTGTGAGATGACCTGTGATGGGGCCAAATATCAGGGACCTTTAGGGGTTTCCAGATGCTGAGATCAATGGCAAGAAAGAAAGGAAATCTTAATGTTCAACAACTGGATTCTGCTAACATCCATGTAAGCTTGGAAGAGAACACCAAGTTCCAGAAAGAAGTGAAGCCCGGCCAATAATTAGGAGACTTGTGTGACCTTGAGCAGTGACCTCTGGAAGCCATGCTTGAATTCCTGACCCATGGAAACTATGAGATAATAAATGTATGTTATTGTAGGTAGGCCACAAGTTTGTGGTAATTTGTTACACAGCAATAGAAAATTAATCCAGTGCTCCTCCTGGGAGATCCTCTAACATTGTTGATTTCCATCATAGCCCTGACCCTACTGTTGACTTATGTTCCCTGCTTCAAACTCTGAGCTCATTAAGTTCAGGGAAAAACTCTTATTATTATTTTTTTTAATATCCAGAACCTGACATAGTGTCTTACACAACATTGGCCCTGAAAAATAGTTTGTGGAATGAATGAATGAAATGACTCATAAGGAAACAGAAACTTAATATGATTAGAAGAGATTAATTCTGCTTTTTCCATGAAAAGTCTCTGAAAAAAAAAATTCTGAAATGGAGTTTCTCAGCAGGTTTCCGGCCAATAATGAGTAAACTTTTTTTTTTTTTTTTTTTTTTTTGTGTGTGTGTGTGGTTTGCACATTGTTTTCTTAACCCCCAGGCTTTAACTACAAATTCTGAAATACATAAAAATATAAAAGTTCCCCTGAAGTAGATTGTGCAATAGTAATGTCCTAACCAGTACTTAGAGGGTGAGGAAAATGAATTTGTGTCTGGGCATCTTGGCATATGCCAGGAACTAGTGGAAGAATCAGGGAGAATTGGGTTCAGTAGTTATTTCATAGTTTGAATGATATGGTTGTTTTCCTTCCAACATCAGCTAACGAGTTGTTTGTGTGTATATGTTCACACACTTCTCTGCTTTAAAATTACATGCCATGAAACGTAGGCCCTCAAGTTGGCTTGTATGGATATCCCTACTGGGGAGAGTCAGGGACAGCACTGAACAGAGGTTACAATGGGCCTTGCTGCTATGTTTTAGCTAAGTTCTAAAACATGAAAATCAAAGTTATGTGAGTGTTGTGGGGCACAGTGTTGAGCACTATAGGATCAGCTCAAAGTCAAAGCCCCCAGAGAGGAGAAGGGCAGAGTCAGGGCAAGAATTTGGGTGGTTCCTTAACAAATAATAATTTCTCATTTTAATGATGAGGGTTTTTACACTGTGACATAAAAATAATATATATATATATATCTATTATAAAATATCAGTAATAAAAAGTGAAAGAAGTAAAAATTTATTTATAATATCACTAAACAAAGACAATCAAAATTATGGAATTTTGGTGTTTCCTTGCAATCTTTCTTCATAACTTTGAGAAAAGTTACAATCATACTTGCTCTGTAATTTCATTTCAATTTCTCTACTTTTTTCTACTTTATAACACCAGCTTTTATGTTATGTCCTCTGTACGAACGTTTTTAGTGGTAGTGTATTTTAGGGAGATAATTTCAACTAAAGAAAAAAATTACTGGACCATCTGTTTATTGAAGCATTGTGTATCATAGAAACAACATTGGAAAGACAATTAATATATGAAAAGGAGGGATAGCTATTCAAAACACAGGAAATGCATACCATGGAATGTATTCCATTAAAATTATTTCCTTAGAATAAGTTACCAACAGTGGAATTATTGTATTCCATTACCATTATTTCCTTAGAAGAAATTAGTAAAAGTGGCATTCTTGAAAAAGCGTTATTTGTAAAATGAACATTTTCAAAGATAAATAGATTTAAAAATATTTAAAATTTAAATTTAATTAGATTTTTAAAAGACTTAAACTTTTAAATTTATTTTTGTTGTTCAGTAAATTTTAAATTGAAGTATAATATTAATGTATAAAATGCACAAACTATGCACACAGAATCATAAAATGAATGTACCCAGTGTGGCTGTCACTACCCCAGGCTACCAGCACACAAGAAGCTGTCATCAGGCCCTTACTAAACACAAACCTCTCCCTCCCTCAAATCTAATTCATAATCTCTAGCACAATAGTTTCGCTTATCTTTTAAAATTAACATTATGCAAATGGAATCATACAATGTTATTCTGGCAACTGTGACTTTATTCATTTAGCATTATGATTATGATTAGAAACTCATTTGTGTTGTATATATCAGTACTTTATCCATTTTCATAACTGTATGGTATTTCCTGGTATAAGTATGTCATGATTTATTTATTTGGTCTACTGCCAAGGATTGGTGCCATTAGTAGATGTTATGAATATTCTGGTACATTCTTTTTGGTTCTGTCTTCCAAGTAGTCTAGTCTGTTGGTGATGCTTTTCATTGAGTTTTTTATTTGGTTTATTGTTTCCTCCACTTCAAGGATTTCCATTTGGTTATTTTTGAGAATCTCTATCTCTTTGTTGAAATGATCTTTTGCTTCCTGCAGTTGCTCTTTCAACTGCTTATTGATATGATCATTCATTGCCTGCATTTGCTGTCTTATCTCATCCTTTGCTTCATGAATCATTTTAATTATGTATACTCTGAAGTCCTTTTTTGACATTTTTCCTACCATACTGTCATTGGATTCTATTAATATAGAGTCCAGGTTTGTTTGGATCATTTTCTTCCCTTGTTTTTTCATGTTGTTTATTTATCTTCCCCTTTAGCAGTGCAGATCTTTGGTATTGCAGTTTCCCCCCTGTAGGCTTATGGTGACCCTAAAGGTTTCCAATACCTTTTCTTTAAGGGGGAGATCAATATTAGCACTGCCCCATTCAGACAATAGGCAAATAGCCCCTATGAGGATGTTAACAATATTGTCATAATAAACAGAATGAGTTCAGTATTATCTTTAGTATAACTAATAGATTTGCAATAAAGTCTGCAGTTTCTAATGGAGGACAAAAAGGATGGGGAGGGGTGTAGGATGTAGCTGTTAATGGGATAACAAAAGACTATATAGAAGTTCTAGATCACCAAAAGAGTGAAAGTGTAATCAAAAGAAGTTGGTTATTAGCTGTAAAAATGTAGAAAGAGACTCTGAAGGAACAGGTAAACAAAATGAAAAGTGAGCGAGAAAAGTAAGGAAATAAAACTTAAAATTTTTCAATAAGGAGGAAAAAAAATCTACACTATAACAGTCATATAGTATTCAAACCTCCCAGTCTTCAGTAGCCTGATGTATGAGAGGTACCTGACAATGAGCTTCCAGTCTCCAGCAGGTTTCTCAGGATGAGATTTGCCACACCTAAAGATGGTAGATATGTCTTCCAGAATTTTCCAAGATGGCTACTCTGGCTTTGAAATGTGTTGGCAAATGGGGAGCTGCAGCACAGGGTGTGGGTGTGGTCAGCTGGAGGTCCTGGAGTTGGGGTGCTGTTGGTCAGGCAAGGGTCCTGGAGGCAGGGTGCAGTCAGTCCACTGAGGGTCCTGGAGGCAGGAAGTGGTTGGTAGGGCTGAGGGGTCCTGGAGATGGGGCTCAGTCAGTCAGGCTAAGGGTTCTGTTGTCTCAAAATGGCGGCAGCCACGTGTAACCAAACCTGCAGGTACTGTGACGGTAGATTTTCAGGCAATAGCAGGCAGCTGGTGCTCCACTGGTGGTCTGTGATCAGTCTGCTGGCTGCTGTTGGATGATCAGCAGGTGAATCTTGGGTGGTGGGTGATAGGTAGGTGAAAGGCAGGCAATGGACAGGCAAGAGACAGGCAAATGGTGGATGGTAGGTGCCAGATGGTGAGTAATCTGCACTTAAAAAGTAGTTGATATGCTGGCAGACTGCAGGTGGTCACAGTAGACAAATGGGGTAAACAGCAGGGGATCAATAAGCAGCAAAAACTGCCTCATCAAGAAACAGATATCCTTTGCTTGTAACCTGAGTTATGGAGCAACAGGAACAGTCTCCCTCTAGTCTGCCATCTTGGATCTCTCCTCTTTTTGGTTCAAATGCATGTGTTCTGTTGAATATATACTTACAAGTGAAATTGCTAGGCTATAAGATATGTTTGAATTTCATAGATATTGTGAAATAGTTTTCAAAATTAGT
Organism: Sciurus vulgaris; assembly: GCF_902686455.1. Classification (NCBI taxonomy): domain Eukaryota; kingdom Metazoa; phylum Chordata; class Mammalia; order Rodentia; family Sciuridae; genus Sciurus; species Sciurus vulgaris. The sequence continues at coordinate 62,806,083 of NC_136473.1, forward strand.
GGTCCCAATTTAGTGAGTTCTAGTTTTTTCAAATCCTCATTAACAATTAATTTTGCTTGTCTCATTAGTTTTTGTTACTGTGTACATGTCTAATGGTATTCTGATTTTAATTGCCATTTCACTAATGCCTAATAAGGTTGATAATCTTTTAGTAAGTTTATTGGTCAATTGGATATCATCTTCTGGAAAGTGCAGTTAAATTCTTTGAGCCTTTTGTGTTCTATTGGATTGTAGGCTTTATTGTTATTGCAGTGTTTCTCATTTTAGATACATACTCATATATAATTTACTTTCTCCTCATTTAGCTTGTCAGTTATATATTATTTTGGTAGTTGCCATGTGTATTGTTATATGTATACTTGCTTTACATTCTAGTATAAATTAGTACTTTTACCCCCTTATAGATAATACAAGGATCTTAAGACTCTTCAACTGTATTCCTGCCTACCTGTGTGCCATTTGGTATTTTATTTTAAATCAATCAGTCAATATCTATCTATCTATCTATCTATCTAATATTTATCATCTACCTTCTATTTGTTACAAGTTCCACAGAACATCATTTTATTTACTGTTAGTGATCTTTTATATTTGCCCACATATTTAATTCTTCATTGCTCCTCATTCTTACTGGATTTCCATTTTCCTCCTGGGGTTATTTTTCTTTTGCTTGAAGAACTCTCTTTAGTATCTCCTTTAGCGTGATTAGATGACAGGCCAATTCAGTTGTTTGTCTGAAAATATTGTTATTAAGGCTTCATTATAGAATGATAACTTCAGTGTATGGGACTCTTCTTAGAGTTCTCTGAAGATTTAATACCATTGTCTTCTGTATTCTATTTGTTCATGTTGAAAAGTCAGCTTTCAGTGTTGTTTTCTTGGAAGAAATATGTCCCTTTTGTTCATTACCTTTTCCTTGTATGTAGTTTTCTATAATTTATTATGTGCCTAAGAGTGACTTTCTTTCTGTTTATCCTGTTTTGGGTAGATGGTGCTTCTTAAGCCTGTGGTTTGAAATCTTTCATTAGTTTTAAATATTCTCAGCCATTATTTTCTCACATTATTGTTTCTGTCCCATTCTGTCCCTTCTCTACACTGGATACTAATGAAATATATTTGAGACTTTTGAAAAAATTATATTCCATATGTCTCTTCTTCTTTTAAAAATGTTTATTAATTTTTATGCTTTTGTTTCTCTATGATTCAGTCTGAGAAATTTTTCTGATCTATAGTCTCTCTTCAGCAGCATTTTTTCCATCCATTGAACTCTTAATTTATCTTAAGAATTTTCATTTATCTCCTTTTTTGTAGTTTCTACTTTTCTCCTAAAATTTCTCATCTTGTCATTTACATTCTTGGACACTTTCCTCAAAGTTATATGGTTCTCGTGTGGGTCCGTTACTATTCTATACCATTGTGTTTGAGTTTATTATATCTCATTGCAATTTTCTTTTGTTGTATGGCTTATTCTTATCTTTTGGTAGGCCTATGTTTTATGTGAGTATTGGACATTGTGTTGAGAAATTATAGAGATAGTTAGAAGTTATAGATGATAACATCTTCTAGGAAAGATTTACTTTTGGTTCAGCAAGATGTTAGTTGTGGGATTATTAATCCTGAATCCTCTCAGGAAATGGTCTGATCTTACTGTGTTTCAGTCTTAATGAGTCTGTTTTTACTTTGTCTTTTCTTGGTTGTAGCCTTTCTGTGTCACAATAAAAAATCCTGGAATATATGCTAGGGACTTTTTTCTTTGAATCCCCAAATCTCCAAGCTCCAATTCTTACCCATTGTCCCTCTGAGACTTACAAAAACTCCATTCAATTCCTCAAACTCTTCACTGCTACTTTTGAATTGATACATGTCTAGAGCAGAAATAGTACACTAAATATTGGGTTCATTTCTCTGAGTTTCCCTTCTCTCTAGGATACTGAGCTCACAAGTCCTCACTACCCTTATATCCAAGAGGCATTCATATATATATATATTTTTTTCTTTTTTCTTTTGAACTCAGGGGCACTTGACCATTGAGCCACATCCCCAGCCCAGTTTTGTACTTTATTTAGAGACAGGATCTGACTGAGTTGCTTAGCACCTCACTTTTGCTGAGGCTGGCTTTGAACTCGAGATCCTCCTGCCTCAGTCTCCAGAGCTGCTGGGATTAGAGGTGTGTACCACTGGGTCTGGGTCCATTAGATATTTCAAAACACTTTGCCTATCTTTCCTAATTGTTATCAATTAATTGGTCCCCAAAATCCACCCTCTTTGCCAGAAGCAGAATCTTATTTATTTTGTCTAATTGTAAACACAGAAAGGCAGATCAAAGAAGGAAAACAGGGAGCCAATTTGTGGACATGTCTGGGAAGATGAGGACAACAGTAGGTACGAGCCCACTGAAATAGGTTGTTGGGTTGAGGATGCATCCAAACTGATCATGAAAGTCTCTTTCATAGGATAAATTTAATTTAAAAATTTCTCCCCACCATTTCAACATGAATAAAATCTAAAAAAAGACCTGTGTTGGCAGTGGAAAGTGTCATTGAGCGGAATGCCATCAGATATGACTGATTCTTGCAATAATCACACTTGAGCCCCAGTTCCTCAGTTAAAAAAAAAAAAAGTATATAATACCAATTCTGCTTTCTGCTGAATTTGTGAAAGGACTGAGATAAAGTGTGTGAAAGTGCTGTAAATTTTAGACTGATATTGAAATGGAAAGGTGTGTGATTTATTTATGCTTCTCAAAATTTCCTGGGTTTCCTAGAATGTCTGAAAAATCTCAGCCAAAACAGCAATGATACTTACATGCTAGGACTTCGTCTGGCAGACAAAGCTTACTTGGTCACATGACTGACATGAGTTTGGGAAAAGCTTGGCCTTTAAAAAAAAATCTATAAAGCACATCTTGTTGTTGCTTAAATTTTATCACCTGAAAGTAAATTTTAATACTGCTGTAGCTATTATGCAATCTGCTACATTACCCCTGCAGAGTGACTCTTCGCTCGATTCAGTTTAAATAGAATGAAAGTCAAAGGTTTTTTCCTTTTTTCGTTCATAGACTGTTCAGCTGGAAATTAAATTAAAGCAAGCATCAGTGAACATCTGATTTGAGTGCCAAAAGGATATTTTAAAGACAGTGGACTCAAAGCCATAGTTCACAATAGGCATTTTAACTGTACTTAGGATCAAATCAAGAAAACTGTTAGTAGTTACCACTGAATTAAGAAAAAAGTGGTCACCAATGAAAGCACTACTTCCTGTGATGTTTCTGGTTTATTTACTGCTTCTTTGTTCCAGATGGAAGGGAACAATACTATTCAGTTTGCTATCATTTTCTTTAGCTACCACCACCTAGGATGTACCTTCTTCATGCAGGACACTCTTTATAGTGCTGGTGCTTAAACAATACAAGATTAATTCTCTGTCCTGGAAGGACTTCCATTTAGTTTCAGAGATAGGATATGTGCATAAACATATATAAATTATAATTAAGGCAGTACAAACTAAATAATTGCAATGACTGGAAGTTAAGGACATCCTGAGCTAGGGAGATCTGGGAAACAGTCATGGAGGAGATATGGTTTGAGTTGAACTTGGAAGATGGTGGAAATTATTTACGTGGAAATGACGAGGAATAGGATTCTAAGCAGCGAGAAGAGCGTGAGCATTGCCTAGCAACAGGAATCCATATGATGTAAAAACAAAAACCAAAAAAAACAAAAAGCCAAAAAACCTCTACAAAACCAAAGCACAAGAACATAGCTCCAAGGCAGTTACCTATTTTGTTTATCACTTTATCTTCAGGATCTAGGTCAGATCCTGACATATAGCATATGTTTTTATGTATTGGTGGACTGAATGTGTGTGACTCAGCTTTCCAGTAGTATAATGAAATGCCTGAGATAGTTAACTTATAAAGAAGAAATCTTTATTTAGTTCATGGTTCCGGAGGTGCCAGTACAAGATTGGGCAGCCACATTGATTTGGGTCTCTGCGGAGGGCACTGGATGGCAATGGCCGGACGTGTGGCAGATCAAGCCACTTATACCTTTAGCTAGGAAGCAAAGCAATAGAGGAGAAAGATACAGGGGTTCCATAATCCTGTTCAAGGACATACCCCCAATGATGAAGGACCTCCCACAGAGCCCTACTTCCTAAAGGTTCCACCACCTCCCATCAGCAACACACTGGGAATCAAGCCTAACACATGGACATTTGGGAAATACTCATCCAAACCACAGCAACATGATGAATCAGAAACCAAGGAGTTCATCAGTTTGTTTGACATGGGATTTGTTGCAGGAAGACATTCTCAAGGAGAGAACAGGAAGTTGAAGTCTCTAGAGAACTGGATCTGAGAGCCATAGGCAGGGACCTTGAAGGATCCTGTCCTTTAGCTCAGATCAGTGGGTTTTGTCTCAGGCTAGAGTCATTTGCATTATGCACATGGGGAAAGAAGAATGGTCAATTGGAAAAAACTTTTACCACATCAAAACCTTTCTGAGTGACATTTATCTCCCCCACCCATTGTTTTTTCTGTGAATTTGTTGCAATTGTTATTTTTATTGGAAATAGAGACATTGTGTATGAGCTTTAATGGGTTTGGAAAATGAAATACGACTTGGTTAATGAAAGACCTTTCTTGCGAGTAGGACAAGTTAGAGTTTGGAAAGAGCAAATTGCCAAGTCTGATGCCCTTGGACAAATGGTGTGAATCCTCTGAAGAATGACTGGTGACTGTAAAATCCATTGCCAATTCAGTGAGGACATTTCACACTAACTTGCTTCTTATTGGGATGGGGTCACTAGACTGATAGACCACGCAGTGCTCATCAGAGCTTGCTTTAATTTAATTTTCTGAGGCACATCTTATGAATGGAAAGGGAAAAGAGTATCTTGAGCATTAGTTCCACTCTAGACTGAACCTGGCAAGGAGTCACTCAGAAGGAATAATGTAACAAATTGGGTAATAACAGTAAGGGTATTAAAACTCACTTTCAGAGCCTAAAGTCTAGGAAATAATGACAAGCTTTGTAGAAAACTAAAAAAACAGAAAAGCCAAACTTTCTAAATCCATAAGGCAGCTTACTGTCAACTAGACTTTGACAAAGTTCTTTTCATTTCTAAGTTGATGAAATAGAATAACAAAGTTAAATAATATTATAAGTTGAAACACTGTACTGTGTTGTTTGTTACCAGGATGGTCATGTATATGTCTCAGGATTCTGTCTTTCCACACTGTCTTACTCTTAGTGACATTCTCAGTGATTATAGGAAGATAGAGAAACTGGCTTGTTATATTTTCCATACATTTTCAGCACAAGGTTACACATGGGGAAAAGTTCATAATTTTATAATATATGATCCCATAGGTTTAATTTTGTTGCCACAAAAAGAAATTGGAACTGAATGTCTGTAAAATCCAAATGTACTGACTTAGACATTCTGAGTTACTGCTATTCTTAACTTCCCTTCTCCACCAAAGTCATTGCAAAACATTTGTGCCATGTATCCTTGATACTTGGTCCTTTGGGGCAAATTGACAATGAAGGTATATATTAGCCCATTTTCCATTACTGTGATGAGATACCTGAGACTGGGTAATTTTTAAGGAAAAAAAATTTATTTAGCTCTTAGTTGTGGAGGCTACAAGTCCAAGCAGCATGGTAGTGGCTCTGCTGAAAGAACTCTTGGTGGATGGAATCACAGTGGTGGGAACTGTGTGGAAGGAGAAATCACATGGTAAGGAAGGAATAGGATCATTGGTTCAAGGATCAGCTTGCTCCTTTATAAAAACTTGCTGCTGCAAGAACTAACATAGGGCCCCACAAGAATGATCTTAATTCCTTCTGAGGACAGTGGTTCCCAGTGACCTAACCAATTCCCTGAAGACCCTCCTCTGAAAGATTCCACCACCTCTTAACATGGCCACAAAATTTCTAACACATGAAACTGGGAGTTGGGGACACATTCCAACCATAGAGGGACACCTGTAGTAGACAAGACTAAGATACCCCAAATGAGTCTGTTATGGGGAATTTTACTGTGAAAACAGATAATCCACAGAGAATGGCAGAACATGTTAAAAGATGCAGAAAAAGGTGAGTCCAAGTCATGGAGCAGGAGGAACCTGGGGCCAACAGAGAGGAGACCAGAGGGAAGAGGAGTCCAGAGAAGTAAAGGGAATAAAAAGAAAAGAACTCCTGGGGGAGAGGTGAGGTACTTACTGGGCTTGTGGTGGGGACATGAAAAATGCCCTTGTGTCCTGAACAACTATCCAGTTCCTACCAGGTCTGCATCTTTTACATGCTATTTTTGTCTATTCCTTAGAAAGACACTGTTTTATCTGACATAAACCAAATATTCCTTGAAAAATCTAAAACAAAAACAAAAACAAAAACAAAACAAACAAACAAACCAAAAAAACCCAACAAAACAAAACAAAAAACAAGTAACCGAAACTTCAAATCTGATATGGGGTTGTCCAGTGACCATTCTGGGTTTTAGAGACTGTTTCTATTAGTTTCTATGAAGCGTATATCAAAACCCTGAGCACAGGATTCTGGAGGAGATTTGTCCTTTTGATGACATAACATATCTAATAAGATGGTGCCTTATCAGGGAAGATGCCCATCTATTTCAGCTAACAGAAAGCACATATATTTCTCTATTTTATCAAAGTTTTCCATTTATTTTGATAGATTTGACATTCAAATATTATTCGCATATCTAAATTTGACTTTGAATTCAGATTACCCCTTAAAAACTCATAGTAACCACAAAACATTTTAAAACCCTGTATCTATGGTGTGATTTTTAATGGGTTTCAGAGGAACTTCAGAGTTAGAGTCACATGTTCCTGTGAGGATGGCAGTTTGCAGCACCGTTAGGGACAGGGATGAGGCATCTCATCTTTTTAGGACAGTGCTGGCTTTGCATTTATTCTCTTAACCTTCACAAAAGATAATGGCGTCATGGGGGGACCAGGAGTTTAAAGGAAGAGGCTCTTTTCTTCAGTCCTTCCTTTCTTTAAGGCTAAAGGATATCTACAGCTCCCCTCTCTTGACTGCATAAAAAGAAAGAAATGAGATTCAGCCCTCTTTTTCTTCTTTTCTCCTTCTGATTTTTCCTTTCTTCCTCCACGGGCTCTAACATGTTGAGCAATGGGAGAGAGAAAGGAAATAGAAATCAAAAGGGAGGACGTGGGATTAGAAATATCAGCAGCATTAGTAATGTGTCCTTGGTATGCCATGAGGACCTGGAACTGCAGGTGAAGAGCTAGTCATGGAAATCAGCCTGGTAGAGGGAGATCACTCAGGAAGGCATAAAGGTCCCAGGATAGGTCAGATACTTAACGTCTGAACAAAGTCATGCGTCAAATCCAGGTATGGGCTTGGGGCTATAGCTCAGTGGCAAAGTGCTTGCCTAGCATGTGCGAGGCACTGGGTTCAATCCTTAGCACCAAATAAAAATAAACAAATAAAGGCACTCTGTCCTTCTACAACTACAAAAAAAAAAAAAAAAAAAAAAAAAGAAAAAAAAATTCAGGCATGACGTCGAGAATCAAAAGGCATCACCATGGAGACAGACAGGTGTTTTAAGAAACACATCAAGGTTACTTTTCCAAGGTCGTCGGTCATTATAGGCTGGTGCAATAAGGAACAAAGATGCACAATGAAGTTAGCATGAGATTTTTGATTACTGAAGATTAAACAGAACCGTTTGTCCCTGAGCATACCAATCTGACAAGTGCTTAAAAAACTATAATTCTGTTGTCAAGTATGTTTCCTCATTAATGGTTATTTCTTGCTGATTTTATGGTGCTGGTTATTGCTAAAGGGATCTCTTTGCTAGCATCCTTTCACATGAATGTTCATGAGTCCTTAGAGATTTCCTCTTAGCAGAACATCTCCTGCTGAAGGATGTCCTGGTCTCTGCTGATGAGGTGGGGTCCAAAATCTCCTTGCTGGTTAATAAAAAAGTTTTATAAAATATGGCATCTTTTCAGCAAATTGTCCACCTGTCTCTGGGAAATTGTGCCCCAAGTGTATAAGTTGGTTTGGTTACTGGATTTTAATTTTAGATAGTTGTCAAACAAATCTGGCAAGGAGGAACTGAAAAACACATTGGGGTTGGAGAAATCTTCTTAGAAGGTAGATTACATCTGGTAAGTAGCCTAACTTCTCAGAAGAGTGAATTCTGGAGGTGGAACAAAGAGGGCCTGTCAAAGAATGACAAATAAGAACTAGGAAAGGAAACGAGCTTAAGGAAAGACCAGGTACTGCATTCCCTGCCTAGAGACAGTACAGAACAGGTCCAGGGGTCCAGGCAGGCTGCACACTCACTATTTACTCATTCACTCATTTAGTATTTGTCAAGGGACTTTTGTGTTAGGTCCCATGATAGACATATAATGATGGCAATATATAATAATGCTCAGAATAGACATGGCCTCTTATATTATGACATTGATAGTCAAGTGTAATAGGGAGAACATGGACATTGCCCCCAAGGGAATAATTTCTTACCTATCAGGGAAGTCTGATGGGCTCTCTGCAGGGGCAGGAGCAGGAGTCAGGCCAGGAGTGGGAGGAGCTTGATTAGATCATAGCTTCTGGGCTCCATTGCTTGGTTAGATCATAGCTTTTGGGCTCCATTGAAACACTGACCTCTGTTTTTCAATGTTGTTTAAAGTTGTCCAAGGTTTTTGTGTATTTGTATGCAGAGAGGACTGTTTGTAGTTAGGTGGTTTTAAAATTAATACTTAGGTAGTCAATGGACGTAAAATTTCAGTTAGGAAGAATAAGTTCAAGAGGTCAATTGTGCAAAAATAAAGATAAATATGTTTAATTAGTACTTTTAATTTTGTCTTGGATTGATAAAAAAACCCCATCCTTCTTATCTATTGTATCCTTCATATAGGTATTATTTCCAAAATCGCTTTTTTATTTATAAAAATACCTAAATTTAGGTCATAATGTTCTGTGTTGAAACAATAACAATATCAATCAATTTTTTTTAACATATCAGACTTGTAATTAAATAATTAGTTCCATAATCAGTTGTATACTCTTTCTACCATCAGAATATAAGCTGGTGGGGAAGGTAGGATGGTATGTTCACAGAGGTGTCTCTCACAATAACCACAATACCTGCATTTGAAAAATTCAATAAACATTGAACATGTAATCTCCAAAATCAAATAAAATTAATGGTTAGTTTGTTCAAGTCACAAATTCAAAAACCTATTTTTCTCCAGGCTATAAGTTCAACTTATAAAACCTGTTAGTCTACATATAAATTTATTAAATACTTATATACCAATAATTGCTTTCCCATGTACATTAATAAAGACAATAAGTTAATACCTTTAACAGATTGATTTCTCCTAAGTAATTAACCTCATTTACAAACCTAATTAACTTATACCTCTTAAACATCTTTGTGTACATTAAAATGCAATTTGTCTGGTACTCTTAAATACATCAAATGCTTGAGAGGGCAAACTACGATATCCAGCAAACAAGCTCACTATAGTTTGGGTGCAGTTTTTGTAAATTAAATGGTTGGTATTTATAAATGCCATAAATCAAGTTTAGTTAGCTGTTCAAATTGTTTATAAATAAGCCTTTTTACACCTTTTACATGAAAACACAAATAACTTCAATTTGAAATTATACAGTCTTAATAAGAAAAATGATTATCCCTATAATTCTAAAATATTTCTAAATCTGACAAAAATAATTACACATGCACATATATATGTTTTAAAAAGAGGTCTTACTCTATTGCTCAGGCTACTTTCAAACTCATTATCCTTCTTTTTTATGATTGCATTATAGTTATAATAGTGGGGTTTATTTTTAGAATCACACAGGCATGGAATATAATTTGCTCTAATTCAGTCCCCAGTAACTTGTGGCTCCCTCCCCTTCTCCTCCCAGCCCCTATTGCTCCTCCTCTACTCCACTGGTCTTTCCCACATCTAGTTATTGTTTTTATGAATTGGTGCTTTATAGGTGGACATAAAGCTGGAATTCACCATGGCACCTTCTTCACACATACACACAGAATAATTTGGTCAACCTCATCCCCCAGTTTCTCCCCTTTCCAGTCCTCCCCCTCCAGTACAACCCCTCCCACTCCCTTCCATTTTCATGGAGTCCCCAACCCCTTTTCCTTGCCTTGGCTTCCGCACATGAGAGAAAACATCTGACCCTTGACTTTCTGAATCTGGTTTATTTCACTTATCATAAGGTTCTGCAGACCTATCCGTTTACCAGAAAATGCCATAATTTCATTCTTTTTTTAATTGGCTGAATAAAACATATATATATATAAATATTTATTTATTTATTTTGAGGTTATTGTCAATATAATAGTTTTATGATTGCTTTCTCAGCAGGTTCATTATTAGAGTCTAGGAAAGATACTGATTTTTGTATGTTGATCTTGTGTCTTGCTACTTTGCTGATTTTGATCATCAGCTCTAGAAATCTTTTGGTGGAGTTTTTTTTTTTTTTGTGGGTGTTCTCAATATAGGATCAAGCCATCGGCAAACAGATCATTTGACTTCTCCTTTTCCTATTTGTATCCCTTTAATTTCCTTCTTGATTGTTCATGATAGATTTTCAAAACCTACATTGAATAAGAGTGGTGAGAGTGGACATCCTTATCTTATTCTTATTTTTACAGGAAATGTTTCAGTTTTTCTCAATTCAGTGTGATGTTGGCTTTGAGGTTGTCAGATATGGCCTTTATAATATTGAGATAAGTTCCTTATATCCTTGATTTCTCCAGTGGTTTTAACATGCATAGGTACTGATTTGGTCAAAGGCTTTTTCTGTGTCTATTGAGATGATCATGTGATTCTCATTCTTAATTTTATTTATGTAGTGAATTACATTTATTTATTTGCATATGTTGAACCAATCTTGCATCTTTGGGATGAAATCTCCTTGAACATGGTATACTATCTTTTTAATGTGTTTTTGAATGTGGTTTGATAATATTTGTTAAGGACTTTTGCATTTATGTTCATCAGGGATATTAGTCTGTAGTTTTACTTTTCTTTATGTATTTTTGTCTGGTTTTAATATTAGCAAGAGATCAGCTTCATAGAATGAATCTGGGATTGTTCCTTCCTATTTCATGGAATAATTTGAGGAAGATTGGCATTCATTCTGTGAGAGTTTGCTAGAATATGGCTTAAAATTCGTCTGGTCCTGGGGTCTTCTTTGTTGGAAAACTTTCAATTGCTTCTTCAATCTCATTGCTTGATGTTAGTCTGTTTAGGTTTTGTATATCTTTAGGGTTCATTTGGGTAGGTCATATATGTCAGAAATTTGTCAATATCTCTAGGATTTCTGCAGATCAATGTAGAGTTTAGAAGAACATTTACATCCAGTGATATTTTAGAAAGATGATTTTCATTTTCTGTCACTTTGATTTCTTTCTGATACTTAATTTATACTTAATTTTCCTTTAATTGACTATTCTGGTGAGATTCATCCATATGCTGGCTTTGATCTTTATTTTTCATTTCTTTTACCAGAAATATCTCATTGAGTATGTTTTATAGTGCTGGCTTAGAGGTTAGAATTCTTTTAGTTTCTGCTTATCATGGAAAGTTTTTCTTCCATCTTCAATTCTGAAGGATAGTTTTTCTGGATATAGAAGTCTTGGTTGGCACCTTGTATCTTTCAGGGTCTGTACTGAGAAATCAGTAGAAATTCTAATCGGTCTACCTCTTATGATCTCTTTTTCTGTTTTTCTCTGTATCTTTTAGAATTCTATCCTTGTTCTGTACAGTATGCATTTTAATTTTAATATGTCTTGAAGATAATCTATTTTGATTTTGTCTACTTGAGGTTCTAAATGCTTCTTATATTTGGATTTCCATCTCATTCCTAAGGTTTGGAAATTTTTCTGATATTATTTTACTTGAAAGTTTATGCCTTCCTTTAGTGTGTATTTCAGTGTCTTCATGTATGCCAATGATTCTTAGATTTGGTTTCTTTATGTTATCCTAGATTTCTTGAATACTGTGGTCAGGATTGCTTACTATCTTTTTTTATGGTTGATTTTATTTTCAAAATTACATATTTTGTCTTTGAAGCCTGAGAATTTGTCTTTGTAGTTGTCTAACCTATTGGTGATGTTTTCAACTGAATTTTTAATTTGAATTGTTGAGTCATTTCCAGAATTTGTTTCTTTTTTAGAATTTCTATGTCTTATCAAAATGTTCTTTCAATTCCTGTATATTCTGTCTACTTCCTTTGATTCCTTTGAGTTTCTTTTCATTCTCTGAAAATTTTAATTATCAACTTTCTAAATTCTTTTTCTGGCACTGTCTCTGCTGTGGTGCAAATGGGGTCAGTTGTGTTGTGTGCTATTTGGGATGACTTGTTTCCTTGATTTTTCATTTTGCTAGTGTCTATGCCTATTTTCTAGGATAATTACCTCTTCTACTTTTATGTGAGGGACTTTTTAGTGAGCTGTTTTTTCTTTACTCTGTGTCCTGAGTTGGGCAAATATCTTGGTGTCAATATTCTCTCTCAATTTGAATTCACTACAATGTCCAGTCTCTGATACCACCTTGAGAGGAGATACTATTTCCAGTAGTTACAGCAACTTCTATACTAATACATCTTAAAAAAATCTTATTAACCATGTTCTTTGGTAGCCCTCTAATCTCTTGTTCTTGGTCAGGGTTTTGAAATAGGATGTTTTCTTTCTGGGGTTTCTGTTATTGTGCAGTTTGTTTATTCTTAGCTCTGACCCAAAATGGTCAGATTTATTAGGGGAGTCTTTATGCATAGTTTCACTGCAGGGTTTTACTCTTATCTTTGTTGGGCAGCTCTGAGGACTCCCTCATTCTTGGAGTCTCAGATCATGTGTTGAGGGTGGAGAGTAGAGTGCATTAGTCTATCCTCTAGCCCCTTTCTACGTGTGGATAAGATGACTCAAGGATCACCAGATTTGCTCTCAGTTCCTCCTCCACCCCCGGTGTTGGCCCTCTTCTTGTCCCAGAGATCAGATCACCTTTTGCATATGAAAGAGTTCTTCATTCTTCTCAGCTTTGTAGACTTAATTTTTTGGTGCTTAATTGCTCTTTTGATTCATTCTTGGGAAGCTGCTATGATAGTGTGACTTCCTCTGAAGACCTTATTTCACTCTCCAAAGGAATAGACTACATGCATTGAAGGATGTTAAAAATATTGTTTTATTATGAGTAAAGAAGCTGGGGTATGAAGGCAAAAAGAAGTTTGGAATATTCAAAAGTTGAGAGAAGAGAAAGTGAAAGAAAGGGCATACCTGAAGGCCTTAGGTGGGAGGAAGTAAAGAAGTATAAGAGAAGAGAACAGGAAATTTTGGTATTAGAGGGAGCAATAAAGATAATAAGAGTAATAAAACAAGAAAACAAATAGAGCAGAATAATACTAACTTCCCTAATACCAACAAAACTAAAAACTAAGAAAAAAATAACAAAAATCCAAATAACCAAAAAATCCCCCCAAAAATAACAACATCAAAAATGAATAAAAGGCAGTACCTCTTAGAAAAACAACAAAATAGTATAAGGCTTATAAAAGGAAAAGAAATGATAAAATTAGGAAAAAATTCTCAGATTCTTATATATATATATATGTATATATATGAATCAGTCAGCATGTATAGCCAGAATGACTAAGAAAATTAGTAATAAAAAAGATAAAGGGGGTTTTCAAAATGGCGGCCTGGAGGGTGGCTGCATTTCATGTTGCTCCAGGACTCAGAATTCAAAAGAGGAGAAATTGAGAGACTTGGGACCAACTCAAAGCAGCCGGGTGAGTCTCTCCCATTGGGGAGGCGTCCCCGATGGGGCTGTAGTCCCGGGAACGCAGGGAACTTTGTGAAGTAGAGCTGCCGGCGAGATGCCCCTCCCCCCGCTGGAGCAGTGAACTCCGACAACTGGGAGCATCAGAGAGGAGGCTGCTCAGCACAGCGCTGGGACTTGGAGCCACCACTGGGGCTCCGGAGGCTGCCTAGGGGAGGAGCAGCGAGGAGAGCTGTGTGGACTCAGGACACCGGGGCCTGCCCTGAGGAGGAGGAGGAGGAACGTGGCCGCTTGGATTCGGAGTGACTACACCAGAGCTACCGGCAGTTGCCAGAGGAGAAGCTGCGTGGCGAGCTGTTTGGACTCAGAGCGACTGCTTCTGAACACCAGAGCCTGCCCTGAGGACGAGGAGGAGGAAGAGGAGTGCGGCCGCTTGGATTTGGAGTGGCTATACCAGAGCTACAGGCGGTTGCCAGAGGAGGGGCTGCGTGGCGAGCTGTTTGGACTCAGACCACTTCTGAACACCGGGGCCTGCCCGGAGGACTAGGAGGAGGAGGAGGAGGAGGAGTGCAGCGGGTCGTTTGGACTCGCAGTGACTGCATTAGAGCTCCAGGCGGCTTCTCAGAGGAGAAGGCGAGTGGTGAGTTGTTTGGACTTAAAGCAACAGCTCCTGAACATAGGGGGGCTGCCTGGAGGAGAAGCGCGGTGAGTCGCTTGGTCTCCAGTGGCCGCACCAGAGCTCTGGGCGGCTGCCCAGAGGACGCGTGCAGTGGGTCATGTGGATTCAGAGCCACTCAGAGTGACCGCTCCTGAACACTTGGGGGGTTACCTGGAGGACGAGGAGGAACAGGGAGGGTCACTTCGACTCGGACTGATTGATTGCGCAGGGCTACGGGTGGTTGGTGGGAGGAGGAGGCATGCAGTGAGTTGCTTGGACTCCTAGTGACCGCACTGGAATACTGGGCGGCTGTCTGGAGGAAGAGGCGTGTGGCGGGTCTCTGGGACTCAGAGCGATTGTACGGGACCCCAGGTGGCTGCTCAGAGAAGGGGCCGCATAGCCAGGCGATTAGGTGCAGAGCAGGGTCCCAGGATCTAGGAAGCTTCCTGGTGGAAGAGCCCCACAGAGATAGGCTTAGAGGCGGAGCGAAGGTTCCAGGCCTGTGGGCAGATTCTCTGAGGAGGGGCAGCCTAAGGAGATTCATCTGCGAAGGGTGAGGCTCCCAGGCCCAGGAGGTAGGGCTGGGCCCCTGGGAACGTTGCAGAGGAAGGCAGCCCAGCCCAGGCGGTAGCTGTAAATTGAGGGGAACCTCTAGGAGGGAACTGACCAGCGAGACCTCCCCACCGGGTGAGTCTTCCCTGCCGGGTGAGGTTTCCCCACAAGGACGGTAAAACCAGAGACACAGGCCCAAACAGGCCTTGCCTCAGCCCGCAGCCTAGGTCCCCTTTGGATGACCATTGGTCAACAAGTGGAGGCACCTCTTCCCACTAGCAGGGAATATACCCCACCTGAAGACCACCACTCCTAGGGAGGCAGATTCCTTGTAGAGCACCGCATTATCAACTTCCTCTAAGACTTCAGCCTACTGAAGGTTAAGAGGGGATATATATAGAAATATTCAGGGACATTGTAAGTCAATAAAGGAAATCTGCAATATCTCAGCGGTCCACTGATACCTGAACAATATGAGAAAACAAGGAAAGAAAATGCTGCAAACAAATCTAGATGTTACATCAATAAAACCCAATGACAGCATGGCAGAAGAAATGACAGAAAAGGAGTTCAGAATGTACATAATTAAAATGATCAGGGAAGCAAACGATGAAAGAGCAAATGCAGGCATTGAATGATCGCGCCAATTGGCAGTTAAAAGAGCAAATACAGGAAGCAAAAGATCATTTCAATAAAGAGTTAGAGATATTGAAAAAAAACCAAACAGAAATCCTTGACATGAAGGAAACAATAAACCAAATTAAGAACTCCATAGAAAGCATATCCAGTAGGATAGAACACCTGGAAGACAGAACCTCAGACATTGAAGACAAAATATTTAAACTTGAAAACAAAGTTGAACAAACAGAGAAGATGGTAAGAAATCATGAGCAGAATCTACAAGAACTATGGGATATCATGAAAAGGCTAAATTTACGAATTATTGGGATTGAGGAAAGCCTAGAGAAACAAACCAAAGGAATGAACAATCTATTCAATGAAATAATATCAGAAAATTTCCCAAATCTGAAGAATGAAATGGAAAATCAAGTTCAAGAGGCTTATAGGACTCCAAATACACAAAATTACAACAGACCCACACCAAGGCACATTATAATGAAAATAACTATAATGAAAATAATTATAATGAAAATAACATACAAAATAAAGACAGAATTTTAAAGGCTGTGAGAGAAAAGAACCAAATTACATTCAGGGGGAAACCAATACGGATATCAGCAGATTTTTCAATCCAGACCCTAAAAGCTAGAAGGGCCTGGAACAACATTTTTCAAGCCCTGAAAGAAAATGGATGCCAACCAAGAATCTTATACCCAGCAAAACTTACCTTCAAATTTGACGATGAAATAAAATCCTTCCATGATAAACAAAAGCTAAAAGAATTTACAAAAAGGAAGCCAGCATTACAGAACATTCTCAGCAAAATATTCCATGAGGAAGAGATGAAAAACAAAGAAGCAAATCAGCAAAGGGAGGAATTATCCTAAAGGAATTGTCAAATAAAGGAGGAAACAAGTGGTGTCAAACAAATAAATAAATAAAATTTAAAAAATGAACCAAATGACCGGGAAACCAAATCATATCTCAATAATAACCCTGAATGTTAATGGCCTGAATTCATCAATCAAAAGACATAGACAGACTGGCAGATTGGATTAAAAAGAAAGATCCAACAATATGTTGCCTGCAAGAGACTCACCTCATAGAAAAAGATACTCATCGACTAAAGGTGAAAGGATGGGGAAAAACATACCATGCACATGGACTCAGCAAAAAAGCTGGAGTATCCATCCTCATTTCAGATAATGTGGACTTCAAGCCAAAGTTAGTCAGAAGGGATAAAGAAGGCATTTCATACTGCTTAAGGGAAGCATAAATCAGCAAGATATAACAATCATAAACATCTATGCCCCAAACAGTGGCTCATACATGTATGTCAAACAAATCCTTCTCAATTTCAGAAACCAAATAGACCATAACACAATAATACTAGGTGATTTTAACACGCCTCTCTCACCACTGGACAGATCTTCTAGACAAAAATTGAACAAAGAAACCATAGATCTCAATAACATAATCAATAATTTAGACTTAACGGACATTTATAGAATATACCATCCAACGAAGAGTGAATACACTTTCTTCTCAGCAGCACATGGATCCTTCTCTAAAATAGACCATATATTATGCCACAAAGCTAATGTTAGCAAATACAAGAAGATAGAGACACTACCATGTATTCTATCAGATCATAATGGATTGAAGTTAGAAATAAATGAAAGAGTAAAACACAGAAACTATTCCAACATCTGGAGATTAAACAATATGCTATTATAGGATGAATGGATAACAGAAGATATTAGGAAGGAAATTAAAAAATTCTTAGAGGTAAATGAGAACAAAGAAACATCATATCAAAATCTCTGGGACACTATGAAAGCAGTACTTAGAGGGAAATTTATTTCATGGAGCGCATTTAATAAAAGAAGTAAAACTCAACAAATAAACGACCTAACACTACAGCTCAAAGCCCTAGAAAAAGAAGAACAGACCAGCACCAAAAGTAGTAGAAGACAGGAAATAGTTAAACTCAGAGCTGAAATCAATGAAATTGAAACAAAAGAAACAATACAAAAAATTGACAAAATAGTTGGTTCTTCGAAAAAATAAACAAAATTGATAAACCTTTAGCCACACTAACAAAGAGAAGACGAGAGAAAACCCAAATCACTAAAATTCGGAATGAACAAGGAAATATCACAAAAGACAGGATTGAAATACAAAACATAATTAGAAAGTATTTTGAAAATCTATACTCCAACAATATAGAAAATTTTGAAGACATCAACAGGTTTCTAGAGACATATGAATTGCCTAAACTGAACGAGGAGGACATACACAACTCAAATAAATCAATTTTAAGCAATGAAATAGAAGAGGTCATCAAAAGCCTACCAACAAAGAAAAGTCCGGGACCAGATGGGTTCTCAGCCGAGTTCTACAAAACCTTTAAAGAAGAGCTCATTCCAATACTTCTCAAAGTATTCCATAAAATAGAAGAGGAGGGAACCTCCCAAACTCATTCTATGAAGCCAATATCACACTGATACCTAAACCAGACAGAGACTCATCAAGGAAAGAAAATTTCAGAGCAATATCCTTAATGAACATCGATGCAAAAATTCTCAACAAAATTTTATCAAATCGCATACAAAAACATTTTAAAAAGATAGTGCACCATGATCAAGTGGCTTTCATCCCAGGGATTCAAGGTTGGTTCAACATCAGGAAATCAATAAATGTCATTCACCATATCAATAGACTTAAAGTCAAGAATCACATGATTATTTCAATAGATGCAGAAAAAGCATTTGATAAAATACAGCACCCCTTCATGCTCAAAACACTAGAAAAAATAGGGATAGTGGGAACATTCCTTAACATTGTAAAGGCCATTTATGCTAAGCCCATGGCTAATATCATTCTAAATGGTGAAAAACTGAAAGCATTCTCCCTAAAAACTGAAACAAGGCAGGGATGCCCTCTTTCACCACTTCTATTCAACATTGTTCTTGAGACTCTAGCCAGAGCAATTAGACAAACCAAAGAAATTAAAGGGGTATGAATTGGAAAAGAAGAACTCAAACTATCCCTGTTCGCTGATGACATGATTATATATTTAGAGGAACCTGGAAATTCCACCAGAAAACTCTTAGAACTCATAGGGGAATTCAGTAAAGTAGCAGGTTACAAGATCAATGCTCATAAATCCAGTGCATTTTTATACATAAGTGATGAATCTTCAGAAAGAGAAATTAGGAAAACTACCCCATTCACAATAGCCTTGAAAAAAATAAAATACTTGGGAATCAATCTCACAAAAGAGGTGAAAGACCTCTACAATGAGAACTATACAACACTAAAGAAAGAAATTAAAGAACACCTTAGAAGATGGAAAGATCTTCCATGTTCTTGGATAGGAGGAATTAATATTGTCAAAATGGCCATACTACCTAAAGTGCTATACAAATTCAATGCAATTCCAATTAAAATCCCAATTGTGTACCTTACAGAAATAGAGCAAGCAATTTTGAAATTCATCTGTAAGAATAAGAAACCCAGAATAGCTAAAGCAATCCTTAGCAGGAAGAGTGAAACAGGGGGTATTGCAATACCAGATCTTCAACTCTACTACAAAGCAATAGTAACAAAAACGGCATGGTATTGGTACCAAAATAGACAGGTAGATCAATGGTACAGAATAGAGGACACGGACACAAACCCAAATAAATACAATTTTCTCATACTAGACAAAGGGACCAAAAATATGCAATGGAGAAAAGATAGCCTTTCAACAAATGGCGCTGGGAGAATTGGAAATCCATATGCAACAGAATGAAACTAAACCCATATTTCTCACC
Source organism: Sciurus vulgaris (assembly GCF_902686455.1). NCBI lineage: Eukaryota > Metazoa > Chordata > Mammalia > Rodentia > Sciuridae > Sciurus > Sciurus vulgaris. The sequence goes on from NC_136473.1 coordinate 62,825,554, forward strand.
ATGCACGAAACTAAACTCAAAATGGATTAAGGACCTCGGAATCAGACCAGAGACCCTGCATCTTATAGAAGAAAAAGTAGGTCCAGATCTTCAACATGTCGGCTTAGGACCAGACTTCCTTAACAGGACTCCCATAGCACAAGAAATAAAAGCAAGAATTAATAACTGGGATAGATTCAAACTAAAAAGCTTTCTCTCAGCAAAGGAAACTATCAGCAATGCGAAGAAAGAGCCTACAGAGTGGGAGAATATCTTTGCCAATCATACTTCAGATAGAGCACTAATCTCCAGAATCTATAAAGAACTCAAAAAACTCTACTCCAAGATTTCAAACAGTCCAGTCAACAAATGGGCTAAGGAAATGAATAGACACTTCACAGAAGAAGATCTACAAGCAATCAACAAACATATGGAAAAATGTTCAACATCTCTAGTAATAAGAGAATTGCAAATCAAAACCACCCTAAGATTCCATCTCACCCCAATTAGAATGGCGATTATCAAGAACACGAGCAACAACAGGTGTTGGTAAGGATGTGGGGAGAAAGGTACACTCATACATTGCTGGTGGGACTGCAAATTAGTGCAGCCACTCTGGAAAGCAGTGTGGAGATTCCTTAGAAAACTTGGAATGGACCCTCCATTTGACCCAGCTGTCCCACTCCTTGGCCTATACCCAAAGGACTTAAAATCAGCATACTACAGAGATACAGCCACATTAATGTTCATAGCTGCTCAATTCACAATAACCAGACTGTCGAACCAACCTAGATGCCCTTCAATTGATGAGTGGATAACGAAGCTGTGGTATATATATACAATGGAATATTACTCAGCCATAAAGAATGATAAAATTATGGCATTTGCAGGCAAATGGATGAAACTGGAGAATATCATGGTAAGTGAGATAAGCCAATCTCAAAAAGCCAAACGAAGAATGATATCGCTAATAAGTGGATTTTGACACATATTGGGGGGAGGGAAGGGTTAGTGTTAGAGTTAGAGTTAGGGTTAGGGAGGGGGGCAAGTATGGAGGAAGGAAGCTCTGTATAGAAGGAAAAGAGGGGTGGGAGTGTTGGGGGGAAGGGAAAAAATAACAATGAATCAAACAACATTACTCCTTGTAAATTTATGATTACACAAATGGTATGTCTTTATGCCATGTACAAACAGAGAAACAACATGTATCCCATTTGTTTACAATAAAAAAAAGGTAAAGGAAATATTCTAAGTTAAAAATGCTTTAATTCTTTCAGTGAGGTAGTTGAAGTAGTGTCCTGTCCCTTACTTCTATGGGCTATGTATCTCTTAGAGGGAGCCAGGACTGTGTAATATTAAACCCAACCACCATTTGTGATTTTCTTCTCTTCATCTTCTGGAATACATTGAAAGTTTAAGTGGTTAAAATGACTCTCAGCTTCTCTGCCAGTACAAGGGAGATGGAACTGGAAGTACCTTCTACTGGGATTTTACCCAAACATCTTAGATGTCTCCATTTCCTTGTTGGAAGCAGTGCAGAGATCTGTTTGGGCAGTTCTGGCTGCTAGAATGTGTTTTAAATAGGAATTTGGACCTTTTTTGGGATGATGTACTCAAAGTATTTAAATACTTGTACCCCTAAGGTTGTGTATGTGTATCAATCTCAGCTGGACATCTGGGCTTCTAGCATCTCCAGAGAGTTCTACTCCTAGAATGGAATAGAACTCATCAACTCTATGGGTTGATGATACACTGCAAGTTTCCTGTAGCCCACACACCACTAAGTATGAGTTTTCAAAACTCTGTCCTTGAATGTAACCATGCCCATCTGGATGATTTCCTCTGATTTTTTTCAGCTGGTCATTTGTGCCATAGAGTTTGAAAGGAAATTAGGTTGCACTCTCTTGTCCCTAGTATAATCACCACTGCCCGGTCAGCTTCCCTGATCCTTTTTCACTGATTGCGCAGGCCACGGAGCTCAAAGGGAGAGCAGGTTGCACTCTCCTTTATATCTCTGTCCTGAATCCTCCTGGACCCACTATTCTCCACAGTTGTTTTGGAATCATGATTTTCCGGATGCGTTTTTGGTCACATAGTAACAAACACTGGCTGAGACAAAGTGGAAGCATTTGCTGAAGAGTCTTGGGTTCCCATAGGAACAAAAGTCAGAAAAAACTCCTCTAACCGGATCTCCTCCTCAGTTCTTTACTTGGAAGTTCAGAAACACAAAGTAGGACCTTTGGAAGGTATTGGGTCATGAGTATGGAGCTCTCATGTAAGGTATTGATGCTCCTGTAGGAAAGTCCAAGAGAATACTCTCCTTCCCAATAAGTGATGACACTGCAAAAGGTACCATCGATGAACCAGAAAATGAGCCCTCAGCAGACACCAAATCTTCTAGAAGCTTGACTTTGGACTCCCCAGACTCCAGGACTATGAGAAATAAATATCTTTTACTGATAAGTCATCTGATCCATGATATTTTGTTACAGCAGCCTAAATGGTCTAGGACAGGTATCTTTTAAGTTTCACTTTTATCCAGACTTTATTCTCCCTTTAACATTTTATTGACAGTTTTGGATAGGAGAAAGTTTTTAAAACTTTGATAATTTTATTAAAAATTATATGACAAAATTTTTAAATTTAAAAGTCGGACTACTAGCTGTGGGTTTCAAAGTCATTTCTTCAACAGTTATTGATGATTTAACTGCTCTCTCATCTTTCCTTTATGGAGTTTGGAGAGGAGATATTCTTAAACTCTTCCCATTGCTACTTGTGTGGCCTGTGATCGTTTTGCTGGATAATTTGAGGAATTAATTGAACTGTGTACTCCCTCATTCAAGTTGTCACATTTTCTAGTCTGATTAGATTTCATGTTCTTTAAAACATGTTTTTTTTTTTTTCCACGCCCCCGGCTTTTGGTCACAAATTCGTAGTCATTTATTTAGATCTAAGATCTTAATCTGGCTAAAATGTGGGGTGGCATGGGTAAGAGTGAAAGTCAGGGCTCCTTCTGATCGAGAAGAAAGCACAGGGAATTCTGGAGAATAATTTTCAACTACATCTGAAAAAAAGTCTCAGCCCTCCGGAGGAAAGTTATAATGCTGCTCCAGTATGGTCCTTGGCCTGAACAATGGCATGAGCCATAAAGAGGGTGTCCTGGTGAAACACAGCATAAAGTGACTCTGGGTAGTATTCACAGAGAGTACTTCTGGCCCTTTAAGTTTCTGGGTAACAAGTACATGCTGCATCATGGAATTTCAGAGTAAGAAAGAGGGATAAATAATGCAGACTCATTTAGCTACAGCACTTTAATGACTGCATTGTCAAAAGTTATGAATAATCCATTTGCTCCCTTGCTGGACTGGCTTCCTCCTGCCAGAAGACCTGGAGGAAGGGAACACCAGTTTTCCATTGAGTGGAATGATTCTCTAGAGGTTAGAAACCTGCCGAAGATAGTTCGATACCCACATCAGGGCAACTGAAAAGCAGTGTTTTAATTAATTTTTCTGAAGTTCCTTTGGGGAGGTCTGAGCAATCTCATCTAATTGAAGGCTCCAAATACACCCACCATCCTAAGAGAGGATGTACATTTCTGCCGCCGTACATCAGGCCCTAAAATGGGCATCAGCACCCACTGGATTTCCGGTGAAGTTCCATTCAGGATGTCACATGCTACAGAACAGCTGCAGAGGATGTCAGTGGGAGCAGCTGACAGGGTTTGAGATACTGACTGCATGGAGATTTTCTTTACCAAGATGTCTGAAGAGTTTTTTCCTTGAACAAATTATGTAATCCTAGAAACTAAAATGGTCAGACTGCTCATCTGAAAATGCAGACCCACAAAGTTAGGTGTCTTTATGTCCATTACCAATTCCAAGAACTAGTCTACAACATCATAGAGATTTTGAATACCAACTTGAGATGACCCTTGCCATGAATCTTCTCTTTAGATCATCTTTTTAATTCCAAGCACCTTAATCCAGATCTGCAGAATTCCATTCTTGAATTACCAAAAATCTTCATTGTGTCTGATTGTTCCCTGCTATAGTCCATCTTGGGTCCACTGACAGGTTAGTTTTTGAGAAATACTAGCTTTTATTACTTCACTACCAGGCTCTGGAACCTATAGTGCTTTGCTGTTATTTAGGATATAAAAATGAAACCATCCCATCTTGCAAGGTCTTCCAGTCTCCTGGTCCTACCCTACTTCCCAGCATAACCCCTAATTGCTCCTTTGGAGGACTGGTTCTCCACAGGGGCTGACCTCCTCACTAGACCTCTTTCACAATGAGCTCCTTTCCAGAGTTTGTGTTTAACAAACCCGAATCCTAACCCTAACCCTAACCTTTCCCATGAAATCTCTCCAACTACTTCAGGGTATGCCAATTCATGCATTCATCTGCTCATTAAATTTATTTAGCACCTTTCATATGCCATGCACTGCTGGGCTCTAATATCTTTATAACCTCCTTATCATCCAAGTTACTGATAGTTACCCCTATGCTTTTGCAAAGGGATTAGGCTGAGGGAGTCAATAAAACTGAAGTCTAGCCTGATTATTCTTCACTCCCTGAAACCTCTTCCTAAAAGGAAAAAAAAAAAAAAAAAAAAAACATTAGAAATTGAACTCTGCCTTATAGTGTTGTTAGTGTTTGGATTTGGAATGTCCCATGAAGACCCATGCGTTAAAGGCTTGACACCCAGTTTACAGTGTGGTTGGGAGGTTGTGGAACCTTTAAGAGGTGTGGCCTAGTGGGAGAAAGTTAAGTCATTGGGAGTGTGTTCTTAGAGGGGATATGGGATCTAGGTCCCTTTCTTTCTGTTTGTATCCTGGTTACCGTGGGGTGAACAGATCTCCTCTGTCACTTATGCTCACCATGACATACAATTGCACCACAGTCCTAAAGCAACAGGGCCAAGAAACTACTGACTTAAACCCCTGAAACTGTGAGTCAAAAATAAATCTTTCCTCCTTCTAATCTGATTATCTCAGATATTTTGTCACAGCAAGGGAAAGTTATTATGGTTTGGATCTGAATTTCCCCCCAAAGTCTCATGTGTTAGAAGTGGAACTTTTGGAAATTGATGGCAAAAGGGCATGGCAGAGGACAGGTGCTCAACTTACAGCATTCAGGAAACAGGCGAGAGGACCAGGAGAAGTCGAATCCTTCCAGGACACACCTTCTGTGACCTACTCCCTCCAACCAGGCCCCATGTCCAATTACCTCATTAATGTAAGTTGAGCACCTGTCCTCTGCCATGCCCTTCTGCCATGATGTTGTGCCTCACTTCAGACCCAGAGCAATGGAACTGGATGACTAGAGACCAAAAGCTCTGTAACTATGAGCCAAAATAAATCTTTCTTCCCCTAAGTAATTCTAGTTAGGTATTTCTGTCTGGAATTGAAGTAATGAAAAGCTGACTAACACAAACATTGTCTAACACAAATATATTCCTGAAGGAAAGAACTTCCATTTGGATCAGAAGATGGATGGATCTAATTCCTCTTTAACATTTTACACATTCACTGATTGGAAAAACTTTTCACTATGTTCATATTGCTCTGGATCTGTCCCTTCATGTCATAATGCCTGGTGAGTTCTTGTTGTAGGTGGTAGAAGTACTCCCAAGAGTCTTTCTTACAGTTGGATTGTTAGTAATAACTTTATCATGATCCAAACTGACTCTGAACTGCATTAGACATATCCCACTAAACCCAATTATATAATATCCCCAACTCAACTCTTTTTTAGCTGGATCATCTAGTGCCCCCTAACAAGAATTCAAATATGAATAGGAAAGTTGGAGAGGACATTTTTTTCTCTTTTGATACTGGATTTGAAGCCAGCAGTGCTTTACCACTGAGCTACATTCCCAGCCCTTTTTATTTTTTGTTTTGAGATTGGGTCTCACTCTTTTGCTGAGGCTGGTCTTGAACTTGTGATCCTTCTGTCATAGTCTCTCAAGTCACTGGGATTACAAACATGTGCTACCACGTGTGGCTAATAAAGGAAAGTTGGCATTAATAATCAATTGCAGTTAAAATACTTTATTTCTGGAAAATTTGTCAACACGTATAATTATGTATGCCAATCAGTAGGGTCCCTCCTACATCCTTGAAAAGTGATCCCGCAAGTAAGGGATACTGCCCATTGACTTCATTAGCTCCATGGTAAATCTGCCTCTGAGTCCACTCAGGGTTAGGAAGGCACTACTACTCTGTGTAGCCTGCTCTGTCCTCTCCTGTGTTGGGGCTGGATGCCACAAGCCTGCCAGCCTCCTCATAATCACTTGGAGACCCTCTCTCCTCGAAGGCTCCTCATGAGCCTTATGACCCCAGTCTCCTGCCTCCAAACCTTCCTATTTCTACTCTTCCTTAGCTGTGGTCAGAGCACTGATTGCCAGGAAAATTCTAGTACTATTTTTTTCTTATGACTCATCTCGTGTGTACCAGTTAGAGTCTAGGAAGACATCAAAAAACTCATTTGTCAGAGCTTTCTGAAGATGATTTAATATTGGTGCTAGTTTCAAGGGTGAGTTAAAGGAACCTATTTGGGGAATTGAGGCACAGAGAAAGGGGATAACAGCAGGAATATGTTGCCTTGAAGAGGTCCTCGTGGGAAGGGCTTCCTCTGGAGCTGTCGTCATAGAATGGAGTTTCTTGGCACCGTTGACATTTTGGGTCAGATAATTCTTTGTGGTGGGGTTGTCTCATCTGGTGTATTTCAGAAGCATCCTTGGCCTCTGCCACAGCATGCCAGTGACCCACCTCCACCTAGCTGTGACAGTCCAAAGTATTCCACACATTGCCACCTGTTCCCCCGGGGGCCAATTTATCCCTGATTGAGAACCACTGTTGCTCCTGGACTGGAGTATTTGGTGGGGGCTGGGGAGGAGGAAATAACTAGATGTCCTCCTCTGCCTGTCCTCTCATCTTCTGATTACTTTTCATAGCAGAACCCAAACATAAGTCAGAGGAAGGGTATTCGTTCCCTTCTGGCTGTTCCTTTCTTTTGCTTTAAGACTCAGTCCCAAGAGGTAATTAGAGCTTTGACACCCAAGCTGTAGCAGAGTCACAGGGGCCACAACCTGGTCATTCCTTCACTCATGACTGCAGATGAAGATTGTCTCTGGCAGCCCAGAGACTAGTTATGAAAGTCATTGCTGGGGACAGACCTGTGCCTCTCACCTTCATCTGTTCTTGCTCCACTGCGATGCATTGCTTGCTTATTTCCTATTATCTCTAATTTAACATCTTTATTCAGATCTGCTGCTCACTTATCAGGAGAAGCACCTTGCGAAGATCTACAGAAGCTGAAAGAATAATCATTTCTGTACTGATGCACATGTGAACTCCAGGGCTTCTTTGAAGACAAATCCTATCATGGTCAAAGTTTCCTCTCATTTGTGCCTCTGCAGTATGCCCAGAGCCTTCCAGAGGGATTGCCGCCAAACCATCATTCTCTTGATGCTATTTTGCTCTAATGTTCTATCTAGTGTTTGGACAATGATTTGGCTACCCCATTGGCATCATGCACAGAGAGGACTGTCAGGCAATATTTTGTTGATTGATGGATTGAATAAGCCCTCGGCCATCTTGGGGCACAGTTCCTATATTTTGTTAACTGAATTTGTTTAGAACAGTGATTCTCAAATTTTAACAAGCACATGAGTCACCTGGGATCTTGTTAAATTCAGATTCTTCAACTAAGTTGGGAAGGGGCCCTTAATAAGCTCCTGGGATGCTGCTGCTGGTCTGCAGATCATATTGTGAGCAGCAAGGACAGAAGTGATAGCAAGGTATTGAATGTTTCTGATGTGAGGGATTAATTCAAAAATTTTTGAGAACCTGTTGCCAAATAGAAGGCTAGGAGTTGTAGGGGACTCAGATATATACTTCTAAAAAATAGTTTTAGGTGTAGATGGACACAATAACTTTATTTTGTTAAGTTATTTTCATGTGGTGCTTAGGATTGAGCCGAGTGCCTCACACATGCTAGGCAAGCGCTCTGCCACTGAGCCACAACCCCAGCCTGATACAGTCTTATCCTACAGACTCCATGTCACTGCATGAAAAGATAGAGTTTGTGACTATTATATTCCTCAAGTGACATTTCTCTTCCAGATGTGTACACAGCTTCCAACTCCAGTAAGTCCCAGTATTTCCACAGATCATCAGTGTGAACTACCTTTGTCTGCTTTTGTCCTGTTGAGCTATCCTCAGCTTCACTCCACAAATGGTAGATTTTATCTTGATGCACGATGAGAAACAGACATTTCTCCTCCTGAGCCTGGGCAGAATTTGACTATTTCCTTTCTCTGCTATGGATGAATAATTTTGGTGACAGGGAGATAAATCAAGCATGGCTACTTTTTGTGAAAGGTCAGGTTGGGGTATGTGTGTGTATGGAGACATATGTAGGCTGTGAACTCAACTTAGTTTTGCAGTAGAGTTCCCTTCCATGAATTATGAAGCTTCTCAGTGTTTCCTGAATGCCACCCCAATGCAGCAAGGAATCATTCAGGGACTCTGTTATCATAGGAACTGTCTTCTTTACCTCAGAATTTCTGCTCATGGTTCATGTGTTCCTCTTCTGGGGGACTCCATTTTTGGTCAGTCAGTAACATTGATTGAGCACTTACTGATGGGATGAACCCCAAGGAAGGTTGGGATGTATTCAAGTCTGAACAAAATATGAGTTCCTCTCAGGTAGTCATCTAACCAATGGGGCATATTCCAATGAACGGCCCAAATGCTTCCAAATACCTTACATCCTGCTCTTGATTTATCTAAAGTGTGGTGGAGAGAAAGGGGCAGCATGAGGAGTGTTAGAACCTTTTTAGAGAAGAGCTATTCACCTCAGAAAGAAGACCTTTCTCTCTCTCTCTCTCTCTCTCTCTCTCTTTTTTTTTTTTTTTTTTCCTGCTTTCAGGCCAAAAAAAGAACTCAGCATCATGTAAAGTGATTTCAGCTGGGAAAGGTGACTGCGTGTTAAAATGATACACATGAGATAAAAATCACACCACAGGAGGAAAGGAAGGGGTCAGTCTTTGCATTCTGCTAATTCTATGAATTAAAACAAATGGACAGAGAAAGAAAAATACCTAATCAGGCTTATCTCTGTCCATGCCATCTACTTAGAAAAGCAGGCAGATGGATGTAAGTTCTAGGAAACAAGAGGGTTTTGAGGTCTTGATTCTGGATAAAGGGAGGCAGAGAAGGGAGAGGCACTGAAGGATGAGATGATAAGGTATTTAAAAAAAAATTCAGATGTACCCATATATGAGAGTAATTTTAAGGTAATCCTTGAAATTCATTGAAATGAACAAAGAGAACAACAACAACAACAAAAATACATGATCCGCTCCAGGGTTTCTCAACCTTGGCACTAATAATATTTGGGGCAGGTACTTCTTTGTGGGAACTGTTCTATACATGGTAGGATGTTTAGCAGCATCCCCAACTTTGACTTCTTTAGATGCCTATAGTGCATTCCCCCAATTGTGACAATGTAAAATGTATCTAGACATTGCCAAATGTACTCCGGGGAGTAAAATCTGCCCCGTCCCCATTGAGAATGACCCATCTGCACCCAAACTAAAGGATGGCCCTGATCTTATATTACAGATCTTGAGTCTCCACACAGCTCTGCTTTCTTGGAACATAACTCCTGTGCAGGGGAGCAGTGGTGACACTTGTGACAGGCCCCATCACAGGTCTCTAGTTTGGAAGGAGGTATCAATGGGCTGCAGGAGAGATGAGGAGCTGCCACTTTGGGTCCTTGTCCACAGTGGAGCTGCAGGGTCCAAGGGGACTTGATGCCATCTCTCCCAGAAGACCTGCTCCCCTCAGAGCAGGAAAATGGCAAAACATTCAGGTATGCCCATACTATCTGGGTAAGGTAGACTCCAGCCAGCTGTAGGGAGGTCCCATAACAGGGCTTCATCACCTGGGAGAGAAGGTGTAGGACAAAAGGCTTCCTGGTGCCAGATTATTTCAAACATATGCTAAGATTTCAAAGGATTGGACTTCCCTTAAATCACATGGTTTCACTCTGAGAAGTTCTCCTGAGAAGACATATAGATGAGTGAACAAAGATGGTATATAAGAAAAATGTTTAAAGTATCAATTGAACAAACCTGTTTCTACTGCTGTGAAGGGGTTGGCTATATTGCAATAAATATAGACAACAAAACAAAATACAGATATTGCCTGTCTGTATTTATGATTCAAAGCATTTGGTAAGTATCTATATATCTATGTGTACAATACTGATAAGTGGATGATAAGACAGCATGTTGTGTCTGAGCCCACTTATTTAAAGCGTGTGCATATGAATGCCTGTGTCTGATTGTGTGTTACGTGTGTTATGTGTGTGTATGTGCATGTGCATCTGTAAATGTGTGTATGTTGGGGTAATTTCGTATGACAGAATGCTCCGGAAGAATGTTCCCCCAAAGTTGAGTGTTGTTGTCATGAGGCAGTAAATGTCTGGGCGATTTTATTTTCTTGTTTAGATTTTGCATTATTGCAGTTAGTGGGTATCATTTGAAAAAAACAGTTGTTTTAATTTTAGAAAATCAAACAAAAAACAATTGCATCATGGTTCCTATTCAAATCCTCTTTAGATTCATAGGAATTTTCCTCCAGGATAGAAGTAACGGGAATCATCTTTATTTGTTTCACTATCCTCTTTGGGTTCATGCCTCCTCCCCTCTACCCCTGGAAGCCATGGGCTCATCTCAGTGTGACTCCTGCTCCTTCACTTGCTGAGTTCTGGCCTAGAATGTGCTTAGTTTTGGAAGTGCGTTCTGCTGTGCTGGGGACAGGTGTCTTGTGCTTTCAGTCTTAGGATAGTGCCTGAAAACTGGCCATCCCAAGACTCTATTTACTGAGCTACACAAATCACAGAGATTTGCATTTGGGATGCTCTTGCTTCTCATCAGACCTTATTTCAACAGGATTCTGTTATGGGTGATCATCACTTGTAAATACAGCAAAAGACGAAGTCAGAGGATTGTGTGTTTGTCTCTGTTATTGGGTTCTACTTAGCGAGAGAGAAGGTGGTTCCATCTCCCTTGCTGGATATGGTGTTGTTGGCAAACATTTAGAGGTGAAAAGTAAAATTCAATCATTCAGTATAGGACTTCCCTTGCTCTCCTTTATCTCTCTCTTTCTCCCCCGTCTCTCTCGGTCAATGTTTCATCTCAGAAGGAAGAACAAGGAAAGGCTGAACATACCTATGCTGTTTGTCCAGGGACCACACAACTTTGTCACCACACTCTGTCTTCCTCTAGGTAAAAATGTTCTGATTTCAGAAACAAGTTCAGGGATGTGCCACAGGAACCTTAGAGTGAAGCCTGGATCTGTCAGTGGCTTTGGTCTCCTGGGAGCATCTGTGAGGGTGCTTATGAGCCAGCATCATGCACTTGACTTCATAGGGTTGTCAGCTTCACTTTGGTTCCAAAGTCATAGTTGTGCCATGTCACATTTCCATTACTGTGACCAAAATACCTGACAAAGACAACTTAGAGGAGTAAATGTTTATTTGTGGCTCACAGTTTCATAGGTCTCAGTCCAAGGTCATCTGACTCCATTGTTCTGGGCCTTAGATGAGGTAGAACATCATGGTGGAAGGGCATGGTAGAAGAAAGCTGCTCAGTTCATGGCAGCCAGGAAGTGGAGAGAGAGAGAGAGGGAGGGAGATATGCTAGGGACAAAATATAATTCCCCCAAGGGCATGCCAGTAACTTACTTCCTCCAGCCATGCCTCACCTGCCACCTATAGTTCTTTCAAACTATTACTCCATTAATCAACAAAATGGATTAATCCATTAATGAGGTTGCAGCTCTAATAATCTAATCATTTCACCTCTGAACATTCCTGTATTGTCTTTCATATGAGGTTTTTGAAGGGACACTTTGTATTCAAACCATAACTTGCCCTACTGCATTTTTTCTAACATTTTTACATTCTAGTAGTTCTCACATACAAAAAAAATTTCTTTTTAGGGATTTCATTTGGATGTTTTAAACAGAAGCTTTCTTCTTTAAATTTTCCACTCTGAGATCAGCTTTGAGGACAATAATGAGTTTAATTTGAAGTTTCCTATTATTTAACAGAAATGTCTGTAGATATAAATCAAATTGGAGATATCTTGCACTCTGCAAGCAGTCAGTGAACACTCTGAGTGGGGAGATATTCTATTTTATTGTTGCCTGAATGTTCATATTATCTTTTCTGGATTTAGTAGATTTGTCTTTGACTCTTTGGAGGAATGTTAGGCTTTGTCTTGGTTGAAAGACTGACTAAAAGTCAAAGGCCCTCATTTATAGATAAAAATATTACCAAAGAAGTTTGAAATGTATTGTGTACTTTCCAGATCATTCTCTGTTCTATATAATTCAAAATAGAATTTCTAAATACAAATCTTTATTCATGCTACAATAGCTCTAAACTTATGATGTTCAAAATGTAGGAAAATTGCTATACTTTTTATCTTGAACATCCCCCAAGGGTCCATGTTCAAGGCTTGGTCCCAAGGTGGTGCTATGAGAGGTGATGGAACCTTTAAGAGATGGGGTCTTATAGGAATTCCATAGGCCATTTGGGGCATGTCCTTGAAGAGGATTATAGGTGCCCTTCTCAAAACTGCTCATAATTTTCTTTTGCTTCCTGACCATGAAGTGAGCAGGCATGATTGGCTGCCTCACCAGAGGTCCAAAGCAACAGGGCCAATTGATAATGGACTGGAAACTCATAAACTATAAACCAAAATAAGCTTTTTCACTTTATGTTGATTCTCAGATATTTTGTTATCGAGATGGGAAGCTGATGAACACAAGTATCTAACTCACCTCCTACAGTCCTTCTCTTTATTCATCACACTGAACCCTCCCTAGTTTTGTCTCTCAGGATCATCACAGTTTGTCTCTTCTATTTGAAATGTCATTATTCTTACTCTCTCATTCAGTTATTACTCTATGCTTGGCAAACCTTTCCATCTTCTCTTAGAATTTAAATGTCCCTTTACCAGGCAAATCTCGTATGAATCCTTGGAAGATTAGGGATAGAAAGTCCTACAGTATATGGTCCCAGAGCATGCTGTAATCCTCCTTTATAGCATTTATTGGAGCAGTAATTATATGGTTATTTATGTAATTATTTGTTTAATATGTTTTCTTCATTGGGCTGTATAATCAAGGACCAAGGTTGCCCAAATTGTTGAGGAGGGTGGGAAGGGAAGATATGGAAGGAGAGAGGGAAGACACAAAAAGGAAGTTGTTTTTTGAAAAATTGGCTTATTTCACTTAGCATGATATTCTCCAATTCCATCCATTTATCTGCAAATGCCATAATATTATTCTTCTTTATGGCTGAATAATATTCCATTGTGTATATACACACCACAGTTTCTTTGTCCACTCATCTGTTGAAGGGCATCTAGGTTGGTTCCACAATCTAGCTATTGTGAATGGAGCTACTATAAACATTGATTTGACAGCCTTACTGTAGTACGCTGATCTTAATTCCTTTGGGTATAAACCGATGAATGGTATGAATCTACATCATGCACAACCTTAGAAATGAAATGATGTACCCCATTTGTGTACAATGAATAAAAATGCTGTCTGTAAAAAAATAATGAATAAAACAACACTGAGAATCTCTTAAAAAAAAAAAAAAGGGTGATGAGTACAGTGGACCACCAGTTGTCACAGGCATTAGAAGGATCTTTCAGGTAAAAGGACAGTTCCAAACAGCCCGGAATAGAAATCCATGTGCTCAGATTGCTTTAGACTTACCTGCTATGGCCTGAAATGACAATGCTGTCAAGAAGGTGACAGTAAGAAAATGAGGTTGACAGCAGTAACAGCAAGGGGTCTTTCTAAATCAAAGCTGAAAAGGAAGGGATTGACCTTGTGTAGTGGCTATGTTCATTTCATCCTGGAGTGACTTTGATGCTTCTTCAATGACATGCAGAAGGGAAATGCCTCCAGTAGGAGCTGGGCTTTTACTCACGGACATAACTTTTTTCCTATGATTTTTATTGTGGTAAAATACACACAATATACAATTTACTATCCTAACCATTCTTAAATGTGGTGTTTAGTGGTATTAAAGGTATTAAATACATTTGTGGTATTATGCAACCATCACCACCGTACAATTCCACATTTCAGTTTGCAAAACTGAAATTCCATACCTATTAAACAACTCCTTATCTTCCCCTACTAAACAACTCTTGCAACCACCTTTTACCTTCTTCTTCTAAGATTTTGGCTAATAAATACCTCATATAAATGGAGTCATACAGTATTTTTCTTTTTGTGGCTGGCTTATTTCACTTAGGATAAAATCCTTAGGTTTATCCATGTTGTAATATATGTCAGAGTTTTCTCCCCTTTTAAAACTGAATGAGATTTCGTTCTATGTATATACCATAGCTTGCTTCTTCACTCACTTGCCAATGGACACTTGGATGTACAAATATGGACACTCGTGTGTCCATATTTTGTTACACTCAATGGATACTTGGGTATACAAAAGGAAGGTGTACAAATATCTCTTTGAGACTCTGCTTTTAAATTTTTCAGGTCTCTTGTACAGAAGTGGGATTGCTGGACCATGTGGTAATGGTAATTCTATCTTTAATTTTTTGAGGAACTATCAAATTTATTTTTCATAGGCACAGTACCATTTTAGATTTTAACAGTACACAAGCGTTATAATCACTCCATATCCTCACCAGCACTTGCTATTTTTTTTTCTTAATAGTAGTACATTAATAATACATTAGTAGTACATTATGATGGCATAATGTATGTGATGTGACAGCTCATTGTAGTTCTGGTTTGTGTATTTCCTTAATGATTAGTGATGTTGCATGTCTATTCATATGCTTATTGGTGATTATATTTCTTTGGAGAAAGACATTGGAGTTCTCTATTTTTGAATTGGGATATATAAATATATATATATATATATATATATATATATATGTCATTGAGGTTTAGGAATTCTCTATATATTTTGGATATATTAACTTCTTATCAATGTATCATTTGCAAATATTTTATCCCTTTCTGTGACTTGTCTCTTTATTCTATTGAAAGTGTCTTTTAGTGCACAAAAGTTTGTAATTTTCATGAGATCAGATTTTTCTGTTGTTTCTTTTGTTACCTGTGCCTTTAGTATTATATCCAAGAAATATTGCCAAATCAATTTTAGAGTTGCTATTGCTCTATATTTTCCTCTAAGAGTCTTATAGTTCCAGGCTTTATGTTTAGAATCCCTTTTGGGTTAATGTTTGAGTATAGTATTAGGTAAGAGCTCAACTTCCTTCTTTTACCTGTGAATATTCAGTTTTCTCTGCACCATTTGTTAAAAAGACTGTTCTTTCCCTATGAATGGACTTGGTACTTGGTCAAAGGAATCTGACCACTATGGGATCCTTATTCTATCCCATTGGTCTGTATGTCTATCTTTACATCAGTGCTACACTGACCTGCAGGTTTGCAGCAACTTTCAAGTTTAGGAAGTATTAATCCTTTTCCATGTGGGTCCCTTTGAATTTTAGGATGGGTTTTCTACTCAAAAAATTTGGCTGGTATTTTCATGAGTATTTCATTGAATCTATATGTTGCTTTGGGTAGTATCGGTATCTCAACAACATCATCTTCTAATCCATAAATGTGTTTCTATTAATTTTTATTTCTTCAATTTCTTTCAGCAATGTTTTATAGTTTTCATTGTACAAGTCTTTCACTCTTTGATTAAATTAACTCCTAAGTATTTTATGCTATTTTTTAAATGGAATTGCTATTTTTAATTTCCTTTTCATAATGTTCATTGTTAGCATGAAGAAACTCAAGAGATTTTAGTGCATCTTTGATGAACTAATTTATTAGCTCTGATAGTATTTTTGCAGAGTTTTTAGAGTTTTCTACATATAAGGTCATATTATCTGTGAACAGAGGTAATTCTACTTCTTCCTTTAGAATTTGGATATATTTTGTTCCTTTCTCTTGCCTCATTTCTCTAGTTAAAACTTTCAGTGCTATGTAGAATAGAAATAGTAATAGTGGGTATCCTTGCCTTTTTCCTGATCTTAGGAGAAAAACTGTCACCATCAAGTATGATGTTCACTGTGGGGTTTTTATGAATGACTTTTATTATGTTTAGTTAGTTTTCTTCTATTCCTAGGTGGTTGTGTGTGTATCTTGTAAAGGATTAAATTTTGTCAAGTGCTTTTTCTGCATGAATTGAGATCATCATGTGTATTTTTTCCATCATTAAATTAATGTGGTTATTACATTGATTTTTATATGTTGAACTATTCTTACATTCCAGGAAGAAATCCCACTGGGTTATGGTGTTCAATCCTTTCAATATATTCAGCTAAATTTGGAGTGCTTGTGTTTGCTGAGAATTTTTACATCAGTGTTGATAAGGAATGTTGTTCCATAGGTTTTGTTTCTCATATTGTCTTCATCTGCCTTTGGTGAGGGTAATTTTGGCCTCATCAAATGAGTAGGGAGGGGTCCCCCTTCTCCAGTGTTTTGAAACAGCTTGAAAAGAATTGGCATTTGATCTTTACATGTTGGGCAGTATTCACCAGTGAAGCCATCAAGTACAGCAATTTTCTTTTTTGGGAGATTTTTGATTACTGAGTCAGTCTCCTTATTACTCACAGTAGTTTATTTCCTACTTCTTCATGGGTTAGTTTTGGTCAGGTTTGTGTTTCTTGAAATTTTTCTAGGTCATCCAGTTTTGCATAAAATTGTTCAAAGTACTCTCTTATAATGATTTTTATTTCTAGAATGTAGTAATGCCCCACTTTCAGTTCTGATTTTAGTAATCTGAGCTTCTTCTTTCTTTTTACTTAGTTCATTTAGATAAAGGTTTGTCAATTTTGTTGGTGTGTGTAAAAAATCAACTTTTGGTTAAATTGTTTTTCCTCTATTGTTTTCCTATTCTCTATTTCATTTACCTTTACTGCAATCCTGTTATGTTTTTTCTTCTACTAGCTTGGGGTTTATTTTGTAATTATTTCTCTGGTTTCTTAAGTTTCAAGTTAGGTTGCTGATTTGAGAGTTTTTATAAAATGTAGCATTTGTGGCTATAAATTTTCTGTTTAGTGCTGCTTTCACTGTATTCCATGCATTTTGGGAAGTTGTGTTTTGGTCTTCATTTGTATCTAAAGATTTTCTAAATTCCTTGGTGATTTTCTTGATCTACTGGTTGTTCAAGAATGTATTATTTGCTTTCTACAAATTCGTAAGATTTCCAGTTTTCTTTCTGTTATTGATTTCTGACTTCATCTTCAGTTGATCAGAAAAGATATTATAATGATATTCATCTTAGAAATTTATTGAGACTTAATTTGTGGCCTAACATATTATCTATCCAACAAGATCCCATGTTCTGTATATATTTAGTATTAGTTGGCTTATTTTGTTGTTTAGATCCTCTACTTCTTTACTTATTTTCTGTGTAGTTATTGCAACCCTTACTAGGAGTAGGGTACTGAAATCTCCAACTGATATTATAGAACTATTTCTCCATCTATTTCTGTTAGTTTTTGCATCATATAATTTGATGGAGTGTTACTAGATGAGTTACTCTGTTTAGTTGTTATATTTTTTTGCTGGAATGAAATTTTTATTACACAGTGATCTTCTTTGTCTCTTGTAAACTTTTTTGGATTTGAAGTCTATTTTGTCTTACATTAGTTTATCAACCCCTTATCACATTTGGTTACTATTTGCATGGAATCCCGTCTTTTCACTTACAGTATTTTTGCATCTTTGAGTCTAAAGTGGGTCTCTTGTGGCCAACATATAGTCAGATTTTTAAAAAATTTAATCCATTCTGCCAATTTCTGTCTTTTGACTGGAAATTTTGATCCATTTCCATGGAACGTAATTGTAAACAATTATGCAACTTTGCTGCTTGTTCACTGTATGTCTTATAGTTTTCTGTTTTCTTTCTTTCTTTTTTTTTTGTGGGGTCACATCCCCAGCCCTTTTTTATATTTTATTTTAGAGACAGGCTCTCACTGAGTTGCTTAGGGCCTTGCTAAGTTGCTGAGGCTGGCTTTGAACTCACCATCTCCTGCCTCAGTCTCTAGAGCTGCGGGAATTACAGGCATGTGCCATCATGCCCAGCCTTTTATAGTTTATTTTTGTTTCTCATTTCCTACCTTACCATCTTCTTTTGTGTTTTGTTGATATATTTTTGTAGTATACCTAAAATTATTTCTTCTTTCATGTTATATATATCCTATAGCTAGTTTCTTTGTGTTAAGTGTACTTGGGGATTACAAATAATATTCTAGTGTTATAACACTTTAATTGGAATTTATTCCAGGTTACCTTAAAAACATACAAATGCTCTGCTTTGTAGCTCTTTTCCGAAGAAAGACACGTTCAGTGTTGATGTCACAAATTTACACCTTTTTACATTGCATGTGACTTAAGAACACACAAAAATAAATGAATACATCTTTTAGGTGCACTAGTCTTTAAAGTTATGTAGAAAACATAATAATGAATTACAGATGAAAGCCATGATAACAGTAACTTTTAGATTACCTTTTTGGAAGGATGTATTAGTCTCTTAAATCATGTAGAAGATGAAAAGTAGAGTTATGTACCATGATTACAATAATACTAGCTTCTATGATTGTCCTTATATCTGTCTTTATTAAGGTCTTTATATCTTCACATGGCTTTGAGTTACTGCATAGTGCCCTTTCATTTCACCCTACAGAGCTCCCCTGAGAATGTCTTACAGATCAGTTCTGGTGATAATGAACTCTTCCAGCTTCTATTTATCTGTGAAAATGTTACTTTCTCCATCACTTTTGAAAGAGACAGTTTTTTTAGATATAGGATTCTTGGTTAATATTTTTTTTTCCTTTTAGCACTTTAAATAAATGAGTCCACTAGCTTCTGATCTCCAAAGTTCCTTATGAGAAATCTGCTCTTTATGGCTCTCAAGATTGTTTCTTTGTGTCTCATATAACTTGTTCTTATTCTGGCATCAGTTTGGGAAAGTGTTAAGTCATTGTTGGAGACAAATTCTCGTGAAAATTGGAAAGTAGTGCATTAAATAAGCTATTGATCACAAGAAGGTGGACAGGAAATGGAGTGGATTTGAATAATTTTGTGAGAAAATCTAATATAAGCAGAAGTTATGAGTGTATGCTTCAGGGTCAAAATATCTGAATTTGATGTCTACTTACACCATTTACTACTGATTTGGATTAGGTATTTAATTCCTTTGTAACCCATTTCTCCATCTGTAAAATTGTTATAATAATGGGACCTGTGTTAAAGTCATCAAGGGGTTGTGAGGGTTAAATGAGTCAACACATATAAATTACTCAGAACACTGTGACACAAAAATGGCACTCAGTGATTAGTTACTCTCTCTGACAAAAAGTTATTATAACTGATGAACAGAAGAAACATATGAAATCAGGTAAACAAGCTTGCTAAAAATCCTCATTATAGAGATGGTCTGTCTATGATCTTCTCTTTTTGCAAATTTGGGAAAGAAACCAGAACTAGGAGCTGGAGTGTGGAAAGGCAAACCGGAGATTTCCTCTGAAATCATGGGTCCCTAAGGGAAAGTGTTTTCCCTCATAAGAGGAGATAATGATAAAAGCATTTTGATCTCAGTCAGAATGAGGAAGCTGGGCGTCAATCCAGGCAATTGATAATTGAGGCAAGTGTGCAAGAGAAGAACTTAAGAGGTCCTTGAAAAGAGGGAGGAAATTAAAAATCAAAACTATTAAGAATTAGTAAAAATGTGCAAAATAATATTAAATTTATTTTAAAACATTTTTCAATATATAATTAATACTTATTTTAGCCCTTTCCCCCAGGAGTTGCATGGTTTATGTGGATATAGATGAGATAATACTGTTTTCTTCTTGCATCTGAAGTCCAACATTTCCTTGTAGTTTAGATCATATGATTGAGGCCATTTGCCAAATTGAGGCCTTCTGCCAAATTAGCAATTGTTGGGAGAGGCAATCCTCCATGGGCCCTGAGTGTTCTTGCACATTTTTTGGGAGTTTTCAAGAATGTAAGACCTTGGCTACTCCTTTCCCAGACTGTCTCTCAGGGTCATATTTACAGTGAACAACCTTAACAGAATAAAGTAAGGATTCTGTTTGGAACAGAAAACAGGCTTTCTATAGAGCAGGTGGATTCCCCAAACTCAGTGATTCTCAACAGCAAACCCATTGTGTATGCAGTATCGACTTAGGCTGCTTCAAGTTGCCTCTGCATGAATTAGAGATTGGAGAGACAAAGGGAACTAAAGCAAATATAACCTTATGATACTTGCTGAACCACAGATAGCAGTGTTTTTTTCTTCTGATTTAGAAACTCATGCTTTCTGTCAGGATCCATGAAACAGTAAAAAGTTAAATTTTTATCTTGTAAGTAGGATAAAAATTAAAGACCCTAATGGTAATGTCTCTAAATGTAGAATGTAAATATATCTCTCTAAAGAGACAGAAAGGTCAAGGAGAAAGGTAGTTAATATGTTATATCTTGAAGGGAGTCCATATGCTAAGGTCTAACATCACTTCAGGGGTGGACAACTGAATTCTAGGGGTCTGGAGGAGGGTGTTTAAAAGTCTTTGGTGTGATGTCTTACTACCAAAAAGGTAAAGAAAACATTGATTAGGGCTGGAAGAGGTGGAAACAAATAGTAGTAGAAGAAAAATCCTCTTTCTGGGGAGATTTGAGACTGAGAGGCCAAAGAGATCAGGGTCCTAGACCATTTATATAGAGTTAGGTTAGGAAAAAGACCAATTGCTGGCCTGGTTGGAACCTGTATTAGTCAATTTTCTGTTGCTATAGCAAATAGTTGAGGCTGGATAGTGTAGAAACCAAACAAGTTTATGTGGTTTACGTTTCTGTTTCTAGGGAGAGCCCCTGTCATGTTTTGGATGACATCATGGTAGGAGCACACATGGGGATGAGAAAGCAATCACAAGGCAAAAGAGGAAGTGAGGGGATTCAGGGGCCAAACTTGTTTTTTTCATAACAATTCACTCTCACAGGAACTAACTGGGGTCCTGCAAGAGCTATATAAATTCCTTTTGAGGGCAGAGCCCCCAGTGACCTAACTACCTTCCATTAGGCCTCACCTCTTAAGGTTCCACCAACTCTCAATATTCACATTGAAAACCAAGCTTCCAGCACATGAACCTTCAGGAGATATACCCCATCGAAACCATAGCAGACTGGTGCCAGGACTTAGAAAAAGACAGGCCACCAGTGAATGGAATGAAATCGAACAGAAGTTATGTGCGCACCTGCCAATTAATGGCAAATCTCCATATTTTCTGGACTCTAGATTTTAACATCTCTGAAATATAGGGGCATGTTTATAATCAACAATGTCAAATGCTTGGAGAAATATGCAAATATTATCATTGGCCCAATCCCTGTTCTTATTTCTTCCTGCATAATTGCCTGATGGAATCTGATGTGCCAAACTTTGGATAATGACACTGCTGAACTCTGCATTTGGGAACATATGCAAACATGGGTTGTTTGGCTTGCTGCTTGCCTCCTGAAGAAATGGTGAACCACCCACTAGACTGATAGCTGTGACATAGAGTCCAAAGGGTAGGGCTAGATTGTGGGCTAGAGTTGCTAGCTGAGAGCCACTGGGGCTTAAGGGCTATGGTCATGACAGGCCAAAGCAGAGGTTTACCTTTCTGAACCTGAGAAGGTGAGTTCAGTGCCATATGGATCAATCCATATGTACTGGAGGTCCAGACATCCTGTGAGGATTAGGGATTTTATGACCTGGGGAATAAAACTTCTAGATATAAGTTAAAGCTCCAGTTCTGGGAACTAGAGGGGAAGGACCAGTTATGGGACATTTGGGATAGAGTCACCTCAAAATTTAGAATTAGAATTGAAGAGGTGTCCAATGGAGGCTGGTGATAGAGGTAAATAGTAAACCCAGAGAACAGGTTTTTTTTTTTTTTAACAGAAATCATTGCCATTTGAAAGAGAATCACTAAACTTTCCCTTAATTCCACTGAATTCAGTGTTGCCAATGAGACATCTTCTATGACCTTTTTTGGTTGGAAAGAAATAGGATTTATCTCCCCTATTCTTTTTCTAGTGTGAAAATGTGTGTGTGTGTGTGTGTGTGTGTGTGTGTGTGTGTGTGTGTGTGTTGGGGGTTCCCCTATTCTTTGCAAACTCCAGGGTATGCCCTGGGTTCTTATCTTCAAAGTAACCTGAATAACTCACCCTGTAATGTGTGACTAGTGCCTGACCAGAATTCAGCTCTGCTGGCATTTGCTGTACTGATATGTTCCTTCTTGTCTGTATACCTCTCCTCTAGCTCCATCTTGCTGTGCCCCATCTTCTGACTTGCTGAGCTTGTCCTTAGACTTGACAATGAATTTAGCCTCACCAAAACTCACATTTAGTATCTTATTTGGATGTGATTGCACTACCTCAATGTTTTTTCCTCATCTCCTTCAAAAGAAGACATTACTCTGTCCATTCAGACCCATGTCCAACCTTGGCTTGCTTGGCTGTGGGTCTACTTGGCCTGGATCTATCTTTCTGTGAGGGGAGATTATACTTTTGGATAGAAGATATCATAATCACCTAGGATTAGGCTAGTGATGAAGATATATGCCTTGATACTTCATCAGCTACAGGTATTTAAAAAAAAAATTATGGGAAAAAATAAAGTATTTGATAGCTTTTATCATTTTGAAGATCAGTCTATGGTGAAATTGATAAAGAATACCAGCAATGCAAACATCTGGGTGAAGGAGCAGAAAGTCAGGTTATAATTCTTTTTTGTACAAAAATATTTATATTCTCCCAGGCCCTGGATCCTCAGTTAATGTCTGATGTAGAAACAAAGGAATGTTTCACTACATTTAGTGATGAGCGTGAGGAACTGTCTGCAAGTGTAATGCCATCTGCTCAGCAGTGTGCATTTCAAGTTTGTTGACAGAACTTCCTAGAGGGAAATTGGAAAAAGATGCTCAATTGCTAATGAAAGGGTAGCTTACATTATCCTTTCTCTATGAAAAGAATCACTTATAATTTTTTCCATTTTTAACACTAACAATTTTAACACTCAAAAGTCAGTTCCATTTGGTTAAATTCTAATGGAACTGAAGATTTTTTTCCCTCCAGAAGTCTCCATGGTGATAGGGAGTGAGATCTGGTTCAGTATAGGAAGCATTATCATCTCATAGGAATTAGATACACATTTACTTACACAATTTTTTTTCAGCTTTAGAAAAAATCTGTTTTTTGATAGAAATTTTTCCTATATTTGCATTGACCCAGAACAGTCATGGGGATAGAACCTTCTCTGTCAAAGTTTCCAAACAATTTACATAACATTAAATGCATGTCAAACTATTATAGAATCACCCACAGGGCAAATACCCTAGAACTGTGCTGTGACATTTTTGCTGCTGAATGGAATTCACCAGGAGATGAGCTCTCTGGGATGTAATTTAAATAAGTGTGGTTAGTGAAGTCCAACAGAATTTTTATGGTAAAACAGACTCATCTAATAAATTGTCTTGTATTATGGGTCCTGTGGATAGTGTTCTAGAATAATCTTCTAATAATCTCATCTAGTCAAGATTTAGGAACCATCTAAAATAAGAAAGAGTGTTTTCTTCTAGCTTTCATTTTGTAAAAATTGTTTTTTCCATGAGGAAAAGATTTGTGGAACAGAAAACTCACAAGAATAGAAGACACAGAGATCAACCCACATAAATACAGGTATCTCATACTAGATAAAAGTACCAAAAACATTCACTGGAGAAAAGATAGCCTCTTCAACAAATGGTGCTGGGAAAAATGGAAAGCAACATGTAACAAAATGAAATTAAATCTCTATCTCTCACCCTGTATGAAACTCAACTCACAGTGGATCAAAGACTTAGGCACTAGAACAGAGACCCTGTGACTACTAGAAGAAAGAGTAGGCCTAAATCTTCACAATGTCGGCCTAAGATCTGACTTCTTTAATGACACCCCTAAAGCATAAGAAGTTAAATCAAGAATCTATAAATGGGATGGATTCAAAGTAAAAAACTTCTTCTCAGCAAAAGAAACAATCAATAATTTGAAGAGAGAGCCTACAGAATGGGAGAAAATCTTTACTGCATGCACTTCAGATAGAGCATTAATCTCTGTGATATACAAAGAACGCAAAAACTCAACATTGAAAAAAAAAAAAACCCCAGTTAGCAAATGGGTTAAGGAACTGGGCAGACACTTCACAGAAGAAGATATACATTTGATCAACAAATATATGAAAAAATATTCAACATCTCTAGTAATTAGAAAAATGCAAATCAAAACTATTTTAAAGATTTCATCTCACTTCAATCAGAATGGTAGTTTTCAAGAATACAAGCAACAATAAATGTTGGTGAGGATGTGGGGGAAAAGGTACACTCATACATTGCTGGTGGGAATGCAAAATGGTGCAACCATTATGGAAAGCAGTATGGAGATTCCTTAGAAAACTTGGAATTCACATACAATTTGACCCAGTTATCCCACTCCTCAGTTTATACAAAGGACTTAAAAATCAATATACTAGAGTGACACAGCCTTATCAATGTTTATAGCAGCTCAATTTACCATAGCTAAAATATGGAACCAACCTAGATGTCCTTCAACAGATACTTGAGTGGGTAAAGAAAACGTGATACACACACACATACACACACACACACGCACATATATATATACATATGCAATGGAATATTACTCAGCTTTAAAGAAGAATGAAATTATGGCATTTGTTGGTAAATAGGTGGCATTAGAGAATATCATGTTAAGTGAAATAAGCCAAACCCCAAAAAGCAAAGGTCAAATGTTTTCTCTGATATGGGGATGCTAACTCACAATAAAGGAAGGAGGATAGGGAAGAATAGACTTACTCTGGATTAGGTACAGCGGAGTGAAGGGAGGGACAGGGTTATGGGGTAGGAATGATAGTAGAGTGAAAGAAACATTATTACTTCATGTATATATATGACTGCATGATCAATGTGATCCCACAATATGTATGAGAAAAATGAAAAATTAAAATACATTTATGTATAATCTATCAAAATGTATAAATGCATTCCATGTCATGTACAACAAATTAGAACATATAAAAAATTTAAAAAATTGTATAATACAGAAAAAATTACTGTGATTTTTATATTCTTGGATTTTTAAGGACATATGCTTTTAAACTTATTTTTTTATTCCACAGGTACACCTAAATGCTAGACTTGCTTACCAGAAATTTAATTTCCACATGTAAAATTAAAGATTAGTCCCAATTCAAAACAAAAATCCCCAAAACCAAACCAAATTAAGAAACAACAACAACAACAACAACAAAACAAGACAGTGCCCAATTTATAATAAAAGGGACTTAAAATACAAGACTTCATGAACTAGAGATCTAAGAGTTGGCTGACTTATGTGGATTTCTTGTCATTAATACTAAGAAAGGAAAGTGACAATTACCAGGAGCTGGCATGCATTCACTAAGAGCAAGTTGAGGTCAACTAACACTTTTATGAATCGATACCTGTACCTGTACCTGTACCTGTGTCATATGTATCAACATTTAGTATTGATGGATTTATAGATTGAAGGAATTCTGCATATCAAATAAATCAGAATTTTAGCAAGGAGAGTTATGAGATCTTTCATTACATCTTCTAGGAACTTAGAGATGAGGACTATGGGTTGAAATGCATAGAACTAGAGAAATTCATAATTAACTGAATGACCTAATTTACTGCCTTCCCAATTTAGGAGAACTTAAAAGATAAACTCCTCTAAGAGCCCAATGCTGATTCAGATTATTTTATTAGGGTACTGCAAAAAGGGGGAAGAATAGACAAACAGGTATAAACTCATCATGTAATAGCTTTTATTGAAATGTAGGCAGGATGAATGAAGAAGCTACACGCAAGCTCGTGGTTAGGGTTTAGAAAATGATGATAGAATGTTGCTCTCATCTCAACAATGTCAAAAAGTTAGATTGGGGCTGGGGAGATAGCTCAGTTGGTAGAGTGCTTGCCTCACAAGCACAAAACCCTGGGTTCAATCCCCAGCACTGCAAAAAAAAAAAAAAAAAAAAAAAAAAAGATTAACTTCAAAATCATCAATTTTTTAAAAAATCAAGACTCAAAGATACAAAACCACCTAAATGAACTAAATCTGAAAAGGGCCAAGTTTTTTTCAGGAGAAAAGAGGCCCATGCTGCTTTCACCCCTAGGAGGGGAAACAGTTGACCCCACCATGGAGGGAGATGCCAGTCACAGTTCTCAGTATTGCAGACAGACTGATAGAGTGGAATAGAACCTCTGGACCCTGCATTTATTTCCCAGGGGTTTTGCAACAAACCACCTCAAACTGTGGCTTAGCGCAACTGAAATGGATTTTTTCATGGTTCTGAAAGCCAGAAGTCTAAAATCAGGGTATCAGCAGCATCAAGCTTCCTGCAGAGGCTCTAAGGGAGACTTTTTTTTCTCATGTCTTTCCTTCTTGGGAAGCTCCTGGAAATCATTGGTGTTCCTTGACTCATAGTTAATCACTCAACTCTGCCTCTGCCTTGGCATTGTCTTCTGTGTGTCCCTGTGTTATCATTTTCTCACTCTTACAATGACACTTCTCAGTGGATTCAGTTCCCACTCCATCCATTTTAATTGCATTTTGATTCTTACCTTTACTACATCTGTAAATACTCTATTTCTAGAAAAAGTCACATTCTGAGATTCTGGTTGGACATGAGTTTTGGGAGGATTCTATTTAACCCACATCAGAGCTCCAAACACAGAATGAGTCTATATCAACTCCATTCTGGTTTTTTACTGCTGTGTAAATCTAGCCTCAAATTTAGTGGCATAAAACAACCATTTTATGACAGCTCATGACTGTTAGTCAGGAATTCAGACAGTTTGGTTGAACTTTTCCACTCTACATGGCACTGACTTGGGTAACTTGGTGGTATTCAGGTGGTGACTGGTTCTTTCTGGATCATCCAGTACAGCTGTGTGCACATGTTTCTTGGCAGGGAGACAGCTGGAACACTGGACTAAGCTGGGATCCTCTCTACCTCCAAGAGGTGTAGGACCTCTCCCCTTTGTCTCTGCAGATGGCTCAGGGCTCCCAGTTGTATGGTCTAAGAAGTAGGAAGTAAAATCTGCTAATCTGAAAATAGCACAGCATCACTACTCCATGCTCTAAATTGTCCAGCACGGTCAGAAGCTGCCTAGATTCAAGGGAAGGGAACTCTATGTGACCCATGATGCTGAAAGGATCTCAAAACACAGACAAAAATGTCCATGACATTTTTTGTTCCTAATAACTAAAAATGGACAATCACCCTAAATGGAAACTAATAGGTGAATTAATGAAGTGATGGTGATATATCCCTACAGAACTTTGTAGTTGAGTATGTCCTTTCCAGTTATGAAACTTATTGGTCTATGTGATAATACAAAGAGGGGGAGCCTTTAAGAGGTTATTAGCCATGAGGGAGTTTCTCTTGTGCACAGGTTTAAGGCTTTTCTTAAGGAGATCTCTAGAGCATCTGGCTCTATTGCTTTTTACTTTCTGCCATGTGAGGATAGATTTCTTCTCTCCTCCAGAGAATGCAGTAACAAAGTACCACCTTGGAAGCAGAGAGCAGCCTCCCCTGGACACTGGGTATTGGGCCTTAGAACTCTCAGCTGCCATGATTGTGAGGAAATGAATATTTGTTCATTATAAATTACCTGATCTTAGATATCTTGCTCTGCAGGACAAAATGTATTAAGAGGACTTCTAATCAGCAGCAGTAGAATGAAACACCAGCACACACGGCCACACATAGATGGAACCTGAAAACCTTTATCCTACGCAAAAGAAGCCAGCCAGACACACAAAGTATACGGTACATGATATGATCCCATCCATATGCAGTCCAAGAGGCTATGGTGTAGAAATAATGATTACTTTTTGGGGAAATGAGTGGATTAAATAAAATGAGTACTTTTCTGAAAACATGTCCTGGGAAATAGAACTTTCCAGGAGATTTAGAAATTTTTGATATTTTATGTAGGGTGTTAGTCACATGAAGAAAATTCAATGAGATAAAGTTCATCAAGTTTTAAAGTAGAACCTGCATATTTTATTCTATATAAATTAATCACATAACGTACAACCCATCCATTTGAATTTTATAACTTAATGGTTTTTAGTATATTCACAGATTTGTGTAACCATGACTTCAACCAGTTTTTGAACATTTTTATCACCCCAAAGATACTCTGTGTCCATTAGCAGTCATTCCCCACTTTCCCTCGCCCCTCCTGGCCACCTCCAGTCACTTATCTTTTTTTTGTTGTTACATATTTGCATTTCTTGGACATTTCACATAAAGAGAATCACATAATAACATGGCCTTGTATATATGGTTTCTTTCATTTGGCATAATATTTTAAAGATTCATCCATGTACTACATTTTTTTAATTCCATTTTCATGCTAAGTAATATTCCATTATATGGATATGTAAGAGTTTTATAGTTTTCCCTCTTACACTTGAGTCTGATCCATTTTGAGGTGTGTGTGTGTGTGTGTGTGTGTGTGTGTGTGTGTGTGTGTAAGGGGTCCAGCTTTATTGTTTTGACTGTGGATGTCCATTTGTTCCTGATCATTAGATGAAAAAACTGTTGTTTCCCTATTAAATTGTCTTGGCACCCTCATTGAAAATCAATTGACCCTAAATGTCAGGGTTTATTTCTGACTCACTTCTTTTCCATTGATCTATATGTCTATACTTCATGCATAATAGTCTTTATTACTTACATTTATTTTATGGCATTGTTTCAATGAAATTAAGTAAATTTCACAGTTGGAGATACTATGAATATGGTCCTTTTTGTTCCTACTCATTTTCTTCTCAATTCAGGAATAGGCCAATTAAGTCTGTCTCCACTTTTGTCTGTTCAAACTACTATAAAAACCTTCATTTTCACAGCCTGAGGTGACCTCTTATTCGTCCTTTTCCTGGCTTGAGTTCATCTGTTATTTATTTTTTTAGATCCCCTCTGGAATTTCCTAATAAACTTGTGACAATTAAAGAAGAACTACTTCTTTACTTTGAAGTTTTTATAATGACAATTTAAAGCTCTAATTTACTAATTTAAGAAATTAAAATGTAAATTTGTCCCTTAAAATGGAATCTTTACACTGGTGGAAGGATTCAGTTTTGGTGTTATGCTTAAAGGGAACTAGCCAACTGATTGTGATAAGCTATGGTTGGCGATGCAAAGGTTCAACACTGTCACCACATGTGATTCTTGTTGCTAACAGGATCCTGAATGTGAACATGAACATGGACTGTAGCATGTGGACTTACTTAACCAGGAAAGTGGTCATATAGAACACCTAAGATAATACACACAACCCCCAATCCCCACACACATAGATGATGTGAACCTCTGAGATTACATCCATGGGCCTTACTTGTGCAAGCCAGAAACCTAGGAGTTATCCTATACAACTCCTTTCCCCTATTTTCTGTGAATAATTTACCATTTTATTAAGCCCTTTTGATTTTACTTTCTAAAAATATCTATTTACTTCTGTTTCTGTACATCAGCTCCACCTACCCCAAGAAGTCATCTTATTTTGATTGTAATATTGCTACCCATGGACCCCTGTTGTGTTATTTCAGCTCTATGTATTCCTCCTTCACTGTGCTTGTCATAACAGCAATTCTTCATTTCTCTGTATGACTATTTGATTGATGCCTTTCTCAGGTGTCTGCAAGCTACGTAGGACTGGGGGTCATGTATCCTTTGACTCATTATTCATATCTTCAGTGGCACATACACATTAGTAAATGCAAGAGAATTTTAACATGACCCAAAGGAGCTGATAAAAGAAATGGTGAATGACGTCTCTTGTAGGGGGATCTCAGGACCCTGTGTAGAGTCATGTTTTATCCTATATCATTTATCATGACGTAGGTAAATTTGTTAATGGAATGTGAGTTAGATCGGTGTCTTCAAACAGGGAGAAAATATGATAAAATTGGGTAAAAATTATTTCAGAGGGTTGCTACAATGCAGTAAATTTAACAAATTAAAATTTAATAGAGACTTGTGTAAATAAAGAATAAATGACAGCTCAAACTACAGGATACATATTAGATAGGGAGTTGTGTCTGAATAGCATTATTCATGGAAAAAGTCTTGAAGATTTTGACTGACACAAACCCCATATTATTCAACAGAGAGGTGAGGATTACTTT
Source organism: Sciurus vulgaris (assembly GCF_902686455.1). NCBI lineage: Eukaryota > Metazoa > Chordata > Mammalia > Rodentia > Sciuridae > Sciurus > Sciurus vulgaris. Next base: position 62,855,885 of record NC_136473.1, read on the forward strand.
ATCAGTGAATTAAAACAGTAAACACTAAGTAAAACATATGGGCAAAAGATATGTATGAATAGGCATATTGTAAAAGAAAATTAACATTGGACAATGAATATGTGATCTATGAAATAATAATAAACTATTTTTGACACATGAAATTAATAAATATTAAACAATAAAGGATAACATTCAGTAATGCAAGGATTTGTGATAAGGCTTGTTAAACAGGTTTCTTGTTAAAATATGAAGTACTATCTTTTGGTGGTACATTTGACAATTCAAATAAGAAAATCCTAAAATGTGGATATCTTTGGCTGAGCAATGACACCTTTAGGTATTTGCCTTGTGGAAATTGTGAACGATTTAGCTGTAAGGATACCTTTTCTAGTATTGTTCTGACGCAAAAAAGATCGGAGACAAGTCTCTAATAGGGCATTGGCTAGCATGTTCTTAGCATATCCATGTGAAGAAATGTAATGCCACTGCTGAAATGATGTCACGTAAAAGTATTTAAATTCATACACAGCAGACTGAGCATAAGAGACTACAAATAATATTAAATTAAAAATATGTGCATAGGAAAATGATTAATAGTTGTTTTGTCTTGCTGATGAAATTTTGGGTTATAGATGTTCCTTTGTATTCTTGGAGGATCAGTTCTAGGATTCCTGCAGATAAATCTGTGTATGCTCAAGTCCCTTATATAAAACGATGTAGTATTTGCATAAGACCCATATACATCCTCCTTTATACTTAAAGTTTCTCTAGATAACTTGCAATGCCTATCACAATGAAATTGACATGTAAGCAGTTATACTGTACTGTTAGGGACTAATGACAAGAAAAAGTTTTATACAGGTTCAATTCGTATGAATGTTTTTTCAAATATTTTTGGATCACTGGTTGGTTGAATCCATAGATGAGGAGCCCATGGATACAGACTGTATTTCTCCATTTTTGCTTATCCTTTTTTTGTTCAGTAAACATACATTAACTCTATACATGACAAAACATGTTATTTAAATGGTGAGGGCCTGGTGCCAAAGAAGCCATTTTGAACTTGGTTGCAGGAGTTGAAATGGTGTGTTTAGGATAAAGGACATGGAGGTTCCATGCTGCCCTGTGCTTTGTGCCCCATCCTTGGAGCAATGGCTTCACTGTTGGAACAGTGGGATTCCGTAATGAGCCTGTGTCCACAGAAGAGTGACAAACATCAGGAGGAAATGCAAATCATATCATCTCCTACGCAGGAGGAGTGCAGGATTGTCAGGAGGAAACTTGAATTTGAGCAAGGGTCTGTCACCAACAGGCAGGTGGCTTTTGTCTAACAGCTTATCTTTTCTGATCTCATATTTCTTTGTGTTAAAAATAAGCCTAATAATATTCACACTAAATATTTTATTGTAACAATGAATTGAAATAATAACCAAAGAGCAGTTTGTGGTGTTCATTGTAGGAACTGCTTTTATGTAGTTTGGAATCAAGAAGTGATGGGGAAGGTTATATTACAGAAGTGGGTGGCGCATAAGGCCAATGGGTGTGTGTACCAGGGAGGCAGATTTTGGCTTTTCTATTAGCCACATTTATTAGGTTCTGGGGTCCTAACATTCCTGGACCTATAGCATTTCTAATAGAGATAGCTACTCAGTTATTGGAAATATCAGACTGGAAATTCAAATGCTAGAAAACCATAGCACCAGTGACTTTCGGTATCTCTTTCTACATGAATGCTTTGAGTCTCTGTTCATTAAAAATCATAGTATCAATTATCTTTTCAATTCTGTTAGAATAATTGTTGATCTATGTGTTTTGAGATGACATAATACCCATCTACTAAGAGGTTAATGCATTCTGAGTGTTCTGCAGGGGCATGAGGCTTCTATCACAAAAGTAATATTGCAATGCCAGTGGGATCAATAGGCTTAAAATAGGAAGCCTTGCCAAGGGAGGAAAGTTGACTTTAAATAATACAGAGGGTAGATGGCAATCATTTTGAGGCCACAGAAAGAGCAAAGGAAATAGACGATTTCTATCTGAAACGGTGTGAAAGACTATTTGCTGACCCACAGAGAGGTGCAAGGGAGGCTATGGAAGCATTCAGTGGTGAGATCAAGTTATGGGGGTGGGCAACCGCTTCTAGTTCTTTCTTCAAAACAGCATTTGGACTTTCCCAATTTGAACATTTGTTCTACAGGTAAGTCACACATGTTTGGGAAAAGGTTTGACAGACTGGGATACGATTGCTTCTGAAGCCTGTGTGCTAAGCGGTGTCTTTAAAGATAAAAACACAGGGTTGGACACCATCTAGCCTGTCCCCAAAGACACTTTCTGCCACCATCTCCATGGTGAGGAGCCCAGATATACAATGATTATGAGTAACCCAAGTTATCAGCACTCACTGGATCCCAGCCCCCTCCAACCTCCCTGTAGCACGATCTGATGTCTTCAGCTGACTCCACAACACCCAGGAGCAATGAAAGAAGGCCATCAATGACAAGCACATGTTGCCTTTCTAAGGCTCAGACATCTCAAGCCACCAACAAGAACAACATGTGTGTGTATCATTGCAGTTGTACTAGAAACCCTGAGAAAGGGATCAGTGTGTCAGATTGGACCACCAGACTTCCTCAGAGACCCTTTTTTTTCTTTTTTTTTAATTGTAAACAAATGGGATACATGTTGTGTCTCTGTACATGGAGTAGAGGCATACCATTTGTGTAATCATAAATTTACATAGGGTAATGTTGTTTGATTCATTGTTATTTTTTCCCTCACCCCCACCCCTCCCACTCCTCTTTTCCCTCTCTACAGTCCTTCCTTCCTCCATTCTTGCCCCCCTCCCACCCCCCATTATGTGTCATCATCTGCTTATCAGCAAGATCATTCGTCCTTTGGTTTTTTGAGATTGGCTTATCTCACTTAGCATGATATTCTCCAATTTCATCCATTTGCCGGCAAATGCCATAATTTTATCATTCTTTATGGCTGAGTAATATTCCATTGTATATATATACCACAGTTTCTTTATCCATTCATCAATTGAAGGACATCTAGGTTGGTTCCACAATCTGGCTATTGTGAATTGAGCAGCTATGAACATTGATGTGGCTGTATCTCTGTAGTATGCTGATTTTAAGTCGTTTGGGTATAGGCCAAGGAGTGGGATAGCTGGGTCAAATGGTGGGTCCATTCCAAGCTTTCTGAGGAATCTCCATACTGCTTTCCAGAGTGGCTGCACTAATTTGCAACCCCACCAGCAATGTATGAGTGTACCTTTTTCCCCACATCCTCGCCAACACCTATTATTGCTTGTGTTCTTTATAATCGCCATTCTAATTGGGGTGAGATGGAATCTTAGGGTAGTTTTGATTTGCATTTCTCTTATTACTAGAGATGTTGAACATTTTTTCATATGTTTGTTGATTGCTTGTACATTTTCTTCTGTTCATTTCCTTAGCCCATTTGTTGATTGGATTATTTGTATTTTTGGTGTAGTGTTTTTTTAGTTCTTTATATATTCTGGAAATTACTGCTTTATCTGAAATATGAGTGGCAAAGATTTTCTCTCACTCTGTAGGCTCTCTCTTCACATTGCTGATAGTTTCCCTCAGAGACCCTTTTTAATGGGAAGGGGTTAATCCTGATCTCTGAACAGACAGACTGGAGTTATTCCACTTAATTCTTTTCTGCCAGTTCTTTTCACAATTGACTTCCCTTTTTCCTATATTTGCGGAGTTGACTGGCCTTTCAGCCACAATCAAATCCGTTGCTAATGCCTCTCTAAGTCCCAGAGCATGAATGTGTACCTTCCAATTGACCTAATTTAGTAACAATTATTTGTGAAACCCCAACTATGAACCAGGAAATATTCTAGATGTTGGGAATATAGCAAGTAAATCTCAGTCTCATAGAGCTTACACTTTAAAAAGGAAATGGATAATATATAGGGAAACAAACAAGAAATTGCATATTGAGATCATTGTTATCAGGACATGCATCAAACTAGAGGTGCCATGAATCATACACAGTGCAAATGCAGCAATTAAAATGATGTTATCAGTTAGGAATGCTTTTCAACTGCATTGACAGGAGTCCCCAGCTAACAGAGGCTTAAGCAGTAAGTGCACTTAAAGATTGTAATGTCTAAAGTTTGGCAGTACAGGGTGAAAACAGCAGCTCAGTCACGTTATCTAAGATCCAATCTTAGATGTCCTCTCCCTCTTAATTTAGTTTGCCTCCTTTTGACTAAGCTGTCTGCTGTATCTTCTGGTATCCATGCATGTTTATGTTGAGGGGTAGGGAAAGGCAAAGCTGTGTCTGTCTCTTCCACCAACAAGAATGCCAAAGTCTTTACAGAACTATCCTCCTGTACCATTTGCATCTAGGTGGCTAAAACTGGAGCTTTATGGCCACACATAGGGAAGCTCAGAAATTGTGGAATGGATCGTTCTGTTTGGCTCAAACCAACCATGATTCCAAGGCTGTGCACAGTGCTGTTCCAAGATTGCAGTTCTATTAGTGAGGAAGAAGGGGAAATAGATGTTGGGTTGATGACAAACGGTCTGCCTCTCAGAGTATGGACTGGAGAATAACTGTTGGTGGGAAGTGGTGGTGGTTGCTGAACATGTTCAGATCATGAAGGTTTTAAAGACTAGACATATGGATGAGACTCAGTTCCAGGAGGCCCTCACTTTGGTGGATCACTGGACCAACACATGAATTCAGTGAATAATATGAAGGATATTGATGACAAAACAGGCTCCCACCCTTTTCACAGAGATATGGTTTCTGTAGAGTGAGATACCTTCCCAGGTCAAAGGATCCATAGTTGTGGGATCATTTTTGTTGATAGCAATATCTGGGGGAAGGCCATGCTAGTATTTGGTTTTCTACTTATGAAAATCAATTTAGCTGTGTTCAGTGCTATGCTTACTTTGGCATCACATATATTAAAATTTATGACCATCTATGAGCATTGATGTGGCTGCATCTCTGAAATTGGAGAATATCATGCTAAGTGAGATAAGCCAATCTCAAAAAACCAAAGGACCAATGATCTCACTGATAAGCGGATGATGACACATAATGGGAGGTGGCGGGGGCAAGAATGGAGGAAGGAAGGACTGTATAGAGGGAAAAGAGGGGTGGGAGGGGTGGGGGGGAATGAAAAAATAACAGAATGAATCAAACAACATTGCCCTATGTAAATGTATGATTACACAAATGGTATGCCTCTACTCCATGTACAAACAGAGAAACAACATGTATCCCATTTGTTTACAATAAAAAAAATTAAAACAAAATTTAATGGCCAGAAATGGATGGAGTTGGAGAATATCATGCCAAACGAAATAAGCCAAACCCAATAAACCAAAGGCCTAATGTTTTCTCTGATATGAAGATGCTGATTCACAATAAGTGGAGGGAACTTATTCACAATAATCACTAAGGAAGAATAGAGTTACTTTATATTAGGTAGAGGGGAGTGAAGGGAAGGGAAAGGGTATGCGGGTAGGAAGGATAGTAGATGAAACAGACATCATTACCTCATGTACATATATGACTGTGTGACTCATGTAATCCTACAATATGTATTATCAGAAAAATGAGAAATTACACTTCATTTACTTATGATTTACCAAAATGTATAAATGCATTCTATTGTCATGTGCAACTAATTAGAACAAATAAAAAATTAATATAAAAAAGAGGAAATGGTGGTAATGATTGGAAAATATGAGGACGCATAGATACAAAGCATATATACCAAGAATGTTACTCTCTAGGTATATTCTGGAGTGCATCATAAATTGGGGGGAGGAGATAGAAGAGACTAAAACTGAAAAAGAGTTCTGTGTAAAAATTTGCCTCAACTTAGGTTGGTTCAACTTAGGATTTATTGATTGTGCACAAGTGATGCAACTTCAAGAGAAACTATACTTTGAGTGTTGAATTTTTCTAGGTTAGCAACTTTGGGTAGAATATTTTCTTGTGATGTTGGAGAGCATCTGTGAGCCACAGCTCCCAGTTAGCCACGTGATCACAAGAGGAAAGGACCAATTCTCTATAGTGTCCTGTATTGCCACAGTATTCAATAAATAACATGAGTCAACACTCTATTTTAAGATAGGCTTTGTGTTAGATGATTTTGCCCATCTGTAAGAATTCTGAGCATGTTTAAAGTAAGATAGGCTAAGCTATGTTGTTTAGGAATTTAGCAACATTAAATGTATTTTTAACTTAAGATATCTTCAATATCTTCTTTATTTTCCCAAAGGGTGGGAATGTGCTCTGATTCCTTCCTTGTTGGTAAATTGAGAAAAAAAATCCAACTTCTCTTTAATTCAGTTCCATTAATTATGATGAATAGCCCCTGGCTCTAACACAGTTGTATTAAATTTGGTGACTTCTGCCTGGCTTTCCACACAAGGAAGAATATGTTTCCTTGTTTTCTTTCATTTTGACATAATGCTGTCCTGGAGAATTTGTGAAATTATATGAAGGACGGTATAGCTTGGGGCCCAATAGAGAGATTTCTTTTGCAGATGTGGGTAATTAGGAATGATCCAGTAACTGTGAAGAGCAGAATTAAAAGCATTATTATTGTCTTATTAGAAGTGATGAGGCATAGGCAAAGGTATTTGCTTGGGAATGAGTCTACCGACAAGTTCTTGTAATTTTCATCTCTGATTAAAATGCTTAATTGATTCCAGAGCTCAGATGATAAAAACCCATGATTCATTTTTGATACTGATAGGAGCAAAATGTTCTCTGGAGATGTGCATATGTGCAGAAAAGAGAGGGGGGGCCATTGCTAACTGACAGCAGGTCAGTGTGGGGTGGTGAAGAATGGCAGACCAGAGGCGGAGACAGAGGGACCCCTGTGTGGGGCAGTACTTCTTCCACCATTATGGCAGGGACATACCCTTAACCCAGTTTCTATTTCTGTGATTTGGGGATATATGTGAACTTATTTTCATTTAATGTTTTCACTTAGTATAGATAATAGGCCAAACACAAGGGGATTATTAAAACATCCTCCTCTATGAACTGATAAATTATCCACATTGAACTTAACTCCCAAATGTGTTGGGCTAAAATTCATTTAGAAAATTTCCTTTTTCTATTCAGCCTGTGTGTATCCGTCCCTGCTCTCTACACTTCATTTGGTCAAGAGAGCAGTTGGCCAGTGTTCTCAGGAAAAAAATCAGTTGGGAGCAAAGTGGAGAGGGAGAAGTCATTCTATTGAAGACCCATGTCCTCATTTTCTTTGGGTGCTATAATAGTTAATTTTAATGTGTCAATTTGACTGGACCATAGGGTCCCAGGTATTTGGTGTGTCTATGAGGGTGTTTCTGTTTGAGGTTATTATTTGAATTGATAGGCTGAGTCAAGCAGATTGCCCTCCCACTGAGGTCAGGACTTCTCCAATTCTTTGAAGGTCTAAATAAAACAAAAAGACTGAGTAAGAAATAATTTTTTCTCTGTGCCTGATTATCTTCCAAGTAGGACTTGCTCTTGTTTTGCTTTTGGATTCAGATTCAGAGTAGAACTTGTACCTTGGATTTCTTGGTTCTCAAGCTTTTGAACAGGAACTGGAACTGGAGTTATAATCCTGGATATCTTGGGTTTCCAGCTTGTCAGTTGCATATTTTGGGACTTCTAGGCCTCCATAATTATGTAGCCAATTTCTTATCATATCTGTCTATGTACCTACCTACCTACCTACCTATCTCTGTTGCCTATATTTTATAAATTGTGTATTTATATATCTACATCTCTAGATATATCGGTATTAGTTTGGATTCTCTAGAGAAACAGAATTTATTATCTGTCTCTCTATATATCTACATATCCTCCTCTGTTTCTCCCCCCATAGCTTTATTGAGCTAAAATTGAAGTACCATAAAATGCACATACTTGAAGTATGCAATTTGATCAGTTTTGACATGTAACCAATACAATCATTATAAAAAGTGTTTCCATTACTTTTTAAAAAATTTGAAATCGTGCAGACTGTGTTTCCTGCATGATTTATTACATTAGAAGTTAATCATCTTAAGATATATACAACCCCACTCCCACATGTCAACTACTTCAAAATTAAGTGGCATGCATAAATATCTCAGAGGTCAAGGAAGAAAGCACAAGACAAGTAAATAAAAAGTGCTTTGAACTAAGTGTTAATAAAAGCTTAAAATATCAGGATCTCTGGGATGAAACAGTATTTAGATGAACATTTATAACAAAGTACTTGTGTCAGAAAGAAACTAGAATAACAATCAAACTATTTTCAAGTTAGGTAGTAGGAAGGAAAAAAATAAGAGTAGGAGCAGAAATATAAGAAATAGAGAAGAGATAATACACTTAAAATTTGATAAAAATCAAACAAGTCTAATCAAGAAAAAAGAACACAAAAATTAATATCAATGGAAAGGGAACTATCAAAATAACCCTTCAGATGGTAAAAATGTATTAAGATAATATTACAATTGTATGTCAACATATGTGATAGTTTACATAACATGGTCTATATTAGAGAAGGATCTGTGTGCTGCTGAGAAGTTCAGCGTATTCAGTCGTCCATGGATGAAATATTCTATATATGTCTGTTAAGTCTAAATTATTGATCTTATTTTTTAATTCTATAGCTTCTTTATTTAGTTTTTGTTTGGAGGCTCTATCCAGTGGTGACAGAGGCATGTTGAAGTTACCCAGTATTATTGTGTTGTGGTCTATTTGGTTCTTGAAACTGAGCAGAGGGTTTGTTTGATTTATGTAGATGCTCCATTGTTTGGGGCATAAATATTTACTATTGTTAGGTCTTGTTGATGTACAATTCCCTTAAGCAGTATGAAATGGCCCTCTTTGTCCCTTCTGATTAACTTTGGCCTAAAGTCCACTTTATCTGAAATGAGAATAGAAACTCCTGCTTGTTTACATGATTCATGTGAGTGATATGTTTTTTCCCATCCTTTTACCTTCAGTCTGTGGCTATCTTTGCCTATGAGGTGAGTCTCTTGGAGATAGCACATCTTCTCTCCATGGTCAAGTCTATTTTCAAGATTATATATTTTGTCTTCATTGTCTGAAGTTCTGTCTTCCAAGTGGTCTAGTCTGTTGGTCATGCTTTCTATTGAATTTTTAATTTGGTTTATCATTTCCTTCATTTTGAGGATTTCTGCTTGTTTTTTATTTTCAGAATCTGCCTCTTTATTGAAGTGGTTTCACTTCCTGTATTTTCTCTCTGATTTTATTCCTTTTATGTTCTTTACTTCACAGATCAGTTTAATACATTTTAAACTCCTTCTCTGACATTTCTTCCATTGTGATGTTGATGAATTTGATTATTGGAGTAACTTGGTTTGTTTGGGGCGATTTGTTCCTTTGCTTTTTCATGTTGTTTGTGTGTCTACCCATCTAACACTATGGATCTGAGGCAATATAGTTTCTGCCCTGTGGACTTACAGTGTCACTGAAGGTTTTCAGTACCTCACTGTTTAGAGGGAGATAAATAATAACAATAACCAATGCAAACAACATGAGCAGCCAACCAAATAGTTCCTACTGTGACATCTATAATGTTAATTATCATAATAAACAGAAATAATATGATCAGTTATTGCCTACAATAAAAACAGCAAGTTTGCAGAAGGGTTTATAATTCCAAATGGTGGATAGGGACAGAACAGAAGTGATACAGGATATGATGATTATGAGGGAGGAAGAGAGAAGAAGTAAAAAATTAAAGAGTGAAAGAGAGAACAATAGAGATTGGCTGTTAACAGAAGAAAAGAGACTCAAGGGAAATAGGTAGGAGAAAATATATATAAAGTAAAAATTTAAAAAAATATAAAACAACACTAAAATATACTAATCAAACATTCTAGTTCACAAAAAACTAATCCATGAAAAATAACTGGCTTCAAAAATGCTAGAAATATGAAAAAAATATGGATATGTATAAATGTCCATGTACTATTAAGGTCAGAATTAAACAGAGAAAAATAATTTAAAAAAAAGAGATCTTCATGAAAAGTTAAAGAATTCTTTTCATTTGAGTTCAAAATATTCTCAGCTTCTCTTTTTAACAGTTTTAGGTGGTGTCGTCTGCAGCGTGATGCTCTACCTTCTGGATTGCTGGAGTGAGAGGGGTAATCACATAGACATAACTCCTGGAGGGGTTTAGGCTTAGGTGGGCTCCAGGCTCTTGGCTGAATGCCAGTTGGTCTGGAGATTTTAAATCAATGCACTCCAGTGCCCAGTACTTGCTGGTCCATGCTGGGAGACTGTACCCCAGGGATCTCCCCTCATTTCCACTCATGTGGTGGGGGAGCCGATTCTTAGTCCCCTATGTCACCTTCAGACCCTATATTTCCTGGTCTCAGGTTCAGTCTTCAAACAATCTCTCCTGCCCCTGCCCATCTGAGTTCCTGGCCAGATACAGCTCTCTGGTCTTATAAGCAGTTGGATTGGAGGGGGAGAGGTGGAGCCGGGTGGGTTTCCACGACCAGTCGTCCCCTCTGTAAACCTCTCTCCATGTTTGATTTTCTCCTGGTTGCTTAAGCACACTCTATGTTGTGCAGTGTGTGTTTACTGGGTCTGTATTTCTGGTCAAACTCAGCTTTGCCAGGAATCAGTCCCCTGCGCCGTGGTGAAAAAATTGTTCCTCCCTTTGTCCCTCGCCACACCGCCTGGAGAGAGGGTAGCTTCTTTCCTCATACATGGATATCATGCAGTGTGTCTTCCAGGTTTGTTGGGCAATATCCTTGTTCTCTAAATGCTCCATACCCAGACACACCTTGGGCCTCCCAAAGTGTGTGTTTCTTTAATTCCCATGTTCCTCTACTATGCTCACGGCTGGATCACTCTGGCTGGTGCTTCCGGCCTAGCCGTGGCAGTGGCTGAGCTGCTGGGGATTTCCTTCTTATTTTATTATATCCAACCTCCTAAGTCCCTAGTCTGCTTTGAATTGCAGTTTTAAATTCCAGTAAAGTTCCCCTGATTTTTTTGTTCACCCACCTTACTGAGAAGCTGCCTGTCTACTTTATTGGTTTCATTTCACAGAACAGCCAGGAAAGTGTCTTCCTCTATTCCACCATCTTGAAAACCCCCTTTTCTGCTTCTTTTTTTTTTTTTTTTTTTTGAGAATTCAGACTAATATAAATTTTGGTAACAAGAAGAAGGGTGCTTCTAAAGTAAATTCCTATACAGGTGGGAGTGGCTTTGGAACTGGGTAATGGTAGAGGTTGGAATAGTGTTGATATATATGATAGAAACACACACACACACACACACACACACACACACACATTCTAGTGAGGGCCTAGATGAAAATGAGAAGCATGCTATTGGAAACTGTTTTTGGCTGAACTGTGTTCTAGTGTTTTGTGGAAGGCAGAATTTATAAGCATTGAAATTAGATATTGGGCTCAAGATAATTCTAAGCAAAGTGCTAAAGGAGTGGCTAAGTTCCTTCTGAATTGGAAGATGCAAAAGAAGAGTAATGAAATGAAAAAGATAGCACCTACCTTGGAAGGTATTTGGGAAGATTCAAAGAGTACTTAGTACTTATTTATGCCAATTGTTATTCTGTAATGCTGGGGTCATTAAAAAACTATGTGCTCTACCCTAGACAAGTCTTGGTTAATTTCCCTTGCAGAGGATTTCAACACATGAGTTCAGAAAAGTCAAAGAGCTATCAGTGCAAAGCTTCAGATGTTTTTCAGGAAGGTGCCACCGTGGTAATTACTTTTCTTTTTTTCTTAGCAGGATTCTGACTTTCAGGCCTTCAGATGCTGCAGGATTTTTCTTTCTTTCCTTTTTTATTCAGTAATAATTTTTTTATTAGGATTTTTCTTAATACAGTGAGAAAGTATTGATGCGAGCCTGGGCATAGTTGGAGATGAAGCATCCATTTCTGGAAGAACTTGCTTTGAAAGATAATCTAGCTCTTGCTACAGTAAAAGGAGGATATTTGACAGTACTAAAGTGTGTGTGTGTGTGTGTGTGTGTGTGTATGCACGTATGTGCGAGAGTTAATATTTAAGTTTCCAAATGGGAATAATGGCAATGGAGATGCAGACTGAGGATGTTAGTTTTTTTTTTAAAAAATATTTATTTTAGATGTCGATAGACCTTTATTTTATTTATTGTTTTATGTGGTGCTGAGAATCAGACCCAGTGCCTCACACATGCTAGGCAAGTGCTCTACCACTGAGCCACAACCCCAGGCCCCCATAAGTTAGTTTTGAGTGTACCTATTATTCTAGCCTCAGAACTGACTTAGTTTTTTGTTTTTGTTGTTTTGTTTTGTTTTATGTTTTTTGTGGAGCTTGAAAATCCTGTTCTTTGGACTTGTCACTCTTTTCTATCATTTTACTCACATTCTGTGATGACCTTTTATTCCCTTCCTTCTCCTTTCTCCTTCTAGCCTTTTCTCCTATACCCTGACTGCACTTTAGAGGCAAAGGACCTTAGGTTTCTCTCTCCTGTATTTCCCAAACTTGTTCACCCCTTGTGGAAATTTTGAGCCAGGCAATGAGCTTTCTCTCCCAGGAGTAGTTGTGCTTTGAGCATGGTCTCTGATGGATCATGAGTTCTGTCATGGGTGAAATTGTGTCAGCCCAAATTCATATGCTGTGCATACCACTTGTTGGTATTTATCCAAAAGAATTAAAGCCAGCATACTTTAGAGATACATGAATACCCATATTTATTGCAGCACAATTCACAATAGCCAAGTTATGGAATCAACCTAGGTGTCTGTCTACAGATGAATGGATAAAGAAAATGTGCTATACATTCAGAATGGAGTTTTATTCAGCCATAAAAAAGAATAAAATTATGATGTTTGCAAGAAAACAAATGGAATTGGAGACCATATTTTTGAGTGAGCTAAGACAGAGAGAAAAGTATGTGTTTTCTCTCATATGTAAAATCTAGAAGGAAAAAATAACAGCAAAAAGAGATTCTATGAAGTTAAAAGAGAACCATTAGGGCAGAGGAAGTGAATCAGGGGAGGGATACAAAGCAGATGGGGAAGGTATTGGGGAGTGAAATTTATCAAATTATGTTTTTATATATGCACAAACAGGCCACAATGAAACCCATCATTCTAGATAATTAATATGCACCAATATAAAATAAAAGCAAAAATTCGTATGCTGTAGTCCTAATCTGTAGCAACTCAGAAAGTGGTCTTATTAGAAAATAGGGTCATTGAAGATGTAATAAGTTAAGTTAGGATGAGGTCATACTCAGTGTGGATCTCTAATCCAATATGTGATAAAATATTAATTTTGGTCATTTGTGATAAAATGTATGGAATTTGAGACCATTATGCTAAGTGAAATAAACTAAAGATGGAAAGACAAATACTGAATGTTCTCACTTATATGTGGAATCTAAAACAATTGATCTCACAGAAGCAGAGTAGAATGGTAATTACCAGATTTGGCAGTGAGGAGAATGGAGAGATGATAATCAAATGCACAAAGTCTTGGATAGACAGGAGGGATAAGTCTGATTATTTTTTTTAGATCTATTGTATAGCACAATGAATGCAGCTAATAACTGAGTATGGCACATTTCAATGTTGCTAAAGAATGAAGCTCAAAGTCTCAAATGTTCTAATCACAAAAATTGGTTAAGCATTGGAGATAATGAATAGGTTTATCAGACTCATTCAATAACTCTATATTGTATTAAAAATCATAATATTACTTTTTATACCATACATATATACAATTTTAATTTGTTAACATCTAATTTAAAAAAGGAGAAAGAACATGTGGGCCTGTGAAGAGACAGTAAAGTCAGTCTTTCCTTCCCTCATGCTGGCTGTCTTAACCTGGGCCTGGTGGACTTGGTACCTGATCTAAGGAGGTAGATGAGATTCCCCTTCCCCAGTCAACATGCAGTGGTTCCATCAGCCTAGGGTAGGATGCATGCTATCTTGTCCCTTACCAAGATAGGATGAGCATCTAACCCTGATTCTCCTCTAGCAGGGGTAGAGAGTGATAATAGAATAGAGGCCTCTCCCTGCCAGGGCAAGTTGGTCTCAACCCTGGACAGAGCACGGTAGTGGTTATGGGAAGGAATTAGGAATGAGGACACCAGACTTGGTTATGAAGCATGAACAGCTGAGAACATGTTCTAGAAAGTGGGAGGCAGGAAGTAGAAGAAAGGAGTGTTTGTGAGTCAGCTCCAAGCTCCCTGCTCCCTTGTCCCATTGGACTTCACTTACTAAACACGAATTCAAAGATCATATTAGTGAGACTTTCATTATGGTTTGGATATGAGGAGTTCCCTGAAAAGCTCATGAGCAGAAATGTTCAGAGATGAAATGATTATATTATGAGAGCTATAACCTCATCAGTGGATTAATCCACTTGATGGATTAATAATTTGAATGGACTACTGGATGGTAACTGAAGGCAGATGGGGTATGGCTGGAAAAAGTGAGTCACTGAGGACATACCCCTGGGAGTTATGTCTATTCCCTGGCTCCTCATTCTCTCTCTGTTTCCTGGATGCCAAGAGCTGAGAAGTTTTTCTCTGCCATGCCCTTCTGCCATGATGTTATGTCTCACATCAGGCCCAGAGAAATGGAGTCAGATGATCATTGGCTGAACCTCTGAAACCATGAGCCCAAATAAACTTTTCCTCCTCTAAGTTGTTCTTGTCAGGTATTTGGGTCACAATGACAAAAGTTGACTAATACAACTTTTAAGATGGCAACTGCAAAACTTTCAACCCCCTTCTGAGGGTGGGGCCCTTTGTGCTTGTGTTGATCACTGACCTGTGAAACATTTCCTATTAGAAAGGCAACAGAGCGGAATAGTCTGATGCCACATGAACAACAAAGAAACCCAGGGGTGACCTTTTGTCCTTGAAAGATAGTTTCAAGATGATAATCACAGAAGCCCTGTGTGCTTGGAAGATGAAGAAAAAACATGCATTCATCAATTTTGTGTCCCTCTGACCAAAATGCTTGACCAAAACAACTTAGATGAGGATAAATTTTATTTTGGTTCACAGTTTCAGAGGTTTAATTTATGGTGAGTGGACTCTATCACTTGGGCCCCAGGGGAGGCAGAACTTCATGGTGGAGAATAACTGCTTAGCTCGTTACAAATGGGAAGCAGAGGTGGGAGGAGAGGATGGGTCTGCAGGGAAGATGAACCATTCCATGGCATGCCCCTTGGGATCTACTTCCTCTAGTCATGCCCCACCTGTCTACTACCCAGAGCCAATTCCGACTAGGATGGACTGATGGGGTTACAGCTCTCATATGATCTGATCGTCACACCTCTGAATATTCCTGCATTAACCCAGGAGCTTTGGGAGCACATTTCACATCCAAACCATGTCAGAAAATCTAGTGTAATCCCTTATTAAATGCACAAGAAGATGAAAGCTTGTAAAGAGGCCCACAGTCACAGAGATGGTCATGGTCAGTTCTATCTAGGGAAGAAACAGTGTTATTTTGCTATAAAACTGATTTAGGGAAGGCTAGGGAAAACTTGGAGTGTGATGGATATGTTTATTATCCTGATCACAGAGATGGTTTCATGTCAGTTTACATTTGTTAAAACTTGTGAAATTTTATAGTTTAAATATTTGTAGTTTATTATAGCCTAATTATTCTGCAACAGAGCTGATAAAAATATTTAAGGCAAGAATCAAATAAAAAACTTGATTTAAGAATAAGATAAATAATCAGCAATTTATGTTTGGCACAAAGCTGGAGAGAAGCGAGCAATTTGTTAACCAGCTATTGGATATCATGCTTTCGGTTGCAAAGTGTTTGACTAATATTATCTCATAAAATTCTTCTGTCAATGCTAACATTGACATGGAAAGTCAATGTTAGGGAACATAATGGAGATGC
Source organism: Sciurus vulgaris (assembly GCF_902686455.1). Lineage (NCBI taxonomy): Eukaryota > Metazoa > Chordata > Mammalia > Rodentia > Sciuridae > Sciurus > Sciurus vulgaris. Next base: position 62,871,765 of record NC_136473.1, read on the forward strand.
CAACTCACCAAAGACAAAGGGGGAAGCTTGGGAATCCTGGAATCTTGATAATGAAGGACTATCCTGAGGGGCTGTTTACCTTCTGGAGGAATTCTTAAACCTCATTTCTTTTTTTTTTTTTTTTTTGAATTTTATTTTAGAGTGGGAGAAAATCTTTGCCAATCATACTTCAGATAGAGCACTAATTTCCAGAATCTATAAAGAACTCAAAAAACTCTACACCAAGAATACAAATAATCCAATCGACAAATGGACTAAGGAAATGAATAGACACTTCACAGAAGAAGATCTACAAGCAATCAACAAACATATGGAAAAATGTTCAACATCTCTAGGAATAAGAGAAATGCAAATCAAAACTACACTAAAATTCCATCTCACCCCAATTAGAATGGTGATTATCAAGAATACAAGCAACAACAGGTGTTGGCGAGGATGTGGGGAGAAAGGTACACTCATACGTTGCTGGTGGAGCTGCAAATTAGTGCAGCCACTCTGGAAAGCAGTGTGGAGATTCCTTAGAAAACTTGGAATGGACCCACCATTTGACCCAGCTATCCCACTCCTTGGCTTATACCCGAAGGACTTAAAATCAGCATACTACAGAGATACAGCCACATCAATGTTCATAGCTGCTCAATTCACAATAGCCAGATTGTGGAACCAACCTAGATGTCCTTCAATTGATGAATGGATAAAGAAACTGTGGTATATATATATACAATGGAATATTACTCAGCCATAAAGAATGATAAAATTATGGCATTTGCAGGCAAATGGATGAAATTGGAGAATATCATGCAAGTGAGATAAGCCAATCTCAAAAAACCAAAGGACGAATGATATCGCTGATAAGCGGATGATGACATATAATGGGGGGTGGGAGGGGTTAGCGTTAGGGTTAGAGTTAGGGTTAGGGAGGGCGGCAAGAATGAAGGAAGGAAGGACTGTGTAGAGGGAAAAGAGGGGTGGGAGGGGTGGGGGGAAGGGGAAAATAACAGAATGACTCAAACAACATTGCCCTATGTAAGTTTATGATTACACAAATGGTATGCCTTTACGCCATGTACAAACAGAGAAACAACACGTATCCCATTTGTTTACAATAAAAAAATAAAAAAAATTTTCTTTTAGTGAAATTTGTTCTTATTATACATGGAAGTGGAAGTATTTTGACATATTATACATATGTGGAGTATAACTTCCCATTCTTCTGGTTGTATGTGATGTGTAATTATGTGGATTGTGTAATTGTATATGCACACAGGTAAGTAATGTCAGATTCATTCTACTGTCTTTCCTATTCCCATTCCTCCTCCCTTCACTTCATTCCCCTTTGTCTAATCCAAAGTATTCTATTCTTCCCAACCCTTTCCCTCCTTATTGTGAGTTAGTATCCCCATATCAGAGAGAACATTTGGCCTTTGGTTTTTTGGGATTGGCTTTTTTCATTTAGCATGATAGTCTCCAGTTCCATCCATTTACCAGCAAATGCCCTAATTTCATTTTTCTTTATAGCTGACTAATATTCCATTGTGTATCTATACCACATTTTCTTTATCCATTCATCTGTTGAAGGGTACTTAGGCTGGTTCCATAGCATAACTATTATGAATTGAGCTTCTATAAACATTGATGTGGCTGTGTCACTCTAGTATGCTGATTTTAAGTCATTTAGGTATAAACCAAGGAGTGGGATAAGTGGGTCAAATGATGGTTCCATTTGAAGTTTTCTGAGGAATCTTCATATTGCTTTCCAGAGAGGCTTAAACTTCATTTCTGAGGGGAAGTTTGAGTGAGGAGAAAGATTAATCTCCATTTGACTTTCTTTAATAGGAAGAGTGTTTCTGCCATCTATAATCTTCAGGGACAGGGCTTCTCACAGCCTGGAGGCTTGTGCCCCTTCACCCAGCTCTGTGAAAGAGAGCCTGGTGAAGGCCAGGAGGCTGGGAAGAGTTTAGGCTTCAGTATAATTTGATCTGTTATTTTTCTTCATAGAGTCCATGACAAAATGAGTCAGCAGGGAGGTAGACTAGAGCAGTTTAAAGAAAAACAATAGGAGCTCTGAAGATAAAACATAAAATGCTAGATTTCAGCATTAGAAGGAAGGAGTTCAAGAGCTTTTTATGCTTGCTCATGGATTGCAGCCCTGGGAAGCTCCAAGCAACAACATTTCTTCTCCTTGGGCTTCTGTCCTGCACACTGGGAAGTTTTCCTTGCTGGTAAAGAATGGGCACTTCAGCAGGAGGTGCACACTTTGGGAGAAGGGAAGCACTTGCAGTTCTTCACAGAGAACTTAGGACAGCCAGAGCCAAAAGCCTGGTCTGAGACAGCTTTCTTCTGAATGTTGAGTTTTCATTTAAAGGAAGGAGAGAGTTTGCTTTATTTGTGATTTTTTTCTGCATTGCCTAGACAGAGGGTGGAACATTCCCCAAGGCCATCATTTTTGTTTCATGGATGAGTTGATCTCACAGAGCACACACCAGGGGTTGGATGAGCCCAGAGTCACCTCTGGAGGACTCACTCTCTGCTGCCTCCTCCTCTGATTCCATATCTGGGAAGCAAGTGACTGGCAGGTGGACCCCTGGGAAGGCATGCCCATGCTGTCCTTGGGAAAGGTGGCGTGGTGTGAGGAGGAACCAACCCTGAGGAGGATGAAGACAGTGACTGCTGACATTGCTGTTCAGAGTCTGGGTGACCTGGACACATTTTGGAGACCCAGGAAGGCCCTCAGAACAGGCCAACTGTGAAGAATCTACACAATGTTTCATGACTCTTGTGATTATCAAATCTTCGGGTCTTTGTGTGTATGTGTGTGTGTGTGTGTGTGTGTTTCTTGAAAATACCGTGTGCACAGGAGAGTGAATCCCACTAAAAGAAACTTTGGCTACAAACGGAAAGGACCTACTTCCTTTTCAATGCTGCTTTTACTTTCATGGTTAATTATTTATTCATAAATCTTGACTCAGAGATTTCATTTTGGCTCCCAAGCCATAAAAGCTCAAGGTCACAGGGGAAGTGTTTTCAGATGCTAAGTGATCCTCCTCCAACCTTATGTTGTAAAAATTTTATTTCAGGAGTAGCATTGCTTGCAAGAGGGGTGATGACTTAATTTCAGCTTCTAGATGAAATATTGACTTCAATGCTGATGAGGGGTTGGCAGCATCACGGATCAGCACAAGGAGGGCTGAGACTCAGCTGTCCCTACCCTGACTTGGTGACCCCTTCACTGAGGGATGACCTTTACAAAATGATATGTGTGTGTGTTGGGGGAGAGGTGGCAGGGGGTTGGTGCAAAATTTCCAAGGATGCAAGGCAGCTGTTGCTGATTCCTGCTTCTGCTGGAAACAAACAAACAAAAAATTATATTGGGGAAAAATCCTGATTGAGCTTGTTTTCTGTTTGGAATCTATGATATGCATGTCCAAGAGGAATTCTGCATTCACACTCATTGTTAACAATGGCCTGAAAAGATGCTGCATTTTTTTTTTCTCATTGCACCACTCTGGGCTATGGTCACTCCAGAAGAGTGAAAGCCATTCACAGGAGATAAATGGTTAATAGCTGAGATTCTAGCAATTGCTAAAAATTAATTTGAGATTGGTTGACTTTTAAAAGTTTAAATGTTATTATTTTTTGAGGAGTCACATATGGACTAACATTCAAACTGCACTGTAAATAGTTATTTTTCCCAAAACTATCACCCCTGTCCTCTAGTTCTCATTTTCAGAGGGAACCCCTGAATAATTTCATTGGTGTTCTTTTCTGGAAATACTCTATGCTTATAAAACTTGCATACATACAAATATTTTTTAAAAATTAATGATAGCATGCAGCAAATGTTCTTGTGGTTATTTCATATCAGTACAAATAACAGCTCTCAGGTTTTATGACATTAGAAGACCCTGCATTCTATGGCAGAACTCAGACCTGGAACTGGACCGGGAACTCAGACCCCTTAATTTTCTTCTACTCCTTTTTCACAGTCCTGCAATTATTTCCCTTTGCTCCTAAAATGCTCAATGACAAGAAAGACATTCTAATTATAATTTTTGTATGAGTTAGAGTATTGACCAGGTAGTTATAATAAAGAAACTCCAAATTATAATGATTCATATGCATAAAAGGTTATCTCTCCTTTATATCACAGCCTAGAGGGCTTCCAGGGAAATGAGGGTACCTGTTATATAGAAAGCTTCCACCTCTGAATCCAAGATAATCAGTCTTTACTTCCCCAGTGAGGAAGAGAAAAAGGGGAAAGGCGAGGGAAGACATGCACATTTCTTTTTAGGATCATGACCTATAAGTGGTACACATCACTTTTGATCACATGCTGTTGGAGAGCATTTACTCACATAACCACATAGCCTACCCAGCTAAGACTCAGGAATTCTGTTATTAAAGAAGGGAGGTTGGATATGTTGGCCAGTCATTTTTGTCAAATTTGGATGATCCTAGTTGGATGTTGGCTTTGGGAACTTATTGGTCTAAGGATGATGTCTTGTTCTACACCTTAGGTCCAGGACTAGATCTGACCCAAAGGAAAAAGGAACACTGGAAAAATCTCCAAGTTTTTTGACATGGAAACTTATGAGACTTTGGGCCCCCATGACATAGTTCAATGCAGAAGAGAAGAAGGATGCAGCTGTCCATCATTTCTGCACACTGGTGTCTTCCAATGGAGAAAAAAAATTACATGTTAGTGGGAAGAGAGAGAGAGACAGTAAACAAAACACAGTAGTAAATTATACATCATGTTTGATAAGTGCTGTGGAGAGAAACAGTGAAGAACGATGATAGGGAATAGTGGTTGGTGGAAGGGAGCGTTGCTGTTTGTGATACATTTGTATAAAGAGCTGGAAGACATGAGGGTGTGGGTTACATGGATATCTGGAGAAAGTGCATTTGGGTAAAGGAAAGAGCAAATGCAGAAGTCATGAAGTGAGGACATATTCAGAGTTTTGAGGAGGATCTAGGAGCCCAGTATGGAGTACAGTAAGGAAAGAGACCTCCGAGGAGATGAGGTCAAAGAGGTAAGGAAAGCATGCAGTGTAGAGCCTTGTAGGCCACTATGGAGTGAGATGAGAAGGCATTAGTGGGTTTTGCAGAGGGGGTAACATGATCTGACTTACTTTAAGACATCTTTTATGAACATTATGTTGAAGGGAAGGCAAGGGAAGTTGAAGGGAAGACAGTTATTTAGGTAAAAGGTGATGATTGGTTTAGGAGAGGCAGTAAGAACGTTGCATTCTGAATGCATTTCAAAGATGGGACCTACAGAATGATGAAGGCCTTGATATGGAGGGTCACAGAAAGACGGGGGTCAAGGATATCTGTAGGGATTTTGGCCTGAATGACTGAAGGGGCTGTCATTTACTGAGATGGCAAAGATACAAGTAGGAGCAGGTTTAGGAGGAAGATTAAGAGACTAAAATTTTTACATGTTAGGCTTCAGATTGGTATTGGACATCCATGTGATATAACTTGAAACTCTGGATTTAACTGTGCCATTAGTCAATTGTATCTCTTGAGGTTTCTAGTTCTATGAGCCAATGCAAGTATTTTGTACTGGGTTTTTTACCTCAATGACTGCAGACCAAAGTCCTGGTTCTTTCACCTTATTATCTCTATACAGCTTGCCTCTTTTCCATGTCTCTCCTGTGGAAGTACACTGTGACCATCCATCTCTCCCTATTGTTTGTCTTGGGTTATATTCCACAGAAAGACAAGAACCAAGACTGTAACTGTCTCTTCTTAGCTCCTTCTAAAGGAGGGAGGAAGGGAGGGGGAGAGGAGGGAGGGAGGGAGGGAGGGAGGGAGGGAGAGAGAGAGAGAGAGAGAGAGAGAGAGAGAGAGAGAGAGAGAGAGAGAGAGAGTTTTGAGCCAGACCATTAATAAATTATTTCTGATGATAATTCAGTTTCAAAGACATTTACTGGATGATATATAAGGCAATGTCTGCCTTCACAAGCAATGACTATAGATACATTAGCAAAGTGCTATAATACAGTGTGACAGGAACCATAGTAGAAGTATGGGAATATAGACCTGAGGAGAATTAATCCTGGCCTGTGAAAACATGTCTTTTCTCTTTATATCAGAAGAGGCTGTGTGAGAAAACATCAGATTTGGGATTGGGAAATTACTGTTCAGATCTTACTTATTATTAACTATGTGATCCTGGGCAAGACACTTGACTTCTCCGAGATAGATATTGGACACCCAAGTGATATAATTTTGAAATCCTGAATTCAGCGGTGCTGTTAGCCAGATATATACCTTGGATCTTCCAGTCCTGTGAGTCGCTGGAACTCTCATGATCCTCTTGTATTGAAAAGGCACAGTCACGTCTGGACTGCGTATCCCATGGGGCAGTTATGAAAATTAACTATGAAAATAGATGGAGGTGCTTTATTACCTAGAAGGGACTACAGGATAGAGATTTTTATAATAACCAAGGATTTTTGTGAAATACCCAAATTTCTCTAATTATAAGACTTTAAGACAATAGCTTCTATGGGAGTTAAGAAAGACCTTGTTTTCCTACCCAGGAACCATTGTTTTCAACCCTCAAAGAGCGGTACACAGTAGTCCAGAGACAAGTCTGTTGGCAAATGCAGTTTTGTACAAAGGGTCTGAGATGTGCTGTAACTGTTGCCTTTGTTCCTAGCTTGGCTCTAGTGCTGTGAAGGGTAGCAAAGACTGTCCAGAAGATGGAACATCAAGAGAGCAATCAAAGATGTGTGAATGAGATGTGTGCATGGCTGAGCGAGTTGTATTTAACAGAACTCGAATGGAAATCTCCCATTCACAAGGTCAGCCAGAGGAGGTTAGAAGTCAGTCTTCCAGGGGGATTTCCTTTTCTCTAAAACTGCATGGAAGACTTGTGCTTCATTTCTGAATGTTGAGAACCAGACTCCTGGCCTGTCAATCCCACCCCCTCAGGAGCAACTGGTCTGGGAAGACTGGGCATGAATTCTTGGGAGAGTCAGGCAAGGCCTCCATGCTCTGACTGGGGAGCTTACTTTTTTTGGCACTCCACAGCACACTGAAGTTTGGAACTCAAGAATGTAAGAATATCTTTGGGGAGGTAAGTAGAGTGTGGAGCAAAGAGAGGAGAAATGAAAAGGAGGGTCTTCAAGAGGCCCAGTCAGGCAGGGATGAATTTTCAGAGTAATATACATGTAAGTATATATATTTTAAAAAATCACATTTACTCACTAAGGCATTGTTTTGAAGACAGATTTTAAAAGTTTTGAAGTTAATGCTCTCCTTTCTAACTTGGTGATAATGAACCTCTCAGACATAGAACCATAAAGATGTAAAATTTGCAGATGTTTTAACTTAGTCTACAAAGCATGGGGGCTAATCTGAAGCTAAGTTAGTAAAGAAATTTGGCAAGGACAGAATGACAAAGCATGCCAGAAGGAAAATCAATCTATTGACTTTGGACCTTATTATCAATTTTTATTTCCTCTTCCCTTTTAGAACACTTCAAATGTCATTAAAATGAAGTGTATCTGGCATATATATGGATCTTTGCTTGGTGGTTCCACTTTTGAGCATTGCAGATTATTGAAATATTATGGCTGAGAGTGACCCCTCATGTCCTCGCTGATCTTCTTACCCTCCCTTGATCTCTACTAGTACAGTCTACAATTGTTCCTACAGTGTACTCCATGGACACCAGCTCTATGGGATGTTGAGAGATACTGGGCAAAAGGAGTTTGGGTTAAATAGAGTTAAGAAAGTGAAGTGAGGAGTCTTTTGCTCCTAAAGTACACAAGATATCCAAGATGGGTTGAGAGTAGAGAGTGAAATACGGTATGTGCAATTTGCAGGATTTCCCAATGGCTTACATTTACTAACAGGTGACATGCCAGCTTGGAATTTTTTTTTTTGCTTTATGCTTATGTCTCAGTGATATATTATTCCTATAACACTCAGAATTGAAATGGTAGTGGCATCATTGTTGCTATTGTTGATTTGCATTTTATTTTAAAAAGTTAAATTGTTTTTAAGGAAAATAAAAATTGAAAAGTGGATTGTCTTCTGTTTTACTTCTAATTGGCACATAATAATTGCACATTTTATGGGATATGGTATGATCTTTCAATATATGTGGGCTAAATTTTTTAAAACAGCTATACTGAAGTATAATTTAAATGAATACATTTAAAGCATACAACTTGATAAATTTTTGACATAATATCTATACCATGGAGCCCATTATCACAATCAGGATAATGAAGACCTCCATCACTCTTAGAGGTTTCCTTGCAGCACTTCTCTTCTTTCTGCCCTCTCCTGTCTAACCCCCACACCACCCCAGGCAACCACTCACATGCTTTTTATCACTGCTAGTTCTACTAGTTTAGAAGAGTTTCCATTTTGTAGAATATCACATAAATGGAATCATGTACTATGTGCTTTGTTTTCTTTTATATGGTGTCTGTCACATACATAAATATTTTGAGATTTGTCCATATTCTTGCATTTTCAATAGCGAATTCTTTTTCTCTGCTGATTTATGTTCCATTGTATGGTTATACCACAGTTTGTTTATCCATTAACCTGATGATGATAGATCTTTGATTCACTTCCAATGTTTTGTAGTCATGAATAAAACTTAGGAGCATTCAGGCATGAGTGTTTAGATGGATGCATGCTTTAATTTCTCTTTTGGAATACCTAAGTGGAATGGCTTGATCCTATGATAATTATATGTTTCTACATTTAAGAAATTGCCAAATTGTGTTTTGGAAGTACTTCTGTCATTTCACATTCCTGCCAGCAGAGTTTGAATGTTCCATTTTTTTCACATCTCTGCCAACATGTGCAATGGGCAGTCTTTGGTTTCGGTCATTTAATAGGTAGGCAGTGTACCTCCCCAAGGTTTTAATTTGTGTTTGCTTAATAGCTAATGATGTTGAACATCTTTTAATATGCTTATTTGCTAGTTTTACATCTTCTTTAGTGAAGTTTCTGTTCAAAATTTTGCCTAATTAAAACATGTTAGAAAAAAGTATATTTTCATGGATAGTTTCAAAAACTATGTTACTGGAGAGTTTTTTGAAGGTGTAGAGCACAGAAACCCTGAGGAGTAGGCACAGCATTTTCTTAGGAGCACAAAGTCAGCACTTAGTGTGGCTCGCTGCAACTGCCATTTGCCATGAATAATTATTTCTCACTTTCTTTGAGAAAGTAGAGGAAAAACAAACAAAAAAACAGACTGTTTTTCCTCCTTATTGAGTTTTCAGAGTTCTTTATGTACTCTAGATAGAAATCCCTGATTAGATTTATATGATTTTCAAATTTATTTATATGATTTTCAAATTTCTCTTCCAGATTTTGCCTTGTGTTTTAATCTCCTGTTAATGACTTTTGAAACTAGACTTAAGATTTAGGCAAATTTATCAAGACTTTTTTATTAAGTAAATTTATTAAAGTTTTTTTTAATGAATAGTCCTTTAAAGTCATATGTAGACATCGTTGACAAACTAACAGTCACAAAGATTGTCTCCTATGTCTTCTTCAAGAACTCGTATAGTTTTAGGTTTATATTTAAATTTATGATTCCTCCTGAGTTAGTATTATGTGAGGTATAGAACAAACTCCATTCTTCAGAACTTGGATATTCAATTGTAATTGTACCATTTGTTGATAAAATTATTATTTGTCCATTAAACTGCCTTTCCATCTTTGCAAAAAATATCAGTTGTTCATACACGTATGGGTCTATTTTTGTGTTCTCTATTCTGCTTCAATGACTTGTTTGCTATCTGTATGCTAATACCACACTGTCTTGATTACCATAGCTCAGGGGTCAGTAAACTTTTTCTATAATGGGTCAGATAGTAAATATTTTAGGTTTCATGGGGCACATGTATGTCTTTTGTAGCATTTTAAGCAACCAGTTAAAACACAAGAACCCTTCTTCGTTTGAGGACTTTAAATGATGGATTAAATTTGGTCTTTAAATGATGGGTTAAATTTGGTCTGTAGATTTTGGTTTGATAATTTCTGCTATAGCTTTATAGTACATTTTGAGAGTAAGTTGTGTTAATCCTTCAACTTTGTTTTTTATTTTCAAAGTTGTTTTGGCTCTTTTGTCCTTTGCATTTCTATTTGAACTTTATAATCTATTTGTCATTTTATACAAAAATACCTTTTGGGATTTTGATTGGTCTTTGGTTTGGGAATTGTATTGATTGTCTAGGTAAATTTCAGGAGAAAAGACATCTTTAAAATATTGAGTCTCTGACTCATGAATATGATCTCTCTCTCCATTTATTTGGATCTTTATTAGTTTCTCTCAACAATTAGTGGTGACAGGTTTCATGTACATTTTGCCACATATAACCTTAGGTATTTAATTTTTTGAAGCGACTGTAAAAAGTAGTGTTTTAAAAATTCAACTTCCATTTTTGTTGCTTGTATGTAGACTTTTCAATGTTGATTTTGTAGGTATAAACCTTTGTAAACTCATTCAATAATTTTGTTACCTTTTACTCATAAGATTTTCTTTCAAGAAGATGTTGTTACCAGCAAGTGAAGATATTTTTAATTTTTCCTTCTCACTTTGGACAACTTTTATTTATTTTCCTTGCCTTTTTGCACTGGTTATAACCTCCAGAACAATGTTGAAGGGATGAGAAAATATGAACTTATCTTTTTCCTGAACTTAAGGGATGTGTTAGATTTATTTTCTCGAAGTTTTGAAGGTTGAAAGTCCCAGACCTAAGTGTGGCAGGTTTTTTTCCTTCTAAGGCCTGTCTCCTTGACATGCAGTGTCCACCTGTGCCTGTGGTCTTTTCTTTTCTTTGTTTTGGTGCTGGGGATCGAACCCAGGGCCTTGTGCTTGCAAGACAAGCACTCTACCGACTGAGCTATCTCTCCAGCCCTCTGTGGTCTTTTCTTTGTGCATCTACATCCTCTTGTCATAAGGATACAGGTCATATTGGATAAGGACCCCCTGACGTCTCCTTATTTCACCTTAATTATTTCCTTTAAGACCTTATCTCCAAATAATTTGTCACATTCTGAGGTGGGTTATGATTTCAACATATAAGTTTGGGGGTGACTCATCTGAGCTCATACAGGGGGAAAGCATTCAGTATTTGATGGTTAAGTACAATGTTAGCTGTAGGTTTTTATAGAAACCCTTAATTAAATTATAGAAGTTCTCCTCTGTTCTTAGTTTGCTGAGAGTATTTACTAGAAATTAATGAAATTAATTTTGCAAGTTGACAAATACTTTTTATCTACAGAGATGATAATGTGATTTTTCTTAGTTTATTTATATTGTGCATTTAGAATGTTAACCCAACCTTATATTCCTGGGATAAACTCTAGTTGGTTGTGAATTAACATATATATATATATATATATATATATATATATATATATATATATATATATATATATATATGATAGGGTCCCACTAAGTTGTTTACAGCCTTGCTAAATTGTTGAGGTTGGCCTGGAACTTGCGATCATCCTGCCTCAGCCTTCCAAGTGACTGGGATTACAGATGTGCACCACTATCAGGCATGGATTAACTTTTTTATGTATTGTTGGATTCAATTTTCAGAGAGGTACTAGGTAAAACTACCAAAATGTAAGTGATATGCATACATAAAAAATAAATAAGTTCAAATCCAAGAGAATTCTTTGAAAGTTTGAATAGTTAAAAAGAGAAGAGGGGCAGATTCTCTGAGGAGGGGCAGCCTAAGGAGATTCATCTGCGAAGGGTGAGGCTCCCAGGCCCAGGAGGTAGGGCCGGGCCCCTGGGAACTTTGCAGAGGAAGGCAGCCCAGCCCAGGCAGTAGCTGTAAATTGAGGGGAACCTCTAGGAGGGAACTGACCAGCGAGACCTCCCCACCGGGTGAGTCTTCCCTGCCGGGTGAGGTTTCCCCACAAGGACAGTAAAATCAGAGACTCAGGCCCAAACAGGCCTTGCCTCAGCCCACAGCCTAGGTCCCCTTTGGATGGCCATTGGTCAACAAGTGGAGGCACCTCTGCCCACTAGCAGGGATTATACCCCACCTGAAGGCCACCACTCCTAGAGAGGCATCTTCCTTGTGGAGCACCGCACTATCAACTTCCTCCAAGACTTCAGCCTACTGAAGGCTAAGGGGGGATATATATAGAAATCTTCAGGGACATTGTAAGTCAATAGAGGAAATCTGCAATATCTCAGTGGTCCTCTGATACCTGAACAATATGAGAAAACAAGGAAAGAAAATGCTGCAAACAAATCTAGATGTTACATCAATAAAACCCAATGACAGCATGGCAGAAGAAATGACAGAAAAGGAGTTCAGATTGTACATAATTAAAATGATCAGAGAAGCAAACGATGAGATGAAAGAGCAAAGGCAAGCATTGAATGATCGCACCAATCGACAGTTAAAAGAGCAAATACAGGAAGCAAAAGATCATTTCAATAAAGAGTTAGAGATATTGAAAAAAAACCAAACAGAAATCCTTGACATGAAGGAAACAATAAACCAAATTAAGAACTCCATAGAAAGCATATCCAGTAGGATAGAACACCTGGAAGACAGAACCTCAGACATTGAAGACAAAATATTTAACCTTGAAAACAAAGTTGAACAAACAGAGAAGATGGTAAGAAATCATGAACAGAATCTACAAGAACTATGGGATATCATGAAAAGGCCAAATTTAAGAATTATTGGGATTGAGGAAGGCCTAGAGAAACAAGCCAAAGGAATGAACAATTTATTCAATGAAATAATATCAGAAAATTTCCCAAATCTGAAGAATGAAATGGAAAATCAAGTTCAAGAGGCTTATAGGACTCCAAATACACAAAATTACAACAGACCCACACCAAGGCACATTATAATGAAAATACCTAACTTACAAAATAAAGACAGAATTTTAAAGGCTGTGAGAGAAAAGAACCAAATTACATTCAGGGGGAAACCAATACAGATATCAGCAGATTTATCAATCCAGACCCTAAAAGCTAGAAGGGCCTGGAACAACATTTTTCAAGCCCTGAAAGAAAATGGATGCCAACCAAGAATCTTATACCCAGCAAAACTTACCTTCAAATTTGACGTTGAAATAAAATCCTTCCATGATAAACAAAAGCTAAAAGAATTTACAAAAAGAAAGCCAGCACTACAGAACATTCTCAGCAAAATATTCCATGAGGAAGAGATGAAAAACAAAGAAGCAAATCAGCAAAGGGAGGAATTATCCTAAAGGAATTGTCAAATAAAGGAGGAAACAAGTTGTGTCAAACAAATAAATAAACAAAATTTAAAAAATGAATCAAATGACCGGGAAACTAAATCATTTCTCTATAATAACCCTGAATGTTAATGGCCTGAATTGATCAATCAAAAGACATAGACTGGCAGACTGGATTAAAAAGAAAGATCCAACAATATGTTGCCTGCAAGAGACTCACCTCATAGAAAAAGATACCCATCGACTAAAGGTGAAAGGATGGGGAAAAACATACCATGCACATGGACTCAGCAAAAAAGCTGGAGTATCCATCCTCATTTCAGATAATGTGGACTTCAAGCCAAAGTTAGTCAGAAGGGATAAAGAAGGCATTTCATACTGCTTAAGGGAAGCATAAATCAGCAAGATATAACAATCATAAACATCTATGCCCCAAACAGTGGCTCATACATGTATGTCAAACAAATCCTTCTCAATTTCAGGAACCAAATAGACCATAACACACAATAATACTAGGTGATTTTAACACGCCTCTCTCACCACTGGACAGATCTTCCAGACAAAAATTGAACAAAGAAACCATAGATCTCAATAACACAATCAATAATTTAGACTTAACGGACATTTATAGAATATACCATCCAACCAAGAGTGAATACACTTTCTTCTCAGCAGCACATGGATCCTTCTCTAAAATAGACCATATATTATGCCACAAAGCTAATGTTAGCAAATACAAGAAGATAGAGACACTACCATGTATTCTATCAGATCATAATGGATTGAAGTTAGAAATAAATGAAAGAGTAAAAAAAAAAAAAAAATAAATAAATAAAATAAAAAGAGAAGAAATCGATCTTTGATATTTCATGTATAAAATTGAACTTCAAGTTAATACCATTAAAACCATATCTAACTGTTTTTAAAAAAATTTTTTCTTTAGTTGTGGATAGACCTTTATTTAATTTATTTATTTGTATGTGGTGCTGAGTATCAAATCCTGTGTCTCACACATGCTAGGCAAGTGTTCTACCACTGAGCCACAACCCCAGTCCAAAAACCATATGTAACTGTTTAAACTGTTTCAATGATGTTAACTTGAAAATATTGAATAAATCTGCCTCAAAGCAATAGCTTAGGTATCACCCTTGAATGACACAATTACTTGATATATTTTTGAACTTGCTAATGATATGGAAGACCAACTCGAAGAATAAGCAAATCTGGCAAAGTACGTTTCTTTATAAACCTGACGTGTGCATAGATATCACTAACTTGCTATGGTTTTAATATATGTGCAATCTGAACATGATGATGGTTTGAAAAATTTAGTTTTTTCCAGCTTCCTTGTTGACAATTATAATTAGATCCTAACGATATGAAACTGTGAAAGATTAAAAATTTAACAAGTATGTTTTAGAGTTTTATGTTTTGTGTAGAAGTATATTCTGAAGTCACAATTGCAATGAAACGAAAACTTTCTGGGGTAGTCACCAAAATCAAGAACCTGGGGCCAGAAGAAAAAACATCACATTGTTTCCATTATTGAAAAAAAAAATCTTGCTATGAAAAAAATGTCAGCCAAAATAGAAGATGTGCCAATGACATTGTAACAATTGCAGATTAACTCCAGAGTAAGGCACTGCATTCTAGATTGTTTTTTTTACTCTGTGATAATATGGAAGATGAATTATAAATGACTTCCATTGCACATTGAAGCACAATGATTACAAAAATAAAAGTTGAGAATGCTTGATCTATGGAAGAAACTGTTAATATTTCTCCAAGATAAGAAAACTGTTATGTCTTATCTTTTTAAAGAGGGGAATTGGATGGCTGGACTTGCTTATTTGTCTCTTATCTTTGATATTATAATGATCCTACTACTTCTTGAAAGGAAAGAGTACAGCATGATTTTTAATGTCTGATAAGATCAAAGGACAAAAGAAGATAGTTAAAAGCTTGGGAGAATGGTTTCTACAGATTGTTATGACATGTTCCATAACTTAACAACAATCATCAAATAAGTCATGATCTTAATATTCCAAAAATGCAAGAAGTTATCACCAACACCTTATAGAATTTGGCAGAATTTTTGTATTTTATTTTTCATTAAAAGAAGCCCATTATGTAAGAATAATTCATTGATATGACAGTCATTCCTTTCATTGAGAGATCATTTAAATTTAATTATAACTTTATATGAAAAAGTTTTTGAGGCAGTAACTGATAAAGGATTGAAAATAAAACTTGAAAATAAAATATCATATTATTTTCTTCATTTTGCATAAAGATCAGATGTAAATATCTTAAACTTACTAAAATTCCCTTAAAAATTATTCTTACTATCCTGTTAGCATACTTCTGTAAGACTGGCTTCTCTCCTATAAGTGTTATTAAAGTACAGAAACAATTTAGATTTACATTATCACCAGTGAGAAGCTCTGTGACC
This sequence comes from Sciurus vulgaris, assembly GCF_902686455.1. NCBI lineage: Eukaryota > Metazoa > Chordata > Mammalia > Rodentia > Sciuridae > Sciurus > Sciurus vulgaris. Next base: position 62,887,444 of record NC_136473.1, read on the forward strand.
AATCCAAACGATCAGATACATTAACAAGCATAAAGCATGCTCATTTGCCTTGTTAAGAACTTTAACACTGAAAACCATCTGCTTCTTCAATGTGTGCATTTAAGTGCTTAATATGGAAACTTATTCTTTCACAGGTAGCTCTTTGTTTAGTTACAATTGCAAAATGACAAAAGTTATAATTATATCAGCAATTCTTTCTTTATTTGCCTATATAGACATCTTTAACAAAGGTGCACATTTTTGGCTATTCTTTTCTTGTTAATATTTGTTCATATATTTATTGAAATACAATTTTATATCTGATAATTATCATACATTTGTAGTTTGTGTTTTGTATTTTTTTTAAAATGTATCTTTCTAGTACAGTTTTTAAGATAAATTTTATTTTTAGTAGAGTTTCAGAGAAAAATGTCAGAGTTGGCACAAAGAGTTTCCATATATTGTTATGGTTTGGATGTGAGGTATCCCTCCAAGCTCCTGTTAATGTAGGGATATGCAGAGGTGCAATGGCTGGGTATGAGAGCTGTAACCTCGTCAGTCTATCCTGGTTTGAACTGACTGACTGGGTGATAACATAGGCAGGTGAGTTGTGACTGTAGAAGGTGGGTCACTGGGGATGTGCCCTGGAAGGGACATCTTCCTGGTCAGCACTGCCCTCCCACTTCGTGGCTTCCATCAGGTGAGCTGCTTTTCTCCCCCTTGCCCTTTGTCCATGATGTGCTGCCTCATCTTGGCCAAAAGCAGTGGAGTTGGTCATCTATGATGGGAGACCTCTGAAACTATGAGCTCCCCCAAACCTTCTCTAAGTTGTTTTTGTCAGATATATTGGTCACAGTGACTACACGCTGACTAGCACATATACCCTATACTATCTCAATTATTATTAACATTATTATTATTTGTAACAGCATTATTAACTTTGGTATTTATCATACATGTTACAATTAGTGAACCAATACTAAAATATTCTTATTAATCAAATTCACATTTTAGTCAGGTTTTCATTTTATTTAATGCTCTTTTCTTTTCTAAGATTCCATCCTGGATGCCACATTACATATAATTGTATCTCCATAGGTTTCTCTTATCTGTGAAAGTTTCTGAGACTTTCCTTACTTTTGAGGAGTACTTGTTGGGTATTTTGTAGAATGTCCCTCAGTTGAGATTTGTCTGATGTTGTTCTCATGATTAGGATTATGTTATAGTAATCTGCTTTTGCTTGTTTGTTTGTTTTTTGGGTTTCTTCTGGTACTGGGGGATTGAACTCTGGGGCACTTGACACTGAGCCACATCCCCAGACCTATTTTGTATTTTTATTTAGAGACAGGCTCTCACTGAGTTGCTTAGCACCTCTCTTCTGCTGAGGCTGACTTTGAATTGATGACCCTCCTGCCTTAGTCTCCCAAGCTGCTTCCATTACAGGCGTGAACCACTGTGCCCAGCTGGTAATCCGTTTTAAAAATCACATTTTATAAATGCATTGATGTGTGGTGGATTGCATGTTTAAAACCAACCACAAACAAGCTCGCTCTTGTCACAGATGATTGGTAATACAGCACTCAGGTAAAAGTTGGGTTGCTCCTAGAATTCAGGCCACCCTGAATGACCCAGGGAGAGGTTCATCCAGGCTCCTGTGGATTCTAGAGACTTTTGTTCTGATGACTTTGCTCCAATGTGTTTTGGTTTCATGTCTCTCTCATTGATCTTTAGATTTCAGGGGGGAGGGACTCTAATGAACCCAACTTTGTAAAGGGCAACTAATAAATGTGCAGTGATGTTGGGGTGGGTTTTCAGGTGTGCGCTTTACTGGGACGTCAGACTGGGAGTATTTTTTTTTTTAGCTTACTCACCTCTACTTCTAATTCCCAAACCCTAACTATTTCATTCTTCTTTCAGAGTAGGAAATTTTCTCTTTTCTCAAGGGGGATTTCCATTTACTACCTTTTCAAACAGAGAAATCCAAGGCACGGAACGGATCTCTATTCTTTGGTTTTAATCAGAGAATGGGCCTCATTTTTAATCAGAGAATTAGAGTTTTAATCAGTTCCAGTTCTACTTCTTTTCTCTTAAATATATTTTCATCTTCTTGCTTGCTTTCAGTGCTCTAGTGAAAGAATTAGACATTGCAAACATGATGCATCTATTTGCCCATTTTGATATTCTGTGGATAATAAACATGAAATTGCTAACTAACATCTATGTCCTTTTCCATCTGAGCCTCTGTTGCGCCTCCAAACTGCCTTCAGTCATTTTCCCCTCAATGTAACCTGCCCAAGAAACTCAAGGCCTCTAGGAGCACAGCTGACTTTATCCTTGTCTAGCTTGAAGCCCTGTATGTCCTCCACTGGCCTGGCATTGTCTCAGGACCAGCAATAAGTATCATGTGAGAACTTGCTAGAAAAGCAAATTCTCAGACCCCACCCAGACCTACTGAATCAGAAACTGGGGACAAGCCAAGTTTTCAAAACCCTTCAGGCAATTCTGAGGCATGCTAACATTGGAGAACCCCTAGTCAAGGGGACAAAATACAAGAGAAAGTCAGCTTCTTCTCCCCCGTTTCCTGCCTTGCATTTTACATTACAGTAATTAGTAGCCTTCTGAAGTTGCTGCCTAAACCATTCCCCAGCTCATTCTCAGTTGTTTACTCAAGTAGGCCCTCCTGGTGGAGGGTCCCTGCCTGCTACCTGGCCGACTCCTACTAACACCACTACACTCAGCTCTGGGAGAACATTTCTCCAGGAAACATCCTTCTACACACCCTTAGAGGTTCCCTGGGATCTTGTGCCCATCTCATCATTGAACATAAGCCCACCACATTATATTTGTTTACTTATTTCTATTCGTGCTACTATGTTATGAGTTCTTTTTATTAAAGACTAGGCTTCATTCTTTTCTTGTGAGTGTGGTACTAGGTATTGAACCCAGGGGGTGCTCCACCACTGAGCTACATCCCCAGCCCCTTTTTCAATTTTTAATTTTTTAATTTTTAAAAATATTTTGAGACTGGGTTTTGCTAAGTTACCCAGGCTGACCTTGAACTTGGCTCCTCCTGCCTCAGTCTCCCGAGTGGCTGGGATTGCAGGCCTGCACCACCACACTGGGATCACTTCATTCATTTTTTATTTGGAGTACCTAGTCCTGTGTTTGAACACATGACACGTAGCTGGTTATTTGACAATCACTGAATGATTTATGAATGAGTGAGATTATGAATGAATAAATAGTTGTCAATGTTTCTGTCACATCTATGCTTCTATTCCTGCATTCTCCTTAGCCAAGTAAAAATTCTTTCAAATCTCCAGAATGGCAAGCACAGGGAATGTTAATTCTTTCCCCTCTGCTGCTTCATGTTATCAAGTACAAAACAGATCTTTCCTGTCTTATTACTTCCAGTTTACGTATTTTAAGACTCCCACACTTGGTCTAAGGACCTATCTTAGCTCCTCTCAGTCAACGACATTATCAGACTGCTGATTTGGCAGCAGCAGATTCATCTGGTTGATTTCTGTCACCTAACAGTTGACTGGTGCATCTGAGTTTGCTTAGGTGTCCTCAGGTGGATTGTGTTATCTGAAATCAGTGGATGTGCTTTTTAAAAATTTGTCTCAATGCTCCCTTAGGGCTTCTCTATGCTGCTAGGGTAGAGGTATGTATTTAAAAGAAGAAAACATCTCACTGATCTTTGTCCATTTTCTTATTTCATCTTTTTTTTTTTTTTTTTGCTTTTTAAATTGCTTTATTAACTTTACAAGATGTAATAAATCTTTTTTCATGCATGTTCATGACACTCCCCTGCTGAGAAACTTATAGACTAGGTCAAAATGAAATCTCCAAATAGAATATAGAAGAACACCAAAAGGTTCACAATAAAGGGTACAACAAGAAAATACAAGGTTGGAAAGCAGGGGGTTGAGTTATGATTATTAACCTCAAGATTCAAGGCATAAGGCAAAACTCATCATGATGATCATGGTGAGGGGGGTCCCCTATAAGAATACGCAGACTGTACCTCAACTGAAGCTCCCTAATTTTCCTCCTTAGCTCTCTCATCTCCTCCATGAACCTTTCCATATCATCTGCATCTCCATCTATCATATCAATGTTATTACCAAGCCTATTGGGCACATCCTCTCCAAAATCCTGGGCATGTGGAGCCCAAACTCCTCTAATATTTCCTCCAGGCTGCTGGCCTTCACCACCTTCTAATGGGCGAGCTTCTTCCTCATTCTTTACTGGGGCCTGATCCCCAACTTTGTTTTCCTGGGGGACATTTTCCATGTTGAGGTTTTTCCTGTGTCTTCTTTCTGTAGAGATCAGAAGCTGCCTTTCTCTCAGCAGTCAAATCTGCTGTGCCAAGGGACCTCACGACCTGCCAGATCAGGCTCAGCTTCTACTTTCCTCCTTCTCTGGGCACACTGTTTGCCCGCTTCAGAGAGCACAGCCACAGAAGACTATCAGGACCGCAACTGGGAGGAGAGACTAATCCACCCTGGGTCTGGAAGGGGCCACGTCACTGTGAGCTCAGATTCCCAATTCTTATTTCATCTTTTATTAAGGAACCCTATGTCTTGCATTTATCAAAGGCATGTGTCGTCAGAGAAAATGGAAAATGAAACATTAAGTAGTCCTGTATAAAATGGCAGAAGCAGAAAACAGAGGTTGGTTCCCAAAGTACTTTGTCTTCTGCATCCATGCATCCCTGCATAATCCAGATGTGCTCATTTGTTTTCCCATCTGCTATAGGATGTGCACAACAGCAGTCTCTTGGGGCTGTCAGGCTATGCCCATCTGGCTACATGCCTCTCCCAGCTTCCCCTTGGTCATCACAGATTGCAATTAGAACTGTACCTTCTGGCCATTGGTTTGGCTAGAATAATAATAAAAACAATAAGTAATTATGATCAGTATTTAAAATTTATTCAGAAGGAAACTGTAACAGTAGATATTACATTTCCCAAGGTTACATAGTGAATTACCTATAGACCTGGAAGTAGAACCATTTCTAATTCTAATTTAGTTACTGCATCAGAGGGAACCAGGAAGGAAGTGGCCTGAGGGTACCTTGTGCAATGGAGTGTGCAGAATGTTTATGTGATATCAGCTTCAGGTGCACTCAGGTGGATGCAAGGGAGCAGTGGTCTTCAAAGCAAGGGCCCTTGAGTTAGTCTGCTCAGGATTGAATTTTTGCTTTTCCACTGCACAGCTGTGCACACTGAACAAGTCACTCAAATTCTCTGAACCCTAATTCCTCCTCTGTAAAATGGGGTAAATAATAACAATTATTCCTTATGATTGTTTTGAGGTTTAGATGAGTAAATATGAAATACCGATACTTTCACAAATGTACCCCAACTATCAGAATAAAAGGAAATGTGACAAAAGAAAAAGCCTATTGAAAAAATATAAGACATCTAAAAGAGAAAATTGTCATGATCATAATTACTCATTTTTATTATTGTTCTAGCCAATAAATTATGCCTTAGTTATAATAAGAAATAATAAAGGTTAATTCCTATTATTATATTGAAAATTCTTCTGTGAAGACATCTCTGAGTATATTAATGAAGACATACTATTCTTTTTTTTTTTTTATTTCTTTGAACCTGGGCTTACTTTTTAATGACTCAACTTAGCAGTCCAAAACATACTTGCTAATAGTCTTTAATAATTACTAAAGGTATATTCAGCTTGTCTTCTTAATCATGTTGCAAACTCCAGAGCATACTCTATGCTGTATCTGTCTCCTGAATCACTGCCAAGCTCTTAATTAATATTTGATCTTTAGATACAATGACTTAGATTTCACTAGTTTTTCAAAAATTGTTTTTAAAACAAACTGCCAGGAATCTCAGGTTTTTATATACTTTTATGTAAGTTATATTATTTGCATTTTATAATAACACTGTGAAAACTGGGTACGATGATGCACGCCTGTAATCCCACTAACTGGGGAGACTGAGACAGGAGGATTGCAAGTTTGAGGCCAGCCTGGGCAATTTAATGAGACCCTGTCACAAAATGAAAATAAAAATAGGTATGGGGGATGTAACTCAGTGGTGGAACACCCTTGGATTAAATAAATAAATAAATAAATATTTAAAATAAATAAATAAATATACAGTGCTGTGCTGGTGAGAACATTTTCTTATGCTTATTTTACAGATGACAAATACGAGCATCTGAGCATTTAAATAAAATAATTATTAAGTTCATAGGCCAGAATTTAAACTCATGTTCTGACTCCAAAATTATAAATATATATATACTTCATATATATTTATACATGTATACATTATATAATTAGACTATCTACCTATCTATATACACATGTATTAGACTAGACTGTGACTAACAGTCATCTGCTTTATAACTTTCTCTTTTTCACCCATTGAAGATGGGAGTTAAAGCAGGCATATTTAGAAGGGGATAGAAATCAGGGTTTCAGATAGAGAGGATACAAATGGAATTGGACCATATCTTCCAAGCCCTCCCAGATCTTTGGGTCAAGATCAAATTGACCACCAGAACTGGTGGCAAGCATTTCTTTCTTCCTGGCTATGCTTACAAAGAAGCTGAGATTTTAGTAGCATAACAGAGAAGGATTTTTTTTGGTAATATTTGTTTTTTAGTTGTAGGTGGACATGATACCTCAGAGGTATCGCTGAGGGTGAGGACGAACGACCCCTACCTTACCTAGCCTCACCCAGTGCACTTACTCGGAGATCGAGTTCTGAAGGCACAGATCTCATTTTACTTAGGATTGCACAGGACATATATAGGCACATTATCCAATCAGGTTAACACACTTGTTAAAGTATAACAGAGTCAGCCTATAGGTGAACTATACATGGAGGGTCGAGATAGTGTAAACAAATCAAGCATGCCTAAGCAATTCTGCCCAGCAACAGGTCTGAGACAAAGGACTGGGGGAATGGCAAGCTCCAGCACACAGCATGAGGCAAGGCAGCACCAGCGAGCTCACATCACAACTTTCTGGGATGCATGACAAGGCGAGGACTCCCCTCAGCTCGAAACTCAGCCTCAGCACCTGCAAAGACCTTCATTCCATGGTGAGTGTTTACCATTACCTCAGTTTCTCTGGCCAGACTATTTGGCTTACTTAGACCTTGGTGTCAGTGACTGCTGTCAGATAAGCTTGAGGTATGTTCCCTATAATACCTTTATTTTATTTTTATGTGGTGCTGAGGATCAAACCCAGGGCCTTATACATGCTAGGCTACCACTGAGCCACAACCCCAGCCCAGAGGATTTTTTTTAATGACTTAAAAAATCTAAAAACAAAGGAAAGAAAAAAAAAGAAAACAAAATTTCATAATAATTTTCAAATGTTTGTTAGGGAGGAAAGGTATTTCCCAACTATTTGAGGAAAATGCTTTTGAAATGCAAACATTTATTGTGCAGAGACTTCATTGAACTAAAGTATACATTCTGTTTCAGTTTTCTATATCCAAGAAAGATGGACACCAGTATTTCCTATGTTCAGATCTGGAATATACTGGAGTGACATTTAGAGACAAATCTTCATTGTCGTGACCTAGCACATTGACAGGGCTGCACAGCCCTGGCCTCAAGGTGGCTTCTGTTTTTTTTCTTTTTCTTTTCTTCACCTCTTGAGTTAGAAACAACAGCAGCATGTGAGGGGATGGCAGGCTTTTGAAGGAAGCTTAATACATTAGCTGTTTTCAAATAAGAAGGCAAAGTAGAGAGAAGCCACAGGCGGGTAGTGGGTGGGGAGGCTGCAGTGCACCAGGTAAAGTAAGGGAGGATGGGTGGCTGTCTATGGAGGACTGCTGGGGTGAGGGGAGGAGTTCTTACTGGAACCCAGGGACAGAATTAGGTGGTGGGAGCTGCCTGATTAGAGCAGGACACTTCCATCTCAGGACCTGCAGTGGGGAGGCCAGTGGTACTGACCCTGACTCTCCCCTCCATACTCCCATTCATTCATGCTCCTGTTCCCCACTGGCCAGGAGTCAGAAAGCCTGTTGATGCTGTCTGCAGGTATGGAGAGTAGTTGATGCTGTGAGAACGTGACTGCTTGGAGTGGGTTGGAGAGGGTGGACAGAGATGAGGAGGAGAAGGTGGTGAGGGCAGCTGGAAAATCACCAGCATAACATTAGTAAGTCTTCGTCAGAGATGAGCATTTTATTCTGAGACACAAGACTCTGAGAGGTCAGCAATTTCCATATTCTATTTGGATACATTTCCTGGGTATGCAGACGGATTCTCTCCTTGCCGTTTTTTCTGGGCGAATGGCTCTGCTTTAGAGTTGAAGGAAAAAAAAAAAAAAAAAAAAAGAGTATGCTAAACCCTGAAGTCTCTGCCCTGGAGGTGTCTGTGATTTCTAAGGAGTTCTGTGTGGGGTGTGGTCATGAAGTGGGAAGAAACTGATGTCTCTCTTGTTCTGTGGTCAGATAAAGGACTCCATTACTTCTTTTCCTTTGGAAGTATCTGCTGTGTCTAAAGAACCTGTAGTGCCTGGGCTCTGTCTTTTTCGCATGTCCCCTTCCCTTCCCTTGTTTCTTATCTGTATTTTCCTCCTGTGCTGGCTGCTGGAGGGCAACCTTAGCATGCTTGGTCTGGCTTCCTGCTAGGCTCCTGGACACTGCAACTCTTCCAGTGCTATTTGGCAATGGCGAGGAGGTTGCTGGCTCTTGTTTCTACCATACTGTTCAGCAAAGTAGCAGCTATCTCCAGCTTTGGGACTGTGGGTGAAAATAGCAGGCTCCCATTGCTAGTACAGAGAGCCTTGGGATAGGGTGCCCTGGTTCCGGTTACCTGAGGTGGTTAAGGCAGACTGGTGAACAGACTTTCCAACAAAATGACTTGGGGGCTTGAGGAAATTTTTTCTCTTCTCATTTTGTTAGCTTTAAAATGCTATGCAGACTTAGAGCTCTTTCTGCCTCTGTGTTACATTCACACCAAATGCCTTAGAGTACACTTTTTTCCTCAGTACTTTATACCACAAATGATGCTTCCCCTGCACCATGCTCCCTTGTTGTAAATAAAATTTTACTGGAACACACACACACACACAAAATGTTTAGATAAACTCACTGGTGAAGACTTTTGGGCCTGGAGATTTTTTTATGGAAAGATTTAAAAGTAGATGCAGTTTTTTTAAGTAGATACATGACAAGTCAATTTTGTGTGCATGTGTATATGTGTGTATGTGTGTACATTTTTACAAGCTGGATTTTTCAAAGGATTTAACTATTTCATTTGAATTCTCATTGGGGTGGGTGATACAGTTGTTTGTAATACACCCTTTTTAAATTTCTCTACCTCATTAATCTTTACTCAAATTTATTTCCTGTTTTGTTTGCCTGTTCTTTTCATAGTTTTATCTTTATACTTTTATATTTTTATTGATAAAATGTTCAGAGCTATGAATTTCCTCTGATTACATTAACGCACCTCCTGGACTGATATGTAGTGTTTTTATTTTTATTGTCATTATTTTTTTCAGAACATCTGCAACTTCTATTTACATTTCTCTTGCCCAAGAGTTAAAGGCTTTTTTCCCCTTTACTTTTATTTTCTACCTTTTTTTTCATTGTTATTGAAGAGTGCTGCTTGTGATATTTCTACTGAATGAAACCCACTGATGTTTTCTGTGAACTGAAGTACGTGATCAATTTTTATTCCTTGTTCACTTAAGAAGAAGGTATATTTTCTTTTATCAGGGTGTAGTGTTTGATGCATGTCTAATAGGTCTACCCTTTGCTGTTCGGACATTTTAGAACCTCATTTTTTGGGACTACTTGACCCAATTTTGAGAGTGGTGTGTTAAAGGGTCCTATTGTTAGTGTGTTTCTTTTTATTTCTCCTTGTACTATTATTTGTATTTTATATAGGTGGTTGCTGGGTTATTTGCTGACTAGATATCTTCAACATAAAAAGTAGTTTTTAATAATGTTAAAATATTCTTCTTTGTCTCATTAAATATTTTTTTGACGTGTGACCTCTTTGTTGTTATTTATTTGTTTGTTTGACCTGCTTCATTTTTGGTCACCCTTTCAATCTTTTTGAATTACTCATTGAAAGTCTAGCTCATATGTAGTGTAGAGTTAGGTTTTCCACTATACATCAACTTGAAAATCTTTAATTTTAGCCTATTCACATTTATTATTGTGATGGTAATATTTGATCTCAATCATATTCCTTTATGTTCACTATGCACACTCTTCAAAATTTACTATTTTCCCATTCTACTTGATTTAATGTTTTTGATTTTTAAAAAATTTTATTTTGGTATTTAGAAAAGTTTTAACTTTTTTTCTAAATGGTTACCTTTGGAATAATATATTTATTATTACTCTCAATTTTCTTTGTTTTTACTTAAGTTTTAATCTCTCTCAATTTTGAATGTTGTCATTTGACTCCCTCCACCTGTGCAGTTAATGATCTTATTCTACTTTCTGGTTTCCCCTCCTTTACTGCTAAGATTTGTGTCTTCCTTCCCCACCCCTACCAAAGCCTGTGGGTTGAAAGTTTGGTCCCCAGCCTGTGGTGCTATTGGGAGGTGGTGGAGCTTTCAAGAGGTGGAGCCTAGTGGGAGGAAGTTAGATCATTGGGGTTGAACCTTTGAAAGGAATGGATACTGGGACCCCAACTTCTTTCTCTCTCTTTTGCTTTCTGACTTCCCTGAGGCAAACAGACCTCCTCTTTCACAAGTTCCTGTCATGATGTATTCTGGGTTGATAACTCTGGGTTAATTTCACTATGTTTTTACTAACTAGGCCCTTTTAATTTATAGATTCATGGAATTTATTTTATTCATGGGAATACCTACTAGATTATTTTCTTAAATATGTTTGTTCCCTTTTTATTTTTTATTGACATGTATTAGTTGTAGATATTATTGGGGTTCAGTGTGATATTTCCACACAAGAATATGGAGTGCACTGATCAAATCCATCCTCCTTCTATTCCCCCACCCTTCCAAACCTGTAGTAATCACTTTCAAATAGACATTCTTCAGCTTTAATACAAAAGAGAGAACATGCAGTATTTGTCATTTTTGTCTGATTTCAGTTCCATCCATTTGGCTGCAAAATGGTAGAATTTCATTCTTTGTGGCAAAATAATATTCCAATGTGTGCGTGTATCACATTTTCTTTATCTAATCACCCATTGATAGGTACCTGGACTTGTTCCATCTCATTACTATTTTGAATAGTTATACAGAATGTACATAAACTAAAAATAAAAATAAAAAACCTCGATAACAAAAAAGCCACAAGTAATCCAATTAAAAATGGGCAAATGATCCAAATAGATATTTCAAAAGAAAGACAAATGGCCAACAAATATATTAAAAGTGTTCAATTTTGGTAACCATCAGGGAAATGCAAATCCAAACTGCAATGAGATGCCATCTCCTGCCAGTTAGTTTTTGTTTTTCCTTTTAAAAATTTCTTTTGTAGGGAGTCAATAAAATGAATGTTCAATTTTGTCTTTCTTTTCAAATGATTTTCTCTTTGGCCTTTATATATCTCATGTTTCCTATTTTCATTTTCTTATTTGTTTTTACACCTTTATTTAATGCTCTTTGTGAAGAGTTTGTTTAAGACTCTCTTGGGGAAAAAAACCAAACAAACCCAACTATCCTTTATTGAGTATCTTGTGAGTTAGTTCTGCTTTCTGATATAATTTTTTTTTTCTGTTTCTTTCCTGACTTTATTGTCCACAGAATGGTTTGGATACAGAAACCCTAGGATATTGTGAATTATTTTTGACCTTCATGCTTTTATAATACTAGTGAAGCCCTCAACAAAATGTTTTTATTTAACTAGGCACAGTGGCACACTCTTGTAATCCAGCTACCCGGGAGGCTAAGAGGATTGTAAATTTCAGGTCAGTCTCAGCAACTTAGTGAGATGCTGCCTCAAAATAAAAAAACAAAAAGGGCTGGAAATATAGCTCAGTGGTAGATTGCCCCTTGGTTCATTCCCCAGTACTAAAAACAAAAAAAAAGTTATTTGTTCTGTATGAACAGATGAATGATATCTTTCAATAATAATATCTGTCTTCTAGGGTTTTAGAAGAATGAATTAGAAGTTGTAAAGTACTTGGAATTGGCATTGGCAAATTTTTTCTGTTAGCAAATGTTTTTAACTTTGTGTTCCATATGGTTTTTGTCACAACAATTTTTCTGTGAAAGCAGCCACAGAAAATATGTAAATAAACGGGCATGACTATGTTCCAAGAAAACTTTATTAACCAAAATAAGCAGCAACTTGGGTTTGACCCATGGGCCATAGTTTGCTGTCCCTGGGTTTAAACAAAATGTAATGCATAGTAAGTGAAATATAAATATTAATAAATGAAAGTAATTAAATGAATTCCATGTAAAGGACTATTTTTAAAGATGATTATCTAACACAGTTGTACCACAACTTTGTATGTAAGGCAAATACAATGAGATCTCATAAATATACATAGGTATACACACAGACATGAAAAACACACACCAACCCCACACATGCACACTCATGCACTTCTTCACTCATAGCTAGTTCATATTATGGTTCAGTGGGACGGCTTATTTCATTTCTCACTGACTGTCCCTTGCCACTCAGAACATACTGAACTGTACTCCCCTGTGACTCGGCTCCATGTGCTGGGGAAAGACAAACTAATTTTTAACCTGAGCACATGTCACACTAGCGTGTATAAAATCATATAACATTTCTAAGGCAAATATTGATAATGTTGATTAAGTTCTGCTTTGGACTACTTCATCATTTTTTTCATTAATGATAATGATGGGGATTTGCTTCATGTCTTATTTGTCAGCTTTTTGTCAATATGACCAAAATACCCCTAGATCAACTTAGAGGAGGAAAAGTTTATTTTGGTCTCAGGGTTTCATAGGTTTAATCCACGGTCAGCCAACTCCATTGCTTTGAGCCCCAGATGTGCAAGAAAACTATGGTGGAAGGGCATTGCAGAGGAAAGCAACTTAGTTTGTGGGAGTATGGAAGATTGTGGGAATCATGAGATTTTGGGGGACACCTCATATTCTAATCATAACACATATAATTATCAATATGTTCTAAAGTATCTTTCTATAAATGATCACTTTGATGCTTTTTTTTTGTTGGATGATGAATTTTGGTTTGGTTCCATTGTATTAATGTTTGGAATCTTCCTTTGAATTGTGCATCACTGTGCAGAGTAGTGCACCAAGATTAGTCCCAATATCTTCAGTGCAGGGACTGAACTGTAGAGATGTATGCTTGCATATACTTTTTCCATTAATTTCAATACATGGTGGTTAACTAGACTCACAAAGAAGTCCACTGGGAGACTTGGAGTGAGAGTAATTTCTTCCCTTGCATTTGTACTGTACCCAATGCAGGTGGGAGTTTGATTAATCCCTTTGGTTGATAGTCAGGACATTGATGCTGCTGACAACAATGAAGAATAATTAGGTTTCCCCTCAAACACAGAGAAGAGACTAATTTGTGCCACATGAAGAGTTTCGGCCACCTAGGGACTTGAATGTTTGAGTTTCCTGAGCCACTGCTGATTTTAGAAGTCCCACCTGCCGAAGGAATATCTTTACTTCCCAGGATGCAATCACAGGCAGGCCCTGACACAGCTAGAAAATCTGCTGACTGTAATCAGTGAGTCAACCAGCTGTTCTTGAAACAAGCTGACTGTCGATGTGCTCTCCTGCTCAAGTCAGACTCAATGTTGAAGAATAAGGAGTTCATTCAGTAATAGCGGAGCTGACTCCCCGTCCTGCCCCGCCCCCCCAGATCCAGAGGCGAAATTAAAGCAATACAACATTTTTGCCAGTTACATTCTGTTTGGAAAAGATGAATCATCTTCATGTTTGTACTCAAAGGCATCTAGTTAGAGGCAAGATGATTTGCAGACTAATTTTGTCTGCAGGAATCACCTTTGACAGCAGATCAATATCGGTATATGTGTTTGCTCTGGAGAGGAAGAAAAAAAGCATACATCTTGCTGGTCAGGCAGGAGAAAGCTTGAGTTGCTACTTCTCAAATATATTATTGCAATGTTTTTCCCTAAGTCAAAAGGTCATATACCATTACATTTAAAATGCTAACAAACAAAATCTTCACTAATGGTTTGAGTAAGCCCCAGTAATAGCCTAAAAACAGCCATTTACTCTCCCTATAATCAATTTCAAATGGGGTGAGGTTGCAGTTTTAAGTGCATCTATTTCCTGGATTTCTTCCCCTTCATCTTTCTGGTCCTGGACGAAGGAGTCTGGAGGCAGGCAAGAAGGAATGAAGGAAGCCCCCCAAAAGCAGAGGCAGTGTCAAGGACATGAAATGACCTTCAGAGGCCTGGGTTATTCGCTGATTTATTTAGCTTTGGTGGCTGGGGGAGGTTGCATGATAGAAATTACCGTACACAAGAATCATCTTCTATAGCAGCATTTTCAGTGCAAGCTAAGGATAGAACTGATTGGTGGAAAATTTCATTGAACTTTAGATAAAAATGAAAGTGAGCAAGATTATTTCTATCCAATTTTATTATGAGAGAGTGAATATCATTGGCCAATTAAAATAGTGAATGCTTTTTTAGTTTGGGGCCAGCATTACACATAATAAGATAACAAGTTCAAAGTCAAAGAAATTTATGCCCAAAGAATTCTTAGCTGTCTTACTTCTTTGCTTCCTGTTTCAGAGGACTAAGCTCAAGAAGAACAGAGCCATATTTTGTAATGGTTCTCTTTCATGATTTTTCTCATTTATAAACCATTTCTGTAGGTCTGCAAATTCTGTAAACTAGTGTGTCTTTTTGATTATACATGCAAAACCACTGCTGTCTTATTGTTAATTATTTTAAGTGGCCATTTCTGCTTTCTTCACTATGCCATTATCATGGGAGTGGGTTAGTTATCTAGTAGGTTGGTTATCTTGGGAGTGGGTTAGTTATCATTGGGAATGACTTTGTTATAAAAGCAAACTTTCTGTCTCCCACATGCTAACTGGTTCTCTGCCATGGGATAAGGTACCAAAAAGACCCTCACCTCATGATGACACCTTGATATTGGACTTCCCAGACTCTGGACTGTAAGACATAAGTATATTTTAAAAAAATTATCCTGTCTCAGGATTTTTGTTATAACAGCACAAACATGGAGACTCTCTGAAAGCCACTAAGCACTGTGAACTGACTACACCCCAGGTCTAACTAGCTTCAAACCTATGTTGTTAACTTCAGCCCTAGGGTGTCCTCTGAAAAGTGTGAAGAAGGACAGCACTTTCTAAGCCATCATGAAATGTGACAGCCGTCCTGAAGGCAGCCAAGTTACAAACCCTAAGAGGGTTGAGGATGTACATTGGCTCTGAAAAGTGACTGGAAATAGAACCAGTGGCAAAATAAGACCTGTTCCTAGGAGTCTTGTGGCTTTTTTCTCTCATGTTCTTATAGCTGTATCTATTTCTAGGATCAAAAATTTGGAGGTTTGTGTTTATGTTGTCATTTGATATCTCCCGGAGAGTATGAGGTGTGGGGCAGGTAACCGGCATTGATTTCCAAAGATGAAGTTTGCTTGGTGTGACAGTCCTTCCCCAGGTCTATTTTATAATTCTAAAGAGGTTTTACCTATGTCTAGAAGTACCCAGAAACTTCCTTAAGAACAGATCAGTTGGCTTTGCCAGGATGCTGAAGCAAAGTTATCAATCCTTTTTGCCATTTCCTTTGAGGTCAGTTGACCCAAGTGGTTGAATGGATGAAGCTCTGTAGGTCACTTAGATTCCAGGATGGCCCTTGAACTGCAAGGGATGTAAGAGAAGGCCCACCAGTTTCCTGATGAAGTTCTCGAGGTGTCAGCTGGGGCAACGTCGGATTCTCCAAGCATTTCTCTTTTTCATTAGCAGAGGTAATTGGAATTGACTGGAGAGCCACAAGTGATTGCTTTCCTGGCCTCTTGGCTACCCTGACTCCTTCCATCATCAAATTAATTGTAGTTCACGAGGCAATTGTTTAAATGGCAGGGAACATTTAGAACCTGAGCAGAATGCCTGGGAGAAAGGTTGAAACGTGGAGAGGAGAATTAAAGAATTCACATAGCTGGGTCTATTCAGGTCAGAGCCATTACATGACTCTTAAGAGACAAGTACTTCTGGAGCTGGCCAAAGTTACTGAATGAATGCCAGGGAGGTCAGAAGGAGGCAGAGCCTTCAAGGGCAGTTCCAGGACCAGAAGCAGGTCAGAACTGCAGCAACCCCAACGATGAAAATGCGATGTTGAAGCAGAGGTGTAAATTACTTCATGTTGTAAATCTGTGGTGGTTGTCGTTGTTAATGTTTTTTGTCTTTGATGGTGACTGGGAGAGTGTGGAGCTGGGATTTATAAAGACCTAGAGCAATGTTTTTCAAAATATCCTTCAAGGAACACTAATTCAGTTGGAAGTTAATAGGCATTAAGAGAAAAAGAAATGAGATATGTTAGACAAATAATTCTGGGAATTTTGACTTAAAGTTAAATAACCATGTGCTTCTCAAACCTTCAATATGTGGATTTATGTAATTGAAATCCATGAGGTTTATGTATCAAATGCAGGGTTTCCCCAAATTATCAAAGCATAAAACTACAGCAGACCACCTCACACGGTTAGTCTTTTGGGGAACAAAGTTGGGGGGACGTTGGTGTAATGTATATAATACTATCTTGAAAAATCAAGCTGGAGTGAAATACTCAGTTCTGATTTCTGGATATTTTGGCCAGTACAGAAAAGGGTAAAGAAGGTCAGAAAAATGGATATTTACCAACTTCACAATATTTACCAAGCCTGGATCCAGCACTAATATTTAAAACAAAATATTAAAGTTATAAGAAAAAACTCAGGAATACAGTGTATAAAAACAATGTTCAACTAATCTCTGGATAAAAAGAGATTCAAATTTAAATCCAGCACTTAAGAATTCGGGAATGGTTAGGATTTGGGTTCTCTCGTTTCAAGCTTATTTCTTAATTGGCTTCTGGGATATGTTTTGTGGAGTTTATAAGGACTGGATGCCTTGGTGGTGGAGTGGAGGAGACAAGGAGTTTCATTGTAGGCTTCCTAAGTTGTTATGGTTTAGATGTGATGTCCCCCAAAAGCTCACATGTGAGACAGTGTAAGAAGGTTTGGAGGAGAAATGATTGGATTATAGCCTACGCCTAATCAACAAGTTAATCCCATCAGATGACTGAATAGTAACTGGAGGCAGGTGTGGTGTGGCTGGAGGAAATGATTAATTGAGGGCATGGCTATGGGGCATTTATTTTGTATCTGGAGAGTGGAGTCTCTCTTTCTCTGCTTTCTGATCACCATGTGAGCTGCTTCCCTCTGCCACACTCTTTTGCCATGATGTTGTGCTCTCTTCAAGCCTCGAGGAATGGAGCCGGCCTTCTGTGGACTAAGACCTCTGAGACTGTGAGCCCTCAAGTAAACCTTTCCTTCTCTACAGTTGTTTTGGTCAGGTCTTTCAGTAACAGCAGCAAAAAAACTGAATGAAACAAGTCTTGAGGGGCTCCTCATTAAGCTGAAAATGTTATTGGTTCAAGAATTGCTGAGGTGGTAGCTGAAGGAGTTCTGCATGGTAAGCTTGTTTTGAGTAGTTTCACTGAATTAGAGTATTCTGGATTGGGAATTATGGAAAGGACAGGAGAAATTACGGTCAGATGCTTTAACATGTTGCATTTTGGTGGGAACCAAATGGTGCTTGCTTACTGGTTTGTGAACTCTGCATTTCTGTAGAACTTGGTACTCAGATTGGAACTTGTACCAAATCTGTACAGGAATATTTGGTACAGTGGAAAAAACAAACTTTAGAAAGCCAGTGTCAATCTCTTTTTTTTGCTACTTTTATGACTTTGGAATACCACTCAATATATCTGTAGATTAGTTTTCTTGTCTAACACAGGCATAATGATACAACCTGCTGTATTTTTCTGTAGATAATTATTCAATTTCTTAATTCAACAAATATTTTTGAAGACTCTACTTTGTCCAGGACTCTCTTGGAGTACACCAACTGAATAAAACAGTTTAATATTCTTGTGGAGAAGGCAAATGGCACTTAAATAAACCTATAAGAGAGTGATGAGTTTTAAAGAAGAATAAAGCAGCATAAGGGGAGAGAAAGGTACCCCAGAGGATGTGAAGTTGTGAAGTGGAAGCTGAGCCAATGAATATATTTAAAAAAAATTTCCATAATTTTCCATAGGAATTTATTTATAAGGTAACAATAACCATAACTTATTACAGGTTTGCAGTTTTTGTTCCTGTCCTATATAATTACTTTGGTAAAAACATTTTTATTAGTGCATCATAGTTCTACAAACCATGGGATTTATTCCAACAGGATCATATGTGTGTGAACTATAATTTGCTCCACTTCAGTCCCCATTATTTCCTCTTTCCCTCCCCTCATCTCTCTCCCTGATCCCCTTCCTCTACACTAAAGTTCCTTCTATTTATTTTTTAATTGATGATTTATAGATAGACATAAAGGTGAAATTCACTATTTATATATTCATATTACATACCTCATTGGGTCAATTTCATTCCATAGTTCCTCCCTTTTCCAATCCTTCCTCCTTCACCCTTATCCCCTTCCTCTACTCCACTGATCTCCCATCTCTTTTCATGGAGTTTCTCTCCTCCTTATTTTGCTCTGGCTTCTGCATATGGGAGAAAATATGTGGCTTGACTCTGAGTCTGGCTTATTTAACCTATCATGATGTTCTCCATTTCCATCCATTTATTAGCAAATATCATAATTCCATCCTTCTTTATGGATGAGTAAAACTCCATAGTGTATATATACCACATTTTATTGATTCATTCATCTGTTGACAGACACCAGGGCTGGTTCCATAACTTGGCTAATGTGAATTGTGCTGTTATAAGCTTTTATGTGGTTGTATAACTATAGTATGCTGATTTTAATTCTTTGGGAGAAATATCGAGGAGTGGAATATCTGGGTCATGTGGTAAGTCTATTCTTATCTTTCTGAAGAACGTCCATACCACTTTCCAAAGTGGTTGTACTAATTTGGAGTCCCATCAACAATATATGAGGGTATCTCTTCTGCCAGCATTTATTATTACTTGTATTTTTGATGATTGCCATTCTAACTGAATTGAGATGAAATCTCAATGTGGTTTTGATTTGCATTTCTCTGATTGCTAGGGATATTGAACATTTTTTGTCCATTTGTATTTCTTCTTTTGAGAAATGTCTAGTTATTTTGCCCATTTATTAATTGTGTTATTTCTTTTTTTGGTGTTAAATTTTTTATTTATTTTTAAAATTTTTTACAGATTGCATTTTGATTCATTGTGCACAAGTGGGGTACATCATTTTGTTTCTATGGTTGTACATGATATAGATTCATAATACCATATGTGTAATCATACATGTACATAGGGTAATGATGTCTGTCTCATTCCATCATTTTTCATACCCCACTCCCTCTCATTTCCTTCTACATAATCTAAAGTTCCTCCATTCTTCTTTCACTCCCCACCCCCTCACCCCCATTTTATATCATCCTCCACTTATCAGGGAAAACATTCAGCCTTTGGTTTTTTGGGATTGGCTTATTTCACTAAGCATGATATTCTCCAATTCCATTCATTTATCTGAAAATGCCATAATATTATTATTCTTTATGATTGAATAATATTTTATTGTGTATATATACCACAGTTTCTTTATCCATTCATCTGTTGAAGGGCATCTAGGTTGGTTCCACAATCTAGTTATTGTGAATTGAGCTGCTATAAACATTAATGTGGCTGTGTTACTGAAGTGTGCTGATTTTAAGTCCTTTGGGTACAGCCAAGGAGTGAGATAGCTGGGTCAAATGGTGGTTCCATTTCAAGTTTTCTGAGAAATCTCCATACTGCTTTCCAGAGTGGCTGCACCAATTTGCAACCCCATCAGCAATGTCTGAGTGTACCTTTTCCCCCACATCCTCGCCAACACCTGTTGTTGCTTGTATTCTTGATAATGGACATTCTAATTGGGGTGAGAGGAAATCTTAGGGTAGTTTTAATTTATTTTTTATTTCTTTTCTGTGGAATATCTCATTGAATATGTTTTATAGTGCTGAATTAGTGACTATAAATTGTTTTAGTTTCTGCTTATCGAGGAAGGTTTTTATGTTTATTGAATTATGAAGGGTAGCTTTGCTGGATATAGTAATCTTGATTGGCATTCATTATCTTTTAGGACTTGGTATATATTGTCCCAAACACTCCTGACTTTTAGGGTCTAGACTGAAAAATCAGTAGAAATTATAATTAACTTACCTCTACATGTGACCTGCCATTTTTCTCTTGTAGCTTTTCAAACTCTATCCTTAAAAATAAATTAATAAAACAAAATTCTATTCCTATTCTGTGTGTCAGGCATAGTAATTATAATTTGTCATGGAAGATCTTTTTTGACTTTACCATTTGTTGTTCTGAATAACTTTGGTATTTGGATTTCCATCTCATTCTTAAGATTTGGAAAATTTTCTGATTTTATTGAAAAGGATGTATTGTCCTTTAATATCTTAATGTTGGAGTGTTGTGGGCTATTTGGGGTGTTTTTTTTTTTTTTTTTTTTTCTTGGTTTTTCTTTTTGTTTGTATGTATCCCTGTCTGCTGGAATGATTATCTCTTCAACTTTTATGCAAGGGACTATTTATGAGCCTCTTTCTCTTCAGTGCCTTAAGCTGGGAAAATAGCCAAGAACTGCTACTCGCACCCAACCTGTGTCCTCTGCTGTGCCCAGTACTAGCACCACTTTGAGAGAAGATACTAAACCCTATTAACTGCAGTCACTTCAGAGCAAAGTCATGTACTAATAAACTTTAAGAAAAATGAACTTACTGAAAATGGTCTCCCCAGGTCTTTTAATATAGGTATACAATTGTAGTATTGTTCTTGAATAGGTTGAGAAATTAGTTATTGTTATTATAATTACTTAATTATAAAAGTAGGGCTGCAACTGTAGCGCTTGCCTTGTGAGGCATTGGTTCGATCCTCAGCACCACATAAAAATAATAAAGTTATGTCCATCTATAGTTAAAAAATATTTTTAAAAATAAATGGAGGTATTGTCCATCTAAAACTAAAAAAAAAAAATTAAAGATAATAAAATTACTATTACACTGTAATAGGTTGAAAAGGGGAGAAAAAATGGACAAAAGGAAAAAGGAAAGAAAAGAGATAGAAAAGAAAGAAGAAAAATGGAGAATGCAGGGTTTGAAGTAGGAGGAGGTAATGCAAGAGGAAAAAGAAAGACTAAGAGGAGCAAGTGTCAGCTGAACTAGGAAAAAAAAGAGCTCTAAAACATTAGAAGAAATACTGTCAAGGGGGTTGAAGACTGCAGTATCAAGTAAATGGAAACATCTAGTGATTGAATAGAAAAAGTAATATCTGTAAGATCAAAACTGGCATTAGAGCTATTTATGATAACCCTTGCTGAGGTGGGGTTGTTTCTTTTTGAATTTCCTTATTGGGATTTCATCAGGATTTGGGACATTTGGAAGATGCCTACCACTCCTTGGATTTACCTCTAAGTTTCCCTGGTAGTAAAGGTATTGATCATGCCAGCTCACCTCAATTCTAGGAGACCTATCTGACCTTGGATGCTGCCAGGAACTTATTAAATTTCTCTTGGTTTGGAGGAGATGAGTCCTAATCATCTGTGACTTAGCTGTCAGGTTGTTCCCTATCACCTATTGCAATCTTGTGAAGAAAAGTCTCCTGAAGAAACACTCTGTGTAAAATTTGGAATGGACCCAACTTTTGACCCAGTTATCCCACTCCTCAGTTTATACCCAAAGGACTTAAAATTAGCATACTACAGTAACACAGTCACATAAATGTTTATAGCAGCTCAATTCACAATAACTAGATTGTGGAACCAACCTAGATGCCCTTCAACAGATGAATGGATAAAGAAACTGTGGTATGTATACACAGTAAAATATTATTCAGTCATAAAGAATAATAATATTATGGCATTTGCAAATAAATGGATGGAACTGGAGAATATCATGCTAAGTGAAATAAGCCAATCCCAAAAAACCAAAGGTTGAATGTTTTCCCCGATAAGTGGAGGATGATATATAATAGGGGTGTGGGGGGATGGGGAATGAGAGAAGAATGGAGGAAATTTAGATTATGTAGAAGGAAATGAGAGGGAAGGGGAGTATGAAAAATCATGAAATGAGACAGACATCATTACCCTATGTACATGTAAGATTACATGAATGGTATGAATCTATATCATGTACAACCATAGAAATGAAATGATGTACCCCATTTGTGTACAATGAACCAAAATGCAGTCTGTAAAAATTAAAAAAAAATTTAAAAATTAAAAAAAAGAAAAGCTCTGTGTATCCAGTGATGTCAAATCAGTGTAGGCTCCCCTGTGTATATTTTTGGAGTGTGTGGGGTGTGGTGGTCTAAGGTGGAGGTATTGTAGTCTGGCACTGGATGGTGCTGAAGGGCTGCTGCATCCTCTGGAGTGTGTACGTCATGGGTCAGTAGGCTGTATCTGGGCACATTGGGTTATGGGGGGGGTGCCTGAGATATGCTCCTCTGCAAGCCCCTTTATGGGGTGTACTTCTATTGTGTATGCATGAGGTTCTCTGCTGGCTGTTTGGGGTTATCCTCAGGAATTAACTCCATGCATCTGAATGAGAATTGAATTAACTGGCAATTCCAGGTCTCATAGCCATGGACCCTCTCACAGGTGCGGGGGGTGGGGGGGGACAGGAGGTAATTTCCAGGTTGCTATGGTTTTCCTGCCAGTCAGTGCTTGTTTGTCAGTCTAGAGGCCTGAGTCAGTGTGCTTGAGGGTACTGAATCTGCTAGGTGCAGTGATGCAGGGCGCAGGGCTCAGCGCTGTCATTAACTGCTGTGGGATGCTGCGAGCCTGCTCCCCTCCACTGTGGCTTCTATGGAGTGGTGCTATCTAAATGCTTGGTGGCTCTCTGCTACTGTGGGGCCTGTTGGTGCAGGCTTCCTGTGGGCAGCATGGAGCACAGAAGCCTCCACTCTGGATGCTGCAGATCACACATTGTGATGAGGATGTCACCTGGTTCGTTTCCTCCTGAACTGCAGAACGTGTGTGGCCTGCTGGGTTTGAGCTTAGTGCTCCCTGGAGTTATTTGGTCAGTTCCACCACACTCCCCTTGTCTGTGGTGAGGGGCAGGGTTAGTTAACAGTGATCCCTCTACAAATTCCTTCTAGACACATTACTGAGACAATCCATTTTAGAGGCATTCCTTATGGTTTTATTTATTACTATATATCTGTCAGTGGGGAGAAGCTGTATTGATTTAATATTTTCTAGGGAGTCTAGCTATCTATGGACTACAAAATGGCTGCCCTGCCTGGCACAGCTTTCAGCCTACAATTTGGGCAAAGCTCTGTGATCTTGTTGTTCCTGTGCTGTTTTAACTTGTTCTGCTTTTGTTTCAACTGCTGTTAAGGAAATAACTTTCTGGACTTTTCATCTACCTCTCACTTGATTACACCCCTCAGGCTTCCAAGCCCACCTGGTCAGGTTTCAAGGTCAAGGACTTCTGTCCTTGTTTTCTAGTCTGGTAACCAAATTCCAGGTCTCTCTATGTCTCAAGCTATCCAATATTGAGTTTTAGAGTGTTTCCTCTGTCACCCACCTGCCTTCAGTTGATCTTTCACTGCTTCATTTCTGGACTGTGGAGGAGTTGAAGTTTGCTGCCTAGATCTGCCCCACCATCTTCCTTTCTTGCCAGTGAATATCTTGGAGGAGAAGAAACATCAGGTACCAAAGTGGGAGGTATGAATATATTTGGCAGAATGAGATACATTCCTGCATCAACAACAACACAACAGAATGCAACCTATCTCAGCAGCTATATACAATGAAAGCTTATCTACTGTTTATAGTAGGGTCTATGAGCATCAGTAGGTACGGGAGCTTTTTTCTATTTTGTCATTCATGGATCAAGGCTGGAGGGGGACTCTGCTACTTTCAACAATGGGGGTCGTCATCAGTTCAGTTTAAAGAAGGCATAGAGTGAATGTATATATTGCAGGTGTGGTTTTGGAGACAGGCAAATATAAGCAAAATAAATCATTAATGTGCTCTTAAATATTATTCACTTTGAAAGTTTGATTTTTTGGAGTCTCTTCTCAGGTCTCTCATCAATGTCTGCCTTTTCTCACTCCTGCCCTTGGTTCTGCCTAAGAAGGTTCTTTATTGTGTCTCTTGGATTTTTCTCAGGGCTACTTACTCCTTTTCCACATGTTGTGATGCAGGCATTTTTTGAATCTTACCAGAAAATGACCATCAAGAAACACATCTCTTCTTCAAGTGGTCTTTAAAGGTTATATGGACTGAAAATCTTAAGGTTTGAAGTTGTCCAGACAAACCCCAGGAGTAATAATCCCATGCGTGTGTGTGAAGGCAACACAATCTGCCATGAAGACCACCTGGACAACAATGATTGTGAGATGGGCTGATTACTAGATGAATCCCTATTTAAGAGATACTCAAACATGAAAAAACTCATGTCTGAATATCTTGGCTGAAAACATTTAAAATTTAAAGGATGAATGGGTTCCTTCAGGCTATTAAAAACATCAGATACTGATGTTTTTAAGGAGCCATGAGTGGCATTCAAGGTAAAAGAAATAGTATTTCTGCTAGGACATAAGAGGCTCTATACCCATCTTTGTCATTCACCCACAGGTTCAGTGAGGGGAAGGGAACTCTGTGAGTTTCATCTACTTCTGGTGAGGGCACTGATGTCTTCTATCTAATGCCTCTACTCAGCTTAGGACTTAAGTCAGGTTGACTCAGGAGGCTGAATATCATTCAACTCTGACCCACCAGCCTATGGCATGGGAATTCTCTTGCTTCTGTGGTTTTCTGGTAGCTTGGGTGAACCATGGGCATTGCAGGCCATGACATTGTAACTTTGTTCTAGGCTGGCATGTGTCTGCCCACTCTGCAGGACTGAACTGTGCTTGTTCTTCCTTCAGCCTCACATGTCGCATGAGGACTGGGCTCTGCCCTGGACCTCAGCACTGTAGGCTAGATCTTACCATGTTACCTAACTCTTCCAAGTTTCCACTTGGAGAACAAACTCTTTCCCTCTTTTCTTCTTAGCAGCTGGCTTATTGGACACGTTGTACTTGTGTTCCATTACATGAACTTTGCACACACGTGGATACCAGTTAAAGACACCTCTGTACTGCCTAGTTCTCTGGAGGAGATTATGTGGGACTCCTTGATTTCCACAGGTCTTAATCAGTTTTCTTCAGCCTCATCTCACCATGAGGCCCTGCCCTTCAGGCCAAGTGAAGGCCTGGGAAGGTTACAATGGGAAACTATCATTCAAGTCAAGAACTATTAGGGATGAACACAGATGGAGCATAGAGACTTTCAAAAATTTGATTCCTTGAGGAGGTACTGTCTCTAGAGAAGAGCCTCCTGAGGTTTTCAGAGAGTTCCAAAGTCATATTAAAATGAGAGGATGTCAAGACAGTGATGTTTTAAAGATTAGATGGGACTTCATATTAACTTACATATTGAGTGGCCAGTGACTATTTAACTTTGTCTTACTTGTGGAATTTACAGCCATCGCAAGTGAATTGTTAAACTGTGCTCCCAAAAGCCCATAGCTGGGAACTGTTAAGATTAAATTATTAATAAGAAGCCATATTTATAGAAAAGATGAGATTCTAAAATCTGGTTTTCTGAAGTGTTTAATTAAAATGACCTATTTAATTTTTTTCCCTTTTTGCTTTGTTCCTTTTATTATCATCCTAAATTAAAAATCTTGGTTCTATGACTTTATTTTATTAGACTTATATTTGTTTGACTTCAAATCACTCATGAATTGCAGAAATAATTATGACCATTTGATTATTATTGCCATAGTTTTATAGGACTTCTGCCATATTTCAGAATATTCTACCTCCAAATCTTTGCACATTATTGTGTATGTGACAGTCCTTTCTTAGATCTTCCCCCCACATTTATTGATGCACTATAGTTGTACATAATGATGGGATTTATTGTTACATGTTTGTACATGCACATAATATAACAATATAATTTGGTCAATATTATTTTCTGGCACTTGCCCCTTCCTCCCTGCCTCTCACTCTTTGGTCTCTTTCCTCTAAATCCTTAGATATTTTATAATGATGTTTTAAGATAGTTTGGGGGAAGTTTCATTTAACTGCTACCAAATATTCACCCAACTAAATCATCAGGAATTAGACAGCATGAAATTATATCTCATTCTCTGAGAAGTCCCATAGACTTCTTAGAAGTTCGTGTACGTGACAGAATCCAGGTTCAATTTCCAGCAGAGCCAGAATGCCTTGGAAGTGGGGAAAACACAGTAACTTTTTAATATCAACTTGTATTTATCCTTCCTCCAAATCAGTAGGCTCTGATATAAGATCTGACTTATCAAATATCCAAACAGAGCCTTTAAGGTGGTCTTTTAAATTCTTTTAAGCAGGTCTTTTAAGGAGTTTCTTTTTCTCTTTCTCTTCTGGAGTAGTGATAGTGCCTTGCTTTTTCATCTTCCTCCTCCTCCTCCCTTTCTACTTGATTTTGTTTCACTTTTATTCTGATTCTGAGGGAAATATCTTGCAAGTTAGGTGCCTGAAGCATCAGTCTGCAAATAAGCAGGGCTGTTTATTCTAACACAAGGAGAACATAGGGTTCATTATACTTTCGTTTTCAGACTAGAGTCCTGTGATACAGTGTAAAACTGAAGGGGAGACATAATCCTGGAGAAAGCACCAGGGGACAAGCTGAAGATGGGCCTTTGCCTAAAATCTGCCATGACAATTTAAGTTGTGGGTGAAGGGAGATTGTAGAGGAAAGAAATGGCTATATGCAAAGCTTACACAATAGGTGTGTGAACACATATATTCCCACTGGCTCCTAACCAGAATCTATCCAAGTAGAGCTGTCAGGATTAATTACTTGGATTTTGCATAGAGACTGCAAAATAAAAAGCCTCTGTGAGTGCCAAGTGTTATCAGTTTCCATCACGACTTAGGTATTTGGTGGAACAGCTCATGGATTAGACATTTTCAGGAAATCTAAATCTTGTTGACCTCTCTTTCTCTCAGACTTTCTTTTATTCCACTAAAGTTTGATGGATTGTGCTTCTTTGTTGCTCCATTTTTGTTTTGTTTTTAACTTGTTACCTTCCTTTTATCTTGTACTTTATTCTGGCCTTTGTTTTGGTTCTGTGTGCTTTAGGTTAAAGGCACATACGTACATACGTCCAACTGCATACGTAACCAGAAATCTGTTAGGATAAATGGGAAATGAAGTTTTAGGGAAAATCTTAGACATTGTCTTGATTATTGTTCATGGGCTAATTTTTCCCTTCCTAATGGAGTTCTTTCCCCATCCCAACCCAAGATGCAGCATCTTGTAGAGGGGAAAGGCTCGTGC
Source organism: Sciurus vulgaris (assembly GCF_902686455.1). Taxonomy (NCBI): domain Eukaryota; kingdom Metazoa; phylum Chordata; class Mammalia; order Rodentia; family Sciuridae; genus Sciurus; species Sciurus vulgaris. Next base: position 62,914,926 of record NC_136473.1, read on the forward strand.
CCTATAAACATCTACAAAAGAATAGTCACATGTGCAAGAAAAATGAAGGCATGCCCCTTTCATTCACCAATGCATAGACAGTACTTTCTAAGAAACACTTCGCTGTTTTCTATAAGCAACACAAGTTCGTTAAGTTTTATTAAGATCTGCATTGGTGCTAGTGATGCAAAAATAAATGTGTGAGTTGGCTTTTAATCATACAATGAATACTTGAGATGATTAGCTTATAAAGAGAAAAGGGTTTATTTTGGATCACAGTTTTGGAGGTTTCAGTGCATGATCAGTTGGGCCTGCTCAGTGAGGCCTATGGCAAGGTACTGTACCTTGGTGGAAGTGTGTGGTGGAACTGTACTGCTCAACACATGACCAGGAAGTAAAAAGAGAGGAATACACCAGGTCCCACAGTTCCATTTGAGGGCACATCCTCAGTGACCTAAAGATCTCCCAGTAGGCCCCACCTCTTGAAAGTTCCACCCCCTCCCAATAGCTTTACCGCATGGACCTTTGAAGGATGATCAAGATTCCAACTAAAGCAATGGCTAGGATAGGTTTCTTTGTTTTAAGTGGTCTAAATCCATATAGAAGGATAGATAAGAAAATCAATAGTCAACTTACAGTGTCACAAGTGCCAGAAGGCAGTATGCAGAGGCCAGTTCAGCACTGCTGTTGCTCCTTTAATGATAACTTCTTATTCTTCTTCAATCTCAATCATTCTCTGTAGTCTAATTCTCTCCTTTTGGAGAGTTTATTCAATCTTTTTATTCTGTCTTCCATATGTGTTCATCTCTCGTTTTTCACTGATTTACTTCTTTTTTCTGCACTCTAGGAGATTCACATAGACCTACTTTTCAGTGCATGCTCAATTGCCTTTTCAGAATTTTCTAAGCCATTGCTTTATCTGTCCATCATACAGATTTTTTTCTTCCCATGTATAATTGTATTTTCTCCAGTATGAATTTAATGGCTTTAGTGGAACTATAGAATCTCTCCCCTAACATCAAACCAATTAAACAAACAAACAAAAAACTAGTAAAAATAAACAGTCATATCTCAGGCTCAATCTGGAATTGGACCTGAAAGTGATTAATTTTCCAAGAGTAGAGGATTTACCTTGGGATTGGTTGAACAAAGAGAGGAAAAAAGAATTTTGTTTGTTTCCTTCCTTTTTTTTTTTTTTTTTTTTTTTTTTGTGGGGGTCTGGGTCATGGTACCAAGTAGCCAAGGCCTACATCGTTAAGAAATTCAGCAGAAAAAAATGCTGCTTAAGATATTTCTTTTAAAGAAAGAAGACTTAAGTTGTCCAAGATTCCATTCCCGTTTCTTGACACAATAGAGACTCCTTAAATAAAGTCCTGGGTTGGTGCAGAGAATTGGCAACTGTCACTTGCTGGGCAGAAAATATACTGTTTTGAAACATAAAAAGTAAAGAGATTCATTGTAATAGAAGGAAAGCAAAAAGTAGCAACAAGAAAAGTCTGGATGGCCTACTAAGAGCTTGTTCAGTGTGGGCTTGGTCAACGAATATTTTAATAACAGTCAAATACGCCAACCTATTTGGTTCCTGAAACTCGGGGGCTGCACTATCAGTGATTGTGAAATCACTTATGGCCAAGGATGAGGAGAACCTGCTGCACTCTGATTTTGAACTGAGGACGTGTTTGGAGATGAATGTGGTGACCTTACAACTACCACAACTTCAGAACCTCAGCTGCGTTTCTGCTTTGATCTCTTTTTCTCATATTTATTATATTTCGGGGAACATTTTCCTCTACCAGAGGTAATTCATTATTTTTTTATAGAAGAGGAAAGGGTTTTTTGGTGGTATACTCTTAGTTTTTGTTTATTCATAAATGACTCCATTCTTGTTCATAAGCATGATGTTCCTGGTTAAAAAGTTTTACATTGACAATTATTTTATCTCAACACCTTGAAGATTTTATTCCACTGCATTCTAGATTCTTCTGCTGCTCAGATGATCCATCCTCCCTTGTGCTTGGAGAATTTTTTTCTTGCTTTAGTTGTTTATGCCCTTTATCATGACATATCTAGGGTAGATTGTTTTTACTTTTCCTGCCCTAAAATATCTTGGGCTTCCAATATCTGTAGATCCATATTATGTATTGGCTATAATAGATAAAAAAAAAATAAGCTGTTTTAAGTATTGCCTCTCCTTATTGTTTTTGTTCTGTGTTTTGGGGGAGATGCATGATATACTTTTTCATTCAGTGCCCACTTAACATCTCTCTCTCTCTCTTTTAATTACAAATGTTAACATACAAATCATGCAATCTAATGGGTATCACTTTGACATCTCCAAACATGCATAGACCATGCTTTACTCACATCTGCCTCCCTTATAACCTCTTATGTCCCCTTTACCACACTCCTCCTGGTCCAATTCTCTTTCTCTAATGGCTCCTCTTCTACTTTCAGGTCACATTATTATTATTATTATTATTATTATTATTATTATTATTATTTTCCTAGTTACCACATATTAGAGAAAACATATAATACTTGTTTTTATTTGTCTGGCTTATTTCATTGAACACAATGACCTCCAGTTTTATTATATTTTCCTGCAATTGACGTGATTTTATTCTTCTTTATGACTGAATAGCATTCCATTGAATGTATAATACCATATTTTCTTTCTTTGTTCATCTGTGAATGGAAACCTAGACTGATTCCATAACTTGGCTATTATGAATAGTGCCACAATAAAGATAGGTATGCAAGTATCTTTTTTTGTATGCTAACTTCATTTCCTTTAGATATATACTAAGGGATGGTATAGCTGGATCATATATAGTAGTTCTATATATTTTTTTTTTAGGAAACTCCATAGTGTTTTCCATAGTGACTATATTGATTTACATTCCCATCAAAAGTATATAAGGGTTAATATTTCTTCACATCCTCACCAATATTTTTATTTATTTGTTTATTTTTTGACAATAGTCATTCTGACTCTGATGAGATGGGATCTCAAGGTATTTTTGTTTTGCCTTTTCCTGGTTCCTAGAGATTGAGCATTTTTTCATATATTTATTGGCTATTTGCTCTTTTTTTGAGAAGTATCTGTTCATATAGTTTTTTTAATGTATCATTTTGTTGTTTTAATGTTATGTTTTGTCTGCTGGCAGGGAGTCAAAGGGTGTGCTTGGTATGCCTGGAGAAAAACAGGAAGCTATTACAATTGGCTACATGTATGCTTGAGCTCCTGATTGCTTGACCTTTAATAGGATTGGGTGGACATATCTGATTGAAATTGCTTATGCATGAGACTGCTTATATATTGAGGGTGAGATTGCTTTTTGGGGGTTGTTGTTGTTGTTGGGATACGAATAAAAGAGGAAGCTCCTTCATGACAATCTGAGGTGTACGTGTCTTTATGTCCTGCTGGACAGTGACATTTGGTGGCCCGTACGGGGAACATTGAGCACTCAGGTAATTAATAAAGAAGAAAATTTTTCACTAGCACAGTCAACTAGCAGTCAACTAGCAGGTTTCCCTATTCGAGGAAACAGTGGCCTTAAGGTATTAAAGGAAGGCTCCCCTAGTGAGGGAACTTAACAGAAGGCTGTCCCAAGAGACAGCAAAGGATGTCCTATAGTAAATGAATGTGTGTAAGGTGTTAGTTGTGTTAATATTTTTGTTACTTTTTTTTGTTTAGTTTCTGTTTGTTGTTGTGGTGATCAGAGAGGCCATATTATAGCCATGGGATCGGAAATTTCACGGATTTGCATGGGAGGCTCTCTTAAGGCATTGTTAAGAGAAAATGGAACTCTGTTAAAGTCTAAAACTGCATGGACATTCCTTAAAACTGTAGAAGCCTGTCCTTGGTTCTTATAAGAAGGGCTCCTTACTGTCCCTCAGTGGGAGTGTTTGGGAAAGGACCTCTGTAAACAAAATGAAAAAATGCCTCTCCCTCTTGGTACTTTGCCTATATGGACATTAGTTCGTTTCTGTCTGACTTCCAAAAAACCAAAATTTCAAGAACAGCTAAGAGAAGGGGAAGAGATATTAGAAACTGTAAAAGAAGAACAATCAAGTTGAGCTTCTGAAAGAGAAAGTAGATGTTCAGACTCAGAACAGGATTTGACTCTGAAGAACAGGAACTATCTGAGACAGAGCTGGAAAAGAAGTTCTCTCAGTGGCATTTAGCCCCTACCATGCCGCGCCCTCTGGCGTATAATCCAGGTCACCACTCTTTTCCAAGTTGTAGGGGCACATGTACTTGCTGCACAGGGGCAGCCCCCAGACAGTGGGCTGATGTAGAATCTCGATCAGTGTTCCCAATATTCCCGGTATTTGAAGATCAAAACAATCAGAGATAACATCAAATATTAGATATAAAATTAGTGAAACAGTTAAAAGAGGCAGTTATGTTCTATGGAGTACAAGCTGCATTTACCATTTCTTTATTAGAGAACGTTGCAAGTCAAAATCTTACTCTGACTGATTGGGGTAATTTAGCAGAAGCATGTTTATCTGGGGGAAGATATCTTATGTGGAAGGTGGCCGACCGGAGTTATGTTCTGATACTGCCTGATGTAATGCAGTTGTAGGCAATCCTCAATGGAATCTAGACATGCCGACAGGCCAAGGACCATATGAAGGGCAAGGTAATCAGATTAATTTCCACCCCAGTGTGTATCAACAAATTAGTGCTGCTGCCACTAAAGCTTGGAAAATGCTTTCAGGTCCTGGCAATCTTCAAGGACAGTTATCTAAGGTTATTCAAGGCAACAGTGAACCCTATGCCGATTTTGTAGACAGATTGATTCAAACAGCAGGACGTATATTTGGAGATGTAGACCAGGTTATGACTTAAGTCAAACAGCTTGCATATGAGCAAGCAAATAAGTGGTGTAAAGAAGCAATAAGACCTTGGAAAAACAAAGACCTTGGAGCCTATTTAAAGGCTTGTAGGGATATTAATGAGGCTTTTATTCAAGGTCAGGTGATGGCTGCAGCGCTTGCACAGGGTCTTAGAGGCAATGCTAACTCCTGCCCAGGCCAACAGTGTTATCGGTGTAAACAATATGGACACATAAAAAAGGACTGCCCCTAGTGTCCTGTGCCAAAATTATGTCCCTGATGTAAAAAAGGGAAACACTGGGCAAGTGACTGTAAATCAACTAGAGACAAAGATGGTAACCCTTTACCTCCAAAAAGCAAGAATCAGGGCCCCCAGCCTCAAGGCCCACAAATATACAGGGCTATCCAGTCTGTACCTCGGACCCATTACCCCTTGACTCCCCAATTAGACAAACAAGAGGAAGTGCAGGATTGGACCTCTGTGCCTCTGCCAGAGCAGTATTAGGTGACATTAACTGGATTATACCTTACCTTCACTTATCCACCTCAAGTTTGGGCCCCCTGCTTGACACTCTTAAAGGTGATTCTGATCTCCTTTCTAAGCAGGTGCTTACCCCTAAGGCTCAAACAGCTCTCAAGCTTGTTGAAACAGCTATGGAAAAGGTTCATCTTGATCGTATTGACCTAGCTAAGCCTTTATCATTCATTGTCTTGGCCACAAATAAGTTACCCACAGGAATGTTTTAGCAAAAGGGTCCTATTCTATGGGTTCACATGAATTATGCCCCTAACAAGGTCTTATCCTTGTTTACTGAATCTGTGGCAGAATTAATCCTTAGGGCGTTAAAAGTATCCCTTTCCACCTTTGGGTCACATCCCTCGACAATAACTACTCCTTATACTACTGATCAGATACAAAATCTTATTAATAAGTCAAATTCGTGGGCTATAGTCTTTACTAGTACTTCTGCTGTGTTTGAATCTGCACAACAAACAGAACTATTAGTAGCTATAGAAGTATTCAGAACCCACCATGAGCCCTTTAACCTATTCTCTGATAGCAAATACGTTGTTAATGCTATTCAAAATTTAGAATTAACTGGTCTGCTCTCCCTCACTTCCACCATCACTAAGTATTTACAATCTTTACAAAAACTTATTTGGGAAAGAAAAATTCCTTTTTTTAAATTGGGCATGTTCGGGCTCACACTGGACTTCCAAGTCCTCTAAGTTTACACAATGATTTAACAGACACAGCCACCAGAGACCCACATATCTTTGATGCGCTTGAAAATGCAAAAAATTTTCATTCCAAATTTCACGTAAATGTTTTTACTCTACGTTTACGCTATCAGATTACTAAGACAACAGCTCGGGACGTAGTCAAGTCTTGTGCTAAATGTGCTACACTTATTCCTAACCCCTCATTAGGAGTAAATCCAAAAGGGTTTCAGCCCAATCATATTTGGCAAATGGATGTAACTCATTGTTCAGAATTTGGAAAACTACAATTCATCCATGTGTCAATAGATACCTTTTCAGGATTTATTATGGCCTCTGCTCACACTGGAGAAAAAACCAAAGATGTAATAACACACTGTTTATATTCTTTCTCCATCCTAGGAGTCCCCAAACAAATTAAAACAGATAATGGTCCTGAATACATGTCCCAGGCCTTTAAACAATTTTGTTCCACCTTTGGTATTCAACATGTCACAGGAATTCCCTATAATCCTACTGGACAGATCATTGTTGAGTGTGCCCATTTAACACTTAAAAACATGCTTTATAAACAAAAAGGGGGAATGGGGCATCATACAGATCCCCAAAAGACAAATTATCTGTTGCCATGTTCATTTTAAAATTTTTAAATTTCGATTCTGAGGGCCGATCAGCTGCTGGACTGTCATTCAGAGCCTAATAAAAAACATCTACCTCAAGTGCTCTGGAAGGACATTCTATCGGGACAATGGAAAGGCCCGGATCTGGTATTAATCTGGACTCGAGGATCTGTTTGTGTTTTCTCGCAGGACGCACAATTGCCAATTTGGGTGCCTGAAAGATTGGTCAAGGCTTCCTCAATAGAAAACCAAGAACAACAAGATGTGGAAGTTCCTCCAACTGCTATTGTTGATGATCCCTCACCATGTTAATGGAGGAGCTGTGTGTTACCTATGGGGGATAGTAAAGGTGCCTTGCCCTTTGCCCCTTACTAACTCTTCCAATCTATATCCTCCTATTCTTACCACTAATTCCACATTAGGGTTACCTACTGTACCCTTTTCTCCTGACTTAGCACCCTTCCCAAATGGCTCCTACGACTTAGCAGGTTATGTGGGAAACTCCCCGCAAGTTTGGCTGTGCTAGACCAGTGGTCAGAGATGGGTAAGATTAATGAAGAGCTCATACCAACCTAAGACAGGGAATGAAGATATAAGCTTCATTTTCCAATGACGGGTAAGGATGTTGCTCTGTCATGGACAACCTAAGACAGGCAGGTCTTTTTATAAACAAACAGGGGGAGATGTGGGCTGGCAGGGAGCCAAAGGGCATGCTTGGTATGCCTGGAGAAAAACAGGAAGCTATTACAATTGGCTACATGTATGCTTGAGCTTGTGATTGCTTGACCTTTAACAGGATTGGGTGGACATATCTGATCGAAATTGCTTATGCATGAGACTGCTTATATATTGAGGGTGAGATTGCTTTTTGGGGGTTGTTGTTGTTGTTGTGATCCGAATAAAGAAGAAGCTCCTTCATGACAATCTGAGGTGTACGTGTCTTTATGTCCCGCTGGATGGTGACGATGTTTTCAAGGTTTTTTTTTTTTTTTTTTTTTTTTCTTTTTTTGTGGTACCAAGGATTGAACCCAGGGGCACTTAACCACTGAGCCACATCCCCAGCCATATTTTGTATTGTATTTAGAGACAGGGTCTTGCTGAGTTGCTTAGGACCTTGCTAAGTTGCTGAGATTGGCTTTGAACTTGTGATCCTCCTGCCTCAGCCTCCAGAGCTGCTGGGATTACAAGCATGTGCCTTGGTGCCTGGCCAGTTTTTGAGTTCTTTACTTATGCTGAATATTAATTCTCTGTCAGTTCATTAACTGACAAAGATTTTCTCCCATTCTGTGGGTTGGCTCAGTCGATTGTTTCCTTTGCTGTGCAAAAGGAAATTAATTAATTTGGTGTAATCCCACTTGTCAATTTTAGCTGAGGTGTTCTATTCAGGAAATTTTTGCCTGTGCCAATATCTTGAAGTGTTTCCTCTAACAGTTTCATAATTTCAGGTCTTACGTTAAGGTCTTTGATCCATTTTGAGTTGACTTTTGTACAGGATGGGAGAGAGGGATCACATTTCAATCTTCTACATGTAAATTCCCAATTTTGCTAGCACTGTTCATTGGAAAGGATGTCTTTTCTCTAATGTATGTTTTGAGCATGTTTGTCTAGAATCAGATGGCCATTGATGCTTCAGTTTATATTGGGTCCTCTGTTTTATGCCATTGATTAATGTGTCTGATATGCCTATACCATGTTATTGTTGTTTTAGTTCTTCTGTTTTTATTCAATGATTTTTCTTTTCCTTTATTATTTTTTAATATATTTTTAGTTGTTGATGGACCTTTATTTTATTTATTTATATGCGGTGCCGAGAATCGAACCCAGTGCTTCACACATGTTAGGCAAATGCTCTACCACTGAGCTACAACCCCAGTCCACTCAATGGTTTTTCTTGATCAGTTGGCAAATAGTAGGGTTATGTAAGGTGATTTTTTTCCCTGTAGTGTAATCATGCATGTATACAGGGTGATAATGTCTCTCATTCCCCCACCCTTCCCATCCATGTTGTTTCTGTTGGTAAGGTTTTGTGGTCTATTTTGAAATCAGGTACTATGATGGTTCTAGCATTGCTCTTTTTTTGTTCGGAATTGTTTTGGTTATGTGGAATCTTTTGGGGTTCTATATAAATTTTAGGATTGTTTATATTTAGTTCTCTGAAGAACAATATTGGTATTTTGATGAGAATTGCATTGAATCTGTAGATTACTTTCAGTAGTACGGCCATTTTAACAATATTAATTCTCCCAATTCTGAACAGGGGAGGTCTTTTCATCTTGTAGTGTATTTAATTTCTTCCTTCAGTGTTTCATGATTTTCATTGAAGAGGTCTTTTACCTACTAGGTTAGATTTATTCTTTTTTTAAAAAGTTATTTTTATATATATTCTCAGTTGATAGACAAAAAAAATTTATTCGTTTATTTATATGCAGCACTGAACATTGAACCCAGTGCCTCACACATGTCAGGCAAGTGCTCTACCACTGAGCTGCGACCCCAGCCCATGGTTAGGTTTATTCTTATCCCTCTTTTTAATTTTCCATCTTTCTATGTGGTAGTATAGTGTTTTTTTTAATGCATCCAATGTTTTACCAACTCTTCCTTCAGATGTACCTAATCTGTTGTTTAACTTTTTTTTTTTTTTTTTTTTTTTTTTTTTTTTGTGGTACTGGGGATCGAACTCAGGGCTTTGGGCTTGCGAAGCAAGCACTCTACCAGCTGAGCTATCTCCCCAGCCCTGTTGTTTAACTTCTAATTCACAAGATGTCTACTTATTTATGAAGATATAATAGAGATAAAATGCAAAAGATAATAATGCTCCTATGCCTTAACTACCTAAGTTCTCTTCCACTGAGTGTTTAAAAACCTTTTTTATTGGTACATTATAATTATACATAGTAGTGTGTTCATTATGCCATCTTTGTACATACACATAATTTGATCAATCTCATTCCCCACTACCTTTCCTTTTTGCTGTTTTTTTTTCAACCTGTTTCAATGACCAAATCTTATCCTTATATTGCATGAATGTCAGTGGCATTTGACATGGTCAGTCACCCCTTCTTGTTTCTGATCTACCCTTTGCTCCCTGAATTCTCCTTCTCTTTTCCTGGGTTCTCTTTTTATCCCTAATATTATTGTCCGAGAACTCCATGGCTTGGTCTTGATCTCCTTTTCTTTTCTATCCACACTTACTCCATTGGCAATGTAAGCCAGGTTCATAGAGTTAGATACCATCTATGCATTGACAATAGTTAAATTATGTCTCCTTCATAAATGATCACTCAAGCTCGACTCCTATAACCAATTACCTTCTTGACCTTTCCACTTGAATATCTAGTAGAAGCTCAAAATCAATGTGCCAACACCAGAAATCTAGATTTTTCTCAAAAACCTGCTCCTGTAACCTTCCCCATCTCAAGTGAAAGTTTAATTCTTTCTGATGTCCTGTTATAAAACCTGCTTAAATTTTGAAACTATTCTTTTAAAATTTTTGCATTCTATTTGACTGAAAGTGAAATAATTTCGTTCTAACTTTATTTCTCTGATTACTAATGATTTTGGGTTCATTTGTTAACATTTTTTGGTTGGCTCATCTGTATGCTCCATAATCATCTTTAGACTATTTTTTTGAAATTGGGTTTTTACTCTTTTGGTTCATTAACATTTTCTTTTATATAGAAACCTCAGTGTCTGAGCTCAGGATGAATTATTTGGATCTAAAGGATAGGGTTGTGAAATCTACTACGAGGAAATACATGCTAATTATTTGGGGGCCAGGAAGGCATCCTAATTGTTTTTACTTAGAGTAAATCTTCAGTGGAAAAACCGTTGCAGATTACCCAAAATGGAAAGAGACATGGACCAAAGGAGGCCCCTATTTGTCATTTCTGTGAAGCTCAGTTCTTTGAACATTTCTTAGAATATGAGCAATCTGCTCTACTTTTAAACTTCCTGGTGATTGGGATGCTGACTCTCCTTGATTTCTCCTGTATGTTAGCCAGCTTTCCATCACTATGGGAAATACCTGAGAAAAAACAACTTATAAAAAGAAAAGGTGCTACTGTATGAATATTGAGTATAGACACCAGCTGTGATTTAATGACAAACTCCACTAGTGGAAATGCCAATATATCCTTAGATCTAGACTGGGAAGTCAAAACAGGCATGCCCAGAATGCTTCCAATGTGAGGATGTTTCAAAACAGAGGAGGTCATTCTTGAGCAACTTTAAGTATAGCAGCAGGAGGTTTCAGTCCATGGTCAGTTGGCCCTTTTGCTTTGAGCCTGTGGTGAAGGAGCACACTGTGGCAGGGAGCTCATGGCAGAGCAAAGCTGATCATCTCAGGGCCACAAAATGAAAGAGAAAAAGAGAAAGGGACAGGTACACACCTGTCCCCTTCAAGAGTACATACCCAATGACCAAAAGACCTCCCTCCAGTCCCCTCCAGTTAGATTCATATCCTCCCAATGCTACCACCCTGGTGACCAAGTCTTTACCCCATGGGCCTTTGAGGGACATTTTAAATCCAAACTAAAGTAACCTGTTTCCTTCTTTTTTTTTTTTTTTTTCATCCTGTTCTGATTTCTAGGTAGTTGTAAACTCCAAATTGAAATAGTAATGTGGGTTATAATTAAACAAACTTCCTGATCTCGACTCTGCTTCATTACCTTTGAAATGGCATACTGTAGACTAATATTTTAATGATGAAAACATCTGGTCCATTTTTATATTCATATGGATATTGAATTTCCTGTTATCCTTATGCTTAGGGAATTGCCTTGGGAACAACCTTCTGGCATAGAATCCTGACTGCCATGTATTTGTTGTTAGGCAATTGAAGAAGAAATTGGAACCTGGTCATATTTTGTTGTTGTTGTTATTTTATTGTTATCATTATTATTCTTACAAACCCTCCCATTGAGGCCAAATAATGGGATGTTGGTTCCTCTGGGAAGTTGAATTTAAAAATGCAAGTATTTTCATCTGTTTCTTCAACTATGTGTTGTGAAGTCAAGAGAGTTTGTAGGCAGTGGATCATGGACTGTTGAGTGGTCAGTCAGGGCCAAGGTGGAGGCAATCTGCTTCCCCCAGAAAGATGCCATCTTTGTTAGTTTCATGTATAGAGATTTTTCTTGATAGAGGGTTTCCATAGTTTTTGTTTATTATTTAGTGAAATGTAGTAGTCAATTGATCACTTTATTGTGAATGTAAATCAATTACAACTTTTTGATTGATTAAAATTTTATTTTGCATCACCTAGAGATTGCCTCCATTGAAGCTATAATAGATACTATAATGAGTGAGACTACCCTTGCCTTTGGCATGTTTCACAGTACAGTAGGAAATATAGCACACAATACATGTCATGTGTGCCTGCACATGCATATGGAAAAATCTCCAAAATACCAAGGACAATATTTAAATGAAAGGAAATTTATAATGTGAGGCATGGTAAGTTGATGTATCACAGTGCACAGAAGTTAGGATTTTGGAATCTACTGACCTTGGTTCAGATCTATGCCCACTCGTATCAAAAATAATACTAACTATGCAGAGTTGGTGTGAGAACTAAATGGGATGATCCATGGGAAATCATAGTTATTGCACTGTTAATAAATGTTGTTTTCTTTTCCTTTTCTCTGATCCTTTCTATCTTGCACAGATATTAACTATCTATCCCCATCAACCCAGTTCACACTCTTAAGTTGTAAGCTCTAAAACTTTCTAGTATATTTGTGTATACGTGTCTACACACACACACACACACACACACACACACTGCATACTGTATTTCTTATTTGATTTGTCTTATAAAGGACATTCTGACTCCTTTATGGTGTGTATTATAGCATCAGGGTTGTTCCCTGACATCTGCAACATAGAATAACATCTACTACTTTTTGTGTCAAAACCATATCTGCCCCCCAACATAAAAGTACCCAGCATGACAGTGATACACTGACTGTGATCTCTGGAACCCTGAAGATTTTTCTTTTTTCTGGTTTATTATTCTAGGGGAATATGAAATTTCTGCTTATGTTCATGGAAATGAAGAGATGACCAAAAGTTCCTTAGAGACACTCCCCTCCACTCCAGGATTTCTACTAAAAATATAACTAAAAGTTCCTTTGTAGGAGATTTGCAAAAGACCATTGGAATATTATAATTCTCATGTATTTGTATTGTAATTCTCTTCTGCAAATGATTCCTGGATATTCCAATCTAATGAATGAAGTTTGAGCTCAAGTTGACACTATGTCAACAGCAAAGTATAATATTTTGAAGCAAAACCAAGGAGAGGTTTTCTTGAAGACAGAAGAAAAAGGAGAAAATAAAAGAAAAAACCAGAAAAAAAAATGCAGGCCTTTTGCCAGTCTAAAAAGGAAAATCCATATTATCTGCTAAGTTTAGTTTCAGAGATTTATGTTCTGAGTCCACAGTAATTCTTCTAGCTAAAACAGTACACTGTGCCCAAATAGGCATTTAAATAAACTATGACTAATCTAATGATAATGAAAATATTTTTCACATCATATAGAATAAAAAACTTTCAAAAGCTTGGTAAATACATTTACTATTTCTCATAACATCTTAGGTACTTAAACTGCTTTTGGCATGTGGCTTAGACACAGCATTGTTTGGGTTCCAATAACACTTGATATCAAAATGTTACTAAATAGATGCTAGGACACAAGAAAATATCTTCAGGACTTGATGGGTTCTTAACTTTTCCACTGGCTGCATTAATTATTACATGGAGCTCACCACAATGGCTGGATGCTAACTTATTCCCAGGCACTGAGGTGGGATGGTGTGGGCAGAAGAGAACTAAGAAGCTTCCAGGAAACTTCATGCTTAACTAGTCCTGAGCATAGGAAAAAAACATTACAGAGCATTTTGAACTTTTAGGAGTCATGTAAAATCTTTTTAAATACTGCCATTTTTAGCGCTCAATAAAGGAATGATCCATGTCATGGATACAGTTCATTCCTGCCTTTCACTTTAACTTGGATTGGTTCCTGCTTTTCAGTTCTTGATGGTTCAATGTCAAATATGTTTTCTTTTAATGTTGAGAAGTAGAGAGATTGGCTTGTATAGAACTTTGCCAACTTTAGAAACACAGATTTCTTTTCTTGTGAAGAGAGTTGTAAACTCAACTGGTTATAATAATAATGATAATGGAGTAGTATGCTAGGTGATAGGCAATTATTTAAATTGGAATACATGTGAACTTATTTAGTCATAACAGCAACATCATGCAATAGATGAATTGTTATCTGTGTTTTACAGATAAGAAAACTGAGGCTAATACATGTAATTGACTTGGCTAATATCATATAGTAAGCAGTTGAGTTTGGACTTGAAGTCAGTAACCAGAAGATGGATAACACAATCATGCATATTTTGCAGAACTGGGTGTATCATGGGAGATTCTTGGAGATACAGGATATGTATTAGTTTCCTGTCACTATAACAAAATACCTGAGGTAATTAATTTTAAAGGGAAAAAAAGGTTTATTTTGGCTTACAATTTTGGAGGATTCAGTCCATAATCATTTTGCTCCATTGCTTTGGGTCTGTGGTGGGTTGGCTCATCACGGCAGGAGTGTGTGGTAGAATAAAATATCTCACCTCCTCATGAGCCAGGAGAGCAAAAGAAAAAAAAGTCTTCTATTTAGAGGGTGCTTCCAATGACTTAAGGACTTCCCACATACTTCACCTTCTAAAGTCTCTACTACCTTCCATTAGCACTACCCTGGGAACAAAGTCTTTAACATGTGAGCTTTTGGGAGACCTTCAAGTTCTAAACCATAGAAAGCTTACTGTACCCACATAGAGTTGACATGTTTTCAGGACTTTGGGTAGGAGAATTTAAAGTTCATGAAACTTGACTATTTCCTGTGGTGTTTGCTCTCTTTCCTGTTCAGGTCCACCGCTAAGCTTAACTGGTGATATTTAAAAAAAATGAATGGACATCTTATGTCTAACAGGTTCTTGACTCTGATTTCTCCTCTTGACCATGATTCCCATAAGCCTTACTGGTGTGATTTCATATGCTTTTAGAGAAAGCCAAGGCTGGTGTGTGATATATTATCTACTGTGTCAACCAAGGCTTACTCCACTCCAGTGGAGTAGATCACAGGTCTTCTGATCACATTTTCTGAAGTCTAATTTGCATTTTGTATCAAGTGACAGGGCATAGTCTTGACCTGGGATTTGTGGCTTCATTATCTTTTTCTTCCTTTAAAAATAAATTAAGTAAAATTGGTGCAACCAGTAGATACTTGTGCCTTCGAAGTTTCCTCTCAAAGAAACAAAGCATCTTTTCATAGCATCTTGTACCTTTGGAATGATTGGGGTCTACGAGAACCCAGACAGAAGTAATGACAAACAAGTGCTATGTGTAAAAATGAAGGATCAACTAGAACTTGGATCATTCCATGTTAAAACAAAAAAGCATGGTGATTATTTTTTCAAAATCTATGCATGCAAGATTAGAAGAATAGAATATTCCAGAAAAGAAGTGATAACATGCAATGAATTTGAAGTGCAGTCAGAGAACGGGTGAGTAAAAGTGTGCCTGTTATGCATTCAGCTCCTGGTTATACAAGTAACTCCTGGAAATAGGCCGGGCAGGAAAAAGTAAAATGTGACATCTACACCAGAATATAAAGATCACAGTATATGTCTTGTGGGAGAAACCAAGAGGAATGAGCATCCTGATTAGAAGGAAACACATTATACAAACTTAAATAAGGAACAACGACAATATTAAAAATAACATAGTAGCTTGTAATTAAAAACAATTATGACTACAGCTTCATATCAGGGGTCCCCCAAACCACCCAGGGTTCAATGATTCACCAGGATGATTCATATAGTTGTACTCAAGGTTTAGATTTATTACAACAGAAGAATCAAAAGCAAAGTCAGCACAGAGGAAAGATGTATAAGTCCAGAGGAACCAGTGTCGCACTTCAATGAGACTGCCAGATGTGTGATTACTTCGTCCATTCCCACTTTCCAACCCTGTCTTTGCTTTGCACATAACTGGAAAAGTCACTTAAATATGAACTCTAGTATTTTAAAACGACATAATAAATTTTCTTTTGGCTTAACATTAGCAAATTCTTTGGCCTACTGGGGTGAAAGCTACTATCCAAAGGCAGACCATTCGAACATGTAGGCATTTCAGAACTGCACTGGCAGTGTCCATATAGGGTTTTTTCTTCCCTATGCCTGTTAGTTGTTAATGTTACATGTTCAAACATTGTGTCTAAGTTTGTTTCTATGGAGACTCTGAACGTGGTATGTCAAGAGTGTCATTAAACCTGAACTTCTCTAAATTCCATACTCTGGCCTCATAAATGGCTGAATGAGTTTTTTTTTTTTTTTTTTTTTTTAGTCTTTAGAAAGTAACAAATCTATTCTGAAAAGGGAGTAGAATAACATGTCTATAATCAGATAAAACATATGAAAAAGTCCTTATTAGGTCATCTAGTTTGCTGTTGAGCTCTTCTCAGTACAGTTTCCTATGTACAAACAGGGGCAGACTCGGAGTTCCAGTGTCTCTCTGAAAAGACTCTGCTATCATTTAATAAAGCTGGAAATTTCATCTGGTTGGTAATGTCACCTGCCTCCGGGCTACACATGAGGTATGTTTTAATGGTGATTAGGGGGAAATGAGCTGGTGCAAGGGCTGCTGGGGCAAGGAATGATGAAGAGAAATCAGAAAGGGAAAGGTGGTAGGTGCAGAAGGACTGAGTCAGCAGAACTGAGTGCAGTTAACAGGGAAGGTGAAGGAGGGAGTTGAAATGGAATGTGAAGAGGTCATTTATACTCTCAACGGCTGTTCTAAGGTTTAACAGGAAAACTCAAACGTGAATTTAAGAACAAAAAAAGAAATCCTTTCTCTCTATTCTCCAAACTGGGCATCATAAGATTCAATGATATATCATTGCTATGGTTTGAACATGTTTCCCAAAGTTCATTTGATGTAAGTGTGATCTCCAGTGCAATGGAGTTGAGAGGTGGGGCCTTTAGGTCTGGAGGGCTCTGACCTCACGAATGGATGAATGTCTTCACCACAGGAGTGGGTTCATTACTGGGAGAGTGGGATTGTTATGAAAGTAAATTTTTTCCCTCTCTTGCTATCTCTTTTGCCCTTCTGCCTGCCTTCCACCTGCATGGGTTAACATGGCAAGAAATTCCTCACTAGATGCCAGTGCCTCCACCTTGGACTTCCAAGCCTCCAGAACTACAAGAAATAAACCTCTCTTCTTCACAGATTATTCAGCCTCCAGTATTCTATAGTATCACCAAAAAACAAAGAGAGTGTCTTTCATATTTAATGCCACTCACCCATTGTCAGTAAACCATGTCCCCCACCCTGCAAAAAAAAAAAAAAAAAATAGGGAGACTGGATCTGGACTGTCCTAACATATTCTCTTGCCCAGTCCTTCTGATGTCCCTTGGCACATTTTTGAGGCAGGTAGTTGAGCTGAGTTAACATCCAGCTTTTTGGAATTTAAGAGTTATGCCCATCTACATCATTATACCTTGCACAAACTCAACATTTTTAGATGTACATTAATTTAACAAGGAGGGGAAAAGTAATCACATACAACTTATAATATTTTGGAATTATCTTTATACCAAGTAAGGATATGGGAATGTGGAAGAGATGGTCCAAACTGACCTCTTCCCTGTCCTTTTCCCTTTCTCCCTCCCACCCTATCTCTTTCCCTTCCTTAGTTACTTTATCATGTATTGGAACACTTCTCCAGATCATGTACTGTGAACAGTACACATGGTGAGGCTGAACAAGCAGATAGAACAAGCATAGCGAAAAGTTCTCACTCTGAAAACAAATCTACTTCTAAGAATGGATTAATTCACTCACAAGGACACTCATGACCCAATCACCTCTCCCTAAATCTCATCTTCAAATACCATTAACATGACTTGGAAGACTAAGTTTCGAAAACACAAATTCTGGAGAACAAACAATAGCTAACTTAGTTTATCTAGTTCAAGGAAAATTACTCATGGGAATTGACATAGAGGCTGATATCTAATGGATAGTTGGGAGTTGTTTATGTAAGAGGTGGATGAAAATATTGGCTGTTGGCAGAGATGCAGCATTCAAGGTTTGGGGGTCTGGGTAAGCAAGGCCTAGGCAGGCAGCTGAAAAAATCCCCATGTGCTTCGAGCTTACCATGAAGTTCAAGAACATGGCAGTGGTGAAATGGGGAGAAAGAAGAAAGTGTGTTGAGATACGATGGTGGAAGGATGACTGGAAACCAGATCAGGAGATTAAATTTAGTAAATTGAATTTAACCTAAGTAGAAAACAACCCATTTTCAAGTATTAAGCAAAATTCGTGATAGATATTTTAAGAAACATCACTAGGATACTCCTATATAAAACTAGGTTAATTCAGTAGGACTAGTACTCTGTTTAGGAACCATCAATTGACCTAGCTATACCACTTCTCGGCATTTACTCTGAAGAATTATAGTCATCTTACTATAGTGATACCCATGTTTATAGCAGTACAATTCACAATAACCAAACTATGAAACCAGCCTAGGTGTTCAACAATGGATCAATGGATAAAGAAATGTGTCATATATACACAAAAGAGTTTTATTCAGCCATAAAGAAAAAATGCATTCACAAGAAAATAAATGGTATTAGAGACCATCATGTTATGTGAAATAAGTCAAACTCAGAATGTTAAGGGTTGTATGTTTCTTCTTAAATACAGAAGCTAGAGAGGAAAAATGAAAACAAGGTGGGGATGGATCTCCTAAAAATGGAAAGGAGATCAGTAGAGGAAAGGGACCAAAGGGTGAGAGGTAGGGAGGGAGTAGGGGAAGTGCTGAGGAGTGATATTGGCCAAATTATGTTGTTATATTGCGTGTATGTACAGATATGTAACAACAAATCCTATTAATATGTACAACTATAATGTATCAATAAAAAATGTGAAAAAAAGAAAATTTCCTAGAACTGAGGAACACAAAGTTTCCATATTGAAAAGTTCCTAGTGCACAATACAGTGGATCAAACAAAACTTATTACAATGCACGTTGATGTGAAATTTCAGAAGACTGGGCAAAGGGATGAACCCTGAACCTTCTTTAGAGGGAAGAAAGGATACATGTATAAGATTAGGAGTGAGAATGGCTTTCAACTTCTCAACAGCAAAACTGAAAGCTGCAAGACAAAGGAAGAATGTCTTTAAAATGATAGAATCCAGCCTATAATTACATTTTCACACAAATATAAATTGAGTGTGAGGTTGGAATATAGAATTTCAGATAAATTTAGCATTTCAGATAAATTTCAGAAGTTTTACTTTCTGTGCATCTTTTTTCTTTCAGAGAATGAGGGGAAATAAACCCAGGGTGAAATAAAGAGGGAATAACCCAGGGTGAGAGGAAAAGAAATGTGCAGTAGAAAGCAGGATATCCAAGACAGGAAGAAGGTAACAGATCCCCTTGGATCATGAAGGAGGGAATTCTTAGGTTACCAGCTCTGTCTGCAGCAGACCTGAAAAGCAGGTCTGGGTTGAACAGGGTAAGGGGAGGCTCTGGGCTGAAGTCTCTAAGAAAATCATCTCCATAGCCAAACGAATGGATTTGAATGACTTGAGACTAGAATTACAATGCTGGTGGAGAATTTGGAAATACATTAGGAACAAGTACTTAGCACATTTAGAAATTGTAATAGTTTCCTATGGGTCCTGTGACAAATTATCACAATTTGATGACTTAAAACAACATAAATTTATTTTCTCACATTTCTGGAGGCCAGAAGTCTGAAATCAGTTTTACTAAATCCAAACAAAAGTTTTGGCAGGGCCAAGTTCCCTCCAGAGGTTTAGAGGAAAATCCATTTCCTTGCCTTTTCTAGCATATAGAGTTGCATTCCTTGAGTTTTGGGCTCAAGGATCCTCCCTTTCCCTTCATCTTCAAACTTTTCCAACTGATTTGATTTCCAACAATTGATTTCTCTTTTCTATAGTAGAATCCCCCTCTTAAAAATATTCTTATGATTGCCTTTAGCCCACTAAATAATGTGGAACAATCTCCCTGCTGTGGTCTGAATGTGGCATCTCCCCAAATTCTTATATTGAAACTTAATCACCAGTGTAATGGTATTAACATGAGGGGCCTTTAGGAGCTGATTAGAAGAACCCTTATAGACTCGGATTTGTGACCTTATAAAAGAGTCCAAGGGAACTAGTAACCTTTTCCTTTCCTTTCTAACATGTAAAGACACAGCATTTGTCCCCTCTAGAGGAAGCAGCATTTAAGACACCACCTTGGGAGTAGAGTTTGGGTTTTCTCCAGATGTTAGATGCGCTGGCACCTTGATGTTGAACTTCTCAATTATTTTAACTGTGAGCAATACATTTTTTCTATTTATAGGTTTCATCTGAAATATTTTGTTAGAGCAGCAGAAATGGACTAAGACACTCCTCATTTTAACATCCTTAACACATTAAGTTCTAAGTTTTCAATCTATATAGGACAACGGGACATAATAGTTGAACTATTAGTTCTGCAAAGTCTCTCTTTTGCCATAAAGGTTTCCAGGTATTAGAACCTGGATATTTTGGAGGGCCATTTTCTAACCTACTAAACAATTAAAAATGAAGTAATTATTAAGTCAAGGGAACAATATATTACAAGAAAGAAAATTTGATTGTGGTATACTGCATGTCTCACTATGAATATCTACATGGTCCTATTCATATCAACCTAACTATGATTTCAACCCTATATTTTGAAATATTTGTTTCAGAGAATGAGGGTGGCCAAGTTCATGTGTATATATGTACCTGTGCAGGTTGGGAGACAATAATTGGGATTATAGCTAAATATTTATTTTTTTCTACAACAGGAACTCAATGGATAATATCTAAATATGAAAAAGAAATGGCATTGTTACAAGTTATTAAAGCAAATATCAAAATAGCTAGAGAGGGAGAAAAGTGATTGCCATTGAGCAGGTGGGAATGATGTGAATTTCAGGGCTTGAATTATTTTTCCCAGTGAGTCTTGAAAAGTTCAACTAAAATTAAAAAAATAAAGTTAGAAAAGGTCAAAGTTATTATTTTAATCAGGAAAAGGGTACAGAATTTTTTCAAAAGCAAGATGATCATATGGAGCAGGAAAAAAATGTATCATCTAGCTGAAGTGTGAAAAATAGCCTGGAAGGATCAGGGTAGGAGCTGGGAGACTAACAAGTAGTGATGTGGCAAAGAGGAGGGATTAGGAGATGCTTAGATGGCAGATTTGAGAATTGAGGGAGAAGAAGGTGATAGCATTTCACTCTGTGATTTATGATTTTAGCATCAGGGGTGATGATGCCATGCAATAGAAAAGGGAAGTTGGGAGAGGAGACCCCCTAGAGTCAGGTGGTTAGAAATATGGACGGGGCCTGTGCTTTGGGTCTTTGGTAGCACAACAAGAGGCATAGGAGGCAGTGAGTGTGTCCTCTGAGGACATGCTGGCTCTGTGGAAGTTCTGAGGCACAGAAATATGTTTGCTTAACTATTACAGGGAGGAGGGCCAGGTCTTCCTATTTTTTTCTCCGCTTGGTTCTACTATTTTGCTCTTCAAATGTACACAAAGGTTTGAGCAGTCAGGTAATACTTCAGTACTTAAAAACTTCTGGATGATTTCTCTTCACTCCAACAGTCTCATCAACTCCAAGAGGGCATAAGTGGATACTATTCCAAGATAATATATAAAAGAAAGGGTCCTTCAGAGCCCATGGATCAATATAATCTATTTTACCATGGAGATTAAAACTTCAATTTGTCAACAAATTCTTTTAAAGAAGGTTTTGTAATTAGAATGTGTAGAGATCCTTATCCTGTTATTATAGTGGAAAAAAGTGCAACCTAGAATAAATCACATGGACCGCATTCACCTCTGATGCCTCATGGGCTAATGAGTGAAGTACAGGTGTCAGCAGGCTGGGTAATGCTGACTCAATCTAAGTACAGCAAAGGAAGGTTTGTCCCATGATCTAGGCACGTGGCTATTATATTTTAGTCTTCTCTGTATAATTATGTCCATTATTTGGCTGATATATATGTGTGTGTGTGTGTGTGTGTACTACCACTGACATTCAGGAATTTACAATGCTTATTATTACCAGTATTTTTTTTTTAATTGTACTGATTAGGGTTGTGAGCCTCTTCCATTTGTGAATTTATAGTTTTCATCAAATCTGAAAATTTCAGTCATTACCACTTCAAATTAGTTTTCTAAATGCTCCTCTATTTTTTTTTTCTCTGAGACTCCAATTACATGTACATTAGTTCTATTGATATTGTCCCACATATTGCTGAGGCTCCATTTATTTTTATTTCAGTCTTTTTTAATCCCTGTGCTTCATGTCAGTTCATTTCTTTTGTAATTTCATCATGTTCACTGCTATTTTCCCCTTGACTGTTTAATCTGCTCCAATTACTTTTAGGTAATTTTTCATTTCAAATATTTTATTTTTCATCTCTAGACATTCTGTTCAATTATTATTAATAATTATCCATTCATTTATTATTAATACTTATTATTAATAAGTATCCATTCATTTATGATTTTTAAATCTTCTTTTACATATTGAACACATTCATACTAGTTGTAATCGTTCTTTAAGGGTCTTTTCTATTAGTTCCATCAATGCTATTTCTGGGTCTTTTTCTATTGATCACTTTTGATCAATAGAAATCATTTTTGGCTAGTACATGCATAATGAATATTGATTATATGACATTGTGAGTTTGTGTTACTTTGTGCTATATTTTGTTCAATCTCTCCTTAAGTGTAGGAGACTGTTTTCATGCAGATAAGTTGCTGATGGATCTTTGATTCTTTTGAGGCTTACCTTGAAGTTTAGAGTATCTTTTACTTGAGGGCCAATTTGACTACATTATTTAAGAAATGATCCTTCTGAAAATTTGACCCACTGTTCTGTGTACCCCATGGTTTTTCATTTTACTTAAGAATGTAAATAATTCTGAGATCTATGTGTATCGTGGGAATTGTTCAACCTCCTTCTTCCCGGTGTCTTCCCCCGTCCTCATGGAGTAATAACCCATATATAAGTAAACAAGTCCCCAGCCAAATACCCAAAGGGACCTCTGCCAATCTTGGAGGGAATCACCACATTCATGCCTCTTCTCTTAAGGTCCTGCTCTGTCTAGTCTCCAATGTCCAAAAACAGTTTTAAAAAATATGTTGTCTGGTTTACTGGTTGATAATGGCAGGATGGCAAAGCTCATGGCAATTATTCATTTATAGATCAAAGTAGAAACCAGATCCTTGTGGAAAACAGGAGAGATCTTAAAATCTGAAGTACGTCAATGCAGAAGTCTGGCAGGAGGATGAGTCACTTGGCTATGTATAAAAACGTAAGTAAGAGGTTCTATGTCGATGAAAATGGGTGTAATTATCTGAAGCAGGATTTTGAAGCTTAAAGCCTGGGAAATTTAAAATTAAAAGGAAAAATGAAAAGAACATAAATTCAGAGTACTCAGATTTTTCTTGGCTCTGCCACTAGCTAGTGGAAGGACCATGCCAAGTCACGTGTCATCGTATTCTCCCTTACAAAATAAGAAGTTCCAACAACTCTCTTTCAGATCTAAAACTTAATGGAATTAAGATAACTCTGGGTCTAGTCTATGATTCTTTTTCTCTTTGACTTTGTTTATCCTTCTGATACTGCTTGTATCTGAAATTCCCATCCCTTCTTCCTTCATTTGTTCAAACATTGTATTTCAAGACCAGTGCCCAGTGCTTCTTGCTCCTTTACAGAGACCTTCAGGACTCTTTCAGCTTAATCTTTTGTTTTGAATAGCAACCCCCCGCCCCCCAAAAAAATACACAGGAAAAATCCTTACAAGAAGTATGACTGTGTATGAATGCAACTATAAAACTTCATGAGATGTTAAGAGAAAAGATTGGTGTAAATGAAAAGAACTATCAGAACATTGGGTAGGATTCTCCAGAGAATCCTAATTGAGTATCTCTCTATTTGTCTATCTATTATCTATCTACCTAACTATCTATTTGGAATTGGTTTATGCAATTATGGTGGCTGAGAAGTTGAACAGTCTGCTCCCTGCAAGCAGGAGAACCTGGAAATCTGGTGCTATAATTTAGTACACATCCAAAGGACTGAGAACCAGGGGAGCTGATGTTGTAAGTACTGGTCCAACTCTGCAGGCCCAAGATGTAATTTAGTACATCAGGAGTGCTGATGCCCTAAGTCAGGAAAAGATCCATTCTGCCAACTCAAACAGGAAGCAGATGCACAATTTTCCAAGTTTCTCTTCTATTCAAGTCCTCAGTAGATCACATGATGTTCACTGGCATAGCTAAAGGCCATGTTCTTTACTCAGTCTACTGATTGAAATGTTAATTTCTCCTAGAAACAGCCCCACAGACACACCCCAAAATCATGTTTTATCAGTTATCTGGGCATCCTATAGCCCAGTACAGTTAACACAGAAAATTAACCATCACTGGTGGGAAAACTGAAAGCTATAGAGATAACAATGATTCATTCAAATAAATGAATAAGTTCAATAATCTAAATAATATGAAATTTGCTTTTGTAACCTAATGAAAGGATTTAAAAGTTATTTAGTTTTTTTTTTTTTTCAAGTAATAGCAGCAACAAAATACTTTGAAAAGGAAGAGTTACTGGGAGGGAAACTTATGTCATTTATTATATATCATTAAACTATAATAATTATATCTGTGGATTTGATGGAAGAATTGATAAATTAATTAAAAATATATTAAAGCTCTGAATTATACATTGGTGCATATAAATACATAATACAAGGAAAGAAGCATTCCAATCTTACTGCCACAGCAATGGCTGATCATCTGGAACAAATTAGATTTCCCTTGCTGATATTCTCCTAATATCTGCCAGTAATTATTATTTATTGTTTAATGCCTTTCAGTTCAATGAGACTAATTATCATGTCCTTATTGGTCAAACTTATAATCTATACCTAGAACCATAACTGGTTGGTAGTAGAAAATAAAATTTTGTTGAGTTGTTGAAGCAAAAGAGGGAAGAAAAGAGATTGCTCTTTCAACAACTATGTATATGCATAAGAAATTAGCATTTGGAAAAATTAAATCAGATACCTCATACTATTCTATAAATTCCTGATGAATTATATTAGTGAAGTATAAAATTCAGTCATTAATATCTATGATAAGTAATTGGTATATATCCTCTCTGGGAACTAC
This sequence comes from Sciurus vulgaris, assembly GCF_902686455.1. Lineage (NCBI taxonomy): Eukaryota > Metazoa > Chordata > Mammalia > Rodentia > Sciuridae > Sciurus > Sciurus vulgaris. Next base: position 62,939,884 of record NC_136473.1, read on the forward strand.
AAAAACAGAGGACTTTTAGTATAAATCACTATGGGAAAATCACAAATAGTGATAGAATTGCATAGCAAATTGAATAATTTCATATATGATTCATAGTGGAAACAAAATAGAAAGGGGAAAATTCCAACAAATACAACAAAGAATTGTGCTCAATTTATAAGGAGTTTTTATAACTTCATGGAGAAATGTACAACAGAAAATATTACAAAATCTACTAACATGTAATTTATAAAAGACATACAAATGGCTAATTAAAATGTTCAGATTTGTGTTCATCATAGAAATCCAAATGAAAACAGGATGTCATATTTTAATACATCAAAGTAGCAAAATTGTGAAAAGAAAGCTATGAAGAAATTAAATTTTTATTGCTAATTATTTCCTTAGGGTCAGTCCCTGGACTGTAATTACCCAATGGACTCAGTTCCAGGGCAGGGATTAGGGCATTGTTTCTGAGCCTGGGAGGTTGGAGGCAGAGATAACCCCACAGAAGAAGACAGGAGTTAGAAGATGTGGGTGGAATCCAACCTCAGATCATTGTCACTTCATTGCCTTGAAGGTCCCCATAAACCACTTGGAGCTACCAGAATGATGGAGACTGTTTTCCATGGTACTGAGTATTTGTGGAAGGAACAATAATGTTTATAAATCTGGAGTGGTCCTTAGATCTGTTTGAATGTGTGCTTTTTCCCACTTCTTGTCCCTTGGTTTTTGTGTGTGTATGTGTGTGTGGGTGTGTGTGTGGGGGTGTATGTTGGGATTATTTGACCAAAGAAATTTCCCATGGCCGTGTCTCATGCTTCCCATCTCTTTTCCTATTACACACAGAAGAACCCAAACCGTAAAAAATGTAATAGGAGGCTCATGTTATTGCCCCTGGGCAAAGAATAGTAGCCAGAAAGAGTTAGTGGAGTTTCTGCATAATGTTCCATGGACTTTGAAGGGCACAACTTGACCCTGAGGTGCACAATAATGGAGGGTGTGTTGGGCCTAAAGAGGAAGGCCAGATCCAAGTTTCTCCTTCAGGTGGCCCCAGACAAGGAGTGAAGTAGTCAGTGTTTCTGACACAGTTGAGGGTGGTAGAGGTCATGGGGTAGAGAATGAAAATCTTATATTTGGTCTAAGTGGGGAGATGCTGGGCTTGGCTCCAGTTAATGTTGGAGGAAATCCAGGCTTGTGATGTACATCTCCCAAATGTGCAAAATAAGTTGGAGATTTGGATCTTTCAATATTGGTAACTAATTAAGAGTGCCAATGACAACATCAACAAAATACTATGTGTCAGTAATTTATTTATTTGGGCCCAGGCCTTCAAGTTGCAAACTTTGGGATTAGATTGAGTTGTCTCAGAGGAAAATGATTTTGAATTGTGTGCTTTTTCAGTGGTGAATCAGGACAGTCCCCAATGCAGGTTTTGTTAGTGGGGATTCTGAGATAGGAGTGTTATGGGGTGCAACTTAAGAACAGACCGATCACCTCTGAGAAGTCCAAATTGGAGTCTTTATTAAGCCGGCCAGCTGACTGTCTCACAAAATGGCCCCCAAAAATGACTATTGGGATGACAGCCCCAACCATAGGGTTGTAGGGGTTCTTATACCAAAAATCACATCAATCATAAGTGTCTGTTGCTATGATTCGAAATTACAATCTAACATCATGAGATCACCAACAGAGGGAGAAGTGGGTCAAAATGACCCTTACCTATGTACAAACTAAAGAATGATTACTAACATCCACACAATCACCATTCACATGGTACATTGTTTAGGAGCAATAGGAATCAAAAGAGAGCAATTTATCATTACTTAAGAATTTTCATTTTGTATTGCTAAACATGTCATGCTAAGTAACTGATCATGGTACAGAGGTGGGGTGTTTCCATGGGAGAAGCTAAGCAATTGTTGATGAGTGCAGAGGTGGGGTGTTCCCATGGGAGAAGTTTATTTCCTGCATAACATGGAGTCTCAGAGCAAAGTGGAGTCTGTTTAGTCATTTCCTTTAAACTCTGGCCTATAACATTCTCATGGAGCCAGACCTGTCAGCCCATCACAGGAATGGAGGCCCTAACTCCCCTCCTAATCAGGGGACAGGAGTTGCCTCTGGCAGCCTTGCAACCGATCCTAGGTAAGCGGACACTCTCTCACAAGAGGGAGCTATGGGATGAAATCTCCTCCAGATAAAACTGACAAAACTATGCTATGTACATATATCAATATACCACAGTGAATTCCACCTTTATGTAAGTGTGTGCACATAAGTGTGTATATATGCATATTTATATGACTAATTTTAAAAAATAGAAGGAAGACCACTAGAGTATAGGGAAGGGAACGGGGGGAGGGAGGAGCAAAGAGAAAGAGGAAGCGCTGGTGTCTGAAATGTATGTATGTATGATTCTGTCAAAACAAACCCAACTATCATGTATATCATTAATGTACTAATAAAACCATTTAAAAAAAGAAAGTGAGTAGGTTTCCCAAGGAGTGAAGGCTTAGCACCAGAGTGTCTATGGGTCCACCCTCCCAGTGAAGGATAAATCCAGACTTGCCTTCTCTTGTGAAAGCCAAAGTGATGTCTAAGCTAGAGTGCCAGTGACATTTCCTGTACATCCTGGTGTCGTCCCAAGTTGGGTGTACCTTTCAGTAAAGTGCCTTGTGGGTGAGCATTCTCTAGTGGGTGGGCCTCCTGGAACAGCGTGCACTAGAATGGCTAGGCTGGCTTGGCTTCTGCAATAGCATCTTTGCACTGTTGTAATCTTAGGCTTAGTGACTTAAAATTAAGGAAATGTATTCTCTTGAAGTTCTGGAGACCAGAAGTCTGCAGAATTCTGTTGGGCTAAAAATCAGAGTATCTGCAGGTTGGTTCCTTCTGGAGCCTCAAAAGAAATTTTTTCCATGCTTTTTTCAGTTTTTTCTGGCTGAGCTTTTCTTGAATGGCTGACTTGCTCCAATCTCTGCTTCTATCATTGTACTGCTTTTCCTCTTCTATTGTCAAATCTCCCACTACCTCCCTCTAAGGAGAATTATTTGTGATTACATCTAGGATCCACTTATATAATTAAGAGTAATCTTCTACTTCAAGATCCTTGATTAGGTTACATTGGCTCAGTCCCCTTTGCCATGTAAGATAACACGAGCAGTTATATAGCTTTAGATTACAGTAGCAAATACCTGGAATAATCATGTTATAAAGAGGAAAGGCTTATTTTGACTCAGTTTTGGAAGTTTCAGTCCATGATCAATTGATTTAATTACTTTGGGACTTCTAGTGAGACAGTGAATCATGACAGCAACACATGGCAGAACTGCTCATCTCATGGATGAGAAGCAAATAAGAGAAAGAGGAAGGTGCTGGGTCCCATTACCCTCTTCCACAGTACAATCCCAATAGATAGAAGCCCTCCCACTAGGCTGCAACTCTTAAGGGTTCCACCAACTTCCAATAGTGCCATGGGCTGGAGATGAAGCCTTTAACACATGGGTCATTGGAGGACACTTATCTATACCATAGCAGACAGCTCCTATGGATTAGGACCCAGATATCTTTGTGGCCATATTTGGCCTACTGCCATAGCCATTAATTCAGAAACTGGAGCTGGGTGATGGGGGATTGAGAAAAGACAAACACATAGAGAGAGAAGGCTGGGACCAGGTGGGACACCATCTTAGAGGAGGAGCAGTGACCCAGAATTAGCTCAGTATGTTTATTATATAGGTTTTATTATCAAAAGGTTATTTGTGGAAAAGTTTCTGCTAAGCAGGAAATCTGAAGGACACAGCGCTGGTGAGACATTAGGGTTATCTTGTTGTGCTCAGAATTCTCTGTCCCTGGGGGCTGGTGTCTGAGCTCCAGGTCCAGACTGATATAACTCCATGCCTTTGCACAGACTTTCCTCAGGCCGGAAAGTAGCAACTGGGCAATCTTGATTTGCACATTGAACAGGAGGTTCCTGGCACAAACACAACCATGAGGCAGTCAGGGATCATGATCCAACTCACTGCTCTCCATAGCCTACCATAACTTTGTTAATTTTCTGGATTCAGGGGTAAAGGGAGGTACTTATCAGGTGGATGTGGATGGTCTTTACCTCTGGCTAATGGCAAGCATAGAGAGACCCACAACCCAAGGGCCAGAGAAGACCCTAGGAGTGAAAATTATCACAACTACTCTGTGGAGTCATATAGAATAAGAAATATATCCCCATTGGTGCAAAATACAAAACCTTCAAATGATTGGTGGTTCTAGAAGACTAAATGATTGGTGGCTTCGAGTGGTGTGACGCGCTGATTGACGTGCTGATTGGATAGGTACTCAATAAAAGAAGAAGTTTCCACAATAAATGAGTCAGCAGCTGCAAGCTCGCCTGCTCTTACCTGGCTCCCGGTGTCTGTGTGGTTATTGACACTGCGCCCTTCGCCCCCATTACACAAGCCCCCATGGTACACAACATCTGGCACCTTTCTTCGGCTCTTGGGTAAGGGCCCCTGTCAACACTATTTGTGTCTCTCGGGGTTTTGTTCTATATTTTCTGTTATACGGAACCTATAGGGTAAGATAGGCTCCTTCTTTTTCCCCATTTTTGTTTGTCTCATTTGTCTCATCATATTCACCCTAGTTTCATTGAGCTGCAACACTTTGTTCGTCAGGGGTGTTTACTTCGGTGCTGATCACGCCTAAACGCTGAACCACCCTTGCCTGAATTGGATTGGGAATAATCCGAGACACTGTGGCAGGCATACGGGCAATGCCTAAAAAACTTTGCAAGTCCCCTGCTTAAGCATTTACATTGATCCACCCCATTTTTAGGGCTCCCTTCTTTGTCTCCCTTTTTACTTTCACTTTCTCTCTTATGATTTCCTTTCACTTTTCTCTTCTGTCATGCCTCTTCTTTGTTTTCTTCGCCCCCCCCTTTTTTTCCTCTATTCTCTTCTGCATCCCCTCAACATGGGCAACCTCCTTTCTACCCAGAAAATGCCTCAATTGTCCGCTTTACAAATTCTTCTGTCCCAGAGAGGCCTTAAAGTAAGAACTTCTGACCTTGATAAGTTTTGGGATGAGACTATAGTTCTGGCACCTTGGATTAATCCTGAAAATATTTGGGACCCACAAATCTGGATGCGGGTCCTTCTTTTGGCCCGAAAAAAGGAGGTTCATGATGGTCACTTTCCCCACCCGCCGCTACCGTTTTTCCTATTTTCCTAGCTATCATAAAGTCCCTCCAGGGTTCCTCCACTGAAGCTATACTTCAAAAACATAATGCTTCTGTGGATGATGATAAGTTGATTTTGCACTCGGCTCCTTTGTCTTTGTCCTCTAAAGACTCTCCGACTTCCTCTGATTCTGAGGAAGACACTGAACCTTCCCCTTCTAAGGTCCTGCATTCCATTCCTTCTCCTCCCCCTAAGCCTCCATGTGCTTCTCTGTCTCAACTTCCTGTTCCTACCCCCCCCACACGTCACGTCTTTTGCTCCTCCCTCTTCCGCTCAGCTCCGCCCTACCGCTCCCGCCCTGCACTCCTTCCTCCTCTGTGCCTCCTCCTCATGTCTTCCCTGTCCATGCTGGTCCTGACGCTGAGGACAACCCCTGGCTCCCTACAATGCTTGGGGATTTTACCGCCTTTCGTGAGGCTGCCTGGAATCTGGCCCTAATTCGCCCTTTTTTTATGCAAGTTTTAGAACAGTGGGGGAGTAAATTACAGACCCCTTTTGACTGGTTCAGCATTCTTAAGGCCTGCTTATCTCCTGGTCCATTTGTACAATGGAAAGCCATTTACGACATGGAGGCTGATTCACAAGCCAGAACAAATACTGTCAATAGAGAGCCTATCTCCCTTGACATGTTATTGGGCTGCGGTGATTACACACACCCCAGGAATCAAGCCACCATGGGCCACCACCTTTATTATAATCAGGTTAAAGACCTTGCTTTGAAGTCTCTTAAATCGCTTAGTATTCCTAAATCTTCTGAACTTTTTAGAAACCTTATTCAAGGCCCTCATGAGTGGTTTCCGGACTTCCTCACACGTGTTCAGACTGCTGTTGATCGCATTATTTCTGATGAGCTGGCTAAGGATATTCTTGTTAAACAACTTTTTTGGGAGGGAGCCACTACCGCTGTTAAAAATGCCATTGCTCCTCTCCATGCCAAACCTATAGCTAAATGGATTCAAGCCACCAGAGAAGTTCCCGCTCCCTCCTTCTGACCCCAGACTCCATTTCTGCCCTGATCTCTGCTCATGCTGCATCCATGGAAGCTTATTTGCTTCTCTGCAGTCTGCCTCTCGCCTAGCCGCTTTTGCTGTTTCACCTATGGAACTCCCTATCTGCTGGGGATGCCAGCAACCTGGTCATATCTTACACTTCTGTCCCTTTCGCAATAACCCCAAACAAAAACAGAGTAATCCCAGACCAAAGACCACCTGTCCAAAGTGTAAAAAAGGGTATCATTGGGCTAAAGACTGCAGGTCTTCTGCCCTTTCTCCTGCGGTACCTTTAAATTCTCAAAGGGGCATCTCTCAGCCCCTCAAGTAAGAGGGACTTCTGCTACTCCTCAGGTTCATTGGACATTACCTATATTAGATACTAAGCCTAAAATGACTTTCATTCTAGATGGCAAACCTGTTAAAGGTTTAGTAGATACAGGAGCTGATGTTACCATTATTGATGCTGTTACTCCTGCTCAATTCTCTTGGAAAACTGAGCAAGGTCCAAACATAACGGGTGTTGGAGGCCTTCAATCTTCACGTAAGGTTGCCTCCTCAGTCATTAGGCAAGATATGGATGGTGAAAAAGGAACATTCTGTCCACTGAAATGCCTAATGTGCTCTGGGGAAGAGACCTCCTCGAACAATTGGATGTGGTCCTTACTACAGATGACCCTTAAAGAAACGATTGCTAAACAGCACCTTACCCATCCTTGTTACGACCCTCATTTGGTGCTTGTCCATGCCCTTTTTTCCCTTAATCTCCTCACATTTGAGGAGAGCAATATATCCTCTGCATACAAACACTGGGGCTCCTTACCAGCTCATTCTCCTCTGCCTTTAGTTAGGTGGAAAGACCCCATATCATCTCAATGGCATGGGCTCCATCCCCTTCTCTCTCAAGGTAGGTGTTATGTTTGTGTCTTTCCAGAAACCAGCAAAACTCTGGTGTGGGTACCTGTGAGGAATGTCAAACCTGTGCTTGACTAAAATGCTTCTAATGATATACCTTGCTATGCTGTTAAGGAAATTCATTACAGGTTCAAATCGAAGATTACAGGGAGCAGAGCCACCTAATAATGATGATGACCTCCAGAAATATGATGATGTGCACCAACTAAAAAGGAAGAAAAAGAAACAATAACAAAAAACTCCAAAAGGCCCCTACATCAACATGTTACTGTTATAAATTGTACTATACACTCAGGATTGATGATGGCTGGTAGTCAATGATGGGTAAGATCTCCAGAGGGAGACGAGCTAAGACAGGCACAGCCACTTATCTCCTGCAGTGTCCACACAGGTTGGTCACCTGGCGGAACTATAGTGTCACTCCTGGCCAAGACACATAGTAATGTACAAAAAAAAAAAAAAAAAAAAAGACAGCAAGAAAAGGGGGAAATGTGGAGTCATATAGAATAAGAAAAATATCCCCATTGGTGCAAAATACAAAACCCTCAAATGATTGGTGGTTCTAGGAGACTAAATGATTGGTGGCTTCGAGTGGTGTGACGTGCTAATTGATGTGCTGATTGGATGGGTACTCAAAGAAGAAGCTTCCACAATAAATGAGTCAGCAGCTACAAGCTCGCCTGCTCTTACCTGGCTTCCAGTGTCTGTGTGGTTATTGACACTATGCCCTTCACCCCCCATTACACGAGCCCCTGTGGTACACAACACTACCCCCCTGAATGCCCCTGCCTGGTGATATCCACATTTTGGGAAGGGAATAGAACAGGGCCCAGTAATACCTGGTCACTGTATGGGTTCCTGTCTGTCCAGGAGAGCATTTTTGTTTTCTTCAGGCTGATAGTGAATGTTTAGAAAACATTGTTCTGGTTTCTCTGAGAGAGGCTTCTCAGAGCTCCTAACTGTTTCCTCCAGCAGGCTGGTTTCTGCTTTTCATATTTTCACAGAGAGAACTTTCCTGATTACCAGGCAAGTTTTAGCATTTGGATCAGATGATCATATAAGAATCTAGCTATATGTCCTTGTCATCTGTGAGACTATGTGTACCTTCTCTCATCCTCATTCCTCTACTTCATTTCTGCATTATTAAATTTTCTCACCTCTGAACTTTTTGCTCTGATGTCCTAGGCCATACCCTCCTCTCCAACACAAGTTCACTTATCAGCCTCCTGCTTTGTGACCTTGTCTGTGTGTTGAGAGCTGACACTTGCTACCTTGAGCCTTTGCCTCATGGCAATCCACATGTTTTACCTTGAGAGTTCTTTCTGCCCCATAGGCAAGCGTGTTTTAAACGTGAAAATATAGGCATATGCTCATTCGACATTTATTCAACAAATGTTTGTTAAACATTGCCATAGACCTAACATTTTGTGAGTCCTAAGAGAATAAAGATGGATGAGGCATGAAGGAATTTATTATACAAAAATAAAATAGCTGACACTCATTGGATGTTTACTAGGTGCTAGGGAATGAGTACTTTTTAAACGTATTTCATTGAGTCCTCACAATGACCCCACAGATTAGGTATTTTTAATCCTGTTTATATACAAGAAAGAAAAACACAAAAAGTATAAGCAACTTGCCAGCTTGACTTATCTCGTGGGTGGGATTTGTGGGACTGTAGTCTCCACAGTCTGACTCAGAGGCCCTGCAACAAGTCAGAGTTCAAATCTGAAGTCAGAACGCATGTGATTCAGGATATATGTTTCCTGATTCTCTTGCATATCCCCTGTTCAATGGCTTTCCTGGAAATGGAAGGGAGTTCTTCGAAAGTAGGACAAAGAGAAGCCGTTATTCTCATACGCCTTGCTTCGACGGGTCAAAACCACTGCGTTTCTTTTGGAAAGCAATCTGGCAGTATACACCAAGATACTTTAAAACTTTAAACCTAATTATAGCCCTTCTGGGGATTACTAGGAAGAAAGAACCAAAAATATGGAAAAAGCTTTATGCCTGAGGATGCTCCTTGAAACATTCTAAAGAGAAATAGAAAAAGTACTTACACGGCACTCAGTTGTGCAAAGGAAATGTAACTTTCCTTTTCTTCTGCCAGCTGCCTAATCTTCCTTGTGAGTGCCCAGCCTGCCGTGACCCCTGCCCCCTCCACCCCACGGTCCAAAGAAGAGATCTAAATGTATCTCATCTGCTTAGGTGAGCTTGAATTTTTTGCACTAAGTTCTCAGTTTTCTCCCTCTTGCCTCTCGCCTGGGTCCTCACCAAGTTAATGTGTGTTGGGGACAGTGTGAATGTGCCCTCCTGACCGTGAGAAGAACTTGCAGGCACTTGCAGAGGTCTTGGTTCTCTCTTCTGCCTCCCCTGTCCATGGCCCTTTCCTTGACCAGTCTCTGATGACTTTCCTAGATCAGATGCTAAAATTCTGGGTGATGAATCCATGGCAGGCCAGGACCGAGGGCCTCTGTCACTCCCAGCTCAGTTTAGGCTAGAGCTGTGGAGCATCTGAGCTCTTGTGCTGATCCCCTAACCCTTCAGTCCTTGATGTGGCTACAGCTTGCCCTGTAGGCCTCAGCCTCAAAGCCACTCAGCTTTGTGTGAGTGAGCTTCTGGAAGTTGCCCATGGTGTCTCAAGGGCCTCCTTCCCTGTCCAGGGCATGCAAGAGCACCTGCCTTTTGCTTTCTATTCATAATTACTAACTTAGCTAGTACTGTCTCTCTGCTGGCCCTGTGGCAATCACAGGTTATGACTGTGGCACCTGGTGGGTCACTACCCTGAAAAACAAGGGGAGCCAGGTTGACCTCCCTCTTGTCTTTATCTTTTCCCTCTATAGTGCACCCTAGCTTAGGGTTGTAGAATTTTGATTATTATTTTTTCTTTTTAAGTTTGATTCTAAATATGATCATAATACTTTGAATAGATCATGAGAAGTGGGTGATATTAAAACTGCAGTTTATGGAAAAAACCTGTTTGTATCCCTAATTAAAGGCAGGGGTGTCTTGTGCTGTCTCTGAGTTCAGGTAGTCAGGCAGCACAGAATGCGCAGTTGAGACCACCCTGGGTGGGACAGTCATCATAGGTGGTAAAGGAGATGCGACCTAGAGACACCCTTGTCCTCTCAGTCATCTCCCCTCTGTCCCTGTTCTTTCTGACTTGGAAAAAGACCCACTGTCCCTTGGTCATATGAGAAAGTGAAGGACATGCAGGAACATGTAGTCCTCAGGGTTGTTTACCACTCAGTGGTAAACAGCACTTAGCTTTTTAGGAAATCAAACATTTTAATGTTTTGAGAAAGGGATTCGTAAGATTGGTTGAGAGAGGATGCAGGGTACAGTGGCATTTAGTAAGAAAATGGTTGACTTAGGATTCTCTCAGCAGGCTGATTGGTTCCCTGGGAAGAGGAGTTCTCAGGAAGACCCTGGTTCTTAGGTATAGCCTCCCTCTGGGTGTTCCCTATAATAGAATTAGGTAGATATTTACATTGACCTTCTTATCTATTATTTAATGGGCCCCCTAGTGAAGTCCTCCATTGCTTGTTCACAGTTTTAGTCATTTCTTGAATTTAATTCAGTGACAGCATTGCAAAACCATCCAACAGGAAATGGCAATAATATGTTTTGCAGACATCAGAAATACCCCGAGGAGAAAGTTAATGGGAGAGAACATAATAAGCCTTTTTGTGAAGAGTAAGATGTGGAATATATTTTATCTTAACAGTTTTCAACAAAGTCCCTGGAGGTTGTTTTTATGTGGGTTGAAGTTTTTCATTAAAGTAGAGGTCTTTTTTTTTTTTTTTTTTTTTTTTTAATTTGAAACATTTTTTTGTCTTAAATATTTTTGTTCCCAAAGGAAACCTCAGGCCAAGTCCCCTCATTGCCTATGGTCCCCTGATTGTATTGGTTAATCTTGGCTGTGGACATACTAGGACAAGTCAGGAAAAGGTCTTTTTTGGTTTTTTTTCCATGAGAATTTTCCTTTGAGGGAAAGATTCTTTTAAGTAAAAGTGTTTTCTTAATAAGACACAGAGAGGGGCAACACAACCTGTTAATGATGTTGGGGATGTCTTATAGTCATAGATTAAACAAATCAGAAACTGATTCCTGGGGTGGTGAGCGGTTTTGACGCTTGCACAAGCCCAGTGAGGTGGAGGTGTGGCCTGGCTGTCCACCCTAAGCCGGGGGGTCGCTGCTCCCACAGTGTTCTTAAGCACCACTTTTCAATCACACCAGCATTCGCAGGTTAGGCCACCATTTACCTTGGTGGCATCTTGAACTCTTTCATTTTTAACTCAATGTGATAAAGAATAAAGGCTAAATTTAAAAGGCCACACAGCCAGCATCATACTGAATGGAGAAAAACTGACGAGTTTCTCTCTCACGTGGGGAACAGGATGAGGATGCCTATTTCCTTAGTACTGTACTGGAAGTCCTAGCCATGGCAATCAGGCAAGGGAAAAAAATAAAATAAAGGAGCTCCCAACTGGAAAGGAGGAAATCAGATTATCACTGTTGGCAGATGACATGATCTGCCCAAAACTATTACAAGTGATAAGCAAATTCAGGAAAGTAATATTTGGGGGAGCATAAAATTATTTTTACTTGACATCAAACAAAAATTCTTGAATTTGAGAACTGGAATGTATCCAATATGTAAAATGGTGAAGGTGTCTATTCTTCACTGGTCATTGATGATAAATAATTATAATAAGTTTAAAGAAAGAGGAGTCTGGGATTGAATCCTGTTCAATCTCTAGTTAACTGTGATGTTAAGAAATTTTTTTTAAACTTGTTTTCATTAGTTATACCTGACAATAGAATGCACTTTGACACATCCTACATAAATGGAGTATAATTTCTCATTCTTCTGGTTGTACATGATGTAGAATTACACCAGTCATGTAGTCATATATGTACGAAAGGTAATAATGTCAGATTCATTCTACTATCATTCCTACCCCTGTCTACCTCCCCTCACTTTACTCCCCTGTACCTAATCCAAAGCAACTCTATTCTTTCCAAGCCCCCACCACTTATTGTGAATTAGCATATGCATATCAGAGAAAATATTTGGCCATTGGGTTTTTGGGATTGGCTTATTTCATTTAGCATGATATTCTCCAGCTCCATCCATTTATGGGCAAATGTCATCATTTCATTCTTCTCTAAGACTGAGTACTATTCCACTGTGTATATATACCACATTTTCTTTATCCGTCCATCTGTCGAAGGACACCAAGGTTGATTCCATAGTTTAACTTTTGTTAATTGAGCTGCTATAAACATTGATGTGGCTGTGTCACTGTTGTATGCTGATTTTAAGTCATTTAGGTCTAAACTGAGGAGTGGGATAACTGGGTCAAATGGTGGTTCCAGTCTGAGTTTTCTGAGGAATCTCCATACTGCTTTCCATAATGGTTGCACCAATGTGCAGAAGAAAATGTAGGCCCAAATCTCCACCATGTAGGCCTCGGATCTGACTTCCTTAACAAGACTCTTAAAATGCAAAAAAGTAAAGTCGAGAATCAATTAATGGGGTAGATTCAAATTAAAAAGCTTCTTCTCAGCAAAGGAAACAATGAGTAACATGAAGAGAGAGCCTACAGAATGGGAGAAAATCTTTACCACATGCATCTCAGATATAGCATTAATCTCCAGGATATATAAAGAACTCAAAAAACTCAACACCCAAAAAAACAAATAATCCAATCAATGAATGGGCTAAGAAACTGAATCGACACTTCACAGAAGAAGAAAAACAATCAACAAATATATGAAAAAATGTTCAACATCTCTAGTAATTAGAGAAATGCAAATCAAAACTACTCTAAGATTTCATCTCACTCCAGTCAAAATGGCAATTATCAAGAATACAGGCAACAATAAATGTTGGTGAGGATGTGGGGGAAAAGGTACACTCATACATTGCTGGTGGGACTGTAAAAGAAATCTTTCTAAGTTTTGATTTCCATTTGGTTCTGAGAATATCTTAATATAATTATTTATTTAAATTTTTAAAATTTCATTTGTTCTTTTTAGTTCTACATGGCAGTAGTAAAACTTTGAGGAAAAAAAAAAGCACCAAGTCAGTTTTAAATAGCAAGAATAGTGTGTATCAATTAGGCACCAAGTTTGACTGCATTCCATGCAGTATATGTTGCATATTTTGTGTCTCATAATTGGGATAGCAGAGTTGTCTGGTTTATAGAATTTCAACCAGCATTATTACAAATAAGAATTGAAATATCAGCTATACTCTCCTCAGACAATCATTAGTTAAGGTGATGATTATATTCATTGGCTTGATTCAATCATTACATATTGTGTATATATATATATATATATATATATATATATATATATATCTTAACATCACTTTCCTCCCATAAATATACACAATGATAATTTGTCAATTCACAAATTTGCAAAAAGTTAAAAAGTAATCCTGTATTTAGGATTATTAATACATAATCCTAAGTACAGGAAGCAACAACTCTTTCAATCTGAAGTCAGAAGGAGAATTCACTAGGATGTACCACAGAGCACCCCATCACTCCATTACATGCCCTGCCATTTGAAGGGTGTTATTCTCCTACCGTGGGCACCTCTGAGTAACGTTGTGAGTGTGTGAGTGCCTGTGAGTTTGATAGTAAATAACTGTTCTGATTGTCCATCCTGTGGTTCACTCTGAGTTCTTACAAATCCTAACAGCTGCAGTCCTGTTTGCTTATGCGTGTTTCAATAACATGGAGCCCTGCCCTAATCATGAGGGGTCAGGGTCTTAATATTCTGGCCTGCAGCTCCACATGAAGACGAACGGTTCTCAGTGGTCCATTGCAAAACTATTTTAAAGGACATTTTAATGATAGGGGAAAAAACATTATTTATAGTAAAGTCATAGGACAAATGATGTTCTCCCAGGGCTATGGGAACAAGATGGTGCCTGGGGAGAAAACGTAGGCTAATTATGAGGACTGGGGTTGAGAAGATGTGTTTCATATATTTATAAGATGTTATAAAAACATATTTATGAAAGTGATCATGGAAAAGATGAATGCAACAGTGTGATGTTGCATGACATGAAAATGGGTATTAGCAGGTCTGTTTTTTTTTTTTTCTTTCATTTTTTTCTCTTTAATAAAAATTTCCAGAAAAAGTTACACTACATCACAGTAATGAGTTGAATTTGGTGTTTGGAAGACAGTGGAAGAAGAAAAGGATGTCAAAGCTGTGTGTCTCCTGGGCATGAGAACTGCTGGTGACAAAACACATCTCAGAGTGAATATAGAACAATTGAAATGATGATGCTGGTCTGGGTTGTGTCTTGAAGAAGCAGTGATGGGGTGGGGTGTGGAAACAGGAGAAGGATGGAAACACATCTGCCCTTGATTTGGAAGTAGAGTCATGTGCTGCTAGTGATGGAGACATATTCTGAGAACTGTCTTGTTAGGTGATTTGTCATTGGGTGACATCATACTGTACTCACACAGACTGAGATGGCTGTGATGTAACTGGGTGATTATGTCTTACAGGGCCCGCCATCACACATGCAGCCAAATGTTGACCAGAATGTTGTTAGAACTTCTGGTTTTATTTTCTTTCAGAGATTTTCCTCTGATTTAGAGGAATCCCTTCTGTAATTTCTTTCTTTCAGAAAGAAAACACTGGCTTCTTGCTGAGTGTATTAGTTTTCTAGGGCTGCTATAACAAAGCCTACGTGTGGAAATTTGTTTTCTCACAGTTCTGGAGACTGGATGCCTGAGATCAAGGCATCAAAAAGGCTGCTTTCTTCTGAGGTCTCTTTCCTTGGTTTGTGGCTATCGGCTTCTCTGTCTTTGCATGCTTTTCCCTTTGTGTATGTGTGTCTTCTAATTTTCTTCTTTCTTAAAGACACCAGTCATATTGGATTATAGCCCACCCTAATGACCTCTTTTTAACATAATCATCTCTTTAAAGGCTCTATCTCCAAATGTGGCTCCATTCTAAGATATTAGTGGTCTATGAATTGGGGAAGGGAGAAGATTCAGCCCATAGCACCCAGATACCAAAATAATTTCCCTGCCTTCATCTTCTATTCTCTTTTATGTACTGGAACTCACTAAATGAGGTTCTCTGGGAACTAGGTGAGCTTTCCAAATGTGTAGGGACTTAAATTACAAAATTTAGAGATAAATCATAGAAGAAGAAACAAAACACTCTTTCAATGCCTTTAAAGTTCCTGATGGGATCACTTGCCATGTCTCCCAGAGTTTCAAAGTCCTCATATTTGATGCCATTTTCACGAATCTAGAAAGTCTTTACTAATTATTATCTTTCATACTAATAAACGTGCAATGATTCTATTCTTCTCCTCTGAGAAATAATTAGCTTGCTACTTACATTTTAAAAATGACTGGTGTGCTATAAGTGCTATAACATGAACCCTTACTTATTAGGGTTCAAAATAAATAAGTACTTTTACTTTTTCCTGGACAATTTAAGAACCTAAGAACATTTTGGTTTTATTTATCATTTTCCAAATTTATGTTATTTTTTCATATATGTTAATTCTTAGTATATTTAAAACCTTGTAGATTTTATTATTCCTGCCTCGTAGAGTATTTATTTAGATGAACACATGTAATTTCTCTTTCTTTTGCTACTTCTTTTTCTTTTCTACTCCTCCTGGATTCTATTTTGGAATGTTTTTCTTCCTAAAGAACTCTTCATATATTTCCTATAGCTCAGGTACACTGGTTATTAACTCTCTTAATCTTTTTCCTGAAATGTCTTTATCTGATTTTTCTTTTTATTTCTTTTTTAGGGTATTTTTAATAGATGCAGAATTCCAACTTGGTACTTTTTTGTTCAGCACATTGAAGATAGTCTTGTATTATTTTCTGGCTTTCACAGTTTTTATTGAGAAGTCATTCACGAATCTCATTGTTCTTATGAAGGCAATATACCTCTTTCTTAGCTTCTTTTATGTTTTTTTGTGCCTCTGGGAATTTTACTGTGATGGGCCTGGAAGTGGTTTTGTCTGTCATTCCTAGCATTCATTATGCTTGTTGAATTCTTTCTTATGGTTTAGAAAATTCTTAACTATTATCTCCAAATATTACCATATGTCATTCTCTCCTTTCTGAAATTACAGTTATGCATACATTAGACTTCCCCCAGTGTTCTATATAGCTTTTCTCCTCTGATCTATATTTTCTATACTTTTGTTTCTCTGTACACATTAGTCTAAATATTTTTATTTTCTAGTCCTCTAATTCTTTCTTCAGTTGTGTCTAAAATATTTAAGTTCAGAATTTCTGTTATTCTATTTTCTGCCTGGAATTACTATATGACTTAGTTTTTAGTTCTAGCCTGAAAATCTTTCTTGTTACTCCTTGAGCATATTAATCATAGTTATTTGAAGCTTCATGTTGATATCATATTTATTTGTATTCCCGTAGTTCTCTACTTTTTTTATTTGTTTGTTTCTCTTGGTTTTCAGTCATATGAGTTTTCTACTAATGTGCTTTTTTTTTTTTTTGATAGTACTAGTCATTATGAGTCCAGGGTAAAAGGACAGTCAGTGTAGGTAATGAATGATCAGTCAAGAAAATGGAAGCTGATTCAAAGGAAATGGAATGTTAGTACCTTTAGGATACTTTCCCCTCCTCTAACCTGTTGCCAAGGTTACCTGCCTCCAGGGCATTGTTCCTCCTAGCAAGGAGTTGTTAATGAATGCCCCGAGTGGACCCATTCCTGCCTGTACCCCAGGGTGGCTTCATTCCTGCCCTAGGGTCACTCACCTTTTGGGTCATGTAGGCAGAATGGCGAGGAGGGGGCATGAGAACAAAGGATATCTGAAATCTATAGAAGGGACAAGATACCTCCCACTCCCTCAGGCACCAAACTTTGAACCCCCTCTTCTGTGGAGGAGTCTCTGTCTCTCTCTCTGCTATTCTCTTTTTGCTCTTGCCTTGGCATTTCTTGGGTGTTCAATCTTAAGCACCAAGGGAATGGGGACCTGGAATCTGATTCTTAACACCAGTATCATCTCTGGTCTCAATTGTACATAAAAAATTGCAGATAATTTTTGTTTCCTGAAACCATTATTTTCCTCCAGAGAAATTTACATTTGATTCTGGTAGGAAAATAACCTAGGGGCACCCAGATCAACTCAATTCAGTTCAGAAATGAGATAATGCAGAGTTGAACTTCTGTCACTAGCAACGTTCCTATATTATATTGTCTATACCTCTTTTCATGACAAAGGATAATACCAAATTTCTTTCCCAAGTGACCAAGAGTGATGCTGTTTATTTCTGCTCTGGTTTTTATTATTTCTTTCCTTTTACTAGTTTTGGGTTTTTTTTTTTTAATTTTTCTAGTTCCTTAAGGTACCATATTTGATTGTCTAATTGGGATCTTTCTGCTTTTATGATGTAAGTGTTGATTGCTATAAATCTTTCTTAGTACTGCTTTTGCTGTATCCAATAGGTTTTGGCATGCTGTGTGTCCGTCTTCATTTATTTGAAGAAAATTTTTAATTATTTCTTCATTCATTGTTTTTCCAGGAGTACACTGTTTAATTTCCAGGTATTTATATAGTTTCTAGTGTTTTTCTTTGTTATTGACTTCTTACTTTCCTCCTTCACCTTCTCCTTCTTCTTTGCATTATAGTTGGAAAAGGTACTTGGAATGATTTCACTAAATAAAAAAAATTGTTTAGACTTCTTTTGTGGTCTGCTGTATAATCTATCCTAGAGAATGTTCCATTTGCTGTGAAGAAGAATATTTATTCTATAGCTGTTGGACTATTCTGTAGATATGTTATGTCCCTTTGGTCTACAGTAATTTTAAGTTTGCTGTTTCTTCATTAATTTTCTGTCTGGATGATTTCTCCATTGCTGAAAGTAGGGTATTAAAGTCCCCACTTTTATTTTATTGGAGGTTATTTTTCCCTTTAATTAAGCCTTTTAATATTGGCTTTGTATTATTTGCTTTATATATTTAAGTTCTCTGATACTGAGTGCATATATGTTTATAATTGCTATTTCTTCTTGCTTAATTGGCCACTTTATAATTGTATAAAAAGATTTGTTTTGTTTTACTGCTTTTTATTTAAAATCTATTTTGTCTTATGTCAGCATGACTACTGTTTTTTAACGTTTTATTTGCAAAGAATATTTTAATTCCATGACTTCACTTTCAATCTGAAATTCTTATAAGCAATATAATAGTTGGGTCTTTTTGAGAAACTTTTATCCACTTAGTCACTCTCTTTTAATTGGAGAACTTAATACATTTACATTTAAGATAATTATCAAAAGGTAAGATCTTAGGACTGACATTTTGGTACTCATGGTCTTAGTCTTTATTTTTTTCTTCCCTCTTCCTGCTTTCCTTTTTTTCTTACTTCCCTGCTTCCCCTCCTTTCCTCCCTGTCCCCCTCTCTTTCTTTCTTTCTCCCTCTCCTAGTCTTCGTTCATGGTTCAGTGACTTTATTTAGTAGTGATTTTTGATTCCCTATATACTATTTTGATGTGTCTCTTCTAGATTGTTGCTTTATGGTTACAATGAGGCTTTCAAAACACTTCGATTATAACAAGCTACTTTGAAATTATAGAAACTTAACATTGATCATAAAGATAGTAAAACAGAGAAAGAAATATTACTATAATTTTTTTACACTTGTGCTCTATTCCTGCCCAAATTTTGAATTTTTATTGTTTACATATTTTCTATATTGCCAATATCTTACAATGTAGTTATTATTACTTGTAACTGATTTATTTTTTTAAGTTTTCATACTAAAGATAAAAATGATTCTTAAACCATGGTTGTAACACTAGAGCAGTCTGCATTTGTCTGTACAGTTATTCCTACCACTGAGTTTTATACCTTCGAATGGTTCCTTGCTCATCAGTGTCTCTTTCTTTCAGTTTGAATAACTCCCTTTAGTGTTTCTCATAGAACAGGTCTGATTGTGATAAATTTTCCCCAGCTTTGCCTGGGAATGGCTCCATCTCTCATGTCTAAGGACAGCTTTGCTGGGTACAGTGTTCTTGGTCAACAGATTTTTTCCCCTGAAAAGGTCATCCCACTGACTCCTGTAAGGCTTGTGCAGAGAATTCTGCTGTCAGGGAAATTAGAACACCCTTATGCGTTATTTGCTTCTTTTCACTTACTGCTTTAAGAACTTTCTCTTTGTCTTTAATCTTTGATAGCTTTATTATAGTATGTTTCAAAGTAGACTTTGTTGAGTTCCATCTTACTGGCAACATTTAACTTTCCCATATCTGCATATGTGTATCTTTGTTTAGGTTTGGTAAGTTTTCTTTATTATCTCTTTGAATAAGCTTTCTAACCTTTGGCATTCTCAAGTTTGTATTGAATCCCCAATAATGTGAATATTTGCTCTTTTAATGCCATCCCAACAATGATACAAATTGTATTCACTTCTCTTCATTCCCTTGGGTTTCACTGACTTGGTAGAGATTTCTAGTCAAAGCCCTGTGCCTAACTCCCTGTCTTACTCTTCAGTGGATTGAGTTTCCACACTGTGCTAAATGGGATTGGGGGAGAGATGGTGCAGGCAGTTCCTTTGCTGCCAGACTGATGGGAGTCCAGAGGCTCCATCCAGGGACACTGGCCTGGGAACAGGGGCCATGGGCTCTGCCTGGTACTGGGCTTAACCATGTTGGGTCTGTACTGTGTCTCAAATCTAAGGTCTGGAGTTAATCTCTCTTCTTTTCTTAAGTATCTCTTTCCAAGTTGAGTTGGTTGGAGTTGGGGTGTGCAAGCAACTTCTTCCTGATTGACTTAGGTCTTGTGAAGGTAGTTTTATGTGTAAGTCGTTGTTCAAACTCAGATCCTATGGAGAGAGAACAGCTAGAGTCTTAACTCCCACACAATCTTGCTGTACTCTGAGACCCAGTCTTTTCGTGTGAAGGCTGGGTTGGGGTAGGGCAGAGATCTGGTGGTTATAAGCCTGCTTTCTGTGTAAATTCTACTTGTGTTATATTGCAATGTTAATTGAAATGACAAATATTAGTAAAATAATTTATTTACTTCAGGAACAACCACAATGATGCTTACCAGATATTGTTATAATTAAATATACTTATTTTAATATCTGAATAACAAAAATTATTTTAAAATATTAATATCCACCACTATAAGGCAGATATTTTATTACTTTGGTTTAAATAATTTCCTTAGGAATACAAAATATTATTTGATATTTTGTAGTTAATAAAAAATCAGACGTGAGTTCCTCTAGTGTTTTGTTAACTTTTGGATGAGGTAAATATGTAGGAATTATATTAAGAGAAGATTATGAAGAAAGAAGCAATGATGCTTGCTCTTAGTATAAAATTCTGTAAATTCTAATATAGTAACTGGCCTAATTACCTGTTTTCTTCAATACAGGAGGTCATTATGACAATAGAATAGTTTAATTTTTTTTTTTTTTTTTTTGTGGTGGTGGTACTGGAGCTTGAACCCAGTAGTGCTGCACTACTGAGCTACATCCCTAGACCCCTTTTTGTAAATTGTTTTTGATACAGGGTTTTGCTAAGTTGGAAAGACTGACTTTGAACATGTGATCCTCCTGCCTCAGCTTCCCAATTAGCTAAGATTACAGATGTGTGACCATACCCAGCAGACAGGAGAAAGATTTTAAAGATGGAACAGCAATTTTAAAAAATGTAATGAGTAGAGAGTCATTTAAGAGATTTTAGCTTATGAACTATTTCCTGGTTCTATTATCTTTAAAAAAAGTGAATTGAATGCTCTAAGGACATTGTTTTTAATGTAAGAGATATGAAACATATGAAACAATTTGTGGTCCAGCGTCTTGAATTGAGCTGGTTTCATGGGAGGGTTGGTAGTCAAGGTAAATCTCATATAGAACAACAACTTCAAATGGACAAAAAATCTTGTTGTGGAGAAGGTGTAGAGAAAGGTAGATTATCAGTGTGGATAAAGAAATCAGAATTCATGAGAAAAGCATACGTAATGTGGCATGTTCATGTGACATAGAGAAATTGGTGGATCAAGAGAATCAGGCAAGTAGAAATTATATTTGCAGATAACCGAGTAGAGATTTAGGATAGGCATCAGAAACTGCTGCTAAGAAAAGCTACAGATAAAAGGCAGAGTTTGACTGATACAGGGAGGAAGGGAAAAGACACCACAAAGCCTCATCACTAGAATTTGGAACATAGAGTTTCCCTAAGACTGAGCAAAATGAGAAAAAGAGAAATTCCCCCTGCTTCCACCACAAACATTCCACAGAATACCAAGCAACACTGTATGCAAGCATGGGCATGGAGAGAGATGTTCTCTGAGGTGTAGGTGTTTAGAACTGCTGGAAGTGAAGAGTGAAGCACTAACAATACTGAGAACAACAACTCCTGCCCCCAGCTCCTACCTAAACACAGGCGATGGTAGCTCACCTCTAGCGGAGCTAGAAGTGCGAGGTCTACTGAAGGTAACTATACCAACAGCAAAGCACACACTCAGTTGTATTCCTGACTAGTGACTCAATCCTTGAGGTTTTGAGGTTAACACTCTGGTATAAGATGAGGCTTGATCATTCAGGCATAATGGTTTAGTCAGCTTTTTTGCTGCTGTGACTAAAAGATCTGACCAGAACAATTTTAGGGGAGGAAAAGTTTATTTGAGGGCTCACGTGTTTAGAGGTCTCAGTCCATAGATAGCTATTACTTGGGGCTTGAGGTAAGGCAGAACATCATGACAGAAGGGTGTGTTGGAGGGAAGCAGCTTACATAATGATCAGAAGCAGAAAGAGAGAGATTCTATTTACCAGATACAAAATATATACCCCAGTGTTGCCTCCAATGACCACCTCCTCCAGTCACGCCCTACCCACTTTCAGTTACCACTCAGTTAATCCCATTGGGGATTCACTCACTGATTGGGATTAGGCTTTCATAACTCAGTCATTTCTCCTCTAAACCTTCTTCTAGCATCTCACACATGAGCTTCTGGGGGACACTTCACATCCAAACCATAACAAATAACTACTGTTTACTTTAGTTCCCCTTTTTATACACATACTATTGAATTAAAATTATGAAACACATAAAATATCAAAAGAAACAATCCAATGCCAAAAGACAAAGCAAATTATGGGCTAGACTCAGAGATTACACAGATGTTGAAACTATCAGACAGATACTGTATTAGTCAACGTGGGCTGCCATAACAAAATACCACAGATGGAGTGGCTTAAACAACAGAACGTTAGTTGTCACAATTCCGTATAGGCTGGAGGTCCAAGATCAAGGTACCAGCTGATTAAGTTCCTAGTGAGAACCCTCTTCCTGGCTTGCAGACAGCTTTCCTTCTTACCACGTTCTTGTATGGTGGAAGGAGAGAGGGATCTGATGTATCTGCACTTCTTATAAGGTTATCAGCACTGTTGCATTAGAGCCCCATCCTTATGACCTCATTTAAGCTTATCACCTCCTCATAGATCCTGCTTCCAAATACAATTCCTTTAGGGGGCTAAGGTGTCAACACCTAAGTATTTTCAAAAACATTTAATGTCTAACAGATGATTTTTTAAAACTTAAAAAAAAAAATCTAGTGAACAAGGTTGACATATTTGAACAGATCAGGAATCAGCAGAGAAAATTTCAGTATTTAGTATTCAGAGAAATACTGAAAATTTAGTATTTAGTATTCAGAGAAATACAGGGATAACATCAGAGAGGAAGACTTTATTTCACTGTCTCATTAAGAGTTGACCCAGCTGAGGGACAAAACAGTGAACTTGAAGACAGGTCAAAAGACATTATTTAAACTTAAACACAAAGAAAACAAAGAGTATGTGTGGTGGACTCTAGATCATGCAAGAGTTGCAGAACAATAACCGATAGTCTAAGATACATGTACACAAAAATCCAGAAGGACCTGGGTGTAGTGACACATGCCTGTAATTTCAGCAATTTGGGCGGCTGAGACAGGAGGATCCCAAGTTCAAGACCAGTCTCAACAACATGGCAAGACCTTCAAATAAATAAATAAATAAATAAAATGTAGCTCAGTGGTAAAGTGCTCCTGGGTTAAATCGCCAGTAACACCCCCCCCCAAAAAAAATTGCTTCAAATAATGAAATACATAGTACCAAGAAACCCAGAGAACCTTGAATAAGATAGACTAAAACAGCAACAACAGCAAAAAAACCCTAGTCATAATACAGTGAAATTACTAATGATCAAAATAAGAGAAAATCATTGAAAACAACCAGAGAAAAAGACACAGCTGTTCAGAGAAATCATGAAGAATTTTATTAGTCTTTATTTTAGAAACCATCCAAGTCAAAAGTCAATGGAGGGGCATTTTTCACATACTGAAACAAAGCAAAGCAAAGCAAGACAAAACAAAACAGCAAAATTGTAAATTCAGAGTTCTAGGTTCAGCGAAAATAGCTTTCAAAAAAGAAGGGTAAGTAAGTTCATTCATTTCTTTCTCTTTCTCTCTTTATATGGTGCTGGGGATCAAACTCAGGGCCTAGCTCTACTAATGAACTACATCCCGAGCCCCAAGTTTCTTATAGTTAAGTTAATTAGTGTAATATTATTTGAACATAAATCATCTTCTATTAAAGTTTTGTATTGTACACTCTAGAGCAACCACTTAAACATTAGTAAACAGGAAAAACTAGTAATCCAATCATGGAGATAAAATAAAACCCCAAAAATACTGATTAATCTAAAATAGAAAATTGGAGAAAAGAAACTAAGAATGGAGGGATCAAAGACATATTGACAATTACCTTAGTGGTGTAAGTGATCTCAATACCACTCTTAAAGGTTATATTGGATGAATAAGACTCATCGTCATGTCATCTGTAAGAAAACACACTTGAAATATAAAAACATATTAATATTAAAAGTATGATGATGAAAAGAGATATAACACCAACGCTGAACAAAGGAAATCTGGAGTGGGTTTATTAATATCATACAAAGTAGACTTCAGAACAAGAAATATTGGATTAAAGAGGGATAGAACATTATCCCTAAAGAATAAATCCAGGGCTGGGGAGATAGCTCAGTTGGTAGAGTGCTTGCCTTGCAAGCATAAGGCCCTGGGTTCAATCCCCAGTACTGCAAAAAAAAAAAAAAAAAAAATTCATCAAGAAGGCAAAACGAGTCTTAAATGTGTGTGCATGAACAGCAATCTCCAAAATACATGAGGGAAAATGGACATATCCACAATGATAGCTGGAGACTTCAATATTCTTCTCTCAATAATTGATACAGATAGCAATTGGAATATAATAGAAAGCAACATGGCCAACCAACTTTACCTAATTGATATTTATAGCACACTCCATCTTCTCAACTCACTGAACACCCATTATTTTCTGATGATCCTAAGATAATTATCATAATTAATGTTACGGGCATGAAGCAAATCTCAAAAAATTTAAAAGAATTGAAATAAAAATACATTCTCTGATCTCAATGAAACAGAAATCAATAACAAAAACAACAAAAAGGTGTTGGGACAGTCTCAAAATATTTGAAAAGTAAAACACATTGCTAAATGATATGGATCGAAGAAGAAATTGTGAGGAAAATCAGAAAATATTCTGAATGGATTAAAAACTGTAAACAAAATTTGTGAGTTGGAGTTAATACATACTCAGGTAGAAATTTATAGCATCAATGGTCCATATGAGAAAACAAAAAGTTGTAAAAATCAGTGGGGTGAGGTTCACTTTCATGTACAACTAATTAGAACAAAAAAATTCAAGAAATTATAAAAAAGAAACTAGAAAAAGTGCAAATTTAAGGTGAGCAGAAAGGAACAAAATTTAAAGAAATTGAAATAGAAAAATAGAGAAAATCAATAGAACCAAGAGTGAGCTTATTCTGTGAGAAGACAAAATATGTCAAAAACAAAATCTCTAGTCACAGTGATCAGGAAAAAAAAATAGGAATAACCAATATGAGGAATAAAAGAGGGGAGCTCACTGTTAATCCTGTAGATATATAATATGAAAGAAATTCTAAGAATAGTTCTGTGCTCATAATTTAGATAACTTAGATGAAATTTAGATATTCTTGAAAGACAGAAATTATTTTACCAAAGTATAAACCAAGAAGAAATAGATAACTTGAGTAAACCTTTATCTATTAAGGAAATTTAACTTACCTGTAGTTAAACTATTTTCCACAAAAAAACTTTAGGTTCATATGGTGCTATGGTTTGATTATGAGGTACTCCCCTAAAGGTCACTTGAGACAATGGGAGAATGCTCAGAGGCAACATGATCAGATTATGAGGGTTTTAAAATCTAATCAGTGGATCAATTCACTTGAATGGATTAACCAGGTGGTAACTGTAGGCAGGTAGGATATGATCAGAGGAAGCAGATCACTGGCAGTGTGCCTTCAGGGTTTATATTTTGTCCCTGGCACCTTACTTTCTCCCTCCCTGCTCCCTGACCATCTTGAATTGAACAATTTTCCTCTGACATGTTTCTGGTCATGATGTTCTGCCTCAACTTGGGTGCAGATCAATGGAGTCAGCTGGCCATGAACTGAACCTTTGAAAATGTGAGCTAAAATAAAGTTTTCCTCCTTTAAATTTTTCTTGCTGGATATTTTGTTCACAGTGATGCAAAGCTGACTAAAACACATAGCTTCAATAGTGAATTCCAGAAAACATTTAAGGAAGAAATAATAAAAATTCTTCATGAATTCTTGCAGAAAATTGAAGATAGAATACTTGCCAACATTTTCTGAGACCATATATCTCCGGTACCAAAGCCAAACAAAATATTATAAGAAAACTATAGATAAATATTGCTCATAAATATAAATGCAAAAAATCCTTAATAAAATGTTAGCAAATTAAATCCAGCAATATATAAAAAAATATATTAGTGGGTACATCATGACCCACTAATAAAGGAAAACCAAATGATAATCTCGATAGACATAGACAAAGGATAAAATTAAATATCAATTCATGATTAAAAACTCTCAGAAAACTAGAAATAGAAGAGAATTTCTTCAACCTGTGAAACAGCTTCTATGGAAAACATCTAACACCATTCCCAGTGCTGAAAGAATGAATACTTTCTCCCCAAATCAGAAACTAGGTAAATATGTGAGTTCTCACCATTGCTATCCAATAATTTATTAGAGGTTCTAGACAGTACAATAAGACTATTCTGTATAATTATAATGCACCAGGAAAAAGTAAATTAAAAAGTAAGGCTGGGCACAGTGGCACATGTCTGTAATCCCAGCAACTCAGGAGGCTGGGGCATGAGGATTATGAATTCAAAGCCAACCTCAATAACTTAATGAGGACCTAAGTAACTTAGAGAGACCCTGTCTCAAAATGAAAAATAAAAACGACTGGGGATGTGGTTCAGTGGTTAAGCAACCCTGGGTTCAATCCCAGTCCAATTAAAAAAAAAAAAAAAAAGAAAGAAAAGAAAGGAAAAAAAAAAGGCAAGAAATAAAATGCATAAAAATTGGAAGAGAAACAAAATTTATTTGTAGATGACACTGTTGTATAGAAAAGTCAAAGAATCTACAGAAAAGTAACTGACCTTAAATATTGGCACTAGTTATTTTGGTTTGAGAATTGACTAAGATCTTTGGAGGAATCTGAAGTGGTCTCAATGATTAAAAACTACACAACCACCCCTGGCTCAGTCTCTGGAGTAACATACATACACAAAAAAACCTATGACCTTGGTAAATGAACAGTTTAAATCCTCACTATTGGGAGAACTTAAGAAAGGCCCTGGTAACCTCGAAACCCTTTGGGCATAAGGTTATGTCTAGTTACCTTCTCCCATGGCATGTTCTCTCAGAGAGAAGGACAGGTTGATAGGTTGAAGACACTGTCGTTCAACATTCAACGATTCATGGGATAAGGAGTCTAGAGACAGCTCTTTACTGTAAGTGGCCTGTAAAATAAGAGAGTAAAACACAAATGGGGAAATCTGCATTATTTGTTGAGAAACAATTGTTGCCCTCCTGACCCAACATCAGGTAACTATTGTTATAATTGGTTTTACAGCTTGAGAAAATGACTTTGTATTGATCCTTCACACACCCTCCCATCCAGCATCCCAATGGACAGTAATTGGCATTATGTGAAATGACTTCTCCCCAGGCAGGAGAGAGAAGTCGATTATACTTCAATAAAGCTAAGTTAGCTGATTCACAACCACATCCATGTGATCGCTCCGTGCGAGCGATCACAGCATGGCCGGTTTAAAAGTGCAGTGAGCGCTCCTGAGTGGGGAAGGCTAGAAGGCACTGTCTGTGGGAAAGTGAACCCTGATAGGAGGAACTGACAGTGCCAGAGATGTGCTCTCCCCAGACCCCTTGCTGCTGCTGCAGAAACAGGGATCCCAGTCCTGGCCGATGGGTCCCCAGGGCACATCTGCTGGGAGGCTTGTGAGAACAGGAAGTGTGGGGTTAAAATCTCATCACTTTTGAACAGTGGTGTATGAAGCGACATGTACAGTCAGGGTTTTCTAGAGGAGCAGAACCAATTGGATAATACAGATCATCTATCTACCTACTTATCTATCTTTCTATCTAAAGATGCCAATATAGATAACTATGAAGATCTCTATATACCCATATGTGGATATCTGTATTAGATTGACTTACACAGCATGATCACAGGCTGGCTAGTCCCACCATGGCTATCTGCAGGCTAGAGAGATAATCCAGAAAGCTGGAAGCTGGCAGAGACCAAAGAGGAAGCAGACCCCGTCTAAGCCAAAGGACTGGAAGCTTCCTGAGGAGTTGCCGGTGAGAATCTGTTTTCAAAGGCTGAAGAATCTGGGTTCTAATATGCATAGGCGATAACAGCAACAAAAATGCAAAAGTTCAAGAAGAACTAAGCTTGAGAACCATGAAGACCCCCCCATTCTTCCTTGGTTTTTTTTTTTTTTTTTTTTTTTTTTTTTTTTTTGTTTGTTGCTGTTGTTCCGTTAGGGGTCCCAGCCTATTGGACGGTGCTGCCTACATTCAGGGCAGGTCTTTCTCTTCTGTTCGCTGACCCATATGTCAGTCTTCTCTGGAAACGCCTTCACAGTCACACCCAGAAGTGTGCTTCACCAATTTTCTAGACAATCAAGGTTAATCATCACTCAGGAGTCATGGCAGCACCCTGAGCCCATGAAGCAATGGGACCAAGGACAAAAGGCTCCGTGCTGAGGATGGCAGAGCACAGAAATGGAAGCACCTGGATCCTTGATGAGCTCATTGGGCCACAGCAACCTCATCACTGGCATTTGATATCATAAAAATGTTCTTAAGGTGCCAACAGGTATTATTCAATTATCTGCTAACTTGCAACTAAAAATACTCCGAAACACAATGAAACATACAGGAGGTAGTAGAGTGCCTGAGATAGTGGTAGTTGCATGTCAGTGAAAAAGAGGAACAAGTGGAATATTTAGGAAGCTGACAGTATCGTACAGTCAGGGTGGTTGGGATAATTGGCCATGATCAGAAACAGGGTTCGTTAGCCTGAGAATGTGTCACAGAGGATGTGATTTTATTCTTTCCCTTTGCTAAACTTGGTGACTGCTGTTTAAGGAAACTGTCATTTCCACTCTGGATGTTTTTCATTAAGAGCATTATTCTGTTACCAAGGGAGGGAAATAGGGAGCAGAGAGTGCTGGCAGGGGACAAGATTTGCTGCTAACGAGTAAAATATTTTCAGATGTTCTTTGACTGAAAAAAATGTTCCATTATGTCACAGAATTATTGCATCCCAAGAATCCATTGCCTTCAGGCCTTGTTGAAGTGATGACTTGCTGCAGTGATATGTGTAGCCTTGGGGGACAGTTCCAACCACTGGGCAATGGCGAGGCCCACAACCTCCTCTTGAGTTTATGGCTTTCCCTCACCAGCTTCTCTGTAAAATGAATGAATGTGGACCTCACCCTAGCCTTGGTAGACTAAGCACGTTCCGAAGGAGGACTGAGCTTCCCCTTACCTAGTCTCTCCACTCCTGTCTTCTAGAGAAGTGGTTCTCATTAGCCAGTCATAAAACCAATGTACTGGGGTAAGACTAGCATTGAGAAATAAAGTACAGTAACATTAACTGAAAAAGAATACAATTGACTGGACTAGAAAGCCTCAAAGAATATTATGATTATTAAAAGTATGTACATAATGTCCCCAAAAATCTGAGATTGGTTTTAGATGTATTCTCAAAAATACAGTTTAAAAAAATATTTAATTTGAACTTATTTTTATTGAAATGCAATATGTGTACTTATTTATTGGGTACAGTATGATAATTCAATGCATAAATATGATGTATAATGATCAAATCAGGGTAATTAGTAATCCATTTTCTCAAATATTGTCATTTCTATGTGTTGGAACCCCTCTAACAATTCTCTAGTTATTTTGAAACACATAATAATTTGTTGTAAACTATAGTTAATAGCCTGCTACAGAGCATTAAAACAGATTCCTCCTATTCAACTGTATTTTAACTTTTTTTGCGGGGGAGGTGATGGAGATTGAACTCAGGGGCACTCAACCACGGAGACACATCCCTAGCCCTATTTTGTATTTTATTGTCTTACTGAGTTGCTTAGGGCCTTGCTTTTGCTGAGGCTGGCTTTGAACTTGAGATCCTCCTGCCTCAGCCTCCTAAGCTGTTAAAATTACAGGTGTGCACCATGGTGCCTGGCTTGTATTTTCCCTTTTATCCAATCTTCCTCTATCCCCCATATCCTTCCCTCTCTAGTGACCATTATTCTACCATTTACTTTTATGTGGTCAACTTTCCTTTAGCTCTGACAAATGAGTGAGAATCTGCAGTATTTATCTTTGTCTAGCTTATTTTGCTTAACATAGTGTCCTCCAATAATGTTCTTCCATTCACTTAAAAAATAAATTTTATAATTTTTTTTGGTTCAAGTGCTTCCGTGAAGATTGAAAATCTTGACAGAAAACATTGAAAAATCAATCACAAAATTCTAAGCTTTCAGCACTCACCCATCTAAAGTTATTACAGTTTAAAACTGCAGTAGTCATTGGGAGTACCCTGTGCTGGTTTGTAAGACTTGTTTCACTTTGGTAGCATGGGAATGTGTTGGTAAGAACACATTTGGAAACCACTATTCTAGCACATTGCAGATTTCCAGCACATGGATGCAATCAGATTTCTGTAATGCCTTATTTATGTTATCTGTGAGTAGAGGCATTAATTAGCCTTTGAGCCAGAATCCCTAAGGAAGTTAGTTAGTGGGTCTGAAGAAAATGAGGCAGAGAGTCCAAGTAAAATTCAAAGCTCTCTGCCTTTCCTTTTTGATCCTTTTCTCTCTTTCTTTTTTCTTTTTCTTCACAGAAACATATGTCTGGCAGAACATCACACGGAAGGGGTTTGCTGGAGAGATTATCAGTGTTATCCTCTGAGATGAAAAGTGCTATAACAGGTACTGTCCAGTTAGAAGAAGAGGCCCCTAAACCAGTGCCAGGACAATGGACTTGTTCCTTTGTGTGGCACAAGGGGATGGCCTGATAACATGACCTTATAGTCTTTGTTTTTCATATTCTATATTGTGACCCCTTAATTAAAAAACTTTATTTTGTCATATTCCTCTGTACATGTAGTCTGGGAAAGACCAACAAAGTAAGATGTGCTCAGGAAAGAAAAAATTAAGAGCTTACTAGATTTTGTATGGGAGTTCAGGCAGAAAAAGGGATAAAGGGATCACAGGCCCCTCACCCACTCCCTAACTTCAATTTATATTTGGATGGCCATGGTTATTGGTCACAGCATGGGCCAGTGGAGAGTGAGACTGATTGAAAACATGAAACTGAGCAGTTTGGGTTTTGTCCTGAAAATGGTTACTATTGAAGGAGTATAAATGGGATGTGAAATGAATGTGTTTACATTTTGTGTGGCACAAAGGGATGGAAAAATGAGGAAGGAAAAATGAGTTGGCTACAGGTCAGTAGATGACCTGGAGAGAAGAAAGATCAAAGACAGGAAAAACTTTCAGGAGGTTTTTCTGGACAGGAAGTAATGGTATTGTGCACCAAGGAAGTCTGTAGCATGGAGACTGAAAAAATATTAAGGAATGCTAGTGACTGATGACTTGTGGTGACTGGGATGGGGAGGGGAGGTTCTCTTATTTCTGACCCTGTGGGCTGGTTAGGTGCAGGGTATTCTTGGTTTTCATAAATATATGGGAGAGGAATAAGCCTGTTGGGATGGGGATTTATCAACAATTGCACCTAATTTGAAGCTATGTCAATATATAAGTTTAACTAGATAGTGTGTATCATGGAAAGGGGAAAGGGAAGATAAAGAATACTGGAAATCACCAATATTTAAAAAATGTATAAAGGAAATGCATGCAATACAAGGGACTGAGATACAAGTAAAAGCAAGAATGAGGGCATTACAGAGATAAGTGTGGAGAGATTTTCAAGGAAAGAGTAATAGAAGTGTTAAATGTCACCAGTTTGTTAAGTAAGGTGGTACCAAAGAGTGAGCCCCAGATTCAGCAGTCAGGAGCTCATCAGTGGCCCTGGCACAACCATTTTAGTGAAGGGATGTAGACACTCGTTAGATTTAGGTGAATAAGGAGTGAATAGGAGGTAAGAAAACAGACAGGAAGGTCAAGATGTAAGAAACGTTCCTGAGTGTTGATTCAACAGAGCAAACTGCATTTCCTCCTCCCCTTCCTTTCTTTCCCTTCTTGTTCCTCCAAGTCTTTCTTCTGCTTTCCATCCTCCTTCCTTTCTGTGCACATATGCATGTTGAATCCCCACTGTGGCCAGGAACCAGGGTGGACATCAGGATGCAAAGATGAGAGCAACACAGCTCTCCTGGTGGGGGAGGTCATTGCCTAATATGTAAAACAAGCTAAAATAACGCATAGGAAAAAGGATCTGTTGTACATAAGGCAGAGATAGAGAACAATCTGAAGTTTTAATTTTTGAACAATGTAAAACAAAGGGGGTGGGAAGGAAGACACAATAAAGAGACATTTAATGTGGGTCAAGTTTATAAGTCCCAGGGCAAGAGGCATACCAGGTCAGTAAACAAAATAAGGAAAGGGCCAGGGGAGAAATACTGGAGTCTGTACAGGCAACAGGAGTAGTTCCAGGAAGCTGGAGCCTGGAATACATGAAGCAGAAGGGAAGAACTGAGTCAGAAGCAAAGGCTCCTTTAGGAGCTTAGCTGCTCACTCATCAGGGGCGTCTGTGGGGGGTTTGAGCAGGACGGAGGTGAGGAGAGTGTTCTTCGAAGCATTTTTCTTATAGAAAAGAGGAATAAATGGTTAAAGACCTGAGACCCAGACACAGAGGGCTATGAATTAAAAGAGAATACTTCTTCACATTGTGCTAATCAAACATCAGCTGTTTAATCAATATTCATTGACAATGATGAAAAATTGATTTGACCAATAATTTAGTGACCTGGTAAAATAATTTCTTTCTTTCATCTCCTTCTCCTGGCATTTATGACTTCTTTAAAGAAAAAAAAAAAAAAAAAAAAAAAAAAGCAGATCTCACTCTATTCAGTGTCATGCTATGGCAGCCTTATCAAATAAAAATAGCCTAAAGTGATTAAAAATTTTTTTTCAGTTCTTTTGCTCTTGGTGTAGATTGATTTTCAGAGGGCACCTGGTTTCACACCGGAAGTCTTAAATCTATCATGCCTTTGGAGGTTGTTTTTTTAATAAACCATTTAGACACTTGCTAAAAATGATCACGATTTAGATCATATGTACCAAAATGAGCAATGACCAACAGAGCTCTTTGGGAGGAGGGTCTGATGATGAGTGTCCCACCTCACAATGAAATACTATGTGGGCATCTGGAGCCAGTTGACTCACTTCTCAAAACCTCAATCCTCAAGCCACTTAATATGTGGATATGAGTCAGATGCAGGCTAGCGGGAAGGATGGTGCCCTTTTTGGTCATTGGGCATTGATGGTGCATTTGCCCTGACATTCCCCGAGTGTTTTGTAAGATTATATATTTATAATTATACATACACATATTATTATATGTAATAATAAGTATGAGGGCTGGGGAGATAGCTCAGTTGATTAAGTGCTTGCCTTGCAAGCACTAAGGCCATGGGTTTGATTCCCAGCACCACCACAAAAAAAATTATGTAAGTGCAGGATAAAAGCTAATATTAATTAATATTTGATTACTTATATTATAATTTAATTTATTAATAATTAATTATGTAAATGCAGGATAGAATCTATTATTATTTATATATAAATTTTCAGGGCACTACTGGTGGTCCACAGTGGGTCCCTGGGGAGATGAAGTGTCATCTTCCAAGTAGATTGTTAATAATTCACCCTGATCCTTGATTCATCCTTCATCAAAAAGAAGACTCTATTTTCTTTCTGTTTTGGTCATTTTTTCTTTAGCAGCCATTTGTGGGTAGGCATGGAGACTGCTCCATCAATACTTGTCTTCTTTTAAGTTAATCAGTAGGTGGAAAATATTTGAGAAGCCCAGCTACAGAACAAGGTAGCCAACCTAACAGAGAGTTGTCAGAATTTACTACTGTGTTTGCCACAACACCTCAAAAATTATTTCTAAAATTTCAGTATATTTTTCAAGTGTTTAGGCATAGATGACTGGATCAGAGTCCCCAGAGAGGTTTCTAAAAAATATGTTCTTGTAATCAGTCTTGGCCTAAGAGGTTCTGTGCTGGGTCTAGTATTAAGTTCCCTAGGCATTATTTGCAAATCAGATTTAAAGTTAATTTGCATTATGTGTGGCATACTGTTTTA
Organism: Sciurus vulgaris; assembly: GCF_902686455.1. Lineage (NCBI taxonomy): Eukaryota > Metazoa > Chordata > Mammalia > Rodentia > Sciuridae > Sciurus > Sciurus vulgaris. Next base: position 62,973,798 of record NC_136473.1, read on the forward strand.
GGGCTCTCAAAATGAACAAATAGCTTCTAATCATAGCATCAATTGAACTGGTCCTAGGAATCGAGTCTCTTCTTCCCTAACCTAAGGAACTCATCTGGATTAATTGTGCACCCAAGAACTTGAGTGACCCAACTTGATGTAGCACTCTCTTACTATTCTTCTCTGCCCCTCACTGGGCCTTAGCTACTCAGCTATCAGTAACACAGGACCAGGAGGGCAATGAATTCTTGCTCTCAACATCCATTTCTTTTCCTTGCTCCTAATGATGTCCATATTCTCACTTTTGTATTTTAGATTGCTAACTCTTGCAGCATGGATTTATAATTATTTTATTTCCACCCTCCTAAAAGGTAACATAGAATATACTTAGTTGTTGTCATTTTTTTTTTTTTATGAATAAATCTTAAAACAAGTTGGAAAGGAAAGCTAATGGTGTCTGTAAAAATAGAACTTGAGTTACTCCATTGGAGAGCCACTCCCTGCTGGGTGTGTGTGGCAGGGGTGCCAGCTGTGTGTTCCAGAGCATCTTTAGCATTAAGTACAGTCAGCATTGGCTCTGAACAGACTGGTTTTTCAAACACTTGACAAGAAAGGAAGAAACAAAGAAATCAAGTGTAGAAGAACTCAGCAAATAGCTCACCTATGAGATTTTAAATATTTGGATGGAAACATTAAAATTCTGACAACTACCTATCACCTTGATTGTCAGCTACCTAGTTATTTTCATGAATCCATCACTTTGACTAAATTTTTCTTTGGACATCTGACTTGTTCTATAGAGAGGAGAAAAGTAGATTTGACTATAAGGATGAATGGTTTTAGAAAGATGACTTCCCACAGCTCAGTAAAGAGAGTCATACAGCGTCACTGAGCACATCCCGATCAGGGCAATCTGAGATAATTATCTTTTGAAGAGATAAAGAAACAACGTTCTGAGCTCTTCATGGAAAAAAATTATGTAAATGTAGGATAAAAGCTAAAGATATAACAGCTTTGAATGTAGGCTGGCCATTAGATGAAAGAGGAATCAAAATTATTATATTAATTTGAATAAAATGTTTGATATATTGCTTTAAAAAAGATGAGTATATAGTGTTGATGCAGAGTATAAATGTAAGAAAAGGAAGTGCTACTTATGCTTTTGCTCAGAATAAGGAGAAAGGTTTGGTGTTTCCTCCCATCGGCTGTAGGCAGTCTCCAGGCACAGACTTGGGAGTAGTCATGGTTGTTGGGGGAATATGTGGAAGAGAAGCCGGATTGCAGAAGATGTCTTGGAACTGTGATCAAGAGGCTTAGGTTTGGGTGTAAGGCTTTGCCACAATCTTGCTGTGTGACAAGGAACCATATGACTTGCTTCTCTGGGCTTCAGTCTTCCCAAATATAAAATCAGTGGTTTGAGTTGGAAAACTTCTAAATTGACTTTTTCTTTTAGTGTTGGGATACTATAAATATGAAATTCACAAGACAGGCTTTGGAAATCCCAGCCTCCTGCCTTCACTGGCATCGGTGCAAACTCTTTTCTCAGTCTGTTATTCTACCAAACTGGACATTCTCCAACTTGGGCATCATCAGAATCACCCAAAAGACTTTAAGAACAGATTCCTGGGTTCTACCCCAACTTTCTGTTTCTGTAGGTCTGGGATAGACTCTAGAATGTGCCTTGCTGACAAGGTCCCAGGTAATGCTGACACTGCCAGTCCTGGGGCCACACTTTGAGAACCACGGCACTAAACTACAGGACTTCAGCCTCCACCTACAGAGAGCACAGAAAAGTTCAGAGGTACCTAGTCAGCCTCTCTGCTCTCTGCTTGGTGATGTTGGCCCAGGCTTCCCTCTGCATGATTCTCAGAGAAGACAAAAGCATAGGGAAGGTGGGAGGTAGAGCAAGGCCATTTCTACACTGGGCTTCCTGGTGCTGGCCTGGTCCAAGGAGAGCAGAGAGTTGAATCGTGGTTAGGGGGCAGGCTTTCAAGGCAGGCTGCTGAGGGGCAGACTGGGCCCATTTCTTACCTTCTTTAAACCTCAACTTCTGAGTCTACAAACTGGGTCCAATGATACCTCTCTCAGAGGATTTCAGGCAAGGTTACTTGGGGAAATGCATTTCAGATGCTTAGAAGCATGACAGGCACATGGTAAAGTACTCAGTGGAGGGTAAATGTCATTATTATTAATTTGTGGAGCATTTTCAAAAATTACTTTTGTAAGGCACTGTGTACTAAGGAAAAAGTGTCCCAGAAAAGGCCTAAAATCTGATGATATTAGGTTCTGTCCACACTAGCAGCAGGTATTACCCATTCTGCCCAAACCAGCAAGAACCTTCCCAATACAGCTCACTAGACTCATTTTTGGTGTCCTCTGTTTTCCATTTTTTTTTCAGATAGAGTCTGAATATGTTCATCCGCCCTGACTGTAATTCCTAAGTGGAACTTTGAAAGGGGAGAAACTCTGTCCCTTTGATGGTGGATTTTAAGATGAGTCATCTCATTTTTGCTGCTTTTTTTTTTTTTTTTAACTTGAGAATGGGCAGTGGTTAGGGCAGAATTTGATCCTCTTATGTTTCTCTGTGTTCACATTATTCATTTTACGTAATAACTAAGCACTCTTTACACATAATCTCAAGATTCTAGTTTCCTCTATATGTATGCATTGCACACAGTAAAGTTCAGACAATAATTAATACTGTTTATTAGGAATTCATAGTGTTCACAGTTCTTATGAAAGTGCTTTCTGGGGGTAGAGAGGATGCCTATGGGTAATTGTCTTCTCTGTCCTAAGACCTTTGTTGTAGCCTTAGCTGGGTGGATAAAGTGAACATGTAAACTGATTGTTAAACATTGAATTATTAAATTTTGTTTTTAAACTATCACCCTGGAATTCTCTTCTTCTTTCCTTTAACAACCCAAATCCTACACATATTTTAAACCCCCTCTCAAGTTCCATTCCTATGAAAAGCTTTTCCCAAGAAAGCTCTGGAGTGGGAGGGAGGAATCCAGGAGCTGGCCCCAAAGTGTCTATTCCAGGGGTGCTTCGTTCCTTTGTTCTCATCTTCCCCCCGAGGTGGGCAAATTCAGTGGGGGTCTCAGATAACTTCTTCAGTTCAGTGGTTCAAGAATTCCCATCACATCTTACTGATGTGAAGTTTAAACATGAAGCAAAAAGACATGTTTCTAGGGTGGAGAGCACAGAAGCTTGGAGGATTAACATGACAGGGCCCAAGTTCAGCAAAAGCTGCAGATGGCAGACTCCAGGGTCTTTTGGAAAAGCCAAGAGCAGACTCAGAGGTGGAGCCTTCCCAACCCCACTCCCCATTGTAATGAAGTTTTCAAAAGGCAAATGCCTTAATTTCCAAACCATTCAATATATGTAACTTTTATCTTAAATGAAAGGATCACAGATATTTAAGTAATAAAACTGTAAAAAAATACAAAAAAAAATGTGTGTGCTTATATGCATATGTAAGACAAATGGGTAATCAAGGAAAACGTCTATTGCCATTTGGGATATCTTTCCATGTAAATGAAAGATGCCTAAAATAATATGTAAAAAGAATATTATTAATGTTTGAGACTCAAGTCATGAAAGCTCAAAGCAATTCTTTCCTCCATATGTGGGTCACTATAAAATAAATTTAATAATATTTTTACCCACTTCTTTTCTCTTAAATATATATTATTACATAAAATAAATGAGAGTAATGCAGAAACACTGAACATAAAGTCCCAGAGAAATTTACGAACCTGCTCACAGTCGAATGTGTGCAAATTGATAATGCCAGAGAGCCTGCCAAAGTCTCTGTGATGTGTTTTAGGGTCCTTTCTGGAGATTCTCCATCTGCACACTCTGGAGTGTGGTCTTTGATCACCAGGAGGAAGGGGCTGAGATGATGTCTGTGGGGTGCCTGGACTGTGCTGGATGAGTTCACATATATTGCCAAAGCAGCTCTGTACAGTGATGTTCTCCCCATCTTAAAGGTAAGGAAACATGCTCGGAAAGGTTAATTAGTTATAAACAGGGACAGAATTCCACTTGCTGTGAATTTTCTGACACTACAGAGGATCAGGCAGGATGAAGATATAAAGGAAATGTCTCCATTTTGGTGACATCACAAAGACAAGCAAATGGATACTTGAAACGCCAGCCACAGACCAAACATGCAGAAAGAAGGAAGTTGCAGGCAGCCTCGAGGGGAAAAACCAGTAAAAGAATGAATTTCTGATGCAAAAGGAGGATCTTGAGCTCCTGGGTTAAATGCTAGAGTGCATCATTGAGAATATCGCACAAACCATGCAATGCTCTGGGGGTGACCCAACTCCTGTGTCAGTCAAGGGGGATACTGCAGACTGGACCCAAATACTATGTTAGAAGAATATAACTGGTGGGATGCTTGGCTTGGGATGGAGCAGCACATGCCAATGACCCCGAGGAGGAATGCTCTTTGGAGAACCCAGTCTGGCTTCTTATCCGCAGAATCTCTGTTGATAAAGTAGATGTTTTCCTGTAACACAGGTTAGTTTGAAAATTACTCCTAGGAAAGGAAGCAGAAGAGAAGGCTGAGGAATGCCTCCCTGGACACACCAGGGAGGAAGATCAGGGTACTTGATGTCTATCCAAAGGTGGTGCTCATCCAGGTTCCCTGGGGAAGTAGGGGTAAATCCAACTCAGGAGAGGTATGACAGACCAGAGGTAGGTATCTGACATAAGATGCACTTGACTTGGACCTCTACCTGGGCCACCTTCTCCCCTACATCTCCTCAACGACCTGGATGCAGGGCAGACCAAATGCAAGGTGAGAATCAAACCTTCTCCCCTTGCTGGTAGAACCAGAGGCATCTGAATAACAGGTGGAAGGCATCGCAGCCCCAGGGCTCTGGCCATGGTCCAGGCATGTTGCCTTGGACCCTCCTTCTGCCTCGTGTCCTCAGGCCTCTGGATATGATGGAGGCACTGTCCTCTGCTGGGCTTTCAGGGGGGATTGGCTGTGAAGTCTGTTTTGTAAAGCTGAATTCTTGCCCTATAAGGTAATGGACTTCATCACACAGAGTCAGGGAAGGCTGTGCCCTGGGGAAGGAGGACGGTGTCAGGGCGGTGACAGCAACACCCTGTGCCATGTCTTTCCCAGCCAGATCCTAGCTCTAGCAATCCCCGCTGCCCCTTTCCTGGGCCCCATGGGAGGATGACACACTTGAGAAATGTGAAGAGGGAAAAGAGTTACTGAGGTAGTGAATTTTTGGATATTTGACCTTTTCCCCCTGAAAAGAAAAGGGCAATTTGGGACAGAAGAGAGAGGGAGATTTACAGTACATTCTTTTCTGAATGAGTAAATGAAACATTTGAGAGGTAATTCTAATGTGCCTAGTTCCATCCTGAGAGATTGAAACACAATAAACAATATCGGAAGCCCTGCACTTCGGGCAGATGTGTTCAGACCTGTGACCCCAAGAGTGTGTCTAACCAGGTAAGTGCGGGGTGGAGACAGGGGCAAGAGCACCACATTGGGGGCACTAGGCTGGCAGAACATTCCCTCGCATTTTATTTTCTGCTTTTCTGCTCTCCTTAGGACAGTCTAAAGTTTAGTCATTGTGCTGGCAGTTAAAAGGACATATTTAAAAATCAAACTTCACTATTAAGTTTGTTAACTTCAATATTAAGAATGTTTTTTGAAGATGACTTTGGTTTGATCTTTTCTTTGAGAAAATCTATAGTTGGCTTCTATTTGAGCACTTGTTTAAACCAGGTCCTGTGCTAAGATTCTTCTTCAGTCCTCAAGAGAAACTCATAAGGGAGGTGGTATTACTGAACTCATGTACTAGTGAAGAAAATGAGGTGAAAAGAATGTGAACTTGCCTAAGCTATTGACCAAAAAGTAGAGTGCTGGGGCTTTTGACCTGACAGGCCCCAGAGTCACCCTTTTTCCGTATTGGATAAGTCTCTAAAGCACTCTTCTCACTCTGGAAGAATGTTCACTCAGCTTCCTGCCTTCTGGAAAAGAGTCCACAACTCATTCAGGTCAACTTGTGGATAGATTTTGTCCTTTTCACAAATGGACTAAATCCCAAATGTGGAAGAATGAGTGGAATTCCAGTGCGTGGGTATTGAGGCAATTCTTCTCCACAAATATTTACAGATCATTAACTGTGTGCCAGGCACTATGCCTGGCTTTGGGAATTCGAGGACATGTGAATAGACCCTCCATCTCTTCCTCAAGCCAGGGAAGGAGGTTTGGGAGAAGGCATACACAGTCATTCTATATGGAATACTTGCTTCTCAAGCACACGGAAAAGGCCTGTCTATACCCTTTGGAGAGTGTTAGATTATTCATAGGAGTATAAGTTTTATTCTATTTTTCTTAAGGAAATGAAACTTGAAGTAAATACAAAAATCCCCAACTGGCTTCTTTCTTTGAAGTAGGCCTATGCATGAAAGTTACAGTCACAGTAAGAGCCATGTGGGGACACGGATGCCATATCAGACTGCTCCCCTGCAACCAGACCCTATTTGACCCACTCCATAAGATGCATCCAGGACTTTTTTTTTTTTTTTTTTCCTGAAATAAACTTCTCCTGAATGGGAACAAAGTGTCCTTATCTCCTAAAAGTTAATGTAGATCTCAGTGACAGAGACACGAGAAGAAGGGGAGGGCAGAGGTTAGTGGTAAGCCAGGAGAGGCTTCTGAGTAGCTGCTCGGCTGGAGATGGGCGCCAGTCTATTAGCTGGGAGACTACCTACCTTTCTGAGCATCCATGGCCTTGTCATTAAATGATAAAAATTTGCACATGGATCCCAATTCTCACTCTTCTGACATTTAAATTTATCTGGGAAACCCATATTTTTATTTGGCAGACCTACCATTAAAACCTGTTTTCCATCCTCTTACTTTGCAAGAGCTCATGACTCATGGCTTCTCATCTTGGAAATCTTGGGAGAAGATTCACAAACCGTGTGAATTCACTCTATGTGGAGTACTATGTTCTTAGGTCCACAGGAAGGCCCTGTCTATGGGAATCTACCTATAATACCAAAAATGTACTCTCTGGATTCCTGTATTTTTTCAGGTCTCCTTTCTGGTCTCTCCCTGGGTGGATCAAAGAATCTATGTTGACTTTACACATTGCTTTCCACATTCCTAAGATCCATTTTCTATTCCTTTGATCTTCTCAGAGCTCTTGACCATATCCCATTTGCAAATGAAGACCAAGGCCAGGATTGGTCAACCTAAAAACAGGGTTAATCATAGGAACCTTGATTTCAGAGTGCACTGCTTTGGGAAAGTATGCTAGTTTGCAACTCACATGCCTCCCAGTGTTCCATGTGGTAAAGATTTGATAGTCAGGGTGATGCTATTTGAAGCAGGTGGAGCAGTTGAGACATGGGGCCTAGTGGGAGATCATTAGGTCATTGGGACATACACTTGAAGGGTCTCTTTCTCTTCCCCTCTTTTTGCTTCCTGACCATGAAGTGAGCAGTTTTGCTCTGCCACACACTCCCACCATGATGGACTGCCTTGCCACAGGCCCAAAGCCAGGAGAATTTTGTTTCTCACATGGAGACCCATGATTAGCTGCTACTGAGTCAGATTTCCAACAAACCTTATTAATGTTGTTGTTATTATTACTTTACTTATATTCTTAATTCCAAAAAGAAAGTCAAAAAAGAAGAGATGGAAAGCTATTTGAAATTGTGTATCCTTCTTTCCTTTATGTCTAAACAGCAGTTATCTTATACAATAAGTTCTTAGAAGACAAGAAAACAAGAATGTGTTTTTTAAAAGTACTTGAGGATTTGAGAAAGTCATGATTAAGGGAGATTATGATAGATAGCCAGCTTACTTAAAGTTTCCTTGAGTCACAGCATTATGATGTCATGTTGTTGCATCACGTGACATTCACATACCATGACCAACTCCAGCTCTCTTCCATTGCTCAAGCTAGATTCTTCTTTTTTTTTTATTGTAAACAAATGGGATACATGTTGTTTCTGTTTGTACATGGAGTAAAGGCATACCATTTGTGTAATCATAAATTTACATAGGGTAATGTTGTTTGATTCATTCTGTTATTTTTTCCCTACTTCCCCACCCCTCCCACCCCTCTTTTCCCTCTGTACAGTCCTTCCTTCCTCCATTCTTGCCCCCTTCCCTAACCCGAACCCTAACCCTAATACTAACCCCTCCCACCTTCCATTATGTGTCATCATTCGCTTATCAGAGAGATCATTCGACCTTTGTTCTTTTGAGATTGGCTAATCTCACTTAGCATGATATTCTCCAATTGCATCCATTTTCCTGCAAATGCCATAATTTTATCATTCTTTATGGCTGAGTAATATTCCATTGTATATATATATATATATATATATATATATATATATATATATATATATATACCACAGTTTATCCATTCATCAATTGAAGGTCAAGCTAGATTCTTGAGAGGTGGTGTTACTGTAATACTCCTCAATATTTACATCCATCTCAGGCCTATGCTTCTTACCTAGTGGGAAGGGCTAAAATCTGACCAGCTCTTGGTCCATCCCTTTACATCCAGCATGTAGCATTGCAGAGGTACACGCAGCATCCTCCCCTCTTTAAGCACCCCCAATATGGCATGCCCTTGAAGTCCTGACCCCCTGGTCAGAGTAGCCTTCTCTCAAGGCCTTCATTATTGATTTTGACACTTCAGTATCCAGAAATAGAAGACTGTAGCATACAAGATATCTTTGTGGAATATTGTTTAAAAGATAATTAAATGGATTGTTTTCAAGTTCTGTTATACATTTCATGTCTGACATGTCTGGAATACAGGGTTGGAATACATTTATACTAATTAATTGCACTAATTATTATATATGTGTGGTTAGGGCCACTTAGCATATTATTCAGATGTATGCAAATTAGATGGAAATGATATAATCATCATACTCAAATACAATTATGGCACTGGCTTTCACCCAAGAAATGTCTTTTGAAAGCCAAATTAGAATTATCTCAAAGCTTTGCTTTCACCAACAGAGACAGCTTAAAGATTTCAAATCATCTATTTAACTTATTTCTTTATATATAGTATTTGGAGGACTAGTAATGGTTTTGGTTATCTTTCTGGCAACCTTACTAGTCAAACATAAACGTACAGATGTCTAACACAACTCAAAGAAGGAAAGAGAAAGCACTAAGGTAAAGTCTTAAGAATGACCATCTTTTATAATACATAAATAACTAATAAAATCTACAGGAGATCATGATTTAAGCAAACATAAAAAATAAAAAAAAAACATAAGGAGATGGATTAGGGAATTAATAAATGCTTGTTTTACAAAATAATTAACTTAGGGTATATGAAATCCCACTTTTTTGATATGTTTAAAATATGACTACTATTTGGAAAGTGAATAACTTATACACAGATTTGCAAGAAATTATCTAAAATCATTGACACAATGTGTAACCAGACAAGAAACTTATTTTATTTATGACTCATTTTAGAATTATGGCTCAAAGATGGTCCTAAAATAAAATGTAAACTTGACCTTGTCTAGATGATAAGAAGTCAGTATTGTTATTTTTATCTCTAAAAAAATACGTGCAATAAATAATACCACTTGGTAAGTGGGGAAGCTGAGGTATTTGAGAACACTTGAGAGCAGGCATTATGGTTCCATTTTCAGAAGATAAGACCAAGGGAAACTCAGGGAGGGCTTGGTGCAGAGGAAGGGCGCCATCCAGGCCCCTCTCTGCAGAGCTCACGCTTGTCATGGAGGAAGAACTTACAGTGTTGTAGGAAGTGTTTGGGGTGTTTTAAATGGATGACTGTTCTCAGTTCTCACAGCAGTCCTTGAGTAGTGGTAATATTATTACTTTCTTATACAGGTGATGAAACTGAGACTTAGGGAAGTTGCCCAGGGCCTCAAGGGCAGCTTGGAGACTGGTATTTCGACTCTAAAACTCTGTGCTTTGAATCATTATGGAGAGTGAAAATTTTTGAGATGCAAGGAACACTCTCTCACCAGTAAGAGTTTAAAACTTCTCATAACTGCTAAAATATTCACGGTCATATTTGTTGACGGAAAGGCATATTTGAAAAGGAATTGACTCTTAGTTGCCTTGGATGATCCGGATGAGGATCAGGGTAAACATGGGAAAATTTTGTAACTTTCACATTTGGTGATTATGTAGCAATTTGTGGTTACGCATCTACGGTAATATCAGCAGTGATGCAAAGATCTAAATTTTCAGATGTGTCACCAGGACTGTTTACTATGATTTAAAATGACTCCATTTTATGAAATAAAATATAGATGCTGTGGTCAGACAAAATTTATTTTATTTTTCTCTGATTTGTGGACTTTTAAAGGAAAAGTCTTACCGGGCTATGAAAGTGAAATAAGTCTAGTTAGATAGTTAAGGAAACATTCGTGGATAATAAGCCTCCATAAATCCAGAATGTTCTATAAATTCTCCTGTGCGTGAATGCTGGAGTTCTCTGGAAGTTCCACGTATTTTGATATTATGGTTTAAATAAGTGTCCCCAAAGGGGGACATGTGTTAAAAGGCTTGGTCCCCAGTTTGGTGCTATTGACAGGTGGAGGCTAGTGGGAGGAGGTCTCTTCATCATGGTGGGTGTGCCCTCCAAGGGAATTCTGGGACCCCCCGTCTCTTTCTCTTTTTCACTTTGGGATCATTAAGTGAGTGGGCTTTCTCTGCTACACACTGCAACCATGATGTCCTGTCCAAGTCCCAAAGGGATGAAGCCAACCAGTCATGGATTAAACTCTCTTAACACTGTAAGTCAAAACGAAACTGTTCTCTTTATCAGTTGCTTATCTCAGGTGTCTATCACAGTAACAGAAAGCTGACTATTACTTGTAGTAAGCCTTCACTAGCCTTCCCTACCTGGAACCACTAGGCTTCACTTATCTCCAGATCTCATCGAACTGACGTTTTACCATCTGCCTCACGGCTCTGTCTTTATCATCAGCCTTGTGATTGAATGGTTTAATTTAGTAATCATGAAATAGCTTTCCACTACACTAGTGTTTTTTGGTAATTTGTATCCCATACTGCCATCTATTTTAGAAATTTTAATTTGGTAAGCCCCTCTTTGATGCAGAGTGTAGGAACAAAGCCATTCAAAAGAAAATTATATAGTATTGATTTCTCTGGATCTAATTGTTCTCTTAGGGCTTGGTAAATTTGACTTTCTCATGTATACTTGTAAAAATGCATAGAATTGTTAATATTTTATATCCACATAGTACATTTTTTGTTTTGTTTTATCTAATTACAGAATCAGCTTAAAATGGTAATTCTGTTTTATCACCACTATGTGGTAGCTAAAACAGGAAAATATTTTTGTTCTGAAAGCAGTTTTTAGCTTCTCAAAGATTGTGGAAGATACAGGTCACATTTATTTTGATTTATTCATTTTACTTATTTTGATTTTAGCTATTCCTCTTAAAGAGCATATTCTATTTGTGTTGCCTAAAAATAACTGGTAAAAGCAGACAATTTATTTTTTAAAAATGGAGTCTGTCAACATAATTGATTCAGTTAATTTTGAGGAAATTTAATAATCTTCACCCTAGAAAAATTATTTGAAAGAAGCCTGCTTTGGGGAATGGGGGGAGAATTGCTGTATATTTTTAATGAGAAGAATTTTATTTTACATTTTAAAGTTTTTGGCTTTGTTATAGATAATGCTTTGTGTCTTAAAGATAATAATTCTCAAGCTTTCTTTAGGTTATACTAAGTCTAATATATCTTTTTCTGTCCCTAACTTTCATAATTTTTGTCTTAATGGTTTTGGTAGTTCACATAAACACCACATGGCTGAGTATGCTTTTGTTTTTCATATGATCTGAGAATATAAGTCTATAACTTACAACTTACAATTTAGTCCCTTTACTGTCAATATGAGTACTTGCCTACGTGGATTTACATGTACCATTTTATTCTGTGTTTTCTATTTATCCCACTTTTTCTATTCCTCATTTCTAGTCTTTATTCATGCTTTTCTTTTTTAATTTTTAAATTTGTTCTAATTAGTTATACATGACAGTAGAATGCATTTATGTGTTTTGATAAATCATACAAAAATGGGGTATAATGTCTCATTTTTCTGAGTGTAATGTTGTAGGATCACATCGGTCATGCAGTCACATATGTACATGAGTTAATAACATCTGTTTCACTCTACTATCCTTCCTAGATGGGTAGAAATGTGTCTTCAGAGCAATCTGAATCTTCTTGTCATTCTATTTTCCTTTCCAGTTTTGAAGAATTGTATTCTGTTTTTTTTTTATGCTTTCTCTATTTTAACATGCATACTTAACGAAGTCTACCCTTACTATCTTTATTTGCCTTAGATAAATGATATTTTTATGTTGATCACTTTTGTCAAATTACTTGCTTTTTTATAACTGTGGAGTTTGGTTCTGACTCTCTTTTGTTAACTCTTCAAACAAGACATTGTTATTTTGTTTCATGTAACTGACTTTTTAAGTTGCCTACTTATTTGCCAATATTTTTACTCACTCTTCCTTCTTCTTTTTTTAAAAAAAATTTTTTAATGGTGCTGGGGATTGAACCCAGGCCCTTGTGCATGCAAGGCAAGTGCTCTACCATCTGAGCTGTATCCCCAGCCCCTCGCTCTTCCTTTTTGAATTATGTTGCTTCCACTTTCCTCCTATCTGAACCACATCTTTAGCATTTAAAGATATACTAGGGTCATAAGTTCTCTCAGTTTTTCTACATTTAAATGACTAAATTTTGTGCTGCTTCTTGAAAGATCAATTTTCTAAGCATAAGCATCTCACTTAGCAGTTATTTTATTTTAGGATTTTGAAGCTCTATTTTTCATTGCAGTTGAGAAATCTTACTATTCTATCATCACCCTTTTGTTGTGATCTATCTTCTGTTTCTGGATGCTTATACAAATTTCTTTCACTGGGGTTCTGAAAGTATTTTTTTTAATGTTAACTTAGAAAAAAACTGTGAGAATTGGACTTTCTGGATTTAAAATTGATGTTTTAACTTTTTTTCCTTTCTTTCTTTTTTGTTGAACAATTCTGGTTATTATCTTTTTAAACATGAGCTTGTAAACATCTTTTATATTAATTCCTTTGGTAGCTCCAGTTAGACTTTACCACTCAATTCTTTATATATCTCCTTCATGTCTTCATCTTCTCTTCATTCTTTTCTATGTTATGAAGAGTATTTTCAGTCTCTTCCAGTTCACTAATTCTTTCTGTAGCTATGTTTATCCCAGACTTAACATTTACATAATGAGTTTTTAGTAACAAATGAACATTTTTCATTTCATGAGACTTTTTATTTTCTTTCAAATATGCTTTCTTGATCTATGTAGTTTGTTTATTGTTCATTTTTAAAAGAATCATTTAACTTTTAAAGATACATCAATTATTTTGTATTTTGTGTCTGGTTATCCTCAATGCCAAAATTTTTACTGGTTTGGTTCGTGGCTTAATTCTGTTGGGTCTTAATCATTTCCCTTATTTCTTTGTATATTTTGATGATAAAATGTTTATTTTTCTTGGAATTTTACCTGTGAATATTGTTAGAGGAATAAGTAAAAATCATTACTCAAGAGAAAGTCGTGTCTACTTCAGAAATATTCCTGAACTCCCTTCTCTTCTCAGACAACTTTAAATTACATTTCCACTACAGGTATTTGAATAACAAGTAAAGCATAAATTTGGACAGAAAGACTTTTTGTTTACAGTTCTCAGGTGAGTTCCCCCCCCTCTTCTATCTAGTGCTAGTTTCAAAACAGGTCTGTTTCTATTTGCTTGCCAACTTTGTCACTCATTAACCTTTACACTCAGGGAGTTATCCCTTCTCCCATTGAACATTTTTTCTCCAATAGCTTCTAAGTTTATATTCTATTCCCACTCATTTCTATAGTACTCAAAGGCTCTGGATTTTGGCAAAGATGGCAGGTCAAAGATAACTCTGGAGCTCACACAGTTCCTTAGATTCCCACTTTCTTTTTATTACTAGTGTCATAGGCTCAGCAATGTGTTTCTGAAGCACATTTGTGTTGTTTTCACTGAGAGAGCATATGATGTATCTCACCTGCCATTCTGCTAGAAATGGACTTTCCTCACTTCTCTTAGTAAAGGGTGTAAGAGAAACATAAATGACTTAGTGATAGCTGCTTGTAGTTTATCCCTTCCCCTAATCTATCATCTCCACGTTGCCTGGTCACTAGTGAAGAAAAGCCCAGAATGATTCTTTTCTGCTAGTAAGTAAAATGTAAAATTTCAGTGGTTAAGTTATTGATTAAAATAATACCTTGTTATTACTTTCAGTTTTCATAAGCCTTTCTCCTTTTGCTATCTCTAGGCAAAACCCATTTGCCTGACATTTAGTAAGCACTGAATGAATAAATAAATGAAAGAATGACTGATTACCTTTAACATTTTTAAATTTATTTAAAAAATTTATGTCCTTAATTAGCAAATAAAAATTATAGTTATGGATACAGTATGATGTTTTGATTTATGTATGCAATTTAGAATTCATAAACCAAACTAATTAACATACCATCATCTCACATATTTATCATCTTTGCATGTGATAAAAAGACATTTAAACCTATTCTCATATCAATTTTCAGGTATACAGCCCCTGTGGTCACTATGCTATACCATGGACCTCTAGGACTTATTCCTCCTAACTGAAACTCTAAGTCCTCTGACCAACATTTCACCACCCCCATCCATATCCTAAGCCCTAGTCTCCACCATTCTACCATCTACTTCTATGAGTTCAACTATTTTAGGTTCTGCACATACGTGAGATCATGCACTGTGTCTAAGTCAGTGCCTCGCTGATTTCACCCAACATAATGTCCTCTAGGTTCATCCTCATTGCTGAAAATGACAAGATTTCCTTCCCTTAAAGATGGAGTAACATTTCATTGTGCATGTATACTACATTTTCCTTATCTATTCATCTATGAATGGCCACTTAGTTTGATTTTATAGGTTGGCTATTGTAAATAATGCTACAGTGAACATAGGGGTATACGTATCTCTTCATCATAATTAATTAAATTTCCTTTGGATATATACCCAAGAGTAGAATTGCTGGTAGTTCTATTTTTAAGTTTTTGAGAACCTTTTGTGTTGTTTCCTGTTATTCCTGTACATTCACACCAACAGCTTATGAGGATTCCCTTTTCTCCCCATCTTCTCCTTTACTTGTTATCTTTTGGATAAAAGCCATTCTTATAGTTGTGAGGTGATATTTTATTGTGATCTTAACTTGCATTTCCCTGATAATTCATGACATTGAGCTTTAATTTAACTTTTTTTTAAATTTTCATATACCTGTTGGCTATTGGTATGTTTTCTTTTGAAAAATACCTGTTCTGGTTCTTCACCCACTGTTTTCTTTGGTGTTTGGGATGGAACCCAGGTCTCCACATGTGCTAGGCAAGTGCTGAGCACAATCCCTGCCCATTTTTTTTCCTCTCCATTTTTGAATTACAGTGTTTTGTTGCTATTTGAGTTCCTTAGGCATTTTGAATATTAACCGCTTACCAGATGTCCTGTTTATAGTAGTTTCTCCCATTCCATAGACTGTCTGCACTGATGTTTCCTTTGTTGTGCAGAATGTTTTCAGTTTGGTGCTATCTTATTTGTCTGTTTTTGCTTTGGTTTCCTAGTCCTTTTGGGATCATATCCAAAAAATCTTTGTCAAGAAATGTCAGGAAACTTTCCCCTTGTTTTCTTCTAGTATAATTACCTTTTGTAAAAGGTCAGGGGAGGGCTCAAGGTGTCAGGCAGTATACACTTAACAGGTTTCAGGTGGCAAGGTGAGCGCAGAACACACACTACATACTCACATATACACATGGACTCACACATGCACATGTCTCTATATATTTTGTTGTGAGGGTATGGTTAATTTTTATTCCCATTTTTCTTTCTGAACATATTTTCTCTGGGGAAGACTACCATAGAAGGTTATCAGTATGGCCAGTATCCCTTTTGGCAATGGACAATATACCCCAAAAGGCTCAGTGCTTTAGTGAAATTCCTCTTACCTTGGGAAAAGTCCTTGTTTTATCTTCCAAGAGCTTCCTGGTGGCCTTTTTGACTCTTACTCATCCTTAACTCTTGAACAATCTTGTTCTCTTGACATTCTTTTCTTGTGTAGCCTGAAGCCTGGTCTTGCCTCTTTGTCTAACTCCTCAGGGTGATGGTTTCTATTATTCCAGTGAATGACTTGCTCTGTCATTCACAACCCCTGAGTTATGATTTCCTATCCTTCTTATTCTTGTTTTGAAAACTCACCCAGTCCTTCTAGGCTCAACCTTGCTCCCCACACCATCCAAACCTAAAATTGAATAAAATTGCCTCCTTCCCCACAGGTTCCAGCTGATTCAGGAAAGGAGAGAGGACAGTTTGGGAGGATGAACACCTTTACCTTACCCATCCTTTGCTTCTTATTCTTGGTCCTCCAGCTGGGAGTAGCAACCTCTCTAGCAATGTGGAAAAGATTACAAAATCTCAAAGCTGAGATCCTTCAATTTCACTCAGCTGAGGAAGATTTTAAGATTCAACTGGAATCTAAATAAGCAGAAGATTATCTTGTCTCATCACCCCCCCATCCTTTTCTTAAATAGATAAAGCTTTCCTTGACATTTTGTGTTCCTGTCTTAAATTTCTCCAAGATATTTTAAGAAGTTGGGATTTTTACTGACCCTTTGTGATAGATAGCAAATAACTTCTTCTCTTCATTAATTCATCCACTCTTTTATTGAATGCATAATGCTTTCTTGGCACAAGAACAATGTGAACACAGCAAAGAAAAACAAGCAAATAAACAATATCCCTGCTTCCAGGGAGCTCACATTCTTGTGAGTTAGAAGAAAAATCAATAACTACACTCATGACAGATAGGTACTAATTATTACTCTGAAAAGGGGTGGGCTTTCCTTAACTGCATGCTTTTGTCATAAAGGGGAGTTGGAAAAGTGAGTTGTCCAAAGGTGACATTGGAACAGAAGTATGAGATATATAAAAGACCTGCAGGTGATCGAGGAAAGAGTGACCTTGGAAGAAGGTACATCAAGGGCAACCAGGGGCCAGTGTGGCTGAACCTGGCAAGCAAGGGGGGTGTAGTAGGAGCTGAGATTAGAAAGGTAGCAGAGGGCAGAAGGCCCAGGGGGGCAGGAGACCCAGGATACTTGGCATCATTGTTTCATTGGATCTATGTCACTCTGGCATTTAAATGATAGGAACATTTGTGCATTTCTGGAACATTTGAATCTAATTTTACCCATCAGAATCACCTAGGAATGTTGGTTCTAAAGCTTAGTTATTGTGAATTGAACAGCTATAAACATTGGTGTGGTCATGTCATTATAGTATGCTGATGTTAAGTCTTTTGGGTATATGCAGTGGAGTGGGATAACTGGGTCAAATGGTGGTTCCATTCCAAATTTTCTGGGGAAACTCCATACAGCTTTCCATAATGGTTGCAGCAATTTACAGTCTCACTAGCAATGTATGATTGTACCTTTCCCCCCACATCCTTGCCAGCATTTACTGTTACTTATGTTCCTGATAATTGCCATTCTGACTGGAATAAGATGAAATCTCAGTGTAGTTTTAATTTGCATTTCTCTCATTGATAGAGATGTTCATTTTTTCATATATTTGTTTGAAAATTGCCTTTTGAGGATATCTGGCTTATGTGGAACCTCTCACTGGAACAAAGACATGAACCCTTTCTGCCCTTTTGGGCTCTTAGGGCTCTAAGGGCTTATTATGGGGAGTAGGTTGGAAGTGGAAGAGGTGAGTGGAGCAGAAGGGCACCGAAGAAGTTGTTGTAAAGTGAGGCACAAAGACTAGACTAGAACTCCTAGCTGTAAACCTTTGAGCGAAGGTTATGGTTCAACAGCTTTTTCCCGTGATGCTACAGGCATCATGAGACTGTAAAGTATCACAAATTTCTATGACCATCTCCAACTCATTATTTAGGAACTTCAGGGGACTCAGGCTACAAGGATCTCACCAGCAATAAAATATTATGTTTGCTATTAATGTTTCTCATGCACTGATGGAAGGAGAGCCAAGTGTAAAGTAGCTTAAATCAAGATAACTAGATAGAAAAGCTTCATTATATCTTTTGTAGTGGGTTTAATGATGGTACCTAAAAAGCTCTATTTCCTAAGCCCTAAAACATGGGAAAATAATCTAATGTGGAAAAAGGGTCCTTGTAGATGTAATTCATTTAAGTGTCTCAGGTTGGACCATCCTAGATTATCTAGGTAGGCCCAAAATCTCATGATAAATGCACTTTAACATATAGAAGAGGAAATGCAGACAGATTGGGGAAGGCATGTGAAGAGGGAGGAACCATCCATCTGCCTGGAACCAGCAGAAGTTGAAAGAGAAGAACAGGATTCTCCCTAAGAGTTCCAGAAGAAGCATGGCCCTGCTGACTCCTTGATTCACATTTCCGAGCTCCAGAATGGTAAGAGAAAAAGTTTCTATTGTTTTAAGCCATCAGGTTCTTGGAAATTTGTTATGAAAGTCACAGGAAAAGAATTCATTTTCCTATACCCTCTAGTGGGACTCTTTTGACAATTGGGGTGACTTTACTCCCGGCCCCTATTTCAATTTTTACACAGTTGTGACTGTACTTTTTTCTTTGGTCTTTGAGTGGTAGATATCTTGTAAATGCATTTTGAATCTATAATGTTTTCCTTCTTATAGATACAAAGTTATTTGCTTCTTTCTTAGGATTTTCTTTTTTTACTTCATTTTGTCCTAATCTTATACTAGCTTAGTTTTAGAAATATACCTGCTATAGTTTGAATGTTGAATGTTCCTCTAAGACCCACATATTAAAGGCTTGGTCCCCAAGATGCCCCATTAGGAGGTAGTGAAATCTTTAGGAGTTGAGACCTGGTGGGAGGTCTTTAGGCCATTCAAAGTTGTGCCCTCTAAGAGCTTTGTGGGACCTTGGTCCTTTCCTCCTCCTCTTTTGCTTCCTGGCCGTGAGGTGAGTGAGCACTTTGCTCTGCCACACACTCCCTGCCATTCTCATGGGGCACCCACACCAGAGGCAAAAATCAATGGGTCTGCCTGATCATGTATTGAAATCTCTAAAACAAAGAGCCCAAATAAATCTTTTCTTTTTCTAAGTTAATTATCCATAGGTATTTTGTTATAGTGACAGAAAACTGACCAACACAACATCTTTGATCAGTTTTCCCAGTGCTTTTACATAGGGGCTAATGTCTCTCACAAAACCCTTAAGAAATGCAGGATGTCTTTTGCTATGGTGGCAGGTGGGAGCGTGCAGTTCAGGAGGACCAGGGACTCTAATAGTTCTGCTAGCCACCTAGTTTTTCCTGGAAATATTATGTTTTCAATGTTAGAATAGAAATGTCTATGGAAAAAACAGATAATGACTGTGTTTGGGCTTAGCTAGCACAAGCCTCTGTCTTAATTCATCAGACTGACGTTCAAAGCTGCCATCTCTGGGCTCCAGCCATTCCTCCGAGTTTCCACACTTCCTTCCTGCAACCCTCCTGCCTGCCGTGACTCACTCTGCTTCTCATAGCTGTACTTCCCCTCCCTCCTCTCCACTTAACCAGAATTCTGCTCATCCTTAAGAGCTTGTCCCAAATCTCAATTTCCCCAGGAAAATTACTAGGACTTTCCCAGGCTTCAATGATCTCTCCCTGCTTTGGACTAAAGCAGATGGTACCAACTTGTTTGGCATGGATATGGCCCTTTGGGAAACTTTAGAGGGCAGAGGCATGCTCTGTCCTGCGAACTCCCCCACATTGCCCCCTACTTAGTAGGAGATCCTCCTTTTGGATTGTCAACCCCCACAAGGATTCTTTTGTCTTATGTGCTTGGAAAATGACTAACTAAAAAAGACAGATGGCAGTCTCTCTTTCTTGTTGGCTCCCAAACCTTGATGCTGTCCTGGGAATGTCTAACTGTTCTTCATGGATAGTTAAGGCCTGCCTAATTTGTTTTAGCACTAAAAAGCTCTGATTTATAGGATACAAGCAGCTATCAGATGGAGTGGGTAACTGGCAGTCACAGCTCTCCGCCATGTAATCTGGAGTCTTTGCTGCACAGTGCTGGCTGGGGGCTGTGAGTGTGCACTGGGAATGGAAGCTAGGTCTTCCTTTCTACCAGGCCGGCTGCTGAAAAAGCCCTCAGGCAGTTAGTGTCCCTGCCCTGGAGGATTTGGCTCTGATGTTGTCAGGCAGAACCTACAGTTTGGGCTGACCTCCCCTCGGATTATCCCCAAGGCAGATCACCTTGGGCGTGAGTGTCCAGACTTCCTGCCAGCTGGGGGAGGGGTGGGTGCTGGGGGATGGCAGACAGAGAGAGCCTGGATGAAATAATGGCCATGAGCCTGGGAGCTGGAGGAGCCGAGTTCTGGTCAAGACTCCATTCCTCATGAGCTACCTGATTTTTTTTATTTGAAAATTTCTCGTCTGCAGAACAGAATAAAACAGCTGCCTCCTGAGGGCTACATAAGATCATTAACTCACACCACTTAAAAGAGACCTGACCCACAGCAAACATTCAACAAATGGCAGCATCAGGCTCTCTGGGTTCTCCATGTGTAGTGTCTCAGGCTGGGTCCCTCCCCACCGCCATCTGCCGGGACTTTTGTACATTTTGTCTTGACTTTCACCTGCACCAGGGCCTGCCTCACTGGATTCTTGACCCCGTCGTCCCTGCTCATGACTGCACACTATTGCCCTACATTCTTGGACTGCCTATTTCCATTGGCATCCTCGTAGTAATCCCTGCTTTTCATTTGTCTGGAAGAGCTGTCATCAAAGGGCAAACGTGATCCTTCATCCCCATTCCTCAAAACAGATGTTTCCGTAAATCTGTCCTTATCATGAGTCGTACCTATCATGAGAAAGGTGCACCCACCTTAAAGTGGGAGAGCTTTGGCTTAGTGGGGTTTGGATTCCTTGTCAGTATTCAGACACGTCATCCCACAGCATTCTGAGAAAAGCGAACAGTTTTGGTCTGTTCTGCCCTAAAAAATTACAGCTTAATGCAATTTTTAAAATGTGTGTGAGCCAGTGATAAAAGTTCTAATCTCTGCAGAGGATGAGAAGAAGTGTTAATGCAGCTTGGGAAAATACCCGCATGTCCTCAATTTCCTGGCTGCTCCTGTCCCTCACCAGTGCAGAGCTTATCTCAGATAGGCAGTGGATGCCAGATGACACTTTGTAGACCACAAAATGGAATGTATTTTTTGGCCTGCAGTTTCCTTTTGGTACTTTGGGAAAGGAGTTGAATTCTCAGAGGGAAAAAACTGCATTGATTTGGGTAGCTCCTCCTTCCTTGCCCTTTGCTGCTGACATTTTTTTTTTTTACTTTTGTAGTTTTACTAGTCATTGGTTTCATAAAGGAACCATAACAGAAGCTAATTTTGAGAGAGAAAAGGAAAATGCTTGAAAAGATCTTCCTAGAAGAAAACTACACTATGTGACTGGTGAGCTGGACTCTTCACTGCTCCTTGTGCGTTCTGCCAGGATACTCAGCCTCTGGAATCTCATGTGGGCCCCATGAAGAGTGGGGTCCAGTCTTACTGATTTGTGTAAACTCTGCACCTTGTCTGTATAACTGGAGAGGCTTCTTGAGAGAATGAATAAATGATTGATTTGGAAATAATCCAAGAACAAACTTATCTTTAGACCCAATTTCCTTTCCTGTGTCACAAGGTGTGTAGGGATACATTTTTTAAATTTATTTATGAGAATCCTTTGAACATCCATTAGTTGGTAAACCAATTTGTCAAGTACAGAGAATGAAAAGGTGGGATATCTTTTCTAGGAATTTTTTTGCTGTCCTGGAAACGTCTTCAGATCTGTGTTGTTTTTCTTTAAAACATTTTTTTTTTTTTGTATTTAAAAAGTGAAGTCAGAATTCAAAATACTTTAGAAAATTCATGTACCCTGGCAGTAGTTAATCATCTTTGCCTTAATTTTTTAAAAAGTAAAATGGTACATGCAACATGCTACCTATGGTGTGCTCTTTAGTCAATTCTTTTTCCTCCCAGAGCAACTACTAAAAGGAATTTGTTGTACAACAAATTACATTAAGCTTATATACATTTTCTTGATCTTTAACTGAGAATTATATTCCTTTTTTAAAATTTATTTTATTGTAAACAAATGGCATACATCTTGTTTCTCTGTACATGAAGTAGAGGCATACCATTTGTGTAATTATACATTTACATAGGGTAATAGTTTTTGATTCATTCTGTTATTTTTTTCCTTCCCCCCATACCTCCCACCCCTCTTTTCCCTCTATACAGTCCCTACTTCCTCCATTCTTGCCCCCCTCTCACCCCCCGTTTTGTGTCATCATCCACTAATCAGCAAGATCATTTGTCTTTTGGTTTTTTGAGATTGGCTTATCACACTGAGCATGATATTCTCCAATTTCATCCATTTCCCTGCAAATGCCATAATTTTACATTCTTTATGGCTGAGTAATATTCCATTGTATATATATGTACCACCATTTCTTAATCCATTCATCAATTGAAGGGCATCTAGGTTGGTTCCACAATCTGGCTATTGTGAATTGAGCAGCTATGAACATTGATGTGGCTGTATCTCTGTAGTATGCTGATTTTAAGTCGTTTGGGTATAGGCCAAGGAGTGGGATAGCTGGGTCAAATGGTGATTCCGTTCCAAGTTTTCTAAGGTATCTCCACACTGCTTTCCAGAGTGACTGCACTAATTTGCAGCCCCACCAGCAATGTATGAGTGTACCTTTTTCCCCACATCCTCTCCAACACCTATTGTTGCTTGTATTCTTGATAATCGCCATTCTAATTAGGGTGAGATGGAATCTTAGTGTAGTTTTGATTTGCATTTCTCTTATTACTAAAGATGGTGAACATTTTTTCAAATATCTGTTGATTGCTTGTAGATCTTCTTCTGTGAAGTGTCTGTTCATATCCTTAGCCCATTTGTTGATTGGGTTATTTGTATTCTTGGTGTAGAGTTTTTTGAGTTCTTTATATATTCTGGAAATTAGTGCTCTATCTGAAGTATGAATGGCAAAGATTTTCTCCCACTCTGTAGGCTCTCTCTTCACATTGCTGATAGTTTCCTTTGCTGAGAGAAAGCTATTTAGTTTGAATCTGTCCCAGTTATTGATTTTTGCTTTTATTTCTTGTGCTATGGGAGCCCTGTTAAGGAAGTCTGATCCTAAGCCAACAAGTTGAAGATTTGGGCCTACTTTTTCTTCTATAAGATGTAGGGTCTCTGGTCTGATTCCAAGGTCCTTAATCCATTTTGAGTTGAGTTTTGTGAAGGGTGAGAGATAGGGGTTTAGTTTCATTCTGTTGCATATGGATTTCCAGTTTTCCCAGCACCATTTGTTGAAGAGGCTATCTTTTCTCCATTGCATATTTTTGGCACCTTTGTCTAGTATGAAAAAATTGTATTTATTTGGGTTTGTGTCCATGTCCTCAATTCTGTACCATTGATCTAATCTGTCTATTTTGGTATCAGTACCATGCTGTTTATGTTACTATTGCTTGGTAGTATAGTTGAAGTTCTGGTATTGTGATACCCCCTGCTTCATTCTTCCTGCTAAGGATTGCTTTAGCTATTCTGGGTTTCTTATTCTTCCAGATGAATCTCATGATTGCTTGCTCTATTTCTGTAAGGTACACCATTGGGATTTTAATTGGAATTGTATTGAATATGTATAGCACTTTAGGTAGTATGGCCATTTGACAATATTAATTCTGCCTATCCAAGAACATGGGCGATCTTTCCATCTTCTATGGTTTTCCTTAATTTCTTTCTTTGGTGTTCTGTAGTTCTCATTGTAGAAGTATTTTACCTCTTTTGTTAGATCAATTCCCAAGTGTTTTATTTTCTTCAAGGCTATTGTGAATATGGCAATGCTTTCCATTAAGTTTTTTTATTTGGTTTATTGTTTCCTTCATTTCAAGGATTTCCGTTTGTTTTTTTTTTTTTTTGAGAATCTCTATCTCTTTGTTGAAATGTTCTTTTGCTTCCTGCAGGTGCTCTTTCAGCTTATTGGTATTATCATTTATTGCCTGCATTTGTTCTCTAATCTCATCCTTTGCTTCATGAATCATCTTAATCATGTATAATCTGAAGTCTTTTTCTGACATTTCTTCTAACATACTGTCATTGGATTCTCTATTAATATAGAATCTAGATTTGTTTGGATCATTTTCTTCCCTTGTTTTTTCATGCTGTTCATGTATCTTCCGCTCTAGCAGTGCAGATCTGGGGTATTGAAGATTTCCCCCATAAGCTTATAGTGGTCCTATAGGTTTCCAAAGCCCTTTCTTTAAGGGGAGATCAATATTAGCAGTGCCCAAATCAGACACAATGCAATCCTAGACCAAATAGCCCCTATGAGGACAATAAGAAAATTGTCATAATAAACAGAATGAGTTCAAATATTATCTTCGGTAAAACAAACAGGTTTGCAATAAGGTCTGCAGTTTCTAATGGAGGACAAAGAGGATGCAGAGGGATGTAGAATGTGGCTGTTAATGGGATAAGAAAAGAATATACAGAAGTTCTAAAAAATAGAAACGGTGAGAGTGTAATCAAAAGAAATTGGATATTAGCACGCAAAAAGGGGAGAAAGAGACTCTGAGGGAACAGGTAAACAAAGGAAAAGAGAGCAAGAAAAGTAAAGAAATAAAAACTTAAAATTTTTAAAAATGAGAAAAAAGAGAATCTACAGTATAACATTCATATAGTAATGAAACCTGCAGTGTTCAGTGGCCTGATGCATGAGAGATACCTGACAGTGAGCTTCAAGCCTCCAGCAGGCGTCTGAGGATGGGATTGGCCCCACCTAAAGATTGGAGCTATGGCTTCCAGGATTATCCAAGTTGGCCGCTCTGATTTCAAAATGTGTTGGCAAATGGGGAGCTGCAGCTCAGGGTGTGGACGTGGTCAGCTGGAGGTCCTGGAGGTGGGACGCGGTTGGTCTGGCAGGGGTCCTGGAGGTCCGGTGTGTTTGGTGTGGTTGTGGGATCCTGGATGCCGGTGCAATCAGTGGTCTGGGGTCCTGGTGATAGGGCGCAGTCAGTTGGTCTGGGGGTCCTGGTGGCAGGGAGCAGTCAGTCGATGTGAGGGCCCCAGAGGCAGGAGTGATCGGTCGGGCTGAGGGATCCTGGAGATGGTGCTCAGTCAGTGCTGTCAGGGGTCCTACAGGGCCTGGCTGTTGTCTCAAAATGGCAGCAGCCATGTGTAACCAAACCTGCAGGTACTGTAACAGTGAACTTCCAGGCAACAGCAGGCAGCTGGTGCTCCACTGGCGGTTGGCGATCAGTTTGCTGACTGTTGTCGGACGATCGGGAGGTGAACCTCATGCATTGGGTGATGGATAGGTGTAAGGCACGCTATGGACTGGCCAGAGGCAGCAAATGGCAGATGATAGATGCCCGACAGTGAGCAATCGAGAAACAGATGTCCTCTGCGAATGGGGTAGTTTTCCTAACTTCTCTTTCTGAAGATTCATCACTTACATATAAAAATGCATTAGAGGGAGATTCAAGATGGTGGACTAGAAGGAGGTTGTGTTACTTATCGCTCTGTAACTCTGGTTTCAAGCAGAGGATATCTGTTTCTTGGTGAGGCAGTTTTTGCTGCTTATCGATCCCCTGCTGTTTACCCCATTTGTCTGCTGTGATCACCTGCAATCTGCCGGCATATTGACACCTTTTTTGAGGGTAGACACATCTGACCTCCAGCACTTCTGCCTGACCAACCACATCCCGCCTCCAGGACCTCCTGCTGACCACATCCACACCCTGAGCTGCAGCTCCCCATTTGCCAACACATTTCGAAATCAGAGTGGCCAACTTGGATAATCCTGGAAGCCATAGCTCCGATCTTTGGGTGGGGCAAATCCCATCCTCAGACGCCTGCTGGAGGCTTGAAGCTCATTGTCAGTTACCTCTTATGCATCAGGCCACTGAACTCTGGGAGGTTTCATTACTGTATGACTGTTATACTGTAGATTTTCTTTTTTTCTCCTTATTGAAAAGTTTAAGTTTTTATTTCTTTACTTTTCTTCCTCTCTTTTCCTTTTGTTTACCTGTTCCCTCAGAGTCTCTTTCTCCCTTTTTTGCATGCTAATATCCAATTTCTTTTGATTACACTCTCACCGTTTCTATTTTTTAAAACTTCTGTATATTCTTTTCTTATCCCATTAACAGCCACATTCTACATCCCTCTGCATCCTCTTTGTCCTCCATTTGAAACTGCAGACCTTATTGCAAGTCTGTTTGTTTCACCGAAGATAATATTTGAACTCATTCTGTTTATTATGACAATTTTCTTATTGTCCTCATAGGGGCTATTTGGTCTAGGATTGCATTGTGTCTGATTTGGGCACTGCTAATATTGATCTCCCCTTAAAGAAAGGGTTTTGGAAACCTATAGGGCACTATAGGGGGAAATCTTCAATACCCCAGATCTGCACTGCTAGAGGGAAAGATACATGAACAACATGAAAAAACAAGGGAAGAAAATGATCCAAACAAATCTAGATTCTATATTAATAGAGAATCCAGTGACAGTATGTTAGAAGAAATGTCAGAAAAGGACGTCAGATTATACATGATTAAGATGATTCGTGAAGGAAAGGATGAGATAAGAGAGCAAATGCAGGCAATGAATGATAATACCAATAAGCTGAAAGAGCACCTGCAGGAAGCAAAAGATCATTTCAACAAAGAGATAGAGTTTCTCAAAAACAAAAACAAAAACAAACGGAAATCCTTGAAATGAAGGAAACAATAAACCAAATAAAAAACTCAATGGAAAGCATCACCAAAAGACTAGACCACTTGGAAGACAGAACGTCAGACAATGAAGACAAAATATTTAATCTTGAAAATAAAGTTGCCCAAACAGAGAAGATGATAAGAAATCATGAACAGAATCTCCAAGAACTATGGGACATCATGAAAAGACCAAATTTAAAAATTATTGGGATTGAGTTAGGCACAGAGATACAAACCAAAGGAATGAACAACTTATTCAATGAAATAATATCAGAAAATTTCCCAAACCTGAAGAATGAAATGGAAAATCAAATACAAGAGGCTTACAGAACACCAAATGCACAAAATCACAACGGGTCCACACCAAGGCACAATATAATGAAAATGCCTAACATTCAAAATAAAGATAGGATTTTGAAGGCCGTGAGATACAAGCATCAGATTACATATAGGGGGAGACCAATACAGATAGCAGCCGACTTCTCAACTCAGACTCTAAAAGCTAGAAGGGACTGGAATAATGTATTTCAAGCTCTGAAAGAACATGGTTGCCAACCAAGAATTCTATACCCAGCAAAACTAACCTTCAGATTTGAAGAGAAAATAAAATCCTTCCGTGATAAACAAAAGTTAAAAGAATTTACAAATAGAAAGCCTGATTCGTGAAGGAAAGGATGAGATAAGAGAGCAAATGCAGGCAATGAATGATAATACCAATAAGCTGAAAGAGCACCTGCAGGAAGCAAAAGATCATTTCATGTTCTCAGCAAAATATTCCATGAGGAGGAAATGAAAAACAACAATGGAGGTCAGCAAATGGAGGAACTACCTTAGAGAAAAACCACTCAAAGGAGAAACCAAGCCAACTTAAAAACCAAAAATAAGTCAAATGAGTGGGAATACAAATCATATCTCA
The DNA here is from genome assembly GCF_902686455.1 of Sciurus vulgaris. Taxonomy (NCBI): domain Eukaryota; kingdom Metazoa; phylum Chordata; class Mammalia; order Rodentia; family Sciuridae; genus Sciurus; species Sciurus vulgaris. The sequence goes on from NC_136473.1 coordinate 63,001,541, forward strand.
ATAATAACCCTGAATGTTAATGGCCTAAACTCATCAATCAAAAGACATACACTGGCAGAATGGAATAAAAAGAAAGACCTAACAATTTGCTGCGTGCAAGAGACTCATCTCATAGAAAAAGACATCCACAGACTAAAGGTGAAAGGATGGGAAAAAAAACACCATGCACATGGACTCAGTAAAAAAGCAGGGGTTTCCATCCTTATATCAGATAAAGTGGACATCAAGCCAAAGTTAGTCAAAAGGGATAAAGAAGGACATTTCATACTGCTTAAGGGAACCATAAATCAGGAAGACATAACAATAGTAAATATTTATGCCCCAAACAATGGTGCATCCCTGTACATCAAACAAATCCTTCTCAATTTCAGGAATCACATAGACCACAACACAATAATTCTGGGTGACTTTAATGTACCACTGTCACCACTAGATAGATCTTCCAAACAAAATCCAACCAAAGAAACCATAGAACTCAATAACCAATCAATAACCTAGACTTAATAGACATATATAGAATATTTCATCCATCAATGAGCATATTCTTTTTCTTTCAGCAGGACATGGAACCTTCTCAAAAATAGACCATACGTTATGCCACAAAGCAGCCCTTAGGAAATGCAAAAAAATAGAGATACTGCCTTGTGTTCTATCAGATCATAATGGACTGAGAATAGAAATCAATGACAAAATAAAAAACAGAAATTACTCCAACATCTGGAGACTTAATAATATGCTATTAAATGAAACATGGATAACAGAAAACATCAGGGAGGAGATAAAAAAAATTCTTAGAGGTCAATGAGAACGACAATACAACATATCAAAATCTCTGGGACACTATGAAAGTGGCACTAAGAGGAAAATTCATTGCATGGAGCACATTCCAGAAAAGAGTGAAAAGTCAACAACTAAATGACCTAACATTACAGCTCAAAGCCCTAGAAAAAGAACAGAATAACAGCAAAAGTAGTAGAAGACAGGAAATAATTAAAGTCAGAGCTGAAATCAATGAAATTGAAACAAAAGAAACAATTCATAAAATTGACAAAACAAAAAGTTGGTTCTTTGAGAAAGTAAACAAAATAGACAAACCCTTAGCCACACTAACAAAGAGAAGGAGAGAGAAAACTCAAATTACTAAAATTCATGATGAAAAAGGAAATATCATGACAGACACCACTGAGATACAAAACATAATGAGAAGCTACTTTTAAAATCTGTATTCCAACAAAATAGAAACCACCGAAGACATTGACAAATTTCTAGAGATATATGCTCCTCCCAAACTGAACCAGGAGGACATACACAATTTAAACAGATCAATATCAAGCAATGACATAGAAGAAGCCATTAGAAATCTACCATCCAAGGAAAACCCAGGACCAGACGGATTCTCAGCCAAGTTCTACAAGACCTTCAAAGAAGAACTCATTCCAATACTTCTCAAAGTATTCCAGGAAATAGAAAAGGAGGGTACCCTACCGAACTAATTCTATGAAGCCAATATCACCGTCATACCCAAACCAGGCAAAGACACATCAAGGAAAGAAAATTTTAGAACAATACCCTTGATGAATATAGATGCAAAGATCCTTAACAAAATATTGGCAAACCGTACCCAAAAACATATTAAGAAAATTGTGCACCACAATCAAGTGGGGTTCATCCCTGGAATGCAAGGATGGTTTAACATCCATAAATCAATAAACGTAATCCATCATGTCAATAGACTTAAGGATCAGAATCATATGGTTATTTCAATTGATGTAGAAAAAGCGTTCGACAAAATACGACACCCCTTCATGCTCAAAACACTAGAAAAAATAGAGATAGTAGGAACATATTTGAATATTATAAAGGCTATAATCATTCTTATATAAGAATGATTATAAAAGGCCAACATCATTCTTAATGGAGAAAAACTGAAACCATTCCCTTTAAAAACGGGATCTCTACAATGAAAACTACAAAACATTGAAGAAAGGAATTGAGGAAGACCTTAGAAGATGGAAAGATTTCCCATGTTCTTGGATAGGCAGAATTAATACTGTCAAAATGGCTATACTACCGAAAGTGCTATACAGATTCAATGCAATTCCAATTAAAATCCCAATGATGTACCTTACAGAAATAGAGCAAGCAATCATGAAATTCATCTGGAAGAATAAGAAACCCAGAATAGCTAAAGCAATCCTTAGCAGGAAGAATGAAACAGGGGGTATCACAATACCAGAACTTCAACTATACTACAAAGCAATAGTAACAAAAATGGCATGGTATTGGCACCAGAATAGACAGGTAGATCAATGGTACAGAATAGAGGACATGGACACAAACCCAAATAAATACAATTTTCTCATACTAGACAAAGGGACCAAAAATATGCAAGGGAGGAAAGATAGCCTCTTCAACAAATGGTGCTGGGAAAACTGGAAATCCATATGAAACAGAATGAAACTAAACCCCTATCTCTCACCCTGCAAAAAATCAATTCACAATGGATCAAGGACCTTGAAATCAGACCAGAGACCCTACATCTTATAGAAGAAAAGTAGGTCCAAATCTTCAACTTGTTGGCTTAGGATCAGACTTCTTTAACAGGACTCCCATAGCACAAGAAATAAAAGCAAGAATCAATAACTGGGACAGATTCAAACTAAATAGCTTTCTCTCAGCAAAGGAAACTATCAGCAATGCAAAGTGAGAGCCTACAGAGTAGGAGAAAATCTTTGCCATTCATACTTCAGATAGAGCACTAATTTCCAGAATATATAAAGAACTCAAAAAACTCTACACCAAGAATACAAATAACCCAATCAACAAATGGGCTAAGGATATGAACAGACACTTCACAGAAGAAGATCTACAAGCAATCAACAGATATTTGAAAAAATGTTCACCATCTTTAGTAATAAGAGAAATGCAAATCAAAACTACACTAAGATTCCATCTCACCCTAATTAGAATGGCGATTATCAAGAATACAAGCAACAATAGGTGTTGGAGAGGATGTGGGGAAAAAGGTACACACATACATTGCTGGTGGGGCTGCAAATTAGTGCAGCCACTCTGGAAAGCAGTGTGGAGATTCCTTAGAAAACTTGGAATGGAATCACCATTTGACCCAGCTATCCCACTCCTCGGCCTATACCCAAAGGACTTAAAATCAGCATACTTCAGAGAAACAGCCACATCAATATTCATAGGTGCTCAATTCACAATAGCCAGACTGTGGAACCAACCTAGATGTCCTTCAATTAATGAATGGATAAAGAAACTGTGGTATATATACACAGTGGAATATTACTCTGCTACAAAGAATAATAAAAGTATGGCATTTTCAGGTAAATGGATGAAATTGGAGAACATCATGCTAGGTGAGATAAGCCAATCTCAAAAATTCAAAGGATGAATGATCTCACTGATAAGCGGATGAGGACACAGAATGGGGGATGGGAGGGGTGCAAGAATGGAGGAAGTAAGGACTGTAAAGGGGGAAAAGAGGGGTGGGTGTGGGGGGGAGGAAAAAATAACAGAATGATTCAAACATCATTATCCTATGTAAATGTATGATTATGCAAATGGTATGTTACTCCATGTACAAACAGAAACAATATGTATCCCATTTGTTTACAATAAAAATAAATTTGAAAAATGCATTATACTTATGAGCAGTGATCTTTTATCCTGCTATTTTACTGAATTCACTTATGAGTTCTAAAAGTTTTCTGGTGGAATTTTCTGGTTCCTCTAAATATATAATCATGTCATCAGCAAATAAGGATAGTTTGAGTTCTTCTTTTCCTATTCATATCCCTTTAATTTCTTTGGTGTGTCTAATTTCTTTGGCTAGAGTTTCAAGGACAATGTTAAATAGAAGTGGTGAAAGAGGGCATCCCTGCCTTGTTCCAGTTTTTAGGGGGAATGCTTTCATTTTTTCACCATTTAGAATGATATTGGCCATGGGCTTTGCATAGATGGCTTTTACAATGTTAAGGAATGTTCCCACTATCCCTATTTTTTCTAGTGTTTTGAACATGAAGGGATGTTGTATTTTATCAAATACTTTTTCTGCATCTATTGAAATAATCATGTGATTCTTGACTTTAAGTCTGTTGATATGGTGAATTACATTTATTGATTTCCAAATGTTGAACCAACCTTGCATCCCTGAAATAAAACCCACTTGATCATGGTGCACTATCTTTTTAATATATTTTTGTATGCGATTTGCTAAAATTTGGTTGAGAATTTTTGTATCAATGTTCTTTAAGGATATTGGTCTGAAAATTTCTTTCCTCCATTGTCTCTGTCTGGTTTAGGTATCAGGGTGATATTGGCTTCAGAGAATGAGTTTGGGAGAGTTCAGTCCTCTTCTATTTCAATGAATACTTTGAGGAGGATTGGAATGAGCTCTTCTTTGAAGGTTTTGTAGAACTCTGCTGAAAACCCTCTGGTCCCAGAGTTTTCTTTTTTGGTAGGATTTTGATGACTTCTTCTATTTCATTACTTGAAATTGATCTATTTAAATTGTGTATGTCCTCCTGGTTCAGTTTAGGTAATTCATATGTCTCTAGAAACCTGTTAATGTCTTCAAGATTTTCTACGTTGGAGTATAGATTTTCAAAATAGCTTCTAATTATGTTTTGTATTTCACTTGTGTCTGTTGTCATATTTCCTTGTTCATTCCGAAGTTTAGTAATTTGAGTTTTCTCTCTCCTCTTTTTTAGTGTGAGTAAGGGTTTATCAATTTTTTGTTTTTTCAAAGAACCAACTATTTATTTTTTCAATTTTTTTGATTATTTCTTTTGTTTCAATTTCATTGATTTCAGCTCTGATTTTAACTATTTCCTGTCTTCTACTACTTTTGGTATTGCTCTGTTCTTTTTCTAGGGTTTTGAGCTATAGCATTAGGTTGTTTATTTGTTGACTTTTTCTTCTTTTATTGAATGTGTTCCATGAAATAAATTTTCCTCTAAGTACTGCTTTCATAGTGTCCCAGATATATTTGATATGATGTGTCTTTGTTCTCGTTTACCTCTAAGAATTTTTTTATTTCCTTCCTGATATCATCTGTTATCCAGTCATCATACAATAGCATATTATTATATCTCCAGGTTTTGGAGTAGTTTGTTTTTTTTCTGTCATTTATTTCTAATTTCAATCCATTACGATCTGATAGAATACAAGGTAGTATCTCTATCTTCTTTATTTGCTAACATTAGCTTTGTGGCATAGAATATGGTCTGTTTTAGAGAAGGATCCATGTGCTGCTGAGAAGAAAGTTATTCACTCTTCGTTGGATGGTATATTCTATATATGTCCGTTAAGTCTAAATTATTGATTACGTTATTGAGATCTATGGTTTCTTTGTTCAATTTTTGTTTGGAAGATCTGTCCAGTGGTGAGAGAGGTGTGTTAAAATCACCTAGTATTATTGTGTTGTGGTCTATTTGATTTCTGGAATTGAGATGGATTTGTTTGATGTACATGGATGAGCCAGTGTTTTGGGTATAGATATTTATGATTGTTATGTCTTGCTGATTTATGCCTCCCTTAAACAGTATGAAATGTCCTTCTTTATCCTTTGTGACTAACTTTGGCTTGAAGTCCACATTATCTGATATGAGGATGAATACTCCAACTTTTTTGCTGAGTCCATGTGCATGGTATGTTTTTTCCCATCCTTTCACTTTTAGTCTGTGGGTATCTCTTTCTATGAGATGGTCTCTTGCAGGCAGCATATTTTTGGATCTTTCTTTTTAATCTAATCTGTCAGTCTTTGTCTTTTGATTGATGAGTTCAGGCCATTAACATTCAGGGTTATTATTGAGATATGCTTTGTATTCCTGGTCATTTGGCTCATTTTTGTTTTTTGACATGACTTGGTTTCTGCTTTATTTGGTATTCCTTTAGGGTTGGTCCTCCCTTTGCTTATTTACATCATTGTATTTCATCTCTTCCTCAAGGAATCTTTTGCTGAGAATGTTCTGTAGTACCAGCTTTCTTTTTGTAAATTCTTTTAGCTTTTGTTTATCATGGAAGGATTTTATTCATTGTCAAATCTGAAGGTATGTTTTGCTGAGTATAAGATTCTTGGTTGGCATCTGTTTTCTTGCAGAGCTTGAAAAATGTTGTTCCAGGCCCTTCTAGCTTTTAGGGTCTAGGTTGAAAAATCTGCTGATATTCTTATTGGTTTCCCCCTGAATGTAATTTGATTCTTTTCTTTCACAGCCTTTAAAATTCTGTGTTTATATTGTATGTTAGGTATTTTCATAATAATGTGCCTTGTGGGTCTATTTTAATTTTGTATATTTGGAGTCCTATAAGCCTCTTGTACTTGACTTTCCATTCATTCTTCAGTTGTGGGAAATTTTCTGATATTATTTCATTGAATAGATTGTTCATTCCTTTGGTTTGTTTTTCTAAGCCTTCCTCAATCCCAATAATTCTTAAATTTGGCCTTTTCATGATATCCCATAATTCTTGTAGATTCTGTTCCTGTTTTCTTATCATCTTCTCTGTTTGGTCAACTTTGTTTTTAAGATTAAATATTCTGTCTTCAATGTCTGAGGTTCTGTCTTCCAGGTGTTCTATCCTATTGGTTATGCTTTCTATGGAATTTTTAATTTGGTTTATTGTTTCCTTCATTTCAAGGATTTCTGTCTGGTTTTTTTTTCAGTATCTCTAACTCTTTATTGAAATGATCTTTTGCTTCCTGTATTTGCTCCTTTAACTATTGATTGGTGTGATCTTTCAAAGCCTGCATTTGCTCTTTTATCTTATCATTTGCTTCTCTGATCATTCTAATTATGTACATTCTGAACTCCCTTTCTGACATTTCTTCAGCCATGCTGTCATTGAATTTTATTGATGTAGCATTAGGTTTGTTTGAGACATTTTCTTTCCTTGCTTTCTCATATTGGTCAGGTATCTACCCCTCTAGTAGTGAAACTTTATTGACTTATAGTGTCCCTGTAGATTTCCAATAACTTGCCTTTTAGCCTTCATTAGCCTGAAGTCTTGGAGGAACTTGATAATGCAGTGATCCACAGGAAGCTGCCCCTCTAGGGGTGGTGCCCTTTAGGTTTGGTATATTCCCTGCTGGTGGGAAGAGGTGCCACCACTTGTTTACTGATGGTCAGTCAAAAGGGGTACTAGACTCTGGGCTGGGGCATGGCTGGCCTGGGTCTTTGTCTCTGGTTCTACCACCCTGGTGGGAAAGCCTCACCCAGTGGGGAAGACTTACCCAGTGGGGATGCCTCGCTGGCAGCTCTCTTCCGAGAAGTTCCTTCAGTCCAAATCTACCCCCTGGGCTGAGAAGCCCTCCTCTGCAATGTTCCCAGGGGTCTGGACCTACATCCTGGGCCAGGGAGCTTCACCTTCTGATTGAAACTCTCGCTGGGCAGTCCTCCTCTGTGATGTTCCCTGGGGCCCACACTACCACCTGGTCTGAGGGGCCTAGCCCTGCGAGGTACTCTCTCTTTCTGACATTCCTCCTCTATGACATTCCCTGGGGACTGGATCTACTGCCCAGGCCTGGGACCCTCACTCTGCACCAAAGCCTCTTTGTGTGTGGTCCTCCTCTACAATGCTCCAGTTTGTCTGGGTTCATGGCTCCAGCAGTGGAGTCTCACTGGGCAACTCTACTCCACGCTGAAGTTCTCTGCATTCTGGGACTACTGACCTGTCCAGGGAGCCTCGCCCAGTGGGAGAGACTCACCTGGCTGCTCTGAGTTGGTCCTGAGTCTCTCAATACCACCTCTTCTTGAATGCTGAGCCCTGTCAAAGGGCCTCCAGTCTCAGGAAGGGAGATGCCCTTCCAATGATGATGACCACGCCCTCAGGAATAATTCAAAATGCCAGCACCAGCCTCCGAAGAAGCTGGGGAGCCCCAGTGAGGGTGAGCTGAGTCAGGACAGAGGCAAGTGCAGTGTTCCTCAGCAGTAGGGGGGCAGGCGGGCAGGCTCAGCGATGGCATCCACCTCGGTGTGCGGGTCAGTGGGCCAGCTAGGTCAGCAATGTCATCCGACCTTGGTGTGGGGGTTGGTGGGCCGGCTAGCTCCCAGCTTATATTTTTATGATTGTACTGCTTAGTGAGTGAGTATATAATAATTGGGGATAATATTTTTGTAAATATTTAGCAATTTGTTTGTTACCTTTTGTCTCTCAAATCATTACAGCTGGATATAGAATTTAAGGTTGACAGTGATTTCTCCCCTCTACTTTGCTGGGCTTGCAGTGTTCTTTCATGGAATTCATGTCTTTCTTCAATTATGGAAAATTGTTAGCCTGTATCTCTTTGAGCATTGCTTCTTACCAGTCCTCCTGTTCCCTCAATCTGAAACTCATGTCAGGTGTATTTTGGAGATTCTTTTTCTAAGAATGTTTACTAAGTACCCACTCTGTTGACTTTTTTAAAAGCATTTTTTAGTTGTCAATGGATCTTTTTCTTAAAATTTATTTATATTTGGTGCTGAGTATCCAACCCAGGGTCTCACACATGCCAGGCAAGTACTTTACCACAACTCCAGCCCCCACTTGATATTTGTCTGTTTACCTCGGTGTTTGAGGTACTGGGTGAATCCCTAAGTTTTTATCTTTACATTCACTTAATCTGTTTTTGGCTATATCTAACCTAGACTTTATGCCATTTATTGCACTTCAATTTCAGTGGCTTTATTTTTTAAGTTTAGAATTTAAAATATATTCTTTTTCATATTCATTTGATTCATATATGCCTCTCCAAACATACATATGTAAAACTGTTTTGGAATTGCTTTATTACTTTTTAATTAATTGGACATGATTTTATTTTCTAGTTGGTGAGTATTTTTTAATTTTCTTAGTGGTCTTCATAAAATTTGGAGTTGACTATAGGCTCATCTCAAATGGGATATCTCGTTGTTTGCTTATGGCTGTGTGGGATGTGTCACTGGACCTGATGAGATCCAGGTCTCAAAATACCCAAACTACCCAAAGTTTACTCAGTACCAACAAATGTCCTCAGCTGATTTATCTCTTTTTACAGTGTTTCTGTTTGATACATAACTCACATTTCCATCAATAATTCCTTTGAATATACTGTACACCAATATCTTTCAAGTATTCTGAGTTAAGCCATCTCCACAAATGGATCTGTAATCAGATCATTCAGAAAATAATCAATAGCTACAAAGTTTTTAAAAAATTGCAAAGCAAAGATTAACCTAGACCAGATCTCAAAAGACTTATTGTTTTTGGAATTTAAAATAGGTTGCTGTTGGTGATAATGTTCAAACTGACTCCCAAAACTGGGGCAAAGGTAACGGGACCTGGACCAGGACTTGGGAATTTGATTCCTTGACGGAGGTTTTCCTGGCCACCTGGCCTTTCCCCACCATTTACTTCAACGTCCAGATCACTCTCTGGTGTTGGTTTGGTCAATTTTTTTTTGTCATATTATGTTTTTTTATGTTATTATGTACTGTGCTTTATGTATTTGTCTTAGACCATTCCATTTCTATAGCAAAATACCATAAAGTGGATAATTTATAAACAACAGGCATTTATTTTCCAATTCTGGAGGTTGGGAAGTCCAGGATCAAGGTGCCACTTCTGATGTGACTGCTTCCAAGGTCTCTTTTATGACAGACTAATTTCAATCCTGAAGGCTCTCTCCTCATGAGCTAATCACCTCTCAAGTGCCCCATCTTGTTATATTATCACCTTGAATTTTGAATAACACATTTAGACCGCAGCAGTATTATTTGCCTAGAGTAAAATTCACCTATGTTAATTGTACATAAGATGGATTTAGAATTGTATACCATTTTGAAACCAAAATTTTTTTATAGAACATAATTGGAACATTAAAATGTACCACGTGAAGACTTTAATTTTTATTTTTCTGGTGACTAGTGATGTTCAGCTTCTTTTTATGTGCTTATTGGCTATTCATATTTCTTTTGTATAGTGTCTGTTTAAATCATTTGTGAATTTTATTAGGTTATTTTTCTTATTAAAGAGTTATAAAATTTTAAAATACATTTTGAATAAAAGTTCTTTCCAATTATGTTTTGTAAAAGATGTTTTCCCCAGTCTGTGGATTAGATTGTCTTTTTATCTTCCTAATTACGATTTGAAGAGCAGAAACTTAATTTTGATGAAATCCATTTTATCAGTTTTTTTTTTTTTGCATTTTCCCCTCTCCTGATTAAGAAATATTGCCCAAGTCAATGTCAAAGATTACCTCCATCCCATTTTTTTTTTCTTTAAGTTCACTGGTTTAAGCTCCTGAATTCATAGTGTTTAAAGGGAAATCCTACATTGAGATACCAGTTTGGAACCACAAGGAAGGCTATAATTGAAAATCTGCAGTAAGTGTTGGTGACAAACGAAGAGATGGAAACTGTGTACATTGCCAAATATAAAATAATACAGCTAAAATAGAAACAGTTTGGTAGTTCCTCTAAAAGCAAAATATGGAATTACCATATGATTAAAATTTTTACTTCTAGATATATTCTCAGAGAAATCAAGAGGAGGCACACAAACAGATATTTGTACACAAAAGTTTGTTGAAGCATTATTCGTAATAGTTCAAAATTAGGAACAAACCAAATGTCAATCAACAGATGAATGGACAAACAAAATGTGGCTTAAAATACAATGGAGTAGTATTCAGTCACAAAAGGGAATGAAGTTCAATGAATGCTGTAACATGGGTGAATCTTGAGAACATACCAAATGAAACAATCCAGATGCATACACAAAAGCAATCATTCTGTGATTCCACTTACATGAGGAACCTAAAAATGGTCAAATGTATTGAAACAGAAAGCAGTCTAGAAGTTACCAAGTATTGAGGAGAGGAAGGTAAATGGGGAGTTATTTTGTTTTGTGGTTACAGAATTTCTCTGTAACTACAAAAAAAAGTTTTGAAAATATATGGTTAAAAAGGTTATATAACATCATGGATGTGATTAATACGAGTGAATTGTACACTTGGCTAGAATGGCAAATTGTATGTTGTGTATATTTTTTGACAATTGAAAGCAATATACCAAATGCCACTGGATTTTATACAATTTGAATTACTACAGTTTTTAAATTTGGTACATTTAAATGAATGCATTGTATATTTGGCAATATCTAAAGAGAGCTGTTTTTTTTAAAGACTTAAATGTAAAACAAAATATTATAAAACTACTAGAAGAAAATAATAGGAATATGCTATATGACATTTAGGCAATAACTTTTTTTGGAAAAGTCATAAAGGCACAGGCAATAAAATAATAAATAGTAAAATGAATTATATCAAACTGAAAAACTTGTCAAAATAAATTAGTACAGTCACTATAGAAAACAGTATGGAGGTTTCTCAAAAAAATGAAAATGGAACTACCATATGATCCAGAAATCCTGATGGTATATATCCAAAGGAAATGAAATCAGTATTTCAAAATGACATTTTCACTTCCATGTTTACTGCAGCACTAGTCACAGTTGCCAACATATGTAATCGATATAAATGTCCATCAACTGATGAATGGATAAAGAAAATGTGGAATACTATTCAGTCTTAAAAAAAGAAAGACATTATGTCATTTGTGGCAATGTGAATGGAACTGAAGACATTAGGAGCAATGTGTTCTGGTGTTCTGTTCCATGGAGTGTGATTATAGTTAACAATGTTGTGTCATATATTCCAAACAAGTTAGAAATGAGGATTTTGAATATTTCACCACAAGGAAAATATACATGTCCAAGATGATGTATAATCAATATGTCTTGAGTTGAACAATGCACAATGGATAAATGTACCAAAATATCACTCTGTACCCCATAAAATGTCCAACTATTATCTGTCTGTCCACAAAATGTAGTAAAATGCCTCCTCTTTCATGAAAGCAATTCACATGAAGGTTTTGATAGAACATAACATGCTAAAGGTGAAAGTAACCAGAGATGACTGCATGGTAAGAGAAAGATTAGGATACACAGGAACTTTGCTTTAAATGCTGTTTGTCATAGGAAAGAGAATTTAGAAATTTTGTAAATTTTAAAGAGAATTTAGAAAATGTACACCAAAGAGAGAACCAGGACCCATGTGTGGAATTGCAGTGAGGTAGATTTCAAAGTAGTAATAATCAAAACACCCTTGAGAGGTGGAGGGAGGGACCAACCCTGATGAACAACAGGGGACATTCATCACCTACAGCTGAGCATGATCCTAGTTAGATCCATGTAGAAAGAATGGTGGGGTCTGGTCCTTTCAGGCATTTATTGAAGTCTCAGGCCGGCAGTGAGAGCCCCTATCAAACTTGGACAGGGATGTGGCCAAGGAGGGAAATGAAGGCAGAGTCCTCGTTGTCCTGGGAACCAGTGGTGGGGTTTAGAGGAGGGAAATGCCTGCCTGCAGTGTGCACTGGCTCCAGCAGGGCTTGGCTTTTGCCATAGGATACTCCACCCTCACAGCCCACCTCTGATGGGCTCAAAAGGACAGGAGAGGGCTGACCCAGGGTCTCATACCATCCATTCAACTTAATTTCCTTTCCTTTACCAGGAATTCTTAAAGGGTACCTTCTTGGTCTCTAATTATGGTTTCAGGCCAATTACTTTCCTTTTCTGAGCCTTAATTCCCTTTTTTATAAATTTGGGCTAATATTTCTCATCACTGTTGCTTCATGCCTGATATTCAAGACTTTCTGCACATATCCTTGTCCTGAATTCCTCAATTAGATTCTGACCTTTTTGAGGCCACCGATCCTGTCTTCTTTGGGAAGTCTCAGTATCTAACACCTGTGATTCTCTTGGAGGTCCCCAAAATCACTGTTGATCTCATGTGACCTCATGTCCACCAGGGGGAGGAACAAGACCTTTGAGGTCACCTGTTCCCACCCGTCCCATGCCTTCCATTTCACTTACCATGAGACATCCAGGCAGGCTATCTTCAGTTTAAACACTTTCAGTGAAAGGAAGCCCAGCCCACTTGAGACATAGATCGTTCTTTGCTAGGAAAGTATTCTCTATATTCAACTAAAGGGCTTCCTCAGAGTCAGAAGACTTCAATTTGATCCCTAACACTGGATCCCCTGATTTTTCTCTATAAGCTTATGTGTCTGTGGGGAGGATTGGTGTGGAGGCATGAGGGGCAGTGAAATTGGTTCAGGAGTCAACAACCCTCAAGAATATTCCTCCGTGATTCCTGGAGTGACCAAGCCAACATCCCTATTCCACGTGCTGAGAACAGCCCTGTCTTGGCACTCTTTTATCTACTGAAATTGAAAAAGGCGGCTCCTTCTTGGGACAGCCAATTCAGAGACAGCCATATGTCACCAGCAGAGGCAGAAACAGTGGAATTATTACAGTCTCACAAATCTACCCAGAACACCTGTCCTGTCCTCCTTCTACCACAACCTCCCAAATCCCTTTCAGTAAATTCAAAGGCTTGTGGTAGCATAAATTTCTCCAGGAGGACTTGATAGTGTTGTATTTTTCTACTGCCTTTACTAATGTTCCTTCAGGGAATTTCTATGACTGCATATTTTTCGTACTTTTCTTCTGTTGCTTTTCCTGTACCCGCCTGGGGATGGGCCTGACGACTTTGGAGAACAGGGATTTACAAAAAGGAAACACCTTCTGGCCCTGAGCATTGCTTTTCTAGGACTTTGCCTACTGCACGTTGCTCAGCAGGTGTGAGAGCCCTGCCCTCTCCCTGGCTCTCCCACCACCTGACTTCCTTCATCATGGAGAAGTGGGGAAGGTGCCACCCCCAAAGAAATCTCTGAAGAGAAGACTTCCTTCCTGGTGGGTGAAAGAAATTTCCTTGGAGAGCCAAGAAACTGCAGTGGGTTTACAAAGCACTGACATATGTTATCTAGCATGATGGATCCCATGACCTGGGCTGGACAGTGGGACAGAAAGGGACCCAGATCACAGATGAGGACGTTCACATGACTTCTAGACAAGGGTCTTGAAAATCTCACGACAGAGATTTCAGCCTATATATATTTTTTAATTCAAAGGCCACTACTCTGTGACACTCTTCAGTAAAGTAT